>NC_080602.1:23740649-26140649 GCF_027887145.1 Ammospiza caudacuta
ATTTTGGTCTGTTGATAGGCTGCCTCCTGCTCCTCACAGCTGGAACAAACACTGCCTAATCTATTGGCCTCTAGGAATGATTTTTTTTTTTCCCCTCCCCTGGGCAATATCTTTTCTTCAAATCAGATCACTGGAGTATCAGTAGCAGGCACTCGATGCTTTGCATTGTGCTCTTTAGCAGTTTTGGGTCACTGCCAGCCTCCAATTTACCTGCAGGTTCCCTTCTCCCTGGGATGTGGATCCATTCCATACTGGATTTCTTAAACATGATCTCCTCTTCCTGTGCAAGTTTTATTTTTTATTCAGGAGCTCTACGAGAGCATTTTGTTTCTCTGTTAATGTGATCAGGGGATCTGCTTTTACCCCAACATTTTCCTGTAGGATTCACCTCCTCCAAATGTTTCCATACTCTGTAAATGTGGTCAAGAGGCAGGAGGGACATGTTCTTTGTCACCCTGGGAACACCTCAGTGTCACCATCCCCTGCACTGGTCCATAGCTCAGTGCTGGTGGACACTCCCTGTGCCAGCTGCTTTATCAAGGGATTGATAAAACCTCATTTTGATTTTTACTAGCAGCTTTGTGTGGACTCTGAATGGTCTTACAGCACATCCCTGGACCTGGGGACCTTTTCCTCTTTGGAAGTGGGTTGGGTTGGTTTCATGCACAAATTCAGTTTTTGAAAACAGAACACTTCTTTATGCAAAATTAATTTTTCTGTAAATACAATATTTACAGAATGGAGCCTTTTCTGGAAAGAATTTCCTCTTTTCTGGAAAGAATTTCCTCTCCAGCTCCTCTTCACTTCATTCCCATGCCCTGTGTTATTCTAGGTGCAGGGCTTTTGCTGTAATTTGTATTTTCCTCCTTGCAGGAGGTGGCAGGAGGCCAAGCCCTGCCTGAGCCATCCTGCACACCACGGGCTGAAGGAAGCCATGAAAGATGTCTCTGCCTCCAGCCCCAAGTGTGTGCTTTTCATCTGCAGGGCTGTGCCCAGGGATGATGCAAGCCCAGCTGGGATTTCAGCCAGGCACTTGCAGACCAAGTTTTACAGCATTGCCTGAGAGGGGCCAAGCAGGCATCTGCCTTTTCCTGGCCCTCCTTGCAGCTGCCCCAGCAGTGGCCACTTTCCAAAGTGCTGTCACCCACGTTTATTCAATACTCAGTGCACTAGAGGCTCTTCAGGAAGCTGCAGGATCCTCTCTGAAGCTCCTGATAACACCTTGTTGTGCTGTTGACACGCTTGCAGATCCTGTGACACCCCATATTTCTTTTTTTAGAAGTAGCATTCCAGCTTTCCAGCTCTCTCTCTCTCTTTTTTTTTTTTTTTTTTTTTTTTTTTTTTTTTTTTTTTTTTTTTTTTTAAGCCTCCCTTTCCTTACATTGTGCTGATGCCTTACATTGTGCTGATGGCACAGAAAATTGTCAGCTGTCCATTCTTTCCCCAGACAGGGAGTATGTCTGTATGTATACATATGTATATATGTATGTATAATCAAGGCAAGGGGAGGAGAGGGTCAGGTGTTGCTATGGAAAGAGACCATTAATCTGTGACAGAACTGCTACTCTGCGAGGTGAGAGCCTTCCCCTGCACAAAACAAGCCTTCAAAGGGGAGCTCGCCAGCCTTTCTCCAGGGGACACCTGCCCCAGGTTTGTTGGTTTCATAATTTGCTCCCCTTGTTGCTTGACTTTGGTTGTGGCTTTTCAACCAGATTTTCACTGCTCTGAAGGTAGCCCAGTCTCAGCTAGTCTGGATTAAATTAAAGAGATTTTTATGAGGTATTGCCTTGAATGCTTCACAAAGAGCTTGATGGCCAGGTCCTGGAGATTATCATAAGTTTCTCAAAAATCCTGTGATGGTTTATGCCAGACAAGCGCCTGCTTACGCTCAGCAGACATCTCTCAATTTTAATAGATGCATCCAAAGGGAAAGAAGTGGAAATTGAAGCAAAGGGAGACATGAATCCCTTTCCCATCTATTCTGTTAAAATGCTGTCCCTTGCAGACCTGGGTATCACTCTGGTCCATACTGGGCATGGTTTCACCAGGGACTGTCAAGCCAACCAGCCTGCAGCAATAAAAGCAGTTCTGCTTTCATTTTCTAAACCCATTTCTGACCAGGAGGATGGAACAGAAGGAATCCTCCTTTGGAGGTGCCTTTGCAGAGCTGGTTTCTCTTTGCTCATGCATGGACATCCAAGCACACACAAAATTGCTTCGTCTTCCCCAGGTCCTCAGTGAGGAGGGGTTTGAAGCAGCCACTCCTGACCCACAAAATTATCTTCATATGAGGGCCCCACAAAGCCTAGTACACAAGTTATTAACTGTGGCAAATTGATTGCATTAAATGTAACGTGATAAAAGGTAGATTTGCCAGCTGAATGTCTCATCTATAAAACTGCACCGTCGCAGACATCTTTCATGGAAAATCCTTTCCTTAGGATTTTTCCTCCTGAGAAGCTGAGAGGCCTCAGGAACAAAATGTAAACATTGGTTATCTGCTGCTGTGGGATGCAACAGGTGCATCTGGGATTGGTCTCATGTGGTTGCTTCTAATCAATGGCCAATCACAGTCAGCTGGCTCGGACAGAGAGTCTGAGACCGCTGCCTTTGTTATAATTCTTTGCTATTCTATTCTTAGCCAGCCTTCTGATGAAACCTTCTCTTCTATTCTTTTAGTATAGTAATGTAATATATATCATAAAATATTAAATCAAACCTTCTGAAACGTGGAGTCTGATCCTCACCTCTTCCCCAATCTGAAAACCCCTGTGAACATTGTCACACTGCACTCTGGGTGTTTTTACACCTTCGGAAGAATCCTCTCTCTGGGTGTAATTTTAACCCATAGCTTTATCCTGGCTTAGCAATGGAACTAGAACTGAAGAGTTAAATGAATTTCTCCCCATACAGCAAGATTTTTCAATCCATTTTACTTTCCCAGCCCCTGCCGCTCGTGCTGCTGACTGCAGAGCTGCCAGTTGGTGCTGCCTCCCCCGGTCACTTGGAGCCTGCCCCATGCACCACGGGCTCTTCCCCAGCCAGAGGCTGAGAGCAGCTGCTTGGAGGAATGGGAATGAGCAGCACCAGCCTCTCTCAGGGTCACTGGCCTGGTGTGATGCTCACACACACACCAAGCAATGTGCCACAAGCAGCATTTTATTTTTGTTCTGCCTGGCAGTCTCAGTTTCAACTTGTTAATTTTTTTTCCTCTGTGTTGAGCGCTGTGTACAACAAGAAGAGTTGGTTTAAATATTAAAGTGTTAACATTTCCTTTGCTGTCCCTCATCTCCAGCATTTTTAAGTTTTCTTCAGCAGTCATTTGATTGATTCTGAGATTTTTGTGCTGCTTTGGACCTTTAAAGCCTGGTAAGAAATCACTGTGTCTAGTTTTTAAATCTTTGAGATCTGAACATAATTTCTCCCCATGAGCACAGGTGTGTGTGTGTGTATGCATACATGTGTGCACAGAAAAATGGAGTTATGTGCCTCTCTGGAAATCAAACCTGGCAAAAGGAAGGTAGCTCTTTCCTCTATAGCACTTAGAAATTTTCCATGATCCCTTTCTGTCTTTTTCAGAGTAGATTTTGCTGCAAAACCAGCACTCAGACATGGGCTGTGGCCTCAGTGTAATTTCTCCTTCACACCCAGCTCAGCAGCAATGTTTTCAGTCAAGAATGGTGATGGACGCGGGGTATCAGTCACAGGGGCTCTCATAAAATTCCCAATAATAAACCAGGTAAAGTTCTGTGGTCTAACCAACACTGCTGAAGGAATTTGAGCACCAAGGCACACTGATGATCAGATGCTGCATGGTTCTACCAGGTAAAATAACAGGAGTATAAATTAGGAAAAAACCCACCAGCTGACTCAGAATTTTGCCATACATTTCAAGATGCTGCTATCAGTGGTCACTGGTGACAAAGTGACTGGTGAGAAAAGGAAGGAGGTGATAAGTAAGAGGCAGACGAAAGAAAAGTCATGAAGAAATAAAGAATACTTTCCAGAGCAAAGAGATTTCTGAGAGAGAAGGGCTGTTTTTGCAGCAAAGAGCAGGTTTTCTTCACAAATGGGCTTGAATTGCACCATTAAGAGATGGGGTGCATTTCTCATCTTGGGAGTCCATGGCTTGTTTGCTAGTGGGAGAAAAAGGATGCAATCTTCTTGGTCCTACCAGCAAATTTATTCCAAATAAAAGCAAATCTGAGAAAATTTGGTGAGAGTTTTTCTGGCTTTTGTGGGGTTGTTTTGTGTGGAAACATGTGCCTTGTTATACATGTACATCATTGCAACTACTCCTTGGATCCAAAACTGTTTACAGGGTAAATTTCAGATTAAGAAAAACTCCCAGTGTCCATTTCAAATTAAGGGACAACTTAAGAGACAGATTTTCTGCTACATTTGACCATAATATCCATTATGGTCTTGGCAATGTTTTTAAAAGCTGTCACCTCAGTATAATTTTTTAGGTGATAGGAAAGAAGGACTCTAATGTAGGAATGCCATGAAGGGAGGATTGGGGGAAAGGAGGAAAAGAGGCAGTTGTACAAATTTTGGCTGAACAGAGGATCCAAGATGGTGAAAAAGAAACTGAGATTTTGTAAGAAAGAATGAAATACATGAAAGAAGATGGGCATCTGGGAAGGGAGGGTAAGAAGTATGATCTTGCTGAAGGATGGAAAAAAGCAGTGTAAAGGGTATCTCTGGGGGATAGGCACAGCATGGTGGGAAAAGGGATTTGTCACTTGGTTTTTGGGATGGGCAGACAGACAGGAGGCTGTGGTGAGGAGGGAGACCCAGAAAGGGGCACACAGAAAGGGGGACCCAAAAAGGGACACACAGAAAGGGACACACAGGGGTACACACAGAAAGGAGCACACAGAAAGGGACACACAGAAAAGGGCACACAGAAAGGGACACCCAGAACGGGACACACAGAAAGGGGCACCCAGAAAGGGGCACTCAGAAAGGGGCACACAGAAAGGGACACACAGGGGGACACACAGAAAGGGGCACACAGAAAGGGGGACACATGGGGACACACAGAAAGGGGGACCCAAAAAGGGACACACAGAAAGGGACACACAGAAAGGGACACACAGAAAGCAGCACACAGAAAGGGACACACAGAACGGGACACACAGAAAGGGACATACAGAAAAGGGCACACAGAGGGACACATAGAAAGGGACACACAGGGGGACACACAGAGGGACACACAGAAAGGGGCACCCAGAAAGGGACACACAGAAAGGGACACACAGAAAGGGGCACTCAGAAAGGGACACACAGAAAGGGACACACAGAAAGGGACACAGAGAAAGCAGCACACAGAAAGGGGCACCCCGAAAGGGACACACAGAAAGGGGCACCCAGCAGCCCAGGCTGGCCCTCAGCAGGGAGGTGGGGGAAGGTGGGGATGGCTGCCAGCCTGCCTGGGGATGGGGTGGCACTGCCAGTGCTGGTGCTGTCAGGGATGGCAGATGACAGGAGCAGGAAATGGGGAATATGGGAGAAGAAAGCGCTCTCAGGGAGGGGTGAGTTTAGCTTCCATCTCTCAGTGCAGCTCCTCAAAATCTGGGGCCATCTGGACACGGTCCTGTCCCTCCTACAAGCTGTCAGCAGCAGCGAGGGATTGCTCTGGCAGCCAGGACTCCCTGGCACATCCGAGAGGCTCCGTGCCCATGGCCAGGAGGGCAGATGGCACCGGATCCAGCACGGTGCCTTTGCACCACCTGGTGTCCCCTGCTCGGGGAGCCCTGCGGAGCCAGGTGAGCCCTGGGCACAGCCCTGTCACTCAGCCAGGGGCTGCAGAGCCACAGCAGGGCTGGCAGGGGACACCTCAGCACCTTGGAGCGTGCGGACCATGGTGGGATGGCCACGTTTGGTTCTGGCTGTGCTGTGCCAGGCTCTGTCACCAGAGCAGCAGCTCGAGATGGGTGACAAAGCAGGGGAGTGAGAGCTTGGCTGGCACAAAGTCTGCAGAGGAACGGATCCTTGCAGTGCTCAGTCTCCAACCCCATCTCCTCAGCACTTCCTCTGCCCACAAATTGAAATTTGGGCTGGTGTTTTGAGTTGCTTCTGCAATGGGTATGGATAAGAGGAAGTATTGTGTAAAGTATACGTATATGTAAAGTATATGAAAGTATATGTTCCTGATCGTGCTCACCTGTACATCAGGGATTATTTTATTCATGAAATGTCTCCTTAACCCTCAGCTTTCCCAAGAACAACACAAATTATTTTATTAAATTTGTTTATTACGGCAAATCTGGTAAGGGGCATCTGCAAAGTGAATGCTTTGGGCTAAGAAAATGATGTGTGGTTTTTTTTTTTTTTACTCAGAGCTGCAGAAAATAATGCCAAGGATTGCAGCTCTTGTAGAAAAAAACAGACCAAACCAAACCCAACAAATAAACAATTTGAAAATCATGCCAAAAATCGAGAGTTGTAATAAGGAGAGTGTAAAATTTTGTATTAGAGGAGATGACATGGGAAGCAAGGGGTGGCTGTGAATTGGTTTAAGGGTCAGCTCTCCCTGTCTGTCTGTCCTGTCACCCCAGGCATTGCCTCCTCACAGATGTTGCTCCTGGGAGAGGGAAGAGGTTGTGGTTGACATGTCCAACCCTCAGCCCCAACAAACTCTTCTGGCAGAGGAGACTCTGAGAGTTTCAGCTTGGATCCCATATGTGCATGTATTTCTTCTGCTGGAAAGTAAAGATGCTTTTAAAAATGACATCTATTTCTGTTAAATTGTAAAAGATTTCTCCAACCCAGGTATGACATTCTGGCCAAAACCTTTGAGGCAGAAATCCTCCCAGAAGAAAAACAAATTGCCCCACAGTGAAGATATCCACAGAGTGAAACAGAAAAATAAATAGAAGTCTTGAATACAAGTTTTCTCTGCATGATAAACAGGTTCCCTAAACATTTATTCATTAGTCATTCAGTAAAGAAGAGGAGAAAAAAAAAAGAATAAAAAAGATTCTGGATTGATAAATTTGTAAATGTTTTAAATTTATGGCGTAACATGAACACTTATGCAATGAATTCATACATAAACAAATAATGAAATATCTTTAAACACACAGAGGAGTGTGCACACAAAATGCACTTGTAGGAAGCAGAGCCCAGTTTCAAAAGCTGGTCTCAGACCAGGCTGGAGTGCCCAGCTGTGTCACCTTACACTGGGACAGCAGTCACTGCATGACTGCACACCCTGCTTTGGAACTGCACTAATGTGACAATCTGGGAAGTAAATGAGTGACCTGAATTGTGTGACAGCAGCCCCTGTGATGGCCCACCCCAAACTCCCCTTTTGGACAGGGTGAAAAGATGAAACCCTGTGACACTCTAGCCCTGGCACAGATGTTTGATAGAACGCTCTAAGTGCAATGGATGTGGCTCAGGGGAGGGACATATTAGCTGCAAATATCATTAAAGCAGCTACCAATTTAAAAACACACAAAATGCAGAAGAAACTGAGCCATAGCAAAACCTGTTAGTGATAAAATTGGAAAGAGAAGCGCTGCGTGCCCAGCTGGTTAAATCCTGATGGAGGGCAAAATGGAGAGAAAAATAAACACCAGATTTAGAAGCACACTTGATGTATCTGGCAGACTGCAGGAGCTGGTGCCACTAAGGCAGAGATGTCTGTAGCCACATCAGAAGTGCCCAGCTCTGCTCAGACACACAGGACATGGGTGCCCTGCGGGGTCTCAGCCCCCTGCACTGGAGCAGGGAGTGAGCAGTGACCCAGCTCAGCCCTGCTGTCCCTGCTGGCACAGAGAGCTGCACTCACGCCCTCGCCACAGATCCATCCTCACGGAATCACAGAGCCACAGGATCCCAGAGCGCTTTGGGTTGCAAAGATCATCTCTTTGCATCCCCCATGCCATGGGCAGGGACATTTTTCACTATCTCAGGGTGCTCCAAGCCCCATCCAACCTGTCCTTGGACACTGCCAGGGATGAGGCAGCCACAGATTCTCTGTGCCACGGCCTCGCCACCCTCACAGGGGAGAATTTATTCCTGGTATCTAATCTTAATCTAAGCTATTTCTGTTTAAAACCATCACCATCCATCACTGTGCCCCCTAATATCTTGAACACCTATATCCCCCCTAAGGATCTAGAGGCAGTTTTGTAATCAACACAAAAAATTTCAGGAGAATGGTATTCATAACTTCAGTGCTCAACATCCATTGATTTCAACGCAGGAGAAGTTTTCAAAACTTCTTTTATCTTCCTCCTTAGCTCCTAAGAAGGCAGCTTCTGGGTGTCCAAGCTCTCACGAAAAATCAAAGGGAGCCTGAATGCAAAGCAAAAGCACAGTTGTCACTTTAGTTTACTCATGCTTGTCCCAGAAAATGAAAAGAGGCTTTTTCTCACTTTGGTTTTTTTTTTTTTTTTTTTTTAATGCACTCGTGCAACACAGTTGTGTTTGGAGTTAAACTTCTTATTGTCATGTTGGAAACCCAAACTGTGCATGCAAATCTCCTGATGGCTCAGCACCAGACCTGTGAGTCTCATTGCAGAGACATCTTTGAAAATTTGGCCTCATTCTGTAGTGACAAAGTGACAGATTCCTCTGGTAAGGAAATTCTGGTGAGCAGAGTGCCTGGAGGTTTGGCTAATTTGCTAGGATTACAGTTTGGCTTTTAATGACAGTGGCTCAGTTTTCCCTCAAACCAGCCATCAAAATAGAGCTCTGCTTTTAGAGAAAACCTAAGATACAAAAGTGGATTTATCCCATCTGACTGATGCTGCAAAGCTCCCAACTAAGCCTGTGTTCCCCTTGTCACATTTCCTCTGCTAGAACCTGGGTCTGGTTTTTTAATTCTCACACTGTTTTGAGCATCCAGGATTCTTGGGAAGCTCATTTTCACCCTGTTTACTCCAGAAATTAACTGGGATTTCTGTCTCACACTGATCCTGAGCATACACCTTGTCTTCTCCTCTTAGGCTCTCATTTAAGGACGCAGTGGGATGGGTGGGATGGTTCCCCTTTTGCCATCCTTGTGCTGCTCTGCCACACCAAAGGGAAGCCTTGGGCCAGGATCAGGTCCACCAACTCCTTCATGTATTCAAAGACACCTTTTTATGATAGAAATTCCTATCAAGCCCTTGCTAATTAAGCCCAGTTTAATAACTCTGACCATTTATATGACGTATTTCATCTTGGAAGAGCTAATAAAACCAGAAATTACTGTTCACAGTGCTCCCAAGAGGCAGCTCATCATTATCACATCCATTTGACAGGGAAACTGAGGCAATGTGTTTTTAGGACAAGAGAATGGAGTCTTTGCCAAACCACCCAGGTGAGTTCAGTGCTCTGCAATCTCCCATGTGGGATAAAATCCTCTTCTGCTGGGTATAAAGGGAGAATCTCCTGGTTTTCCTCATCAGGAAGATGCAAAGGTGAAAAAGGGTCATGGAAATGATGTCTGTGGATCTTCCAATTCTCTGCTGGGCATTTGAACTTAAAATGCCAGCAATGCTCTTCTCCCTGGCTCTCAAGAGGAAAGCTATATCTGGAGTAGGGCAACATGCCTTAATTTGAGAAATTTAATGCCTTCGAAGCACTACCAAAGCACAATTAGCAAATAAAAAAACCCCAGAAGTCAAGGCAGGAGACCTGAGTATGTAGTTCAAACATCAAAGGAATATTACCTGTGCTTTCATCTCCCTTTCCTCTTGTGAGTCAAAGATACAACATATTACTGCATATTTTAAGCATTTTCTGTTTTTAAAGCTTAAATGTCAGTGTAATTACCCCAATGGTAATTTCTGTTCTGCTGTTCCAGGCTGGTGCTTCAGCAGAACCTCCCAGTTTTCACATGATTATCTCCATCTCTGCCTTTGATAGGTTTGTGTCCAATTCACTCCGGATTTGAACTGGTTGACATTCTTTGAAAATCTGCTTTGAATGCTGCCAATGAGGTATGATGCTGATTTTTGTGGGGCATTTTTGATGTCCTTCTCTCACCTGGTTCCCCCATCCTCTTTCCCAAGTGCAGGATCACCTGGCTGCACCGAGACCCAGAGTTCAGAGCAATCTGTAATGCAACCGCCTGGAACAGAACATAACTTTAACCTTTTTCTTTTTGTCCCATCTCTCTTTCTTTAGAATAAACTTCACAGTTGAGGATTATTGACAAATCTGCTCGAAAAAGACACATGAAGAACATCCTTTATGGTCCATCTTGTGGTAAAACACGGGTATTTCTTTGCTCATTTGAGTGTCAGTGGATTATTCCTGCTGGTGCAATGTTTTCAAGAGATAAAATACTCCCCACTGTGCTACATGCAAATCTCTGCAATGTAAACATAAATAGTTGTTGCACATGCATAATCAAAGGCAATTTTTTTTTTTATAATTATTGTTGGATAGTTCAGTCCTCTAATAGCATCATCTGGTGTAAATCAGTGTAGCTCTACTGAAGCCTGCAAAGCCCCTACCGATTTGTACCAGATGGGGCTCAAACTCTTCACTCTAAGTTTAGTCCTTCTAAAGAAAAAAATTAAAAATTGAGAGAGAAAGCCTTGGTAGTCCTTGAAAATGAAGTTCTTTGTTCATTCATGGGAAGCAAGAATGGCAGGGACTTTTCTTGATCCGTGCTCAGCCCTTATCTGGGGAGAACATTTCTGCCATGAAGGGAAGCAGGAGGTTCTGTGCCAAGTGAGCTCGTGGCCCCTCTGCTCAGAATGCTGCAAAGATTTGCCAGATAATGTAATTTATAATGTAATTTATAACGTGAACCCCTTTCTGCCAAGATTTGGACCAAGACCACCAGCTCTTTAGCATGACACTGCCAGATGCTAAGAATTTTCAGTTGTTCAGAGCCCGTGCTGCATTTTGAGACACCTAAAGGTGAAGGGCTGGAAATCTGGTTTTCTGTCCCCAGAGCGATCTTGTTTCACTGTCATTCAGCATTATCTTTGTACACAGCACAAAGAACTTTCTAAAGCTACTTTGACACCTGATTTGACTCCAGCTAAAGACAACAACCTCAATTTTAATCCTTCTGGTGTTCTGTAGAAAACTGTGCTCCGAGTTAATATAAAAGACAATATTCAGTAGCTTCTATTTTCACAAATTAACTTAGACTACAACATTCAAATAGCTGCTAGTGGAAGTTGCCCATGCAGATTTCAATGCTATAAATATACAGTTATTTCTAAATTATCAACAATATCTTAACTGCTGTACACAGTGTTTTATCAAGAGACAAAAAGTTAACTTTGCTTGCATAAAAAGAGGTGGAAAATTAGGAATTTGCTCCCTCTCTTTTGAATGCAGACAGCAAAAATATCCACTAAATACCAAATATTACATATTAATGATAGATTGGAGGAGAGAGTTTTGACAGAAGTGAAGAGTACACATATACAGCATAGATTTACCCACCTTTCAAACAACTTAAAGTCTGCATTACTGTGCTCAGCTCTTTCAGGTTTACCTGTCAGATTTTTTTCCCCTCGTGTTTTCCATTTTTTTGACAAGATCCTCCAAAAGAGTTGCTGTTATTCTTGCACAGGCTTGACGTGGACATAAACTTTTTTGCAAGAAGCCTGAGCTACTGTTAGCAGCTCTTGAAGAGCTCCAAGTCCGACGTGGGTTTAATTTGTGGTGAGTGCCATGGCAGAAATGTCTAACAATATAAGTCTGTTGGACATGTCGTCTGGGCTGTCACGTTCAATTTGCACATGACCTCCTGGCCAAAAACTGGGAAAGAAGTGGTAGAATGTGGGACTGAAAGCTTATATTATTGCTTTGACAGCTTCACTCATCTAGAAGTAATGCAAAATGCAATTTATATTTATACTCCCTGACCTTCTGTACAGAGAGTGAAACTATCTAATGATGGGCCATGGTAGCAGAGAAAGAAACAGATCTCAATACAGCTGGAATTTGTCTACATTTTTTTTTTTTTTTTTTGCTGTTCAACCATTCAATTACAGTCAAAAGATAAATGAAACATGAAGAGTGCCTTGGTTAGGTAGTGACACAATTATTTTATAGTGAGTAGGTTCTGGCTCTGAGCCCTGGCAAAGGTTGCCATGCACACCTTGTTTCACTAGATACAGATAATCTGCCTGCTCCCACCAGACAAATCCCCTCTGCTTGGAGGTGTGTCCTTCTGCCCATCACAGGAGGAGAAGAAAGACACCTCAGTACCACTGTTCCCCTGCATTTCAATCTCCTCCAGAAAGGCTGATGCTCTAATCCTATTAACCACGACAAACGGGACGTGAGGCGTTTCTGTGGAAAACAGGCAGAGAGGAAGGATCTGCCACCTTCTTCTCATCTGAGGAGCAGCACACGGGTTTGTGTCCTCCCAGGGAAAAGAAATAAATGCAGCAGGCTTGGATTCTGACAGTAAGCACCAGGTGACACCTGAGGATCCTTAACAAAACATCCCAGAGCTGGAATTGTACTGCTGCAGCTCAGCATCCTTCAGAGGGGTCACTGCAGCCACCACTGCTCAGTTTGGCTCCAAAATTCAGCCTCCAGCTCATCTGTTCCTGCCTTCTCATCCAAAGAAGACACAGGATCTGAAGGAAAAGTTATTTGCAGGGATGAGCTTTAAGAAGAGATAACAAAAACAGAAAATACGAAGTGTGGGGTTTATGCATCTCGGAGTGTTTTGGACAGCGACATCGGTTTGAACTCATCTCTTCACTCCATTGATCCATTCTGCTTTAAACAGGAGTCCATCCAAAGCCCACTGACCTCAGCAGAGAGAGTTTCATAAATGGTTGGAGGCTACAAAACAATTTTAGAAATCAGATCATCATATAAACCAATCACTTGTTTTCTGTCGTAATTGTTTTCTTGTGGTTTTGGTTTGCCATGTTTTTCTCTTGTACATTGAATTAATAAAAAACACTGGATGAAGATTTTGACTGATATCTAACTTTCTCCATGGAATTTTTTTTAAATATATGTGTTGACAGTAATAAACCATTAAACTTATGGTCACTCTACAGTTAATATGTCAGAAAAGAATAAAGATGCAGAAACAAAGGCTATGAGAAGGTCATGTTTCATAAATAAATACAATAAGATGAGATAACTAAGACAAAATAGTTCAGTGATGAGAGGCTGGGTGAAGATTAATATGCAATTTATCTTCCTTTTGGTTTGTTTCTCAGTGACAAAGAGCATTTTGTCCAATCTATTAGTTGTCCTGCTGGTAAAAACATTCTTACTCCTGCACTTTTTGGAGCAGAATATGATTGTATTTATTAAATTATTCAGGAATTTGGTATCTAGCTGATTTGTGGAGCTTCTTCCCCTGGTCCCAGCACTCTCCTGGGTTTCCAGGGTGTGATGTTTCAGCCCATGGGTTTGAACCTGGGGCCACACATGAGCACTGGGAGCCCTGGGGTGGCTCCCTGGGCGCGAGGGCAGCTCTGAGGATGACCACGGCTCTGTGAGGGGCACTGTGCAGCATGAACCTCACAGCTGGTGCACATGGTTAAACCAATACCCACCTCCCCAGGGCACCCCCAGCCACAGAGCAAACCCACCAGGCGGATCTAACCAGGGGATCTGCTTCTTTCTTGTTCTTTTTTTTCCCCCTAAATGGACAGCTAGAATAGAAAATATCAGTTAAACCAACCAAAAAACTCCCCCAACACACCTCCAAAAACTTGTCTAGGTGTGACTCCTGCTGGTGCCAGCACAGGCTTTGCCCTTGGCAGAAGGAGGAGAGGGATGAGGCCCCTGATTTGGGTGGGAGGGAGAGGAACGCCCCCAGGAAATTGCAAGGTTGCTTCTGCAACCTCTTGCCCAGCAGCTGGTACAGCGAGCAGCGCCTCCCCTCACACACTGCACAGATCTCTTCCAGCTGAGTCACTAAATCAGGAAAAAATGGAGCAGTTGAGCTGGCATTTTAGAGGACTGATTTGGAGGGGGGTGGGAGGAAGAAATCCCCCCTGTCCTTTGTCTGTAGCGTTTTTATTTTTTTTTTTTCTCCGCCAAGCTGCTGGACTGAAGCAGTTAATAGTGATTTTTTTTCCCCATCATTTTTAATCCACAACCCTGCCCTGTACCTGCCCTTATAATCCCCTAGCATGTGCTGGTGACATCACATGGCCATCAGCTCCCAGCTCCATCCCTGTGACTGTCATTAACTGTTGCAAGCAAATGAAAAATGACTGGGAGACTCGGTGGCTCCCACCAGTGACCTTGGGTATTATTAGAATGACCTCGCTTTGGCTGGACCATAAAAAAAAAAAAAAAAAAAAAAAAGAAAAACCTTCCTTGATATCATCACTGGGGCTGACTGAGGCTGTTTGCAGCGAGGAGCAGGGAAAGGAGTGCAGAAAGCCATTAAAGAAAGCAAAGTAAATGTTATGCAAAGATGCAGTGGCCATAAATAGTTGATCAGAGGCACAGCCCCAGCAGCAGCCCCACAGCCTGACCCCGTGCCAGGACACGCTGGGCTGTGCTGGGGTTACAGAGCACCTTGCTGTGAGTGTTTTTTAACCAACCTCCTCTTTGTGATTTGTTTGCTTGGGCTTGAAAGGAAAATAAATCACGTGTAACCACTTAAGGGCTTATTGGCCTCTTACACCTTATACTCTGACATGCTTTTCTGGTCCTACACACAACTCTGGGAGCAGACCAGGGGCAGACTGGGCAGGATGGACATTTTTTTGTGCAGTACCACACAAGGAAAACGTGTCTTTATGTTTCTATGTAGATACATGTCCTCTCTGTGCAAACACGTGTACAGCGCATGATTATTAATGTACATATGCATGCAAGCATAAACACACACCACTTATAGACATTCATATTTATGGTCGTGCATTATTCTCAATGCACAGGCATCTGGATATAAAAGGAACAAATATTCATTGCATGTGTCCGATGTTGCCTTCTATATAATATATAATAGTATACATATAAGTATATATGTATACATGCATATATATATGTGTATATACATATGTATGTAGTATATAATAGTATATATATGTATCATATAGTGGTTGTGCTTCTTCCATGTACTCTGGAGATATTAGTAGTAAAAACAAAGAATTAAAATAAGAAATAACTAAAAAAAAATGGCAATAACAATGAGAATAAGAATAATTCACATATCTAGGCTGGGCCATGAGGATGTTCTGGTGTTTAGTGCCCTCCCTGGCAGGGACCTGCAGGCACCCCCAGGGCAGGGGATGCCCAGGAGCCCCAGCTCTGGTCCAAGTGCGGTGCTGGGTGACCAAGCCAGGTTGCAATGTTCTACCCGGGAGGGCAGAGTGGGGACCGGCTGCCCTCGGGGTCCCTGCTGTGAAATAGTGAAAGCCCCTGGGGCACACAGAAGCGATCCTCCCGCCGCTGTCCTGCCCGGCTCCTCCGCTGTCAGCTGGAAATGGATCTGATGCCCTCTGGACTTTAACTGCCGACGAAAAGGGCATTTTATTACAGGTTCTGACAAGTTGCAGAGAGACTCGGAGAACTCAATAAGGAGAAACAGCGAATCAAGGGGCGGGAGGGGGGATGCTGCAGATGCTTGGCAGGCAGGGGGAAGATGGGCTCAGACGGGAGGTGTGGGCAGGGACACTGATGTGGAGTGTGAGCAGGGACACTGATGTCGGGATGAGAGCAGGGACACTGATGTGGAGTGTGAGCAGGGACACTGATGTGGGGGTGTGAGCAGGGACACTGATGCCAGGCTGTGAGCAGGGACATTGATGTCGGGATGAGAGCAGGGACATTGATGTCGGGATGAGAGCAGGGACACTGATGTCGGAGTGTGAGCAGGGACACTGATGTCGGAGTGTGAGCAGAACCGCTGATGTCGGAGTGTGAGCAGAGACACTGATGCCAGGGGTATGAGCAGGGACACCGATGTAGGGTGTGAGCAGGTACACACATGTAGGGTGTGAGCAGGTACACACATGTAGGGTGTGAGCAGAACCGCTGATGTCGGGCTGTGAGCCGAACCGCTGATCCCAGGGATGCCGATGCTGCCGACGGGAGCGCAGCGCATCCTCCGCCGGGCAGAGCTCCCCGGAGCGGGGCAGGGGCTCCCGACAGAGCCCCGCTACCAGTGGCAGCTCCTCATCGGGGAGCAAGGAGCAGACATCACCAAACCTCCTTTCCCCCCCCCTATTAAACCTGTGCGCGTCTAGAGAGCTCCTGTCCCCTTTGCGCCGCGCAGGACGCGCTGTGCGCCATGGAGGCGGGAGGGATGGGCTGCAGGTGGCTTCCCCACGCCATCCCTCCGTCCCTCTCCTGCTCTGGGCCGGGAGGGCACGGCTGCCGGGCTGCAGGGGGGTGGCATCGCCCCGCGGTGCCAGGCGGAGCGGGCAGGGAGCGGCGCTCCGCCGGGCCGCGCTCACGCCCCGGCTCTCGCATGCCGCCCCTCGGACCTGTCACGTACCCAGAAGGATGCCAAGGACTTTATGGAGTCTGTCAAGCACTCAGTACTTCTGTCTTTAGTGGCATCCTCATAGACAAACTTCGCAGGTGTTAAAAAAATATGCCGGGAAATAATACTACTAATACTAATAAAAAAAAAAAAAAACCAAAAAAAAACAACAACAACAAAAAAAAAAACCCTCAACGAGCTTAACAGCTGCTCAGGGACATTGCAAACCATCTGATTTTGCAGGATAGGGCTACCATCCTAATTCTCCCTGGCAGCTTTTCAAGTGCGTTTCATCGCCGGTTGCCAATGGAGGATGGCTCTGTCTCTCCCTTCGAGCCCTGCCGGGTGTCTCTGGGAGCGGCTTGGCACCGGGAAAATCAACTCCCATCCCGGGAACTGGAGGGGAAAAAAAGGAAAAAAAAAAAAAAAAAGAAAAAAAAGTGCTGGTGTCTGGAAAAGAAATAGTAATAATTTTAAAAAAGTTTTGAAGTGTCAGACTGTGAATTGAAGAGTTTCAGCCGGGGTAGTGCGGTGCCTTATGGCAGGTGAGCGCTGCGCGGGGAGCTCCTCACCCGCCTCGGGGCAGGGAGGGAGGAACGCGACAATCGCAGACAGTTTGGGGACATTCGTGTGCTTTAAGAGCCCAAGGGTGACCTCGGTGCCGGCCTGTGCACGACACGAGGCACGCAGGGAGGGCTGGAGGCAGGAATCACAGCGCTGAGCTCCTGCATCCCTCCCGAAGGATGCTCCCCTCCCGCCGGCCGGGTGATGTCAGCTCGCTATTTCCCCTTGGCTCATGGCTCTCGTTTCGGGTTTATATTTATTTTCGAAGTGTTGAAGCCCCAGTAACACGAAGGGTTTTCTCAGAAGGAAAAACAAACCCCAACGAAATCCCAGAGCAATCTTCACCGCGAAGCAGAGCTGCCTGTGTCTGGAAATGATGCTTGCAGAAAGGGTGAAAGTCATGAGCCTCTAACCAAAAAATGTAACAAACCCCGGCCAGTATCACAAGGGCAGACTTCCCATGGGCCTCAGGGCTTGCTGTTATCCTTGCTTACACTGATAAGTCCTTTTTGTAAATCCTCCAAAGTTGCTTGCTCTTCCCTTTCATGTATAATGTTACCAAAATCTGACAGATAAGACAGATTTACTGTTTCTGGATAAGACTTATGGCCACACATAAGAGACCACACTGCAAAAGATCAGTTAAAATGTGTTGCTGCTTCAATGAAAGACTGTTGAAAAAAATCCTATTTTTACTTTAAACGATAGCATGAGGAAAATAATGATATAGTAAAAGGGGAAAGGAGGCAGGTCCCAGAAGAATAAAGACATTTTCTGCTCTGCTGTCACTCGTGTTTTCACCTGTATGTGCGCTTTCCAGGGCAGGCAGTGTGGCTCAGGGAACTGCTTTTCTCCTCCTTTTCTTCGGCTTTATTTCAAAATGCAGCTGACACCTTCACAGGTACATGACATTATCGGCACTCACACTCGGGGAAAGGGCTGGGGAATGTGGTGGAAGGATGTGTGAAGGATGAGGCAGGAAAGTGCAAATTTAGAAAATCTTGGAAGTT
This sequence comes from Ammospiza caudacuta, assembly GCF_027887145.1. NCBI lineage: Eukaryota > Metazoa > Chordata > Aves > Passeriformes > Passerellidae > Ammospiza > Ammospiza caudacuta. Next base: position 23,758,614 of record NC_080602.1, read on the forward strand.
TTTCTCCAAGCCGTCTGAAAAGACAAATTAGCGGGGATTCCTTGGATTATAACATATACATTTTGAACTATTATTGGAGACCTTTATCATTTAAGGAATGGTGACCCATTTCCTAAGAGTGAACAATTTGTTTCTTTCCCTTCAGGGACAGGTTTTTTCCTACATTTGGTGTTTTGTAGCACTGGGGGAAGAGAACCCAAACCAAACTTCCTCACCTCACTGCTAAATCTCAGCCTTCCTTTGGTTATCCAAAACTGTTCGAATCTGAGCCAGCGAGTCCCAAAAGTTTGACAAAGCTGAGTAGAGAAATTACTTATCCAAGAGTGTATTAGCACTCAGGGAGGCAAATCACAGCACAGTGGATAAAATAAAAATTAAATAAGATAAAGTACGGGCTCTTGCTGAGGTTTATTTTGATTTACCTGTTCAACACTTGAAAAAAATAATTATGGTAGTAAGAGAATCGAAGGGAGAGTAACAGCTTTAAAGGCAAATGGGAGAGGAGGATGTGGGATCCAAGGAAGAGCAAAGGAAGGCAAGACAGCTGGAAACCAAGGGTTGCTGTGCTCAGTCCCTGAGCCATGGGCGAGCTGGAATTGCCAGAGGCTGAGGGGGCATCGCCCTTCCCTGGGTCCCCCCAGCCCTCGGATAATAAACTCAAGTGTCTGCCTGTCTCAGCCCTGCCCATCTTCTTTAGCCAGCTTGACAAAGTGGAAGAAATATGACATGTGAATTATTAAAGAGGAGGCAGTTGACTCCTAACCTCTGTTGCTTTTTCTCAGAACCCATTACCTGAGAATTTATCTTGCAGGAATTACAGTGTCTGAAAGCTTCGGGAGGAACGGCCAGGAGGGAGGGGGGCATTTGAATAAGAGTTTTGAAGAAATACCGCTGAAAAGCGCCAGGTTTCACCTCAGCATTTGCGCCACTCAAGAGGTGGATAACGTGGAAGAGAAAACAAGCCATTCCTCCTCAGAAGTGGATCAGGTCGCCACGGGGAGCCAGGGAATAAAATCCGAACTGAATTTAAAACGGCTATCACCACTTAAATACCTTTAAAAAGTAGAAAGGGGAAAATGAAGAGCTTTTTTCGTGCTCAAAGTTTGTCCTTTAGCCCCGTTCTTAAAGTTAACGAGGGCTCTCGATAAGTAATCTCCCCAGCCGTCCCGGGTGAAGAGGGGCTCTGCAGTGTGCCCTGCTCACCCCTGGCACCCAGAAATGGGATTTAGCTCCCTAACAGGAATGCAGAGCCCGGAATCTTGGGGGAAAAGCACAAATTCTGGGTACAGACTCCAAAGTTTACAGGTTCTGCCATAACCCTCCCCATAAAAGTTTGACAGTGCTATGGAGCTGGTGGGTGATTCTCAGGCCGAGCAAAGCATTGGCTGATTTTTTTTTCCCCCCCGCAGGAATTCAGAGGGACAGATTGAATGGCATAGACATTGATTTTCCTTTTTAAAAATTTTTTCTCTTCCCCCTCTCCCTTTAAAAAAAAAAATTATTTCGGAAGGGGGAAAAACCACTTTGGGAGAGAAGAAGACGAGGGTGATTTTTCCAGTCCTCTGGGCATAGATTTGTATCTAGCGCTGCCAAGCCTAAGGTAATAATTGAATCTCTCCCAAATCTTGGTGATAGAGCAGTCAGAAATGACTCCATCTGACAGCAGAGCCATGAGGCAAGTGATGGATACTATTGTCCAAGCCTGACCCTCCATTAACACCACCTATCAGCATCTGTATTCTGTCACCAATTCCCATGCCGGAGCCAAGAGGGGTGACTCTAATATTCTGAGCACATTGAAGGCTTCCATGCTGAGTTCAACCCTGCATCAACTAAATGGGTGGAGAGGATGACCTAAACCTTGCTCTCTCTATCTCCACTCGCCTTATTACCCCACTCCAATCCCATTGTTTTGCAGGTGCCTGCAATTTGCTCCTTATCTCCTCACTGTTTATGAGGGCTCCTTTTTATTAATACAAAGGGAGAAATGTTATTAATATTAATTAACAAAATAAAAAATGAAGCAGTTTTGGGAATCCACCAAATGAATAATCTCATCCCCTAATTGGAGATGAAGTGGTGGTGGGGGGGAGGAGGTGTAAGAGAAACAGATGACCTACTGGGTGACAGGCACAGGTTGGAAGGGTGACATTTTATTGTAAGCCTCCCTATGAAAGGAAGAAAAGGAAAGGACCAGTCAATTTAATGCAGGGACCAAGAGTGCAAGAGTGTTGCTAAGAGACAGAGATGCTGCTAAAGTTCTGTGAGAAGCTGTACCCTGACCTTATGCAAATGGAGGCTTCCAACTCTTTGTGGAAAGGCTGCAAATTCCACCCACTGTGTCACCAATACCTGGCATCGAGCCTTTTATTCAAATGTTCTCTAAAAACACACACGCAGAGGATGTGACAAAGCATGACACATTTAGGGCTGGAAGGGGGGGACGAGGAGGGGGGCAGCAGGGAGGGGGAAGGACGGATCTCATGGTGGAAATGTCACCCATCCAAACCTCCCAGAGCCTGTCATCTCCCCGAGCTGAGAGACGAACTCAAGGATTCCTAAATTACCTTAATCCACATCTATTAGGAGTCATAAATAGCATCTACTCCTCGTGCGTGGGAGAGGCTTCGGGAAAACAGAGGAGCCACCACGATCTGCTGGCTAACAGCTCTCTGTCCCTACATCTGCAGCACCCACAGCTGCCCAGGGAGCTCCTTCTGCATCTGGTTACATCCCACGGCCAAAATCAGCCAGAGAAAACCCCTTAGCCAGGGCCCAGAGCTATGGGGAAACGTTAAATCTGGGGGAGCAGGGAGGTGGGAACACTCCCAGCTCAAACACAACCTTCACCGAGGATTCAAGGTGAAGTGAGTGACTCTAGAGCTGGTTTTTTCTCACTGCAATCAGCAGAGAGTAAATACCCGGGTAAATCAATACAGATCCCTACCTGACGGAAAACAAGGTTGGGTTTTGGTTTTTTTGCGTTTTCTTTGTTTTTTTTTTTCTTTAATCGAATATGAGTTCCAGACAGGCATCAGAGTAACTGAAGAGTTATCTCGGGGAAAAAAAATCTCAATACCCAGTTATAGCAACTTTCTCCCTAGTATATTAAACACCTGTGGATGCTGCACACGGATCTCCCCAGACTTTCCTCTCCCAGTACCTTCCTCACACACAAATGGCAGATTTATATTTTGCTGTAAACGTTCAGGTTTGCGATGCAGGGAAAGGAAAGGCTGCTTGTGCTCAGAATGATAAATAAAAGTAATAAAAAGGAGCAGAATGACCTGGGCAGCGAGATAAAGTGCTCCAGGACAGGCTCGTCCTGCCGGGCTGAGCTTGCGGTGCTTAAATTCGATACCCCTCTGTTTTCCACGCGATCTGGAAATTATCGGTTTACTTTCATTTCAGTTGATGCTCGGGGCACTTTTGGGACTCCGGCGGCCAATTTTCCTTTCACAGGAGATAGGATTTCTCTGTCCGCCCTGAGCAGCGACTGAAAAGTGACTCAGCTGCGGTCTGCAAAGTAAGGTGATGCCTGATTACTCATCTTTGAGACACTCAGGCTTTGCTTGGGCTTCAAACCGCCTCGGAAAGCCGAGCTGGGAGAAGCAGTCAAAAAACTTAAAACCCCTCTGTCACCATCGGATCCACCTGATTCTCCTCGGCCCCATCCTTCGTTGGGGGAAAGCTGCTTTGGGCATCTCCTGTCCTCAGGATGTCCCAAAGCAGGTGGAAAACGTGACCCTGCGCGAGTGAATGACCCTGCCCATGGGTGGAGGTGGCACTGGGAGGGTCACGCTGCTTCCTGCGGTGCCACCCGGGCTCCGGGCCACTCCTTGTGGGGATGGGGGCTGCGGGTGCCCTCTGTGCCAGGTGGGCACCGTACATGAAGTTACCCGTGCAAATTGCCCGGTATATACATATATGTAATTTTTTTTTAATAATAAGAATTTTCATAATGCGCACAATACTATTAATATTTCGTATTAGCAGTGCGTGCATGGTGAACTTTGTAATGGGAAATTCAATCGCCGCTGTAAATATTAATAGAATATGAAATGAAGCCACAGCTTCCATGTAGCACTGACAGTAAAACGGAGTGAACATGTGGTGGCCCTGGGGCAAGATAGGCCTTTCCTCTTGTCTCTCTCGCTTTATTACATTAGCCCGAGCCTCTCCTTACAGTCCTGGGCTCAGAAGCTGAAGTTCACAGGTCAGCCATGACAAATGTCCCCACGTCTAGCCAAACAAGACCCCCTGGCCTTGCCATTACATTTGCCCAACAAGCCCCTGGAGAGCGCTTAAGGGTGGCAGGCGCAGGTAAAGAGCTTTTTAGTGCAACTTCCCAAAAGCATCCGAGCTTTTTAGTGCAACTTCCCAAAAGCATCCGAGCTCTTTAGCGCAACTTCCCAAACGCATCCGAGGCGCGGAGCATCCCCTCTGGGCTGGCTGCGGGCACCTTTCCGCCCACCCCGGCTGCGGGCACAGCCTTTCCCCGTGATCGCACCCACCCTGGGGGTCCTGTCCCGTCCCGATTTGGGATTTCCCGCTGATTTCCCCCCGTTCCGAGCAGCCCCGGCGGAACCCGCGAGGTTCGGGGCATCCCCGCGATGCCCACGTTGGCCCTGGGGCTCTCTCTTTGGAGGAGCCAAACCGGGAATCAAACGCCTTCTTGGCTTCTCAGCCCCGTATTTTTTTTGGCTGACATCAGCCCCGGACCGGCAGCCTGCCGGGCTTTTGGGGTTTTTCCAGTCTTTCCCCTGTTTCCAGGATTTTTCTTGTATAAACATCATTTCCAGCCGCTTTCTTTTTACAGCGGGCATTAATCTCCATTTGTTAGGGGAAACCTTGTCAGAATTTCCTCCCGCTTTTCCCCACGGAGGTTTGGGCTGCCCGGTGATTTATGCTGTGTCTCCCCGGGGCTCGGCGCTCACTTTTCCCGTGCCTTGAGGAGCTGCAGGTGGGAGGAGAGGGGCTGGAAACCCCCCAAAATTTGCAGGGCCTGTCGGGGAGGGGGGCACAGCTGGGGAAGTGGGACAAGGCACCGGGAAGAGAATTCGAAAGGGACACTTCAGTAGGTGGTTAACAAATGGGCGATAATCCCAAAGCGTACAACTCTCTTTATCTCGGCAGGCAAAACTTCCCACCTGAGAGGGGGGAAACACATTGCACCCCGAGAGCCCCATTCCTTCCTATATTAAAAAAAAAAAATCCAATCAAAACCCCTGTGATCAGCCCCCATAAAAACTTTAATTTCAACAAATACCCAGGACTACTGATTTGTTTTTTTAGGAAATTCTAATATTTTAGTATTTATCTGACAATTTTTCAGAAAAATCCAAGCAGCCGCGTGTCTGCCGCTTCTCCAGCCGCTCCCGCTGTCCGGCAGCTGCGGGAGATGCCGAGCTGGGAGGGGAGAACCCCCGGTCGCTTCCTCCTTGGAGCGGCTCGTCCCTAATTGCATGCCAAGAAGAAACAGTTCTCGGGAGCCTTTTAGCCACCCGGGTTGTGAAATCATGAATGAAAAGGAAATAAACCCTAATGCGCAGCCAGGAACCGACTCTGACCACTTCTACATTGACTTATTCTTTTAACAGCTTCTGTATTTTTCCAGCATCGTGGCTCACGTACTTTGTACAGTGTCTGTGGCTTCATTAAAAGCTTTCTATTATATCCCCCAGGAAAATGCAACTGTCACCTCTCCGTGCCTTTTAAGAAGAGTTGCACTTTCAAAGAATATTTTTCTCCCCTTTTACTAAAAGAAACAGCACTGAATTCAGGTTTCGTAAGTGTTAAATAACTTTCCCAGCGTGTATTAAAGGAAGATTGTATTTTATCAACAGCTGATTGATGCGGCCATGTGATCCTCTCGGTTTGTCTATAGTATCATATTTATTTAACCTGCTGGGGGACTGTGTTCAGGGGCCGCTTGCTCCCGCTGGCAAGAGCACACACATTACACACTACCCCAGGTATTCTGATTGATTGTTCCCACCCCACAGCCTTTGGATCATAATTTAACACAGCAGGTCCTACAGCACAGAGGAGGTTTTCGTGCAATGCAGTGAGGGGTTTCTCTGAGCCAGTACCGCACAGCTACCAGGCTTTTCTGAACTAAAAATTTGATGTACGGGGAGAGGTGGAGGAGCGCTTGCAGAATCGCGATGCGAGCGGTGGCACACGCAAACGCCTTTAGCCTCTACATTTAATCCGAGCCCTTCATTTTTAACAAGTTCTTCCTGCAAATGAGCATTTCCTGGGACTTTCGGAGCACCCGGGCGCAGCACCATCACGCACGTCAAACGCTCCATAGCGGCAGTCGGTCAATTATATTCAAGCATATTTAAAATGCGGAGAGAGTCAGACGTCGGTTTTCTCCTCACTTTCCTCAAATGAAACAGTTCACAAAGTCTTTTGGCTGCCAGCTGCTGTTTGGCCCCAGAGAGGAGATAAAAACAAAACACCCATCATTCCCCCCCCTCCACCAAAAAAAAACCCCAAACCCCTCAACTCCCCCACAATCCACATCATGAACGACTTGCAAATTGTTTAACAAGCTCTGTGATGAATTAATTTGCGCGGGGAGGTTCTGGATGCCGGCGAGTGCTGCTCGCAGCGGTGCTGCTGGTGCTGCCCGGGCAGCGGCGGGGCCGGAGCGGGGCATCCCCGGCCATCCCCGGCCATCCCCGGCATCCCCGGCCATCCCCGGCCATCCCCGGCCATCCCCGGCCATCCCCGGCCATCCCCGGCATCCCCGGCATCCCCGGCCATCCCCGGCCATCCCCGGCATCCCCGGCCATCCCCGGCCATCCCCGGCCATCCCCGGCCATCCCCGGCCATCCCCGGCCATCCCCGGCATCCCCGGCCATCCCCGGCCATCCCCGGCCATCCCCGGCCATCCCCGGCCATCCCCGGCCATCCCCGGCATCCCCGGCCATCCCCGGCATCCCCGGCCATCCCCGGCCATCCCCGGCCATCCCCGGCATACCTGGCCATCCCCGGCATCCCCGGCCATCCCCTGCCATCCCCGGCATACCTGGCCATCCCCGCCATCCCCGGCCATCCCCGGCATCCCTGGCCATCCCCGCCATCCCCGGCCATCCCCGGCATCCCCGGCCATCCCCGCCATCCCCGGCCGAGCTGCAGCTCCGGGTCCGGCCCGCCTCCCCTCCCAGCCCCGTTGCGGGGCATCCCGGGCAGCTTTCATTAAAGCTTTATTTTTAATTTTTTTTTTCCATGTTTATCCTGCGTGCACCCACATTTTGCTGCGGAAAACAACGTTTTCCAATGTTGTTTGCTTGTTTATATATAATTTTTTAAAGAAAGAATAATTATTTCTATTTTTAACCCCTTCCTCCAGCCGGGTCAGGGATGCGCTGCGGGGCAAGTCTTCGCCCCCCAGCTTTCTCTCCTTTTTTCCCCTCTGGTTTGTCTGCGGCCCTTGGAGAAGTGGGGATCTCCCCATTTACTCTCTGGAGCTGCACCCCGGTCCCGCAGGAGGCCCCGGCCCCGGGCTGACCCCGCGCTGGGTGCGGGCCCGGCCCGGGCGGGTACCCCGGGCACAGCCTGGCACCCGGTGGTGTTTGCCCATGACTCAGGGCCAGGCCAGGGATGCAGGGGCTCGCCAAGGTGAGGGAGATGGCAAAGGAGGTGCCAGCTAATGGATCGGCTCCAGTCCCGCAGTGCCGCGGGGCAGAGGCGTATTGACAGATCACGTTAATCAGTAATTTTTTTTGGTGTTTTTTTTTTTTTTTTTTTTTCCCTCTGGTGGGTGCTGGTGACAAATGGCTCCACTCGCCGGGTTCGTAACCCTTTTGTGGCCAGGGCCCTTCTCTCTGCCCACCTTCCCGGTACCGATGTGAGCTCGTCCCGCTCAGCCCTCGGGATTCTCCCCCGGGGGAGGCGGACAGATTTCCCAGGGCGCTTCTCCTGCCCAGATTAATTTTATTCTGGGAAAATCCTGTCACTTAGGACCACCTGTGCTGGGATCTCTTCAGGAAAGGCGGTTTTATGGTCCAAATATCTTTTTTGGAGGAGGGCACGGGGAGCGCTTTTACTCCGCAGCGGAGACTTTCCGCATTACCTGTTCTGTTGACAAAGTAAACTAAAGCCCACTTAAAAACATGATTCCTAGTCTCTGTGAGAATGAAGCATATATGTTTTTAGGGCTTGTTAGTGCCAGGTCATATTGACTGATTCCTGAATAGTTGCCATTGTGCCGCGCTTGCTAAAGGAACCCGAGCAAACACCGCCCGAGAAAGGTTTGTGGTTCCCTTCCAGCGCCGGCTGCGGGCTCGCAGCCAGCCTCTCCCTCCCCGGGCTAATCTCTTCCTTCTAAATTTGTTTAGGGGGAAAAAAAAGAGAAGATAATTCCCGGGAAGGTGGGGAGGGAGAACGGATCAAACAGCGCGGGGAGGGTCATGCACCTCCGAGGCAGTCCCGGGGCGAGCATCAGCCGGAGGGAGAAGCAGCGCGGCCGGGGGTTCCCAGCGCTTTTCTCGCGGGGGTGCCGGCTCTCCCTGCCCTGGAAAAGGCCGGTGCGGGGCAGGGCAGGGCTGTCCCTGTGGCAGGGACAGCGGCTGTCTCGGGCAGGATGCGGGGCAGGACCCGCGCCCCGCCCGCCCCGCACCGCGCCGGGGCCGGAGCCGCTCCGAGCCCCCCTCCCCGAGGGGCTGAGGGAGGAAAACAACAACGTTTGTTCATTCCAAGCCTCGGCAAACAGCTAAACTAGTTTACACAGTTGGTTTTGACGAACGAATAAATTGTTTTCTTTAAGTACACCGTCCTGAGCAAGCACACACTTTAACTAGCTTTCCTAGGAGAGAGCTTTTTACTAGATTGCTTTTTCATTGCGTGGCTATCGGAACGAGATAATGACCAAAGAGGTGGAACCTAATCAGCCTTTTAGTTGAGTTTAAAGAGTCTAGAGGTAGTTTAAAGGTAGCTTTGGTCATGTTTGCCGGGCAGCTGCGATGTTTGCACTACGACGTTATGATGGGGAGAGTAATGTGTTCGATAGATAAGGGAAAGAGGCTAGCCAAAAAGCAAGGTCAGGTGTGATAAGACTTGACACTTTTACTCATTTTTCACACACATGAAAGGAAACTTTAAAATATGAAGCAAAAAGAAGGAAAGACTCGACATGCTAACATCTATCATAAAAACTGTACATTAACAGACCTCACTTCTTATTTAATTAGCCCAAAACCTTATCATAGTTTGGAACATGTCATGCCATTAAAAAGAAAAATAATTCCTCTATTTTGTTAGCACCTAGGTATGCTCTAAAAATAAAACCTCCCTGTTCATGGGATAACCACACAATTCCCTTTCTCCTCCTTCATGTTTTATCTTCACTTTCTAAAGTAGTTAATAAAATAAGTTATAAGCTGAAGATAAGAGTCTGTGAGTGCAATCAATAGGGAAGGGAGGGCATGAGGTTCTAACAGAGACAAAAATCCTGGAGGAAAAGGAAAAAAAAAATTGTCTCTCTGGATTTAGAAGCTGTAAAAAATAAAACCACCAGGTACTGAGGAAGAAATACAAAGTGCAATGTAACCAAACAATCAGTGGCAAAAACTCACTCCCTTAAATAAGACCTGCTGTGCCTTAAATGGTATTTTAGCAATATTGGTGTCCAGGATGACAGCTACATATTATTGACCCTTTATTCTATGAAAATGAATTATTTTTTGCTACACACGCAAGAATTCTAAGCCAAAACTTACTACATTTCTTCTTTCAGGAAACTTTTCTGCCATCTTCAGTTGAAATCTAAGCTACATTTTGAAGGTCAATCTCTCTTCAACATCCACCTTCTATCAGAAAATTATTTCAATCCCCATTCAACAAAAAATCTAGGAAGATAATATTTTCAGAGCCATCTAAAACCAATTTTCAAAGGCAACATCTACTAGTGTACAGAGGCACTTACACACCCATGTCCAGGATGTGGCTTCTCAAAATGCCTGTGCAGCTGCTGGTCAAAATAAAACCAGAATTTGTAGGCACTGCAGCTTTTTCCCTTGAAGGCAAGTGCCTGGAATTTGCCTTTGGGCAGGTCTAGGGCTCGCAATCCCTTGGCAGGGCTGAACAGTTTGGTGTTTTCTGCTTTTTTCCCTGAGCCTTTCTCAAATGATGTTGCTGTGCTTGCCCAGCGGGTCTTTAAAAGAGAAAATGATCTGGGTGAAGAAAGAGGACTGACCTGCTGGAAGGTTTCATTTCCCTGCCTTTCCATCAGTCCTCCAAGGGCTACACCAGCCCCAGAGAGATGGAGATCTACTCTCAAGGTCCTCTCCTCTGTCTGAGAGGACATAAGCTCCTTCTCCCTCTCTGCTGGGAAATGAAGAGAAATGGGTCACGTTTCCATCAGTTCCTCCTGAAATGGCTGCATTCTGCACAAAAACGGGGCCAGGGGCAATGCAAACATGAGCATGGCTCTGTGCCTCAGTGGTCAGAGTCAGCGCCAGGGAAAGAGAGCAGGAAATTCCAGCTTCTTGGGTGAAGCCGGAATCCCTTGTGCTTTCAGGCACCTAAAGCATCACTGCTGCACATCCCAGCCCTCAAACTCCCCAGTTATCACTCCAGCTCATACAGGAATGGGATTGGATGTTGAATTCAGTCAACATCCCCCTGGATTCCCACTCCTTATTGGGACAAATCCCTGGGGACTGCCTGAAAATTCACCCAGAGCAGCCTGGTCTTGGCAGAGCTTTCCCATGGGTTGAGAGGTCCCTGGGCACTGCCAGTGTGCCAGCAAACAGCTCCTAATCAGGTGGGGCTCAAATACCTGCATTGTTCCCAGCCAGGGCACTGCATGGGCACCCACACAGCCAGGCACAGGATATGCCTGAACACACATGTGAGGCTCAGGAGATTTGGGTGCCTCAACACCTCCCGTGCTTTGTCAGAGCACTGTGACACACACCTGAGTCACTGAGGTATTTTTTATGATACTGCTCTCAAGCACCGGCTTAACTGATGCCACATGAAGGATCTCAGTGACCTCGCTGAGGCACCTCATGCCTCAAAGCAAATGTTTGGGCTTTGCTGAGCAGGGATGAGCTCACACCCACTGGGGGATCATGCCATGTCTTAACACGCTGCCGGATCACGGCCAGGGCAGCAAAGTGCAAAAATCTCACATGGGATAAAGAAGGTGAGCAGCATCTCCTCAGGCTTAGCAATAGTCTGAAAATAACCCAGCTCAGGGTCTGCCAAACCCGTTACTGCACACAGCAAGGACCAAGGATGACAGAGGGTTCTTCCACACCCCCCAGTGATGTGGGACAGATGTTTGTCTCCAGCACTTTTCTTTCTCCGCCCCTGAATCCCACAGAAAAACCTCTGGTGGCCACAAACTTTCCTTAGAGTAATGGACAGGCAACCAGATTACATTTTCCATATGGAAAAAAAAAATAAAATAAGGGAGCCCTGGGTCTTTAGGAATTATTTTCTTCCTATAGAGGCCACCTTGTACACTTTCATTTTAATAATCTATATCAGTGTTGTTTTTTAGCTGATTTTAATGTCAACTGGGGATTAATGTGCATTAATTAAATTGACTGTATTTTCCTTAATGAGCACAAAAGGATTTTATGTTAATACTGATGATCCTAATAAGGATTCTGTCTACTTATCTGTGTTTTCTCAACATCCTGAAATATTTTATTAGGAAACAAATTAATTTAGTTGCTATCACAGGGTAAAAACAAAAGCTATCAGGTGATTGCTGACTGGGTCTGATGATTAAGCTGTAAGTACTGCACGTACTGTGGGACTGCTCACTGCAATGCACTACTTTAAACTTAATTTATGCCCTTTTTATGGCATTGACAAACTTTTCTGGGTTGGAAGCTGCTGTTAAATGAGTACCTGAGTAGCCTTACAAGAGATGCAGGAAGAGAAATCTGGGTAAAGGCTTATTGTCCTTGCCTTGGAGTGAGTTACTAATAAGTAGGAAACAGGGAATGAGCTGGGACCAGATGCTACAGAGTGATTACAGACAGGTAGACAGGTATTCATGTGCAACCCCCTTTCAGCTGCTCGGATTGATAATGCAAATCAGTTTTTAACTTGTTAAAACCCTATAATATAATAACAATCATTCACAACAAACGAAAAGAAATACATTTATTTGCATGCATGAATATATCTGTGTCAATATATTTTTATACATTCACAGCTGTTCCGAGCTTGAAAGACACTTGACTTGCTGAGCAAGCATTTAATAAAAAGCCCATGGAAATGTTAATTAATGGTATTTGGTACTAAATGCTCACTTTGATGCTAAAATGTTACGCTGTGCAGATTTAAAATTCATTCGGCATTTTTTGCCCTTGTTACCATCTGCAAATTTCCACCCCACACCCCATTCTCACATCAGGTTGCTGAAATAATTTGATGGTATTACAGCATATGCCAGTAATGAACACTAGGGATGGCTTCTGATCCCACTACACCTGTTTAACATCGTGGCTCTGATTTCTTGCCACTTGCTTGCCTCTTTCCCTTCACCATCCCAGCCCAAACCACCCCTGGCTTTGCACAAACCCGTAGCAAGAGGCAACATCCCTCAAAGAACTCCCAAGAACTTCAGCAGCTGCCAAATAAGAGCAATCAAATCAAAGTTTCAATCAAATAAGAGCAATCCCAGTGAGTTCAGAAAGAAATACTCTGCTGACCCAAGTTACTCAGGCATAAAATAATCTGTGAGACCCAGCAACAACAAGTAGAGATGTAAGAAACCTGGCAGTGGCTCTAAGATACCTTGGGAAAAGGGGATCTGAAGGGTTTCAGGGCTAAAAGCCCACCTGGAGCAGGGAAAGGAGCTCTGTGAATGATCTCTGAATCCTACCCAAGGTAATTCTGGTTTCCTAAGATCTGTGGCATTGGGAAATTCAGCCGAGAAAACGGTAAATGTAATTTTTAAGGCTGATCATAAGGTAAATTGCAAACTCATTGACAGTATCTATATGATGGAGAGAAAAAAATGCTTACATTTCAAAGACTTTAAAATGAAACTTTGTTTACAAAAATGTGACTGATCTGATTACAGAAATCCTTACCTTTTAATTTATATTTGTCCTAAGTTTTCCATGTAAATGAAATTACAATAATAACTTAAAAATATTTAAAAAAAATCCTTAGGCTAAAATGTTGGAAAAAAGAATGAATTCTTCAAAAATATAAGAAAATTAATTTTTTAGAATAAAATCCCCATTGGAAAAAAAAAAAGGCATTGATCTTTCATTTCTAAGGACAGAAAAAAACCCTGCAAGAAATCAACCATTCTATGAAATTCCACTGGATAGATGGCTGTATATATGAAGAGGTTTAAGCATTTATTTCTTTACACTTCTGCTTTTAGTTTAGTTCAAGTTTTATATTGAATGTTTATACAGGGTTTTAATAACATTTCTGTTTACCTTGTGTCTTTCTTGACAAATTAACCTTTTCCAACAGTAACTATAAATTACATAATCACATTAGAACATTAATTAATTAAAGATATTAGTAGATGACCTATAATTAATATAAAATAATTACAGAAATTATTGTTAGTTTCGACAATCTGGAGCTGAAACCCGCTCTGAAACGTCTCATGCCAGTATTCCTCAGAGTGATTACAGTTAAAATATCCCACTGCCACTTTATTTGTGTGCACAGAAGAATAAATTTTTATGCCAGATATCCCAGCATGTCCAGGCATTGACTTTTGCAAAATGGACTGGGGACATAATTATGAGCAGCACATTTTGCACAGGTCACCCAAGAGCTCCAAAGTATAAAGAAAAATAATCGACATTTTCTACCTTTTTTTTTAATGCTGTTGTCTGCTGCTCTTTGAATACTCTGTGATTTGTGTTGGCATCTGGCTGCTGTCCTCTAAGGCTGCATTTTTCCATTTTTCCATCCTACCTGGCAGCCTCTGCCACATCCACCTTGGTCCTTTTGGAGCACCTCAAACACAGTGGAACAGAGAGTCTCACTTTGCCTAAGGAAATTCAGCTGTAACTTGACAAATTGATCAAAAAAGTGTCACAGGGGTAAATCCTGATTTTAAAAAGTGTTTTGTGAGACAGTTAATGACCTACCCTAACTTATTTGACAACTGGGCACAGAATGTAAAAATGCACCAGATGCAGACTTGAGGGGCTCTCTTTAGGTCTTCACTCTCGACACTTTGTATATGTGAAAATTAGACCATAAATAGATTTAAATCCATCTCACTTTAATTATTTTTATAATGGTTTTCTATTTCTTCCTTTGCTATACATCCTTCCCCCTTAACAACATGCATAACTCAATTTGCAGAATCACAACATCGCCCTGCGTCCAGAGCTGACTCTAAATTCTCACCTCTAGAAACATGGTGAAATCTCCCTAACAAAAAATAAAACAGACTTCTAGCTCCAGACCATGGTCTTCCTTCCTTAATGAACATTTGTTGAAGGTAAAACTTTCCATATTAGACTTTCACAAGGAGTAGACTCATTTGCAAATATTTAGCAGGGCTCTGCAGTCCTCCCCAGGGGCAGCTTGGGCAGAAATGTCAGCCTGAGAACTGTGGTACTTTCAAGAGAGTAAAACCACAAAGCTCTGATCTGACTATAAATGCTACATTGCATTTCATTATTGGCTTGGCACACAAGATGAACACAGACATCTTTATCTCTGTGTTTGAATCTCTGTACACACATCTGTCATCAGTGATATTTTTAAGGTTGCTGCCTTGGTTAGATGAAGACAATAACATTTATTTGTGCAGGGATTGCACTAAATATTGGCATGTGCATAAATGCAGGCTGTAGTCAGAAAATAGAAGCCATAAAGATTTAGGGGATGTGGTTCAAAGCACACAAATCTATGCCTTGTTCACGTGCATCTATAAATAAATAGCTGTGTAAGAAAATGGAGGCATCAGTGTCCAGTCCAGATCATGGCCTTATAAAAGCAGCTCCTGTGCAAGAGTCCACTTTACAATTTCCTCTGCTCTAACAACCTCTTTTCATTGCAAACTTAATGAGTGCTTTCAAGTGCACGACAAAAATGAGATGAGAGAGTTTGGGGGAACCTCCTTGTCGGGGAAAACCAACACCTTGAATTAAAGGCATCAAGCACTTGAGCCTCTGCAGTCAAAGCTGTGTTTTCAGAATGTAAAACTAATAACATTCATTGAACTACTGAAATCCTATAAAATAAAGGAGAAAAGTCCAGTAAACACGGCCCCTAAAACTGCAAAGAGATGCTTGCTTTTGATCTGCAGGAGCCTTTGCTTCTCTTCTTCCATGCAGGAAGGATCACTCAGCTTAACCTGTGGGTGCTGCCTACAGCAATATTTTAACCATTTGATATTTTTTTAAAACACCCTTGCAATTTCTTTGGAGTCCTATAAATCATTTTCCCTTTTATTATTTTTTTTGGTGTGTTATTAAGCTAAAGAACAATGGGATTTTTTCCTCCCCTTGTTTTGTCCATAAATTGATTTATGTTACAGCGAATAGTTGAATTACACACCCTTGTGTAAAACATGCTGAACACTAAAGAATAAGTGACTATCTACCACTTGAAGATTAATCTTCTCTTTGTTTGAGTATCTGGGACTACAGGGCACTCACAGCTGGAAAAGAGCGTTCTAGCTACAGGTTTGTGTTTTTAATAGCATATGAAAGCTGTTGTCAGTTTTTTTTTTTTTTTTTTTTTTTTTTGCTGCAGTATTTATTTATCATCACATCACCAGAACAATTTGTTGTAATTCTACTGTACATTTCATCCCAAAACCTCAGAGTGCTTTGCAGGCATTAATTATCCCAACCAAATCATGCAACATGTAAATGATACACAGGGATAATTTAACAACTACTAAGAGGAGCTAACTGTGAGGTAGCTCCAGAGAGGTTGTAAATTAGTTGTATGGGCTATCTGAATGAGTTAGGTGTAGCCTGGGAGAGCTGGAAAGTACATTACCCAGTCAAAGCAGCAACGTGTCATTAGCAGGCAGAGCATAATTATGGTTTGGCCAAGCTGTAGGATCAAATTATAACACTAAAGTGAGACTCACACTGAGATGAGTAAGTCCTGCTTCAGTGCCACGTGTGTGCTGGCATCTTTGTGCTCCCCATGCACCAGGGAAGATGCGCATTGATGCAGTCTGCAGAAGATAAGTAATTTTTATGTAGGTGGACCAAACTTGTGACTTTTGGCTCCCAAAAAATCAAGGTATAGAGAGGAGTTCTGCTAATTTTATTCTCTTTTTAAAGAGAATGAAAAATAATTCTTTATAAATTGCATTTGCACGGCTTTTCTCAGTCATATCCCAAAGACATTTCCAACAGCACAGGGAATGGCCCTGCTCTGCTGGAATGAGTCACTTAACTCAGGCTGGAAATGCCAGCACTGAGCTGTTATCTGGTGAGCTCTGATGGGATCACACACGAGGGAGAAAGGCTGAATGCTTATAGAAATACAAATATTTCTATTGCACCTATACAGGAACCACAGGAGATGTTTCCCACAGACTAAACTCCCAGTGTGCTCCTCACCTCCAAGTGGAAGGAACTGAAAACTTGTATTTTGAATGCCTTATAGAAATTTTAATCATGAAGCAGAACTCATTTAATCTTGAAGGGAATGCTGATATTTAAAAATTTTACTAAAGCAGCAGTGTACGGAATATTAATAGTTTAAAAACCTATTTGCCATAACAATGCTAATTTTCTTCCTTTTCACAGTATTTATTAAAAAGTAATTGCCATACTTCCCATCAGCTGCTCACCTCAAAATGTGGCAGTCTCTGACACCAGACAGGTGTTGCCAAAGGAAAAAGAAAGTTGAAATGACATGTTGTCAGTTGAAAACATCAGAGGAAAGAAAAAGACAACTCACAGGCAAAAGCAATGACCAGGGAATATCTAGATGTGCTTCTAACAAAGGCTGGAATAAATATACAAGTAATGGAAACTATTGCCTGTGTTAAGACCAGCAAGTTCAATTTTCAAACAGCCCTGCTAAGGCGAGGTTTAGGGATGCATCTCCTCGTCTCAGCTACAGCAGCTCACTCCTGCTTATTTCAGGGATGTGACAAAGGCTTTCACCAGCTGAGGATGTGACCCCAATATCACTCAGATGCCACGTGAGTGCTCCATCCCCTGGGCTTTGAAGAGGTGTGGAGTGGTAACCTGCACACACGTGTGGGTTTCATAGCAAAGGGTTTGTCAACAGGATTCAAGGTCAATACGTATCAAAACATGAGACCTGGCTAATTTACTTTCATTCATGCACTTGGAGTTAAGCAGCAAAGAAGGGGTTAACCATAAAGTATTTCACCTTGAACCTTGCACTCTCTTTATCTAGCACACCATAATAAAAGATCAAGAGTTCCTGCTTATTATCTTATTTTTCCTCCTTGTTCCACTAGGCTAGGGCCCAGACTAGTTATGGATTAACACTGTGATCAATAGTAAGCTTGCTGTCTCGCTCTCGGCAGGGGAAAATGAACTCAAAATGCAGTCAAACTCTTATTGATCAAGGATATAGGTCTCACTTTCATTACCTCTGTCTCCTGATAACCCACATATAATGTGATGAGTTGCTAATCTCTCTGCTTTTCAATGGACCCTTCACCCCTCCTGTCTGCGCAGCAGAGCTTTTATTTTTGCCTCTTCTGTGTAATGCTTGTAGCATTAACTCTCACTCTATTACCATCATGCCTGGTCAATCAAGACTCATAAAAAGACTTTTAAATAGAATTGGGCCAACTGTGTTATGATTTTATTTGGGTTATCACCAAGAAAAGGAGTGGCTTCAATAACAAGCCCTGACAAGAGTGGGTAGTCTGGACTACCCAAAGCCATCTTAGAAGAAGATATTTATGTGGAAGCTTGCATTAAAAACATATGCTCTGCCACAGAGAACGTAGAGCTTTAATGTCATTCTTCTGCCCATTGTGGACAAAGACTTCCTGTCCATCCCCCTCACCTGTTGTTTTGGGTACTCACCAAGAAATACTTATTTGTTCCTTTGAATAAACTCTGTTGGAAGAGCATTTTGTATGGAAAGGTAACATTTCCTCAGATCCCCTGCAACGAACAGCTCAGCACCAAAAGAAAGGCAGAAAAGCAGTTTATTTCCTGGCATTGATAGCCAGAGACATGCAGAGCATTTGGTCACCTTCTGCAAAGTTTTAGTGAGCTCAGAAACAACCTTCCAGTTACAATTTTGAAATGAAGAAATCTCCTTTTTGAACACAACAATTTGCTGATTAAAAAAAAAAGATTTGTTTTGATTTCTTAATTGAATTTTTAACCAGGAATTATAAAAAGCATTTCCTTTTGGTGGATCCTAAATGCTGTTTATTTATTTCCCATTAATAATAAGAATTGTAATGATAAAAGTGATTCAAAAGTAAATTCTAACCAGAAGATTAAAAAAAAAAAAAAAAAGGTTCCTAAAATAATAAAATTTGAAGGGATTTTGTTCTGATTTGGAGGAAAAGGATGTTTGAAATATCAGGAATCACTGCAGGATGAGATTCCCAGTGTCAGCAAACTTCACTATCTTGAAAAGAGATAATTTGCTGGTAAGCTAAGTGACTGGATTAAAGTAATCAGAACTGTGTTGGAAGGTGTTAATCAGTGTCCCCAAGCAGTGCTTTCCCCAGTTTGTCTCAAACAAGAAGTCTGTGTACTTCTATCAGGTAATTGAACCAGGTCCCCTCGCATGCAGTGTCACAGGAATTCAAACGACACTCCTCGTAGATCCACTCCTTGCAGATCCTACAAAGTCAGTCATTACTAGCATAATTATTTGTGTGATCTTCAATCAAGGATGTCATCACATTTTCTTAAACATAATATAGATTAAAAATAAGACATTATTGATTGGTTCTGAAAGGGAAAGGTCTCAAGTTTCACGTGCACTGTTTGCCTTCAGTGGTGGTTTTCTTTTTACATTAGATAACACTCCTAACCTCGCAGCCATTGTGAGTGCCGAGTTTCCTTTTGAAGCTTACATCAATCATATAATTAAAACATCTTAGTAGTACTTTCACAATCTAGCCAGATTGCGATCTGTGCTCCCTGGGCCTGTTTCTGAAACTTCAATTCATGTTCTTTCTTTTTTGTGTGTGTGCATGTGTCACGTAATTACCGCTCTTCTTTCTCTCTGCTCCTTCCAGGTACTCTTTGCGGTTGGTCCAAATTTCTTTAGAGTAGCCTTCCTGTTAGCTCTAAGTCTTTCCATTTTATTACAAAGAAAAAATTAATTGGGTTCTAATAATGAGGTAGGCATGCGGGGCACTTACCAATGAAATACAATTGTTTGTGCATAATAGAATCTCTATGGTGGCATCTGCTTGAACAGCTAAATCAAAGACCAACCAAAATCGCTGGTTGGAGATAATTATCTTTGCTGTAAAACACTCTCAGATCTACATGGTAAGATAAAAGCTCACCCATGATATCACTAACTGATACCTTTTCTGAGGGAGAGAGGCACTAATGCATTAGTTATAAAAGCAAAACCACAGACGTCATCTCAGATCAAAATATTCACATGCTTCACCGTTAAGCAGCTGATCTTTCATTTTATCATCTTAATGAAAAGGGGTCTGGGCTTCAAAGGGGTTGTTGACACTTCATGCTACCCTGACTGCTATGTCACCTTTTTGTTTCTTCTCAGACACGTCCTCTGACACCAAAAACATTCTCTGCTCAACGCGACATATCATCAATTTGTGTATGAGAGCTGAGGTTTCTTAAAAATTGCTCATTTAAAGGCGTTGGACCTCCCCATATGATTTTCTTTACTGCTTCTGTTCTGCTCTGAATAGACACAAACAGCGAATGAAGAAGGCAGATGTGAGGAGGAAAAGATATTTTATAGTGGAAAATATCTTTGTGGAAATGATGAAGGTGTCCATCATCAGGAAGAAAAGCGAGCTGAATTTTTGATGTATAAACCTGAGATACAGTTCTGCATGTGTCAAATGGATATGTCAGAAAAAGTGACAGTGGTATTTTTTCACTTTATGACCCAATCTGATTCTTATCAAAGTCACATCCAGCCCATAAAGATCATGGACATCAGCTACTCGATAGACCTAATAAGGCAGCTTTAATCTCACAGTCTCAAATGCATTTTATCATTGAAGACCTAAAGCACACTTAAAAAATGTTGCATATAAAGCAATGTAAGCCCAGGGTATAATTTGATAAGACATGCTAATGCTGGCAAGATCCTCACTATGCAGACAATTTGTTTGTAACAGATAATTTCACAACACAGAGGTTTGGTGGAATAGCTATGGTGTTAAACCAAAACTGATTAACCTTTAAATGCAGAGAATGCTTGAGTTTGGTATCACATTTGTGCTACTTTTCCACTCAACTCAAGGCCCAAGTTTTACATTTAGTTATTATTCCCTTTCTCCAGAGACACAAACAGGGACAGGCCATCACTATGTGAATTAATGAATCCCTGGCAATAATTACAGTTATAGTTGACAGTCACACTGTGGTGTTATACTTACTCATCATGACACCACGAACAATACCTGAGAGGAAGATTGAAATTCTCCAGAAAGGAAAGAATGGGTTAAAAAGCCATAAGGAAATTTACACTAGGGATAATTTAAAGCAACTGCTAAGATTTAAAAAAAAAAAAGTATAATCACAAAATGTCCACCAATTAAGCCTCAAGAAAATGTCTTTTTTTTTTTTTTTTTTTACTTTCGTGTTTCGAGAGGCAGGGTTCACCCTAGAGCGCTGAATTTCCATTCATGAGCATAGTACATACATAATTAATGCAATCTGCTGTCTGTTATGACTAGAGATGACAGAAATTTATGTGACAGCTACCAAATATGTATATATTTGGTTGTTGTGTATATGGCTGTTAATAGGTTTGACTGTATCTAGCATTGATAATATGCCACCAGTGTGGTGAAGTTAAACCCATCCCACGTCTTCCAGGCCTGGTGTGTGGTAGGGCTATCCAATTTGAATAGCTCCTTTATGTTCTTTTTCAAACCAAACGTTTTTATTTTTGTCAATAAACTGTGTCATTTATTATAGTTAAGAAAACTCATGTTGTTTGAGGTCTTTATCAGAGTTCCTACAAATCAGGTTAATTGGTGATCAACAGAGCTTTTCTGCCTTTAATGAGCCCTGGTAGCCCAAGGCAAGGCCCAGCTCTTGATAAGGGACTTTCCCTTTCCTTATTCAGGACTCTTTGATCACTTTTTTTTAACTGGGAGAACAACCGCCGGGAATGTCATTGTTTTTTAATTGCCTGATTACCAAATGTTGGAGATAAAAGATAGATGTTCTCAATTAATAACATTTACATAGATTAGCATCACTAACAAGCCTCATTAGTAGCTGCTGACTTTTGTTTAGACTGCGTCCCATGTCAGTTGTGCTCTGATAGTGCACTGGTAACTGCGTTCTCCATATTAAAATATATTTATTTCTAACCTCTTTCCATTAATCAGGCTATATATATGACATTTTAAAGCACAAACAGGCTTTCATTAAAGTTAACTCTTATTTCCCAGAGCATTCAGAGCAAAATTTGGTATATTAGGAGGCTTTGCATCAAAAAAGCCTTGCCTTCAGGAATGGGAGTCAGGCCTGAGGTATGTTAATGTATTTAGAATTATAAACAAGCCACTGCAGCCAGTTGCTTGTGTTCCTCTGCAACTTGTTTTGCTGATTTAGTTATTAATTTTGAACTGTCAGATCATTAGCTTTTGCTGTGCCTCCATCTACTCATCCATGAACTGTTTACAGTGATACATGTTCTCCTTAAAGGTGCTTTGAACGCAAGGGCAGAAAATATACTGGTGGCACTCACAACACATTGAATAAATATCTGTAGTGAGAAAAGAAATCTCTTTTACACCATCCTGTTGGTGCAAGTGTTATCCTTGAAACCTGACCTCCTCCTGAGGCTGTTCCTCAGCAGAGCACCTCGTCCTAATGATTAAATCATGGATGTCAAGGTCCTTCAGGTTTGCACTCTTTGGTCCTCACCCTGAGATTGGCTTTTCCATTGGCCAACAACACGAGGGCTGTTGGGGTAGAAGGAGAAAGCTCCTCTCCCCTTCAAGCAAACCCTCCTCAAGTTGGCTGTACTTTAAAAACACTTGATTTTTGACAGCAAAAATCTATTTGAGAACTTGTGCTTCTCTGCCTCAAGAGCAAAACAAAACATATATCAAGGAAAAGAGAGAAAACAACATGAGAGCTCTGTTAAAACAATAAAAAGGCTTAACATGTAGTTTTTCACAAGGGAAGGGAGAATGATATTCTGACTGAACTGTCAATGAAATCAAGCTAAAAGCTGAAATATATATAGAAAGCCAAATACTTTGGGAGTTAGAGGCACACTTCTGCATGTCTGTGTGTGCGTAGAATTGGAGATACAAACATGTATGGACTTGTGCAGATTAAAAAATGCTTCTATCTATTATTTTGATCAATGGCCCTCTTTTTCTTTTTTTGTGTTTTCAACACCTATTGCACTGATACACACAAACCCAATATCTTTTACTCCATCAGCTTGAAAATCTCTAATGTCATGGCCTTTGCTTCAATGTTGAACTGATTTCAGGGTTGCATAAAAAAAGTAAGCTCTATAGTTCAGTCAAGCAGCAACAGCAAAGTGCTAAAGCAGAAGCTGCTGTGCTATCGGTGAATGGATTAAATAAATAAATCAATCAATAAAGGACATAATCTTTGAAAAAATATCTCTTTTCAGTAAAAAACCAAGACATAATGTCCTCTACCCATAGTCTTTTAAGAGAGAAATAGCTTTGTTGACTTCCACTGTGGTGTAAGATATTTGTCCCTTGTCACTAAAGGGTATCAAGACATAAAATCAAACAGAACTCAGGAGGGATAGCGTGTTTTGATTGTCCAATTTTCAGCCTTTTGGTCACGTATGTTTAACTTTAATATTTTTTAATAAGGGAGAAAATAGCACTGATCTTTGTTTTATTAATGCACATGTTTCAAAGGGCAATACAAAAACTGCAGCAGAAAACAAAGGCAAGAAAGATATGAGATATTCCATTTGTGGGTTTGCAGCACAAGATGACAGAACAGTGATTGAAGGTATGCACATGTACTTATTTTTTTTAATTAAGCACCAGTTTTAGAGGAGAAAAGGCAGTACCAAGATCCCTGGTGTGCACAGTACCACGACTGCTAAGCACCATCATGCAAAGTGTCAGAGCCCTAACATGACAGATGTGTTCAGAGAGTGAAATTCATCTTTGTTTGTGGGGCCAGTGGGGATGCTGTGAACCACTGAAACCCCGATATGGGGAGGGACACAGCCCACAGAGCCACCACCCCTGGGCCCTTGGGCAGCCTGTGATGGCCATTGCTCCAGCTCTGGCTGGGTTCAAGCTGTTTTCCCAGGGGAACTGCTTTTGTGCCATTATCTGTCTCCTGGACTATCTTCTCCACAAATACAAGTTGTCATTATTTATATTTTAGTTCTTCTGTGCTGTTCCTTTTCAAAGTTTCACCATTTATTTGAGACCAACAGAAAAGAAAAATAAGTTGAGAGGAAGATAAGTCTAAATAAGCAAACCAGGCCCTTTTCTATCTCTACTTTTTGAGACCAGGTAATTCCAGCATTCTGGTCCTCCAAATTCCTTGATTCATGTTCAGCCAACCAGAATATTTTTTCTCTTGACAAGGTATAATTTCAACGGAGCTGTGTTTTGTCTCTGTATGATGCACTTCATATTTTTCATGATTTTGCATCCCTCACACAAGACTCTGTCAATTAAAATGATAGCTACTTATGTGGGACAATAAGTGACTATGAGGGAAAGGATTTGTGGAGGCAATTTACAACCTCTAATTCAGCTCCAGGGATGTGCTCCAGCACAGCTACTCTGCGATGGCTGTGCCAGGTAATTTGCTGGAACACTCCACTGAGGCATCAGCCTGTTGATTGCCTGATGTGTAAGAGGCCTCAGACTGGGTCATATTCCACAATTAGTTTCAGTGAAAAGATTGGGAATGTTTCTTTCAACGTTTGTTTCAAACTATATTAAACACTTCCACATTGCAAGGGTTAAAACATGCAGAAAAGGGGAAGCTTAAATAGGACACTAAATAAATTAAATCACTGCTTTGGTTGAAGCAAAACATTGGAGATTTACCTGAGATCATGTTGCTTGCTGCACTGCAATAAACCTTTGCATCTGTCCTTAAGTACTGACGCAAATCCTATTTACATCTTGACCTTCAGATGCAGAAGAAAGAAACCCCAAACAACTATTTATCACCTAGATCTAATTTTGTCCACATTTTCTCCTTAGCTAGTAGAAAAGAAATTGATTTCTAAAAAGAAACAGATGGTTTTAACCATCTTTCCAGTACCAAAATATAAAACTGGTTTAATTAGTGTGCAAGCAGTCATGGCCACGCGCTGCATGTGCAGCTCCCCGCAGCATCTTCTCTCCTCTGTCAGTGAAGCTGCTGATATCCTCCCATTCCCATTATTCCCAGAAACCTTTAGCCCAGATCTTTGACTGATATAAATCAGAGAAGCTCCACTGAGTTGGATGGAGTCGTGCCAATTTGTGGAAGTTGAGGTTCCGTGCTCGTGTCTTAATTTTTTGTGTATTTCCCCTCCCTGCTCCCCTGCCAAATGTATCAAGAAAAAAGGGGAATATAGAGGGAATTCTGAATGTGGTAGCCTTCATTCATGGTTTGGCCCTTTCCACAAATGCAAATGCACCAGAATGCTTTTTCTTTTCCCCTGAATACTGGTCTCATTTAAATATGGACTTTTAAATAAAACAGGAGATTTGCTAATGCAATGATGCAATTAGAAGCATATTCTCAGAGAATCTACAGCAAGGAGAACAGCAAAGATGCTAAATCAAAATAGTTTTTATAATTGTATTTTTCTCACAGTATCTTATCCTTTTCTGGTTTCTATGGAAATTATGAATATTTTTTTTTTTTTCCACCAAAACAAACTGTTCCAATTTTAAACCTCACGCCGGTTCAGGGCAGCTTAATGGATAAGGCAGCCAGAGCTCACGGCCAGGACCTGGGCTTGAACCAACTGCAGGTTATAACCTAATTGGCTTCCTCTGCTGAGCTCAGTGTCTCCAGGTTGGGCCATGGAGTGCTGCCAAGGCATTAGGGAAACTTGCAGCAGAGTTGTGTGGCCTGGAGATAGACAACTTCACTTACAAGCTGTGCCTGGCCTGACCCTGATCCTTCCCTTGCACGAATATCCTCTGCCTGCTTAAAGGAAGAAAGAAAATCCAGGCTCTCCCCAGACCAAAGCCGTCATTTCTCTTTGCTTTGCGAGGCATCCGGACGAGGGAAAGGAATGAAAAGATGGTTTTGGTTTGTTTGGTTGGTTTTAGTTTGAATAGGGAGCAGAACTCCGGGAAAAAGTAATAGGAGTGAAATCATATTGGTGGAAATATAATGTTTATGTAGTGGCTTTGAGGCAGTTGGACCCATGTCATCAAAGATTTATGATTTATAGGAAAGAAATAAAATAATAGGTCTAAGAAGTCGGACAAATGCAGAGCCATTCATTATCCCAGCTGGAGAAGTTTATTCTTATTATTCAAAAATAAACAAACAAAAAGGAAATCATAGAATCATTAAGATTGGAAAAGACCCCTAAGATATCCAACAATTAACCTAAAAGAATTCATTAATTATTTTTCTTAAATGTTGCTATAATTGGACTACATCCATTATGGAACTGGTTTCAATGGAGCATAAAATCCGAGACTCAACAGCAGAAGATTGACACCAAAAAGGTGTCAGCAGAGAGGGACCTGCATTAGATATTGTTTTTTTAAGAAATCAGATTTTTTTAGTCCCCTGAAATATCTCTTTTGGTATATTCATCGTTTCTCCTAAATGAATAGTTATCCAAGGAGGTCTTTCCATGTTCCTTCATGGAAGGGCTCTCTTTTAAAAATCTTCTATTGTTTTTTGTCTCTGTACATTAAAAAGAGTAGATTCATCTCTTCATCTGCGGCACATAATTTAAGACTGATTATAATTTGGTTTTTTTAGACACTTTTTTTTTGCCTTAAATTATCTTTAGAGGAGTATTTTTAATAGAGGCTATGTACTTGTGAGTGAATAGGCTGGCAGTCAAAAAACACTTCATTTTCTACAGAACTGTAGAATATAACTACAAACCATCACTTGTAGTTGAAATTTTTAAATCCTATTCTCAAAGCGTGATTTTTAAAAATATTCTGGAGTTTTATATTTGCATGGGAAAAAAAAATGCAAAAGCACGTTAGGGTTTTTTTTAAAACTTATTTTAAACTCTTTTTATCCCCACATTTCTTTTTGCTCCTTCAGAATTTTTAAGTATTTTCTGGTGGTTGGAAAGTGGCTAGAGGAAAGAGGAAAATATAGTTTAGTCAGAATCTATTTTCTTCCAAACTGAGGGAATATGTTGAAGTTTGTGGAGTAGGCAAATAGAAGTGAATAAGAAAGTAACAAAATGGAGCCTCTGTCCTTTCAAATAAATAACACCAAACCCACCAAGTAAAAACAGAACAAAAAAGCCAAACCACAAATCATGTTGTTTCAGATGCTTTAAAAAAAACAAATGCCAAAAAGGGGAGGAGACTTTTTTTGTATTTTTACAGCAATAAGTTGCAGGACTTGAACTAGGGTGACAAATATTTTGGAAAAAAAAGTCAAATTAAGCAATGAACAGGGGTCTCATTTTGTGTTTTTACTAAATATTTTTTTCCTTCCCTCCAGCATTTTCTTCTTGCATCTCATTTGCTTTGTACTGCTTCTAATGACAGTGATGTTCAGTTTTACAGGGTCAGGTGTGCCCCAGTTTAACCAGTTTATACTGGGACATGGAGCACAACTCCACCATTTCATGCCCTGGGCAGCCACCATCACAGCCCACATCCTGTGAGAGCTTTGGGACAGGTGATGTGGAGATGGAGCTCCTGGTAATTCACCCAATTGTCACCCCAAAGGTTGGCATAGCTGGACACCAGTGACAATAATAGTTTTTGGCAGCCTCAGCATCACGTGGAAGTCATATCTGCTAGATCTCAGCCCTGACCTCTGCACCAGCTGAGAGCTGAGTTAGACTCCATAAATCCCTGCTTTTCCCAGGAACTGAAAAGGAGGAAAATTCTCAGCGAGTGAGGAACGCCTGCCATGGCTCTGTTCTGAACAAATCCCCCTAGAAGACACCAACAGGACAATTCAAATCAAAACCTAACAGGTAGTGGGTGCCTCTTACAGACTTTAATCCCATTATCAGCCAGGTTTGGCATCTCAGCCCTGTGCCCTTGGCACGGGCACACTGTGACAGCACTGCCAGGTGCACGTGCCACGGGCTAAGAGTCAGCTGTCATCCACTCCCCTGGAATCAGACAGAAATTATCTTTTGTTACAGTTGGAATCTGTCATTTGTTAAAACCAGTCATGCTTCCAGGCTGGGAATATTCTGAGCTCTGTTAGGAATGGGTTTTTTTGGAGTAATTTTGCATCATTTGCAATTTCTGATGCATTCAAATACTACATTAGGTCCCCAGAGCAAAACCTCTCTGTCAATACACCTCATCTGACAGCAATCGTGGAAGGGAGCTTTAAAACTCAAGCACTAGTTCTGAATGCTGGAAAAAGCTGCCCAAGAGATAAGAAAAGAGGAGATAACCGGTAGTTCTCTTAAAAGTGCTTCATGTCACACTGAGAATCTCTTGAATATTTTATAAAAGAAAGAAAAACCATGGCACAAATCAATTCATATTAAATACCATAGAAAACATTTTCTAGAAAAATCAGAATGCCTCTTATATAAATTCAACATTTTCTGGAAAAATCAGAATGCCTCTTATATAAATTCAAACACCTCAAATCAATTTTTCCATTGTGTGTTTTTCACCATATGAGTGGGTATAAAATGCTCCATGGATACTCCTGTCATCTTTCCCTATCACATTGCAAATATATTTATACATGACACTTAGTTCCTTTTCCTACAATGAAAATAAATAGCGAATGTTCTTTTCTACTCACCACGTTATGTGTTTTAGAAACTTCCAGAAATAAGTCAGAACAGCAATATTTATACAGTTAGGCCTGGCATATTTGTGTATATTAGGTAAACATGGTTATTTGGAACCAAGCTGTGCCTGTATGGTTTCTTCATGCTGTTTTGTTGTCTAGAGGCACAACGAGGCCAATTTTTTAGAAGAAAAATGTGCCATATAATTGCCACTTTGTGATGCATTCAGCTAAAATTATGGAAAAAAAAAAAAGAATCTCAGTTCCCCCCTTTGATGCATTGTGCTGTTGCTCCACTCTAGCTTTTACCAGCTTCCCAATGCAACTGTCCTGTTCAGTAGGAGAAAATACCTGAATTACATACACAAGTGCACACACATACACACACACGCATACTGATAAGGTTTGTCTAACCCCTGACTTGAGCACACAGCTCAAAAATTGCCACAGAGAATGGGAGAGATTTGTTTGGAGGGGAAGAAAAGCAACACTGGTAAGAAAGGTGTGGGCTGACACGGTAAATAAAAGCAACACAAGTGAAGACGCAGTTGGAGCAGGAAATAGTTGGGAGATGTGATTCAGCACTCAGGCTGGGAGATTATGTTTAACATGAAGAATGGGAAATGTGAGGCAGTTCCTACTGCTGTATATTCATTCTAATATGGCAAATGGCAAAATGAGGCACCAAGCTCCTTTTGAGACTGATGTTGAGGCCAGCTCCACAAAGAGAAAAGCCGTGTAGCCCCAAATTCTCCACAGCACCATTGGAACTGCAGGAAAACCAAAGGACTCTGTCACTGGTGCAGCAAATCACTCGGCACATCCACCCAACGCTCTGTGGCACCAGGATGATATTTTAAAAGGGTGCAATTATGTTTTCTGTAAGGCAAAGATGGCCCTCTGGAAAACACCGAGCATGGCTTTTGTTTGACGTTGTCACAACAGAAAGGCAACAGTGAGTACCTCTCCCCTCTGCCCCCACACAGTTCATTTATGCAAGGAGAAAATAGGAGCAATGTTCAGATATTTATGTTTAACATCAAAGAAAATTCAGGTTCAGGCCAACAAACAGGAAAAAAATTGCTGAAAATCTGTTTGTCATGGAGAGGTTATCTCTGCAGTGCTGCCCAAAGCAGGAAAACATCGTGTTAACTGTGATGTGATTGCCACTGGAGTGAAGGGATGGAGGTACCTTGGCCATGCTGCTGTTTCTGCAAAAACACTTGGTGCATTGGAGGTGGTTTTGCTTCCCTCTTTTTCTGGCTTCTTCACTATTTTCCCTTGCAGATCATGCTGGGAAATGCCTTCAGTGTATCCACAGTCTTTGCAAAAATGGCACTGGAGTTCCAGTACATGCATTTTGTTCTAGCAGGATGGTCCCATACCTGTGGGCTAAAAATTGAAAATCTATGTTTAAAACAGGAATTTAAATGCCATTTTTTTTCTTCCTGATTTAGGACAAAAATGCAGAATTTCAAATCTCTTTAAAAAAATTCTGCCTTGCAAATATTTACCTTTGAAGTCATCAACATAACTATCTTACAATAAATGTTGAAACAAAACTTTCTGTATTGAAAGCATCGTCTGAATATTTAGTGGTTTAGAACCTTGTATTCTTTAAATTGAATATATTTGAAAATTCCTGGTTGAAAATGTAACATTTTCCTTTCCTAATTATTGAAAAATTTCATGCACATATATTGATATGGCATCATCTCATTAAAGTGCTACAGGAAAAAAAACCTCTGCATGTGGCATCATATGCCAGAGAATATGTAATTTAAAACCAAAATATTAACATTTAATCAGAATGGTGAAGTCAAAGTGAAACAGGAAAATGTGACAGATGATACATAGATAAGAATAAAATGAAGTACGATTGCATTTTATAACCAGTCATGAGCACAGTAGATAGAGCTAGTAAAACCTACAAGCTGGTTCAGCTGAAATGAAATGACATTCTTTGCATAATTTTTTTTCTGAAATTGTGCAGGAAGTTATATGAATTTAATTTCATGTGAAAATGAAATTCCCCTGAGTCCAGAATCCTGCTGAAAGCACATACTCATTGCTTGTCACAAAACATGAAGACATGAAAGACCATCAGACTAGTTTCAACAACTGCAAATTTTTCCTGATGGCTGGACTCTGACCACAAAGAAATGTATCAAGGCACATTTCTAATGGCAAAACCATTCTTTAATAAACAGTTTAATTTTTTTTCTTCTCGAATTACCTGCAGTTTTCCAAATGCATGAAATGAGAACAACTTCCACTCCTTGCCATTGGAGAGGAGTAGCCATGCCTTAATTTTGTAGGGAGAATGGATTGAGCTGTCTGCCAGTAATTTCACAGCCCACTTTAGATCAGCCACATCAAGGAAAACTTGTGCTCAAATTATTTTTTATATTTGAAGAGACAAGGTTTATGATACCTCTTGTTCACAGGTGGTCAGTTCAAGGACTCATTAAAAGTTATACAAGTTTCCTATTGATAAATATGTGGGAATTATAGTCAAACTGTCCTAAGAAGTCACAGCCATTAAAGAACATGTGCAGCATTAAGGGAAATAACAAATTATTATTTAATGAGACGACTAGTCTTGCTATTGTTGCTTTATTTTCAAGCAACACTGAAATGGGCTCCCTGGTGTTTGTAGTTTCTGGCTATCTTTTATTTCTCCTCATTATTAATTCCTTTTTCTCCATGCTAATCAGCCAAAGCGCTGTGTGTTTGGAAGACTGATTTTTATACCCCATTCCCTTTGGATTTAAGGGTTACGTGTCAGCCTTGGCCAAAAACTTCAGCAGTAGGTAAAGCCCGGGGCGCTCCTCGTGACCACGGCGGCACCGCTCACGCGCAGAGTTTATGCGGCCGCCACACCTCCGGGTCAGAGCTCACCGAGGATTTCCATAAATCCAATGGGTAATGTGCCAAATAAGATTAGGGAAGACTTCACATTATTGTACAATCCAATGAAAATATCATCTGCTAAGCTCCTTCTGGTGGCGACGGGGAGGAGGTGGCTAATATTAGCAGGTGTTTGTCTCAGAGGCAAAGAGGAGGCAGCAACACCTGCCCGTGCCCGTGCACAAGGTGGGAGCAGCCATCGGGACTTCACCTGTGGCAAAGCCTTCAGTAAAATGCAGTTTTTAGGAGCTGAAATTCTGATCACTGCCATGTTGTGTCAAATTGTTTTCTCTACCTTTTATTACATTATGTTTAATCTCACCCTGTTTTGTATTCCCAAAGGCGTCTCTATTCAAAATTCTTTTTCAATTTATATAGCTGTACTTTTATATGCTACCTAATTCTTGACTCTGTGTTTTCACATGCAGAGTTGCATTAATAAATGAAGCGGGTGGATTTTTACATCTGATCTGTGCCTGTTTTATCTATACACATATTTTTCTTTCAAACCTTGACCTGCAAAAAAGCAAGAAGGAAGAGTGATCTGGCAATTAGGCAATAATCATTCAATATGTTTGTATTTGAGAATAAAGGAAAATGATTTTTTTTTGTTCCATGAGGCAATAGCAGAGGGAGCCTCAAAGAAGCAAGTGCATTTGCATTCTGTATTTGTCTTCTTCATAAATGTGGTTAACTAATTGCCTCTCCTTTCATCAGTTATCAATCCTTTGTTCCTGAACACAAGAAGAATCAGATTCTGATGCCATCACTGAACTTGATGAGCTCCTGACTCTATTAGTTATCCCCCTGAACTCAATGGTTCAGATTCTCAAATGGTATAAATCAGCATAGCCCATCCCATAATCAAAAAAGCTGACCTAAGGAGATAATCTGGGCAATAAAGTCCTACATGATGAGAGTAACAAAATCAGAATCACAATGTTCTAAAATTTTATGAAAAATCCGTGTCCATAAAACCTGAAGTAAGCGAAGTGGGAATAAATACATTTGGAAAAATTAGTTGTGTTATTCTTAGTTAACGTGGTTTGATGGAACATGATCTGCAGTATTATATATAACATATATAATACTGACAACATATATATAATATGCTGACAAGCATTTAACCTGCTTAAAGATTGTCCATTTTTTTCAATACAGCCATTGTTTATAACTGTGAATAATCTTAAATGTTACTCAGGATGTGTAAATTGTGAATGTTGTGTACTGAGACCCCTGGAACTGTGATGTATGGCACATGAAAATAAACGATACTATTACAGCAGCCTGTCTAGATGGACTTTATCTTCATAAACTGCTGTGTTTGCATAAAAATGGGTTTTGATTCACTGCACACAAACCTGACTTCAGGCTGCCCACTGGCTGGTAGCTTGTAACTACCAGGAGTACAGTTGTAGTAATGTTCACAAAAAGTTGAATGGAGCAGGCTGAGTACAAGATCCTGTCTAGAAGCGACCAAAATGTTGGAGTCACAATAAAGGAACAGTGCCCAAGTCTTAATCCTCTGATGTTGACATGGAGGAATGATGAATTTCCACAGTTGGTGTGCAAAAGTGATGTCCCCAACCACGGCCTTGGCAATCACTCAGACCTCAGAGCAAATTAATGCAGTCTACAGCTGTTCTAAATTTTGCCAAATCCAAAAACATGAGGGAAAAAAAAAAAAAAAAAAAAAGGAAAGCATATATCCCATTTCTGGCAGGATTCTCATTTGCTTGTTCTCCTTCTGGCTCACTGCCATTTGCCTTCCAGTGACTCTTACAACAAGGAGGCATGGAAAACATCTCTCATCTCCACTTCTCCCAGACCTTTCATAGCACAGTGGTTGGGGGACACATGCAGAAAGGGAGAGACTGGATTTTAGTCTCTGCAGGCTCGGGAAGAAACAGACTTCAGATCTCCCTCTGGAAGCCTCCAGAAAGTGGCTGTTGTGCCCAGGACCATGTTCTGTGGTTTTCAGCTTGGATGGAGGGTGTGGAGCCGCTCAGCCAGCACAAAGTCACCGTGGCACTCACGCGAGTCACAGTCACGTGTTGGGAATCTGTCCCCTCATGTTTATAAACTACAGAGCATATACTACACAATTCAGCTTTGTTGACTACTCTAGAAACACAGTTAATCCAGTGCTGAGTGTTTGTAAAAGACCAACCCTGTGCATGGTGAGGAAATGCTACAAAAATAGAGTTCTGCTCTTTGCAGCTACTTCCAAAAGTGCCATCCTATCAGTGAAAGTGGGAAAGGTCTGCCAAGGTAACACATCCCACACCAGCCAGAGATGGAGAACCACGAGACACAGAATGAACTTTATAAAACACTTTTAATCTTTGGCCTTTAAGCAGCATAGCCAACAACAGGTTCACATCAGGGTAGTGGCATTAGCCAAGACAAGTTTACAAATCCCTCAGTGCGCTTCCATCATCGTGAGCTTGAGATATCTGTCAGTCCATAGCAGATGCTGCTGTTGCCGTGCATGTGTCATGTTACTGAAACCCCTAGATAATGATTACGACCGATTATACAAGATGCCATGTTCCTTAATCATATCACTTACATTTCTGCTGAACGGCAGTGACAAGGTTTTGAAAGGAGAAGATCACAGCTGTCCAACAACAACAACAAAAAAAAAAATCAGATAAAACACACAGTGTTTGCAGACAGAAGATTATGCTAACCTGAAAAGTAGCTTTAGTGCTGTTGATATTTGCACTCTCCCTAACTGAGCTGAACCCTCATTCATCCTCTCTGTTTGGCACCACGTCTGAAATGGAGGTGATTGATGCATGAGCAGGTATATTTCTGATTTTTTTTTAACGTGTGTGTTATTTACAATTTTCTTTTCTCCTAGTGGGCATTTGAGTGTGTATTTACTTTTTTCTATATTTCCCCCCCACTTCCCTCACTGAGATTGCAGGTCTCAGAGTACCAGGCACTGAAT
The DNA here is from genome assembly GCF_027887145.1 of Ammospiza caudacuta. Lineage (NCBI taxonomy): Eukaryota > Metazoa > Chordata > Aves > Passeriformes > Passerellidae > Ammospiza > Ammospiza caudacuta. The sequence goes on from NC_080602.1 coordinate 23,792,535, forward strand.
ACCAGTCCTGAAGCAGACAGCTGGAGTGAGAAAATCCCCTCCTTGCCCTAGAGGTAACCCCAGCTCTAAGCTGAAGACATTCCCCTCCTTCATATGCTGGCTCATTTTGGAGTCTTGCTCGTGCAGAGGCTGCCAACTGTCCTGAATTAAATGCAGTGCATTTTGATATGAGTAAGTGCCTACTAATGACTGAGCAAAACCAGTGTATTCATTTAAGCAAAGAGTTCAAGCAGGGTTCCAGGAACGAGGAGCAGTGTGCCCTGCTAACAAAGCTATCTAGTTCAGTGCACAATCTCAACTATGCAAAAGAAAGGACCTTCTACATTTAAGCAGTTTTAATGCAGTTCTACAGCACTTAGAGTTTTTGGTGGAAAAGTCAGATGTAATTACTGCTTGACACAAAGGGATTTTTTTTTTCCCTAGCTCTGCTGACGTTCTATTTTAAATAATTAAAAGTATAATTTAAAACTTAAATTGATCATTTCAATAGACCTGATCCTGTCCTCAGAGGGAGCCTGTTGTGTCATAGTTAAACTGTTGATCAGCCCAGTGTCACTGATTCTCCTTCATCAGAACATGTACCATCAGATCTATAATTCTTTTTCGCTTATGATGGCAGAGCTCCAACATGGGTCTAGTTTGACCCAGGTTAAGCAGATTTAGCTAAATGCATAAATCGTTCACATTCTGTCATGTGAAAGATACAGGCCTTGAGCCAATGTGGGGAATAGATAGCTCACCCAATGAAGAAAGTAATGTGTTTGCTAATTTTCACACATCTGGACATTACTCTCTTTGACTCCTCATTGTCCAAAGGAGTTATAAGGTCTAAAACAAGGTCTGATTTTTATAAGAGCTTAGATGACTGTGTGCTCTGACGTTAACATTCCTGGGAAGTAAATTTTCAGGCTGTACAACTCTCTGAGTTTTCCATCCGCTTTTGGTTTTCCTGGCCCATTTCCACCAATAAAATCACATGACAAGTAAACCCATAAGCCAACAAGTAAGTCAAAAGATTTTCATGGTATAAATCACAGACCTAGCAGGATGTCAATGTCCTGCAGAGCAGGTCCATTCCACTGGATTTCTTGCACCATAACATGGAATCTGTGTGTTTTCAGTGCATTCTTTTGGTGGAATTGTGCCATCAGAGATGTCCTCCAACACCTGTACTACATTTTCACAGTAATTTTCATGAATGTAAAAGGAAATGATATTTATCCACATGGCATAACTTCCAGAAAACAATACTGAGCCATGAAAGCATCATTTATTTGTGCTTCAAACTACAATTTAAAACTATTAAATTGTAGTTTTAAAACTATTATATCTTATACTAATAGTTTGATGAGTTTCATTCTCCAGGATTTTTGTTCTATAGAGGTTACTAAGGAAACTTCTTCACCAAATGTCCAAGTCATAATGTAAACATCTATAATAAATCTGTGTTTAACCTGTGATAATGATTGAACTTGATGATCTTAGAGGTCTTTTCCAACCCCAAGAATTCTATGATTCTATAAGCATTAAAACATTCTGTCTCAAAAACAATGTTCCACAGGATGAAATTTGCTCCTTTCCCCTCATCTCTGGATACTGAGCTTCACTAAAAATCAGGAATATGTATCTAAATTAAGATACATAACCCTATAATTGCTGTTAAGGAGGTGAGTTAAACCCTTCTAAATAAGGGAAGCTGCTTGCCTATGGTTTTCCTAAACCCCCTAAGATGACATCTACAGCCCATATGTGACCACATGTGGTATAAATAAAATGGAAGTTTAAAAGAGAAAAGAGATAAACATATAATTAAAACCAGCATAGCAAACACTCGTGCTCATTCATTTTAATGACTGCATGCTCCAGTTTACAGAGCAGTTGCAGACCCAGGCCATAATAGCTGGGTTGACCACATGCCATAAAATACATCAGTGTAGGCTGGGTCCAAATTATCCAACACTTGTAATAAATCCATCCCATTAACTGGATAAATATGCACAAGCAACAACTCTGGAGATAATGCTGGGAAGTGGCCTGTTGTTATTTAGCAGCAATGCCAGCTTGCAGGACCTGATACATAGCAATGCTATTGCCTTTTATTATGAAACAAACAAACAAAAAAGATCAATTTAGCTTTTAAGATCTCATAACTATGTCTCTCCTTCCGTTATCTGTAACTTGAACTGAAAAAAGAGATTGTGGCCTTGAAAGCTTCAGTTCTGATTAATTTTTTGTAAGCCTAATAAAAGGCATCAGTCATACCATGTATTTGTGAAAATGAAATCTTCATATATTGAAGGTCAATTTTAGTTGAACTAATATAATCAGTAAAAGTCAAGGTTCCTTTACCATTAAAATTGTCCATGCTCTGAGTCTCTGATATTCTATGCTTAACCTTGAATCATGCTGTGTGTGTTGTATGCAGGGAGGATGGTGAATTCAAGTTATACTATAATGACTGAGTCATCCTGGCCTTGATTTTCAGCTGGGCAAAGCAGATATCCAACAAACAGAAGACTTCTTTAAAATTATTTTGAAATTAATACACCCTTGAAGAATTTCCTCTCACCTCAGAATAAGCAGCAGGTCACCCAAAGTCTACAAGCAGCTCTTTGCTACAGTTTTATGAAATATTTAATATCACTCCTGAATATATTTCTGGAAGTTGAAAGATGGTTACATGGAACTAGAGCAAGTATTGATATTGAGAAATGCTTTGAGGTTTGCACAGAAGAAATCACACAATAATCCTAACAGGAAGGTGTAGCCAGGTGGGAGTTGGTCTCATCTCCCAAGTAAGAACTGACAGGACAAGAGGAAATGGTCTCAAGTAGCACCAGGGGAGGTTTCGGTTGGATATTGGGAAAATTTCTTCCCTGAAAGAGTTAAGCATTGGAATGGGCTGCCCAGGGAAGTGGTGGGATCACCATCCCTGGAAGCATTTGATTGGTTCCAAAACTTTTCCCTTTACCTCTTCCCTTTTCAGTACAACCATAAAATAGGAACCTGATAATTTGCACTGAGGAATGAAAAGGCAAATCAGTGTGATCCTGCCAGCCCCAGATCAGGGCAGGGTCAGGCTGGGTGTGAAGGACATTGACCTGAGAGCACTGGCAGGGCAGAGAGCATCACAAGCACGAGTGCCGCCTGATTTTTAAAACAGAGCTCTAATTAAAGAACACATTCAAATCAGTTGGCTCAGAGATGTGCTAAAAGCATCACACACAAAACTGGCAAAAGTGAGAAGCAGGGCAGGTTTTCAGCAGTGCCACACTGCTCACTCCAGTGGAATGAATTCTGATTTTGATCTGTGTAAATGGGATTAGACCAAGGCCTGAGTCTTATCTCTCCAGAACTGGATATATGGAGATGACATAAAAATATCTATTTTTGGTTCTGAAAGCAGTCCTGCATCAAGAGAGAGTTTGAAGGATTTATGTGCTGAAAAACCTAGAGAAAAGCTGTACAATGGGAAGTGAAAACTAAATATATGGATGTACAGGATGAAGGGATCATTCTATTAATGATGGCTCTGTTATAGCAAAAATAATTTTTAACCTGTGGATTCCTTAATTTGTTTTTTTCTTTCCCAAAAGCTATTTCTGTTCCTTCTGAGTAAATGATTAACTAGAAGCAAAGGACATATTGATTTTAATACTGATTATCCACTTCTAAATTTTAACTTTCTTTTCAAAGTGTCAAGTTTAATGGCAGGTTAGAAGAATACTTAATTATGAACCCCAAGCCAGCAAAGACAAGTTTCTGATGCAGAACTGAGAGTTAATCAGAAAAAAACTCTTTGAAAATCTTTTTCAGACCAGCTCAAACTTATCATTATTATTATTTTTTCCCCAGGATATCTGCACTGAAGAAGAGGCAGTGTCAGCAGTCTATAAATAGCTCAGGACAGTATAAACTTTTGAACTGTGAAATCTGGGGGATGTAATCTTCCTGCTAAACAGAGGCTTACAGCAGATATTTAATGCTCTGATAGGAGCGTCGTCAGTGTTTGAGCTATGAGAGAAAGGGAAATTCTGAATTATTGCTAGCACTGTGCACTGGTGTGATAGCTCAGGTTGGTTTGGAATCCCTTGTCCCAGCTGAACAAGTTTGCTTTTCTGTGTGCAAATTTGTGCATAAACATACTGCAGCCAAACAACAGCATACCCTGCCTTTGGATCTAGAACAATTAATTTAGCAGACATTTAAATACTATAACACACTCTTTAAGCAATGGATTTGTTTGAAGAAACAGCCTGTATTGCTGTTTCCATCACTTTTTTGTGGAGCAGTGCTGATTTTCAGAGTTTGTCCAGTGGGAAGTAGCACTGGTAAAATCTCACAGCAATTTCCCTGGTGCTGTTGAGCTCCTGCCTGTCACCCTTGGAGCAGATGCAGGACAGTGCCACCTTTTACACAAGAGGAGACTGAAAAGCAAAACCCTTCCCAATGTGAATATCATGCTATAAATGAACGTCCTTAATTCCACAGAGGAGTTATTCTGCATGGAGAAGCTGCTTTTCAATCACATGGGGGCACTTTGTGGGAAGGGGCAGTGACCCCCACACTGGGGTTTGGATGTGTAAAAAATGAAAAGGCATGTGTAATGCCTTTTTTTTTCCCCCTCTGGTAGAACCTGTGTGTTTTTAGAGAGAAATGTTTTTTTTTTCAAGCATCCACCAAAGGCATGAACTGGACTATAAACACATAGACCTCTTGACTCCAGGAGCTGGGAGTCTCCACACCAAGATGATGCAGTATGGTGGGACCAAAAGCAATTGGGAACACCCCTTCCTGCTCCCACAGCTGCCATGTGGGTGGGATTGCAAGTTTTTAGCTGTGACCCCACCCTGGCTGACCATAAAGGAGGTGAAATGAGTGCCCGGAAGGTTTGGCTGCTGGAGGAGGGATTGTGGTGTTCCCTCATGAGCGTGGAGATCTTGGGGCTGTTCAATGTTCCCAGAGGTCTCCAAAAGGAGGAACTATGAGGAGTTCAGAGCAGCCCTTCCTGCAAGGCCTGGTTTCCTCCATGGAGAGATGCATCAAACGTGAGTAAACCAGAGTCTACAAAGACTTTTTGTTCCTCTTGGTTGTGTGAGGGGCTGAATGTGCCAGGCTGAGGGTGCTGAGTGCTTTCCCAAAGCCAGCAGCAGCTCTAGATGCTCCTACCCTTGAGATCCTCATTTTTGGTTGTGCAAAGTGCTTTAGTGAGCACTGGTGGGGGGGTTAAAGCTGGCACCCAGCTGTTGGGGATGGGGTTGTTGGTGGCCGTGGTGGGGCAGAGATAACAACCTCTGTGTTTTGAAAGTGAACATTTATTTGTCCTCTTGCCCAAGTCTTTGGGTTGTGTTTTCTGCTTGGCCTGGTGTTGTGGCCGTGGTGGTGTCTGTGGTGGCCCTGTGGCACTGGGCAGTGTGGCTTACCCTGGCAGGAAGGATATCTGCCACCCACACAGCTTGTGGGCTATTGTGTTCATAAGTGATTCAGGAAAAGGTTTTTTGGGGAAGATGATCAAGTTCTCCCTTTGCCTTTGTAGACTGAAGCTTTGTGGTGAAGGGCAGAGTGAGTAAGGCCCTCCCCTCGTTAGTGGGCCAGGCAGGGATTTTGGTTGGGTACAACTGTGTCCTTTTGGTGTCCTGGGTTTCCTTGGTGGGCTACAAGTAGAAAACAAGGCAGATGTGACACAATCATGCCTAAACTTCAGCTTTGGAAGTCAGTAATGGCTCTGCAGACTTCTGAAATGTGGCCCTAAGAAGGGCTGATCTCCCCAGTGAATTTGCCCTGCAAATTGCCAGAGACAGGGTTTCACTTACTTTCCTTCTGTAGCTGTATTGATTTTTTTTGCCATCTTTCTTTTTTAAACCTGAAGGAAAAATTCAAATAAAACCTAATGACGTCTCTCTCTATTTCTGAACAGTTTTGGAAATTGCGGAGCAATCAATATTAAGTACACTTTACACCAATTTAGAGCCCTATTCTGTTCAGACATGTGCTTTATAGAGCTCTGATTTTTGAGTAATTTAGGCTGAAAAGTAGGGTAATGCGGATTTTCTAATTAGCTTGTGTTAAGTCAGTGTTCTTCCACCTGAATATTTTTAATAGCTTGGTTTTTAAAAGCATGTGTGTGTATATCTAAAGTAGGCAAATAAAAAGGAAGATAATCTTTTCAGAAGGATGAAAGACAAGTGGATTAATGCAGAGTTTGAGATTTTGTGAGAAATTCAGGCACACAGGCTGCTGCTGCAAGGAGAGCTTCTACTTGTGAAACTGTCACTTCTTAATTAAGTTAATGTCTATGGTGCTCTGAAAATGTAAAGCAGTATGTAAGTGCTAAGTATTATTATTAATGATGCCAATTTTGACAGGTTTACTGGAATAGGCTTTACAGTACAATATAAGCTAATGTTCTAATGCTTTACTCATTTACAGTGAAACTGTTAAAAATAAGAAAGTGGGAATAGAAGGCCAGCAAAGGCCAGCAGACTAGATGGAGCCCCTCATTTGGTCTTCTCCCCAAGTGCTGCCTGGGAATGAGGTCAAAGGTAACGTGGGGCTGTCTCTCCATCTTGTAAAACTCTTGGGGGACAACTCAGGTGTGTGATGATGGCCTGCATGAGATTATGGTGGCTTCCAGTTGTCCTTTTAGGATGTGTGCTGGCCCTTGGAAGCTGTAACACAGAGTGCTGTGTCCATATGGCCTGTGTGTCCTGCCTGTCACCTAAACACTCATTCCTGTCACAGGCTGCAAAAGGGGAATGGAGGAAGGTGTCAGCCCTGTGTTCCCTAAGTCTGCTTGCTCCTCTAAGGGAAATCCCCACTGGCCAATTAATTTGGTTTGTGGCCCCTGCCTCCCTTGCCCCAAGCTGCAGAAGGAAACAGTTCTGGTGTTGGTTGTGTTGGGATTAGAGGCTGAATAGGTCCAGAGAGCTTGTCAGTAATATATATATATATATATATTATATATATTTATAAAAGCACATATTAAAAGAAGTGACTAAATTACCCTTCACACTGCATGGAGTTTGCATGTCATTTGGATGTGGAAGCACAGCTGCACATGGTATCTGACCCAGTAAATGGAATAGTTTCCTAAATATCTTTGGTGCATTTCCTTTCATGCTTTTTCTCTGAGCAAAGCTATGAAATCTGCCCTGTAAAATGGACAGCCTAATCTTCAGATGTTTTAGATGCTCTTTAATTAATTTTTTTCATTGCCAGGCTCAGTTCTCTCCTGTATTTAATGGCTTCCAAGTGAAGAAAACATTTAAGTTATGTAGGAGTTGTATACTTATTTATCCAGGTCATATAGAAATTGGAACTCCAGGGTTTTCCTGCAGGTGTGTCTTTCTGTGTGTTGCCATTCAACCTTACAGTAGTTTCCCCACAAGTCCAGTATAATGGATGTCCTATTAGGGTGGTCTGCTTGGCTTAATTGCTGCAGGAGAAATCAGTGGATTCTCTTGCAGTTGGGCTGAGTTCTGCTAATATGTCAAGAGTGCATGTGCACACACACCTGCACTCAACAGTTCCAGCCATATGAGACCAGCACTCCAGTGCCTGATTAAATTCATTTACTGCCTGGCAGACATTCCACCTTTTAGTGCCATGTGGATCCTGGTTGTGCTGGAAGAACTTCAGGGCCAGTTGTTTTGTTGTGTGTTAGAGGCTGAATTGTTGTGTCCTCATTTAATATGAACTTTGGTATTGTGCTGCATTAGTCAAACAGTGCAGGCAGTATTGGAAGAGGGATGAAATGGTTACTTTGGGGGCCTGAGACATTATTTATTCAAAATGGACTCTAATAAAACTATTTTCTTGCCTCTTGCTATGTCATCAGTTACTTTAGTGTTGGACTTGACCAAAGGCTGCTGGAAACTAGCCAGGACTGTCCTCAATGCATCCAGAAAAGTGAGAAGTTGTATTTTTTGTTTAAATGTTGGTCATTGATGAAGTGTTACGAGAATATTGCACTCTTTGCAAGATGGATCAGTGATCTGAGTAGGAATGAGTGTATAGAATCAATGCTTTGATCTGTCCTCTGCAGGCAGGTAACCAGAAATGCCTTGGGTGGAAAGGTCTATCAGTTCACTCCATTTTCTTCCCATCAACCACCTGTAAGGTGTTAATCACTGGCTAAAGTAGTCTTGAAATCTTCTGAGGGCAGCTTTGAACTGCTGCTGCTTGGGCCACAAAAAAGAGTTTCTGCCTTGGCCTCTTGGAGCTGGCTCAACTCTTGATACCCTGGTGTCTCCCTGAGCAAGTTGGTTTCCTAATCACAGAATTGCAGTGCTGGGGTTTGCAAACTAAGTAGGTTCACACTATCCATACTCTGTAGACCGTTCCCCATGCAGAAAAGAAAGCAAAGCAACACAACAGAAATAAAAGAACAGGCTCCAGCAATTTCTGCCTTTTTAATACCGAAGGAGAGGTTTAAAAATCTAGGGTCGATGACTGGATGTTGATCCTGGAATTATATGAAATATCAGTTGTATTGAGATCCAAGTCTTTTGAGACACAACATTAAAAATTATAACCTTAAAAATATAACAAGGGCAAGCTTCTTGCCCTTTTCTAAAGTGCAGTAATAGGCAGTAATTCTAAAGCTGGTGTATGGGTATCTGCTTTGGATGCTCTAGTTACAGTATACGGTGCAGGTAGTACATCAACCCTGTCATGAAAGCACAATAGTCAGAATAGAGTCCTTAAGGCATCACTGTCTATTATAAATCAGTTAGAATAATTCATGCTATAGATTTCCCAATGCTGCAAAGCCTCTTATTCAGCAGTGTATAAACATATATCACATCTTATAGATTTTTTCCCCCCTTTCTTGGCATGAAACAGACTTAAAAGAATTCTGCAAGAGAACAATGCACTGTACAGACAATTCCCTAAAAAGTTTCATAAATAAGAGGTGGAATGGAAAGATATTATTTATCTCCAGGATCCTTTTAACAGCTCCAGTCACCCCTTTGTTATTAAGTTTGGAGCACGTTGTGTAGGAGCCAACAGTAAAGCCTGTGTGTGGAGCATACAGGGGCTGTGTCTGGAATCAGGCTGAAAATGCAAATAGGACTTTCTTTTCTGGTTTGGTTTCTCAACACAAGTTAGAGCAGCTTGCACCAACTGGTAAAGGCTGCAAAGGGCCATTTTGCCAGCTGGGAGGTGCAAGGGTGTAATAATGCTGCTGGCTCCTTGCCTGTGCCAGCCACAGGGAGGAGAGTGGCAGAGAAGCCAATGTATGTCTCAGTGCCACAAACCAGGCTTAAAGACAGCTTGTACCACTTGGGAGTGGGGCATTATGGATCTGAAGTATCTAAAGGCCTGCCACGAAATATTTATGCTGCAACTTCCCATATTCTTCATATCACTTACAAATCCCTAACATTTCCAGAATCCCCCATTAAACTGCACTGATTTAAGTCACGAAGCGCTGGCTGATGCACGGTTCTCTGGGTTCTGACAAACAGCCTCGGGAGTGAAGGAGTTAACTGACCATCATCAATTACAGCATCAGAGGGGGTGATTAGGACTGAAATTGCAGGGAGGTTTTTAATTTAGCAGAGTAGAGGAGACTCCCCCAGCTTAGCCAAGCTCATCAGATCATGCACGTCTTCCCGCTTCATCCGCTTACCACGCGCTGCCACTCAGGGCTATTGTGCATGGAGAGGGCACTGAGCAGTCTCCAGCATATTATATTATTCCCTTGTCCAGAAATCCACCTGAGGCTCCCTGACACTCTGCCTGCCACACAAGTGCCTAGTGTGCAAAATTCTCAAAGACCCCAGCTTGGGAATCAAGCAGAAAATTATGTGAAGGGAAAAAAAAAAAGGCAAAGTTTAAAGCTTAACATGACCTAATTTGTCTGATTTTTGAAATTTTTTGAAGTAGGTAGGACTGCTTCTAGGACTAAAGATGCATTTAGGCTTATGTGTTGGGATCAGGGATTAATCTGTTGAATTGGTGTTTTGCCTGGCTCTGTGTGTATTGAACATGACGAGTGTTATAAATAAAGTGTATGGAATGCAATGTATATTAAAGTGTATGGAATGCAATGTATAGACTGCTTTAAATTTTCTGCTCTGTTTTCCTGGTAAAATTGGTTACCTGGGATGCTTTGGTCATTGCCTTGGGCAAAGGTGCAGCAGGCTTCATGCCTGAAGAGTCACAGGAGGGAAGGGAAAAAGGGCCTGTAGCCCTGATAGGAAGTTTTTTGGGGAGTTGTAGTCACAGACTGCTGGTGGCATGAACCTCCTCTGCCTGCTGTGACCCTCTTGTCTCCCTGGGGCTGCTCTGTTCCCAGGACTGGGGGTCCTGGCTCCAGCCCGGGACTGTCTTGGCACATGCTGCTTGTCAGTGCTGTGAAACGCAGGGGAAAAATGTCCTTGACATGTACCCAGCCCCATGGTTTTCATCTACTCTTTGTATTTCTGGTTTCTACTGCTACTACTGTTTTCTTTGAGCATTTTGCCTCTGGATTTGAAAAAATTGGGGACTTTGTGGGACAGACTTCAAGTGGGCACTGTTTTATAGAGTCAGACTTCATGTTCCTCACATGGCTGGGGAAAGGAGGACAGCAGTAATCCAGATAGAAAATGTTCAGGATGGGCCTGACTCAAAATTCAAAGGTAGCTGGGATTTGCTGATGTAAAGATAAATTTTTAGCTGCTTTTACATTCTGAAGTCTTGAAACAAACCCCCTCTTCTAGTAGGAACTTGAGAATAACAAGAATTGAGGTCAGGGAGATGCTGGTGCAGCGATAGCGGTGTGGAAGCAGTGGGAAGCAGCAGCCCTGTGTGCTCCTTCCCTTGGGTTTTGTTGCTTGTAATGTTGCAGAGCCCCTGCCACTGAGGCTGGAGTTTTCTATATGATCATGTAATTAAAGATTGACTCATAGTGTGCAGGCATATGGAGGCTAAAACAGTTGCCCGTGAAGCACTCGGCAGCATTTTGTGTGGTGTTTGACAAACCATTTTTATTTTGATTTTTGTTAATATGGCACTTTGTGCAATCACGGAGACACTTAGCATAGAACATCAGTCACCTGTGTAATCCTAATGAACTCATGTAAATGGAAATAAGGGGCTTCTGAAGACTATTAACAATGAGGTGCCATGATGCTGGAGGAGACTTGGCAGCCCTCTCAGCCCACCCCTGATTTTGAAATGTGAGAGCATAGCTTTCCCCACTGCTGAGGAAGAATAATCAGACCTAGTCCTTGAAATGGTCTGAAGTGAAGAAATGGATATTTTAACTCCAGGGTTATCATCCTTACTCAAGCAAATTCCCATTGATTTCAGAGGAGTTCTGCCTGAACACAGAAGTGCAGGGCATGAGTAAGCCTTGGTGTGACCTGCTTCTGTTGTGTTTCTCCTCCAGCCCTCAGTGGTTGTGAATTGTTGTGTTATTAATACAATAATTTGGATATATTGATCACTGTCAGTTCCCCTTGTGTGGTGAAATCTACATTATTCATACAAGGCAGCTGGAAAGGAAAATCTGCCTCCCCAATCTGAGAGCAGCTTGTGGGGCCACAGTTGTTTGCTTTGGGTGTGCTCTGAGCAGTGTCTCTGAATTGTTGTGTCCTTTGCAGTGCTCTTTGCAAAGGTGGGAAGCAGATCCTTGCTCAGGCAGGTAGAATTTAGGGCTATTCAAGCTTTTTGCCCAGGACTGAGTGATCCCCTCTGCATGTGGGGAATTTTATAGCTAGAGGATGTAGAAGTGTTTTCTATGTTGGAAGTAAAGCCTGAATTTTCTGGGAATTGCTACAAAACAGGCTTAATGCAAAAAGGGTTTGAAAGTTGTTAAAGGGCCTGAAGTGGAAATTAGAGGTGTGAAGTGTTTTCTGGAGACTTCGGCCATTTCTTCTTTCCTCTGGCATTTAAGTTACATTTTGTAAGAAGACACGACTGCTTTATACCATTGGACACCTTGTGGGTCCTCTGCACTCCCTAATGCCCACAGGAGGTTTTGCAGACCCCCCAACACAGAAGCCACAACATTTCTGGGACTCACCAAGGAACCTCAGAGAGCGAATCTTTGACAGGTCCATGCCCAAAGTTGCTGCTGGCTGTTTTTCAGCTGTCTGCTTTTATTGCAGTCTGCCTTGCTGCCCTGAGAGCTACTGCATGTCACAGCCCTGGTGTGATGTGTGCACCAGCTGCTTGTCCAGACCTGTCACATTTTGTGGGGTTTTTTTTGGGGTTGCAACTATTTCTGTGCTGCTGTCGAGTAGGAGAGAGTTGCACCCTGGGCTAAAGCCAGCAGGGACCTCTGTGTGCAGGTTGATGTTGTGTATTTGGGGAAAGCTCCTTGGGCACCAATATTTCTGCAGAGGGACAAGGAGGAAAGAAGCCACAATGTCCCCAAAACCACACTCAAAAGGGTGTTTCTGTAAGGGCAGCCTCCCAGAGATTGCTCCCTACAGAGCCTTAATGTACAATGAAAAGTAGGACTCTAACCCTGGGAGCAGGCACATCTTCTCATGCTGTTTAATGTCAGTGATGCTCAGGCTGTGATAGCAATTATTATTATTATTAATCCTAAAATAGATTATAAAAGGAAAAAAAAATGAAGCTGCTGTCTGAAAATTCAAGTAATTGTGGCGGAAAGTCAAGCTGCTGTAGTTCTTCAGTTTGAGAGTAGGTCAAATCAAAGGAAAGAAATTCTGTGAGCCTGTTTGGGATCCTAGTCTGAGCCCTGCTGAATTCAGGGACACTGTTAGAAAGATTTGCAGGACGGGGACCTAATGAATATTTTTGTGTTGTTGGAAAGGATTTTTGCATCTTAGTTTGCCAAATTGATTAATACATGCATTTTCTAGTACCAGCATATTAAGCATCCTATACATTTTTCATCTTTTCTAATTTATCTTATTAGGAAAAATGGGCAAATAACAAATATTTAAATATATAATGGTATACTTTAATATAAGCTGTATGCTGCCTTCAATAATGAATGTTGTTGACTACAGTAATTAAGTATGATTCCAGCTCCAGTTATTTACTGGAATTGGGTTCATCTAAAACTACAGGCAGTTTTCTGTTTCCCATATAAACAGTAATTGTCTAAATATTTGTTAAAATATTATTTAAGTCTAAAATCAGGATTGCAAGTGGATTTCAATAATCTAGTTAATTTACTTTAATTTTGGAATTCTGTCTCTGCATGGGAAGAGAAATATGAAAAGTAATTTCATCTCTGTATAGTTGATTTAATTGTATGTACTTTTGATGGATTAAGTTTCCAGTTAATTGTGGAAAATGCAACAACATTATAAAAAAAGAAGGTTTAAAATAAAACAATTGCTGACTGCTTTGCATGCTATTTTAAAAAAATGTTTAACATTATTAATTTTACAATGGTAATTTATAAATATTCGTTACATCTTCCCACTAAGCTCCCCCAAATAGATGATTTTAATCATACTTATTGATATTATCTACCTAATTATTTTTCATTATGCAAATATGTCTCAATTGCTGTGTAATAATGTGATGGAAACAGTTTTCAATGCTTTAAAACACTTGCTTAACTAAATGCAGGAGACAATGGAAAACTGGTGTGAAAACCAGAAAAAATTTGGCAGAGATTTTTTTTTAATAGCAACAGTGTTTTTATATCTTTAATATTTTATATTTTGAAATCACCTGAAAATTCAGTAACCTATGTAAACGTGAATGAGCAGTTGTGTCAGTTGAAGCTTTTAAAATCACGATCTTTATTGATGCTACTTTCTATCCTTAGTTAAAAATGACACTCGATTAAAATCCAACAGATTTCTAGTAAGTGACAGGTTTTGTTACTTTGTATATTTACAAAAATTGTAAATATCCAGCGTCTAATTCACATACATTTCTTAAAACATTGAGGGTGTCTTTTCCCAGGGAGAAGTGATATCCAGGGTAAGAAGAGTCCGACAAGTTTATTTGGAAGTATAATCGACAGAGCATATTAAAAAAAAATGGATATTCAAAAATAGACTTCATTTTAAGGATTCCTCTGCATGGAATTTAAAGATTTTCAGGAGAAATATAATTTAAGGGGTTGCTCAGGACAAAATTACAGCATTAGATCTAAGTTTTCTGACTTTTCAGGGTAACTGTATGATTGTGAGTTTAAATACTGTAGGCAGTGCTTTCTTTTGTCAGAACAAATTATTATGATTTCTAGCACTTGGTAACTTGCAATTTGTACTTGTTTTTTTTTTTTTTTTTGGTGTAGATAGTTAAATAAGCAAATAAAACAGCTTTGGTTTTTTGTGTATACAGATTGTAATGAATTCAGTGGCATTTTAGTTTTAAAACAAAGTAAATGGTTATTACTCTTGGTGAAAAAAGCCCAGGATTTTCTGAAATAATTTATTTGATATATATTCATAATGCATTTTTCTTATAAAAGGTTGCTTTAGTGCTTTATTGTTTTGTTAAAGAAATGTATACATTTATGTAAAACCCTCCACATGAAAGTGTTGCTTCAGCCTTTATTGGCGCATCACAGTCTGCAGCTACAATTTCAGCCCTAAGCTTAACTTTTTTTTTTTTTCTGCAAAGTATGTGGTTTTCCTTAAACCTGTAATTAGTATAATTAATAATTATTCCCTAATTGAAACGCAGGTTAACAAACTTCCATATGTAAAAAGTAAAGGGGGGAAAAATGTCATTCATTCACACTGGGCTTTATAAGCCTATAAAACTCTTCAAAGGACTTCAAGATATCAAGCAATCTTTTATTCAGCTAAACCTACCCCCCACCTTCCCTCTTACACACACTTAAATACGCAGTATGCTCACAGCTTGGAAAAAAGCAAGAAAAGCCTTAATGGATCACTGATTTTAAGCAAAGAGGTAGGTATGTATTCCCTATAAATGGTTTCCAAACCATTTTGGTGTTAGTATTAATAATTTTCATCAAATGCAAACAAGCGTCTGGGCGCTATAGAAAGCGAAGCTTTCAGCTGTGCACTTATTAACACAGCTTTTATTTCCAGCTCCAAACATCTAAAACAATTACACTGGAGCAACTGTGTAATTTGCTCCTTTCTTTGCTACACAGGTAAAGCCTTTTAGGCAGGGACTAATAAAGATTTAGGGGTAAAGTGGGGAGTTGAGGTCCGAATTTTGTCCGTCTTTACGCCCGTGAGTAATTAAAGTGAAAATGAATAGACTGAGACAAATAACATCAGGAGAGGAATTCACATGTGCAGAGGTTGCAGTGCCCAGTTCCAGTTAGATACTTTACAACTGATGTAATAAATCAAAGAACAGAATAATTATTTCCCAATTTGCCGTGACATAGATATCTTGTCATCACCCTGGTTATATGTACCTTTAAGAAGTGGTGAATGCTAAAAATCTATTTAGCCACATCAGTGAAACAGAGCTAACACAGCAGGAAATATTCCTTTGCCTTTTTTTTTTTAATACAAAATTACTTGTCAAGATATTTGCTCATATTAGAAACCAAATATTTTCTATGTGGAACTGAGGATCAGAATTTTGTACCTGGGACATGGCTATTTGTTTTTAGGTATTAACTTATTTAAATAATTCAAAATATTTTGCTCTTGGGGATATTTTATGTTCCTAGAAAAAACACTAGAAAAGTCCTATATTTAGTTATGTGCTTTGTGAGCTGAAATGTTTATTTGCAGTTTAAAAATAGATTATCTTAAAATTTGCACAAAATATTTGTTATTTAGATTGCAGAAGTCTGAAGCGCAGGTATAGACACACTCAATGCGTGCTTTTTCTCCAGGCATTTGGAACTGATGGAGTTATTCGTTCAGAAATATTTCTTCAGTCATTTTTCTCTGCATTTAAGAACACAACACTGAGCTAAAATATAACATTCTGGTAAACTAAACACTAAAGTGTTCCCTTAATATCAAACTTTAATTTTAAAGTAGTAACAAGTCACGGAGAAATTGCTGCTGTGAGGTCCAGCGGCGGGCACTGAAATATTATAAGCTCTCATAATGCTGCCTTTCAAAATCAGTTATCTGTAGTTATCTTAAAATTTGAGTGCTTTCCAGAAGACTAGATTTAAAGTTTCTCAGGAGAATATACTGTTTCAATCAGATAGTTTTACAGAGTGCACGTTAAAAAAATCCTTACAATTCCCTGTTATCTTTGTCCTTTTTTAAATGGGGGAGAGAATGCAGAGGATAATGACTTATGCTTGAATGCAGTTCAATGTATTTGTGTTTTATTGATAAAAATGCACATCTATATGTATAAAAACAGGCTGAGGTATGTGTTTATTTGTTATTAAGTTAAAAAAAGCTCTTACAGTTCCCTCACCAAGATTTAGCAAGTTTGTCCTACTTGCACATTACTGATAAATATCAAATCCAGCTCAAATAATAATCAAATTCTCAGGGTGACTGAAACAGCATCTTTTCCTGACTTAATCTGCCTAAACAGGTACAGATGTATTAAAAAAAAAAAAAAATCTAAAACCTTGCTGTCCCTTCAGCTTCCCTGCTGACGCCTGTCACTTCTAAAAACAATTTTTAAGCTGGGGTTGGGAAGACAGGGAGAGTAAAAGCTCTTTTCAATTACAGATGATCAGTGAGAACTGTGACATGATGGTCAAGCTTCTCTTAACTCTTAAGGGTGTCCTTCATAGTTCAAAAATATCTTCAAACACTCAAATGTGTTTGAGATGTGCACTGGTGGTAGGGGGGAGTCATATCTCTGCTGGTATTGAAGTTTTCTGGAGTTGCTAACAGGTGATACCCATTTCTATAGCTGAATCCTCACACTGCATTCCAAACTGGGGAGCAAAATATAGATTTATTGCATCTACAGGATCCTGCTGCAGTGTCCTCATAGATAGCAACAGTTTCTATTTTTATTTCTTGATCTTACTGCAGAAGTTTGTAGTGTGTGTTTGTTACGAACTCCAAACTTATTTCACAGAATGGCAAATATCTAATAGCTAGAAAATTGGTAGTATGGTCTAGTCATGGCACTTAGAGATGTGTGTTCTCTAAAAATCAATACAATAAACTGGCTTGTTCATTATCTGGCTAGTAAAGTGTTCTGTCTCAATAGGATTTCATTTACACTGGCTAGGTCACCCAGGAGAGAAACAGATCTCTTAGTTAGCTACTACATTTTGCTTTGATTCTTAATTTGTGAGTAATTACAAATTACAAAGTATGCTTAACTATTAGTTTTCTCATATGAAAATAGCACAAATGCATTTGAATGCATCTCTTGCATAGATTTTTTTTCTCACCTAAGTTGTAAAGATGTTTTTCATTTAAGGATAAAAGTTTAATCTGTTACTTATAATTTGTCGATGGAAATATTCAAACAGTGACAAAATCTCTGAATATCCAGAATGAGGCTTTTTTTTTCTCCTTCTGGTTCAGTTTCCCTAATTTCTTTTATGGAGTAATTTTAATAGACTAGGTCAGTCTGACAAAACTATTTTGCAGAGTAAATTAACTATATTTTTGTGGCAGTACAGAGATCTCAAAAAGGGCTGAATCTTCCAGCATTTTTCCTTGTAAGGAAAGTAAGGTCATTTATGTGTGAATTTGCTCTTGTGCCAGAGTTGGAATGCGTAGGTAGGATACATATGCACATATTTCAAGTACTGGAAAATAAATCAATGCAAAATAGCAATTATTTAAGGTAGGGCATAGTCTTGACATATATCTAGGAAACATTTAGCATCTGTGGGCATTATCATAGCAAGACAGTAATATTGGAAATTAGCTTGGGTTAATTTCACTTGTAAGCTGATTTTTTGAGTGTAAAAGACAAGGTTTGAGCCCTAAACTTGTATTTTCCAGTTTGCACTGCCAAATCTTAACCTTGTGCAGACAAAACGCTTCTGCTTTACTTGGCAAAACACTTATTTCTGCAAGAGAAAGATGCAGCCTACATCAAAAACATTCTGATTGCTCGACAGCTTTCAGCACTTAACACATCTCTAAGCATGTACTGGAAAACTACTTGGGAGGAGATGTATGTGCATGTATCTTACCCCAAAACACTCTAGAAACTGATTAATCTGTTTTGTTAATCAAAGATTTCATCTTCACATTACAGCACAGCCAGATTAGCAAAGATGTGATGGTGGGACATGGGATAATTTGCTAAGTAAAGTCAAAATTAATGGCAAATAAAATCAGTTTCCCTTTGTGGTTATTTCCAGCCAGCTGCATCCAAATATAAAAGAACTATCAAAGGGAGTAAAATAATCAACCCATTAATTATTAACTCAGAACAACTTCAGAAAGCACTTCTTAAACCTCCATTGACATCATCCTGACAGGCTCCTAATCTCAGAAAGTTGTTGGTAAGAGTTGCATTAGGCTCAGCATGCCACCAATTCTGACTGGAACAACTGCAACTTGAGATGTGCTGCAGCAGAGATAGGAACACATGGGACAAGCTGCAGTCCCTTAAGACATCTGTGAGTAACATTTACAGCACAACATGCTGTAGAATTCCCCACGTAGCTCTACCTCTGCTGTCAGCATAATAGAGTTGTCAACAGCCTAATTGTGAGATGCAATATGTAGGGGGGTCGTCCAAAAAAAAAAGAAATCTCAGTGGAAAGTAACACAAATCAGCTGTCATTATTATAAAGCTGGACCAACCTTTGGCTAAACCATTTAAACCTCCAGATTAATCCCTAGATTTATCTTTATAGATTGGATCAAACTCAAAGTTTGACTGCAGATGAAAGAGGAACTTCAAAACGAAGGCTCTCATTTATGCCCATTAGACAATGCATTTGGCTAATGATCTACAACACACATTAGCCTGGAAACAGTGGTTTTAAGGCTTAACTGTTGCATCTTTTTTTCTTTTCATGTTATACTTCAACCTTCATTTTCAGCTTTAATTTCTTAAAACATTTTTGTCAGAAGGTGAAAATATTTTTTTTAATGGAAGATTTTTTTTTTTTTTAGTTTCTGCTTTTGCCTTTCTGCCAACTTACATGATTAAATATCTGGTCTAGAAGTTAAGTTGGAAAGAGCTTATATGAACTCAGCACATCTCTTTATTGCAAAATGTACATGGTAAATCAATCACTTTAATTTGAATATATTTTTTAGAATTCTATGTCACTGGCATAAAACACAAGCAGCAAAAATCCCCAAACAATTAAAACCAACCAATGTTGAAAAACCAGTAATTCAGTGAATTGGATTGGTTTTTATAATGGTTATCTGAAGCTAATAAATTTATTCCTATGTACATTAAAAACCTGACATCATGAGGCAATTCAAACTCTGCTGTTTCTTTTTTGTTTTAAAAAAAGCCGAGCAAACTCGGTCAAAGCTATCCAGCCCCCTCCTCCCCCCCTGCTGAACAGCACAGGCTACTAGTTTTTATTCTTAAAAAAAAAATACTAGCCATTCTTTCATCTTATGGGGAGACATTTAAATTTAGAGTAATTACAAGACAACAAAAGCAGCACTGAGCATGAATGACAAAATGCAGCTCAACTTGATGTTTTAATGCAGTTTTCCCCTCTCATCAGGGATATTAACCCTTCTGACTGCTTCACTGAAAATCTTACCCTTATTTCCCAGACCATAATGTGAAAGCCAGCTTATCAGAATATTAACAGTTTATAAGCATGGATTAATGAACAATGAGTTCAAGTATATATTTTTCATATACTACCTCAAATTTTAAGACTCTGTATATCTTGCTGTTTATGATATAGGCCTTGCAAGGAGCTAGGCAATTAGGCAGATCTGTTAGAATTGTTCCTGGCTGGATGCAAAGAAGAGAAAAGCAAGTTTACTGCCTTATCTCAATCAAAATAACTAGTTTCAAGAAAACTAGACCCAATATAATTTCCTCTTTTAAAAAATTGTTTCCTACCTTTGCTGGCCTGTTTCATCTGTTTCATTAAAGGTGCAACTTTTATTGATGCTTCTGCTCATCCTATGTTTTCATCAGTGTGAAACCTAAAATGCTCTTTGCCTAAAGTGTAGGTTAATATAATAGCTACTTGAAGCAGGAAACCTCTGCTATGTGTCTATAGTTGTCTTTATTTGGGCCTGTGCAGCATTTTGTTTGTCCTCTAGCCTTTTACGGCAGCTGGACCCTGACCTTCAAGTTCTTAAAAAGAGGGGGGGAAAAGTATTCTTTTCAGATTCCAAGTTCCTCCCTTTTTACCCTCCCACTGACACCGTCCCATTCAATACTAGAGATAACTTTATTCATCTATACATCATTGTATCAAATTCAATAGGCAAACTGCTTCAACATGCTTCAGAGCTGGACAGGGCAGTAATGTCTTCATTTTTTCTTAATGCAATGAGTTTCTTATCGCAGTCCTTTCAAGCACAAAACAAACACTGTAACAAAAAATGATCTCCAAGTTTTTCCCACCCTGCTATTTCACCATAGGCTTATTTCTTTGTTCCATCTTTCAGTGGACAGCTACAGCTACAAAGATGTAAAATTGATTACATGCATACCTACCTAACAGGAGTTAAAAAGGGAATTGGAGGGGGGAATCTTTTATAATTAAATACTGTATTGAGAAGATTTACTTTGGGTTCACACCAAGAGCGTGGAAGTAATTTGTTCCTGAATCAGCTGTCATCCTTTAAACAGGATACCAAAATTAAGTGGCATCTGAAAAAGCCAGTAGGAATTCCATGTCAACTGCAAATCTGGCTGATCACTATCTGAAAAGACAGACCTTTTCCCCAGCTCTAGTCAGTGTGGATTTATACACCTAATGTTATAAACTCTCAGCCTGTCATTAACTGCCAAGCTTGACTTTAAGCCAATGACAGCAGCTCCATGGATGTTATGAGAGCTCCAGCAGCAAGTCCAGCTTTTCCTCCTTGTTCTGAGTCCTGCTCACCTGGAGATGAGTTTAAAGGAAGGGAATTGAATCCTTTCCCACATGTTCATGTTGTAGTGTGGTGTAAGCTCGTTAGCTGAGCTAAAAAAAAAAAAGCTATGAACAAACTGATAAGAGGGATAGATCAGTATTTTAATGAATCACTTCAAAGGTTTTGTAGTGCCTTTTCATTGTAGCATGAAATATGTAATATTAGGATACCCAAGTCAAGCTCATGTCTCATTGACATCTTTGTCTTTTAAATGGAAAGTGAGGCTGGATGGGAAAAAGTTGGTTAAAATACAGAACTTCTGAAGTGCTTAAACCAGCTAATGGTACTAGATCTCATTTTAGATTCCAGGATGAAAAAGAAAGAAATAAAAAATTCGGACTTACATCCCTGACTGGGTGTTTTCCACTATAGGCCCTACATGTTTATGTAGAGGGTATTGCAAACGTTTGGAGGGATTTGGGAGTTTCAAAAGGAAGAAGTTTATACATTAGTGCTGCAAGTTGCAAAACACTGTTGATATTCAAATGTTTATTGTGTAAAATCTGGGATAAGCTTCAGCATGAGAGCTCCTTTAAGTGCCTACAACTATTGCTAATTCCCCTCAGCATTGAGGCTTGCACAAAGGCCTTAATCCAATTCCACTTTTTTTTTTTTTTCAGAAAGCCTATGCTATTTTCTCTCACATAAACTAACAACACTATCCCATCACACTGCAGAATGGGTCAAAGAAAAAGGGCTCTGTGTTTATACTTCACCAACACTTTGTGTTTCTTGGCCAAGTATGGCAAGAAACTTTAAGTGGGTCCCCCAGGCCCCACGCCATCTTTAGAAAGAAAAATAAGCCTTCAGAGATTGAAAACACACTATTTTAGGCACTAAAAAACCTATGAAATGTCAACTATTCTTTCAGTCACTATCCCTGAAAAGAAATTGATCACCCCAGCCTCATTGTTCCAGCTCTGATTTAAATTATGGAACACAGGCATTGCTTTGATATGATAGTGTATTCTACCTAGCATATAAAATCCTTGGAGGTATTTTAAGAATGTTCTCAGATAATATTTGTGAGGGCACATTTTACTCTACTACAACACTGATGCCTACTCATCAGAATGGCTTAAAGCAGTAAGTTTCATCAGGGAAAAGAAATTTTATAATGTCTCTAGGTTTACTTTTATGAAGTGCAAAAGAAACTGTCCTGCTTTATAAAGCATATTTTTAATAATATATCAAATTATTCATCCAGAATCTGTTCTGTAGAGGAGATCCCAGTCCAGCTCCAAGTGGTCAGGTATTCCCTGTGTGTAAACCTTCGCTTATTTCTGACAATGCCAGCAGTGTTGTCAAGATTTAAACAACAACAAAGCCTGGGCTGCTTTGAGGGTTGACCTTCCTCTGGCAGGAGGGGTGAGGCTGGTCTGGCTCCCATCTGATCATCTTTGAAACCCTACAACAAAAATTCTGCTATAACCAGTGAGGGTGCTAAAATGCCAGAGCATAAACCAGCCTTTAAAAAGGAGAGGGAGGAAAAAATAAAGAGTTTGGTTTCAAGCAAGAATTAAAATTTATTTTGTAATCAGGGCTGCTTCATTTATAGCATGAGAACCCAGGTATAGCACTGGTTGTGCCTAATTTAGACAGCATCGATTCCAGTCTCTAGAGTAAGCTCATCGTTATTGTACCAGAAGGAATTCAGCCTGGAAGGGGAATCACTTACTGAAGGTTTTGACAAGATGGAAGTTATTCTCCTGTCAGACAGACTTTGCTTTTGAACATGTGTTTTAGTGGCCAAGTGAAATCTTCCTGTGGTGTTTGTTTTGGGGTTTTTTGTCTGTTTTATTTTTTTTTAATTGTTCAGGTTTTTTTGCATTTTGGTTCTTTTATTTATTTTTTTTTTTTGCTCCTCTCTGATTATATTTATACAGCTAGTGCACTAAACTCGAATGAGTGTTTGAATGCCTTACCATGAACTATGTTAAATACACTTAATGTTCCCCGTGGGTTTTGCTTCCCTGAAGAATTTTAGTTTTAGACCTGTTTTCCCCCACGTCTCTGAGGGTTTGTCCCCACGGGGACACAGGGGAGGGAGGGAAGGACGGACCTGCTGGCCTTGCAGTGCCCCCTGCAGCCCCCTGAGCTGTGCCCAGCTCCCATTCCGCAGGGTCAGAGCAGGGGGACATGGCCTCAGACGTGGTGACATCTCTGGGGTCCCTGTTGTGCTCAGCAGTGAGGCTGCAGCAGGGTCCCAGTGCAGGCACAGGCTGCTCGTGAATTTACATGAATTTAATCCACCGTTCCATCAGAATGTGGTCAGGTACTGGAGACTGATGCTGGCTGCTTTGAGGCACTATTTCTTACCAAACACTGAAAAAGCGCGTTTTCCAGGGTGGTTTATTTCCTTCAGCAATTTTTCTGGAGTAGTTCATGTGTTTCCATGGGCTCTTCTCTCCTGACTGGCTTTTAGCCTTTTGGATCATGTCATACCTGGTAGCACGCATGGATTAGCTGAGTGCTGAAGTCGCACTTTGAGGGTTTGGCTTCTTTCTGAGTGGCTTGCAAAGCTATAGCTCCAAGAGGGTTTTATGGGGTTAAAATCATCCTGCATATACACAGCTAACACAAAACTTAATTATTGCCTGGGTTGTGTTTAATTTAGTTTGAGCCTTGTGGCAGGGCACAGCCATGGGTTTTTTCCCCTGAAACTTGTTCCTAAAAGGCATGTTTCTGGAGCATCCTCTTTTTTGTTTTATCCTTCATGAAAAAAATATACTTGTGCAGAATAAAAACCCCTGATGTGCTCCTCTGTAGGATGTGCATTAAAGTTAAACCCCCAAATATTTCTGAATTCTTAATGAGATTTTCATTTTGCTATACTGCAGAAGTTAAATTAAACACATGCATTTTATATCCGCAAACACGTGAAGAAAAGTTCATTTTGCCCCAGGAAATAGAAAATCTGTGGAGTTTTTTGTTTTTTTTAGGATCACCAAATGACTAAATCTTTCTGGTGAGAGATTAATTTCTTCTGCATTGTGCTGTGTGCAGTGCTTATTGTGGAGATTTTATAAGAGTTGATATTTTAGTTGACTGACAAGTCTCTCGATGTATTTAACAACTTTAATTATACTTGTCATTTTCAAAATGAGTGAAGAAATGTACAAAACCAACAGAAATATGTCAGTTGGTTATTAGTTACAGCAAAGTCTCTCTTTTATCTCTCTTCTCTCGGGTGGAAACCATCCTTTCTATTAAATAGGAAGTCAGTTCAAAAACTTGAGACCCATCACTGTCTTCAGGGTTTTTAATTACTCCTCTGCCTTTTTCCTCTTTCTTTGGGATTGTTGCTGTGTTAGATGACTTCTGCATTTTCAGATTTCATCCTTGCCTTGCTGTCAGCACATGGCACTTTCCTTTATCATGTCATGCAATCCAGATCCCTGGTTGTCTCATTTTGGTGCCACACTTGCTCTGCAAACATGTCCTTTGTGAGGGGGAATGTGCCTTGTCATCACAAGAAAAGGAAGGGAGAAACGACCCCTGGTACTGGGAGCAAGGAATTGAAGTGGAGGAACTATGCAGGAGCTGGTGGGTGGGGTTTTTTGCCACCTAAAAAAGTCCCCTGGGCCCCACTGGTACTTATTAAAGTGAATATCTTGCTATTTTATAAATTAACTTTCCTTAAATTATGCATTTCCTTTCCCCTCTATTTGTGGCTCAGTCTTTCCTGCGTGTGCAGGTTCTCTCTGTTGTCACTGCTGTGCTTCACTGCAAGGTTTCTGTGAAATGTGGATGTCTTAGAGGGTTTCCTTTTGGCCTGCCATGGTGCTTGGAGGTTCCTTCTGTGAGTGCTGGAGGTTTGGATCTAATATCAAAGGGTTTAAAGCTAATGATTTTAAGTATGGTTGAATTTTATTGCTCCTCTGGTGGGCTAAAACCTTCAGCAACTCTTTGACCTCTTCCCAGTCAATCCAATTCCATCTAATACTCTGTGACTAATATGGTGGATATTTAATCTACTTTGCTACTGAAATTACTTTTAGAGTCACTTTTTTCCTGAAATCTTCCTCTTTAGAGAAATTGCTGATCGTAAGCTCT
This sequence comes from Ammospiza caudacuta, assembly GCF_027887145.1. Taxonomy (NCBI): domain Eukaryota; kingdom Metazoa; phylum Chordata; class Aves; order Passeriformes; family Passerellidae; genus Ammospiza; species Ammospiza caudacuta. The sequence continues at coordinate 23,817,479 of NC_080602.1, forward strand.
AAATATGTTGCACACTACCACATAGGGTTTTTTTGAGAGAAAGCTTTTTTTTTAGTAAAAGAAAATTAAGAGATGTAATTTCTCTTTATAACATAAATGAAATGAGGGGTTATAATTATATTATGAAAGTAAAAGCCAGGTTAAAATGAAAAATTGACAGAAACCTCTCTGATGATGCTGGTAATAGAGATACTATGATGAATAGCCACACCTTAGCCAAATATTTCCTGTAATGTAATTAAGCTTTAAAAAGAAAATTAAAGAAAGCTCCTAAAGACAGTGTTTCCACTCTCTAGGCAGTGCTTAGTTAGAATTTGGAACATGGATCTCTTCATATAAGTAGCACTAAGAAACTGTGCTTAATTTTGCTTATACTGTATTTTTTTTCTTAAAAAGTGACCAAACAAAATAGTTGAGGCCATGATTGAAAATTCACCATAGTGCCTGTGATACTTGGCTGCTTTTCCTTGTTTTCATCTCTTTAAGACATCCAGGATTGCAAGGATTCTGCAGTGTGCAAACATGAGCAAGAGGGATTTGCTTATCTGATTTATGTGAGGACCCACCAAATTGGGTCATGGATAACAATCTCTACATCCACAATCCTGTGCCTTATAATTTAGTCATGGGCATAGACACAGTGAATTCAGTGGGCTTGAGTAATTTGAATTTAATGGAATTATTTATATGCCTGAAATTACCATTTAGGCAAGTTTTTTCAGGATTGTGGCATTAACCTTTTCCATATGTAACCTGTTTAAATAAGTGTACCATTGTATCAGGTGAAGCTGTGCAGAGTTCAAGTCTCAAATTTCTGTCTGAATCCAGAGCAGGCTGATTTAAAAGCAAAGGTGATATGAAATGAGATTTCTGGTCACTAAGAAAGATGGACTTGCTGTACCTGGAAGTTGAGGCTTCCACTGCAAGGAGGGAATGGAAAGAAGAATCTTAATTCTCTTGCCTGCCCATATCACCAAGAATACTATTGGTGCAATAACATGGTGCTAAATAAAGGGTGGAAGTGAGAACAAATCTTTGAACTGTTCCAAGAGTGAATCTGAAAGCAACCTGGGAATGGGAACAGAAAAGGTGAACCCTCAAGGCAGACAGTTCTTGATTAGCCTGTGGAAAGGAACATGTGGTCTGCAGGGGCTGAGAACTAGACTTGGTGATCCAGCTCAGCTTCCCTAAAAAGTTATCTCAAGGGATGAGATGCATTAAGGTAACAGTCATGGAAAAGATTGTGCTCTACTACTCTTGCAAGAAAGTGAAGGACTTCACTCTTCAGAGCTGCCCATATGGCAAATTTCACATGTGCTAAAATTAAGAGAGGGGTGAGGTGACCCAGCCCACAGTACCCAACATCCGTCCCGCTTCGCATGGAAGCGTGTGCCGAGGGAGTTGGCGGAGAGCCTGGGGCGTTCTGTGATACAGCCCTGCTGAAACAGGGACCCTGGCTCACAGGAGCAGGAGGCAGGCACCTTGGGGTGTCTTTAGAGCATGTAGGAAATACCTGGGATACGTGGATTTCTTTCAGAAAGACTCCCAGTAAGAGTTTAGCTGCTGACATGAGTGCTGATTGCTGCTGGAGAACATGAAGTGGTTGGTGTTGGGGTGGGATTGCTGTGTGGGTCCTACTGGATGGTCTGCTCTGCAGGCCACTGCCACTAAATGTTCTTCTGCGTGTAAAATCATGGGATCAGAATGGTTTGGGTTGGAAAGGACCTTAAAGGTCATCTCTTCCCATGCCCTGCCATGGGCATGGATACCTTTGACCAGACCAGCTTGCTCCGAGCCCTGTCCAGCCTGTCCTTGGACACTTCCAGGGATGAGGCATCCACCACTTGCTTCAGACATTGGTATTTGGAGAGAGTTCAGCTCTTGAGATGCAGTGGAAAGAAATACAGGGTTATTTTCTCACCTTTTTTACATATGGCTGATGCCTTGGGCATAAATTGCATATAAAAATGCAAAAATACGTAGCTATGTTTATGCTCCTCCTCTTTTGTCTGATGACTTGAGCTGTAATTGAGGGAACACAAGTGATGTATTAAATTTCTTGAACACATGGATAAAATAAGCCAATGTGAAAACCACCATGTGCAGTTAATTTATAGACAAATATATTTGGAGCAGGTACAAACAAAGGTGTAAAGTACTATGTTTTAACAGATTTTCATGCCATATGCATTTGCTTTTACTGCCTGAAGGAGAAAAAAAGATTGAACCAGATAGCTTAAAAAAAAGTTAAAATACCTTTTGAAAATTAACTTTCTTAAATTGCAGGAACACTACTCTTCGTGGCTTATTAGTATGTTAACAGTTTTAACTATTTTAGATTATTTTTAATAAATTATTGGCTTTTTCTTGGCCACTTATTTAAGAAAGCAAATTCGCAACAAAAAACACCCTGAACTTTGACATTCTTCCTTGTATTTATTGCATATGTTTGGAAATTACCTAATTTTAGCAATTCACATGAAAACAGTGGTCACATCTCGTCATTTGAAATTGGGTCTGACAGCTCAGAAGTTAAAGCAGTTTAGCTTATTTTAACAGCTACACTTCAGTGAGTCTGGGTTATTAAACTCTTTGGGAAACCTTGCACACTTTATTAGGGAAAGGAAATTTATACAGTGGTAAGAAGAAAAATATATGTAATTGCCAACATATACATAGTAACTCTGGTAATAACATCACTTTGTATGGATTGTTAGTATCCAGTACAGAACTGTACTTTTGTGTGAAGGGAATTATATTGGCATGACCAACAGCTTCCCCTAAAACAATCCTCAAGGCAAACATGAGTGGCTCTTTTGGGAAGCTAAGTTCACTGAAGTGAATTTTACCCAGAGCGTTACTTCTTCAGACAGAACTCTTTACTCCAACATATATATTAAATTTGGTCAAAGCCTGCAGCTAAATCTGAACATGAGGTTTGTCTCCTGCTGTGGTGGAGCTGTGGGAGAAGATTGAGAGAAAGGTTCATCCTCTCTCCTGTCATAGCTCCTGTCTCACACTCTGTCCTCTGGCGGCTGTAGGCATGTTCATTCAGCACGATGTGATGTACCTGAAAGGATCATGACTTTCTTCAGAGAACAGAAAACCATCTTGCTCACCAGATATGATGTTTCTACCTCAAAGTCAGGAAAACTCTTTAGGTTTTGTATACAACCTATTCAGATTGATACGTTAGATCTCTTCCAACACAGCGGATTTTCCAAACTTTGACTGTGTCTTCAAAAAATTCGGGGGGAACAATCTTAGTTTTCTACATCAAGTAATTTGTTAATGATTAAATATGACTGCTGCATATATTGCTTGTTCTCTCTCCTTTGTTTTTCATCCCTGTTTATACATCCAAGCATTACAAGCAAATTTTAGTCACAGCTGGTGATCCAGCATATTCTTATCTACTTTGAAAATTTGTGAGTATATCCCTGTTCTATTTGCTTCTGGTTTGTTGATGTGTACATTCTGCAGCAGTAGATCAAGACAAACTGTGTAAGGCACATCTTCACAGAAATGGCTGGTTTTTGACTGATTCCCTATTAGCAACATGTTGAGAGCCATCACCCAGTTTTTAATCCCTTTAACATATGCACAATTAGTTTTAATAAAAATATCATGTGGTACTGACTGTGTCTGTGCATTATCAACAAAACTTGAAGCCCAAAATATCTCTGTCAAAACTGTTTGCCAAGGCTTATTTTCAGTATGTTTGCTGGCCAGTGTCAGGCCAGCACCCTTGCTCTGAAGTGAGTGTTTTAAGGGCTTGTAAAATATTTCAAACTGACAATAACTGCTAATATTGGCTGGTAGAAGATAAGTAGGAACATATTTTGCTGTGTTTCTTAGTCTAGGTAAATACCAAGGTTTCAGTAAGCATTCAAACAGATGCTTAGTTGTCTTCATTATCCCTCATGAGTTATTACTCTTAGATTTTAGTGAAGAGCAGTGACTTGGGTGCTGATAAGGAACTTCAGGTGAGGCTTGCTGCAAAGGTGGGGAGTGTGCTCAGAAACCCCAAGTCATGCATGACCACTGTTGCATGACCTAATGCTGCTCTCCTGTTCAGTCAAGGTAATCTATGAGCTAAATGACAATAATTTCTATTAGAAAGCCCTCTAGAAAAGCGGAAGAGTGTGAGAAAACTTTGCTTGATGATACATTTTCTTTCTTGGATCTATCTGAAATAAGTGGAATGCATTAGTGCTGTTTAATTTCGCCACCAACTGTCAAAAAATGGGGTAAAAAGCTGTCTGTAGTGTTGATTTTCAAAATTCTACTGCCAAAGGTTTTTCTTCTTCAAGGAAGAAGAATGAAATGTCCTCTTTTCTGCCGTGGTCATTATATTTTATTTTCAGAAAATTATGCTGTCTCGGTACTTGAAACTTTGGTACAGGTGGGCAGTGTGAGTGTGATTGCAAGAGATCATTCCAAGCAGTCCATGTGAAGGCTAATTATTAGGACAGGAGAGAAGAAAGGCAGTTTTAATGTACTTTTACACATCAAGGGCTAGAGTTATTACAAAAGCTGCTTTTGGTTTGGAAAAACCACATATCATGATTATCATATCATTAGAGCAGCTTTCAGTGCCTAAAGGGGCTACAGGAGAGCTGAGGAGGGACTTTTGACAGGGGCATGGAGTGGCAGGACAATGGGGAATGGCTTTAAAATGAAAAAGGGTTGGGTTAGATTGGATATTATCAGGAAATTCTTCCCTGTGAGGGTGGTGAGGCCCTGGCAGAGGGTGCCCAGAGGAGCTGTGGCTACTCTTGGATCCCTGGAAGTGTCCAAGGCCATGTTGGATGGGGCTTGGAGCAAGCTGGGATAGAGGAGGGTGTCCCTGCCCATGGCACGGGTGAAATCAGATGAACTTTAGGTTCCCTTCCAACCCAAACCATTCCATGATTTTATGGTGATGTGTGGTTTTAATACTTAGGAAGATCTGGAGAGTGTAATGTGATCAATAGGTGAGTGTTGATAATTTCTGGGATGTTTGGGGACTTAGAATGATGATGATAACTGGAGTAGTGTTTGTGATCCCTAGTTAGCAAAGGGAGAGGCAGAACCTGTTAACCTCATGAAAATCTATGGAGAAATGCAAAGATATTAGTAAAGCATGAGTATATTTTCTCTACACAAGGTAAAAGTCTAAGATTATACAAAACTAATTTGGGGAAAAGAAGAAGAGAAGCATTTGGAAATGATTGCCATAGGGGGGCCAAAAAAGAGGCAAGTGGAGCAGTCAGCATATTCATTGCAGATATATATTTGGAAAAGAAACAGAATAGTGAAACTGTGCCTTACCTCAGAAACATTTTCACAAGTCCTGTGTCTGGCTTAAAAATGAGGGCTCAAATTTGTGAAAATGCAGTCAATCATTTTTCCCGTTTGGCAGATGAAAAGACAATTTCCAAACTTAAAAGATGACTCCTGGATGTTTGCATTGATGGGAGTTTCTCTTCAAAGCAATTTAAAATGATTGCTTGAGAAAACCTGATGTAATTAGGTTTACAGCATACTTCCAGGTTTACCATAGATCTTTTGCTTAGAAAAATAAGTTGACACAGGTTTCTCTTTGCAGGCTTCAAATGTAAGAAGCTTTTTATCACAGCTGTTATCACTTGGTTTGCTTCTCCATTAGTGCATCCCAAAAAGATTTAGATGGTAACTTTATTAAGGAAGTTGGGTTTTTAGAATCCTTGTGGATAATCTCTTCCTCTGACTAAGGGCAAGGTGGCAGAATTCAGCTCCAAACTCCCACAAGTGCCGTTGAAATGCTCTCTGTGTTTTTTGGTAGAGGCAGGTGTATGTGTGTAACAATGCACACAAGGTCTCAGTGCATGACTGGATAAAAAGTATATTTCAAAAGAATGTATTCATCCTGTGGACCATCTGAGTTGTGAAACTGAAACTTACTTTACAAAGTGAAGTATACTTGAAATACATAAAAGAAATTACTTGAATTATCTGCCATTCAAACACAAGGACTGCTTTTTTTGTTTTTATGAATGCAGCATTAGGCTTACAGTGATCGTGGTGGGAAAGGCTTTAAAAGAAAGTCACACCAACAACTCAGTGGGAAATGCTGGTGTCTTCTAGCACAGGAGCCAGTGCGGTAGATAAAAGCACAGGGGTGTAATCAAGGCACTGCAGCAGCATCATGATTGTGTCTGACAGCACAGGGGGACTTTGCATGTAGTGTAAGCCCAAAACTGGACTGTGCCAGAGAGATTGAGATACTGGCAATTAGAAAAAATATAAGGTAAAGTGGTTTTTTGAGTGCCAAACTATTCCCTCCAGAGCCTGATGAAATGCCCAGTTGAACCAGTGCAGACATGCATTGACTTTGGTGGGCACTGGAACAGACTCTGTAATTCAGGTTTCCTCTTGGTTTAGGCTGTTTATTTTATCTGACTGCTGCCAGAGTGATCTTGGAAGTGACCTAAAGAAAAAGTCAAATTACACTTCTGACTTTTCTCTTATTTTGTTTTTTGGCAAGATAAGAGAATCAGTAATAAGCAGAGGGAGAAGAAACAACATGAAATAGTCTCCTCCCAAAATGGAGAAAGAAAGAACTTTTTTAATAATCAGAAGCACAATAAGATGCTTCCCATGGAGACAGGGTTTTTTTTTTTTCTCTCCTTTATACAGATGTAAATCAGAAATGGCACAGTGAACCACTTTGGGTTATATCTGTGGGGATTCAGCTGTAGTGCTGAATTCACTTTAGCATGGTGTGAGGGCCACGCGATTCTCAATCACTTTTTTGGAACACAGAATTTTTCACCAAGGCAGACCTGATGGATGCTAGTGAGACCTCATAGGAATGTCCAGGATATGTTCAAAGTGGCTGGTGCCCCACTGCTGGGCAGTTTTGGGATAAGTACTGATCCTCAGCTCTTTTTCTCAGGTTCAGTTACATGGAGTGGAATTTGGCTTCTTACCTTGTAGATCCATTGAGGACTAGAGCAGCCTTTATGTGCTAAGCAACATGGACAATGTAAGAAAAGCTCAGGATTAAACAGTAATCTGTGTTGTAGTAGCAGCTATATATTAGTGGTACATGTAGTGACTAAAACTGCACCAGAGAGATTAAATTTCAAGTCTGCTGAAGGCGTCCACAATCTGGGCAATCTGTTAAAGGACTGTACATAATGAATGTTGTACTTCTTTGTAGCTGAATGCTTAAAACTCATTTTCACTCTCTGTTCTCTCAAACGGAGGTTGTCAAATTGGTGCCAAGTAAGACAAGTTTATAATATCTATTATGTACCTTGGAAGTTGGTGCAGGCTAGTTCCACTCAATTTAACCGTGTTGCTTTTGAGGACAATTTGTTCTGACCTGGCATGTGAAGCCTGTATATGAATCAGCTGTTTTACATATGTCACCAAAAGAACTTGTATGAATGATTTTTTTTTCCTGTTAATTCAAGCAAGTCTGAGGGGGCTGGGAGAGCATGGTTTGCACGGAATCAGTTAATGAGAATGTGTTCACCCACTGGTTGATTTCCCTTCTCCAATTCAGCTGAAGAAGGATCTTATGTTTAAATTACTTCAGTTGGGCTCGGGAGAGGTGGGATCCATGCTAGTGGTGGTTTTTCAGCCTCAGTGTAAGACTTTGGGCAGATCACCTCTCTCTCTTGTGCCTGTTTTTTTTTTTTTTTTTTTTTCTGCTATGTAAAGTGGGGAAAATTGTATAATCCTTGTTATTTTTTGGAAATATTTGAGCTACAGGCTCAAGAAAGCTTGTGGTATTAGCAAAGCAGAATGAGATCTGCATGCTGAATAATGACACATCTGAGAAAACTGTAGCCTTCCATTTGAATGATGCACTTTGTTGTTGAGGTGTACTTTGGCCTATGCATGTGTATCGAGCACTTTTAATTTGAACTGTGCAAATTAACTATGTAGGTTTTATTGATAAGAGCTCTGAAATGTGGCCGTGTGAGTCATATGACATTCTTGTCCCTGACTGTCTAAGCTAAGTCTTAAATTTCAAGGAAAGATGTTCTAATTTTCATAGAAAAAGTAGATGATTAAGAAAACCTTAAGCAGTTAGAGTTCTTTCTGAGTGTTTTTTTTTTGTGAGAATACTCAGAAGTTAATGAGTAATGATGTATTAATTTCATTTCTTTTGTGTGAAGCAATTCTATATAATTTTATTTGACAGCTGTGAGTTTAGATAATGTTTTGGTTTATCTGAAAGCTTGGAGTTCGGTTAAGGTACTTAAATACCTAACTTAGAATACAGAATAAAGTGCTGGCAAACAGGGGAGGAGACCCCATATTATATTTCTTAATTTGGGCATTGGGTGGTGTACTACAAATGAATAAAATCCATGTTTATCAAGACACCATTCTCATACAAGTAATGATTAGATTAAAAATGTGAAGCCAAACTTATCTAACTTTACCACACAAGATCTACCTCTGAAATGCTGGGTATGTCCTGCTATTAGAGAGGAAACATCCAATCCATCTAAATGCAATAAAACAATAAAAAGTCATTAGCTGTGTTTGGTGACCTCTCAGGCACAATTAGATGTTGTCTGAGAGTCACCTGTGCAGTGTTATAAGGAGCTGTGTTGCAGGGAATACAAACACAGACCACTCGGGCTGGTGATGAATAGTTATGCCAATTGTGATTGCACTCTGATTTTCTGTTACATATTCTCTAAGGTACTGCAAAAAGAGATCTGCCATTTTAATGAATCTTTCTGGTGTGTAGGGAAAGACAGTATAGTCAAGCATAGGTCATCTATAGCCCTTAGTATCAGCTGTAGCATACATGGCATTATATCATAATACCATTTTATCCCTCATGATCTTTGATCAGTGCTAATGATCAAAGTTTGCATAGCAGCCAAGAGAATCATGAGACAGTAGATATTTATAGCTTATGGCCAATTCTGATTACTCTATAGCAGCTTTCCCAGTGTTCTGTAGTTTGATTGATGTCATTGGCATGCTCCAGCATTCAGAATATATCAAATAAATTTGCTATGCTTTGAACATGAAAGGGAAGTAAAACACTGATAATTTAAGAAAGCAGAAAAGTAGGGAAGATAGGAGATACACATTGCTGCATGTCCTTTGGCAACTGGCGGCACACAATGCTTTCAGCAGTACTGTGCATGCAAATTGCCAGTCATCCTCTCTGAGGCAAGGCTTTACTTCCTTGAGAGCTCTGCTATTCAAAGGGGCTGGTAAATGAAATCTGAACTGCATATGCTGCAATGGAGAGGAGGACAGGAGCAGGAGACAGCTGTTTGGGGTGACTGCTTTACAAGCAGAAGCCTTTCAGTTCCATCAATCAGACAGTGTGAAAGGCCCAAATCCACAGACACCAGCATCCCACCCCCTTTGATCCCGATCCTAATAGCGTGCCAGTCACCGATGGAAATGTATTACAAAGTGAGAATGGTCCATTTTCTTCCTCCTTTTGCTGAGAGTCTGTATTTATCAGATTTAACTAGTTAATGGTTCTGCCCTCTCTCTCCTGCGTGCCGCGCCGCGAGGAATCGCGCCGCAGAGGTGCCAGTTGTTTATTGTCACTGAGCAGATGAAGCCTCAGCAGTCCCTGGCATCTGAGGGAGAGGTTTCGCCGGGGCCTGCGAAGGGTTAAGCATCAAAATCAATGGCAGAATGGTTTCTGTGTTTTCCTCATGGAGACAGGTTTGGTGGAAGTCTCGTGAGGCCGTGCTGTGCGGGGTGGGTGACCCGGATTCCTGTGACAGGGGAATGGTGGTGGCCTTGTGCCGAGCCTGCATCTCTGGTTTAGGAAACGTGTTGTGTCTCTGCCACAGCCTTTGTGCCTCTGTCAGCACTCTCTGCCAACAGCAAGCCCAAGGTTGCTCACCAAATGAGTTTTCCCTACCTGTGAGGCTGCAAGCACAGCTGCAGCATGTCCTTGAGCTCGTGTGGCACCTTGTCTGCCCAAATCCATCAGCCATGTCACCATGTATGAAATAACTGTGAGGATGCTGGAGAGGACAGACTGTGCAGCAGGGAAAGCCTGCCCTGTTGACAGGTGAGAGGCCATGAAGATACTGTGAGTGATATAATCTAGATGGTCTTAGGCCTCAGAATTTTGTGGTGTAAGCTTCCATCTGTGAAATGGGCTTTACAAAATATTCCTTTGTCTGTCATGCCTATATAAGCTTTTTTGGATATCTGGTGCCTAGCCCAAGGGCTCTGATTCCAAGCCCTACAAATAATGAAAATAATACTTCTTTATGGAAGGCTTGTGGAACCTGTCCCTTCATCTGTAAAAGTCACTGTCTCATTTTTTCCAGTGTGAAGCATCTTATTATCAGGCTTTCTTACTGATTTGCAAACAGGAACGTTTGCAGGGTAATAAAGAAATGGGCAGCACACTTGGGTGATCTTCTGCTTTTTTCTTCTTTAAAAGCAATTTTCTTGGCAGTGAGTACGATAACAACAGAGTTAAGCTATGTCATTAATTTCCATAGATGGTAGATGGAGAATGTTAAATTCTAGGCACCTGAGTGAATCATCAAACTCTTCTACCACATAATGACTCTAAATAATCGTATTCATCATAATTAGTAGCGCTAATAATGTTAAAAATAAACACTTGTACCTCAGACCATTAGTAATAGTAATCTTGTCATCGTCCATGAAAATTGCTAGGCCTGGTTATTTTTCACAGTGGGGAGCAGATACATGAGGTATGTAATTAAAATATTTATTACATATTTGATAGAGCTTCGACTATCATTATTGTATTACCAATGGCCTCATTATTATACTTTCAATATGTTACTTTGTATATATTGTGTTTAATAAAGTGTTAAAAAGTGGCTTTGCGTTTGTGAGATCAATATATGTTAGATAGAAAAATGTGCATGAATCGAGAGGTAGGGAAGAAATGGGATTCAAACTGTGGTTAAATGAATTTCTGTCATTCAGCCCTGTACTAAGAGGTGACACAAAGCTGACACCAAGCTAATCCTAGTCATAAATCCCCAAAATAGAATTTAAGTGATCCTTAGGTGATATTTAATGTTTTTTTTTTACCTGAGTAGATTAAATGAAAAGAGTACTAGTTAGCTGAATGGGAGAGAGGAGCTTTAGGAAAGAACAATGTGTTCTAAATTTTTTTGCTCTTTTAGCTACAAGGTTTTTTTTCTGGTAACCTAAACAGGAGCTCTTCTAAAGTCCACAGGGGCAAGCAGTGCTTTTGCATGCTAAACTGAATTATTATGAGCAAGGGGCAGGTGTAATTTGAGGATAGATAATAGTGACAAAACAGATCTTATTAAAAGGGATGGTGCATTTAAGTTTGCAAAATCTTTTGTAAGGAGAGGTTTTTTTTGGTTTGTTTCTATCATGATTAATTGCCCATTTACTCCTTGCCTGTCTTTAATAGAGTTTTGCAGGTTTAAGTTTGTAGCCATTATTTGAAAATAGGATCATCATTTTCCTGTAGTAAGCTACTGTTTCCATCTGTTTCAGATCAGGACATTCCTACTCTAAAAGTAAATGCTCTAGAGCTAAAACAGATCTCACTATGTTGCCTATATCCTTAATCCTGAAGGATTTTGAGGAGTTCTCTAGGATGCTGATTGTGCTCCTATTGCCTTGCTTTGCAACATTCACTGGATTTTGTGGTATCTTTCAGGAACAGAAAATCATTGGAGATGATTTCACTGTGAGAATGGACCAGAATTTGTTTTTCCTCTTTGTAGAGGTGTTTTTGCAAAATTTTCAGTATTTCTTTTAACTGTTGCATTTAAACGCTACCAAAAGAAACAGTTTCCAGTCAGATTTTTTTAGTAATTTCTTGAAGAACCTTTAATGTACTTTTATTCCAAAACACCTCCACACCTTCTGAAGCTTAAAAGATAATTAAGTAATGAAGTTACTAGAGTTTAGTTTAAAAAGGCAAAAAACACTGGCCCCCCCAAATATCAAACCAGGTTATATCTGTGGAGGATAATGGAAGATATTTCCTAAATATGAAATTGTTTTGGATGGACAAAAGGGAGTTCTTTACAATTCCTATCAATTGAAAAGCTTGTTCAGAGGTGTGGTAGGGAAGAGTGACAGTGTCACTTTCCTGGGGGCAGCTGATTGCTGTACAGACCAGGCATTTTGATTTGCTTATTCAGAAGCTGGAATGAAGGAAACCCCAAAGATGCCAGAGTTGTTGTCCAGCCTGTGTGTGCGTGGCTGCCATCCTAACACGGATTTCAGGTCAGAATTCTGCTATTCTGGTGACTGAGCACAATTTATGGGGACGTGACCCTGTCTTGCTGTGCTGAGGCACTGAGGCACCCACACAGCAAAGTCCAGTGTCTGTTTTTCTATGAAGGGGGGTTCAGGCAGCCAGTTTGCACCTCCCACCCATTACAGCTTTAACATGGTGCAACTTTTTGCCCCCCTTCTCCTGATAAGTCAGATTTCATACCCAGCCTAAGGCTCCTCTAATATATAGCTTTACACACGTGGAAAGTCATTTCTTTCAGAAGTAAGCAGCAATAATAAAACCTTATCATCTGCTCCACGCCAGATATTATAAGTATGGTTGTAAATAAAGCCTTATCACCTGTTTTAAACCTGACAACATAAGCAGTGATCACACTAGGATTTCATTTTTTGGTTTGACCCACTTTACTGGCTTTATTTAGTGAGACAGGCTAAAGCTACTTTCTCCCTCAACACATCTGATATTTCACAAGGTTTTGGGAAGGAGGATGCTTTGAGTTATAAATTAATTTAGAGGACTCCTTTTTAATAGGGTGGGATATCTCATCTGGTAAACCATTAGCCAAGTCATAGTCTGTGTGAGGCAGTCAGATGAGGACAGTCAATACAAAAGTCTGGGTGCCTGACTGTCCAGAAAGTAATGAAGTTTTTCCAACAGCTTGGGAAAATTAATAAAGCTTGCCAAAATGCTATTTTGGATGCTTTCTGCACTGTATATTACTCTCACACTGAAAATGCCTCATGGATTTTTTCATATTATTAAAACTCAATAATTTTTGCGTTTACCCAGAGCTACTCAAGTATGACATCCAGTGGCAGGGTTTCAAAATTTAGGACACGGACAAATTTTGTCCTCAAGTGGAATTTTCCTTGTGGAAATGAGATGTTTATTCTCAGTAAATTGAAGATAATCTCTTCCAGATTTCAGAGCTGTCACGACTGAAGGCCTGGACTTTGGAGGAGGCTGATGAACCTAATAAAACCTCTATGAAAAATTCAGCTCTTCATTAGATCCTCCTTGTCACTAAGGCTTATTAGAGCCGCTTATTTGGGATTAGCACAGAAGACAGAATGTCTTTAATATGTTATTGAACTATTTAGACTTAATTTTGTCCCTGTTTGTTGTACTGAATCTATCAGGGAAAAACCAGAGTTGTTCTGTACGTACCTGATTTTGTTTTGCTTAAATAAATTTGGTGTCAGATTTTTGTTATGATGTCTAAGGCATAATTTGGGATTTTAAAATTTAATGTGCAGATTATTAGATAATTCCCATCTTCCCAGAAAAGAAACAAAACTTCATTTTACTGCATCCCTTGATAGTCTGAGGTGTAGCTGCTTAATACAGGAGTTGAATCACTTATGGATTCCTCACAAATGGTATTGTGGTAATGTGTAAGAATAGCAACAGCATATATTAAAACATCTTTATAATCAGAATAATAATGAAGAGCCTGTAGATATGAGAATCCCAAAGTTTTCCCAGTGCTTTAATAAGTACTGAGCTACCGTTACAATTCCTGAATTATTCAGGGCTATAATTTGGAGTCACAAGGCTTTAGTATGCTGTAGATGTAGCACTCAGGCTTCCAGGGTCATGGTAGATATTAAAAATTGTTATGGAGAGATCTAGATTGCTAATCACACAATGGCAGAAATGTTGTGGAGTGGCCTGGAATTACAAATAATTTAACAGGATCCAACTTGTGCTAAATCCCCTCTCTCCCATTCCTCAAAACACAGGTTGTACAGCAGTGCTGCTGTGACAGTAAAGGGGTGCAAAATGTCCTCAGGTGTACCTCTGAAGAATCCTGTGAGTAATGGAATAAGAAGAGCCCAGCATATATAGAGAAAAAAATCTCTCCTCGTGGACTGGAATGACAGTAACTAACCACTACACTGAGGTTATAATTATAATTTTGTCACAAGAGTAGGGAAGTCAAGGTTTCACAAGGAAAAAAAATCTATTTACAGGAAAATATTATGCTTTTCATTTGATATAAAAAGTAATTATTGCAAAGGGACCCATGGAAGATCTTGAAGACAGTCACCCTCCTTTTAATAAGTGCTTGTGGCAGCTAAGTGGGGATCAGGAGTATTCTTTATCAGGTTTGCATTCAAGTAGTACTAAATATATGCAGGTAGGAATTAAATAGTATCTGAGTTTAATTAAAATTATAAAAAAAAAAGAGGGAGAAGAATGGTTGGTAGACTGCTCGACTGCATTTTAACCAGTAACCTCAGACCCTAATTAGAAATGCTTTTCATATCTCCTCCATGCAAGGGCTTAATCTGACGTGAGTCTGTGAGCGAGGGCTTGGGGGACCAGTGTTAATTCTGCATTCGATCTTGGTTTGTATGGAGGCAGGCAATGCTGATTGACCGAGTTGCAGCACAGATCCCATGACCTTGCTGGGATTTTCATGTGAGGTGTTAATTGAGAGGGTGGGTTAATCTTGGAGCATCATTGTCCCCGAGCTGAGGACAAAGTTTGTGCTCTCTGTTTCCTTACTCAACAGTATATTTGATCTCTACCTCCTCCCCTTTATGACAGTTTAGCAAGCCTGCAGAAAATTCACTCTTGATAAATTTATTGGTGGGGGATTATCTCTTGCAGGTTTTGTTTGATTTCTTTTTTTATGATCTAGTTGTGGAGAAAGAGTGGTTAACTGGGCTGAAAACCAAAAAACCAAAATATCCTTCTCCTGACTGTCCCCCCACAACCCACTCCAGTGAGACTATCATAGCGGGTGGGGGGAGTGACATCTTGAGATTAATTATACTGAAGAAAACTACAAGGCATGATTTCAAAGTTGTTTCATCAGAGTGCTGGGAAAATATAAGCTCTTTTTATTCCTCCTGAGTAGAAAGCCTAAAATAATTACAAAAACAAAGAGATATTACAGGCGACAGAGCTTTTATAATAATATACAGGTTAGAGTTTTCATACTGGATTTGTGTAATGCAAGAAAAGACAACCCTGCCATTCTGCTTTTTTATAAATAATGAATGGCTTTTTTTTTATTCATGTTTTGTTTTACAGGCCTGTCATTTTCAATGTAAGGGGGAAATTTTTACTCTGGGCAGGACTAATGTGTACTGGTTGACCTCAAATATGACTCCCAGGGAGCAGGATGGAAGTTAAAAGTGGCAGAAGCAATAGAGCTGTGAAACAACAGTGATAAAAAAAGCATGAACGATATCTGTCCTTGACATGCAAAGAATTTATCTTGTTTTACTGTAAAGTACAGACAATTTGTGCAAAGCCCAGCAGGGAGCTCTGTGCCCTCTGCAGCTCCCAGAACTCGTGGTGTGGATGGGAAGGAGACAGGCCCATGGTGGAGTGGTGTTGGTCCACTGGGGAAAAATAATGGTATTTGGATGTCTGTGGGATGCATCCAGTAAAAAAATGGCAGCCATGGCTTTCACGTGCCTGACTTGGTGGTTGTAACCTTCATGAGAATATTTTCATCTGAATAATGCTGTTGCCTATGCCAGAGTAATTCCAGAGGTCTCTGGCACAGTGAGATGTTCCTGTGCAGAGCCACAAGAATAAGTGGGATGCCTTGATGCCACTGCAGACCTGGCCTCATGACTTTTAAGTTTTTCTAAATAGTTCTGAGGCAAAAATCACAATCCTTAGGTAATTGCCCTTTGAAGGGACATTGGGAGATTTTTTTTTTCCTTCTCAAGAAGTGGCGCATTACTGGAGAGTATCTTAAATCAGCAAGAATTTAATAACTTCCTTGGCTGGGTGAAAAGCTACAGGTCAGCCCTTGGATTTATATCCCTCTGTAGGTTCCAGTTGTAGAGACTTTCTTGTAGCAGTAGTCAGCAGTCTTCTAGGGCTGTTACACCAGATTGTATTTTTCCTTTTTAAAGTTTAAGAATATTGATAGAAACTCAGTGGGAGCTAGGAAATGCTGGCGTTCTCTCCAGAGTCTATATCTTGCTTTGAGGAGAGGCACTGGAGCTCGCCTGAGCTTGGGATTCACTGGAGCTGGGAGTGCTGGTGCTCCATTCTTCCCTCAAAATGCTCTGACTCCATGATCCCACCCTTGCCCCCGCCATGCTAGTGCTATTAAAATCCACCCACGTGTTATCTGTAATTGCTGACCACTATCTTAAGCCACCCTGCAGCCTTTGAGGGGAAAAAAAATTAATTTTGGAGCTGTGAAAGAGACAGAAATTTTGTTTCGCAAAGGATTTGGAGAGTTTGAAATCTGGCTTCTGTTCATCCTGGAATGAAATGTGACATTTTCAAATTCTTGGCAGAAGAAAAGTCTCAAAAAAAGCTGCCTTTCAGATTGATCAAAATGGTTCATTCTGGGTTGGACTTGCTTGATTTCATAATTTACCAGAAAAAGCCTGAAATAAAAGTCACTTCAAAATGAAAAATCAAAAAGGTCAAAACAAATGCCCCCTCCCCAAAAACTCAAGGTAAATTGGCAGAGTTCCTAAACCCACTTTAGTTTTATTAGTCTACATTCTCCAATTCAAATAGAGACTATTGATGTTTCAGGGTTTTTTGGGGTTTTGTTTTGGTTTTTTTCCTTGTTTTTCTGCAAACACCCTGAGATTATCCCTCAGTTGCTTATGGAGGAGGCACTGAAATGAAGGTGGCATCTTGGGAGCTGTATTGATACCCAGGTTTTGATGAATTTCAGTAAAACGTATATTTATGGCCTGGTTGTTTGTGTTGAGAGGTGAGAATTATTTCTGGTGTTTGTAGTAAAAGCAACTTATGGGCTACAAAAATGCAATTTGCTCTTTGTGTTATTTGCAGATAATTATCAAAAGGATACCCTTAATCATTGGGGTAGTGTTAATATTTTAAGGGTTTCATAATAGCAATAGTTATTTTTAACACTGTGTTTAACTACTGTCTACACGTAGCTGCACTGTTTTAAATAATTTTGTCTTGGTATAAAGATATAATTGGTATAAAGGTATATTTGTCTTGTCTAAATGTAGACAAGACAAGACTTTCTTCACTAGGTTTGATGAAGCTATGAAATAGCTATGAAATTCTTAATCACTTCAGATGTTTCCCTAGGTGAGACTCAAGGCTTGTGCCATCTTTCATTAGGAAAACTGTGAACCCTTCCTGCCCTTGCTGGTGGCTACTCACGGACCCTGTTTATGCTTTGGGGTAATTAGGTGAATTTTTGAAGTTGATAAAAGGAGGAATGAGGATGATGAGGAGGGGTTGTAAGATATTTTCCAAGTGATGAAGTCATTAAAGGAAGAAACCAATTGCCAGTGTGGCATTCCCCAAAGGAGGAGCTGCTTGCTGCTCCAGGCTCTTTGTAGGTCCCTGTGATCTGCTGTGTAATTTTGTGTGGAAAAACAATTCTGTGTTGCAGTTGGTGAGATGAAGTGATGCAATGACCTGCAGCTTGAGGGGTTTTCTCTGTGTTTTGTCTTTCTGTAAGAGCATTTTGGTTTGGCCCTTTCTGTAGTCAAAAAGTAGAGGGATGTCCATCAACATCATCTTTATGGACTGGCCATAGCTCTATTAATAGGCAACTATAACTCTATTATTAGGCAGATAGTTAACGTTGCCCCATGTAATTTTGGACAAAGTACAGAATGACTCACACAGCAGATGAATTACCAGTTTCATCTTTGGGGCTTTAGGCATAGCGGTCTTATGGTGGTTGTTTGTTGTTTTCTGTCACTGCCCTTAATCTGTTTTTTAAAAAAATTCCACTGATTCTGTATTTATAGCAACCGCTTCACCTCATTGCTCTGGATGATCTTACCAGTTAAAATATGTCCAGCCCGACATAAGGAAGCGGTCTTCTGGTACGTTCCGTCTGCGTGATGTACTTTGTCTGTAAGTAATAACAAAAGGCTTCATTAGAGAGCTAATCAGCTCCCTCACCTTTGAGACCTAAAGTAATCATGTATTTCAGATGCACATCTATAAGAATGAGCCTGGTAATGGTGGATAGCAGGAACTGTCTTTAGGCAGAGGCGGCAGGTGCTGCGCTCGGCTTCTTCCTCGCCGGGCTTTGCCTCTTAATCCTGAGCCCCCTCTTTCAATAAAGTTTTACTTTGGCTTCTTGCAGAAAAAAGGTTTCGGAAGCTGGGTAAACAGAGCCTGAGCCTGCACGAAGGGGATTAAGGAGGAGAGGCAAGAGTGGAAGGGAAAATGAGGATATGACAGAGGCCATAGTGAGTTCAAACAAAATTTGGCCTGCAGAAGGCAGAAGAAATCCCACTGGTGACAGGTGCCATCTTGTGGGTCATTCTGCCACTCTGCCTCCTGCCACTTTTTATAACGAGAAGAGATAAAGGAGGACTGGGTTCTTAGAGGCTTCGGATTGGAAAAGTAATTCAAAGGGATGTGAGCATGGTTGGCTTCGGGGTTTGCATGATACTGTAAACATCAATACTTTGCTTGTCAGCACTCTATGCTATTTAAGAATGTTAAAGTCCTCTATGAACAGAGACTATGTGCGTGTCTAGAAACATGTAATCATAAATAGTACGAATGATAATCAAATTATTTTTACTTTATAGTAATGCAAATAAAATATTCATGCATCATGTAGGCCTAGGAAAGGCTACAGCCTGCAAACTGTGCTAATTAAAATATAATAGCACCGAGGAGTATATGTAAGAGTTACTAATGTCCATATTTTCCCTCTTTCCTTTAAGATCTTATCTTTAATGAATACATAAAAATGCAATGGTTAGCTGGTACTTTAGTTCTGTGGGTTTTTTCCAGGAAATTTATTTTGAAAGGATGTGCAAAAATAATCTCAGCATCTACTAAGCCAAAATCAAATATACTATGATAAAGTATATATGATTCTTATTTTTAAAGGAAAAACTAGTATTTTAGGCATGATCCTGAATTCAGTCAAAAAACTACAGCATGATTCATTCTTAAAGATTTCCCAGTTTGAAAGAAAAAGGAATAGAACAGTATTCATGTCAAACATGATGGCATATGTCAGTATTATTTTTAAACCAAATTTGAGGGTCAAATTTTTAAGGAAGAAAAGAAGGTTGCATTATAAATTACTAATTTAAAGTACTGTCAGACAAACAACCCCAACTTGGAATTAGCCTTAATTTCCTTTTTCTATGTTTATACTCCTGACTAAAATAATGTTGCTGTTTTGTGGACGTTTATGAAAAAAAATCACATTGGGATAAATGAATAGCAGTGAAAGGAAGCTTTAAGCTGATATGTACAAAAATTCTAAATATGCCTTATTGCAAGCACTAATGCAGTATTTGTGCCAGAAGTAAGGAATATAACATTGTCTGGGTAGGGAACAGCAGCAGTGCCATCCGAGAGCGCCCATCACAGCTCTAGGTGAGCTCTGTTAAGAATTTGTAAGAAGAAAGCAAATCCATGAAAATGCCAAGTAAATTTGACTGATTAATGCATTTGAAAGGAATTCTTATTCCTTGGCGAGCATTCCGTTGTTATGAGGAGTATGAAGATCATCGAGGGCATTATTCTGTCCCCTCAATTCGCTTGTCCCCGCTTGTGAATCAGTGCATGAGACTTGACTGTCAATGGCTGGAGTCAATGGCTGTATTGTGCATGGGCAGAATTCCCGGCCACGCAAACCCAGCTCAGCCTTCATATTCTTTAATCACCTAAACTTGGGAAGTTGCATAAATGTGAAGCGCCATGAAACTCTTCTTTGCGCGTAAAAAATAAAAAAAAAATTATCTGTATGTTCAGATGCTTAAGGGCAGTGGAAAACTTCGGGCTGTGCCTTTCAGTTCGTTGTTCACGAAATTAAAAAATTATTTGTAATAAAACTTCTCGGCGGTTAATTATGACATTTTAATGGGGCGAGCTTGAATTCTTTCACGGGGTTATGAAAACAAATTAATGTTAAATATGACATTTTCCTTTGGATTTATGACATATGCCCTGGCCCCTCCCTCACCCCACACAACGTGTACAAAAGGAGGTATTAACAGAAAAACAGAGATGTTGTGTGTTCTGTTTTGAACAAGCTTTGTGATCTCATCCCAAGGTTTTATCCAAGCTTGAACCATCTGGCTTTGAGCTGGGGAAAAGCATGTCAGGCTCTCCCCCAGAATTTCAGTGTCAGGGAGAAGGGGCAGAGTGCCTGTGCTTAATGCCAGGCCCCCTTTCCTTCCCTCCACAACCCTGCGAGAAAGACAGGAGTCAGGCATTGAAAAGCATACCAGGCATTTTTAAACACAACCCTGACATTTCCTCAGCATTTCCATAGCTAAGGCTTTCCTTTTCCCCATCCCCCTACCCCTCTTTCAATCAAATAAGGCACCCGCTCTCTCATGCCTAGTGCAAAGAAGGAAAGGGAGGGAGGGGGGGGGAAAAGTTGGCAATTTAATTCAAACAAAAGAAGCTTGAAATCTATAAGCACAGCAACTCCGAGGCTTCTGGCAAATAGAATTCTAATTAGTATGCTGCTATTTTTCTTTTAGACAGATGAGGGATGCCCCCTATTGACTCTAGCAGGCAGGCTGGTTAAAAAAAAAAAAAAGGGAAAAAAAAAGGAAAAAAAAAAAAGAGGGGGGCAGGTGGGGGCTAGCCAGCAAACACTGCAGATTGCAAATTATATCGCAAACCCTGCCAAGTCCCAGCTCTTGGCATCAGATTTTTAATGACACCCTGGAAAAGGGAAAAAGAAGCCCTCAGCTAAGGGATAAAAATGAGGGGTTTTACACTGTGATAAGTCTTTGCTTAAAACCCAAATGGCCAAGCACACATTAGGGTTTTAAAATATTCATAGATAGAAGTGAAAATGAGGATATGAGGATGTACATTTGTTGCTTGGTCAATTGACAACTCATTCTGCATATTAATAAAAGGGATGATCTAATTTTAAAGGGACAGTCTGTCTTTTTCAACCATGACTTTTTGAGTATTATGAAGCTGAGGGCAAAACATCACAGAGGAGGCCAGTGATGACACAGAATGTTGTTTTCTTTTGATGTAGACCTGGTACTAACTACTACTTTGCTCAGGAATTCTGGGGTCTCTAAAAATTCGATACCCTTCTTGTATAGTCTCTCTGATGTATGGCTGCTGAACACTTTGATTTTTTTTTTCCCCCCTCTCTCTCTCTCTTTTTTTTTGCAGTGCATGAGGCCTTTCACAGTTGTAGGATTTTATCCACAAACAGTCAGACCATCACAGAGATGGAAGCCATTTCTTTTAATAATTAGGCCACCTTCTGTTCCACAGAACTGCTTTTGGCATGCCTACCTCGAAATAATGTTTTTTTTTAATATCACAGTATATCTCCTCCCATCCAATACTATACAGTAAGCGTTCACAGCAGTGTGAGCTTGTATTAATATTACATACACTACCGTAGTTCAACCAAGAGAAATCTCTTGGTCAAAGCTTTAAAAAATAAATCTGGGCCCGTGCATCTCAAGTACTTCTGTTCAAGACTTGCTTGAGGGTTAATTTAAAGAAGAAAAAAAGGCACTTTGATTTCATTACACCTGCAAATCCTAGTCACAATTAATTGCCATGGATGTGTTGTGCCTATCCTGAGTCATGGTTAGGCAGTTAAATACCAAAGAAACTCTGTCTGCTTATAATTAAAATGCAAAACTGAACTAAAAATTATTTGCATTTACAAAACTGTAGGCACTACAAAGTGAGGCTGTGTTAATACCAGTCTCAAAAGTCACAGCTAATATTAATTATCTTTAAATACACACCCGTATACAAATGAAGCTTTTACTCAGATCATGTAGCTCACAGTATTTCCAGCACAGGGCTTCAGACATTCTGTAGATTTTTAGGGCATCCTTTAGGCTGTGGATGTACAAAAATGAGGTTTTACATAATCATTTGATTTACCTGTCAGTCCCCTCCTAGTGCGGTTGCTTTTCTCAACTGAATTTGACAGCAGGGCAGGAATGTCGGCGATAATTAAGTTGTTATAAGTTTGGTTAAAATTGGTGGAGGAGAGAAAGCCAAAGGAGTGGCCCCACTGTGGGAAAGGTGGGCAGGACTCGACCCTTCCATGCTGGCTTTGGGAACAGCTGGTGGGCTGCAGCATCTCCTTGTGCTTCCTGAGCAGAGCGTATGGTGAGGAGATAGAGGAGCAAGGGCTAAAGGACAGAAATCTGTAGGAAACCACGCTAAAAGAAGAATTCAGATGTGTGTGGTTTTTAGGAAGAGCAGCTAGCTTACCTTTTCTGACATCAAGCCTTTTCCCAGAGCAGTAATTGTGTTGGCATTGTAAGGAAAAATTGCTGCTGTTATTTAGGAGAGTCTGCTGATCACTGTTTAAAAAAAAAAAAAAAAAAAAGAGTATTATCCCTATAACAAGATTATAGTGTTACTAAATGGGTTCTTGAAGTTTATATTTAAAGACACTAAGGTGGGAAGTTTCCAAAGTGGGATGCTTTATTATGTGCATCCTGTTAAAATTAGCAAGTTCATGTGGTTTAAAAAGTGACTTGCACCGTAGTGTGAATGACACAAAGAAACCTGTGTTAGGTTATCAGTACCTGTGCTCTCCCACTGAACAGTTTTTTAAAGAAAAGGAACCGAAATGCAAGTTGAAGGGAAAGACTGTAGAAGGATGGACCAGAATGGAATTTCTCAGCACGTTGGTGAATTAACCTTGACGCACAAGTGTCCAGGCAGTGACACTGTTTGCATTTATTCCTGAAAGGGAGAAAACCTGTCCATAAAGCTCCCATTGATTTGTCAGAGGCTTTGCAGGGTGACCTCTTGGCAGGAGCTCGCGGTGGTAGCTCTCTGGTAGCCATGGCTGTGAGTCAATGGGAACCATTATTGATGTTAGGAGAATGTATGGTCTGATCTTTATTGAGTGACATACAACCTGAAAATAATAGAGCTAAGGTAAAAATGTGGTGTGGTCTAGCTGATTTTATTGGGAATGCCACTGAATTCTAAGGATATGGGATCAAGTCCTTCATATAATTCTTGTAGTTACCCAATAATTCATTTGCGTGGTTGTTTGAAAAGACATCACTGGTGTTGTTGATATACACAGAAACAAAACTAAAAAAGCCCAAACGAAACTCCAGACTTGAGCTTTTGGTTTGATTGTACCTACTGCTGCTGAGTGTGAAGCAAATTAATTGTGTGATAATAGAGGCAGGGTGGGAGGAAGAAATGTTTTCTTTCTTTTGGCAGTTGCTCCAATATTAACTGCACATATCTGTGTGGAGTTTTATGGTCAGAACAGAAAGCTTAAGTGTAAACTTGAACTGGATGTCAAACAATAAGCATCCAATTAGCTAAAATAGTTCCCCAAAAATTATCTATACCAAAGGAGGAGTTGAAATGACTCTGTCTTTAATGATCCAGCCCAGTGAGAAAAATAGGAGGTAGTTTGAAGATATCATTGGGAGTTCTAGGTGGCAGTATCAAATATTGCTCTCAGGTGGTTCAGAACTGCTGTAGGAAGAGTCAATGCCCTATCAATTAGTAAAAGTCACAATTGCTACTTTCTGGAAAGGTTTTTGGTGGAAAATAATTTCCCCCTTCTTTTCTTACGGACAAGTTACATTCAGTCTGCAGGTGTAGGAATCTGACAAGTAATTTTAGCACCCAGTGGCTTAAAGGAGTTCAAATGACCACTAAAGTCATATTAACTTGTCAAATTGACCAGTATTTTCTGCCACTGAAACAGTAGAATGGATGGCTGGAGACAATAAAATTGATTCAATTATACTGCATTAAGCATCTTCACGAAGAAGTGAAAATGCAGAAAGCAAATAGGAAAGGATCTAAGAGACGAGCTCAACAATGACAAGAATTTCACTGGGACTCTTGAGTGAATACCCCATTAAAGAGATATATTGGAGGAAATATCTACTGAAGGTGCACGCAGCTAATTTGTACTTATAGAATCATAGATTTGTTTAGCCTGGAAAAGACCTCTAAGATCATTGAGTCCAATTGTTAACTAGCACTGCCAAGCCCACCACCAAACCATGGCCTGAAGTGCCATGTCTACACTTGTGTTAAACACCTCTAGGGATTCTGACTCCACCACTGCCCGGGGCAGCCTGTGCCAGTGCTTGATGACCCTTTTGGTGAAGATATTTTTCCTAATATCTAATCTAAACCTCTCCCAGTACTACTTGAGGTCATTTCCTCTCATCCCGTCACTTTTTATGTGGGAGCAGAGCCTGGCCCCCACCCTCCCTCCAGGGAGTTGTAAAGAGTGAGAAGGTTCCCCCGACCCTCCTTTTCTCCAGGTTAAGCCTCCCCAGCTCCCTCAGCTGCTTGTCAAAAATACAGAGGCACGAGCTTCCTCTTAAAATTTAACTGTTGGTCTAAGAAATATTATATTGGTCTAGGAAACAAAAGGTCAATATTCTGAAAAATGCTGTTGGCCTTTAATATGTGACAAAACAAATGCTTATGCTGTCCAAGAGTTGCTGGACTCAGCATTTCCTCGAGTTTCCTGTTGGGACAGGTGTTTTGCTCTCAATATATACAAATAAAAACTTCACTGGCCCGGAAATTTGAGCAACTCTCATCTGCACATAGGAAAACCCTTATGCTCTCTAAGTGCTTTAGCAAATGAGGGTTTTTGATTTGGTTATGTAATGTAGAAGTTGTTAGAGCCATAGCTATGCTTTCCTCCATGTTCACATGATGATGTGGAATGAGGAAGACCAAGCTCTTGGCTGGCTGAGTAGAGCTTCATGAACTTCACAACAAAAAACACCAGGACTAAAAATTGTCCAACTGTAAAGTTGCAGGATAGAGATTAGAAGAATTAGAAGAGAGGGCTGGAATCATTTTGGGGATATTTTAAAAGAAACTCATGCTAAAAATTTAAGATACTAATGAATCAGTATGCAGCCTTCCTTCACTTCTGTATGCCTATACAGATTAGTTCCATGAATTTTGTAGAAGGTTTTCTTCAAGGTGGTGAATTTAATCCAAAACATCAGTAGAAAATACATGGGATCACATTCTGCCATCAGCATTGTTATAGTTTGTACCCTTTGGCCATAATCTGAGCAGGAGCAGAGCAGGAGTGGCAGAATTGCTGATGGTAGAGTTTGATGAATCTAAGGCTAAAGGGGTGAAGCCACCCCTTATTTTACACTATGATGGGTGACATTCAAAAAAACTCACACACAGGAACTCTGCCTCTTGTAAACTGAATATCCAAAGCCAACCTCCAAAGAAAAGTAATGTGGAAATCAACTCCTGCACCCAGAAAAACATTGCTTGAATAAAAGCCCCAGATTGGTGTTAACTCTTTGGTATTTGTCAGCCCAAAGCTGGAAGTCTTTCCTTTGTGCTCCAGTGTATATGACTTCTCTTTACTCACTGGAATGCATTGCAAGAACATCCTGGAAAAAGTTCCAATTGGTGAAAGTGGAAACGAAATATATATTTTCAGAGGATAAAAATGTTACAAGCATCTACAAACAAGTGGCAGAGAGTTTGATATAGTAAGAAAATGACCACCCATGACCTCGCTCCGATTCAGTTTGACTTCTCACTTGCTTAAAACCACATTTCTTTTTATATGTCAGGTTATATATTTTTCTCAGTGAAATGTTTGGTTTATTTAAAAAATATAGAAGTATAGCCAGCCTCACCATCCAATTTTTCTTAGAGCACCCACTCCAGTCAGTGTGCTCCTCTGCAGTGAATAAATCCAGCAGTAAATTATGTATGATTCAAACACACACACAGAGATTTATATTTATGCTTACAATGTGAGTATAATTTTACAGTCAAGACACAGTACATATACTCTGCTGTAAGTACTAGCTTGATATAGTAAACTCAAAAGAGCACGTTGGGGGTTAGCAGTTAGAGCTGAAAGTGAAAATCAAGAAACAGCAGTAGGACTGCTTTTGTCTTCAGCATGCTCTTCAAGATGTGAGATGCTCCAGTGGGTGGGAGACCTGTGCACCACCCCCCCAATTCTGGGGATAACCCCAGCAGATATGCTTTACAATTACCTTTTCTTAAAATGCCAATTAACCCTTTCAGGGTTTTGTGGCATACTGTGAGCAAGCAGGAGAGGGGCACTCATTTATCCCTTATATTGAACATCAAAACCAATTATAAGGGGATTGGGGTGGGAGGGACAGGTCTTGTGCTACTGGAGATGTATCTGGAGTGCTTCCTGGGTTTATCCTTGTGGTTTTTAACACTTAGGAGTGTCTGCAGTTGCAGTTAAAAATACACTAAAAGTTAAAAGAAAAATAAGTAAAAAAACTAGAGATAAAGGTATCACTTCATTAAATGAAATAGGAAAAAAAAAGGGCTTTAATTCTCTTTGGCAATATTGTTGGTACTTGTTAAATCTTACCAGCTCACAAGGCAATGACAGTTTTAATTTTATCAAATGTTCCAGTGTTTATGCTCACAAAAACTAGCCACCGGTGTAAATTAAGCCTTAACTCTATCAAAGTAATTAATACCAGGCCACAGGCAGACTGAAATTTTGTAATAAAAATAACCCAAAAATATTAAGGTTCTTAGGGGAAATAGAATAGTACTAGGATGAACTAGAATGAAATATTGCTGGAATAAACCTAGAATGGCATTAATTAACCTGAAGATTGACTTAGCCCATTTAAATATGTTTTGCTACTTGGACTCTGATCCTTCAAGTCTCACATGGAGATTGACTTTTCCATGGGGTCTCATTAGGGTGAGTGTTACTGAATGTGAGTAAAGGTGGAGGAAGCAGTTGTGTTGTGAGTTACTTGTCACATTTAGGCAGTGTACACAGTGGCTTGTGGGTTTTTTTGGATGCATTTGGTTTGTAAGTTGTTGGGCAACTTTGTGAGTTTAAGTTATTTTGTTATTAACATGAGAAAGGTGAGAAGGAAAGGGTGCTAAATTTAGGAAGTGTTTTTTTAATACATAAGTAGGTAATATTAAAAAATTTCTGGTAGCTTCCCTTAAACTGTATCTATAACCTTTCCACATCCCATACCTTCTGGGGTCAGAGGAAAGAGCAAGACCCTGATGTTTCTGATCACAAAATCTGCTATCTTCTGATTCAGGGTAAAACGCTCCACAGAAGCTCTGTGATTGCTAATAACTGAGGTCAGGCTGCCTGTTTGAGTCAGGAAGAGATGATGCATATGGAACTGGCTGGTTGCAAGCTTTGAAGGAAAAGCTGGACTGTGACAACTTCTGTTGAGCTGGAACAGAAAGAATATGGGAAGATGTAGACTGTGGGTGTCTGCATTGGCAGCCTCACCTCCTGGAAATGATTCCCAGGCTCCCATTAAGACAGGATGAGTATCACCCTTACCAGAGGATGCAGCTGTGCTCTGTTCAGATTTCTCCACACGTTCAGCTTGGAGCAGAGGGAATTTGGCTGGAGTAGATGAAACTACACAAGGTATGAATTGGACCTGGACCAGTGAAAGGAAGGTGGCAATTAGGTGGATTTTTGAGTAAAAAAACCTAATTTAGCTCAGTTTCATCCAGAATATTTGCTTGTCTTTGTAGAAGTGCAGTTTTCAGCTTGTCTTTGCTGTTGGATGAGGATCTCAAATGAGTTAAGGATGTTTTCCTTCTTGTCTTAGAGGACTCAAGGCTGAGCACTACCAAACAGCATGAAGGCAATGCCCTCTTCACTGAATGTTGTAGCCAGTGTTAAGTCTTCAAAGGTAGATTCTTCAATTATTTGTTATGCAAATACAAACTGTTGCTGATGCTCTGAAAGGAAAATTTTCATTATTAAGTTTCTGCAGTCAGCAATCATCAGGTACTAGACAACAAATGAGAGCTACCATTGGCTTTGTGAGACATTGAACAAACTGAAAAAGTAAAATACACAAAATTCATCAAATGATGACACCAAAGGCTGTCTTTGGGGCACCTGCATTTTGAGAAGTGCAGCACCTGCTGAATGGGAGATTTGCAAGCATTTAGCCATTTAAAAAAGATTATATATGTGTCCTTTATACACATGTATATATAAATATATATGTATGTATATATATTTATATCTAGTTGAGTGATTAGGTTTATAGAAGCATACATATGCCATTTTTGAACTGCATGTGAGATTGTTTACTGCACACATTAGACATACAACTTTAAAATAAAATATACGTGACCAAGACAAAAGTTACGTACCTTTGCTCTATCGAAGTCTCTGCCCTTTACATGCTAAGCAGGAGGGTGAGGGAAAAGGATTTAATACAAAGCAGAGAAAGTGCTATTAATGTCCTGAAGGAAGGAAGGAAGCAGTGTCTATCTCTGTTTAAATTGCTTTCTGGATGTCCAGGTGTAACGCAGCAGCAGAACTCTGGGTGATTGTACACACTGCCTATGGTGCAGCAGTGAGGCAGAGCAGGGGAAAGGAAGTATAGTTTTAGCAGCCCCTGACAGTGCAGGTGGAGAAATAGGGGTCTGTTATAATGATTTCCCATGAAGGTGAGTGCTGATCAAGAGGGGAAAAAGAGCCTCTGAAGGTCGTCACCAAGGAAAATTACATGCTATGCTTTTTCTGGCATCCAAGTTCGATCACAACGCTCAAGAAAATAGCAGGAAGAGGTGTGCTGAGCACACACACCTGTGTGCAGTGGTTTGCTGTGTGCTACATAATAATACCTGGGCTTTTCAGCACCTGGGGTTATAATGGGTTCTCTTTGGACAGGCAGAGCAGAGGAAGATGAGATGTTTGGGTCATGTCTTGCAGAGAGAGGGTGAGAGCCTGAAGATGGTGATTCTGCAATATTGAATAACACAAACATAACTATAGGGTGGGAGGGCTGCTGTGGCAGTTGAAACATTCCTGATGGATGCTTGCAGGTTAACCAGACAATGAAGAGACTTGGGGAACATTTACCATTATGCCATTAGCAGTGTTACATTGTGTAATTGGTACCTTTACATCATTGCTTAGTTTGTGCTTCAAAGTTTTTATCTGGGTTTCCATCTGCGGTTTTATCTTCTAGTTCCATAAAATATTACTTAATGATACTATGCTTGTATTTTTCACACAGTGCCTTTGTGTGTGATACTCAGATTATTTTTTGACTTCCAAGTATGTGACTTTTTAATCTGTTTGTCTTAATTGTTCTTGAAAGCATTGTGCACCCTACAGAGAACTCTGTTTAAAAAAACCCCAGTGGGATTATCCTTAACTCCAAAAATATATAAAGATCACCAGGCTCTAGCACTAACTGTGTCATAAATTCTGTCTCTTCACGCTATCCTTCCTCTAATGATTCTGATTTTTAACCAGTTAGCAAAATACAATTATCTCCTTGTTAAAATAAACAGACTTCATTGGGCTACTGAATTCATACATATTTTAGAAACATAAAACGTGTGTTAATAAAGGCACTTTAAAGAGAATACATCAACATAATATATAAATTATTTTCTCACTTCTCTGCATCATCTCCCCTCCATCCTGATACAAGTCATAGGTAGCAACTAATCTGGAAAGCAAAGTTGAGGAGAAAGGAAAGGTACAGTTTTCCTTGTTGTCTAGAAAAAGCTTTGTACAGTCTTAATGAAAGACAGTTTCTTCTGGGGAAGAAATGCTAATGTGAAATTTTCTCTTTCTCTCAACACAGTCATACATTAGAGATATTTGTAGCAGTGGAGCTTCAGACTGCAATAGGTGGATGGATATTTACCCAAGAAAATTTGAGCCATGCCCTTTCATTTTCAGAGAGCTGCTACCTAATCTCAGTGTAGCATCAAGACAAAGGACACATCATTCCGTTTGCGCCTGCCCTGCAAAAAAAAAAAAAAAAGGGAGGGTGGACTTGTGGGGGGAGAAAAAAACCTACAACGCTCTCTGAATGCTATTAGAATAATGGTCTGAGGGAAAAAAAAAAAAAAAGATAAAATACAAATTTCACTCCGATCTGGGTTGGATTACTTCCCCATGCCCCTGCCTTTATTGGGCGATTTGGAGTTTCATTAGAATTCAGAATTCCTGCAGAAAGAAAAACCACAGTGGCACGGACTTCTCTTTCAAGGGGATTGCAGGCTGACCCATCAAAATGAAAAGGCTCAATGTTTTGCTGACAGGTCCCTGAGCAGGCCTGAGTGACAGCTTCATTTCAGCACTTCTCAGATGAGATTTGAATTGGGGGGTGGAGGAGGTGGTAGGAGAGAGACTTTGTTCCCTAAAAAGTGTCAGTGTCAAACTCTGCAGTTCAAGTTCTAGTGTCTGAGGTACAAAACCGAGTCAGAAATCATCTCTGACTTGCCTGCTTCCCAATTTATTATTAATGTCTCTCTAATATTAGCACGCTTGGAGCTTCATTTAAATCCTAGAGTTCATGTCGAGCGTGCGTTGTTCCTTTTATTGGAAATAAAAAAAGGTAGAAGGAGATGGATTAAAGTACAATGAACTGTTGTATAATGTCTGCATCAAAGATTACTTAGTGGCATTTTTCTGTTGTGATAATCAAAACATCAGTGGGAGCTTGATCCCACCTCTTGTCTGTGGGAATGCCAGTTTTTTTCTTATAAATTTACCTGGGTCTTTTTGCCTGCAAAATAAATTCGGATATTTGATAAATAAATTTGGATATAAATTTGAAGGCATTGTCAATTTAAAGTTCAGGAGCAGCTTTGTGTCTACTTCACAATATCCTAAATGAGCAACTTTTTATTGTTTATCTCAATAGAAAAAAAAGGTAAAAACTTGGCAAACCTGTCCTTGCCATCCAGGCAAGGGGAACCACAGGAACAGGTCAGCTTCCTCGTGTAAGGGAAGTTAATCTCATTCACTTCCTACTTGTTCCCTTACTAAAGGTTGATGTGGTGTCTGCAGGGACATTAGCAATTTTTTTTTCTAAAAGTTTATTTAAATTTCAGGTATCAGTTATAAATATTCACAGCTTTTATCTTCCTTTTCCTCCTGTCTTGTGCATATTGATATGTACCTTGGTGTGAGTACAAAATCCAGCTGGTGGAGTTTGCTTTTAGGAGCCATCAAAAAAAGTTAAGCTAATTTTTCAGATGATATTGGAAAAATTAAGTTTCAAAATGCAGATCTTCAAAGTAACATGGATCCTTATACCTTATTCCTGTACCTTAGAAGTCATCTCCTCAATAACTGTGTAAAAATGAGGTATTATTCCATAGCACAAGGCTGTTCTTCAGAATAAAACAGAATTTTATGTATTACATTTACTTTGGAACAGATTCCTCTCTAATTTATATTGATGGAAAGCTGTAATAACTTCAGCAAAAGTATAGGCTTTATTATCTAGGTGGGAAAAGTTTTGGTCTAAGAAAGAAGCATATTAAGCTCTAATTGTTCTGTGAATGTGATGAGCAGGGCTGGATAAGTGTTGTTGGATTGTGTTTCTGTTGAATGCAATAGCCAATAATGGTATAAAATATATGTAAATGATCAGAGTGTATCTTGCACCATCCCAAGAAAGCTTCATCTTGTAAACTTTTGCTAATTTTTCATGGTTTGCTTTTCTTTGAAGAAGTGTTTGCATTCCAAAACAGAGAGCAAAGACATTAGAACAGCAAAGCCTCCTAAAACAAAACTTACATCTTGTCCTGCTTCTGCATTTTAAGAAATCTTGCTATCTTAGGTTCTTATGTTTTACTGAGCATGGAGCAAAAAACTTGCTATGCTCAAAACAAGCCTCCTTGTGTAAAAGGCAAGTGTCTGTTATGGAGAAGGAAATAATTCTTCCCTCTGATCCCAGGGAATATATTCCTTATATACTTTGATACTTATTTTTATAATCAAGTTTTATCTCTTGTGAAACTTGGGGGCCAATTTCAGTTCTGAAACCAGAAGGTCTAGTAGCCTTAACACTCACTTATCCCAAGTAAGAATTTAGTTTCAGACATTTAAAAGGATCAACTCAGCAATATCCTTGTTTTGAGATTAAATATGCAAGGAGGAAAAAATTATTCAACATAGAGGTAAAAATTCTCTTTTTGAATTCAGTGTATGAGTTCAACTGACTTTGTAATAGCAGAAGGAGATGGGAGTGAGAAAGGGCACATTTAGAAAAATTACTTAAAACATAAAATTTTATATTGCGCTTTATGAGAATCTACCTTGATACTCCAATATATTTTTCAAGCACTGGGAGTAGAAACAGGATACTAAGAGCAGTGAAGCAAATACTTAGAGAAACAGAGTTAGAAGAAGAATGTACAATCTGAAAATTAAGACAAACATATCAAATCCAGTTAGGGTAAGGCATGTACTGCTTAATGGAGAAATGTGTTACTTGGATCTTGTAAAGCCAGAATGGACAAAATATTAGTAAATTGCACTGGGCAAAAAATCCTCTGCTGATTGAATTGACATTCATGTCCTTTGCACAACTTCAAAAAAAGTACCAATATCACATTAGAGCAGCCGCAGAAACTGAAGCCTGTGCTGGGATTTGTCAGGATTCAGCTGTGGGTGGTGGCAAGGCTGGGTGAGTTGAACCTGCTGCCAGTTCGGGGTGCTGCCAAAACTGCTGGTTTGTTCAAGCCTTGTACTGAGAAATTTGTGCTCTGTTGGCTTTTCCTTGCTGCCTGTGTTTGGTAGAAGCTGGGAAGTGCTGCTGGAAGCTGTGTGCTGTGGTTTGTGAGCACCTGCCTGAGCTAACGAGGGAGGGAGGGCAGGAGAGGACCTGGCACTGCGTGTCCCATGTCTGAACATCCATCCCCTTGTTGTCTTTTGCACTCTCCCTCCAAACTTGCCCTCCTCTTCCACATGCTCATTGAAACCAGTTTGGGTAAATCTTGTGTGCTAAAGGGGAGTTTGAAGCAGTGAGGTGGGCAAAGTTGAAGGGGACACCTGCAAGCTGTGCTCCTGACTCATCCTCATCATTAATACCAGGTCACAGGGGTGGCTGCAGGGACACAACAGGTCTGTCCTGCTGGATCTGCTCTGCTTTACTCCTTTGTGTAGCCCCCCCACCCCACCCAGTTTCAACAGGGATGCCCTTCTGAGGAAGGTAAGTCAGAGAGGCTTAAAAATGTGTGTGCTGTAATGCCATTGTAATGTATTAGCTGGTTTATTTTTAGATCAATCTAGCTGCATGGTGCTTTTCTCATTGAAACTGTAAATGTGGAGTCTGGCAAGGGAAAGGGGGGTCTTTTTTGGGATTTTTGAGGATTGGAGATACTCAATCAGCTCAGGTGTGACAAATATTGCATAAAGGGCTTCCAGAAGACAGTGGATAGGATGAGAGATTGTTGTAGAGGAGATGCTTGAAGAAAGGTACTTTTGTAATTACAAAAGTTAATACCAGCAGCATGCTATTAAAAATCTTAAATAAAAACATTTACCTGGACACTGACTCTTCATTTGAATAAGCTGTACAGACATTTAGGCCCCAATATCAGCCTGACATAAAAGCAGAGGGGCTTTTCCTCAAGCATGGGAAGTTTTTTTCCTTAAGTACTTTTTGCAATACAATCTATTTCCCACAAACAGAACTATTAAAAGTATTGAACTCCTAGTTTCTCATTACACTGTCTTCATCTGACATCCTGACCCATCTCATGCTTTCCTTGCAGCACTTCTCAGCAAGGAACTATCATCTCACGTTGGCATCTTTGGGTGTGACGTAAGCCAAGAACAAAAATCCCCATCCAGTTTTACCACATCATCAATTTTGCTGACACTCCATTGTTCATAAAGCACCAAAATGCAACTCTTGCTTTCAGACTCCCCCTGAGTTCAACACGATAATGAATGTGAAGGGTTTGCATGGAGGTGGCAAAACTTTTTTTATTTCCCCCCCATTTTCCCCCTTTTTTTTTTTTTCTCCAGGTTCACACCAGATAGGCATTTTTTACAGCCTGAAAGGGGATGTTTTCTTTTGTTAATAGCTTACAATCAGATGAAAGGACTCATCACTCTATTTTAGTGCTCCACCACATGGCGTGTATCTTTTATAAATTACAGGCTGGCGTTGTGTGCACTGGGGGAGAGAAAGGTTGGTTTTCTTGCTGTGAGCCATCCTGCCTAATTGTCGTATGCAAATAAAAGCAATTATAAGGCTTTTAGGGTGAAGGGATGACAGCTGAGTTTGGCAGTTGAGGAGGCCTCACCCACCTTGTTGTCATAGCAACAGGGAGGAAAAGGACAAAATGGTGTGTATACAGTGGAAACATTTATTTTGGTTAAAGAATTAAAAATACATATACTGCTGTTAGCATGCAACATCAATATGTGTAATGAATGGGTTTGTTTAAAACATTAGAGAAATTAAACTGTATTTATTCCTTGGCCCTTTAAATGATCCTTGTCATCTAACTACCATTTACAAACCATCACTTGTGATTTTATCTGCTACTTTTAAAGTTATGAACAGATCATAACAATCCAGTCAATAATTAGGAGATTACAAGTTTCTGTGTTTTAGTGCATCTATTTCAATGTTGCCAGACCCGGAGCTGCATGAAGGAGAGGGACATTCAGTGGTGTGTCCGTGAAGGGGAAACAGTGAAAAATAATAACCTATTAGCAGTCCATAAAGTTCAATATAAAATATGTTTGTGCTAAAGTGTTAAACAAGTAGAACAAATAGCGTGCTAGTAGCATACAAAATTAAAACGAGTCACAAATGGATATTTTCTATGGCAATTTATTTCACAATTACTCTTGTGGAAGCTTTCATGAATTAAATATGAGTTCTATCTTGAAATTAGGTGTTATAAGGCTAAATTACAAGAGGCAGCCAGTAATTGAGGTGGCTGAAACACGGGGTCTAGTGAACTAATCTCTTGCTGTGCCACGTGGCTGTCCCCTCGCCAATGGGAAACCTCCCCATGACAAAAACAGAGGCAGCTGAGAAAAATTGATTTCTCATCTGAGCCATATTTGATAGCTTTTGAAATCGAAAATTGAAATTAACTAACCTAAGCCCCATTGTAACAAAAGAGCAAATTAAATATGCAACATGGCTTCCTATTGGCAGCAAGAGGGCCTGCCAAGGTAAATTTGTAAATAGAGTTTAAGATGCAATCCTCCCCCCTCCTCTTTTTCCTTTCTCTCAGTGCAAAAAAAGTATAAGTCTGCAATAGCTTAATAAATTATTTATAAAAAAAAATTCATCAGCTGCAAATGGCCACTGTGGTTAAGGTCTTCCATGGAGAAAATCATTGCATTAGAAGAGCTCATTGAATGAAGCAGAATTAAAATTATCCACAGTCATCCCCGAGCTTGGAATAAACTGTACATGAAGAGACTATGTTTTCTTCTCAAGAAAAGTTTTATGAATGGAAGCTTATCACAAAAAAACCAAAAAAAAATCCACCCCAAACCAGACCAGTCATTTAGACTTTACAGATAGCTCGGGCTCAGATACACATTTTTATTCTTTCTTTTCATTAACCCCAAACAATAATGGCATAATGGCTATTTGAGCTTGGTGGAGTATCCACATGCTTGCCTTTTGTCTTGCTTTTACACATCCTAAGACGTTACAAAGGATTCTGACAGTGAATGCTAATGATTCAAAAGGTGCTTCTGCAGAGCTGTGGATTTATAGTGGGATTCCCTGAAATGAAGGCAGCCAACAAAATCAGTGATGCCATGCTCTAAATACTGTTTTCTGTCCTTTTAAAAGGAAAAGGGGGGGATAGAAACAAACACAGCCAAGACATCAGCCCTCAGCATTCCTCTCTTACAGGGTTTCTGCTTTTCTCTGCCCAGATTTGCATGGGAAAACAAATGATTTCATTCCAATACTTGAGCAGAAGCGTGTATAAAGATATAGAGCCAGATCCCTGTCTGCATAAATCAGGAGAGCTTCTTTAACTTCAGAGGATTTATGCTACTCTATATCATCTGAAGATCTATCTCATGAAATTGTTCCACTTTCCTGCCGAGGCTGTTCAGATCTGAACTGTATAAAATCTAGTGACAACTGTAATGGAGGATATTACACTTAGCCTGTCTGTCATCCCAGGGATCTTGTAAAATCATTTTCTGTTCTAATTTATTACTTTTAGTGTCAATCAACTGCCGACAAGCTGAGTAACATCATTAGGCATTGAGTTCATCTACTCAGCACTTTTTAAATGCAGTTTAAGTAGTTGTCTCATTATGTGTAGTAGGACAGAAAGTCAAGGTTCAAGGAGTTTTCCTTTTTGGCAGAGATATTGTTGAAGCCTCTACTATTATCTTTGAAGGAAAAAACTCCACAAGAAAATAGCTCTTTTTTATTTTTAAGGTTTGGGGGAAAAAAAGGCAGCAGAGAAATGCAGAAAACTCAGTGTAGAAACTTTGGTGCTGATTTCCCACTGCTTTGCTTTGTATTTACCTCAGATGCATGAGTTGAAAGGCGTGAGGATGGAGAGAGGCAGTGATGAATCGGGGATTTTGTATAACGTAGAGCTGATGGCTTCCAGCCATGAACTAATAAGTGTTTGGGGTTCATCTCCTTACTGAGAGTCTGCTATTGCTGTGCTGAGGGGACAATGGGTGGAAATAAACCATGCACCAATCCTTTACCAGAAAACATTGATTTCACCAGCCCCTGAGTAGAGCATGATTTTATTTAACACTATCACAGGTATCTCCTCAGCACTGACTGTGGCAAGGTAAGAGTCAAACTGCTGCAAGTTTGTTCAGAATAATTTTCAGGGCTGTTTTTAAAATGAAATATGAGTATCAAAATGTCAGGGCAGGCAGTAAAAGCCCTCCAGCTTCATTCCCTACTAGAAACCTGAGGGTTTAACTCTGGGCTGGAACCCAAGGAGGGGCCTCATGGCTGTTCCTCAGAAGCTCCCTCAGCCACTTCCCAGCAGCTGTCCGTGTCAGAAGATAATGTTCCCATGCCAGTCTTACATGAACTTCTGCTCCATCTGGATACAGTTCTTCTGACTGTGTCCAGATAGCAAACTGTTTGTCTTAAAAAGTCCCAAAGCTGCTGAGATCTAGTAACTCAAGGACAGTCAAGAGTGATGGTCCTTTTTGGGAAGCCCCAACTCATGGGTGTAGCATGAAGCTGAAACAAAGAAATGCAGTGCTGGGCTGGGTGGTGACCATGTGATTTTTATCTCTATAACAGGCAGGACGTGGCCATTTTGTCCCTATCTCTTATATAGTTTTGTTGTTTGATTAGGGAGACAAAGCAATTACCCTTTTGCAGTGGAATGGAATTTACCAAAATTTAGGATGGGCTAATTTCAGCGTGGAACAAGTGGTTAAACTGTTAAACTGGTGGAAGGAGGTCAGGAGGGGGACAACCTTTCTCATGTGAATGACTACTTAGGATTCTACTATCTTATTTTCTTACAAGTCAGGGGAAGAAGAGCAAGATATGTCATGTGGAAATGGCATAGAGAAAGGATACTGCGTGTTTTCTAAAGGATGATGGGAATACACTCCTTTGATGGAATAGTGGAAAATATTTTGTAAGTGGTTTATCATGTTCATGCTGAATTGATTATTTCATCAGGGAAGTTGAGAATTCCATTGTGTCACAGTGTGGCTGCAGCTTTAAAATGCATTTTGTTTTTTAAATAAAAATAAATAAGTTTTTTACCAGTCCTATCTAAAGCTTTTGGACCACATACATTCCTAATTAATAATGGTATCAAATATGTGTGGTATAATGTTTCTGTTAAACAGAAGAAAAGAAAAGAAGGTACTATGCAACACCAAATATGGTGAAAAGCATTCCCAGTTCACAGAAAATTATTGTTGGTTTAAAGTCCAGGCTCCCTCCCCCCTTATATGACATTCTGTACATTTTAGATGTAGTTACCAAAGCTAGCAGCTTTTATGG
This sequence comes from Ammospiza caudacuta, assembly GCF_027887145.1. Taxonomy (NCBI): domain Eukaryota; kingdom Metazoa; phylum Chordata; class Aves; order Passeriformes; family Passerellidae; genus Ammospiza; species Ammospiza caudacuta. The sequence continues at coordinate 23,855,423 of NC_080602.1, forward strand.
TATCCATCCAACAGGATATTGTGGTCAGAGTGCCAGTAATTCTAGGAAGCATAAAAAAAATGTTTTAGAGAGGATGTTTAGTCAGAAGAAAATCACAGCAGAGGCAAATCTGAACTGTTTGAGCAAAAAGAAAATTTTCTGCCGAACCGTAGAACAAATTCTACAAATAATTGCACCTACTGGACAAGTTAGATAAGGATGCAGTACACATTTTAAAATAGTAATCTTGAGACTGCATATGTAGCTGTAGAGTGCATATGGTGCATCTTGCTATAAGTAGTATCTTTGTATTACATGTGAATGGCTCACTTTGAGCTTACCTTTAAAGATAATCCTTTTTTCAAATTTTTATTTTATTTTATTAGGTCAATCATCAGAATTAGGAGAATGTTAATATATGGCAACATTTATATTGTGGAAGGGCATCACTTTCTGCATCCAGAAGTGTAATTCTCTTAATAGGCACAAATCCTATAGGGACCCCAATATTCAGGTTGTAAACTCCTAAATTAGACTTCAGACTAGAATATATTGAAACAGATTTAATATGAATAATTTGGCTCATATGTGTACGTCAAGGTAAGCAAATGAGAATGGGGGGAATCTCAATTTTTCAACTCAGTTGCTTCAAATTGAGTCATAGCTTTGTGCTTTATATAGCAACAAGGCCCTGATTAAGCACTTAAGCATGTGCTTAAGGTTAAGCATGTGATTAAGTGCTTTGCTGACCTAGGGCTTAAGTACCCTGTAAAGCATTGGAAAAATGAATAAATCAAATTTAGGTCAAATCCAGCCGTGTGCCACACACCTATGGTAAGAGCAGCGCAGGAGGGAGGCAGCTTTGCCTCCGGAGGCTGCAGACAGCAGGGCAGGATTACAGGCTGGCATTGGGGGGAGCCGGCGGCTGTGGCAGCCCCTCCCTGCCCCTGGGGCTCTGCCAGCTCTGTGCAGGCTGGCACACACTCACTGCAGCCGCAGCAGCCATGGCTCTGTGCCCTTTGCACAGCAGCGTTTATCCCGTGCTGCAGGGCACGTCCTGCCCCGACCCAGTGGCCCTGATCCTGCAAGGATGCTCTGTGCGCTCCTCTCTCCCTGTCATCCTCCTCACCTTCCACCCTTGGCAGCAATCAGAATTTCCTTTGGGGATAACCAGCAGGGACATCTGGTTTAGCCTGGGTGGGATTTGGATGTCCAGTTTGGATGTTGGTGCTGGAAGCTCTTCTCTGGGGGTCTCTTCCCACATCCCAAGGATGCCCCAAACACCAGCTTTTGTGGCTGATGGTGACCAGTGGAAACATTTGGGAAACAGGGAGCGTATTGATGGAAAATGGACAGGGAGAAGAAAAAGGAAGGAGTTCTTTATAGATGAGCATTCCCAGTAGTGCTGGACATTGTTTTGAAGCTGCCTGGATTTCTGTGATCTGGCATTCAAAACCGTAATGGAAAAGATATTTTTGACTTTGTTATTTTTTTAGTCAAAACAAGACATTGCAGAATGTGCTTAAAAAAAATTTGTGAATTTCCAAAAGGCCTGTTTTGGTAGTTACAGCATTCAGTGTGCTCGAGAAAAGTAAAGCAAAGACAGATCTATAGAGGGCCTCAAAGATGAGGACAAGGTGAAATTTAAGGGACATGGATCAGGTATGCATCCTTAGAGGAAAAAAGGATCTAAAAAAAGTCATAGCTCCTACTAAGAGTATTATTATGCCACTTTAAACATTTTGATTCTCTCTTCTTTCTTATCCCTTTCTAAAACCTGACTTTTCTCTGGAAGGAAAAAAAAAAAATCTTTCAAACTCCCTAACTTCCACACAGTGGACAAGAGGAACACATCGTGTGCTGTCACTGCAAAGTTATCCTCTCCAGTACCACCTACAGTGGGAGTCTAGCTGCAGGCTAGAGTTATACAATATCACAGAGAGAGATTAAGCATTACATTTATTGTGGTTGCTGGAAGGGAATATTATTGCTGTTTCAGTGGAGAGATTTATAGCAATACTTAATGAATGCTACTAGTTTTCTTATCAGTTGGTAACCATACACATGTGCATGTGGAAATATTGCATTAAGTCTTTACAGAAACCTTGGAAAAAGTTGGATATTAGTGTTTGTGGCAGATTTGGCAGCATAATGGAACTGTGGTTGTATAATGGTGTGGTATTGTCAGGTTGGGCATATGATGTGGGTAGAATGCAGGCAAAATTAGCCTGATTGGTTTTAGGCATTTTCCAAATGAAGAAATTCTTTGTCATTTATCCTTGGGAATGTGCAGAGACTTATAGTTATCAGTCTCAGTCTATTTTTATGAAAATATCATAGGTCAGAAACAGTTCAGAAACTAAACGCAAATTAAAAAAAATACAAAGCTTTTAATGGTATTTTTCATTTTAGCTCTATTTAAATCAGAGTTACAAGTGAGTCATCAGCAAAATAGCAACTATTAAGATGGATCAGAAAGATGTGAAACTTAGGAGTTCCTGGAAAAAAATTATTCAAATTTTATTGTAATCAAGGTGATCTGCTGGCACCTGTTCCTGGTTTTTATGTTGTAGAGAGCCTTAATGAGAAGCCAAAAGGTAGCAGTCAGTGCAGAGGATTAGCTTTTCCCTCTCCAGAATCTTCACTTAGAACCACTAAACACTGAGCATCCCAACAAATCTGTGAGAAAAAAAAAAATCTTATTTAAATTCTTTTAGATATAACATTTATTCTGCCCTCTGACTGGGTGCATTAATATTCTATGATCATGCACAGATAGCTGCATGGTAAATATATATTTGTACATTGAGCTGAAGTGAAGTTTTCATTAAGCTGATCACAGGCAAATTATTAGGCTTAGAAGCAGCTTTTTATGTCTCAGAGCAACATCTCTAAGTTCATGACTGGTATCAAGAGTCATTCACTTGAATGCTTGTAGGTGCAGTTTTTTTCCTTCAGGAAGAGAGATTTATTACAAGATCCTGCTATTGAAACCTCAGTCAAGATTAGGTGTAAAGACAACACAGAATAGGTAAATAGCATCTCTGGTCCTCGCCATCAAAGGATGTGATAGAGTATTCTCAGATGGAACAGACAGCTCTGATATTGCATATTAGTGGAGTTAAAGATATATGAGGTATTGAAAATATTCATGCCTCTGCAGTGATGGAGAGGAGGCAGAAGCTTTTGGCTTGGATGTTTTAGATAATTAAGAGCAACAAAAGATTATGTTGGAAGCAGATTTGCTGCAGATAGATAGTACATTCTTACTAGAAAAATGGGATATCTTGTATAGTGGTCTGATGGCCCTTTTTTCTTCTCTCTTTTAAAAGGAAAGAGCACTTCTATCTTCTAACTGAATTGTAGGATGCATAATCAGACTCATGGCAAGTAATGAAATGACTTTTCCTCCTCTAATAATATTCCTTCCAGAATTTATCAGAATTTTGCAACAGTACTTGCAGTCTGAGATAACTTGCATAGATATATTCCAAAATTTGGATAAAAGAAATCTACTGTATCATGGAATTATTAAAGAGAGTGTGAGTGTATAAATTAATTTGACTACTGTTGAATAAAAGCACCTCATTTTATTGAACTTCCATCACCTTTTTCTAAATGGTTGTGAAGTGGTAATTAAGACAGGCTAATTATATATTATTGTAAAGTGTACATTTGTTATTAATTTTGTGATGTGCATGCTTTATTTTTTCTGTCTGCAGTTTTTTGCATAAACTCTCTGCTCTGGCTTACCTTTGGGGATAAAATGCTGGGGCTTGATGCTGGAGGCATCTGTGAATGTAGATTATAAAAACTGCTTCCACAAATTGTAGAATGTCTTCTCTCCCTGCATTACATTTCCTTTCCTGGAAGGTGTTCACTGTTATGTCCCAGAGTGAAGCTTCCTAGCTGTGGTTTGTGATCCTTTGTTGGTCATTTATTGGTGCTTTATTGGCCTTTCCTGGTTTATGGTCCTTTATTGGTCCATGGGGCTGTGCTCTGTAGGTGTTGCACCAAGTGTGGGTGTGATCTTGCTGGATATCTCTCTCTGGGTAGAGAGCACCAAAGACATCCTTTGGAATAGGAAAAATCAAAAATCTTTTTTTTTTTTTTTTTTTTTTTTTGGCCAAAACATGCATGGAAAGCTCCAAGAAACGTTGAGCACTGGAAGCTCCCAACTGGGCAAAACCAACTCTACACAATACAGACTCAGAAACGTGACGGGCTTCTTTTTTGCTTTAAAATTATAGAGTGAAAATAAACTAAAATCCCAAACTAGCATTCTGCAGGGTCTCCTGCACCTATAGATGTCTGCAAAGTCTTCTGTGCCATAGGAGACAGCTGTGTTCAGCTCCACATTCAAGGATAGGCTGAGATGCTTCCCGGAGGTTTCCAGTGATGAAGCCATGGCATTGTTACCTGTTGGTGACTGTCCTCACTCACAGCTGTGTCACCTTGGGCTGTGTTACAGACCTGTCCTTAGTGGAGTCCATGTGAGTGGCCATTATTGATCTCTTAATGTAAAAATTATCAGTGTTTTTCCCAAGGAAATTCCCAGGAAGTGGCATTTCAGACCTAGGATGGGCCAAGTAGATGGGAAGATAAGTTAGACACAATTTCTGTGTCGTAGTTAAGAATATGTAGCCTAGCTCTTTACATGATTAGTTGTTTAAGCACAGATTGAAAATTTTGATGTAATTTAGAAAGAAATTAGACTTTATAACATTTCACACCATCTATACATAGGAAATGCAGACATATCTTTTAGTGTTTACTTACTAAAGATGCAAATTGTTTGTCTAAATAATAAAATATTTAAGGTTGGAATTCATCTTTTTAATTAAAATTTTCCCAAGGCAAGTAAGATTACTGCAGCATGGAGAGATTTGCAGATCCTTGTGTAATGTGTTTTTTATAATGCTGATGGTGCCAGACAAAGTCAGTTATGTGCCACTCTTGTTGTCTGTTATTAATATTTTTGTATCAATGATGAGAAGAGCAGCAGCAATGATTGCAGTCGATGAGCCACAATAAATAGCAGCAAATGCATTCTAACCTCTGACTCTGTGACAAACAGCATGGGTACTATCTGCAGCTCTGGTTTTAATTTCAATGGCATCAAAGGGAAGCTCAAGAGCTTCGGAAAATAACTCTGGCACCATGGCTTAGATGAAATAAAATCCTTACCCACAGACATAAATTACCATGGGAGTAAAAAGACTACACCAAAATGACAGAGTTTCATAATGCTCTTAAATCAAGAAATAGAGGACAGTGAGCACAGCTTCCAAATTACAACAGTCGCACAGCTTGATGAATGGCTTTTTTTTTGGCACTAGCTAACCTAACAGGTTTCTTCAAGAAGTGGTACTTGGTGGCATGCACTCAGATTGTGTGGGGAAATTCAGCAGGATGGCACTCCTATTTCATGAGAATTAATTCCCAGCAGACATTAAAAAGGTATTTTCACAGTTCTGACTGCAGCGTTGCACTGCAGGCACACGTTCTGTGAACAGGATGCTTTGTTGGACTTTCATTGCCACTGAACTCATTGAATTTGAAGCTGCATGTAATTACTTTAAGGCATAGTAAATCCTGCTCACCTTACTAGTGATGGCACTCCAAGACCTACTGTATTTGCAGTCATAGCCAAAACAACATTGCAACAAACTGCAAGGTGCTGGTTGAAGCATTTTGCAGGGGGAGGCACATACATACATGGCTATGTGTTGTTATTACAGAAGCTGCAGAGTCTTCTTCACTAGAATTACTAATATTTTTAATCTGTAAGATCCTCATGTGTTATTCCTTATTCTCACCTCACTTTATGGGATTTTTTTTTTGGTCTAGTCTAGGAGGCTTGGCAAGCTGACCTGGCTGTTGTGGGATTGACAAAAATTGGCATTCAGGCCAAGCTCTGATCACCAAGATGGTCATCACAGTTCAGACCAGACTTTCACATGCATTGAAGAAAAGAGGGAGAAAACCCACTTCTAACTGTATTACCCTGTATTAATACATGGTAACTGATGTTAATGAATCATGTTGGCCTCTAATGAAATCACTTCTTCATTACTGCAAGAGGAATGGGGCCAATTCCACTCTGGCATGGATCCCGTTTGTGGCACCTGTAGTGATGGTTCAGTGTGGCTTCCCATGAGAATCTAAAATTTCAGCACATTTCTTGATTATCTTGAAATGCAGAGACACAAGTGAGCTATTAATGTATTACTGTTGTTATTTGTCTGTTAGTTACCCACTGACGTTTTCAGAGCATCATTTTGAAAACTTCTGTGGAAAATTCCTGCTGTGAAACAAACCAGAGTTCACTGATGCTGCTGTCTCAAGTTGATCTACTCAAGGTTCTAAGAATCCAGTGGCTCAGAACAGATTTTCATTACTGCAATGAGAAGTCCTTCTGTATCTCCTATCTCATTTCAGGGGTTTTTAAATGTCTGATAATCATAGAAATCAGTTTTCTGCCTGAGTCATAGAAATAGTGCTGGTTGCCAGACACACTTAAAAGGAAGTGACCACTGAACCCGATTTTTCAGTCTTAAGAAGGTTTTTTGGTAGGTTTTCAGTGCAGCTTCCACAGACTGAGTCTTCACACAGAGGAACAAAACCCTTATGTTTGAGTTCATCTTGTGGATTTTCAAGAAGTAAGGGGTTCTTGTACCATTTTTTAAAATTATCTCAAGGGGAAAAAAGTCTTTTGATATTTTTATTCCTTCAAAAAATTATTTCAAAAGAAGGATAAGAAAGGACAAAAGCAGAAAAAAATAAACCTGGTGTTCTTTTCTCTGGTGATAGAAGAGAATCCTGCTTGGACCACTGTACTTGAAAAAAAAGTTCCTCCTCAAAACATGGGGAAAAAAGTGGATGTTTATTTTGAACTGTAGAAAAAATAGTTTTCTTTTGGAAAGTTAAAAGCATTTACCTTTGGAAAAATACTTGTCAAAGTCTGTAGGAGAAGGAAAAAAAAAGACAAAAGCCCATATCACTTCAGATTTTTGACTAGATCCTGAGATACAGGTGGTGTTTAGAAAGCACAGGTGAGGTGTGGGAGTATTTGAAAGCTCACCTTTGCTCTCCTGTAATAGTCTCTTGTTCCAAGCTGGAAGATGGCTCTAACTTCTACCAACATCAAATAGCACCTGGCCCATTCTGTCTATGCCTGCTGCTCCCCACAGGCCATCTGTGATCTGCATACCACCCTTTGCAATTATTGATACAGTGAGTAATTACTTCTGATGTTAGATACAGCTCCAACTTTCCATTAAAAGGAAAAGACACAGATGAGGTATCCTCTCTGGAATTCTTGGTGCCAGAAGTAGAAGTAACCTGGCAGGTCAGAAGGTGTCCAGGTTGACACATTCTGCATTCAGTCAAGAGACTTGACTTGTCCTCACTTCAGGCTCAGGACACCTTTTGTGAGAGTGCCTTTGATCTAAAAGGCTGATGGAAAAAACCTGAGTGATCTGCATCCTCTGGTGCTTGTAACTTCGTGCTGTGCTGGTCAGCAGAATATGCCCTTCCAAAAAAACAAGGCAAAATCACAATTTATCTTCTGTAAGTAGGAATTCATGACTTCTTATTAATTTTCTTTCATAAACCTAGTGCTTGTGTGGAAATGTTTCAGGTAAACATATTTATATATATATTTATAATACTCAGTCTTCCCTTGATTCTATGTAAGGCTGACTACTTGCTGTATGCTGGAGTAAATCTTTAAGCCAATCCTGAGCTTTTCCTTTATTGTGTGAGGCAGTTAGAGAATCCCAGGCAGTATATCCTCCTAAAATATGTGACCCATGCTGTCCAGAGATTTCAAACTTCACGAGTAATTTGTTTTAAGAACAAGTGAGTGCCACAGGGAGAATCCCTACCAAATCATGTTGTGGATGGAAGGTGAAGCCCAGAGGCTGCATTTCCACTGTGTGCAGCACCAACCTGTAGATAAGAGGAAGAAAGGCCTGTCTGTTATGGTTAGGTTTTGGAACTTCCTCAGAGCTTTCTTTGCACTTCTGGCTCTGTAGGGCTGCACCAGCAGTTTCCCTCTAATTTCTGTGCCCTGCTACAATCTTATGATCAGCAAAACCCACAAGGCTACTGTTGTAAATTTTCCGAACACAGTTGTCCACAAATATATATGGAATTGCAGGCACTATGAAATCCAGCTGGTATTCTCTGGCATTCATTTCTTGCCTGAAAAAGAAACTAAACATGAGGTGGTAGATAATGTCTACCTTCACTCTTCAGGTTCACTGGCTCAGGTTGCAGAGTGTTTTGTTAGAAAGACCAAGCAAATTCACAGGCCATACAGAACTGAAGCATGGAAGAAAAAAGTTCCCAAGCTTCAGACCAGCACAATAATATCTACACTCAGGAAAACAAGGTTGAATTCCATGGATTCAATATGAGCAGCATAACAAACAAAAATAGGGCTTTGCATGAAATCTTAGCCTAGTCTGGTTTTTAAACGGTTGCAGGTTGTAAAGGTTCTAAAGAAAATCAATAGAGATTTGAAAAAAATAGAAAATAAGGTATTTCTCTTTTGGTCAGGATATTTGCTTCGATTTTAGCACAAAATTAACCTTGAGAAATCTCCATATTTATGTCATGCTAAATATTTAAGGAAGGAGAGACTGCAATTGCTGTTGACTGTCTCTGGGAGAGGATGGTTTGATGTGTTTTGTAAATGACTGGGTAAAACAGGTTCTGCTCCAGCAATATTGGTTCTTCCAGGTCCAAACTGGCCCAGTTCCTTAGCACTCAGAACTGTGGGGTGGGAGGGGATCATATGTTTGATTTTCACTCCTTTCATTAGTGATACAGTTCATGCTGCAGACTAACCTGGGGGTATGGCATGTAATAAATGAGCACATACAATGGTGATTTAATTACACATAGCCCTTTCCACTCAGCTACACACCTCATTCCTTGGTCTTACACTGACTCCAAAGGCAGAATTCATTATCTGATTGGTCAAAGTGCTGCTCTGGGCCCATTGCTTACTTAGCAGAATAGATGTGAGTTAAAAGGAGGATGAGGGGCTATTTCTATGTGGGCTGGGTTTTTATTATTTTAAAATTTAAATAAGAGCCTGAATCACCATAATATAAAGAGACCAAAATCAAACAGCCATGGTTCATTCCTGTGCTTTGATTTTTATACCCATGCATGCTTAAAAAAAAGAAAAAAAGGAAAACTAAACATGTGTGCTGCCTTTTAATAAAGATCATATTAAAAATTCAATAAATAGCAATATCTCTGATCTCTTAACAAAAGCGTCTGGTGTACAGGAAATTAAATGAAAAAAAAACTTGTTAATCCTTTTTGATTTCTGTACATGGTAGCTGGAAGCAGAATTCTTTAACTCGCAGGATTCTCTTTTTGTCCTCCCTCTTTTACATTTCTTCTCCCTTTTTTTTTCTTTTTTTTTCTCTTTTTTTTTTTTTTTTTTTTAATCTTCTCCAGCACAAACGTTGTCTGGGTAACCTCGGTGTAAATGCAGTCTGTTTCTCTGATACATTTAAAAAATAAATAATAAAAGAATAATAATAATAGTAAGAAAAAAAAAAAGAAAAAAAGCTGTCGTGTCATTGTCTCATCCCTGTGGCCTTGCTGTGAGGGATCTGTCTCGAACCAGGTGATAACCTGATAGACTTTATCTTGTCTTTTCTGGGCCTCCCTGAAGCCTGCCAACACTTCGGCTGGCTGTTAGGCATTTTAAATATCCCCCATGAGCCCTAACCTTACCCCTTTTCTCTTCTTGTCATCTGGAATGTCTCAGAGCTGTCAGAGGCTTGTTGCTTATTGATGTTTCCGTGTGTTTTATGTCTTTTCTGAGATATGACAGCCCCTGACACAGTGCTGATTTCAATCAGCCGGCTTCTGGAGAGGCCTAAGATTTTGTCCTCGCGCGGTCCCAGCCGCCAGCGCACTTCAGAGGCCTCCATCTAATGAAAATGTTTCAGCAGGCGGAATAAAGGCCCGCTGCTCAACAAACAGCAGCTGATGAATTCACAAGACTAAAAAAAAGAAAAAAAAAAGAAGAAAAAAAAAAATAGAAGAAGAGGAGGAAACCCTCCCCCCCCCCCCGCCCCAACCCCTCTGCCTTTGTTATAAGAAAAGCAAGAGGAGAGAGTGACCTCCCGAGCCAAAGGTTTTGACACTGAATCAAATCCCTTTAGGCCTGAACTGGCAGGCTGAGCCCAGCATTGGATTACTTTATCACATCTTAGAGTGACGCTTGTATGTACCTCAGGACACCCTACGTGTAAAGAGTGGATATTTTACCCCCCTTGCTTATTAAGTCAAGTCTCGGTGTCTGGTGGGAAGGGAAGGTCTATCTGACAGAGCACCAGGAGGGGAAGGAAGCACATCCTCGCTGAAAGCAGGCAGGGAGATGATTTGCATGGAGAAACCTTTTTGAAAGCAAGCAGGTTGTGGGCTTGCCTTGAAGTCACTGTAGGGGAACAGATATTTTTATTCACGATAAGCTGAAAAACAGAACGAGCTTTAAGGCAACGTAGAGCATTTGCTTTGTGGGTTTTGGTCGGGTCTTTTAGGTAGCATGGAACCACCTGCCCACCCTGGCTGCTTCCAGCTGCTGTTTGTACTGCCTTTGTCACCCAGCCTTGGGTACCAGTGCTGCTCCTCATGGCTCTTTTCTGCACCTCTGATGGGGGAGCCGCCAAGGCAACACTGATCCTCCACCTCCACCTGGAGGAGCCTCTTGTAGGGTTCCCTTGCATCATCCCAGGCAGCCCTATTCCTCTCAAGGCATTATCTGAAGCCCCACAGATTCCCTAATCCCCCCATTTCAGCTGAAATTACACTCCTGTGTGGCATCGTTGTTACCCAGGCCCTGGGGTGTGCATCAGGAGTCAACCCTGCCGTGCAAGGTGCAGCAGACGCAGCAACACCCTGAGTTCCTGATGCCAGAGCTGTGGTCATTTCCTCCAGGATGTACAGCTCATGTTATGCACTTTATCTATGTAATGAAGCCCAGTGGTTTTTTTTTTTTTTTTTTTTTTTTTTTTTTTTTTTTTTTTAGAGGGATTTTACCTATCTGAGCCTGGGCTGTGGGATTAGGTTCATCAGTGGGTGAGATGTGTCAAGGTTCATGTTTACTTCTTTATTTACGTGAGTTTGGTTGGGTTTCTTGCTGTTTGTTTTTGCAAGGAGGAAAAACAATCTTTCCCTGTTCATCTAACTAACTAAATAAACACAGCCCACCCCACTTTTGAACAACATCAGTGAAATTCATATCTGCAGTGACTCAGATGGTTTTGTTAATAACAGAGCTCTCAGTGTAGCCTGATTCTGTCCTTCGGAAGGGAGACTTTAATCCTGAGTCTTATTTTTCACAGCATTCAGCTACTGGTTTTTGAGCAACAAATTACATCCATGCCTCCAAGCCAAACAAGGAGTGAAAATTTCTATTTTAAAAAAATGTGGAAATAATACTGTCTATCTACCTACAGTTCAATTCCATTTTTAAAGTGCTTTGATATTTTTAACAATATTAATATAATAACAGCAGCATGTGCCTATTGGATTAGTCTGTATTTTATAACTTGGTATCCAATTTCTCCCTTGTTTCCTGCAGGACTGTCACTATTAATTTCTACTCCCATTTTTTCTGTCAGTGTGAACATTGTCATTGGACTATTGTTTGTTAGTGATAAGCAGCCCCTAGTATTATTATTATTTCACTCCTGCTTGTTGAGCATCAACAAATCTACCAAAAATATTAAAAATTTGGTGGGAGTTTAACCCTCTCTTTGCCAGATGTTCCTCTTTTCTTCAGCTCAAAGGAGCATACTTGCTACTGTATTATCCAAGAATGAAAAAATAGGAAACTAGTAGAAAGGCAATCTGTCACACAGGGAAAAAAAAAATACCTCAGGGGGTAAAGAATGCCTTCACAGTATGGCTTTAAGGTTTTAATTTATATTGGTCCTGACTCATGACACAGCCAGAGCAAGCTCAGGCCTGGGAGTCAGGGCTCCCACTGACCCTTGCATAGACTGGTGGGGAGAGAGATGTCAGCTGAAAACTCCCAGGGATCGCGGGGCTGCCAAGCGCTTTGGAAATGACTGCCAATTTGGCCTAGTCTCAGCTGAACACATGCCCAAGAGGGAGGGAATGCCAGTAATAAAGCAGTTTAGAGGGGAAGGATATTTCTTTTGAGCTCCCAAAGCTTCCCAGCCTTTTTCTGTGACAATGTGGTTTGTATCTGTGGGTGCTCTCTTAGACATCCCTGTATGCACGTGTGTGCACTCACCTTCAAAACCAGACACAGCCTGCAAAGTAATCTGTGAGGTTGGTTGGTGCCCTTTCTATGCTCACTATGCAGCCAATCAACTCATATTTAATTTCAGAAGATAACAATAAAAGTGAGTGAATTCCAAAACGCTTTAAAAATCCCTGCAGGCATTTATGGTGCAGAACAGGTGAATACCAAAGATGCCAGCAAGCCCCATCATGTGAAATTTAGGTAAAAAAAAGTTCTGATTTTTCAATGATGGGAGACAGTGTAAAATTGTAAAAGCATATGACTTAAAAAGTTGTAAAATATGCAATTTTGTTAATAAGTTGTATCTTTGTGGACAATTTTTTTCCAAATTAAGGAAAGATTTCCAGGTTTTGGGGTTTGTTCCCACTCTTGCCTGTAAGATCTAAAAGTATAGAGTAGATGGGGTGCTCCTGTTCATGTGAGCTGTTGTAAGAGAAACACAATTTTAAACTTGGTTGTCCTAAAATCAGTTTTTCTTCTGTTTTATTATACTTCATTATGATGTTTCAAGGTTAAGAAAGGAGGAGGAAAAAAAGCTTTATTGGATTGACTAAAACATGAATTACTGTGCAGTTCATTCAAGCTTTTTGCTGTTTGTTGTACTCAGGTTAGTGCCACTGGAGTAAATGGTTTTGCTCATTTAAGTAAAGGCTGCAAGATGAAGCCTTATATAAAGATGTGTAAAAGAGAATAGAGAGGAGAGTGAGGGGGAAAAAACCACCAGCTTTATTATTTTTGTCCCAGAGCAGTGCATGAAGTGTGCCAGAAGTAAAAACTATTTGGTGCATGTAACATGACAGTTAAGAATACCTAGATGAAATAAAAGCAACAAACAAAGCATTGCTTGGCAAGCACATTCATCTGCTGCAGCATCTGCCTCCAATATGCTTTATACTTGCATAGATGCATTTGGGAACTGAAAGGTAACAAGAATTTATGAAAGGATTAGCAAGCACTGATGCTGCCATTCACAACTGTTACAAATATAAATTGTCATAATCATATCACCCGTTCCTCAGTTTAATTTTTTGCCAGGATGTCTTTTGTCTGAAATGCCAAAATGTAATCTGGAACTGGATGGATGCTGACACAGCTGAAATATTTTGCATTAGTCACTATGTAAAATGCTTCCAGAAGTATGGGGTTTTTTGTATGTGTGACTGTACTGGAATAGAAACTTAACAAAGATGATAATACCTCCATCACTTCTTTCATTCCATTAAAGAGTTAGAGTTTCTCTTTGAAGGTTTTTGAAAAATGCTGTTAAATGCTGGGACCTGCAGTCCCACAGTTACAGGTTGATATCTTGCTTCCATTAAAATGAAATACTGTATTAAAATCAACACAGCTCTGGATCTGGAATTAGGTTTTCCTCTTCAGCACAAATCAGGACAAGAGAAATGTTATACAATTGTGGCTTTTCCGTGTCAGGAACATGCATAAAATTCCTTTATATTCTTTTATTTTGAATGAAAAGTATTCTGAATTATTTAATCTCTTAGGTTTGGGCCTTCATCCAGGAGACTTTGGGTCAGATCTTTGCTATGGCTTGATTTATTTCATTTTGTATGCACTAGAGAAAGTTTAAACCTCAGGTGGCAAAGTAGTAAAGTATAAAACTCTGAAACAGAACCTGCTATGAGGAAAATGAATGAATGTTCTGCTGCCCTTTGCTGACTGGGACTTTCTAGTGGAGGTAAGAAACCATAGTTTAGCTCAATCTGCATGATGAATTATGTGTGTTTGATGAACACACTACTTTTAATTGTATGTCTTACAGTGTTAGTAACTTATCTTACACAGGGAGTGCCTGCCAAGTGGAGTTGGTTTCTTGGAGGAAGAACAAAAGACGAGTAAAGAGAAATGAAAACAAAGTTTACCTACTTTTTATTTTTTCAGTGACATTAATGTGCTGGATATTTTCCAAACATGAAGAAAGCACAGTTGTGTCCACATGAGTTCACAACACCCAGACAGTGAGCTGGGGAAAGCAGTACAATAACAATAAAGGAGCAATGTGACAGCCACAAGACAGAGATGGAGAATTTGAGACATGTTAGTGAGCAGGGAAAAGATGTCCACTGAGTGAGCAGTAGTGACCCATTGTTGTACTAAATGGAAGGAAATAGAAAGAAAGGCGAAAGAAAAAAGGGGAGGGGGGGAAGAGAGGAGAGGTGAATTCTAGGGACATCAGACAGATATGTTTATTCTTGCATTTACACATTACTTACATAGTCTGTGTTCAGATGATAGAACAGATCAGGATCTGAAGTAGTGCAGACTTGGACAAATACTCTGTCACAGAGGTAAATGGGAAAAGGTGGGACCCATAAAGCAGGACCTCATTCTCCAGGCCTCATCTATGTCTCATTTGCTGCTTCTAACACCATTGAAAGACCTCTGAGCGCTATGATACTGTTATTAATAATAGCTGCATCATGATTTCTGCTCAGCAGTAACAGCCTTAGGCAGTGCCTGCTCAGTGATCTGTGAGCAGCCACTCTCCACCTCCCTGGATGCCAACACCAGGACGTTCTCAGCTCCTCTCTTGTTTCATTTGTTCCCTTGTCCACACCTCTGATCACTCGCAGCAAGTTCTTCTCTTATCCTCCTACTGAAGTACTTGAATTTATTTCAAGTAATGTTGCTTTTCTCCCCAGGCTTTTTTTTTCCAGTAGGACCGGTGCATGTTGTGGGCAGACAGAAAGTTTCATAAGGAGAGATCAAAACTGCTCCACAATCCAATGTTTTTGCAGCAGGAAAGATGTGGTTGTGGTTAGACAAAAAAGTGCAGTGGCAGGTCTTGGGCAGGGATGAGATAAATGAACCCCCTGTGTGCCCAGCAGAACCTGTGGCTTGCCCTGTGACCCAGAGGACTCATTTCTAGTGAAAAATTAATAGTTTTCTGAAACAAAATTTCTTTGTGTAGTTTAATATGTGATGTATGAATAAAACAAGAAAGACAAAGACTTTGACAAAATAATCTTCAGGAATTTACAGAAACTTCTCCTAACATGATTTATTTTATTGAAGAAGCATGTGGATTTTTGTGTGATCAAAGCTAACTTTGGACAGTACCACACGAGGATGGAAAGGTGGATATCAGTCAGTAATTGTTAGCAATATTTGCTGTGTGTGCTGGTTTGCTGAGGAAAATCCAGAGTGTTTTTCTTCAGTGTTTTGTTGTTAGGTGGTACATTGATGAGCAGAGGAATGAAGCACTTCTCATTGCTGTTTTGTCAGGAACAGCAGCTGCAGGAGAGAATACTCATTTCTTTTACCATATTCATCACCTTACTATCCAAGTACCCTCCAGTAGTACATTAAGCATGACTAACATCTGTTCTGTGTTTGTTTTCTCACCTCCTCTCCAAAGGGAGTGTACATAAAATGAACTGTTCTGGTTTGTTTTGATATATATGTTACACTTCTAAATGTTTATGTCAGAAGAGTAAGTCAGAGAAATCCTTTCTGAACTTAGAGCACTGGCTCTCTACAAAGTTACCTCTAAGTCATGGAGACCTGGTGGCTTTTCTTCTCTTCTCCATGCACTCAGAATGGCCAAAGGAACTTATACTGGCTATTCAGTTGGATTTTTTTTTTTTTAATGGGGGAAAGAGTGGTAAAGAGAAAACA
Source organism: Ammospiza caudacuta (assembly GCF_027887145.1). NCBI lineage: Eukaryota > Metazoa > Chordata > Aves > Passeriformes > Passerellidae > Ammospiza > Ammospiza caudacuta. The sequence goes on from NC_080602.1 coordinate 23,871,345, forward strand.
TTTTTCTCTTTCAAAAACACAGTATGATAGTTTGACCAAAACCACATTTTGCACCACTGACATCATGTCTTTGCATCTTAAATGATATGGGTCACTGGTGACCCTAGTGATCTATTAAAATGATGTACCTAAGAAAGATATTTGAAAGCCAAATGTATCAGTGGCAATGTGCAACCAATCTGTCAGTGCAATGGTGATGTAACTTGGCATTATCCCCTATCAATGAGCTGCAGAAACATATCTGGTACTTGAGTCTTTGGGGAAAGATCAATATGGTCAGCCTACATATCAGCCAGGAACATTTAGAAGAAGCAATAAAAGAGAGTAATATAAAGATGTTTTGTGCATATGATGAAAAAGGTGGTGCCATTTATCCCTTGGAGAGTATAAAAATGGTCATTGTAGAAATGAGATGCTGAATCAGCCCAAAAGAGCTATCACTTCCATTAATATTGAATTGGTTTAGGATTGGAATTTTGAATAGTAGTAAAAGGACAGGACAGTTGCATGTTTGTCTTTAAGTAGAAGCATTCGATCAGTTAATGAGTAGGGTTGTTAGACTTGTTTGACAATTGTATTTATTTGTTCAAGATTTATGGGTGTTTTTCGTTAGAGACTGGGCGCAGACAGTGTGAGCATGGCTGCATTTCTGCAGTTGTCCTTCCTGAATGTATCTAGTAGCAAGGAGCTCCCGAAGCAGCCCGAGGTTGCCTATGGTCCCTGACTGTCCTGCTTCCATGGTTAACACTTTCTCAAAAGGTTTCAGTGTTGCCTAGGTTGTACAGCAGATTTGTTGTGTCAGATTCTAGCTGACCACCCACCCTAAATCATTAGTAAATTAGTAAATTTTTGTACCATTGGTAGTCCTGTGTCTCTGTAGTTCTAAAGAGCAGCCTTTTCAGTGTGATGAATGTAAACTTTCTGAACAGGAGCACCTCTGTATCCACTCTTCAGGCTGGCAGGGCAGTAAATACTGACCAGCATAGCCTCTCAGCCAGTGCAGAAATGTCCTTCCAGCCTCCCCAGATTGGGACAGACCTGTCTGTTCTTACTTCTGGCCTTTGGATTGGCAGCATCTCAGCCATAAAGTATGCATTAGGAATCAACATTTGGAAAAGTGCTTGCCTTCTTTGGGTAATGGTAAAAATTTTGCACTTAAGCTTAATAAAAGAGAATCTCTTCCAACATGACATAGTAGGAGGAATGCAAATCCTCTCTGGTGTCACATAGCTACAAGGAGCAGAGTTTCCCCAGGACTCAGAGAGAAGCCTGCCATATCAATGTCTGCCTAGCAACTGAAAGGTGACACGTGGAGCCTCCTTTTCAACTCATTTCCTCTTGATGAGAGGAAGGGATCCTCCTGCGAGTTATTACCTGAAATAATACCATATGGTAAAATGTAAACAACATCTGCATATTCATGTAATAATTTCATCTGTTTAATTAGTTCCAGCAAAGCAGTTTACCCTCTGAGGCCCTTGCTGTCAGCTCCACGCTCATACATCCATGCCCTGCTGTCGAGCCTGACAGCCATCTATTGTTCATTCACTGCTTCCACCTCGCCACTTAATGTAAGTGAATCTTCTGAGGGGTGGAAAGCCTGTCCCCATTGATCCAGATGTAAGGGCTGGGGGGAGGAAAGTAAATATCTGTCAGCCTGGAATATGGATACTAAGAGCAAACTTGACAGATCAGGTGGCTTTGTGGGTTTTTTTGAGGAGAGGGCTGGCTCTTGGTTTAAGTGTTGATCTGGACTGCAGACTTTGTACAGTTGTCCAGCCTTTGCTCTCAGGACAAGGCACTTCCAAACGTGGTGAATTCAGCAGTGGAGTAGCAGCTTTTCAGTCAGCTGTGTTTCAGTGGCAGAGTAATGACAGCATGCCTACTGGTGCAGCAAAACACAGGGCCCTGGAGGGCTGTGTGGATTGGCCAAGCAGGTTTTCGGAAATGCACGTCAACAAATGCTGCTCAGGACAAACTGAGAGTGTAAAAGCATTAAGTCTGACTGGAAAGGTCCCTGGAATATATTTCTAGAGTCTCCTGGCTCATGTAAATAAATTATATTGTGGGTCACATGTAACAATAAGCTGTTCAGCTCACCTTCAAAAGGAAACACATTATGGGAATATAAACACTCCATGGTAATCTTACACCTAAGTAGGGGAAAGTACTGCAGTTGGATGTGGCAAAGTCAATATCATAATAAGGTGCTACTAATAATGCTTGCTACTTATATGGCCTTTCACAGATTTGAGAAAACATTAACTGATTAGTCCTCCAAACACCCTGATAAAAAGAAGTAAGTAAGAATTATTGCCTTGTAAAAATAATCCGTATCTTATCACACACCCATTGCCATGGTATCTACACAAACAAGTGTCTGGCAGACAGTATTTCCATTGCCTTATGATGCACAGAGGTGAGATTGCAAGGTGTAGACACAGCTAGAGAGATTTATCATCTGCTTTCCTGAATGATGATCATATCTGTATTAATAACATTATCCTTTTCAGAAGATTTTCAGACCTTGTGGCTAGTGGCTCAGAAAGGAGAGATGTCCCATATGTCTGTGATCTTTCCTCATAGAAATGTCCCTGTCTGCATATCATGGAAGGAAATGTTTCTGAACTATCCAGGGTCCAGATACTAAAAAGCAGAGAAAGATTACAGTGTACCTAGATAGGTACACTGCACTGGAATAGTTTATCCTTGTTCTGTGTCCACAAGGGATTCTGCACGTGCATCTTGGATCTTTGGATCTTCTTCATATTATGCAGTGAACACATTTAGGCATAAGCTGTAGTGGTTAAATAAGAGGTACTAATGTGTTCATCTGTATCATACTGTCACTGAAAGAGGTAAAGAGGTCTTTCCTGCTTACAAAAAGAAGACTGGAACCACCAGAAACCACCTGCATGCTGTCTGTCGGAGTGCTTCAGGTTTCCCTCTTAGCAGCTTGGAACAGTGTTAGAATTATTCCTTTAATGCTCTTAATCTGACCCATAAAATAACGGTTCACAGTAGGCAGAAACCCAAAGCCTTTTTAAGGTGAGTTATGTTGCCAAAGTCTCCATGACCAGATAATATCAGAAAAGGGTCACAAACATCCCACTTGCAGAATTATCCATAAGAGAATTCTAACTTCTGTATCATGTTACCTGTGTTGTGGGCACACTGTACAGAAATTGTAGTTTCCTCCTGACTATTTCATGCAGTAAACTGAAATAACCTTTAGACCACGGAAGTTAGAACAGATTACCTTTATGAAGCTAATGAGTAACTGCTCTAATTGTTACCTTGCACACAGTTATAGAATGTTTTCATACACACTGTGGTATAGAAATTAATGTCTGGAAGCTCTTTGAAAAGCTAATTTGTCATAAATTAAAATAATAGGAATTTAAATACAACAATAAAATGTCATTGAATTAATGATGAACTTTACAAAATAATATTGGATATAAGAAGAAATTAATAATGTATTCATGATAGGTTCATCAGGCTAAAAAATAAAACTCTAAATGAAGTTCTTTTTCTCTGGAAAGAATGGATGCCTTTTACCTAGGAAATGGGTAAGTTGTGCTTCCCCATCAATATGAATTCAATTCTATATGAAAAAACTTTTAGGGTTGAGAGATTCTTCTTGTCTTGGTGTCTGTTTTATAGTGCTGTGTGCTGAAACAGACAGGAATTATGCAATGGTAAGCGGATTTAATATCTCTTCAATTTGGGCAGTGTTGACTAGCATTAGATTAGTCACACTGTTTAAAATGCCATTAATTATCAGTTTATAAGAAAATAATTTTATATGATGAGAAACAAAGTAATATGAGTTTGACTTTTAAACTTGCAGATTTCTGATATCCTGTGTGACATTATTTAAGTCTATAGTTCTGGACTTTTTTTTGTTCTATAATGTTTTTTCCTTATCTCATTGTCACACTGAAATTATATCTATTCTAGATAAGTCTATGAAGGAGCAAAGACCTGTATTGAATTTGAAATTATGACCTATAATTAATATATTTATTAATGTGAAGTATTAGATAGTCCAGTCGTGTGGGTATTACCTATGGTATTATAAGAGTTCAGTTACAACGGTACTCTGACATTATCCTACATACCTCAAAAACAATTGTATTACTTCAGTACTAATCTAAAAGTCTCTCAAGTCAGACAAAATTATAGCACAGGTGGTTGTATAGTCTTGCACATTTCTGTAAAGCTATGTTTCATTAATATTCTGGAAAGAAACCCTAAAACTAATGGATTCCTTCCTCCTTTCTGCTCTTTAAGTGCAATAAAATTGTTCCTTGCCATTTTTTCTCTATTAAATAACTTACATGAAGCAATTTCAGGCAGGCCCTGAAATGCTTTCTAAATTAGATGAAAGAAAAGTCCATTATATTTTAAGTCTATAATTGTTACAGTGTTTTTATGCACAGATCCAAAATAGTTTCTAATGGACATTTTAATGTAGGGAAGATAATGGTGTTTTAGTGAGGTAACACTGCTGGCCACAGCAGGGTTAATTTATCAAAATAATTTTAAATGTAGTTGCTTAAAGCACATAACTTCACAAATTTTGCCTAGCCAGAAGTTTCTTTAACGTGTTCACGACAAAACTAAGTGCATCCAGAACTGGCATTTTTATTTTTACCATGGAAGTTAAGCTATCTGGGTTATGTTCCCAAAACAGAAGCCTTAATGACCTTTATTCTATATTTCTTTCCATAGATTATTGCGATAAGGAAACCCTCGTGTCGCGACCCACTGGCGTCTGGCTAATCCGATGGTATTCGTCACCGCATTGTCCGTGATCAATAACTAATTATCAAAGTGGCATTTCTTTTCAAGAGCTCCTTGTTAAAAAATGGCTTTTGGCTGAGAGTGGAGGAAAAAGGTCGCCACTTTGACATGGTTGCAAGTCTTTCAAAATCCAGTGGGCCGTCCGATTGAATTACTGTCCCAAACTAATTGATATAAATTTGAACAGAAGAATGCTTGTTACTACAGAATGTCATAATGATATCCCTGGCAAGAGCATGTCAGTGGGAAAAAAGGAGAAAGGACCAGCACTAGTCTCAAAGCATCCAGACAAGTTGCAGAACAGGACTATTAACAAAATTAACAGGAACAAAACTGTACACCAGTTCCTTCTTCCCAGCCACTCTGATCAGACAGTGAAGAAAGAAAAGCATTAACATTTCCTTTTGAACCTCATCCTTTATTTCAAAATGGCCTTTAAAAAAACCTACTGGAAAAAATAATTGCAATGTCAAAGGACTGGAACTTGATGATCAGGAACCAGAAGTGTCATTGGCTCTACGGGAATCGTGAGTGAATATATGTTGGAATTCAGCTTTAGTCATAAGGCAGAATTTGGCAGGTAGTTTCCTTAACAGGCTTTTAAGCAGCCTTCAAAACTGTGCCTTTGAAATATGATAGCCTTCTCTAGAGAAAGTTGGACTGTATAAGCCATGTACCTTTGAACTGGGAGAAAACCTCCAAACACTTAGGATACAGTAAGGGAAATCATAAAAAATATGGTGAGAATGGGAAAATGTTTTTGTACCATTAATGCCTGAAATCTAATGCATTTTCTTGAATGTCATTTGGAGATTGTCGGCTTGGAAAGCTTTGAAGACTCAATTTTCATTGCAAGGCAACTGGGCATGTGGAAATTCTGGCTTTTGGGATATTTTTCAGATCAGACTGACTTCTGCCTCATGACCTACATTCTTCCCTGAACTGGGAATTGCTAAGAAGTCCAGGAAAAAGTTGCCCTGTAAAGAGTATGGTATATTCTGGGAAAGGAGTGTTGTAAAGCCTTTTTAGGGGGCATAACTGGGCTTAACTCATGACTGAAATTGATAAATTGAATCTGTTAGTTCTGTGATCAGAAAAGTTGTCAGGTAGCTGGCTAAAATATGCCATTTTAGCCACATCCAGTGCAAGTCCTATGGTTTCTGAGGAAGAGAGGAGAAAAAGACATTTGTACCTAATTGGAAGGAGTGAGTTTATGTGCTTTTTAATGTCTCATCTTGAAAAGCTCCAGCTGGATCGAGTAAGGAATATCTTTCCTGCAAACTTACCGTATTACTAATGATAAACCAAAGTTGACCAATGAATTGACACAGGGACTTTCATCTCTTGAGTAGATTTGGAGATTCCCTTCAGACTGTTTCTATCAGTAAACTGAAGTTTGATGACTTGTCTGTAGTAGTGGTAGTGTGAAATAATGAGTCTCCACACAATCCTTATGGTCAAACCCCAGTGCTACCCCTGTGCAGTGTTTTTGTCACAGCTTCAGCACAGAGACTCAGGAGCAGATGAGTTGGAGACACCAAACAGGTTTTGCTGGTGGAAGTCCTCTCGTTTGGAGTGGGTTGTAGCAGGTGACCATTTTGAAAACAGGTTGGTAATGCTTAACTCAGATTTCATAGAAGTCTGACAGGTTGTTGCTGGAGATGGAGTTCTTGTTTGGATAAGACCACCATCAAGCCACATTTTCCTGGCGTGTCAAAGCCACAGAACAAAGTGGGAAACCACAGGGGTCTGGAGATTCAGGTTCACATGGTTTTGGTTACAAAGGGGAAGCCTACTTGTGCTGACAAAGGATCTAAGGTAGTGAAGTTCACCACATCCAGTTCCCACTCTGCCTTCCATATATGACTTTATGACTGTCCTCTTATGCTGAGGGCAGGAAATGCCTTGTGATGGCAAATAGCTGAGCCATCTCTGACAGACTTACATCATCACAGAGTCACTAGGGAGCCCTCTTCTTGTCTTCCATGGCTGCTTTAAAGACACTTTGTGAGGCTTTCTTCTTTAGCAGACCAGAGAATTCAGCCTGAAAGCCTGTCGGGCGGGTCAGCCACTGTCTAGGTCAACCAGTCTTGCCCCTTAATTATTCCCTCTGGCACTACATTCACAGGGTGATGGAAGTAGAAGCTAAATATAGGTCCTCTATATACAGGATCTCTATATTTTTGGCATATATGAAACCATGTCTATACTGTTATTATTGGAGTATACGTTTGCATCGTTGTATAACCTGGAGGAGTTCTAATGTGTGAAAAAAGACTGTAATTTGTGAACTAGTTCCAGATTCAACCAAAAACATAACACTATCAGAACTGACTTATTATGTTATTAAGGATTTTAGAATTTATGTCAGCTCTTAACAGATAAAAGCAATTGCTCTGAAAGAATTAAAATTGTGTGCGTGATTTGATGCTGAATTGCTTCCTTACAAAAATTGGTGTAGTCCAAAGAACAGTGTGATCCAAAAGTCAGTGTAGTCCCTAAAAATCAGATTTAAAATCATCTGTGTCTAAATTATATTCTTAGATGTACAAGAAAGGGAACATTGAAAAAGAGTAAGGTCACTTAAATACCGTAACACAACAAAAACATTTAAGAGGATTCTGAGAAGAGAGACAAATTATTTGAGATCCTGAAAATACTTTCCTTGTTGAGAAACTTGGAGAGTTTACTTAACTTTTCTGATAGAAGCCTAGAAGCTTATTCACTCCTGGTCTGCAAGACATTTCTAACTGACAGAAATGTTTTCCTGTAGCTTAAACCTCAAGATGATTAGAGCTAATCCAAGTTAAAACAGAAAAATTCAAATTTGAAACAAGGTGATACTTTCAATACTTCATTGCTTTCTGCAATATTGTTAAGAGAAATTTGACAAAATATTTGTAGAACATTTGAAATTTCCTTTATCCCTAGATGGGAATCAGGGATTTTATCCTCACACTTCCTAACATCATTGGTAATGTCCTCAGTAGGTGATTCTTTATTAATATTGTAATCTCTTTCACAGAAGTAAAAACTTATCTGAATTTTAATTATGTAGTAAACCACATAACTTTGAATCCAGCTAATTGTCCCAAAGTAGTGAATATATAAATATCTCTGAATATCTCACACTTACTGCTTCCATTTAACACTTCCTGTGTTTCTCTTTTTGCTGTTTCGACACAGAGCCAGAGCAAAGGGCCATATGTAGCTAGATCAAAGCAGGAGTCTGTCCAGAAAGAAGTTGTGACTCATGAATCATAACTAATCCCTTGATTACCCTCAGATGGTACATTTTATTTCCTTTCTTGTATCTGGCCAGCTGTTGCTCCTACTGCTGATCCTGCTGGTGTTTTACTGCTTTTATTGGCACTGCTGATGTCTTTCGGTAGTCGTGTAAGAGCTGAAATGGGGATCCAGGAGAGCAGTTGTGCTCCACTCAGAGCATTCATGGCTGAGAAGCTGCAGTGGAATTGGCAGGAGAGCCTCCTTTCTTCCTCTAACAACTCTTAAAAAGGCCTTGAAGTTTTATTGTGGCAGTTATCACTTTAATATCTGAATGGCTCCCAGGTTAGCTGAGTGATGGGCAGGAATCTTGTGGTTGCTGGATGTTGGCTCCTCTTTAGGAATCTCTGCTGGTGAATGTAGAGGAGAAAAAGCTTAGAAGTCCTTGTCTGCATCAGCATTATAATGGGATAGAATTCTCAGTACTTCCAAATTCATGTTATTTGTTTAAGATTATTTAATTATACAAACCATTAATTTATCTGTGTACATGTATAATCCTTATTTACAGCTGTAATTTTCATTTTGTTTCCAATCCATTGCTGTAGTATCATGAATAGTAAGCCCGGGTTAAATTTTTTATTTGAAATTTTGATACAGCATTTGAAGGAAAAATTGGCAACAAAACAGGCCCAGTAAAATAGTTTAAAATAGTTATACACGCAAACAGACACCCAGCTATAGCTGTCTGAATCTGAAAATCTGTGAGAAAAGCAACTATAAAAATTGCTAATATTATGCACTCAAAAAAAGAATAGAGATAGAACTAACCAACTCTGTAAAACATGGAACTGTAATCTTGCAGCTATTTCTGTACTACACACAGCCACAAGCACCCAGGTAGATTTTCAATTATTTTTTTTTAGCAAGCAGCAAATCAGCTAAGAAAACCCAGCACTTCATTTATGGACATTATTGATCTAAAACTTGTTTTTCCACCTAAGTCAAAGTGACAAAAACTTCTCTAAAGTGAAACAAGTTCAAGCACTCTCAGCCTGGTTCCCATTAAACATCACAAGAACATTGCGGTTTGACATTTATCTGGCAGCCTTAAATGTGAAAGACCAGTGTAGCTGGTAGACAGAGAAAGGAGAGGCCTCTTTGGCATCACTAGGGATGCTTTTACCAGGTTAGGGTCAGGTGGGATGACAGCAGAGTGGAAGGAGGTAGTCTCACTTCACTGCAGACTTGAACTATATTTGACCTCCAGGGTACCAGTGACTTGGAAATTGCAAGAACGTGGAGCTGCCCTTTATAGAAATACAATTTCTTGCCATTCAAACAAAAAAAAAGCTAATTAAGTATCCCTTATCTGATGTAACCCTCATCCAAACAGAACTGGGGATCATCCTGTTGCCGTTCTTGGAGAATGTAGCTGTCGGAGACAATGGTGTTGGTGGCTGCAATTTGAATGTAGACCTTAAGGAATCATGATTCCAAACTTCTTGGTGCCCTTTCCCTATCAATCAAAAAGAATCGTATGAAATAATTATTAGGCTACATAATTATTTTACAAAATAGAAGGTGTTTTTACTGCACATTTCCATTTTAGTACCAATCATTACTTCCCTGAATACTAATAACAGCGTTAAGCATTAATAGCATGTTTTAAGGTAAAGGGTCAATAGTCTAAGACCTATGAAAGAACTCTGAGCATTTGCAATGTAAAAGAAACCTTTCACTGAAAAGTGTTAAATAATAAATGTATTTCTGGGGGAAATATTATATTGTGATCCGTTTGGAGAGAAATGACAATTTATAGGACGTCACTCAGCTGCCCCTGTATAAAATATCTTTAATAATGCTGTGGCTTCACACTTGATACAGAGGTTCACAGAAAGCTTACAGCTCTCTGCAGAGGTCAGTAGTATCATACTCATGGAGGGGAAACTGAGGCACATAATCACTCAGTGCACCAGTGAAAGGAAAGGGTTCTGAACTGGTGACTCAGTCCTCTGAGTGCAAGGAAATGGGGCCTTTTCTTTATTTCCAACTAGTGAGACATCTTCTAATAGTTCTTTTAAAAGTATAATGGGCACACGGGGGATAGTGAACTTATTCAGGAAAGGTAAACGTGCTTTAAATGTCTTTGCTCAAGTTGATTTAAGCTGCACAATTTGAGGAATGGAGGGGGGTAAGAGGAAGAAATATCACATATTAGTTTGAATTTCCTTTCTATGTCTTCATATGAGTATTGACAAGGGAACTGAAGCCTCAAGAAAGCCAGCTCAAGTCTGAAATCTTCTTCGCCGATTGAAGTCAATGAATTGACTCTTCATCAAGAAATCATCTCCTCTCTGTGGCATTTTAAGTCCCCCAGTTTGTTTTTCTTTTCAGGCTTACTCCAGTTGTTTTTAACTGTGGTATGAATATTTAAGGTCCCAGTAAGCTACCTTTTTTCTCATTAATTTTTTCTCTCCTTATCCTGTAGGTATTTCCATCTTCTCAGACTTGTGGCCACTTTGGATTCATAATCCCAAATGATATTTTTAAACCGAAATACCTCTATCTTACAAACCCTAGTAAGTGTTCACTCATAGGCACAGGCTGGAGGAACAACCAGAACTTCTTATTTATTATTATTAATATTATCACTAATATTATTCTTAATTACTGATCTATGAATAGTTGATCTATGGATAGTATTAGGAAAAAGGTAACGCAGTTCAGTTCAGTTGCAGTGCATCCAGGTGAGTCACAGAGGTAATAACAGAGGTGGTTGTCATTTGCATATTCAGTACTTAAAACATTCCAACAAAAAAGGGAAAATACCTTAGATTTCCCCTTGGAAAATGACTATTTATTTAGTGAAGCCTTATGTAAAATGTACGCTATCTAAATCTCCTTTAATCTGTGCCCATATCTGAGGTTCCCAAATTTTTATTTCTTTTTAATGCCTAACCAATCATAACATTTGTTTGCAGAGCACATGAAACCAATGAATACTGTTCCAGTGGAGCAGGTTCTTTTCCCAGAACCCACAATGAATCAACAAGTTTCAAGTGAGATCGAGAACTACTTGAGATTCTTTCAGATTCAGGTCAGTCCTGCAGGTCTGCTCATGTTTCCTTGAGCACCACAACTCCTACATGAGTCAAATATTCCCCTTCACAAACTGTCAGCAGATTGCTGACAGTTTGTCTCATTGTGGAAGGGAGTGGAGTTTCTTTCTGGGAAGAAGCTCCAACAGCAGATAAAACACAGAGTTTGAGTGGAAGGTTGTCTCCATCAAATTGTCGCATGTTCCACTGCCATGGAGTTTTTCCATGCATCCTTAACAAGAACTTAAGAAACAGTAATTCAGTGGAGCTTGTGCCCGTTCTTCTGGTCATTAACAACAATTATTTTATAATGCTATAGAATACATATCTGACTGTTAAAGAGTTAAAGAAAAAAATGAATCCTGTAAAAAATCAGGCCATCGTATAATGCCTCCTCATTGCTATAATGATATCAGTTGCAACAAGTCCAATGGCTGACCTCATTACAAGGGTTTAATTGCATTGTTACACAGTTTCACTTCTTCTCTCTGGCCTCTTTCTCTTTATGACAGCTTTAGAAAGGAATTTCAGCTTGAGGTCAAAGGAAATTAATTACTGCTTTCTTAATCTGTGCTCATCTACATTTAGAAAACTTGGGGCTTTTCACTAACATATTTGTGTCTCATTTCTGTGTAGACCCAAAGTTATAAGACTTTTGTCCTTTGTGAAAGTGCATAAATAGCCTTTTTCATATCAGAGGCCAGATTTTTTTTTCACGTCATTTACAGTCGTGCACATATGGACGGATGCCAATGGAACCAATGGAATGTCTCTGGATGTACATTCAGGGTGGCTGAGGTAAGGCACTTGCAATCTTTGCTTCAGACTAAAGATTCATGGTGGATGCCAGGTGTTAAAGGAACCATTAACTACAAAACCAACCCGAGAACAAAGGAAAACCCAACCCAATAAGATGTTACACTTAAGATAAAAGTCAGAAAGAAGGATCTTCAAAATTAAGTAGATACTTCCAGAGAGAGAAGGGTGAAAAAATATGACACCAGATTTTGCCTGCTACCTATCTTATGTTTTCACTAAATGTCATTGCTTAGTTAAGGACTCTCCAGTTTATGTCTCAAACAAATTATCATCCAAATAATACATATTGCAGTGCGTCAGAAAGAGACAGAGACACCATAACAGTAGTCCTCGGTTAGAAAGCAAAAATGTGCAAAATGTGGTTAAATGCTGTTGTAGCATGAAATATAAAAATAAAAACTCCCATATTAGGTCCCCAGTTATGTCCTGTAATGAGGTCATTTGAATTGATCTTTGCCTCTTCCATGAACTCTGGTTTTGAGAATAACTAAACTTCTACTAAGGAAAACTATGTTGTTAGTTTGAGATTAGAGAGATTACAATCAGAAGTGTCTCTAGGATGATTTGACAGATTAATGTGAGAGGGTATGCAATGCACTGAAGATAATCTGAACAAGTATTACCACCCTGCAAGCATGATCTGGTAGTTTAAATGTGTAAAAAAATTGTTATGTATTATGCATGTGTAAAACTACAATACAAGAAACATAAATTTTCTGCAGAACGTAAGTATTCCTTACAGGTACTTTGTGGTTCTGATTAAGTCATGGAAATGTTGACAAAGATGAAAAATTGGTAACTTTTGAGTCCTTTGACATAGAACATTTAAATTTTCACAAATTTATTCACTATCTTTTGATCAGCTTTGCCACCCACTGAAATTCCTGCTGCCAGAGCTGTGTGCTCTTTTTATTTTATTAGTTACTGCCTCCTTCTCCCCTTTCAAGTAGTAAGATTGGCAATAATAAAACTGCAGCTGCAAAACAAAGTAAACTCATTGAATAGTTTACCCTTCATCTATCTTGACTAAAATTCAACTCTGTTAAAAGCACCTACAAAAGGACCAAAGTTTCATCTAAGCCACTGTTAAACCCTTACCATGAGACCTACTTGCATTAAAGTGAGTTTCATTCTTGTGATTGCCCAGTTTGTAAACAATCTGTGTGCACCTTTTCCTCAATAGTTGTGCTTGTAAGGCAAGCTCGGACTTAAGACTGGGTTGTGCCGGTCAGACTGCCTGAACAGAAGAAACAACATAAAGTTCACCAAGACGGGAAAGCCACGGTGAAAAGAGGTCCTGAACAAGCCTGAACTTCAATGCAGCCATAAAGAGGTGTGACCCAAGAGGTAGATTTGTCTGAACTAAAGGAAGTACCTTGGATACTGTACTGGAGTATGACAGCCATGTGAACTTCAATTTGCAGTTGTTACGCAGGTGAGCAGCCAAAGTTTCATTTGCTCCGTCAGTTGAGAATACCCTGGGACTGATACTTAGGGAACTTAGACCCCAGGTAGCTCTAATCATGCTCTAATCACATTTTTAATTTTGTGAGAGACATGCCCTTGTAGGAGCTGGTCCAAGTCACAATGTAGTGGAGGTCTCAGATGTTGCACTGATTGGCAGCAAGAGTTTCAGTGAATTGATTGTCCAAGATGAATCACAGAACTGCTTAGATTGGAAAGATTTAAGATTATCAAGTGCAACTGTTGATGTGACATTGCCAAGTCCACTACATCTTCATGTCAGCTGGGACCTTCCCAGTGAGCCAGGAGTGCTGAGAAATGACCAGGGTGGCTCAGTGGGCATTTGCAGCAGCTCCCTCAGTGGCCTTGGGTGGATTCCAACCAGACCTGTGTGTCTAAGAGGTGTAGCTAGGAGGTCACTGATTATTTCTCCTTGGGTTATGGGGGCTTCATTTTGCTCCCTGTCCTCCAGCTTGTTTATCTAGAGAACAACTGGTCTTACTATTAAAGAATAAGGCAAAGAAATACCTCAGTCTTTTCTTCATCCTTTGTTGTTTGTTCTGCCCCTGCATCCACTGAAGGATAGGGATTCTCTTTAACCCTCCTTTTGTTGCCAGTGTATTTACAGAAACATTTTTTATTGTCTTTTATAGCAGCAGGCAGATTAAGTTCACATTGGGCTTTGGCCCTTCTAATTTTCTCCCTGCATAACCTCCCAACATCCTTATATGTCACACTGAGGTGTGAAGGGATTAAGTTGAAAGGCCTGGTTAACACAGACTTGGCACTGGTGACAGAATTAAGTGCTAATGATATATAACAAAATACTATTACATGAAACAGGATCTTTTTCACCCAGTTTTTTGATTCTTATAGAACTGGTAGAAGAAAATGAAAAACTATCCATCAATCAGAGGTCTGGCTGGGTCAGACACTTTGGTCAAGCAATGTGAGCAATTCCACCTACCTGCACTATAATTTATTGCAAAATTAATGCTGTAACATGCAAAGTCATTGTTTGATGAAGGTAATTCTTATTCTTAGGGAAGAAAAAAGGCAAAATTTGTTTCTTTCTCTCTCTCCCTATTTATTTTTTCTATCCTGGAAAGATGAAACCTTTACAATAATTGGGGGGATTGAGGATGAGTCACTTCAAATGGTTGAAGAAAGGACCTTGAGCAGGATTTGATAGACTTTCTCAATCATTGATAAACCAAGATATACTAAGAAAAAAAGAGAAAACAAGGTATTAATTTTTGTTAAAGTTTTCCTGCTTCTTTACAGCAGAATGAAATTGAGGCTTAGTGGGAAGAGTAAGTTTTGAAACACACTACTGACTATGAGAATTTTCAGGACAGCTTATTCTTAACCAGGATAAAATACAATAATTCACCAATTCATGGTCTTAATTGCACTGTTGCAAGGTAGGGAGACTAATGGCATATTCTTATTTTAAAATGTTTAAAATTATAGTTTGTTATAAAACAGGTCACTTATGTCTGGTATTTGATTGGCCTTGATTGCTTCGGAAAATTAAATTGTTACATTAGCTGTGAGGGTGTTCTAAGGTTTTCAGTAAGTATCATACAGACTTCAGACTTCATCAGAAACTGAGTGGAAATTTAAAAATTACCCAGTGCCTGCAGAATTCACAGCAAACCCTCACAGCATCCTGTTGTGAACCTTATGATGGGCGTTGTCCAGAGGGAGAAGCTGAGGTGCACAGAAAGGATTTTTCCTTTCCTAGACACTTGTAGATTTTCCTCCAGCTGCACCTTTTATTTATTTCTTCCTACGCTTTTCTGGTGCACGGTGCATTCTGCTGTGCAATGTGAAGAGGAGCAAAATCTCATAAAACTCTAGGGAGCAAAAAAAAGGAAAGAGCATCTCTCGCCTATCCATTGCTCTTTCTCTTGGTGTGCCTCATGAATAGTTCGAAAGATGTTGAAACAGATGAGATTCTTTACCTGCTCTCTATTCCACCACTTCATTCCTCCATCTCTTTTTCATATATATAGTGAAACTGATAGCAGCAGTTGAAGGTGGGATAACAGGAGGAGGTAGAGTTCTTCCTTGCAGAGGATTTACCCATGTTGTGTGCTGTTTCTTTGGGATTCCCTGAATGAGAATAGATTTAGGAGAGGGAGACTGACTGGAATGAATCTGAAGAGGAAACAAAGGAGTAGGGAGCAAGTGCTGCAACTATGAAGCAGCTCTATATGGGTTGCTGCAATACAGGATTTCAGATTTTTTTTCATTATGGGTCTATTTACTCTGCTAGGTATTCGAACACTGTGGTGAAATTGAAGTCTTGTTTTAGTTTTGTCATTTTTGTAAACTGATTTTAGGAGAAAAAGAGATGCACCGAAGACCAGGAGCTAAATCAGGAGTGTTAATATAATTTAATATATTAAGTAGTATAAGTATAAATATATTTAGTTTATAAATTGCCAGATGACTTTCCAGGATTAAAGGCAAAAAATACAGATAACATACAACTAATCAATTAAAAAATAAGTTATGATAGTTTTGCATTTTAATGCAAGTGAGGCAACCACACACAGCAGTAATACAGTTTATATTTCAAATAATAGCTCAGTAAAAAATATACAGTGGGAAGAAATACTGCAAAGGTATTGTCATTGCCAAGTTTTTCTTCCCTGTATTGTTTCTTTTGAAACTTACGCTGAAGGCTGCAATGTCTGGTGACCTGCATAAACTTGTATAGCAGCTGCTGTAGTGGTGTGATTCTATTATCCAGACTTCACAACTTACCTGCTGGGAACTTCCAAGAAATTATGTTATGGTGCAAGCAATCCAGATTTTCTTTTTGTTGAGGTTTCCCTACAAATATTATTGTGGGGGCCTTCAAGCATACAGTCTCCACCTGTGAGTGTGTATACATGGAATTGCACCTGAAATTGGGTACCTGCAAACACCTGCAGAACTAAGAATAGTTTTTCATTTTATCTAACTAAGCCTTTCTGTCATCTGACACCCACGTGCTGACTGCCCTAAAGGTTTGCTGCCACAAAGCTGGTCTGGAACTGCTTAAGAAGACACGAGCACAAGATTTTGATTTGCATTCCTGAACTTTGCCGAGTCTGGACAGAACTTTCAGCGAGTGTATCTTAACAGCCTCATGTGGTTATCACATTTCAGTGATTTAAAGGGTATGTGTGGCCCTCACCAGTTTTTGCTGGTCTATTATCCTGGTCAAGGTCTGCATTTTTTCGGGATAGCATCATGGTGCAGGGATTGTGCAGTGAAGCACCAGTTGAAAGCCCTTGCCAAAGTTCCCTGGAGTAGTTTAGGAAAAGTATCAAATGCTCTGTGCTGTCCCTGGCAGGCAGGTACAAGTGCAGGTGTTGGAAACCCCTCCTGGAGGTGCCACATTGCCAACTGAAGGGTTCAAAAGAAATTTTGTCTTTCACAAGACAACACTGTCCCCATTGCAGGGTAAGCTTCTTGCTTTCAGGTAATGCCTATTTCATCTGCTGTAAAGACACACATGAAAAAAGGGCTGGCATTAGCCACATATCCATAAAAGCCTAGTAGCCAAGAGTATTATCTTTATTCAGAAGAAGTATGGCACTTTTAAGGTTCAGAAACATATATAAAAATTGGGTTCTGAAATGGTCATTTTTCCCCTCTGCTATGCCATTATAGCGATCATCCAAGCTTCTGCAAGGTAAATACTTTTGGAAAATAAGTGGAAATTTGCTGCAAATCAGTCCCTTTTGTGCATGGCCACAGGAGCATGTTGAAATGTTTGGACACTAATACCCATTCATTTTCTTGGCTCCATAAATAAAAGCCGCCAGCTATGTGGCGGCCGTGAAATGGTATTCTTCAGGACCCAGCAGGAAGCCCCATCCTTATTACCACTGCAGGGGGCAGGACAGGCCCAAAATAGCAAGACAACTAAATCAAGACATTTTCAATGTCTAACAAAATGACTGTGGTTTAGAGAGAAGCAAAAGGTTGGAAAAAATTGGACAGCTTTTATACTTAGCATAATACCTTTGTTAAAAGAGTTCAGATAAGAAAATCAGATCTCAAAAAAAAAAAAAAAAAAGGCAGCATAAGCATATTTCTGAATATAATTTAAAATATGCAAAGACCTGATGGAACCAGAGGCAGAGCATGGGGATATCTGGAGGGACATCTTGCTCAAGTCATATTTTCCTAATGGTAGCCCATGGTTCCTAGTAAATAGTGTCTTCTGGCAATATTGTTGTTTCTTTGGTTTTGATGGAACTGAAAGGTTTGAAAAGAGACACTGGAAATTTGTTGGTAAAATTTGAAATCTCTTTTTGTCTACAAAAATTTAAAAAAAAATATAGTACTGATATGGAGGAAAGGTTTTGGACTAAACCCTTCATTTTTCTACAGATTTACTTATTTTTATGGGTTTGCTACACCAGGCAATATGATGCTAGATTTTGGCATAAAAACATCCTGAAGGGTCTCAGTCAAAATAAATATGGTGGTGTAACTTGCTGTTTTACGTAGCTGAACTGTGCTGATCTGGGAAAATATTAAAGTAGTTTAAAAAACTGGGCTTCAGTTAAATAGAGTATTTCAAGTGTACAGAAAATCAGTTCGGGGCATATTTTGTGTAAGTTAATAAAAGATTAGACTGTTGAGGTTTAATGAATTCACAGTTCATTGCTGTACTCCAAAACCAGTATTTAATTCTTTACAACCACACCACTAAGATAAGTATGGGAGAAATATTATTTTTATTTTAATTTTATTCATTTGTGATGTGATTCTGATTATAAATTTCCTTAAACAAAGTTGAATTAAGGATATGCCTGACACATTTCAGTGACTCATATATACGGATATATACCTATAAGTTTATATTTGTGTATACAAGTTTCCACACATTTTGGGGAATTAAAACAGTTACTTGGAATGTCTCATTATAGAAGGAAATATTCAGTGTTAGTGCCAAGAGAAAATAACCATTTTACCTGGCCATTAAATTTACTTGAACTGCAGAGGAGAAATTATTAAGGCACAAAATGTTAGAGAAAAATGAATTCAGTATATTTCTGAGAATTGTCTTGTAGACTAACCAAGGGCTTTTGATAATAAAAATAAAGCCTGAAAATGAAAAAGGGGGACCCAGAGTGACAGTTCAGTGCTGTTTCCATCTTCAGTGGGACTTGAGACTTCCACCTTAAACTCCCTGACCATTCCAACTTTTTAATGTTGGCTTTCCTAGCTCTTCTTCAGAGTAATCCAGACTGTCCAGGGAAATTTGTATACATCAAAATATTCAATTCTTTTCTTACAGGCATAAGAGAGAGAACTGATTGACTCTATGTGGCTCAGGAAATTCCAGTCTGAGGAGTAAAATCATGACCTATGTAAAAAAAACCCTTACATGGTCATGTGCAAGGGATTGAGACCACATATCCTTATGCTTAGACATGGCCACATGTGGTGGCTTATACAATCAGAACTCTGCTACAACAAGAACCCCAGAAATAAGAAAAACTAAATCTATTTGTTGTCCTTTCTGCAGTAATTGAAAGAATCATTAAGGGGACAATCCTGGTTGTAGCTGGAGACAAGAGGACACAAGGAAGTTCCAAAGGTGTCATTATGGATGTGGAACCCAGCGTGCTCCATCCTGTAAGATCTCAGCATCATTTTTGTTTCACCTCCTGCCTGAGTGGCACAGATTTTACAGAAAAGGTAAGTTGTGCATCCAGGGTGGTGGTGACCATAAACCCAATCCTCATGCACTGGAGCACAGGTGGCCTCGTGCTTCCCTTCACAGCAGTAACTTCAGGCACACCTTTGGGGCACTGAAGTGACCCAGATACATAAGGCTGCTGGCTGCCCAGCTGTACCACTCACCTTCCTGACCTCCCAGGCTGAAAAAGCAAAGGATCAACCAGGCTACAAAAGAAAATGCAGCAAAGGATACACTGGTGTCAGGACTATCATTATCATAATTGACACTACTGAAATAATTCAGACATTAAGCCTGTAATCTCTGCTGCTGTTTGTATCTGCTTCATTTAAAAGTTACAAGGCCAAAATTCATTGAAACCAGTGGAGGTAAGAGGGAGGTAGGGGAAAAACCACCCATTCACTTATTTCAAATTTGGCTTGCTGAGTGCCTGAAAAAACCTTGCCAAATTCTTTGGAAGCTTGTAGTTGCAAAATGAATTCCAAAATAATTAACATTGGAAGTACGATTTAACAAACTTACATTTGATACGTGGTAGAAATAATACCTGGAACATCTTTCTTATGCTCAGCCTTTTATGACTCAGATTTTAATGATCCTAATAAACATTAGCTTACCTAATAAAAACTCAAGTATTTTGGAGCTGGTGCACAGTATGTTAACTGCATCTGGTGTCAACTGGAGCTAATTAATATTTTTATAGGTGTCTTCTCTCCACTATGGTTTAAAGGGAAATATTGTGGGGTGCTTACATCAAAGCTGGAGGCAATTGAGAGCTGTGCTTGCTTCCCAGGCTGAACTGATAGCAAGGAGACCAATTTTTATAGGATTGTAAAAGCTGACTGTGGCTGGGGTTCATGCAGAGAAGCACTTTTCCCTGTAGCTCTCACAATTCAGCACTAATGCTCGTGGCTTGTTTGCTGCGAGGTGGCTGGTGAGATGGATGGAGGGACAGGGACAGATAAACTGGCAAATAGTTCTGCCTAGACTTAGACAAAGCACACAGTGACCCAGACAAACCACACTCTTTTTTTTCTCTCTCCCCCTCCTTCTAAAGGCTTTAAAAATGTGCTCTATCAAGCATTTACTTGTGGTGCAGATAAGATTTATCTAACAAGACTGGGCTAAAATTAAAAGGAAAGATGAAATAGCACAAGCGGTGCTAATATGTGTTTTGAAGCGTACCAATCGGCCAGTGCAATGTCACAGCCCTGGGCTACATTTGCAAGTGGTCGAGCATCTCCTTTTTAAAAGGTTAACCTACAAAGAGCGCACAAGCCCCTCTCTATGAATATGGGCAAACACCCAGGGAGCTCCACAACAATAAGAAAATAATGACATCAACCTGACCATGCTTAAGTACATAACATGCTGAAGGTTCACGGTTGTGTGGCCTGGAACAATAAAGGAAAAATAAAGAAGCCTGCTTGGTAGGCCCCAGCTGTTATTAGCCATGCTGTGAGATCAAGGGAAGGTATGATATGGGCTGCCATTTCAATTGAGACCAGGTTAATCTCTCAATTTGTGGAAAAGAAAAACTAAAAAAAAAAGGGGAAAAAAAAAAAAGAAAAAACAGGCAGGGAGAGAAAGCAGTCTTTACTCCACAGTGCTACATATGGGAGAAATAACAATATCCCTATTTACATAATCTGTCTTTAACCCTTTCCTAATAGAGACTTAATTTCCTAAGAGTCACAAACTGCAGATTTAATTTTCCTGCCCCCCAAAATGAAATATCAAACCTTTGTTGGCCGTTTCCCATTGGTGCTGCCATCGTTTGAGGCTGACATCCAATGCTGCTGAGGCTTACCCAGGGGGAACCTCTGGTTGCTGCTGGAGGATCAGAACTGAGTGTAAAGACCATGGATGCCTCTGGTTTTCTGTCACTAATCTGTCTCTAGCACTGGTTAAGTAATTTGAAATTTGTCCTATTTACAGGCCTAAATTATGGCAAATCATACCAAGCTCTTTTACCAATGCTCTCAACTAACATAGCGCAGTTTTCAAGTGAAAAATAGTCCTGTTTGTGTGGCAGTAGTGTGTGGAGGCTATGTGGGGCTTGCTCTCAGAGATGGTTTTCTTGTGTAAGAGATGGAAGCAGTGAGAGGCGTCCAGACTCCTCCAAGGTCACCCTCCAGCCTCCCTCCCTGGGACCCGGCTCGAGGCACGATTTCCAGCAGGTCCCTGCAGACTTGGAAAACTGAAGCTTTAAGATTGTAATTTATGAAATAATATTCTGGAGACAGTGCATTTTACTGCTTGGAATTTATGATGTGTAAGCCAGAGTGTGTGCACAGCCCAGGAGGCTGCTGTAGATATTTGACTTCTCCTGACTGCTGTCCTCTGCATCAGCCCTCTGGAGTCAGGGGAGATTGCTCCTTCCTCCCGAGCATCTGAGCATCATCACAGGAGATGAGGAAGGGGAAAAGGGGCCCTGCAGCAAGGGCTGAGGCCACGGTGCTGCTGAGGCTGGGGAGTGGGCAGGGCTCTGCAGGGAATGCCCCGAGCATCCGAGGGAGCCAGGGGACTGTGCACAGCCTGCCAACATTTAGAAAGTCACTGAGCTGCTGATCCAGGAGCAAGCCTGAGGGAAAGGACCCACTTGGTTAGGACACAAGAGAATTTTGTTCAGTTTTTCACTCCGTTTTCTGTGTTCTTTGATTTTTCTGAGTTTGTTGGTTGTTGATCTCGTGCCTTGTTTATGCAAAACTCTCCCTGGCATTTAAAAAGATAGCACTGAGTTCTTGGGTTTTTGCGAAGAAAAACATGCAGCAGAGTCATCTCAAAGCCCTGCTCCCTCAGCATCACAAGTACTAAGACTGGTGATTTATTTTCCAGGTATCCCAATGATTTGAGTGAGTTAAAATAGCTGAATGAAGCTGAACAAGGGCAGAGGTAAAATAGGAAGGAAGTGGCAAGGCAGAAAACATGTCCCTAAAAACCGAGGTGAGCAGAATAGCCACTATGCAGTCACTTTGCACTGAGTTACCATCCTCTACCATCCTCAAAAGGTTGATGCAACTGTAGTAGCTGTATTTATTATTTTCTCTCAGATGAGTGCAGCTCAGGTTCTCATGACTTCACATTGTGACATTTCATTGCTAGTTCATGACTTAAGCACACTTTACTATTTAAACAAAAAACAATTTCCATGTAGGTCCAGATTACACTAATTTTGTTTAAAAGTCTTAAAAAAGGAAGGACTATCAGAATTTGTTCCTGGACGATACCTGGATGCAGTTAGTTTTCTTTTATTAGTGTAACCATGGTATTTCTATTTTGAAAATAGAAAATGTTCTTTTAAGAAAATCCTGTTGGTATTGTAAAGTATAAGTTATTGCAGATAAGGAGCTATATTGATAGCCTTGTAAAGTTATTTGTATTTTCTAACTGCAGTAATATATATTTTTTTTTTAATGGATGGTCTTCTGTTAAAAGTGGAAATGGACAGGATTTGCTTAAAATATTAATGGTGACCAACACCTCTGCATGAACATTTTTGGTGAAGATTCTTTATCATTTTCGTTTTGCCTGAAATCAGTGACTTTGTTAGAACCTAAAAATTTATATATCCATGGAGAAGTTCTTTTTTCTGCCGCATTAATTTTTTCATAGCAGTAAATACTGAAGTTCAAAGGACTTGAAAGCACCTGTTTGTTTCCATTTATTTTTCAGTGTTAGATGAACGCATTAAAAATATATTTCTCAAACTGTAAGTTCAAAGGGGTCAAACAGTGGTTAAAACCAAAACCCTCTCCTTAGGCTCCTGTGTAGTCATTTTTCAGAACTATCCAGCCTGTGTCTTAGATATTCCTTCTGCAGTAAATATTCTTCCCTTCTCAGTGGGCTCAGTAGCTCGGTTCTTTACTGAATTGACAGAGCTAACTTCATCTTTGCCAGATTTATGCAGCTTTCTTGAGGAACGATTTTGCTCATATCCACTGAGCTCTGCATGGTCTGTGGCTGCATCCCCTCCTGTACCCATTGTGTCTTTTCCTCAGTGCTTTAAATTCAACACTTTCAGATTATGATGAAAAACTTCTCGATGCAGAGTTTGAATTTTCATTGCCTGTGTTATCAGCAGGGAACATCAGGGAGTTCTAGTGCCTGAATGAGTTCTGTGAGTTACCTGTAATGTAAAAAACCTCAGCCAGCAGCAGCAGGGATATCACATCCTAATTAACCATGATATTCTTGCACAGATAAAAATAAATCTATAACCCACTTCTTTTCCTGCTTGCAAACTCTTGCAGCAAGATGTGGTCCCAATCCTGGATGTGGAAATATCTGGTGTGGCTTCCTTCACCTCTGTAATGTGAGGAGTTGCTTCTGGATCTCTATTATAAATTAAGGTACAGAGAGTCATTAGAAAACATTTATTTTGTTTTGTTGGCAAATAGTTGCCAGCAAACTCTAAATCATATTTTATTCACACTGCACTTCACAGCAGTGCAGCCAGGTGTTAAATAATAATAGAGTTACATCAAATGGCTGGGTGGTTCAACTGGGAGGAGCATCCAAAACTTCCAGATACTTACCTGGAACCCTCCCAAAGAATGTTGGTCTGGAAACTGAGCTTAAAAAAGATAATTAAAAAAGCTGTTTTCTAAAGAAATCACTTTTTTGGTGATTTGTAAGGTACCTTAATGTATAGAGGTTTGAGTACCTGAAAACAAATGCATAATCTTTAATCAAAGATTTATGTAAAGCAAAGGATTCAAGAATTGCTGACTTTTAATATTAAAGTTGCTTTGGGTTTCTTGTTCTTATTACAATCAGAAGTATT
Source organism: Ammospiza caudacuta (assembly GCF_027887145.1). Taxonomy (NCBI): domain Eukaryota; kingdom Metazoa; phylum Chordata; class Aves; order Passeriformes; family Passerellidae; genus Ammospiza; species Ammospiza caudacuta. The sequence goes on from NC_080602.1 coordinate 23,895,262, forward strand.
GAGGGGAAAATAATCAATAAAGTATTTAAAAAAATACATATCAGAAACTAGGAAAAGTAATCTTATTTCTTTTAAATAGCTTATTAAATTTGTTCTAACATTAACAATTTAATTTTTTTTTAATTCAGAGCTCCTCATGTATGCACATACATGATTTGAAAGGACAAGCAAACTGAAAGAAGAGAATACATCAAATTTTGGTAAGCACAGTGTTTTACTGACAGCAACAAACAGGCTTTTATCCATTATTTCTGTACTTATGAGACTTTTGGCTGCTTTCAAATACAAAAGTTCTGGCTTTTCTGAGCTTGGGAAAATTAAGGTTCAGTTGGTAGAACACCCAAATGAAATTTCAAATTGCTTTTGAAATCCATCTGAATTTTCCAGCAGGTGAGTGCAGTACAGACCCAGAGTTACTGAGTATGGGCTTGGAGGTCTCCAGTCTGAATTTTCCTGTCATGAAGTTTTGTTCATGAGCAAATGTTTTGTACCACGTTCAAATCCTCAGCCTATGGCTTTTAGGGGGCATTTTTGCTGATGAGAGATTTTAGTCTAAAACACCATGTTTATATAAGTAATATCTTTGATTATGCTCCCAGAATAAACGACATATTTCCCATTTCCCTGTGGGAGAGATGTTTATTGTAGTGGTAAAAACAGGGTGATTGTTCCCTGCTTCCCCCTCCCCACGTTTTCTCTTTGGACTTTATGTAAAAATAAGATACCGTTGGTGCTGTGTACAAGTGTGAGACCACCAGCTAATTTTGCATAGCCCACTGAACAGTTAGATGGGAATTGCTCTTCAGGGTGTTCTCTTTGACAATAAACAGAAGCCTCAAGTCTGTGTTTGGCTGCAGTTCAAAAAAATTACTAAGGAATCGTGCACACTTATGTATATGAATACAAGCAATTGCACATTCCCATACAGTAAGCTTTGCAACCACAGTTATTAACATTTTTAAATGAGTAAATGCAAATAAAATGACTGAGTAATACATGTTATGTTAAGATCAGCTATATGAAAAGCAAAAGGATTAAAAGTTAATTTCATCCTTTTTAATTCAAGGGACATATAAATGGCATTCTGGGTAGAGTCAACTCCTCTTTTATCAGTCCTTTGATGCTGCTTTCTCACTGATTCAGTTGTTCAAATGCTACCTACATAATAAAATCCTGAGTTAATTTACTAAGATTTTACACCAGTGCAAATGAAAGAAGGGAAAGTGCTAAACAAGGCAATTAGCACTCTGTTTAGTGCACTCCCAAAATAAATGTAGGCAATTTACAATTTGGCAAATGGTACTCTATCCAGATCCAAGTCATTTCAGCCTAAGGGGCTGGGGAAGTTCATTAGGGGCGAAGGGAAGGGTCTTTGTTTTGCTTTGCTTTTTAACTGTATGGATATATGTACACACATACAAATACACACGTTGCTGTTGAGGTCCCCCCCTCTCACCATGCAGCAACAGATGTGACCCCTCCTGGGGTTATGAGGATTTCTGGTGGAAAAATGTCAAGCTCTGTGCTCACACTGTCCACATAAATGACCTCATTTATGGTGATAATGCTCTTTCCAAAGTGAGGGAGTCCAAAATTGGCAACTCACTGATAACCTCCTTTGTGGCTTTCTTGCCACGATGGTTTTTTGTGTACTTACATGTTTATTATCACTGGAGCTGCTCAGATCAGATCTGTGAACCTGGGAATGTCCTGAGTGAAATGATAAGATAAAGCACTCTGCAACTACAACTGACTCTCCTTTTAATTGACAGGAAGGCTGCACTATGACTTCCATGTTTATTCTTGTAAGCTCCTTATTAATGCAAAAATAATAGCAGTTATTAATGCAGGATCACAGCCAGCATTAATATTTAAGATGTAAGAATGAAGGAGGTTAAATACGTGTTTATATTAGTTTTAAACAAAGAGCTTTGCAAAACAGTTAAGGCAAGTAATGATGACCAAATTCACAGAGAGTGTGTGCAGTGTGAAATACCTGCCATGTTCTGGGGTTTAAATACATATTCTTAGTGGGACAAAGGTCTTTGATGAGTCTCCTGCCTTGTCATGCCATTGTCTCTCTGAATTGCTACTGTGTCTTGTGAAAGAGAAGAGGGATGAAGATCCTAAGCAAAACATGTAATATGCTATGATATTAGCACTGATTTTTTTTTTGTTTATTCAGTCTGTAGAGCTCTTTTATATGATAGATCATAAGGTAAAAGCATTCTTTTGTGCCCTCTAGCTGCTGGTTGCACAAATGAAAGAAAGAGGGAGAAAACAACCCTGTGATTATTAAATTCTCCTCATCTTTAGGGTTAAGTACCCTGGCTAATAAAGATCTCTCATGAGGATAAAGTTTCTTTCTTGGCAATGTCACATCCATTTAAGTAAAAATCATCTGGATGCTTTCAGGGATTCAAGCTGTTACCTTTACATAAAGCATCTACACCAATTCTTTGTATTGTTTTTATCCTCTGAGAAAGCCTGACATTGCATTTCTTGGTTAAGCAAACCTCCCACTGAGGGCAGGCTGTGGGATTGGGCCCTTTTGTGCTATAGAAACCTGTTTCACAAGAAGGAAAAGAATTGTTTATGTGTTCTTGGAAAAATTTAATATCATTAAAAACACTATTTTAGACAGTGACAATTTAGCCTGATCTTGTACAGGGCAATCTCATTATGACCTTTGATTTTGTTAGTACCACATTTGCTGCTGATCTTTGCACCCTCATATCCCAAACTGTTTTATTCTGTTTGGCAGGTTGCTCTAATAATGCATTTGTTACGACAAACAGCTAAAGTTTCTGCATTGTTACAGCTTATAAAAAATTGCTGTATTTTTTTTTTGGAAATTGTTCTCTGAACAGCCTCATCACCCAAGATGTATTGTATATGCCCCAGGTGTTTGAAATATATTACAGTCCAAAACACCTCCGATCTTTTCTCTGAATTCCATTTGGGTATGTGCAGATTTGGGTTTGTGCAGGCTTACTTCATAGCAAAAAAGGATCTAATTTCAACAGCAATAAGAACTTGATAACTTGTTCAGCACTGGCAGGGATCACCAAGGGAGGAGTCAAGTCTCTGCTGTGCAGGTTTTCACTGAGAGGTCAGACAGATGTGTCAGGAGGAGCTCAGGTGTCTGCTCCTGCCTTGAGGCAGGTGAGCAGTTTGGGAGAGCTCTGAATCCTTCTCAGCTGGGTGCTTTTGTGATTCAGAGCTGCTGCACTTTGTGTGTGAGAGCCTGGGCTGCGGTGCCCTGGGTGGAACTGCTCCTTCCCTGGAGGCTGTGAATGGCACTGGTGCCCATCCCCTCCCACTCCAGGCAGGAGGAGGAGGTTGATCAGCCTCCAGGCAGCCTGACAGCAGGCTGTCCTCTTAAGCCACGAGTTTAGTGTCCCTTTTCACCCCTGCTCATGATCTGTTTAGGTGGGCATTTTCCTCCTCAGAGCTGAACCTTACATAATGCCGAGTGAAGCTGAACTGAGCTGAACGTAATGCAACAACACTGAGAACATATCTGAGTCTCATTCACATCTCAGGAATGAGAGGGGAAAAGCCCTTTTTCTTGGCATCAGATATTAGATGTTATTTTTTGTTACATCCTTGCTAATTCATCGTAGGTAGGATTGCAGAGGAATACCTGTGATTTCTCATTGTCCCTGTGATTCATATGCATTTTTTTTTGTTCCTTCCTACAGACTAAATAAAACTAGGAAAGAACCATGCAAGATAAAAAGGAGGAGCTTAACTTCTGAAGAAACTGTTTTGCTCTGCTTCAGATTTTTCCAATATTTCAATTCTTTGTTTTGAATCCATTTATCCATTTTTTCACTGTTAAGGGAAGAAGAAATATACCCAGCCAGCCTTGTGTTCCAACTTCTTTACCTTTGTCTGCCTAACTCAGCTGGTATTTAATTGGTCAGCAATAGGAGGGAAGTCTCCTTTGAGGTAATGAATATTGACTGTTTATGTTGAAATGTCACTGTGAAAAGAAAGCCCAGCACCAAAGAGGCGGAACTCAGTGTGAGAGTTTCAGACACAAAGGAGACACCAGCAAAGCACAGGCATTGAAAAGCAAAGCAGCTGAAATTCAAAGAAAAGATGAAACAGAAATGGGCTACATGTGTGGGAATTTTAAGCTGTCAGTTGACAGGTGAAAAAGTCATTATTCCACCTGTTAGAACTAAGTGTAATTGCTTGTTTTTCCTAAAATAACACAGAGGCCGTGACTCATAATTTTTTTAATTGAAAATTTGTTTAAACTTATTTGCAAATACTTCACTTTTTCTTTTGAGGTAAGTGGATTAAACTCATTAGCCAATTTTTCTGCCTCGGACATGTGAGAAGGAAAGTTCCACATTTTCTGTGTTGTACCAGGAATTAGATAATCAAATCTTGCATTTAGCCAGTTGCTTTTTGTCGTGAAGCAACTTGAATAGCAACTTTGGGGTTCGACATGCAAGTTTATCATCCATTCTATAGCACTCATTGATCTGGAATGAATAAAGGCTGTTCTCCAGCATCAACCCACTGCATGATGTATGGCCTGGAAGTTTTTGCTGCTGCATAAAAGCTGTTCTTTGTTCCCAGTTGCGTAATAAGGACTTGTATGAGGTTCTGATATATTTTAAGCCGTTTCTTATCTCGATGGCATGGCCATGCCAGCAGATTTCTGGGCTCCATAATTCAGTTTTGATTGTTGAACTGTTCTCTCTCCTCCTTCATACTCTTTTGTGGTGACCTTTAGAGAACTCTGCTGAATAGTTTTTGCAAAGTTGACCCACTGCTATGGAGTATAGCCTCCAGTTGTTCCATTTTGTTCATCTGAGTCATTTAGTATTAAGCTTTGATACACAATGAATTTTTCATTTTTAATGTAAACACTGACTTCATTGTTTAGGGTAGAATTTACTATGATATAGTTTAATTTATGTACATTCTTCTGGCTAAGGATCTTCATGGATATCAGTCAGGGGCTGAGCTCACCATATTTAGTCATTGGATATTGTTTCTACAAACAAGAAGTCTTCTTTTTACATCCCCTCTTGTTTGATTTTTCATTTCATAGTAGGAAATTCCATTAAACATCTTTGGGAAAGCAGGAATAAATAAGAAAAGTCTCTTCTAAGTCCATGTGTCTTAAACAAAATATATTGCAAACACTTTCCAAAAAAATGCTCAAAAAACTTAGATAATTTCAAAAATGCCTTCATATTAAAACCAATATTTTTTATTCTAAGCAGAGAATGAATGGTGCAAATATTTCTTCAAAAATCTGAGCCTTTATTTTCAAATCTCCATTTTAGCTTTGGCACTTAAAATATTCATGTGGTGTTTTTGAAATGTTCCCTGAATCAGACAAGTGTTTGAATCCAGTAGGCTTTTGTTTTTTATTTTCTCTTGGTGAATCATTGAACAATTTCTGCTTTAGCTTCAATCTGGGCCCATTCACACAATGTGTCCATCTGAAATATCCTGCAATCCTGCAAACAGTAGGATCCTTTAAATAGAAAAGTATCACCAGGATCTGGACTGTAAACAAAGCATTAAATGAATTAAACATGTAGGAAATATCTGCAAAGAAGCGAACTAAATTTTGCTCCTGCTACCATTTCTCTACAGTCAGCAAAGGCTTTGAAAGTTAATGCTTTCTACAGCCAGTCAGAATTCCCAGTGGGAGGGCTGTGATCTCCCACAAAAGTTGGGATGAACAGGCAGTGTGGGGAGGCAAAGTCAGCAGAGGTGATCTCTGTGTGTTTGGTTCTCCCCTGTGGTTTGGGTTTTTGGGTTTTTCTCCAGAAGTTTCCAATGCCTGTAGGGAACTTTCTGTATGTCCAAAGTACAAGCTGCTTTCCTCATGTGTGGAAAAATAGCCCAGGCATTACCTGAACCTCCTAATTTACTTTCTTGTGCATTAAAAAAATACATATGTACATACAACCTAGCTAGAAATTAATGTATTTTTACCATCTGAAACGCTGAAGCTAGATATACAAATATATAAATATACAAATTAAGTTTTGCATTAATTCTCTGACTTGGAGAAATGAATGGATTACACCAGCATCCAATATCTCCCTTTGCTGTTTATCCCTGCTCTTTACAAAAAACCCCAGACATATATTCTTAGATCTTCATTGCAAAAAATAAATTAACTTTTCACGATTAAGGTCCTCCAAATGCTGGTCTCTCCAGCAAAAGATTATTTCATACCTCTGTGTCATTTCAAAATACTTAGATTTAGACTTACATTACTTTGTTTTGATTTTGTGTGTCTACACAAATGGCAGATAACATCTTTAGTCACAATTCTGTGTTATGCTTGAACTCTAACCTGTGACATTCACCTAGCTCGATCTAACAAGCTTTGTGCTCCCTGTCCAGATGAAGAGTGATACTTCTTCATTAGCAAGATCAGTTTCACCTTTAAAAACCCTTTGCTTCCTGTTTGCATTAAGCCAGATTGAGATGTCTTGGGTCATGATGACATTTCAGGAGTATTCAGAAGCAAAAGAGGAAGTCATTACATCTGCAGTTCACCTGCAAAGAAGATGTCATTTAAAGAGGAAGCAAAATGAACCCCTGTCAACTTGTTAGGGCCCAAAAGGTAATTCTGCCATCATATATGGAGCAGGGTAGGATACAGAATCCTATTATTGCTGACACCAGATAACTTGCTGGTGTAAAAGGTTCTCTTTCCCAGAAAAGTTCAGGTGATACTAAATTTATTAATGTGTCAGTTTGGGGAGATGTGATGTCATTTCTGTTGTCTGCCGGGATGAAAACTGGAGTGTCCTTGCTCCTGTCAACACACTCTCATCTTAATTTCTTCCACTGTGCACCTTGTTGCCATCTGTGAGGGGAGAGCAAGGGATGAGGGTGAAGTGTCAGGGGAGATGCCTTTTTAGAACAACTACCAGTATTTGACATTTATCATTTTAACCTGCCTTTTTCCAAAACACAAATTTATTACACCAACATTTCTGGTGAATGGTTGGCCTGATCCTGCCAGGATCGTGTTCCTATGAGTTGAAGCATTACCTGATATTGAAGCTTTAAAGAATCACGATTTTGTTCTTCTCTAATAATCAACTATTCAGAAAAGATAAATGTTATTCTGTTTTCTACTTGATGTAAAATCTAGCAACTGCATTACACTCAGTGTAACTGAAAAGACAGTTGATTTTCAGGCTGTGAAGATACCTGATGCAGTTCTGCAGAAACAATTATGTTACTAATTTCAGGTGGGTAAAAGTCTGAATCATGTCCATTATTTCAAATAATGTGGTTTTGGTTTTTTTAAACTAAATCTGGCATCTTCTTGAAAGATCCTGGTTGTAGAAATATGGCCAAATATTTTCTTTTAAGAAATGAGTGAATGACTTTTTAGCTGTGTTGCATAAGAATACTTTCATCCCAAACATTTTCTTTACCTTCTATATCTGGAGCTGAAGAAACTAAGCTGAACCCTTTTAATGACAATGATGTTACTAAGAGGGAACATTTTCCAGTTGAAAAACGTTTTATCTTGGCCTCAGAATGCAATCTAGAGTTTCTGTAGGAACATTGTAGTAACAGGAAATATTTCTTTCAGCTCCAAGGCGTCACATGCTGATTCTGTGCAATACATTTCAAGATGGGTATTATAACAACTCGTCTGATACTGATCTTAATGGATTTTTGAACTGCTAATATTTCAGATTTGAACTGCTTGTACTTCAATTGATGATCTGAGCATTCCACAAATACCAGAACTAGCATGTTTACTGCCCTGCTGTTGATTGATATCTCCTAATGAAAAAAGCACCTGCAAAAGTGATAAAGGAAAGTTACTAATTGGTTTAACTTAGGCCAGCCACTTCATATTTTATAAATGAGGAAACTTTTAAGGAATTGCTGCTGGAAGCCATCTGCTAACTAAATAAAAATGAATGATAATCATCAGGTTCCACGTGCCACTTCGAGCAAGTATCATCAGAAAAAAAAAATACAGCTGCTTACTTTGAAATAAAAGCAATGCAGGAACTCAAATTCAAAGCCCCTAATAACCATCTTTATATTATAAGTGTTAATCAATTTGGTATACACAAACCTGTCAGCAGGTCTGGATGGCTTCTCTAGATATCAGAGAGAATACTTGTGGTCACTTTTAAGAGCTGCTAGTAGAATTTATAATAGCAAATCATGATTTATTATTCCTTCCAGGACATCTCATGTTTCTGTTCCCAATTCTGCTTCCCTCCTCATCATCCTTTTTTCAGCTAAAACTGTATCAGGCTGGGAAATGTTCAGGATGTGTGTTTTCCTCTTGTATTGTGCATAATTTTGCAAGTCATTAAACCTTTGTTTCTTGTCTTTTCTAACCTTCTCAGTAATCTATCTAAACAACTCTCAAAGGAAAATGAGTCAATCAGGAAAGAAACAGCTCTAATGCCAAACAGAAAAAAACCCCCAAACAGAAATAGAAATAAAAAGGGAGAAGCTTTCACTTAAGGAATGCAAATACCAACCAACTTAGGCTCCTTTAAAGACATATAAAATGTTTTAATTTATTTCTACTGCCTGTGAAGTTCTATTGAGTCTGAAAGGTTACTCATGTGTGTAAAATTTAGCACACTGAAGAATGTGGGAGTATTTCAAGCTACATTTTAATATGAAAGATTATACATAAGCACAAAAGATGAGATTCTTCTTGAAAGTTCAAAATAAAGACCTGCAGAATGTACTGTTTTGTACAAGTAAATGCCAGAAACCACATTGTTCTGTAACAAGGGCCCATCCTCTTTACCATGTTGGCATGGCAGTCCAGAGAAAATTGAATTTCCTTCACTAGAAAGACAGACTTTCTTCCTGTGCTAGCAGCTCTTTGGTTGTGTTATGTGCAGCAGGACCATTTAGAACAACTGGGTTTAAGCAGTGCAGGGTGTTTTGTCAGGGTGACAAAGGGGAATTACACTGCACCCATATATGGCACACAATGCTTGGACAACACGTAACATTCTCTGTGGGTAAAGTTCACTTCTGGGCAGAAAGCCAACAAAAGGCTCATGCACCACTTAAGTCCCACTTAAACCCTGTTTTGAAGGCTTAATAGTACACAGGCCATGTTCTGGCCTCTTGCCCAGGAGTGAATTTTACCATGTTCGATCCCCTCTCTCTGCGTGCAACGGGGGCAAAAGGGCACTGCCTTTGTGCTGGGCAGGACACTGATTTCTGCAGGAAAGCACCAGCCTGCTCTCCTCCAGAGAAAGCCACAAATCCATAGAACAACATCTCTCCTGGCTTTTGGCTAATTCACCTTCCCTGGTGCAGTGAGAGGTCACATGAAGCCAAGAGTTCTGTCCTGGGGAGCCAGGAATCCACCTAAGGGCTGGCACGTGCCTGGCGTGGGGATGTCCCTCCTGAGCTGCTCAGCATCTTCAGCTGTCCTTTGCTGAGCTTGCATTAATTTTACCTCTGTGCTGACCTTTGAGAAATTTTTTTCTCTGTCATTTCAAAGATTTCTGTGTTTGTGAAGGCTGGAATGTAGAGAGGAGCTGGTAATGCTTTCTTGGACAATGCCTGCAAAGTTGTTTTCCATTTTAATAGCTTGTGACGTGCACCAATGTCCAAATGACTGTGCTACTGTCCCTGAACATGGGGAGATGAGCTATTGCAACAACATTCTGCATGAATAGCTTTCTCTGTTTTCACTGTTATTTCCCATTTGAATGGGCAGTGTTACAGTAATACAAACTATATTAAATTATTCCTAGGAAATAACTACTCAGGGTTATAATTAGCTTACAGTACTTAGTATTTTGACCTGATCTACTGTAGAGTTCTCTGCAAGGTTGGGGGATAAAAGTACTATTTACTTTCAGGCAGTTATAAAAACAACACTCAAAGTGCAAGATTTCATATTAAAGATGAACATCATCAGTCTGTTTTACAGCTTAGACTTTATGTATGTTTTTCTTATATTAATTAATGAAAACTCAGCAAGCAGAACTATTTTGAGATACGGCTTTCTGTGAATGGATTCCAATCCATAGTGATTAAGTAGATTGGAAATATTATTTCCTGATCAGATTTTTTTAAAGTGCATTTCCTTCCTAATTAGCAAGCAGAACACAGAACACAGCAAGTATACAGTTCCCTTTAATAATTATTTTATCTTTATTTTTCAAACAGAATAGTGATTTACTTAGAATATCTTTTAGAGATCATTTAAAAGACAGAAGCTTCTGCCCATTAAAACACAACTCCTCTCTGAAAACTGACTTTGTGTCACCAAAATACTTGCGAGGTTCAAAAAATATTTTGACACATTTTACTTTTCAATCGTTATAAAAGGATTTTCCCCCTACATATTCTTATTGTGTCTTCGTTTCCAGAATTGTTTTTAATTAAAAAAAGACTGTTTTGTTACAATGGATGATTTCAACCCACAAAATATCCTATTGTGCTTGCTATCAAAACAAACAGGTGCACCCAGCAGCATGCACGGTATGCAGTGCAATTGAGCAAACAGTTTGTGCAAAGATTTAAGCTCATCTGAACAATGTGAGTTCAAGTGATATGAATTGAAGCCAACTATTCTGGATGAAGGGCTGAGATCTGAGGGAATCTGGATGGAACCCAGAACCTGTTGATCTTTGTGGGAGTTGTGGGCACTTTATGCTGTATAAGAGATGACAGTCTCTGTCAGGGTTAGTTTCTCTGTTTGAAATACCCATGAATTTTTTATCAGTAGCAGAGTTACTTTTTTATTGAAACTGTGCTCCTTCCTGTCTGCATATGAAAAACCTCAGATGTTTGCAGAGATTTCACGAGATGGGAAGACATGGAAACTAAAATTTGCTAAAAGTCAAAGAAAAGGTGACTGGTAGTTAAACAAGGTTATCTGTGAAGTTTCAGAATGTCTCTATTTCTTATGTGATTGGCTTCTGTGGGTTATATAATTTAATTCCTGGACAGCCAAGTTGCCCAGCATGGCATTTTCATGGAGAAAACACACTTTACAGCAGTGGGATGCCTTTCCTTCCTACAGCCTCAGAGTTGAGTGGTAGGGAACACAAGGGGACAGTGATAAACTAAAATTCTCTTTGCTGCAAGGCAAAGCAACCTGTCCTTTACTGCCAGAGTGTTGTGTGGCCGTCTATGAATATTTCATTACTGCTGGGCTGGGGCCACTGATTCAGTTCAGACTCCCAATTAGCACTCTGCACCTAACTGTCTGTTGTTATCTCTTTTTACTCTGCTGTGATGTCTTCATTTATCTCAAGTGGATGGTTCCTTTATGTCTCACCCTCCCTACCCTTCTGCTCCCTTCCGTGGTGCTGCAGTGCCCCTGGGTCCTGTATCCTCCTCCTGCACGGGAAGGAGCTGCTTGCCAGGAGTCCCTGGGAGCCCTCTGCAATGGAGTTCAGTGTCTCACTGTCCCACACACATCCTAATCCTAATAACAGTGGGTGAAGATTTTCCTAACCTGGCCTGTGATGTTGCTTCTTTTACAGGCCAAACTCCCTGATTTCTCAAATGGCTGAAAGGTCCCTCCATGAGCCATCCCTCAAATCTTCTCTCTGTGAACAGTCACTGCACACTCCTCTGGCTCTTCTGTAATCTCTTCTGGATAAACCAGGACCTTTATTTGTTCTGATGAACACTGTGCACAAATGTAGGACAATTTTGGTTAATAATGTGAATTCATTCTGTCACATGCAGCCCAGGAGATCCCAGACACAGCAAAAAATGACTCTCCCAGGGTCTTGAGATGCCCCCAAATGAATTGTGGTATATGGTCATACTAAGCAGCTTCACATATATTTGATATGAAATTGTTTGAAACTCTTGGCTAGGCTGAATTATTTTTTTCTAAGATGTTAAAAATATTTGAAACCCTTGAACTCGGGATTAATGCAGCAAGTACAAACTCCTCCAGCTTTGAGTGAAGTTGGAAAGTGGAAGGAAAGATGTACTTTCTGAGGTGAAACTCCTAAATAGACAGTATCATTTTCCCAGTTGGCAGTTACAGTTTGGTGATCCCAGACTTCTACACGCAAAAGTACTTGGCTGTCAAAACATACTTATTGACTAAAAAAAGGAGAAAATTTCTGCTTCTGAGAGGGGGATGACTACTCAGTGTTTGTCAGCCTCTAGTTCTGGGTGTTCATTATAAAATTTTGACTGCACATCCATGGACAGGTTTTTGGCAACAGGAGATGGTTCAGCTTTGTTGCTACTTTCATTAATTTAACTTCATTTTTTGGAGAAAATCTCATAAAATATATGTTTGTTTAGAATGTGTACATGCATGTTGCATGTGCAGGGTCTTTATTTATCCACCACCTTGACAGAGCAGTTAATGAACCTCTTTAAATGGGTAAAAAGTGAGGGAAAGTTTTTCCCTTGGAGAGCAGCATTAAGAGTCGTAGCTTTATTAGATAAATTTAATCTCGTGGACATTTTGTGCATAATTCTCCACGGACTGGTTCCTTCTGGGTCCTTGCTTTTACTTGCAGTAGCCAAAGTATTAATAGGGTTAAAGGTGGTGGCGTGGTGGATTTATGGGCGACGCGCCGCAGTCCGTTAAAGCAGGATCACTAATGGGTGACCTTGAGGTTCGACCGTCCCAGACTCGGCAAGATCAAGTCTCAGACCCCTCCTGCAAGTGCTCTGACCTCTCCATTCTTCCCCTCCATGGCCTAACCTTTCACTCACTGATCTTTGACCAAATTATTAAGCAAACACCTGCTTAGGTCTCTGACCAAAGACTGTAGACCAGGAGAGCTGCCATAATTCCCCGTGAATTAGCTTTAATAATAACAGTACTGGCCTAAGGAGAAAATCAGGGGGTAGGTTTACAGTAAATAATCATGCTGCTACAGAGCACATCCAGAACGGGCCCTTCAGCAGCTCTCACCTACAGTAAATCAATGCTAATCTATTTGACTGTGATAATAACAGCTTGTCAGCAGATACAGTTTCTTTATTTGACTTGACTAGGACAATGACTAGGTAAAATTTATTTCCTATTACTAAAACAAGACAAAGACTAAGATTAATCCTTTGATGCCAGGGATTTCCCATTGGTAATAATGCAGAAACTGCATTAGTGTTCAGCACTGTTGCTAAGAGTAACTGGAACGGGAAAAATAAAGGCTGAAAAATATCTGATGTCAAATGTTAAGCCTGTGTAATGTTATCTGATTTACAAATTGAAGGAATGGTCTGAATTTCCCCACATTTCTTTGGATTGCCTTTTGGCTCTAGTGGTGTGATTTTATAAACCTGCCTCATCTGAGATTAACTCAAACCTGAGTGGCTCCAGCCCATAGATTCTCCCAAAACAGACTGTGAATATTGTTTAAAGACTTCACTCACAAAAAGTTTTGGAAACTGAATTATTATTCAATAATAGATAGGATAAAATCTAGCTAACAATATTGCAAATTAAATTAAAGGTTAGTATACACCCATCTCCTGCCTATAATGAATATTAATTGGGTTTTTTTTGATCAATGTACATCTTTTTCTGTGTACAGGGTTATTCAGATTGACTGTCCAAGTTTAAACTGATTTACATGGATTATTACTTTTCATTCCTTTACTAGAGTAGTTGTGAGATTAAACCTGGAACAATTGGATAGATGGCATGGAGTACATGTACATAACCTGTGTAATTTGTTTATATATAAGTATTCACATTCACAGAGGCTTTACAGTAGGCCTAGAAAAATACCAGTCAGATATCTGAGAGTCTGTTGCATAAAATCTGCCCTGGAGTATGCCCTTAAGCAAAACTGGTGGCTTCTTTTCTGGAGAAAAGAAATGGAATTACTTACGATGAGGTATTGGTTTGAGAGAGGAGGTAAGTTAAAAGATAATCAATATTCAGTAAAAGTTACAAGGCAAGCACTGTAAAGAGTAAATGGATTTTAAAATTATGTTTATTTGAATTCTTTTGCTTTACACAGTCTTTAATTAGTGAAACACAAGACCAGATGATTACAGCACAACAGAGATGTTCAGTTAAATGCATTACCTACTTCTCTTCTGATGTGCCAGTGTACAAGGTCAGATTTTGCCCAGATTTACACAAATCCAGCATCACCAAACTCACTTTCTGCCCTCACTCATACCAGGCAATGCCACAAATAATTACATTTTCTATTTCATGAAAAAATACACAGAGTCATGGGAATGACTGAAAGCCCAGTGGAGCCAGGGGAAGTCTCCCTTTGGCTGCAGTGAGCTTGGAACCAAGCCTTACATAATTGTGAACTATCCATAAGAGATTTGGCCACACATGAATCGGCACTCTGATGTACTCTGTATTTTTTGACTGTAAAACTAGTTCACTTCACATATTTGCTGTACATTTATTAGAAGATGATGTTGGTGCTTCATATGGGTGAGATTTGGGTTGTAGGTATGTTGGAAGTTACAGAAATAGGAGCAAAATAGTAATCCATAATTTTTTCAGATATTTTATCATGGAATCATTTAAATATATCACCCTTCAATGATATAAAATCCTCTTTATTTAGAAATTAAAGGGGGTATTTTTTAAATATGAAAATTGAAGAAGCGATGTTAATATATGAGCTTATTACTAATTTTTAATGTAGATGGGGGCAGGTTTAACTGAGATGTACTTTCAGTTCTTTGTTCCTTATATCATTCTGATATAAGGCATAAAGTAGCTAATTTATTTATAAAAGCAGAAAATATATGTGTGTGTATGTTGTGGGATGTGTTAAAGATTTTCTTACAAACAGAAATGAAAATAAAAAAGGTTTTGCCTTTGCTCGTAGCTGCTGCTGGTGGTTGAAAGTTGCATTCTTTTACCCATAAGAATAGAAAACATTTGAAATATAACATTATAAACCAAGGATATATGACAGGTTTTTATTTGAAGGATAAACTGATTTTGTACTTACTGATAATTCAAGCAGAGAATTGTTTTAAGATATCACTGCAGGTAATGCCAAAAGGAAAGTAGCTTCTCTGGCATATGTAAGATGGAAAAAAAGAGGGTATTCCTGAAAGAGGAATGCACATCAGTCAAAGGCATCAATAAATAAAGCTCTTTTTCATATGTAAATGGGAATTTCTAAACTAAAAAGGTATTGTTTTATAAACAGTGAGATAATATTCTTGAAAAAGGTTACCAGTGATTACATAAGTTATCTCTGCCATAAAGAAATTTAGAGCTCATAGTTGCTCTTTTCAATAGAAAGGCTTTTCATCTACTCTCACACAGAAAGCCAAGCTCTGCATTTTAATTAGAGATAATAAATAATTATATTAGGGAACTGAAACTGTTAAAGTCTTTTTGTGATGCTGTATAGCTTTATCCTTCTCCAAACATATGAGTATATACATTCAACTTTTGTTTCACAGATCATGTTAAAGGAAATAATACTTCTATAAATATGATCAATATTTGGGGTGTTTTGACAAGGGCAAAATATCTTTATATGCTTCAGGTGGAATAAAGGATCTTAAAGTCTGTCCAGTCTACCCAAAATATTAAGTGACATGAATATAAATGCAAATAAATACAATAATACCACCCCAAAAAATATTATTAAACTAAGCAAATATGAGGTGACTGGATTCTTCTGGGAAATGTGTTGTCCTTGATGTCAGCAAACTTGGGAGGAAGCCCTGCCAGAGCAAGGGTCTGGTGTTGGGTTTAATGCAGCTGCATCAGCTCTAAAGGAAATACTGGAATTGTCCCTCTTGTTTGCGCCTTGAAGCATAAATTCCTCTTTAAAAAAATATATATATTTTGCATTATTTTTATCACATATAGGGGCATCTTCCCTGTGCGAAATTCGTGCGCCAGAGTCAAGGGCAGGAAAAACCCACAGGGGCAGCCTTGGCCCAGCTCTCCCCCCGCCCAGGGAGCAGCTGAGGTTGGGAAAGCAGAGAAGGAGCCATTAGAGTGGGCTTTGGGATTGACACTGACCTAGGGCGGCCATCCCACATTGTCCTGCCATCTGCACAGACGTGAACTTTGCCTCCAGAATTTGGCTTCTCAATTAACATGTCCAGCTGGGGGGAGAATTCCGTCATTTGCCTAATATCATTATTGCCACTGCTCTGACATATTAATATTAAAAATATATGTGGACAGATCAAGGATTTGCCTAAGCACTTCTCTTTTTATTTCACATAATAGGCAGGAGGTGAAAGAAGACACAATATAATTTGAAAAGCATAACCCTGATTAGGCAGTGATTGGTACACAGCTCGAGCTTACATTTTAAAACATTTTGATTATTAGCAGTGCCTGTCAAATATAATGTTTTTTATTTTTTTCTGTCTGTTGTGCAAGTAGATGCAAGGTCATGTGATGTTTTAAGGTTTCAGCAAACCGAAAATTATTTATATCTTACCAAGGTTTTTGCAGAATAGACATCTTAAGATGATATTTTTGCCAGAGGATATTCTTTTTTAATTGGTGATTTTGAGAAAGCAAGACTGGGGCTTCAGTTGTGTTGTTATGGTATGGTGGAATCAGTGACTTCTCTGGATTAGGCCTTGAATGCTCCAAGCTTGCTTTTACAGCATTTGCAGGTCTTTTGTCCCTCCCAACAGTGGCAACCTAATAGGATAATGAATGAGACCTTAGATGTTGGGATCTGGGGAGATTTGAGATAGAGTATAATTGTAAAGCTTGGCATGATGCAGCTCCTCTTAAGCTCAAAAATGTTTTAAATGGATAACTAACAATAACATTATATTTATATCCAGTCCCCTCTGGAGAAAATAGCCCATTTTCCATACTCTCAGCAGCATTGTACTGTGTGCAGCATAGTGCTGCCTTCAAAAAATACTTCTAAAGTGAAGAAGTCACCTTGAAAATATTCATATTCTGCTTGTCTCTGAGTGCTGAATTGTTTTCAGTCTTGAGCCTATTCATGTGTGTTTACTGCTTACTTTTTATGCCTCAGAGTAATCACACTGAACTCCCAACAACTTGTGAGTAAATCTAAATCTGCCAGTAGCTGGACATGTCTCAGTAAAATCTAAAAGTTCCTTTGAAATTTACTCCTGTAATGTGTTTGTAAAGGATGGGAACTTAAAAAAACATCTCAGTTGCAGGAAAACCTCTTTTTCCTGCAAGGGGAGTTTCTCATGGGTGTTTCCTCATGACTTTTAAAGTTAACGATAATTCACTTCTCTGTTACAAGGAATCTTTTTGGAGTGAGGTGAAATGGTACAACTTTTCACATACTAACATGAGTCTTTGTACAGAATTTAATTTTTCCTGGTCTGAAGTCAGTATCATTACAACACATAGACAAGAACTGATAAATAATAACCATTGATAAAAGTTCTGAGGATTAAATAATTTTTTTAAAGTGTACCATGTAATTTTATCATAACAAAATGTTATGTGTATGTATGTGTTATGTTTTGTTTTATCATAACAAAATGTTATGACTGTGCTGTCTCTCATTGAAATATTTGTTTGTTCCTGATTTAATTGTAAAGGAAAGAAATTCAACATCGTTATATTCTAGATGGAGTGGATGACCTAACTTGTGGCACCTCTGTTAACCCTGACACAGTGGAATTCTTTGCAGAGTTTTCCCAGGCTGTGCTTTAGTGACATTGCAGCTTCTCAGAGCATTTTAAACCCTGTCTAATGCAAAGTATCAAGGACAATAGAGGAAAACAACCAAAAGAATTGCAGCAGGAAGCAAATGCCTTGCAGGTATTGGCGGTAGAGAGGAGAAATTCAGTTTCACTGTTTCTCCAAACTAATTGCAAGCTCTGGGAAGCTGAGAGCGCTGCTGAGCGCACCAAGTCAGGGGCTGCAAGGAGATGAGAACAGCTGATAAACCTATGGCGCATCCCAACAAGGCAGTTTGTGTCCCTGGGGTGTTTGTGTGGCCTTTTGTGACTTGAAACGATATTAGTGTTTCAAGCTGCTTTTAAATCTTGCCTCAAGCACATTGGAGCTCCTCTGTAAACTCTCCCTGCTGAAAAAGTTATTGGGTGGACCAGTGGTAAAATGAGTGAGTGATGGCAGGGAGGCAGCTCTGGGATGTAGACACTGATATTTTGAGAGGTCTGGGAATGTCCTCACACACTACCCTCATCCCCTCCATGATCTCTTTTCCTTCTCAGTGAGAACAGATTTACCAGAAATGCTTCAAGCTCGGCATTACAGCATTTGCAGCTCTCTTCTCCCTCCAGTGTTGTTTTTCTTTGGGAAGTAGATGATATCCCTCCTCTGTTTGGTTTATTTCCCCTTGTGAAAAATAAATCTGTTTTCAGAAATGCTTCAGATACTTCCCTGTGAGCAATTCTGTCTTCTGCCTCATGCCCCAAAGGCACTCTGAGCTGAGCTGATTGAAGGATTTTAGAGGAATACACTGGTAATGTTGATATACCATATAACTCTAAGGCATCTTCTCAAGCAGATGCTAAAAATGGATTATGGTTTTTATTCCTTACTCACACTTCATCTTTCCAAATGGCTGATTACAATTTTCAGCTGCTTATTTCAACATCATTTAGTGGGTAAGAGGAGGAAACACACATCCTGTTCCTGCTCCCAGCTTCTAATCCTTCCAATACAGCTGTGATCCCACTGTTAAAGTCCTACTTGAGAACTATCCAGGAGCTGGGCTGGGTTTTGGAACCCAGGGTGTCACATGTAGGTTTGAGCATCCACAAATGAACTGAAGCTGAATGAACCCAGGAATCAAAAATATTCAACATTATATTCTTGATGGAGTGGATGACTTAACTTGTGGCAACTCTGTTAACCCTGACACAATGGAGTTCTTTCCAGAGTTTTCCCATGCTTTTTCTCAGAGCATTACAGCTTTTTCTCAGAGCATTTTAAACCCTGTCTAGTGCAAAATATCAAGTATCAAGTATTTCCATCTCTATTGTAAAACTAAAGCAAAAATGAATGGAAATCTCTGGAAATGGAAATCTGTACAATCCTGCTGTTCCCATTCACCATGATAAAGGAGGATCCCAAATAATTTTATTGACACAGGTGAATTAGGGGTAAAAAATTATTAGAAAAGTATTTAAGGTGAACTGCCAGGAGGTTTGCCCTACTACATTCTTCACAATTTTGAAAGAGGAAAACATGGAAATAACTTGGTCTAGAGGAAGATGATGCTGCCCATGGCACAGAGTGGAATCAAATGATCTTTAAGGCCCCTTTTAACCCAAACAATTCTGTGATTCTTAGATCATAGGACATGGAAAATTTTTGAATACAAATCACGTCTTTAATTTTATATAAACTCTGGTTCATAGTCAACAAAGCAATTCTTCAATAAATCGAATAGTTGGTCTCTTCAGGCATTTAAAGGTAAGGCTGGGACTAAAGGTCTTTCAGAGAACACTGTAAATTCTGCTTTGACAACGCGCATTCCAAAAGGAGTTATGAAATTTTCCTGTAGGTATTTATGCTACATCACTGGAATATTATGGGAGAAGCAGCACAACAACTCCACATTTGTGGAAATGACACTTTCAGATTAATAAAGGTCACAAATGTTACTTCGATTGGGATCACGTCTGAAGTTGGTTCTTCACCCAGGTGCTTTATTATCTGTGGTGTATTTGTCACCCTACTGGAGTGCCCAAAACCAGGATCTTTTCTTGATTCAGAATCTTACCTATTATCTGTTACAGCTTAGCAACAATTAACACATCTTCCCACTTCCATACTCAGTACTTATTCAAATCACTCTTATGACAGTTTCAAAGGCTGTAACTTCACATTATTTTTTCATCTTTTGCACATGAACTTCTCTGCCTTGGTTTTATTAAATGGAAATGCTACATAACTACTGCCAGGAGACTCAGGCTGAATCTGGACCAGAAGCATTAACTAGCTCAAATGAGAAATACAAGCTAAAAAGCTGTCTGTCCATTTTGGAAACATGCAGATAATGTGTGTGTCACTTGAAATTCACATGCATTTGGGATCAGCAAAGAAAAGTAATATACAGCAATGATATCTTTGATCATCGAAAGAACTCAGAAACATAGGAACTGTGTCGAGTGTGGTTATCATCAACCCATTTTCTATTCCCAGTGCACAAATCATTTCATGCATTCTACAACCCAAGCCACGATGCTGGGCTTCAAAAGCAATTTCAGCAGCAAAATAAGGTGCTTTTCTTCAATTTTCAAGCCATTTGTACGAGGTTAGTGTTGTTTACCCACCTGGTACACTGATATTTACATACCCCTTTAAAGAAAATTGGTAGGTATGATTTATGGAGTACTGTAAGAGCACAATTTTCCATGTAGTGCACCTAATCTGAAAGGGCACTTGCAAAGGTCACTCTGGCCATACAAATACCAAGTCTTCTCTTTGGAATAAGTTAGGATATTCATTTTTCTTGGAAAATGTCAGCAGTACCCTACTCCAGGGGTTAGTTTATGCAGATAAATGCGTAAGCCTTTAATCTTAAGGCAAAAATACTCTACACAAATGTAAGAGAAGTCCATCTATCACTGTTAAGACCTGTAATTTGTTTTTATTTAAATCCCAAGCCAGGGCAGCCTGGGCAACAAAATTGTTAACATGGTAGCTCACATCTGAGCCAAGATTAAAGTATATAAACATACATCTGCTTTCAACCTGGGTGAACAATACACCATGTCTTCTGAAAGCCATAATCTGGATTTCCAGCATCTCAAATATCTGCTCTTGTTGTGCTACTGTGAAGTCTCAGAGTGCCTGACCCGAGCATGTTAAATTGTCCAATAAGTGCACTGTGTATTTCCAGCATTTTATCTCTCAATGAAGAACAGTGACAAATGTTTTTATAGTAAACACACCATAATGAAAAAAAGATTAATTTTCCAACTTTGGACAAAAAGGACATAAACCTAAGAATTGCTTAAAATCATTCCAGTACTATTTTTCATATAAAAGATTGATTTATATATATATTTATATATATATATATATATAATGGAACGCTCCAAGGGTTTTTTTGTTCCATTTATATTGGCCCATCTTTATCATTACTAGAAGTTGTTATTGACAACAAGAAACACTTCCATCTTGGTTGTTAATCATATCCATGTGGGAAGTTGTTTTTATAGATAGTTTTTCATGCCTGGTTTTAAATCATTTGGCAGAATATTTTATAATGAGGAGTCTCAGCTTTATTTGAGTTGTCTCAATAGCCAGAAACAAAGACTGTGATCTTAATGAGGTCTAGGAGATTTTAAAATGGAAATCGTATTGAAGAGCTTTTTACAAGTAGTGTTTTAAATGTCTAAACTGGGGAGACTAATACATTGGGAGTTTTTTTTGAGATAATGCTGGTCAGTACTGCTCAAGTTTGTCAAGGTGCATAAGGATGATGGATATAGTTGGTAGATCCAAGTCCACTGCTATTATTTTCCCATTTATTTTTTTCCTATTTAAGCAAGGAAAGAGTGATGCAACATACAGTGCATCCTTATTTCACATGAGCTGCCTTTAAAGAGATCTGGACACTGTGTAATTTATTACAACAATTGCAAAGATGTGTGGTTCAAGCAAGGTGAACCAGTGAGTTAGGAAGCTCCTCAGGACTTGATGCAGCACAATGATTTGCTGTAGAAGAATAATTCTCTTTCATGTGTTGTAGAATGTGCAAAATAGAACTTATAAATGAAATCCTAAAGCATGTTTTTGTTAACTATCATGTGATTTTCTCCAGTGTGGTTTTTGTCAGTTATTTCTAAAGGTAGAGAGACTTTGCCTGATAACACACAGTAAAATTCCAGATAGGAATTTACCTGCAGGTCTAATCCTTTCAGTCACCTTTGATGATATCCTGGGCCATCATATTCCTATGTGTACACTGTGTATGAATACTGAGATTGATCAATTCATGGATTATGAAAAGGAATTTTTGCTAGGTGTTTTTAATTGCAGGGAACAAGAGGTACATTTATTTCCTTCTAGATTTGTGGATGCTGATTTTTTATGGGCCTTGGAAAAATTGATACTCCTTAGTGGCTTTTGTTTTTTTTCAGACTGTTAGTTATATTTGCCTCATTAGAACAAACTTAATACAGGGAAATTAAGAAGAGAGAATGCTTCAACAGAAGCATGCAATACTAGTCAAAACAATTAAATATTCTTTTTGCTAATACTTCTAAAAGTGAAGTTTAAAATTTCCTCTGTTAGAGGACCTCAGTATTTCACTATGGACCATGCTGAAATCTCCTGCAGCATCTCCATACTGCCATTAAAAAAGAGTAACACAAACTGGACGAGATTCCAAACAGGCGATTAGTTTGCCATTGAAGCATAACCAATGCCTCAACTAAAACAAGCAAACAAGCAGTCAAACATGTGAACATCATTTTCTATCATTTCTTTTTGATGTGGATTGGATGGCAGAAATCTGGGATGCAAGCCATGATGTAGATTTTCAAAATTGATTAGCATTTTTGGACAGTGGTAGCAATTTCCGTGGTGGTGTGATTTATTTTAAGCTAAAATTGATTAGTGGGGTTTTTCTTTTTTCTTTTTTTTTTTTTTTTTTTTTTTTAATATGCACCAAAATTGCTATGCAAATCAAGGTAAATGGAGCCATGACGTGATGGTGGAAACAAAAATGATAGTAGAATTTTAACTCAGGCTAGTGAAGACCAGTCAATATGTGTGGATGACTGGGAATGGTTTTCCTTGGGTTTAGATGAGTGATTTATAAGTATCAAACATTTCTTGTGGAAGAAAGAATGTTTTGTCCATTGGCAAAATATTGATGATGGATAAATTCTCTTTAATTCTGCAGAAATTCCATTGCAGCTTGATGTTAATGTCCACTTTAATGTTCTGGTGACTTTGAGAGTTGGTTTTGCACCCATTCAGTCTATCCCAGCTGACTGCTGGTGTAAATGAATGGTATTTTTACAGCTCTTTGACTTCCCCTCTATTTCCAACACACAGAACCATTCCTTACAGAAACTCTGTTCTTTTGGTGTTATCAAACACAAACAGAAAATTAAGGAGTGAGTCATACCAGGGCAATTCTCAGAAGAATGAGATCCTGCAAAGGTCAGCTTTTCTTGCTCGTCAATTGTTGACATTTAAGCATTTATTTCAGACGTTGCTGATAATGTTTTCTGAGATAGTGGGGAAGAATTGCTGTGGTGGTATGCAATTATGAGCATAATGAAATGCAAAAATGCAAATAAGGTGATACGTGCCAGTCCTTTTGAGTGCCTTTTGTCAGAATTGCAGGCACCAAGAGACTTTGATAGATACCATGTCAGTACTCATTGCTAGAGCTGTGATATCTTTTAAAGAAGCATCTCTAACATGTTATCACTGGATGCTAATTAGGAGTAACCTTTGAAGATGAAAAATGCAGAGGTCATATTCAGTAAACTCTAAAAACAGCATTGAACTAATTGTGTTGGTATCATTTTGCTGCACAAGACAGCATTACCCTTTTTTATGCTGTATTTATACATCAGCTCTCTAATACCCAGTTCAATGGTATTTAGCATCTCTTCTGCCCCAGGGATTTTTTTTTCATGGGGCTGTTTCCTGTTCATTAAAGCCTCTGCATTTTGGGTAAACCATGAAGATACATTCTTGCATATTTCTTAAAAAATTTAGCCATTATCCAAGTTCTTTGTAACCCAGGATAATATTAGAGCAGGGAAAGAACAGCTGGACAGAGTGGACAGGATAAATTACAATACAATGAGGCTGGAAATCAGAAGAGAAACTGTTCTGTGATGAAGCAATAGGGCTAAAATGCTTTGGTAGTGTTAAAAGGGAATGTGAACTACTTTAAAATTTTTTTTAATGACAGAGTTGCCTGCAGTAACTGGGACATGACTTTGCTGAACCAGAAGGTCCTGGGTTCCTATAAAGTGCTGGATTTTCCCAGCCAGGTACCACATCTGCCATACAGTTAAAATGGAATGAAAAATCCCATGTATTTAATACTTTTGACTAGAATGATTTTGGACTTGGAGCATGCTGGTGTGATAATGATGGTTTTTCAAAGCAAATGCTTTAAATTCAGCATTTAAATCATTCTATTAAGTTTAGCATCCATAATTGCACTTACTGTAATGACTCCATACAAAGGGAGGCACTTAAAAAGTTCACTGCTGCTTTGGGGCCACTATTTCAACCCATCACAGAATCAGGCTCAAGAGCCTGTGTGATTATTCCACTTTGCAACATTGAGTACAGGTAATCTTTTCTTTCTTTTGTAGTTTTAAGTGAGCGTGATGTAAAAATAATTATTAAAATTTTGTATCCATGTGTTCTGCCTGTCAGAGAAGCAGGACTCAGACATGAGAAACATTCAGATTTTGTGTGATTTCATCCAGGTGGATTTACTCTTCCAAATTCAAAACACAATAAGATGTCAGACCCAGAGAAGGACTACAGGAAAATGTGAAATAAAAGCAGAAAACAAAAGAAGGAAATACTTTCAAACAGTGGACTGGCTTAATCAGCCCTTATACCAGTTAGCTCTTGTAATTCCCCTAGAATCAGGGATGAATCAGTTCCTGAAAAGATTTCTTCAAAAATTGTTTCTGTTGCCAAATGTTCCTGAGAAACTGAGAAGAAAATTCCAAAGGCAAATGTAGTTGTTCAACAGCCACTGAAGAATGGGGCACGTTGAACTTAATTGCATGGAATAGCTACAGCTGTCAATACTTTCTTCTCTTTTGCAGCATCTAATGTATTCAGATTTTAAGTTTTTGACATGTAAAACTTAAAAGAATTAGAATATTTCCTCTGTTTGTGGGTTGTTTTCCATACAATGTATATCAACTTTGATGTTATTTCACTGGGGAACTAGTTGTCAATCCCTGTGTGCAGTTTTTTTTTTTCTTAGAACTTTTAATGTGGTTTTCTTTTATGATGCTCTCTCAGATATAAAGCTACTCTACTTTGGCTACCAACTTAATCAGTCCTCATTATAATTATACTCAGCATATTATCAACTTTGTATTGCACTCAAAATTACTTGCCCCTGGGGAATGATGCCAATAAGAATATGAAACAGATCTCAGGCAAAACTTGTCTCTCATGTTCCTTGCAGATTTAATTTTTTGAGGGCTATCTCTGACACTTGAAATAGAAGATGCTGCATTCTAAAAACTCCTTTCTTGCTCTGTCTTTTGTATTTGTCTGTGATAGGTTCCAGTTGTCAGTGAAGGCTCCCATGTGCTATGATAATGAAAGTGATAATAATTTTTAGTGTTACCGTAAGATTGTTTTGCCTCTGTCACAAAGGCTTGGCTGTAATAGAAAATCTCTATTATACCTGGACTCTCTAAATGAATTAAAGCAAGGAGCATGTACCTGCTGCTTTAGTCCTGCTCTCTGTCAGTAAATTTAGCTTATAGGCCTGGTGAATTAAAAAGGTATGAGGTAAAATCCTTGCTGAATGCAGTGGAAAAAATTAATTCACTGCCCATGTTTGCAAAGCTTATTTGCAGTTTTTAAATGAACAGTGTGGAAACCAACTGGTTTTTCCTGCCATACCTTCAGTATCCCATTTTCCTATCCAACTATGACCATAGTTGGTGTGGTGACTCTGGTAATTCAGATTTGTCCTGTATGAGGATCACTGCACCGAGAGGGATGCTGGACATCCTGGAATTGGATCTGTGTCTCATCACTGTTCATTTCTAAGTATACCAGTTCAGTTCTACTACTGGGTGTAGAGACACAAAGTCCAGCCTGTGCCTCATTCTGCCAGTTTTGCTTCTGTTCCAGAAAAACACGAGCATCTGCCAGGACTGGGTTCAACATGGAGTGATTCAGTTTTGGAACTTTGCTGCATTTATTTGTGACATTGCAGCAAGTACAATTAATGTTTAAGCTTAATTCAGGACCTGAGAACTAGATGAGTATTTCTGGTGGAGGCACATGCTGTAACCAAAACACAAAAACCCACGAGGGTGCATTGCCTGTCTTCTGTGGTCTAGCAGTCTGTCTGTACAGATTTCCTCACAGATATACAGAGACTGCTTCTGACTGTTTTCCAGTGAAACAGACTCCAGCCTGATTTTAGATCTAATCCCCAGTTGGTCTGACATTTTTATGTGACATATAGTTTGAAGAAAAATCTGCACGAGTTGCCAATGGTTTGTCTTCCTCAGAAAGGGTGGGAACGCTGTGATTCTTTGTCCTTGATTACCACTGAAGCTTACAGGTGTTTTTCTCATGCTGTTGCTGTTTGGATAGGATAGACATGAAATCCACAGAGCGCTGGCTCCAAAATTCAGTGGTCTAAATAAAAAGATAAACATCCCAAGTTTATACAGTTCAGTCTGAGTCAGAACAAGATAAATGTGACTTAGTTTTCTCCCTGTTTGGATCAGTCTGATTTTTAAAGATGTGCTTATAATTCCCATCACTCAAAAGAGTTTGGATCAGTTTTTCAATTGAGGAAAAGCCCAGCATCACATGTACTTATATAAATACTTAAATTCCTTTAAAATAATGTTATTTAATGTAGTCAAGGGAACCCATGAGAGAGAGGGGCCACCTGGCAGACTACATTTCCCAGGCTCCCACACAGGTGGAGGCAGAGGGTGCCACCCATTCCTGAGTAGAAATACTCACATGTGGCAGGCTCTGCCTTTCCTGTGAAGGCAGATGTGGCTCTGTGTGAAGGTAACTTTCTGTCAGTTGTAACACATCTTTCCCAGTCTCTGCTTTCTCCACTATCTGCTTTTATTAAAATTTTGCTGTTTTAACAGCCATATAAACATAACCTTTTAAAGATACCCCTTTCCTTGGTGCTCACTGGTTTGTGTTTCGCTCTAAGCTTCCTGTATCTTCTGGGGTTTTGTAGGACAAAGGGAATGTCCTGCTGGCTCTGCTGGTGCTGCCTGGTTGTAGCAGAGTTGTGAGCACCTCTGCTGGCAGTCACCTGTGTTTCTGCTGCCAGATATTTCCACCCCTTGGTCTGGGCAGTTAGTGGATGCTGTAATTACAGAAAGCTGTTGCATCCCAATAAACATTGGTTGTGAGCTAATGAGGCTCAGCCCTCTCTTGGAGGGAGAGATCCTTCTGTGTTCTGTGAGCAGCCATACCCAGGGGTGCTGCTTGCTCCAGGGGTGCAGGAGGAGTGTGGTAAACATCAGCTCTCTGAACACTTTGCTTCCTTACTGGTTTCTGTGCCATACAGTTGGGAGGGAATGAGAACACGTTGCAGTCCACCCAGCTCAGACGTGGCCTGTGACCCAACTATTGCTGCTGGCACTGCATGATTTCTTCCTCTGGATTCTCCAGTGTAAGCAGCCAATTTATGGTTCCTTCTTCCAGTGAAAGGGGGAGCAGCTCTGAGTGCCCTTTATGCCCCACTCGTAAAAGTCTGGGCTTAATTTGGCCCATGTGAATTAAGGCTGTAAAAACAAAAGGCAGGTGAGGTTTGCAACGCTGGGCTGAGCGAATAAATCACTTCTATTCTTTTTTTTTCTTTTTTTCTCCTTTTTTTTTTTTTTTTTAATATGTTAATGTGATACTGTGAGCCTTAAATAAAAATCCTCATTAATGAAGGAAAACGAAGGTGGGTCCTGAACTGTGTGCCACAGCCATGTGTGTGACACTCCTCCACTTTATTAGCCTGCTCCCCACCTCACGGCGCTCCCAGCCTGCCCATGTGTTCCCTGGGATGGGAGGGTAATTAGTTCCCCATGCTGCCTGTGTCCTGGGCCTCTCCTGAGCAGGAGCTGACAGCCATGTGTAGCATTGTGATGTGGCATACTGGTCATTAGGGACAGAGCTGAGATTACCTATCTTATTTCCTTCCTGACCTTGGGTCAGAGCTGAAGCACAGTCCCTGAGGTGAAGGGTTTGTGTTTCATACCCAGCACTGCCATGCTAAGCAGCTCCCTCAGAGCTGGCACCTCAGGGAGATGGCAAATCTTAAATAAACATCATAACTAACATGGGTAATGGGAAGGAAATGGCCCTCTCCCAACAGAAACACACTTTGGCACTTAAGGGCTGTGTTACCAGGAGGGCAGTGAGAGACTCCACTGTGTGTGTTTGACATTTCTTGCCTTAATTGTAGCCTCGCGTCTGCATTCCTCTGGTGTAATGCCAAAGTGGGGGGGAAAACCCAACCTTAAACCTTAGGAAAAATTGAAAAATTCTGAATTTCTAGTGTAAAAGGGCTGTGAGTGGGATGGATGTTCTCCCAGAGCAGGAGATCCCGGGGTGTGGCTGAGTTGGGCAGGGTGCTGAGGGTGTGGGATGAAGGTGCTGTGGGGCAGAGCTCTGTGGGATGCCCCCACTGTGCCATGGCTGTGCCTCCTGGCAGCCAACAGCGCTGCCTGAGAGGGAGGCTGGAGAAGGAGCAAGCTGGTGACATCAGGGACCTGACAGGGGAAGGAAAGACAAAGGACTGTAAGTCGTGTTTCTGCAAACAGTGGCCCACAGCAGCACTGAACCTGGACTGAAGTGAGATGGCTCCTCTGTAATTGGCTCCTATTAGAACTTTAGAACTGTAACTAAACCATTATAAGTGATGTACACTATCAGTGAGATCTTCCTAATAATCTGACTCTAATATAAAAATCTCAAATTAAAGAATAACACATAGAGGAATATCTTTTCCTTTTTTTTTTACTCATTGCTCTCCATTAGTTGATTTACACAAGTTTTATATTCCGAGTATGGCAGAAACACATGCACAAATAAATATCAGCAGATAAACTACAGGCTCACCTCTTAAGATTCCTAGAGCTATAATTAAAACCATGTTTGTTTTACTGAAATGGAGGTGTAGCAAATCTTTTTACTGAAATGTAGGTATAGCAAATCTTTACATAATACAAGATTTTTATCTCTGTATCTATATAATTTATGTAATCCAATGTACTCGATTAGCCAGTGTTAGTTTAAATTCTTCATGGTATTCACTGATTTCATAGCAGTGACTATTTTGTCACAATTCAGCCTGTTATTTTACAGCTGGCTCCTACCACTGCTGGTAGGTAACTATGTGATATATAACTTGCAAGCAGTCCTGCTGTTTGTTACTGGCAATTAATTTCTCTGGTGCCTTTCTTCCATTCAGGCCAGGCCTTTATGTTCTAAATCCAGCTATTCTAATACTCCCCACTTCTGCTGTGTAGAAAAGACTCAGACTGACAGATTATCGCAGGGCAGTTAAGCATGTAATTGCTCAAATGAGTTAAAATCCCTTCAAATATCTGTCTTTGTACCTCATCACACCACTTCATGGACTCAAATATTTGACAATTGATGAAGATAAACTAAAAGGATCTTCATTAGCTACCAACCACCGTGACAAGCTTCTTTCAGCTAAAGGCTGGTGAAGTTTGGGACTTATTATCTACTTAAAAACTGCAGGAAAGCAGAAAAATACTTCAGTGTACTTTAGACTAGAGAAAACTAGAAGCTTACATGGTAGCTGGGGTCAAACAAAAACGTGGTTTGCTAATCTAGAGCTGTACTCGTTACAAATGTGCAGTAAAATACCCCTGGAATCTTATGGGATAAAAACATAAAGGAAATATTTCAAGCTTTTGAGAGCAGCAAGCATCACAGCCTCCCAGCTGATGGTAAATACAGGGATCTTATTCATTGCAGTGCAAGTGGGCAGCAGAAATCCAGTTGTTAAATGATGCCCCCTTTTTTACTGCTTTGCACTTGTGCCCGTGGGAATGAAACCTTTGACTTTTAGTGCAGCCACCTGGATTTCAGGTGCTGTGTCTGAGGATGCTGAACATCATTACACTGAGCAGGAAACTCTGGGCAGGGTGGGTGGGCATCTTAAATTTTAGACACACCAGTTTTGTGATGGTTAGGGGTTTTAAAATGAGCTGATCTTCATGTTGAAGTGGACTGCTGGGGCAGGGCCAGTGTTATTGGGTGAAAATGTAGCTACATTGGTGTAAGGTAGGGGAAAATAATTGTGGCAATTATGCATAGTTCTGAACCAAGTGGAAGGATCTTATAAAACATTAATTTTCTTCACATTTCTTCTTGAAAATCAGTAATTTAGGGTGGGCTGCTGATGCTCCATGGGGTGGCTCCTCAGGGGTGTCCTGTGGGTTGCTCAGGGGCTGCCATCCCTCAGGGATGTGTGTGATACTGTGGGATCCTCTCAAGGGTCCCCCCTCAGGCATGTGTCCCCTTATCCCTTACCAGTGCAACCACTGAAATCTGTCAGATGAGGATTTTCCATGTTGTATTTGTCATGCTGTGGAACCAAAACTGCCCTAGCGTAAAAAGAAATTAAAGTCCCATTTATCTAGGTACAGACTATTTTTTTCTGTTTCAACTCTCTCTATCACATTTATTGGGACTATAGCATCTTAGATAATTCATATATAACACATTTATAGTGTGTGGAAGGGTCTTCTGCTGTTTATTTAGTGTTTAAAATGGTTTCTGTGGTGATAAGAGCAGGGACAGGACACTTCCAGTGCACCTCTGGCCCTATTGAAACAGGGAGCTCTGCCAGACTTCTGCTGCTGCTAACTCCTGGTCAAGGAAACTGAATCCCTTTTATGTGGTGGAACACTGGAATTGTTGTGTTTCAACCTCCCATCTGAAATTAAAATACAGTACTGCATATTTCAAATATATTTTTAAAAAAGCATGATGCCTAAAAAACTCGTTTTGATCCTTTCAAGTGCTGGACGTTCTTTCATCATCTTATTCAGCACATGTTTTTAAAATGAAACAAAACCAAGCCAACAACTTATAAATAATTTTTTTCTAGATCTTGAGCCATGTTCTCAGTGACCAGTGTAAAATCCTCCACTTGTTTAAGTTTCCTCACACAGAGATGAAGCTTGGAGTGTTTTGCAAAGGATTCTGCTCGATTCCCTCTGCACATAGTAAATTGAACTTTAAGCTTTCTATTGAAGTTAATCACACTTTCTCTCATGAGTAAAAAATGTTTTTAACATGAAACAACAGTCCACTGAGGTTTGACAAACTATATTTTAATTGTAATTGATTTATACCAAAAGATAAAATGAGTTAATTAGGGCATGCTATCAGAATTAGTGGCAAGGGAAATGCTCTATAAAGCTGGCAGGTAGGGGGTAGGAGATGAGAGATTTGAAAGGGAGTAGGACACTGGCATTTGTAACCCCCGAGTGCTGAACTGAGCAATGAAAATATGCTACCTCTGGCTTTTGCACTGATTGCACATGTGGATTTTCTGTGCTAAAGTCTGGATGGAGGTTGAGTGTAATCCAAACAGATTTAATTGGATCTGTGTGACTGGTACTCCTTCCTGTGATATGGAGAGTATTTTCTTTTTTCCATCAACAAAGTGCTTCACTGCCCTCAGAGTTTGTGCCTGGTGTGAAGGTAGGCTCTGGTTCTGTGAGGCTGCCAAGCTGAGCCTGATCCAACATGAGCAAGTTTTAGGAGAAACAGCCCCTTATTTATTGTTTATGTTTCTGGTCATACCCACAAGTTCCCTTTCAAGCTGTTGTTAGCAGGTGTCACTTTATGCTGTTGGCAGTGGTGTGCAGTGTGTCACGATTATGGCTGTAATTTGGTCATGGAAAGCTTAGCAGAAATCCAGTTATCATGGTGGAGGCATTGCAAGGGGTTATCTCATCATCAGAAATGTGTCTTGTGCGGGCTTGTCATCGTGGAGACACGAGTCATGAAAATCAGATGTGTGCTCGGCTTCTCTCGGCTCTTCAGGGCATGGCTCTGTGGGATGGGCTGTGTCAGCAGCCTGAGGTAAACCCCCTTTCCAATCTGAGCATAGCAATAATTGCTGTTGTGTGAATACAGGTGTGTTGTATGAAACAATGCTTTTAATCTGAAAAAAAAGAACCCCTTTCGTTCTGTTTTACATGGAGGGGTTTTCAAGGTGTGCTGAAATTTAACAATTCCAGCTGTTCTTCTGGTGTCAGAGCATTCAAGACACAGGAAGTTGTGTGATATTTAAGGCAAATTTAATTCTATCTCTTGAAGAAATGAGCCTGGAAAGACTGCAATTTAGACTGTCAGTTCCTATGTGATATTATTTATTCTGTGAGGTATCTCCAGAAGATACTACACTTCTGATACCCCTGTATACAGACCACATGTGGAAGTCACAGGGAAGAACATTTTCCCCTCAGAAAATTCTTGAAAATA
The DNA here is from genome assembly GCF_027887145.1 of Ammospiza caudacuta. NCBI lineage: Eukaryota > Metazoa > Chordata > Aves > Passeriformes > Passerellidae > Ammospiza > Ammospiza caudacuta. The sequence continues at coordinate 23,927,384 of NC_080602.1, forward strand.
ATTTATACACTTTTTTAGCAGATATAGAGGCATAACCTGGTTTGATATTTCAAGGCTGAAATTTGATGTAAAAAGCTAAGGAAGTTACATGTAACACTTCAGGGATGAGAGTCTAGTTCACTCTCCCTATGGGAGTCTGTCAGATAATGTTTGTGATTTTGTTCTTGATTTAGGTAGTTGGGGTCCTATATTGTAATATCTGAGATAAAATAGTTATTTGGGAAAGTTTGATCGGTGTAGACTTTAAAATGTTATGGAAGTATTTCCATATGTGAAGAAATCGCCATCCTTAGGAAAGGCTGAAAAGCCACAAATGTTAATTTTGCAAATGAATCTGGGCCATCTGCATATTCCTGTTTGTTGGGTTCAGTTGCCTTGAGACCCTATAGCATTAGGAGAACTGGGTGACTTGGTAAATTTATAGGAGAAATCTCTTCCTAAAATTATAGACTCTTTCTAATCACAAAGAGCTGGTTTGGAAAACACACAAGACAACAACAGAGAAGGGATTTTGGTGAAATTTAGTGCTGCCCTTTGCATTTCACCTTTGTCCTTCTCATCCATTTGTGGAGTCCTGTTCTCCCTCTGCATGACAGGTGAGGTTGGATGTGAGACAGTCAATACAGTTTCTCATGTATATTTCAAAGAACAGCAGTCAATTAACCTTGGGAGAGTTGGACATTCTCTTGTCTATAACAATAGGCTGAGATGCTAAATGCAATCAGAGTATGGGCACATAAGGGAAGAGCTTGAGTCTCTCACATGCAAATAAGTCATACTGAGATCCTCTTCCTGCTTTTAAAATCACATTTTAAAAATGTAATATCTTTACCAGGAAATATTCTGACTTGCAGCACATTTTTTTCCTGGTGTGGCAGGGCATTATTATTGCTGTTTCAATAGCATCATGTTAAACTCATATTTTATGAGTATGAGGACAGACAGGGTCATTGATCTGAGTGTATCTAAACTAAACTTGATCAAAGATGCAACAAGGCAATTGTCAGTGGGGTGAGGAAATGGGCTGCATAATCATCCAAAGCCAAGCTCATTAATATTTCTACTGGTATGGCCAAATTTTGAGTACTCAGGCTTCTTGTGAGAGCAGCTCAAAGAGCTTAGGAATTTAAAAATCTGGTAAAACCAGTGATACTTCTAAGGCAGGGAAAAGTGCCACTTGCCCTAAACTTCCCCCTTGCAATTTGGAAGTTTAGAATTATCATCTTTTGAGCTATTTACCCATAACATTGCCGAGGCAGAATTGTTCCTATTTATTTCTTTGTTACAATTGTAGCAGTCACATTTTAAAAAGACTGTAGGTATAAAAAGCGACAGATTATGCTCTTAGAGGAAAAAAGTTGTTTGTTAGGATCTGACTCATCCCTAAATCAAAGATGGGGTGAATATCAGAGTGGGTTGTGTTGTGTTTCAGGAACTATTGCTCTCAGGTGAGGAGTCCTGTGTGTGTATATGTCTGTGAAAGGCATTTTATATGCAGAAAGGATCATAGGAAAGTAGCAGAATGAAAATTACTTTTTCATATCTGTCAGAAAGAAACCCCTGTAGACATTGCTATCCTTGCAAGGACTCATCTTCACCTTATATAAGGACTGCACTCATCTAGTTATTTTAAATTGGTTGCAAAATACAATTATACATAAAGAAGCACAGTAAAGAGCTCTATCAAATGCAGTAGAGCAGTAAATACTGTTTTCAATTAAACACTAATCTAAAGGATATTATTTCACTGTCCAAGACCTCTCCAGATTTTTTTTTTTAAACAAACATGTTTTAATTACAGAATTCCATTTGCTGGCTCTGAAAGTTTGTCCTTTTAATGAAGAAGATATTTTAAAATTACTCTGTATAGTTACTTGCAGAAGGCCTCATCCTGAATTTGATTAACCGCTCAAAAATCCCTTTGAAGTTTTCTTTTTCAGTGAAAACATTATCAGGCTCAGAGTTGGTATGATGCTAAAAAAGAGTGTGGGTCAGACTCATACTTGGCAAATCAGCACATCTCTGATTTAGATGAAATTACACTAATTTAATTCAAATGGGACTCTGAACAACTGTTTTAGTGTCTAAAGATGTAGTATAAGATTGTTAAATGTTTTAAAAACACAAACCCGTGTATTTTTCAGCACCTGAATTTGGGTTCAAATGAGATATTCACAAAACACTGAGTTGGCTTCTGCCATTCTTGGAGCTGCTTCCCTCCTTTCCTCATGCTGTATCTAATTATACTGTATTTTTTAGAGTTGATTAAACAGTTATCCAATAATGAGATTCAACTGTAAACTACCTCAGGAAAAAAAAATATTAGGTAATTAGAACTGTTCTCACCTCGGTGTGACAGCATGGACAAACACCCCTTTTCTCCAGGTCACTGTGGGATGCTGCTAAACAACACATGGCTGTTTGTGGATGCAGTTTTTTGCATGATTTAGATGCTGAACTGCCTGGATTTGCCATAAAAAGCAGGGCTTGTTTCATTTTTCACATGCCCAGAAGTGTAGGATGGGGGAAAAGGTCAAAATATGGCTTAGAAAGTTGTTTTAGTTGGTCCAATCTTAAATTCTTGTGGTTGGCATTTAAGCAGCAAGGAGTCCATGTACATGTGGACTTTGCCAACACTAAGGAATAATCAATAATCACTGAATTCAGTAGGAATTGACTGCATCTTGGGTCCCCATAGTGGCAGAAGTTCCCCTGACTCCCTTAAAAAAAGGTTTTTTCCCCTGGATTTGTTCAGGAGTAAAAGCTCTTCAAGAGATCAGTTGCAGCAGCACTAAAATATCTATTTGTGGGTGTGCAAATCAGTATTTGTAGAGCAATATCAGTTCTGCAGACTCACCTGGATCCACCAACCAGGTGGATTCATTAGGGATTCATTACAGAGAGGAGGCAGAGTGGGAATGCAGTGGCTTACCAGCAAAATGTTCCTCATACATATAAATAAATTGCTTTATTCATTTCCAAAAATGAGTCATGTTTGACATTGAAACAGTTGCCTCCTCTTATCTATCTCTTATCAATGTTCAAGGAACATTGTCCTGAGTGGTGTTGGGTTTTCCAAACACCTCTGGAATAGGTGTCCTAATTCCATTAGAGGTCAATAGGCTTTGTATGCCTAAACCCCTCGGAGTCCCCTGAAAATCCCACTTGTGGAGCATGGCATCATTGGCTTAAACAGTTCAAGGCCACTTGAGGGACCCTCCAGATTTCTTTGGTCTTTTCCCAAGAAGTTCCCAGTGTTTTTGAAGGTCCAGCTGCCTGTTTAGGAGGCAAAAAGCTGCCCCACACAGTTTTACCCATCACAGCTGTTGTGAATAGCAGAGTCTGAACCTGTAGCTGAAACTGGAGTCCAGGTAGGAATTTCCCACAATCCAAAACCATCCGGCCCCTTTGGCTTTGTGGTGATTTCTGTCTTTGCTTGTTTCCTTGTCCAGGATTATGACCTCAGGAGCACTACTGAGCTCCACATAAAAGATTACTAGGGTAAAATTAAAACATGTAAGAAACTTGTTAAATGTTGTCAGGGTTTATAATTTAAAACTGCTATGTTATTAGATATTGGAACAGTACAAAAGGTAACTCGTGCAAAGGTTTTAACCTCTGGCCCTTCCTATGCCAATTAAAGTATAATGTATAATGAAATTTTAATCTCATGTAATTAAGCACAGTATTAATTTTGTAAAACTGGAAAGGCTTTTTAACCTGTATTAATCTTCCTTTTTGAAGAAAGTAAGTGTGTTTCTTACGTTTCTTACAAGTTGCATTGTTTCTTTTTAATTAAAGGAAAGAATTAAATTTCTTTGTTTATACAAGTTCATAAAATATTTTTCTCTACATCTCTTCTCCTAGGTTAAATATCAAAAGCAAGTTGTTTGGGTTTTTATTCTTATTAAGAAAAGCATTGTTGAATATCATAGTTTCCTCAGGGTAAGGCAATAGACTACACAGATTTAATTAATCAAGAATATATTTATACTGTAAAATGTCTAATATATCATTAAATCCTTTCCTCCTTCTTTGAAGGAACACAGTATCTCTGCTCAGAATGTATTAAGGTTTTAATGAGACGTACGTCATTCATTAGTCTTTTTAAATAAAAATTCTTGTAGCATATATATTTATGTGCATTTGCACAAACACATTTTTATAAGCGTTCTAATTTATCAAGAATTACGATTTCCAATGACCAAGATCAGAATATACCCTTACAGGATGGAAAAAAGAGACTGTAACACGAGACTGCCAGTAAAATATCTGAGAAGGGTAGAAGGAAATGTCTGTAGCCTAATAAGTGCTTTCTTTAAAAGTAAAAATAAGAATATGCAGCTGGAAAAGAGTCCAGATTTCTTGAAGACTGGGTCAGCCTTCATTTGACGGCAGACAGCAGACAGAGCCAAACCCTTCTAGGCATAGGTAGTACATGGTCAGACACTACAGTGCCTTTTGTCTAAATTGCCCCTAGAATATCTTAAAGTATTAAATCTGCTCCACTCCGCACACACACGCACACACACAAACACACACACACACACACACACACACACACACACAATCCAGATGTATTATTTTTTAATATCATGTTAAAGGCTATTCCTAAAATAAACCCAAGTTTCAGAGTAGTCATCGTGCCTGATGGTCAGCATGACTTTTGCTAACGTTCTGCCTTTAAAACAAAAGACAGCATAAAGCATCAGAAATCTGGGGTTACCAAGAGGAGAATCTTTGGCTTTCATCGATACATTCACTAGACTGTCAAATGATGATGGATAGCAGGCAACTAAGATAAATTAGCATCCTGTCAGCCCTGAATAGTGAGGCAGAGCAGCTTTCATCCAGCTCTGCACTGCTTCCCTCTGTCTGTGGTACAACTGGGCCATCAATTTGGAAATACCGTGGCATTTGTTTCATCTGCCCAAATCCTAGCTCTCCATGATGGTTCAGGTGCAGTTGTGAAATCTCATCACCAGAGTTTAGTGACAGCACCAGAAATCCTGATTCTTGTTGGAGCTGACATTTTGAGATTTGTTGTGGTGAGGTTTGTTATTGGAGAACACAGGGAGGACAAGGTGGCAAAATATCCACGTTTTGGAAATGATGAAAGAATAATGAATGTGTTTATGAATGGGTGTTACTTCAATATACTGACAACAGAGGATAAGGACTAATATATATTTCAGGTGAAAAAGCAAAATGCCCATGCTTTCTGTATACAGGTTTGCTTGAAAAATTTGTATTTTTCAAAGTTTTTTTTTTTTTTTTGCAGAACATAATTTTCTCAGTTCTAAACTCAGTGACATAGAAAATTAATGGGAGGGTAGTCTTTATTTGTCCAGTAGCCTGTTGTGTGAAGAGAGCTGAAGGAATCCAAAGGATGAATCTGGTGTTGGCCCTTTTGTGTGTAAAGTTGATGCAGTTTAACCTATCTGCCAGCCTGTGGATTTTGTCATACTGCCATGGAGGGCAGAAAAAACCACTGGGCTCAGGCAGAATGGAACATCAGACTCCTGTAGGTAGCAAAAAGCTCCTCACTGTATTTTCAGCATATTGCCTCAATCTGGCCTTACCCCACCCAGAATTTTCTTTCCTCTGAGGGGTTCTTCGATGGCAGAATATCTCTGTGTAATTAAGAAACAAAAAGTAGGGCTTATAAAAAAGTCTCATGTTGATGAGACTCTCAAACCTAGCATAAGCTTATTTAAAGTGAGCAGAATTATTAGAAAAAAATGGAACCTGAAAGAACAGGAAACAAAATAGGACAATGGAAGGAGGGGGGAAATCAATGATATTAAAATAAAAAGACTCTGCACTGGGCAAGTTTTCCCCAGATTACCTGCCTTTAATATTAAATTGCTGTTTTCTGGCAGGATCATCTGCAAAACTCTGATTTTGTTTCTTCTTCTGTTCATAGTCTGATAATTGAGGCTGAATTCCCTTGTCTTTAATATGCCATATATTCTCCACCTGGCAAAGGACTCAGACAGATACAGATAAATACCCTGTAGACATACAGACAGAGAAACTGCTGTAATTGCTTTCATAATGACTCTCAGACATCAAAGGAAGGCAAATAATGGTATTTAACACTGTTTCCATTCTTTAGCTGAAATCTAATTTTATAGAGTTATTGTCAGGCAGTACAGTGAATGTACAAGTGCAACTGTCATAGTCTACTCATATTAATTAGCTGCCCACAAGAGGTCCAGGATAGTAATGGCAAAGTTCTCCTCATTTCAGATGGTCTGATATTCAGACAGAACCATAAGTACAATAGCTTGATTAACATAGTTGCTTAGATCAGGTTTTCCCTAGGAGTATGTCAATTGGCATTTTGAAGAATCAATTAATTAGCACTCCAAATAATCCATTCTTGGGTTAATGAAAGTATTTTGTACAGCTGCAAAAACTTACATGAAATAAAATCCAAGCCTTTCCAAAGTGCTAAGGTGGAAGGCTTGTAATTTGGAGAATGCAGTGTCCTCCATGGACAGCTTCTTAATAAAAAGTTATTGAAAGAAATTCAGTTGACCAGAGCTCATCCAACAGTTGAGCTTGTTTTGACTTGTTTATGTTCCAGAGGAGAAGAGTATTCCAGGGTGTATAACAGTGCAACAGAAATTAGAATTTTACTGGGCAATAATACAATTAAAATGCAAGGTTAATTATGGTAACCAAGTATCAGCATTTTGCCTAACATTTCTTAACTCTTGTGGAAGTTAGATCTTGAAGATAATTTAGTTGATTTAGCTTCTGCAAAGCTTTACTCCTGTAAATAGTCAGTATAGACCCATGTGGTTACTTTGACTGAGGTCACTGAATTTTTTGTTGGTAGCCCAGAAGGCTTTAAAATTAATGGAATCACTTACTCAAGCAAAATTCTTTTAAGGGAACTTTAAGAAATAGACTTCTACTTTCAAGTCCCCTGGCAGTGAGATTTGAATCTTGTACAGCTGGAAATTGCCCATGGGAGTGAAGATTTTATTATTTTTTTTAAAATTGCGTCTGTAAAAACATAGCATTTCTTGAAAGACAAGTGCCCTTCATAGCAAGATTTTGTTATGTTTTAAACTCTAGCAGAGCTAAGATTTTACAATTACAGACAATTTTCAGTATTTTCTGTCACATACTTTCTCTGGGTTTCTTTGAAGGTAATTTGCCACTTTTTGCTCTTGGTGACTGATGTGCCAAGGTGGAGTCTGAGCATGGTTTATTTGCAAGTCCAGACTCAACCTATCCCAGGCATCAGCTTTCTGAAAATCAAGGAATCTGCTACACCAAAAAGTATAGTGATTTAGGAATTAAATCTTCTATGAAATACTTGGATATAAATACTAGAAGGAACCTACACTATTTATAATCTACACCAGTAGTAATCTGATTTTTCTCATTGTCCATATTCTTGGGTTCCAGCTGGGCCTTTTTAGACAACTTTTTGACCTGTTTACCTTTCTATCTTCCTGCTTTGCCCTTCAGTCTGGTGAGAGCCAATAATAACTCCACCTCACAAAGAAAAGCAGGTATCTTTCACCTATGCAAAAGCCAAAGGAGGGAGAAAAACAAGGTGTTTTCTGTATTTGAAGATGATATTAGACTCAATTTCAGTAATTTCTATTTCAAGGCCTCGTGCATTGGTTCTCCTACCAGCTGAATAAGGAGTGAAACTGGTAGGAATAATAAGGGATGAAACTATGGAAATTGCAGATGTGAAAAAGGGGTGTGGGATCAGAATTTGTCTGCACAGGTGAAAAAGTAGAGGTGAAATTCCAACATAATTGTTCCTTTCTGCCAGTGAAATATATTCTGTTGTATCTCCTGGTCTTAAGGAAGCTCAAATAGCAGCTCCAAGCTGGGTGGGTTTTGCAGTTTGGTAAACAGTCTTAATCTGGCTCATTAAAGCACATTGAGTGAGACTGGCATTTGGCATCCTCTGTACCAAAGAACTGAAATGCCACTTGACAAATATCTATCTATACTAAAAAAAAAAAAAAAATTTGAAACCTACAATGCTGCAGTCATCTGAAGTAAAGAGTGTGACATTGTGGAAGACTGGGATTCAGTTGAGCTGGAATAATTTCTGACCTGCAAGTGTCCTTGAGCCTCAGTTTCCCACCTTTAAAACAAAAATAAAAATAAATGCTTCTGATGATTTGTTCTGTTTAAATACTGGTATTTTCTACAAGGAAAGATTCTAATTAAAATACCTAGAATATGTAAGTTCCCATGTAAGTTCATCTGGTGATTTAGGGGTGTGTGACAAAGAAAACCCACAATATTTAGAGGTTTAATTAATTTTACTAAGGGAAATATCACTGGTGTGCTGTAAATAATTCAGCTGTATGCTAATTAAAATGAAATAGAACATAACTTTATTTACACATTCACTTCCTCTTCCATGGATGGATTTTGGGGACCTAAACAATGCTGTCCAGCTATATGAAAACAGAATTATATACTGTAAAATAAGGTTGAGTATTTCCAACAAACAATTCTTATGTTGGAAATAAAGCTTGTTTTCCAGCTTTTTAGAAAGGTTGTTATGTTCCTGATCCAAATCTTCCTTTAACTGCAGCCAGCACTTGGGAAGCTGGTTAAGGTGTATTTATTCCCCATTTGCAGGTCCCTTTTGTTCTAAATGCCTAACTCTAAAGTTAGTTGTCAGAGCTTATTATGGACTTACGCCAGGAGTGAGATCTTCCTTATTTTGCTAATCAGCTTCCTCCATATCTGCATGCTCATTTTCTGATATCTGATGAGGCGACAAGGTCATTGGACGTACAAGTACTTATTTAAAAACCGACATGAGAGTGAGATAGAGGTTAGTTGGGTCTATCAGAGCTGTCAATCAATTAATGAAAATTATTGAGCAAGGACACCGTGGGGGAAGCGAACAGAAGGAATGAAAATGACCATGGAGATGCAACATAGGGAAAATGACAGAACTGACTAAATGTGCTCACGTGAGGACAAAACCCAGACATGCTCGCATGGCAAATGAAAGACAGCACTGGGAGACGCTTGGGCCAGAATATTTGCCATTATATGGACCAAAAGACTGACAGATTACTTCAGCCTTTTGTCCAAAAGCACATTGAAAGCAGCGTTTGCTAAGTAGAGAATAAAGTTGAGCGGTCCCCCGTGTGCTCTGAATGGCTTTTGTTAAGGTTCTCCAGACTTACTGCAAATTTGTAGCATGTTAAAAAAAAAAAAAAAAAAAATGAAATTTCTAGGGCTAGGCTAGAGTTTGCTGCTGTGGTCTGGAATTTGAAATTAGTCAGGGGGGTATAGAAAAGATTCCTACCTGTAAATAAACGACGGATATAAATAGCAAAATAGGGCAGCACTGACAGAGCCTCACAAAAGCTCACTTAAAAGCTGCACTATCACTACAGTACACGGTGTACTGGCACAAGACAAGAGTATACTGTTTATCAGTACAAAAAAGAAATAATTTATAACTTGATCCTTGGGGGGAAAATGGAGAAATAAAAAATAGACAAAAAAAAAAAGAAACAAGAGAGGAGAAAAATTGCCAATACGTTTGTGTGAATGAAAGATAGTGAGGGGAAAAATGAAAAGAGAGCGAAGTCAGAAGCAGGGAGATACTGACACCAAATCTCTGCAAAGCGTTCAAAATTCTCCAGCTGCCACGCTTTTAATTTGCTACCATTCTAATTAAAATGCAAATTAAATTTATAATTAGCATCAGCGCTTTCTAAAGAAACCTCCTTGTGTGCAGCACAAACATATGGGACGATGGTATAGTGTAAAGTTTGTAAAAACAGAAGGAGAGACACAAATGGAAGGACAGAAATGTTGCTACCAAATAAGTTGCTGAGTAGGAGGGGGTAGGGGAGAAAAAGGGGAGACATAGTGGATTTTAAGGGATGGAATTGGGTAAGTGTCCCAGAGTAACAAAGAGATTGCTGAATATGAAAGATCTGTCCGGGAGTTACTTTTTGTTGAATCAGGTGTCAGAGGTCATGCTGCATGTCATTGGTGTTGTATAGAGCATGCCAAAAAGGCATAAAGGGTCACAGCTTCTAATCAAAAAGTCTATGACCAAAAATGAACCGCTGCTTGCTTCCAGATAATTAATTTAAAAATTGATGGGAAACAAAGTACTAAAATCACATCATGATTTGAGCACATATACCGTTTTAAAGCTTGCCACTTCCCATGTGAGAATCCCACCAGAAAAGCTCGACTCAATGACATAGAACATGTAGAATATTTGTGCTTTAATTTATCTAGGTAAATCTGGTAAAATTTCCTAGTAGGGGCTTTTATTCTGTTTATTTTTAAAAATCATTTTACTTTCTAGCTGGTATGGCATAAAAGTTGGAAACAATCAGAAGATGCTCAAACTCCCTGGTGTTGAAATAAGTCATTCCAGTTAAATCCATGTCAGCATTTCCATAACTGAGTGTAAATGGGGGAACCCAGTTGTGTTCATTTATATTTGCAGTCATCTCTTTAGGATCTGTGTGTAAAACCCTGCACCGTGAATCCCCCTGCAACACCCAATCAAAGAGAAAAATGGTGTCATGTGAGACCCCAGACACATCACCACTGAGACACTGTCCCAAATTAAAACGTTAATTAGAACAAACTGTGGCATACATGCTCTGGTTTGTTTTTTTTTAGTTTGGGTTTTTTTCCTTTTGGTGACTATCATTATTATTATTATTCCATTTGCAGAAAGCTTGTGGCTATTTCATGAGCAGCAAAAGCAGCTGCATTAATCTGATAAATGATTTGTTGCAAATTTTTCCTTCATCTCTTCTGAGACTGCAGTTGGATTCTGGTGCTTTTCTGTTCCTACTTTCACTGTATATTAAGCAGCTAATGTGGTATTAAAGGTTTGATAAAACTACTAAGGACAAAATTGGCTTCATTATAAGAGTATTTGGTTGTAGGGGTGTCTTTGAGTTCTCAGGGGAAGAGAGGGGAATAAACCAAGTTTGATCTCCAAAGCAGTGATTTATTTATTTTTTTCACTAAGGACCCTTGCAAAAACTTGAGTGCTTTTAATATTCTTGGAAATTGCCTTTATTTATTAGCCATGCTCTCCATCAGATAGTTTAAAATCTGAATGTAACAGGAATGAATATTTCATAGTTCTGTGTTAGACTGTTACAGAACTGATGCAAAGCAGGACTGTAGGAATATTTTTGTAAGTAATAAAGTCAATTAAAAATGATAAGCCTATAATATAGTCATTGTGATAGTACCAAAATTCCTTTTGCATATGCTGTGTTGGGCATGCAGACAAATACTAACAATTTTTGCTGTCAGATTTCAGAGCAGAATTAGAATTTTAGCCTGTTTAGTTTATTTTTAGGGAGGATGAGAAGGAAGCTCTTGGCTCTACTGGCCAGGCTGGTGCATGCTGGCAGTGGTCTGTTGGCATTAGTGCACTGAGTTCTGGTAGATGTCAGACTCTTTATCTTTTAATAAAGATTAGGAAACCACAGAATATACCACTTATTTAAATCAATATTTAAAACTGTATTTAAGAGTAAGTGAACCTGTAATGTCAGTTAAAGTAAAGCTTTGTTCTGCAGTGTAACTTATATCCTGTGAGCAAACACACCACAGCTCCATGCTTTGCTCACCATCAGTTCAATTTCTGGAAGTTTTAAACACTTGCAACTCAAACTGACTTCATCCAAAGTTTTATGGATTAACTTTGAAAATGTGTCCATCTGGATGATGTTGTTATGTCCTCTTCCATGTCAACATATGCCTATCAAAAGTGCTAAGAAATTGTGATCAACTGAAATAAGGAGGAGGGCAGTGTGTAGAATAGTGATGAGAAAGAATCCATCAATATTGGAATGAAGTTTCGGAGAGAAAAAGCTATTTGGGGCCTTATGGATTGGATCAAATATATGGAAATGTGAACATGTTGTAAATACAGATCGTCTTAAGCCTATTTTTATGAAATAGAATTGGACAAATCTGTGCCACTGTGGAATTTATTTCTGTGGTATTTGATATACATATTGCCATTGCTAGAATTCTGGAGAATGCATTCTCTGTTACCACTGCTGTGCTCTGTGTAGCCCAATGACAGCGGGAAAGCTGCTTGTGATGGAACGTGAAGTTAGATATTCTGTAGATATGGCAGATTTGACAAAATGGGATTTGTCTGAGCGTGGGGCCTGAGGTCATGGTAATAAGCCCTTGCCCTTTAGCCAAAATTTAAGCAATTATCTGAGAAACTTAGCAGCAAAATGTATCTTACCACAAAGGTAAGATAAAGCCTGGAAGACCCTTCCCACCAACACCATTCTATGAAAATTTCCTCTCATTCTAAGATCACTAGAGATGGGTTAAAGACCTTTAGAGAGAAGCACTGCATATATAAGAGAACCATGCAAATACTTTTTTGACTTTTTCAGGCTCTAACTTCATGTAAGTGAAGACAACGTTTCAGCAATTACGCAAAATTATAAACCAAAAACCTACTCTTTGGGATGAACTTTGGCCCACATGGTACAGCTTTGCAAACAGATTTTAAAAATAACACACTGGTCTTATAAAAACTGACAACATGAGATTGAAGTGTTTCCTGACAGCAAAATAATTCTTCCAGCCCCATGATTTGGGCACCATTGTCTTCTGCACAGAATCCGAGTTCCGGATATTTGAGAAGGGAGGCAATGAGCCTAAATAAAGTCTTCTGTTGGACAGACAAAGGGTGAAAAACAAAAAGGCATAAAAGGTTGCTTTGTGTAATTTTTAATTGTTGTCCTTTTCTTATTCAGTAAATGAAGTCACCTTTGTAGTGGTTTCATGAACCGCTGGGTAATCAAAATTATTATGCTGCCACCTGTTGTCCGTTAATTATTCTGAGAAGATACTCATAAATCATAACACTGGACAATAAATCAAACTGTCAGGGCCCAGGTCAAAGGTTATGCATGAAAAGTTATAGGTCACCAACAGGGTGTGAAAGATCAGGGTTGTGGAGCATCACTCATTGTCAAGTAATGTTGGGAGAAGTGCCACTGGAACAAAAGAAAAACTAAAGTACAGAAGAATTCAGGCCCAAAGATAGGCTCCAGGCTCATGCACAAAAGGAATCAAATTGACATGTCATTACACTGCAGATCTGACAACCAGCAAGATTGTCTGGCAATGCCCTGACTCAAATACTTTTGTCTGGACTGATCCTTGTTGTGAGCCAAGGCTGCCTTTGAAACGTTTCGTGTGTCTGGGCCAGATCCTGCTCCCGCGAGAAGTCAATGAATGTCTTGGCCTCTGTGTATGTGGAATTTAAAGCAGTGTTTACTAATTTTTTAAAATTTTTTGCAGTTGCTGAAGTTGCTGTATTTGCCAGGGCTAAAATTCATGAGCTTCTTTTCTGAGTTTGAGTGGTTAATTGTCCTATTTGCTATGAATTATTTCCTGGTGGAAGAGTAAATTCCAGAGGAGTTCTTATTCCAACCTGCAGTTCCCCCTGTACCTTTCTGGAAAAGCAAAGTTTGATGGGCTGTATCCACCTTGGAGTGTGGATTCACACTGTCTAAGGGAAGGGCAATGCCAGGGTCACCTCTCCTGCTGGACTGTGCTCATGTCAGGAGCCTGGCTTTCTGAGGAGAGCTAAAAGAACATGCAGCATCTGATGTAGCTTCCCTCAACTCATCCTTTTCTTGCCCTTTCTTACATTCCAGCCCTGCTTATCCTGGAATTCTGTCCATTCCCTACGTTAGGGGTAGCATAGATGCACCTCAGAACGAAGTGGCAGAGATGAAGCTCTTGCTCTGCCCCTTCTCTCCCTTCCCCTCAGGTTGGAGCAGGTGCTTGCCATGCCCAGATCCCTCAGCTGAACCTGTGCTCATCCCAGAATTACCTGCAGGAGGAGGAGGAAGGTGCATTTACATTTCCTCCCTGCAAGGAGAGGTGGGGCTGTGAGGTTTGGGCGAGCCTGTGCTTCCCCAGTTCCAGGTGAGGGATTCAGGCCTTCCTGGGTAGAAGCTGTTATTGGAGCACTTGGAATTGGATTCTGGAGCAATGGGTGAGTTCAGTCCATATCTTTTTTCCTACTAAAAGTGAAAGGTTTTGTCAAAGGTGTGTAGAATTCCTTCATGCTCTGGAGATGTGTTCTGTGGTTTGTGTTTGCTTGGAAAGGCTTCAGCTTCCTTTCCTATGTTGAAATGCAAGTGTTTAAAATAGATTACTTGAAAGCAAATATGCACTGACAAGCAATCATTGATTTAAAACCTGGTTAGAGGTAAATTGTTTCTGATGTGAAAAATGTCACTTTAGGAAAAAACATTAAATTAAAACAAGCCAAGGTAAAATGCCACCCAATAACAAAAAGGCTGCTGGAAGCAGCTCTGATGTGCCAGCAGGGTGATGTGCTCTGCTGCCTGCTGTTTGATTTAACTTCTTGTCAGCATCATCTGCTGTAGGATTTGTGGCTAATGGGCGAGCAACTTCAATTTTAAAACGTGTTATTTTCTAGAAGTGTTATGATTTGTGTTTTTTTCAGTGGAATGGGTTTTGCACTGGATTTTGATGAGTTTAATAAACAAGGTAAAAGTTAATTCCAGCCCAACAATTGTGTTTGCTTCAGTGTTGACTTGGTCTTGATCTCCCTACATCAAACCTGGATGAATTTGTTCCTTGTCATTATGGGGAGGTTATTGAAGAATTGAGACGTGGGTCTTGCCTAAGTACAGAAAAACTTGCTTGTAAATTAGTAGCAATTGAGGTTTTGATTAGATCTGTTCATTTCCCTGTGGTCTTGGTTCCTGAACATTTGTGTAAGTGGAGTTCAGAGAAATAGCTACGAGCAGTAATTTTTTTTTTAATTTTAATTTTTAAAGCCTTTTAGAAAGATGCAGAATTCATTGATGATTAATAAATTTATGATGTAGACCTTTAGAACTATTAAAATCACTTGAGGCTGTGCCTTTTTGTTTCACCCTGGATTTTTATTTGTGGGCAAGATTAAATTAATATATTCAAATATATTGTGAAAGGAGCAACATTTTTTGCCTTTTGCAACACAGAAAAAGCTTGAATTCATGAAGGCCACTAGAAATGTTGTTGGCTTTATATTGGATGCACTGGTGGATTGCACCACTGAAAACTATGAAAGGAGACTTTTTTTCAAGTGAAGAGAGATTTTGTTTCTTGTTCAGAGAAACAGATACCTGTGATTTACCAGTAAATATCACAATTCAGCTATGAACTATTTAATTGCTTGGTACCTGCCATGGACTCTATGAGAAACAGTTTATGTAGTGTATCAGCCAGCAAGTTTATTTGAAGATCTGTAATTAAAGTAAATTGTTAAAACCTACAGTGTGCATATAGATATCCCACAAAAAGGGGAGTTTAATGCTAAATATATTCTTTATATCAGTTTCTTTATATATTTTACTAATTATTTTAATGTCTTGAAGAACCAAGAACTGCATATTCTAGGAAATATCCAAAATCTGTCAGCTGCCAGGGAACATGAGTTGCCACTGTCTTGCAGCTTTCATACTTTCTTGACAATCATTCTTGATTTCCTGGTGATCATCTTTGAATAAAATAAGGGCCCAGCTGTGGAAGTTTCCTACAAGCCTAATTGTAATAACAGCACATGGAATATCCACTAAATAATCTCCCCATCTTCTAATGAGTGGGAAACAACAGTGAAAGGTTAGGTGATTCTTCTTGTTTTATCATTTTGGCAGGCTCCTGAATATCATTTAATGAAATTTCCTATGCCTGTGAGATATTGATGCAGTGCAGGAAAACAGCCAGTGAATAACGTAGCATTTGTGGGAGCTCAGCTCTCTGCTGGTGGGCTGCAGACAGACTTCCAGGCAGCTTTCAGGAGGAGAGAATGCAACCCCATAGTGGAGAGTCTCAAAAAGCTCGGAGCAGACCCCAAAATGTGGGCAGCCCGTCAGGCACACGGAGATGTGTCGAGCCCCTGGTGCAGCTGACAGCATCCCAGTGGCGCCTCTCAGCCTGTGAACCTCCCCACACTTGGATTTCCCAGGGTGCACAGGACCACAAAATAAACCCTACAATTATTCCCTGTATCTTTTGGTTTTGAGCGATTATCATATGAATGTGTGAGCTCTGTGCGCAGAATGAGAAAGCTGAGTGCTGGTCTGTGGTCATCAAAATAGTTATGAACTTTCTGTTCCAAAAGCGTGATTTTGCTTCTTGCCTGTTATGGGGATTATTCTCATTGTAATTCCTACAGATGATTTTGGTTTTTTTTTATTTGCATTGCGAGTAATGAACAATTTAGCCATCTCCTCTGCTCTCATTTCACATAAAAGCAATTTCTGGCAATTCAGTGAAGGTCAATGAATAATACCCAATGCTTTGATATGAAACACTTAGGGACATCAGTAACTTGACCCCAGAACTTTTTGCAGATTCAGGCTGTAAGTGCTCAAGTAGTGTTCCCATGACACTTGGACTCTTGTCAGAAAAACACAACTATACTTTGGATTAGTTGTATCATTTTTTTGGTAAGATGCGTGATCAAAAGGGATTGAAATTAAAACTTTGCAAAAGTTGTTAGCAAAATGACATTTAATTTTGATAGAGAGGCAATGAGGCAGAACATTTTGCATGTTTGCAAAATAAGTTTCATTTTGATGCGTTTGGCATTACTGATTATATTAATTAACTTAACAGCAAGTGTGAAGATTATTTATGAAGCATTAAAAATGACTGGATCTTAATTGCTTCCCTGTAAGAACAAGGAAGTTGAATTTCAGGTTGTGGAGAGCTCCATGGTTAGTCTTCTCAGTGACTTTTAACTGGTGTGCTTTAAAAGCAAAGTAGTTGGAATAAAAGTAACCCACGCTATTGAAAATGGTAACTTTGTGCTTGAGCAGTTTAGGTTGATGACAGTAATCTGGTTTGTTCTGCTGAATCTCTTACTTCATTAAGACCTAATTTTTTTAAAGATCCACACCTGAATTCCAGAATTATTTGGGTAGGGGAGATCTTGCAATCAAAGTCAAGAAACTGGTTCTTTCAGGGGATCATTTACTCCATGAGTGCACCGTGAGCAGTGAATGTAATTTGTGGGAATTTGTATCAAAATGTTAATGAACTCAGTTTCTGTAATAGTGTGTTTACCTTTACATAATAAACTTTTGTGTAAGATGCAGCTTTTCCGTGTTCTGTTACAGCATCTGTTACATCAAGGTGGAAGTACTCCCTTTTTACACATTAAAAATTACTTAATTTTGTTTTCCGCTCTTTTAATGAAAATTTACTTCTTCATCTGACATGAAGCAGATGCTGTCTCAGACTTAAAGTGACAAAGATCACTATCCAAAGCAGTGGCTTGACACACAGAAGTGCTTCAGATGGTGATTATTATAACCAAAAAAAGCAGGTTTGTTGATACCTTTTTATCCTTAATATATTTAAAATTGCATAGTTGATAGCATAGTTGCTATGAGAGCATGTGTAATATCTGTTTGATAAGTGTCTTCTCACACCCTGAGGTCTTTTATAGGCAATTTGCATTCCACAATGAGAGAAATCAGCTGGAGAGGGTTTATTGTTTTGTATAATAGAAAGGAGTGTGAAAATATTCCAGCCTTGCAGATGGTGTTGCTCGTTAGCCCTGAACATACACATGCAGAAATATTGTTTCCCCTTAAAAAATGGGGTCTCCTCATCTTTCTTTCTCACAATGTATTTATAAAGGAGAATTCATAGTTTGGTTGTATTGGGATCATTAGTTGGTCTTGAAAGGAAAAGTGATGGGATAAAGTCTTTCTTTGAACTTTGATGTGCTGGGTGGTTTAGAGATGACAGAAAGCAAATGCTTCTTTTCTTCTCTGCTGTCTGAATAGAGAGTCCTAGATCTTGCTATAGACATCTGCTTGTCTAAAAAGTGAAAGGGTAAATCTCAACTTTTTCCCATAACAGCAAAGGAAACCTGATTTGAGAAAACTTTGAACATATAGACAGAGGTGGATTGATGAAACAGTTTAAAATCTGGCAAACATAAAACTTTTAAGGGTGCCAGAAAGTTGAAAATGGGGAATGTGTTACAAGAGAGTCAAAGACCACATGAACTCTCTCTGGTGTTCTCAGGGTTTGTGAGGTGGCAGGGTTCCTTTTGGCTTTCATGCCCTTTGGTTTAGATCCTAAAAATTGTATTTTGCTGAAGTTGGAACCTGAAATATGATTTTCACTGCTTTTGCAGCAACATCCAGGAAAAATGTGGAAAGTGTTTTGCTTTATCAGTGGAGGATGCCATAGTGAGGGAAGACTCCTGTGTTCAAAGTCATATGAAACCAAGATTAAAACTCTGAGCTCTCATGTCTCAACTACAGAAGAAAAAAGTTACCAACCTCCTAAATGTTAGGGCCAGATGCAAGGTGTTTCAGCTGTTTTGGAGGAATTTCACTTGAAAGTTTTACATAAATCCAAATACTCTGGTGTTGCAGGAAGCTGCTGCCAAAAGGGACTTTGATTTTCTGGTGCTTTCTGTTTTGAATGGCACTTGAAGTACTGCAAGACCAATTGCTTTCTTGTACTGTACCAATGGTTAAGATTTTTGCCCAAGGTATTAATTATTCCTGGACATTGCACGTGGCAAAACAGTCACATAAAATGAGAAAAACTGAGGATGTTTGATTAAATTATTCCCAGTTACGCAGTTGTTTTCATATTGTTATGATAATTGATGGTATTCAGAACTTAACCCAGGTTCACAGTACTGTCATTTGCAAATCTGGTCCCAAGTCTGTGCTCATAAAAAGTGTCCTGGGGAATCTCTCCAGGACTGAGAATGGCCATAATCTCTTTATGCTGCTGTATCTCTGACCCTTTCTCCTTATTCAATGAAAAGGAGTTTTTGCAGATATGGGTGCACGTATCTGTAAATTCCACCCTGAGTAATTGGAGGGGGACAGATACGGTAGGAATAAGCATAATAAAAGAACTGAGAGAAAGAATCTTCCTTTCTTCATGGCCCTCCAGGTCTAAAGTGTGCTCTGTTGAATATCACCTACTTGTCAAAACCTGCCATAACACAAGGAATTAAAAGGAATCTGTCTTGCAGTATGTGCAAATTGAAATGAGATACAGATTTCTAGAGGAGGTAAGTAGAGGGGAAACTCCAAATGGTGGTGCCCTTATTAAATTTAGACATTGAAGAAACAATATTACAAAAATACAGCCACTCAGTATTAATTGCATTATAACGTTGTCTGAAATACAGACTTAGTTTGAAAACAGTGGCATGAAGTACCATATGTGACTCCCAGATACATCCCAGAATTGTGCATATAGTTATCTAATTGGTCTCTTTTGTAAAACTTCATTTGATGGGTGGTGCTGTGAATTGTTTATGTCAATTAAGTGCAGCTTGCCAGAAGACTTGAGTCTAGAGGGCATCAAGTACTTACACTGTGGAAATAAAAAATGCTGCTCTTGTGAGAGGCTTCTGGCCTTTGTTTATAACTATCAAACCATCTCGTCTCTTATTTCCAGTGCTTTACATGTAAAGCCAATAGCTTTACACAAGGCACAGGGTCTTGTGCAAGGTGCCCTGCCCATGGTGAGGGAGTTGAAATCAGATGATTCTAAAGGTCCCTGTCAACCCAAAGCATTCAAAGTGATTCAATGAATTCCACATCTTGTTTAAAGCTCAGCTTTCTACATTTTGGAATTGCTTTTTGTAGTGTCTCTATCCATCCCCTTTCCCTGTTTCACTCATGCTTTTATTTGGTTTTATCCGTGAGTAAATCTCTTCTGGATGGCTGGTTTTGGGTGTGGTAAGTTTGTGTTATTTGCTGGAGTTTTAGCATATTAAGCAAACATTTGTGGATTACTGCTTCAGAAGTAACTCTGTAGTTGAAAGAGCCTCTGTATAAATTTAATTTCTATTCTGTCTTTTGACACTATGAATAAAAGCACTGTAAGAAAATATGGGAGACTGCAAGTACCTAACACCTGTAAAATTTTTAACTCTATAGAAAGCCTTAAAGTCTTCACAGTTCAGGTCTGAGGGGACAATGCAGTATGGGAGAAATGACTCCATTTCATGATACTGTGTGCATGGCTTTCCTTTAGATATCTGCCTTATTTCAGTGGGATAAGCAGGAGGTGGAGCAAGGTGGGCTTAAATCTGTTCTCAAATAGCTGTTCCAGTTGTATATTCCTATAGAAAAGTCACTCTGCTTAATAACCTCCAATGGCTGGTGGTTCATCAAGATATTGATTTTAAAGCTCTATTGATTGTTTATAAAACACTGCACAGCCACTTTCCAAGCTATTTAAGTGATTTGTTTGTCCCATATATTTTACAATGATGAGACTATTGGAAATCCCTGTGCAGATTCGCTCAGACCATTACACATTATTAGTTTTCTCTTGCAGAATTGCCCCTCCTCCAGGGATTCTGAATGTGAAGTACCTTGCTCTTGCAAGGTCTTATACGGGGTGTTTGTTTTATATATGCTCATAACAGGATAATTATATTGCTACCTGAAACACTTTGGCTTGTGTGCAGGAAGAGGCTCTGTGTAATAGTGATTGATAGTTTGAGCTTAAAAATTGTTATGGTGCATTAAAAGTATACTAATGTTTATTACTTTTTACAAGGCTACAGACATTTAGATTACAGGCCAGGCTTCCAGAGCTATCACAGGTCTTCAGATTGAAGCAAATTGAATGGGTGCTCTTCCTTTTACCACATTTTTTTTTTTTACTGTGTGGAATGGCCAATTTAAGAGGCAGCTTATTTCTTTATTTTTGATAGCCAACACTAAGTTAAAAGCAGAAAAAAAAAAAAAAAAAAAAAAGGAAGGAAGTCTCCACAGATCAAGTTCTAAAAATAATTGTATAGGGATTTTTAAAACTTTCTAAATCTCAGTGTTCAAAGCGATTAGGCAGCTTTGGAAGCTTGTGAGTCAGGATTCCTCCCTCCCCCGATGCTGGCATCAAAAGCAGGACAGACTTTAGTTTTCCACAGTTGCTTTTGGCATTTTGTTTTAGGGTTGTTTTTAGATTTTTGATATATTCAGGTCATCCTTCAAAACTTTTTTCTTCTGTAATTCTGAATGACAGCTGACGTGCTACTCTATTCAGATGACAAAAAGTTTTGAGAGTAGGTGGTGCTGGGCACATGTGTGCCTACGGAATTGCAGAGCCTTCTATGGCTCCTGGAATAATGAATTAAGCTAATGAGCCCAGCTGATGACTGATTGATTGTGTGAAAATGACATCAGATATCAGAGCAAATGAAATAAGTTCTTTTGCAGTAAGTAAGTAAACTCTCCTTTACACAAAGTAATCCCTTTCTGTCACTATTGGGTTTAGATTCCACACTCCTCCTTGGCCTAATCATGCTCCACAGAATAGTTCAAAGGATGATTTTTATTTTTTACTCTTTCACAGCAGTAAAACCCAATGTTTGTCTGGTGAAAACAGAATAATTTCCTTGCAAACTTTCAGCAGCTAATGCGATGTATGTGGCACTTTATAAAACTTCCACATTCCACGGTCCTCACTATCTGCAGGTGAGACCTGTGGGATACACTTCAGAAAAGTTACATAAACAACTCTGAACCCTCGCCTGAGAAAATGTATACTTTGAACATGTTGAAACTATCCATATTAAGTCAGTTTAGCACTTTGATTAAAGAGTTTAATCAATCACCATCCTAAGCTGTTTATTAATCACTTTATCAAGCAGTTGATGCATTGCTGGTTTTAATAGAATCCATTTATTTTGATTTCTACCTACTTCATCTTTCCAAAGGGCTTTCTGAATCAGCTGTGATAAAAAAAAGGAGGGGGGGAAAAAAAAAAGGCCTGGTTGCATCTAAACACTGGAAGGTAAGAGCTCAGACCTCCCTTGCACATACTTCATTATCAACATTCTGCACCGACTTGGCCAATTTATTAAGGGTAAAAAAAAAACCAGCCCTGCTTGGAGTGAGTCTTTTGGTGAACCACACGGTTTAGCTCAGATAAACAGAGGCCATTCGTTTGCTTTCACACCTGACAACCTCATGATATACGATCCTAATAAGATTAATCTCCTCCCTCCCCCCATACACACACACACACACTTTTGTTTTGTTTAGTGGCCTGACTTGGTGATCTTCTCTCATTCCCCTCATTGGGCACTTCTAATGCCTTTGGTTTCGGTTGGTGGTTAGAATAAAACAAACAAACAATCAATCCCCCACCCCGCTCCCGAGCCCTTTCTCATTCCAGGGGAACAAGATTAATATAACAAGAGATATAAAGTAAGCAAGGGAACACTTACAAATGTTACAAAGCAGAATGGGCATAGAACAAATTCCTTTTTTATGCAATTTGCCTTGAAAGGCATTAAACACATGGGGAATCTGTGCCATCGAATCCACACTTTGTAAATGGTGAGGAGGGAAAACCAGCCTTGCACAAACAAAAGCATCAAATGAGAAATCCACAACTTGGGCCTCAGCTGACTTTGGTTTTATTGCCTTTTATAAGGTTTCACTTAACTCTCTGGCCGTGTCTGATCTCTGAACTTTGGAAATCTTGGGGAAAGTAATGTAAGTTTGGCCTGATTTGCCTTCAACAAACATTGATGCATGGCTTTGAAATATGACACACATTAGCACCTACACAAGCCTTCTATTTTGAGCATATTCCAGTTTTATCATGCTTCCTGCTAGATCACCAAACCCAAAAGAGTTTTTCTTAATTTTGTCCACTAAAGCTGGTGGGGTTCCTTAGGAGTGTGACTATTTTGGCAGGAGTGTAAAAATACACATCTCATTTAAAGTTCTATGGCCTCATGTCCCATACTGGATATGATGCAGCAGAAAGATCCCATAGTCAAAGCTCTAATCATATATTTTTAACATGTTAAACTCCCGTGCAAATTCTGTCAGACATCCATTATTAATATGGCCTAATTATGTTAATTGAAGAATATTCTTTCAGTGTGAGACCAAGTCTTCCTCTTCTAGAGGAGCTGGCAATACACATTTCATATGTGTACAGACATGCTACACAGTGAGCTGTTACTGCCCTTCCTAGGAGTTGTAGCAACTATTAAATATTTTAGAAAAGCAGCACTTCAGTGGGACCAGGAGACCAGCCCCAGCCCCATGGAATTCTGTGGGAGCACTGCAATTATGGGACATGGGTGATTGGGAATTTGCTACTGTAATGCTGTGTAATAGGCTCTGATGATTTTTTCAATATCTATTTGTTTCATGGTTAAGGTGTTGCTAAGAATGTCTAATTTTTAAGACTTGTCATTAACTCCAAATTACCAGTGGTCTTCTGGAAGTTACCAGCAGGGATGTCAAAACTGACTCGTGGCAGCATCAGCTCTTTGTGCTCTTGCCCCACAGGGTAGAGAGATCAGTTCTAAGCCAGGATCCAACTGGATCCTGAGTGAGGCAGCGTGGTCACCAAGCTGCTGTGCAGAACTTACAGAAATATTAATTACTGTTGTAAACAGGGCTGCAAAATTAGGGATATTGCATCCTCCCTGGGCATTGGATGAGCAGCCCAGCTGTGAAAATCACTTCCAGTCAGCTATCAATTGAGATGGAATGGCCATACAGCTGAATTGCAGTCTTTCCAAAAATGTTAATTAAGAACGGGATGCTGCTGTGAAGCAGCAGCTTTGTGGCCCTTTTGGAGCTGTACTGCAGTTGCTGGAAGTGCTGTGGCATTGCACCACTAAAGCCTGGAGCCCTCCTCCTCCTTGCATCACCCACCTAAACAGAGCTCCTAGTTAAATCAGAAGGCCTTCTTCAGGGCCTGAATCAGCAGTTCAGGCATTAATCTTGATGCCATAAATGCCTTCCTTTTCTCCCCTCTATTCCTCCTTAACTGCATGCAGCTCCCCCATTCAGAAATTGGGGGTTGTTCAAGGCCTGAGTTTGATCGCTGAGACTTTATCTTAGTTTTGCTCTTGATTTTGCACCCCAGTTCTTCAGTACAGCCCACTGATGTCTTCTATAGGTGACTATACCCAATTAAAACACCTCCTTGCTGATATTGGGGTGCAGAAGAGTGGCACAATAGTCTGAATCTTTTCTTTACCTGGCAACAGTGCAGCAGAACAGTCTGTTCATGCTGATCTTCAGTTCTCGGGCGAGAGAATGATTTATCTCATTGCATTTTTTTTAAATAGAGGCCAGTTAATAAACTAAGACATTTTTTATTGAACATGCTTGCCATAGAAAACATGTACATGTATATTCAAATGTATTTGTAAACAAATACAGATGTTTGGATAATTTATTAATGAATTTGTTGGAGTACCGATGAGACTTCTGTGTTTCAAATGACCTGCTAAGTACAGTAACTAGTCTGAAAACTCTTCAGCAATTTGTGAATTTCACCTAATGCACTTGAGGATGTGTTAATTCCTATTTATGGACAGACAGTATGTATACTATTTCTCACTGTGTGTTAATTAAGAATGTTCTAAAGATGATAGGTGGAAATTGTAGCTAAGACAGGACTGCATTTTAAAAGTTTTATGGTTACATTTTTCTGGATATCATCACTTAAATATCCAAATGTTTAAGTTCAGTGTAGTGAGAACATTGCCTGTTCTACCTGTCATCTTCCTAATTTTCTCAGTGTGGCTCCAAAGAATTAGCACAAATATTTGACTTCCACTAAGAATCAAAATAAAAACAAGGAGGCTAAATAACCACCAAAATCCTGGCATGAAAGGGAAAAAAATAAAGGACTTTTCCCAGCATTTATTCTGATCAGAAAAGAGCATGTCAATGAACCTTTGGGGAATGTCATTAGATGAGATTTTCCTGAAAAATTGCTGATAGTTCCAGTTGAATGCAGCCAGAATAAGCCAATTTTAAGATCTCTGGGGTGGTATAGGATTACGGATTTTTTTTTTTTTGTCTTGCCCTTTTCACTTTTGGACAGACTGTACGTAAATTCTTTGCTCAAGTCTATATGCAACAGATGGTAACGGCAGAAATAACTGCTTGGTGTTAGGTTTTAAACTGGTGCTTAAATGGGTTTGTGGAAGAAAGTGTTGAAACAATGGGATAATTTTACTTAATGAGATCGTTTTTATAAGGAAGAAGTCAGTCATTTAGAGCTGAGCTGCAGGAAAATCTGCACCATCAGCGGGTCTGTGGGACAAGGCATGGCCATACTTACAGGCTGGGGTAGATGCTAAATATTTAAACTAGTTTAGGCCATGTTTCTTGAAATCAAGGCGTTTTTAGCTGCTCTGTATTTGTGGGGATGTGGGGACAGTGATCACAAATCAGCCCCCATTAGGACATGTCCTGGTGGGTCTGCCCCTCTCACTGGTGCTGTCCCTGCTGCCTTGGTGGGTATGTGGAGATGTGCTCTGAAAGAAACCAAAGCTGCAACAAACCAGCATTTCCAGAATATAAAAAATACCTGGAGAAATAAACCCAAACCTCTGAGAATGAAAGGAGACAAATAAGGAATCTTTGTCTTCCCTTCATTTTGTTCAACGATGAAGAAAAAAGGCAGCATTAGCGACTCGTTTGAAGGTGGCAGAAGAGGAATTGGTGTGCATGTCCTGGACCTTAAAAACCTCATAGTATCATATTTTCAATTGTTTTTCACACCAGTGCATGCTGGCACATCCTGAGGAGCACCCATGCGGTGATGGCAAAGCCTGAGCTTTGGTACACAAATTAATTCCCTTCCCAGGAGCTGATGCAGATGAAATTCAGGCTGCAAGGAGGGCAAGGCAGATAATAAAATTTCAAAATTTCAGATAAAGTTTCAGCAAACACCATAGTCACAAAAACAAGTGGTGGTGATGGTTCACTGGTGGTCTACAGAGACAGCCACTTGCTCTGAAAAAGATGTTTCAAAAGACAGTTTATGTTGCAAGTGGTGATATACAGCCTTAAATACAGCTTCTTTTATGTGTATGTGCTTTTGCACATTCAGATTCTGCGTGTCATATTTTGCTCCGCATATAGTTAGAATTGCACAAATCACACCCACGTACCTTCCAAAGAGAAATGAAAGCTTGTGGATATAACAATACAGGTAATTTTCTTCTTAAATACCAGCTTGTTCTGAAATAACACTTGGCTCACAAAGAAGTTTCAGCATGGAGAGTATTTTTCAGTGCTAACTATTGTTGATAATTATTCCATTCATCGCTAATTATTGGCTGTATTATTATTAGAGATTGCTTGTAATTATTATATTAGATAGAATCAGTGAGAAAGCAATGTACATCAAAAAGTTTACCATCCTGAACAAGTGACTTGTTTGGCTTCAAGTGGTTACTTGTTTTTACTTCTGTTGAGGTTTTTGAATTAGTTACTGTAGAAGATGATTGGAGCAAAAATGAAGAATTATTTTTGGCTTGGGAGAAAAAAAAAAAGAAAACAAAATACGAAACCACTCCAGACCCTCAGGAAGGAGCAGAAAACAGTTGTGTAGCCACAATGTGAAAGAATTCATAATTATAAATGACAAATTCAGAATAGAACTAGTCAAAAGATAATTTGGAAGGATAGTTTTGTTTTTTAATCACCCAAATTTGCAAAATCTTTGACATGTAATTTTTTTGGGGGGCATGTATAATTAAAAATTTAAAATATAATTAAAGTTCAAAAAATTGCAGGGGGAAAGAGATCACTTTTACAGAAGTTCCACCCACATGCTTTTCTCAGCAGGGCACTACAACGTCTTAACAAGTAAAGTGCAAGATGGAAACATGACATCATTAGGACAGTCTAATTAGCCTGTAATTTGTCCCAGAAAGGTATCTGGTTACCAACTAATTGATGTAAACTGATTAACCCTTTCTCTAACATCCCATTCGCCACTTTTTTTCCCCTTCCATAGAATCTGGTAAGGGTCAGGGCTCTGTTGTGCTACACACTGTGCAAACACAAATCAAAAAGACAATCCACACCCCGAAGAGCTTACAACTTACGTGTTGGAGGGGAGGTGATACCTGCACACAAAAAGGATTTAGAATGAATAGCTTAATACCAGTTAGCATGTTTGGCTGTGGTCTTATCCTAGCAGCAGCTAGGACAGTTCTCAGGGCTTTTGCAGCCCTCAAAAAAGAAAGAAAAAAAAATTTAAGAAGGATTTGAAGACATATAATGAGGTGTCTCTATAGATGTTTTCTCCCAAGAGTGAAGGGCAGGATGTGTGACAGTGGAAAGGTGCTTGTTTGAAAAAATATAACAAGTGTGTGCTGGAAGCTGGCATTATTGGCTCCTTGGAGATGAGGTTCAGCTTCCTGACAAAGAAAAAGAGATGATTGGTACATAGGTATTATCTCTGAAGGGCCTTGAATGTGAGGACAAGTAGCTTATGTTTGATGCAGGTTGGAGGGGGAGGGCAGCAGAGGGATGGGGAGAGAGGGGTGACATAGTCAAAGCAGTGGGCTAAGGAAAAGCCCATTTATGGGAATATTCTGAAAGGATATGAGCAGGGCAAGGTTGTGCTTGTCAAAGCTGTGGAGAAAGACGTTTTGTTAATCACGATTCCACGATGACAAGGCTTTGGCCAGCATAGGCAAGGCTGTGTTTTTGAGAAGTACCTTGAGCAAGGTCGTCTTCAAAAGTGAAGGCTGGGGCTGAGGGTAGGCAGGTAGGGGTGATGTCCATGGTGAGTAAACAAGGGATGGTGTTGGGGGAGCCAAGGAGGACACTCACTGCCCTGTTTGTTACACTGAAGCTTGAGCTGGTTTCTCAATTTCTGTGTGGAGGTGCTGGGAAGGGATGGACAGGAGGCACGTCTGGGATAAACAGAGATCTGTGAGGCATCAGTATGAAATCTTTGCATCTCCTAGCTAAACTGGCCCAGAGATGGGAGCAGGAAGAGAAAAATGGGTCCAAGTGAGAAGGCAAAACCTTCACAGGAAGTTGAGCAGTGTAAGGATAAGGCTAGAGGAGAACACAGAAGGTGGGTGTCAGGACAGTCAAAGAATAGGAAACTAATGAAGAACATAATGGAAAACTCTGTCAAAAGGACTTTGCCAAAAGGAGAAGGGTATGGCTGGGGCTTTGACTCAGAAGAGCTGACTGGAGACTGGTGGAAACTGTGTCAGTTGAGTGTGTAAGGGGCAGAAATTAGATTAGGAACAGTTTAGGACAAAATGGAAGGAGAACTGACAGCAGCTATAAACAGCTTGTACAATGAAAATGAGAAGAAGCAGTGATTGGAGAGACAGGAGTGGGCTAGAGTATGTATGTTTTCCTTTTCAGACGAGAGACGCTACAGCATGCCCATATTGTGGTGGGAAAGAATCAGGAGAAGAAGAGCAGTAGAAAGTCTGACAACTGTGCTGGAGTTGGAGTGCAATCTGATAGGGGAAACTCAGTGCAGCTTCAATATATCTGGCCCCTGCATTAAAATAGCTGCAGGCAGCACATGCTTGTCTGTGTGGCTTAGAATGTGCTTTGTGTAGTACAAAGAAATAAGGATAAGATTCATCGTGTCCCTTGTTGTGCTCCCCTGGCTGTTCTAAACAAGCAGGGTCTACTTGTGCCATCACAGTAGCAGAGGACTAAATCCTCTCCCATCACCCTAATTAACAGGGAATCAGTTGGATATTCCAGTGCAGCTGGTAGGTGCTGTACAGGTACCAGTTTTGCATTTCTGTCTAAAATTACTTTAAAAAAATTTGCATTTTGAGGTGTTTTTTTCTTTCTATAAATGAACTTCTATCTTCCCTAGAGAAAGCTCTCTGCTGTGCCAAAATAATGTGTCATATTTTTACAGGTAATTAAAAATTTTCATTCAGAAATGTCAGGGCAGTGGTGAAACATTTTCTCCCTCATTTTCTTGCTTTTCATCACACTTTATCTGAGTTTTAAAAGTTTACTTTGAGTCCCTTTTTTTATTATTTTTCTAAAATGAAACATTAACTGAAACACTGAAGAGTAACTGAAATGGTGCTTTGATTAGTTCTTTTTTCCCTCGTTATGTACTTATTTTTAATTTTTCCATCTATCTCTCCAGGTTACCTGTACACATTTTGGATTTTCAAAGTTTGAATAGTGATGCAAAAAAACACCAGCCAAAGGCTGGAGATCCATCTCCCCGAGCCAGAGGTTACATGCATAAATTCATGTCCATCACGCTCTGAATAAATTCTTTTGTTTATGCAACAGTCTGCGCAAGCACAACACACTTGCAGCTGAGCACCAGTTGGTTTACAGCTTTCTGTGCCATTCTCACTTCTGGGTGGGGGGTTGAGTGCATTGAACCCCACAGCTGGTAAAACCAGTCCAGTGTGAGCCCATTTGCATCTGAAAAGCCCTGGCTCCAAAGGTGCTGTGACTTGCCTTGCACTTGCCTGTGGAGGTTGCTAAGCGCAGGCCCTGGTGTGCACAGTGGGGTGGTTTATTTTGGTGGCTTGGATGTTGTGAGTGAAAAAATGTACAGAGGAGCTTGGGATGTCCTGAAACTAAAGGGAAAGTTGCCACTGATGTCTCTGAGTGGTGGCTCCATTCCTAAAGTCCAGAGGGTTTGTCCATGTGCGTTTTCAACGTGTATTCACGCACGCCCACGTTGAAAATGCACGGGGACAAACCCTCTGGAGTTTAGAGTTGGTAGTGTGATGGTTGTTTTCTGTGTTGGTAGAATTTCCTGGGTCTTCTTGCAAGCAAAAATGACATTTTTCTCAAAGAGGCGCAATCTCCCCTCTCTTTGTGCGGCTTCATGAGGACTGGCCCAATGAATGGGTTACTGTTCCTTCTGACTCCCAGAAATACCAGTGAGAGGAGAATCATGGCTTAAGGGAGAATATAGCTGTACCCTAATTTGGTAGAATAAGTGCTGTTTTGGTAAAATTTTTCTGATCCATAACTGCTTTTCTCCACTTTCAGTAAACGGCAGCTCGACTTTCACGATTCCTTAAACAAGCAAAGTTTTGGGAGGATGGAAATGAACCCTTGGGGTTGGAATGATGCAGGAGCAACAGAGGAAGAACCTTTTAGCAGAATTTAGAGAGGTCTGCAGAGGGACAGGCAAAACCCAGTTTCTTTCTAGAGTCTGAGAGGCATTTCTAGTTTCCCCTGCAATCTCACCCTCCTCTCAAAACAGAAAAGGCCATAACTGAGCACATTTCACGCGCAAATACTTCATCAAGTCGGCACCATCCAAGCTATTTCACATCTCCTCCCCTTGCTCCAAACTGATATATGTGGCTCACTACATTTAAAGTGAAAACTCCTCAGATAATTCTAATCATATTGTCAGTCAGATAGTCATCTTCTGAAAGGGGATCCTTCACCTTTAAGAATGCATGTACAATAGTGATATGTAAGCAGCTCAAAGACTCAATACCCCTTTTTTCTGCAAAGCAAGGCTGGGTTAGGAAAAAATCAATATGTTAGAAGTAAAGGTCATACAAGGAAAAGTGACATGAAACAGTCTTCATGAAGGATATTGTTCCCTTAGTTCTGTTTGAAGTTTTCTTTACCCTTGTGCTAGCCTTAGAACAAATATGTTTTGTCCTAGAATAGAAACATATTTTTACCTGTAAAAAAAAATAATCTGTATTTTAAATATTTGTCTATCAGGGCATGTTCGCATTTTAGCTTGTTTTGTTTTTGTCCTGTGGGTGAAGTAATCCTTGGAGAAAAAAAATATTGTGTGTCTGCCATCCCAGTGCATTTGTTGGTCAGGGTTCCTTTAGAAATGGAAGTATATAATGCACACAAATGTATTTGCCTATCTTTTTAGCAGTTCTCAATTTACTTTTCAAGTGGGCCAGATGCAATACTATAGCTCTTACAAGGGTCAGGAACATCTCCTTATTTCCCCACACTCTGTACTTATTGCTTGGGTATAGTTTTAAAGTAGTCCATGAACCCTTTTCATTCTTGCAACACATTTACCCACAATTAACAATCAAACCATCCTTCCTTCATTCAGGCTCCCATTCTCTCCCTGCCTCATTTTCCCTGCCTCTCTCTTGATCTGCCATTGTGCCGAAAGCTGTTTGTGCCATCGCAATCTGCCCTCCTTACCAGCCACACAAGGATGGGGAGGGGGAGAGAAAAAGCACACAGCATTCAGGCACTGAATAGCAAATTGCTCTTGAGTGTCCTTGCTTTCCCCAGCGCTCCCCCTTCCTTCAGAAGGACAAGGGGGCCCCTGAAAGCAACTATACATTTTGCTTAGTGCACTTGAAAACAAGCGTTTCACACCTGAAGCCTTTCACGGCAGCCCAGAAGCACCCCTTCAAACCACTTAATTGCCAATTGCTTCTGAGCTCGTTGTGAAAGTCCATTATGTCAGACAGCTCTATGGTGAGTGACAAAGTATGGGGAATGAAAGAGTCCTCCTTGCGGGGCCAGCGCAGTCCTAAAACCCCCAGTTCATTGGTTTGCTTGCTGTTAACAGTTACTGGCCATGGTCAAAGGTATGCCAAAACCTCTATCTTCTATTATTATTAATTTGTTACATGGAAGGTGCTGTTTGCCTTGTGTTCTCTCTCACATGTGTCTATATAAAAACATATGAGCAAATTTCAGATGTGCCTGGGGAAGGTATCCTCACACAAACTTCACCTGTGCTTGTGGGTTTCAGATTGTATCATTGCCACTATTGTTCTGCTTTTTCTTTTTTTTTTTTTTTTTTTTCCATTAGCTGAACTAATAAAAAAGAAAAGGAAAAAGAAATGTGATGATATTCAAGGTTGAAGCTGGTTTCTTGTTCTTGGGTATTAAGAAAAAAGGATGCAGGTACTCACTTAAAGGAAGAAGGGAGATCAACTTGAGGAGATGAAAAATAGGATAATTTAAAAAAAAAGTAAAAAAGGAAAGTCTTAGCTTTAAAACTGATTTCCTTGTGACTATGATTTTGGTGAGGGTTGGTTAGTGTTTGAACTGAGGCAAAAGTGTATGGATATAACTTTACAGAGCAAGGCAGGTGTTGCAAATATTCCCCATTTTTACTTGAGTGTTTATAATTCATTGGGTTTATGATCCAGTTTGGTCTTGTGGACTCAACAGAAAACCTCCTGCTGATTCTCAAAAGTTCTTGATTTTGGACTCTTGCTGCTCACTTTTGTATTCCTACCAGAGATATTCCAGTTTAATAATTTACTGAATTGTGAATGAAATTCAGGCTTGTGAGTATTTGCAAAAGTATCAGAGCTGGTTTATTCAAAAGATTGTGTGCGTAGTATGAACCTGACTCTAAAATCATCTTTCTGACCTGTGATGGAATAGGAATAACATCACATGACATGGTGTCAAGTCATGAATAACCAACACACCTCACTCTCAGACTGTTAAATACAGCCAGCTGATTGCTGAGGAGATGCAGATCTGAAGAAATAATTTTAATATTTTTTGAATAACAAGTTCAAGAAAAGTGCTCTTTGCATATAGACAATTCATGGGTCAAAAAAGGGGGGGCATTAATTGCTTAAACTCTTCATTATGATCTAATCATCCAGCTCTAATTAACACCTTTTAGTGGATTTTAAAGAAAAACAACATTACATAAACAGATGCAATGTAAACTTGACCAAACACAGCACTCTTAAAGACAAGTAAATTCTTAGAAATGAATTTTAGAGTAGTATTAAAACATGTGTATAAATACCTACTCTGTTTACGATTACATTAAGTAAAAGCAGTAAAGCAGAATGATCTTGAGATTGTGAAGCCATAAACTGTACCTGAGGGTATTTTAGAATTCAAACTTGTACTCCCTGATGCCCCAAACAGGCTTTTAAAAAGTCTGGTCACTCTTGCCTTTTGATAGGCTTTACAGAAATTATTTTAAAGTATGGTAATCTGTCAGGTGCTTCAGATAGTTTAATAAATGTATCACCAGATGTTTAAAGATAGGCTGATTTTTATTCATTATTAACAGACTCCCCTCCCCATCTGTGTATTGCACTAGAAAGGCCATAAATAAACTAAATAATTTAGTGAACTTCATTAATAATAATGTTTCACTAAACTAAGGCCATCAGGTATCCCAAATGGAGCTAGAGCTATTGATATATCCACAGAGTCTGCTGAGGTACACCTGCTGAAATTCAGGCTACACTTTTATGGCTGTGTGTGTCCTGCTTTGTCAGTTAGAGCTACACTGGTGTTAAAGAAAACCCAAAAATGTCTGTTGAAGCTAACTGGCCATTTAGGAATTTATTTTACTTTTCTAACAAGCTGTATATCTTTTAGGTTGATTTCTGTACAAATCTTAGAACCTCCTTTCATCTATAGGGTGCGACTCCAGGAATTTCTGCTGCTCACCATTTGGCACAAACATTTAAAGTCTCCCATGCAGTGGCATGACAGAAGCAAATGTGTTAAATGTTGGTCTTAAACATTTGGTATTTGCAAGAAAAATACTGAGTTTCACAAAGAAATAATTTATAAACTTCTCCAGGGCCTCTCTTGGAAAAATCCCTTCTATTTTCAAGGTGTAAATCACAGGAGGACACAAAATGTGATTTCTGCAAGCAGAGATGACTTCTCAGACAGTATTATGCCTTTGCTGCAAGACCACACATTCATCCCTCCTTTTCATCATATTCTTTACAGCAATTAGACATTTTCCTATATATTTCACACTGCTGTGCAATTTCTTCTGACAGCTCATCAGCCTCTTTGACTCATGACCTGTAATGGCGTCCTTGTTTTTTGAGATGTTTGTTTATTTTTTTTCCCCTCACCAGAAGATGTGAGCACATATTATCATAGATGCATAAGGCCTATCAGTAATTTTTTTTTTTCAGGAGATATCCAGTAATAGAGCAATACTGTTCCCTCTCCACCCACTTGTGATTTTTTTTTCTTACCAATTTCCCTCAACTCCCTGAAAATAGCAGGTGCTTCTCTTCATTCACCTCCGCTTCATCCAGCCCATCTGTCTGATTCTTCTGTGAGAGAGATTAATGGGACATAACTCACTTCATCTCATGGTTTTTAACAGATCAGGGCGGAGGGGTAGGTGGAAATTCTATCCAATTTTAGATAGATGTTTCATGATGAAGACCTGATGATGATATTGCAGCAGTAAATTTGGGATCTTTCAGAGTCTTGGTCTGTTTCCAAAGTATTTCACAGGCTTGTGTTTTGAATGTCACCATAAGTAAGTTGCTCTCTACCCATCCATCTCCAAAGCCATCACTACTGTACCAATTGGATGCCTTAAGTGTAGTTGTGATAATACTGCTTTAGCTTCATAAAGCTAAATACACATAAATACACATTGATCCCTCCCTTACCCTGCATTCCCAGGCAGGATCAATCTTGGCAGCAGTGTTTGGAGGGGTCACAGGATTTGTTTGCTAGAAACATATTTTCAAGTAGCCTTTTAAAAAACCCTTTCCCCCTTCTCATATACCTCTGTCTGTTTTCTCTCTCATAGTAAACCTTGCCATGCAAGTCGTCTGTTTTGTTGTTGCTGTTAAATTTTATGAGTTTGTGTTGAGTATTGCTCTGCTCAGATCATGCTCCTTCAGAAATAAATGGAAGTGCAGGGTAGGAAGATGCCTCTGTGTATTCATTGTAGCATACCCTGACACCTTTTAGTGCCCAGATCCACACCCAGCCTCTCCTAGAAGTCTATATTGGTATTTTAGTGCTGAGCAATGGGCTGTTATTTTCTATCCCACTCTAGTATAGGCACAGAAAAAGAAATAGCTTCGTGTCCTCAGGAACAAATTACTTTATTTCTACTTTGTGTGCAAGTTTGCAGCATGGACCTGTATCAGATCTAGGTCAAATGGTTCATTCTGGAGCTGGTACTTTGCCTTCTCTTGGGGCACCTGTGCAGCTGCTAAAGGTGGCAGCTTCACATGTAAATGTGAATTCTTGCAGAGCTTTGCTTTGCCTGGAAAGGTGAACATGGTTGCATGTGAACATAATGCCTCTGAAAGGGTAGAGAGAGTGCAGGCACCCACTTTTGAAGCTGTAATGACCAAAAGTGCATCTTGAAGACATGGCTGGTTTTCCACCCCAGTGACAACCTAGCCCTAAAAATCTCCTCTGTGAGAGTTTGCAGCCACAAAGTGTAATATTCTATTCTGCACTTCCACCAGTTTGGCTTCCTAACAAGAAAGTGGTCTCTATATATGCTCTACAACCTTTTGAAATCCTCTTTGCTCTTTTGAGTATTGCCCAGAGTGTAAATGAATGCAAAGTTTGGCTTTAATACTTCAAATCTGTTCACATCCACGAGGCTTGTCATCTTTGTGCCACGTTGTACAAGAAAGCTGCCCTACAAGAGCCTTACACAGCCTCACCAAAGAGAATCCCCAGGGCAGTTCAATATCTGCACAGAGGCAGATGGATTGGTTGTGTGATGCCAAACCAGGGTCTCCAAGAATTTTTCATTTATCGTAGCAAGCACTCCTGAGATGAAGGGAATAAGCAGCTACCTGAAGGCTTCCTCTCCTCTGAGACTGTTCTGCATCATTCCTCTAAGGCTGAGAGATTTCTGTCTCTCTCCCTGGTTCCAAACACGCATCTGTTGTTCCCTCTGAGATCTTCCAGAGGTGTTCTTAGTCCTGGAGTTTTCTGTCCAAAGATATGTTTTCCTTCAGGCTGCCAATCATGGCATAGCAGTACACTGATTTTGTAAATTTTTTTTCAGTATGATGCTGTGTGATGATAAAGGTTTGAGACTTTTGCTCTGCGTGGGGAGACAAAAACTTCAGTGTAAGACTTTGTCATTTATTAAAATATTCAACCGCTTTGGATCCTCTGCTTTTAAAAAGTAAACAATGGGGAATGAAGCACTCTTGCAAAGAAGTAGGTGTCAGGAAAACAGGATTCACTTCACTAAGAAGCAACTGGTGATGACAGTGTGCTATATCTGTCTTTGCAACTCTTAAATTCTCCTTTAGCTGGCTCTTGAAGCAAAGCACATGCTGCTTACAATGTGCACAGTGCACTGTGTACTTTGATTTTCTCTTATTTCTCTATTAAGAAAGAAAACAGGCACTGAATCTTGCCAATAAACACAGAATTTTGGAATTCCAGCAGCTCCCTCTTGTTACTTCTCTGTGCAGTGGAGGGTGGTGCTTGCTGGTGCTGTCCAGGTGGCAGATATGGAAGTTCCCTAAAGGTCAAACACAACAAGCTCAAGCAGAAAAATTCTGAATGTGGGAGACCCAAAACATGCCAGAAATTGTCTCATGTTCAAAGGTCTCAGTACCAATAACAGAAAATACTAATTCACTAAAATATTGAATAATACTTCTGATACTCTGACAAGGACACAAAGTTTTCTTTCTTTGATAAACCTTCAGATATGGGCCAGGGTTAAAAAATCGACATTTTAAATCAGCGTATTGTGATATTAGGGGACAGCAGCTCATGCTGTGATGTTGTTGGGATCTAGACCAATTCCTTACGGCATAGAATGAAGTTAAGGTGCCAGGAAAAATCAGTTTTCAGGTTAAAAATGTGTGGTTTGGGGTGATGGTGTTGTCAGCAGAGCTACCAAGCATTACAGATAAATATACCTGAGTCATATTAAATCAATTTATTTATAGATACAAAAAGAAAATAATTATAGCCTACTTCTGCATCCATGGATTAAATTGATTTTTAAGCATTCTCCAGGGAAAATGGTAAATTCTTGCTTAAAGAGTTTGGTTTGTAATAGTTAAAAATTTTAACTTTTAACGATAAAGGAAAAAGAAAGATTTAGCATATTGAAGTTGTACTGGTAGATTTACTGCAGTTGGTACCAGGCGATTCTGTGGCCATAACTTGTGTTGCAAGTACAATTTTGAAACTTCTCAGTGTTAATTTCTCTTGATATAGTATATTATAAAAAAATAATCCTCCAGTTTTTGTGTGGGCAGAGGTCTTGAAAGTCTCCGATGGAAATTTTTGCTCTAGAATAGTGTTAGCATCAGGTGGCTCTTAATTATGAGCACAGGATTTAAAATCTCTGATTTAACAAAACACCTCCTCCAGATATTCAATAATGCTCCAAAATAAATGCAGCAAGTTCTGTATTTGTTCCATTAGGAGACAAGCACTGAGTTTAAGGTAAAAGTGAACAAATACAGAATGTATATTCAAGTTCTGTGGAAAGGAGGAGTGCCAATGAAAACTTATAGTTTGAAAGAAAGCCTTGGGAAGTCGTTTTAGCTGCCTTTAAAACTCAGTGTCTGGGATTTTGTGCTCTTTCACAGTCGGGTAAAATCCAGATGAATGTAAATGAGATATTTGGTTATTCTTTACCTCAGGGTAGGTGATCAGCCTGTGCTCCAAGTCTTGGTCATCTAACACTGAATATTCCCATGAAAGTTTGCTGAAAACTTCCTGGGAGGCTTTTGCAGTACAAGTTTGCAAGATGCAGGGACTAAATATTAAGAAAAAGCCCAAGGGATGCTTGTGGGGAGAGGGGTTTTTATAGGGCTGTGTTGCTTCTCACACTTGTGATCTACAGCAGAGAGATTTCGTTGATACAGAAATCCTGAAATTTGGATTGAAATATTTGTTCATTTGCTGTAACCCCCCCAGTTTCACTTTGAAAGCTCAGAGTTTAACATAGCAAAATTTATAACAATGCACATAAAAAAACCAAACCCTCTCTTCCTGAGGAAGTATCCTGGATAACAGACTTCAGCTTAAACTGGATCTGAGATTTTTTTTCTCTGTTTTTACGTTGACGCTATTGATTCTCACAGAAGCTTGGTCATTTGTGCCACTCAACAATATGACTTTGGTTTCCTAGGCAGCAAACTACAGGTCTGTAATTTAAACTCAGATTGTTGTCTCACATGTGTACGTTAGGAAATATGGGTCTGTTGCCTATGGAAGGAACAGTGAAACTCATCAGATGTTTTAAATCACTGCACAATTAGCAATTAAAATGTTTGGAAGAGCTATGAGGAGCAGAGGAGTCAGAGCTAGAATTGTGCAAAACTATTTAAAGCAGGAAAAGGATGTCAGGAAAGGAGTAGGGGATGTTTTCCTGGGAATATCTGTTTTGAGCATGAAATTCCTGGTCAAGTGCACACATAAATTATCTTTTTCTTCATTCTCCACCCACTTTTTTTTTTGTTCTTTTTTTTTTCTTTCTTTTTTTTATTTTTGATCTGAGCTCGACTGCTGCAATCTGCGTTGCTCAGCATTCCTGACCTACGCAGCAGCTCAGGAGTGGTGGCATAAGTCCTTAATGTTCGGCAGGGGAAAATTTAATCAGCAAAAATAATTGTCTTGCTTCCTCTCTCCTTCAGTGGAGAGGAAAAAAGGGGGACTCTGCATGCATGACAGAACATGGGTGGACCACCAGAAAAGCGTGGTGAGGTTGGAAGGTGTTAGGGCTCTTTTTTAGAACAATCTGATCAGAAGGCAAATGTCTAAAGGGAAAAGGAATCCGAAAAGAGTGTTGAAGTGCCAGAATGCACCAGCTAATAACTTTAAATAGTTCATTGAGTCTTCCGGAATTTTTTTTGTTCTTCTTCGGGAATAATCTGCTTACATCGTTAAGACCTCAGCTAAGCTCAGTAACACAAATTACCAGATGTTGTATCCCCTAGTTTTTTCCATCAAAAGACCAACCACCAAGCTTGTTGAAAGAGAGAGGTCATTGTCCTTCCCTGGCAATAAAACTATTTTTGCAACTCCTAAGAAATGAGATGAGAATACCTTTCAGCTGTAGAGGGGATCCTATCTCATGCTTCTTCCAAGTTTCCCTGTTTTGCTTTGTTATTTTCTAATAATGCACTCATGTGTAAGCTAATAATGTGAACAGAGGGAAAATGAAGAGTTTAAAAAAAAAAAAAAAAGACAGAATGAATTAGGGCAATTGAGGTCGCTCTCTTTCATTTTTGCTGGAAGGATTTTAGCCCTAGTTTTTACCTTATCGCTTATTACACAATTTATGATAAAATGAGATGTGATTCCATTCTTATTGTTGTGCTATAGCCTATTGAACATGCATATATAGAATTCATTTCAAATTTAAACACTATCTTAATTATAAATTGAATAAAATGGACAACCTATCAGATTCCCTAAATTGCATTCTAACAAATAATTTCATTTTCCATTACTCTTCCACCAATGATATACTGGGCATAACAATGTTGAGTATACACCCTGTTCTTCTACTTTAATTGTGCCAGAGATTTTGCTGTGTGACAACTGTTTCTCTGTGGGCATGTCTGTTGCTTGCCATTTGTTCCATAAACTGGGTTTTTTAGATATTTCAGTGAGGTTATAGAGAACCTTAGAAAATACTTGTACAAATTTTATTTTGCTTCATCTTTTAAAGTTCCTGTTCTACCCCAGGCACAATTCATAGCTTTAGTTTGACATGCACAGCTTGGTTTGAACTGGGTTATTCAGTTTGAAATTATATTTACAACCCAGATTCCATAAGGATTTTTAAAGTATGAGGTCACAATGTGGTCCATATCTCATCTGGAATTTTGAAAGATAGCAGCAAAACAGATCTAACAAAATAACTGATGTCTGTTCATCCCTCTGCGTTTTCTAACATTATTTGGAATTTAGGTATTTTCTATAGTAAATCAGCCTGGTAATATTAAAAATACCTTATAATAAAAAAGGCATTAAAAGGTTTACTGATGCTTTCTACTAACTTTTGGGAAGTATTTAAGAATCAGGATGTGGAAAAATTATAGCAAGGTGTAAAACCACCCAAAATTATACCATCAGGGAAAAGAACAGGAATGTGTGTTAGCAGCTTTATAAGACCCATGACTTTTTAATTCTATGCGTTAAACCTCTGTTCAGATTTTAACTCAAGTTTGCCAAGAACTTCCATTACAATATCTCAAAAATTGCAGAAATAAAATGTATAAAAAATTTATCTATTTTTCATCATGTTTTTTTATACTTCCTAAATAAACTTCTGTATAATTTAAGATTTCAAATGTATTTGAGCCAAATGTAGACTTTTTTATACCTGGCAAAAGATTGATAGTATTTAAAAATAGCCAAACATCTGCTTTTTTTAACATGCTGTTCATATTTAGATTTTAGTTATGTTTTGGCTTCAAAAAGCAAATGGGCCACTGAACCCTGATTTCTCAAGGGATTTCTGAAAAGTTGTTGTACTTTCCATATTAATATTTTTATAGAATAATAATTATTATTTAAACGCTAAATTCAAAGTGGCTAGCAAAACTTATTTGTTACAATTTTTTTTTGCATCTAAAGAAAGTTTCTTCCATCAGAAGAAACAAAATTGGCCAATAAATATAACTAATTTGGAAGTTATTAATTCAGCATTTTTCTGATGTTATAAAGAAGATTTAAAGAGAATGGGAATTTGAATAAACTTTCTTTTAAAACTTTTTTTTTTTTTTAAATTTGAATTCCTTCAGCTTTTTCATGTCGTGAATTACATTTCCATGCGGTGGCTAAGCTGGCAAGAATAAATAAACAAAATACTTGTTGCATCTCAAGGAATATGCAAAGTTTGCAAATAGGGCATAAAATCTTTCAGTGCCTGAGGAATTCTAGGAACAAGTTGAAGTATCCCAGCAATGTGGCAGCCGCTGAGCTGCACACACAATGCTGC
Source organism: Ammospiza caudacuta (assembly GCF_027887145.1). NCBI lineage: Eukaryota > Metazoa > Chordata > Aves > Passeriformes > Passerellidae > Ammospiza > Ammospiza caudacuta. Next base: position 23,967,893 of record NC_080602.1, read on the forward strand.
TCCCTTTAATATTTTTGTACTTTACGAGTTTTCCTCCACAACAAAACCCGCAATATTTTTAGCCTTTTTTCCCCCCGAGTTGAAATGATTTGCTATCACCGTAACTCGATCTGTTATCTCCCAAATAGTTTCAACCGTGTTAATGTGTGCGTGTACTTTTTTTTTTTATTTTCCCCTCCTCCCCCCACTCCTTATCAGGCTCTCGGCAGCATTTGTGATTCATAGCAGTCATCAAAGTGATAATAAACTCATTCACAATACTAACAAACATGGGGCTCCCAGTTATTTACGAGGCAAATTCACAGCGATGCCGGGCAGTGGAACAGGGGAGAATCAAGATGGTGTTGATTGATAAATTGACAGGTTAATTTACAAGTGGATAATAGGAGTTAGACCCAGAGGGAGCGCCAGCAGCCCCGGCTCTAGCTTGGTTGCAGTGCCATCTGTCTTGTGCCTGGGAATCTGCAGGAGCGGTTCCAGAGTTTCGGGAATTCGGGACAAAATCCCCTTTTTGCGGCAGTTTGAGTTTTCTGAGCGCTGCGGCCACCTCCCCGCCGGGCAGGTGACCTGCACCGACAGAAATGCCACCACCCGCTCGTTACCTCACATACTTGATTTTCCTGAGGTCCTGGAGTACTTTAGCTTGGCTTTTAATCGAGAAGATATATAAATATTTTTGTAGGTTGTAATAGAAGCTGCAGTTCTGTGCCGCTTGCATTGCGTAAAAAGTGATTGTGTTGTTTTCCATTTCACAGTCACATTAAATACTTCTTTTCTTTTAAACCAGCAAATGAAATAAAATAATTTTAAACCTATCTTATTATTAATTTACTTTTCTTTCTCAAAATACATGCATTTTAGTGTTCCATCTGGCTGGCAGGAACTTAACTTTGTAGCCAGATATTTCTTCTATTTAGTTGGGAGGGTTTAGTAAGTTCTGTGAGTCACCTAATTTTTGTAATCCCTGGGAGCCATTTTTATGGCAATCAATCACTGTTTTTATGTCATTAAGCATTTAACTAAACTGGTTGTTGGCTTCCACAAAATGACCTGGAATTTCATGGAATTCAAGATCAAGGAGCAGTTGCCACCATATGTCTTTGAAGTTAACATGTTCCAGTCTTGCATTTTAGCATTATGAAAGTTTGATTGGGAAAATAAAAGGGGTGGTCAGAAATGCAGTTTTCTTTTTGCAGTAAGTGTGAAACGGTGAGGAAAGCATTTTGTTTTAAATAGCTGGGATGTTCCTGCTGTGGTTGCTGTTGTTCATCAGCTGCCCTGTGCCTCCAGCTCAGAGCTGGATCCCAAAACTTGGGGAATGACAGTGCTCCTGTCACTAGCCCACATAAGCCAGCCTGTGTTACACTCATTGCATGCCAGATTCTGGGAATTTGGGTTCTGCAATTCCTAGTGAAATCCTGGGATTTCAGTTTGCAGCTCAAGATCCGAGTGGGTACAGAGCACAGCACCTGTGTGGCTGCTGATTTTGTTTTCTCTTAAACTGTTGTTAAATTCAGGGGTACCTAGCACACCCCTGGGATGTGGGATTCTCTTCCCAGTTGTTCCTGGAGCCCCAGTGGAGAGGAGTGGATGCTCTGGTGGGCTTGCCCTGAATGTTAATTGTGTCTAGTGCTCAGGCATGATTCGTAATGCTCTAAATGAAGTTGTGAAGGCATTCAGGGCAAATCCTTTCCTCCACGCCTTGCCCAAAAGGATGCTTGGCGTGGGGGAGCTCTGTGGGGAGCAGGGGAAGGAATAAATCCCCCCTGCAGGGCTTGGCTGTGCTCTCCAAGCTCCAGGCACCCACCTCTGTGGGTCTGTCTGTCTGTCACAGGTGGGTCTGCACAGTGACAGAGCCCACTGCTCGCCCCATCCTGCTGCCAGCTGCAACCATCAGAGCAAACCTGTCCTGATAAAAACTGCAGTGAGATGGTGTCGCTTCCTGGTGCTCTGCTGATCAGCAAAGTGCTCTCCCAGTTGTGTGAAGGCAGCTGAGCCTTTCAGGGGCTGCACCTGTGGGAAAACCAAAACACTTTAACAAAAACAGAAAAAAACCCCATCCAGACTGCAGGGATGAAACTCAGTGTTTCACCCATGCACAAAAACCAGCCAACTAAAGTTGTAAAATGATAACAAAAACACAGGGAAGCTGGGCTCTTATGGAAAGAAACTTTAAAATGGAACAATTTTCTAGCCTTGACTGAGGAGTTAGGAAGATACTACTGGTATTTATAATGAAGCATACAGCTGAATTTAGCCGTCTGCCTATCTCATCCTGGCCACCATCGCTGATTTTCTTAACTAATGTGGGGTCATTTTTCTGTGCAGTGGTTGTTTGATAGAAGAAATCTGCTTTATTGCACAGAGTAATTTAGTTACGGGAACAAAAAACAGTACCTGCCTGGGAAGACAAATACTCATTTACTTTATTCAGATTTTTTTGTATTGTTTAATAAAAGAGAAGCAAAGTTTTAAAGCAGCAGGTGAGACGAGGGTGCAACATAACAGGACTTTGTGCAAGTTGGTGGAAATTATCTGATCCACTCCTCTTTGGAGTGGGCTTTGCTGATCTTGCAACATGAATTCAGTGCCCTCTTCACCTGTTTTTTACTGATTTGGAAGCATTTATTTTGTGGTAGCAGTCTGTTGTGGTATTGAACTGATTTAACTGGGTTTTTTCCCCATGTCTCTGCTTTCTTCTGAGCCATCTGGACAGTGACAGGTTTGCAGACTCATAGAGTACAATAGTAATTACTCTTAGAAATTAAACTTAAAACATTCTGATAAAAGTTTTTTTTTTTTATAAATATTGAGTCTGGAATTATTATTATAGGAATGTATTGGGATGGTGTTTGGCCCTAATTTGTATAATATAGTGTGAGAACTATGGATGTTTTAAAAATAGTGTGTGAGTCTGTCTGTGTGTATATATATACACTGATGTGTAAATGTTAACAATTTTCACATAAGTTCAGGTGGATTTTTAAAAAAATTTTCTTTTGTTTTAATGCTGCAACATAGGGCTGCAAATAGCACAAAAAAAAAAGAAAGTGCAGATGCATTTAAATCCCTCTCTTTCCTGGACACACATGACCATAGCAAACGACAGGTGAGTTACAAGCCGAGAATATTTAGACTCATTGATTTTCATTATTACTTCTTTCTCATTCCATATGTCACATCAAAGCATGGTGGTATTCTGTTTGGAAAGGAGATCAATGCCAGGAGATCGGACTGATCCTTGCTATTCACAAGGAGTTTCCAAATTCAGAGGGTGACACAGGATAAAAGTGACCCTGGATTTGCTGTGACTGTTTTCTTAAGTTTAGCCAGACAGACTGCACAAAGAGAGGGGGGGAAAAAAAAAGAAAAAAAGAGCATAGATTCTGGCTTTGTACAAAAACTATTCTCTTAATTGAAGCTTATTTAAAAACTTAGATATTCTTTTCAACTACACTGCTGGAAGATTGTCTTGACTTCTCTTTATTATTCTGAATCATTTCAAGTAAAAGTGCACATCTCTCCTCAGTAAACATATTTTATGAATCAATCCATGCAAATAATGCTTTCTTCAATTGTACACTTCCTAAAATAACATGTTGACATCAAATCATCCTGTTTTGAAGAGTTTGTAGTAATAAATAATAATCAATGCTGCAGACTGAAGGATGCATCAATTATATTTATTTTACCCACAGCAGAGACTCTCTCGGTTGTACATTTTTCTCCAATAATTTTGCACATTTTATTGTAAAGTGTACTTCAGTCTAATTGGCAATGTGGCTACTGACTGCTGATTGAGACAAAATTACACTTTGCCTGAAACAAAAAATTGAGTTCTATTATGTGAAATCTAAAATACTGCTGTAGTCTTGCAGAATCATTCTGGAATGTGGTTTAGCAGGGACAAAAGAGAATTGAAGAACAGGTAGTATAAAAAAATAGAACTTGATGCAAAAAAAAAAAAGAAAATGTTGCTTGAGATCGAATTCAGATCACAAGGAAAGTAAATTTGGGAGATTATCAACATGTATCAAAAAAGAAGCCTAGTTTTGAGATTTTGAAAGAAACCTAAATTAAATAGTTTTTTGAAGCAATCCACACTTTAGTGACCAGGGCATTTTTTTAATCTTTAGTATGAGTATGTGAGAATGAGTGAAAATTTTAGGCTATTTGGGATGTAATATTTATATTTTTATGTAATAATAAACAACAGACAGAACTACTGTTTCATGGAGTTGTTGGTTCTTGTCAGAGCTGAAGTATATATTGAATATGATTTTACAGAAAAGAAAGGCTGCAGCATTAATGGCTGCGTCCTCAATTATGAAGATTTCTGGGGACGTTTTGAGGGGAGAAAAGATCACAGATGTCACCAGAACTGAAAAAAAATAAAGAAATTCCCTTTCAGAGAGTATAAAATTCCCCTCCAGTCTCTGTCCTATTTTGAGCCTTTAAGAAGTAGTATTTGAGCCCATGGGGAGAGGCTGCTTGCTAACTCGTAATTTCACATTATTTGAAATGTGGCACCTGCTGGCCTCCTATGTGGGATCACTTAGGAGAAACAGCAACTATCTGTGAGGCTGGGTTGTCTAGCCAGTTATCTTGAGCTAAAAATCCCTTTTCACATTTGTCTTACATAGCACTGCATAGGTAGGGGGTTATTTCAGTATTGGCTGCCGATATGTAGATGCAATTTTGGTAAATCTGTTCTTTACTTTGGGGAAGTCAAAGCTCCTGGAGTACTTTATTCAACTAAAGCAAAGTGTTAGAGATAAGTACCAGATCATAACATTATCTGCTTAGCTCTGTGGAGCAGTGGGCTAAGGTAAGGAGGATGCAAAACAAGTTATCAAATCAGACGAAAGGACCTAATTAAAGCATGATTGCTGAGGTCTACGAAAAATACAATTAAGTTGTAAGCTAAAGAAAATGAGGTGGCAAAGTTAATGTATTTGCCATTTATCTCGTGAGATCTCAGTTCAAAGGCTCACTTTCAAATCCTACAGGATCAGCTCTTTCAGATCCTACAGCAGTCCAACAGATTTAAAATTAGATTGGACTCATGCAAAGATATCATGTGTGAATGTAACAAAGCCACTCTGAAAATAAAAATAGCACGCTGGCTGTCAGTGCTGAGCATCCTCCCAGGATGCATCATTCCAAGTGGCCTCACATAGACGGAGTAAAATTGAAACAAGGAGATCAAGGAAATCCAGGTGAAAATCACCCTTCAAGTTATTCAAGTGAAATTCTGGCATCAGAGCCTAAACTTCACAACTTTGTGTAAAAGAATTCCAGTTTTTGTTGATGCATGCCCCCAGTTTAAGTAGCCAAAATCAGTGCTGTAGTGGATTTAATTATATTAGTTAGCTTTGCTGTAGCCCTGGTGTATTATCTTATTTCATTGGTATCTTCAAGATTAATTAATATTTTTTTTAATTTGAAAAAAAAAATTATTTATTGCTGAATTGCAGGTCAAGAAGGGAGGTTGTAATTACAAAGAGGAAAAGAGTGGGATCTAAATCTCTAAGTCAAAAATTCAGTCTGTCACCATTTCTTATGTGCCAAGATCTTCCTATCCATGGAGTTCCCAAGTGATAAAAATGAGGATGTGATTGAGCCATGTTATCTGGATGTTCTGAGCTGGGGACAGAAGCATCCTAATGTGTTTTTGTTTTTCAAGCAATTTTGAACACAACAATTGTCAGCCATCTCCTGGCATGTTTCTGTGGCCAGTCTGATGTTGGTTTGGGTTTGTGGCTGGGAAGGCAAACGGTGACACCCTTGTCACCCCCTGAACCATTGTGCCCAGCAGCTCACAGCCTGCTGCTGTGAGGCTCTCTGTGCCTATGGCATGGGGGAGATAGATATTTAATTAATATATATCACTTTTTCTGTGGTTTTTGCCCTGGTGAGAAACTGGGCAGAAGATAAGTCAAGGCAGAAAATATTTCTCTCAAGTAAAGATGACCCCCCTCCTCCTCTCAAAGATCGGCCCTATTCCAGTTCTTTTATTTTATTCTGCCTATTATTTTTTGACAGTCTGTGTATGGAGATATTTCTTGCCAAGATGAAAGTCACTCTCTCGTGCTTGCAGTGCTCTGTCAGTTCTTTTTAAGGAGTTAAGTGAACTGTGAGTTAGTAGGAACAATGAACCTCACTTGTTCTTGCAGCTGTCTGTAAAATCTTACTTAATATTGTTTTGTGGAAAAAAATTAGAAGTTTTTGGTTACTTTCCCCAAGTTGTTGGCACCGTGGCTAGGCACAATATTTAAGGCAATATATCATCAATATGTGAAAATGAAAAAATATTCCCCAGAAACGTTGAAACCTGAAGAAACCTGAGCTTTCTTACTGTAGTAACAGAATTGCTTGTAGATTAAAAAAAATACATGTCTGTCAGAGCTCATGTGGGGCAGAGGTGAGAGAGCCACGGGCTGTGGTGTGGTGTCCTACTTTCCCACTCCTCCAGCTCATGTTTCAATGGAAAGTGAGATTTGCATTCTTCTGCCCAGCTCCAGTGGGGAATTCATTCCCTGCCCCTGCACAAGGTCCATTCTGAGGCACTCAAACCTAAAAGGGAAATATTCCTGGTGAGTGACCTTGCACTTTTGCTGCTGTTGCCTAGAGGAGAGTGAGATCAGTGAGCAATGCTGGATGACACACACCACTCTGCTGCTCCTCGCTGCCCCTGCACCCCAGTCGCTGCAGATTGTAGCACCACATGTCCATAATCAGAGATAAAAATAAATCCAGAACTGGGAGGTGAGTAGGCTCCTTCTGTTGCCTTCAGATAGCCCCACTTTGAGATGCTGAACAAGCAGGGGGAAAGTGCATCAGGCATCTGCAGAGGCTGCTGAAGTTGGGAGATTGGTATTTCAGCTAGGCTGTTGCCTTGGAATTCTAGTGGATATTTGTTATTCCTGCAATTTACCATGCTTGTTGTGCATGAAATAAATTAAAACACAAAGCACCATGTTATTACAGCTAGAGAGAAAAGCCATGTGTTGAGCTAGAAAAAACACTGGATTACTCAGGGAAGGGCAAGAAGCAAAAGCAGGGATAGGTTCTGATGTTTCCTTTGAGGAGAGCAAAGGGGAGATTTAGTGGCTGTTCCTTGTGGCACAAAATCATCCCTGATTGTTTGTAGAACAGAGGCATATGAGTGTCAAACGCATACTGTGGATCCACAAAGGTGTCTCCTGACCTGCCTGCCTGCTGGATGTGCATGTCATGACTGTAATTTTGTCATGGTAAAAATGTCAGGAGTCACGAAAACCTAGTGAAAATGAAAGAGGGGAAAGTCACGGGTAAGTTTTGAAGTAATCAAGTGACCCTTGCAGACCTGGATTGCTCTAATCTAATTTTCTTAAGGGGTGACTTATGCACTTTCTGTTTAGTACCTAACCCTTACCTCTCAGAGCCCTGGTGTGCACTGGGGCCTTTAGGAATCTCTGTGTGCTGGGTTGTGCTGTGTGAAATCCCTGGGTTAGGGTCAGGCTGTGTTGCTCCAGTTAAATATATAAAATTATATATTACATAATATATATTATAAGAAAGATATATATAAAATATATAATATATAATTTATTATATATATAATATATAATATATAATATATAATATATAATATATAATATATAATATATATAATAAATAGATATAATTGTGGTACTGTCACAACGTGCTGACTGTAGTCTGCAGCCATATACTCCATGGATTTACTCCTAAATTGTACCTGTTTTCTAGCTGGGGAAGTACAGGCTTGTGGGTTGTTGTCTGGTTCATTTTTTAAACAAATCTAGGAGTAATTTTTCACACTCCTCCTCAGCATTTGTTGAGGTTTTTGGTTTTTATTTATCATAAGGTTGTGAATCAGATCAAATGTGGCAAAAGGAAGCAGTGGGCTGTGACTCTCTGTGTAAAATTTCTGTATCTCCTTGTGAACAAAAAGCTGTCTGGTGTGATGCATCCTCGATCTTCAAACCCATCCCCAAAGCTATTAGCCAGGCTGAGTTCCTTCTTAACTTGTAATGTTTGCTATCTAAACAGGCCACTTTTGGGCTAGCATACATGAAAACCAGCCCTGCCTGAACCCAAGTGGCCGTTTTTCAGGTTCAGATCAGATCCCATCCATCTCCCCTGCCAAGGTGCCCCCAGCTCCTGGAGCCCTGCAGCTCCTCCATGCAGGGAGCTCAGGTGGTGAACAGCACAGCCCAGCTGCTGAGCCCCTCTGGCTCCCAGCTCCCCCATGAGCTGTGCCCTGCAGAGCAGGGGTTTTGCTGCTGCCAGGGGAGCCCAGGGACAGCTCTGCCAGCTCCCAGAGCGCTGCAGGCTCTGCTGTAACTAATGGGGAGGGCTGGGAGCCATGGGAGATTGGAATGGAGAGACACGGCCCGGGGCACGAGCCAGTGGTCTGTCACTACCGCTCCTCCTCATGCTGCTCCTGGAGAAACGGAGTGGATCCTGCATCCCCAGGGAACAGACTCCCTGTGCTGGAGCTGTGGCTGCAGTGGGGGCACTGGCAAAAAGGCTGCTGATGGTAGAATGTGTGTTGAGGACAAGGAAAAGGGAGTGAAAGGACAGGTGAGAGTGACCTTGAGAACTGAGCTCGAGTGCAAGGGATGGGAAGGGACCAAGGGAAGGGACAGCAGGCAGGTTTTGCTGCACAGGACTGCCCAGAAACGTGCAGTGTGTGTGACAGTGTGCAGTGAAATCTCCTGTGTGTGACACAGAAAAGGACAGCAGAGCTCAAGTGTTCCCAGACCATCCTGTGATGCAAGGGGGTTCCTCCTTACCTGTTTAGCTCCCCTGAAGAGGCTCAGCTTTGGAAGCATGACCCTGGATAGATTTCAACAAGAGTATTTGTGCACAGTTGGGCAGAACAGCCTTTGCTCAGTTTGAACCTGTGATAACCATCTATGTGAACATCATCAGTGCCAGAACAAGCTGGTTAGAATACTGAGAGTAACTCTATTTTGCTTTTTCTCCTTAGGTGTTTGTAAAACTGATCCCATCATCTGTTCGAAATGGGTACTGTAAAATGGTAACTTGTACTAAAATGGTTAACAAGCAGATAGATGAATATTTACAGTTCATACAGTGATTGAATATGAATATTCTTCTATCATCAAAGTGTTCTCTGGGACCTGTTTGCCAATTGACTGTACCTCTGTGTCCTCTGGATAAGAAAAATGACGGGGTTTGGGTACTGATATTTGTATTTTGAATGTGAGTGTTACATTTCTTCTTAATTTATCAAAATAGGAAAGAAAACTCTAAATAACCTTTCGCTATAGCAATAATTTTTTTTGCTGGTTAGATAATATAATTATAGTATAATTATTTACACACAGAGTTCACTTTGCTCATAATAGTTATGGACTAGTTTAAAACTACCACTCAGTGGAGTTAGTGCTGATTAACACTGATGTAACTGAATAGAATCACAACTTTGTAATAGATTTAGTTCAGCAAATTCATTTAGTTTTGAAAATCCTTTCAAAGATCTGCTCATGTGCAGTGATTCCCATCCATCCAATTTGAAATCTGTGTATCCCTTCCTCATGCCTGTCTCTCGCTTCTGGTAGTTGTAAACTGTCCCTATGACCAGCTCTGACTCTGTAGGAGTCAAAAATGAGTCAGAAGTTCTGAGTTCTTGCTCTTTTCTCTTCTTGAGTAACTTTTTCCCCTGCAGAAAGTTGATTTCATTGTTGTGTAGGAACCTTCTGTTCAAACAGAAGGACAGCTCTGCATTTTTACACTTCTCCCTAATCGTTAGTCTGAGTTCCAGATGCAAGTGGTTTGTGTGCCAAGGAAAAGGGACTGATTCAGTCCTTGATATTTTGTGCTCCTCTTCTTGCACACCACTCTGTCCCTTGTGTTCCTGTGGTAATCCCTACAAACTGGAAAACCTCCCCAGCTGAGTCCAGGTAAATCCCTGTCCAAGGGATGTGGTGGAGGACTTGGATAATGCTGTAATAATTCCATATATGATAGTGCTGTGATAATTCCAGAGTGCTGGAATGAGCAGTGCCCAGGCAGGTTGGAAGCAATGCCAGCTTGGCCAGTGTGAACTGTACTGGGAAGTTAAAATGTGCTTACATATTCCACCTGCTACTTGTCAAAGTGGAAAAGGTTCTGCCCATATCCTCTTACCAATATCACAGAAAAATAGTTACTATATATGACTGCATGGATAGATAGATCTTCCAATATTAATTGCACACTTTAGGTATTTGTTTGGTCAAAAATACAAATTCATGCCCCAGAAGATAAAAATAATAGGTGAAACCTTGTCTAAATCATTTGATGGCAAGACCTTCTTTCTAGTCTTTGAATAATGAGCCTCAGGGGGTGAAAGCATCACCTAGTAAAGGTAATCCCTAGTGCTAGACATTTTCTGGTGCAAACCTGTCCATCTGTCTGCTGAGGACAGTGACACTTGAAATGACTTCTCAAAATCTGCACTTATTAAGAGAAAAATTCATGTAAATAGATCTTTTAATACAATAATTTTAATTTCTCTCTTTCATTATTAAATCATAAGTGCTAACTTAAAGAGAGACTCTTTAAGTGCAAGAGAAATTTATGACACTACCCTGTTGAATTAGAGAGAAAAATAAGTTTCATGATAAGGAATTTTGAATGTTTTTGGTATTTTTTGTCATTTGTGGAGAAGTTTTGCCTCTGACAAGGATGTATCATCTTGAGATTGAGTATGTCACAGAATGCTGCAGAATTTATTTCATGCTCTAAATTCTTACCTAGGTCCTGGTTAATCTAAATACCATTATGGAGGAAGTAAACTAAGAGGGCTGTATTCCTCACTTTCTTCCCAATGTAGTTCTTCCTTGCAAGTCTCTATAATTTTTTTTAAACCTTAGTTAAGTTTAAAGATAGTTTTGTTAAATTTAGCTAAACTGCCACTGATACTGACCTGTAGGAAACATCATGTATCCCACAGACTTCCCTGACTTTTGTGTGTTACTCCTGAAGCCCCTAAAAATGACAAACTAAAAAATCCAAACCAAACCCCCTATGTTTTTGCTGAATGTGGACATCAGACTTGTGCTTGCAGACTTGTCCCATGGATTGCCTCTCCAAAATCTGCATTTTACTTCCTCTTAATCTTCCCTCACGGGCTTGGGCTCAGTGCTCAAGCAGGGGACAAGAAGGAGCTGTGGCATTGCTTACACTCATATTGATGCTTTTTCTTGGGGCAAATTTTGCCAGAACAACTCCCAGATTTGCACATCTTCAGTGCAGTGAGTTCTGGGCTACATTCGTCCAATATTTGGATTTGATCCACTGAGAGGCAAAGAGTCTCACCCCTGAAGTACCAGGACATTGCCATCCTTGTGAGCTCAAGACTTTGTAGGATTAGACAGAACCTGCCTAAAGAACCTCTGGTCTGTGACCTGTGGTCTCAGGCACCACTGCATTGCACGTCTTTATACCAGTTCAGTGAAAATGCTTGAAGATGATTATATTTTTTTTTTTCCCCTGACTAAAGCTCTTCAATTAGGAGGTAAGTCATTTCTGCTGAAATAAATGCTAAATGGCTTGACTTCACATTTTGTAGTTGGTATGTGTTGATGTCCAGAGGAGACCTATTTCTGTGCAGAATATGTCAGTTTCCCAATAATGGTCTGAAAGTCTCCATTTATACAGGAAAATTATTTTACTGCTTTTAAAGGAAGCTGTTGCATTTATGGATTCTGGCAACTTAAATCCACCATTAATGGGAGAGAAGAAGCAATAGTCAGATTAATACACTTTTTCCTCTGTGCATTATGCTGTTTACCTAATCATAAGTTCATGGAGGAAGATAATTCAGGAGAAAATGTATCACATGAATTTTGGATGACAGCCTGACTTCCCATAACTGGCTAACTAACATTAACTCTGAAATTGTATTTCTTGATGGGAAAAGTCTGAGGGGGAAAAAAAAAAAAAAAAAAAGATTTCGTATGATAAAGGAATTGCTTGTTATGGTCTAACAAACACCTTTCTGCAGATGCTGGCAGGGTGATCACAGGCAGTTGGCAGTAATGGAGCAGGGCTGGAAGGGGCAGCGTGCCCCAGCTCGGTGGCTGCTAATGAGTCACACATCTCCTCCTCCTCATTTCTGCTTCCTGCTAAAGGTGGGAGCAGAGCACAGCCACCCCATGGAATATTACATGGGACAAGCCTTTGTCTGACTTGTCAGACCTGACTTGTGCTCATATAAACAACAGCTTCGGGACTGGGGTGATGTTTGTAAGAGACAGCACCTCCTAGTTGTCCAAGTTTGTGGTATGGCAGTTTTCCTGTTTAAAGGGAAAGATCTTTCCTTCTTTTTCTCCTTGAAATATCACCTTAATTGTTTCCTAAAGCAGCTTAAAATCATGCCGTTTAGATCACTGGCTGTTGTCTTGTGTTAGGTATCAGGGAACTGTCTCAGTATGTTTTGATTAATTTGATTTTCATTGATGCCTCCTCAGAAACTTTTAATGCTGTGGCTAAAGGGAGGTGTACAAAGGACTGAAAAGATTTGTTAGGACCCTTTTGACAAACTCAGGTGAGAGTGGGTTGCACCCAACACTTTGATTGTATCGGTTCTCAAAACAAATAGTTGATGAGAAATGATTTCTGTGCACAGGTGAATTCTTCTTGCCTAATAAACCAGGCTTCCCTATGCCTGTGTGTATGTGTGAGTGCAGTGTTGTTTAAACATCATCTAAAATATGATAAGCAGTGAATAAATTAAGAATCTGTTTGTTAAACTATGCATATATTTAAGCACAAAATTAAGTTGTGTATATTTGGTTGAGATTAAATATGGAAATGTTTTTATCAAGTGCACATAGGCTCCTCCATTCCTCCACCCCTGCTCAGTGCAATTTTTCTAATGCTGATTTTTTTTTTTCTTTTTGCCCTTCATTGACATTTCTTTCAGAAAAAACATGGATACTTGTCCATGCCTCTGCTCCTTGTCATGCACCTTCATTTCTGAGTTCTGTTCAGCTTTTTACCTATAGCCCCAGGCATTGCTGTCTGCTCAATAGTTTCCAACCCCTGTAAAGAAGAAACAAGATGACGTATTACTTTTTAAACATAAACCACACATGACTAAGACCCAATAATTCACTCGCTCCTGCTAGGATGCTGAATGATTAAGTCTGACATCAGTCAGTGCCAGTAGTGTATTTTTGATAAACCGTAGTTGTCTGCTGCATACTCCAACATCTGTATTTTTCACACCAGAGGCATCTGTCTTGTTCAAGAAAATGAGAGACATGTAGCACACTGCTTGTGCAAGTAGTAAAACTGATAGAAACTGTACCAGTTATCATTCTCCATAGAGCTCCTTTCCTAAGTGATAGCAAATGACATATTTGGACCACTTTTTATAGAAACCATTTCAGGGAAGATACTTTTGTGACCTACTGTGAAACTTGTGGAGATCCCTCCTCAGATCCAGCAGCATCTACAAGTGGCAAAAAAACAAAACAAAAAACCAAAAAAATCAAACCAAAACAAAGAGCCAAATAATTAATTAAGCTTGTCACTACTATTATTGTAAGATAAAGATTTTCCTCTTCACCCACTAATATATTTAGATATCTTTAGAAATTTAATCTACTGAAGGCAGTCTCAGTAGGTCATTTTCCTTGGAAACTACAAACATGGATTTATTGCATGGCATAAATTGTCTATACCTTAAATAAATATGGAAAATAGTAAATTTGGCCCTGGCTCTTGGTAAGTGATGCAGGATGAACTGCAATTATTTATTTCAGGAATGAATCTGAACTGCCATTCTTTGTGAAAATCATCTTTCTAATCATGCTGATTTTGTTAGTGTTTTCTGTCTCCATATCCAAAGTCATGGATCACAAATCACTCAAGTGTTATTGGTTGTTGTGTCTGCAAGCACAAAGTTACAATAGTCAGAAGTCAGGTATCTCCTTCTCTCAATATCCTTCCTGTTCACACTAGCATTATCTTTTTATCAAGCAACCTCATTGCTATTTCATATTTATTAAAAAAAAACCCCTCAGTATTTAATATTCCTAATTCATCTTAATTTAAAACAGTCTTCCAAGTTTGACCTCCTGGAACAAAGGTGAGAAAAAAGAAGTGCTAATCTGACACTTTTGTGCCGGCAAAACCAGAACCGCAGCAGAAAGAATCCATTTCTTATATTAAAATTAAAAATCATAAAGTCATAATGCTGTGACTTAGCAGTGTTTACCTCTGGCAGTGCATTTGCAGCTGGTATTTAGCAGCGTCAGCACTCTGTGGCTAAAGGAGATTGTGCAAAGCAGTCTTTTTCAGGTTTTACTGGGAAGGAAATGCTTGACTTTGATCACAGTTAAAATGACGGCGTAGCTGGTGGACGAAATACTGCAGATAGTTAGAAAAGGCAACTGCTTTGGAGTATGTCCTTTAAACTCTAATGGATCAGTTAATTCTCCAGAATATTTACTGGGAGAAGTCCTAAAAGGGTTAAGAAGCTGCTATAAGAAAGGCTAAAAATGATAGACTGGAAGAAAAAGAGGTAGTAAAAATTGAAGGATATAAAAAAGCAGAGGAATGTGGCTGGGGAATAATAAAATAAGAGAGAGAAGTTAAACCAGTGACCCTTGTCGGCAGTGAAAAGCGGGAGATTAGAAAATGTTTCATGCTAATTTCCATGGAGATTTCTTTAATTTATCGAAAATTACTTTCTTCTGCTTTGATTTGTCCAAGCGCCTGCCCCCTCGCAGCTTTTTCGGGGTGGTCCCACCCGTCACGCCGTGCTGAATATGGGCCTCGTTTGCCCCCACACTGGGCCAAAGCGTCGTGAGATTACTGAAGCGTCTCTGACGTCTCTATCAGCCTGTGCCACCACAATGCCCTCATTCCCTTCTTTTCCCTTTCTCTCCCTCTCCCCTCCATAGCAGAGCCTTAGGATTCCTGTCACATGATGGCTTCATCGGGGGCCCCTTGCCGGAGCGTTTCTCGCTCTCCTCCTGATCCGTTCAGCTTGGTTCTCTCTGCTGCCTGGCATATCAAAGGAGATTTGTGGGTCATTGAGCCA
Organism: Ammospiza caudacuta; assembly: GCF_027887145.1. Lineage (NCBI taxonomy): Eukaryota > Metazoa > Chordata > Aves > Passeriformes > Passerellidae > Ammospiza > Ammospiza caudacuta. The sequence continues at coordinate 23,982,963 of NC_080602.1, forward strand.
TGGACGCAGAATATAAAGTTATCAGCCTGCCTGGCAGCATCAAAACAGCCAACCCGCCCCCCACCCCAGCCATCATTTACCACCTTCATCCCTGGAGTGGCAGGAAATTGTTAGTCTCTCTTACAAATGTATATTGAAGGCATTTAATTTCTAAAGGATAATCAGGATGTAGAGGTACCAGCTAAAAGACCTTAAATATTACATCTCCTAATAGGGCACTTCAGATTATAGCATGATGTAGTAAGATGAAGAAGCTGCTTATAATTCCAATTTTAAAGACACAGGCTAATACTAATGGCAAACTGGTATTTTTGCAGAATAATAAAGTAATTTGCCTAACATTTCCAACCTTGTCACAGATAATAAATGGATATATTTGATTACAAGCATTCTGGGCCAGTGGAAATTGATATCACTTCCTCAGTCTAGCTTAGTTGAGGATTTGATCCGGGCTATTTATTTGAGGATTGAAAGAAAGATTCATTACAATAATGTTTCTAAATGTGGCCATTACCATCATTTGAGTCATCCCTGTCCAGTTTCCTTTCTGAGCACTGGGACTATTTAGCTCTCAAGTGAGGGATCCTGATAGAAATGATTCTACCAAGAATTCAGTCTGGATTGCATTGAGTGTCCAAAAAGATACAGGGAAAGGTGGCACCAAGTACCTGCAAGGGGTGAGGAGTTCAGTACAGCACCAGGGTTAGAAATACCTGTCCTGTAATGTCCATTGTAGCTCAATTAAAAACAGGTTCTTTTGATGTGGGTTGGAACTGTTGTGGGGGCTCTGAGCACCTTTTGAAATGAATCCTCATTAGTCTCTTAAAAATCAGCCTTTAAACCATGGCCTCAGCTCCCTCTGGACAGTGGACTTGAATATTAAAAATCTTTTGAGTGCCAGGCTCAGGGGTGCTGAGCTCTGGGGCAGCAGAGACAGCTCTGGCTGCCTGAGGCACCCATTGCACACCCCTCTAAGGTCCTCGAGAGAGAATCCTCAGGGAGGGTGGGTAATGGATGGTGCCACAAACGTTGGGGGGAAATTCAGAGTGATACCAGGAGCTCCTGAAGGCTGGTGAACAAGTTCTGACAAACTGCAGATGCTGTGGCCCCTCTAAACATGGCTTTGAATGTGCTTGACAGGCAGAAATATGGGCATTTCTCCCCAAATCCCAGAGCAGGGAAATGTACTTAAAAACCTTGTCCAAACCCACAAAACCTGTGCTGAATTCAGTGCTGTTGTGGTGTATCACCAACTATTTTAAATACTCAGCACATCTCTTAAATCTGTTTACCACTTGTGTCTTCTCTGATGCAGCAAAGTCTCCTAATATATAACTCTGCATTCTTCCTATATGAATAAAATGCTTTTTTGGCTTTTAAAAATATATATCAACATCCCTTTTCATGAGTAAATTGTATCTTTATTGGCATTCTTATTTCTGTGTAGCTTGGCCTGCACTTAATGTATTCATTCTTCCCTTTCTAACCATCACCATTTCTTGTCATACTTAAATCTAGGCTACATAAATGACTTTTAAATTCCCTCATGATCAAACATGATCATGCAGAGCTTGAAGTCAGAGAGAATGTTAAGTGTTCCCTAATTAATTGCATAAATGTGGAATGCAAAAATTAAGTGTTCTCTGGTAATTTCTGTGTGCAGTAGGCTTCTTCAATATGTGCCATATTCTAATACCTCACATGTGCTTGGGGTGCTGCCTATTAAAAGTTCATATGACACTCATTTTCCAAGGGTGGTCATGGTTCTCTTTTCCTTTAGTGATTCTAAAGTTTTCTAGTGCATGAATAGAGGAACAGCTAGAACACAGTTTTGTTGTGCCTGGTGTGTATATGCTTAACCTTTTCCCTTCAGTTCTGTGTGCAAGCACATGTAGAAATGTGTACCTATGTGTACTATATCATGTTCACATGTGATTGAGAAAGAAACAATATTTACACAGCTATGGTGCTGTGGTTCATTACTTAATTAATTCCAACTATAAGTGACATACTTTTTAAAACACTTTACAACTGGGCACACCTTTCTCTTTCAAAACTGATCAATTACAGCAACTGCTCTGTTTGATTTTAAAGAGGCAAATCTTTTTCAGTATGTGCCATTTTGTTACTTTTGTTAGAAAGGAATGCTTTAATCCCCTTAGAAGTTAGCCTTAAAAAGGAAACATCTACCTTATTGGGGTATTGACCTTGTTCTGGTAAATTGCCATGTTTTCCTTTACCTACACTGGGCTATCAGTGAGAGATGTTTACATCAAGGATAAGGTTAAATGTTTCTTTTTTGAGGTCACTTACTCCCGTTCTTTCTATGTATATCTCTGAGAAAAAGAGAGCAATCAGCCTGACTAACAAAGCAACTTGCATGAGCTGTACCAAATCCATCAATTCTTTTGTGTAAAACTTACCTTCACTTTGACATTCTTGTCTGGGCAACACTGAAATGCAAAGCAAGTTGTGGTTAAATCCAGTGGGGTTTTCACATTGCTTTGGTTCCTCCAGAAGAACCCAGAATTTCATATTTTCTATGTCAGATTCAGTGCAGACTTAAAAATGAAACAGAAAATAAATATTAAGGGCTGTCTTTATATTATCAATTTGTTGGCCTTGAAACTAAATTTTATATGCATAGTATGCTAAAGGGTTTTTTTTAGGATATTTCAGTATTTACCAGGGAGAGGAAATCAGACTAGATGAGTTTGTATTGAAATTCATATTTATAAAACAGTGCTGAATGTTCAGATTTCAATTTTCGTATGACAACTGCACACAAATAGAGAAAATTCCAGAGTTTTTCCAGTGCTTTTCATTATAGAAGACTTAAGATGCACCTTAACAATTTGTGGTAAAGTTTGTATGAACAGAAAACCAAACAGACACAACTAGAAATCAAAAATCCAGTTCACACCAATTAATCTGGATTTCCTCCAGATAAGTTCTAGATCTCACTATAGTGTTCAGTACTCCTTATTTTTTCCCAGAACACAAAACCAAATTGTAAGACCAAGAATTCTGAATTCAGTTAAAGGCAGCTTAACGTAGTAACTGGAAACTATTTTCATATGCATTATTTTTACTGAATTAAATATTTCTTATTCACATATTCCACGTTATTGTGTTAATACTTACATGGTGTGGCTGACTTACCTTGATGAAAAAGAAAAGCATTTATGAAAATGTGAAATTTCATACCTGTCTTCACTCTACCTCACCCATTTTGATCAGTTCTAATTATTTTGATTATATGGCCCCAATAAAGATCATAGAGTGGTGCAGTCAGCATTTGATGAACCTGTAACTTTAATGAAATGTAGTACTGTATTATCCCTACAGCTAAGCTGAAATCTCCTAGGAAAATATTGTTCGCTGATTTTATTCTCTGAAATGTGATCTAAAAAAACCCAAAGCACTGGAAGTGGTGTGTAAAGGCTCCTGCAGCATACCTATGGCAGCCTCCCTTTCCCTGCATGTATTGTGGGCTAACATAAACACAATTAAATGAAGTATTTCCTTCCTTTGGGATCTTAGGATAGCAGCAGTTAATAATCAACCGCTGCATTTCATTACAGTTTTGGGTCTGAGGCTGCAGAACTTAGATATGGAGAATATCAAATGGAATAGCCAGGAGAAATAGTCAGCAGAACTGATTACCTAGAGGAGTGCCTCCGTGTGTTTTATGCATAATCATTTCACCAATTATTCCTAATTTAGTTGATGAGTTGACTTTATATTTTTTTTTTCCTTTTGAAAACAGAGCATTAAGTTTTGTTCTGTACTTCTGTTTATGTATGTTCCACTTCCAGGTCGAGATGTTTGCTATGGAGATGAGCATTATCTCCCTGTCCCTTGTTCTCTGGGACTTGTGGAGTGTGAAATGGGGGGAGAAGGGATGTGGGGCTTCCTAAGGATTTGATTGATCCTGGTTTAGGAGGGCAGATTCAGGAAAGCAGCTGCTGGTGCTGCATTTAACTTGTGTGGTGGAGTTGGAAGGGTTGTGGCAGTGCAAGGATTTCAGTGATAACCAAAGAATCTGTGTGCTGGAGAGGAAAAAGAGTTGTCACCTCATGGCCTGGAGAGGAAAAAGGACTCTCACCTCACAGTTTCTCTGCAAAGAGTCTGTTTTTTACTGGAGTTGTATCAAAGGGAAGTGAAGTAGGACAGCATGGTGGTGGGCATGAATATTCTGCTAAAAAATATCACTTCACCAAGAGGTTGGATTCTCAAATAAGTGTCAGCTTTTCCTGTCACACTGATGTGGCCAGATCTGGCCCTGGCAAGGAGTACATGTTCATGTTTTGTCCCTGTCACTGCAGCATCATCCAGGGAGCCACAGCTTGGGGACAATCAGCATCAGGCTCATAAACCCAACCCAGCTGAACACCTGATGTCTTGTGTTTGATTTTCAATTCCACACAAACTGTGAAAGTCATGAAGTCAAAGTTTAGAGTGTCCTTAAGTGGGCTTTCCTGGGTTTGTTTTATTTAACTACATAAAAAACACTGGAAAATAAGTTTATCTGCCTTATTTGCAGGAAAGTCAATTAGGCCAAATATGGTACTGGATTTGGCCAAGGCATTCTTAATTAAACAAACAACAGAAAAAGTGATGGCACACAAAACTCAGTTTTAGGACTATGTTACCAAAAAGATATGCGATGTAGCAAGTGTGATAGTTGTGGAAATTCTTATTATTCGTGTCATAATACCTATATTAGGTAGTTCTCACTTTTCTTTCTCTAAAATTTAGAACAATACATGGCTGAAAGGTGCAAGTCAGTAGCTGATTACTGTGAGGATGTGCAGAATATTTGATATTTTTAACAGCAGCGAGGTAGATGAGTGAAGCAAGAAAATTAATGAATTTGAATCCTTTGAAAAATTTATTCTGTATTTCACTGGTTTTGAGAAAAAAAAAGACTGTATTCATGCCAGTGTAAGTCTGAAGTAATTGCACTAAAAAAACAACCTGCAGATGATTTAAATTAAGAATAAAAAAAATTACAATCTAGTCCCATATTATTTGGGAAGATTTAAATTAGTCTGTTTCCTTTGTCAGCTTGGATCTTCAAACCACTACATTTTTTTTCTCTTTTTCAGCTTTTGCAATTGTTTTTATTTTATCTTTTTTAGTTACATGCAGTAAAATATTCCTTCTTTGCATATTTTCAAATAGAGCTGAGTTGAGGCAGTGAATGCACTGATGTGAAAGTCAGATCTTTGCTCTACATGGAGAACTGTACTCCTGAGCAATGCACAGTTGAGGATACAAAGACTGACCAAGATGTAGCCAGAGCACAGACAGAACACGGACCAAGGGTACAAATAAGGGGAATACAAATAAGAACATAGCTTTGACTCTGGAGAAGTTTTAAAAAACCAGTCAAGTGCCCAATGGCAGAAGAAGAATATGACAAACCTGGCAAATCTGAAAGCCATCAAGGGGGGGAAAAAAATTGAAGTTACTGCAGCTGCAAAGCCTGATCCCAGAAAACTAGGGCAGTGTATTCCTTGAGCTCCACTCTTGGGCTGACCAGAGAAACTTGAGATTTATTGCTTTGAACTTTAGCTCTCGTGGCTTGGTTCTGTGTCCCTGCCTGGGTGAAGGAGGCCGTGTCCATAAATCTGGCCCTGCTCAGGATTTGTGTCCCCGGCCCTGGCGGGATTTGTGTCCTGGTGCTGCCGAGGAGCCGCGCCGGGGATGGCTCCTGTGCAAGCAGGGAATTTGGCAGGAGCTCAATCCCTTTCAGCAAAGTTTTCATGATATATTATTACCCATAAGGGAACTTCACTTCCTTTGCTAGAACCGTGCAGCATCTCATTTTATTCAGTTCTTGTCTTCCCTCTGTCCTCTCTCTCTCTCTCTTATCATTTTCATATGCTGTTGTCTATCAGCTTTCATGGGAAGATTGCTGTTTCAGAAGATTAAGATGAATCTAATTTTATGTTTCAAATCCACATAAAACACGGATAGTTATGGAAGCTTGGACTCATTGTGACAGCAAATTCAGCCTCGAATGCCCTGCAGGGAATTATGTCTTAACATGTTGTATCTCTTTTTCAATGCCTGCAAGGCTATTTCTTCATCACCATGTAAACTGCATGGTGGGGAATGCCAACAAAAAAATAAGATGCAGTGGAAGATAAAAATTCAGTGTAAATAAGGTGTAAGATAGACAGTAAGCTACAAATGGCTTGTTCTATTTAAACATACTGGGTGGAAAACAGAAAGAGGGGCACATTTCTGATTATCTCACAAACTGAAAAAAAAAAATCTATTTAATATTTGTTGACAGTATCAGTAATATGCATTGGAATTCAGCTCACTGGCATCTGATGTAGTTAAAAAACACCAAAAAAATATACACAACATAAACCAGCATTATATTTGTATGTGATGGTAAATGTTTGTTTCTAGCACAATTCCCTTTGGGAAGAGGTGGGGGATGGGGGTGGTGTGTGATTCTGCTTTTTCATTTGCAGCAATCACTAATTTCAGATGAGTTGTTAGACCACACGCGAGTAATTTTCCTAAACAATGGCTTCAATTAGTGGTCAGATCCAGCTTGTTGGTGTTTTACCCTGGTCTGTACAATAGACGTTTTGCAGATGTCATGCAGTGTTCTTCCAACAGCTGTGTGAGATTTCCTTCTGAAGAAAGTGCTCAGCAAAGGGAAGTTGGGGGGCCCATTTGCAGAAATGCAGGCCTGTGTTTGAATGTTTAATTACAGAGATTGCAGGCAGGGCTGCTGCTGCCTGCCACCACTTAGCACTTACACACAGGGCTGAGTGAGGAGTGGGGTAATGTATTTGAGAACATGTTTGTTAAGACCAACTTGTAATTCTTTTTGGCTGTCATTATTTGTAAAGCTGGATGGGATTCTTCCCCACATGTGCACCAAAGGAAATAAAAAGGAGTTTTTATCCCCAAAAGAAAAAAAAGCAAATGTATCTTTTGACTTTAGTGAAAGCAGTTGTTTTAAAAAATGTATATATTAGGAAGATATTGTTAAATATTTTAACCAAACCTAACTATATAAAATCATCTTTTTCACAAATGTTTTACAGTTGGGTATTGACTTCATTGGGAAAAAGTAAAGATCACTTGAGTCAGAACTTCAGCACAGAACAGTGCAAATCCAGGGAATGTGAAAACATTTAGGCAGGATCCCTAACTGTATGAATGGGGGAGGTGTGGCTTATTAATATGGATCTATGTATTTATGCTTGAATTAGTGTATCTGAGAGAACAAATGACTTTGTGCTGGACAGGCTATATACACAAAATTACTTCTCTTGTGACAAGAGAAAATGGAACATAAAATCTAATAGACAATAAATCTGGTTTATATCTTCCTGTCTCTTTAATCAGGAAAGAATCTGGCTATTTTTAACTATAGGGTCCAATTATAAAGTGAAATGTAATGTTCTTTCTTTATCAAAAGTGTCAGGAAAATATTTTAAGGGTCAAATCCTTAGCCAGTATAAATTAGGAGAGTGTGCTGATTTGTACCAGCTGAAAATCTGACTTTACGTGTCCTTAAATTTTCAGATTTATCTAGCTCCTGAAGTGTGTGTGTGTGCACATGCCTCTCTCAGAAAGACTTGTTTGTTTCTGATTATCAGCTTATTGTTCAGAGGCAGTAAATTGTAAAATACACTTCCAAAATGTCTCATGGATGCGTTTTGTGAAATTTATTGATGTGAGTAGTGTTGAAAATGATGTTAAAACTCATGGGTCCACAGATGCTAATAGAGCTATTGATTAAGCAAGTGTAAATTTAAAAATAATTTGGCAACTTGGTTACTGGATCATGGAAAAGTAGTGAGGAGGGGTCTTTGAGAAGGGGGATATGACATGAGAAGAAAGACCCAAACAGGTCCATTCTGCTTGCTCTAGTGCTTTGGTTGTCACTGGCTCTTGGGTAGCAAGGAAAAAATACATGTTCAGGCAGTCTTTTAGTTAATAAAGATTTAAGGCAAGCAGTTGAGTCTGCTAAGTGATGTGTGCATTCATAATAATTTTAAAAAAGCTGTTAAAAATACATAGCTATCAAACTCTAAATATCTCCTTCCTCTGCAGCCTTATCACAGCATGCTGCAATCGGATGTGTCTCTGATATTGTGGTCTGAGCAGCACTGATAAGCTCAGTTCTTCAGTGTGAAATCTCCAAAAATGCAGAGGAGAGAGCAGAAGCTTGGTTGAGTCACTTGGTAGTGCTTTTCTCTGCCTCAGCACTGGGCCAAAACACAGGGTGATTTTTGCAGCTGGAGGCACTTCTATTCTAGGATGAAATGCATTTGTGCTGGTGGTTATTAATGAATCCCCAACACTCTTCCCGAGAGCCTCAGCACCATCTCTGTCCCACCAGGTAACCTGTGCTCCTCTGGAAAGCTCCCTCTCCCTTCCCGAGGGCACAGCTTTGCAGATGCTGCCATCAGGGCAATCTCATTAGCAGGCCCAGCCTTTGAAATTGGCTCCCTGTGTAGGTACACCTAGGTGTGAATCTCATCATCAGCTCAGCTCTGGGAGCTGCCTCTCCCTGCAGCCCGGATCAGGAGGGTTGGTGTGCTTTCCATCTCCTGAGGACAGTGACAATTCAGGTTCCAGTCGAGGCAGCTCGGCGCCACGGTGATGAGTGCCCTGCATTTAGCCATTGTTGTAATAACAGCAATTGTTTTCATTGTGCCTTCTGAATTTTCAGTAATAACAAGGACTGGAACATCTCAAGGCTGACCCCGTTCTCGTGGTTTCCTGACCACGTGTCTTTGGGACAGGCCCAGCTGAGGTCCTGCTGCCTCTGAAAATTTGCCTCGTTAATTAACAGGGTTCAAAACAGTTGGCTGGTGTTTTGGTGCTTTGTTTAAGGAGGTAAGAACTGGGAAGAAAAGAATGTTATTTGCTACTGGAAAAATTTGCTACAGCCTTTCAGTGTTGTTGAGGGATGAAATTCAAAGGACCAGCAGAAATCCTTTGTTCCAGTTTATGATACCACCATAACTTTCTATAAGGATTTGGAGAAATACAAATACACCCTCTGTAGAAATTGTGCAGGTTATAAGGAATTTTTCCAAAAGAGATGAAAAATAAATAAAAAAAAAAATCTGGAGTAATTTCATCTGCAAAGATGGGTTAATTTATGATGAGCATTTTATAATTCATTTGGCCCACCCATAACGTCAGCTATGTTTTTGTATGAATCCAAGAAATGAGCTCTTTGAAAAATACTCCCATTTTCCCTAGCCCAGCCTGCACACACTCTTACAGAACACCATTAGTAGTGTTGTTCTATATATGCTAAGACAGGATATGGGTTTTTTTCCATACTTTTAGCTAGTGCCACTTAAAGTTTTGTAGATGGAGCCGGAGCCATGGTGTCTAGGAGGCCAAGCATTTTGACAGGCTTGCTTAAGTGCAGCAATTCAGGTTTCATAACCAGCTACCCAAGGGGACTGTGTACTAACAGCATCCTCCTATATTGGTTCTGTATGTTGGGAAAGTCACAGGAAGTCAAAATGAAATCGCCAAATACCCCCGGGCCTCAGACCTATATGGTGGCATCACTGCTGAAAAATAATAAAAATGATGCTAAAACATACTATCCCCAGTGAACCAAATAGTCAATAAAGAACAGGATCTGTGCAGAATTGATTGTATTCATAGTGAGATTTTGGCTGCTTATAGTATCAATTAGAGTTGTATTAATAGGTATAATTCTGACTGGCATTAATTTTAATGATGAAGGTTATCAGTCAAAAAGTAAAGCAAAGATGTTTGCTGTAATGTTTTCATAGTCTGGACCTTCCATAAGTTAATGCAGTGCACTCTTTTGGATGAATTGTCTGCTGAAAAACAATCCTGAAGTTTGTCTCTTCACTTTTTAAACAACAGAAGTTACCAAGGCACTTGGTGACTCTGGTCTGCAGGAATGGGCAGTTCCTTCCATTGAAACTGCTGTTGTTTGCATGTAAAACAGCACAAACAAGATCTTACAAATATAGGTGGATGTGTGTTGTGTGTGTGTTGGAAAGGGCATGTGTAAACTTTATTGGAGAAAAGATGGGTACGTGTGGGACCAGACTAGATTCGGGAGGACTGCAATGCTCTCAGATTTACTGTGTGGGAAGTCAAATCTATATACACTTAATAGATTAAAACAAATAATGTACTGTGTAGGGAAAGTTCCTCACTAAATAAGTTCTGGCCCTGGTCTACAATCTGTTGTGCTATGTCCTAAAAGCCCCTAAAGAATCAGTCCAGTGGTTCATCTGTGGCACTGAGAGTGTGACCAGATGGGCTCCAGACTGTGCCTGGCTCTGCTCACCCACTCAGGCCACGCTTCACCTTCACCAGTGCAGCTTCACCTACACAAACTGAGTAGGAGAAGGGCAGGAATAAGTTGTACTGCCTATCTGTGACACAGGTTACTTCCTCTGAAGAGTTAGGAAAGTTTTATTGACCTTGGCTGCACTATTGGAAAAGGAGTCGATGACGGAACCTGTCCTTATGTGAGCAGACTAGCAGTATGGTTTGGCTATTTTTTTTGATTTTCAGGGAGAAAGCTGTGAGTTTTTGAACTTTAAAAACTGATGCATGGTAAATTCTCAGCTGAAAATGGTCTTAAAAAAAAATAAATTGAAATGCATTAGGACGCTGCAGCCAGCTCCCCTCCCAATGAGGGGGAAAAAAAGCTCTGCTTTAACCCCCTGCATGGGGGTTTTCAAGCCAGATATTCTGACAGAAGAAAACAGGAGGTTATTTTAATGAAATGGGAATAGAAGAGAATGGAGTTTGGTTTCAGATGTATGTATTGTGAGTCATCACAATGCTTTTATGTTAGATTCCTGAGTTACACCAATCAATGAAATTGGCCTGTGCTTTTCTCTCCCTTTCTTCATTTAAATGTCAAAGTGAAATTCAAAGGCTTGTGCAGAACTACTTGAGTCATTCAGAAGATCACTGCCCCACTGGGGATTCTCTTTGTTTCAGCACTTGAACACTATTGGTTTTATTATCTCCATTCAGGTTTTGTGATTATTCTCATCCATAGCCTCCTAACAGCCATTAGAGATGCAGACAGAGAAAGAGTTCTGCCTTTGCATTGCATGAATAAATATAAATACTATTTTGTGACTTTTCAACAATATCTGCTAGTGATGCAATACCATAGAATATTCTGGGTACTAACAGCCCCATTTGTGAGATATTAAGCCCCCTTCATTCCTCTTGGATTCACTGGCATTAACAGTTCCCAACACCAGATGGTTTTTCACTACACTGGAAGATGCAGAGGAACAATAATAATGATGATCACTGAAGTTGCAAAGTATTTTAGCTCAGCTTCACCACAGCCACTAATTATTTCAGCTCTAAAGTTGCTCAAGGTGAGGTTCCACCTTACAAATCTTTTGATGGTCAAGTCACTGTTGGTCTTTTCTGGACAAGTTTAGGTCTTTAGGAGCCAGTGCATAGCAGGAAGAGCAGCAGGGAGAGCAGGAGAATGGGGTAGAATTCTCTTAAACCAGCTCTTCCATTGAATCATTCCTAGCAAGGAAATGGAGAAGAAATTCAGTGCCTAATTCGAGAGGCCTTGAATGCACTTAAAGTTGCAATTTTTTATGGTTGGGGGTTTGTCTTGTTTTGTTTCTTTGGGGTTTTTTAATAGTACAAAGTTGGAATTGCGTACAAATCATGGACTGTGATGTCTTCTCATACAACCTGATTTACAGTCTGCTGAAGTTATGCAGAAGTTCCTTGCCTTGGAACATTATGGACTGGAGGAACTGCAAAGTTTATTGATAAGGAATGAAGAGCTCCTTATGCCAATGACAAGACCCCACAACTCAAAGCAAATTAAAATATCACTGCAATTTTTCATAAAGTTAGGGCAATATTTTTAATGATGAGATAGATGCATGTGCAAGTCTGAGCCACTTCAGCTGCTGCTGGGGGTTTCTAATTGTGGTTTATGTGGAAGCAGGTGGGGAGGAATGAAAGTTTTGTGTTCAGAACGTAAAGCAGACTTTCTTCTGGTTCTTCTCTGGCACTGGTGTGACATCATCTGGGTGGTCTTCCCATTGTTCATCCCTGTCCTATCAGATCACCTGTAAGAGAAATCCCTTAATTAGTTTGCAGTTGTGTTTGAGACAGATGAGCCTGGCAGGAGAAAACATAGGCAGCGCTGCTGAGTTTTGAATTTGACTCTGAGAATCAGTGTTATGTTTTCCCTGAAGTGAAACCTGGTTTTCAGGTCCCCCTTGGAGCTGCTGGGAAAACCCTGTCTCCTGCGCATTCAGCCTCTGGTTAAACAAAAGCTTCAGTAGAACACAGAAGTTGTGAGCAGGATGGAAATTATCAAGTCAATGGGGAAAGTGTGGTGCAGGAACAGAAAACAGACCTCTGAGCTGATTTAGACATACTGTGTGTCAGTTAAACAGATAGCTCTGCTTTCTAACTCACTCTGTTTCAGACAGGATTTAATTTTGTCCAGACTAGATAAGCAGTGGTGGTGTTCAGTTGTAGGCAACTGATGGCTTCAGTTTATATTTTTGACCAGGGGTAGTCTCTGGTTTTGCTCTGGCAGGGGGAACAGACATTGCAGGCCAAGTCTGGAACTGGAAAGGGCATTCCCTTTGCTCCTGGCAGGGAGTGCAATAACAAAGTTAATGTTCCACCCCATTTTTAAACCCTGTTTTCTGTGATATGGCTGAACTGTAGACAGAGATTTGCCTCTCTCTCAGTATGTTGTGATGTGAATAAAAGCCTTATGGATTCTGAGCAACAATGGGAACTTTGGAAGGAAACAGCACTTAGCAATAGTGAAAATTCCAGTTTTATGTTGCAGTGTGCGCACAGTTTTTTAAACCAATATGTTACAGTCCATTCAGTGTTAACCTTAATGGAGAAAAAGTGCTGCAGCAGATACAGCTATCACTTATTTTTGTATTTCCACTTGAAATTTGCTTGGTAATATCAATCTACAATACAACAGTCATTAACCCTCATTAACCCTATAGAAGTATGATCAAGACAGGTGTTCCCAATAGGACAAATAGAAGAGAGGTCTTATGCAGTAGGCCATGAAGTAAGTTGAAAATTATCTCCAAATAAATCTTAAAGATGAAACTAAATGAAAAAGCACAATAAAGTAAGGAAAGCATGGTAGTGCTGAGACAAGCAGTAATTTATTAATGTTTGTCTGCAGAAAAGTAAAGAAACTCTGCATATCTGTTTTGCTTAATTATCTGGTTGACCTCAGTGAAAAGAAAAGCTGAAGTTAAATGCATAACATTTCTCTTTACAGTGTTTTTTCTCAGTTCCTTTCTTATGAGTACCCATGTGGTTTCTCTGCTTCTAAGCAGAGTGATAGCTCCAGTCATTTTAATAACCTCTGAGAAAGTGCTTCAGGACGTATTTGCAGAGCTGAGGTTGCCATGCCACAGCCTTGTCTCCTTACCATGCTCCAGATATTGAACCTTCCCGTAACTACAATTACAACATAAACCACAAAATGTAGATTTACAGATTGTTTCAACAACACCCATTCAAATTTACTTATATTTACACTAGAAAAATTAGGGTAAGTGCTATTGTGACCAGAGACAGAGACCGAGATCAATAACCAACCAATTCTTGGCTAATAAAGCACTTCTCTAAGGTCCATGGTTGCTTTATTCTGACTTTGAGGTTGGCCTCTAATGTCTTATCCATTGACTTTTCCCGTAAATATGTCTAATAGAGACCAAGCTGAACCCTGGGACAAAAAGATACACTCTGTTTGGTAAGAATTGCTAATTAACTTGGTATGTAAAATCTGTAGCTACTCTCTGCTTTTAGCTGGTCTTTGGTGGCAAATATGAATCTGTAACACAGGTATAAAAGTCAAAAATTAATTCTAAATATATAGGCAGGGGTTTGCTCAAGTGGCAAGGAGTTCACATCTACTTATTTCTTATCTTTTCAATATGAGGATCTTGTGCAGTAAGGAGAATGCTGCAGAGCACATTTGAGGTGGTGTAACAGGATATCTTTGTCATGGCTCTGGTCATATATATTTTACATACATCGATTAAAAGATAAAAGGCTTTTGTTTTGCTTTGTTGTTGACAAGAGAAATGAGTTAGCATTGCCTTGCTTGTGCTAATCCATAGGAGCTATTAAATTAAAATTTAGGGCCTGGGTTTTTGCTTTGTTGCTGCTCCAAGCCCCATCCAACCTGGCCTTGAACACTTCCAGAGATGGGGCAGCCACAGCTTCTCTGGGCAACCTGTGCCAGGGCCTCACCATCCTCACAGGGAAGATTTTTTCTTTATATCTGATCTTTATATCTGAATTTCTTCTTTATATCTACTCTTTTTTCAGTTTAAAGCCATTCCACCCATGTGGAGTGTGTTCATTGGAGCTGTTGGAGGAAAGAAGGGGCAAACTCCAGCTGTTGTTCTTGCTTTTGGCCTAGAAACAGTGGAAGAAAAAAACAAAGTTATGACCAGAAGGGTGCAAATTTCTGTGGTAACAGTCTAGTCTGATGGGATGCTTCATTTGAAGTAGCTTGCATGTTAAGTGAATTTTGCATCAGAAAACAGTCAAGAACCTCTTTGAAAGGTGTGTGGTGACACCATGTGAGGGGGTAAAGCTGATGGGGTTCAGTTGGCAACATTGATGGGTTACAGCAGCAAGTCATGCTCCTCTTACTGAAAATGTTAAATAGTACAGAAGCAAAATCATTGTCTAGTTCAGATTCTCAGGATCGGCTGTGAGTGTATTAAAGCATCTCTGAGTTCTCTTGACATCAGAGCTAGGAGAATGGACCTATCCAGCCTGCTTTCCCACCTCTGTGGGACTGGCGGATGAATTGAAACATTCTGCTGTGGTTATTTACCCCTGGAATACACTGCATTTCTTGTCTGGCTCATCTGCCTTGCGTTGCAGACTCCTCAGGTGGCAGGGCAGGTGTGGGACAGAGCAGATGCAAGTCCTGTTTTCAGAGCACTACTCCTCAGCTCCAAAGACTTGGAATGGAAAGCTTGGTGCCTTGCTGATCTAGACAGGAGAGCCTGATAAACTCAGCTTTGTAAGGGAAAAGGGTAACTTTGTGAGTTAAACCACTGGTTTCACTTTAATCATTGTTTGGAGGGTGAGAGTATCACAAAAGATAAATCATGCTACTTGTCAAGCACAGAGTTTTAATAGGGTAAATTAGAAGGGTGGTTTTCTTTGGTGGTTCCTCATGGTGCACATGATATGACAGATTTTCAGGGATGGTTATATCCCCCCCTATGCTTAGGGCAGGGCTGTGCCTGCTATTGCAAACCCTCACATCTCCTGTGTCTGCATCTGGAACATTTAGAGTTTGGACAAGGCCAGACAAAGAATGCTGAGCCTTAGGTCTGATTGAGTTTGGAAGCTGTTGGAGAGAGTCAGAGAAGATTACATAACTCAGACTTGTGGGTCTGACCCAGTTGTCCTGATTGTTGCTACTTTATCCAAGTGGATCCCACAGAGGAGGAGCAGCTGCTTTATGTTGCCTTGCAGGTGACAATATTCTATTCAAACACATATGAACCACTGAGAAGTGGTGGCTCATTCTTGCCATTTTCACTTGGAGTGTCACACACTTTCCAAGTGATGGGACTCTGTCAGAATTAGTCGTGCTTGCATGAGGAGATCTCTGTATTGTTACAGTGAACAAAGCAATTAATATGTCTTTAATTTACACCTAACAAAACAAAAAGCATGCATTTATTCCATATGACACGTAGACAAGTTTTTCTTTAAAAACAAAGTTTCACGCTGTGAGTACAATTAGTGTAATTGTCAGCTCTTCTCTAAAAACAAATATGTATTAAGAGAAAAGCCAGTATTGTGCCCTCCTCTGGTGTGAAAATGAGACAATCAAAATCTATTGTAATTACCTCAGTGATATTATAATTAGCAACGATTAAGTTATTCCATGCTGTTTTATTCCTCTTGGCTACAATTAAAAAAGTATATATCTTTCTGTTGCACATTACCACTGATCATTTTACCTCCATACATGTCTCGTAAGTGGATAAATTAGAAGTAATTTTAAAGCACAACTCCGTTAAAACATATATCTTTCTATTTAACTGCTTTAACCCTTTGCAAGATCCCTCCATCTTTTAGCATCTGTGAAAAATAGCCTTGTTTGTTTGTTTTTAATACTCTGTGGGCCATTAAACCAAAGCCATAAAAATGTGGAGAGTACCCTACTTACTGGTAATAAATGATCTGGGTTTTCAGAAGTCACTATCCTCAGTGACAAACAAGTGATGCCAGAGACGTTTTTGTGAGCAGGGACTCAGCATCACACCAAAATCCCTTTAGGATCTACATTCCTCCATCTGCACCCCCAGTGGGTTTCTGGTTGGGAGACATGCTTTGGGCAGCCCAAGGTCACAGTTTTCAAATGTGGTGATTTGCATTACTTTCAGGAAGGAGAAGGAAATACTAGAAAGAGTGTGTCTCTACCTGATAGACCAGGTATGAATAGTCCGTAAACATTTGCTGCTGCAGAAACCTCATGTTTAGCTTCTTTTTCTTCCTGACAGTTCATGGATCCATGGACTGTCCTTATCCAAGGACTGAAGTACTCCCAACCCTTTCTTTTTTTTCTTTTTCTTTTTTTTTCTTCCCTAAAAGAATCTGTTTCGCCTTGTGAAAAAGAACATGGATTAAGCAGGGGAAAGGCTGATTTTTGGCCAATCTAGTATTTCAAACCTTCAGGTGTAACAGAGACCAGTATTGTCAAAAGGTATTTTGTGTATTTTACCATAAATGATTACAAGATAATCCACAAGCATCTGTGTCCCAGTCATCAAAGCGAAGGCACTCACAATTCAAACATGAATACAACTGATTTCAGAACTATTGCAAAATATCCAAATTCAATGTCCAAGAAGAGGAGAGCAGATTGTTAAATCAGACAGGTAGAAAAAAGCATCAACCAGTTTTACAACAGATATTAAAAACCCAAAAATAACCCCCCAAATTTCAGCCACAGTGAATGAATTATTGCATTGCTGACCAAAATGAAGCAGCAAAGCAGCTGAAGAACTGTATGATCTGTAGATCTAATGTGTCAGCTCTATTCTGAATTCTCAGTTCTTTTGAAACTCCCTGTCCTGTTTGCATCCCCAGTGTCTTACAAGAGTTAGTTTTCAATCCTGATGCTATCAGACTTGAAATCTCCTTCTCTCACTGATCATCCAGCCTAGCAAAGCTTATTTTGGCACCACTCCAGCACTAAACATGGCAAGTCCTGGACCCTGGACCAGTGTAATTTTCATTCCCTGCTAAGTGCCTACATTTTTAACCACACAGAGGCAGAGCTCTGAGCCTCAGGCTTCCTTTGTGTGCATGTCAGTGATGTTAATAATGTCTCTATTGGTATCTTGTCTCTGAAGTGAACTCCTAAGGCTTTCATTTTGTGAGTGGAAATCCTTTCTAAAAACGATTCCATCTCTGGCTCTGTGTGGGGTGCTGCAATCTAGTCTCATTAGAGGCAGAGAAAGCTCTTAGGCCAGCAATGGAAAGACAACAGGAAACTTTATTTCATCCAACTTTACCCCCAAAATTAATCTATGATTCACTCTTTTATTTTAGTCATTAAGTGTCTGGGTTTCAGATCTCACACTAAAAGGTCCCTGTCCTGAGGTTCAAACTCCTTTTTTGTGGGAGTTAATGACGTTATTCACCTTGCAGGTCGATAGTGCTATGAGTGCTATTCTGAATGTGTTGAGGAGATGCTACAGAATTCCAGAGTACCACTAATTCCTCCTTTTCACACTGGTGAGGGGAAGTGTGTCCTAAATGGGAGCTTCTGGCTGAGCCTGGGGGAAGCATTTACACAGTGCATTGAACCAGCCACAACACCTGTGTGAGCAGAGCATGCACTTTAGCTCCTGCTGCAGCTGACTGATTCCTCTTTTAGCTTGCAACTCATTCTTTCATCCCTGCATTTTCTATTCAGAATAGTTGGGGATATTTTTAGAAACCTGTATGCACCACACATAGGAGAAAATACAAGTAGGTGAAATAGAGTAGAGAGTAGATCTCTCCAGCAGTGGAGCATGTGTGTAGTACTAATGATATTTATTTATGTCAAATGTTGGTTGAAAGTCTCTTTCTGTTAGTGACCAGCTTCAGAAGTGGCATGGGGGAGTTGGAAAGCACCTGGATGCTGTAGAAAGCCTGTCAATGCCCTCATTTATGTTGCATTTCGCTCCCAAATATGCTTATGCTTCACTAGATTTGAATGCCTTGTCTCCAAGGCATTCCTGCCCCCTCAGATGCTCCTTAGACACTCCTGTATTGGTATGATTTTGAGTTTTAAATGCTCCTTATTTTTTTACGTACTGATCACTCATTCAAGATCAAGCATTGTGCAGAAGAAAAACATAGCTCTAGAGTTTGAATGTTCCTGATTTTGAGAGGTTTTAAAGGTTTCTCTGCGTGTAGCCAGATGTGCATGTGCTGGGCAGGGTTATTTATATGCACCATGGAGTAGCAGTGCTTCATTGCTGCCCTTATGAAGATTGCCTCGTAAAAGAGCTTGGCAATGGGGTTATCAAAGTTAATGCTACATGAAAAATAGAGATTCTTACCAGTCTGCTGCAAGTGGAACATGTCCTAGTGTTGCTGTGTGGATGGCAGTCATTTTCCTTCCTGGCTTTTGGGTTTGCCTGGCCTTGGGAGTACCACCAGCCCTGTTTGCAATAAGGGTTTGGTTCATTAGCACCAAAGCTTTCTCTGCCTCTGCGTAAGCAGGTCTAACAAGTGTCAGTGGGGGCTGATTTCAGGTTGGGAATGTGCTGTGTGGATGCAGAGGCACTAATTCAGTGATATCATGCTGCTGTTGACGTACAGAGCTAGCTGGATTTTCATAGCTCATGGAAAGTCATCATCCTCATATCCTCTAAGGATTCTCTTTTCCCTTTAATGTGGAGGACTGAGTCTATGCCATCTTGCTGACAGTAATACAGAATTAGTAAGCTAATCCTGTTCCTCACTGATGATCAAAGGTAGGGCCTTGTAAAATGAGAAAAGAGAAATGCACAGACCAGAGTGACAAAAATAAACTGAGAATAACTCAGTTATTGTTCCTGTTGCTGGTGAAGTGCTCAGTGCCACGCTGACAATGAGGAGCAAAGCCAGAATGAGCACTTTCCTGTTAGCATGAATGTAGCCCATGTCGTTAGAGTACGGAAATGATTTTAAGTAGACAGAGCTGTGCTGCCTTTTGTACACAAGAAAGGCTAATCCCATTAAAAGTAATGGTCTGAGATTGCTCACTCCAAGTACTGTTAATGAGTTAAGTTTGCTTGGTGTGTAATGAGTGCTCCGTGTTCTTTATGTCCTCCTTGCTGATGAACTGCATAGCAGGAGCTGTCACAAGCTTAATTATGAAAATTTCCATCAGCGAAAATATCATTTTAGGAAGCAGAGGTAAATAAATGGCATTTGTGGGCATCATTGGGTGAAGCACAGAGGGCACTCTGCTCTCCTCAATTTTCTGGTAGTTTCTGGAGAGCTCAAATTTAAGCCTCAGTTACTTAAATTTTCATAATGTCAGACCTAAAAAGCCATGTGAAAAATTGCATTTCTGTGTAGGTGCAACTGCACAAACTCAGAGCAGGCCTCTTTTACAGCACAACCTCATTTCTCCTTAGCCTATAAAGGATTTTGAAACCTGTGAGATTATTAACATCTGCTTTCTCCTTTCTTCCCTACCTGTTTGTGAGCTTTCACGATCCAAACTGCAAAACTCCCAAAAACTCCTGTCTCTATTTAAATTCAGTAAATTTTGTCTTGGATGTAAGCATATATAAGCACTTGTATATCAATTTGGTTGTCATGGCCATAGGGATCACACTGGGCAAATTCTTCACATGGGGCATTTGGCCAGCCCAGGGAAGATGCAGGACACACTTGCCACAGCATTTCATACGTGTTTGGAGGACCAGGTCCCAACTTACACTGAGTCATTATGCAATATTTTTTTTCAGAACATGAAAATAATTATATTGATTAAGGCACCTTGGAAGGGACAGAAAAGCATCTTATGCATATGCAGGAGGGTAACAATTTAGAGTTTTCTATCTTTTTGCTATTGAACAGGAGTGTTTGATCAGCAATACAACTGCTGCTTGGCAAGGAATGTTGACTGTATCAGACAACATATGGTTCTAGAGTACACATTTGCAAATTAAGTGGTATTTGGTCACAAAATGTGTTCACTTTTTATTTTAAAACACACTCCATCCCCCCATTTTCAGTCACAGCCCATTTAATTCAGTATTCAGTGAGTAGATTATTCAATAAAAAACACTCTTGGATATAAGACAGATCGGATTCAATATAAAAAAAAATCTTAACAGTGACATTAATAACCTCAGTTCCAAGCTCAGAACTTGTTAGCCAGATCAGCCTCCAGCACAGTATTAATGTATCCATGAAAAGGAGGAAAGAAATTGTAGGTGCTTTTATTTTATATCCATATCTAAGCTCCTTTGCTGGTGACAGCCACTTTAAAGCCATCAGCACTTGGGAACTGGGTTGTTTTTGTTTTTTAATAACGAGGTTTTCAAGCTATGATGGCTGTTCTGTTAATTGGGATGCCATTTGTAAGACCTTGAGACCTGGCTCTGATAATGAAAAAAAGATCAGATCTCATGGACAGAGATACTAGGTTGAAACCTTCATATTTAGGGAAAAGCCTGAGTACGAATTTTGCCAACATTGTCTAATTTGCTTTAAAAGAACAAAAATCCAAAACCCACTTGCAAAATTATCCTAAGCCTCAGGCATATGAAGCAAGTCCTGAATCTCATTACTAAATTGTCTTCTGCTTTTCACTTAGGCCTGTGTCTGGAAAGATTTTTATGTAACTAAACTCCAGTGGAACTTTATAGGAGTTTTAGCTCTCAAAAAGAACATAGGATCTGGCCTGTTGTATAAATCCATGATAGCCTGGCTGTAAAGCACTATTTTAAATAGTACTGTTACATGTATAAATAAAATCAGGCCTGTTAGATAGAGTTTACTTTCCCTAGGTTGAGACTGTTCTCAACAGTGACATTTATTAGACGACAAAATCAGCCTGTCCCACCTGGTATTGCTCAGTTGGAACCCTTCCCTCTTTGTATTGCAATTAATTTCCTACCAAGGCTGCAGCAGAGCAGTATCAGTGCTTTGATTTTCAGCAATCTTGTGAGAAGAAGTTCTGGGCTCTCTGAAATTTCCTATTAATTCAGCTGCTGTGCGAAATAAAAGCAGCTCAGCAGTTCCTTATAATGTATGGAGTGGCACACCTCAAACCTGCCCACTACAGCCAAAGCAAGCTTTGCTTGCAGGGATAGTCAAGTAGCCAAAGTTTTCATAGGGTTAAAGATGTTTCTGTCATGACCTCTGCTCCCAGGAATGCAGAACTGCGTGGCTCCTACTGCTTATTTCTAGTAAATTCTCATTAATTTCTTTTAAATTCAAAAGGCTGATAGCCATGAAGTAAGGAGGCGTGGATGCTGAAAGGTCTCTGGGCAATAGATGTTGAACAAGTTGTTAAACAAGAGAATTGGATGTCTTTTTTCATCGTTCTCTATGTAGTATTGATTGATTGGAGTTTGAATAGGTATTGGTTTTAGATAAGCAAGACAAAGTGAAAGATCAACAGCAGCCAGTGAGGATGAACACTGAAAAGGACTGTAAAGATGGTATCTTGTGAGGATAGACACAGTTCTGCTCTCTTTTGTGCTGCCTTAAATCTAAAGGCACTTCATAGAACCCGCAGACCTAATGGACTAACTTCAAGAAGATTAATTTAAGAGAGAAACTCAATTTAGGGTGGTAGAAAGGCCAAAACTCAACAGTTTGACCTATCAAGGATATTATGTCAGTGGGTACATTTTGATTGCACACCCTTATTTTCTGGTACTAATAATGATATGGAAAATAGGTGGGAGATGGGCAATTCTCACTTGAGGGCAGGGGCAGTGAGGGAAGGCTTTGGGTGAGAACCCTAAAATAGGGAATGCAGATCTAGGCCTTGCTTGATCACAGACACACCATGAAAATTTGTGCCAGTTAAACCAGACTTCTCAAGCTCTTTTTTAAAATTTTTTTCCCTGTCCTGTTCTTTATTAGCAGTTTCTAATAGTGCCTAGCTGAAGGGACTCTCGACTTCAAGTGGAGCAATATACATTTGTTCTGTAATTAAGAAATCAAATTAGCAGGAGTGCGGATGTCATCCATCCACTTCATGCCTTTAGGACATGAAAGTAATAAATTGACAGTCTCTCTGAGCCCAGTGAGATGCAGAGATGGGTGTAGAAGACCTTGCAAGGATAATTGCAAGGAGGAGGAAGTGAGTTTGTGAGTGCAGTGCTGCACTGTAGGACTGACAGCAAGGACTGCCATGCTCTGAGAATGATCAGATTGTGATGGGGATCCTGCTTGCAGCAGAACTGGAGAATGGTTTAGCTCTGGGGAATCTTTTCTCTTGAGAAACAGGGGATTTCTGTTAAAATCATTCCAAGCTAAGTACTGGGGGTGGTCTTGACTACCAGCACAGAGCAAACATCCCGAGTCTGACCTTTCCTAGACTTGTAAACTTAAAAAACACCCCAGAGAAGGCGCTGGAGGTACCAATGCCCTGTGGTTACTGCTGTGTGAGCAATGCCAGCCCTTCCTCCTCAGCCTCACCAGCTTTTTTTCTTTTTACTGAGATTAAAAAGTAGAGCATTAAACTTTGACTATGCAGTCCTTTGCTGTATGTCACAACCTGTAATGTTAGAAAAGCCACCCCTTTTACTTAAGCACTTAATTCAATTTTTATTGTGCAAATTACGCTTACCCAAGCAGTACTGTTTAATTGATTAATAAATTACCAGTGACTGTCAATGTTCTTGGGTTTCCTCTCCATGCTATTGGAAGCACTGCTGATGGTAATTAAATAATCATTTCATCACCAGTGATGATTGAGTTTATCTAATTCAGTAGCTCTCTTATGTACCTAGTGTTAAGTTTGGACTCTTATAGGATTATATTGATTGATGGAGGAAGAACAGAAAGATAGCTATCATGGGTTGTTCCTTGCTTTCAGAAGAGGAGGTAAGAATTGTCCTGATGGGTTATTTGACACATTTTTTTTTTTTTAAATGTAGTGCTGTAACAAAGTTCAGCTTGTAGGACTCACTAATTTGTGTTTTCACTAGTGTAGAAAAAATATCTAATAAAATGATTGCTGTTCAGGTAAAAAAATAAAGAAAAGAAAGAAAAAGAAAAGAAGAAAAATCCAGCTTAAACACATTACTATAAGTAAACTTTTAAAAATAATAGTATATATATCCACATACAATATGCTTAAAATGTGTTTCTCTGTCTCATCAAGTTAATCACTCAATTAACACTTTCTATTTCATGCACTTCTTAAGTAGCACCTTGTAGCTCTCCCAGAGAACACCAGGTAAAGTGTCTCCCAGTCAGAACAGATATTTGGGTTTGACAAAAATATAACTGAGATATTTGTATTGAGGGAGAATGATGAAATGTGACAAGCAACAGAAAGTGCTCATGGAATTTTCCTCAGAAGAGTTGTCAGGGCACAATTCAAGCCCAATTGATCAGGGATGGCTTTAGAAAAATGAAATTAATTCTACCATCATAACAGAGGCAGATTAAATGAATGGACAGAAGCTCAGCTACTTGGTGATTTAGTCTTGCAAGTTCTCCTGGAGGCAAAAGTGGCATTTCCAGGCAAAAGTCAACCTTTTGCCATTTGAAGATGGGTGCAAAGTATCAGGATCTATAATCTGGGTGTAAGGAAATGCTATGGAGAGCTGTAGGTGATCCCCAGTTTCAGTGTTACATTTTTTTTGTTAAGTTTGGGACTAAACTTTCACTGTAAAGTGTGCAATAAGTAAGTGTAATTGTTGGGAAAGCGGGAAAATCTGAAATTAAACATGCAGAAGTGGTGAGTGGCTGACAAAAGATGACCTCAGGGACACGTATTTTTAGAGGAGCACAGCAGGCTCTGTGTCTGATCACAGAAGGAATGACTTTGGAGCATCCTTTATTACAATCCAGGGAAATTTCTCCACCACATGCATTACACGTGACATTTAAAATGAAGGCCCAAGTCATGTACAGAAAGTTCCTGGTTCATAAGTACCAGGTGGTTTTGAGTCTAAATTTAATGAGAGCGAAGAGCAAAATACCCTGAAAAGGAGCAGATGAAGCGCTCACGCAGCTTTTCTGACAGTGACAAACTATCCAAGCTCTGCACTTTTTGCTTTATGATGCTTCTGTCACCTCCTCAATGAAAATGCCATCTTATTATGTACAGTGGGTGTACATTATTCTATATATATTCTAAATCATTTGACTATTTTGGCTCTCCATTAATGGCAAATTACAGTAAAACTCTAAAGGAAATGTCTGTGATGACTCTGTGAACACTGAAAGGATTAATTATGATTGATTTTGTTAATTAAGTTCAGTGGCTAATGTCTTTACAGTAATGGGATGCTTAAAAGACAGAGTCAGTGTTAAGTGTTGTACCTATAGCTGAGTTGAAGAGGTTCATTGCAGGGTGGATATCCATCTCCATGGACAGGACAGGCTGTTAGGGAGTCACTTCTTTACTGTAGGCTCATGATGTGCTTTAGATGAAATTTGTGGTAAATAATTATCACTCAAAACCCTCCTTGTTTATGCGGCACTGAATATATTACATTAAAATGATGTTTCTGCCAGTTCTGTTTTCATACTGGGTCTAAGGGCTTGGGAATGATTCTGGTCTAGGTTTACTTTCACTCATGTCCAGTTGTGTTCAATCACCTGCCTAGAGACTCAGTCCTTCCCATTCAACACTGGTTTCCTGGAATTTGCTTTCATTAAATATTTATTAGTGAATCCTCATGGAAGGTGTCTTTGCCCTCTGGCAATTGCCTTCACTCTTGATTCCCTGTATTGTTCCTGTGTCCCCCTGTTGAATTTAGAGGAATGAAAAAGACACTAAATCCACCCTGTGAACACATTCTGTATGTATGTGTATATGCACATATGTGCACTCCTGTGGAGTTAGAGGCAGCAGAAGAGAAGATTTGTAATTGAGACATATTTTGCTTCAAAAATGCAAACCCCCCAGTTTGGCACTGACAGGATCATGCAGCTGGGTGGCAAAAGCTGACTTTGTCCTCGTGACAAACATACTTCAGATAAAAAGCCTCAACACAGATCCTTCTGAGCCATTGTGTACTATCTCAAACAGGCACCATAATGCCCAGTGTAGATTTGGCCTTGAAAATTATTTTTGTAGCTGGGTATATGTTGCTTTAAAAGAAAGCTGCCGCTTTCTATCCCTGTACCCTTGCAGAAGCTTGCCAAAAAAGGTTTCCCTCTTTTTTCCTGCAGTATTATTTGTTTTTCCTGACACAAAGGAGAGTGCTTTGTCATTGTTTTCTGTATAACATTGATGGATTTCATGTTGAATGGGTATTGGGTTTTAGTTAAACATGACAGGGGAAGAGATTTATAGGCAGCGGCCGCAGAGGTTGTTTGAAAGGCCCAATAATGCTTCAGTGCACAGATGTGTTTTCAGTGTTCTCTGATGGTAAAGAACCAAGCAGCTCATATACACTCCACCCTCATTACGGAGCAATCCTTGAAAAGCTGAGTGTTAACAACTATATAGGTTTCTTTCTTTGGAGTTTCAAAGTAAACAGGATTCAAGGAGCGGCCTTATGTCAGGAATGCTGTGCTAATGAGGACAAATTATATTCTAATCAGGTTTCTCCATTATTAATTCCCTGTTATTCTGCTCTCTTTTTTTTCCCTCCTCTCCTCCTCTTTGTGTCCAATTTAAAGTTGCAGAAGAAACATGGGGTGGAGTGTTTTTCTTCTGGTGCTTGTTATTCATATTAAGTAGTCTATTCTGCCTTTGGTGTGATGGTGGGTGTTAAGAATTTAAATCCCCCCTAATGCATTGATAGGATAATATGAATCACCACCCAGAAAAAAAATCCTATATGGATCTCAGCAACTAAGGGGTACTGGTGTGGTGTGGTATTTCTACACACTAAACATAACTCATTCTAGTTCCTTGTGGTCCCACATAATTTTAAGCATTTTCTTAGAGACATTTTCATATTTTGCTTCTGTAGGGAAATTTAAAGAAACGAATAGAAGTATATTATGCATTATTATAACTGCATTGTTCCTTCTTTGTTCTGCTCTTTTACACACATTCTTAAAGCATATCCTACAACAAAATTAAAGTACTACTAAAATTTTAGGATGAATAAATAAATCTTATTTGCATGCATTGCATCTTGTTTCTTTTACCTGTCTTTCTTGGCTTGGCTCCTGTGTATTAAATACTCCATCAGGAGGCACATGCCAGCTTGGCTTTCACAAGGGCAGGCAGTGAACCATGTGCAGCACCAGCTCACAGAGTGTGTGCTCTCTGTGAACAATCATACTGCATTTGGGCCTAGGTTCTGAAACTTCTGCAGTTTCCACCACAGTCATTCTTACCTTAGAATTAGCACAACCTCACCTTCACTAGAGAAATCTGAGCTGCTGAATAGAAAATAATTCCTTGGCAGCTGGATTTATTATGTTGGTGATTCCCAGCAAGAGCACTGACTTCTTTCTCCTTACTCATTCCCAGCTGCTGAGAATGAATTTTCCAGCAGATATTCTTGTTAGTTCCCACAAAGCCTTGAAATTATAATTTTTTAAATTAGAATTTTAATTTTCCTTCCTGAGGTCATCAAATATTAGTAGGATCCTCCCCTGTCTTGAGGCTGAGCTATTCATCTCTTGAAGAACACACCCCAAAAGTCTCCCAAACTTGTCCCAAAACTCAAGGAGTTCACTGTATGATGTTGCTTGTACCTCTCTCTTCCAGAGCTAGAACTTAATTGCTCATTGGGCAAGCTCACATGGATTGAAAGCAAGCAGTAAAGAAAAATCTTACAGTAATTGAAGACTCATGATGCATTTGGGTGTAAATTTTGGAATAAGATGGATAGATATGAATGCTGTATTTGTGTGTACATTAAAAACAACCACAGTTGCTCATACAGGTAATTGGGTGCACCAGTTTACCTTCAATCTGTAGATGCCATTCCAAAAGTACAGTTGTCATCAAGATAATTCTTTCACGTCTTCTGTCATAAACCCAATTATAAAATACCTCTGAGATAAATTGATGCCCTACTGCCTTCGTCATCTCTGCCCTGAGCCTTTGGGATATTTGGATATTTTATAACACAGAATGACCCTTCTGGAATTTGGTTTATTCTTACAACAGTATTTAATAATTTCTAATCTCAGAAGAAATTTCCTTCAGTCTTGTCTTGTGCTTGGGTTTAGGGCATCTTGAAAAGAGAAAAGATGCTGAAAACTTAAAGCAAGGACCCTCAACTTCCTGAAGAAGGTCCCTCATGCAAGGCAAATAGAGGTGACAGTCAGCCTGGAGCTCACTGCAGGATGGGGGCATGGATTTGAGATAGAAATACCCTGAACTGTGTCTGCCTTTAGTTCTTACATCTCTCTCCTGAATCTGTGGTCTTCATGGTTATAAATATTTAAGTATTTATATTCCTATTAATGTTTTATAATATTATTTATTAAATACTGGAGTTTAGAGCAATTTGTCATCTGAATAAAAAGAGTGCTTTTCATTTAAAGTCCAGCTCATGCTGCAAAGTATCAATGTAACACAATGTGTTCAAGATGTTTTTTTAATGCTTATTTCCCCCCTCAAATTGGATGCTGGCTTTCAATTTGAATATTGAGCTACCTGAACTGAATTATTTATCAACTTTAATTGGATTTGCAGACAAGTCATTTTTGCACATCTTTTCTAGGAAAAAATGGAATTCTTTCTGGAAACTTTTAAAAAACATCAGATTGAGGACATCCAGTTAATTAACTTAACATTTCCTGTCAAATTAATTTCTCTTCTCTTCTCTTCTCTTCTCTTCTCTTCTCTTCTCTTCTCTTCTCTTCTCTTCTCTTCTCTTCTCTTCTCTTCTCTTCTCTTCGATGTTGTAGCTCAATGATTGTAAGCTAAAAGATGTTAGATCACACATCTGCAATCTAAAGTCAGGGAGTTTTTAATAATGAATAATAATTATTGGTATTTCTACATTACTTAAATTCTTCAGCTGAGGGATGAGTCCTGTTGTGTTCAGCACAGCATGAACACAGAATGAAAATCCGTTTCTGAATGAGAAAGCTTATTTTGGCCACAACAGAGCATCAAGCCTGAATCATGCTATTCACTCTAAATTATATCTCTGTGATTTTTATGGGAACATATTTTCCATATTTATTTGCTCTTCCAGTAAGCTCTGCTGCCGAAGTTGGAAAAAACCCACTTCTGAGTGGAATCTGTGGTGTGACACCATGGAAGCTACTGGGAAATTTGAAATTTTGTCTTTGCCTATAGGGTGTCCTTCATTGCTGGTAATGTGAGGATTGATTCTTAAATGTTACTTTGAGGCATGGGAGATTCATAGTAATTTCCAAATATAGTTCACACAATTTGTGATTTAAGAAAAAAAAGTGTTAATATGTTAATCAAAAAGAACATAAATTTTATGCAGTTACTCATAACTTTATACAATGATTACATGTAACTACACTGTTATTGCAGTCTCAAAATTACAGTATAATTATATTTAGTTAATTCCAAAAGCAATTGCTGCATGGCCAGAATTCATTTATATAAACCTAGACTAAGCACCGAATTGACTAGGAAAGTGAGGTAAATCTAATTGAGATAGATTGAGCAAACCTAATCAGCAGGGATATTTAATGGCAAAGAGAACAAAGAATTAAATAAAGCAATGCAAAGGCTATTCAGAAGAGGGGATATATGAGATAATAGGCCTCTCCATCTCTGATGTCATGTCTGATTCAGTGAGTCATTCCCTCGTATTTTGTTAGTTGGCTGCCAGTTTCCATTATGTGTGTATATACATATATATATGTATATATATATGTGTGTGTTTATACATGGAGGACATATTTTGCCATATTTTTATCCAGGATTTTATCCTGGTGTAACACACCTCACTTCCAAATGCTGATGCTTTGCAAAATCAGGATGATGATTAAAGAAATGTTCGCTGTCCCACCTCACTTATCATTAACTGTTAATGATCCGGTGATTCTGATGAGCCTGAACTCAAATTCCAGTTGTCTAAGAAAGGGGAACTTGTAGAGGTGCTGTGGGGTGCTCAAGACTTGAATGGGGCTGGGAAATGCCAGGTAGAACCTATGGCAATTACACACTCCTCTCATATGAAGAGGAGTCACATGAGAAAGCCAGATGTGAAATCCAGAGTATCAAATACCATTAGATGGCTGGAATATGAATCAAACCAGAGGCTGTGATACCCTGAGAGCTGAAAAGGACCCCCAAGACCATTCCTGTGTTTCCCACTCCAAGTGTAATCTCCAAGGAGCTGCTGGGGAGCCCGAGGGCTGTATTTAGATGGATGTTATCATATCAGCTGATAATTTCCAGTTTGCAGAACACAGGCCAGTTCTGACCTCATCCCTTGATTGCATCCTTTGATTGCCTCCCTTGAACCAGCTACAGAGAAGATGGGAGGCACACAGCAGCTTTCCATCAAAGGGACTCTGCGTAGCAGGATATTGAAAGGATATTAAGATGGTTTTAATGTAGGGGAGGATTTGAAGTAAATAACATATAATGATTTTTTTTAAAGAAGGAAATCTGAAAAATCATCTTGTAGGTTCCTGTAGGTTACTTTCACTCTTAAGAGCTGCAAGTTCATATTGATCTTCCTGTTAGCACACACATGAGGTTTATTGCCTTACAATTCTTTATACTTGTGTGTTTTGGTTTGAGGGTTTTTTTGGTCCTTTTTGTTTTGTTTGGTTGATCTGTAATTTACTCCTGTAAAACATCTAATTTAGTATTTTGGTGCTTGGATTTCAGTTACCTATGTGAACACTGCTTCATATTTCTGAAGCTTTAAAGCAAAACTTTCTTGATTTAAATATCAGCATTTTGCAACTGATGAACTCAAACGCCTTATTTTAGAAAGAATAAAATGACGTTGTTAAACTGTGCTAAAACAGGAGAGAATATGCACGGAGGAATTTTCATCCACAAATGAGTTGTTGAGAGGCAGAAAGAAATGGAAATCCTATTTTTGATGGCAGAAGCTGCAGTACTGAAGTGATGAATCTAAGAAACAAGAGGCAGATGGGTTATGTGCATATCCTGGAAATTTGACCTCCTCTGGATGTATAGAGAGGGCAAATGGCAGTTTAAAAAGTTGTATTGATGTTTGGGGGATTATTTTTTCTATATGAACACTGATCAATGAATCCACGTTACAGTTCAAAAGGTTGCTTTTTCAGTAAAACAAGAACCCAAATATTGTGTATGTGGTAAAGTATTCACAGAGATACACAGCAAAATAATCTTTAACCTTAGAGAAGTACTTGGTAGAAGGTGGAGCAGGGCTTCCTCTGGGGATTCAGATTTTCTCTAAAGAACTCATACCATTTTGGATGCTTGTGTTTAAAAATTTGTCTGAACTTTCCTACGATTTTCTGTCATGGTATTTAATGGAGCAAGAAAGGATGGCACTACCACACACCTTTGTGTTGGAATTAACTTGTTGAGGGGTCATAATCCAGAGTTTACTAGAACTCCTGCAGTGAATTTGTTGACTTCATGTACCCAGCTATGCTTTACTCACTGGAGTTTGAGGAGGAGTTAAAAACAAAGGTTTTAGGGGCTTTGCGTACATGTGATACATTTCTCAAGTGTTGTGGAAATGTGAATTGAAAGAAGGTGCTTGAAAAACCCATCCAAGTGGCAAATTCTGTTGTGTCAATGCTTTTAATATCCAGATCATTGACCTCATACATTTATGGTGTGTGTGGTCAAACAGTAGGGCAGAGATCTGATGGGAATGACTGATAATTCCAGAGGAGTCATTACAACTTAATGGTGTCAAAATGTACTGCTAGGAGACTCTTAATGCTTGGAACATCAATTTACACTCCATGTAACCATTGCATGTCAACACAGACCACAAACCTTGTGTGACGCTCAGGCCTGCCACCAAAAGACACGAGGTTGTGATAGTTTCCAAGTTATCATCCTAATATTTTGGCATTCCCTGGTTTATATTACATCCCATTTAGACAGGGAGGAATGGTAACATGCACAGTTAGCTGAGAACTTGAGTGTGAAACTCAGCAACGCTGATAAGCATTTACCCAAGTCACCCACTGAACACAGTGGAATAATTTGTGCAAGCAGTGGTTCAATCCAAGAGAAACTGGGTTAGATAATAGCTGGAAATACCAAATGTTGTGCTGTGCTACCAACCCCCCAGTACATTACGAATTTTTACAGTATCTGTGCATCTGTACACAGATGGCACAGAGAATTATGTCAGATCTGACACCACACAGGTCGAGAACGCCTAAATGACATTTTAAAAGGTCCCCAAAACTCCCGTTTGTCATCCATGTGAGAAACAAAAGACCTTTAAATCCTGTCCCAGCCCTACTGGTGGGCTCTGGGCACACGCAGTGGTAAATGCTGGAATGCAGATTTATGGTTTCTGTGTGAGGTGCTCCCCCAGAGCTGGAGTGAGCCCCCCAAGAGCCGTGCACTGCCTCAGAGCTGGGGGAACAAAGGTGCACAGCTGCACGTCTGGCTTTCAGGCCTGAAGCCCCAAACACCCACAGCTGCTGCTGCTAGGAAGTGATTTTGGGGTGCTCAGCACTGATATAAATCACACATTTCTTGTGCTTATTTTCTATGACTTTCTCTCATGGTACCACAGGGGTAAACCTGAAATAATTCCAGCAGGTTTGGTGTAGTTGCTTTAAATTTATACCCGCATAAACAGGAGCCTTATTTTTCAATTGTCTCTAAAATACATGGTTTCTCTTTCATATCAAACTTCAGCAACTTATTTTATATTCCCTTACATCACATTTTATCACAGATAATCCAGGGATATTGTTTCTCTGAGTAACGAAATTGTTCTTTAGTGCATGACCAGAGTAAGGGATATTGTGTCTTTTAGACATCACGTATAGACAAGAAGATATAAATGAGAGTTAATAACCATCAAATGTGTCTATTTCCTTTTCCTATAAATTAGAGCATGCTTTCCTACTGAATTTTGCAAGAAGGAAAACAGACTCCCTCCTGCTGATGCGGGGAAGCAATGCTAAATCTCCCTAAAGATTCACTCTGGCTTCTTACAGCTGTATGTTAGTACCTTTTTATATGCAATTTTACTTCATTTAGTCTTTAAGGTTGTGCCTGAGGTTAGTTTAAAAGGTTAGTTAAATGTTAATGGATGTTAATGCTGCAATTAAATTGTTAAATCAATTGAAAACTGTGGCTCCATCTCTATCTGTGTTAGTGCCGGCCTGAGTTGCATTGGCGTATAAATTAAAAGCTGTAAATCTAGTGAAGTCTAATTAGAGACCAAATTTCTCATTTATCTTATTTTCACAGGACTGTAAGCACTGATAGATAATCAACGAAGGGCTAAAACTTTTTAACATTAAAAAACTATTTTATCTATTTCAGGACTCAGGTGACTGATTATAATTCAGATCCAATTACTGTAAAAGGTCATATGTGAAATGAAGTTCTTACAGACACTACAAGTTTTATTTTACAAGTTTGCATACACTGCTGCACCATCTACATCCCAAAAAGCAAAAGTAAATACACTGTAGGAGATGATATAAAAAGGCTCTTCAATTAGCCTCCCTCATGTAACCCTTTGAAGTTTGTGATTTTAGTACACGAGCACATCCAGGCTTCAATCCTACAGCACATCTTTAAGCTTGCCAGCTTATACATGTACATGAGAATCCTGTTGGTTCTTGCCTTCTGCAAGTAAAAGTAATTAGCAAGACGCTTAAATACATTTGCCATAGATACAGAGACACAAATTCTTGAATTTGTGAGAATGATTATTTCCATTGTTACGTTTAAATTAGCTGCTGGCAACCTGCCATTTAGGAAAAAGAAAGAATAAAAAAAGCCCAGGCTATTTTATCTAGCAAGGTCTTGAGGAAAAGGAAATGCTGATCTTAATCCAACTTGCAGTGCCCCAGTTTTGAGGGTGTTTTCATGCTTTAAAAACACATGGTACTTAATGTTAGTTCCTCAGAAGTTAAAAGTGAAATTTAATCATGCTGCTTCTGTTGGCTTATTTTTCCAACACTCCCTGTGATTCTCCAAAGTGTAGATCTTAAAGCTGCAAAAAGGCCAACAACAGATTGCAGCATGAGCATAGGGAGCAGCATCAAGACTCATTAGTTTACAAATAAACCACAAGACAAATGTTTAAAATGTTTGTAGGTTCCAAATCACAGTTCTAAAATTGCATCCTTTTGGTCATGTAGGAGTGTTAGAAATGTTACAGTTTTACATGTTAATTTCTTTTTTAGTGACTGTTCTTGGAGCACTTGGGGAAACAAGTTTTGCTTTGGGAAATAAATAAAAAAACAAAAAACGCTCTGTCCTAACCAATTAAGACTTCACAGAAAGAAGTCATGAGCTCAGATTCTGCTGGAAGGCCTTCTTGCAAGGAAGCATCAGCTTGTGTCCTTTCTAGTGCCCAATTTCAACATTCATTAAAACACAAAATCAGATCAAATCTGAAAATGAATTGCCAAGTGACTTGAATCTTCTGAACTTTTTTTCTCTCCTAATTTTGTCACAAATTCAGATCTTCTAAAAAACATCTTGATCACAGACTCTGCAGGAAAAAAATGCCACGTTGCAGCATGTCCCCTACAGCAAATAAAAGGATATTCTGCTTTTATTCTGAAAGGTGCACAAATTTCCTGACAGCATTTTCTTTCATATTTTGCATCACTTTCAGTATTCACAGATGTGATTTACCAAATTGCACCCCCCAAAAATTTTGCAAATGAATAACGAACAGTCAGATATCTAAAGGAGTAAGAAGACTTGTTGTGTACTATTTTGTTAGATAGTGCTCTTCCAATTATTTTGGTTAATCTTTGCAATAATTATTTACCCTTTTTTGTATCATAGGTGTTCTATATCTTCATAAGATAGGAGTAGGACCATTGCTAACAGGGGTCATAAATCACTTCTACTAAAAGTATTCTCTTTAAAATTGTAACTTTCTTTCCTTTCACTTCCTTGGTAAGAAAAGGCAGCAAGGAATGATAATTCTTTATACTAAGTGCTCAGAGTAGTAAATAGTTGCCTTATAGCAAGACATGGTGTCATAAAATAGGATATAAAAATAATAGTAGTTAATCATTAAATAGCATGTTTCATCCATAGAAAATGGAGCTCTTAGCAAAGATGACTAAATAGCCCTATCCATTTCCTTAATACATCTCCTTCCTTTAATAGAGATCTGATAAATAGAAGCCAACTTTATCTCACCTTGAAAATAATAGTCTAGTTACACCAAACTTTCTCCACTACTTTCTGGAAATCAGCTTTTGACAAAAACAGTGCTTGATTAGAATAGACATTTGAGACAGAGTCGTTTCTGTGAAGGATCAACACAGACGCAGCCAAATTCATTGTTGAGTCAGTGACTGAACTCATTGTGAAAGAGAAGCTGAAGTTAATATAAGAATTGGAGAGATCCAGGTATTTCCAATTAGATCTGTGGCCTGCTGAATTCACAGGGAATTCTCTCTTGGAAGGTCTTGTAGGCTGGGTGGTTTCTTTTTCTCTTCAGTTGGGAGGTCTTAAGTGTGGATAAAATGCTGGCTTTGGGAATGGGTTTCTGGAGTGGAAGGAAGAGATACTTCCTTGGGAAGTTGATTGAGAGGTCATGGGCTGATGTCAATCCCAGCATTTGTCTTTTGAGGTGATCATGAAATTGAGAATGTAGGAAAAATTCCAGTTACACATTTGCCCTACTGGCTTCTGCTGTGTGTGTGTGATGGTAGATTTTCAATCTCACAAAAGGTGACTCTGGTGTGCATTTCTAAAGAACCTGAATGTTCTCCACAGATGAAAGAACATGTTATTTTCCCATTGCTCTTGCCTTGTTGACTTTATTGCTGTTTTTTCTTGTGTTTTGGGGAGCACAGGAGTTCCTGTCTAGTTTCATGTGCCTTTGCTACGCCCTGTCATTTCTGGACATAACAAAGGTATTCCAGCATCATACGGTGGACACAATGGAAGGGCAAGATTTGGAGCATTTGGAAATAGGATCCTCCATGTTCATTATTTCAAACTTTAGATTCCTAATTCTGTTTTGATCAAGTACTAAGATTTGTCCAGGAAACCTTTTCTTTCATTTCTCTTTGTTAGCATTCAGCTTTCACGTAAATTTTGGTTAATGCCTAAGGAGGTGCCTTGATTTTGTGATTGGGTCAGATGTTGTTCTTGGTCTGTCAGTTTTCATGGCTATACTACTTATTCCATGGCATTTTGGGGCACAGCTGTTAGATACCTTTGTGACTGACATGGTTTTATCAGTTTAAAACTGGCTGAGTCAGTCTGACAGTGAGCTGCTGCTTCTCTTGGGTGCTGCAGTGTTGGTTTGGGGAACTAGAGGAGTGAAAATGTTAGGAATAACTTTCTGCTGGACTATAACAGAGTGCAAAACCAGCCATCACTGTCTGTGCAGAGAAGGGGAGTGATGGGGAGGCGTCATTTCTTTTGGTGGCAGTTCACACTTAGGCTCATGCAGCAATATCATAAACCTGTATCCCAAAGAGCAGCTTTTATATTTTGTTGTATTTTGTTGGGTGGGTGTGTGCTTACTGTTCCAAACAAACAAACAAAAAAATACTCTAGCAATATCAAAGGGTTGTCTTTCAGACTGGGTTTTATCTGATAGTCCCCACCCTGCCTACTGCTAACTTCAGCAGGATTTCTGTAAATAGCTTGGTGCTATTTGCTTGGTGAGCTAAAGCAGCTCTAAATGTCTGGATTAGAGCACTTGTAAGAGAAAACATTTACAAGTCTAAGTTTGTTCCCCAATGGGTAATATACTGGGAGGCAGATAAAATCATCATGCAGCTTTTCATGACTGGCAGTGTCTGGTAACACAGCAATGAATGTGCAGATAAAAGAGAGGCACCAGAATAGTGGGGACACTGCAGATCAGCACTGAGGCACATTGATAGAGTTACTGCCTGCAAAGGGAACCTCTGCCTGTGGATATCTGACACTCATCAACATTGCCATTGTCTTGCTTTCCTGGGAATCAGATATTAATTTTACAAAGCCTAAATGCAAGCTAAAAACAAGAGAGATAACCACATTTTATTTCAGCTGTCACATTTCAGCCTTGTGATGCTTGCAGCAGAGCTGGAGCCTCTCCAGGTGGGTGACTTGCTTCAGCATCTACGTGAGGATGATGAGGGACAGAATGTGTTAAGCAGAAAACAAAAGTACAGGGAATGTTGCCCATCCATTAGGAACTCTTAGTGGGATGGCTCCTGGGAGTGATCCCTGTCTGTGGCTACCCAGCCTCCAAACTCTGATGGTAAACAAAACCCAAGGGGAAGGCAGGTGACATTTCCTCATTCTGGAGACATCAGTTCCATGTGAAAGTTTTATTTAGGAAATAGTGGGTCTAGCAGTTCCCTGAGACAGGAATGCCTTTTTTTTTTTTTTTTTTTAATTTTTATAATTTTGGCATTTTTCTGAGGGAGACACATTTGTAGCATGGTGGCGAGGAGTTGCCCTTCCCTCCATCCCTCATTCCCCATCCCTGGGCAGGCTGGAGCCCTCCTCTCTGGCAGCAGGGGCCGAGGTGGCTGCTTGCAAGAGACACTCAACCATTTGTGCCATCCGGCTGTTCCCAAACAAGCCAGGCTCCTGCAAGCCTTACCAGCTGTGACTAATAGTGAAGGGAAGGGGGGAAAAAAGAAAGCTGCTTGGGCCTGCAGGCTTCAGACAGGCAGGCTCTGGGGGAAACAAGAGAAAGCCATTAACTAACCACAGTATTATCTTGATTCTCTCAGAGAAACGAGCTAGGGACAGCTAATGAACTAGCCTTAACGTTTCAAACTGAATGCACCTCTGGGAGCTCTGCTAGAACAAACAGTGTGACAGATCAATGCCTGATGCCTATATCAAGAGAAAAGGTTATTTGCCTCTCCGAGGAATTATAGGATTAGTATATCGCTATGATACACTTTGTATCCTCTTCAAAATAGGGGTTCATATGCTGTGCTTATTTTCATTTTGTAAGTTGTAAACTCTGCTAGTTTGAGCAATAAAAATGAAATCCATTCTTCTCTTTACCTCTCTTATTCCCAGGATCCTTTATGTCTGAGAGCCTACACGTGCACTTTTTCCTTGTGGTCTGCACCTTGCCCAAGGAAACACTCACCTTTGGGAACTTTTTTTTTTTTTAAAAAATCAGTTTAGAGCAGTGTCATTTGGTTGGGACTCCATGAAAAGTCTTGGTAGGAGATAGGTTCTTAATAAAACACACTTTGTCTGGGGAAGTTTTGCTTAGTTTAGTTGGCTGCCACTGGCGTTTTTTGTGTCCTTGCTCAGTTCCATGTGTCCAATCTTTAGCTGACCGCCTCCAAAATGGGACAGCAAACCTTCCTTGTTGTTACCTCTTCTCTGTCTTTGCTGTTTAGATTGAAAACTCCTGCACAGGATGTTCCTCCTACTTGTCCTGTGTGTGACAGACTGGCCATAGATCCCTGGGGGGAGTTTTTGATAATTTTGTTAATGGAACAATAACCTCAAAGCATCACACATTTTGTGCAAGAGATTAAAAGAAATTAAAGGGAGGAAGGTGGGACCTGAAAGACCATATGAATTATACAAATAAAATATTTTAAATCATATACCATATAAAATTATTAGAATTGCTAGACTTTTGGGGCTAGGAGGAGATCAGGCCAGGTGATTCTTCATCCTTGTGCCTTTTCCTTTGATGCTTAGAGTGATACCCAGCCAAAGGGGTAAATAATCCAAGACCTTCTCAAAAGGAGGCAGAGTTATTTTTAACTGCTGTGTACGATTTCACTGTATCCTTTGATATTGGCATTTTTCTTTAAAGCCAAAGCCCTTGAAAACTGTTTTGATCAATTACCTCATTCAGGAAGCTGCTGTACATATTTAACCATAGGTACAAGCTTTGGTCAAGCTATCAAAGTAATTTTCATTTTTACAAATTATTACTTTAATGGGAATTAGATGAGGAGTGAATTATTGTTTCTTAAAAAAAGTAAATCTCCAGGTGATTTGTCAAGAGATAATTGTCTGAGTATCAGCATTTAAGGAAGGTTGCATTTCCTTCTAGGAAGGAAACATGTTAAATGCTGAAATTAAGATAATATTGTAACAGAAAATGGATCAGAATTAGCTTTATCTCCCCCAGTAGTACCTAGGAATTGAGTCAGAAAGTGATACAAGTATCCCAGCTTAATTGCTTCATGTCAAATTCTGTTATCTCTATTCTGGTTCAGTAGCTCTTACTTCATCCCTGCTTCTACTGATGTCAGTGGAATACACATGAAATAAGGAGTGATTCAGTGTGAGCAAAGCCAGCAGAATTTGGCCTTTTGAAGTTGGTGTGAGCTTTCCTATTGACACCATTGGAGATGAGAAATTGTTCTTTGATCACCTTCTGAAAACCACAGTTGAGCTTTGTAGGTTTTACACCAAACATAGCACAATATTGCTTGGTTCAGGACAGGTACTGCAGAATTCTTCCTTATTCTTCTTCATTTCTCCTGGGTCTTCCATTCTGTCACAAACCCCACTGTCAATAGGACTTTTGCAAGCTAATGTTTACTTTTGGAATTCATTTTCTAATGCAAATTTCCTACAATGAATTGAAAAAAATCATTAGTACAAAAGTAGAAAAAAAGAAAATTACCAATTTCTGAACAGGTCTTTATTTATGTTTTAAGTCATGCTGATCCTTCTACAGTCATGATGAATTGAGGGGATGAAAATATTGTTAGGGACGTCACAAGGTCTGAATTTCTTCTGTAATTCTGTAATGTAAGAGGAGGAAGGTTGATTATTTCAGGGGATATGAAATACAGTATTTTATTTTCAGTCTCTTTGTGTGTGCAGTCAGGCAAAGCTCTCATTCACAACTGAGCTGGGAATTGGCCTGGTCATAATGAAATGGGAAATCTTCTGGTCACTGAAATTCAAGCAATGTGCATGTACAAAGAGGAAAAAGTCTAGATTGCTATAAAATGTTGATGTCCTGGAAAGGGGGATGGATGAAGTAATTCCTGTTCATCAAAGTGTTTTGAAAGCCTTGTGAAGCACAAGTATTTTAGTGCAAGACACTAACAGAACTTATTTTGTTTTTTACGTCAGAAATAGTCTGATTCACATGGATTTTACTGAGGAGGCAAACTGTTAATGGTTTAGGAAGCAATTAATTGTTATCCTCTTGTCTTTTTGACACAGTTTAGAAGCAGAAACAAATTTCTCAACAGTTCCCTCCTGCTTTTCACTGACAGATGGCCCTGCTTTCTCCACACTTGGGCTCATTGTAACTCACTGGTAAAGTTATTATGGTTGTGCCTGGCTGAAGACAGGATCAGGGCAAGGTTTGCAAGGAGAGAGATCAAAGATTTTGTTGCTTCTCACAAACTTCGCCATAGTAACTTAAGTAGAGGAAATTGAAATGTTTCCTTTTGTCACTATGCACACACTGCCTTTTTAAAGATTATCCTTTTTTTTTTTTTTTTTTTTTCCCCTCAAATTCCAAGTAACCAGAAGTATTTGATAGGAAACTGTTTTGGGAGTAACACTGGGGTGTTATTGTATCAGCCCAGCTCCTCCACTGTGGAATCACAGAATACAATCATAGGGGCTTAGGTTGGAAATACCTCTGAGATCATCGAGTCCAGCACTGCCACGTTCACCACTAAACCGTGTCCCCAAGTGCCACATCTGCATGTTTGAGCCTTTGTGTTACCATATTCTGCAGCTTTCTGGTGAAACACAAAGGAGCATGTGAAATCTCCCCAGCTCAGTGTTTTCCAACCAGAATAACTGAACAAAAATTTGGTCCAGATTTCTACTGAGGTTAAAACTGACTTAGGTGCTTACATGGGCTCATAGTTTCATTTTATTTCTTTATTTTTGAATTTTTTGATGGCCCTGCATACAGCCAGGAAGCTAATTTTTCAACAAAAACACCCATTCTCTCTTTCCAGATATGTTTGAATGTGTCTGCTAATGCAATTTCCAACAAATCTACAATCTTGCCAAGTAAAACTCCGGCAATTTATAAAATAAAAAAAAAAAAAATTTCATTAAGCTTTGCCTTATACCAAACACATAAAACATCCTTTTAAACATACACCAAAGATTTTGTAATGTTCCAGGGTATTAAAAGGTGTGTTTATACAATCTCTTCCTGTCTCTTGGACAAAGTCAGTTCAAAAGTCCTTGTTTATACATTTTTCAGTGGTCTCATCTTTCTTTGGTGTGGGTGACGCAGCTGGGGAAAGGTTACCCAGTGAGAGCATTTGCTGTATGGATGAACTTGGAGACAATGGCATATCAGGGAGCTTCTAAAGGAAATATTATATGGTCCATCAAGGCAATCTCAAATTTCCTGATTGCATATATTTAAATAGGATAAGCTCCAGTTACCTAAGCACTTGTTTTGGCTGTAATGGAAAATAGGAGACTAATGTGTGCCATAATGCCTATCTCACCCCAGCCCATCAAGGTATATGAAAATAAATCTAAATATCTGTTATTAGAAGAATGGGAATAGTGAGTGAAGGATTGAAACTACATGGCTATAGACAGAAAAAAAAAATTAACTGGGTCTGGTTTAAGATTATACCTGTCCATTGAATACATTCATCAGTGTCTGGTTTTGTATTTCTTCTTCCTCATGATACCCCAGATAAGAAGTGGTAACTAAGTCTTAATGGTTTTAAAACTTTCTGTCTGTAACCATAAAGTGACCATTTACAAATTGGAATGCATTGTTGAGTGGGGATCCAGTTCCTTTCCCTGCCAGACCTGTCCATGCAGGTAGATCTCTGAGTTAAGAGAACAGCAGACTGTTGAAAAGGTAGATTTTGTGTGTATGTGTGTGGTTTGTCCTTTTTTTTTTTTTTTTTTTTTGGTTAGCAGTGTGCACGTTAGGAGTTTTATCAGGAGACAG
This sequence comes from Ammospiza caudacuta, assembly GCF_027887145.1. Classification (NCBI taxonomy): domain Eukaryota; kingdom Metazoa; phylum Chordata; class Aves; order Passeriformes; family Passerellidae; genus Ammospiza; species Ammospiza caudacuta. The sequence continues at coordinate 24,024,155 of NC_080602.1, forward strand.
CTGCTTAGAACAGCTGTCTGCTTATGTGCCCATCTTAGGAGAGAATGATTAATGAATTCACTTGGGCAGTGAGAAACTCAGTTCACTGATCCATAGTTTCAGCACAGGTATTGATGTGAAACTAATGAGAAATTTGATGCTCAAATTTGAATGTTTATTCCAATTACCAAACAACAGATCTAAATTAAAAAATAGCTTGAAACCTTAACCTTTTATTAGTAACACTGAAAGCTGAACTGTGGCTCTGCATCCTGTGGTGCAATCTGAAGACTCAATGCACTACCACCTACATTGTTTTGGGGAAGGGAGGGAGAATGGCTCCTCCTGATTGACTCTGCTCCCACTACCTGATAATTGGAATCTTTTTCCTTCCACTCCTCCCACTCCTGTTTAATGTGTATATTTTTCCTAGGAATTAAAACATGTGCTCAGAACTGAGCTGTAGGCATCCCCTACAGCTCTATTAAAATACTGCATTCAATAAGTTCTCTGAGCTGTGGTTTTTATCTGATTGTGGAGTGGTACATGGGAGTCCCAGCTCTGACCTAAAATGCTTTCAGTCTCTGTAAGCAAAGGATAGAGGGAAAAGGTAGATATAATCTTTAGTTCATTAGCAAGTTAAGGTAGGGGGAAATTAAATTACTTGTTGAAGGTTACATACAAATTTTGTGGCAAAATTGGCAATCAACCATTGATTGCTGCTCTTTTAGTCCTGTGAAGAATTCCTGTTCCCCTTCCAAACTTTGACAGTGTTTCTATCAGAAAGGACTAACAAGAACTCTTGAAAGTTAACTAGACACACTCAAGTTGTCCTGTCGGCTAAAACCTGGTGATTTTGAGAAGGATAAATACTTCTAATTTTCATACAAATCAGTGGCAGTTTGTAACTCTCCATTTTGCACAATCAAATTATTTAAAAACAAAGTTCAGAGGGGAAAATTTAGCATTTCAATCCACGAGTGTTTCATAAAAGTACTTGTGTCTGAGCAAGATTTTTTTTTAAAAGAATTTATTAACTACAAATTCAGGACTGAATTTGAATGATCTCAATACCCTATGCTTTAGATGCCTGCTGTGCTGGCTTTTCCCTTTTCCACTAAGTTATTCCAAAACGTGGTGGCAATTCAGTTTTAATAGAAATAAGCCAAGGTGCTGAAAATGTGCAGCAAACATTGCTGAATTTTGCCCAACTGGTCCTTCAAATGTGCATAAAGGAAACGGGAGATGTTACACTGACCACTGCTCTAGGAAATCCTTAAGCAATCCAGATACTTTTCTGGAACTTGGGTTCTAGAAAATTCTAGAAAGATTCTAGAATTTCTAGAAAATTCCATTAATTTGGTAGCAAAACAGTGCTGAGGCTGGTGCTGTTTGATACACGTGATGGGCTCAGCCTGTAAATATCCAGGCAGTGTCACCTTCCCACACAGCTGCAGCCACCAGGGGTTGGTGGCATCTGTGGCAGCTGCTGTTGTCCCCTCCTTGTCCCCTCCCCAGGCATTCCCAAAGCTGCCCTGGCTCTGGGAGTCATGGCATGTGTCTTGTGGCACTTGGCCATGTGAAAATTGCAACTTGTAGGTCAGGAAAACGATGTCTTGTTGCAGATTTTAGGTCAAGCCACGTGTAAAGATAAAGCAGTTCTTTTCAAAGCAAACACACAATAACAGTTTCATGAGTTTTTAGGATAGCCATGTAGATTTGGCTGAAATTAAAATTAAAAGTGAGTGTGTAAGCATTATTTTTATTATTATTATTATTATTTTATTATTATTATTTTAGGTTTTTAGGACTATGAATGAGCTGTAACACTTTTCAGTTTCAGCCATCATGGAACAATGTTCCAGGGGCTGGATTAATCTCCCTTTCCTAGTGAATTTTAGGAAGACACTTTGTGCAATTCCTAATGTCAGCAGGTTTATCTTGTCAGTGGGGTAACTTTTGGTGATGTACACTTATTTGGGATTGGGATCAGTGAAAATCCTTGTTTCCTGAGCAAACTCCTGGCCCTGGCAGTCAGTGGTTGTGAGCAAACACACAGAGGATCACGGACAGCAGATTTTGAGGTCTCCTGTGCTGGGACACACATGGTCACCAGGTCTGCCTTCATGCATATTTGCAACCTAAAAAGAAATTTTCATGAACTGCTTAAGTTAGTGAAGAAAGTTCAAGCATTTCTGTACATTTGTATTTAGTGTGTGTGGGGCTGTACCTACACTGGCAGTACCAGGTCCTGAATCTGCAGCTGTGTGTTCACAGGGTACAATTCTGCTCCTTTTCTCCCCATTCATTTCATTGCAAAATAGCCACTGGGAGGATTAGGGCACAGTTTCCATCTTGTCCCATTAGTTATTTGTATTTCAACATCAGCTGGAGACCTTTGTCAAGAGCTAGACCTTGTTGTACTTGGTGTTTTGTATATCCATAGCAGAAGGCATTTCTTTCCCCACAGATATTACAGTTTAGAAACCTTGAGGTTTAGAGAGATCTGCTCTATGACATGCATAGTGACAAACTTCATTATTGTTTTAAGTCTAGCTAATGCCTAGAAAAATGCTGCTGGATCAGTCAGAAAAAGAGCTTTAATTCCCCTGCTGGGTCTTTCCCTGTTGTGTCATTTCTTTGTGAAAAGAAACCGCTTCAATTTTTTCTTCTTAAATTTTTTTTTTTTTTAATATTATTTTCCTCTTTTGAAACTGAAGGTTCGAAGCTTCTTGGAATAGAAAAAAAAATTCTTTAAGCCTTTGAAAAGCAAAGAAAACTTTGAAAAGAAATGACCCAGTCCCCTGTTTGGTTCACACCTATCTGGTCAAAGGGTTCAGCTCTCCGTGGAGGCTCCCAGACCTAACAGCAGTCATGCGGAACCTGTTTGCTGCCTTTCAGGCTCAGCACTTTCCAGGGTGCCCCATCTCAGCACACCTGACATTTCTGGCCTGGCAGCCAAGAAGAATAAAACCTTTGGGGAGTACCTAAAATTAAATGACTCCTTTTGGTCAGATCAAGGTTGTTCACTTCAGTAGCTCTGCTGCAACTCTGCCCTTCTGTCATTTCGTGGCCAGGGAAAAGCCTGTTCTCCCCCTTGCCTCTTTTTCCTTTAGGGGCTTTAAATACAGTCCTTGAATGCCAAGACTAAGAAAATTAGCTTCATTTATGAAAAAATTAATAAGAAAATAATCAACCCCTTGTCAATGTTCTCTTATTTTATAAAGCATTGTTTGTACATACATTCCTCTATAGATGCAGAGAGAGTAGAGCATCCTCTTGATTTATGTAAAGCAGTCTCTTGATCTGCCCCTTCTTTAAAATGAAATAAATTAAAGTCAGAAGGGTCTTCTGCTCTTTGTTCTACAGCTTTCACAAACCTCTCAGAGTTTGATTTTTGTAGGGGAGCATAGGAAATGGCAGAACATGCCTCTCCCCATGAGTCTTCCTCTTCAGTGGCACTTACATCTCCCGGGCTAGCACCTACCAGTTTATCTCCATGCTTTGGTCAAGGGCCTTTATAAAACGGTCTCTTAGCTGGAGGAAAGGCCCTGCTCTGCAGCTTTGGTTGTGTAGGTGTTCAAGTGTGAGCCCGACTGACTGCTGCAAACAAGGTATGTGCTGAAATAAGTTGTTCAGGTGGTTTGGGTGACAGGAAACACGTGATGTGTGAGTGGCTGTGCTGACCACTTCTGGAACATTTCTTTACCTGAGCATTTTCCTGTGTCCATAGCTGCCATCTCTGTGTTGTTCCTTTGCCACCTGGCTTCATTTTTCACCTTTTCTTCTCTCCCCCATCCCTTTTGATCAATTCTTCCTTTCTCCTTTTATCCTTTATGGATTCTCTAATCTGGAACAGAACCAAGTAATATTTACACATGAACTCAATTTTTCAAGCCACGATTTTGTTTTGTTTGTCCTTTTTTGGTTGTTTTTGTTTTGTAATGAGGAGGAATTATCTTGCCTGAGCCTAGTTTTAGGCATTTGGATAAAAATTAGGGTTAAAGCGAAACAGAATGACAAACAAAGTGAAAATACTCATCAATGCCTTTCTTTAGCTGGATTTTCTGCAGCTTTCTACATTGATGCTATTCAGTAATATAAGCCAGCAATGTGAACTCTTGTAAGGATCATGGCCCAAACTACACTTCTATTTCAAGCTGGAGTTTAAACTCTCTGATAGAAGGTCACTGGATGTGGGTTGCATTCTTGTATGAGGCAGCATCACCTGGCTCTTCCTGAATTCAGAACCAGTGCAGAGTTGAGAATCTGCTCCAAGTGCCTCCCTGAAGCTGCTGCAGGTGCCAGCCAGGGCCGCCCCTGCTGATGCCACTTTGTCCCTGCCAGGCTGCAGAGCACTCACTCTTGCCCTGAGTCCCAGCTGACTGCAACCCACATTACCATTTTGGGATATTAGTTTGCAATTTTTGGTCTGAGAAGCTCTTGCTGTGCCCTGTTAACCCTTTGACATCCTTTGGGGTGTGTTGCTTTCTGAGATGAGAGACTTCTCCACTGCTGGGACAAGGGACTCAGTTGTTATCACTGCATTCTGTCCCAGCATCCCAAAATATTTTCTCAGGTACTGAGCTGATTCTGCTCCCCAGATTTAAGAATTAAAGAAAGTGAGTGTTTCCCCCTTGGGGAAGGCCTGAAGAGCTGGTCCACCATTACCCACATAGTGCCTGCTTGCCCTGATGATGCTTGACTGTCTTGCTCTTCAAGACATGAATTTCTGACACTCCATCTAGGTGAAGTAATGTTGATGGTCCCATCTCTACTTCTGCAGGATAAAAAAGGGGTGCCTGGACCTTTGCAGCTGTTATTGTTATTAACCCTTTCACTGAACAAACCATCTCCAGCTTACACATAGGCTAATAAATTAGACATGACAATAGTGTTGCCATCCTTTACAGATATTTTCAGATTGGAAGAAATTGTGGAGGTTTTTTTGATGATGACAATTTTTTTATTGACCTTCCCTCCCTCCCTGCCTGCCTTGATAAAGAAATAGTCAAAAAATAACAAAAGAAGAGGAAAATTTCACGTTGCATACAAAGGAAGACAAAAATGAAGCTAAGAGCAATTAGGCTGGACATATGAATAAGCTGCCTAGTGAGGTAGCTGAGTCACCATCATTAGAGGTGTTCGAAAAACAGGCCAGATAAAATCCTTGAGGGGGTCAGAGTGTATGGGAAAATCCTGCTCGATAGAGGAGGTTGACCTGCCTGACCCACGAGGTCTCCTGCTTCTTCTGCGTCTCTTTATTTAAAAACAGCATTGAATTCAGAGAGCAACAGAGGAAAACAAAACCCAAACCAGGTGCCTGTGTCTGGTAAACAGTTTTCTTTTGTTCTCAGTGCTGAGTTGTGAAAAAAAAAAAAAGAAAAAGAGAAAAAACAAACCCTAAATAAAAAAATGTATGTGTGCTGTTTGCAGAAGTGATGTGATAAAAGATCTATGTCTGCTTAGCAGAAAGATGGAGCATCTTTCAGCAGACCTGACAGAGCGTGGAGGGGAAATTCTTTCAGTGTGAGGAGCTGGGGAGCACAGGTGAGGTTATGCACCTGTGCAGCAGAGAGAGAAAACAAGCATTTGCTCTCCCAGGAGCCTTCTAGGAGCGGGGCTGTGCAGCCCACAGCAATCCTTTTGGAAATTCAGTGCCTTCCCCATTTGTGAAAATTTGACCCAGTGCCTGTGGCTCTCAGCTGTGCATGAAAACAGAGATGGAAGCCTGGGCTCCCAGGGGCGAGGTCCAGCATCCACACACAGGGAAATCCTGAGGCTCGTGTTGCTCCTCAGGTCAAGCTGATGATCAGCACTGGCCATGAAAAGAGTCAGGCTCAAGGCAATAAAAGTTCAGGGAATTCCCAGAAGCCTTCAGCACAAACACAGAAATACCCCTTCAGTAAGAGCAAGCCAACAGCATCTCACAGAAGGTGGCTCAGTTCATCCCTGATGGACTTCTCCAGGTGGGCCTGGGAGAGGACAGGAGTCAACTGCTGAGGACTCCACAGGACATTTCACCCCAGCATTTAGGCTTTGTAACACTTCCCAGAGCTGCCTTGAACCACCCATGGTGTCTGTAGTTTAACTGCCTAAAGTTTCTGGTCTCGGTTTGCCAGGACTTGAAATCTCTTCCTTCACTGCCTGCCTGTGTCTGCTGCTTTCTAGTGCCACAAAGGGGATGCTACTGCAGCCCAAGACTTCAGAAATGCAGGTGCATGATGGCCTTTTTCTCCAGGTTGCAATTATTAACATGAGTTTTACCTCTATAGGACAGCCTTGTTGCTGTTCAGAGTGGAAATGCTTTCTCTGGAGTGCGCAGTTGTTACAGAATGACAAGATTTCACTGATAGGAAAGAAAATAAATGAGGAGAGTGTTCTTCTGGCTTCACACTGCATTACAGTGAAAGGCAAGAAACAAAGGGAAAACTATTTTTGTTAAATGCGGAACTTTGGATTTATTTTGTGCTAGGCTTCAGCTAAGGTGTAGCCTCCTTGTATATTCAGTATTTTCTGAATGCATAATAATAATAAAGTACCATGTATTTATCAGAAACCTTGCCATACTGGAGTGAGAAGAGTGGGAGCAGTAGCTGAGTCCTCAGGTGTTATATTCTTGCCACTGGACAGCACTGCTTTCCTGCTGGAAATGCAGTGGGAAATGCAGGTATTATCTGCATAACAGGAGCTGTTAGCACAACAGAGCTCTGCTGTTTTGCAACAGTTTGCTGTCAGAGCCGTGGGCTGGAGTCAGTGTTTACCACTAAGTTACTTCTCAGGAACTGGGCCAGATCAATACTGTATTCTTTCAGCCCTCTCTAAACCCAGCAGGGAAGGCAATCACAGTGGTGCAGAACTCTGCACCTTCTGGAGCAGATCAATACCCTGACAGTGCTGAGCTTTGTTCCCTCACCAGCTTTGAGATGTTCTACATGATTGCTTAACGGTTTGTTTTCTCTTCTCCCTATATGACAACACTGCTCCCTTCCTGATCTTTCCTAATAACATCACTGTAATTGCCTTGACATGAAATAGCAGCACAAACACAGATGCTTTGCTTTGAGGTGTTTTATCTCCTTATGAACGTCCGTATTGGTTGAGGGTGTTGATTTCACTTTAATATGAAATCACAGCTTTTTTTGGTATGTCTTGTCTTATCTACATTGTTTTACTAAACTTGATTTTACTAGGCTGATTTTGGCTATGGGGATTGCACTCAGAGGTTGCATTGCACAGTGTGGTAGATATAATAATATGTACTGAGGAAAAAATATTAGCTTAAACCTTCTGTTGCTCAAGTCTGTTTTATTCCAGCTCCATTCAACCATATCTTGTTCATCTCAGAAATATTGTGGTGCAGTTACCTTTCAGCTTGTGCTAGAATCAGCTTCCATCTTGTCCAAGCTGGATCTAGAACTCCTGCCCCACATTTCTCTTTCTTGGTTTCATCTGAAGCTGCAAAACCTGTAGTTGTTCTTCAAAACTACATCTATTTTTTTCTTTTTGAGAAATTATTGTTATATAGTGTTAGATAATGTTAAAATTAGTATTAGCCATTGCAAATGAGCAGGTTTTTCTTCTAGACCTGGGAAGGGGCTTTAATTATAGAAAATTCCCATTCTTGAAAGATTTATTATAGAAATTATAGAAAATTCCCATTCAAGGCCCAGTTGGATGGGGCTTGGAGCAACATGGTCTAGAGGAAGGGGTTCCTGCCCATGGTACAGGGGGTTGGACATGGATGATTTCTTAAGGTCCTTTCCAGCCCAAAGCATCCTCTGATTGTACAGCACAGCATTAAGAACCTTTCCCTGCTGATGCAGAGGAAATTGAGGGTTGTCCTGAAGGATGTTCCATGTTGCACCTGCCTCAAAAGCTCTTTAGAGGTTCCCTGCTGCCAAAGATGGGGCCGTTCCCTGTGCTGAAAATATCAAAGAAAGGGTGATTCAGAGAAGTCCTTGCTGTTGAATTTGGACAAGTGTCAGTCCAGTGGGAGTTATTTATCAAGGATCTGTGTCTTAGAGCTGTTTCACTGAAGCACTGGGAATTATCCCTGGATGCCAGTGGAAATGGAAGAGGGATTTTGAACCAGGAGACGATGCGCGCCTCTCACGCCAGAGCTGGCTGTGCTTTGGAGAGTGTCAGACAGGATGATCACACTGCTCCCTCCTCTACTTCTTATCTGTAAGTTTGTAGTTCTTGTTGGACAGACACACAAAGGGAGCTCTCCCTGAGACTTTGAACTGAATTACCACTTCATCACATGAAAACCTGCCGTCCTTAAGAGCGGGCCCGCGGGAATGTTGCTGTTTTGCTTTGATAGTTGACTTCCGCTCCATTTCCCAGGTAAAGCATTAATCCCTCACAGCCCTCTCCTCATTTTGAAGGTCTTTAGCCACAGTTCTGTGTTAGGCTTTGAAAAGCATGTTGTAAGGAGTACAAATGAGAGATATGCCGCCTTCAAAACAGCTGCTGCCCACTTCTGCATATGTGTAAAGTAGGATAAGATATGCAATTTGTAGGTACTATGATTACTGGCTTAAGGAGAAGATACAGCATTTCTCAACATTTTTGAGACATTAATACAATTCAGCCAGGCCATTTTCTGTAATGTGTGGTTCCCTGTATCTGATGTATATTTTTTTCATCTCAGACATAAAGGTAAATCCTTTTCATTTACATAAGCGGGCTCTATAAACCAGATTACCCGAATTAATCATAGATATTTAAGCATATTACATTGCTCTGTACCACAAGCTAGCATTCCTAGAAGGTGGATCAGAGATAAGGGTCCCATAAATTACTGACCAAATCCTTTAGTCCATCAGGCTTTATTTCCACTAAAATCAGTTTTTCTTGAGTAAGACCTTCTGGATTTGGCCTTGATACGCTTTTATATTCATAGACCCTTTAGATACAAAGAAAGCTCCATGAAGCAGTTGTATAATTTTTTTTTCTAGTCTTAAATTTACTGTTTCAACTAAAAGTATAAAAATAAGCTGGTTTTTAGTAATGGTGCTTTTAATAATAGACAGCCATATCTCTATCCTCTATCCTGCTATAAGCCTTTTAGTTTTTATTTAACGTCTCCATTATGATATTTCCAGTAAATCATGAAATGTGAAAAGCTGGCTATTTTACCCTGGGTAAAATAAAGATCTGTGTACAGTTACTCTTGAATGTTTTGCCTCTCTGCTTCCTAGAAGGCTCCGAGTTTCATCTGTCACTTGGAGTCCATTTGGGCTACTGGCAGCCAGCATGCTGTTACATCTAAAAGTATAGGGAATATTCCCCACGCACGGCTCTTTTACCCTAATCAGACAGTGCAGATGCATCTTGTCAAGAGAATGCACCTCACGCTCAGAAATCAAAGGGAAGTGACTCCAAGGAGGACAGAGCAGCACAGCAGCAGCTGACCCCACAGCAGACCCCACAGGCAGGTCTGTCAGCGGCAGCGCGGAGGAGGAGGGCAGGCAGGATGAGCTGACACCCCGTGACACTGCTCCTGCAGCTGGGCATCTGGGGCCTTCAGCTGCCAGGGTCAGGGGCCAGCAGCTCCCAGTTAGGGCTGGTGGCAGCAGTGAGTGTCCCCGGCATCGCCCAGGCAGGGCTCAGGGCTCGCAGGGACCTGCCAGGGCTGGGCACACACACGGGGGGCACGCGGTCAGACCAGGAGTGAGAGCAGTGCAGGGTTCTCCTCACCAGCTTCCCATATATAATGTTTCCCCCCTTTCTCGTTATCTGTTTGTTTTCCTACCTCACTCCCGTCCAGTCAAAAATGTTTCCAGCAGAGAATTTTTCTCTACTTCTAGTGCACAGACATATGGACATACTTAAAAAAAAAAAATTTGTTGTTTTCATTTCAAGCTCTCTTTTAAAAAGGATTTGTCAGTACCTGACACAGTCCTTACTCTGGGAGACTGCTAATGATTTCAGCAGGGTTTTTTGTGAGAACTGCTGGCTTTTATCATATATTGTGATTGCAGTGGGGGTACAGCAGCATCTTTATTTCAACAAATTAGAACTCTGCAGTACAGAAGAGGTTAATTAAACAAGTAGCATTTTAAACAAGTATGTTTAAAAGGTAGAAGGATAGGGAAAAAATTCTTTTTCATAATGTATTTTTTATATTGTGGCTTCCTTTCCTTTGTCAGAAAAGCTTCAAAAGCCTAGCCCAGTCCACCCTCTGGTCTCTTTCGAAGCCTTGCAACCCTTTACTTCCCCTTTGGGCTACAAGCAGGTTTTGCCAAATTGTGCCTGCTGAACCAGAGTCCTCTACAGAGAAGGGAAGCCTATTTTTCTTTTTTTTTTTTTTTGGGTGATTGACAGCTTGCAAGGACAAATAAATCTCACTTCTGCTTTTTCTTCATATCTTATTAAATATGCTGCCTTCCAGAGTTTACTTAAGATTGACATAGGACTGGAGAAAGAGGTCTTGTGCTGCCCTCTTGGTTTTTTGCAGTCCAAGATTCCCCCATTTATCTGTTCCCTTCCATTTTGTCCATATCTTCCTTTATCTGCATTGCATAATAGGAGCTGTGATTCTCAGGTGGCTCTATCCAGTGCTGTGGGATGCAATGCAAGGACAAAATGCCCAGAGCAGTGTCACAAAACCACATTTCATCTTCCTTATCTCTTAATTATACACATCCATTTCATCTCTTAATTATGCTCTACCCAATGATGAAATCAGGACTGGCAGGTTGGTTGTAGCTGGCCAGTTTTGCTTCCCTTTTAATGGGGTCCACTTCAGTGCTGTGGTTGACCAGGTAATTGAGAGGAACACTGACCTTCTACCACACAGGCACAGAATAATTCCTGTAAAATCTGATCTTTCTGGAAAAGGCTGTGTTGGAAAACAGGGTGGGGATGCTACAATTAGTGCAACATATTTCCAGTTGTCACCATTTCTGGTGGCTGTCCTGAACCAAACGGGGAACATGCTGGATGCCCCACTTCAGGGTAAGCACAGATTTTAGGATTTGTGTCTCTTTGTTGCAGCATGTCCAATGAAAATCAGGGCATGAATGTGCCAGACTCTGGCATTTCTGTGATTTGTAGTTTATATACCCTTTTCAGACTCTTCTAACAGTAGATGCCCTTCAAAATTTAAGATTTTTTTTTTGTTCTGGTCTACAGGGCCTGCTCACTTTTGTCTTTGGCATTAGAGAGTAATAATGAATACTGAGAATAATAGTGAAGAGACACACGTTAATCTGCCAGGGAACCTCAGCAGTTTCTGGGTTGATCTGGCAACAGCATTGCTTTGTACCAAAGGTGTCCACAAATGCTGAGGCAGATACTTTTGTCATCATTTCAACTTGGGATCTTGGGCTTTGCTTCTAATCCAGTTTTCCAGCGTGGCCCAGAAATGTGCCCAACCATTGTCATGCTGAGCAAGGGCTCCCAAACAGAGAAGCCCCAACGAGCCTGCTTTGTTTTGGGAAGCTCTTGGAAGTCAGGATGTCTTAATTAGTGCCTCCTTTCTCATGGCTGCTTCAGCTCTTTAAAGGTAAAGAAATGCAAGGCATGGAAAATGAGTTTCAGGAGATAAATATGGAAATTGAGAGGAAGGAGGGAGTGCTGGTGTCTGTCCTGCACAGGTAAATGGAGTAAAAGCAAAACACAAAAATGAAGGTCTTGTTTTCAAAGCCCAGCACTTCGGTTCTCTGCCTCTTCAGCTGAAAGAGGGAAGGCTGGGATAGTTCAGAAGCTGATGAATTAGTTTGGATAGCACAGTGTTGTAGTTTGTGTCAGTTAGAGACTTTGAACCCAAAAACAAGTGATGAGATATTTCCTCTCTCTGTTCTGTCCCTCATTATTCTCAGTCCCACCACTGAGAGACACAGGCAGTTTTTCTGACTGTTATTTCAAGTTCTTTTCTCTCTGTCCAGTGTTATATTCTAGCATCACTGGAGACTTCAGGATAGTTCTGATGGACTAAGCTAACTTGCACTGTGTAGGCAGGAAAAAGCAGAACCACTTTTAGTGATGAGGATACTTTTTATGAAGATCACCAATATAAAGAAAATAGTAGAGAGAAAAATGGCAGAATGTGGTTTTGACTGTGTGTGTTTCTCCTAATATCCATTGGCAAAAGTAGAACACTAACCTGTGGGGTGTTTCTAATAAAGAGAGAGAAGGACAGGATAGCACAACCTTGAATTTTGTGGCTATGTGCAGTCTTACCATCAAAATGAAAGTTCAGTAATTCACAGTTCACTTCTGTATTCTGAATTTTACCAACTGCATTCCTAATTTATTAGTAGTATCAAGAAATTTTTGGTGGGTCAGATTTTCTATTAATTTAATCAGTACAAGAATTCTCCTGTACGTGATGCAGAGTGCTGTCCAAAGCCAGGGTGGTTACCTGATGAGTGATCTTCTGCTGGGGCTCTGCAGTCAGGTGGGAACATAAAGCTACCTTGACAGTAGCAATGGTCACTGCAAAATGAAATCTCTAGCAGTAGCTAAACTGCAGCCATTAGATGCTATCACTGGGATTTGAAATTAAATTAAGCAGCTGGAATGCCTCCTATCCTGCTAACATCATCAAGCATATCAAAGATAATCACTGCTTTTATTACTGCCAGCACAGGATGCGGCTGGAAGTAAAACTGCCGATTATCAGATCTCAGTTTAGCCAATTTTGACTTCCAGTTCAGAGATTTGAGTTGTCAAAAGGGACATTTAAAAAGAGATCAGTGCCTTTGAAGTAATAACACACAGGAGCCTGGGGGGCAGAGTCACAAAACTTCTGTACACTGGGCGGACTAAAACCACAGAAAATGCTTCTTGTTTTATAGGGGTGCAGGGAGAATATTAAAACTGCAAAAGCTGTTCAGACTAGGATGTAGACAGTCTGATGGTGTCAAGAAAAAGCCTTATTATCTCCTCTACTTTAGTGCTGTGGTAATGTTTTTTCCAGGAATATGAGGATTCAGGGAAAGGAGAAGTTCCGATTACTAATTATCTTCATATTCACATTGCTGGACTCTACATTTAGGGCTCTGCTCTGATCTCTGATGTGTGGTTGTGAATTACTACAAGCTTTGAAATAAAAAGACCCAAACACACCCTGCTGCCCTTGTGGTTGAGACTCTCTGTGAAATATGCACTTAAATACCTGGAGCTGGAGTAGCAATGGGGGAAAGTCACTTACCCCCAGTTCAGTGAGGCTCTGTAACACAACCTCCACAGGATTTGGAACATTCCAGCTTAGGACTTACAGGGCATACAAAGCCACCACATTTTTACACTGAAGAATAGTCCTGGAAGTGAAAATCTCATGGAGAAAGACTGAAGAAAACTGAACAGAGCAGGGCATAAAGTCTAACACTTCTTGTATGTAATATTGCTTCTCCACTGACTGTCACAGTTGGAGAAGAAGGATTCTACAAATTCTAACAGCTTTCTCAGCTTTGAGGGGTACATCAGATTTAGAAGAAAGGTAACCCAAAGTGCCACAAAATGTTCCGTATTTAAGGTAAACTTGGTTTGGCATCAGAAAAGTTTATTTTCTATTGGCGTTAATTGATAGTCACAAGGGTTTGCTTGGATCCCGATGAAAATTTCTCCTAGTGTACCTCTGTCTAAAAAAATTCTGTTTTGATCTGGTCAGGTGCAATCCTTTCAGGGAGCAGTTGGTGGAGACTGCAGGAGAAAACAGTCTAGTCCTTTGATCTGTAGCTGTCACATCTTACCAGGAAAAGCCTCTTAGCTTTATCAATTTTAATCCCCCAAAAGGAATTTTGGTTTGACAAAAAACCACAATTGGTTCTTTGTTTTCAGTTCATGGGCAGTGTGAGGTTGGCCCAGTGCAGGATCTGCTGTGAAACCTCCCAAGGTGTCCTGGCTGTGTCAGGCTGGTCAGTGAGGGACCTGCTGGGCAGGAAGGCTCAGACTGCAACAAAGCCAGGAGAGACCTTGGAAAAGAAAGGTTTAGTTCATCAGTGGCCTTCTCAGTAGCTTAGAGGGTCAGCTCTTCTCTAAACTGTGTCAGCATCCTTGGAGAGCTGGTTAAAGAAAATAGTATCATGTGCCTTTTGCAGACAGAGGAGAACAGATCCAGTGCCCTCTGAAGCTAATTCAGAGTTTCCAGTTGATATGAGCTGACACTGCCTCACATCACTCCTGTGCTGAGGCTGTGCATATATTCTGTGCTAAAACCCACATGGAAGGAGTGATTGAGTTGTCTTAGAGTGCAATCCCCTTAAATGCAAAGCCCAACTGAGCAGGCTTTGTGTTTGGTAACTTAAAGGGCTCAGAGAGAGCAGAGCCCTTGCCCACTTACAGCTAATAGTTTTTCATTTTTAGTAATGACCTCAAATGTTGCTGTTTTCATCACCCAAATAGCTTTACACTCAGCAGCCAGTCTCAGGGTCCATGCCATGAGTGCTGTGAGGAATAAATGCAAAAGAGCTGTAAGCAAGAGGAAAAATTTCTTTTCCCAGGTGCCCCATAATAGTTTTTCCCCATGTTCACCCCATTCTAAGTGGGTATTTTGTCTGCCTAAGGGCACCAGGGTTGTATCCCAGGCAACACTGGTCTGATATTTTTCCACTGTCTGTTTTTGTGGGCAGCTGAAGCCCAGCAGAGATGCTCTGGCTACATCACAGCCACCCCCCTTGCATGGCGGCTCTCTTAAGAAAGAAGCCAAATTTCCAGTTTGATTGTCTAATTTGTTTTTTAATAATTGAGACAGATTGCTTTTTGCCTTTGAGAATGGGTCCTTGTGTGCAGTCAGGTGAGCTGTTTGCTATCAATGTCTGCTCTAGTATCAGATAAGTAGAAAACCCCCTCAACCTGACAATTCACTTGAGAATAATCTGATCTGGTTTGCTTTGCTGTTTCCTCTTGAAGTGGACAATGGCTTTTCCCCTGTTAAAAAGTTGACACAATGAGACAAGTGTGTGATTATTGTATCCCTTTATGTCATTTGAGTAACTTGAGATAGCCTGGTGTAATGTGAGTAATCTGTGTTCACCACCCCTTGAATCTATCTGGAGTTGATTGGCATATCTGTGCATTTTAACTTGTCTGGAAGGCTCTTATCTCCTTGCTGCGCAGCATCAGTTGCAAATTTTAAACCTTTCCGTTCAACTTTATGTTTAAGTGTGTTACTCTTCCCCTTTCCTCTTAGGGTCTTAGCAGGGAGCTGCCTTTGCTTTGTTTGGTTGCTGGGTTTGTTTGAAGTAAAGGCAGAGACTCCTTTAGAACAAATGAATCAGGGGAAAGCAGGTAATGCAGCTGACAGACAGGTGATCCTGATAACACTGCCTGGTGCCTGATAGACTGCCCTTGCACATCTGAGCCATTCACACCATTTTAGGCAGTTAACACTGGTTCTCCACTACTGAGCAAATCATTACTTTCCATCCTGACCCATTAAAGTTAAGGCCTCCCTGTGCCTTTCGGGGACAGCCTGTGGTTACAGGGTGATGCTGAGCAGAGCCACCCCCTGAGAAGTGCTGCAGGTGCTGTCCCCCAGTGCCTCCAAGCGTGCATGGGAGCAGGACTGCAGTGCCAGCCCCAGGCAGTTGCCAAAGCAACCTATTTTTTCTACCTCTTCTTCATTATTTTTATTTTTAACCTGTGCTTCCCTTTGAAAAGACACAGATTAAAAATGAATCTTGAGAATCACCTTTCCTTTAGTGGTGTTGCACTGTAAATGTCACTTCCTTTATTTTGAGTGAAGGTGACAGAAAAGTGTGGTCTTAAGGAACAAATGTCATGCTCCAGGGGAAGAAGAGAGGCAGTGAGATATGTTCTAAAGGAAGGTAAGATGCCACTTTGATACTAAATTTGTCCCATTTATGTAAGCTCAGTTTGAGACTTCACCAGCTGCCTTGGTTTCCCCTGACAGATGCAGAATCCTGTTCAGGAATGTGCAGTGATTTTGAGGGCTTAAACATACAGAACCCCCCAGCTAAATCAGAATCATAGAAAGGTCTGGATTGGAAGGAACCTTAAAAATAATTTTGTTCCAATGCCTCTACCATGGGCAGGAACATCTTCCACTATCCCAGGTTGTTCCAAGCCCCATCCAACCTGGCCTTGGACACTTCCAGGGATCCAGGGGCAGCTTCTGACTCCCCTCAGTGACAGGAGTATTTTCTGTCTCATCTAGGGGGCTGCTCTGGCATTTTTCTCGCTATTGTGCTATTTCATGGAAGTTTTCTCCCTTTGTGGAGCAGTGCAGGCAGATCCTTTGTCCTTTTGCTCTCTCAGCTGAGTGAGCACCAGACTATCCAGGTAGTGCCCACCGGGACTGCCTTCCCATCTCCTGCTCCTCTGCCTCATGACCCTTGAAGGATGTGGGTTACACCTGGGATTGATGGGGCATTTGGGGTCAGCTCCCCTAAAACAGCTGCCTTCCCCATCCCTCCAGTAGACATCTCTTTCTTAAAAATGCTTAATAAAATGTAAGAGGCTGTGGTGGGTGAGTGACTGCAGATCTTGCTACCGTCAGGTAATGTTGCTGTGTAACAAT
This sequence comes from Ammospiza caudacuta, assembly GCF_027887145.1. Lineage (NCBI taxonomy): Eukaryota > Metazoa > Chordata > Aves > Passeriformes > Passerellidae > Ammospiza > Ammospiza caudacuta. The sequence continues at coordinate 24,040,629 of NC_080602.1, forward strand.
TTCAGGTTGTACTGCTCAGGTTAGGATGAAAAGTAAAAAACCCTCCCCTACAGAGGAGGAAAGCACTCCTCCTCTATATATTTGAACTCCTGAGGGTTGCTCTGGCTCTCTGTTCTTTTCCATTATACACAATGGGATCATAAGCTTGGCAAATGAGAAATAAACAGAGAATACTGTGATTAAAAATGTACAATACATAGTATAACCTTGCACAACAAAATTAGTACTTTGCTAATTTAGTCCCAAAGCATATTGATTAAATGCATTTTACCACTTCAGTGTACACTGGAAAATCCAATTAATATAAAAAAAAGAAAATGAAAACATTCAAGTCACTGAACTCTGGATCATAAATGTTAATCCATCCTGCAGTATCTTTTGAATAGAACACACACTAATTTTCTCTCATTGTTACAGAACAGATTTCACATAAAATAATGCTGTAATTGTTTGGGGGAAAAAAAAGTATTTGCCATTTGGTGTTTCCATTTGCTCCTCCTTGATTGAATTCATTAAGAAAGGATATTTTTTTTCTGTCCATAACAGCATTCAGCAAAGTCTCCTTAGTTGAGAACTTTTAGTACAAAAAAATGTCTGCACATTTAGTAGAAAAAGAAGTCTCCCACAATATTCTACCATAGGTATAGCATTTAACCAAATGTAGGAATTTTTTTGGACTATGTCCATGCTAGAGATGATGGTGAAAGAAATGAGTCTTTTGTAGCAGCTGGTTGCCAAGAACTCAGCTTCTCATTGGTAAATGGGAAGAACAAACTTCTGGCCAAAGCCTTTGTGCCAGTATTACCTACAGACATTGGAAATAAAGGAGTTTTTAATTCCGTACCAGAACTGGGGCAGAATGTCAATAATCCAAGGTCTATGTGTGCTGCTAGAGCCAGCATAGAAATTCCTATGTCCTTAGAGACTTGATATAAATATAAAATTGATATAAATTCCTGCTGGAATTTATAAGGTGAAATTAAAATCATTTACTATAGATGAAACAATTTTACATCAAGCTCTGGCATTTTCACCATTTGCTTGGTGCAAAAAGGGAAACTGCAGCTTGGTCTCGGGAATCTTTAGTGAAGGCAGAAGCCAAAGGTGGGGAATCCACGATGGGGAATCTTTCCAGCAAAGTGATGCTACCAAGGGGATGCAGCAGCTGAGTGGAATGATGAGAAATTTACCATTTCCAGCACTCTTGAACTCTTACAATCAGTGATATTGTGGAAGGTTTTAGCCGTGTGTTGGTGTTGGGATCGTATTTAGGGGACCGTCTCTGCAGACAGCGCTTTTATTGATTTAGCAGCACAGAATTCCTGAGGTACCCATGGGAATATGTTGATGCCCCAGGGAATCTGGGTGAGAGGGGGCATCCCTTCTGGAGCCTCGTCTGCAGGGAAGCACCTGCAGATGTCTTCATTAGTCTGGTGCCGCAGTGACTCCCCCAAAGGCGTTGCTGTGCTGGGTATTGGCTGTTCCACAGGGAATCCATGGAAAAGCCCATGTGCTCTTCACCCTGCTGCTTGTGGGTGGTCTCAGAAGGTATTTTCCTCACCTTCCCCCCCCTTTCTTTCTTGTGGAAAGAGGAGTAACTGAAGTACTGTAAAAATAAAAGGTTGCTCTCAAATGAGCATTAATTCTGGCGCTTTTATGAATACTTTTCATCCTCAGACAGGGCAGCATTTACAAGGTTAGCCCAGTGAAAGTCGTGTGAATATTATCCCATCATAACTTGTTTTTATGTAAGTATGCTCAGATAAATACTACTATATGATATATTTAGATATGTCTAAGGCTTTTTTTCACTAGGTTGATATTTATATTTTTATGTTGCCAAACTTTACTACTGTTGCAATAGTATTTTGTGCACCAAAAAGCCCATTTGATTGCCAGTGCTTTAAAATATAGTAAGAGTATGAGGACCCAGGCATTTCAGACTATTGCTTTGCAGTTTTAAGCATTTAACATGCATATTAGGATATGATACATCTGTACATTTCACCCTACCACTGTACACACTTGAGTGTAAAGAAAAAGCCTTCATATCACAATAATTTATTTTATGGAGTGTGATCATGATATTTTATGTTTTCTATATTTGGTTGTAATTGTGGCTAGAAAATACTCTTTCCCAGAATTATTCTATTCCCAGTACAAATCAAATGAGCTAAAGACAGACTTTTCAGACTTTCCTTCATTTATTTCCTATGCTTTTTACTAAGATCTGATTTTGGTGTCCTGTATATTACAAGGAATAGCCTAGAAATTTAATGCGTCTGAAGAGATAGAAACTGGAATGATTGTGCAGAAAGAAAAGAGGAATAATCAAATTCTGCCCGTCTAGGTAGGGGAGTTGTGATGATCCTACAAATCTTAACTTGTGTATTTCTTGATTTTTGGGACAAAATGAAGAACTCTTTGTTGGATAGGAAGGATTCAGTTAATTTCTTTCCTTTCAGTTTAGTCTTGTTCTGCACTTTGCAGTACTGCTCCATAGGATTCTAAAAGTCAGATAAATAAACTGATATTCCCTCAGCCTCATCAATGAGTTGGAAACAGGTTGTATTATGGTCTTATCCTAACATAATATATTGCACTTATGAATTAGAAGGATAAATCCTCAGCAGTTAAGATTTTGCCTCATTCAGTGTGCCTTTACACAGAGATATTTAATAAAGATCAGTCTTATAGAATTTCTGGTCCCATCTGTTATAAGTGCATAATTTTTTAATACTTTGCTTGTATTTAAGAAAAATTAAACTCATAATATTTTTTATCTTATTTTAAGAGAAATGTGCATGTCAAAGATGTGATATTAATTCCCTAGAAGATATTCATAAACACACTAACACTTTGGACGTTAAATAGTGATAAAAAAATTGAGATGATAATTAATCCATTCTGTATTTATGGGCTTGATTAGCTGTCATACAAAAAACGGTTGGTGAGGCCAAATCAGGTTATTCCAGCTTTCTTTCTTCCATCAGCATGTGCCCAAAGAGAGTTATTAGCTCATTTTGGTTGTTCATTGGCAGTCCCAGTGCGGTTCTGGAAGTGTCTGCCAGCAAATGTCCTTAATATACATGGTTGGAGGGGGAAAAGAAGCACCAAATCCATAAATTTGCCACATCCTGCTGAACTGAAAATGTCTTCATGTGCCACTGCTGAGATTATATATTTTTTAAAATTGCATGTTTGTACGTTATCTTCTTCTCCTTTGCCACTAGCACTCAGATATCACCTACACAGGCAGGAAATTCATGTTCATATATTAATTTCTGCAGTTTTAATTTTTTTCCTGAGGTATTCAGAATTAATTTAATACTGCAGGCTAATTCTTTTTTCTCTCAAATTTTAGGCATAGTGTATTGGATATTTTATATTTTGAAGTGCTTGTCTTTTGGAATATGTATGTGTACATGCTTGACGTGCATCTGCTAGGACGTTTCAACATTATGTTTGCAAAACTAATCTGTCAGAACTAAAAGGCAAAGGGGTGATGGAGATTTCAATTTTTTTTTTAAAGAAAGGGAAGAAAAAATTCTGCGAATTCTTTTTCCTTGCAAGAAATGCCCTGCATGACAAAATAATGGCAATTAATGACATGCTTTTTTTAGTAATTCCTTGCTTGTGGAGACTTATTGTACCTTGTTAAATACCTGTTGTTTAGCAGCCCAGAGTTGTCTGTATTTTGCAGAAACATGAAGGATTATTAACCATACAGTTGTATTAAGGAGTTTAACGAACAAATGTTTTTCAAGTCTAATTTATTCCTAACGAGAGTAGTGTCAATTCATTTTGAGCTTTGCCTGGGAGGTGAGACCTCCAAAATTGTCCCAAAGGTGATAGAATACTTTTATTTTAGTGCAATGACTTTTTAGCATGTTGCATCATTGCATATATTTATTCATCATCCTTACACCATCCCCGAGAAGCGAGATTAAGGCACAGGGATCAATGCAGCCCACCTCTTAGGAGCTCTGCTAGTGTTTAACCACAACCCTGCACATCATCTCGGGACAAGAAGTGGAGAAAACAACAACCATTCGAAACCCTGTTAGAGATTAAGGACAGCGGAAATTAATTGCGTGATTAAATATTAGTCAGCTTTCCTATGGCAACAAAAAGCGGCATGGGATTTTTTTTTTTTTTTTTTTAATTCCTAGAAATACTTAGTACTTGTTTCTTAGCTTATCAACAGCATGTTGTGGTTGTGTCAGGCAGAAACATTAGCTTGTGAATTAGCCCTGAGGCACTGTCCTATATACCGCTATGGAAGCGCCTGGTGTGGGATCCACTGACTCAGAGGAAGAGTGCCTCCTGCTGATTCTGTCTTCAATCCAAACACTGACCTTGCTCCCCTGACGGGATTTGACAGGTTTACAACCCACGGGTGTGGCTGTCATAGCATCATTTTCCCCCCCTTTTAGCTTCTTCTCTAATAAACTTGTTAAACGTTTTGCATTAATAGAGAAACTTATGCAATGGGTGTCTCGCTGTCTTTGACAACTCATTCAATGTCAACCATCAACAATTTTCCTTTAATGGACACGTAACATCCCTGGTGTGATGATTTTTTTTTTTTTTAAACTTTTGGTGTCAGATTGATAAGCCTGTGAAATAGAATAGCTACACATAATGCCGCTTTATCCTCACAATTGACAGTGAGGCAGTGAAGCAGAACCTCAAGAAAAGCGACCCAGTTCTGCATGTGTAACCACACAAGAACCCAGACTGGTCCCCAGTCCCAACTAACGTCACAGCTTCATGACATCTGAGCAAATAATAGGGAGAGAGTGTGAGTTTGTGAAAGTAATTATATAAAGCTGCAGGCAGGGGACAAAAAGAAGTGGGATGGGGGGAGAAAGCGAGCGGTTTCAGCACTTTGACAATGTCCACAGCTGTGATGTCATAGGCACAAAGATGATAATAAAATTTGGCCAATGTGGTGTCAACTACACCTTGCTCCTTTTGTCTTTTCCCTCGTATAATTTTGTATCCATGTGTGAATCGGCTCATTAGTGGAGGAGAGTGAAAATTGAGGTCAGGGTATTTAAACCTGACCTGTGCAAAGGCCATGCAATGCCTAAGCCCACCGGGGGTTTCACTTCAGAGCCCTGGACCACCCTTGAAGGTGACACCAATTCAAGCCTCATTTTATAAAGGCCTTATTAATTATTGTCTTTATAAGAAGGAGAAGCCATATAAAGAAATGTGTCATTCTTAGAGTAGGAGTAGGCAGGAAAAAAAAAAAAAAGAGAGAGAGAGAGAAAGAGAGAAAGAAACAGAAGATCAAAAGAGAGCTTTTTTTTCCCTTTTGCTTTTCATGCCTCAGAACCTCAAAGGAGGTCGGGGAACAATCAGGCTTAGGGGTCTCGTGTGCTTTCTGGCAATTAGACTCAGCTGATGGGCTGAAAGGGATTGAATGGCAGGGTTCAAGGCCCTTCTCCAGAGCTTCAGACAACAGGCTTTTCCAAAGCAGCAGAGCAGCAGACACCACTGAAATAATTTCAAATGGAGACTTACAGCCAGGGATTCATTAATTCACCGGCCTAAACAATTACTGGAACATATAATGTCTCTATATACACTTTGATAAAGACTGTCATCCTAGACCTTCATTTTCCCCATTTTTATTAGAGATTTTTAATGTCAGGTTTGAAAAGAACCCTTTATTTCTTCAATTATCAAATTAAACCTTTTATTTTTTTTCAGGGTGGGGGGGGTATATAAATTCCAGAATTTTTGTTTTATGGCTGCAATTGATTTGAATTACAAGAGGAGACTGAGAAAGTTTTGTAAAGCATCCTTAAACACTCAGTCATAAATAGGATGGGAGCCTCAGTAGCAAGAGATCCCATCCTCCTCCTTCCTCTCTTTAAAGAGGGTGGTCTGGGACAAATAGATTTAAATGAGCTTGATGTGAGAGAATTAGCTAATAGGGGACATGCAGAGCACTCTATACGGGCTGCATTTGCTCCTGGAATGGTTTGAACTGAGAAAACTGAATTAATGCACTTTCAGTACAGTTGAAATGTTTTTAAAATTAAAGAACAACATATTTTTTTTTCCTAGTGTAAAATTAGATGCATTCAGGATGTAGTGCAGACCTGTGGTTCACTTATAAAATGTACCCAAGTACTCCTATGAATATTAGAGGTAGGTAGGGGTAGGTGCACTTTGGGAAGGGACCAGGTGTGTTTGGTAGAGGAAATGTGGACCTAGAAAAAATCCTGTCTGTGCTGAGGCAGATATAAAGTCTAATTTGGCACAGTCAGAAGTGAGGTTTGAATGGAAAATTGGATGTGTGACTAAATTAAGTTTTGTGTCTCTCTGTTCCTCACACGTTTGGTGGGGGGTTTTGGTTGTTTGTTTTTGCTGGGGGAGAGACTGCAAAAGTCAGCATGTTTAACAGAAAAATATTTCAGCTGAAAATGTTCTGATTGGAAAGTGCCATCATCATGGCACTTAGAAGGGCTGGTTCAGGCGCCCTGCTCAGGCAGCCATCACCTGTGTGTGCAGTGTGGGGCACAGCAGCTGGCTCAGGGCACAGGGCAGCAGGAGGCTTTTCACACAGGATTCTGAAAGAATTCACCCACTTGTCCACCACACTGAACACTGTGTTGGAAGAATCCAACATCCTCTAACCCCACCACAAGGGTTTGCTTGATATTGATGGGGTCCTTGCCTCATTCCTGAGCCAAAGCCCTGCTGGTGTTTGGAAGTCCCAACCATAACATGAATATTCCCATGCAGACAGTGATGGGAAAGAAGCCTGCCTATGATGTGATTCCATGGTTTAACCTCACTCAGCCACAGAGCCACTTGCTGACTTCCCCTCAGTGGAATAAGGGAAAAAATTAGAAAGGTAAAAGGGAGAAGTCTCATTGGGTTGGGTTGAGATAAAGACAATTTAAAAGGTAAAGCAAAAGGTGCATGTGCAGAGAAAGCAAAACAAGGAATTCTTTCCATGAATGAATTCATCCATGGGCAGGCAGGTGTCCAGCCATCCCCAGGAAAGCAGGGTTCCATTGCACGTTAACAGTGGCTTGGGAAGACAAACACCATCATTCCCAACATCCCTCTTCCTCCTTCTTCCCCAGCATGGCACACCAGTGTGGGGCACTGAGATATCCCCTTGTAGTAACTATAATTTAATTCATCTTAGTCCTATTTTGGAGTTTAAGAGACAAGCTAAATCAAAGCATATAGACCCAAATGAGGCACCTGGGAATTGGTGTAATTCCTGAAACTGTGGTGCCCATCGAGGGTATCCATCAACCAAGATAATGATGATGGGGATCACTTGGATATTTACTACACACCTAATACACCTGGGAATGCTGGCTTAAGTGGGCTATTTTGGATTACTTGGAAGGGGAGAAGGAGGGATGCAGAAAGGTGGGGTGGGTTAAAGTGAGCCAGTGTGAGTTACTGTGAGTAAGAGCCCTTTCCATTACAACAAATGAGCACTGTAATGAGATTCATTGAGGGAAGTTGTAGCTCTATTGTACTCCAGGCTTACTTAATAGATGAAGCTAACAAGACTAGAGATTAGAGTTGTCTGTTCTGTATGTCTGTATAGTATCCAGGCCAAAGAATTTCTCTCCACTGCACACCTTTGTGCACGACTTTTGGTTTTAGTTGTCTGGTTATCAGATGAAAATCATTCTTTTTGATATTTTGGAATAGGAGTCTTGGGTATTTATTTAGCTCATTTTTTTTGTCATGGGTATAACAATACTGTGCATTGTTAGCTGGCATTAATAATATTTTGAGATTGTTAATTTGTAATCAGTAAAAACTCTTCCACCCAGGCTAGACTATAATGACAGAGTTTCTTATGTCTTTTTGTCTCTTACCTGTTGAACTTATTTTTGTGACCTCTCCTTACCTTCGTTGTACAGCTTTTCCCTCTGATGGATAATGTTTGAAATTCCACTGTGGTCACTGTGTCCCTCTCTTCTGAGGTTCTGTGTTTGCTGCAAGGCTAGAGGAAGGACTCCCATATAATTGCATTTTTGTACTTCCCTATTCTCCCTTGTGGTTGAATTCTTGCATATTGTAGGTTCTTTTAGATTGAAATTGCATTTTAAATACAAAATAATACAAAACATAGGGAAGATCTCAAAGAAAGAGGTGCAAAATCCTATTTTCTTACCTCTGCTCAACCATGTCAATCCAGTGGCTGTGGGTACCACAAATGTTATCAGCAGACACCTGTCAGGACCATTCTGTCAGTGTTTGCTTCACAGTAGGGGACATGAGTGAAATCCTGTCCCCCAAAGTGTCTCTCCCTGTGCTTTTTGAGACTATTCTTTCAACTCAACCCACCAGCCACCCTCAGCTGTGATCTGTCTCTTCCCAGCCATCCTGCCCCATTCCCAAAGCGAGCCTCTTTGTCCTTGCCCGGTGCCCATTTACACCATTCCCAATCAATCTTCATTGCATGCTGTGGTACATCATTAACTTGTCTTCCTGCGAGGCACTTAACCCCCTCCACGCTGGAGCAGATTCATTGCCTTGCCACCTTCCCTTGCCACCCACACTCGACTGGGGCCGTTACTGAGGCGCACGATCCATCATCCACATGGGTGGTTCTCTGCTCCCGGCCAAATTGGCCTCACTTTATCTGGAGATATCCCACAAGGAGATATCCTGAGGAAAAGGTCCTGCTCAGGAAGTTCGCCTGCAAATAAAACTCATGCTGACCTTGCTCCTCTGTGTTGTCACCCAGCAGACACAGGAGTTGTGATGCAGCCCTTCCTTCTCCATGGTGGTGGTTGCTTTTGGCATGCTCTGAACCAGGACTGGGTTTTGTATAGGGCGCATGATGCAGAATGCATCCAAATTTTGTTATTTCTCAAATTTACATGTTTTCTTCTACTTTCTGCATTATTATCCAGACAAATTTGTAAGACTGATGAGTGTAATGAACAGTAATTTTATACCTGGGTTGGTATTGGACCTCAAATCCAGAAAACCAATACTTCACTTTCATCAGTGGATAAATAGTAGAACTATTTTTTTGTTTGTTTGTTTCTCTAGGGGCCTTATTTTACTCTTACTTTGCTCTTTTTATTTTTGATTTCTTCATGCTAGTTTCAAAGGAAATTGAGCAGCTGAGGTAGTTCTTTTATTGCTGAAAAGCCCCTCAATAATTCTGAGTTGATAACCCACTCTACAATCGCTGATCTGACTTTGGTAATCACGCATCACATTATGATTACCAAGAAATAACTGAAGAGTGATTATGCAAATCCTGGAGTTCTAATTGGCTAATAATGACTTTAAGACAGAGTACAATGATTCATATGTTGTGTGTTTTTGAAGGGAAAAATCCAAAGTAATTATGTAAATCATTTGCCTGTAACAACTAGTCAGATGCAAAGCTTTGTTTGGATACGGAGGGCACTCAGTAATGCATCAAAACTGGAGCATTCCTGTGATGCACAGAGGCAGCTCCACTTCAAATGTGCTGTATTGTGAATAGGGACTGATTTCATTCCTATTATTTCTTGCACTATCCTTGAGGAAGCTAAAACAAACCTCCAAGCTCACATATATGCTTAAGGCGATTGTTTAGCCCAGGAGATAAATGGCAAAAGAAAAATTCCATTTTCTAGAGAAGGATTGTAAAGAGATAATATAGTCCTTCTTCTGGTTATTTTTTTTTTTCTGCTTAAGATTCTGTGTCACAGACAAATTTATTCACTATTAAAGATACTCTTCATTAGTAACCTTATAATGAAAGGTTCTCTTTAGCTTTTCTCCTGCCATGCTGTTATAGGACCTCTAGGCTCTCTTAGTAAATTCTACATGTTATTCTTACTAACACTGGTTTTAAAAAATAATCCTCATGTGGATTGTGGATTTTTTTTTTTTTTTTGAGATTTATTGAAGAAGTCCTGCTCTGTGTTCCTCACACTGAAGACCAATTATTGGCAGTTTGGTACAATTTCTGTACAATGTGTTAGGAATTCTAAATAACTTTCACAACCTTTTATTCTGCTTAAAATAAGCATAGTTTAGGTGATATCATGGTGAATACGAAAATTTCACATCAGGTTTCTCTTGGGAAGCATGCTTGGAATAGGGGGCTGGAGAGGAGATAGTGGTTTCATGATGGCCATGAAGAGATGGTTTAACCTTAAAGAGATTTCAGCCAAGGCTTTGGTTGAGGGCACTGCTGCCCAGTCTTTGTGTGACTCACTGCTTGGATGTCCATTATATATATTTAATGAAAAACCTAGCTTTAATATAGGTGTATTCTCTATCCTAGCCCTTGAAAGTAGTGTGTCTCCACTGACTTTATTGGTCCACTGTGAGTTTTGGCTTTGTTGATCTGTCAGTCCTCTGTCTGTCTGTCTCTCTACAATGGGAGAAGCTCAGATCTGCAGACAGGATAAGAGTGAGGCAACAAAGTCCTCACATTCAGAATGTCATCTTTTTAGACATAGACTTTGTTTTTATATTTCTCCTAGATCACAGTTTGGGACTCTCCACAGAATGGGAACGACTTTATAACTTCTGTCTACACCTTCCAAAAAAGAGTTTCCATTTTATACAGTAAATCAGACACACAGATGCAAATCCTTAGAGGAGCAGATTAGTTTATAAGTAGGAAACTGGTACCCTTTTAATGCTGCTGATAGAGGGTAATGAATGTGAGGAGGAGAGGAGGAAGGAAGAGAAAAGGGCAATGTGTTCTCCATGCAGGGCACTTGAGGGAAAAAGTCGTCTTTAAATGCCTGAAAAAAAATTTAAGAAAGACTACAAGGAATTAAAAAAAAAAAAAAAAAAAAGTAGGTGAGGAAAGGTGGAGACTCAGAACATTGCAAAGCCCCTTCAGACCGGTGAGGAATTTTTTAGTGATTCAGTTTTGGTCTGACACGCAGTGAGCAGTTGAGCAATACCCTGAAGCTGACGCATTTGTCTGCACAACATGCAGACCTGGCAGTGCCAAAACATTTTGCTGGTAGGTCTGTGCTTTGCTGGATTGATTGTGTAGGAGGGGTTCTTGGATGTCAAAATTAATTTTATTTCAGTCTAAAATTTCCTCAATTTTTTTATGCTTAGGAAAAAAAAAATAACCCAAACAAAAACCAACCAAAAAAAAAAAAAAAAGGGAGAAATTTTCCTCACAAAAAAGGGAGAAATCCAGCTAGTCCCATTTGACGGTTGTAAGAGGAATTGAGAATTTATCTACAATTTTGGGCTTCTCCATACAAAAATAATTCAGCATTTGGAAATTAAACGTCCATGAAAATTTAATAGCTTTCATTTTTTACTGGAATGACACGTGTCATTTCACAGTTTAGTGGTAATGGAGAAGAGCAGGGATCTGGGATTTTGTTGTGCAGACAGTGTACAAGCAATTTTATGCCTATTGTATCGAGAGGATGGGCATGTCCCATTTTCTTCCTGTAAAGGCACCTGATGCCATGAAGTCTGTAGATTCTGTGAGATTATAGCCCTGCTCTTTGTGCCTTGCAAAAAGACAACTTCACTCCCTTTTTTACCTGAGATTTTTAAGGGAAATACATTCTTTCAATAGTTTGGGCACTGAGTCCTGCTGTCCTCTGGCATTTGTGGGTAAAGGTGGATGTGGATGTTCCAGTTGGGGTTGGCAGGGCGTTCTGTTCCCCTGGTGTTTGCTTTGCATAGGTATGAATAAATGTGCCAAATTTCAGATGTGAGTGATGTGCCTGGGGACTGTACTTCCCTCCCACAGGTGAAGATATTCAAAAATACAGAAGCCATCAGTTTTCTGGATATTTTAAAGCAGGAGGAGGATGAAATGTCAGGACCCTGAAGCAGTGCAAGCAGGGCTGCCAACATATCTCTAGACCATCCCACCCTGTAATCAAATCGTGATCTTTTGATTGATCCACTGAGCCATGCCCAAGCAACTGTCTGCTGAATCAAATTCAATGCTGTGTGTCGCTCAGTCATGTGAAAATAGTGCTCTAAAAGCTATAAAGTTTAAAAATATAATGAAACCAAACAAGAGTTTAAAAAACAGTTTTTAAGAAAATTGATGGGGGTACCTATTTCTTTTTTTACTCGTTGACCAGAATTTTGTTCTGACATAAAACTAAAAACACTTGAGATGCAAAATGCTAGTTTTTCAAAGCAGCAGCAGAGATATTTAAATAAAGAAGTAGTTTTGGGACACTGGCCATTAATTTGAGAGATAAAGGAAAAACATGGAGATGGAAATGAGAGAAGTAGAAGAGCTGACTATTAAATTGTAAAAAGGGTGAAGAGAAGATGACAGGGCTTGTGTGGAACTTCTGTGCATAAGGTTTTTTGCACTGACATGTTCCCCAAATTGGCCAGATCCCCTTCCCACGCCCTGCTTCCCAAATCTCACCCCATTCAGGCCGTGCTGCTGTGTGCCCATTTATTGTGTTGAACAGTGGTTATGTTTCAGTAATGCTTTATTTATGTCTCTGGCTTGGAAAAGTCTTTGGCTGAAAGTCACAATTTCAATGACGATTTTTTTTTTTTCCCAGCTTGCCACTTAAAATGTGATCAAGCATTACGGGTGAGCTACACAAAATTTTTTTCAGCGAACATTTGAAATCAGAGCAAAACCTGATTGTTCCGTCTTATTAGCCACGTCTTGTTTGATGTAGCATGTTTTTCTAACCCGGTATCACTTCCATCTGAAGCTGCACCACAGAGAACACAAAGGTTTCAGTATTGAAGTTGAAGGAGCACTGAAGGGCATCTTACAAATGCTACTTTGTCACCTAGCAGGAGTTCTTGGAAATTTTTCAATGTTTTTCTTTTCTTTTGTGAGCGGACATAAAGTGCCTCTTTCAAACCCAGCTAGGGTTTCATTCCTGCTTCTGTGATTCTCTGAGGTGCATTAGTTGAGGCTGGCAAACTTTTAGACTCCAGGGAATACAAAGCAAGATAATCAGTGCAAACTCAGTCCTTGCGGCAACTCTGGGTGGCTGAGTTTCCCGACAGGGGCTGGGGGGAGGAAAACTCCTGCCCTAAAGATGTGGAGGAGTGACAAAATTAAAGCAAGAAGAAATCCTTAATTTATAAAAATCGGAATAAAAGCAGAAAAGGATCCAGGGCCATTCAGAGACTGGTAGGAGCTGAGAAAGACACTTATGCAGGTTTGCCTCCCAGATTTTTGCTTCACTTGAAACTTTTATTTATGTGCCTTTTCCTGTGCCACTTTTACCAGTGTTTCTCGACAACACATTAACTTCCCTCCCGGTACAATAATCGACTCCAATCTGCTATTATCACGGAAATAGAAGAGGTAAAGTGCCTGTAATAGGATCCAAATCAAATCACTTTCACTTCAGCCGGCTTTTGCTGTGAAGCCGAAGATTCCCCAGGGAGATTCAATCCAGAGAAACACCTGCAGACACAGGCTGAGGCCCGGAGACGATATGGAACACGACAGGCCGAGCTCTGCACTAGCATTTCCTTCCTTACATTGGCAGTAATAACCAGAGGCAGGACCTGATAAAGTTGTGACTCATTGGCAAAGCCAGGATCTGACTTTCAGCTGATTTGACCCATCCTGAAGCAACACATCACTTGACAATTTACTGCAGAAACAGCTTTAGTTAATTTTTTTTTTCCCCTGTCCCCCTGAAGCACTTGCCTTAGTCTTGAATGGTTTTGCATGAATCCCTGGTTGTGTTTAAGCGCAGTCCTGCCTGAAGAGAAAAAATATATCATCCTCTCCCAGCGGCTAGGAAAGGCCAAGCTAAATTGAATTTAATAAGCTTCAGGTTTGGGGGAAAATAAACCCAGAATCTTTCCTGTGGCATAGGGAACAACTTCAGCAAGGGTTGAAGATGGAAATACACATTTGAAGCCATGCACTGTAGTTTAGAGCCTTGATGCCTTGTTCCCTGTGAATATTAGTTCATTAATTCAAGTGCTTTCCCCCTGCATTTATATTTTTATATAAGTAATTTTTAGGGGTGCTAAGAGACTCTGTGCCAGTTACATGTTGTTATTTAATTTTGTGTTTATCTCAGGAAAACACTAATATCATCTTAGCTGAATGAAAGTGAATACAAGTCCTCTCCATAATTGTCACCTAAGATTTGACACTATTTCCTTATTATCAGAGAAATAACGATAGTGGTAAAAACAGCAAGAAAAACAAAGAAAAGCAGTTATTAATTTTTTTCCCAAATTGTTATAATTATAATTATTCCCGAATTTAAAAACTGTGGGGAAATTTTAGCTGCCATTTTTTTTTCACTTTGAAATATCTGCCAGTGACCCAAGTTGCTGCTGCAAATATTATTTAATAGCTGACTGTACACAAAGTTCCTCATGTAGTGTCTTTGGTGAGCACACACTGAGCTAACACCTGCATAAAACACAGCCTTAGCTCCCACCCCAATATAATTGGTAGTTAAAGACAAGAATGATTTCTAGAATTAGCTTTAAATAGATTGGTATAAAATCAAAAGCAATAGAATAAGGAAAAAAAAAGGTGATAATTGTCAATATTTTTGCTACTGTCTTCTTCTGGAAAATGTTGTATGGTTTTTGATTGTGTTCTCTGTGGTGTTTGAGCAGGGTTAGTATATTAGGGAAAGAGAGTGAGAGACATCATGTAGAGTTTGCTCTAAGACTTCTTTTTTCTCATGAGGAGAATTGATTTTTCACTAAAAGTACGGTTGATAAGGTTTAGTTAAAGTATTTGCTGTAAAGCCAGGATTTTTCATGCAGTGGCAAATTAAAATAACCATTTTACTCCTCTCCCACTTTAGGCTTTTATTATAAAATGAAAACTATTGTTTTGTTGTTGTTTTAGATAAACCTTCTGAAAGAAAGGAGTGCTGTTTGGAAATGTGTTGTGACTCCCTGTTACAGTCACATTAATGTGATGTATAAAAAACCCATATGTTAAACACTTACATGGGATCAAAACTCCTGCTGAGAGAGATACGGAAGTGACATTATCTTGTCAGCTCAAATGCACATTCTTAATTGCTAAATATGAGCCAGAATCCCATGTCCAAACATTTGCTCACTGGAAACCAAACCTTAATTTTACAGTTCAATTGCAGCTGCAACTCTAAGGGAGTTTGGGAAGCTCTAATGGAAAGGAGCAAAGTATTTAAATTATGGGGCATCAGAATTTGAGATGATAGTTTGCAAATTCAAAACTGAAAATATTATGCTGATGTACAGTGAGAACATGGCAAACAGCATTATCCAGCCTCTCTAATTAGATTTGGGAGCAGGTAGAGCATTTCAAAACAAAATAAAAGAAAGACTGAGAGGGCTACTGAAGTATCTGCTTGTGGATGAAGTATTAAATAGTGAAATATTTCTATTCTGAATAATTGCGGTTTTTTTTAGTTCTCTGTGCAAATCAAAGGTTTATATGCAGGAGAGCAGAGACAAGGGGAGGAAGGGAGGAATTAGGTCACTCTGTCAAAACATCTTTAGCTTTCCCTCGTAAAATAAAAGTTATATTCATGACAAAAATTTTTTTAATATAAAGCTGGATGAATTTTATGATCTGAAATGAAATAATTTCTGTAATTTTCAGGGCTGCTTTATATAGCTAAAAAAAGGCAAAATTTAACTATAGACTGAAGGCATCTGCCTAATTGAGTGCGATTTTGGTTCAATCCAAAACATGCTTTATTTGGCATAAAAAAAAAAATTATTCTGACTTCATCAGCTTCTTACGGTCACTTTTTTGAGGAGAGCCTTTGGTTTGCAACTCCTTTGTGCGGGTTGCAGTCTGATATTTCCCAGATCTGGGAGCAGGGAGCAGGGATGGAGCCGAGTGCTCCCAGGGATGCTCCGGGAGCTGCTCTGTCCCTGGGAGCTCGGGCTCAAACACATCTCTCCCTCCCTCTCTCCCAAGTCTCGCTTTGCTGACCAGGAAAAAAAAGAAAAACAACAATGGCCTGGGAAAACAACAAGAGGTATTTTTAGTAGCCACCATCTGTTTTTTAAAAAAGCAGCCAGAGCAATGATAGCATTGCTTTTGGTCTTTTTTTAGGGGCTTAGAGGCTAAAGCCTGGAGGATTTGAAGGTGTGATCTCTGACACTGCCTTCGAGAAATGCAGAGGCTTCTTTCTCGTGTGTTTCCAGGTGTAGCTGTGTCTCAGGTGTTAGTTCATCAGCTTCATTTATAGGAAGCTTCAGGGCTGAGTGTGAGGAGAATGAAAATGCCTCTTGCAGCTTGAGGAAAAGTTCCTCTGCCTTTTTCTTGGACCTTACACTCAATATAGCACCGGGCAATTTGCTTAAACATTGAGGGGAGAAAATGATTTTTCTATACTTATATGCCAGGCAACTAGGGTTTCACAAAACCCTAATTCACCTGATATCGAGTAAGAAAACTGTATTTCCTTTTGCTGTACCTCTCATCTTAAATATGATTTTTGAATTTCTTGCAAAAACTTTTTTTTGGACAAACAGCCAACTTTTCCTTACAGGGCATTACCCAACACTGCATTTATATTATTAGAAAATTAAACCAGCGACTGAGAGATTTTGACTAATTAGGTTTCTTGGATAATAAGAGCTTTTTAATAAGGTACATATCACTTACAATATTGCTAATGAAATGTGAAAGCGATTCAGTACTCTGTAAGATAATGGCTAACTTGTTTTAATTGTTAACATTTTTTCTTGCCTGCAATGACACAGTCATTATTCCGCAGTCACCGCTTATCGTGAAATCCAAGAGGATTAATGGTTTCACTTATACTGGCGAAAATGTTTAAGCTGTCCCGATTATCAGTGCAGTTGGAAAGAATAATGGTTATTTGTCATTGCGTTTAGCCCCAGAATGAATTGTCCTCCAGCCAAGAGAATCATTAACCCTTTGAGTGACAGAGTTTTACAATTAAAAATAAGGAAGCAAAGATTTATGGCTGGATATTTTTTTTTTCCTTCTGTAGGTAGTTTATTAGCTTATGAGTCCCACTAAAACGAAATATATTTCTCCTGGAAAATAAACCACACGATATATCTTATTCTCCAGAATAGTACTTCTGCTAGTTGGAATTAGATTGCACTGAAACATTCTTTTGGTGAAGGAACAAATCTCCCAACTAGCTAAAAAAAGTAAAAAGATTGAACATACATTCTGGAGAGGGGAAAAAAAGAAGATTCACATTGCATTTTTTCTTACTAGACTGCTATATGTATTTAAGCACTGTATTTAAAGGAGAACTTTGTCTATAAATCCCTGTAATTCTAAACCATTTACTACATATAAGCAACTTTAAAAACACAAGATTTCTTCACAAAGTAATTAATACTGTAAATTTTGTTCATCTGGGAAGAGTTTAACATTGCATTGTGAGCGAATGAGTATTCTTTAAATTCTGTACATGGCACTGCACTGGCTGACAAAACTATAAAGGCATCATAAAACAAACAATTGAGTGTTTAAAGTTTTGGGTATAAAAAGGTAATATAATAAAGAAAAGAGAGAGAAATAAAACCATTACTTGGGAAGTTATTTTAAATCAGGGGGAAATACATCTCCAGTGTGGCTGTTGGTGAGCTGGTTTGGGACACTGTGATTCCTTCCTTGTGAGTTTATGTTGGGGAAACTTCCAGGGGATGGTTCTGTGGGGTTTGGTTCGACCCTGAAACGGTATTTTGGAGGTGCTTCTGCACAGGAGCAGTAGTTATTTTAAGCAGCACAAAATCCATCTCATGGCATGGATCTGAGGAAAAGGAATGGCTGTGAAATATTCTTTTCTCCATGAATTGGTGGGGATGGAAGGGCAATTGATATTTAACTGGAGATGTTCAGCTCCTTACAAGATCAGGTCCTGTTGGAGTTTCTTCACCTAAGAAATGCATTTAAGTGAGTCTCACACAATAAAAAACACATTTTAAAAAAGCACAGAGCATTTCTGCTCCTCAGCAGCTCATTCTTGTCCAAGTGTTTGAGGACACAACCAACAAGGACAAGGAAATTTACTTGTGGAAGACACAGGTTTATTACTTTATCTTCCTTCCAAGAAAGATAAAACAAAAACAGAATAAACACTGGTATCAGTGTGTAGCTCAGGGTCTGAGCCTCACCTGTGGAAGGTGATGGAAAAGACTGCCCAGGCTCACATCAGTCGTTGTGCCAGACCCAGCATCTGGGCGAGACATAAAATGTCATTTATTTTTCTGGTGGGGAATAATCTCTCAGGTTTCTATGGACTGCTTTTCTAAGGAGGAAAGGACGGCTACTCCCTTCAGCTGTAATAATAAATATAAATGGACTGGTGTATGAAAGGAAAACTTGCTCATCACTAGAGAGACCACATTAATGAAGTCTGTCTGGGGAAGAGCACCTCCACATAAGTAGCCAAGGTGTGAATGGAAATTATATCATCCCACAATTATTTTTTAAAAAAATATGTTACTTCAGGTGCTTCTTCAGTCTGTGTCATGAAGATCAGTGCATATGAGCTCTGAACATGATCATTATCCTTATTATGTGTGATCTGTGCACAAAAAACCATCTTCTATGAGATGGTAAACAACAGTTTTCCAGGGCTGAAGCCCCCTGAGGTCTGCTGGAACTGCACACAGTCCCAGCAGTTTTAGATGGGAGAGGTCAGAAGAAACAGCTGCCACCAGGAAAAAAGACATGGCAAACACATGCGAAAAAAAGATTAAAAATGTCGTAAAAAACCCGAAAAAAAGAAACCCCACCACCATCCACTCCAAAAAAACCACACGTGCACGAACCCACGCATCCATGAATTCCCACTGCTCCATATTGCCACATTTATAGATGCAGGAATGTAGAGCTGGATGGTGGAATTCAGCTCTGGTTTGGAATTTATGATTGACGCTTTTGAGAAGCCACTGTTGACCATGGCTTTAATGAAAATTGGC
Organism: Ammospiza caudacuta; assembly: GCF_027887145.1. Taxonomy (NCBI): domain Eukaryota; kingdom Metazoa; phylum Chordata; class Aves; order Passeriformes; family Passerellidae; genus Ammospiza; species Ammospiza caudacuta. The sequence continues at coordinate 24,059,508 of NC_080602.1, forward strand.
TTTGTTCCCTTCGGTTTTTCTTCTGCAGCAGCCCCTGGGTGTATGGGATATGTAACTCCCTCCCCCAGCCCAAAAATGTTGATAATGGTGGCTATTTTGGGGAAGACAATTACTGATGAAAAGAACTGAATGGATTTTCCCTCCTCACTGGATGGGGGTTCAAATGCTTTTCAGAAAGCGTGAAGCAAAAATCCTTCTGCACCTCTGTGGCTGGTCAGCTGCGCTTGCTGTCCTTTGGCTCCAGCTGGAATTAGCTTGGAATGTCAACTCCATCCCTGCCTTTTGCATTTTAATTACAAATGAAGCAGCCTACAAAAAAAAAAATGTAGTGTACAACTTGTAAATGGACTGTTTCTTAAATGTTAGCTGGAGCTCAGGGGCTTAAGATGCAAGAGGTGGGAAGGAGCTGACATCCAGCGGTGAAATTGTTGGAGGAAAAAAAAAATCAGACATTCAAAATTGGGAAGAACTCTTAATTAATTTTAAAATAATCTCCCCACTGGATCTGCAGGAACACAGTTAGAAAGAAACAGACGTATTAAATGGAAATATTTTATTCCTAGTAGAGGGAGCTGGTGTCTCTGATCCTTCTGTCCATATGAACAAATGCTTGACAGGAAAATCTGAGTTCTTGGTTCCTGAGCACTGATTATTTCTATAATTCTGATTATTTTTAAGAGACTGTTTTTAAAAGCTCTCCTGTACCCACAAGAGTTCTGTTGCAGGCAAGCTTTGGGAAGGGAAGGTTCTCCTCTCTGAGTCTTGTAGATTTTAGCAATTCCTGTCAAACACTAAAAGTCTTGTGGTTTCTTTTGCTTTATTTTAAATTTTTTTTAGCACAAATACTGTTTAAACATTGCACACAAAAAAGGCATAGAAACCTTGAAAAAGTAACTGGCTGAGGTCAGTCATGTTCTCTGTGAGCTGGGTAAAACACAGGAAGAAAGCAAAGTACAGAAGAGCAAAGCATTGATTGGATTTAATTTTGTTGCATAGAAATATTTTGAACCATAACTGTGGAAAGACCTTCTCTGTATTACAGAATAGTTGATGTTATGTATAGAAAGAGTTTGTGCCATTTTCAAAATAACTTTTTCCTTGTTATTTTACTATCATGTGGTAGGGAGGTGGCTCTAAATCAGGGGTTATATATTATTGATATGTTATATATCCTGGGTTGAAGGATATATCCTGGGAAGGGATGAAGGGATGGTTGTACTGTTTTGCCTCCTATATTCTCCCTTTGTTAGAAGAAACAAAAGCAGGAGAATCCAACAAAAAAATATCAGAAAATGGAGAGTGAAATGTCTGAAATTGGGGGAGCAGCAAGTAGTACCAGATTCTATGGGTTTGAGGTTTGTTTTGTTTCTTTTCCTTTTTTTTTTTTTTTTTTTTGGTTGGCTTCTTTATTTCTTTAAAATTTTAGCCTCTCTTACTGTGCCAGCTGGAAACCAATATTCTGATTTTATTCCCAGTGTTTAATAGCTTTGATTTCATAGTCTTTCTCCTCCTCTTCCAAAAGGCTAAAATTTTAATTGACACATTCCTGGAAATGTATTAGGTCAATTTAGAGTAAAGCATGTCGTTTATGCAGTGTGTGGAGTCTTGGTTTTCGTGTAAAATACTGCTCTTAATTGATTATCATGTACATGAATTTTCTGCATCATTTACACTTACAAATGTGCATTGCACAAAAAGCTAATAAATCTCAGAGGTTTGAATATTAACAACACTTTATCCCCCTTGTTTTATTAGCAGAGAAACCAGCACTAGGGACTGGCAAACTGTTGCTCCCATGAGTGGCCTTTCCCAGCACAAGGAGCCCTTTGTCACGTAAATGGTTTGGTTGGAGAAAATGACAATATCTGACCAGTGTTGGCAGCAGAACTGGGGAGAAGCAGAGCTGCTCGTGTGTGTGCAGGCGTGGAGGTCCAGGTCAGTGTCCTGCTCTTTAGTTTGCTTCCAAGGAGTGAGGGGAAAATCCCTCGCTGTGAAGCGGGATGGAGGAATTGCCCAAACCATCCGAATATTCCCACCACGGGCTGAGGCTGCAGCGCACGAGCAGAAGAGCAGGAGGCTGTCCAAAAGGCACAGTGCTGCCCCAAAAATTGTTTCTGTGTGCTCAAGGGGAAGGGTGGTCGTGTTCCCATCCCTGAATCAGCTCTAGGCTGTGCTGCTGCGCGATTTGAGTGTGTTGAAGGCTGTGGAGCTGTATCATCACTGCTTCCCAGATTTCAGCTGGAGCAGGAGGCTTTGTGGCTCTCTGAGACTCTAGCAGCTTTGGCTTTAAGTAGGGGAGCTTATAGATCATCTCATTCCAACCCCCAAAGGAAGGAGGAATGTCATCTTAAGGGAAATGACAGATCAGGGTGTGATGTAGAGGTGATCTCCTGTGGACTCTGTTATGGTCTAGCTGGGAATACCATAAAAAATAAGAATATTTTTAATATCAGATCCTTGTTGGTCATATTCCAGCCCTGACCAGATCCTGCACATGCTGTGGTGCTGTTCCTGAATGTTTTGGTCACACAGTCTCAGTGTCTGAAAGTGTGGGGCTTTGCTTTATTACTTGATATTGCTGTAATGTGTGGCTGAGCACAATTCTGTGGTGCCCTACTTCATAGATAGCTACATTTTATTACTAGGAATAATGACTGCCTTTGCATATACCTGTTTTTATTCCGTTTTTTTTTTTTTTTTGTCTTTAAATTGGGTGGTGTAATTTACTACAATTTTTTCACTGAACTGAATTGCTGAAAAATAGTTGCCCTTAAAAACATGTTAAAAAAGGGAAACAAGCTTTCTCTCTTAGTTTTTCACTTAAAGGCACACAAAGAAATGGGGGCATTGCTTTGCCTGTGTGTCTGACCATCAGTCAGAAAACTCTAAGTAACCCTAATGGAAGCTGAGGATTAGACATGTTTATTGAGGGAGTAGAATTATGCCCCTTAGAAGGGATGCTAGCTCGGGATCACTGCGGTATGAATCACTGGGACTGTGGCCAAAGGTGGGAACGAACACGGCTGACATTCGCAACCCTCCCAGCTATCAGTAAGTACAGCCAAAATAATTACCCCAAGGCATCTGGATAACCCAGCCTAATTAGCGGTGCCTGAAAACGAGTGGGTTGCATGTTTATACCTGAAGAAATCAAATTACCCTCATACATTTCACCAGGGGCTCTTCCAATTCATTGCTCTGTTGATGAAAGAGGCAGCTATTTACCATAAAGTCACAACCCCGCAGCCTGTGGCTATTCGCCACGTTGAAGAGTGTTACTGCCCTGCAGGGAAATTATTCCTTTTACTGGAGTTGAAGGCAATATTCTTTGCACTGATGAGCTCTAATACTTTTATGGTAGGTGGCATGGACTGTGGAATATACACAAACATAGTAATATGCACTTAATTAGATTACTTGTTAATATCGTTCATTCATTTAATTTGGTCAAAACTGCTGTAGCCAAATGTTCACCCTGAGCTGCAGATCTCCATTCCCAGATCTGAGAGCAAGATTTAGAGAGAGTTTTAACATCCTTGTGGGTAATAATATCCATAATTAAAACGTTTGAGGCTAACCCATTTGGAAGGGAATGTAAAGCCTCACATTTTAGCCAACTGAGTAAAGAGTAAAATCAAATCTTTGAGGTTGTAAAGTTACCCCAAATCATCCTAATTTTTTGCATCACCTCTTGAAATGTCTCAACCCAATGATTTGATCACACAGCATCTTTAGCAACTATGATCCAAATCAAGTCTGGCAAATTCTTAGTTCATTAGTACAGCCCAGCTTCCCTGTGTTGCAATCAAATGTGGAAACTCAGAGCAGCACTACTGCACAATCCAAATATCAATGTTAGGAAGTTGCCATTTAGAAACAGTGACTAAAAGAGACACAGATCTACATTGTACCTGAAACATGGGAAAGGAAGGTTTAGGGAGAACATTCCTATATTTAAGAATGGCTTTATTTATTCCTTAATGGTTATTATAAGAACTGTCACATACTTGTGTGAGTAACAAAAGTAGTGATTGTCACAGTTAAAGTGCTTTGAGTGGATTTTGAGTCAAATTAAGGGAAGACACCGTGATATACAAATCTACTTTTGTGAACATTGTAGAGTTTTCTCTGAACAAACGTGGTGCATCTTGCCACCCCATCATGGAGCTCAATCCTGAGGGATATATACCTGACAAACTGTCTTGTATGGACAGATCCATCCTTGGGTACTCTGCACCAGAGTTTAGAACCAGAAATTCCCAGGGTCAGAGAAAGTTCTGAAGGGAGAGACACAAAACCTTATGCCTTGTTCTGAGTTCACTTTAAATGAAGATTTTTTTCTGCTTACTTTTGATATGTGAGTGAAGTATAAAGGAGATTGGGCATATAAAATGGTGCCTGGTTATATTAAAGCAGTACTTCACCTCCAGAAGGCAAGGTTGGGATTGGAGTTTAGTGGCCCCAGGCTAGTCACTAGTGGGCAGTTGCCCACACTGCTAAGCATAACACAATTTAGCAGAAATCAGAACAATTGACAGTTTCTTCTCAAGAGATGCTGTAGACTCATTACTGGAATTGAAGGGGTGTTGGAGGTCAGAGCTGAAGTGCATTGGCAGATCTGTGTGGAGGAAGTTTGCGGCACTCTGTGTGGTAGGACAGATGGTGCTGTTGCTGTCTAACTTTCATGAGCACTAAAATTCACCAAATATCCCTCCTGCCCCAAAACAAACAAACACACGCACTCACAGATATGCACAAGTAGTCCCACACAGTTGAGAGCAGTCAGTGTCCCTGGCATCCTTACCAACTTTCCTACTCATTTAACACCAGCACAGATTAGAGGACACGGGAACGCAACACTCTGGGCTATTTGCTGAATGTAGCTCATAATGATTGACACTCCTGCCTGCGTCCCCACTTTGAACTACATGTTGTATATTATTATTTTTTGTTATTGTCCTTTAAAATGCTCTGAGATATAACATATGGCAAGTGCCAATGCACCACGGTGCAATGTAATTTAGTCAAATATCAGAAGCGTAGACAGTGCAAATGGAAAGCAGGAGAAATATCTGATCCAAGTGCCTACTGGTGTAATTGACTCAGTCGAGCCAGCCTGTGTCATTAGTCCTATAAAGAGTTGCATTTACAACAATAAAACTGAAAAGCATGGAAATTAAAAGCTGTTAGAATTTCCTCTTGTGTGTATTTATCTGCACGAGCGCTGTATACTCCCTGCACAATTTTGTAATCTGTTTGGTAAAGTGGCATTGCAGTAACCTGTGTCAGCCCTGCACTGTATATCAAACAATATCACACTCCAAAGGAGGATTAATCAAAGTAACGGATGCGCCGGTTTAGTGCTCCGTGTCTGCTGTCAATTACACACGCAATAAGCTCACAAATTTAAGCTGCTGAAGAGCATAAAACCAAGGGTCTCTTTTGCTTCCTACCCTGGTGTGCTAAAACACCCCCAGCTGACCGAGCTGTGAGTTTAGCCAAGGGTTTGTGGGCAGGTGAGGCGAGTCCAGAGCCGGGCGATGCGCAGGGACTGTTTGTGTTTGGCTGTGTCGGAGCCGAGTGGCAAAGGCAGTTGATGGACAAGTGCACCCCAACAAGGTTTCACTTATTAAAGAAGCCTTGTCAAACAAGCTGAAAGCCCTGCATATAAGTGACCTTTCTGTTCACCTCCCATTACAATGAAGATTTGAGCATTCCTTGCGAGCCTTCCAGTGTCGACATTAAAGAATCAGAGTGTCTTTCCATCTCTGCTGATGTGCCACTAGACCACTTAACAGAAAATTGAGAGAGTATATTACAGGGTGAAAGAGCAGAGTTCGGAGGTCACTATCATTCTCATTAAGAGATGTTTCTATGCAGTGCCCATAGGTGGATGAATCAATACTTTCTGTCTGAAAATGATCACGCTTGGTAAAGAGTGCTTTAATTGGGCTGTTACTGTTTATGGAGAGTGAGTATTTATGGGGTTTCATGACAATAAACAGCCGAGTGGATGATGGCTTCCATGTTCCTTTGTGGGATGTGATGTGACAAGTGGGATGACAGAAGATTTTGACATTTCAGACCTCCCTTGAGTGAGGGGAGAGCAAACTCGTAGCAATTGGCCAGGAGCTCCCAAGGTCCCAAATTGTTTGATGCACACATTGTTTGAATAGAGAGGCCTTTATTTCAGATACCTTTTTAAATGTTACACATTCAAGTAACTAAACATGAAGGGTCTGATAGACAACCCTTTTTTCCCTCTTCTCTTTCTCCCCCAGTTTTAGTGTTACTGGGTGGGTCTGTATAATGCACAGCATTTTCACTGTCAGAACAGAGGCAGAGAGAAACAAAGGTTACAGGGAAAAGGAGACGCTGGGATCTCTGGATCTCACAGAGAAACAATCAAACAAAAATAAGAGAACTGAAAACCAAAAGCTTTGCTGGCTGTGGAGAACACTAAACTCAAGCAGAATCAGTCTTCAAAGAAAAATCCTGAAATGCTGCCCAGCATCATCATCTGTGCAACCCAAAGTAAAGAGTGTGGCCCTGCACATGAAAACTGAGGGCACATGGCAGGCTGGGATCTTCAGCCACCCTCACTCCTTCAGACAGAAGAGTGTTAAACTAACCTTCAATAAATCTCCCTGATGCGGATGTAGTGTACACATCCTGACAAGTTATTTATTTTGAACATGTTTTAGTTGAGATTCTTGAGTCTGACAGTCCCACTGCATTGTATCTCTGCTTTCCCAGTTTGAAATGTGTGTATTTTGCAGCTTTTTTGAAGGAAGTCCAGGCATTTGGGGTAAGCTGAATGTGGAGAAAATAATAGAAAGTTTCAGAGAATCTAGACATGAATTAAACCAGCTGTCAGGATTTTAACTGAGACATGCAGCAGTGATTGTAATGCATTAAAATCAGGTATATGTCCAGAATTCCCCCATACTTTGAAAGGTATTCAGATGGAAGTGTGTTGTCCCCAGTATTGGCTCCAGTGTGGCAAGATTGGAAAGGGAATTGGACCCTGAGGATGTGACCACACACTGGTCAGTTTGCAGAGCTGAGGATGTGAGGTTTAAGATGCACACACACATGGAAATGCATAATTTCTGATTATTGCTTTGCTGGCTATTTGAACTTTTTGTCGAGGTGATGTTTGGCCTTTTGGCTTCTGGCTGATGTACCAAATGGTTGTTAAAGAAATTTTATTTAAACCTAGGAAAATCTTTCCTGTGAGTCTGAGCAACACCAGAACAGGTGCCCAAAGAAGCTTTGGGGCGTCCAGCATTGGAGAAAATCAAAATTCAGCTGGACACAACCTTGGGCAACCTGCTCTGTTTGAGTTGGATAGGGAAGCACCAGAGCTGCCTTTCCCCAGCTTCAGCTATTTTGGAATTCTGTGATTCCATTATATTACATATTTTTGCAGGTGAATGGGTAAAGGAGTATAGGAAAGGAAATTCAAACACTTCTGTGGTCCTCGTTGTCACTGATATACTGACATTTAATGGAATTTTGGTTGCAAGGAGCATCTGTGTTATATTGTGTATCATATTCTGTATTTTATATTCTATATTAAATATTTATCTTAGATATATACTGTGTATGTTTTCTGGTGGGGAAACTCAGACACAGAGATTACCCTTCAGAGCCCCAGAAGCATTTAGGTGACCAACTCTTTCTGGTTTCAGAATGAGTTAAGCACTGCTTAACCCATGTCTTCATGGGTTTGTGTTCTGGTAATTTACTGTAACATGGGGTATTTTAACCAGGGCTCTGTGCACTGCACCATCTTCTCTTGTGTCACTACTGAACAGCCTAGACAGGATTGCTTCTGCTCAGTCTTTTCTCTTTTTGTCTTTTAATTTATTTTCATTATATTTTAAATGTATGTTATGTATGTTTTTTAGAATGTTATGTCTTTTCAAAAGCCCAAGACTTCTTTAGGGTAGAAGCTGCAGTAGAAGTTGTCTACTAAACAAATCCAACCATAGATGATTTTCTTTAGCAAACAGAAATGCTAAATTTTCCAAGTCCAAAGACTGACAATTCTGTGTTTTCAACAGGAGTGAATTACAGACTTTTACTTAAAAAAAGTCTATTATGAATTTAATTATATTTTCAGGGGTTGTTTGTATAGGATTGCAAATTACATATAAATGAAGGCAAAGTCTTTCTGAAAGCATGTGTTGTTAGGAGAAAAATAACAACAACAACAAAAACCCCAGGCTCCAGTTTCGATGGGAAAATATTACTTCTGGTTATTGTTTCATCAGTAATCCATAATACCTCCAAGGGAACTGCTACAGTCTGTCATCTCATGGACAGCTAAAAAAAAAATGGCATGCTATAGAACTGGTATGCCCTGAGGGAACTTTTGAATAGCTGATACCCTATTTGTGCAATAGATATTTTCCTTGATAACTGGAAATTAAGCTTGCCTGGAAGAAATGTAAATATCATCTCTAATTTGCGCTCTGAATTACCATTAAAAATTATATGTGCACATAATGATATCAAACATTTCAGAGCTTAGAAACCATGATAACACTTGGCACTCTCAGCATCTTCAAAGCACTTCACAAATATTGTCAGTACATCCTTCTTCCACCCCATATTGTTATCCCCACTTTACAGATGAGGCAAAGGGGTCAGGGAGGTTTCTTGGTGCCTTGGGATCAGGCTGACTATAAGTAACACTGCTGGGATAGGGACTCGAATTTGCCTGTGATTAAGCCACTCTAGGTAGACTGCTGTTGGTGCTAATTTACTTACAGGTTGGCAAAAATAATATATGCAGTGACTGAAGTGCACATGATACCATTACATAGCTGTTGTGCCTCCTAACCTAGTTAAGATATAGCTGCAGGACAAAGATTTTGTTTACATCAAAAGAAGGACTGGAAATTGATGGACTTTTTCCTACATACATGCCAGTAAAGAGCTTAAATTAGGCTAATATATGATTTAAATGTAAACAGGCTAAATCAAACCAAACTCATTCAGATTAGACCCTGTTCCTAACATGTAGAATAATTGCAATTGGAGGAGGAAGAGAATTGTAAGGATATTTTTAAATCATAAAAATTGTAGAGGCTCAGCCAAAATTGACCTTGACCATAGTTAATGCCATGCCAAAAGCAGTGCAAGCTGCTAAATCCTGTACTGCCTTGGGTTTTGGTTCTCACTAACAAATTCCCAGGTGTTGCATTAAATATTTGATCACAGATTTGCAGTCTGGAGGGGATATAATGATAGGTGATGTTCCTGCATATGGGGTCTGGTTCTGGCCTATGGAAGCCAATAAGAAGTTTTCTGATCTTGAGGTGACAAACCAGGTTTGGCAGAGAATTTCCAGAATTCCCTGTTGCCTGATCTCAGACAAGCTCTTGCAAGTCTTCCATAAAATTAATTCTCAAGGGAGCTCCTTTCCATGTGTCTAAAAGTCAGGGAAGCTAAAAAAGTCATTTTTGCACCATTTCCCATTTTCTTGAACTCTCCACTAGAGAGAGTTCAGTTCACTGCTGCTGAACTGGTTTTACTGGTGTTAGTGGCATGTCTCTTGCTCAAACACAAACCTTAGCCAGGGCACAAGCTGAACCTGTCTTCAAACCAGACAGAAGGATCTCAGGTAACCTCCAAGATGTGGTGAAGAGTCTTTTCTCATTTGTTGGATCCAGATGTGACCAGCTGACACCGCTCTGCTGCTGGGGGAACAGCGAGATGTAGGATTCCTGAGGGGTCCTGCCTTCCTTTGTGTCCTAAAGATGTCTGTGGCTGAGCTGTGACTCCATAAACTCCATGGCGTTTGTTTTTGCATTGCTATGGAAGGGCCCCAGTGCTTCCTGCAGGTTGTCACTGCTGTTTTATAGCCATACCCAGCCTTTGATGGAAGTTCCCCCCCCTGCCACCTCTCAGCACCACGGGGTTGTTTGGGCTGCCTTACAGGACTGTGTTCCGAGCAAAGTTTGTGCAGGCTGTGGTCAAACATATGGTACAGATTCTGTGCAGATTCTAAATCTTGGGATCATAAACTGGTAGAAGGGAGCCATAATTCCCTCCCCTTCCTAAATCATAAGATAAAAGGCAGCTTTGGCTCGGCGGACATGTCTGGATGTTTTAGGAACGACATTCCTGACGGGGGATATTTGACATCTTAGCAGATAGAATTAGCAGCATTAAGAGACCCTAACACCAGCATAAAATGTGAGAAGTAATAAAGCCATCCTAAAAGATCTCATGTGAGGAACTTAATGCACGAGCCTAACACTCGGCTCAGATGCAGTTGGTGGGGATTGATGGACTCTCAGGATTCATCCTGGCTTATCGTTCTTCCTGAGGAGATGATAGCCGTAATGTCACTTCCGCAGTTCAAAATGTGTTGTAATTACCGTTAGAAATCCCAGATGTCCCCTCCAGATAACCCGACTTCCAAAGATTGGGCAGAAAAGCTGCAGCTGTAGAGAAGCGACACTCATAGTAACTTTCTAAGTTTTAGTTACACTAGAAGAAAAAAATAATTCATTTATTCTTTGAGCCTTTCATATTCCATAATTTTGAGCCTTCTCTGAGACAAATATTTTTCCAAGATTGTCAGAGACATAATAGCATGGCTTTAGAATTTTGTGTTTTCATGGCAAAATTTGCAGTGATTATGAAGGGGCGAGGATTTTCTCTCGGTTAAATGGAAAAACAATGTTGATAATTATGTAAAGTGCAGAAACATTCTATTTACAGTAGACAAACAGTACAGTGATTGAATTTGAAAGGGAAAAAAAAATACCAGCCAAGGATGCGAGCTTGGATTTGGTAGTTGCAATTCACTAATCACAAAATAATTCAGTAGCACTGAACAAAAAAGGCGTTTTTATCACCATCTCCTCTCAGTTCACAGGCGGCATTGTCTGTCCTACCGTTTCATGTCAGAGAAGAAGGAATTTTACCAAATGTTTGATTTATTAGAAAGTGAATGATTCTTTGCAGCCATGTGGGGCTAGCCCATGTTTCAATAAGACAAATTGCATTGTAGCATTCCACTGGCAGCCAATGATAACTCATGATCCAGACAGAGTCGGTTATACCAGAATGGATGAAAAGCAGGAGCAAAAGGACACAGAGTAGAAGAAAAGAAAATGCTTCAAGAGCTGTTATTTAAAAGAACACAACAAAACAACAACAAAACCTAAACAATGTTTTAGCTACTATTTAAAAATCTTTCAATTAAGATTCTGCGCAGCATTGCAAGCAGAGCATGGCAGAATAAAGAGGATCATGTTATCTCTTTCCCAGTAGTAAATTATCATATTTGTACTCAAAAACATGCCACTGTCAACTTCAGTCATTTGTGTAATTGGAAAAAGGTAAATGATGTAGTAAATGAGACCCTACAGTCAGGTTTTGTTCCAAAAATGGAAATGAAAAAAAAAAAAGAAGCAGTGGCAAACGGTGCAGGTTTAAAATGAATTAATGTCAACTGCAAAAAGCAATGTCTAAGACAAACAAAATCTGACTGTTCTTGACCTTTAGTTAATATTGATAGTTTATCACTGGAGAACTCATTGATTTATTTTTTTGCTTCATATCTGATTATCACTTCAAAATAGGACTGAATATTTTAAAACAGCTCAGTCCCCCGCCTTTCAGTTCCTGCTATTCCGGATTCCATCTAAAAATTTCTTTATTTCCAAATGCTGCTTTTTAAATAGGCAGCCCCTGGGCAGCAGCCCCCAAGGTGATGGGTTGTTTCCTGCTCGCAGAGATGTGTGTCATGAAGTGCTGCCTCTGCCCGTTGGCTTTGTTCTTGGGGATCCACGGAGCAGGAAGGGTATTGAAATATACAGGAATCTTGTTCCCAGGGAGCTGACAGCCAGACCTGAGGGACACTGTGAAGTGCATACCTGGTATGTCTAATTTTAGGCCTGCCAGCCCTGACAGTAGTCCTGGGGAAAAAAAAAAAAATCTATACTAATTTCTCAGTGACATACTGCTGTAAACTGCAGCATTTTTCATTCCACTACCAAAGTGTTCTTGTGCATTTTTTTCCCCCAGTATTATTTAAAGGAACTGTCAAGCCTTCAGCATTTAACAAGTATTTTTAAACTGTGTTTTTCAGTGTAAACCTGCCGTGTATTCAAGGTATTGTTACATGAAAAAGCATAAACTAAAGTATCATATCAGAAAAGAAATTAGCATTAGATGTAAAACCAACTTGGTTTTATTGCTTAACACTAATATTGTTCCCCATGGGAGAAGCATATCAGTGTGATGGGTTCTGGGGGCCCTGTGTGGGCTGGTGTAAGTCAGGAATCCCCTATGAATTTTGATGAGGCTCTGCAATTTTACATCAGCTCAGGATTTTCGACTGCAGGTTCAACATGTACACTGTGTTGAAATAAAGGTGCAGTCATTTTAAATATAATTGAGTAGGCTCATAAGAGGTTCCACTTAGAAGGTAAATTATGGTAACAAGTCAAGAGTGTACTCTGTGTAGTTTTCATTTCAAGTGTATGGTCTTCTGTATTCACTTAACTAGGTACACAAATCTAAGCAGACAGATGAGATAGAGGCAATCAAAGAGAAAAGCTTTATTTGGAGCTTATGGGAGTATTGAAGTTTTATTTTGTAGTGTTTCCCCATGAGGCAATTTCAGAAAAAGACTGAAGTGATGGATCACAAACAGTTTAATATCTGAATTGCTGGCTGTTGATCAACAGAATTTTGGACTCCTCCCTGTATAATTCTGAAAATCTTCTCCCCAGTTTGAATATTTAGTGAAAGTGCTGGGGAAGGAATCGCTCTGGAGATTTTGTAGTGTGCTCTCTGTCTCAGTCAGGAGGAACTGAATGCTGTTTGTGCCTTTCATGCCTGTGGATGTACAAATAATGCTTTGGGTCTTGTTCTTTCCAGACAGCAGTTTTTGCTTCAGGGAATTATGAAGGTCTAGAAAAACATTTTCTTAATATGGGAGAAGTGGCAAAGGAAACATTGCAGGGCATCAGTGTAATGGCCTGTGTTAACAACGTGGAATTGTTTAATGCCTGTGTTATGTTATACTTTTATAGCTTTCAAGCACTGCTACACAGTTTTGAGTCCACAACAGCTTCTTTTTTAGTACTCACCCTTGTGTCAATTAATGTTTTCACACACTTCAGGTGACTTTGAGGCCAGTTGTGTCAATGTGTGGATGTAAAGGTAACTTTGATCACTTCAACATGAGTTACCTGCAAGTACAAGCATTTGAAGGAGATAGACCCATAAACAAAATCAGTAGCCTCAACCTCTTCCAGACATTTCTTTACTAGACCTTTTATACCATCCAGTATTTTTATTTACTTTGGCCCATATAAAGTAGCTTCTCCTCACAATGAATAAAAGCTATAAACAAATTTATTCTTATTTACAATCCCTTCTGCAGATTGATTAATGTCCTGATTTTTTTTTCTTTTTAAAAATTCTTCTTAATTTTTTTTTCTAGCTTCAGAAACTGAAAACACATAGCCATTGAATATGGTATATGTGCCTGATTTATCCCATAAAATTCTAACACCAGTGATATGGAAATGAACTGAACTGATAGCGCTGTGTAGTGACACAAACAACAATCAGCTTGTGTTTAGAACCACAGAATTGTTAAGGTTGGAAAAGACCTCTGAGATCATAAATTCCAAGCACTGACCCAGCATTGCCATGTCCACCACTAAACCACGTCCCCAAGTGCCACATCCTGATGTCCCAATACATACTGAATAATTTCTTAGATTAAAAAGTGGGTAGTGGAAATGAGCAGGAATTTCTACTGAGGGAACAAACTTCCAAAGGAAGAGTGTAATCAGTAAATTCCTATATTCCCGAAAAAAGTTCAGGGAGCGTCATCCTGCTTCAGTTGCAGCTGAGTGCCTGCTAAGGTGATTCATCATCCTATTTTTGGTCAGGGAAGTAATTAGAAATAAAGCAGGCAACAGCAGAAAGCTGGTTCAGGAAGCACTAGACTTCCATGTGTGTATGTGTGTGCGTATACATATTTATATATTTATGCACATGTGTTGCCTCTCTCTTCCTGAATCACCTGTTGATAGCACCTTTCTTCTACCACCAAGAGAGAAAATGTGTCAAGGACACATCAGAGCCGATGCTGCAGGCCTGCTCTGCTGTATGTGATGCTTTCCAGTTGGCTCTGGGTGTTTCTTTTTGCTCTGGAACATCTGAGCTAATTCCTGTCTCCATGAGGCTGGAAGATGTTTTGCAGAGGGGCACTGGAGAGGTTATTTTGCTCTGCCAATAAGGGTGTCATTTGGTTTGCAGAGATTTGTGAACAAAACCCAAACCAAATCACAGCTCTTCGCTTAAATTTGTAACTGGTCACATTTCCAAAGCTGGGGATTTTACAGCATTCAGAATTCTCCAGTACAAAAGGCAAGTGGTAAGGTTTGTGTAGCTTGGAGTCAGAGCTATTCAAATGCAGAAAATCTGTGTGAAAATGTGTACATTAGTTTACAACTGTACAAACCAGTCCTTGCTTTGAATGCTCCATAGACTGCAATTTCTGTATTTTTTAGCTGTGAGCTCTGTTGAATTGGAAGCTTCTAACAATGCAGGCAAGTTGGGTGCATTTCTTTGGAAATATTTCACATTGCTCTGTGTCTGATTCTACTTGGTCTTCACTATATAAAGAGGAGCCCTCATCAGCAACCAGAATTTATCGCAGAAATTAGGAGGTAGACAGCTAAAGTGGAGGTTTACACACTGAAAGGACTGGTAATTCTTGATTACAGCCTGTATTGCAGGTTTTTGTGCTCGCTGAAGGGGTTATCACCAATTTTATCTATTGCTGCTGGACGCTACCTCACAGCAGAGCTGACCATGCCTGGAAAGGCTGTGAATGCCTTCACCAGCAATTCAGCAGGCATTAAATCATCAGTGGAATAACTTCAGAGGAAAAACTTGTGAAAGTAGGATAAGAATGAGCAGCTATTACCTATATAAATAAATAAACTTTTACCCCTTGCAGAAACGTAACAGACCTAAAAAAAATCCCTTCTACAGCTCCCGCACATTTCTCGGTGTACGTGTACCTGAGTCATTCACAGAGACCCTTATGTGAGTCCTTTGCTGCACTAAAATCTACTTTCTTGGAAAATGTAGAACAAATACTCAGGCTGTGATCTCATTCCTACCAGTGCCGGAGCTAGGAGTCCCAGGGGCTTCACTGCAAATTAGATCCCCTGGAAAGAGACAGAGAGCCAGAAGGGATCCGACCTCGCTGCCGTTCCTGGGAGCGAACTCCTATTCTTCCGTGCCCTCCCTGCCTTGCCTCTGACAACTTTTCCAGTAAGATTTTCCCTCCTGCGTGTGCTGTCTGTTCCCTTTCCCTCCCACTCCCCAGGAGAAGTTCAGGACAGGTATTGAGTGAGCTGCCAGGCTGTTCCTGAGGCAGAGCCTCCGTGAGCTGCCCGGCAATGGCTATCCCCATTCCCTGGGTCCCGTAGGTTATTTTCCAAAGAAGTGTGTTTTGGTTTAATTCTGTTTTTCCCAACCCCTGTTCTCATAACTCCATCCTGTTGCTCTTTTGATCAGTTATACATCAGCTGTAACATAACTCTGTGATTTCATTTTGGTGCCGCTTACTTCACCCGAAAAGGAACTCGCTCTTCAAAGAAAACTTTTATTTCATTGTCTGCCACATATGCAAGTATTCCCTAAGGATCGGGGTTATTTATTATTTCTCTCCCCCTCTTTGCTTTCCCCTGTTCCTCTCCAAAAGACTAACAGACACTAATCTCCTTTCATCAGGTTCCCTCCTTCCTAATTTTTTTTTCTTTTTGCACAAAATGCTCGCCACTACCTTTAACACCTTATTGTGTCTGGAGTGATAATTACTTTCAGTTGCCGCAGCTGGTGCATGGGGAGGCGTGCGGGCCCTGTAAATTGGGAATGGGCAACCTGGGTGGGATTGCAGGAAAACACAGACTTCTGCAAAATCAGAGAACACAGCTACAACAGGGATAGTTTTGTTTTTCTCATGTTTTCTCTTTTTTTTTCTTCTTTTTTTTTCCCCCGAACTCATCTTTGGGATGTATTTCTAGTGAGTCACCTCCACAACAATTTGTGGTTCCTTTGTTAGAGGAAAAGACTGGCTGATGCACGTGACAGAAAATAAGAAAAATGTGAGTTGGTACCTGACAGACTTAGTTAAATATCACATTTGGAAACAACACACATGGACATATCTGGATAGGGGGACACATGGTCTGTCAACAGTTTTTAAGATCCTCTGAGGCATTATTAATTCTTATTTTAATCTATACAGTATTCCTCTGAACTCACAGAGTCTTGATTCAATCTTTTACTTCTCTCTTGTTTTAAGTGTAGGCTTGAGAAGGAAATTTGGGCTTATCGTGAAAGTGAACACAAAGGCTGGGTTATACCTCTCAAAAATAAGATTTCCCAACCTGTATTTCCCCTTTCTTTCTTTAGTTATTATATAAGTAGTAGGCAGAAATTATAAACAGTATTATTAGTATATTTTTTATGTGAGTTTGCCTATTTCAGTCCCTCACAGCGTATTGAGATGTTTTATACTCCTACTAACAATAGGGAAGTTGGCACACACTGTTCACTACATAAAATTAGGTTTTTATGAGACTAGTTTATGCATGTTTTCTTATATTTCCTTAAGTAAGAGCTGCTAAATTATTTAATATACAATCTGAGGTGCTTTTAATAAAAGGTTTGCCATAGTCAGCCCTGTGCTGGGCGTGCTGGTTTGAACC
This sequence comes from Ammospiza caudacuta, assembly GCF_027887145.1. Taxonomy (NCBI): domain Eukaryota; kingdom Metazoa; phylum Chordata; class Aves; order Passeriformes; family Passerellidae; genus Ammospiza; species Ammospiza caudacuta. The sequence continues at coordinate 24,076,280 of NC_080602.1, forward strand.
CCTGTGCTTTGTCTGCTCTCTCATTCTGTGCTGGCGGCTGGCAGATGTTTCCCATGCCTACCTAAGGTTAGGAACAAGGTCCAGGTTTGGGATCTTTTGCAGTTTTCAGACAGGTGAACAAGAAGCATGACTAATCTGTGAGTCTCCCTTCAGTTCCCAAGCTCAGTTAGGCCGGACTTAGGGTTGGGGTCAGGAGTGCTCGGTGTCACACTCAGGAATGTCCCAGTTTCTCGTGTTGTTGTCTGTTTTCAGCTGGAGTGGGGCTGTGTATTAGAAAAAACAGGGAGGCAGCAGCCAAGATGAGTGTGGGACTTTGCAAATTCCTGGAGATAAAACAAGAGCAAAGTATCACGATCTTTGATGGAATTCTTCTTTTTGATTTGCAGGCAGGGCTCTCTGAGCCAAAGTCTGGGCCTAGGTTAAGGTTATGGTTAGGGTTAGGAAGGGTTAAGGCTTTTAAATTTGACAAGCTGGGATATTTTGCTACTTCCAGAAAAGTAAATTGAGGGAAAGTATCAGTATCTTCAAATTTCTTACTCATTATTTAAGGACTCTGTGGGTATCTGGGTATATTTCAACTAAGAGTTAATATCCCAGTTGGGTCAAGTATGCAGGGGATGGTACAGCCAGAACAATGTGGTACCCACATTCCAGAGGATAAACTGAGTCCTGACTTCAAATCATCCCTTATTTATGGGCCATTTGCACCAGGAGCTGAAAAATTAGTTGTTTTGGTATCATGGCATGGTAAACTCCTCAGGAGTATTGGGTGAAGCTGTAAGAAATTATCCTAGTTCCAGAACTGAGCTGTGACTGCTCCAATATCACTAATGGAGGCAATTTCTATTTTGTGTCCTTTGAAATATATAAATAGAGTTTCTTTTCAATGTAGTCAGAAAACCTGCCTCTTCCAACACTGGCACCTCCATGGTGTGACTGCTGGCTTTCTACCTGTATTTGGGGAAAAAAACCTCCTTTTTCTAGGTGATAACTTTATACAGAGTAGCATCTTTACTATTTGGCCCATTGTGAAGAGTTCTCTAGCTGATAAATTCTTACAGTGTTTCAAGATTTCATCACTGCATTTACACAAATCCCAAGTTCAAGTGTCATTTTCAGAGTAGCGATGACATAGACCTTTATAAAAGCATCCACTTTTTTCCTTGTGGCGAGTTGCTCTATTATAATTCCCAAATAGGCATTGCAATTCTGAGTTGCAGTCAAAAATCTTTGCTGGAGTCGAACAAGAATCCCAGGCACTTGACCAAAGCAGTATTTCAAGAATATATTGTATTTATTTGAAAGACGATAATGCAATGCGGTCATCGTTTGCTTCACTACAGGTATAAATCCTCTAAAACCATTGCAGATGTGGCAGGGATATTGCAACCCATTAACCTAACAGAATGTAACTGTTTTTCTCTAGCAAGGCTTGTCTGACTCTGTCTTTTTCTTTTTTTGCTGCGAGCGTGGTTGTATCTGTTGGCTCTGTGTGTACATTGCGGCGTTGAGTTCCGCTGTCTAGACCACCTCCCTGTGAATTAATGCTGAAATGGAGTGGCTTAAATCCCCACACCTTCCCTCCTTGTCCCTCTGTGTGCACATTAAACTCAGCCAGCTGAGATCTTACTCAGAGTCTGGCACTTTTGTGCTGCCACCCGCTTGAATGGGTATTTTTCAAGCGTTTGTGTATAACTCAGTGTGGGCATGAATGGTAGGGTCTGTCCCTAAACAAAAAATAAATTAAAAATCACTATTTATTATGGCACTTTAGTGTGTATTTAAGATTCCTCCTTGTTACTGAGTTTGTGTCCAAAATGGAACTGCTAGTCTGCATCTTTGCTGATTGTGAATATATCCACAAGGCTGAATTTCAGATGTACCCATTTATGAATCTGGCGTATATGCTGAATGCAGCATTTTGTGCAGGTCACGTGTTGTATACAAAACATCTGATAAAATGCTGCTCACAGTCTTACAGATCTTAGAAATCCTTTCCATATGTCTAATCTTAAATCCTTTCCATATGTCTCCATCTATACAGGAACACCAATTAGTCAATTAATCTGCCACCTTTATTTAATTAGATAATAAAGAAGAACTTTTTGAAGTTAAATCTTATTTCATTTTTCCAGGAATCAAAAATGACAACTAGTAGCAGCAACAAATTACAAGATAAATTTCCTAATCCACTCAGTGAATACATTAATATTACAGTATTTGCTGAGTTAAAACAAGTCCAACATTCAATATTCCCCTTCGCAAACAAAATACATTTGCACGAATCCAAATAATTTTTTTTTTTTTTTTTTTTTTTGGATAGAAAAACGTCTCTCTGTAGCAGTCCTGGAACAATTGCAAGACATTTTGACCCGTTGGTGTCCTTAGAAATTAACCCTGTGTTAATGAAAGTTCATAAGCAAGAATCCCAGTGCAATGGAAATCCTCCCATGCCCCTCAGGGCACCTCTCCAGCCGCCGAGCCGTGCTCCGCACGCAGGGCAGCCGGAGCAGGGGCCAAGGTGCTGCCTCAGTGTGTCCATCTCCATTGAACCTGTCTCATTAGCATGCCTCTGGGCTCCCCGAAGACATTCCATTTCATCTGAAAGCAAAATATAACAGAAACTGCATGTTTCTGGCTTTGCTGCTGGCAGCTGTTACCTTTCCGGGGGGAAAAAAAGGAAAAAAAAAAAAAATTAAAAATTCCTCCGCCAGGTCCAGACCTAGAATAAATGAAAATAGCTACACTGAAGCCCACAGAGCAATATCATTTTTACTTCAGCTGCAAATAAACTCAATATAGAGCCATTAGTATTTTTAAAAGGTGAAAGGGATGTTATTTGCTTTTTTCTTTTAGCTGTACAAAAAAATTACCTTTTTTTTTTCTTTTTCTCCACAAGAAAATAGTTTTCTAATAATAACCCAGTATTAAGTGTCAGGTAGCTGCTTCATGATTTTCCATGCTTTATTGCAGGCAGCTATTGGGAATGGGGTCAGATTTCCAACTCACTGCAGAAGAGCTGCCTTTATTGGGTTGAGCATTGTTGTTTTCTGTCCATGAATTATCAGTTGCTTTGAAGACTGATCACTTCCTTTTGTGGGGATACTTGAGGAACACACAACTTTCTTTTTTGGTACCTGAAGCCTTGTTAGCACGGAGCTTTCAATAACCCCCTTTGTTTGTAGGTTCAGGGATAACTGAATTTGGAAAGTGACTTTTTTCTCTGGATTTTTTTCTCTGATTTTAGAGTGAACCAAACATAAAGCAATATTAGAGTCTCTTATGCTTTCACCTTGTGTCATAAAAGAAATTACAACATGATCTGTTTTATGTGCATTTAAAAAACCCTACAGATTTCCAAATTAACTGTCCTTGGACTGATTTTTTTATAGGGACCTGAATATAGAGAAAATCTCTCAAACTCTCGAACAACTAATATGGAAAGAAAGCTATTCCTCTGGCAAGTTTTTCAAAGTGAAAAGGAGAATTTAATTGATTCATATCCAGACATTTAGATCATGCTTTGATGCAGTAGTGGAAGTAGTTTATCTGAATCCCTCTATTTAGACAGATGAAATCATAACAGAATATGTATTTTATAAGTGAGAGAAAAGAACGATCAGGAAGGAAAAATTGCAGCCAATATTCCCAACTAGAAGATGTACTTTAAGTCTTATCACAGTGGATTTTTAGGCATGAACTCTAATAGAGTTACTAACTTGAGGAGGGCTCCTTGTGATCATAAAATAAAGCACCGAGGTTTATAGGATGTGGGCCTTAGAGATTTCAAAGTTGAGCAAAAGAGATTAGTATTCTTTTTTTTTTTTTTATATCCTGCTCCTAGTTTTTCGTATTTATGTATTAAGCTGCTTGTATTAAGCTCTTTGCTAAGTAGTATTTTTGATCTATGCTGCAATTTGTCATGACATTTCTCTAGGCAGCTATTATAAAGATGTCTGGTTGCTTTTTTTCTTAAACAAGAAAGTAGACTGCAAATAAGTCACTTGATTTTTAAATTACTACCAATTAAGAAAATGGAGTGTCAGGGTCCAGAAAATTGATAGCTGAATTCTGATCTTGGATCTGGAAAATACTGAGCCATAAAATATTCATACACAGACACACAGGGAAAAAAAAAAAGCTGATGTTATGTTCATCTGACCAACATATGTTGTTTGTGAGTGTCACTGGAGTTCCAGTTTTTAGAATATGGGGAAAAAGATAATTTGAGTGAAACAGGCAAGCGAGTGCATGATCTGATGATCACCTAAACAGGTTTTAATTTAGGAACTGTTGATACTGGAGCTCCTTTCCAAGTCTATTCAGTACAAGTCAGCGAAACTCACACTGACTTCGGCAGATCTCGTGGGTTTTTTGCCAGTCTTTTCTAGCAGCTTGTCTGTTCTGCGTCCAGCCCGGGGAGAAACAGCACCTGCCTGCCTGGGTCCTTCTCTGCCTGTCTTGTCACGAAATCGCTTTTTCCCGAGCGATGCCTTTATCTTTGCTGCCCCCAGCCCGGCGGGGAACTGTCCGCTCTCCGCAGGCACCGCTCGGTCCCGTAGCTCCGCATCCCTGCATCCCGCACCCTGCATCCGTGCATCCTGCATCCCTGCATCCCTGCATCCCGCACCCTGCATCCCTGCATCCCGCACCCTGCATCCTGCATCCGTGCATCCTGCATCCCTGCATCCCGCACCCTGCATCCCTGCATCCCCGCACCCTGCATCGCCGCATCCTGCATCCCCGCACCCTGCATCGCCGCATCCTGCATCCCCGCACCCTGCATCCTGCATCCCTGCACCCTGCATCCCCGCACCCTGCATCCTGCATCCCACACCCTGCATCCCTGCATCTGCGCACCCTGCATCCTGCATCCCTGTATCCTGTACCCCGCACCCTGCATCCCTGCACCCTGCATCTCTGTATCCTGCATCCCTGCATCCCGCACCCTGCATCCGTGCATCCTGCATCCCCGCACTCTGCATCTTGCATCCCTGTATCCTGTACCCCGCACCCTGCATCCCCGCACCCTGCATCTCTGTATCCTGCATCCCGCACCCTGCATCCTGCATCCCTGCACCCTGCATCCCTGCATCCCTGCATCCCGCACCCTGCATCCCTGTATCCTGCGCCCCGCACCCTGCATCCCCGCATCCTGCATCCCTGCATCCTGCATCCCGCACCCTGCATCCCTGCACCCTGCATCCCTGTATCCTGCGCCCCGCACCCTGCATCCCCGCATCCTGCATCCCTGCATCCTGCATCCCGCACCCTGCATCCCCGCATCCCGCATCCCTCGCCCTGCTCCCCCTGCCTTGGGGAATCCCGCACACTTGGTGCTTTCTGGGCGTGATCCGGCCCGGAGCTGAGCTCGTCTGGCAGCACCCTGTGAAAAATGAGCGTTTTCAGAGCCCTCTGCAGCCAGCCAACGCTGCCAGCCCGCTGGTGTCCCCCCAAAAGCGGCAGCCCCCAAGGACAGGGGCTGGTCTCTGTTTGCAGGGTTGGGAGAGGAAGAGGAGTATTTAATTCACAGGTCGTTGGGAATTGTAAAAAAAATCGTGCAAATCGTCAGAAGGTGACAAACATTTCTGCAGTTTAATTAAAAGTCTAATTGTACCTTTCACATTCTTGCAAAAGGGAAAATGAAACAGTGAAAGCCTGTCATAATAATGTTTGTTATGAGTTTGATCAAGTCTGCTGAATTTCCAGAACTTCGCCACAGATTTCAACAGCCTTTAGGTCAGGACCCATCACATCACCTTTATTTTCTCTACCTAAGCTCTTTAATCTTTATTTTTATTTTGCTTTTAATTTTTTTTATTTGTAAGTTTCACCTTTTAATGTTTCCTCTGTGGCATATATGTATATCTTCTTGACTTCTATAACAACTCAGTTTTTAAGAGTAAGTCAGAAAGGTGGTAATTTCCATACATACATTTCATTTACAACTAAACTAAAAGAAGATTTATTGGTTCCTACCCCGATTTCAGCTGTAGTTTGGACGTCTTCCTGTACAGCAATATGTTGCCTGTGAAGGCTGCACCCCCTTTCTGTTGTTTGAACTTGATATGATGTCCAGAAAGTGAATTCTAAAAAAAGAAAAAAAAATTTAAAAAGACGGGGGGAGAAGTATAGGTTTTGTAAGATACTTTTTCACCTTTAGGTGTCATAAAATTTTTCTCAAAGCTTTGAACCGCATTGTTTCGCTAAGGAAAGGTCCAGTAGCTGAATTTATAATTAAGAGCTGCTGATTTACATTGCATTTAGCAATATGCTGGGCAAGCTTTCCCCAGCCCTGCTGGATCTGGGGTTGAGCCTTGGGAACGGAGCTGGTCAGGGCTGGAGCCACACAGACCTCTGTAGTGTGTAACATACTGTCATTAACAAACTTTCCTTGTTTTATCTGCTGTCTCAGTAGCCAGTCCGCAGTTTCCTTTCTTCACAAATGAATTGTACCATAGTCTTGCACTAAATTCGAGGTGGGGGATCTTTACTCCCTGAAATATTAATGGAGCAGAATTTTTTTTTTTTCTGTGAGACAGACTGGATTTTTCAGTGGGTTTCTTCTTCCCCCTCCATCTAACAAAGGTCCCTTCTTGTCAGTCAGCTTTGTAAAAGCAGAGGAAGCACCGAACACATTAGAAACCAAGATATGAGAGAACCCAACAAAAAACCTTCTTTAAAAAAAATACTTTTGAACTTCAGAGAGGACGCAGCGCTTGCTTTGCTGTGAACACAGGGTTGGAGAGTTTTTTTCCTTTCAACAGACATGTGTAGCACATTTGTTTCAGTTTTATATCCGCTGTCATAATATGATGGTTTTATTCGGGTTTTAAACATGCTTGGGCTGGAAACCCTACATCTTTAAATTAGGCAACCCTGGTGCCTTTGCGATTTCCCTAGCTGCACTCTCTCACCTTACCCAGGTGCATGTTAAATCAGTATTAATGACAATATCATCCTTCTGCAGTCATCTCCTGCCTGCAATTTGGTTTTAATTACCCACCACGTTGTCTTTCCCCCTCACTGACAGCCATTAAATAGGGAATGACACCAGAGCTGTGCTGGTGTCGAATAGACACTTCACCAGCGTGGTTGGTTCTTTTTTTTTTTCCTCCCTCTCCTCTTCTCTTTTCTTCTTGCCTCTTTTTTTTTTTTTCCTCTTTTTTTTTTTTTTTTAATAACTAAAAAAATCTTTCTATAAAGCAGGCTGCAGTGCCTCCTCGTGGTAGTCATCAGGAAAAAAAAAAGGATTATTTTGCTCTGGCTTGTTTTGATGGCTGAGCGATGCTTGCTTTGGCTCAGCTAGAGCTCTCGGGGAGAGGGAAAAACCAGCATGATCTTTAAGAGAGAGAGAAAAAACAGCACTTAAAGATTAAGGCCTGATTGGGACACACTGAAGTGTCTCCTCGTTGGAGTCTAACAGTAACTTTGATGTAGAATTTAAGGCTTGCCTGACAGTCTGGAGGAGCTGCTCGGAGGCAGGAGCCCAGTCAGTCCCGGATGTCAGGGAATTAATAAAGTGCTGCAGGCAAAGCTGCTGGCAGAGGTGGCCCTGCTGCATCCCTGCCTGCTGTATCCCTGCCTGCTGCATCCCTGCCTGCTGCATCCCTGCTGCATCCCTGCTGCATCCCTGCCTGCTGCATCCCTGCTGCATCCCTCCCTCCTGCATCCCTCCCTCCTGCATCCCTGCCTGCATCCCTGCTGCATCCCTGCCTGCATCCCTGCCTGCATCCCTGCCTGCATCCCTGCCTGCATCCCTGCTGCATCCCTGCCTGCTGCATCCCTGCCTGCTGCATCTGCCTCCTGCGTCCCTGCCTGCATCCCTGCCTGCATCCCTGCCTGCATCCCTGCCTCCTGCATCCCTGCTGCATTCCTGCTGCATCCCTGCCTGCCCCTCGTACCCCGTGCTCCCCTGTGCTCAGAGATTTGACAATTCTTTCATTCTCTATCTCTGTGTAGAATTGTGCATAAACACGAGCAATTTCATGCCAGACCCGGCCTTTAAAAATGAGTCTAAAGAGCCTCAAAATTCCTTTCACTTTGGCCAGTGGTTTGAAACAGCCTTGCCCTGCACCCCCTCCCCATCATTAATATTTACCCCCATGGGTAGATTTCCCTGTGTGAACTAAGTTCTCGCTGCAGAGATTTAACTTTAGGGCAATTGCATTAAGTTTTATGGTATAAATCTTGATTTATAATGTGATAACTGGTGATAGAGCCTGGTCTAAGATTTTGTCTGTCAGCCTGACCCTGTCCTGGTCCCTGTGTGAGGTCAGTTTTCAGCAAGGTCACTCAGAAGGACACTGAGAAAGAGAACTGGGCAGTGATTAGTGAACTTGCATTAGGGAAAATACCAAAATATCTCTCTCCTAGAAAACACACACACAACAAAAATTTGAAACCTTTTTTAGGAGTGAACAGAACTTTTTTAATTAAAAAATTTCTTATTCCTGATTTTCCCATCAAGGTGTTAGATTAACAAAAATATTATTCGAATGAAAATTAAACAAAAAAAATCTGGTAAAGATGGCTTATGAAACAATCACTGCCCATCCACATTTGTTTCAGACATGACAGTATTTGACCTTGTTAAATGTCAGTTGCATTGATTTGATTTGAGGGGTCTGGATTGTGAATCACTAAATACTTGCCCTGTAAATTTGTTGGCCCTTTCAAGACAATTTCTAACTGAAACTTGAGGCTTATAACAGTGAGTCTACCAGGAGGGTTTACTCTCTGATAGAGCTTCCACATATTGGTTTACAGCTGTACTGAGTCCCCTTAGAATGATTTTTTTTTTCCCTTTCCTAATATGAAACTTGATGCTTGGAAAATCTGATAAGTGAGTTTCATTTCCCTGGAAATTTATTGCTTCTATTTCCAAGTGCAAGGAAATAAAACAAGTAAAAACAATAAGCAGTCTGTAAGGAGGGTATTAATGAGGGGTCACTCTTTTCTCATGTAGGCTCAAGCTCAGGAGAAAAAGAGAAAGGAGTTGCTTTGGGGGCAATCTAAATGGCTGGTGCAGTATATTTTGCTTTATTTATTTGGTAGGATCAGCTCTGTTCTATTTCCCTCTTTAAAACGTGCTCTCCAATTCCAAGTGGGATATTTACGACAAGAAACACAAAGTCTTTTCTTCAGGTAGTGGAAACTCCTCTGACTTCAGCTCAGGGACTGGCTGATTTTTAGCTGACAAAAGACTGTTTATGCTGCTCTGAGCATCTCTGAAATCAGAAGAGCCCATTTGTATATGTAGAAAAGATGCCATAGAATTCCAGTGTCCCATCCTTATTCCAGTGGAGAGCTGCATTATGCTCCTCTAATTCCCCATTCTTTCATTTGGAAATGATGGTGTTCTTCACTTCTTCCTGGTAATTGCTGTGAAATGCTAAGGGGCTGCCAAGTTCCACTGCAGGACTCATTATATTTAGTAAGGGTGGGAAGAATTGCCATCTATAGAGCATTTTATATGGGAAAAGAGCTGGGCTTCACAACCTTGCAGATGTGCATCCCCTGTAGATCCTGTCACCAAATCAACTCCTAAGTGAGACAGACTGGTCCATTTTGGATGCAGGGAGGACAGTTTGGAGGATAAACATGATAATAAGAGACTTTAATGGAGGGAAGCTTTAGTGCTAACAATATCACTTTGATTTTTAGATTTCTTTTGTACCAATTCCCTGTACTTCCCCTTGTTTGCTTAGAAAAGTTGTACTCGTTTGGGCTGTCTTAATTTTTCTGTATTGTGCAGCAGTGACTTAGTTGTGTGTTGTAAATGTGATGCCTTTTTATAGACTCTATAGCAGGTTTATTTTTAAATGTATTTTCTCTAGGGAAGGGCACACAGTTTACTCAAAATTTACCATATGCTTTGCATCTCCAGTAAAACAGTTGTAGAAAATACCATATTTTTAAATCTGGTGAGTTGTGAAGAATCAGAGAGAGGCCAGATGAAGAACACTAGTTAGGAGGATAGATACTCAGAAACTCCTTCCCTTCCAAGAGTGAACTGCCATGAAGTAGCTCAAGAGGGACTATTGAAAACATTATTGTGCTTTTCAGGTTATAGGCCTTGAACCTGCAAACACTTGTGCATGTAAATAACTTTATATAGGTAAAGTAATTGCTTTGAACTCAAAAGGACCAGTTGCATATAGGAAGTTTTTTATGTCTGTAAGTGCCTGCAAGATTAAAACTGTACTTGGTGTTTGATTAACATTTAATCCTCCATGGCTGTGCTGCCTTAGGGACAATCCAGAGGGAGTTTCAGAGGAGGCAACTCAGGAACTGAATGTGCAGATGAGCTTTAGCTCCATTAGTTAAGCTGGGCTTAGATTTGCACTTTCAAGATGACATAAATATGTTGGGGATTTTTTCCTTTTGGTTTGATTCTTTCTTGGTTTGTTTTTTTTTGGTTTTTTTGGTTTTTTTTTTTTTGTTTTGTTTTCGTGGTTTTTTTTTTTTTGGTGTTTTTTTTTCCTGTATTTGGTTTTTTGTTGGTTTTTTGGTTTGTTTTTTTTTTAAGCATAAAAATAGAAATCAAAGCTAACTCCTCCTAGGCTGGAAGTCTGAGTTTGCGATGCATGTTGCTGTTTTAGCTTCTTTTCCTTGAGGTAAAAAGTCTCTAATTTAATTCACAACATTTTATATTTTTTATGAAGCCTTTTCCATCTTCAATACCTAAGGAAAAGTGAGAGAAATGTAGATATAGACTAGTTCCTTTTAGAAAGTAATATTGCTTAAAAAAATTATCCTTATCTTTGCTCTTTTCATGCAGCATTTTACCCAAATCAGCATCAATTTTCAGAGGCTTTTGATGAATTTAACATCACGGCTTTTTCTAAAAGGCCATAGAACACAACCCACACCCCACAGAAGCTACTGAGTTTTTCATCACGTCTATTGGAAGCTGACTTAAATCCTAGACAAGTTAGAGGACTCCTAACTACAGGAAATACAGGATTTCTTCATATGAAATTCTTTGTTTGCTTGTTAATTGTAGGACCACACAATCTACAATTACTATAAGATTTTTCTGCAATTTATTTGTCAACCCTTGAGCAGAGTTTGTGACAGTGCTGGAAAACAATGGACTTAAAGAATGTTTTGAGGAAGTGTCTGTGTTTATATGGGAAGCAGTAAATGGGCATGGGTAAGACATTATGAAGGATGAAGATGTGGAAATGCATCCTGCAGGAATGGTGAAGCACATGGAGAATGGGTGCAACTGAGCTCTTACACCCAGGGATCAGTCACTGTCCTTTTTGTCTGGAGAACTCAGGGTTCATGCTGGATTTTGGGAAAAAGCTGCTTTTTAGTGACTGAGGAAAGGCTGCCCAGAGTTTCATATTTCATCCAGGAGAAAAGGAGATTCCTGCAGATTTTCTTGGTTTATTTGATTCTAAACCACTTTTCCTCTCCTGTCTTTACACACACCTGTCTATTGACATCCTTAAAGCAATCTTTGTTATTTGGTATTATCTTTGACACTGCTGCTTTGTGCATAAAATACAAACAGTGCTGTGTTAGCCTGCTGCTCTGAGAGCCTTATCCTGGACTGTGGCTCTGTTTTTCTCAGCTCTATGTGTGCACACTTGGAGGACAGACAAGTAACCAGGGGTGAAATCCACCTCTGTGCTGGGTAAACATTTAAACTTTATGATCCTTGTCCTAGCCCCGTACATAAGGGTGAATTTCATCCTCCATAAATGTAAAGTCTTCCTGTGTTATTACAGTTGCCTCTCCCCATTTCCCATTATCTTTGAACCCCCTCTCCATCATTAAGCTTTCTTTTAGGATCCAGGAAAATGTCATTCTCTTCTCCTCTTTCTCCGACTGGCCTCTGGTTATATTAGAAAATAAAATTAATCTCAAGGGGAAAATAGCACTTAAAATTATTACTACTGTTTAGCTTACTAAAGTGATTTGCTCTCTGTGACCTGTCTCAGGCTGATCCTTGTACAAATCAAATCAGCACACAAAACAGCACTGGGAAACGGTTTCCAGACTCAGAATTTCACAGCTCCTGAACCTTTGGAATGTCACAAGCAAATCAAAAATGAACATATTGGTTTATCTGTCTCTTCAGATCCCAGACAGTGTGGGGTTTTTTTTGAAGGCACGTATTCTCCCATGCTCGATATGAAGTGTATGAATAAGCCAGCTGTAATGCTTCTGGGTGAGCCCATACCTCTGTGTTTTGCTGAGTGGGGGCTGGAGAAAGTTTCCATCCACTTCCAAGTCTATCCCTGTGTTGTGGGGGATTAATGTCACTCTGACCTCCAACAGTTTCTCATTAAGCTGTCTAAAATACGAACTCCTACCAAGCGCCTGCTCTTCATTTTAATTTGATGGGTTTGTCAGTGGGCTGGAGGAGACAGCTTGTGGATAGACCAGTCTTCCATGATAATTCCCTGAGGCTCAGCTAATTCCCTGCCAGGGGCACTAGCCATGGATGGCACAGCCCATGGAGCCTTGGGAGAGCCACGTGTCCTCTCAGCATGGCCAGAGGCACCAGCTCAGCGTGGCTGCAGCTGCAGCAGCAGCTCGTTCATTATTTCTGCCTCCCAGCTGCAGAGGAGTGGAGGTGTTGGAGCTCCCGGCAAACATGGCTGTACTGTTTCACTCTCTGAAGTAGCTCCAACCATTCTAACTTGGGTGTCTCTCTGGCATGCTCAGTTACACAGTGCAGGCACATCTCAAAGCCCCAGCCAGGAGGCCAATCCTGTGACACACAGATAACGTCACTCACATCGTTTGGCTCTGACCCCATTTCCTTGCTGACCTTGCTGGGATGCAGGATGCCGCAAGGATGACTTGTCACCTCCTTTTTCCTTGAAGTCCTTCCCATCTAATTCAGCAGCTATATGCCAATGTCTGTGAAATTTTGAGGAATGACATTACAAAATCCGTGACAACAATTGGTTCATCTTGTGATGACCTCTTGTGGAGTCATTTAGAAATCAGGCTTGATCCGTCATCTACGGCACATTCCAGGGAGAGGAAGACAGGAGTAATAATCCAAAATGTTCTTGGGCTTGGAGGGACAGTCAGCTCATGCTGAAGGACACAACAGCCTCCCACGGGCTCTCTGTGTCTGGGTGTGATGGGAGGGTCATTTACTCATCTCTTTGTGCTCACTTTCTATCTTTGTGTATAAAACCCAGCTCGTCCTTGACTCTCAAGCAGAGGCTTAGCTTTCAAGAATTGGCATTAAAACCCAAAGTATGTTATAGCAATAGGAGCTGCCCCTTATGAGAAAGATCCTAGCTTTTGTGTCACCCCATTTTTTAAATTGTCGTTCTGCACATATGGTAGACATCAGAGTGATTGCAGAGCCTGCAAGGTGCAGCTAGGTGTGAATTGTTTAAAACAGGACTGCCACCAAGTTTATATCCAGCTCCATATTTGGAAAATCTAGAAGTGATTGTTCTTCACCCCCTGCCCATGTCTAATGCATAAAATCAAAACCTTTCATGCCATTCACATTATTTTTTGTGCCGATCCTGCTCAAAGCCAACCTTTATTTTTCATTAATTCTTGCAAGGCTTGAAGCTGTTCCCAATGAAACCAATTGCCAAACTGATTGTGGAAGCCAGATCAAATCTGTAGTGTAATTTCCCCCCTGCTTTTTTATTGTCCTTGCTCCAAGTCATTCCTGTCTCATGCAAACTACAATAACTACAGCAAGCATTTACTTGTGGGAAAAATTATCTCAACTTCCTCTCTGTGCATATAATATCTAATAATGTACTGTACTGAATAGCATATTGAGAAATGTCATTGATTATTCAGAGTTTAACATGATGAGCCATTCCATTCTTCTCTTCATCGAGACCAATTTATTCTTATGCTCAGATAAAATGACAATACTCTAAATAATAAAATAAATAAACCCAGTGACCTGCTATGAGAAGGATCCCCTTTGCAATGATAGTTTTAAAAGCACTCGCATGGGTCAAGGCTTTTTCCTTTTATCCCTGTAGATTTGTTTGGTTTTTTTTTTATTTTTTGGCTTTATTATTTGGTCACTAAGCAAAAGGCTTGCTGGGTGGCTTTTTTTTAAGCTTGAGGGAGAATATGAATGTCATAAATATTTCATTTTCCTAGCACATCTTGCATTGCTCCTCACTTTCAGACCTTGCCAGCAGTCAACACAGTAGTAAATTTCAGCACCTGTGGACCTTTTTCAGTAATTTACGATTTCCATTAGATTTCCATTAGAGATGGACTAAAGCAGTTTAGAAAAGTGCTAGCACCTTCAGCCATACGGATCCTGCCTGTCTCTGAGGAGGAGGGCTGGGTTTTGCTCTCTGTGCCCATGGCTGCTGCCAAAGGTTTGGGGCTTCAGCTGGAGCTACTGGGTCTCAATGCTAGCCAAAATTCCTCCTTGGAGAGGAGCTACCATACCTGAGAAAGGAAGAGCAGGTTAAAATAGAAAATCTCAGTAAAAATTGTGCTGTTTCTCCATTTCTACCCTTGTGAGCTTGAGTGCAAATTTAGCCCACAGTGAGTGGCTTTGCTGCAAGTCACTACAAGTATCTGTAATTCAATAGCCACACATTTTTGTTGGCAGCACTCCATCCTGAGCTTCATGGGGTGCCTTTTCCCTCATTCCAGCTCTCCTCCTCACACACCTGTGGTCTGGTACAGGGCTTTTGTGGTAGTCCTTTATAAACTAGGAAATATATTGGAGGGAGGCCTTAAGGTAAGAACTTTGGGGTTAGTTTAGATAGAGAAATTGTCTTGATATTCCCTCCAGCTCTAGTGCAGGCTTACAGGCAGCCTGTGTTTGTTCCAGGACTAGTTGTGAACCTGGAAAATCTCCCACATGCCTGCCACAAAGTGAGATACGGTGGCAAATAAATCACAGTGAATAATTTAGTCGTGAATTGTCCATTGGCATTGTATCATAGCTTGAATACATTTCCCATAATAGCTCATGATAGTCCCATTGACATCCACTTGACTTTTATGAAGTTTTGCAGATTTCACTCTCATATGAATGGCTCTGACTGGCTCAGGGTTGTAGCAGCTGATTCAAGGATTGAATATTAGACTGGATATTACAGGAAATATTGCAGCCATGGCATTTTCTGGAAGCCGTTCTCGGGGTAGGACTGGAATTTTGGTTGTTCTGTCAGTTCGGTGTTCATTAATTATTTTAAGCAGCTGCCGTACACGGAGCCACCATCCCTGATGTGAAACCTTGCCTTTGTTGCCATGCTCAGGCCACCTTTCAGCTCTGTCATTTCAGCAGCCGGGCGCGCCGGGGGGCTCGGCTCGTGCTGGGATAACGTCACACTCGGAGCGCGCCTCACAATGGAGCTCAGCCAGCTGAGGAGTGACATTATCTCAGCAGGACACCTGCCCTTCACCTTCCACGGAGGGACCCACCTCGGAAAGGTCAACTCTTGCAGTTTAAAATAATATTTTAACCATTGCTGTTCAGAATTCAAAGGCAGAAGGGAGTGAATGTCAGATAGCCATGAAATTCATGAAGCTCATTACTCCCCGCAAATGACAACTGGCCCCAGACATACACTTTGAATATTCTTTTACTTAGGTTTTAAGCATGTTTTAAAAAAAGAAACAAAACCAAATTATTCAGGATATTTTAACATGAACCCCAAGTGCCAGCAGAGTAACAATTTGCATTGTAAAAATGTTATGTGTTTAAAAAAATGCATTGGTGAAATAATACACTGAGGACTTCGGCTACTTTTATCTCTTTGCTTTCTCTCTGCTGCATCCTCATGTACAGCTTATTTTGGAATAGCAATAAATCTACTTAAAAGACAGTGAGAAGGTGTCCCTGCTGGAGCTGAGCACACTGCTTGAACCAGGGGATTTGTCACAACAGTGTAGCATGTCTTCCCTCCAGTGGAGCATCAACTTCATACTTTTTGGGGTAGAGGTTTTTTAAAAAATTATCATATTCTCAAATCTTATTTGCCTTCTAACCTGAAATATAAAACTGAGAAAGCCCCTTTGTGAAGTTAGAAATGGCCAAATAACTCACACAACTCCTTTTCTGTTCCTTTTTCCCTTGATATGAAGGACCTGGCTCTGGGAGCTCAGTTCATGAAACAAATGTTGTTTGTGGAAAATGGAACACATTCTCCATGTATATTTGAAAGTATTAAATTTGCACCTTATTTTTTTATCATTTATGCCACTAAAGCACAGCTGCAGAGATGGCAAAGGTAAAGGAAAAAAAAAAGTGATTTATCACTGTTTTCTTTGGTTTTACTGCTGATGCAATTCCAAAGAAATTAGTGGAGTCCCACCAGCATGAGTCAGCCAGCGCTGAGCCACGCTGAGGCATTTTGCTTTGAGAATCTGGCTCAGTTCTTCTGGGAAATGTTTCTCAGTATCAGCTCAGCATGACCAGGGCATCAACTGGCTTTTGGATAGAGTCTGTCTTCAGGGGTGAGACACACCTTTGATTTGAATGATGCCTCCTGCATTGTTAGATGGAACAGCAAATGGAAGGCAATAATTCTGCTTTAAGGAGTGGCTGGGAGAGCAGATGAGCCTCACTTTTACAGATCCCATTTCCACCTCTCTGCTCTGTCGTTCTGCCCATCACGGCACTTCTTGGAGATTTTGAGATACTGAAGGATGACACAAGGGGTTTTTGTTTCAGTGTTTTCATAACATTTCTAGATTTGGCTAAAGAATTGAATTGGATTTTGCAAGATTTCTGGCTCAAGTTTTTAAGCCAACTTGGCTATGTTTTTATAAGTTCCTTCTCTTAAAATTCCCAAAGGAATCAAAACTGCAGAGTTCGTGGAAGTCTTCCATTAGTCATCACGATAAAAGGTTATTAATCATAAATGCCTTTATGTTCAGAATTAATTTTTTACTAATTTTGTACTAAAGTATAAACTGTCTTTAGGCCTGCTGAATAGAAATGAAATTGGAGTAACACCTATTAAGAAAGACGCTTAAACAATAGTTGTCAAAAGAGCATTGTCTTAGAAATGGATTAAAAGAAGCGGCTCTGTTTTCTTCTAAAGGAGAACTATTTTCACTGAGCTTTTTTTATTGATGAATTTCCAGAGGCCTGGAGTTGTGGATTATTTTCTAGTAATCGATGTCCATACTTCATGTATTGTCTTTCCTACCATGTTTTGAAACATTATAGAACATGTCAGCAGAAATCCATAAAAAATTCAGTTGATAGTTGAAAGCATAGAATTAGTCAAAGAGGGGTTTTTTACAGGGACAAAAGACCCTTGAGGAGGGGGATGTGTGTATTTTTATGTGTGTGTCAGGTAAGACATGCTCTCAGCTCCTCTCTAGTGTGCCAGTGCAGCCTTGGACTGATATCCAAACACCCAATTTGGCCTGGAAAGGAGGTGGGCCATGTTGCATCACTGCAGAGTCTTTCTTCAGGCAAGTTTTCTTCCTCTGTTTTCCATGAAGCTGTTTAATTCATAGAGCTTTGATGTTTAAACTGATCCTGACCTGAGTGAGTACTTCAAAAAGGGAAAATTAGCTGCTTGGAAAAATAGAACGACTTAAATCTAGCAATTTGGGACACACATGTTAAGGTCCCACTGAACTTGTGTTGACTTCTTCAACTCTTTTTGGTATTAATTCCTGATTGACTTATAACTAGAGAAAGGTGTTAATTTTCAAAACTTCAGGAATCTCTCCTTATTGATCTGTCTTTGAAACATTGTCCCTGATACAAAAAGAATCCATCAAGACAAGGGAGCTGCTCTAAACACAGGGCATAAAAGACTTTGATTAACTTTATTTTGGCTTTTACTTACCTCTAATGAGTAAAATGATTAATTGAATAACACTCCCTGGCTTCACTATAGTTGATGGTCCATAACAACTCCCCTGGTTCTCATAGTTTATAATTTAGCTGTCAAAATATTCTCTAGGTTAGATCTTGAGAAGAAAGGTCTTGACTTTGCTTTTTTTTTTTTTTTTTTTTTTTTTTTTTTTTTTTTTTTTTAACAAAGCAAATCTACTTCAACTATTTGTAAGTTATTGGAGTCAGTTGAAAACATACCACTTCAAAATATGTGCCTGGTCAGTGTTAGGTAGTTATTATTTTGGGAGGATAAAAATTTAATACATCATTTCAAAGTATTTTAAATGTGCAACTGATCTTTGCTGTGATTTATTATAGACTGGGATATAAATATATTGTCAGA
Source organism: Ammospiza caudacuta (assembly GCF_027887145.1). Taxonomy (NCBI): domain Eukaryota; kingdom Metazoa; phylum Chordata; class Aves; order Passeriformes; family Passerellidae; genus Ammospiza; species Ammospiza caudacuta. The sequence continues at coordinate 24,094,462 of NC_080602.1, forward strand.
GATTTTCAGACTCTACTGTGTATTAATCGTTCTTTTTGAAATAGCTCAATTGATACATTTTTTTGGCAATGTTGATATTTTGGAACTTTTTAAAAGTATTGTTTATAAGTCTTGTCTTTTTAAATTGCTTTTGTTCAAGATCTACTTCATAAAGATGTATTTGGGCCCTGATGGGAAGACAAGTTTCCTTCAAGGCAGGCTTCGGTTTTAATGCTGCAGGGCTCAGCTTTGAGCCGAGTTTATCGCAGTTGATAAACTAGGATGAGTTTATCCTCATATCCCAAAGTCTGAGTTTTTCTGGAGTGAACACATCTTTCCCATGTGTCCTAGCTGTTCTATCCCATCACTTCTGAGGCCTTTCTGCTGATTAAACTCAGGCATCTGTTCCTAGGCACTCTTGTTTCCAAATGGGTCTTTCCTATTCAGATCCTATTGCTGCCCTTTGCTTGATTGCAGTTGCTGATGGGCAGATCCAGGTGTTGGAGCACTGGCTGTGGCTCAAAAAGAGAGACTTTCTCTCACCTTTAAAAGCTTCCTGGAGGTTCAGGGTAACACCTGAGCAGCTCAGGAAAAGGTCCAGCCCCAGCTGTTTGCCCTCAGCAGATGGTTGTGTGGGCTTGGATGTGTTTTGCTGCTCGCAAAATCAGACCCGTGCAAAAATGCAAATCCCTCTCTTCTTCTCTTTTAACAATTTTTGATGCTCCTTACTGCTGTTAAAATTAAAGGTAATTTTGCCCACATCTCTATTGTTTGACTTGATTTGGGTTTTTTTTTGTAATTAAAAATATTTGATTAATTATGCTACAAGTATTTCCTTCCATTACTATACCCCTCTTCCATTATGTTTTGGATTTTATTTTTTTTTTTAGTTAATACTAAGTTTTCTTTATCTTTTATATCAGCTTTCAAGGAAAAAAGTCCCAAAGTTTCCTACATTTTTAACTTTGCATCTAATATCTCAATTCTGTTTTGACATATTAAGTGTGTGTGTATGTTCAAGATTTCTTACTTCGTTCTTATTTCTGGTGGAATTTTGCCATAAATTCTGTGCGTCAAAGGGAATTTGCAGTTTTAAATTTGAAGTCTCTGCTGCTTTTATTAAGCCAAATCTTTGAAGGTGCTAACTCCTCTCAAAATCTGTAATTTTACTGATAACAGAAGGTGCTTATTTTAGTGTAGAATGTTGTATCTTCCTGTCTTTTTATTCACTCATTTTACTAAGATAGTAGGCAAAGGACATCCCAACAGAAAAATTAGGTGGAGGAAAAGATCCTTCATAAATGCAAAAAAACCTCCCAAATTTCCTACCCAAAACCTCAATATAAAACCCTACATTGTAGATATAAATTTCCACACATTGGACCAAATTCTTGTCCACCTAAAATTAATATCTATGGCACTAAGGTTTATTAAAGTAGTGAAAAGTTTTGCACAGCTATCACACACTGCAGAAATCCTATTTAGCACTGTAATAAAACATAAAATAAAACTGTCTGTACTTCTCTATGTCAAACCAGCTCTTTTAGTGCAGCACCACTTCCTAAAAAGAAAAAGAGAAAATAAATCTGGTTCTAGTCTCTGTAAAGCTATTTTACAATAAGATAATATAAAATTATTTTATGAGAAGATAATCTAAAACTATTTTATGAGAAAATAATCTAAAAGTCTGTCCAGAGATTATCAGTAGAATCAGATCACTGATAGGAAGACCCCACAATGAGACACAAAGCCATTTTTGGTCTCATGTTATACATGATACAAACCTGGACACGAGAAAATTTTATAACAAAACCAAATTGTTGTCTTGAATTGCAGGGAACATCACTTAAAACATCACTTAAACCCACTATCAGTGGGTTTTAGATGCAGACAAGAAAAATGTCCTTTCTGAGCATGGCTTTCAAAGAACCCTCAGGTTTGAAGTGAGCTGATGAGATCAGGCTGTAATGTGAATTCAGACAGGTTCCTTAGGTTTATTCACAGGGATGATCCATTTCCCACCTCACCAGCAGCTTTTCCAAAGCAGTTCATGATTCCTCTTGAGAGCTGGTCTTTTTAACTGTGCCAAATTATGTCCAATGAAGGAATTCTGGGATCTAAAGTGATGCAAACTGGGGAGCATGAATTTTCCAAAATCAATTTCTTTAATGAATATGAATACTTGAATGTGTCTTAAGCTGTAACATTTTCAGCTCTCAATTTACTATATTTAAATAATCAAGAACTGCCAAGTAGGCCTTCTCATCTGGTGATTTGTAGCAGTCCACACAGAGTTGGTGTGATCACTACTACTGTTGAGATAAAACATGAAAAGTCTGTGAGTAACATCTTGTGCCAAAGTGAACTTTACGGTTAATAAATTCAGCAGTTCAGAGGTTATTTAGTCAGTAATTAAATGTAAGAGTCAATATTTAAGTCCAAGAAGAAATCTTGAGAATCTTGATCTTGTTAAACTCCTATCTCAATTACATGATCAAAGCCAGCAGAAGTATTTTTCTTTGCAAGTATCACTTTCAAAGTCACTGACTCTTCTTCCACAGGGAGTTTGGTTGTTGACTTGAGCTGAAGTAAGTTTAGATCAACACAGAGCTATTTTGAAAAATCCTTCCTGATACTTTTTCTCACTAGAGACATCTGAACCTTCTGAGGTTAACTCATCCCTGTTTTGGAGTCATCATCATGCTTTATAATCCCTCTTCTCCCTGTTCTCAATCAAAGTTGTTTCAAATGGGAGAGAAAAAAAAATTCAAAGCAATTTAATCTTCTTTTCTTTCTTTTAACAACTAGAGTAAGCAGCAGATTTATTGAAGTTGCAATCAGATTTGTACAGCAATATTTCTTGTCCCTCTAAGTGTTATCAATTGTATAATTTTTTTTTCTTTGATTTCCCGTTTGGTTATGATAAGGAGAGGTGGCATAGGACAGAGGCTTCCTTGAGTTTTTTGTTTGGTTGGATGGGGTTTTCCATAACCACAGTTGTGTTTGGGCCATGATGCCACCTGATACTGTGAGAACACTCTGAAGAAAATTCTCTTGGTAAGAGGGACCTTGTGGCTAAAGAAAAATCATCTTTCTACCTGGTCAGAGAATGAATTGAAAAGCTGACTGGATTGAATTTGAGAGTGTTGACTCAGACACTTCTTTCTTATTCTGAATGGAATTTTCCTGTTATAGATACAATGTTCAGAAGGACTCCCAGTGGTGTAAGTAGTGGACTTAGAAATGTCGAAACTTCAGAAAGTTTAGAAAAAATCCATGGGCTAGTAATGCCTGCACTCACTGAAGGTACCTGGTTGATATTCATTTCTTTGGAAACAAATATTGGTATTAGAAACATTGAAGAGAGTAAAATTGGGGCTGGATCTTTGGCTGGGATAAAGCAGTATACTGCTTTTAATTCCAAATATTTGAAATTGTCAGTGCTGAGCTTATTGTGAAATGACATCTGTCATATGGAATCTGAAAAAAACACCACCTAAACATACAGACTCTTTCATTCTCATCTGATCCAGCAGACAAAGCTGAAATGCTTGCATCAACCAAGAAATCAGATCAATAATATGCTTTCAGTATGGCTTATCTCTGTTCGTTTTAAAGTAAAGCCCAATTCACATCCTTCCCTGTGGTACATACAAACACTGAATATTGAACTTTCCTTTTTCCCCAGTGATTTTCCTTTAACTTCACTCAGCCAAACTCCTGCTTGGGTTTTTTTCCTGCTATGTCTTAGTTTTCCCTTCAAGGCAGTTAAATTATAACATGCACCTGTCTCCTCTCCCATTAATCAGACTCCTAGTAAAACAGTTGTACAAATTGTACAAATACTAAGAATCTGCCTACTTGCATATGTTTACCTTGGAATAAGTTCACATTGATGTTTCCATAATGGTTCACATTCTCTTATTTTCTTTTTTTTTTTTTAAAGAAATTCTTGACATGAAAAAGGATATTTGTAGTTAGTTTATGTTTCTGTGAGTGATAATTAACTGCATGAAAATAATGCCCTACCAAGATATGCCAAGCATTTTTTAAAGGAGTTTTCTAAGCAACAAATATCTGATTTATGGCAACTGGTGTCCTTGAAAATTAAGGAATTTTTTTTTTCCAAGTTTCATAATGTATTTAGAGGAGCTATAATCTGCTGTGTATTATGCAAATTGTCAGCATCCTCTTATCTTTTCCCCCATTTGTTGCACCCTTCACGGGCGCTTCTTGGCTGTGCCTGGGTGAAGGATAATTCGAGTGCCCTCTAGCACTTCAGCGCATGGTGTTGCACAATCAGGGAATCTGGTGTCACATTAAGGCAATCCTTATAATATAATCAAAGTTCTGATGTTGTACTGTCCTCTAGATGAAACAAACTAATGAAATGTATTGACCCTCCTTGCGCGCTTCTGAGGCGAAATGACGAGGCCGCATTGAAACTACATGAAATACATTGACATTGATTGTGAAGTCTGCCTTCCCAGAGTCACTTTGGTGGCTGATTAAAGTGTCACATTGACAATATAGCCCCTTTTGAACAGGAAATTAATACCAGCCTGGTGGCAAGGAATGTTCTTCCAGGCTGTAGCTCGCACTATCACCAGTGCTCAGAAATGAGTCAGAGGCTCGGCTATTCCAGCGTGGCACGCTGCTTTCCCTGATTATAACAAATGGATTGAAATTGCAACCACCACGAGGCAAAGAAAAAAAAAAAAAGGGGGAAAAAAAAGAGCTTGTGACATTTTATGTTTATTCTCATGATTCAATATGCGTATTACTGATAGGAATTTCAACACAGCCTTAACATGAACTATGTGTTTTCAGTCAGTTAAAGCTCCATTGAAAGTAGGAGTCACATTAGCTATGTCTTTCTAATCCATCTATCATCTGTTTGAATACATAAAAGCCTTTGTTTTACTATGTGGCTGATGTATGCACAAGTTGGGGGAATTTCTATAGATTGGGATATACAAGCACAGGAAAAAAATGTGTGTTTGACAGGCAGAGGGAGAGAAAATTACATATTCAATGCATGGTGCAATGCTAAAAAGGAAGGAATGAAGCAGGTGGAGTAGCAGTGGAAGCTTAAAGACAGGATCATCTCTGAGATCTTAGGGCCTGTTTCTCCATCCCAGGAGCATCCTTTATAAACAGCCTAATGTAGGAGAAATTGAAGGAATGGAAAGGAGCTGTGACATGGGAAACAAATATTTATTCATTACTAAGTGAGAATCTAAACTGGGAAATTATACAGATATAGAAAACAGACAGCAGTTCTGTCTTGGAAAGATGAAAATCTGGGCCTGTCACCATCTCACAGTACACTTCATCCCTTTTTCCATTAAAGGAAGATGCATTTTTGAGCACTGTGTTATCCAGCCATCATTTCCTTTCTTGAAATGAACTTTGCACTGGAGTTTAGTGAGCTACACTGGTTCATACCAACTGAGACTGTGACTCCACAGGCTCTGTCCTCTTACACCTATTCCCAATCCTGCAGCTCCACAATCCTCCACAGCACTGTTCCTTATAAAATTCTCACTCTGAGTGCCCCAGGTCACAGTCATCTCTTCTGGGTCTTAGACCCAATTCTCATCATGTTTCCCTCCTGTCTCTGGGCAGAGTTATGCAGGAGTGTGGAATGGGAAGGAACAGCTCTCTTGTAAGATGTTTAAGTGTGATGCTGGAGAATAGGCTGGCCAAAGAAAACTGATCAAGGCTGGAGGAGTTAGGAGGGAAAAGGAGGTAGTAAAAATTCTTGCCTGGCAGTCCAGCATGGAAGTTTTTTTGGCTCATTAATTTGTAAAATTGTTTGGGGACTTTCTAGAAGGTAACACAGGAGTGCAAAGCAACAATATGGCCATTAATAATAGTTTTATTACCAGTTAGCTGTAGAGATAATTCCTACATATTTCTTCCCACAGAAGGAGTTCAGCATTCTCTCTCTGTGCACAGCTGCTCTGAGCTAGGGCTGGCCAGAGAGCACCCCAGGAAAAGATTTCTGTCAGAAAATGCTCAGCTAGGCAAAAATACAGTGTTTTATGGACATGCTCTGACCACAGAAACTAATCAGGCCTGTGCTGGAGCCAGCCACACAATAAAGAGCCAAATCTGGTGCCCCAGTAACCCGAGTGCCAGGCTCTCAAAGCCAGGGCTGTGTCCTGGGACTGACAGCCTTGGGCTCCCCAGATTCTGGCTCTAAACTCCTGCAGAATCCTGGAGCTCTGTGCCAGCAGCCCAGCACTATGAATGCTCCAGATGCAAGAGCATCCAGCTGTTTCTTGACTGGCTCAGCTTGAGTCTGGCAGGCCTGCCCCTCCTGCCTCAGCCCCAGGGGACCCTGCTGGGAAGGATCCCATGGGAGCTTTGGGCCCTTCCTGAGGGCTTTGGTGCCACACAGGAGCTTTGGTCTTTGCCTGAGAGCTTTGTGCCACACAGGATCCCCCAGGAGCTTTGTGCCACCTGAGAGCTTTGGGCCCTGTCTGAGAGCTTTGTGCCACACAGGATCCCCCAGGAGCTTTGGGCCCTGTCTGAGAGCTTTGTTCCACACAGGATCCCCCAGGAGCTTTGGGCCCTGTCTGAGATGAGAGCTTTGTTCCACACAGGATCCCCCAGGAGCTTTGGGCCCTGCCTGAGAGCTTTGTGCCACACAGGATCCCCCAGGAGCTTTGGGCCCTGTCTGAGATGAGAGCTTTGTGCCACACAGGATCCCCCAGGAGCTTTGTGCCACCTGAGAGCTTTGGGCCCTGTCTGAGAGCTTTGTGCCACACAGGATGCCTCAGGGCCTTTGGTCCTTTCCTGAGAACTTTGTGCCACCTGAGAGCTGACACCTGAAGGGCCCACGATCCCTCAGCCACCCCCAGATCCACCCCACTGCCCTGAAGCAGAGCCATCCACCCAGCCTGTGTTCAGTGTGGGAGATTTGCTGGAGGGGTGGAGAGGGTGGGAAGCCTCTTTCTAACTCGCCTCTTCTGGAGTCTGTGGCTCCTTGTTCAGGAACATTGTTGTTACTTTCAGTGCTGCTCCTGCTGTTGATCTTGGCCTTTGCTTCTATGATTTCTGTTCCCCGCTGCACTACTTAGGTGAACAATAAGTTCCATTTCCAGCAGTGGTCGGCCTCCTCTCTTACCCCTTGCCTGCAGGAATTTCTTTTGTTTGGTTTGATATTTTTAGTCACGCTGTGTTGTAATAATAAGAACAAGACCACGGGCACGCGAGATTCCAGCCTTCCTTCAGTTGCCATGGCTTGCCTTTGCACGTTGTTATTGCTTTGGATGAGCTGCTGCTGCTGCAGCCCCACTCCTTGATTCCTACTTTAATACTGTTCCCTGCCTCACTACAAAGTGAACAGCAGTGCTTGTTCTCTCTCTCTGACGTTTTGAATCCACCCACAAACCCATTATTTTCTGTAATGGCCAAGACCGGTGTAGGAGGGGGGAAGGAGAAATGAAAAGAGGAAAAAATAAATAAGGATAAAATCCTGTGTGCTTTGTGAGTGTTCCCTGCACTGCAGAAAGTGCTTGTGCACCTCGCTGGATGTGCAGATCAGGATGTGACCCTGAGCTCCACGTTTACACAGAACGTGGTGTGCTGGGAATGAGGAACACCGAGGGGTCAGACAGAGCTGGAATCTCTGGTGTGTAAGAAATCATGTCCTGTGGTTGTTTTTAAAAGCTGCGGAAGGTGTGGTGCTGGTACCAGATCATGGATGTGCTTAGAAGAGCCTTGTGCTTGTGGAGACAAAGTCTGAGGGAAAAATAAACCAACATCAGCCCACCCTGCCTGTCAGCCTGGGTGCTGAAGGGGCACAGACTTGGCAGAGGTGCCAAGGGCTCAGACAGCCTTTGCCACCACCTTTGATGAAGTTCTGGTATTTGATGGAAGTTTCTAGCAGTGTTTTTTCTAGCTGCTCATTTTATGCCATTGATAAACTGATTTTTAAATTTTTTAACATATCCTTTCATTCCTACTTCTTTCCTTTTTCTTTACACTTTTCCAACCTTATCTCTGTCTGATAGAAAGGTTGAGTAACAAAAATCTGAACAATTAACATCTAAGAAAGTTCCCTCAAAGTATTAATTTTCAAAACTTTCCTCTCTGTGATTTTAACTAAGAAAAATTAAAAGACCACCAGGTTCCTGGTACAAAGTAGTGAAGCTGCAATACACCTTGTTTTCCTAAATTTTGGGGTAAAAACAGTTCACTTTATCACATGAGTTGTTTATCCTGTTTAAAAATATTTTCTGCACTAATGAAGCACTTTGAATACTTCAGTAGAAGGAAACTTAAACAAAATATGTGAGCTAGTGCTGAGATCCCTTTGCTAGGCCTTACTGTGTGCCATATATCATGTCCTGCTCTCCTTCTCCACCAGCTTGTCTTTCATATCTCATTTTAAAAACAGGGAATTGGATATTATATTACTTAACAAACAAGCAAACCAATCCATGTGTATAGACATATCTATCTATCTATCTATCTATCTATCTATCTATCTATCTATCTATCTCTTTGTATATATAAAATAAAGATCTGGTTTTTCCAGCTGTGGAATATTTAGCTTACAGTACAAAGCCCTTCCCTCCATATGTAGGTGTAGGCTGCTGCAAGTCTTTTGGCTCTGTTTTTATGATGGCTAGCACAAAAGAGTACCTATTTCATCTATGTAATTCTTCACCTTTTGCACTAAGGGAGCTTCCTTGGAAAAGACTCTAACATTTTTCTGATTGCTCTTGTAAGCAATCCAAAAATCAAGGAATCTTATGTAGTTTTCTTTAATGCAGTCTGGATGATGAATTTACATCTATATATCAGAAACACTGTCTTCTGCCCTACATTACTAATGTCAGAAAATTGCCACTATATAATTCATCAAAGTATTTCTATAGACTCCCCCTTTATTATCTCTTTTCTTGCAAACGGAATAATTTGCCTTCATTCTATGTCAACGAGAGGAACTTTAATCTTGGATACTGCTGCATAAGGTGCTGTACACATTAAAAGAATGGCAAGGTAAGAAGGGAATAGGCCTGGATAAAAATATAGATTAGGAGCTATTTATTAGCAACTGTGAACATGGCAACAAAAGACTTTTTAAAAGCAGCTTGGAAATTTTGCTTGAAACGGTCACATAATGAAAGTATTTTTGCACTGTATGTGTTTTAATCAAAATTATTTTCCTAGAGTTTCTTTTACACTGAAGAGTGTATGCTGAATTCTAAGTTACACTTCTTTAGAAATGTGTGGAGCCATAAAGTGGATTTAACTGTGAGAAAGGCTCAATATCTCATAGTCATATTGTACCTTTCACCCTAGAATATCCTAAAGTACTTTTCACACCTAAAAACCTGATATGTAATTGCACCTGCTTCAGATATGAAATGCAGCAGTTGTTTAATGGTGCACAGAAACACTAGACAAGGGTATGAGGCCAGAAATTGAAGAATACAATATCCAGCTGAAAATCCAGGTGGGATTTAGGATGGGAGGATGTAATTGCTTCAATTAGAATTTTGTGAGAATAATATATTTAATAGGTGCAATTCCTGGCCCTATTGGAGTCAATGAGAACATTGCTGCTGATTACAAATGAGCTTAGAACTCCTCTCATATCTCTACCTTTATGAAAAGTTTAATGAAATCCTGCAGTCAGAATTGTTTGCAGGGTTTTGATTTTCTCATCTCCACCAGAAGAATCGGCTTGATCCTCAGCACGGCATTATAGCTATGAAATCTTGTTAGGCGCCTCTTTTACACCCCTGAAAGGGAGGGGAGAATTGGATCCAGCATCTCCTGTGGCCTTTCCCACCAGCATGGGATATTGGTTCATTGCAGCTCAGATAGAAATGTCAGCTGCAGAATCAGCCTGACGCACACAGCTGTTCCGTGGAGGTTTCCAGTAAAAAAGTAATTTCCCATACAAGTACCCTGGCCCATGGCTCCTGTGCTGTGCTGGGGAGCTCTCACGTGGGCAGCTTTTATGACTGTCGGCTGTGTTTTTAAATATCAAATGTTTCTCTTCAGTCACTGTAGAATGTTAATAGGTAACAGGGAGGGAAGGACTGTGATGGCATAGATGCACAGGAAATATAAGCTGTGAAGATTAATCTATTTCTGTGATGAATAAGGAAAATATTCTATTCTATCCATTCATCTGCCCTTTCCCCTTCACTCCTTCCTGTTTTCCCCTTAGTTCTTCCAGGATCCAAAAGGTTTGATGCTGATCTTAATGAAAACCTTCCATTGATTTGATTTAGATACTGAGCTGTGTAATGCCAATACCAACCTGTGAGCTGTTTGCTTCCATTTAAGCATTCATCCTAAAGTGTAAAAAAAAATAAAAAAGAATAGGTTTAAAAGTATATACTTGTGTCTCCCACTTCACATATCTACAGGCATGTGCTTTCACTGCCTCACAGCTCTGCAGTGGCCTTACCCTACTGAAGCTATGTGGTTTGTGGACAAAGCTCTCTGAACCCAGCCCAGAGGGAGTCTGTGGGTGTTTGTGCTCTAGACATGTCCCAGGAAGGACCTAGAGGGAGTCTGTGGGTGTTTGTGCTCTAGACACGTCCTAGGAGGACCTCAGCACAGCTGGGATGATGCAATGGATGCCTGAGCCCCCCCTGGATGAGTAGCTATGGATGCCTTTGCTCTGGGAGATTGGCTTGCCCCATCGAGGTGGAGCAGTGTCACCCCCAGACCCTGCTCTGCAAAAGGAACAGTGATTGGAGCAGTGTATGTGAATATATTTTTCTTATATGCTATCCTGGGAATGAGACTGCCATGCAGGAAATAGACTGAAAATTTCCTGTTAGAGAAAGCCCTAATTCTTAGCATTAAGTTCTGCCCTTGCATTGCTGCAGGGGAATGTGATGGCAACAGAGGAACTCTCCAGGTGTGTGGACAAGCACCCCAAACACTGCCCTAGAACTGATCCAGCAGGATCCCACCCAGATCCTCTGGGAAGGGCTGTACCCTCATGCTACATGAGCAGAGCTGGAGGCTGCCAGCACTTACATTCAAGAAGAAAGCAAAGCAAGCAGGAGCCTCCAGTGATGGAGAAGAGCTCAGGGCTCTCCCCAGTTCCAGCTGGATGCTGTGCTCAGGTCCAGCCCCTCCAAAGCCCTGCCATGCTGCCAGGGAAAAGACATTTCCTTCCTTTCCCTCAAAGATAAACACCAAATTTTTAAAAGTGATTTACTCGAAAGCTACTACCAATATTTTTTCTCATTTCATGCTCCAGCTTGCTTCTAGGTTGTTGATGTGATTTTTTTTCCTTTTTTATTTTTTTTTTAATTCATAACACATGGACTCTTTCAAAAACATCAAGTATTTGAGATAAAACTGCTTTCAGCCTATAGCATAAAATGTAGGGCTACATGAAAGTAAAAAAGGCTGAGAGCTTTTCAATCAATTTGATGAAAAATTTAAGTTAATTAAAAGAATGCTCAATTTTTCCCTAGAAGGCGACACTGATCTTTATTATTAATGCATACCAGTGTTTCATAACTGTGCATAATAATGACCTGTAACATCAGGCACAGCTTCATCCCCAGCTTAATTTGTTACAAAATCTTTTTTGGTATTCTTAAAGCATGCCCTTTGCCACTGTATCTCTGATGCTCTTGGGCTAATTCCCAACTCCTAAAGGACGTCTTATTTTATGCTCACACCTGAGAATTAATTTATCAGATTGTTTTTTTTCAGTTTAAAGCTTTTTAAAAAATAAAAAAAAAAATTTAAAGGCATGTAGAGACACTTCACTGCTTGGCTTTCATATCACTTTTTCAGTATTCAGATTCAATTAGTGGAAATAGAAGTAGGGGAATAATATTCATACAGGCTGTAGATGTGGAGTAGGAGAAAAGGAACAGAAATTGGTCTTTGAGTCATGGACACAAGGTTTCATTTTCTTCCATGTGCATTAGTGAAGGAAGTGCCTATCCAAGATGGGAGGAATGTATGAAGAGGGATCTTGGAAAATCCACTGCTAAGTGTGCCTCCATTGCTGTTGTTTTCCACATTAGTGCATTAATTGTTAACTCAAGTTAGTAAAATTTTTTATTTCAGAGTTGGTAGCTAAAGCCCAGTTCCTGCTCTGTGCTTACACCTCTGCTTACAAGGAATAGAAGTCCTCCCACCTTGCCTGAGCTCCACCTCTTTAAGATTCCATCCAACCTCAGGAAGTTTCCCTGCAGGATTTAACCGTGGACCACCAGCCCAGTGCTTTCCAGATGGATTGAGGTAGATGGTTTTGCAGAGTGTAACTTGGATTTACCAGGAGCTGAATATCCCTTGTGTTCAAGGAGTTTAAGGTGATGAAACTTCCCAGTTGGAGGCCTTGTTTGATTCCCTGCAGTATGAGGAATGAAATCATGGCAAGGCATACATCTGGGGTGGTGCAGGCATGACATGCAAGCATTCCTTTGTACTGGGGGAATGAGAGGAATAAGATGAGTGCTTCTGCTTCAGTAGAGGAGCCCTTAAAGGCCCCAGAGTCTGGTGTTCCCTGTGCTGTCCCAGGAATAGGTGCAGGGATGGAGCAGCATCCAACCTGAGCCGTTCGCAGGATAGGTAGACATGAGGCACAAAAGAGGTGCCATCACTACTGAACAGGGATACAAAGGGTGGGAAAAAAAATATTTGAAACTTTTGTGTTTTAAAGAACCAAGCTGAAGACTGTTTTCTTGCTTTTCTTAATATATATTCCTTTTACTTCTAACATATATACTGCAATAAATATAGAAGAAGGTAAACAGAATATTTCTTTTCCCCTTTAATAAATATGGAGCAGACATACAAGTCCTCAATGAGGAAGAGAACCAAAAGAAGGAGGGTGGGAATAAAAGTAAATTCTAGGTTATGCAGCATTTATCAAGGAGATGGAAAAAGCTGGGAGTTGAAAGCAAGATTTAATGACAAGAGATGGTGATAAAAAGTTCATAACACCTGAGTTTTATGTTAAGACTTGTAATCAAGAATCCCTTGGCCAAGTGGTTGTCACTGGCTACACATCAACACTGCCAGGGTCTGAACCAACCTTTGTTTTGCCCAGGGGCTCTGGTGTAGCCATGGCTGAGTGGGGAGCAGTAGGACAGATTTACATGCAGAGCTGTTTGAAATCCCCATTTTGCTTCAACTGAAATTTGGATTGGAAACTTGCCGTCTTACAAAAAAAAAAAAACAAAAAACAAAAAACCAAAAAAACAAACAAAACAAACAAAACAAACAAAAAAAAAAAAAAAAAAAAAAAAAAAGGAAAAAATAAAAAGAGCTCTGTGTTCCAGGGGGTCTTCCTGGTTCAAGCCAGGGGCTCCAGTTTCTCAGCCTTCCCCATCCCTGGGGACTGCTCCAACCCCAAGTGGGTCATTTTGCTGTGATAGACTTCCTCAATCTGTCCTGCCAGATCTTTCTGCTTTGCATAAATAATTGAGCATTCATTAGAGCAGGGTCTTGAGCTTGGCTTTCCCACAGCTGAGGTGAGTGCCCTGACCACCACACTATTGATTTTCCTATCCCCACCGATCAATCTTTCATTGATCTCATTGGTGCTAATTGGCAAAGGGGGTGCCCACAGGATGTCTGGTGAGAGCAAGAGGCACACGTAACCCCTATGAAAATAATACCATGCATTTCCCAGTGGCAATGACAACACTGCTCTGTGAGACCTGTGTGTGGCATAGCTTCAGGTGTCCCATCTTGCAGGAGATCAAACATCCTCTTTCTAACATTTCCGGGGGAAATGGTGTTGCCATTGGACATAACGTGCAGTAATTGTGTATCCTCAGTAAAAACATTTCTGCCTAATCATGAAAAGCACAGTTGAGCTAGAGTCTGAACTGACTCAATTTATGTAACAAGATTCCGCTGTGTTTGCCCAAATTGGCATAGTTCCTCTCCAAGGGACTGAAAAATGACGGCAAATCCAGCATGAAGCCTGTTGTTAGAGGGAGTGTAGGGAGCAGCACAAGTTTATTGTCAGCCTTCAAGTGTGCCTTTAGGTGGTCACCACATCCTGAGATGCTGCTGATAGAACAAGATGACATGTTTCTGAAGGCCTGCCAAGAGATTCAAACAGACAATATTGAAGACTCTTGCTCTGCTTTTCTTAGCAGTTTACTATTTCCCTTCAGAATGAATATGAAATTATGCTGCTGTGAAGAAACCCACAGTGTAATGAGGGATGCTGGGAGAGATTAGCCAAGGCAGATAATGTCTTGTAGAGACTATCTCTTTGCCACCTTTGATACCAATTATACTATGACATCTCAAAAGGAAGTCACCTGTCTTAACTGTGGAAAGATATCCAAGAAAATCTAACAAGCTTTTTTTTTTTAGTTCATTGTGCAATGAACATATGCAATGATATAATAATCATTTCCCCTGGTACAGCAGGAAAAAAAAATTAAGTAAAATTAGTTCCCAACATGAAACCATTATGAGCTATAATTTATTTCAGAAAGTGGAAAGTGTTAGGGAGAAAAGGAAAAAAAAAAACCCAAACCCTTTGCTGATAATTTGTTATGTTCTGGACCCAGTAAATGACCTTATACATATGGACTTAAGTATACTCAGCGGGTACAATATATCTAAAATGACATAGAGGATTGAGCCTAATTGATATCATTAGAGCCCTGGTCCTTTTACACTTGGCCTTTGAGATGTTGGTGTTACCAAGAAAGCTGCTTTTGATTTATTTTGCTTTTCTTCTTCATCCTTTTGCTCTCTCTCTCATTCTCTCTCTCATTTCATCCCCCCTCCTCTCAAGTTCTGCTCAAAGGCCAGACCTGGGGAGGTTAGGAACTCATGATCCCATCCAAGGGCTGTAGTGGTACAGATTGCAAATTCCTTTCTGAAGTGATAACTTCTAACAAGAGGCACTTGGTATGTTTGACCAGTGTGCTGCTTCTTAGGGGAAAAAAAAAAGAAAAAAGAGTGCAATTGTATGGATAAAATACCAGCAACATTTATTGTAGGTGACTCTCTTAGGGGTTAACATGTGCTTTATCTTTAAAGGGGATATTCTCTGGCAGTTTGTGGCAGAAAGAAGTGTGCTCAGCATAGTGGAGATTGGTGTGGCTTACAAATTTTTAAATTGTTCTCGTTTTTAACCAGTGAATTGTGTCAAAAACAAGGTCACAATCTTCCCTTTAAAATTCTACAATGAATATGTTACACTCAATTCAATATTTCATTAGTGTTTTACAGATGAACTCTGAAAGTTGTCACTGACTTAGTACAACATCATCTTTATACACAAATTCAAACTAGGTCTATGCCTCCAGCATTTTCTAGGAATGTTTATGTGCAGCAAACAATAGCACAGTACAGGTGGGAAGAGTGATATATGATCTTGTACCTGGAAGTCCGGGAAGTCTCAGAATTTTGTTAGAAGATATTCTTCATTAACTGATTGTTGTGTTTCAATAGCCTTCTACTCTATTTCTTTATTTTTCAGGTAATCCGTTTCAATGTGTCAGGAAAAAAAAAGCCTGTTTAGCTGTAGCATATTTGATTTTATCCCATACTGATCAAATGCAGGTTTGGCTGAGACTCTTTTTAAAGGGTTTATCAGATATTCATGAAAGGGAATGAGATTTAATGAACTGTTAGTAAACAAGAAGGGGAAAAAAAACCCCACTTTGAAATTGTTTAAAAGATACTTCTCCATTTAGAAGTCACTTTTACCTGCATTTTAACTAAGTTAGCTTGGGCCTGATCCAGTGGATCCTGAGTTGGACCATTATTCCAGCTCAAAAGGGAAGAACAGGTTCCAGACTACTCAAGGAGAGCCGGTTTCTTTTCTTTGCTGGTTGGGTTGGGAGTCATAATCAAAATTGGTGTTTTGGGATGTCATTGTGGTGAATAACTGGCTCTCCTTGAGCATGAGCTGGAAGGAGTCTGATGGTCTGTGGGTTCAGGAGAGGGGAGACTTATTAAAGGAGAGGAGAAGGAGGAGAGAGAGAAAGAAAATATTTTAATGGAAAACATGCAATCAAAAATAACCCCCTGTCCTACATCCCTTATTCATCTGCTAATTGAAAGTGGGAGACTTGTGATCCCAGGGTGCACAGGAGCACATCCATGGGCTCTCCCAGCTCAGAGTGCCATGGCACGCGCCGTGCGTGGGGAGCAAAAGGGCACAACAATTAAAAGGGAAATGCAAAGTGCAGCTCTTGAAATGTCACGCACGTTAGCAGCACAAAATGCCAGTTGGGCGCCTCATCATATTCCATGAATCCTTCTTTTCATTTCTTCTGTATTTTTTTGGTTTTGTCATTCCCTAAATTTTACCCATGCGTGTTGGAAAGTGGCGGCGGAAGCGGGGCACGCACACACACACACACTTGTAAGCACGACATCACCACCTCCATCCTTTTGATTAATTTACCCCTCTAACATCCCACTTCCCCAGTGCCCCCCCCCCAGCACTTGCACTGCCCAGTGCCTGACTCCATAACCCCCTTCCCCATTAACACCCATCAGCAGCCGGCACGTTTTTATGGTCAGGGAGCGTTGTTGCCCAGGCTCCCCTCTGGGCTCAGATCACATAACTATAAATTTACTCTGCAGCCTCTCATTCCTTGTGGGTTCTCCACATCCTCAGGCCTTCCTCTCTCGTGCACTTTATCCCTGTTTTTCTCTCATTGGCATATGCACCTTGACCCAGGCAGCCTTGCACATATGCAAGACACAAAAAGTCCACCAGCTGTGGTCAACAGTAAATAAATCTTGATGCCAGTATTAAGTTACTGCAATTTTATCCTCTCTCTCTTCCCTTCCCCACCCCTCCATCGATGGGAGAAGAATATGAACTTGACATTTGCTCACTGAAAGCAGATGGATGAGGTAGGTCAGCATTAGGTGTAACCCTAGCACTGTTTCTTTGGGTTTCCTGAAGGATGTAGCTAAAAGAATTCTCCTGTTGGGTCAGAGGCCACATTAGTCATTTGCTTAAAGAAGAACTGTGCAGAATTAATCAAAATGAAACAGAGGTTTTCATGTCTCTCTCTTATTCAGAATCTCTCAGTCCTTTTTTCCATTCCTCTTAGAGGAAGCAATGTATTTTATCCTTTTACACCTTGTCCTGCAGAGGTTTTGTTCGGAGTGGTGTCACAGGCCTTCCCCTTCTGTGTAGAAAACCATTTTAATCAGGATAAAGCCTCCATGTGATACTTGTAAAGGTCATCTGAAGCTGGTGTGTTAGTACCAGTGCAACCACAAAAAAAAAAGACTCAACCCTTCATGAAGAAGTTTTGAGTTGAAAAGAATGATTCTATTCACTGCATTTTTCCAACTTAAAAGGAAAGTTAAAAGAGCAGCTCTAACACTCAGAAGCAAAAAACTTTACATATTTTGTTTCACTATAACCTGAGGAGAGCAAACTATTCAGGGAGAAAGTCTTTCATTCTCGTTTCAAGAGCTATACCCCAAAACTGATTAAGAGCCTGACCTTACCATAAAACAGGTCACAGTAATATTTTTAGGGGTTTCTTTTTTTTTTCCTTTTTTTTTCCCTGAGGTTGTTATCTTGGTCAGGGAGGTACCAGGGTATTTATGGTTTACAGTTTAAATCATCTCACAAAGGAAAAAGTTTCTTTGGACTGAAAGCTTTTGGCAGCAAACTTTCACCCGCTATTTGAACTGCTCCCACTATTTGGCACACTTGCCTATAAAAGCTTAAAATAGTACATCAAGATTTTGGTTTCTCTTGATATTTTTCCCCCCTCTTTTTTTCTTCTCCTGTTTTTCAAATGCTGGAACTTCCTATTTGCTATTCCTAAAAACATGTTAATAATTTACTTGGGATTTGTGAGATGGGCATTCAGGGCAGGACAAAATGTCATTATTCTTCAAGAACTTTCATGTTCCTCAGCTGCCTCCCAGCCATGCCCAGCAGTCTGAAACACTCTTGTTCCTCCAGCACTGCAGAAAGTCATCACAAGCATTCTAGAAACTGGCTTCTCCTTGTTAACTCAGCTGTAAACCAGTTGAATTTCCACTGCCCTGAAAAATAATCCAGTTTATTCAGATGCATTTATAAAGCAAACAGCAAAACCACCCACTGTCAGTTGCTCACACATTGGCATATGCACACACAGACACCTTCAGCAGCCCATATAGCACTGACAGTATGCACAGCTGTTATATTTTACGCTATTTGATGCTCAATAATTAGCGCCTGTTAAGGAAAAAAGGAGAGATGCCACACTACCTTGCAACAAATAGCAGGAATCAGTATGTCCAATTTATCAAGACCTACTGCTGAAAGGAAGATTCCTGTTATAATTTCACATGATGTTGCTGTCACTATTACACTTGTCAGCACTATGATATCAACAAAAGACTTCTGGTGTATCTCGCAGGCAATGACTCTTCTTCAGATTCGCTGAAGTGAGACAAGAAAACCACACAGATGCTTGGTATTGTCTTAATTTAATTGGAGGTCTGGGTTTTTTTTTTTTTTCTGCATTTGGCACTTTTACTGATATTTTTTGGTAAGAGAAGTGTGTTGAGGATTACACTCCCATCTTGTTCTCAGCTGCAAATATTTTGTGGTGAGAAAACCATTTAAAATGGAGGGACATGATGTTTCTAGTCATGTTGTTAGCATGTCCAGGGAGGAGCCAGCCTGGCTTCAGGCTGGTTCTGCAGGTGGTGTAGAATGGCTTGTGACCCTCCTGTAATTAAGAAATTTCTGTCAACAAAACAGGTTTGTTGCATGGAAACTGTGCAGGTTCATGTGCCAGGCTTCGAGACAACCCAACAGTAGAGAATAATAGAATCATGGACTGGTTTGGGTTGGAAGGGATCTTAAAGGTGATCCAGTTCCAAAACCCACCTGTCATGAGCAGGGACACCTTCCGCTAGACCAGGTTGTCCCATGTCCCATCCAGCCTGGCCTGGAACACCTCCAGGGATGGGGAGCACAGGTGTGTGTTAGAGGAATCTTCAATCTTCCTGATGTGTTTGAGCTGCCTGCAGCTCAGCAGGGAGAGGCAGGCAGAGCATGCTGGAGGTTAGCTATGGCTGTTGGAGTTCTCAGCTGAGTTCTAAGAACTCAAGGAGACATTGGGATGTCCCCAGCAGCACCTGGTGGTTCCTGAGCCTCAGAGGGACTGCATGAGGCAGGTGGGCTACACAAGGCAGCAGATCCGTGTGTAGCTTCTAGAGCAGAGGAGAGGATCCAGTCTGTGATATATCCAGAGGCCAATAAATAAATATGCACACGTGGGGTTATGAAAACCAGAAATGAGCTCCTGACCATGTGTCTGAGAACGTAATCAGCAGACAGGCCAGATTTCATGTCTGCACATTCCTTGCAGACAAATGAGGCTCTGGTATGCGCGAATTCTTCTGGATGCGTTTGTTGGAATGTAGATGTCTTAATTTGCATACACTGTATTTAAACCTCATGGATTCAGTATCAATTAGATGTGTTGAAATCTCTCTAGCAGCACAGTCTCTCTGGTTATACACGGTAGTGTTTTCCTGGGCTTGTCTTGCTGCTTTGATTCCCTTGTTTCACTCCTCACCCTGGCCTGTTGTACTTCCATGTGTAGGATGCTCTGGGTTACTTTATCAGGGGTCATTTTTCAGCATCATCTAAAGGTTTAGTGCTCTGATTCTGCAACTTTTTCTTGTACTGGAGCAATGCTGTTCAGCCTGATATTTGCAAATTGCTTTCAAAAAATATGAGATTGGCTTTGAAATCATGAGTCCTTTTTTCAAGCAATTATTTTCTTAAGTTCTGGCACAAAAGAAACAGTTTCTTCATGATTTATTTTTTTTTCATAATTTACTGCCAGTTTCAGTTTTTTAGAATTTCCTATAGCTGCAGTTTCTTTGGTGGGTGCTCTTGTGCCTAATCCTATGTGTCCCCATGCTTTTCCCTCTGGCCACTGGTGAAACAGCCACAGTCATTTCTACACAGCCTCCTGTTTTCACAAGGCTTGTTAGAGCATCATTATTTTCGTCAAGTATGTCCTTCCCTCTCCCCAGCATAAACACCTTCTGATCACATACATTCTCTCCTCAGAAAGTAGGCTATAAAAATTAACAGATGTCATAGTCATGGGGTATTTTTGCCCTGTGAATTCTGAGTCTTGCATTTAAACTCGATTGATGTTTTCAGATCTGATATTTGCAGTTACCCCTGTAGCTGTGAGAACGAGGAAAGTATATTCTGGTCTTTCAAAATCAACCTGAAAATCCTATGATTCTCTGCCTTGGGGATGTGAGGGAGACTTCAGTACTTCCAAGAAAATTCACTAATAGAGTGATAACATTTGTAAGCCTGCAGTTCTGAGCTCCGTGTAGGCACATGATTCACCGTCCAAAATCAATGTGATTCCCTGGTACTGCCAGTTAAATCAAGGGTGTTTTGTTGTCAGGAGACAGGCCCAATTTCCAGGTGAGTAATCTCTCTCAATATGCAGACCACTGCAGATCAGTTGGATGCTGTTGAGCAGCACTGTTTCCTCCCCTTACATAGAAATAATTTTATCCTTAAGTTTAGGAGGCAGAGCAGGATACTGGTCACTCCACAGATTTCCAAACTGGCCTATGGAGTCTCATTTCCCTTCTGACATACCAAAGCATTAACAGACTTTGGTACTTTTCAAATCCATTGTGTTTTCCACCTTCTTACAGAATTTATGTTCACGTCATATTCCTTAATATCATCTTCACTTAGTTTGAAATCTGGATGCAAATTCATGCAGCAGAGCAGACATGGCTCTGACTTTTCCTTTCTGGATGAAATTGGCCTTGAAGCTGCTAAATGTGCTAACACTTAGGTAGTGTGTAAATCCCCTCACCCAAAGGAAACAAAAGACATTGGAGTTTCCATTAAGTTCTTCCTCCGCTCACCCCAGACAGCAGCTGAACTAAGGATCAGGTTATTCTGTCTTGATTCATCATATATGTTTTTCCATCTAAACACTACAACTAAAGATATGTATATAGAGATATAGATATATCGAGATATAGATATATAGATAGTAACAAAATTTCTGTGATAATTATAGAGTCAAAGATGTTAGTAGTTAGTGATGTAGTTAAGAATTTTATATCTAAGCAACCATCAGTCACTCTACTTTCAGCATTTAAGAAAATAATCAATGAATGCTTAACATCTAAGTAGTGTTGCTGAGCATATGACTGTGCAATGACCAATTTGCAAAGCCACATTAAGAGAAATATATGAGCAGTGCTTTCCTTAGAGAATGACCATACAACAGAGTGTGGGTATTTGTATAAAAGCTAATCCTCCCATGGAGCTATATCAATTAAGTACAGTTCAGGGTAATAAAGAAAATATAGTGTTATCTGGGCTGTATATTACTATCCCCTGATTTAAAAAATTGCAGCAAGGTCAGTGGTTTTGGTATTTGTTTCTTAGGACTAAAGTGCTGCCTGAGTTCTGCTGTCTGTCCGTCCGTGTATGTGTGTGTCTCCTTTTCTTTCTCAGTGGCCTGTAGTGGCCTTGGAATGGAAGGGGGGGGGGGGAAGTGAAAAGGATCAATAATGCCACTTCTTTAAATACCAGAGTGGATTTAGTGTGTGTGAGCAGTGGCAGACTGACAGCCCGGAGAGCTGGAGCTCACTCATACCCTCCATGTGCACCAGAGCTGTGCAAGCCCCTCCTGGGCTGCCTTGCCCTGGTACCACAGCTCTGACCTGCCTGTGGACACTCTTCCCTCCTTGCAACTGAACCTTTTGCTTCGTTTCTGAGGCCACCACCAAATTAGTTCCAGTTGCAATGGTGTAGGATTTTATTGGGGAAGAAAGGCATGGTTTGGTTTTCATTTTAAGGTGGAAAATTTCCAATAGGAAATGGGTATTTTAATATGCTTTTCTGTGTTGTAGTAATGAGTTGCTTACTTTTAAAAGCATAGCAGAAAGAAAAACCACACAAATAAGAGGGACATGGTTCAAACTTCACATCCTTTTTCTGGATATGAAGTAAGCAAAAGCTGAATGTGAGTAAGCAAAGGCTGAATTTGCAGCACAGATAATGCATTTTCCTCTGATAAATGAGTAGACATATCAATGCCAGCTTAAGTTTAATTTTTTCTTCTAATGAGATGGTCCTCTGAAGACAAAGCTTAGATAAAAGTGAATCTCAGAGCTCTCTCTGATGTAACAGAGCAGTTCTTTGTGTCTCTGCAGACCCAAGGTCTTCCTCAGAAGTGTTTCTCCTCTTGGCTGTCCCAGTCCCTCTGTTCCCCACTGTCACACCTGGGATTTTCAGGGAAGTCACAGACTCAGAATAATTTCATTTGGGTGAACACCAGCAGTTCAAACACTGCTGATTGAGAGGTGCCAAAAGACACAAGTACTTTATTTAGGGTGGATTACTTGAGATGTTCAAAAATTGCATGAGAGCTTTTCATTCTAAACATCTGGAAATCTGTAAAATGCAAGAAAACCCCCAACTTCAAAACAACTTCAAAATCTGGGCTCTGCCAATGCCTATCTACCTCCTTACCTCTAGTCTTACGTACTGATGGTACCTGGAGTTTGGATTTTGAACCTGACAGTGATGTTACAATGGATATTTTACCTACACGGAGCCCCACATCAGGAAAAGCACAGAGGTTAATTCTCAGCACATGCTTAAAACCTATTGAAGTTGAGCAGATATTTAGATACAGATGTGGGAAACATGTTTATGGGTGTTGTTGAACAAGGGCCTTAAATGCATTAACAGTTTGCCACCTGATGTTGCTAGCCAATAACACGTTGCACTTTGGCTCTGCTAAAAATAACAATAAAATAGTTGTTCTGTAATCTTCCTGCCATAACTGAATGATTCTGTGTTGTGATTCTGCCCAATTTCATGAGCCAGGTAACACCATATACATCTTGGAAGTTTCCCCCTGATTTCCTGATGTTGTTAAATTATTGGTTTTAAAAGCATTCAGAGATGGGATATTTTAAAAAAAGTTAATATTTTGGTAGCTACAACTAGACCAAGAAAACCCCAGTCATTTTCCAGAGATTGTCCATAGGAAGGTAAATCCTGGTTATTGTTTTGGAAGAACTAAAGCACTTTTAAAATCATGGAACTGATTTGATTTCAGGCTTCCCATTTCCTGCAAGTCCAGTGGTCTTGCACAAGGGTCCTAGAATCCAATTTGCCATGTGGAGATCTATTTCATGGATCTATTACTGCAAGGAATAGAAACAAACAAAAAATAAAGTGGGAGTAAAAACAAGCTAAGCCCAGGAGAACAAAAATTAAAATTCAGTGACTCAATTTAGTAGTTTCTTATATATTCTGGTCTTCTGGATCATATTTGTGTCCTAATGTGAAGATTGGCCTTTTCCATTAAAACAGGGTAGTGCTAGGAAATCCACTGCAGGGACTGAAAGCAAAGAGTGGGATTCATTGAGCTGCCCTGGAAGTTCCATCAGCCCTGGTGACTGGCTGGAGACATGTGGATTGTTAGAGCAAATTCCATCTCTCATCAGTTTCAAAGCTGAAAACCTGACAAAACATGTTTGAGTATTAATATAATTAATGGTATTTTAATTGCTATTTCTGTCTTTGTAAAAAAAAAGGTTGGAAAACCTGCCCTTCTGATTTTTGCTGGGTTTTACCCCATTTTTACTCAGGAGTAGATGACAAAATATTCACTGCAAGGGTCATTAGATTCCATTTGTATGATACATAAAAAATGCCTTACTGAAATCATTTTAGAGAGACAACATTAAAAATCACTTTCTGGAGCAACCCAGATGTTTTGCTGCAAGAGTCACTTTTACAAGGTGAAGTCCATGATTTACAGCATTGTCCTAGACAGGTAACAGGGACTTCCCTTCCTGTTCCTTGTGTAGGGCAGATCCACTTATGAGGCAGAGTTTACCCACAACATCAGCTATTTCTTTGATAGGTAAATAGCTAAAAGTCAAAAATCTGTCAAAATCCAGCAAGGCACAAGCATCAAAAAGTCACAGTATTGAGTTGTTGACATTATTGCAAAAACTTCCAACATCCCCTGGCTTAGTGTCAACAGTAAAGGCCCACATGCCATCTAAGAGAACACACTGCATGATCATTTCTTTAACCAGAAATCTTTTTAACACTCAGTGAATTCTGAACTACTGTAAGGGAATAAGACAAAACCTAGACAAGCAAAATAAAATAATAATTTTTTAAAAAAGCAGCAGAAGAGGATGTGGCAAATATTGAAAAGAGAATGAGGGGGAAAAAGGTGGTTTCTGTCTGTCCTACAGGCAGAAGTGCCAGGACAAATCAGCAGGTCTTCAGGTGAATTTTCTAGTTACAGTAGATGAAGCATTTCGCTGGCCACTTTGACAGATTGTTAACGTTAGTTGGGCTGAGTGTGATTAATTCTGCTGCTCTGTCAGTGACAGGAGGAAAAGGTTCTGCTAAAACCGAGCAGAGGTGACTCTGCTAGAATTCCTCAGAGGGGCTGGGAGCAGGGGAAGCACGAGGCAGAGTCGTGTCAGCTTCCCAGCTGTGCTCTTCTGGATCAAAGGAAAGATGCTGCTGATTTGAAATGAGAAGCTGGGGGTTTCCCTAATGTGATCTGGCACAGGGAGGGATTGGTATGGGGCTGTCCTTCCCCTGCTTCAGGCGAGGCAAAAAATGGATCCGGATGTGAGCAAGTAGTACAAAGAGAAGGCAGAGCTGCTAAGCTACATATTTTTATGCAATTTTCAAATGTGTGAGCTGTCAGGTTTAAAAAATAATAATAACACAGGGTCATTCCTTAGCCTGCTAACAGATGTGTCCAACATTTGGATCCTAGCGCATGGATTTTGCCTTAACCGAAATGAATACATCTTATACATTGACAGTAAATCTCTCAGCACCCTTAAAATATAACTCCACTAATAAATGAGAAAGAGAGGACATCTGAGAAACTGCAAGTGTCTGCTTAAAATATATAGAGTTAATATCAGCAACTGGCGAGTGAAGCCAGAGCAACTGGAGCATTCCTGCTCCCCATTCCCTGCTGCAGAGCCCGGATCCGAAGGCAGATTCACACCTCGTGTTAACACAGCCCACAGCTGTAAAGCTCCATTGATTTCAGCCTGGTTATTACTGATTTTGGGTCGTTTAAGGGAGGAAAACAGATCTCTGTGTGATTCTGTGGCTCTGATCACCCCAGAGGCAGGGGCAGCACAGCCTGGGATGCTTTGCCACTGAGCAGTTGTTTCTGACACCAGTGTGGAAGCTCGAAGGGAGATCACCTGATGTTTCCAGGCAAGAGCAAAGCAGGGGGATGCACAATTAGCCATGAGGTGCTGGGAATAGCTGTGCAGAGGATAAAGCTCCAGAGTCACAGCAGAAATGTAATTCTCATAGTACAAAGGGTGCATACCTCAAAGTGCAGAAACAAAAATATGTGGTAGTGGTATTGACTAATAGATCTGTGCAGAAATCTAGTTGGCAGGATTTATGTGCAATCTTTTCCGGCTAGCTGAATTGTTTGAGAAATGAAATAATTATTCTATATATCTTTCTCAATAGATAATTCTATAGTATAAACATCTGTAACTTGCTAATATTTTTTTTTTATCCTGAAAGAGTGAAACGTAGAATAATAATGCTGTGCTTAAACTTAAGAAAATTATCTGAAAATCACAAGGTTTTAAGCTGCGGGAGTTGTTTTTCCTGCTCTTCCACGATCTTCCATTTCCCTTTGAAACTGAACAGTCACAGTCACCTACAGGTTTTGGAAATACAATTTCTTCCAGGACTTGAGAGGGATCCATCATGTTTACACTTTCCCATCCTTAGGATCAGCCAGATGTGCTTAATTCCCATTCCTTGCCTGGTTTATCTGCAGTGAGTGAAGAGATAACTTCCAACAGAGTAACCTTGGAGATAAGGGGGGCAGACAGCTGGGGCAGTAACCTTCTGCAGCCCCGTGATTAATCCAGCATGGTTATGAATCAGAGCTCTTGGTCATCAGAGCTTGGATGTTCAGCATCTTTCTGTAATCCAGAATTACTGCTGCCCATTCACCTGTGATATAAAAAGTGCAGCCTCAACAGAGGAACTGATGGGCAGTAAACTATTGCAGCTAAACCAGCAGAGGATTCAAAAACTTCTAGTTTTCATTGTTGGGTAAAAAACCATCATGGTTATTGAGGCAGGGAGCTTTGGAGTCTGCAAAACAGAATGAGGTCATTATATAGTCCTAATTGAGCAAAGCAAATAAAAACATGCTCAGCTCTAAGCACTTGGATAATCCTGATCCTTCTGACCAGAGTTTAACGAAGGATGTAAGACTGTGCCTAATGTTCAACATGTGAGGAGTTGACTTCTCAGGGTCTTGAGCGTATGTTTAATTTTTTTTTTTTACTGAGTTAGGGCCATATGAATGGAAATGACATTTGTAGTTAGTGTCTAGGCTAAATCAAGCCACATGCCTCAGGGTACAAAATAACTATCAGATGGAGACAGTAGTGCAAGGTTCTGACTATAAAATACTCACCAGAGATTCACTTTTCCCAGGTAGCTTCATAGCAGTTCAGTTGGAAATCAGCTATTAGGCTAATATATTTAAGGAATTATTTGTTAATATGAGGTTTCAACACCTTCACTGATGGAATAATTTCCCAAATAATGGACAATAAATAATTCATTCAGTTAACTCTCCTGATTTTTACTGTTCCCAAATCCTCCAAGGAATAGATCACAACTTTTTACTAGCCTAATGATTACTTGGAATAATTTGTGAATTTTTGAAACATATAGTTCTTGATCCACAAGTCTGTCAGGCAACAGCAGCAAACATTCCACTGTGCAGGTTATTGGTATGGCCAAGTCAGTCAGTCAGAACAGAAGAAGTGCCTTTGGTCACATATGACTTAAATTCATTTTCTAATGAGCAATTTCCTGAGTTGCCCTAAATTTATAATGTGTGAAGCAAAGGGAGTTTTTATTCCCTTTGATAACACCAAGGAAAAAAAAAAAAAGGAAAAAAAGGTAGAATGTGGCTTGGTTGATTTGGCTCAAATATTTATTATAGCATGTCCTGACTTTTGATAAAGAATTTTGTTGCTCCCTATGACCTTTGACTAAGTCCTGGCAGTTATATAGACCCTAATTCTAGTTTAAAATAAAAGTAGGTTTCATCTTACTGGGTATGGCTGTGTTTGCCTGGCTAGGCCAATATATTGCCATTTGCTTTATGATCAATATCAGCTAATAAAACACCACCGTTCTTTTGAAGCATGCTCAGAGAAGGTGAAAGCATCTTGGCAAGACTGACGTGTTATCTCTTCTATGTTGAATTAACAGGCAAAAAGGAAGTAGAATAAAATCAGAAAAGTAAAACAAACCAAAATTAAATAAAAATAAAATAGGTCCTGAAGAAATAAGCTTACTACTGGCCTAAATGGTGGTTTCTGTGGAAATATTTGTAACTTCCAAATGTCCATATTAGATCTGAGGAGAAATAGATGTGAATGGAATTCAGAAATATTTACTGCATTGATCTTAAACCAGTAAGACTTTCTAAAAAAAATATTATGCCTTGTATTTGTAAGTACTAGATGGAAGTGTATTTTTATTTCCCCCCTCTTTTACCTTTCAGAGTGTGTCCGGAGGCATGCAGATGTAGCTTGCATTTATTCAGTCACGACGCCAAAATTAACAATCCAACATTTCCTATTATTTGTTTTTATTCTGTTCTATACTGTGCTTTGAGCTGGTGTGTCTGTGCAGCCACATGGTGACTTAACTTGGGGAACTGATTTGCCTGAAAAAGCCATGAAAGAGAAGATCTTAGGTTTGGTTTCTCTTTTGATGTATCAATTCACCAATCCCATCCAACCTGTAGTTAGAAAAAGCCCTGGTATAAAAAAGAGGCAGTGGACTATGGTGGTATAAAATCCTTCCATGACACCACTGCCATGTGAGAAATGGTTATAAAAAGCTAATAATTTCTTAATCTGAGTTAAAGCAGCTTTATTCTTTAGCTTGCCTTCCTGTCAGCTGGTGTAAATTCATGCTGAAAACCCAGGACTACTTACTTGAATATTGTGCCACTGAGATTGTGACTCAGAAATTGATAGGTGCTGTAGATCCTCCATGGTCAGATGTGGGTGCTGCCTCTGATTAAGGTCATGGGAGTTTCCCTTCCTAACAGGAGAAATACCCCAAACCCTGCTATACAGAGCCACTCAGATAGTGGCATTCAAATAGAGCCACTCAAATACAGCATTACCTGCAGAGAAGCTATCACTGGTTGTGATGAGTCTTGATTTCCTTCACCTTGGTTATGCTTTATTTCAGTATTTTGAAGACAAAAAGTCCCAAAGAAATAGAATATTAAGGTTATTCATAACTGTAAATATGGAGATTCCAAACATTTATGAAATCCAGTGCAAATTGTGGTTTCCTCACCTGTTGTACAACTGCAGGTCTGAATCCTACCTAATGCAAGTCAGAATGAATCTCCTCCAGAAGCAAAGAAATCTCATCTAATTATCACTTTACACCCAGAGTCTGTGGCTGGAATGACTGGATAGCACAACTGTAGCAATTGAGTATTTTACCCCACAGTTACCTCTGCCTGGCTACCTCTTTGTCTCTTGGGGAATGAAGACTCAATAATATAAAAGGCATTGGCTGGGGAAAAAGCTGCCAATGGCCTGTACTCTTGGCCAGGCATTTTTGGTGTTCCTGCTGCCTCCAGGGGAGGAGGCAAGATAGAGAGGTAGATGAAGGAGCAGAATCCCAGTTATAGTTCACTCTGGTTTGAAATATCTAAAACTGGCTATCTAAAATAAATATCTGGCTATAAACTAAAATATCTAGCTGTTACTACCAGAGGAATAACTCCAGATAAATATCTTTCTATCTGAGAACTGATTCTTGACCATAATCCCCATCCAACATCCATTTCACAGACAGATGTGACTAGTTTGCTGATAAAAACATTGGTTAAACACCTGAGGGTTTTATGCAGAGTTTTGGTGGTGTAATTCAGAAAATAATACAAATATTTCTTCAACATCAGCTGTCTCTGAAACCTAAAACAATAGTTGCCTACAATGCCCTTTTTCCATATTAGCAGACTTCCCTGTTTTTACTGTCTGTAATACAATGACCAGCACTGTGTGTTTTATTTGGACAGTGGCTTTAAATCCTCACTTTGGTGTGATAACACCACGTTTCATTAACATACCAGGATCGAATTGTTGTCTGTGTTTGTGGAAATGTATCCGGCTCACCCCAGAGGTTTTGAGAATTTGGCCACTCCCCTTTAGTCATTATAGAAAGAGACCTGCCAAGATGAGAAATTACACCAGGAGGGTTGAATATTAGGATTAATTGTCTTGAACCAGTGCAGTGGAGCAGGTAGGCAAGTCAAATCGAGGTGGGGATAATGAGGGCCAATAGGCAGCCTGTATTGTCTTCTTTCATAAAGAAAAGTATTTAAAAGAAACTATTTCCCATCTTTCAGCACAACTAAAATTGGAATTTAAAGCTTCTGCATTTTCCGCAATGGGAAAATTACAGTGTTCAATAAAGGGAGGATTTCTTTTTAAATGGGAGAAACCAGGTTGAACAAAGATCATTTGTGGGCCATTAGCTCTTTCTTCGAGGGTAGCTTAGCACCAGCTTTCCTCTGGAGCTGATAGGATTGGTCTAACCTTTTAGACCTTTGATATTGATCTTTAGCCTTTTCAATTGGACATTTTTACTGTGCTTAAACTGTATCTCCTGGTTGCTTCAAACACTTAATTGTGCTGAAAAGTAGTAATTCATTTAAAGGGAGAGGCAAAGTGGGCTAAAGAGGGGAAGGTAATATTAACTGGAACATGACAATGACAATCAGTTAATAAAGAGAAATGCTTTGGATCCTTCCAAGGACTGAAGATTTTTGTTTAAAAGTGAATTGGAATTATGAAGGTGTAATGTTCATCTACTTATTATCCTTTACTGCCTTCTGTCATTGCCAATGACTCACCAGACCGTGCTGCAGAGTTTCAGTGTCTCTGAAACGGGAAAGGTCCCAAACCTTTCCCTTTCTCTAGCAGCTCTCCTGTGCCCCCATTTCAAAAGATTCCCATTGCTATCTAAAACTTAGAGAGACCTTCAAACAGTCCTTTGTTTTGGCTTTAATCCTTTAACCAGCTGTTTGTTCAGTTGTCTCTCCAACGCGGTGCCAGCAGACCGCTTTGTGTTTCCTTGGCGAGTTTGTGTTTCATCACAGGAATATCACTGGCCTTTGAAAACAGAGGACACCCATTCTTGAGGGATACTGCTTCAAAGTAGTGAGCAATCAGTTCAGATTAACTTTTCAGGAAATTTCCACCTTTCGGAGCCAGGTTCTTGAGAGGTGTCTCCAAGATTGGTGAAATCAAAGTATTAAAAGGAAGTTCTGTGGCCTTGGCACACTGTGTCTTCTCTCTTCAAGGAAATCAGTTGTGACAATAATGGGATTTGAGCCTAAGGAGCAATGTTGAATCCAGATTTGGCCCACAGTCTGGATAAATAATCTTCCACTCTACAGAATTGCTAATAAGGATGAGGATGTCTATTTTGCATGCAAAAATTTAGTCAGTAAATTCCAAAAAGTTTATTCACCAGTACCTTGTATAGATTCCAGGGTGCTTTGGAAGGTATTTTAGCTCTTATTTTCCATGTGCAGAAACATACTTACATAAGAAGTCTGATGAACTTCAGCAAACTCTGTATTTCCTGACCCCATCAACCAAAATACTTGGTGAATGCATTTGGCTCAGTATTGTGGGTAACTTTCATGATCTAAATCTGCTATCCATGATGACAGAAAGCATTATTTTTTCCTTCTTTTTTCAAGATTTATAGATTGTATCCACAAAGCACCATTGTATTACTGTACTTGAATTCTACCATCCAAAATGAAATTTTTATATACCATCTATCAATGTGAGCTGAGTGCAGTGAATAGAAAAGGCAGCTCTCTATCTTATCAATGATGAAAGAGTACTTCACTTCCCAGAAGAAATAAAGTGGGAGACTATGTACCTATTTCTCCTGGAAACCACTCCAGGATTGCACAAAGGATGTATATCAACATATTCACCTTGGATCCACCAAATACCCTTCAGCTTTGTAACTGCTAATTTTCCTGATCAAGCTCCACTTAATGTACCTGCATTTTGATGTCCCAGCTCTTAGTGATGTTCAGAACAGATTTGTACACACTTGAAAGGAGGAAGAGTTGAAGCCACTTTGAAATTCTGGCTATTGTTAAGATTATGTTTCACTTACATTTAATTTGAGGTGTTTCACTTTACAAGAATAATGAAGTACTATGTTCTGAAGTCAGAAATTTTCTTACTGAGGCCCTGTAAATCTTAGTTCTTTTCCTAAATTTGACAACAATTCTTATTTTTGTCTTGTGTCCATTACATTTAAGTACATTTTCCATGGCTGTGTGGACTGTAAAAACTGTGATACTGAGCTGTCTGTACAAAAAATAAATTAGAACTGCCCATGGAAAAAAAAAAAAATCTGTAAACATGCAACTGTTCCCAATAGCAAGCATAATTAATAGCAACTGTAATGTAGTGTAATGGTGTAAGTCAGAAATAATGCTACCACCATTAAATACACATATGTTAACAAGATCACAAGGAATGAAAAAACATTCACATTTCAGACATCCATTAGTCTCTCAGCTTTGCTGTCTACAAAGGCCCTGTACCAATGATCTTATGTTAATACAGTGTGCACTGCTTGGGAGGCAGCACCAGGGAATGCAAAGTAGAGCAGGAATTGCTGCAAAGATTGGATCAAATTTTTGCACTACATAAATTCAGTGCAAAGATCCTCAATACATTAGGATGTAATTCATCTAAAGCTTCAGAATTAGTGCATATTGTGATGGAATTAGTGCATATTGCAGCTTTATGTCAGAGAAAGGGTGGCTTTGTTTTTCCAGGAATTACTGGAGAAAAATGAAAAAGTCAGGGCCTGTTTTACATGTATTCTGTAGTGTTGGATAATGCTGTTTATCCGTAGTTCCCAGGACAACTGAGCACAACACATGCACAATTCAGTGTTCACAAAGCTCCTTAATATCAGTGGCAAGCATCAAGGTGGGGATTCTTCCCTCTGGTTTCTCACAGGTGGGACTGTGGAATATCTCCTGTGTAAAAAAGGTACTTTTATCATGCTCAGAGAGGTGTGGGTTATTTACTCCCCAGAATGTGCCTCCTGCAGCTGCCCCAGGGACACTGGCCACAGGGTACTGCCCAGCCATAGCTCAGTGTCAGCCCTGTGCTTTGGGTTTTCCTTTCAAAGAGTCAAGGGTAAAAAACAAAAAAAAAAAAAAAGGGATAAAAATGGGGGGTTGCAAAATGACCCATTTTTGAGAATTAGAAAGGGCAAACTCTCTTTACCAGAGCAAACCGAAGAAACTTTGAGCAGATGTTTGGCATTCTAGGAAATACAGCTATATTTGTATTAACTGTGTGGTATGAGTAATTGTCCATCTTACTTTAAATTCTTGAGAAAAGGTATTTCATCATAATTTTATCTTAACCACAGAGGGTGGTGACTACAGCTTGGTTGAAGTATTTTCAAAAACATTTCTGGATGTAATGGTTTTTAAATATCCTGTGAAATTTCCTTTTTTTTTTGGTAACTTACCTCATAGAGTGGTACATCATGAGTGACATTTGGTGGGGATCATTGACTGTCTAAGAGAGGGGGGCAGTTCCTCTGCATACAGATTTGGTATTTAAACTTGGATTTAAGAAAGTTGGATTATTTTATTTCAAGTTCACACAACTTCTTTTCCCCTCAACACTTACATGCTGTGACAGAAACACCGCCTGCCTTTGAGTGGGTATGGTCCCCTGTGGTTTATCTTTATTCAACAGTTTATAGAAAGTAACTTTTTAGCTTTAGGAGACCTTCAAAGTTTCTTCTCTAGGCGTTGGGGTCTCTGAAGCATCTAAGTCTGCAAGAGGAGATATTTCAGCCGTCTAAGATATGCCCTAGGTTTATACGTAACTTAAAAAAAAGAAGAAAAACTATAAAAGATTAGTCATAAAATGGTCTAATTGGCCAGAAGTCTCTCTGGTGGCAGTGTGTTTTATTAACTGGAAGAGACATCACAGACAGTACTCTGAGATAAATCTGACCTGACTTCTGCTAATGTTTTCTAAGAATGGAATAGCAGGCTGCAAGGGAATGGTTTTGTTGGATTTTTCTTCAGGGAAAGTGAAGGTTGATTTTTTTTTTTTTCCTTTGCTTCTCCCCTCACCTCCCTCCCTCAAGTCTTTTGTGAATTAATTTTCTATTTCCTGTGATCAGGGTTTTTCTCATACCTCATTCATTCCAAACATTGCATTGAAAAATGTCAAAGATTAGGACAAAGGACGAAAGAACTGTGCACCTCCCATCTGGGCAGCATAAGTAATGACAGGGTCAAGACTGAAGTCCATGAATCCCTCCATTACCTCACTCTCCCACTTTCTATTTCATTTTTAAGGATGCCCTGAAATGTGAATACTTCTTTTAATGCCTTATGAGAGTTACTGTGAGAAAGGTGATCAAAAGGACTCTGCTGGCTTGGGTGCCCTTTATCTCCGAGGAAGGTGATGCACAGCATCTGGAGATGATGGAACGCATGATTAACATTACCACAGAGAATGATTAATATCTTCTTAAAGCACCTACTTCCAGATTATCCATCATTTCATTAGAGTGAAAAAAAAAGTTCTTTTGAAAGGGGGCTGTGCCCCTGAACCATGAATAACTAACCCACCTCTTGACATGTTTACTAATTGAGTAGCAGAGTATACTTAATATTATGTTGAACAAATAGTGGTGCCCCCTCTTTATGCAGAAACAAAAACGTAGGAAGAGAACAAAGTGAATTTGAGACAGTGGTTTAATAAAGCAGTTAAATGACTTTCATTTCATTGAAAGTGTCTTTAAATACATTAACCAGCTTTATTTTACTTTCCTTTCTTCTTTCTTAAAACACTCTGTGTATGTCAGCCTAGACTTTTTCTTAATGAGCATTACAGTTCTCTGGATTACGTAATGCTTCCAAAAAATACATCCTTCTCTAAATTCTCTTGGAAAGCAGTGTTCCTGTAGGATTGGAAGTGGGTCCTTGGGGGTATGTGACCTCTTACATCAACTTTCCATGTTACAGTCAGGGACCAGCCCTGCAAACCACGAGGGAAAGGCTTTGTGGGGCAGGTTACACTGAGTTTACCAAGGGTGTGTAGCTGGTGATTCTTGAAGATCACAGCAGATAGGGTCTGTAGCTGGTGATTCTTGAATCTCAGCCTCTCTCTGAGCAGGCTGCTGGCAATTTGTAAAACAAAAAAAACACTACTTTCTTTCCGCCCGCCATCCTCCTTTTTTTGCAAGCGCCTGCATTCTTTTTGTTTTTGTTAATGGCACTGAACAGCTCTAAAGTTCAGATCAATACAGTGCTACCTTAGTGCCTTGCTCACATATATAATATCTTCTTATATTAATCCTGTTTCCAGGGAAGTGTGACAGGCAGTGGTGATGCAGAATACTAAACTGGTGATTATTAATCACTGTCTTTCAGATCAATAATCCACTGGAACTTTTCCTTCCCTCCATCCTATTTTTTTGTCATTTGAAGTTAAACAGAAGTACTTATGTGTATCCTGCTCCGTGTGGTGTTTGTGTGCTTAATAACACGTGTGTCCTTCCCTGGTGCCTGCAGCTTCTGCAGCACCTCCTTGCTGATGGGAGCCTGATTGCCCGAGGCATTCATCCCAACCCAAGGCTTTCAGGGGTGACCCTGAGACGTTCATTGTGGATGCAAGACAGTGGATAATATGGCATTGCTGGTAATATATTGCTTGCTTGGTATTGTTGCCTGCAGACCAACAAAGGCAGGGATCACTGCCCTAAGAAATAAAGCCATCCGTAGCCCTCTGCCTTTGTTTGATTTCGGGAGCATTAGTTACCATTATAGTGTGTTCAGATTCTAATGCTGGGAATTTGAGCTCTGGACAGTCTCCCCTGAGTGCTGTGACAAGAGAGGCATGAAAGGATGTTTTTCTGAGAATTTTAGAGGATTCCTTGAAAACGATACAGTGTGAAAACCCCACTTGACACACTCCTGGCTTTCTCAGGAAATTGCAGTTGGCTGCAGGGGGGAAAAAAAGAGGAAAAAAGTGATGCTTTCTTAGTTTATTTTTTTAATGTTTCTCAGTTTTCCACCTGCTTTTTCTGTGACGTACAGGCTTTGCAGGGGGGCAGGTTAGGAGAGAAGAATGGCTCCTTGAAAGCCACCTCTGGCATGACTATTACAAGAGACAATGAACTCGAACATGCTTCTCTCCCTTTTTTCCTCCAAAGATCATGAACTCGAAACTCAGTTGTGCATGCATGAAAGTTCTATAAACATTACTTAAACAGCAGCCAAAAGACCTTTGCCAGCTCTGGCCTACTTCTCCCCTTGTAGGGGCTCAGCACTCCCACTCAGTTGACTACTTGTCCTACTCTTTGCCCTCTCTGCTCTGCTGCAATCGTCCTGGAATTTTCCTCTATGCAACTGCTGTCCAAACCAGCTGCACCCACTACATCTTCAGCAGTGGACCGAGGAGGGTATTAATCATATTTTTGAGGAGGACACTCTGCTATTTATCTCCCTGACACCTCCAGCGTTTGGGAGCCCACTGCAGCACACAGCCCATTGACTAGTAATATTACACATTACCGTGCTCCATTGCCTCTCCCTGCCCTCTTCATTGAGTGGCTGTTCAACAGTGGAGTTGTGTTTGTTCAATCAGACATAATTTATACCTTTTTTGTTCCTTCTGGAGAGCTCTTGCTAATTTTAAGCCTAAGCACTGCGTTTTGCATGTAATTCCAGTTCCGACATCACCGGGCTGAAGATGGTCAGAGAGATCTGATTTCAGACTTGCTCAAACTTGTTGGTTTTAAATCGCCAAAGGGATGATTTAAAAAGCAAAGTGTCAAGGGAGATCATCTCATACTTCCTTTAAAGATCCAGGTTTTATTGCATGTCTAGGAATATGTATGTGTCCTATCTCCAAGGGGAATACCTGCAACAGCACATGGTACTGCCATCCCCTGGCTATTGTCCAACAAGCAAAACCTGTGAAGGAAAAGAGATTAATAATTCAGTTAATTTATAGCAAGTGGGAATTTTTTTTTGTTTTCATTTTTTAAAAGAAATTGATAGGAAGAGGAGTGTGCAAGGAAAGAAAGCTATTGTACAGCTGAATGCCTAATCATTCATCCTGGAGTTTGTTTGTTCCACTTTCAGATTCATCACACTGTACAATGAGAGCAGCCAGCTTAAGATCTGCCTAATTTTACATTGTTGAGACAATGTAAAGAAACAAAACGTGTTGTACTCTGAGATGCTTGGGGAAATGGATTACTTATTACAGAATGTGGGGATTATTTCATATAGGAAGGTTAAAATAAAATTCAAAAGGAATTAAAAACCCACCATGTTTTTAGCTTTTATTCTCTGGATGGAATTTCGAGGGATGTAAACTGATGAAATTTCTGGGGGAGTTAAGCCAATTTAGCTGAGGTAAGGGTTTAGCCCGTGAGGTCCCAGTAAATGGCCCATGGGATGAACAGATCCCTCTGGTGCCAATCACTGTGGTGTATAATGACACTCTGTATTCCATTCTAGCTTCTGTTCTCTCCACTCCAGTGGAACTGTTCTTGCCAAGGTCTCTAGTAAGCTCTTCAGGGCCAAATCTCAAGGCCATTATTCCGTTCATATGTTCTTTGACATTTTGGCTACATCTGACAGACCTCATTATAATCTCTGTCTCGAAATTTTGGTTATAAAAACTCTGTCCTGGAACCTGTTTCTCCTGTTCCCTTTCTGTTTGCTCCTACAGTGACCTCCTTGGGCCACCATTTCTTTTTTATTATTTTTTTTAAACTCTTCAAGCAGTGTCCTCTGAACTCATCTTCATCCACATCCAAATAATTTCCATTGTAATAATAATTTTGGCTCTTATCACCCTCACTTCTTTCCTAATGGAGATACTGCTGCACTGGCTTGCCTTGGAGCAGCCAAGCCTAGACATATGCTCATCTCTTTGACATCTCATCCCAGATGCTTTGTCACCAGGAAAAATTAATGTGGGTAAAATATTTTATTACCATCCTAATCTCTTATTCAGATGTGCAGCCTGCACACTGTGTGAACTGCACCTTCCTTGTGCTTTCTTGCTACATCTAGAACTTGCCTCTTCTCCTGCCACAGCAGCCCTCAAGGTCTGGAAATACCCACTTTTTGTGTGTAAATTGCAGGTGCAGTTTGTGGAAGAATCCAGGTCAGGGGATGAGGTGGGCATGGAGCAGGCCCATGTGGTTGGCATGCAGCCCTGTGGGAGATATGGCATCTATGCAATTAAGACAGAATGCTCTGGGAATTGTGCTGCTA
Organism: Ammospiza caudacuta; assembly: GCF_027887145.1. NCBI lineage: Eukaryota > Metazoa > Chordata > Aves > Passeriformes > Passerellidae > Ammospiza > Ammospiza caudacuta. The sequence continues at coordinate 24,131,871 of NC_080602.1, forward strand.
CCCTCTGACAAACCTCCACTGAGCATATGCAGATGGTGATTTGCAGAGGATTATCATTTGGCCACGTTTTGTTGAATATTCATGAGGACAGTGAACGATACCTCTGTCCCTGCATTGGCCTCTACCACATTTTGAGGCAGTCCCCCAATGCACATTAGTGGAACTTCACTAAAAAAAAATCTAAACCTTTCCGAACCAACTGGTGTGATTGTTCTTAGAAATGGCTGAACTGTTTGGTAGAAGCTTCTCTGGCTTTTTTTCAGTATGAAACAATAATAAACCCAACAGCTCAGACACTGGAAGTTGTAGTCCACTGCAGACAACCTTCACTGGGACATCCTGTCACTCTTACTTCTCTTTCCGGTATTTCTGCTCCAAATTAATTTGTAAATTTTACAGTGAGGCAGAAGTGATGGTGAGTTTCTTCCTCCTCACATGAATGTTTTTAAATTTCATCTCAGGGTGTAAAGCTGAGCATAATTAGCCAGAAAATTAAGGTTCAAGGAAACATGTTTGTTGCAAGAAGGACAAAGAAATGAGTTTAGCATTGTGTTCCTTGGTCAGCTGTAGGCTTGGAGTCGAATTCCTCTCCTGCTCACTGGAAGCTCTTTATTAACTTTCAGGGCAGAAAATTTCATCTTTCTGCACCTCTGTATCCTTGATGAGGTTCATACTGACTTCACAGGCGTCAGCCTCTTGATTAGTGCTCACAAAGCCCACAGAGATGATTTCATTTCTGTAAACCTTTTTAATGCCCAGCTTCAAAGCTGGCCCTGCTTTGAGACAGAGGCAGGACCAGATGACCCTCCAGCATCCCTTGCAACCTAAATTAGTGTGTAATTCTGTGATCAGTGTTCTGAGTGGAAGAAACTCTGATGGAAACACACATAAGCTCCTAGAGGTTAAGGACAGGTATGATCCTAGTCTATCACACAGCAAAATAAACTAAGTTCATCTAAACTGTTTGGGGTCACTCAGTTACCTTTCTCAGTGAGGAGCAGTAGTGATTTATAGTCTAAAATCAGTCTCTGAGTTTACCCCAGACCTTGCCAGCAGGCCAGCCCAAATAATACATTGTTATTTGGGCTACAGTCACCACAATCTTCCCCTAAAGAGGAAAATGAGCAGAGTTATTATTCCCAGGTGTGCTGCGTATGAGTTCTTACTGGTTTGGTACAGAAACAACAAGAAGAAGCAACTGTTGCAGTTATTTTAGAATAAAGAGTTTCATAACACTTGATGACATAAAAGGGCAGTCCACAGTTGGGAGTTTTCTACTATATTTGTCCTCTGATTAAAAAAAAAAAGGAAAAAATATCATTCCCATACCAAAACCTGAAAACAAATCTGAAGGCAAGGAAAGCTTTATCATAGCTAAACACATCACAGCTGGATGATGTGAAAGGTTTGCAGCTGGGCTGGGTTGAGTTAGCTGTGCAAAACAGGAGATCTTGTTTCAGAAGCAGAGGACAAGACAAGGAGCCTCTCTGGATTCAGATGAAGAGTAAATCTCTTGACCTCTAGGCCTGTGCTAGCCTGTGTGAAATTCAGATCTCAGGACTAAGTAAGAGCTGATTGAGCAGAAGATGAGGCTTGTCTATTACATCCTCACTTTTTAATTAGATCTTCTGGCTGCATGTGCTTTGATCCTGAGCTGTACGTGACAATAAACATATTGACAATGGGGATTACATCAGGCCACTGTCTTTTCCAGCTAGTGAGGGTGGGTTGTTGTTTTTTTGGTTTTGGTTTTTTTTTTTTTTTTATCTGTGTAGGAATTTTTCTGTGCAAAAAAAGTTTTTCTGGCAGGATCTGAAGAGGTTTTAAATGCAGATAGTTAAGCTGAATAAAAGCCTGTATGGGTAATTTTGCTTTGGCATAATGGCAACTTCCTCAAAGTTCATTAAATCCATTTCTAATTAACATTAACTAATTCAAATTAAGCTATTACACTGCAGTAAACATGTCCACATAGCAATGTGAACCAGCCTAACTCTTATTTTAAATTCTCACTTCAAGTTGTGTGGCTGCAGCTTCCTGGCCAGCTGAGCTGAGTACCAGCCTGGAGAGTGTGACAGATGACAGCATCCATGAACAGTATCAGTGTGCTGCCATCTTTAATTTTCTCCTTTCTCTTTGTGTCTAAATAAGACAGCAACAGGAAGGAAAGCTTGTTTATATAGTTGTTTGCTGACGTGTTGGTTTGCCAGATTCAGCAGTTTTTGAGCATTCTTCTCTTCATGAAGCATTTTGACATGTATCTCCTAACTTGAAAGCACTCACTGCCTTCCCTTGGCTCTTCCTGTCCTGTAGAAAAACAGAATCATCTGTCCTGGTGAGCTCTGAGAATGGTCCTGTACATGTATTTTCCTGTGCTGCCTGCCACCATCCAAAATCATTCTGGGGGCGTGTAGGAGTGGAACAATTCATGGTCCATCCCTATTCCAGCCCTCCAGGGAGGGTGGGAAAGATCAGGAATGCTTCTGTTTTATCATCCTCTCCTTAATGTCACCCTGCAAAAGGATGCCCTGATGGGGCTCAGAGAGAATGTGGGCTAAATCAGCTTGCAGTCAAAGGATTTATAGCTGAATAATTAATCCCAGACTAACTTCAGGGCACTTCCCTGGATGTGAACAAAAGCTTGTGTCTAGAACTATAAATTGAACCCACCCACCTGAAACGCTGCCAGCAAATCTGCCAAAGCCCCTTCCTGTGGAGAGAAACCTTCTCCTGCAGGTCTTGTAAATGAATTAATTATGTGTCTGTTGAAACAGAGTAAAGGTTCATCACTAGTGCTAATATTTGGAATAACAAAGTTGTTAAGTTTGCTGCAATCCAATGTTACCTACTGCTGTTGGAGCTCACAGCTGTCTCCTAACACTCTTGTTTGCTGAGTTCCACACACACAGAAGGACCTGGGTGTGTCTTGGGGATGTGGTGAGGTGTGGTTTTTAATAGCTGTTATGTTAATAAACATTTGGACTAAAGGAATCCATCAGTAGTTTCTGAAAATAACAGCCCTGCTACCAGCGGGTAACCAGAAATGCAGAGACGAGCTGTTTGGGTTGCTTTATTTTCCTTAAAAAAAGAAAAATCCACAAGACTGTTGAACAATTACGGCTTAATTTACAAAAAAACCCTTAAATGTATATTGTCTTGTGAGCCATTTAGTCCTATTGTCTTCAAATGAAAGCTTATTCATGTGCTTAACTCTATAGAGCAGCTTAAAGGCTTCATTGAATCAATCCCGAGACTCTGAGGAGACCTTTGGAGAAGTAACTATTGATAAACACAGGTGAAACTTGGGGAAAATAGCAAAGAGCAACAAATCTGCCAGTAGCAGAAATTACTTTAGAGCTTGGCTATCTCTGACTGTCATTAAGGTGACCACTTGGGAAGATATCAGGATGAGAGGTTCCTTAATAGTACTTAGGGTAGGCACAGCAAATAGGGTCTGATCCAGCAGATATTGGAATGCTTCTTTTCTGGGCACTTCAGTGACAATGATGCCAGCAAAAGGAAGATAGTTCAGGAAAGAGAGAAATAAATAGATGAGGAAGCTTGAGAGAATGAACAAAAATGTGCAGGGAGTAATAAAGAGCTGTGAGGTGATGCCTGTCCCAGGTCATGGGTGCAGCTTGATGGTGCTGCAGGAGTGTAAACACCAAGGTCAAAGGATTAGTGAGGCCACCAAAGCTCACAGTGACATGAAAAAAAATTAAAAATGGAAAATTGAGGTTCAAAGCCGAAGGGAAGATGCATAGTGTCCAAATGTGTGAAGGATCACAGACACAGAGATATCTGTGAGGGCTTTGGAACAGAGGGGAGCAGAGCAAAGAGGAGAGGGGGCAGCAGAAAGACAAGCCTGCTGTGGGGGTTTTTAGTAGCCAGAACCACCAACCTGAATCCATCCCAGCCCTAAAGGCTGGACAAACTCCTCTGGCATGATCTGTGACACCATGGAGTGTGTCACCATTGTGTAGCACTGACCTGTCCTGAGTGACACCTCCTTCTTTACCTGGCTCAAAATGCAGCAGGAGAGATGAAGGCAGGTGGCTTTTCCATACCTAATACACTGGGACTCTAATAACCCACATGAACCTTAATATCAAAAATAAAATAAACCTTATTTTCACTAGCTTTTTCTTTTAAATGTTGGTAGCACCTTTCAAGCAGTGACAGATCCCAAAGCCCATCCCTCCTGTAGCTGCAGGTAATATCCTGATGTTCCCTATGGGGTGTTGGCAGATACTGTATATTTTAGCACATTTTGACAGGCCTCTACAGCATCCTTGAATCAATCAAGTTCTGCTAAATCTAATAAAAAATTTACCATTAACTTTTAAATCATAGTAAGAAAATTGTAAAAGGAGAATGGTAGCAGTCCTGCTGTCTTGGTTTGAGGAAGATACATGCTCTTCTGTCAATCTCTGTGTCTTCACAAGAGTTATTTTCTTACTCAATCCCCTCTGTGTCTGAGAACTCTTATTATCACTTTGCAATTAAGAAATGAGTGACAGTTTCATTTTGAGGACATAAGAAGGGGATCTGATGACTGGGGGTGCATGAATTTTTTAGCCCTATTTGAGGCTCACCTTGGGTCAGATTTGCAGAGATCTCAAGTACAGTTCCCCAGCTCTGTTGTTAGCAGTCAATATTTCTGAGAGCAGCAGTGTTTGAGATTGAACTATCAGGAAAATTATGTTCTCCAAACCACATCAAAAAATGACTTGTCCTGGATCTCTTGCAGATCAGACTAAACTCTTCTAGATCACAAACACCTATCAGTCCTAATGAAATGCAGTAACCCTCTCCCTCCCAGACATAACACTCATTGCCTCCAATTCTGGAAACTGGAATTTTATTAGTTGTAGTACAGAAGATTTCTGCCTCCTTGGGCCACTCAGACTCTGCTGCAAACCTCTTTCCAGCTGTAATGCAGATTTATTCAATGATTCTGTGTCAGGGATAATGAGAATTATTAAATTGCGCTTTATGGTACAGTCATGGATTCAGCAGGGGAACAGTGGGGCAGCTCTTCACCCCTTTCTCCAGGTGCCCTGTGCTCCTGCAGGGATTTGGGATCACTTGGATGACAGTGCATGCCCTGGGTAAGGAGGATGCTCTCTGCTGCTTCATGCTGAGCTATTTAATGCATAAAAACAGCAGCAGTGTGAGCTTAGCATGTGGAATGTCCATATGCAAAAGCTGGGAAAGGTGGAATGGCAGGTTCTGATGCCAATGGAGTTACTTCTTCCATCTTAGTGCCCATGCAACAGGAACAGCAGCTGACAGTGACCCAAAGATGAGTGGGTGCCCTTTGCTGATGAAAGAACCTAACTGCAAATGTTCCCATTTCCTTATGTTTGTGCCTGGCAGCCCATAAGCTCAAGTCTTCTGGCTGAAGGGCACTCTCCTCCCTTCTTTTGTTTGCGTTGGAGGCCTGATGTGGAGTCTGCTAAAAGCAAAAGAGATATTTCCAGTGTGTGAAAGAGCTGTGGAGTCCAGGCTGCAGTTGGACAGAGAGGAACGTGCACAGAAATTGCAATATGTTGTATATACACACATTATACATTCACACATATGCATTTGGATGCAGTGTTTACATGCATCGATGTTATGCTGTATGTGTTTTTATTATCATGGTTTGTAATCCCACCATCATTCAAAGTCTTACCAAATAGCTCTGTGGGCAGAGTGCCAACTTCCTTCACATTCCTGCTAAAGTCACTTGGAATATATCTGAACGTGGCAAAACGCATTTGCCAAGTTATGTGCATAAAAACATCCTTTGATCTTTCAGACTCATAAATATGTAGTAGAGTACATGATTGCCCTACTGATCTGTCCTCCATCAATCTTACGTCCCTCTTTTATTGATTCATCAAAATAAGATACGATCAAGGTACAAAAGAGTTAAAGAAGCTATTTATTTTAATGTTTCCTTGGAGAGCTTGCATGTTATTTTGAGTACAAATTATATATATAATATTTCATGAATGATGTTTGAAACATTAAAAATCACCTCTGCACTTCAAGTTAACACACAACTCTGGCAGTCGGCCATCTTTTATTTGCTTTTTTTTTCCTTTTCTTCCTTTTTTATTTTAAAGGAACATTGCAAAATGTGGTGTCATTTTTCTGTGGCCATACTTAAGGGGTTTTTGACTTCTATTTTTAAATCTTGTACTCAATTGGTATTGTAATCCAACTTTGAAATGTTCAGGAAACCATACTTTGCAGTAGGTTTAGTATGTGGGCTGTCTGGATTGGGTGGTGAGTCTTTTCCAAAAAGCAGGGATTATCCTGATTTGTACTGAAGGTAAAATGAGAACTGTGAAGGCCCAGGGAGGTATTTTAGGAGTAATAACAGAAGTAAGAAGTTGGCTTAAAAACACACATGATAGCAAGCCTTGCCTCTGCCTTGGAGTTTCTGAGAAGTGTTTAAATGCCCCAGTTCAGGCTTTGGCTCTATCAGGTGTAAAGCCACTGAAGCTGATAAAAAAGAAATGTGTTTGGAGAGAGAAAAAGTTATTCTAACCATAAATAAAGCAAGTTACATAGCAGGTAATAAAATCTACATTTTGTTCCACAAGGGAGAAATCAAGCGGAGTCCTTAAGCTGGTCCTGCTGGCTGGGAGGAGAAGCACTTTTCCTCCTGATGCCACAGCCACTGAGTTAAAGGACCCTCTGAGTTTGCTTTGACATATTTAGTGCATCCAGCAGAGGCTGGTTTATGGCAGCCAGTGCATTTTTCTCCACCACTTTATGGCGCTTCCTCTTCGGAAGTGTAAAAGCATCCAGTTCTGAAGATGCACCAATAATGAATGAAATAATTTCTGAGCAAGACCTGCCAACTAGGTAACAGGGAGTGAGCTTCAGCACACTTCTCTGAAGCTGTAAAATCTGGGGGGGAAAGTGACATGGGTGCAGATGAGTTCACTTCTTTGTCATGTTCTCTCTTGGCCTGCAGTATGAGTTGCAGAGTCTGGGAAAGTGGAATCATTTTTATGCAGTTCTTGTCATGAATCCACCAGCAGTAACAGGCAGAAAAGACACAGATTATTGTGTGATTTTATGATAATCAAGATGCTTAGCTGACTTGGAGACAGAGAGAAAAGAGATGCCAAGTTCTTCGTGATGTTTGGCATCTCCCCTTTGAGGGTCATCACACTTAGAAAACATTAATTAAGTTTCAAGTCACCCAACAATAGGAAATGTTGTTACCCTTTCCTTTCACCACTGAGAGCTGAGTCCAAGTGCTGTAATCACAGTATGGAGAGAACCACTGTCTGAGCTGGAAAAATTATACAGGCTCCTGACTCTCAGCTCTGTGGTTAGGCATGGGCTTTTCCTCACTTTAGTCAGCAGCAGATTATGGCTCCACGTTACTCTAGGAAATGCTGTCAGTGTAACAACCTTTGGAGCTAGCAAGCCATATGCTGGTTTCTGTGATGTGGGGATAACAAGAGAAGTGGTTTTGCACTGAGGAGGAAGAGCACAGCCTCACCAGTCACACGCTGTGCAGGCTACACGAGGGTGTGATCCATCTGGATGCATTCTCTTGTCTCCCACCTCACTTCCCTGCTTGTCCTCCTTTGACCTCCTTTGGGTTCCTCAGTGTTTGTGTTGTGCTCCTCTCTGCTTTCCTGTAGGTCTTGCCAGCGTCCCTCTGTGGTGATGGGTTCTCCAGGCCTCACTCCTTCCCTAGATGAGCAGGAAATCCCTTTGATCCTCCCCAGCCACAGGTTTTCCTTGCAGAGACCTGCAGGTCAGTAGCTGATGAAGCCCAGCACTGAAAGGAAAGGCATTAAGCTTTCCTGAGCTTTTGTGCCAACCTTTAACCTCAGTCTGATCCCAGGTTTGTTCTGCTCCTGGCCAGGTTTATTGCTTTGATTGGAGTAACTTCCCTGGCACCATTCACTGGGGCTGTTCCCCCTGCGCTGGGGGCAGCCACAAGAAGGAACCATCACGGATGGACCATCCAGTGCCAGTGGGAAGAGAGGGATTGAAGCAGTTGTCCAAGTACAGGCAGCAAATCAAAGTGGGGATGGACACAGCAGCACTGCCCGTGCCCAGGGCAATGACCCAGCATGGGTGTGACAGCCCCTGGTGTGGTGGCACTGCTGTGGTGGCACTGCTGTGGTGGCACTCCCTGCAGCCAGCGCAGGCACCATGCTGGGCTCTGGTCACTGATTATTCTTTTGTCTGTGTTACTGGTGCTGAATCATCCTTGTTTGGCTTCTGAAAAAAAAAAAAAATGGATTTGCTGATTGTTCTTACTTGTCCAGTTCTCAAACTCATCCCCAAAGAACATTTTGGGTCAGAGCAGATCCCCTACCAGCAATACAGAGGTAAATCACTGCAGCCTCTGCTTGACATTCTTTCTGTGGAAGATGGGCTTCTGGGCCTTTATTAATCAAAATATTGGCAGAATTTTTACATTACAAAAATAAAGGGCTGGAGGATTAAGATCTATCATTATGTGTTCTTTATTTAGTCAAGAAGGCAGCAAACAAATAAAGGAGATTTTTCTAAAACCTTTCTGGAGTTCACAGACAATAACCCAAGCCAGGGTAGGGAACAGCCACAGAATTTAGGTGTTAGAATGATTTCTGTTCCTCTTTCCTGTAGATGTTGCAGTTGTTATTTGAATAGCTGCCTTCTATTGCATTTTATTTTTATCTAGTGTTTATCCCATTTATTTCACCTACAGAAAGCATTTTTGTTGAACAGAAAACCTGCTTCCTGAAACCTTCTACTTTTCCCACTGTAACCATTCAGGAAGAGTAATTAAAGCCAACAACTTTCATTTCTTCAAACAACCTTAAAGAACCCCCCAGGTGACACAGCAGTGACACAAAACAAGTCTGGTTTAAGCACCTCAGATATGAGCCTCTGATCCTACTTTAATATTAGTCACATCTTAAAATGAAAGAGGAAATTGAAACAGGTTTTGTTTCCACAATTGTTTTTTAAAGCTAGCATATTAAATCTTGGTGAATTATTTAGTAGGAAGGATGACTCTGCACCTTTGATTTGTAAGTTGAATTTTTATTCTTAGTTGCTTTTTCCTGGCAGGATTAAATGCCAGGTTCTCAGCTCTCTGTGGAATTAGTAAAATCCTGTGATAGATTCTATAGGAAATTAAAACACAGTGGAGAGAAGACAATTGCTGGAAATGTTACAGGTTTGTTTTCACAGGATTCCTTGGTAGGTGTTTTCATTATTCATTTTTCCATTTTTCACCAGAACTTTCTCTTTCTTCACTAACCTCAGAAAAAGCTTGTAACTATTCTGATTTATACCTGCTGCAACTGTGCTGCAGCATTTGTTGTGTGTGTGCTGTTAGCGCGGGTTGCTGGGAAAATGCCATTTTCTGGTAAAAGATTTGCCACCTTGTGGTTGAATGGATTCAGTGGAGGAGCCCAGTGCTGGGGTTGAGCAGGAGTGTGCTTCAGCTAAATCTGGAGCAGTAATTTAGGTTGGAGCAATTTAGGTAGGAGGCACCGTGGGGGCAGTGGAGCCTCTAATAGGGATACAGCCAGGAGAGGCTCAGGATATTAGGAAAAATTTCTTGGCTGAAAGAGTGGTCAAGCATTGGAACAGGCTGCCCAGGGCAGTGGTGAAAATCCCTGAAAATGCTCTAAAAATGAGTAGATGTGGCATTTTGTGACATGTTTGAGTGGGCACAGGGGTATTTGGTCAAAGGCTGGACTTGCTGACATTGGAGGTCTTTTCCAATCTCAGTGATTCTGTGATTTTGTTTAAATATCAAAAGTAAAATGGCAAGAAAAACTTTTATCATGTCTGCCTTTCCTGACTATAGACAGAGCCTAGATGAGTAATTAGGACTTAGAGATTTATAAACTTCCAGAGATGGCTGAAATTAGGGTGATAAGCATTGTCCTTTGTGTCCTTGTGTTTTCCTCTAGAAAGACAAAAGTGAGGCAGGGAATAGTCTTTCCCTTCCTACATGATTCACTGCTTATTCTTATGCATCAAAATTTCTGATTTTCAGGGCATTTTGTGCTTAGCAAACCTGTTGCATCTCACCCCGTCTCTTTATGCCTTCACTTTTCACTCTGTGGCCTGAGGTGTCGTGTCAGGCAATATCCAAAGGTGGTTTTTTCTTCTGTCCTACTCCCCCTACCTCCGATGTTCATCCTGAATGCAGTCTCATTGTGGGCTAGTTTTATTAAGGAACCAAGGGCCAAGAGTAACTTTGGAAAGGGGAAATAGAAAGAATATGTTAAACGTAAAAAGTACAAATGATGAGGGGTAGGAAAACAGTTTGCCTATTTGCCCTTCACTGTGGGGGTGAGGGGGAATAAGAACAAAATTAATGGGTCAGCCCCATTCAGTTAAACTTGAATTTATTTGGGCACTTTCTGCTCTCAGAAAGAGCAAAGAGCAGTAGAGGAAATAATTATATATTTTTCTTCTTACTGTGACTGGGCATGAGTTAATGCAGACTTTTAAGCTGACTTACTAATAACATGTATTCCAAAGGGTCTGTGCATGTTTCCAATTTAGAGCTGTAAATTAGATTTTATCCTCAACTTGGCATCCATGAAAGACATTCATGGAATACACCTGCATAAAGATCCTTATTCATCTCTCTCATCCCAATTTAGGGGGATTTTAGGCACTGTAATAGAGTGCAGAACCAAACTTTACCTGTGAAATCCAGTGCCTTGAAGAGAGTAGAGAATAATAATACTTTTTATTTATGACTGTCTCCCAGCTTTAGAATCTTTTGCCAGTTTAACTGCAATTCCAGGAAGTGGGGTTGCTTTGATTATTTAATGTATCTTGTAGGAGTATCTTTGTTTAATGTTTTTAGGCTTTGAAAGGGAGCATGAGATGGCTTTGATACAGGGGATTGGATCCATGATACCAAAACACCTTAAAATATGTTGTTTCTCTGTAGCTTCTCTACCATGTCTGCTTTCTCCAGACATGTTGCTATGAAAATTCTTGCAGCTGTGGCCTTTGATGGGGCTAACACCACCTTGCTCTACCTGCAGGAAGCCCCACATATTCCAACGTCAGCCTGCAGCATCACGCTTTGCTTTCCCTGGCAGAGGAGCATCGTTGTCATACGGGCTCTGAGCAGGCTGGCCCCTGTGTGATCTGACTGAAATCACTCTTCCAGGCAAGCCTGTAGCCTGTCCCTCCTCAGAGCAGTTATCCCAGCCCATGGCTGGGCTTGCTGTCACGCTGTGCCTGTTTCTGGTGTAGCTGTCTGCTCCTGGACGTTGTTGCAGGCTCGCTGCATCCCCGGGGCATCACGGCATCATCAGCTCATTACTCTGAGCTGTGCCCATCAGATACAATCCATCTTCAGAGCTGGGCTTTTGGCTCAGGGGGCTGAGTTTCCTGAGATGTGTGTGTGGGTTTCAGCCACATGGCTCCCATTGACTCTAATGGGAGTCTCGCTGCTCGGGGTTGCGCGCAGCCCTGGTGTGCGTGCACGGCCCCAGCATCAGCGCACCTCTGCCCTGCCTTGTCAAGGAGAAACCAGCCCCCCTCCCCACCCTTGCCCCCACCCCTCTGGCCTTGTGTACTTGTGGATAAGCAACAATGGAGACTCATTTCTATGGTAAGTTAGCAAGATTTATACTATAAATATTGCATTACAAGGTTCCGACACGGTGCTATTTTCGAACATATCCACACTTTGCTGCAGATCAGTGTGTCACTGAAATGTTTCCTTTGAAGAGCACGTTTTTGAAACACATCATAAAAAAATTCTAGCATTGAGATTCCTCCATTTGCGCCATCACGGTGTGGGTCAAGATGTCTTTATTAATACAGGATATTAGAAACTTAAAAATTTGACTATTTCTTTCTCTTTTTTGGTTGGGGGGGGAGGATCCTATAAGGGATTCAGGAAACAGGCAGCATAGCTTTAATTGAAGGAGACAATGTTGTCAGTATATGTGTTCCTACAGTTATAAAGCCCAGCAGTATAGTATTCATCAAGTCTGATTCCACCTGACACTTGACTGAAAGCATTTTGCACTAATTTGCTTTGTGCTTGTCTAGTAAATCTAAAAAGAATGAGTGAAGGGGTGATAGGTGGCCATTAAACAGAATAAACAGCCTCTGGCAAGTGAATGAGTTTTACAGACTTGTTGCTTTTGGGAGGGGGAGGGTGAAGGGGAGAAGATTATAGGTCTTTGAATCAGCATGTGGCTGCCTCTATCACTCTGTAATCACAACTGTTTTCTTTGGCCCGGAGACCCATGTGCACCTCCAGAGAGGCTACCACGGTGAAGAAGGAAGCTCTGCCCCCAAACCTCTGCAGGAGAGCCCTCCAGACATATGATTCATATTCCAAGTGTGATAGAGGCCTAAATGGCAATTGTTTTATCATATAAACACCAGTGAGATAGATTTCAGTCTGGAGCTGATTGCTTTCCTCAGATAATCCTTTTCAAATTTTCCCCTACATAAAATATAACAGCTTTAGGGTGTTTTCAGGTCCCTGCTTATGGTTCAACTTATGGTAAAAACTTTGGGCTTGTTGTCATCTTTGTCTGACTTTGCTGATAGCAGGCAGGAAATAGCTGTGTAAAGGCAGGAGGGGGTAAATAGCTGACTCTGTGGTCTGTAATTGGTTCATAGTTTTGGCCTGTGAAGAATAGAAAAGAAGGCAGAGGAGGGCTGGAAGACAGCCTAACAAGGAACACATGGGCATCTGAAAACTAAACACAGCTGGACCAAGGAGCGCATTTGACCGCCCGTTCCCTGCTCTCAGACTTCTGAGCATTGTTGTTGTTTCTGGGGAATATATAGCACCGGATTTCGAGGGGGTGGATGGGAACTTCACGAGGATAAAAGGCAAAATATCATGACTAACCAGAAATCAAAACAAAAACTTCCTTTCTCCATGTACTTATTTATTTAGTTGCTTGCTGGCTTGGGGTTCTCTTATCTTGGCAACCTCGTTGCTGTAGTTTTGCTGGAGGATGGTGCCCAACACAGAATGTCAGGTTTTCATTCCCCCAAAAAAATGTTGTTCAGGGGGATTATTTTTCCTTCCCCTTTTCCTTGTCATCCCCTCCCTTGTTGCCTTCAAAACACAAGGGTGGGTGGAAGCTCCTGGACTGAGAGAGGACAAAATGAGCCTGAAAAAGAGGATGGCATGATGGAAAACTTTACCTGTCAGTACAACGTTAGAGAGAGGAAGTTTTAATCCTCCCTCACCAGCCTCCCCTCAGAAGGTGGGAATAGGGAACACACCAAGCCCAGGTCATGCACCAAACCTGAGTAGAGGCTCTCTGTGGGATTCACAGATCATTTCTGTGTCTGGGACAAGTCACCTTTGTTTTGGCTGCTTCTAGGACAGGGAAAACTCAGTGTCCCCGAACTAAGGGCTCTCATTACTTGAACCTCATTAAAATAATCTCTCATCTGTACGTGTGCCACGAGGGAATGGCCAATTCCTCCCCATTCCTCTCCCCTGCTATCTGCACAAACGCATTTTTCTTTTCTAAATTAAAAAAGATCTCGCTGGCGCTTCACTTGGTTGTTTACATTCTTTAAAGGGGGAAAAAAAAAAAAAAATCAGCCCTGAACCCCCTGACTGCAGAGCTGCCATTAGCGTTGATTGTGTCCAGCAATGCACAGTCCACTTCAAGAAAGGCAACATCCTCTATTTTTTAAGCCAAATGTTGTGCACCGCAGCAAGAACAAACAAGAGTGACTTTCATCCTTCAAACACTGAAGCAGCTTTGCAAAGCCTGACATGAAAGGGCCTCCCTTGCTCTCTTGTCCATGTAGGCCTGGAAATGGAGCTGAAATGGCTAACAACATTGGTAATAATAGGGGCCTGCCTGGCATCAAGAGGTGAGCCGAAAGACTTCAAAAGCTGGCTCGAGCATGGCTGCAGGAGCATTTGCTCTGGGATTCAGGCTCCAACTTTTATTCTCTCCCTTTGAAGAGCTTACAATTGGGTGGAGGGTGGAAACCAAGCATTTTTGACATGAACTCTGCCATGGAAAATTATGAGAAAGACGGAGATGAAAAGGAACGTGTCCTGATTGTGCTGGCTGTTTTTTTATTTTATTTTTAAAAGTCTGCAAAACAAGGGGCTTGCAGTACTATAATCATTGATCCTGAAATGTTCTTCAGAGATTAGTGCTATCAGTGCAATGTGAACCTCAAGGCTGAGAGGCAGAGTGGAGGAGAGAGACCCTTTTGCACTAAAATAACACAGGCTTTTAAAGGAATAGTGTATTACTCTGCTGGGGGAAAAAAAAACCCAAGAACATAATAGAAAAAAATCTCACAACACCTGTGCTTGAAAACAAACAAACAAACCAGAAAATAAATGGCAGGCTTGGCTTACCTCCAAATTTTGCAATCACCTGAGGGTCCCAATTGTTTGAGTGTAGATCCCTCAGCACACTCAGACTCCTGTTTGTTTTGTAAGCTCAGATCACTCTTCAGGACTCTGGTGTTGGTTTTTCTGCCTATAAACACAGAATAATTTCACTGAACCTGGAGAAGCTGTTGGGGATTTGTTTTAGTATGGGCAGCCATGTGGGTATCTATGGGATTACTTAATATTTAAACAAATTAATCTTGTTGCTTCATCCCTTTTATTTTTGGCAAAGCTTCATTAGTATCAAATATGCAACAGGCAGGTGGGCAGCCTTGCAAAAGGTCACCTGTCGTTTCATATTGTACCACTCTTTCCTGTTGTGTCAACTCTGTTAATCTTTAATCATTGGGGCAATAGATAAAGAAAGGAGGTAAACAAGGTGGAAATCAGTACAAAAATGGAAGGAAAAGCAGGGAACAGGGGGAACTACTCTCAGAGCCCTGGAGATGAGGCCTGCAGTGAGACTTGGGGAGCAGAGTGGGAAACTGAGAAATAAAGAGCAGGCTGGAGTGGGAAGAAAGATGGGTTGGAAGGAAGGAAAGCCAATGGATGGGAAAATCCATGGTTTGGAAACCACCTGCAGCTGGTGGGCAAAGGGAAGGTGTCCTGCACTGGTATATAGATGGAGAATAATGATACAAATAGAGGAACACTGAAGAGCCTGCCCAGAGTCTTTTGAAATGAATGGAAAGAGTTTGTTGGACATTTGAGTCCTCCAAAGCTGAACAAACACTTCCCACCCACTAAGCCACCCCCAGATGTTGTCACTCTAAGCGTGTATCAGTTTGACATTTTAAGATGAATGTTCTGTGTTCAGTGGCTCTCAGTCTGTACTTTTGGCACTTTCTAGTGGTCCTGAGCGCTCCTTCTGAGCACAACTTGTTAGTCCTCTCTCATTTGTACCCACGCCATAAGGGAGCTGTGTGTACACAGGGCTCTCACCTATTTTTCTCTGAATGGGGAGTCGTGGAGTGGCTGCTGCACATGATTGCCTGTCAGGCACCAATTAGCAATCCATTCAGAGTCCCTGAAGCTGTGATCCACAGCCAGGAGAGAGTTTGAGAACACTTGTTTTGAATTATCCTGCACAAATCTCATGCCATAGATCTACAGCAAAATGAGATCACATATCCCCGTGTCTTTTAAATATCAAGACATCCAGGTATGCTTGGTTTTGAACAAACATAAACAAACTTAAGAGTGAAGCTCTTCTTGTGTAAAGCAGTTTCTTTGACAGTATGTCTTATAAATTAATTTCACTCCATCTGAAATATGATTTTCTTTTATGTCTCAAACTACAATGACACGAGTATTTCAGTTGGCAAAATATGGAAGTTAAACTGTTGGTTGCTGTGTTCTTAAATGTGTTGCTGATGTGAGTCCTTCAGTTATTTTTTTCCACCCTCTTTTCTCAAAGGCAAAGAAAAGCTTCTTAGCATTTTTAAAGCCCAGCTTGTGAGTCTGTTGCTGTCGCTGAAGTTTATGTGTTAAATCTTTGAATCAATACTGGTAGTTCTTAGCTAACCAGTTCTCTAACTTTAGGGAGGGAACAGAAGAAGAAAACAAAGTCCCTGAACTACAGGGACAACTGGTAGAAAGTGAGGCTGCAGGGGGCTTCTAATGTGCTCTGAAAGCTGAGTGCTTAAAGGAATCAAAGGTAGGGAAAATCTAAAATAATATCTTCAATAACAGTCTGTTAATTTGCAAGGACAAGGAAAAGAGCAGCCGTTGGTTGTATTGCTAAATTCAAGAAATCTGCAAAGCACCAAAGCAAGAGGGAATCCAGCAGCAATTCCCAGGGCTCCCAGCTCACTCACTAGCAGACTTGATGAGCCTCTTTGATCTGGTATTGACATCATATCAGATCTCCTGCTCTGTTTTGCCCACTTGCCAAAGCCAGCTTCCCAGAAGCGAAAATGTGCGTTCCTTTCCTTGGGGTAATTTGAAACATTGACATGAAACAGACCTCTCGCTCTTCCTCTGCTGTGGCCTGCCTTTGGAGTAGTTCCTTCATTAGTGTCTCCTTAAAAACACTTGGAGGTCAGTGCCAGGCTGGAATTGCAGTGTTCTTGTCTATTGTGAGTGATGCAGTGATTGGGTATTAAGTGTATGAATACCAAGAAGAGAAAAGACAGAATATATAAGTTGGTTTGGGAGCCTGGGATTCAGACATCCAGGGTTTTTCAGATATCTTGTATAATGAACATAGACTTTATTAACCATTTTTGGCTACTTACAGATTGCTATACTACACAGAATACTCACTGTTGTTTCAGTGATAAATGAAATTTTCGTGGTGAGAAAGAAATGATAAGTTCCCATTAGAATGTAATACGTGGAAAGAAGCCAGTGAAAAAAAGAGTTCCTCTTCTCTCCACAAAGGAATTTTGAACACTGGAAATAAAAGTATAATCTATGTTAATGGCTAGCTCAAGTACCATGTCTACACAAATGCCAAAACAGCATGGGAAATATGCTGCTCTCTTCCCAACTAGCATTCCAGATCTAATTGTTAAAGAGCATCTCTTTATGTTCCCTAGACTGTAATGTTGACCCTGCTTTTACTTGATTCAGCAGTATTAGGCATATTTAGATCCCAAATTTTCTCCCCTCTCCCTCTCCCACCATTACTGGCTGCCATAGCTTGTTCATGGGGATACTGGACAATAAACTCACATGTATGAGTGCCCAAAACTGTGCATGAAGAGACATCTTTTTAGGGGAGGAAGCAAATATGGGTACCTCAGGAGTTTGGGGGCAGTGGCTGAATTTCTTTTATTACCTCTCTCTCCCTTTTGGACATCAATTAACCAAGATTTTTCTCCTTAGCTGATGTATTTTTCTCTCTCATTTAATCAGCCCTACTGGGGAGAAAATATGGCTGGAAAAATAGTGCTTTAAAAAGTTACAGTGGCAAAACTTCCCTTAACCAAATGACTAGTCATTAATCTTAAATACAAGTGTCAGGAGGAAAAAGATCTTTGTTGGGGGTCAGGAGTAAAGGCATCCAGGTTGTTTGTGAAATATTAAAAGCTAGAGTTCACTGAGCATCTGTCTTATGCATTTTAATTGTATCTCCATGAACCTGAACTGTGGGGCCCTCAGTGAGCCCTGCTCAGTTGTGCTGGCTCACAAAGTTCAGGGCTGGGTTGTAAGTTGTTTTTATTTAGCACCTAGTGACAGCAAGTACTGTAGGTGGAGAGACATTAAGTGCCACTTAAATCTGTTCCTGTACATCTTATTAGGAATATACTGGAGTGATACTCTGGCTCTTAATTCACTGAGAGTCATTAAAGGTCCCCCTTGGCCTTTCCTAACACATTCCTGACTGTGCCTCTGGAGAACCCTCAGCTTCCATCCAGCACTCTGCAGTGACTGCTCAAATCCAAAATCAACACACCACAAAGTCAAAGCTACCAGCTATTGATTGGGAAAACCTCAGTGTTCTTGGCTGTGCCAAGACAGGAACCAAGGGTGACACTCGTTTGGAATCAGAAAATGTTTTCTAAAAAGGTGCTGAAGTCACATGTGTTTTCTGAGAGCACACCTTGACTAAATCTAAGTGCTAAAGGTGCCGCAGTTGGGATGTGGACAAGTGCATCCATCAGGACTCACTTCCTTTTCAAAGGTTGAATGAGTTTTTTTCTTTGGCTGCCCTGGGAAATTTGTCCAAAACATTAGGAAGCAAAATAAAATACCAAAGGTGGGCTTTTCTTGGGTGAGGCTGTCCCTGGAGAGAAAGCAATCTCTTTGATCTGAGCACTTGCCTGAGCTGCTGAAGCCCATTTGAGCTGGCCAAGAGAGCCTTGGTGCTCTGTTAATGCAGTGAAATGCAGCACAAGTATTTGTTATTGCAGCCAGTATCAAAGGAGGCAGGACGACTTTGCCACTTACTATAAAGTGTTTCCATGAAAATGGAAATGAATGCTACAGGGGTCTGTTCCCTCTGAATGCACAGGGGAGCGAGGCGCTGAAGGGTTGCTTTCATTATACCATTAACAGGGCAAGTTACTTACTTTCTTTTTTCCTCCATCCCTCTTCAAAAGCACAGGGGCTTGAGGCTCATTCTTTGGGTCAGCCAGGCAGTGCTGTGTGTTCCCTGCCAGCCAGGGCAGTAAATCCCACTGTTGTTCCCAGATGGGCCCAGCAGAAATCCATCCCTTGTCGTCATTCCAGCTGCACTTTCTCCGCAGGGAGACGGCAGTCACCCGTTTGGCGAGGAGGGGCAGCCTGTAATGTCTGGCCAGAAACCTCCACCATAAACCATGGCTTCCTGTTATGACACTCATGTGTCTAAACTTATTGATTTATTTGGGTGGAACTGTCTAACCTGCTCTAGGAGGAGTGGGCTCAGCAGGTACTAAGTCATGTAACAATAGGAAACATCAAAATACTGCCCGCGGTGTTAGATCTGGGAATGAATCTCAGTTTAGATTTATTCTTTAAAAGCTATCTCACATGTTAACCAAAAATATATTTTCCATTTCCATTTTTTTCTTATATTTAAAAATATTATTATTAGTATTCATATAATCTGACCATAGCTTTTTCATTTGTGTGTTTCCCTGATTAGCAGCATAGCAATTTTAGAAATTGCAAATCTGGAACTTGGGCCACCAAGGATAAAAGAGATAGTATTCTGTTTTGATTTATACATCTGTCTTGATTAGGGAATTCTCTCTTTGTCTGGAAGCAATGTGATCTGGTTGTTAGAAAAGTGAAGATAGACCTTGGGGACACTTGAGTTCTTTCCTGGCCCTGTCACTCAGTGAGATTCTTTACACCTAAATCCACCCTT
The DNA here is from genome assembly GCF_027887145.1 of Ammospiza caudacuta. Classification (NCBI taxonomy): domain Eukaryota; kingdom Metazoa; phylum Chordata; class Aves; order Passeriformes; family Passerellidae; genus Ammospiza; species Ammospiza caudacuta. The sequence continues at coordinate 24,151,064 of NC_080602.1, forward strand.
TGGGTTTATTAGTGGGTATAAGAACACCTATCCAGCTTTCCCGTGTGCTGTGAAACTTAATTTATATTTCTGAAGCTCTTTCAATTTGTCACACCAGAGAGCTTGTATGAAGCATGTAACTACTGATTTTTAAAGGTGTAAGGTAATTTTCCCTCCTATGAACATTTATTAAGGTTGATCACATTTAGTGTACAATCACACACTATTTTTTTTCTAGAAAATATTGAATTTAGAAATTCACTGTGAGTTACAGCTTTACACCTGTAAACAATAATATCTTATACATGTGTGTGGCCATATATGTCTCTATATATTTATATATGCATGGTTATACACACACAAGCAAGAGAAGAGATAGTCTTTCCAAATAGTCTGGAAAATCTCTGGGACTCCACAGCTGGCAGTGCATTTCTTTTATTTAAGGAAAACTTAGGCAAAAAAGCTTATGTGCAGTCAGAAACTTCCCAGCTCTAATTAATTAATATGAAGTGTAAACAGATCATGAAATATTTTTTAGTGCTTAATACATAGAAATGTCCTGTGTTGATGCTAATGAAAAAGTAATGCCTGGAATATTTCACATTGCAGGGCCTGGGGACACAGATCCATGGAAAAGCAATTCATACCAAACTGCTTTACAAGTGCAAAAATTCTGTTAGCCTAAAGCTACAGCACTACATAATTGTACAGGGGGGGAAAAAAGGCAAAAAAAACCCCCAACAAACCAGCCCTCCTCTGCCCTGTGTTTACCAGAGCTTGAAATAAATCCAATGGGTTATTCTCTCAAAAAATGATGACACCAATATTGCAGCAGGAAGGATTTTTAATCTGCCATATTCTCTGTGTAATCCAGATAGCTCCTCATTACCTCACTGTGTAGTCTGTCATTCCAGCTGATTCTTGAGATCTGATCAGTGCAAGAGAAGTTAAGGAAATTTCTGAAGACCATGAAAATCCAATCCTCTCCCCTGGAGAATAGTCTCTTAATTGTAATAGCCCATTTTAATCATTGTAATTGTTTAAAATATTATGAACAGAGGGAAATAAGGAAGATAATTGTACTTCAGCAGCCACAATCTTTTGTTATCACCTAAGCATATTGGAGATTTAGCTGTGTATAGTCCCAATACTTCCTTCACATACCAAGTGGCCTTAATTATGTGGGCAGCAAGAATTCCTCTTGAGAGAGAGGCTAGGATAGCAAAACAGCAGGTAAGAAATGCCTCTTCCTTACTTCTTTGTTTCTTCCCAGTCCCCTGTAGCTAAGGCTGCATATGTGGCTGTCTCTGTCTTTGTGACACTTTAAATGTGAAACAAGTAATTTAGTTGAAAATTTTCTGTTATTTTTTTTACATGCTTCATATGCTGGGTTAAAATCCATTAGCATATAACAAAAATCGGAGCAGATGTAGTGCAACAGATTCCTTAAGGGAGTCCATATTTTTACATATTTTGTAATAAGGAAACTGTCACTCCCAGATGGTATCTAGCTAATACTGGTGGTTTGCTTGCTGATAACATACTAAAAAATAAAATTAATTGTATTCTATTTGATGACAATGAAGCCATTATCATATATAATTCACTCTTAAAGCAAACGTCCAAGTGATGGTCCCTTGCAATAACCGAGCTTTCCCAGCCCCTGTGCCTGTCCCTTCTCTTCTACCTCAGAAATTCTTTCAGAATTTGCTGCAGCAGAAGCCTCCAGCTGCGAAGTGTAACAGCCCTTCATTAGCAAAGCTGAAAACCAGTGTTAATTTGTGCAGGGAATCTGGGCCAGCAGTACCTCAGTGCACTTTGCACGGGCTTCATCCTTCACCAGTGGTTCTCAGACTGCTCTGGTTTGGATGTCACTGTTATATATCACAGCAAAAGGAAACAATTAACCTTTGCAATAATGCCACTGACTGGTGCCTGTCTGCTAATGGGCTTGAGAAGTGCAGGAAGTATCCAGAGCTGGTGCTTGCTGTGAGAATGAAAATCAGTAATCCAGGGTTTTACACAAACACGCAACTCTGATCTGTAGAATATGTGCAGTATAAAGCTAAGATGATACAAGTATTTAAAAAAATATCTGAAAGAAAGATTTTTTTAAAATACTTTCTTAGGTGAAAATGTCAAGACCTGTTATAGACTGATCAGTTAAAACCTGATAAGAGAATGGTTGAGTTCACAGGAATTAAGGCTTTTGGTGAGGTTTAATGACATGAAACACCAGAATGAGCAGCTCAGTAGAACTTTCCTCATCTCCTTCTGTCCTACCACAAAAATACCTATGTGTGGGCAAGAGCAATATGGGAATGAAGAGTTTTCATTCTCAGAGTTGACCTTGGGCAGGGAGTGTTGGCTTTCCCAACACCTCCTGGGGACAGCAGCACTGGGTCCCCAGGCCACTGATAATTTGTAGGCGATGATACCAGCTGGCAAATGGGAAAACTGGGACAGAGAGGTGAAGTGACTTTCACACAGAGCTGGAACTCATGTCTGAATTCCCAGGTCCTTGATCTGCTTCTTCAGGTGGTGTTGGAAACTAAAAACAATCTAGCAGTGCAAAAGGGAGAGTTTGTCAGGACTGACTAGCCTAAATAACTATTCAAGGAAACACTTAAGTGGATAATAATGGTTTCTCATCTCTGGATGACTGCAGATACAATACAATACAATGAGGCACGCTGTCTGAAGGGTCTAAATGTGCCTGGCTGTGTTCATTCTAGTTTATTGATGCTTTTGGTTTCACTTTCTGTTATAAGCACAAAGTGCTCAGAAGAGGAACAGATGACTGCATTTCCATTTGGAGAGCTGGTAGAGGAGGACAATGTTGTAGCCATCTCTGTCACATGGGAAGTGATTTTACATTCTCTGAGGCTATTGCCTCAAACTGGGAACTCCATAAAACTCTGTGATGCTACTGGCAGACATTGCAGAGGAAACAGATTACTTAATGTACATGTAATTTTGAGTAAAACATTATTTAATTTAGGAAAATCACAGACCAGTGCTTGGAAAGAACTATGTAAATCTTAGACATCTCTTGTCCTCTGTCTTCAGTTAGAAGGTTCTTAGTAATCAGCAACCATTATTTTACTTCATTTTTCCTATTTTTTTTCTTATTTCCTTTACTTTGTTTTAGAAATGAAACAGCCCTGTGGATATAACAAGAAAGTAGTGAAGTTTCAGTCCCCCAATTCAAAAAGTGAAGAGTTTTCTTCCCCACTCTTCCTCTCCTGGTGTCTCACTAAACTTATTATAATGTTTGCAACCTCAAATGGCAGAATATCATTCAATAACTGCTCCTATCAAATTTCAATTATATGGTGACTAAAGTGGCTTGGAGATTTTCCATAGTCATCTGGGAATTTGGGATTTGGGTAACAGATTTTCTCAAACCGAATTTACCCAGCTTCAAATGCTCTGAACTCAATTTGTAATCCTTGTCTTCCATAGTATCAGCTGTTACCTCTTTGCTCTTTTTCTAATGCGTTAAGTACCAGACAACTCTAATATTTTATTTAGCATGATTTGCATTCAGACTTCAAATATCCCTTGAATAATAAAACATTTACATTATTGAACTTTACTTCTGTATATTCACTGGCATTTTAAGATGTACCTACAGAGGACACCTGCCAGAAAAAGCAGCATTGTTCCTATGTTTGTGGACCTCGAGTTGTACCTTTTCTCTCTCAGCCTTCCTCATTAAGACATCACAGCTGATGTGTTTTCTCCTCTGTGTTTTAATGCCTGAGCAGAAGATGTATTTTATTCATGATTTGGTAGGGAATGTGTCTGGTGGGAAGGAATTTGGACACCATTAAAGCAACCTGAAATTCCACCGTGGATGTTGGGAGGGAGATCTTTTTCTTAGCCACATAAAGCATCTGCTTAAATTCTCGAGTGTGGAACGTGCAGACTTGTTAGGCAAGATTTTAACAGACTGTTTGGCACTGAGTGTAATTTTTCCCAAAGACCTGGCAGTGGAAATAGTTGAAATAATGGTTTGTCAAATATCATCAAGAAAAATGCTAATTGATACCTCATCTGAATCGAGCACCATTCAGTACCGGAAAGGGAATGGGCATTTCCTGTTTCTTCCCTACTCAAAAAGAGACTCTTCCCAAAAGGCTGCTCATGTTAGATTAGATTTGTGCCACCTGTAGGACTATTCTGTGGGGTAGATTAGTTTGTGTCATACTGTATTTATTGGCTATTTCATGGAGTGATGTGTGGCTCCACAAGCCTGCAGTATATTCTTAGTGCCAGCATTGCTAGATGCTCTTTTACCAAGTGCCATTTTGAACCCCGCAGCAACATTTGTGTTGTGGTATCTTTCTCTCCTTTGTTCCTTGAAGTTTCTGGGTTCAGTTGAGCTCTCCAAGCCAGCGTGGGGACGTGAGGATAAAGCCCAGCTGTGGCTGTGGGCCTGGAGCGCCAGCTGGCCACGGTGCCGTGGCAGCGTCGCGGGGCCGCTGGGGGAAGCCAGTCTGAACTTTTGCAATAAATATTAAAGAGACCACAACTTTGAATGGATTTGGAATCTGAAACCAGAAACCCAATCTAAATGTCAGTGCGGGTCCCTATCTGCAGACTAAACTGAACTGAATGTTCAGACCCCAGCTTTGGCAAAGAAATGAAAGCCGTAAATCCAAATCTGCTTTTTGTATTTCAGCCCCTCTCGTGATGCTAATAATACTTTGCCCTTTCACAATCTCCAATATTTTAGAAACTTTGAAATGATTTATCAAATGAGTCATACTTCCCAGTCAGACTCACAAGAACTAGTTTGCTGGAAATATCACCCAAAAGCAAGGGCAGGACTGGGCTGTGGCTGAACTTCTGCTCTCTTGGTATCTGTGTGTGGAACCGGGGCTGTCAGGTTTTGTCTGTATCTCTGTAACTCTTCCAGTGCAATCCCTGTGTGTCAGTAGGCCCAGCTCCACGTGGAATTCCATAATTTCCCAGGTGCAGGTGTCTTTCCATTGTCTTATTCCTCTGCTTCTCCCCAAGGGCTTCCAGAGAGAACAGGACAGAGTGGTGGAAGCTCTTGGTGCAACAAAGTCAACTTTGCTTTGTCACTGAGACCTTTCCCAATATTTGGAGTGTTTAAAGATTCCCCTGGTGCTCTGGGGGGAGTGAATGGCAGAGCTGAGGCTGAAACATGGAGCTGCTGAATCCATGTGTTCCTCTGAGACATTATATTCAGAGAACAAAAATGGATTATTTAGCATCAAAGGTACCAGTAGCAGATACAGGGCATCTTCATTCATCATAAATAATGCTGTTAGTGAGGAATAATAGTATTCCTTAGTATTGATGACAATATATTGAGCATTAGCAAAGGCTTCTGCTAGGAGAGTTATCTAGTGAAGTGAATGATGGAATTTTACTACCTGAGTACAAGGACTGATATAAATGATCATTGCTGTGGCAATGAATTGGTTTAAAAAGGCTTCATAAGGACTTGCCTAATGCTCATAAATTAACATTAAATATGAGATGGGTTATCTAATCACATGCTTTCAGGCAAATTCCTTTTTAATGTGTATGTACACTGCTGCTGGAAATACAGAAGATATATCAGAGGAGATATTTCATGCCATAAATGGTTATGTTTGATAACTCTGTAGTATTTTCATAGTTTTTGTTGGTTATGGAATTTCTTTCTTTACCATCAAAATTTTTACACAGAACCCACATTAAAATGATATTTAAAGACAACTTTAACCCTCTGTATGCCTGTGGCTTCAGACTAAGGAGGAATTTCACTGATAATTTGATATGAAATACTGGAATAGTGGGTTCCTTTGTTTTAAAGGAAAGTGGGGTTGAGTCACTGAGCTGCTGCACATCTTCTGCAAACTGCTGAGGCTCAGGAGCATCCCAGGGCATATCCAGTGCAGATCTTGGTAATTTAGTACAATGTCCCTGATTTCCACCCCGAAAAACTTTGGTGGGAAGACTTGGTGAATACACCAGAAGCTGTTCTGAACTATTTTAATGCAGGGCAGATAAAGCTCATGGATTTAATCAAAGAAGAGTAGGATGCCCAAAGTTTTCTGTCCTCTGGATTAGCTGGATAAGAGAACATTGGTGTACCAGGTTAAAATTGATTTTTTTGTCCTGTAGCACATGCCACTGCCTTCTGGGCCATGCCATGATGAAAAACACCAGCTCAGGTCAGTGTTTTGAACTCTAAACAGAGGCATTTACTGTTCTCTGTGGTGCCTGTGATTCAAACAATTCCCTTCTCAACCTGATGGAGGAGATCTGCAGTAGAAAACTGCTTCCACCTGTTGGAGTGACTTGAATTTTAAGCTGGGTTAACTGTGGAGCCCCATTTGGAAATAGTTTATAAAATGCTTGAATCCTCTGGGGGTGGTTTTATTATACACCTTGTAGTTGCTGAACATTTCAAGACTTAAACTTTATCTCTAAGTTAATCACCTGGGGATCAAGCTAGAGGACTGGATAACATTTTTACTAATCAAAACAATTTTCTGAATATTGTTGAGTTCCAGGGACTTTTCCCTGCCATCTGAAAACACAGTGAGAGGACGCCAAGAGCAGAATTATAAAACAAACTTTTAAAATCATGTTGTACTTGGAGTTTGATTTCCTAGTCTGTACAGTGAGCAATAATAAACTAATTATGATTAAACTGATAAGGAGTACTCTAAGAGTCAGCCAGGAAAGTCTTTCATAAATAACCAAGAAGGAATGCTTGGTCGCACAGTTGACATACATCAGAAAAGCTTCTTTTTGCCTTTTCAGAGAGAGATCTCTAAAAACAAAATACTCAAAAACGTCCAAAAACCCCCAAACAAAAACAGGTCCAAACCAGCGGAATAAAATATGTATTGTTAGTATTAAATAAATCCCATTTTATCTGAAACCTGTGACATCTTTCTGACCCCACAGAAATGGCTCTCAGGCACATTGAAGCAGCCCTATTACTGTTGCTGCTATACAGCAAAATTCTAGACTTAGACTTCCTAAGAGAGCAAATAGTTTGGCTCTGGGTTTCTGTCTTTGGCCTATTTTGAATAGTATTTGGGTTTCACAGTTATAACAGGGCAGAATTTATTTGGCTTAATACATGAACATTTCTTCCCAATAGGTTAGGTCAGCTGTGAGGTTTAATCAGTGTTCAGATTTCTGACATGCTGCTCAGGGGCATATCATCTGAGCAAATAAACAACCCAGGAAAGGTCTGTATACCACGGGGATGATGTGGGATTGCAGGGGATCAGTTCCACTCAGGTGTTTATGGTGGTAGTGTCTTTTCATGGCAGATAAGAGCTGACATTCAGCATTACACCCTGTGTGGCACCAATGTGTAAAAAACAAACAGTTATTGTTGTTTCCCCTTTGGAGTACTCTTGTCTAAAGGTCTGAACTGAATATGTTTGCTTCTCTTTGAGGCATGCAGATGCCTCCTACTAACGTTGCAGAGGTTTGCTCTCTTTTGTAAAAGGAGCATATTTTCAGCTCTTCTTCACTTTAAAGAGAATCTCCATACTGAACCTGCCTCTGGGTGGTCCTGGTCCTTTTCTAGTTCTTTTTCCTACATAACTCCAAATTAAGGCCTCTGATTTCCACTAGCCAGTGTGGCAAGAGCAGTAATGGGAACCAGAATCTTCTTTTTTCCCTTGCTGTCCTCTCCATACTTGACAGTACTTTGGAGAAGAGGAGGCATTCAGCCAAGGAATGAAACCTCGAGGCAACCATATCAGCCTCAAAGATTTATTTATTTAATTAAGTCATCAGCAGGATGGAAAAATACTCCCAGTTGCCAGAGAGAAACGTTCCAGGCTCAGGGAAGGTCAAAGTGCATGCCTGCAAGTTATATGTTACCAGGGCTTGAAGGAGAAGCTTCACAAAATTCTGCCCTTTGGTCTGGAGAAATGATGCTGTGGGTGCAGCACTGAGGGAGGAGAGGGAGAAGGGCTGGGAAATGTTCTGGTTTGCTCTCCCACTGGAGTGGTCCTGCCTCAGAACTCACTTGGCAGCTGCTTTAATGTTGAGGGGCATCACTGGACACACTCACAGAGCCAGCCTGGAAAGTATTGGAGGGCAGGAATGAGTGGGATCACTTCAGGCTGTGAGAGCAGCCTCCTGATACAGGATACTGCTACTTGATCCACGTAATGTCCTTCAGAAACAGCTCAGTTCCCAAGTTCTGCACAACTTGCCTCTATTGTCAAGGCAGTGAGAGTGGGCTCAGAATTCTCCATCTCATACACCTGGAGAAAATGCTGCCATTGAGACATCAGTGGTCCAAAAAAAAAAAAAAAAAAAAAATCCCTAATCCCTTTATCAGGAAAGCTCTCAGAGGGCTGGGGGAGTGAGCTTTGCAGTCAGTGCAGCCAGAGACACAGGCCAGCAGCAGCAGGCACCTCTGTGCCTTGGCTCTTCATCTGCTACAAATTGGCCTCGTTCTTCTGGTCTGGCTCTGCTTTAAATATTACTTGCTGTCATTTCAGATAGAACTGAGCATTTTTAAGAAAGATTTGGGAAGTACATAATGCCTCAGACAACTTCTAGTAAATAGCTTGTGTTTGTTTCTCTTCCCCAGTGGGAATGCTGCTGAACTTTAGAGACAAAAAAATCCTCTGGCAGGAGCAATTCAGTAAAGCCAGGATGTATTTTAGTGGAGCTTCTCAACTTTCCAGTCAGTTCCATTGTTGATTTTTAAATAAGTCTTGCAAGCATCACTCTCAGCTTTTAATGCTCCTCTTATTGCCTTCATTTGTCTTTCTGAGGGGTGTGTTGCTGCAGTATTTTCCTGTTCCAGGACTGCACCAATTTCTCATGCAAATTCATCTTTTTAATAATCCCAGCCATGCAGTCCTTTAGCTAAGTTCTCTTTGCTCAATGAAACACACATCAAATGCACTCAAAACATGGAGTTTTTCAATAATCAGTTCAGACACATTTACCCCACTAGCAGTGAAGAGGCGGTGCCTTAATTTTTCTTTTTTCTTCATTTTGATTCTTCAACTTTCCTCAAAAGCTGGTCCTCCTGCAGTCTGTTCTTATGGGTTCCTCTTTGTTTGGAAGACTCAGCAAGTTCCACACTGAAGGCAGCAAGTATAGGTTTGCTTTTGGATGATATCACAAATAAATGTCAGTCAGCTCTGGAATGTGAAAATCTAGCTAAAAAGATACTTTTGTCTTCTTCCAAGATTCACAAATAGTTAACTCAAATTTCATATGAATTATCAGCAACATAGATTGCTGTCTTGCTTGAAAAACCAGAAGAATTGGCTTCAAAATTTGCTATTTTCACCCAGCCCCAGTTCTGGTGATCTTCCCAGACACTGACCTTTTTTTTTTTTTCCAAAAAAAAAAAAATATTGCTTTCTATTCTCTCTGGCCTTAGCCAGAGTCATTACTTTTCTCTTTGTCATACTGAGACTCAATAGCATTGTAATTATTTCTGACATATGGTATCATCTATCCACCTCTCCTTCCAATATGTCCAAATAAAAGAGGAATGCCACTGCAGCCACTAGACCATGGTTTCCATCAATTCCTAGCACCCCATGGCTGCCCAGTTCTGGGGGAGCATGGACCTAAACTTCACGTGCAGGCTGATGTGCCCCACTTGGAGCCCTGGAGTTTTGCTACCTCATTTCAGCTCCCTCAGAACTGGAAATTACAGCCCCAGTTTACTTCCCCAGTTTTGTGGCAGAAGGCCAATGATTCTATCTGAGAGCTTTTTCTTTACCTTCATTAACCCCCAAATGTTGCTGCATTCAAAACATCCACAGAGAGTGTATTTATCATCCATTTTCTGTTCATGTTGATGTGGGAAAACACGTGCAGTCAATATTGAATCTCTTTCAAAACAACTTAAAATGGGAATACATATTGCTCTAATCTAAAACTAATCATGATGATAAATGATGAAAAATATGACAAAAAGTGAAAATTCTGGGTTTAGAAGTTCTTTAGTTGTGGGTGTGGGTATGTGTATGGACCTCCATAGATATGTATTGTTAACCAAGAAATTAGAACTCAAATCAAAATTCAATTAGAAAGGAAAAAAATTGCTTTTAATGTTTAATTTTGTGCTCATAATTAAACCTCACATGCCTAGTTTTTGCATCTGCCATCTATTTAAATGTAACCTGATCATATATTTTATTTACCTATATGAAAAAGGGCTATAAGTGCATATTAAAAAAAAAAGGACAAAGATATTTAGCCATATTAATCTGTCTTCCACAGTTATTTTCTAAAGCAAAATAGAACTATAAAGCAGTACAAGCTGTGGAACATATCTGTCCTTCTGTACATTTATGGTTCTCCAACTTGTTTGCTCTGCCCTTTCAGGCTGAAGGTAAATGCCATTGCATTGTTAGAGAAGTTAAGGACAAAATTAGATTAAAGACAAGTTAGACTGTGGTTTGATGAATATCTTAATTCAATAGAACCAAGCCTGCTAGGAGAAGTCTTGCCCCCATTCTGGACCATCTCTTTGGGGGTACCAGCCCTGGGCAGCAGATCAAGGAGCAGATCCCTGAAAACCAAACTGTCAGACAGATTCATTTCTTTTCTCATGAGTTTTCTGCCAGAGCACAAACAAGTGGCCCAGGGTGAAGGATGAGGCTGAAATGCCATTTAAAACCAGTCTGACCAGTACTCAATAGTTCTGAGAACTCCAGGACAGTAGATCTCAATGTGCCTGCACAGTCAAAAATATTTCCAGGCACTGCAGCACATTGAATGGTTTGGACCATGAATAGTTTTCATTAAAAAGTGGCTTTGGGGGACAAATTAGATTTTCAAAGTAACTGATTATTTTGATTCTTACACAGAAAAAGACCTTTCCACTTCTACATTTTAAAATGTATCCAAACCCATAATCCCTAGAAAAAGTGCATTTGCTAATAACTTTTTATGAAGCTCACAATAATATTTTTTGTCCCGAATTAAGAAGAAAAAAATCATGAGAGCTGCTGAGACATGAGGTGGCTCTGCTCTTCCGTGTGTTTTGAAAGAGTAACTTCAACATTTGAGTTAAGCCTGGCTTCTCAGGGCGCGCAGAGTTAAGCAGCGAGACGTGGTTTTGCCTCATTAGGTCAGCAACGCCGGCCTGCGAGGCAGTGCAGCTGTTTCTGTGCTGCTATTAAAGAAATTATAACTGCATGCACACATCCTTGTAGCATCAGCCCCCCAGTGAAGACACCAGATCACAGAATTGTTCAGGGGGGTTGGCATCAGCAGCATGGGTTACAGTTAGGAACATAGTGAGTCAATTTAAGGCTATAAATACCCTGGTTTTCTGTTATGCTTTTAATCTTTGTTAAATGGAGTGATTCTTATTTGTTTTCATTCGCATACGCATGTGTATAATATATAGCTTGTTTCTGCATATATAGGGCCTGTAAGACTGCAACAAATCTTGCAGAAGTCTTCTAGGACATAAATAGTGGGAGTCCAAATCCTTATCTGAGAAACCACACAGACACCAGCACACACCCAGCCTTGAGAATTTCCCTGTGCATTTTTGCAAATAATGACAAACCAGTTTTGGTTTTGTTGCTTGTTTCGTGGATATGCTTTTTTTTTTTTTTAAAGCATGCAATATTTTTTGCATTGCTTAAGAAGAAATTAAAACATCTTTTTGCTTTCTATCCTTCTTTTAATGGCTTTGCATATTACTTTTCATCTAAACTCAGTATTTGAACGTACACTTACCAGGCGCCTGTTTTCTTTGTTGCTTGTAATTACTGAATAAGTCGGAATCATAGCCAAGGAAGTCTGTGTGGGATTACATCTGGAGTGTACTATAGCAACACTGTGCTTTGCAGAGCTTCTCCTCTCATAGATTTGATCTTAATGATGGGCTACACTTTCATCTTTAAAAAAATCATTTTCCGCAACTCACTGCCTTTTATACCTCAGCAAGAAAATGCTGTTTATTGTTCAGTTTCTCTTGCCTACAATGTTTGTATCTATAATTGAAACTTAAAAGCTACGAGCTTGAATAATTCAATCAGAAAGCATATTGTTTTTACTGTTCTCGGTATGAATCCAAACGATCGCATTATTGTGATGTTATAATATCAGAATGTATTTATTTCTACTTGCACAGTCATAGTAGGCAGTGTCTCTCTCTCTCTTTTTCTCTTTCCATGGAGAGAAAAATCAGCAATGAGGAGGGTAAAAAAAAAAAAAAAAAAAAAAAAAAAGCAGAGCTTTATCCATGCTGGGTTCCTCTGGTCTAACTCAAGCAAATGAGATCCCTTGTCCCCTCCAGCGAGCGGCGGCTCTGTCACTGAGGCTGCCTCTATCAGCGCTGCTGCCGCTGGCTGTGGCAGTGCCCCCGGGGCTGAGCGTGATCCTGGCGGGGGCACACGCGTGGCCTGCCCGTGTGGAGCCACCCCAGCTGCCCGGTGTGCCACTGACACCGCGCTCGTGGCGGCTCCGCGCAGCCTGTGCCGCCAAAGCGCCTCGCGGAGCTGTCTCAGGACACCTTCCACCTTCTCACCCCAGAATTAGCTGCACGGCAAATTGAGGCTCGTGTGTTTTCAGCTCGGTGCAATTCTTTTTTTTTTTTTTTAAATGGGAAAAAAAAAAAGTCGCGATGTTTTATTTCAATTTCTCCACGCTAAGCATAAAATAAGGGCTTTGAAAATAGCATGGAGGAAACTGTGGTGTCTCATGCAAGCGCCGTGTATTTTATTTCACCTACACAACAATTTTTTGAACTGATAAAACATCAAATGTGACTTTTGGCTTAATGTGGTTGAAGCAGTTGGTAAGAATTAGCAATAATATGGAAAGTATTAATTTTTTTCTTTATTGCTATGTTTGGGCAAATCATTATATATAATCTACTCTTATGCAGTGCTGTAGCTGTACCTGTGGAATTAGGCCCAGGAAGAAAAACTGCCCTTACTCCCTTAACCATGAATCTGAAATTTCCTGATCTGTATAGATTTTCATTATGTCCTTAGCATAATTTCAGCACAAACAGAGGGCTTAGCCAGGCTCCCATGGTGTGTCCTACAGGTATGGAACAGCTTAGCATCTTTTTCTCTGCTTACTAAGATAAGCACTTGTAAATCAACCACTCCATTATGCAGTAATTCCCCTTATTCCTAATTCAAAACAGCAAAGTTAAAGCAGAATTTGGGTAATGAGGAACTATATAGTTTTGGCCTGTGTATGATCCTCATTCATTATCTTCTTTCCATTTAGGGGAAGGGGAAGTGAAAAACCCTTTTATTTGTAAATCCATCCATACCACTTTATAAGACACAGTATTAGGAAATAGCATGATTTATTGGGCTGAGGCATTTCAGTAAGGCCTAAATGATAGAGTCTGCTAGGAAACTCATTTTTTCATGATGGGATCTGATGATGGGGGTAAGACCAGGAGCTCCTGCCAAGAAAACACACAGTAATAAACTTGCAGAAAGCTTTCACTACCACCTATCAGTGGTGATGGTTCCCCCTTCTCTTACCTCAAACATTGCCCAAATGGGGAGGCATGAGAATCTCCCCACTGACTCTCTTGTGAGGTGAAATGAAGAAAGCCTTAAACTTCACAATTGCCAATAATGAGCAATCATTACTCAAATTACACCAAGCACTGATTAGGTTTAAAGTAATGAAGAAAACAACACGATCAATCATCATCAACCCAAAAGAAGTCAATCTGTGCTAGAGATGCAGCAAGATCTTAGTGGAGGGCTCCATCTACAGGGTTTCGGAGATGAGAAAGAAAAAACCTTCCCAACATCTGAAAAAGATTCCCCCTGCTCCCCACTCTGCTCATATTTTTCTTACCAATCTCCAAAAGCCACACATGTAAAAGGAAATTTTTTTTTCTCCTTTCTTTAGCTGCACAAAAATTAAAAGGGCCTTAGCAAAAAATTAAGGCATAAAAACTTTTTGGAAGGACATTTCACTGATGTTGAACAGAAATATCTGTTTAAAAAAAAAAATGACAAGAGTTAAATACTTAGTATCTATCAAATAGTAAAATTATAGTGAAAGCTCTGACTGTGTGAACAGCGTCAGTGGAAGCAGAGGTTTTTAATGCAATTTGTATTAATAGGTTCTAGCCACAGAAATAACATTGGAAAAGAACAAATTGCATGGGAAATTCCCATTTGTCAATTTTCATTGGCTGCTAAATAGAAAATTATAAATTAACCCAAAGCTTATTTTAAAAATCCAGAGGAAATTCAGCCTACACCGTATTTCTTAGGCATGGAATAAGATTTTGATACCAGCTACAGACTCAGTCTATTAAAAAAGAACCCATTTTATTTTAAAAACAGGAAAATAAAAAAGGAAGAGAGTAGGTATGTTGCTATTCCATGCACATGTATATGTAAACTTTATACTGTACAAATGAGTAACATTAATACATGCATTTTGTAAAAGATGTATTATTCTTTAGGAATAATTTCAGTTGAAATATATCCCCTTTCCATGTGCCAAAGGCTTTACATAACAATTACTTTAAAAGAAAATTATTTACAATTTAAGCATAGGAAAATACAAAATTAGGATTTCAATTCAAAGTCTTCTGGATCTAACAGAAGTTTCCCCACTGACTTAATTCACTTTTGAATTGGGGATAATCATTAGAAATAATGAGATACAAATGAAAGCCTAGTAAAAAATGCATGACTGAAGGGAAATAAAAAACAATGCACAGCCATTCTAGTGTAGATTTCCATACTAAAGCCCTTTGTAAAGGGGCTAAATTTAAGGGCAGATTTCCAACTTTTCATACTTTGAGCCATTCAGGACCATGGGGCAGAGGATGGTTTGTCTCCTACTTAGAGTTCTCTAAATGGCTTGAGATAATCTGTAGGAATAATGTCATCATCACTAAAACTTTGCACTTCTTTGGGGTAATTTTTATTACAACATTATTTTAACATCCCATATCAACAGTAAATTTAATACAGTTAATATAACATGCTTAATATTTGTAATAATCAGGAAATTATGAGTTAGTCAAGGAATTTTCATACTGACACTTGTTTTTTATTGAAGACAAACCCAGAGATGAGCATGTGTCTATGTGTCTAGCAGAGCCACAGATTAATTTGAGTACTTGCTTAAATAAAGCACTGTGAGGAGTATTGTGAGAATAAAAAGCAGTTTGGGATTTCACATATTTGTAGAAGTCATTTGGAAATAGTTGAATATTTTGACATCCTTTTGTCTTTACTCTTGGTAATACATAATTTTCATGCAAGTAATTGGGCTGTGCCCTTACAGAACTGTCACGTGGCCCTATAAATATTAAATGGCAATAAATTCTTTTAAAAGAAAAAATTAATAGATTGTTTATTAAAATTCTGACTTCCTTAAATGAGCTTGAAAAATACTGATTACCTTTCACCCCCTTCTGCCTTGCAGTAGAGAATACCAACATACCTGAAAGTTCATCTATGTTCTTCCAAAGTTTTGTCTTTTCACAGCGTTTCTCCATTTTTAAGTGTGTTAAAATATTTTTGTCTTCATTGCTGGAGAGAATCTTTTTACAAGGGCGTGCAATGATAGGGCAAGGAGGAATGATGTTAATCTGAAGAAGTGAAGGTTTAGATCTGATATCATTAAGAATTTCTTCCCTGTGAGGATGGTGAGGCCCTGGCAGAGCAGCTGTGGCTGCCTCTGGATCCCTGGAATTGTCCAAGACCAGGTTGGATGGAGCTTGGAGCAACCTGGGACAGTGGAAGTTGTCCCTGCCCATGACAGGGAGTGAAACTGGATGGGCTTCAAGGTACCTTCCAACCCAAAAAAATTCTGTGATTTAATGTAAACATTGAATCTGCTCATTTAAAAAACCCAACAAGCCAACAAGCAAGAAACAAAGTCTTGATGGAAGAAGTTGACAACTACAAGTTTGTTTTTAAAGTTCTTATATTCTACTTATTTAAAACATATTGAGATTGCCCATCCTGGACAATAACAATAAACTATATCATGGAAACTCAGGGCAGAAAGCCATGGAAATATCTTCAGCAGGAAGAGCAGGTAGCAGCGCTGACAGCTGAAAGAATGACTTAGCACCAGGTAAAGCAAGTCAACTGTTAAAGTGTTAAAACAAAAACACATCCTTTGGTTCTGATTGCTTGTTTTTCAGATCTTTTAGAAAAAACTGTAGAGGGCAAAGGCAAAAATTATGTCTAATGAAAGTAGAATGTAGAGTCAGTCCTTGCAGCAGTGAGAACTCAAGGAGCTTGTGGACTGGGTGATTCTTTCTTGACTGTAGTGTACAAGAAGGTGAATCTGGGGGAACTCCTCTTGCTCAGCTCCATCCTTTGTGTTCAGTGAAGATACCAAGCAAGGGAATACAGAGCTAAATTTATGGGCAGTGGATTGAGAAGTGTAATAGAAGCAGCTGGGAATTTCTGAGAAAACACTTGTCATAGAACACAGCCCAGATCAGCCTTGTTAGTGAAACCAAGATCAGGTTTTGCAAAAACTGTTTTCATGAAGATTCTTCAGGTTTCAGACAAATATCCCTGGTCAAAATCAGGGTGGGGTAGGTAGGAGAAGCAGAAGAAAGAGAGTGTGATGTCCTTTCATGTATAATTATTTAAAAACGTACAGCAGTGGAGGAGCTTGATGTATTTCCAGTTTTGTTCCTAAAGTCATTTATATCAGACAGGGGAGACAGTCCCTTTCCCAGCTTTACAGGCTGTACTGGTACCTTCACCATACAGAGGAGAAATTGCTCTTGTACCCATGTGTTTGTTTTCAGAGCAAGTGCTGAAGAAGATAAGTCATGAGATAGCGAACAAGGTTTGCAGAGATCACCTCTAAGAAAACTGCAACCACCAAAACACCCTTTATAGGAAAGACTAATAATGTTGTGAATAACTTAGAATAATTACGTTAGAAACAGGAAAAACACGAGCACATGTGGGTTGAGCCAAAGCTGGAATTCTGCTGATGCTCAGCTTGGTGGTCCTGTGGGCAGGCAACATACACAAGCAATTGCCCAAGGCAACAACATTCTTTATTAGATTGATTAAGCACCAGGTTTACTTATTGTCGTTAGTAATGGATGCCAGATTTCTGCTTTGCCTCTGGTAATAGGAACCAGCAGAGAGGAAGGAGTGTTGCTGTGAGTGTTGGTCCTACTACTTGTGTGGAATTTTCACACCTACCTCTATTTAATGTGGAAACAACCAGAAATGGTCCTCACCCAACACTTGCTGCATGATTCATTGTTTTTTCAAACTAAACCTGAGATTTGTGGAAGCTGATTTAGGTGAGATAAGAGATAAAGGCCCTTTGTTGAACCATCCAAGGAATTCCCAGGTTTCCTTTGCGCTGTTATCTGGGATTTCATCAAGGGAATCATTCTTGGGTAGAGAAAAAGGGCAGCAAAGGAAATAATTCCATTACAGAGCTACTTTTATTATTCTTTTTAGCCAAAGGTACAATCCATGTGATGAATTCACTGACCAGACTTGTGCCTTCCCCAAAGTTCCTGACTGTAGTTTGTGTTGTGGGAATGCTTCAAATCTCTGGGGAGGAGGTGTGGAGCTAAGGCAGCTGATGGAAGTGTGAATGTTTGCTGGGCTTCCCATTGCTGTGTGTGCTCTGGAGCAGATCTATTTAAACTACACAAACTGCTCAAAAACTGTTATTTGAAAGTCAGACTCAAATTCCTAAATAATTAGTGTGCCCTTGAGAGCAGTGCCCATATAGTCAAATCTCTGTCCTTCAACTATGAACACTTTCTAAAAAACTTTTGCTATTGCATTAATTTAAAAATTATGTAGAGACGTAAAATCAATGAATTCTTAGCTAATAAATGCCCATTTTCACCATTGGTTTTTAACATAAACAACCTTACAATTTAGATTTTGATTCATTGCATATTATCTAATATAGAAGATGCAACATATTTTATCAATAAAAACTGTACTTATGTTTCTGTTTTAGTTAGCTGGGAAGTTTCTATTGCCAATAGTTTAAGTACAAGTGTGATTTGATTACTTTTTAAGGGTTTTACATATCAAACATCACTCACATGTATATTTTTCACTGCAGAACAAAGATTATTAAACACGAATTAATAGCAGTGCACTATGTTAACACATGTTTTAAATTGATGGGTAGAACATGGCAGTAGATGAGCATTTTAAATACTGGGATTTTTGCAGAGGAGAGTGTATACAAATATAAATGTGTGTGTGTATGCTATAATAATTTCAATCTGTTGCTTCAATATTGATATAATGGTTTTTAATATACTGCAAAGATTATGATAAAATTTAATAATTTTCATTCTATCCCCAAATTGATAGTAGAGAAACCACTCATTCCTTAGAGATAGAAATGTTAAAACAAGAAAGTATTGAGTATCTTAAGACCGAAAATTCTCCCTTCTATAAATTTAGGTTATTCATTTTGTATATTTATGATAGATTCATTTCCTACCATTCAAGACATTTCTGAACTTTTGAAAAATACACTGATATGTTGAATTATGTTTCCTGTGTTTATGTTCCTGATCCCTGTCTGCCTTATTTTACCTAAATTCAATTTTCAAAAATTATAAGATAAATAAAAAAGCATCTGTACTGTTCTGGTCCTGTGAACTGATGCTGAGCAGGACAATGATGAGGAAAGCAGCCCAGACAGGCAGTAACTCACTGCAGAAAATTTTATCACTGTCACCAAAATCAAAAATGCCTCTCTGCATGATCTCCCCCAAAATATGACTATTTTTTAGAATGAAATGCAGCCAGCTTTTCTGCTGGGCTGCACTGGCTGGTTATTTAAGAACTGGTGGTCTCTGCCTATGGAAAGGTAAGACCTCATCTTTGGCTGCATCAAAGTGACCAAGACAAAGCTTGGGTGCAGGGAGTCAGTGCCAAGTCATTTTGTAGGATTTTTGAATAGGGCTGTCCCCAAAGAGCCTACTGATTAAAAAGAAAAAATTAAAATAAGTAAAACCAGATGTATCTTAAACAAAATTACACCTGGCATTATAAGGATGAGAATTGGATTTGAGGATTGAGGACTGGAGGTCATCTTTTGATAATGGGCCAGTTAAAGTGGTTGGTTGGTGTATCTTCATTTTCTTGTTTTATCAAGTTCATGATTTTCAGGAGATAAATCTCAAGCAGTTCAATGGAAGGAATTGGAAGTTGCCATCAATAAAATCTGGACTTGACTATAAGAACCAATTGTGGTACTTAAGAAACATTAAAGAAATCCTTTGCCCATAAAAGCCACAGCTTTGCCATGGATTTCAGTTGTGCCAGAATTTAACCCATTGTGTTTTATTTCAACAAAAGCATTTTCATTTTAGGTAGCATTTTAAAATATTTTGTGTTTTCTTGATGTTGGGAGCTATTGTTGACCAATAGCAGGGTGTTTCTTTGGTGGTTTTTTGCCTCAGGTTTAAATTGGGTAAAAATTTCTCCACCCAAAGGTTTGTCCATCCATAGTACGGCTGCCCAGGGCAGTGGTGGAGTCACCATCCCTGCAGGGATTTAAGAGATGTAAAGATGTGCCGTTGGGGACATGGTGGGAACATGGACTTGGGTTTAATGGTGGAGTTGGCAGCCCTGAGAGAACAGTTGGACTAGATGATCTGAAAGTTCTTTTCCAATCTAAATGATTCTGTGATTCTATTATGATTTTCTATATAATTCTACTTCTTTAATTACCATTATAATCAAAATAACTTTACTATATGTGATACAATGCCAATTAAATAATGGCTATGAAAGGAAAGGATGTGAACTCTATAAAACCCTCAAGACACACAAAAAAAAGCACAAAATAATCAAAGAGAAATGCACATACGTGTGTGAGATGATATTGGCTTGGTTCTGACAAGAGCTGCCAGTTTTGTCTATGTCATCAGATGAAAAGCACTGATGGCCACATGGACACCAAATCAGAGTTATCTGGAAACTGCAAGTGTTTTTGGCACAAAAAAATCGAAAGGAATGAAGGAAGTGCAGGGACACAGTGCTAAAGAGGGAAGACAGGAGATTTTCTGTCTTTCCACAGATGAACTAGGATACAAAATACAGAATCTTGGATGGGCATTTTTATTTTCTAATTTGGTCAAATGATTTTGAGCAGATATACTATATTAATATTTGCTTTAAGCATATGTGCGTGTGCTTTTGGTGTGTGCATCTCTGTGCCTGTCTGCATACATGGAACATTTCATGCTCTCTGCCTGGCTGTGATGAGTGAGAAAATCATTCTTTTTTAACAGTATTTTTTCTTATTTCATCTTGTAATATTGTTCCTTGTGGGTAGTTTTATAGCTGTTTAATATAAAATTAAAATACAACCATAGAGGCTTATGGTACAGCAAATCTGGTTGTTCACTTTCTATTTGTGAAGTAGTCTTTATCCTTTGGAGTACATCTTGAGAGCACAGAGGTGAATCATGCTTTAAATAAATCTGTTTGGAAGCACATAAAAATTACTTCAAAAGGGAGGAGCAGAGCTGACTCTTGTAGAGAGGAGGCTGCAGCACTTTCTGTTGCCCCCACAGAAATAAAACAGGTGTAGGTTGTATGGCCTAACCCTTAAAATCATCCTGAGACAAATGTCCTGTGCTCATCTGAGAGCATTTCATTCTTAGTCTTAGTAAAGCCAGGGTTAGCTGGACACCCAAGAATGTGGATGGCCACCTAGAGCTCATTCCTTGAATGTTCATTGACACTTGGAAGAGATTTTTGTGGCTTTATATTATCATAATCCAGATTGATGTGGGCTATATAGACTCCTAAACCATGCAGAAGATTTTATGAGAGCACAAGAGTGAACATATGCTTCTGTAACAACCCAAATACAATATATATGTGTAATACATACACATACATTTATAAGAGACACACAGAAGTGCCATCTATTTTGTAAACATTGCTCCTGTGTGTATCTGTAAGAAAAAAATTAATGAAATTGCTATGCACACATATTCACCCCTATTTCTTGCTAACTTTTACAAGTTTGCACTCCTTACAGGGACTTGAATTTTCTCCTCATTTTTGTAGAGCAATAAAGGGGACTTCTATGTTCACTTACCTGTTGTCAATTACTGATGCCTCATTACACAAATCACTTGGAAAGCTGATGAGGTTTTATCTAACATAGAGGCCAGGTCAATCAATCGTGATCAGACCTGTGGATCTTCAATGGACATTGAAAGGTTAACCCAGTTCTTCAGGGCCTCCATCATGTCAGCAAAAATTAGCAAGAAGGTGGCCAAGCTGTCAATAGAGCACAGAGACAATTAGTTAATGATTAGAATGTTAGCACTTGGGGAGTTGGTAACAAAATGAGCCATCTTGGATACATTTGCATGCATTTAGAAAATCTATATAGCATGGTGGGATGGGAGGGAAGTCTGTGCATATGGTGCAGTAAGGAGTGCCATAAAGCAGAATTATGCGTGTCTGAGTGTATTGTGGACTTGGCTGTGCTAAACGAAGCCACTGTATCAGAAAACCTGCACATTTCAGTTTATGAGAGTCAGGTATTGGCTTTACTGATCTACTCAGTAGCCAGCATTAGCAATGAGACCACTGCCCTGTCATCATAACCCCATTTTCAGTTAAATGATTATGGATTTGATATCTTCTACAGTAAGCACTGGCCTTACCAGTTGTGATTAAACTTGAAGCTTGTTAAATTAGGGACACGGTAAAATTAAAAGACTTCCTCCTGTTTAGGATTTCATCACTTAATTTTATTCTTGACTTCTCTTCTTTCGTAAGAATATTTTGTAAGACTTCTGCCTGCAGTTATAATTTCATTTTATATCCCTTGTTGGAACAAGAAATCCTCTGTCCATATCACCAGGCCAGGATACCTCCTTGTGCTGGCTGAGGCTTCTTAACTGGTTTAGGCAGGAAAAATAAATGTTAGACATTGTCTGCATAATTACTTGGACAAGTGGGTTTTGATCGTTTCAAGGTCTCCTTTACCTTTGTGCTCTCCATCAGGTTCAGACACAGTTCTGATGCTCATGACTGCATTTAAGAATTGCTGAAACGTTCTGCCATTGAAGTATAGCAGAGATTTATTTCAGGCTGTTAGGTTTCTCTCTACCTTTGATGGAAGACTAGTGTAGGCTCTGTATCAGAATCACATTGTCCACCATTATAAACACCCCCTTAATAAGAGACATCCACTCAGTGCCTAACAAAAGAATTCCTTGGATTCTGAGAACAGCTTTAAGGAGATATATCATATATACCATAGGTTACCTCGTGACCCAATTGCCTTCCTATTGATGTGCTCATACCTGGACTTGTGTCTCTGAGTGCTTTGACATACAAGTATCCAATTATATTCAATTTAGATTCAGGTGGCAAAGACCTTCACTTTTATTTAGCAAGCATAGATTTCGTAAGTTTTAAAGGAAATGTCATGAAGGGAAAGGGAAGATTTTCAGATGGCTGACTCCAGCTTTATGTTTTCTACCCCTACAACCTTCTACAAGCCGTAACAATTGAAGTCATAATCATATTTATACGAGATTTAGTGAGAAAGGGGCATGCGATGACCAAGTGGTGGTTTCTGCAACAGTGAAAGTGAGACATTACAGTCTCCAGCATCTGTTCAGACAGTTTTCAGCCCTACATTTTATAAACAAAAAAGGCATATCTTTTCCTCCTGTGAGCAATAAAGGGGATGGAAATGTGCTTTAAAGACATCCGCATTTGAATTGTCGCATCTGAAGCAGAAAGTCTAATTGTCTGGAATATTAGTCCTCCATGCCATTGTGATGAGGCTTTATGGGTATCTTCCTCCAAGTGTATTGAAAAACTCAAGTGTGCTTGACACTGAGCACTCATGTTTCTCTCTACACGTTGATGTTGCCGTCACAAAAATGTGTCGTGCCTTAGAGCTGTAACTTCCAAAGCAATTACACACAGGAAATATTTTGAATTAAGTGAAAATAAAAATATCATGGCCAGTAAACACTGTTTCATTACCAGGCTCATGATCAGTGTTGGTGTATTTAAGCCATAGTCATACTGTGCTGTCTTTGTTCTTTCAATATTCTCTTTATTTTTTCATTATTCTAAGGATTCTCTTTTTATCCACTAAGTTCAGGTTTCAATATATAACAGGACAGATTCCACATTATTGCATCTGGAGTTATTCAGCTGTGATATGTCAGATTAACCAAGAGCAAGTTTTTGCCCACAATGTCATAGGAACTGGCACAAAGAGAGACACATTTTCTACAAAGGATTGCAAACCCAGCCTGTTGGATTGCACTGGTGGTACCCAGACTTCTGGAACCAGATGCATCCCTCCTTTTCACCTGCTCTTCACCTCCTGCAGAGGAAGCCCTTTTCCCCCTGGGAGGTATTGTCATTCTGCCTCTTTGACCTCCAAGCTGACAGAAATGGTTAAATTTCCTCTATTAAAGTTTTCTTCTTGGCACTTTGTTGAAATGCTGCTCATACTTTAATGCCACAATATAGATTCATTAAGGATGCTTTCTGATTCCCTAAAGAAATTCCACAATAGCTGTTGAGCTATTGCAACTATTGCCTCTCTTGTTTCTCATTTCTCTCTTGCACTTTGATCAGAAGCTTTGTTGAAATGTGTTGGTGTTGGGCCAAGGGAAGTTTTCTTTTTTGTCTCATGCCAGCTACAATTGAAGTATATTTCTGAGTAGAAGAATGGGCTAAGCAGGGAGTCCTGCTTGGGGAATGTAAACACTATTGTGGGCAGTATATTAAGAAATATCCTGGAGTTAAAGTCAGAACTTCTATCTGGATGGGAAGAGATGCCCATAGTAAAACCAAAAGCACTCTGAGGATTTCAGCTGAAGTATTTATTGACATCTACTTAACCACCAATCTCAGAGTGTTTTATATGAAAATAATGAAGTCCTGAACCACTTCTGCCTAGTTTTTTCTAGAAACAAAGCAAAAAAACAACTGGAGAAGGACATTTTAATGTTATTTTCCCTGTAGGTAAAAATAATAAAAAAAAATAGCATGAAAGCTGTTCCCTTGAGATCTCTTGGCAAGGAAGACCTATGAGCCTCATGTACATTTGGATAACAACAGCACCTCTGAGCTCTTTGAAGTTATACCCTTCAGTACTAATCTGATTTCATTCAAAAGAGAAATCTAGGATGATGTTTATGAGGGTTTGCAGTTTCACCATGGTTTTGATCAGAAACAGATGGTGTATCTGAAACAATTAGAAAAACTTTTGTTTAGAAGCAGCCCACATGTAATTGACTGTTTGATGTAGACATCACAGCATTTGGTGTTGGGGAGTGAAACTTGTACATGCATTTAAAATTTGGTGTGCCAGGACCTCAGCAGGTGTCAGCTGGCTTTGCTTCTGGAGGCTGTGTCAGCTCCCATGAGCTGAAGATCTCAGCCCACAGTCCCTCCAGATGAACAATCAAATCATCTTTTTACAAAATGGTCAGAACCGCACCCTTTCCTAAGAATAATGGCATAGAAGATGCACCAGCCCCAGGCAGCTAAAAAATTGAGTTTGTGGCTAGAAGATGATCCTGAAAAATTACTTTTGTTAAGGATTCCTTCAGCTGTAATTCCAGCTGGGCATTGCTGGGCCTGGAGTGTTTGTGAAGACTTCAAATCATGCCAGGCACTGAGATCGGGGCTCTGGGTTTGCTTCATCTTCACTATTCACATCTTCCCTAAGAATTAGTTCTTGGTTAGGATCCTGTAACTAAACCAACATTTTCCTATCAGAAGGTGGGAAGCTCTGAGTTATTGTAAAGGGAAAACACAGTGTACACAATATTGAAAATATGAGTCCAATTTTCATGACTGGAGACATTCAGGGGTAGCTGAAATTTAGACGTGCAGCTGTGGGAATGGTGGGATCAGGAAAACACCAGCTGTGGAGACCCATGCCTGCTCTGAAAACTGTTGGTGATCACTCTTCTATAAACTCCAGTGAGACACAACATTTTCTCCTCGGGGATTGTATTTGCAAGAGAGTTCCATGAGAGGATGCTTAAAATATTCATCTGTTCCCTGTGAGTTTTCATTGCTAGAAGAATTTACCCAAAATTCGGTGTCAGCCAATAATTCTTATGCATGGTTTCACACATCTGTATGTGTGGACATATGTTCAGTATGGATTTTTATAGATTTTGAAGGAAGAGCAAACAGAACCAGCTGACCACTTAGTAAGGTCACCTGCTTAATAGACAGAGGGGAGTTGTACTTACTGAGAATTTAACACTGCATTCTGAGAGACCACGTCTCTCTCTCACAAAGGAGATACAACATTCTTTCAATAGGAACAGGAATAGACATGAACACTCTCTAGATTCCCACTATATATACACAAAGCCAGTTGTCTCAAATGCTGTTGAACAAACTGCTGTTTCCATTAGAACCCCTTTTAGCACTCCACTTGTAACAGGATGAAAATATATGTCATAATGAGCCCAGGTACACAAAAGTGCACATTTAAACCACTTCAGGTGCATGTGTAGCATGAGAAAAACACATAAACATGAAGCAGCCCATGTATAAAATTACTTTCACCCATGAGGCCCAGATTTATTCCACCTAACTTTAGGCACTTAACCAGGATGCTTAAGGATATTCTCTCCTGTGGCTCTCCATGTAGTGAGAATGTCTCTCTCAATGGAGTGAGAGAGGCACCTTAAGGAGGCAATTTAGCCTGTCTAGGATCTGAATTGTCCTTATGAGATTCCCCTTTCCCTCCAGTGCCTGTTTAGTTATTTGCAGTGTTTTTATGGAGGAGACTCCAGTTGGCTGCCTCGTGTTGGGGAGATAAATCTTGGCCAAGCAGATTGGGTTGGAAGGGGCTGTTTACATCACACCATTGCTGTGATTTCTTTGAAGTTATGAACATTCCCCCAGGACTCTTAGTGATAAAAAAATAATAATTTAGAGATAAGCTAAGAAATCTTTAGGGTTTCTTTAAACCTTTATGCCATACTCTCTGCTTTCGTACACAGCATTAATATTGCAAAATGCACTGCAATGAACTAGTTCCTCAGAATGCCAAGTTTTCCTTCAATACCTCAGTTCTCCAAATACAAAGATCTGATTACTTGACTCAAAGGCAACAAACAGTGATTTTAAAAAACATTTGGCTATTTGTATTTCTATTAATAATTTTCATGAGTTGCTGCAACAGCATGTAATGAGTGTAAAAGTCAACAAAAAAAAATGTTTTAACTAGCATTAAATTTGTTCCCTGCCAAAGTAAACACCATCATGATTCTGCTTAAAGAGAAAATCCATCCTAGCATGAGCAATCAATGTTTCCTTATTGCATGGACTGGGAATGTATGAAGAAGGAGAATGTTTCTCCTGGAATTAAATCATGGTTTAAGTAGACATCCATTTTCCCACTGCCTAAAATGACTTTACATCATGCAAAGCTGTGTAGATGGCATTATTTTCTTCCAAACATGTGGGTTTTAATTCTTTATTTCTTAGTCTAGTTTGAGTATCTCTACCTTTGCTGCCATATTCTCCCAACACCAGGGGAAGGTGTGTTTAATCTGCCCTTGTGTGATGTTGCTCCTCATTACTAAAGGTGTAGCTACATCTTACCCCAGATATTCTCTGTTTGGGCAGTAGTGAATGTGCCTGTGAGGATCAGATCAATTCCACCTTCCCTAGACTGATTCTAGCAGTGATCAGAACCAGATGCTTCACAAGCAAGTGAGAGAAACTCCCTAATAAATAGTATGATATAATCTGTTCATTGAGAAAAGCTGTTTCCTTTTTCCGTGGAGATTAAGTACTATTTAAAGTATTTAATTTTCTGTAATTGAATCAAGAGTCTTAGAGTACAGCTTCAGTAATTTTTTTTGTCTCTTGCTAAATTTTTATCCTCAATAAATATCTTGTGGCCTAGAGCACCACAGATTAATTTGTGCATGCTGCAAGTAGTAAATTCAAATATCAGTTGTCTTTCATTTTCACAGAATATCTCTTCTCCCTGTGTGATAAAGTAAAAATTCAAGTTTTACCTGATTCAGGTTTTGTTTTTCTTAGTTTTTTAACTCATACTACATTTCCTATGGCATCCTCAGAATCTGAAAATGCATACCTTGAGGTCTTACAGAGGATTTTGAATAAAAACCAAATAATGAAATGAGTCATTAGCACTAGATCATTTTGCAGCCAGCCTCAAAAATACCTTCAGCATTAAAAAGGACTGGTGCTTTTTTGAAGTGAAGTCTACTGCAATATTGCCACTCATTTCCAAAAATCTGTGTACAAATCTGTTTCTTTTCTTTCAGTTGGTCACATTTTTTGAAACACTTGTGTTTTAGGGGGAAAAAAAAGTCTTCTGTGTTCAATCTTTTCATGGAAATTAAAGCTCTGAGAAGAGTCAATTTTGTAAGGAAAAAAAAAAAAGAAGAAAGTTTCAGACAGATTAAAGAGATAAAGATGACTTCTGAATGGTTCTAGCCTAGAAATTGGTTCAGTTTGCATAATTGGACCCCAGCCTGTGAGATTGTAGAATTGCAAGTAGCAGATGACAGATATTAAACCAGTTATTCCTTTGACTGAGAATTAAGGAATGGAATAGGGTGTGCTACAAGTGAAATTAGTAATTGGATTCAACTCTGTGGGAATAGGATTGACTTGCTCTGTGGCTAGTGAGAGCTCAACTCGAAATTTTTGCCAAAAATTTGAAATAAAATGTTTTTTTAAGGTTTGGAAAATGTCAGTGAGATTCTGTAGTTAACTTTATCATTGTTTATTCAGTTGCATTAAGGCAGTGCCCAGGGAGCCAGTGAGACCTAATAAAAAAAGCATGTAAGGGCCTAAAACCTAATGTCTAATTTTATAGATTTAAGTAGTCCCCATTGGCTTGTTTACATGACAAGTGACAACAACTAAATAAATTCCAGATTTAGGGGAGTAGCACAAGCTAATAATGGAATTACTAAGACTCACAAAATTTGTCTCCTTTTCTGCTTTGCCATGTCCGAGTGATTATGCTTCTTCAATCTTTTTCCTTTTTTTCCAATTTTACATGTCTGGTGCCTAAAAAACCTGTCCCTGAACACTTTCACCAGTGTTGAAGTAGGTGATTTGGATAAAAAATTTAAAAAGGCTGTTGTTCCTGATCGTGAAAGCTCTTATTTTTTAGGGGGAATGAGATAGTGGAGTAATGAAAGGGTAAAGGTAGATATTTATCTGAGGAAGGTTACAGAACTGCATCCTGTTTCACACATTAGGGGATGCCAATAAGTACTTACATTTATTCCACCAAAAATTACCACAAAGAAATAACATCAAATAAATATTAAGAAAGGTCTGTATGATCTTGGAATTCTGTTAGGATCTTCCAGATTATGGAGCTTTCCAGTCCAAACGAGTAACAAATTTGGGGCCATACTTCTCAAAAAGCCAATTTGAACGTGTCATTACATGTGAGTATTTTGGAGCTATCCAGGAGAAGATATTACACACCATTTTCACTTGTGGGCTGTAGAAACCAGAAATAGCTTTATGAAAATTCGGGCATTGGTGTAGAGTCAAAATCAATCAACACTGTGGTATGAGAGGAGCGTCTTTAGCCACTAAAAACAATGAGGTTCAAAGAAGTCAACACACTTACATTTAAGGGAGCACATCACAAAGTGAATTGGGTCATCTCAGGGAAATATAAAAGCATTATTCTTCTGAGATTTGAAAAAAAATACATAATTACTTCTTCCACCAAGCATGATTCTTTTAAATAACCTTCATTTCTGTCCCTTGAAAATGAAAAGAGGTTTACATTAAAAAGGCATTTCCTCTGACTCTCTGTCCTTGAGCAGCACAAAATGTAAACTATACCTTTCCCTTCTTCCTTTGAAGAAAAAGGAGTTTCAATCTTCTCCTGTGAGCAGGGTCCATTTAAATAAGGAGATGGAGTCCCATCTTTTCGATCAGCTTTCTTTGTTTGACTTGTCAGTAATAACACTTTAGCTGAAATTGTACAGGCGTCCTGCTAATTTAGTAATTATTGACACGGTGCTGGGCAAGAAATGATAGCAAACACAGGGAACTGTTAAGAAGAAATGAAATAAAAGATCTTCATATCATTGTGAATAATGGTTGAGATCATTTTGTGCTCTAAGTAGGCCCAAGACACCTTTTTCCATTTTCTCGACACATTTATAATTTATGCTTTGTAATAGTTCCAAATATTTTTAGGACTCCGCACTTTGTTTGAGAATCCAGAGGAACTGAATGAGAATCACGGAGTGCACACACAGATGAGTGAGGGGTGTGACCTGCCACAGCTTTTGATTTAAGAATGATCCCTCATTTTTATATATCCCCCTTCCTCGTTTCTCAATTTATCACTGGATTTAGGGCTGCCCTTGCCCTGGCTGAGAAGTTTTTTGGATTTTGCCCTGTTGGCAGCACCATGGCAGCTCTACTTAGCACGAGCAGCTTTCCAGTGACCTGGTGTGCAGAGGTTTTAATGTCATTTCAGTGAGCTCTGAGAGCTTCCCCCCAAGGGCATCACTCTGCCCCTTGTGTTGGATCCAGGAATCCTGAACACATCCAGTGCTGTGCTTGCTTTGTGCTTTGTGGGTGAACAGGCTGTTAATATTAAAGCTCCCTATTGAAAAAATACAAACTTGATGTCTTCATGGGTCCTCTCCAACTCAGGGTATTCTATGATAAAATCTCAGTGAACTTGTACATGCTTTAACTCCTTTAAATTCCTTTTTCTCTCTCCTCTAACTGGACCTCATCAGAATAATTTTTTAGACCTTCAATTCCTAAAACCTTTACAAAGCTTGTTAAAAATTCTGATATTTCTCAGAAATGAAGGCAAGACTCTTAGTTAAGAGTTCTTTATTGATGTCAGTCTGTATTTCAGCTGTGAGCAGCAGATCTTTGTTGCCACCATGGAGCTCATGTACATAAGGACACAGACCTGTTACTTCTCATTTGAATTTCAACTTGGGTCCTGTCTGTAAATGGCAAATGTTTGGTGCAGCTTGGCAGTGCCATTGCACTGTGGAATCAGCTGGTGGTGGCAGAGAAATGGTGTTTTCAGGATTTCATGCAGATAGCAGGTGTCTCTGGCTTCTCAGGGACTGTCATTACCCTTCTTCTTCGTGGGCTGGAATAACATCCACAAAGACTTTTTCTCCAGCTGCACCAAGGGAAATATGGGTTGGATATTAGGAAAAAGAATGGAATGGAATGGAATGGAATGGAATGGAATGGAATGGAATGGAATGGAATTGTGGAGTCACCATCCCTGGATGTGTTTAAAAACAGACTGAATGTGGCACTGGGTGCCAGGGTTTACTTGAAGTGTTGGGGCTGGGTTGGACTTGATGATCTTGAAGGTCTCTTCCAACCCAGTCATTCTGTGAATAACATATTGGGGTACCCAGGGCTGGTTATTCCACACTGAACTGAGTGTTTAGGAACAGGAGGCAGGACAGGGCATGCAGAGCAGCTGATCTTTAAATCAAAGGCCTTAATAAAAGGAAATATAAAGTGATGTTTTAATGGCAGGATGATATCAGTGTCTGTGCCATGTAATAGATTTCAGTGCAGTTGTATATTGATTTATACACAAACTCATATGAGAGCTGCTCCTTCACACATTGGTCATGGCTGATAATATTCCTGAACTGTGGGATTCTGCAGCATCCAGGGACATTAAACCCACTCTTAGTGGCTGGTGAGAGAGGACAGAAAAGGTTTATTAATTTTGAAAATTATGACGGCTTCTGTCCCATGATCAGCGGTGATTGTAGCACAGGTGTGCCCTACCTGCCTCAACACCCTCCCACCAGTATCACAGAGAGAGTTTCAATCCAGAGTCACTTCATTTTTTGTTTATAGTAAAAGATTTTGTATCGTTCTGTTTCTGTAAAATATCTGCAGCAATAGGTGCAGTGATAGAAACAAAGCAGTGAAGCTGCATTAAACTTTGCACATTTCTGACTAATCTACATCTATCTGCCTGTATGCACCAATTATTTGGCTATGAAAAGCAGAAATGCAGTGACAGATTTCATCATAGACAAGCCTGTGTGCTGCCCTAAGGCTACACCCTGCACACACACAATTCCACGAGCCACCCCTGTTCCCATTCCTGGGAGCTGGGGGTGTGTCTGCCTCAAAATTCACCCTCTGGCCACTGAAAAATAACAGCTGATTTGTCATAAAATAGATGTTGCATGTAATTTTTAATGTAAATATAGATAGGATTTTTTTTAGTTAAAATTACCCAATCCATTTGAGGATCCTTATTTTTCCTTTCCTACCTTTAAATATCATTGCAAACAAACAGAGTGAACCCTCATGCTTTTTTGTCATTAGTTTCTGGGGTTTGGATTACTTTAGGCATTTTTTTTTCTGCTTTTATTCCCAACTTTTTGGGAAAAATAATCCTACCTCTGTTTGGAGGCCTTTCAGGTAGTTTGGGAAGGACAGGGAAATAAAAAGGAAAATGATTACTTAAAGGAATTTCCTGAAGGAAATTTCAGAAAATATAAATTAAAAATACATCTCTTCTAAGGCAAAACACTTTAAAACATATATTAAGTTTTATTTCTGTGGGGCACTCTGTGCATATAAGGCCATTAACATGCCCTCAGTTGAGGGCATGTTCATATACCCACTCTCTTCCAAATTCCATTAGGACCTAAATTTTTTAATCATTCTGAGAGACTGCAAACTTCACACAAAGTGTTTCAAAATTATTTCTGTTTGTTTCATTTATGTGTGCTAAGTCAAGTAAAATATTTAACAGAGCTTGGATATGAATTGGAAAGGACCTCATCATTGGATGGAAACAGAAGATGTAGCAAAGAATCATATTAAAGAAAAATTTGTATCATTTTCCGACAAAAACTGAAATGAAATCTGTTTACTAACCCACCAGCTGTCACTGCTACTTCTAGTTGCAATGTATTGCACACACTGAGCTATAGACTTGCAGTCACAGGCATTACTGTAAGGTTTCTGCTGGGAAACTGAGCCTAATGCCTTTTCAACTTCCATTTTTTTCCACTAGAATGGAAAATTTAATTTTAGTGCCTGCGTGGTTTTTGATTTGCTGCAACGGTTTTATTTTTTTCTTACATGTTAAGGCGGATTTTATTTAAAGCAAAGAAACCAAAGCTGGAGTCCAAGTGCTAACAAAGGTGAAAACATTCAAAGGCACTAAAATTTACTAAATGCAGTTGCAGCATGGCCACAGCTATTCTAAATTCTTTCAAGGTGCAGGTCTTTGATTTTAAAGCAAGAAGAAATATTGGTTATATACTTAATATTTATGGCCTCTCTCAATTCACTGGCTGACAAATTCATTGCCCTGTGATGGACAGTTAGTGCTCGCCTTCTGAGAGTAAAAACCAAGGAGATTTTCACTTGTGTGAGGAAAAGAATGAGCACCAAGCATTCCAAGTGCTAGAAATGTTTAAGGCACACACTTACAGATGTGCCAAGCTAAAGCACATAAGCAGAGTTGGTGCCCGAGGCGCTGTGATGAGGACTTGGTCTCAAAATGAAGAACTAAATGCAGATCTTCCGCCTGCCTGTGCTTGAGCTGCTGCAGAGAGAGAGAGAAATAAAAAAAAAAAAAAGCAGTCAAAAAGAGAAACACTTTTATTTGAGCTTAAAGGAGAAGTTTTCCTGGGATTTTAAATATTTTTGTTGAAAAAGAAGAAGAAAAGAGCAAAATTTGGAAATATAAACCCTTTTATATCGCAAAATTAAAATAGTTTTTTTTTGACACTGTCAAAATGAAACACACTGATTTCATTTCGATACTTTTTCAAATGGTTTTGTTCTACAAAATATTCAAGTAGAACTAGGGAGAATGTGAGTTTTTGCCAAACAGTTTTGCTTGCCTGTGTTTCTATTCTGCTACATTTATCCCACAGTCAAGTTTCTGATTCAGAGACCACCTAAGCCAAAGTGGGGCTTAGCGTTGCCTCCAGCACATTCAAAACAAGTTCCTAGTGAAAAATGAAATTTTCTGGGCCGTTGCAGTGGTCTGTTTTCCCAAGACTGCCTTCATACTGAAGGGGAAAACTTCATAAAGTCCTTCATTTATGTGCATGCAGTTTTATGTGCTGAGACAAATGTGGTGTTCGGGCAGGGTGCGTGGTGTAATGGAATACTCTTGCTGGGGGCTCTGCTTTGTTCCCACTGTGGAAAACTGACCACATCCCCTGTCCACAGGGGCAGCTGATAACACACAGGCAGTGCAGCATAACAGGCTGGCTGCTTCCAAAAAAACATCCATTTTTTGGTTTTTCCCCAATATCTCCAAAATAACGCTGTCTGGGTGCTGGTGTGGGGAGTTGGCATTTATCGATGTACCCAAAACTTTGTGACCCAGGGGACGGAGCATGAGTGTGAGCACAGAGAGAAAATCAGCAGACTTAATTGTTTCTATCCCAAATGCAAATATCCATATATAAAAACACCCCTCAAACCTGAAACCCCGCGCCGACTGGTCCTTTTTAATCTTAATTTTGAACAGTTGCTACTCCAATTAAATTCTACCACCTAGCATTTTCAAACAGCTCTTAGTTGTTTCAGCAAACTCTTTTAATGGACAGCTGTTTTTGACAGCTCCTCCTGATTTGCCAGCGCTGTGTCATCTGCCAGAGCAGGAGGACCCATTTTGTATTCTGCTGCTGGCACTGAGGGGATATGTAAATGTACACATGAATCAGTTGTCACCAGCACAGACACACTGTGGCGAGATGATCAGAATGTGTTGGGAGTTTAGTTGGCTTAAAGTGGGAGGAAAAGAAAAAAAAAAACAACAACAAAAAAAAACCAACACAAAAAACCCACCACGCTTAGATTTCTTGAAGTGATTTTTTATTTCAAGTCTCTCCAGTTTATTTTCACTTTGTGGCGCTTGTTAGATTTAGTTCAGGAGAGTGCAATCTGCTACTCGCAAATCACCAACCTGAAACTCAAAAGTTGAGGAATTATAGAAACATTTCAGGTAAACAGCGTCAGAACTTCAGCTACACAAACAGAATTTTATATAGGGCTCCACTTTTCAAACATTTTAACCCCAGTGAGAGAAAACTTCACGTTCCCAGGAGCACAGCGTGGAGAGAAAGTTTGTTCAGCTTCCCAAGGCATTCTGGTAAATGGTCAGAGCTGCTGCAGCTCACAGGGTAATGCCTGAACTTCACACTGCACAGAGAGTCAGGGTTTTTTATAGAGGATGAGGGAAATCACAGGTGTGGTTAATGTTATCAGATTTACATCCGAGATGCCCTGATGGTACAGCCCCCATCTGTCTGTGTCAGCAAGTGACAGGACAACAATTTGGTCACCCTCCTGTTCACCTTTGTTCCTCTCACCATTACAGTCCACTGAAAAAATCAGGTACAGCTCCAGTTAAACGGAATGCATGTGAGATTTACATTTAGGAGATGGTTTGAGGTTGATTGTTGAGGTTTGGGATTGTTTTGGCCAATATCTGCAAATCTGAATTACTGGTGTGAGTCTTAACCTCTTTTTAAACACCCAGATTAAATAGCAGGATAGTTTAATATCCTGAAGACCTTCAAATCCTGTTCATGCTTGAATAAAAGCAACATTTAGTGCATTAAGTATTTGTTTCACTATAACTTTATTCTCTTAGAACATCTGAGTGCTTGAAAGATGCTACTGATGTAAGAATACATTGAGCAATTGAGGTCCCCAGTGCCAAAGACAAAATCACTCCAGTGTGTCACATACCTTTTTCCACAAATTCTTCTCAGAGATGTCAGTCTCTGACTTGAACAGTGTTATAGCTCATTTCCAAATTTAGAGATCAGTCAGTGGAAGTCCTCTTGATCATCTCATTCCTGTAAAATTTGAAATTCAGTGGGAATTGTGCATCAGCCCCACCAGAGACAGAATCCAGATTTCTGCTTCTGTCTCAGAAACCACAGTTCTGTGTTCAATAAAAAAGGTGATACTGTTCAACTACTCAGCTTGGAAGGAAAATGGGTCTTTATTATCTTTGTTATATAACAAAAAGAGAAAAGGCAAATAGAAAAATTATGAGAACTAAAGTACACACAGAAAACTTTCAGTGAAGGCAGTGAAACATCAGAAACTGTTCATGTCTGCATGTGCACATGCATGGATTGCAGGGTAGGGGTTAATACCAGGACACTGTGCTTGGGTATTCCTGGGCGGATAAAATAGAATATTTAATAACAATGCAGAAAAATCAGAAGTGCTCAAAAGCATTTTCTGTTCTGTGTGCGAGAAACAGCCAAAGTACACAGGACCATGATGCTGCTGAAATAGTTCCTTTTCCAAAAATGCCAGAGTTGATCACTTTAATAACATTGAATCTGAACAACCTGCATCCAATAATTTTCACAGAGGTGGCCAAGGAACTGTCCAAGCGTTTAGTGTTGATTTTTAATGCCTTGGAGCACTGATGATTTTCCAGAGGATTTGAAGAAATCTTATGTTCTGCCAATATTTAGAATGGAGTGACCCAGGTAACAGGTTTAAGAAAGGCAAGGTGGCAAATACCAGTTAAAGTGGGATTGTGAGAAACCTTCTCCATTGGGCTAATGAGGACAGTTTTGATGAGATTAAAAGTGGTTTTGGTAAAGGCAGCAGTGCTTAAATAATATTGGGACTTGCATAATCACTTGGTGATAATCACAGGGGTATTTTCTGGCTGTCATTTTGGGGCATCTGAGCACACCTTTGTAAACAGTTTGATATTTTTATCTATAAATCTAGGAGATAATATTTTAGTCTTTTTGAACACATTTTAGTCTTTTTGAACACATCCAGGCCTCTAACACCTGCTAGCTTAATGGGGGCTGTCTGGATGTAAATAAATGGTATTTGGTTTTCTTATAAAAATGCAGTAAAACTGAAGTTTTACATTTCAGGTAAAATGGCATTTTTACTTTAAAGAATATGATTTAACTTGACACAGCTCTGCTGAGCTTTACAGTGGCTTAATCAAATATAGCACTGCTTTAAAAATAGGGATTCCTTCAAACAGTGGATTAAGTTATTGGTCTTTCACATCTCAAGTGCTGAAGCTCCTTAGGTCTCGGGGTGAGAGTGAAAAGTGATGTTGTTTCAGCTCAGACTGAGTGTAATAGGAGGTAACTCACAGGCCTCTGTCAAGCTGACACTTGGGTGGGTTTTTTCCACTTAAAGGAAAGTCCTCTCAGGGTTATCTAAGTGTGCAGAACCTGCTCCTAACAAAGTCAGTGCTAGTGGCTAAACACAAAGGTTTGCTGTCCAACACACTTTGGGGATCCCCAACATCTTGGGCTCTTTCTCAGCTGTCCTGCTTCCCCCACTCATTCTCCAGGATCAATCATGGTGTTGTAGTGATGTGATAGCATGGTTTTAGCCAGTTTTGTGAAATACCTAATTAAATAAGCAGAGGACATAGGTAAGGTCCTGTTTGACATGGAGCTATTGATTGACTTAATGCATCATCTGAAAAATGTTTTCACATCCCCCTGTCTGCACAAGGAGGGACTTGTGTAATCTTCAAGACAAAGCTCCTCACATGACTCCTGGGCTTGTGCTAATGAAGTTTGTGCCTCCCAACCAAAGAGCCCCTTCACAGGACACAGAGCTTTTGAAGGAGATTAAATCAGGTTTTGTTGCACACAATAACCATAGTGTACCTCTCTGCTTGCTCGTACACTGATCAATGGCTGATCGATGCTAATGGCTGCAGTGTCTGGTTTTCATCAGTGTGCCTTTCTTCTGCCTTGGCACTTCAGCATGTCACTGTGCTCTTCACGAGAGGCTTGTTGAAAGCAAAAAAGTGTAAATCAATTGGTCTCTGTGTGGTAAACAAAAGCTCTTGGATCAGTCAGAACGAGCCCTGGAGCACCAGATAGCACTGGGGTTTAGTTTTATTTAATTAACAGAATGTTTTAATCAGGAGACTGTTAAAAACTGAAGCTCCTTGTCCAACCACAAACCTTTTCAGTCATGATGGGCACCAGAGTGAGAATTGCATTCCTGTTCACTCCTCCACTGCAGAGTTTTAAAGTTTGAGAGGTTTCTCACCAAACACACATGGCCTTGTCCCAGTTCTGTGTCACATACCCAGGCTTGCCAGGCAAAGAGACATGACTTCAAATTGGCATCCTGCCAACCATGCTGCAGGTTTATAAAGCTTTGTGTTACTTAATTTCCTTCATTTCAACCAGGTATGAAGGTTTAAGGCAGGTGGTGTTAAGCAGCAGCAGCTCAGTGGGTGAATATCTCCCACACCAGATCAGGAGCAGCCACACTAAGACCAGCCATCAACATGTTAAAGACATGTTGCCTGTGTAAAGGGTGGTAACTTTGGGTGTTCAGAGCTAATTTCAGGCAAGAAATCCATTTAGGCAACTGGGACTTAGTTTTTGATGATGTTTCCATTAGTAGGCAAACCCTGTGTGGTTATGCCTGCTCTTAAATGAATTCAGCTAAGGAAAAATCAGTAGTGTGAATGGGACTGAAGAAATCAAATACCAAGTTATTATTAAGAAAAGCTGAAAATCTTTGTTCCAACATGTAATGTTGAGTTTGGCTTTCTAAAACAGTGCTTTCATTTAATGCTGATTTATGACCTTGTTACAGTTATTTATTACAGAAGTATTAGTCTGTTATAAGTAGATATGAAGTATTGTAGGTGGTGAGTAAATATGATTGTTGTTCATTCACTGCCTATGACAACCATCATATATTATTTACTGTTAATCACATTTTACCTAAACAGCAATTTGTCATTTATCAATCAGTTATAAAATATCCTAGTGTGAGTCAAGATCTAAAAATGCCCTTGATTGTTGCAGAAAGCTTTTGTTCTGTGTGTGCTGTACTAGTATTTGAGATTCTCTCTTTAAAAGTCAAGTCAAAAAGTTAAAAACTTAGATAACAACAATTTGATAGATTGAGGAGACATGTTAAAAGGGGGGAAACTATGAGCATAAGACAGCATAATTAATATGAATGTTTTAAATATATTTAAAACATTCAACTCCTTTTGAGATGGTTGCCTATTAAATATGTGCCATTTTGGGATTTGCCAAAATGTCTCAGGGATATTTCACATATTAATGGCTTTTGGCTTTGCCATGTACAGTAAAGAGAAAATTCCAGGCAAGTTTTGCTGCCAAATATTGACTGCTCAGAGGATGGAGAATGGTTGGGGTGGTGCAGACAGGACAGCTTTCAGCTCTTGGTGTGGGAATCTACAGGTCTTTTCTCTTGGGTGGGAATCTGCAGGTCTTTTCCAGCTTGATGGAATGGGAGGAGGAGAAAGGAACAGGCTGAAGAGAGATCTTAAAAAGTCCAGAGCAAGATATGTAAAAAGAACTTCTTAAAAAGTGCTCTTGTTTTTAACAACTGGTACAAGTAGTGAATTTTAAGCTGCTGCTATCAAACCAGGTCATGTCATGTCCTGCACAACCCTCTCCATCCCAGGCAGTGTTCCCAGGACTAAAGGGAAAGAGAGAAAGGTGTGATGTGAGGCTGTGTTGATACAACCTGGAGCCTCCTTGCAAAACAGGTGGCACAGGGACAGAGCAGCAAAATGCCATCAGCACCGCAGGCACAGGGACTGGAGCAGGCTCTGCAGCTGTACCAGCTGGGACCCTTCAGTAAATATGGCCAGCGTGGTGGAAAATGGAAAACTCATGGTTTTTCAGGAAGCAGGATGGTTTGGGAGCAGTGGGGTGAGCAAAGAGGTGCTCTGATTGCCCCTGGCACAATGTGCCACCCTCCTGAGCTCCAGCCAGGGATGCAGGCAGCCACAGGCACTCTGAGTGAGAGAGGTCTGTGGTTATTTTACATTAACTTGCATTACAGGACAGTAAGGCTCTTGTATTTATCAGCTTTCAGCTGAGGATTGAGGCTGGCGTGGCTAAAGACAATACAAAACTTTTCCCTGTAAAAATCCTGTAATTGAAGATCTCAAAGCATTTTCCAGGCATTAATAAGTAAAGCCTCGAGTACAGCTACCAGTATTTCAGTCCCCAACGTTCAGCAGTGCTTGTAAGTGCTGTTACAATAATAACAGTTGTATAAATGCTCTTGCAATCCCAGAAATATTAATGGCATCTTCCCTGTCAACAACCTCCCCCCCTCCAGGCTCTGCTTTCTTCTCATGGGCAGGAAGCAAAATTTTGCAAGGCAAGAGCTTGCTGGGGAGTTTGGGCCATTTGGGATTTTGCTTTTGTGGGTTTTTGTGTGTGTGTCCAAGGCAGGGCACCAGCCAACTGGAGTGCTTTCTTGTGCTAAGAGGTGTTCTTCCTGATCTCTAAAACATTTGGATGGATGGTTTTTTGTTTTTATTTTTTACCTTTCTTACTGGAATGTGTTTGTGGTCACAGACAACTAATGAAGAGAACAAAGGAGAGACAAGGTTGTAAAATCATTAGAAAAGGTAGGCACTGTTCAAACAAATGCATTTTGCTATTAAAGTGCCATTTTCAGTCTTATTTGCAGCCCCTACTGTTCCTTACACCAGCTCTTCACTGGGGACAAAAAATTCATTAAATGGCTCTTCATTTTGCAATATCAATATGTTTTAAGTCAAATTGTGCATTCTTTGCTGTTAATTCTCTTTTAAACACAAAGGACCATCAGAAAGTTTAGCTGCAGGGGGGCTACAGGCAAGAAGGAAGATACAAACATCCCTCTTATGAGAAATAATAATAATAATGAATTCTTTTAAAGTTTAAAGGAAAATAGTGGCTTTTTTTGCACCAAGATTGTAAGACCTGTTCATTGATCTTTTCAAAGAAGCAACAACAATAAGGAGAAATGAGAATGAAAGGAAATGAAAGCAAGGGAATAAAAGCCGTGAGGAGTTGGGGTGCGTGGAAGCAACAATCCAGAATCTGACAGAATATGTGGATATTGATGAAGCCTGGATGTCATAGATGTCATCCCAGGGAAAGGCCTGGCTGTATTACCTGACTTGACTATTAACTTTGCTTAACCACCAAAGATTTTTATTGAGAAATCCTTTTTTATCTTTATCTTTTTTGTTGTTTTGTTTGGTTTTTTTTTTTTTTTTTTTAATTCAAAACACTGCTCATCTCATTTGTCAGACTGCTCACAGCTCATACAGATTTCTGGGTGGATTTGTTCTGTAAGGGAGAAGTCTTAGCTGAAATGGGACCCTGAATATTTTGCCAACCTTTCACCAGGATCATGGTGGGAGACAGATGTGCTGCCCCTCTGGAGCACAGAAGTTTTGTGATAGAGGTTTGTGGTTTGAATCAAATTGAGCAACTAATGATTTGTGCTATGAATGTGTCTGCTGGAATGTTTTAATCTGCAAGTGACAAGTGGTTCTCCTGACAATCAGTGTAAGGGGCAGAGTGCCCATAGCACAGTGTCTAAAGAAAAATTTCAGCGATACCCATGGCAAGAAAGACAGGGAGAACCTAGTGAAGAGGTTTTTACACATTGTGGAGTTATGCAATTTAAATAAAAATTATATTTGTTTATGTTTAAGGAGAAGGAAAATGAGAAGGGTCATTGAAAAGTTCAATTTGCTGTCTTTCCAGTGAGAATAGACCCAACCTGGAATATTTAACCTAAAAATCACATCCGAACAGATTTTTTACATCTGATGCACACTTGGTAAATTCCACGTGTCTGATTACACCTGTTCCTCCAGTAGGGTGCAGAGCAGGGCACCTCATACTGGACAAAATGTTTGCCCAAGTTCAGAAAGCAAAGCTATTCTGTGTGGTTTTGGTGCAGGACAGGCATCAATTCCTGTCTGCCATGATGAGAAGAATGATGAGCAGAATGATGAGCAGAAACGCTGTTCTGGCTGCTGGTTGAAGGAGAGGAGCAGTGCTGAGGTGAATCCACATTCCCAGCCATGTCCTGGTGAGGCTCCATAAACTCATTTGGAGGGGAGGTTTCCCTGACCTGATCCATCACTGCCAGAACTCTGAGCAGCACAGGAAGATCAGCATGGGGAGGGTGCAGCCCTGTGGTTTCATGGCTGTGGGGTCACCAGCAGAGAGAAGCAGCAAAGCTGACACCCTGAGCTGTGTCTGCTGGTGGGGAGGGGATGCCAGCCCTGCCCATGATTGCTTCCAGCAGGAGTGGAAGCCATGGAGATGTCCAGCAGATGTGTGCAGGAGCCAGCCTTGTTATCACGAGACCGGGGGTTTGGGCTCCTGTTGGGCGCAGACCAAAGCGAGTCCTGGAACAAGACAGATGATGAACTTGGGCTCTAAAATCCTCTGTGCTCCTCTGCCATTTTGGCCAGTGATCCTGCACCATATGTCAAGTGGGCTGCAAATTCCCATGAAGCAGCAGTTTGCCACACTAGACCCATAACAAGGGAGGTTGTAAAAGGAATAAATGGCAAGTGGAAGGTGGAAATCATGCCAAATGTACAGCACAGGCTTATTAACAGCAGCACAGCAGCCAAGGGGAGGCAGGAGTTGCGTATGGGAGTAGGACTGTGCATGGGGAAAATGGAGAGTGGCAGCACTGCCAAAGGGTTTTTCTTCTCTTCTTGCCGCTTCTGAAACACTTCAGACATTCTGGGGTTTTGGAATGAGAGCTTTGTCTTTGTTTTTGGAACTGCGCTTTTGTATTTCTATATAGAAGGCAAATCTGTTATTTTGCTCCTTTCTTTGCTGAATCCTTGCTCTGCAAAACCACCTTAGGTGTTGTGTGGATATAAGCTGTAATCATAAAATCATCAGATCATAGAATGGTTTGGGTTGGAAGGGACCTGAAAAATCATCCAGTTCCAGCCCAGTCTGCAGCTGTGAGCCTGGAAGGGCCAAAACAAGGAGCCCCCTTAGCATGATCTCTTTCTGCTGTGGGAGAAACAGTCCCAGGCATCTTCAGCAAGGCCCAGAAATGCTGATTTTTATAATGGGAATTACTATAACTTACAGTGGTCCCATAGGCTAAGCACTGTTTATTGAAAGCTTTTTAACTCAGTCAATGCCATTTTGTTTAAATCACAAAGTCTTTAGGGAGCAGATCAATTTTTTTTAAAAATGCCATTTGTAAATTTAGAAATGTTTTTACTATGACTTCAGCAATACATTTCAAATGGTCATTTCAAACTCACTTTCTGTTTTTATTTCTAAGTAAAACCAGGATGCAATATTTCAGCTTGTCTGAAATAAAACAGTAATTTGTAACAATTTCATGTTAACAACTTCATTTCCCAGGAATAATTTAATCATTGGTGGGGAAGGGAGGCTGCTTTTCAAATCCTAACTGAGCCCACAGTTTTCAGTGTTGGAATTTCTGTCAGAACAGAAATTCATTTTGATAGATTTGGAAAGTTATTGGGGTTGGCTTCCATGTTTAGACTATGCATTTTTCCATTTGTCAACATTTCTTGAAAAAGACTGGATTTGTGGCAAAATTATGATTGAGGACATTACTGAATTTCTCTGGAGAATTTAAGACTTCAGTGTATAAGGAGTGTAATAACTGACATGATGAGGCAGTAGCCAACAACAACAAAACAAACAAACAGCAAAAAAAAAATAAAAAAGAAAAAGACAAGATAAACCAAAGAGCACTTGCTGATTAAATTTAATCCTGTCTGGCCAAAACTTGTTAGCCTTTCTC
Organism: Ammospiza caudacuta; assembly: GCF_027887145.1. Lineage (NCBI taxonomy): Eukaryota > Metazoa > Chordata > Aves > Passeriformes > Passerellidae > Ammospiza > Ammospiza caudacuta. The sequence continues at coordinate 24,193,651 of NC_080602.1, forward strand.
CTGCTGAGTAATATTTGATTGATTTTACTGAGGCACTTTAAAAGTGCAGTTCAGTTCACTGATACTGCTGGTTGAATTTCCTCAAACAACACACTCTTATTTTATTCTCATTTTACTGATGGTTTTCTATCTCACACCAGCACTAAAGAAGGAGCTGTGTGTAATCTTAAGTGTTTACACATTACTGGACCTAAAGACATAACTTCCTGCCTACCTGTACCCTACAGAATAGCAAACCTGAGTAGTTCAGACAAAATCCATGAAAAAGAAAGAATAGATCAGAGAAATCACAACAGGGGCTGAAAGAAAAAGGGGACAGAAAAATCCATTACAAATGAAAATAATAAAGTCTCTTAAACTTTGAGGAAAAAATAGAGGCTTGTTTTGTACAAAGATAGTGAGATGTGTTCATTGATCTTTTTAAGAGTCAAGAAGAAATTGGCCAGCAGCTGAATAAAAGAAAATGAAGTTCCCTTAATACAATCCATGGAAAGACAACTCAGGTAAATTGATCAGTGCAGCACAGATAATTTCTAACCTTTCCCTTCTTTGGAGAAGATGTTTGGGGTTTTGTTCTGATTTTTTTCTTCCCTCCCAAAGAGTATAAAAAGCACACAGCACCAATTTCAAGTGGTTTTGGATGGCTTTTCTAGCAATAACTGGAGAATTTCTGGAACTAAGCATGGTAATGGCTTTTCTTCCATCTCCTTCCTCCATCACACCCTTGTTCCCTGAAAAATATTGATACACTGAGAAAGTTTGAGGGCTTTTTTTTTTCCACTTTTTTTTTAAAGCTCTCAATTACTTCCTTCTCTGCCTCCTCCTTCGAAGAGATTTTTGAACATTTGGCAATTAAAAAATCTGAGTTATTACTGTGATATCTCTGTATACCAGGGAAACCTCATGTTAACTGAAGTGCAGGAAGAGCCCAAAGGCCAAAAGATGTTCAGTCCTTACCAGCCCCTGCTCCAAGCCTGGCCCTTTACCTGGCACAGTAAATCTGCCTGTAGAAGTGGCAGAGCTTTAATTTTTAGTCTTTGTTTTAGCTAAATGTCAGATGTCATTGCAGGAGAGTGTTTGAGGCCTGAAACTGCTGCTGCACAGCTGCAGCATCCTTTATCCAGAGGAATTATGCTGGAAATAGGCTGAAGGCCCCAACTTCCCTCCTTTTTAAAACTGAATATTCCCAGCTCCCAGAAATGTGAATAAGAAACAAACTTGTTTATGGTAAAATAAACCTGCAAACTCTCCAACTTTTTCAACTCTGAAAAGATCTCTGAAAATCAAATGCATGAAAACCAAACTCGGCACTTGGGATTTGGGAGCTTCCCACAGCATCGAGTGCAAATCTAAAGCTATTCTAATTTTGCTTACTGGGATAAAATGCTGCTATTTGCATGTTAGCCACAAATTAACAATTAGAGTGTGGCAGTTAATGAAAGAAAAGAAGCAATGCAGCACCTTTGTGAGCAGGCTGTAACCCATGTTTACAGAGAGAGCTTTGTAGAGCACCCCTGGGTTCTGTAAATGAAATGGGCCTTTGCATATGCTGCATAATTGTCAAAACATGAGGCTTTGTAGTCACATCCCCAAAATACAATCCATCTTATAAAGCTGCATCACATAACCAGCAGCATAATAATTTCCTTCTCCATGAGCAAATTGTTCCTCACCCTTGAGGCCGTGCTCATTCAGGTCAGGTATGGAGTTATGTGAAGGTCACTGTGGGAAAGATCAAACCACACCTGTCTAGATCACACCAGCTCTGCTGATGAAAAGGTATATTCCCTGCCTGGCTTTTACACAGAAATACTCACTGAGATCTTACACAGAATGGGAAAATGTTCCACAGAATGATTGGGAACTAAACTCTGCGGAAAAGTCCTCGAAACAAATCATTATCACAAATATTTTAGTACAGACGTCTCTCTGAGACAGCTTTCACTGCAGGCAAATATTCAAGCTCATGCTTAAGCTGGTTCTGATGTCCCATTGCTGGACCTGCAGAGGCCATTAGTGATTCAGAGCAGGATATTATCCACTGACAGATAATCATTGTCTGTTCAGAAACTTCTCCTTTTACAGTACAGCTGGTGTCTATCAGCTGTGCTGGAGTGGTGCAGGGAGATTTGGACAGTGTAGAGGGGTTTTTAAGAGGAAGTTTAGAGTAAATATCAGCAATCACCATTTGAGTAAAATCAGCAACAAGCCAAGACTTCCCTTGCTCCTGTATAGGAAAGGATGAATCGATTTCCCTGTCCTTTATTACTTAAGTTATCTCTACACAGAATCATTCATGAATCTTTAAATTTAAATCCTAGAATATGTTCTAAGTGCTTACCTAGATAGTTATTTTAGTTTTTCGTATCACTAAACATAAATACACATATTCTAGAAAAGCAAATGGATTAATTAAAGGAAGTGTTAAAGGAGATATTTATAATTTTAATTCAGATGAAATCAGCCTGGCTTAAACCATGTCACATCACACAGACTTCTTGATGTGTCTGTGAGGGACACACAAATAAAGAGATTAATTTCTTCACAAACCCAGTGAACTTCACATTTTACAAGGTTGTGTGAAGTCAGAGTCACGGGGGATTTTGGGAGCTAAGATCACACGAAGATGTTTTATTACATGATGGGGAAACTGGGAAAAACTGAACTTTCAACCTTTTTTGTGAAAGCATATGAATACAAAAATCAAGCTGATATACAAAAGCAACTAATCATCAAGAAAGACAATTGTTAGTGACTTGTGAAAGAAATCGCCAACAGATAAGAAACAATTGGAAAATATTACTGGTTTTCTGCATCTGCTGCATTTAAGTCTGGAAAGCAATTTTACTCAGTGAGCTTTATGAGACAATCAGGGATGTTAAACAAGAAGGAAATCAGGTCTTCACCTCTCTTGGTTTTTAGGAAGAAAGGAAAGAGTATGTTGGTTAACACTGGCAGATCTTTCTGCATAGCACAAGAAATAAAGATTTGTGTAATGGTGCCATCAGTGACAAGCACCAGGAGAAGCAGAACCAGGGGATAAAAATGAATTTGTGGCCTCTTGGAGCTTTTTTCCCTCCAAGATGCCTCTGCCAAAATAGTTCCATTTACATCTGAGTACCTTGCCAAAGCCAAGAAATTATCAAGGCCTTTCTGGATGTAAATTGTGTGCATACTGTGGGTAAATGCACAGATGAAGATAATGCTGAGGGATGGGCACTGGTGATGGAAAGGGTCATCTGAGTCCTGCAAAAGTGGAAGACTTTTTCTTTCCTCATCCCTTGTTGAGCCATGCCATCAGACAGATCTCCAGCCAGAAAATAACCTTTTTTTTCTCCTGATTTTGACCTGAGTGTAAAATATTCTGCACCAGTCTATTTGCTAATGCTGCTACAGATTGTTTTTTCCTTCCCCTGTTTCCCCACAGTGCCTGGCAGCCTTTCCCCTTCCTGCTTAAGGAGATGGGAGTTCTGGACTGCTTCTTAGATAAATTGCTGTAGATTCATCATTCTCTATCTCTGTCCTGAAGAAGCAGTCTCACATGTGATGTTAATCTTAAAACCATATTCTATACAATAAAATTGCTTGTGAAAGCTCTCCCTACATCATTATATGCTAGAATGACAATATTAATCATCCAACGGCATTTGCACACCTACAGCATCATTCCCAAAATCCTCTGAATTCTTTTTTAATGTGAAACCTGCAAGGTTTAATGAAGCTTTTAATGGACTGCATCAAACACCATTCCCAGCCCCTTCCCAATTCATGAAATGGATATATAGTCCTTGTTGGAAGAAACACCCTTTTATTCCTTTATTTGGCAACAGGTGGAATTCCTTAGAGGTGTTTCCAACTACCTCTGATTTCTGTCACTTACGAATAGAAGTACTGCATCCAGAAGTGGTTTTAGGTTTTTTGGGTTTTTTTGTTTTTGGTGGGGGTTTTTTTGTTTGTTTGTTTTTTGGGGGTTTTTTGTGGTTTTATGTTTTATTTTGTTTTGGTTTGTTGTTGTTGTTGTTGTTTGGGTTTGTTTTTTTTTTTTTGTAATAAGCACAAAATAAGATAAACCCATCCAAAAATCTTAATCCATTTTGGTACCCAGGCACAGTTCCTGCAGAGCCCAGCACTCTGGCATACATTTAAAGATGGAGAAGGGTAGGTAGACTTGTGTTAGTCACATAGAATGAGGAGTCAAATTACAGTAAAAAGATTATAAACTGAGTTTATTTTTTCCTTTTTCTCAGTTTATGCCACAAATGTACTACTTTTGATAGAACGTTGGTTATTTTGCCATTTTTTTCTCCCTGTCTGTTTAATAGAAAAATCCAATTATTATGTAAAGAGAGCCTTGCTATAATTGTCACAAACAAGTTAGCATAACAATGAGGAGCAACAACTTTCTGAAGTCAAAGAAAGCACTGATTTATGACTGTCTCTGAGGTGTGATTGATATAGAATGTTTTGAAGGAAACTTTTCAACATTTCTTCTTCATTTTACAGCTGCTCCCTCAGATCATCCTAGCTGAAGCATGTTTGCAAAGGAAAGTTGCTTTGGAAGAGGGAACTTTTCCACAAATTCATTTTCTTTTCTTTAAAGAAGGGAGAAAAAAAAAATCCCAGCCGAGCCTACAAAAGCCATTATTTAAACAGCCTCCTTTTTAAAATGTTTCCGGCAGATGTTTATGCAGAGAATGTGCTGGAGCTCCTTCAGTAAGACACAGAAGTGACATTTCTTGAGGGTTTTAGCTGGAGAATTTGTCTTTCACATCATGTCTTTAAACATCTGCAAAAGGCAACAGAATCTTTATTATGCTGCTAACTTGAGGAAAGGCGCAATGCACAGTCCTGAGTCCTTAAAAGATGGTTTTTAATGGGACTGACAGATGAGAAATATCCAGCTCTAATGTTTTCCTTCAGTAGAAATTCACCCCTTGACCTTATGGCTCCAGAGTATGGCTGCTGCCTCCTGAAAAAGAACATTTCCTTCCATTCAGATGTGCTTTCCATGGTTTTGTTGTTTCGTTTTTCCATATTGCTCAGTTATCTGCTTTAGGCGAAGGTTTCAACATCAGGATTCAAGCAAAAATAAGAATATAAATATTGCAAGAGCACTTGTGCTAGGTCTGCTTTATGGCACTTGTGCTTCCAACCCTCTTTTAATTTCCTCAGCTGGATATTTTTCTTCTTCCTCACAAAAATCAAAGCTGCCTTTTCTTTTAAATGGATTTTGAAGGAGTGGTATAATTCAATTTTCCTATCCTTTGGCTTTAGTTTTGTTTATTTGCAGAAAATACAAACTGGGGCCATTGCTCAGGGCTGCCCAGGTTGGCCCTTCTACCTTACAAAATAAGCTTTTTAAGAAGAATCCAATCCTTCTTTTGGTTTCCTGGTTTGCTTCAGATTCAGGTTGGAGGGGGATAGGGTTTGATGGTGGGGTTTTGTATTTGGCTTCTATTGTATTTCAGTTGTCGAAGCCTTTTTCCCCTCCTCCTTCTTTTGCTCTTTCTTCTTTTTCTTTTTTTTTTCCCCTTTTTTTTTTATTTCTCCTCCCTGAAGGGTTTTCTCTGGGAAAAGTTTTCTGGGCTTCCATCCAGCCAGTGTCACAATTCACAGCTGTACTGTTTGATTCAAGTGCTTCAAGCTGCCAGTGAGGTAGAGCCAAATGAGATTAAGGGGTTTTTTATTAAAGCAAGCGCCCGCATGTGCTGCCACGGCCCAGGCTACGTCAGGAACCCCAATTCCTGCAGACCTGCAGTTCTCAAATAAAATATTTATGCCAGGCTGAAACCTGACCTAGATATGCTCATCTGGGAGGAGCTTTGCAAAGGAATGGTTTGGCTTTTTTATTAAATTGCATCTTCCAGGAAGGAAAATGTATACTGATTTCTGGATAAGCAGCTAAAATAAAAGAATAAAAATAGAGGTTTAGCTATGTATGTTTAAAAGAGCAGCAGGCATAAACTAAACAGATCTTTTAAATGATGGATTTTAAGGGAAGGCAGCAAGAGATTTATCTGTTAGCTGCCTTCTCTGGCACATGATGGATTTGAACCCTCCATGCTGGTCAAACTGGGACACTTCCAGCACTGCCCATCCATTCTGCCCACTCCACCCCAAATGTCTCCTCTGGGGCACAGCCAAAATGCCCAGACATTTATTTTACTTCTTCTATTGGGATGAACCATGCAGAGTTAGTGATGAGAAACTAAATACCGCTGTTACTTTTATGGTGGGTGTGAGCCAAATTCTGAACCCACATCTTCAGAGGGAAATGCATTTTTAAGCTCCCTTTCCTTTTGAAAAGCACCAAAATTAAACCAGTTCTTTTTATACTGATTCTTATCTTTTGTGTCAACATTTCTGGGGATAAATGAATTGATATTTTAAACACAGGCATACATGTGTCAATGGAAAACATGATGTGCTGTAGTAGAGCTGATCAAAAATGTTTAAAAACAAAATAAGGAAGAAAATTAGAAGCTTTAAAGGAAAAAAAAAAAAAGAAACAACACCACTTTAATCTTTTTTTCCCCATAACTTTCAGCCAGCTATAAAGAAGGTTTTGAAGGTTATTGACATTACAAAATTTGGAATTCTCAGACAGAATTGGCTTTTTGCAATATTAGATCACCTTTTTTTTCCTGTCCATTTTGCCCCGCTGAGTTACTGAGCGTGTTGTAGAATCATAGAATAATATGTCGCCACTCCACCTTGTTCTGTCCCTCCATCCCTTGTCCCCAGTCCCTCTCCAGCTCTCCTGGAGCCCCTTTAGGTACTGAAATGGGCTATAAGATGTCTCTGGAGCCTTTTCCCCTCCAGGTGAGCACCCCCATCTCTCCTAGCCCGGATCATCTCCGTGTTCTCCTCTGGATTTGCTCCAGCAGATCCAAGGTCTTTTCCTCAGAGCTGCTCCCCATCCATCCTCTTCCCAGCCTGTGTTTGGCATTATCCTGACCCACGTGCAGGGATATCCACATCCCCATCTCTGCTGCTCACAAAACCTCAGCTGTATTAGGGACTGAAGTGCTGAGAGATTGCTGAAGTCTACAAGACTCTGAAATCAAAGGCAGCAACATTAATATTCTGTGCAAATGTGAAGAAGCCATGAAAGCTTTGTTTGTTGCTAAAGAAACCAACTAAATCAAACAAGTTGAAGAAAACAAAGACTTGTATAATTGTTTTAATTAAAACTGCCACTTATTCCGGAAAAAAAAAAACACAGCACAATCGTGCTCTCCAAACATTTCTTGCTTAGACTTGCATGCTCAAAATCTGTGTATAATAAGTGAAATAAAACATTGCCAGCCATTTTCCAGCCCTGTTCGACACATAAGCTCCAAAACAAATTGCAAGAAACCCATGCAAAACTTTGTGATGTTTACTTCAGATTTTATCCCAGAGGAATTTATGGAACTTGCCATTCAACTGCGAAAGCATGTTATCTCAAATGAACGCTCCCTAAATCTTCAAAGAGCATCATGGCAGTTGGCCATCAAACTCACTGTGACTTTAGACATTCAAAAACAGCATTAATGCCAGGATGTGGCTGCCCTGTGTGGTTATTTTGGGTTTGGGCCCTCCGTGCCTTCAGCCTCTGGTAAAAGCCATGAGATTGCTTTGCCTTCCTTATCCCCTCCACCTTCCCACTCCACAAGGTTGTTTTGGCATCCCAAAATAAGTCAGATACAGAAGGAATCCTGCTAGTTTCTCAGCTCCTGTAACCAAGCCCCTGGTTTTTTAATGCAAAGTATGAGAGATATAAATACATCTTAATTTTAATTGAAGGAGAATGTCTGACCTTTCTGCAAAATACTGTCACTTGAGGTTCCTGTATTTCTTCTTTAAAATATTCATTAGGCTTTTAAGCATGCAAGTTCAGCTTAAATTTGAAATATTTTGCCTTCTTCAAGTACAGAGTTGCTTCCACTGCAAAATTTGGTCCCACATTTCACTGTTCTTGTACGAACCCAGCATGTTGTCACTCTGTGGCAAAGAGATTGTTATAAAATCTGAACCACGCTTGCCTTTCTCTCTCAAATAATCTGTTCAGATACTGCAGTTTGGCTTGAACCTGTCTTTTATCTCCTTTTCTCAGCACTCTGGGAGCTTTTTATCTCCCCTAATACTTACATTTGTGTACAGCAGTGTTGGGAACTATTTTTTGTATATATCAATTTGTTATGTCATTTCAAAGATCTTATTTTTTTCCATGGTTCCTAAGCATTTTTAAACTTGAGAGAAAAGGGGTGACTAGAAACATCCTACAGGAAGCCATAATTTATCATCAAAATACTTGCAAATTTCTTCTGAACATGTTACGTTGAGCTTTCTGGAGACTGCAAAGAAGAATATAGTAACAACATTTTTTGTCTTTTCTTTCTTTTTTTTTTTTTCCAGTGGCTGGATGACTGAAATAATTTCAAGTCTATTTTTTTTTTTACTAGAACCTGATCACCACCTGTTTGAGTGAGGAGACTGAGGACTGTTTGAAAATAATGCCTTTGGCAACACATACACTTTGCTCAGTCTCTCTCACATCTTCATTTTATCATATAAAAGGCTTTTCCAAGTGGTGCCTGAGAACAGTAAAGACCTCATTAGGAGCTGAAAACTGTTGGGGATTTCAATGTTGATAATGAAAATCTTATTTATGGAGTTGCTGAATACACACATAAAGTCTAAAAAGCAATAGCCTAATAGATGAAATAATAGTCCAAGGGAAAAGGAGGAACGTAATCACATCACTCCTATTTTCTAATGACCATTTCCTTGCTTAGTCATGTTGAAAGAGGGTCAGGGAGCTGTAAGGTGCAGCTGTTTCTGGCATCTTCCAGGCTGGTTTCAGGACTCACATAAGTTTCCTGTCCAGTTAATATTTTGGTAGTAAGCAAAAGGTGTGATCTGTCACAGATTGCTGAAGATCTGCAAATATTCTTCTGCCTTTAGGCTCAGGTAAGAAAAGGTGTGAACCCCCATCAGAGAAGGAAGAAAAAGACAAGTATGGATCAGGAAACTCCCATCGTTTTCTAAAACTGGGCTGTAAATACATGGTAATTAAATATATGGTAATTAAATATATGGTAAATACAGCTTTTCTGTGATTAAACCCATCAGATGCTGCAAAGCCAGGACATGTTTACCAGGGAAATGTATGTTGTGAGGGAATAATGGCTGTACAGCTTCCTAACTCTACTTCATTGCATGCATTTATTCCTCTGAAATCAGCAATCATGTCAGAATAGAGCTAGTTAAATATGATGGGAAATAAGGGCCTTTAATACAAGCCTCTCTGCCTGTCTGTCCTTTTATATGGCACCTCCCAACACAGTGTCTGAGTGCAGAGTTCTTCACTCTCATCTGATTTAAAACTTGAAATGGATGTGGTGGAGAGCTCTGGTCCAGAGCAAACTGCCCGAGATGAATCAGCTGCTCAGGTCGGCCTCACAGAAATGATCATGGGGTTCTGTGCTCACAGCTGAGTTATTTAAACTGTCTGATTTGCTCCTGGGACATGAAGGGGCCGAGTGCTCTGTCTCAGCCCCTGGTGCAGGAGGGGTCAGCCTTTGGAAAGCTGGATCAGGGCAGAGCAGCCCTGGAGCCCCTGGGAGCCTTCCCAGATCCCACCTCAAAGTGCTGGATCCTGGGATAGATGCTTTGGGTTTGATCTCCCCTGCTCCAGTCTCGGGTTTTGGTTGATATTTGCTGCCCTGAGATGTGCAGGGTGTCTCTGCTTTGGCCCACACAGCTGAAGAACGAGTCTGGACTCCTCACTTTTCGGTCTTGAGGTTGTTTATTCATTCTTATCTATAAAATTTTCTTTCTGCCCAGCAGGGCAGCCACAGGCACTCTGTGTTGTCCTTTTATACTACAAACTACATACAACATATTTACACTTAAATCCCAATACCTATCACCTATGTTAGACAGTGCACTTCTACTCTAAACCAATCCCCAAGTGCCAACATCACTGCAGAAAATGGAGAACAAGAAGAAGAAGGAGAAAGGCTGGACATGCCCTGATTCCTCCATCTTGTCCCCATAACCCCCGTACCAAAAATCCTAAAATCTACATTTTCACCCTGTGAATATTTTATTATTACACCATTCAAACCTGTGTGACTTTCAGGTCCTCATACAAAGCTGGCAGCTTGCTCCAGGGGTCAAAATCAAATCCCCAGGTGCTCTGGGCTGGGTGCCAGGGTCTCTGAGCCCCCTGGTGGGGTCCTGGCAACTGTGGACACCCAGAGGGATGCGCTGAGTTCCGACACTCCAGGAGGCTGGGGATGGAGCACATGCTGGGAGCACATGCTGCTGCTGCTGCTGGTGCAGCTTGAGGGAGGAGGGTTGAGGACTTCTCAGGAGGCAGCTTTTCATCAGCAAGAGCAGACTTGGATGAATTGGAAAGATTTCTCTGGACTACAGCAATTTTGGTGAAATTGCTGAGAAGCAGCATTATCAGGCAAGGACACTTTTAATTCAATAAAGATAGAACGCTTCAGCTGACTTTTGTTTGATTCTGTTGTGAACTCTAAGGTACTATTGGGCACACCTTGAAGCCATTAAGGCAAAATGAAGAATTCAAATAGGATCAAGATTAAATGTTTTCTACTGCCCCAAACAAAGCATAATTCAATTAAAGTACCTTTGATGATCCCTACACTGCAGCAATTTCGTTTTTGAGATATAGCTCATCATTTAGATTAATACTCCTGCTTGAAAGAAAAGCAAATTTTGGCATGCTGATGTTTCCTGCAGACCCAGCAGCCCATGAGAGGGACTGGAAAATTCAGACTGAGAGCATCTCTCTTCCCTTTCCCCAGGTCCTCTCTTTGATGCAGCACCATGGCAGGAGGGAGAGGAGGGAGAAAGATAAGAATTGAGTTTATCATCTATAAATAGAGACAGCCCTTCACACTCACTTCCTTGAGAAGTCCTGGAGCACCAGGGGAAAGAGGAACAAAATAAATCTGAGAGAGGCTGGGAAAGCTCTGTACATTTCAGGAATGTTCAGAGGCAAAGTTAACTCCGGCAGCCCAAGTTCTTGAGAAAGCCACCATCAATTAGTTTCTCAAGTTTGATTCTGTCTTGTATCTACCAGCTGGAAAGTTTGGTGGGCAATAAGCATAAGTGGGTTGTAGAATATAAATCATTGCCCTGACATCCAGGGAAAGCATCACTTGTTTTATACTGACGTGGTTCTGGTTGCTGCAGATTGCTTGTGCAGAATCTTGGGCAGGATCAGCAGCTTGGTTCAGGCCTAGATTTTTAGATTATGGGAGTTAGAAGCTGAAAGAAATTGTTAGGAAGCTTAGCAAAGGAAGGCTGTGATCACACTTTGACCTAAAATGGAATTAAACTGTCCACTGCTAAGGGACCCAGTAGCAAACCTGCCAACATTACTCAAAAATATTTAAAAAATTGTTTTATATGGACTGTGCTACACTGGATTTCTTCCTGCTTGTTTTTTTATCTGATTTTTTTTCCCCCATAGGTGAAGAAGATGTGGAAAATAGACCATACATGGAAATCTGTGAATCCTGTGCTGGCATCTGCCTAAAGGATCATTTTCTGGGAGGTAGGCAAATAGGCCCTTGCTGGTGTTGATTAAAAACAGTCTTATGGTTAAAAAAAAAAAAAAAAGATAACAAAAATCCTGTCCTCTAAACCAACAAGCAAGTGACACCCAAGCCAGGAAGCTCAAAATCAACAAAATAAACCTTATTCCAAAAGCTGGATTTGGTTTTTAATTGACTGATTTCCTACCAATAAGAGGACATTTCAGGCTGGTGGGCCCGATGAGAGGTCCTTGAAAGCCCAAACTGAACAAGCATGTGAAATATTTAAGGCCACATTTTTATATTTATTAAAAACAGCCTAAATAATTAAACTAGTTGATTCACTGGTGGCTTTCAGGCTCATGCCCAGAGTGAAAGGTCATGACCTGACATACCAGGGCCCCACTTGGTACTGATGATTGACAGGAAAAGGAAATAAGTTGATATCTTTCACGTGGGAATCACAGCTTGTAGCAACTATGAGCAAGTGGGCTATTTGGACTTTGTGGGAAAACTTAATTGTGTTATTATTCAAAATCTTCGTTCCCAAAGTTGGTTCAATGGTGATTTATTTACTTATGTGATAAAACAGCTGTGTACTGTAATAAAATACAGGTCACTCGCTGATGTTTAATGCACAGAAGTGAAGATATGTTTGGTTTCTTTTGCTTTGAACTTACAATCAAGCTAGGCAGCAGGGATGGCTTTGAATTATTAGGAATTTTCTGTTAGTGTATTGGAAATATTCAATGTTCTCATCATAGTATATATTTTTCAGTGCTTGGTTATGGAGAAGGAGGAAGGCACCATACACTGAAATATGAGTGCCTCTCCACCATATGCTTTCATTATTTCTTTATAATGATAAAAAGGGGCTGCATTCAGTGCCAGACAATGTCATGGCCCCAGAGATTTCAGTGGCCTGCAGAAGAAAGGAGAAAAAAGCATTTATGATATGAATGAGGATTTGAAATGGCTTTTTAAAAAAAGGCCTAAGATCCACTTTCACCCTAAATTCTGAAATCACTTGAAAGATGTCTAGATGCAGGGTTTGAAGAATAGCAACTTTCCACCGGGCTCTGTTTTAAATGCAGGATGGCTGCCATCTTCACCAGGCTTTGTTAGGAGGTCAGATAATTGTACCAAGCAATAGGTCACAGCCTAACTTCACGTTCTGTGTGATTTGTTCTAGCAGTGAGCCCTGTCATCTTGATCCAGAGGGCATTTTCTGTGCCCCAGTCACTTACAAGTCAGCCAAGGGATGCACTCTGGTTTGTCACTCTAAGTTCAGTGGGTTTTGTGTGAGATGCCCTGTCTTTTGTGCCTTTCTGCTCCTTCCCCAAAGTGTGGGCATGACATCAGCTGGGCCAGGCTGCAGGGCCATGCCACGCTCCAGGGATTTTGTGGCTTTTTCCAGAAGTTCCATGCACTGCCAGCTCCTGCAGCCCTGTGTCTGTTGGATGATAACAGCCCATTAAAAGTCCCACAAAGTCAGAAAGTAGTTTTACCCCAGAGCAGGCCATGGTGGGGAAGGTTTGCACATTTCAGCTCAGTGTGACACCACAGTTTGGGTGATAAAGCAGGCAGTGCTGGCATTTCCCTCAGAATATCTCCTCTTCTTTTCTGAGCCTTTCCTCATATCTTATTCTTGATTCAGAGCAAAGCAGCTCTGCTTGGGAAGCTTTGGAAACCCTGCCACTTGTACCACGACCTCCAGGAGAACTTTAAGCCTTAAAATAATATGATTCTAACACCAGTTACAGAGAAAATCAAGATAAAAGTTGCTTCACAGAGTAAGTAAGAGCTGGTGGAATTTCTATTTCATTTTTTTTTTATGTTATTCCTTCATATTTAACATCTGGCAATAGTGCACGATATTTCACCAACACACAGACATCAGATCCTGCCACAGGAGTTCAGGTCTGTGATAAGTAAATCATCATCACAGGCTGAGCTAGGAAATCAAGAAAAATGAGTCCAGGGGCAAAAACATGCTCAAAATTGAAAACCTTTCTGCAGCAATGCCAACCTACTTCCTCTGAACATTTGAGCAGAAGGGGGAGGTACTCAGCTCTCTCAGTACTTTCTGTCCATCCTTGTCCTGAAAGGAAAGGGCTATTCTCAACCCAAATCGAGCCAATTTCTGGAATTTATTCACTTACAGAATGGAGATACAACAAACTGGAGGGCAGCTATCACCAGAGCTGTCCATAAAGCAGCAGCTGCAGATATGTGGAAACTTGTCCCCTGTGTTAGAGGCCACGGTGTGACCTTGCATGGCCCATGGAAGTGTTTAAAAACCACGATGACACTGGGTTCTGACTGACTGTGTCTGGATTCAGCCTGAACATCGAGAGGAGAAGGGCTCTGTGTCCGGTGCCAATTCTCTGATCTTTCCACGTCTCTCCTCCTCCCCACCTCCAGGCTCTGTGTCTCAGCAGCTCCCTGAAGTGAGCACCATGACATGAATCTAGAAGGGAAGGAGCCCACAACTCTTCAGAAAAGAGCAGTTATTCTTAGCTTTGTTTTGCTGATGTTTTTCTTTCTTTCCCCCCCACTTTCTTTTTTTTTTTTTTTTTTTTTTTAAAGAAAACAGAAAGCCTGCCAAAATTTGGGCTCTTTGATGTGCTTTGGAAAGAAAAACAATGCTATCTATCCAAGTCCTCTGAAAGGAACAAAAATATGTCATTTTCAGGCATGAATTACTTGAGGAGAACAATCAATACATTTCACAATTAAAGATGGTTGAAAGTTTTTTTCATATTTTTCTGGAAATTGTTTATTAAGAAAATTTCTAAGACATTTGCCTGTTTCAGTTAAACTTTCTTTGGGAAGATTTCCTGAATTACAAGGTAGGTAATGGAGCAAAGGCAGGAAGGGGAAGAAAGAGGAAGACACTCATATTTGCTGTAGAATATTCAATGACATAATAATACCCTGGGGGGAATATGCAATACTCCATACAAGCATTTCTTCTCTTGGTTTGGATTGAGTAGGTGAACCTGCCTCATCCATTTTATTCATCTTACTTTGGGATGAGCAAAACAGTTAGGTCATAAAAGCAGGATCTGTTCTGTCCTGTTTGTTTGTTGATTCAGCTCTCAGTGGATATTTTGCTTTATAAAACTTTTCAGCTGTAAATGAGACACTGACTGCATTGTCTCACATTTAGGAAATTTGCTTTAGATGGAAGCATCCCAGGTTGGAATCTTTGGCCCATAAATGTAGGGAAGCTTTTGAAGCTGCAGTCTTGGAAGTCATGACATAATAACTAAATTTCTGTTTGCCCTCTATTTTTAAGTTTTCTCCTCCATCACCCCAGCAAATTTTGAAAGAGCTGATTTATGCAATGAGAATTTTTGACATTTTTATTAAGTCCAGGCATTTAATAAAGAGGTTCTTTCTTCAATGTGATTAAACTGAGGTAAAGAGGCACTTGTGCTATTTCTCTCTTCTTATTGAAGTTTTTAACATATTTCCTTTTTTTTTCTTCCTGTGACAGGGCCTGTTACATCATTTCCATGATCTGCTCTCACTTTCCACTGCAATGGCTGCATGGGAAGTGCATCTGCTTCTACAACTGAGCTTTAAAGAGGTTTCTATCTAGGTCTACTATTTCTGGTCCAGTGTTTGGATTAAAAAAAAAAAAAAAAAAAAAAGAAAAGAAAAAAATCAGGGTACAAGTTAGACATGGACTGCAAAGGACGGGGACTGTTTCTTGAGGTTGGTGTGAAGGTGTTTGTTCTCTCATTGCCTGTGCTGCACTTGCTCCATGGATTGGGCTGGTTTACTTGGAAAGATCAGGGAAATGTAAAATGGATTGGAAGAGAGCTTAAAGATCATCTCTCATTTCAAGCCATGGAAGGAAAGGTCACTCCTTACCTCAAACTCCAACTACTTAACTCTGAGAAATATAACAAAGCCTGGCTTTCAGACAAAACATGTTGTGTGTTTCTTGAAGGTTTCTTAGTTTGACTTTGGATATCCAAAAATTTGAGACTTCTACAATATCTAATCACACTGTGAAAGTCCAGGCCAGGATTTCAGACTTTGAGGATAGCAAGCAAATGCCTTAAATTAGAGGTTTCAATTAGAGAATATTAAATTCTCTTCTGTAACAAGAGATGTTTTAGGAGAAATGGGAATAGCCAGGTGGGAGTAATTGGTTTTGGAAGAGCCGAATGTGGGAGCTCTGCCCAGCACTTTCTTTTATTACAGCTGTTTTCCTTCCACAGCTCAGGAAAACTCATATTCATGCACAGCCTTACACTTCACTAGGATTCCCTGACTTGGAGACTGTCAGCACTGGCTTATTATACAAGCTCTTTGTTTTATCCTACACAATTCATCTCGCCCATACACAATTTGGCCTCTTAACCTGCCGCGAAATATTTCAAGGGCTTGTTGCTGGAAGGCCTCGCCTCTCCTGGCCGTGATTTGTGCATTTCTCTGACAGCTTCTAACGGCTCGTGGTGGGCTGCAGCACAATGAACTCACGCTGCAGAGCAGCACACTGAAAAAGATCTTTCAAATTATTGTTCCGGTGCAAAAGGTGCCCAATCACCTTCCACCTGCGGATTAGCTGGTTGCTATAGGAACACACTGTAGCTTTTCAGTGCTGGGCTGCTGTAGTGCCCAGATTACTGACTCTGACAAACACAATGGGGGGAAAGAATCACGGGTTATTAGCGCTGCTGCTGATGATGTGGTGTTATAAACCAGGGGTGGCACGGAGGGGATGAATAGAGCAGGAGCCTTGGAACGCCAGGGACGGGAGGAGGAGAGGGAGCAGAGTGGAGTGGAGCTAGAGGCATCACCACGGAAATGTTCTCTTTGATCTCCTTCTCCCCTCTGAATAGGTATTTTCATAATGTGATGCCAAATGCAAGCAATGCTGTAACTGATGGCAGAGCCACTGGTCATGTCTTTATCTTAGTAGGGGGCTGCTCCTCCTCTCTTCCCTTTTCTTCCAGTGAGTGCTGAAATCTGAACCTTTTCATTCCTGCAGGATTAACTCTGACCAAGGTCAGAGCAGCTAGTCACCAATATTCATCATGGGTGAGTCAGGCCTCCCTGGGAAATATCACCTGAAACATCCACCTACACAGGGCTTTACTGGGGAATTTTGCAGCGTCAGAAATGGGGAGTGAGCAGCTGAGATCAGGCCTCTGTCTGCTTTGGTGGCCATGACTGAGGCTCAGGAGTTTATGCTGCTGAGCACCCTCCTGCAGAGCGAGCTGCCTGTGTGTCTCATAGGGGAGAAATAACTGCTTGCAGCTCTGATTTGTAGATGGTCTAAAAATTCCCAGGAATAGCTTTGCTACCACTTGTGCTTGGGCAGGGTGAAGCGAAGGAATAAAATATATACTTGTCCATTGCCTGTGTGCCTTGAGCAAAACAAGCTGCGTTTAGTCACAAGTTCACCAGATGGTACTCTGGGGGTTATTGCTGTTATATTACATTACTGCAATATATTAGACAGGGCGCAGTGATTCATTCCCTCTCCTCAGTGCTTTTGGAGGCTGTTTCCCTCCCAATGGAAGCGCAGCTGACCCTGCTGCTCGTGACCCTTGGGACCCCTGTGGGCTCCTGCTGAAGCACCAAACACCAGTGGCAGCACCAAACCTTGCACAAGGCCTGGCTTGCACTCTGAGAAGTGGCTCCACTTTCTGATTTGAGACAGCTGATTTGGGACATCATTTTTTTTCAGCCCTGGCTGCCTCCTCCCTCCTGCCCTGCTCCAGCTCTGCTTGTTTTGCCTCCTCACTGGGGCCTCCCCGACCTTGCAATTGGACCCCTGTGACCCTCCAAGCAGGGAGATGGCCTTGCTCAACCCCTTGTTTGCAAAATGGGCTGAAATACAGAGTTTGCACTGTACTTTAGAGCCCAAGGACTATCAAAACACCACAGAGAGGTATTGTTTTCCTCCACTTCTGTTACTCTGTAGGCTGAAACCCTCAGCCCAGTGAATTATGTGCTGGCTGACACCTAAGAACCCATCCCGGGTTGGTGCCACATGTGCACGCAGGGCATAGGTGCTGCTGTTGGTCAGCTGGACAGCCCCTGGGACCATCTGCCACCCCTCTCTGGCCTCCCTGTCTCACCAATATGCTCACTGACCAGCTGCCTTTCCTCATTGCCCTTGACAAAGCTCCCAAGCCACAGCCACCCCTTGCTGAGAGAGGAGACAAAGAAATGCCACAGCCCCTGGCTGTCCCCAAGGCCTTGAGCTTCTGATCCCAGATCCTTGTGCTCCCCAGCACTGTCCTCGTGGTGCCAGGACACTGACTTGTGCTTTCCCCTAGCCACAAGCTCAGGATCACAATTTACTTCAGTTTTGCCCGAGGCATCTGAAAGAGTGATGGAAAAGTTTGGTCGGAGCATGCTTGGATCAGAATTTCACTGCAGGTGTTACTGTAATTTCAGGCAACTTGAAAACTGCAAATTGGGCCCTCTGTCCCTTAGATTATGCTTTTCATTTTATTATCCTCTGGTGGAAAATTAATTTCCTAGGCTGAGCCTCTGTCTGCAAATTTAGAGGGACAGAACACACGCTGCCTCTTCAGTTTTAAGTGGCTTTAAACGGGGACATAGAAAGGAAATTGAGAGGGATGCCTAACCAGGGAAGTATGGAAACCTAGCTCCAATAAAGGGATGGGAAAACCTTCCATCACCATCGTCATCACAGGTATGCATGACCTTAGCAGAGCTCAGGAGTGCTGTGGGAACAGCAGTGCAACACTCCTGTTATGCCTTATTTTTTTATCAACAATGTTCTCCTCCACTTTGACGTCAGCCCCGAGATTGCTGGCTGCGATGCTCTGCACCTTTCATATTTTCTTTCCAGTCATAATATTGCTTCAGTCGTAACCTCAGCACTTTGAGGAATAATTGTCCCTGACAAGGGGGTGAATCACTGGCAGAGAGTTGATAAGCATTACATATAGATGACAGAAGTCAGGACATATCGGATTACTGCTGTGAATATAATAAAAGAGAGCCTAAACACTTTGGCAGCTCAAAGACAAGCCATTTCATAACTCTCTAGTGGGGCTATTATCTTCCATTTACTGCCACTGATAACCAGGTTGCAACTGTCTCCCTAGGATCTAGTTACAATTCACTTAACACTTAGAGGACCAGACATATTGGAGGACACTCAGATGAGGATAATTTCTTAAAGATCATTTATTTTTAAATTTTTTATCTTCCTTGCTTCCCCTCTTTATAGTGCGATAAGAACCTAAATCAGGAAGCTTTGAACTTCTTTGGGGAAAGGAGAGTTCATGGTCATCTTCCCTTTAATCTTTCACTCCTGAGTTTCTTTTGAAGCCAGTTGTTCATCTCCAGCTGGATAAGTGACAAGCAGGTTTCCACCTCTGCTACTCTTGTCACGCAGACCTAAAAGCTTGTTCTGATACTGACTCCATTAGGTTTGCACGTGGGTGTTGTGTTTTCATTTTTGCAGCCAGGAAGGGGCACCTGAGCTTACAAATCAGGGGGTGTTGGTGTGTATCAGTAACAGATAATTCACAGCAGTGCCAATTACAATCCCCACTGGTGGAGGCTGGATACAGATGATATTTATATGCACTGTGTGAGATTTTGTTTCTAAACCTCCCTGCCTAAGAGGAGTTTAACACTTCATGCTCCCAGATGTCAAAGTTCTCTCTTTTAGGCTAAAGAGAAAAGAATTATTTGGCTGTGGCAGAAATCTGGTAAATCAGCAGTGACTCTCCTTACTAGCCAGCACACCAGTGAGAAATATTTATTAATCTTAGGAATTAACCCTTCTGTGTGAATGGAAACTCTATATTCTGCAGAACTTTGCTCTTGTATCCATACCATGATCAGCAAAGGTAATCTCTGCTCAGCTTTCATTGTCTGAGGTGTTTGCAGATGCAGGCCAAAAGTTGATTCACCCTTTTTCAGGCTGAAGAATGAAGCATTTTTCTGTAAGTTTGGCCACATAAATCCACTCCAGGCTACCAGAGCCCCCTTCCCAGCCACTGGGAGAGGAGTATCTTGGCCAAAGGTGGATCAGGAGGATGGGAGGATGAAATCTCAGTGCTGTTGGCAACTCAGAGGTTGTGCATTCATAAATGAACCCCTTATCCCATGCACAGGTGTTCTCCTTACATTCCCATCACTGGAAGCTCTGCAAAGAAGCCTCTCCGTGTGTCTGAAGGGGCAGATTTGGTGATCTAGAAACTAAAACATCCTTCTGTTACTTACTGCTTTAACCCACAGTGCAAACTTTACATCTCAGCTGGCCAAAAGAAGGTCCTTACTGCTTTATGTATACCACTACAAATCTGTTTGGGAGAGAAATTGTACCAGGCTTAAACTACAAACAATGAGCAATGCTTAATTGCCTTTTCCTTTTGCTTTGCATCTCTGCTTGATTTTTCACAGCACAAGTCCTCTTCTGCTACAAGGAACCTGTAAAGAGCAACAGCAATTAAGGAGGGAGGAAAGAAGCTGAAACAGTAATTCCAAGTGGTTTTCTCCTCAGGATTTCTGGATCCCACCACTGACTTTCCAGCAGCCAGGCCAAGGCAGGTGAATCCCTCTGTGCCCTGATTATCCGTCTATAACATAAGCATGGTCAGCTTTACCCGCTCCACCACTTTGTCACGTGGTGCACCCAAGAAATATCTGTGAATTGCTGTAAGATTCTGAGACCAAGGGAAGGCTGGAAGTGCCAAGTGTTGTTGTTGTTATTGTATTAACAATGTTGGCTGTTTTCACTGTTCATATGGTAGCCTGGCTGGAATTGGGCAGGAAGCCCAATAATACCAACAACCAACAAGAAACTAAAATAAAATGTTTTACTTAATGAGAGCCTCTGTTTAATCAGAAGCCTGTGTAATTATGTCACCGAGGGCTAAGGATCTAATGTTTTCCTAATACATTTGCTTTTAAAGGGACGATTAACCCAGCATATTTCAAGATGATAAGCTGCTTCTTTGTTCAGTTCCAGTTATTTTTTTTTTTCTGCATTCCCTGGTGAGTCCAGAGAGAACCTGAGAGTCAGAGGATTTTTCTTAATTGCACCATAACTATCTTGTATGTCTGATGCTGGAGTATTTTCTAAAGACACAGGTTATTAGTCCTGGGTTGGATGGGTTTGCAAGAGAATTCAGATGCTGAATTTATTCTGGTTTGGCTCCTCTGGGGCATGGCATACATTACAGAAAGCCCTTAGTATTCCTGCCTAAAACAGTCAATATTCTTAGCAAGCAATTTGATCAGGAAGAAGGAATAAAATTATACCTTACCTTGAAACAAGTAAATCTTGGTTCAAGTATTGAAGATTGGTTTTGGCTTGCTTTTAAATGTTATGTTTCTGCACATATTTTGCAAGATCTGTGCACGTGTCTGTCCTTTTCAGGTCAGTTCTTTTCATATGTTTTGAGGAGAATAACTAACAAAAAAGCTCTTCATTTCCTAAGGACCACTGTCTTAGGAGATGATGAACATCAGTCCATATTGAGATTCCATTAAACATATTTATGCTGCATGAGATGGAGGAAAGGTCTCTGCCATGTACATGAGGTTCTCTGATTTAGTCTTAATGATCTGACTGTAAAAGATCTCATGGGCCCTCTGGGGAATTTATCCCAAATTTTTGCCAGGAAGGACATTTGCTAATATCCAAGCAGGCTCTTCCAGGACAAGTCCTGGTTTGCCACAGGGAGGATGGAAGACTCCCCATTGGCTTCCCCTTTCTTTTGTGAGTAGCCACAAACATCAACCTTGTGTTTATGGCGTGGTGACATTTACTGGGTCTTTGTACAAACTCTTTTACAGTGTGGTTTGGGTTTGTGTTTAGATGTGAAAATGATGAAATGTGAAAATACTACGTTTTCCATGTAGTGTGGTAGTCCTACATATTCCTTGATTGCTGCAAGTTGCTTTAAAAAGGGAGGGAAAATGGAAGCAAAAGAAATGTACCTCCTTTTTATATCAGCTATTGGCCACATGGGACTTTGGTAGGAAGGAAAGAGTTAATAATATTATTATCAGGTCAGCAACTTTGAAAGACTCTTCCACTTTGAAAACCATTTTCTTAATTATTTTAAGTTAACACTTAAATGCATAGAAAAAAATCACGTGTAATCTGAAACCCCAGACTTGGGGACAGGACTGGATTGAGATAACATTAAAGATTTTATTGCTGTTACATTATAAATTATTTCTATTATGATGGCCCTATGGGTATTGCATTCTGTCAGTTCGCTTTCACTGTTACATCACTTAATGTTATTAACACACTTTAGGGTATAACATTACAGTTTTATTGTGGAAATCTTAAACACTTACATCCAAAGTACTGAATCAAGTTATTATCCTAGCTGACCAGATCTGGTCTATTATCATTTTATCACTCATAAAAACCTGTGATTCAATTTGATTTAACACTTGAGGAAAAATCATGGCTCATATATGCTTAAACCTAGTTGCAATATTAATACAAAGCAACACATGGATGACTTCATTTTATTAAAGTTGAGGTAGCCCTGGGAAATGCATTTATGATTTTATGCCACATGAGAAATTTGATCTGACCTGTTGCCATTTGTGGTTCTCCAGTAAACTGATAAGGTTTTCTCACCAGTATATTAAAGAATTGTGAACGTTTTACCTTTCTTACTGCATTCATTAGACACTCAGAAACCATAAATTTATCATAATGCCCTAACCATGGAAAAAGGTGTTCTCCCTGTCTTGGAGTCCTACCTTGTAGACTGGTAAAATGTTGCACTTTGGAAAGCAAACTGAGATTAATATTAGAGCAAAATGAGCCCTTTATTTCTGTACTTAGAGTGTAAACACTTTTCTGTGCAAGACAACTCTGTGTAGTCCAACAAAGCTCTTTTACCCTTGCACAACATTTGGAGGGAGAAGTTGATCCACTGAAGTCACTGGTTGAACATCAATTTTGGTTTGTTGGCTTTGTTTGCTGCCACTGCCTGAAATATTTAATATCTTGCTCAGGTTATCTGTTATGTCCTTTGAGGAGAAGACCCAAGGACCGTGTGTGAAATGTAAAATGTCAAAACGAAACGTTTCATCTGTTCCACTTCAGGGGAAGGGAGCAGACGAGGCAGTGCCGGCGTGGAAGAGCGGAGTGCTGAATGACCTCAGCAAGGGGCTGTGCTGCTGCAGCCCCGTTCCCAGCAGAGCCAGGGGCAGGGCCTTGCAGATCCAGGAGTTCACGGGTGCAGTGACACTCCCAGGCACGGGGGTGGATGCGCTGAACCCACCGGGCCCCGCTCCGTGCCACGCGCGCAAAATCACCCTGGCAACAGAGCTGACAGCTTGGGAGCAGCAGCTGCTGCTTAATGAAAAACATTAGAAAAATGACTCATTCTACATCTCTGTCCTCTCTCTGCCTTCTCCTATTTATCACCAAAAAAAAAAAAAAAAAAAAAAAGTGTTCTGTAGCCACCACCCAGAACTTTAAAAAGCCTCAAGGTGTGAGGGTCAGACGCACAGGTGTGCAGGCAGAGGTGAGTTTCAAAAGCCAAAAATAAAGTGACTGTTTAATTCCAACACACACATTTTTCTTCTTAAGCCGCAGCTAAATTGCTTGCCACTGAGCAAGTGGGCCTATGTGCATCTTGTGGGAGCACTGGGAATGTGCAGTTATTTATTCTTGCATCAAACATGCAACAAACAAGCAGCAATGTGGCCAAATGTGTGCTAAATTCCAAATCAGCATTTCTGGTTATTGCTGCTTGAAGTATCTCTGTTTCTGCTCAGAGCTGGGCTCACTGGAAAGAAGTAGCCCAACAAAAGCAAACAACTGTCTCTGGTAAAATCTTCCCCTTTTTATTTTTTAATAAAAACAAGTACCAATTTCTCTTTTTTTTCTTCTGCTGGAAATGTTCTGGAAAAGTCCAATAAAGACAACTGTGAGGCAGCTTCCCTGGGTAAAAACCAAATCAAAGTAATGCTACATCACCATGTGAAATAACAAATTAGGTGGAGAGACATTAACTAGTGTCATTCATCAGCCTGAAGTGATACAATTTATTACAGGATAACAATGGCCATAGTTGCATAGGTAGTAAAGGTAAAATTACATCATGACTTGCATTAGCAGTATGAGATTATATCCTGATTAATGCACAATTAACTTGTCATGGGTACAACACATGTGTTTGTAGGTGGCCAGATGGGTTACACCACATCTCACACTCACATATGCAGCATTTATCACTTTCTCCTTATCTCCAGAAATAAGGGGGCCGCATCCCCTACAATCCTCTGCCCCCTCACTGCCTTGGTGCAGAGCTGTCTAACATCAGGGTATGAGCAAGAAACCCTTGGAGATGACCCCTGGAAATCTCAAACAGCTGCATGAACGCTGCTCCTCTCTGCAGATGGAGACCTCGTCCAAGGAAATTCCAAGGAGCTTCTCCAAGGTGCGAGCACCAACCTCAGCTGCTCCTCTGCTGGCAGGACCACTCACCTAGGCTGCTCCCAGAGCTGGGGATCACTCTGAGCTGAGAAAGCCCCCAACACCCTAAAGCACTCTGGATGAGGAATCCCTTCTCTCTTTTATTCTCATTTTGTGGGGGAAATAATTCAGCTACAAGAACAGCTGAGAAGGATTTTTACTTTTAGTTGCAAGTGTTGGTGGAGGTGCTTCAGCTTCACCTGAACTGCTCTGTGGGTGCAGAAATGGGTTATTTGTCCATGTGCTGACATGCAGGTTCGCTTTTTCATACTCTCCCTCCTTCTGCTGTGTTTTTTCTGCTGTGTGGCTGCCGGTCTGGCTGTGTGCAAACATGAATAAAGCAGCAAGGTGGCTGAAGGGAGAGACAAAGGGCCCCAAATTTTAATCTGTGTTCCATCACAAACTCAGTGTTTGTCCTTGAGAAACTCATTGTAATTTCTCTTACAAGATTCCTCAGTCTGAAGGGGGTGGGATATTGTTAGGCCAGACTACCTCACCCTGTGTGTGATATTTGAAGTTGGAAATTGCTGAGTGATGGCAGAACAGAACTTCTCAAAATACATGGCATCAGGTTTTTCTCTTTTTTTGCACACATTTTCAGTAGTGAAATCTTCTGGAAAGGATTGGCTCACTTTGATCCTTCCTGTGCTTTATTTTTATGTTTGATGGTACTCCCCAGTTCCAACACCAAATGATGGTCATTTTCCAGCATTTCCAATTTAGAAGCAAAAGCTTATACAATAAGGAAAAAAAAATCTAATTTTGTTGTCATGAAATGTCTTTTCCAGCTGGCAGCATTGAGCACTTGGATATGGGGCAGCCAGCAGTGGGGAACATGCAGATTCTGAGTCCCAGTTGAGCACATCCTTAGTGTTCAAGAGAAAAAGGGAACCATGTTATGTTTGGGTTCAACTGTTAGAAAATTCTAAAGTTCTTTAGAAGTACTTTAGAAGTTCTTTAGAATTAGTTCTGTTGAATGGAATTTAGCAAATGAATTCCTAGCACACATGCTTGTATCAAACAGTTCCAGGACAGACAGTGCCATTCATCATTTCCAGCCCTGATATTTTTGATTCTGGGATGATTAGCTCAGGATCATTTTAGATGGTACTTCTCCTGTCTAGAGTACACACTTCACTCTGTAAAGTGCTAGGCATCTATTTTTGTTATTAGCAATTCACTTTATTATGCCCTGGTCTCCATTTTCAGTGTAGTCTGGGAGATGCCATTGATGATGCTACAGAAAGGCAGGCAAGGCTTCATTTACACAAGTAAAAATGAAAAGTGACATCAGCATCTATTGGAGCTGTAGGTTCTGATATAACAACATTCAAATAAGTTTTTACAACAGCATTAAGTCTGTTTTTGAGTGCACCCCAGGTCTTAGACTAGCCTGGGAGAGAACAGAATCTGGTGTTCTCCCTTTGACATGTAGCAAAAAAACTCACATATTATTAAAAATAAAATTATTCTCTTTCTTCAGGAGTGGTTTGTGTATCTCTTGAAGTACTTCAGGATGACAGAAGAGAGAGTTTCAATTGCACCGGCTGAAATAACTGACTTGCTCTTCAGTTGGAAAAGTGAATTTAAGATTCAATGATCACTGCTTACAATGTCCATTGGCAAAGACAGGAGGAAAACATAATTTCCTTTGTTAGCAATCTCACTGGTAAAAGGAAATGTCAAGCCTGAAAATGTAAATAGAGTAGACTTGGGGCATGTTGAGAATTCAGGCAAAATACTTTGGGTTGAAGTAGTTAATTGGCAAGTCTGAAACATTTCAATGTTAAACCATTAAATGTAAGGTAAAAAAAGCCAAAAAAGTAATTACATTTGAGACAGGCATCCACTTGAAACCCAGAAACCAAAAAAAAAATCCTTAAATTAAACAAGCCAAATAAAGCCATTCTTTAGATAATGTTTTGAGGAGGAAAAAAACAAATCAGTGGATTTCTCATTCCAAATGGGAAAGGCAAAGGAAGTTTTGTGCAGAACTTTGTCCAAGCACACAATTAGTTTTTGCTGTTTCTCAGAAGACATCCCAGCGCATCCCAGAGCAGCATCATCAGTGGCTCATCAGTGTTCATTCCCAAATTACCTCTCCAAGCTTCCCAAAACAGGAAAACTCTCACCCACAAATTCCTGCCTTGCCCTCTGAGCAGGATAAATGAGGGGACGGCAGTGCAGGTGTCTCCTGCTGTGTTTTGCTGTTTGAAATTCCCTCTCAGCCCCATTCCTGATGCCCGGGCAGCAAGGCTGTGGGAGCTGAGGGGATCTGACATCCATGACTAAGGCACTTGGTGCTGCTGTCAGGAGCCTGCAGCACAGCCAGGTATCAGCTCGCCTGGGAGCATTACAGAGCAGAAATTGCAGGGGATTGGGGTGCATCCTTCCAGCTCCAGGAGCTGCTTTGCAATGTTTCTGAGCACAGAACACGCCAGGCAAAGGCAGGAGATTATACCCCCCTCCCTCCTCCATCAGTCCCCAGCCCAGCCTGTAATTTGGCAAGATGAATGAAGTGTTTTCGGAGTGTCATCACTTCTGCCTCTGGCAGATTTGCTTCCCCAGTCTGCCTTTCGCCTTTTGGACCTGTCACTCAGCCCTTTGGCAGAGGGGAGGAGGGGGAGGGAGGAGGAAATCATCTCTTTGCTAATCACCTATCACAAGCAATGAAATCCCGCAGGCTCCGTGCCAGCTAGGTACATTTCAAAGGGAAATGGAGGGGGGCAAAGTGTCACTCAAGGCAGATATTTATGAAAGATGACAGTTTGCAAATATCTCAATCTTGGACAAGGCTGCTCCAGTGACACAGAGGAGTGTTGCAAAATTGGAAGAGTCAGCAGCCAACATTTATTTCATCAGGACCTGTCCAATCTTCAGTGATCGCTTGACAGTCTGGGGATTGCTGGCACAAGCCGGCCCCTTTCCATTGGTGGCTTTCCTTTGGTTTGCATGGATCAGCCTAAAGAGTTGTAATAAATATGTAAAGAAGGATAAGAGGAGCAGTTTTGCAGAGCTGCATCCTCAATGGGAGCATGGGCACGAAGCTGTGCTCCCCCTGTTTAGGGGCACCAAAAGCAGCAGTCGTAATTACAGCCCTATTGATTGCTGCTGCACGGGGACAATGAGATTTGGGGACAAACAATGAGATTTGGGGACAAACAATGAGATTTGGGCACCTTTCCCTCGTGGGGACCCCCCAATGACTCTCAGCTCCCCCCATTGCCACAGCAGTGCTGAGGGCCTTGTCCCCTGTGTCCCCCTGCTATGGGTGCAGTACAGGAGAGATGTCCCTTCTACCCCCAGGGCTTGGGGGCTGCATCAAAAACTTGCTGCTTGTGCAGGGATGAGGTGAATGATCTAGGAACTCATTTCCACAGCTGTGAGTGGGCTGAGGAGCTCACCTGGGCCTGGGCTCCACCCTCCACACCCTGAGATAATAATTGTTGTGAGATGCTGGCCCCAGGTTGGGCCAGGCATGGCTGTAGTGCCTGCACAGTGCAAGGGAATATTTCTCCCCTGCTTCACTCAGCCCCTTCCTGGAGGCTGTGGGTGCTGGTTTGGGCCGTGGAGGCTGACTTGGACCAAGGAGAGGGATTTGCTGCATGGAGTAACCCAGGTAGGACAGTGGGAATGCATCAGCACAGGGAGGGAGGGAGGGGGCAGAGGGTTACAGGAGGAGGAGCAGGGAGAGAGGAGCTGTGTTGGTACTCAGGGCAATGTGGGCAGAGCAGGGCAATGGGGTGAGGATTGCCACTCCAGGCTGTGGGAGCACGGAAAGGCACATCCCAGTGCTCTTCCATCAGCCATCCAGCAGGGAAATGCTCCTGTGGGTCACATTCCAGCCCTGCCTTTTTCTGTAGGATCTGTGGCTCAAAGCTTTGAGGGCCTGAATCTCTGAACCCAGGGAATGTGCTTCTGCTTATTAATTGCCCTTGTCATTTCACTTGTCCGTGTTACAAACTGATCGAGAGGACAGCAATACAAAAATGCTGTTTCCTCCAGAAGCCATAGCCCTGCAGATGGAATTACCCTGCTGTGGGCTGAGAAGCAGCAAACAGTTTGGGAGATGCTGTGTTGGAAAGGTCTAAAGTGAACGCAGTTATTGACAGCAGCAGAGGAACCAATGCAGCTGTTGGCACAAAAACTGGAATTTCCAAGTGAAGAAATTTCCTTTCTTATCACTAACAAAGAGCTGTAGATGACAGTTGGAATAGTCCTGTCTCAATATTCACTGTTTTCATGGGCAAATACAAGGCCTAAAAGGAGAGGCTGATTCAGCTGCTTGCTATGTGGTCTTTTCTTGCTTCTTGTGCACTGAGAGCTTATGTGTGTGTGACTCATGGGGAGTAACATGGATGGAGGTGGATTATGTTAGCAGAATGCAAAACTGCTCTTCTGTTTTAGGGTTTTAGCAATTCATTTGAAATGGATCTTGAATTCAATTAAAGGCCTTGTTCTTCCTTCCTTTATGCCTCGCATATCTCGGAGTTTTGCATAATTTAAGCTAAACTGTGGCAAAAAACAGCACCCTTATTTTAGTCATCCCAAAGTAAGAGTTTTCTCTGAGATCTCTGGGGTTCAGTAAAGATGCACATGGGTGATAAGTGGTAAGATGAAGCAGAGTTCTTGATGGGAGAAGCTACCATTGCTTTTAGTCTAGTGTATTGCTAGAACATCCTAAGGCAGCACACAACTCATGTATTAGGACTCTCCAGAATTATAAGTGAAACAAAAAAAGAAATGCATCAATGAGCTCTCCTTATTCGGAGTCCAACAATATAAAGTGTGAGTATTCATCAGAGATGCTTAGAAGTGCAGCTTGTTTTTTACAAACACTCAGTTCAGTGATGTTTACAGGTGTGCTGAGGTCAGCACGTTGTGATGGAGCCCTAAGGTTAATTTTGTGGTACCCAGAATGATCAAAGTTGTAGTTGTGTGCATGGTTTGCTGCCTGCTCAAGCTGGCATGGAAAATCCTCCTGCAGTTCCTCCCTTGGCTGCCCTGGCAGCCCAGAAGGGCTGAGTGGGCTGAGGCAGAGGTTAGCACCCTCCCTCCACTCTGCTGCAAATGTCTTTGCCAAAACAAATTATTCTTACCCAAGGATTCCTGGGTAAATCTTCCGTCACTGGGGGAAAGAAAAAATGAAGTGCTATAAAAGGCTAGTTAATCACTGCACACCCTGCAAGGAGCACGAGGCCATTCCAGAGTAATTGGAATTATCTTCATTATTCTTATTTTCAATTACATTTCAAAATCAAATAACAACTTGCCTTTTAGACAGTTTCATGATCTAAATCCCAGTTCTATAATTTTTACTTAGTGCTTACTTACACAAAAGTTCTCCTTGATTGCAATGTCCTCTTTGCTTCTCCAAGAAACTTCCTGAAGCAAAGAAATTTAAAAAGTTTTGATCTTTGAAACAGCAGAATCCCAAGCTGTCCACACAAATGCACAGGTAGTAATTGCAAGTCACCTGTCCTGTTATTTAAATCTATATTCAAGTAGCTGCTTTTTCAAGTGCCACCTTGACACCAATTAAATGCACAGCTGTGCATCTGTTGGTGTACAGGGCTCAGTTGCTGCTGTGCTGGAGCTCAGGCCATGGCTGTAACTGCAGAGTAAGCAGGAGGATTCTTAATAATTATTAAACAGTTGATGAAAAAAAATTAATGTCTGCATCTAAACTTTGGAAAGCAGGTGCGCAGCCTGTTGTTGGGTGGCTTTCACGGGGGTAGCTGGCTGTGCTCTGGTGTTGGGCTGGAGTGGGCAGGGAAATTGTCCTCAGAGGTTCTTTGGCTCCTGGGTGCAATGTCACACTTGTGGATAATCAAATCCAGGCTGATGGCGGTTCTGTGTGAGGTTTAAGTTGTTTTTCACAGCTGTACAAAATGTCTGTGTGTGTTCCTATAACCTTGTGTCCACACCAGCCATCCTGGCAGGGTGGGCAGCAGTGAGGAAGAAGGAGCTTCTGCTTCTCAAATCAACACAATTCCGTCTCTTCAGAAGCCATGAAAGTGATACAGCCTATACAGAGTTCCACGCCTGTGTTTTCACACCACATGCTCAGTCCCAGAGTCCTCTGGAATCTCTTTTCTGCCTCGCAGGAAGGAAGAATACTTCAAAAAAAAAAAAGGCAAAACCCACAACCAAAACTCTCAGTGTTATTCAATGGAATTCATCCCACAGGACAGGAATTCCCATACAGGTCAGGGGGAAAAAAAATACCACCTCCTTTTCTGAATATCACTTTTCATATGGTAAATCCCTCAGAGTCTTTATTGTGGAATGAATAATAGATTAATCATTCCTCTGTGTGCAATGCTGGGGCTCTCTAATGTCACTGATTATTCTATATTGAATAAATAGTGTTGCTAGGTTGATATGTTTAAGGCAAATGAGATGCTTATTGGTATCCAAGAAGCCAGTTAACAAGATCCATTTTCCTCCATTGACTTCTACTCATGTATTAATGAGGTTCAAAAATGTCTTTTCTGTGTGTATCAGATAAACGTGCCTTTGTTATTCCCAAGAAGCACACAAATATTTGCTCCATTTATGTTTGTATTAATGTGTCACTGAAGCTAAATCTTCAGAAAGGGAATAAATACCACCTCCATTAAGCCACTTAAGGGGAGAGTTCTGCAAAACTGTGCTGCAGTTGTTGCCATGGCAAATACCCATATTTAGGGAGTTGTGTGGCATCAACTCTAGCATAAAGGACCAGGAGAGGGAAATGTACTTCTCCCTAGACAGCTGTCACCTGCATATATGTATTTAAAAAGTGCCAGTGGCTGAAGGGGCCCTGCGTGGGAAGGGCAATTTAAGTGTGGAAAGTGGGGAAATGCAGAACAACCCAGAGACTGGGCAGAGGGAGAAAGAGAACAGAGAGAGAATGGTGGCTGTTGGATAAAAGTGACAAGATTTCCTGGGCAAAAGGCTCTGCTCTTTTTCCCCACTTAACAGGAACAACAAAATATTCCACAAAATTGAGTCTTGTGCAGTCTTTGTTGTGCTGCTCCCATTTCCTCATTCCAAAGTTGTCTTCAGTAGGAAAATGTAGTTTCATTGACACTTGAGCTTTTGCTTTTTCTTCCTTGACTTTCCTGCAGTGTCTGTGGGTGTCTGGAAAACAATTAGACTTAGGAGTTGAATGTGGGGAAGTCTATTTAGCTTAACTCAAAATCACAGGGAGCATTAGCTGAACTTTTCCATGTCTTGGTGTGATTCTTTTTGTTTAACCTGCTTAAAACAGTTTGTCCTGTAGTAACAAAAATGTCAGCAGGATTTCAGGTAGAAATCTGGAAAATTGTATTTCTGAAGTCTCTAAGTTTAAAAACTGGGGGGAAAATAATGAGAAATTGCGGGTTTTTCTGTGGTTTTTGCATGACACTATCCATTTTGGTTTTATTTATATATTGAATATATCAATATTCAGATATCGAAAAATATCTGAAGCAGTTTAAATTTTACTGTGGTTTTTCCATCAAGATAAATGAGCAAATTAAGTAAGAAAGGGGTTAAGATTGTTTCTGTGCTGCAACATTTTACAGCATCATAAATAAAAGAAAAATATTGGAAGTGACTTCTAAGATGGTACCTCTAAGATTTGGTTGTACTCAAAGACTTTGTGTGGTTAGATTACCTGAATGAAAGAAAACCCATAAACATGCTTTAAAAAATAACCTAACAAGGTTTAAAATAAAATCCTGACTGCCTGTTTAGGTGAACATCTTGAATGGAGAATGAATCACACGTGGATGTTGAGACAAGGGAGGAAATATTAATATAGAGGAAAACCAAAAAGTTTACTTCTCTCTTCACCTGCCTGGAGCAAATTTCCTGAGAACATCTGTAAATGCTGTATGGTGGGAAAGCAAACCTGGGCCCACACTGTGCAGGAAGCTCCAGGCTTCGTCTGCAGTGCTGGATGCAATAATATCGGGGTGGTGGCAGAGTGAGGGGTATCTCTAGGTATAAATCCAGATCCCTTTTTTCTTTTCCTGCTGAAAGGGGAAACTGGGGACCAGGTTGAGGAACACCTGGGAGCCATATGGAATTCGCTGATTTTTTTTTTCTTTTTTTTTTTTTTTTTAATCAAAAGTTTGCAGCTCAGTTTCAAACACTGCAATAACTTAATACAGAGTAAAACTTTACTGGATTCAGTGTAATAAAGCCCCCTGAATATTCACACGTTGCCTACAAATGGCAATTGTCTTCCAGTGCAGGCTGGAAGAATTGCTGTTTCTCCATGGCCCTGATCCAAATCCACAAAGGCAGCAGGGGGGCCTCTGGCCTCCAGATCAGGTCTGAAGTCTGCTTGGCATCTCAGACCTTCCTGAGTGCTTTGGAAATGTATTGGACCAAAAATGATTCCTTCTGCATACGTTGGGGTGTGAGAGGTCAGGCTCCTCCAGCTGATGCTTTTGTTTACAATTCATGGTGAAGAACGGGGAGTCTATTTTCACTTGCGGCTTGTCCATACCCAGGCTCTTCTGCAGACCTATCTGGGGACATTCCAGATGATGAAAAAACCACGAGGAGAGAGTTTTACCACCAACATGCCCAAATGTCTGGTAAAATATCCGCACACACAGGGAATCATTCCCAGTCCTAGTTCAGGCTCCTGCCTGGGTGTAATCAGCTTCAGCTCAGTGCTGTTCCAAGCCAAGGCTGACTGCTTTGAGCCAGAGGTTTTCCAGCAACAGAAAAAATACCTTGGTTGTATTTCCTTAATACCTTTATTTCCTGAGTTGCCAGAAAGGATCCTGTACCATGCTGAATATGCCACTGGTTACAAACTACCTTTCCAATCACCACTGTAAAGACAGAACAGTTAGATTTACCAAAATATGGTTTTAGTCTTCATTACAAACTGAAGTTTTTGTGGCATGGAAGTTTTAGAAATAGTAATTTTCACTGCTTTTCATCTGATGCCTTATCAGAAATACAAGAAAGAAAAAAAGCAAGATATTCTCACTTCTTTGTTTCCTAGATCAGGCAATTGGGCGTAACTGGTTTCTTGTAATAAAAGTTGGGGTTTAGGAGACAATTTTAGCTCAGTTTCACATCCAGCTCTGAAAGCTGAGAACATGAACTACATTTGCATCTGGTTTTGTGTGAGAGAGCATTTCTTGTTCCACAGTCTGGGGTGTTCCTATCCTGGGAACTTTCTGAGCTGAGATGTGTAAAAATCAAATTCTTACAGGAGGCTGGCTTGGTTGCTTCTGAGAGCTTTTTGAAACTGGGGTACCAAACACAAACCTGCTTAAGGATTTCTGATCATTTAAAGTTTTCAAGCCAGTGCTCGACCTGTCAGACCACTTAACTTGCTACCTGCAGTGTCTGCATTTTTCAAATAACCTGTAACTGGGTTGGCATCTTCTCTAACTCCTAGAGAGTTTGAAATCAAGTTTTACATGAACTGGTTTCAGGTGACCATGCAGTATCTGGTTGGTGAACGTAGTATGCAGTCCTGGAAAATCACCTGGTGTGTTTTCTGAGGTGCCCGACAGCCTTGCAGGTACTTGTAGGCACTTAGCACCTAATGAAAACCCAGCCCATGGAGTGCTGCATCTCACACAGGTATGAAAGGATAATTACACAAAAAAGGCAAATGTGATTGTGGTTTTCGTTGTAGGGCACAGAGAGGGGAGGCAAAACTCCTGGGTCTTTGATTTATTTTCTTTTTTTATCTGTACACAATTACATGAGTCTACTTCAAAGGGAATCAGGGTATGAAGCAGTAGTTTGAGATTTTGTGATGGAGATCAGCAAATCAATAGGCAGAAGGACACTCACAGAAAGGTTATTCTGCAGATGAAGTGGTTACTGCTTGTTTTGTTAGGAATATCTTGTACACCTAGGGCAGCAAAGCGAAGGGAAGTTATATCCCTGATTTGGTTCCCCAGAGGTGTACAGAATAAATTACATCTAATGACCAGCTTTAAAAAGAAAATAATAAAAATGCAAGGCTGCCACCACAGGCTTTGAGAGTTTGTGTCTGAGAGTCTGAACTTCTGGGCAGTGCCCTGGATTCAGCTGGAATGGCACAGATGAGAGCGAGGGGAAGGCAGGGCTGGCTAATTGAAAAGTGGGAGCACTTTGCAAACACTGTTACATGAAATGTGAGAGGTGTAACGTGGCAGAAACAAGGCAAGGCCTGGTGTAAGCAGTTAATTGTGTTGTACAGAGGCGTGTTGGAGCAGCAGGCTTTGTCAGAACCTGATCTGCTGCCCCTGCCACTGGCAGTCCCCTCGCTGACTTGGGTTACAGCCCTGACCATTTGGGTGAGAGTGTCCCGGGGGGCCAGCTCACATTAACCCAATATTTCCTGTCTGATGTGCCTTTATCACACTGCAGCAGCTCACTGGCTCCAGTTAGTTTGTTACTAATGCACAGCAGTGATTTGTTAAAAGAGAATTTATTTAATTCAGGATGGATATGGGCTTTTACGTTAAAAGCCCCAGCTCGTCTTTACCTGTAAATGAGTGCAGCTGATTTGTCTGCTACTGTCGGTGTCAGCTGGGGCCAGAAGTGCTGTTTTCTGTAAATATCCTTTAGAGTTCATGTAGGATTATTCAGGGGTGAAGGGGAGCAGGGGAGAGCAGGTTTCATCATCACAAAGGATTACTAAAACAATCAGGTAATAATTCCCTAAGGCCTCTATGACTGCAATCACCACAAACCCAACACTGATGCAGTTCAGCTATTTGCTGCTCTCTGTTCTGGTGTGAGAAGGTTCAGGAAATGCCAACTTTTATTGGAGTGTAGTCCCAAACTTCCCTCAGTTCTATGTCTGTGCTCCCTCTTTGAAACCACCTGGAAATATTTGGGGGTGGGCTCCTTCCTGAGTTTAGGGATTTGCAAAATCTTGGTTACCAACAACCAAATTTTGAAACTGCCGTACTTGGAGAGTATGTGGAACTCCTAAGTTCCTGTACTTAGGGCAGAAACATTGATAACAGAAAAGCTTTTACTCACTGGAAACCTCCCCATTCCCTCCTCAACTTCTAACAAGTTAATAAACCCTAGAAGAGCTGCTTTTCCACTGTAGGACATGCCATCTAAGGTCTGAGATTGTTCATGCGCAGTAGGAAATTGAAGCCTACAAATGGTGCAGACACACCCTTGGCTACTCCCATAATGGGAATGTCCAAGCCCAAAATACCCCTGGGGAACTTGGGGGGGAAAGCAGCAGGATTTTCATAATTCTGTTCATTTCTTTCAGCTGCAAAATAAAAACAAAACAAAAACTCACAGGAATGAAGATGAGAGTGGGTTTTTTGGCAGGTAGGAAGGCAAAGTTGCCCTACTCAGTGTAGTAGTAGTGTACTACTCATTATTTTACTGGATTGCCCAGAATTCAGAAACTCCTGCCTGCCTGTTGGCTTCTTCAAGCACAAAGCTTTTGGCCTGCTAAGAACTGAGGCCTTGCCCAGCAAAAAGGTGCAGAAACAAAATCCTGGAAGCAAGTCACTACAAAACGCTTATCAGAGAGATGTTCACTGAGGTATAAAACCAGCAGGTTATTCCTCTAATTCTTGCCTGTGGATCAAACTCATATTTTGGAGCAATATGACACTTCTTGCCATGTGGATGGCTTGACTGGGCATTGCTGTAAATTATACATAATGCAACAATGAGTACTAAAACTAGCCCCAGTAAGGCTGCCAACAAAGAATAAAGTATATGCTCTCCCTATGTGGTTTTTCAAAAATGAATTATGCTGTTAAGTGCCAAGAAGAAAATTAGCTATGAGCTTTTAAATTTAAAATGGTCCCCTTTTTAATTGTAAAACAGTGGCACTTAACTGCTATTGATCCAACAGAGACACATTAGGGAACAGGGTCACCATAACTGTTAATATTCACTGCTTAGTGAAAGAGCATCAAAGGACATTTTAATGTCACAGACTTTCTTGGGGAGTTTTTAAAGAAAGCTTAAATCGTCCAGCCTATGAATGAAAAGGACATGAGGTAGACAAATGTAGAAACAAATGCGATGGCAATTTTCTGCTAATCAAATTGTAACTCAGAATTGATTTTTAGGCAGAAGTTTATGTCATATGGATTTCCAAGGCGTAACGACATTTAAAAATCCAGAGTATGTACTTTTTGTGTACCAGTACTTCATGAAAATAATCATCAGGGAAGGAAGGTTTATTTACTGTTGAAGCATTAGCTGGTTGTGAGTTCTCTGTGGCTGCTGCCTGGACCATTCCTGTTTCATGATTTGGAATATTTGAGCGAAGAAGGAACCTCATTTAAAGGCTTACAAGCTTTTTAGCTGATGCTACAATGGAACAGCCAGATCTGGAAATCAAGGTGACCACCCCAAAAGTGAAGCTCCATTTCCCCCTCCCTGCCCAGCAGTGCCCATGAGTTTGGCATGCCAGCAGCATTATTAACCATTCCAGTGGCCACACATTCTGTTTCCAGCTGCTCATGGAACATTTTCAATAGTCATAATTTTTGCAAGTACAAAGTTTTAGGCTGTAAAATTTTCATTATTTTCCCAGTGGGATAATATACTTGAGAACTTTTTTTTGGACTGCGAGCTTGAGTTTTACTAGCAGTGCTAACTCAAATAACTTTGTTACATGTTCAGTTATACTGTAGCCAGATTTTAGTTAATATTCCATAAATAAATGGTTTTGGTAGCCTTTTATTCCAAGAACTCCAAGGAACTTCTGTGAGGAATTCCCTGTAGTCCGTTATTCATGATAGCTTGATTACTTTCATGTTTAAGTTATTGATCTTTTTACTTTCTTCATCCAATTTTCATAAGAAAAGATTGAGAGTACAGGGGAGCCTTTGAAAAATGAAAATAGGATTTAATTTACCTTTTGGAGAGGGTCTACTGAGAATATCATCCATGAAGGGGGCAGGTGATGACTGGGCTCAGTTTTGGGTGCTGTGCATTGCCTCTTTTCACTGCAAATTCCTCAGACTGGGGGTGGTGTCACCATATGTGACTGTGCAGCCCAAAATAATGGCCCAGGGTTACATGGGTATCAATAATGTTCTTTAAAGGAGGGAAAGAGGCAACAATTCAAAAGTATGAAAGTATTTAATGGAACAGAAGGCTGTTTCCTAAATGCACTAACAGCTCAGCCAGCGCTGGTAAAAGATCCAGTATGGTAAGGGAGGTTGCTTCAATTTAAAATCAAGTAAAACAAGGGCAATTGCCATGCACGAGGAACAGCTTCCTGCCATTCAGGGGCAGCTCAGAGAAACCTTTTATCCACAAAGACCTTGGATGAGAAGTTGGAATGGGGGATGCTTTTATCCTGCAGGATGGAATTTGATAACTAGGCTCCGTACCTCTTTCACTTGTGGGTTATTAGGTCTCTTTCACTCTTGGGATCACTGCAGTGTATGGTTTGTGTAGGAACAGATAGTTCTTGTCTCTGTTGTGAAGACAGTGTGGTTGTAGGAGCCCTCCTGGGACTTTTATAATGATCAGTGCAGAAAACTCAAGTCTATCCTGGAGCGGGAAAGTGCATCGTTTAATGAAAACGTTGTCTGTTATTAATAGAGTGATGGTAGAACTGAGGGGGAAGCAGGCCTGGGGGGCCTCTGGGTCTTCAGCTAAGTGTTTCTACTCTGCTCCTCTCTTTTTTTCCTTCCCAACCCCTGGAAAAGAGCAGTTACAGTAACCTGAAGGAAGAGATACAATCAAGAGACAGCCTAGAGCAAGAAAAGGTCTCTGTTGTTTTCCAGGGAGGTCATTTGTAGTTCACAAAGCAAGGTCAGACGGATGAGACTGCTGCAGGCTCTACATGCAGTCACTATCACTAAAAGTTAAATTTCCAATTTTTTTCCCTTACGTGTCTTGCTGTATTTTGTTGGGAGCTGCACGGGTCTGTTATTACAGAGCATCTTATCAAGGCTATTCTCTGTAACAAGCAAATGTGTCTGCCTGACTCGCAGGGCCTTGTTTTCCAAATCATGCAGCGGGAAATCAAGGGATAATGGCACAGGAAAGGGCACAAGTGGGACATTAACCTATAAACTAACGGATGGACTGACATTCACTGAGCTCCCTGACACAAGTGTCTGTCTCCTTTCCCCTCTTCTTGGCCATATTTAATTTTCCAGCAGGAAAGTGGGAGGCTTCCATAAATCCGTAGGCAGGATTATGCTTGCATAGCTGATTGTGGAAAAATATCTAAATTAATTACAAGGCGTAACTGACCCTGCATACAGGGCTTGGCAGAATATATCTGGTTTCTGAAATCAAGACAGGGTTAGGAGCAAACATAGTTGTAGGTTCAAACCAAGTTCTTGTTTGCTGAGATGTAGGAAAAAAAAATATCTATACATAGGTGTGTATATATGTATGTATATATATATACATATATGTATATGCACATATATATAGGTGTATATAGGTATATATAAATATATAAAGGTGTATATATATACATATATAAAGGTGTATATATATACATATATAAATGTGTATATATATACATATATAAAGGTGTATATATGTATATACACCTATATATTCTATATACACAAAGCTTGCACACACACATATATATTTTAGTTTTCTTTAAAAAAATTCCTCTGCATAGGTGGATAAAGGCACTTCCTAACTGCAGCAATTTTGTCCCATGCCAGCCTTCTACATATGATAAATTTAAAAGCAATAAGTGACAAACTCTGTCACAAGATGATTAATATGTTTTGAGATTATTTTTTCTGGGCATGGTCAATCCTTCAAGGTGCTGGTGACTGAGGGAGAATACCAAAAGAACTTATGCACTTTATTATAATAAGGTGTTAGCATCTCAAAATCAGTACCCTACAGCATCTCAAAATCAGTACCCTACAGAAAAATTTTAAAAATGTATTTACATTTTTGGTTTTTTGAGTGTTTTCTTTGCTAACAATGTAGGGTGTATGTGAATGTGCTCAAAGGTGGGTGTGTGTTTGAATATTTTGGAGGACTGGGCCAAAGTATTCAGCAGACTTGAGCTTTTCCAGGGCTGGATTCTGATCCAGTGTTCCAGCGTGTGATTCCTTCTGCTTTAAAAGGGGCTCCTTGAGGAGTTAGGTACCACTCTGAGTGAGGATGTTAGAAACTGGCCCATAATGTTGATAAATCACTTCTAACAGCTGCTTACCATTAAACTGTATCTAACACACTGCAAATACTGGAAATACACTGGGCCACAAAATATGTGAGAGTGATATTCATGTAATGCCAGATTGTGCACACATGTTAGTGAGCATTTACCCACGGGGAAGTCTCCCTGAACTTACTCAGATGAGTAAGGGCTTGCAAGACAGAAGGGTTGCACAATTAAGCCCTCAATAATTTGATTTATAAGCGAACCACCCTGAGAATGCTCCAAGGGGGTCTCCAAAAATATCATTTATTTTCTTCCTCAGATTATAATTAAAAACATGCTGTCAGAACTATTTAAAAAAATGAAAAAAAAAAAAAAAAAAGAGATCTGTGGAAGCTCAGCACAAAAAGTGACGATGGTTAAGGGTCAGGGGAAGGCAGAGTGTGATATAAAGGAAACACAATTTTAGGTAAAATTCATCAAAATCTTTAAGAAAGATGGATGTGTAATTTGCAATCCTGTTGTGTCTCTCTGAGGTAGGGTTGTGGCTTTGCAGATTGAGTGACTTGAGCTGTTTGACCATGGACATTCTTGAGGGTGTCATGATGTCCTCAGCAGAGTCACCCCAATCCTGCTGCAGCCCAGCAGAATTTGCTGTCTGGGCTCACAACTTTTTAAGCAGAATACTGAAGGGCACTTTTGTTCATAAGATATATATAGAAAGATAATTTAGGCCCTGTTTAATCCTATATACTCACTGCGAATGCAGTTCAAGCTGCCAGTGCCATAGATTTAAGCCTACACATTTCTAACAGAGGTGGGTACCAGACCTTGCAGATGACTTAAAATATCTGAGTGGAGAAGTATTTACAGACTGGTAACATAAACACCTCTTCAAGCACGCACACATACATGAGATGTAGATTAATAATTAATTTGTAACCTGGCATGGTCAGGCAGGAAGCTTCAGACACAGGTACAACATGGCCTCAGGACAGGTTTCATATGAAGAACTGCAGATGTTTCAAATTGAATTCTTTTTTTTTTTTTTTTCCATAAATATCTGGAAGCAAACCTTTGTGAAAGCTTCACATTTCAGGCCATTGTCTGCTGCAGCTGAGCAGAGAAATTTCAGTTTTTGCAACAGCCACTTGTATATAAAGTAAAGCACAGAGGCTTTCAAAATATATATTGGGGGTGAATTTCTGTGAGGGAATATGTGCATGGCTGAGGTTTGACGTGGAGTAATAAACCATATGGCCCCCAGTTGAGTGCAGAGTTGTAATCCAGGTGTTGTGCTAACTGTTTTAATTGAGAAGTGTGGTTCCCTTGCCTGGGGCTCAAATTGGGAAGGGAATTGGAAGGAAAACAGTGATCCTCTTGTTGAAAAATGTAATTCATTTCATAAATATAGTAGTGGACAAAGGGGAGGGGGAAGACGTCCCTTTTTTTACATGTTTACCAATGCAGCTTTGCAGGTGCTCACATATGCTGGGTATTTATTGTTGCTGCTTGAAGACAGCATTCAAATCCACACTTCTCAAAATTCCATCCTTTAAAGGGAGAAACACACGTTTCCTTCCTGGCATTCTTGGCCAGGAAAAGCTGCTCTCCCACTTTTTTCCACAGAGAAGCAATGTGCAAGGTGATAAGTGGAATGTCCAGCTCCCATAGAAAAAGCAAAGAGCATTTAGATTGCTTTTTCCAAACCAAACTGTTGTCCTGATCAATGACAGAATGAAGAGGGAAAATCAATGCAAATGTGCCAAGTTTCCTTCTCTCCAACTCAGGGCTGGTCCATACCTAGAACCCTGTTTGCCACCAAGGTTTATGGTATTTTAAAGTCAGATTTAAAATGTTTCAGATAACTGAACTCGGTTTTCAGAGTGACAGGCTGATTCTGCCACCAGTGAAGTTTTCTTGCTGCTTAAAGCATTTCCTGAATTTTGCCATGCTCCTTTCCAGAGTGCTCCCTGTCCCTTAGTCATCACTCAGCCAAGGCAGACACAGAAAGGTTCTCTTCTTCTCTCACAGCATCACCTCCTCTCCTCCTGCTCTTCTCATCTCACCTGTTTGTATTTTACACTGACTTCAGCATTACAGCAACCAAACTTTGCTTTGCTCCATTCCTGCATCCATCTCTCTTCATTTATTCTGAATTCCATTGTCAGAAGGAGAAGAAGTTTTCAGCAAAGCTTCCTCACAAAAGGCTGCAGACTCAGATTGATGGTAATGTGCAGTTAATTTGTTTCAGTGTTGTCAACTTGCTTGAACTGCAGAATGTCTTCCAAAAAAAAAAAAAAAAAGTTGAATATTGAGATCTAGCACTTCCAGCACTTGAAACTATTTCAGCTGTTGAGTTCAAAATGCTTTGTTAATTTACCTCTGAGGGGGTTGTTCTGGTTTTATTTGTGCTGATTCACCAAATTACAAAAATCTCATTTGCTTCAAGTGCTTAGGCAGGACAGCTAAACATATCAGCCTATGAGGCCTGATAATCAGAGTGTCATTTTCTCACTTGCATCAGGATGTGTCCCAGGGGAAGTGCTGAACCAGGACATTTGTTAGGGAATTAGTGAAGTGGGCACCACTTCAGGTGTTTCAATAGTGGATCAACTAGTGCATGGTGAGTGCTAATCTATCAGATTATAAATTGTCTTTGCATAAAAGAAAATGTGTATCTGGAAAATAGATAGGTAGACCTGAAAAAAGAAATTAAAGAAAATCTTCCATATGGCTCTTGGAAAGCGCCCACAATTTTATATTGCTGAAACAAAATTATTGCAGAATATTTGCAATGCCCAACTATAGGAATAAAACTCCATAGAATAAAGGAGAAACTTGGAAAGCAAATAGCCAGCAACATTTGGAAGAAAAATTGCAGCCTGTGACTCTTCTTACAGCCTTCTTGGTAATAAAGAGTGCCTTAGCCTGCCAGCCAAGCAATCAAAAAAAAAAAGGAAAGAAAAAAAGGGAATTTTAACCAAAGAAAAGACCACGTTGCAGATGCCTGTATCCTGTATAGAAGACACAACTTACATCTGCCTTCAAGATCCAGAAGCTGTGGAATGTCTGCAAGGGGGGGGATATTTTTTGGCAGCGTTACCTGATCCATGTGTCAGGGGAAGCATTAGCACCACACTTGCATCCTTCACAGACACAGATTGATGGAAGCAACATTCCCATAAACAAATCACAAGGGGCCACCTCTCTCTGCTCTCTTTGCTTCCAAGCAGGCTCATCCCACAGAGCTGAGTGTGAGCGGAGCAGGCAGCGCACGGCCAGCGCATCCTCACTCCCAGCAGCCAGCATTGTCACATTGCCTGTGCTGCTTTCTCCACTGTGCTGCACTTTATGGGCCTCCTTTGTCATCAAACACGTGCTGTCAGCAGAGCTTTCCAGACAGGAACTTTTCTTATGTAACAGGTTTGTTAAAAACAATAAACCGGGACTAGGATGTCAAGGGAACCATGGCTTATTGCTAGAGAGAATCACATTTGAGGAAACCCTTCTAAGGAAATCATGTTTGCCTTTCATGTGCCTTCCATAATGACATTTACTCTGTTAATTACCAGTGCAATTTCTGTCTTGTTGCTCATCTTCCTTCAGATGAGCCTGCAGTGAAGCTGTAAAGTGGTGTGATGTAATACAGACTTCTACACAGCATCTTTTATCCCAATAGCCATAAAGCAGAGTATCAATAAGAACTGACTTCCAAATGGGGAAAGACATTGCATGTTTGTTTAGGGAAGCATCCAAATTTCACCAATCTCTGTGAAAAAAAGATAAAGCAGATTTTGAAGAACAGTCAGGCTTGGAGGGCCATGACAAGATGTGAGCAGAAGAGAGGGATCACCAACACCAGACAACTGTGAAACTGCTGCTGAGTCCTCTCTGAACGTCCAGGAAGAGTGTCTACCTCTACTGTAAGAGAAGTGACTCTTTAAACTCTTTATCCCACATGGACAAAGTGAGATGTGCATGATTCACATGGTAATGAAGCAGTGGTGGGGCCAGAGAGAGTTTGCCTGCAAACCCTATGCAGTTCACTGATTATAATCCCCTCTCACACTTTAGTTGTGGAACTTCCCCCCTGCAAAATAATATTTAATACCTCTGGAACTGAAAGCTGAGGAACTGGGGGAGATCCATGGTTGTTTTAAAGCAAGGAGCATTATTTTCCTCAGAGTGGAAGAAATTTATCCCAAAAATATTTGGAATGCAGTGCTGCCTGGGACGCCGTGGGACCATGTGCAAGTGATCCTACTCATACTACCAAGCAGTGCAGAGAACAGCTAAAATGAACAGGAAAGCAGCAGTGCCAAGAGCTTGTTTGGAGAACATTAGCAGTTTGTGAATAAATTGCAGCATGGTTTGGTTGCTCACAGTAAATATGGTAACAGCAGAGCGGTGCTCATGGTTGTTGTGTCACACCACCCCAGCACCAGTGTTGTGCTGTTGGAGATGATGTGTGTCAGCAAGCAGTCTGCAAGGGGAGGCTCTGTCAAACACCACAGAATTTGCATCCACGCCATCCTGTTGTTGAGGGGCTGCTTTTGGCTTGGCTCTTCCCAGCCCTGCTAGCAGCTGGAATGCAGTAGGTGCACTTATCTCTTCTGCTCTGGATGCATCCAAAAGGAAGGGATGAAGCTGAAGCAGCCCAGGCCATTCCACAGCCCCAGCCAAGGCACAGTAAGGAGGATTAATCGCAAGCACACTCCTGAAACCAACTAAAATGCTAATGTGCATGCACTTGGCATCACTCAAAGGTCTTTTCGCACTGCAGCTGAAGCAGCATGCTGTGTGCAGTCACTGGGATGTCTGTTCCCCCAGGGACTCCCAAATTGGCAGATAAATTCAAGCCCTTCAACATGTGGTATTGGGGCAGAATCTTGGGTGCTCTGTTCCTGTAAGTTTAAGAACTGTAAGTGGATGGCTAGAGAAAAACTCTCTAAAAGGGTTTGATCATTCTGAAGGTGAAGGCTGAGCTGTAAGAGGTTGCAGGGAAGCCAGAGGGAGACCATAAATACCCCAGCAACAGCAAAAACTCAGATTAGGGCTCACACCTTATTAGACAAAAAATACTCCAAACACAAGGCAGAATACCATAGGCATCATCTGGTCCATTCCTCCCCAGACAAACTGCTTCCTTCCTTGCACAGCAGTCTGTGTGTCTGTGGTTGGGAGGTGTGGGTTATGAAGTTTTCCCTGTCCTCCCACTCGCACGCTGGATTTTACAATGGCAAGATGAGCCACGTTGTTTTGCACAACTTCACTGCAGGTGACAGAGTTCAGAGCCAAGAGTGGTGTTGGAGAGATGAAAGAGAATAGCCCACATGTGCCTGCTCGGTCCTGCAGAACAGGGGGGTGCACCTCAGCTACCTACATACAAGGGCAGGTCCAGTTTTCACCCAGTCCTGACTCCACTGCTGCATTCCACACCGTGTAAAAATACCCCAGGTTCTTAGATTACATGGTGCTATTTATAATCTTTGTGTGATGCCAGACATGTGCATATATCAGTGTGACACTTTCAGAAAGCAAGGCTGCTATTTTAGCAGCTCTCTAATGAACAGCGTGGGCAAAGCCACCTAGACAAGCTGATTGAGAAAAGTGTTGGGGAGGGAGGGCTGTGGTGGTCTGCTGGGTGTTGTTTGT
Source organism: Ammospiza caudacuta (assembly GCF_027887145.1). Taxonomy (NCBI): domain Eukaryota; kingdom Metazoa; phylum Chordata; class Aves; order Passeriformes; family Passerellidae; genus Ammospiza; species Ammospiza caudacuta. The sequence goes on from NC_080602.1 coordinate 24,238,418, forward strand.
TGCTTTTTTTTTTAAGTATTAGGCTTTTCTTCTTCTTTTTTTTTCACACTTTGTTGCCATTAAGAATAATCTTAAATGGCCTCTTTCTTCCCTCTCTCCTTCCCTCCCTCCCCCAGCCAGCACCCCTCCCCCAGATGTCTTGATTAGTGGCTGTGTGTATGCTGGTCAGATTCTGGGATTAATGATGGCTAATTTGTCTGAGGTTGGTACAGCCTAGCCAGCAGGCTCTCTACCACCAGCTTTTGCTGCCATATGGGTAGAAGCAGCTGTTTCAATTACTTTCTGTGCCCAGATGTGTCAGACGAGACACCAGTGCTCTGCGGGGTACGCTCAGCCGCTCGGCAGCTAATTACTTCAATCGCGTGTCGGAGCATGATGCTGTACACTGCAACAGGGGGGCTGAGCACAGCCGAGTGCCAGCTGTCAGTGCAGCTCACACCCAGCCCAGCCTGACAGGCTGGGGCTGCACTGGAGCCTCAACTTGCTGGGAATCTCAGTACACACAGAGGATGTGGCTAAGGACGGCACCCGTGTCTGGTTGTGCCCCTCTGTGTATGTGTGTGTGTGAACTTTGGTTGGGGGGAATGGTGGAAACTGTGGAATATGTGCTGTGTGCACACACTAAATGCCCTCCTAGCTCTGTTCCCTTCAGAGTTTCAGACACTTGCACCAGATGACCATTTCCCCAGGCTGTGCATATACAACCTGTTCTGTATTTTTTCCCCTTCCTTCTCACTGGCACCAGCGTAAATTTTGAGTCATTGTGTTTTAGTTAATGCAGTTCCATTGACTCGAGGTGAATGTGACAAGGGGGTCAGGTCCATGGAGTAGCTGTCAATCTGTGTGACAGTCTCATTCTAGATCTTAGTTGCCAGACTCAACAGCTTTGCCTCCTTCCTATACTTTAACTTTCAGCATTCTTTCAGTTTCACTCCCTGCTTCATCTGGTGTTCATGTTCCAGGGGCAGAACCCCACATGAATTTGGGCTGCGTCCTTTCCCACTGAAGGTTTCTTTGCACTTGAAAATCTGATGGGCCCATACTTAGAAGGAAAGCCATTAACTGTTATTCCAGCTCTAGGATACTGATAAACCAGCAGACCTGGCTTACTGGAATTTCTTTGTGGTCCCTGCAATTCCCCAAGAATGTTTTTCTTATTCTGAAGTTTAAATTATTTCCAAACATGTAAACTAGGCCAGGAAAAGCAGTGCCTAGGACTTTTGGCCACACCAACTTCCCAGCCATGCTTGCCAGGATCCAGCAAATATTAGCAGTGGCACAGTGGAAGTGAGACAGTTCAGCAGAGAAATCAGATGATATCCTAGAATCATTTGCAGAGTAAATTAAACCAAGAAGTGGGATTAGGCACAGAGGGGCTCAGGAAAAGCAAACAAAAAGTAAACATCCCATTGTACTATCAATATTTCTACTTCCTTTTACGCGGTACCATTTTTTCCTCAATGCACTTAAGACCAACCTTGCATATAATCTATTGGTTTAAATTAATATTTTCATTTTTCATTGTGTAATTCCCTGAATACACAATCCCTGAGTGTAAATTAAAATCAAACCTGTGTTGTCTAGTAGGTGAGAGCCTTATGAAATGGTTAATGGTGCAATGACTAATGTCAGAAAAGTGTTGTGGTCAGCTGTGAAGTGATCAATGAATCCAGTGGATATTCAAATTAATGGAGCTGGTTGAGAGTCAGGGATGGGGGACAGGGTGGGAGAAAGAGTGGGGAAAGGATCTGTTATAAATACACTTCTTACACCAATTACTACAAGCAAGTCTGAAAACAAGTGCAGAGCAAAGCATTTAATGCAATGCCATTGGCATTTTGGGCAAATACTCTGTAATTTGGGGTAGTTACTAACATTATCATCATCATCATAATACACGTATTTAGGAAAAATAAACATTTGTTTTGTGCTAATTCTATGGTAATCAGGGTGATTGTACTGTACTTAGCTACTGTTTGTTACCATGGTTATTTCTAGTGGTTCTTGGTTATTAATGTCCTGGAAGATTCAACAGAGTCTTCAGTGCTGTTTCAGCCTGCTCTCCTCCAGTAGGCACAAGTGAGATATCTGGGGGTTGGGGTTTGGGTTTGGGCTTGGTTTGTTGGGCTTTTTTATATTCTAATGATCTGCCACAGAGTTCTATAAGCAAAAATAGATTTGCTTCTTGTCAGACAAACACCAGACACCGGCTCCTTGCTTTGCACCAGTCTAGCAGTGTAAAGGGCCTGGAACTGAGTGTCATCTATCCTCGCTACTAAGCTTTATTTATATTGCCAGATGGGTGCAGAGAAGGCTTCATGTGAAGAGAATCAGCCTTCCCCATGTGTTTTCTGTGGTCTATAATCTCATAAAGATGGACGGTGTAGCAACATTCTCACAAGTGAAGTAACGGGTGTCGCAAAGAACAGCACAGAAACACATTTTTTTAATGCATTCTAGGAGCTATTTTTAGTGCTCCCGATGAATTTTTTAAAATCACAGTAGTGTATTGGCACATACCTACTTCCATTTAGCATGATGGACATATTTGTTTGGGAATTAAGGCTCAGATTTAACAAGTGACTGCTGCTGATCTGCGATAACCAGCCACGTACGTGTGCGCTTTTTACGAGGGTGACCAGGGCTAAGTCAGCACATGACCATGACAGCCTGTCACTTAATGGGCTGTAACCTTTTCCTGAGTCCATGCTTTACCTTCTAATCCTGTTTTCCTGCTCACTTTCTTATAACTTCCTATTTTGTTCCATAGGGAATGTGTTGAGAGAGTGTGAATAACAATTGAACGCCACTTCACCAGGCACTGCAAGCAATAGCTTGTGTACAAATAGTTTGTTTGAACTGCTTATCATGGCTCTGAAGGCAAGCCCAGATGAGAAAGATATAGTTGCATGTTAAAATGTGTGGCTCCAACAACCTCATTTTCCTTTTTTTTTTTTTTTTTTCACTTAGGTGTCTATAACACAGTAAAGTTCATAGTTAAGGTACCTTGGGTACTATTTTTACAGTGTGACACATTGGTATATTTTGGGAATGTAATATGGTATATGAAAGACTGATAGGGCTCCAGACACCTCCATACAGGAAGGAAAAAACGAAAAATTTTGTGGCAAAACACCTTTGTAGAGGTTTATTCCTGGTGCAATATATGGGATATCCTTAGAACCTGCATAGTTGCTCTTCAGCTAAATGCATCCCTTCTCCACTGATTTCACTTAATGTTGTCCACTGGAAAAATCAGGTTAAATCATGTTTAGTAGGACTGCTAATTGTATTTTGATGCATAGGCTGAGACCTGAATTGGATCCAGTTTGGTTTTGAATTAGGGGTTGGCTTATCCAAGTTTATCATTCTATTTCCAGAAGAAGAAAATTATGATAATGGGCAAGAGGGAGAGGATGATCAGACCTTTCCTGATCATTCTCACTGTGTTTAGCTACACAAGCAGTAAAACAAGAACAATTTCACCTTTTTTTTTTCAGCTATCTGACTCCTCCTTCCATATTCATCCCAATTGATGTTTTAATGTGGTTTTCAAGTGACAAATTTTGGGCAAGAATGTAGAGATTGTCTCCAGGTCCAGGCACTTATGAAGGTCCCAGTTTATTAGTCCCAGTTCATTAGTTCATTATTCCCAGTTCTTCATTAGTTGACTGTCAATCTATTGAAAGTGGTAAGTTACAATAATGGAAATAAAATCAAGTGTAAGTCCAGAAGGGAGTCAAACCTGTAGCTGGAAAGGCAGAATCTTCAGCTACAGGAAAGAACTGTCAAAGTCTCTTCACAGATGGAGCCTCAGTGGTGCAGCTGAGCTTTCAACTCCCATGGACTTTGTCTTAACTGACTCAGACCTCCACAAATGAATTGTCATTTCCTGAAAGAAATGAAAGTCAGAAGTACAAATGAATTGCATAAATGTGACAACATTGAAGCCAAGCACACGAAAGAATGGAGAGCTTCCCAGAAACATTCCCTGGGGAGAAGTCAAGAATTATCTAATGTGGATAAATAGGTTAAAAGGATATCCACATCTTGGGTTTTGATAAATTTAGGATTGACAGGTTGAATGAGGAAGAGGTAGCCCTAAGCAGAAGCTTGTATTTAGGGTGAGATGTCAACTGAGGGGAAAACAGGCTCAAAGCTGAGGCGCATGATTTAATCAAGGAATCTGACAGACTCACTGAAAACTCCTTAGATAAGACACTGGAAATAAAAGAGACAGTGTCAATACATGCATTTGATTCTCGTACTTGTTCCAGGAAGCAAAGTTTTACAGTGGAAAATGGAAGGTGAGACCACATTCAAAAATTCTTTATATCTGCCTTAAGGAGCAGCACAGAGAATCAAAACAGGGAGATGTATTTTGATATTGAGAGAAAAATTATGACCAGGAAGAGCTTCACAGAGTTATCATAAAACTTAAATAGAGAGATGGGTCTTCTCTCTGTGGATGTTGTAGCACAGATGAGGTTGCATGGGCTTGGGTATGGATTGCTAATGCAAGTTGAGCTATAAAATTAAGCAGGTGATGTCAAACCATGACAGAAACCAGATAGGCCCAGTTGGATTTGGGCATAATTTGTTCTGTGTTCATTGAAGCCTCCCAGCTAGATTTATGGAGGCTAAATGGCATGGGAAAGCTTGCACAATGAGTCAATAGTAAATTCAGGATTTGAGTATTTCACGGCTTCGTTCCGTGTCCCTGTGGCTCATAACATATTTACTTGTGTTCTACTGGAAAAAAATGGCTTTTGATACAGGCCTCTATGAATGTAGGCATGGCATCCAGGGATGAAAGAGTTAATCTGCAGGTTTCTTTAGGTTTATAGCTCTACAGAAAGTATGGGGAGTAAAAAATTACTGTCCCATACAACATTAAATCATGAATTAATGACCTTTAGAGTTGAGTTTGTAACATCATAATATAATGGGCTTTTGGAAAAACAAGTCACTTTGTGCAGGGGGGAAGAATTGCCAGGTCCTCAGAATCTGACTGGATAACACATAAAAACTGAAGGAAAACTCAGGTAAAAATGCAGCCCTGGAATCCTCTTAAAAGAACAGAAAGAATAGGCTCAATGAGTGGTTTACTGCAGCAGGGAGAGAGGGGAATGCCAGCATTCTTAAGTTACTCATAAAAATAACATTAGTTTTTCTCCTCTGTTTTTACGATTGAGGAGGGAGATTCGCTGCTATCTAAGAACTTCCAGAGCTGGCAGATAACTCACAGAGCTCTTTGAATGTGCTGCTACTCCAAGAACAAGACAGGAACCATCAAGATAATTGTCTGATACAAATCTTTTGTTGGAGTAATAGATTTTGTACCGTCACGATTCCTGAATTATAGCCATATGTACTAGAGAATGATGAAACATGTAAATGGTAATTCATCATTAACTCGGTGTATGAGAAACTAAATTATTCTTTTCAGTGCTGTTCTTGTATCTGAGACATGATACATTACGCTATGCTGTAATTTATAGACCCAGTGGAATCAGCCAAAAAGTTGTATTCTCTTCCAACACTTATAGTTTAATATTTAGGCTTCTCCTCCCCTATTCATTCAATTTTTATTTAATCGTAATTTATTTCCTCAGGGAAAATTAGGCATAGTGGCTGTGTTCCAGAAAAATGGGGTGAAGCTTAATGGGGTAATTTTTGGATTTGTCTAAAAGTTTTGGTGCCAATAGCCTGTGTTAATTTTGAGGAAATCACTCAGTGTTTCCATGTCTGCTTTGAGAGGGAGCAATGATATAGAACTGTGTCAGTGTGGTGTGTTTAAGGATAACTTAAGGAGATTTCTACCTCCTTCAGTTCCTAATCAGCTTTATCAAAGTTAAAAAAAACTGGGGGGAAAAAAGGGAGAGAAGTCTATTCAGGAATTAAATACACTGATATGGGTAAAAAAACCCCAATATTTTGTATCACAATTTCTAACTTTGAAATCCTTGATTTGGCTCTCACTGTTCCATTACATTAATTAGTTCATTAATTGAATTCCTTTAAGTGCAATGTGGCTTTTCTGTGTGTTGAAATGTGGTGCTGGTGGGGCACCACTGCTGAGGCAACAGAGATAAAGATCAGGAATAGCTGCTGGTTTGGGTGCCCCAAACTCTGCAATCCAAATAGGAAAAAAGGCCTGTGAAAGGTATCCAGGTTAATGGAAAACCACTTCAAAAGTGCCTGTGTGGTTTGACTCTGTTTATTGGCATTATTTGTCCTGGGCTGTTCTCTGCAAGCCACAGCACAACCATGGTGAGTAAATAGATGGCAAAGATTTTCTGCATTTCTGTCCAAGTGATAAGAGCAGATGAAATTAAAATCAGAAACAGACTCTGTCTTGCAGTGCAAAGGCCAAAGGAGGGGCAGGGTTAGTATTAATGCTCAAGAATTTTATTTGGCTTTTTCTGGAAAAAGTTTTTCTGGTTTCAGAAGAGTTTTCCCCGGCTCGATGTCCATTTCCAATGGGTTTTTTTCCTCTTGCTACATCTGTAAAGCATAGAAGTGCTGTATTGTTTTATCTCCCAGGGAAGATATCCTTTCTTCTAGATGTAACCCTACCTCTAAATGACTTCAGAGTTCAGATTCCTGGAGGTGTAGTGGATATATGGCAATCCAGGCCGTAATTTACAATAAACCATCTTCTGACACCATTTCCATGACCTAATGCTGGAAGTATGTTCTACATACACTGCCATGGTGAGAGAGCCTTACTGTGTCATGGTAAATATTTTATTATTTATCCTGTTGTGGTGATTTCAGATGCTGCCACAGACATTTTCTCAATTTGTGTTTCTGCCTGGACACGTTTTCTGATATCCCTCCTGGAATAGGCAGATGTTCCTAATGGATGAAAAATTCAGTGTTTTCAGCATACACCAGCTTGTTTTATTATCCTTACATACTGAAGAAGCTTTTCATCTCTTGAGAATGCAGCTCAGATCCTGAGTCCAAAGTATTAAGAAAAGTGAGCAGAACTAGAGAAAAAAAAGGCATTCATATTTTTCTGTATTAAAAAAAGGATTGGTCAGGAATGTTCTCTCCATTTCACTTGGGGTTTTCTGTTGTTGTTATGGGGTTTTTTTCTCTATTTTGGGGAGTCAGTAGCTTATTTTCACCCCAAAATTAGTAATTTTGAAAACACAGCTGTTTCATCATTAAACTAGTTGGTATACTATATTTCAGTGGCATGTAAAATTAGTAAGTACTTTCAGATTAAGAGAAGTAAAGCTGTGCAAAATGACAATATTTGCAAACCTTCTCATTGGAAAGCATTCTGTGGACATTTATGGCCCTAAGTCTTTTTTCTCATTGTTCTCCTGTATTTTGGGGCAGGTTACATAACTATCCTATGATTCACCTTCTGCATTTATTAAGGGTTTAACGATACAGGAGTAAGTGGTTTGCTTCACTGGTACAAATTGTAATCTTTAATCCAGAGCTGTCTTGGAAGCCTTCAGAAGACTGGGAATGCTTTTCATTGCTATAAAACATCACAATGTAATGATCTTTAAATCATCTGCTTTGAAAATCAATTAACCAAAAAAATATACCAATAAGAATTATCCTCCCTGGGTTACTCAGAGGCACCTTTTGCCAGAGACTTGAATTGCAAGAACAATGTCAAGGAAGGACTCAGTAGACGTGAAACTTTTGAATTTTCTCCATACATTGTGCTAATACTGTGCAGCAGATATTTTTGTGTGGGAGAATATACGTTAAAAAATGTATTTTACACATGGCATTTTAATACAAATGCTTAAAAAGTGTGTAACTTGAACAGACCTCCCTCAGGAGATCTCTTTTGGCAAAGTGAAAAAGCCCTGTTCTAGCATTACAAAATCCCCACAGATAAATTTGAAATATATGTCCCTTGCAGTGTTTTGACAGACTACAACTGAATTACTTGGAATGAAAGAAATCCTGGGGGTAGAAACTGGAGAGGAGGGAACAACTTTTACTTGAGAGATGTTTTCTGTGCAGCCCTGGCCTGATGATACCCAGCTCCATTTCGGTGCTCATCATCGCTAATTCTTAGCACAAATGAATAACTGCACTTCCAAACAATCAAAGGTTAAAGACAACTCAGCCATTCATGTCATCTCATTATACTATGCTGATTGCAGTGCATCAGAGTTATTTATAACCTCAGTTCATAAAGTTGGATTTCCAGTAAATGAGTTCCCTTCCAAAGGTTAAATATTTATGTCCTTATGTCCTTTTTTTCTGTGTGAAACAGTCTAGAGTGAGGAATGTGCACTAATGAACCATCACAGCCATCTTCAAGAAAATAAATAAAAAAATTTGAGTGGGTATTCTGGCTCCCAAGGCTACCCCTTGCTTAAACTGCTTCCTACTGCTCCTGTGTGAATTTTCAAAACAGATCAATGCCAAGATCAAGATTTATAAAGTCAGGTTTAGCTTTGATTGAGTGTGCAAAATTGTAATAATAAAAATAGTAATATCCTCAATCTGCTCCTCTTCTACTGAGCTCAAAGGGCCAGTACAGCTACTCCTAAAGGAAAGTAATATAATTAATTATTTCAGCCCTTTTTAGCTCATAGCTTGGAGCAAGTGTTTGGCACTCTCAGAAAGGGTAGGTGGGAGATCAGATGTCATTATTCCTTTACCCATCAATTAACACCAATTTTGACCCAGCACTCTTTGTTTCATTGATTACTGGACTTGCAGTTCTTGGAACACAGTTCTCTGAAACACCAACAATGTTTCTGTTTAAAACAAATCTGTACATAGCAAACTAAGCTGCACTTTCATCATCTTAAGAAAATATAAACAGCTGGAGGCCTTTGTGCAAGACAAGTACCCTGTTAGTCCTGTCCTGTGGGTTGATACAGAGGGGAAAAAATTGATGGATTTGTCTTATGCTTCTTGTGCTGATTTCTGACTCAAACGTGTATCAAGTAACACAAAACTCAACATGAAAAATTCCTGTAGTAAAGTAGAAAAGCATTAGTATTCAAAAGGCATTGAGGCATCCTGCAGCTACATGGCACAGATGTATTTATATACTATATACTGTAGTTTACTTGTTCTGTTTCTTTCTGGTCTCATAGTGAATGTTTTAAGCATTAGATACTTGCATGGTTAAGATCTCTGTCATATTTATGCTTGAAAGGCAAGTCTTGGTGTTCATTACATGTCACTTGGAGGGTCTCTGAAAACACAGAGACTTCAAATCCCCCAGTAGAGGCTCCCCTAAACCAATCCAGCTGTTTTCCAAAATACATTCTGCAAGTTCATCTCCGAGATCAGGGTTTATTCATTACCTATCACTTCTGTATTTTTACAGCCATTCTGTACTTTTCCAACCATTCTGTAATTTCTTCATCCTGAATCCAAGGAGGAGAAACATGGTGAAACTTTCAGAGTTCTAACTCTCTTTCAGCTGGGATGATACATTTTTATGTTACATGGGTAGACAAAAATCCCAGTTATGGATGTAAATTTAGTTTGCTAGGGCATGGATATAACCAATCCTTGCTGTCAGAAATCCCTGATCTGGAGAGGGTTCGAGCTGTTCCACTGTGTGGATGTGCTGGAACTGAGAACCCCAGTGAAGCTTCTTCCCAGTATTTCTTTCAAGCTGCCTTTCTCCCCCACAAATGCCCTTTAGATCCTCACTTGACCACTTCAAGTAGAGCACATCCAGCCTTTTGGGAGTAGCATAACCCATGGCGATGTGAAATAAGTGTATCTTTTTTGCTGAGGCTCCTTATTGCATGAGTTAAATACTGTAACTCTGATCTATCTCTAGAAAAGTGCCAGAGAGATCCAAGATGGTTTTTGGTTATACTCATTAAATAATGTACCTGTGCAGTGCTAGAAGGATGGGATGTCCCAGACGCCAGAGAAGGGAGGAAATATGAATAATAATACCCATTGTCAGTCCTGTAAAAAATATTCATGCCTAATCCTGATGCAAGAGTCGTACCAAGGTAACAGCTTTGCAGTCATACCAGCCTTGAATTCCCTCTTTTCCCTCTGCAGAATCAGAGCTGGGTGAGCCAGCAGAGGTGATTGCAATTATCCACCTAGCATGAGGTGGCAATTCCAGCAAATTGTGAAATCCACCCTACCAAGGCCATAGCATATTTATGGGAAGGCATCCAATCTCAGTGTCAAATTCAGGGGACAAAAATAATTCCTGGGTTTCTGTGTGGGCAGGGGATGAGAGTGGCACCAGTCATGCAGTTGGTGTGGGACTGACCCACAGTCTTTCCAATTCCTTCTTTGGAAAAATAGTAATCCACACTGAAATATCTTCTGAGGGACTGTTTTACTACTTCTTTTCCTCAAGTCTGAAAATTATGGATGAATAATGATTGCCCCAATTGCCTTTCACAATTATGATACAGCCAAAGAAGTTAATAAGTCACCTCTGTAGCCCCCCTCCCTTCTCTGAACAGACATTTTTTACCACATGGGTGAACACAAAGAAATAATCAGATAAGAGATTTTTCTTCTAAATTAGGCCTCTTGTTTGTAAACTGAAAGAGTGCTAATGCAGTTCAAACTCAGCTGTGTACCACATACGCACACTCGGCCCAGGAGTATTATAAAGAGTGGGAGAATAGGAGGTTTTGTTCTATTCTTCAGTCTCTTTCTATATGAGAGGGCCATTCATTCAATCCCTATGCTTCTCTCTCTCTCTCTATTTCTCTCCATAATGCCAGCATTAGCTGCAAGCTGCTAGCTGTAAAAGTGCTTTGATGTTGACCTCTCACTGCCATTGACAGACCCTCATTGGTGGGTGAGTAGCAGAGCAATAAGGGCATGTGTGGGAGAAAAGAGGATGAAAGCCTGGACAGCTAGGAAGGGATAATATGAACAGATTCCTGCCTGTTCACTTAGTTTCTTTTTTTTTAACTGGGTCTTCTGATTACAGAGGTTACGAACCAGTAAAACTTCAGAAATGACCACTGAAAGCCTGCTGTACATGAAGAATCAGATAATTGTTCCAGCTCTTGCCTTGTAAAATTAAATCAAGCCATGAACTAGGCAGGAGCGCATAGGGGAGTTGAAAACATTTTCCTGTTTAAGGCAATGAAATAGTGGGGTTTTGCCTGATACATACAGTAATATTACAAGGGCAAGGAGCATGTAAGTGGCATGGGAGCAGGGGACACACAGGAGAGCTGCCTGCTAATGATGTTGATTATTTTGTTTCTCATCTCATGCCTAAACCTAAAGCATGAGTCTTGGGCTTTAAAAGGATCAAAACAGAAAGGTGCAGTGAGAGGTCAGGAGGACTCAGAGGGGTTTGTGCCCTGGCGAGCAGAAACGTGCACATACGGCAGAAAATCCTGCCTGCTGCTCCCCACTGGAAATGCTCCCAAATTCAGATCACAGCAGGGCCTCAAAAGCAGCTTTGCACCCCCAGAGAGAGCGGGGAGGCTGAGGGGACAGGGACAGCACTGTGGGCCACCTGGGCCCCCAGCCAGCTGTTAGTGGGAGCTGAGAAAGGCGGGGAAGCCTCGCTGCTGCCTGTGCCCCATTGAGGCAGGATATCTCCAGCCACTTCACCTCTGCTCTCCCCCTTCACCTCTCTGAAAGCTCAGCTTGTCATACTAATAATTAAGCCCTAAGGCTCTAAGTTGGAATGGCCAAAAGGCTCTGCAAGGCCAGTGGAGGGAACAGGAGGGAGGGAAAGTTCACACAAATTTGTGTTGGAAACCCCGGTTTCAGTTGCGATCTGAAGGACCAGCTATGGAAACAAAGCTGCTCGCCTGAAGGTTCCCAGCATCTGATCTTCTGCTGCTTTGGGACAGGCAGAAATCTGTTCTGCCTCCACTTCCCTCCCTCTTGGCAGCATTAGGCCATCAGACTTGTTTAACTAAGCCAGGTGAGCTACAGATCATTGGTTAAACCCAGCCTATGCCACCCCCAGCGCAAGCGCTGTCATGTGGAGTAACCCCTGCCTGGAGCAAAATGCACCACTTGGAAAACTGGGGGATTGGGTAAAACAGGTGCCCATGTAACAAACTGCAGTGCAATGGCACGTCAGCAGTGTCAGCATTCACATCACACCCTGCTCCAAGCACTTGAATGAGAAAGAAGCCATTGCTGCTATGATCTGGATTTGATTTCTTCTTTAAAAATTAAAAGGTATTCAGCACACACTTTTGGAGCAGAGACTCTTCACACACTAATCTGTTAGAAAGAAAGAAATCTTTCACTGAATGATTAAAAAATATTCACATTTTGGAGGGGACAAACTTCTACAGCACTTTTTGCCTTGCCGTCTGCATTTGCTATCAGGGAACTAATTCTCCAGTCAATTTCACAGATGGTTTCCTGTCATTACTATACAATTCTATTTATTTGATAATAATTTTATAGGACTTTTCCAGGGGGATTTCAATTACACATTCAGCTTGTAGCAGTTTTTAAAAGGTGCGTGAATACAGCACTCAGTCAAAACTTCCTTGCCTAAACTTTTTAAATAGAAAATGAATTTTCAATTCAAGCAGGAAATCTTGCCAGAAGTGTCTTGGTTAAGGTTTTTTCAGTACATTTTTCTGCATGTAAAGGGCAGTGTATATAATCCTTTCTGTTCTGTCACTTTGCCTTTGCTCTTTTCAAATTTCATCTGAAATAAAGGCTATTTCCCCCTTTCCAGCTAGAAATGAAACAGGACTTCACTTATTTTTAAAAAGGTACCATTTTTAAACTTGAAAACAGAATGTAGCAAATATTTTAAGTTTCACGTTTGCTTTTGCATTTTGAGCATGGTCAAGATGAACTTGCAGGATGCAGAAATCTGGGGTTTGTGCAAGCTGAAATTTCACCCAAAACAGAGTCTGTTTCCATTATTTTTGCAGGAAACATCTCTTCTTATATCACCTGTTTCTCGATGAATATTTTACTTGGAACAGTTCTTTTTTAATACAGTCCAGTCTCTGCTAGGGCCCTGTGTTGTTGCTAAGCTACCTGAGATTTCAAGTCCCTGCTTTTTGGTGGGACTCCACTGAGCACAGCATTGCTGGGGTGAGCCAGGAGTTTCTGTTAGGGCATTAAGGAAAATGGGGTCTTCATGGGGAACAAGCTCTGCCCCACAACTCCAAAGAGAGGACTTTTGAATCTGGATTAATCTCCTTGAGAGGTACAATACAGAAGCCTTTGGAGCTTCTGCACTGTGAGCTTGGCCGACAATTGTAAAAAAAATAAAAATAAAAGGTGCTTTCTCTAGCATTTTCAATTAAGAAAGCCTGTGGGGACCTGGATAGGCAGTTGGAATCTCCATTCCAAAGGATTAAAAATATATCTTTGCCAGAGGTACAGCAGCTGTTTTGGTAGGTACTTTGTATTCTGCCTGTCTGTGGTCTGCTGGAGTCCTTACTGTTCCCTGATGTGTCATTTCACTCCAGTGAAAATCACAAGCGATAACTCAGGAGGCAGTAAAATTACAGGGGTCACAGAATACCCCCAGTATGCCTGAAATCAGGTCACCAACCTCACTCAGCTGGCCCTCTTGCTGATAATTCCCCTTTTCCCATTTCTCCTCTCCCCTGTTCTCTCTGCATCTCAATTATTGAAAATAAAATAAAAAAAAAAATTTAAAAAAACAGAGAAAAGAGCCAACTCCCCAGGGCCTATAAAAATAAGAGCACATGGGCATCTCCAACAGTGGGCAGTGTTGGGGTGAGGAGGATATATGTGCTACCCTTTGGACTGATCTGGCCATGGTTTGGTGATATCCTGCACTCTGGCCATGCTTTGCAGTATCCCAGCACTGTGGAGAGCCCTGCCTTAGAGCAAGGCCAGTTTCAGAATGAAACCCAAGTAAGAAATGTGATGGGCAGAAGGAGTGAGTGTGTTATGGACACCCAAATGTTTTGATGAAACATAGCAACATTGATAGTTTGAAATTTTATAGTGTAAACTGAGTGTGAAAAACCATGGAGTGAGGGAGAGAAATGGAATGAGGATGCAGAAAACTGGAAGTTTTCAAGTCCCATTCTCCTCATGGTGCTCCCAGACAAGCCTCAAGTGATGCAAAGAACTGGATCAGTCTTTGAAATTCAGGTTTTCTTCCAAGGTCAGAACAGTCAAGAATCAATTAAATTTACAGGAACTCAGAATATTGCAGAGGTTTTTCCTTGATAATGGTGTTTGTTCCTTGAATTTTCTCCTACTCTCCATAGGAAAGTAAGGGCTCCAAACTGCAGGGTTGTGGGAGAGCACTCAAAGCATTCATTGGATATTTCCGGCATACCTGTTACTTCACTGATTTCTCCTTCAGTAAATGCTCACTTCATGTGCCCTTTCTGAAACTCAGTCTCTGGTTCGGGCTTGCTCAGCTCTAATTTTTGATGATTCCTTTTTTTGTAACAATTCTCTGGAAAATGCTGCGCTGGACTACTTTAGTTTTGATATCTGGAAGCACAGGTACAAGGTACTGACTGCAGCAGGTGATTCTGCTCTGGGGGCCTCTCCTTCCTTCCTTCCTCAGAAGTCAATCCTCACCATTCCTCACTGAGACAAGCTTTGTGGCTTTGCAAGAGTCCAGTTTCACTGAGGAGCCTTTTGTGTGGTTTGATTATTTCAAAGCAAGGAAAGAAAATACAGCAATGGCTTAGCTTTCTGAAAGCCTCCAAGAAAATTTGGAGAGCTGTGAGCTTTTCTGTTCCTCCTTACTCCGAGCATCCTTCCTCCTGCTAGCTCTTTGCAGAGGGAGCTCAGAGATCACCGCGCTGTGCTCTTGAGCCCGAGGCAGCTTTCCCTCCTTGCAGTGGAGGGAAGAGCTGCTATAAATCAGTCAGAAATGAATGCATTTCACTTGCCTGCTCGGTTGGGGGGGGCAAGGAACTGAGGAAACCACCTACAGATGAGGCAGTTGTGTGAGTCATGAGAAGAGAGGAGCGTTCAGCACTTCTCAGGAGGTTTTTGCCAGTCTTAGAGAGGGAGATGAGCGCTTGGGAGCACTTTGAGAAGCTTGTAAGTAAAACTCACAGAAAATACCAGGCTGTGTTAGCGCATGGGCAGCCATGAGGAGGCCAAGAGTTTCCTTCTGAGGGGCATTTATCTTTCCCAGGGAGCAGGAAGGCCTTCTTGCAGTGGATGCTACTCCACAGAGCTCCTCAGGGCAGATTTGTTCCCTTGACTTTTAATTTTCCGGTTTCCCTCTGTTTATGCCAGAAAATAAGGCTTGGGTTTTGCTTATAAAAATAATAAAGCCAGAAAAGGCTGAGCTGAGACTTGGCCTCTTTGCTTTCTGAAAGACAGCAATAGGGCCTTTCCAAAGGGCCAATTCCAGCCTTTATTGCCCCACCACAGGGCCCACAGGAGGGACGAGCGCTCCGCCCAGCTCATAGCGCCGACAGAGAAAGATGGGTTGTTTTTAAATTATCTACCTTTGCTTTGCAACGTGAACGTTTCAGGGCAATTATCCTGAGATAATGCCTACAAATTGCTGAAGACTTTGGGTTTATAATTGCTCATGTTCATTTAAAGTTCCCAGCAGACTAGGCCGGGGAAATCACTGCCAGTCAAGCCAAGGTTGATGGTGTACGGTAACTGAGTTTCTCTCAGAAGAAAGACAAGCAAATCAGTTTTCTCTGAGAGCAATAATTCCAACTAATTGTTTGGTTTCATTGTGCCTCCACAGCAAGGCAGAGCGGTGACACTTCCCATCCAAGGCACATCCCTGTGAAGGGGAAGATGGAATTCCACTGTGTGGGGCTGTTCCATGGAGCAGGGAAAAGCAGCTCTCTCTCCCCACACCCCCTTTTTGGCACCCCAGTGGCCATCCCAGTTGCCTCAGAAAGTGAAACGTGAATTTGCAGTGAGATAATGTTATCATGTCAATGCAGGGAGAAATAACGGTAGCTGCCTGCCACGTTTGTAATTAAAAATCACTTCTTAATGCAATATTTAGGTGAGGTTTCAAATCAGCAAGAGCATTCATAATGAATAACAGAATTTCAAAGTAGGGATGTGCTCACATACTCCCATCACATACATTTTATACATACACCTATTACCTATTTATATACTTACATTCCTATTTGTATTTATATACTTACATTGCTATTTATACATGCCTCTGTATTTTGTGTGGAGCCTGACTCCCCACCAGCTCTGCTGTGAAGCTCTGATATCATTCCCATCACAGGCATCCTCCAGGCATTACTTAGACAAATCCATTTCATCATTTTTTACTTGCTAAGCACAAGCAGCATTGGCCAGTTTAGGTGTCTACACTCCAGCAGTGTAAAATCTCCCCTTCTGTCCCTCCAACTGTTGCTATTAGAGCAGCTGAATAACTGATTTTTCTCATCCAGTAACTAAGATTAAAGAAAAAAAAAATTATGAAATAGGCTTAGTTGACATTTCTGACATTTGGGAGGGAAAAAAAAAAAGATGTCTTGCACAAGAAAAAAATCCCCCCGCCTAAAGTGCATTGGCTTATCAAAAATATTTTGCTTGACCTATATAAAAAAATCTCTGGGTTGTTTTCATGTTATTTTTTAATGTGTTCCAACAATATTTGGACTGAAAATATTGTCTGGAGAGAGATAGCAAAGTATATGGTTAAAAAAAAATGTCGAAAGTCTCTGTGCATGTAGACTTTTCTGAATATTTTTGCATTTTTTTGCCTTATTTATTAGAATTTACAGATAACAGTGGTCAGTTTGAAGATGGGTTTTTCAGTGAAGAAACTAATTTTCTGAAAAATTCCATCTAGGATTAGGAAGCGAGGAAGATACCCTGCCACAGCACTGAAAATGTCATTAGTATCCTGCTTATTCCAATTTTAGGGGCTTTATTGTAATGTTCAGTGGGGGAAATTTTTGGAATTTGTGCCTTTATGAATTTGAGGGATCATATACTTTAGTTGGATACAATATTTAAAGCTATTGGGTCAATATTCATCCTCCCAGCCACCAAAAAGAAATATCTGCTTTCTGCTGAGGTGCTCCTTCACAGCCCTTCAGCTTTTCCTGCAAACTGTGGCAAATATAAACACAAATACAAACATAAATATAAATTTTTATATATATATATATATATATATATATATATATATATATATAATGGAGATTTGAGCCCCAGATATTGCCAGATTGTTTTACCACTTTATTAATATTTCCTTTCACATGAAAATGAGTCTGTAAAAGCAGAATTGTTTACAGTGCACTGCGTGAACACCAATAGCTGATACATGTCATAGACAGCCAAAACTAGGACTTTGCATGAATCATTGATTTCAAGACATATTTCCAGAGAAAACTGAAGAATGTGTGTTATGCTGTCAAGTGGGCTCTTAGAATGAGGAAAAATAAATTTTTTTATCCACATTTCTTCTCAAATAATTAAAAAAAAAAGTAGCATCTTTCCCCAAATAAATTCAGGATATGACACATACACAAACTAATTTTTTCATTATCTTTTTAAGATACTTACTTGACCAACTGTTATCGCCAAATGATTCTTGTTTTGTAAAGTCTCTCATTTGCTGGTGTTATCCACTTGAAGGGCAAAGAGTTGCCCCTTCCCATCCTCCTGGGCATTAAAGGAAAAATACCAAAGGTGGCTTGTAAACCTCAGAATGTGTGTCTGGAATATCAAATCCATTTTGCCACCATGTTATGTTATGTTATGCTGTAGAATTCATAATCTGCTCAGATTATATTCTAAAACTATCTCAATGCTGTGGGCAGGGATTTTGTCCTTCTACTGCACCCACTATGGGGTGGAGTAAATTCAGGGATTTTTTTTCTCCAATGGTCAGGATCATCTTGTAATTCCCAAATTAGCTGAATTTAAAACCAGTTTATAACCAGTTCTTCCTGGGTCACCTTTGCACATATATATCCTTTCCCAGTTGGATTGGGCACCACCATTCCTGAGCTGGATCTGTGTCCCTTTAAGCCACGTTTAGGTAGGCTGAGCAAGCAGAGGCTTTTAGTTTCCTCTCAGAAGCTCTCCAGCTCCTTGATCATTGTAATAGTCCTCTTTGCACCCTCTGCTCCAATTTGCATGCATCCTTCTTGGGCATGGGTAACTAGAATTGATGCTGTATTTCAGATAATGCCTCACCAGTGCTTTGTGTAGTAGCATTAATATTTTCCTCTCATTATTAGCACTATTACAGGTGATGAATCCCAGGATTGCATCTTTCTTTTCAGTTGCATTATATTATGGCACATATTTATCCTGTAATCAACTAGGAAACCCAGGTCTTTCTCTTCCTTTGTCATTCCCAACAGCTTCTAGCAGAAATTCTCATTATTAGTCCTTTAGTGCATGACCTTGCATTTTGTACTGTTCAGTTTCATCCCATTTCTATTACTTCTGTCCCCAAGGTCATCCAATTCTTCCTGCGCGATATTGCGATTTTCGTTTGTGTTGATGGTGCCTCCCAACTTTGTACAATCTGCAAATTTCATTTGAACACTCTTACTTTTTGTGCCAAGTTTATTAATGAAGCGTTAAATGAGATCAGTGCAAAGACTGATCTTTGAAGTACTCCCCTAATATTTTCCCTGCAGCCCCCTATTCCCCCCCTGCAGCACATCTCATCCTCCCTTTCCCGGTCACCAACCCAGACCTCACAGCTCTGGCTGAGTCTATTTTTCCCCCAGTGAACTGGGTAGTTCCCAAGTGGCACCTGCTGAAACACTTCAATGAAGATTGGATACCTTTTTAGAATTTTAATTTAAAAAAAAAATTTTATCAGGGTAGCTGGGCGCAGTCTAGCCCCAGGAAACCCGTACGGTAAATGTTTGCCCTTTACTCCTTTTGATTCTTTCCTCAAATTTGTTCTAAAATCTAGTCAGCTATTAAGGTCTGACTGACAGGTCTTCCCTAAATCCCCTTTATCTACTCTAAGAAGAGGAAAACTATAGTAAAGGTGCAAGGAGTGGGTACAAGGGGTGTGGGTGCTGCTGTTCCCTCTCCATGTTACAGTGCAGCACTTCCCTGCTCTATTAAGGACTGACAGTGGTTACTGGATGTGCAATTTCATGTGTTCATCCTCAGTTAGGGATTATGTTGCCACTCTTCAGAGATAATAAAAGGAAGGTGTTCATTTAGGCTTGTGAAACTTCCTGCACTCTCAACCCATCCTTTCCCCCACAGCAATTTTCATTCCTTCTTCACTTGCTCTCTTTCCATTCACTTAAATCCTGTTCTGATCAGTTAATTTCCTTTCCAAAATCCAACACTTTTCTCTGAAGTTCCCATTTCTTTCATCTCTCTCTTCCACAGGAGAGAGAGTTCCTTAGGAACTACAAACTCCTGCTTGAATCCCAAAGTTTTGAGGCACAATCAAAAATCTGGCTGTTCCAGGCCTGTCAGTGTAGAAGGAAATATCACACACCCACATTGCATTAGGCTTTGCAGCAAGAAACACAAGTGACCAGACTTCCACAGGTCTCACATGACATTTAATGAGCCTTGATGTGTTATCATGGTTCTCTGAACTCTTGTTTCTCTCTTCTTTCTGGCTCATAGCTGCTTGCAGAGGTTTTAAGAACTCTCTTGTCACGTCCATGCAGATTTGTCTCTCTCCAGAGGAAGGTCATGCCATGGGAGTCAAACCCTCATTTTTTTACAAAAGCAGAGGCTACAAGAGGTGCCCTCTCAGTATTCAGGAAGAGCACTGAAATAGTATTTGCTCATTTCCAAAAGTGGAGGCCAACAGCACACCAAAAAGTTAGAGATGCTCCCTGGTGAGAGCACACGGCAGGAACTCCTGAACCCAGAAACAGCCCTCCTTCCTCCTACCCTGCTACCTGACAGTGCCCTTCACCTGGATACATTTCAAGCTGTGCATAATTTCCCTCTGTATTCTACCTGGAGCATTTCTGGGATGTGTGGAAGGGGTGTGTGGAGTTCAGCAAGCTGTGGCACAGGTGAAGCAGCACAGTGAGCAGCATTCCCAGAACCTGCACTTGATAAGCAGCAGATGAGCCCCTTGCTGGCCTGGCAGGGCACTTTAACAGGGTAGGTTGCATTAAAATTTAATTTCACCTCTGGGAAGATGCATTTGTTTGATGGCAGCAGGCTCTGGTCTTGTGTGGTGTTGTGCACCAAACATCTGAGGTGCACCTTGGAAATCAGTTTCTCATCATTCTCATCTCAAAACCTGTGGAACTACTGTGCAGGCAGGGGAGAGAGCCCAGTGTTTTCTTTTATGAGCTGGAATCTCTTGCTCCTTATAGCATATGCTGTTTGTTAATTATTCTCTTTCTCTCTCACTGTCTCATTCCTACCCTTGTTCATCCTCCCCTGTGTTTTACTTCTCTGATGGTTTGATCTCTTGTACTGCATCTCCTCAGCCCCAGCGTGCTTTCTGTGCATGTTGATTTTGATTTGCTTTTGCTGTGTGGGATTATACATTTATAACAGAGCCTGGAAATGAGTCTGTTTTGATAGCCAGAATGAGGAAAGCACCATCTCCAAATCATGTTGATATTTGAGAGGAGGGAAGAAGCATTTTAAAGCCTTGCCTTCAAACTCTTTTTTTTTCATGGCCTAAGTAGTTTTTTTGCAGTATCAGAAACACTTCACTTGTCTCCTTTGCTGGTGCCACTTCTGGCCCCTGGCATTACCAGGTGTGGTGACACAGAATCTCTGGAACTTGTCACCATGGCTTTTTTCTATTTCCCCATGAAGGTACATTTTGAAATGAGACCTTGGCCAGCAGAGCCCACGCACCGGAACTTGCTGAAATCCCTGGTGGAGTTGTGGGGCTCTGGGGAGCTCACTCCAAAGAGGCCCCAGGTCCCATTCCAAGGCAAAAATCAAATCTGGTTTGCTTTGGTCCTGTTGTATTATGCTCCAGTGAATTCTGGGCTTCTTCTTTTTAAATTACCAGCACACCAGAAAGGATGGATAGGGGCAAATTAATGAAAAGAAGAAGACAGAAAAATGTCTAAGGTACCAGTCAGGGGAGAAAAGAAGGGCTCTGCCATCAAAACCTTCCCCAGTGAAAAGACCCAGCAGGATACAGTGACTAAATGTATTTGCCACAGCACTGAGAGTTAAAGAAAATTTACTTTCATTCACCAGAAGTGGAAAAAGATATCTGTAAAAGCTCCTCTTTTTGTTCCCTTAGTTCTTGTCAACAAAGTGAAGTTCTGAATGGCATGGGGGAAAATCATCTTCCTGCATTTGCAAGCAGTGCAGCCAGTCCTGTTCCTGGGCATGGGGCAGTGATCACCCCCCAAAGAGTGATTACAGCCCCAGCAATAAAAGGGTGGCACCTTCAGCCCAGGGCTGTATTTTGACACTGTGTTTCCTGCATTTCATTTCCTGTGTGAAGCCCAAGGAGAATTTTTTTTTTTTCCTTTTTGAGCGTTGGGGGTTCAAAGACTGAAATACTCATCAAGGCGCTCGAGGAAAGTAGGAAAGGAGAGCAATCTCCTGTTGCCATCAGAAGGCTGTGCTTCCTTTCTTTGTGCAGATCCAAGGTGATTTCTGGGCCTGATTCCTGTTCCCTTTCCGTGGCAGGCAGTAGGAATTATGCTCCTGTTCTCTGAAATAATGGGCCAGGGGTCTGGCTCCAATTCTGGAATGATTCTTGTAGTCACATAGTTAATGGTTAGTTGGAATTATGTAGCAAAATGCAGTCTCAAGGAAGGAGCTGCTCAGAGAGCTGGAATGGTCCAGCAGCTTCCCATCTTTGTCCAAAGACCTTTATAAATGTTCCAGGGGCTCTCAGACCACAAACTACTGGATCTTGGTCCTCGGTCATGCTGAGATCTCTATTTCTTGCGTTCCTGTGGAATATGTGGAGCACCTCACAGGCTAGGGAATTTTGCTGTAGTCCCTCGGGTGTTTTACCACTGTCAGCACCACCAGGCTGTTGGGGTGATTTGTGTTTGAAGCCCTCTGCTCCCCGAAACATCTCTTTTCCTATGCTTTGCATTGTAATGCTGCATGTGCCACTCTGCATTGCACTTATCCGTGTCTTATACCAGAGAGCTCCTTCTCATCTTCTTTCATGGATGGGAGCAGAGTGGTTTAAATCAAAGCATTTGACTTTGAACCTCTCTTGAGCTGGCCTTCAGGCAAGTTCTTTCTGATCAAAGACAGAAGCATACCAGGGTCCAGGTATTAAGGCTGAATAATTGGTTCAGACTAAAATAAGAACTGTCCCAAGCCTCCACAGAAAAAGTTTTTATCAAGTTTAAAAAAATGTACAGGTAACTTTTTGGCCCTTGATATACTTCTGCATTTTCTCAAGGGGGTGCCAAGGCAGAGGCTGCTAATGCAGAATGAGACTGTGAAATATCAGTCAAATTTGGAAGTCAAAGATGATCAGATTACTTGAGGAACAGGTAGAATTAGGGGTACTGAAACAGAATGGCTTTTCATATGGAAAAAGATGGGATACTGTCGGCAAAGCACAATATAACCGAGGTGATTTTGAAAGATCCTTATTTCTTCTGCTATGCAGGATCCCCTCATATCTCTGAAGAAATGTGTATTTCCACATACAGCACAGCACATATAGCTGTGGCTTTTCTGAAGATATCACAGACCCTTCAGACTGGGGGGAGAAAAACAAACCAACAACCAGGCAATCACAAGCAATTTACCAGACGGAGCAGGATGCCTGTAGCATCCCAAGCAGCCTGAGCCTGTCTGCCTCTGTTTAGGATAAATACTGAAACTGCACCTCCGTGAACTCTCCTGCCTCTGCCCATCAGTAATGTGTATATAAAAAGTCTATGCCTGGGGATCAGCTAACGGGATTATTCACAGACACAAAATGAAGCTGGCCCAATCCTGACATCCTTTGCAGCCCTCCCTGCAGCCTGCTGAGAGGGGCAAAAGCAGGCTCAGGCTCCAGGTCCTCCACATTTCAGCAGCCTTTTGGGAATCTGCAAGGGGGGTGGCAGTGGAAATAGGCTCCCACTTCTGCTTTTTTGTTGTTTTTCATTTTTAATAGAGCAACTTTCAGTCCGAAAGGAAACCCTGGTGAAGTGGCGAGGCTTTTGTCTCTCGCTATAATGCCACTGGGCTTTGGATTGACCTGTGTGATACAGTGACACTGTGTGGTTTGAATTTTTACATACAGCTGCATAAAGCAATTCTTATGTAAATTTTGGAGGTAAATAAGCCTGCTGTTGGTCTGCTGCATGGACACATATGCTCAAACCATTAGGCTTGAAAGGAGATTAGAATTAACCCACCCGTCTCTCACTGGCTCGCTCTTTCCCTCCCCAGCACGCAGCTCTTACAAGAGCCCAAACACCTTGCTATTTTAATGAATGGCAGCAGAGTTAAGGCTGACAGAGGAAGAAAATCTCTGTGTGCCCTCCCTCCCCCTTCCCTGCAGCCGCAGAGCCTCTGCTGGAAGCCTTGAGGGTTTAGAGGAGGCCAAGAGCTGATTCCCCTGGCACAGGCGGGCACGTCGGAGCCGATGCCCTTCCCTCGCTCCCCCAACCTCTGAATTGCACAGGGCTGAGCTGGACCCTCCAGCTCCCACTGTGGCAGCAGGAAGGCTCAGAGCCTGCCATAGCAGGCCTTGTGTGTGTTTTCTTTCTCCATTAACTCCTACTGGGCAGGGAAAGCTTTCAGAGCAGCTGGGAAGTCCCAGGTGGGACGTTCCCAGGTGCTTCTGCAGGGCCGGAATGGGCAGAGTCTCACCCAACAGCAGGCAGTGGCCGCTGGCCACCACCCTGCCTGGAGCTGGCATCTAAATGGCTTCACCTTCCAGCTGAGGAAGAGTTTTACTGTGAGCTCTTGGAAGGAAGAGCAGGATTGAGGGTGCACACACACACACACACACACGCACATATACACCCACACGTGCACAAAACTGCCAAGGGCATGAGCCGGGCCGAGGGGAACCTGGCCCGGGATTGTTTGTTTATGCCAACTTTAAATAATTCATTTTGATCCCTATTGAGCTCATCACAGCGTGACCAAAATAAACGTGTCTCCTTGGCCTATTGTTTGAAGCTGAGGATCGCCGAGCGGGAGGGAAATATTACAGTGACTGAGGGAGATACACGTAAGAGTGTGACCTTTAGCTGCGCTACCTATAACCAGCCTCATCAAATTAAAGCACTGTATATTTTCCCTAATAATCCCTGATTAGGCCCGGGCTATGAGCGAACACGAACGGCCGCCATTGCTATGCAGCGGGAGGCCTGCTAAGCACCCGCCGAGCGCTTGGGAATAAGTGAGCAAAATGCTTTAATTTGATAGGGTTAGAATCCTGCAGGCTCCAGGGTGAGGAGTCACCAGCAGCTCCGCTCGCACTGAATATGCAGAAATAAAAAAGTAAATTGCTTACATCTGCTGCAGGCGGGAGGGAAAATGATCTGATTGGACAGGCCGAGGGCTCTCCATCTCTTTTGGGTTGGGAAGAGGGGTTTGGAGCATCAAAAGCTCGTAATTGGAGTAATTCTGAATTAATGGACACACGCGCACAGGCGCGTGCACCATTTTGAAGCAGCTGGTCACGGGATGCACATGCTCAGGAATGTTTGGAGATGGCGAAAATGCTGTTAAAAACATTGTCCCTTATTCCTAATATTACTGACGTTTGGATTTTGTGACCTGTAAGAAGTGCAGTGAGTACAATAAGCCTTGCCCATCTGCCCGATAGAGCCGCCTGCCTCAGCCTAGATCTGTTTATTCACAACACAATTATTCTATCTCTCTGTCTGTCTCTCTATCTCTGTTGTCTATCTGCTCTTTCATGTCTGAGGGCCTTTGCTGCACGCAGAATCCCAGGCTTTAGCCTTGTCATCTGATACTGTATTTAATCTATGTATTTGATCAATAAGAATCAAAGACAAGGCTCAAGGTCTTTTTGGCACCAGGCATCCAGCTTTGTGCCGGGTGTCAGAGGTTGTCTACAGTGTCACCTTGATGGTGTCACACTAATTTGTACCCTACTTTGCTTGCCTCTATGATCACAGTCTGCACTGGTTTGTGAGGGGTATTTTTTGCCTCCGTATCTCTTTTTTTAATGCTTGTTTTTATTAGTTTGGGAGGTGGGAGGCTGAAGACATTAGCTTAGAGATTTAAGGAGCGCACTTCCTGACCCTCCTCCTCCTCCTCTCCCTGCTTCCCCCTGAGTGTCACTTACAGAGTGAGGGTGTCACCTCCACCTGGCAGGCTCCGTGTCCCAGGGGGGCACACATTACTAAATCCAAAACGACCAAGGGAACAAATCCTGCAAGGCAAACTTTCAGCAGCGATTTCTCAGCTTGCTGCTGACAGGGAAAGGCAGGCACAGCAAGGCCAGAGCCCAGGCTTCAGCCCACTTCTGGGCAAATCCACACAGAAGGTGCATCTCTAAATTTCACTGGTATTTTTCCTGGAGACAGGGTTCTTTGGATCTCGCACTGATGCACAAACTTGAACAATTTGTTCTTTTATGGCTGCCTAAGGCTGTACTGCATCATTTCAATGGCCTTTTGTCTTGTGACAAGTATTGCAATGCCTATAATGTACTAAACATTCTAAAAATCCATGTAATTAATGCCCCAACATATCTAATATAGAACTATTATCTTGAGGACAGATAAATGCAGTTTATTATCTTTTTTTTTTTCCTTTGCCTACACCTCTTCATTCTCTTTTCTGTGCTGTTATTTAACACAGCCAAATAATAGCACAGTAAATGTATTATTTAAGTCTCTCATTTAGAACTCTGTGTGTGTGTGAAGGCACTGCAGAAAATGAGGCTGTGTTTAGACCCAGTTTCTTAGCTGTGGACTGCACCATGATTTCCTGAGGTGCTTTGGAAAGTCAGCCAAGATTTTCACAAATGGGTGACTGACACCAGGCATCCATTTCTGAGTTTTGATTTCAGAGGCTGCAGGAATCCATGGGGACTGGAATGTTTCAGTACCTAGCTCCTGCAGCCACTGCCCTTGGCTTTTCTGCTCTTAAAAATTCATATTTCAATTTTATTTAGTGAATCAGTGGAAGCATTAAGGCTTAAAAACAGCAGAAGGGCTGCCCACCCGGGAATCCTGTCCCTAAAAATCAGCCAGGGTGGATGTTTGAGGACAAAGTATCTGAGAAAGAGAGCAAACAGCAATAGGAAAATTTGTAGTTGTGCTTTTTAAAAACCATAGGCTCTGGGAAGAGGAAGGGCTCGGTGCAGAGTTTGCTGTTATGGTTAAGCTGCCTGTTGTGATTAAGATGCATTTTGAAGTTTGAGGTTGTCTAGAGGAAGGGGCACCCTGGCTGGATCCCACACAGCCTTTGGACAACTCTGCTTTTTGTGTCTGAGCTGGCTGCCAGCCACCAGAGGATGGGAACGGGGTGAATTTTACAGGTTTTTCCCTGTAAAAGGGAAAGCTGGGTGTTCCCTTGGTGAGGTGCCACCTCCCTCAAACCTCTCCCTGTCGAAGGGAAGTCTCTTTTGTGTGCCAGCCATGCCTGCCACAGTCCATTGGAAGGTATTTGTCAACAATTATATGTCTATTAAGGACAAGTCAATCAGGCCATGTGCAAATAGCCAGACCTCTGGGGTCTGCCTATTGATAGGGACCTGTCAATAGCCAATCCAGGCTTTTTTCAGCCAAACAAGAAATTAAGCACTCACCAAAATCATTGCTCCTCTGAGTCCCTCTGGCCCATTTTTATTCTCAGAGTGTTGGTCCCTCTTTTTTTCTTTTTTCTTTTTTTTTTTTTTTCCCTGGGCTAATATTTATTTGGAATAAACAAAAGAGACTAGGAGGCACTTGTTAAAGCCCTGCTTTTAACTGTAAGAGGAACATCTTCTCATTGTAATTAAGGATATTACCAAATGGTTGCGCTTGTAGGTGGCTGCGGTTAATCCCAGTGACAGAGGAACTATAAGGGAATTAATAACAGAAACTTTAAATTAGCCCAGCTGTAATTAATATCTACAGTATATAAATATCCACTCTTTCACCAAGACAAATTTCAAACATATTTACCTTTATTAGGCTGAGGAAGACAGTAACACCATGCAATATTTTCATGCATATTCAATCTGTAAACTCAACAGTTGATTTTGTAATTTATATTGCAAATTACTCTGCTGTTTCCCACACGTGAGCGGGAGGGAGAGCAGGAGAGAGAGCAGACAGTGTGTGGGAAGCTTTAAACAAAAGCCTCTAGCAAAAGCCATGACATCAAAAAGATGCTCCACAGGGCCATCTCCTTTGAACCAGCAGAACTCCGGTATCACAGAACCCACTGGTGTTACACAACAAACGGCAGCGCTGAATAACTCTGCACAGGGACCTGAAATGACCAAAAATATTGAAAGCAGATGTAGTATGCAAAGCAGAAATGATATCTGATCCGTGTGCTCTTTGGGTACATCACAGCTGGCTTTGTTAGTAATTACCCAAACAAACATTCTGTCCATCAGGGCTTTATTTCTTTTCATTTCTACCCTTCAGACAGGACAAATTCGGAGAGCTGGGCATTTTTTTCCCTGTTATTCAAGCACCAAACTAATAATTGGTAACATAATTTATTAAAATTCAGCATTTACCCAATAATATCCTTCAAACACCTATTTTTGATGTATTTCTGCCCTGAAAGAAGGGTAGAATGCAAAGATACATTCATTGCATAATATTCCCCAACCACTGGGAGATTACTAGGTATGGAGATAGTTTTTTATTTGGTCCCAAAATTTCTTATACTTTGAATTAAATATGTATCAGGGGAGAGCTTTCAACCTGGCTTTTATTGCTGGTTTTATCGCAGTCTTAATTTAGGTACTTGTTTTGTGTTTAAAAAAAAAAGAAATAAAATTACCATTTCAATTTCCTATTTCAAATCTAAAAAATACTTTTTCAAAAAATCATCATGATTGCAGCTCCCTTTTTAATTCTTCACCCTCCTCCCAGACATGGGCCCTTTAGAAAACAGCTTTGGTTCTTCTTTAATCTGATTTTAGCAGGTGCAGCACATGGATAAAAGCTTTTCAGCAGATGCTTTGGGAAAGTGACCATTAAAGGCAGGCAATTTATTTCACTGTAAATATGAGCTATTTTTGCTAAGGAACCCTAAAAAAGAAATTCAGACGTGTCAATACACAGGTTTAGCACCTATGCTTCCAGCTTCTCTGACCTGTGTCAGCTTTCACATGTAAAATCAGCTTTCAAGAGCTCATTTATGTAATTATTTAACTTCATAGGAGAGGAATCTGTAACATTAAAAATCCCCATGTAAACACTCTTTCATATATAAACATGGGCCCAGCATTGTGACACCTTTCAAATAAGTACCAGTTAAAGGTATTTTTTCTAAAAGCTTTTAATTCTACTTCATTTTTTCCTCCCGGCACTCAGAGGGGCAATGACCTCATAGATAACTGCCGCAGTTCCTAAATTCACAAATTTAAAGCCCAAGTTATTGACACTGTCCACAACAGAGACCAAAAATCCTTCCATGCCTTTCTGCCAGCTCCTGCTGAAAGCAAAGCACATCCATTTAGAAATTATATTTAAAATTGTATTTAAAAAAATATATCCCCGTTGCATCAGCGTTTGATGTCTGTCTGGTTGATGAATTTTCTTAAAACATCCAGAAAGGAAGCTGTTGAAGGGCTTTTCCTTTTCAGATTTTATTGAGGAGGGAAAGGGCAAATTTTATATTGAGAGGGCTTAAAGTAGGCACTAAAGGTCTGCCTTTAGATTCCCTAAAATTTAGGGAATTTAGCAAGGAGGGAGATGGCTCTTCTGATCTGCTTCATATTTGCACAGTGCAAAGAGCACGGCTCTCCAAACAGTGTGAGATGGGCTGGAATTCCTCACTCAAACGGGCGAGCAAAGGACAGAATATTTCCCTTTGAATTCTGAAGGTTCAGGGTTTTTTTGCTTTTGGTCAGCTTTTGCCAATTTACTCCCTCTGCAATAATTTTCCTGCTATACTTTCTAAAATTGCAATTTTTACTGGTTTGGTTTGGTTTAGGTTTTTTTTTTGTTTTTTTTTTTTTTTCCACCCTTGATGAACAAGTTATCCTCTTAATCAATATTCAATAAGAAAAAATAATCCAGAAAAAGGTCTGTAACTTGGGATCTAACGCAGGGCTGGAAGGAGAGAGCTCATTACTGACCCAGGGGCTGCAGTGTCCCTGTGCTGCTCCGAGCACTTGCAAAATTCAGGATTACCTGAGGAAAGTGTTGAGGCATCTGATGGGGAACAGCATAGCATGTAATAACAAAGATTCAGCCACTGTGTGCGTATTTTCCATCTCTTTGACATGAAAAAGAATGGAGTTTTAACAGGCAGGAAGAGATTATTTGGGGACGACTTCTTAAGAGAAAAATGGCAAAGAAAAATAAATGGTGTATACAAAATATTCACAGTATGGGCAGCCCAGATAGGGTAGTTCAACAATGTGCGTTTGTTTCTGTATTTGTACAAGGTGGTTTTTATTTAAAATACCTGCTTGAAACAGAACAGGGGGAACAAATCAACAAACAAAGGACAACTCTGCTGCAAAGCAGAGAATTCCCTCTGTTCCTCGGGGATATGAGGCAGGGAAAAGGGAAGGGGCAGCGCCTGCACCTCCGGCCATTCCCTCTGCACCACCGCCTGCAGACACAGAGAGAGCTTCCAAAAGGGTAACAAGTTCTTGCTGGGGTTTTAAACTCTCCACGGGCAGCTCTGTGTTGATGAGCTGGAGAGGTTCTTCTCCACAAAAAAAAAAAAAAAAAAAAAAAAAAAAAAAAAAAAAAAAGAAAAATTGCTGCCCTCTGCCCTGGAGTTGCGGCGTGCTCGGTTCTGTGTCCAGCGTGTCACAGCAAGGACACCCTGCACAAAAATCACCATTGAAGTTTGTCCTGATCCAAAACAAGGCTCAGGGAGTCCAGGTTTGCTACAGAGGCAAAACCTTAACATGTGTGTGAGAAAGTGGACGTAAAGTCATCATTTAAAAAGACAAAAAAAACCAAAACCAGAGAAATGCAAGAGCAGCATTTTACAGCTGATAACACCCAGATAACAGCCACAGTTGGAGCTTTCTTTATGACTTAGAGATGGTGCTGCAGTGCGCCCTTACTGAAACCAGGCACAGAGAAACATGGAAAATGTGATATATTTGCATACAGTGCAGTGCCAGTACACAGAGAGTGAGCTCCGTGCGCTGGAATACAGCTCCGAGGCGGCTCAGGAATTTTTCTCATTTTCTAAATTGTTAGGACTCAGAGGTTTGCTAAAAATATTCTTTTGAAGCTTGTCTAGTCCTTGGCAAGTGTTCCAATTTATCCTCCCTTTAATGGTGTGAAACTGGGTTTTGTTAGGGCTGGGTACATGATCTCTGCTGCCTGGTGCTCAAAGGCAGCAGGGAAAAGCCTCTGATGAAGATGCGTAAGAAGGGAAGAAAGAAGCAGCTTCTGATCTGGTTATTTCGTGATCAAAATTGCTCGAAATGAACTTTGATCCAGCTGCTATTCTGAAGAATTATAGCTAACAAATAAACAAACCCAGCAGAAAAAAAAAAAAAAAATTGAAAAAAAAAATTCCTTAGTGCTTTTATTCCCTCCTCGGTTTCTGCGGGTATCTTGTCAGCCACAGCCTGATTTCAGGGAAAACTTCCCCAGATCTGGCCCAGGCCTGTCTGTTGTGGGCTCCTGGCAGGAGAGACCGAGCCTGCCTGGTACCACACGGAGCACCTGGAGCGTAACGAGGGATAAGTAATAATAATAACTGCCCACTAACCACATCAATGTTTTAAGTATCTCGCGTAAGTGGATAACTTGATTTGTAAATAAACTACATTTCAGGAATATTTCATAAACATCCTGTGCTAAGTTGGTGCCTGGGGTAATATAGATTTCCATCCATATTCATCTCCGCGCAACAATTCCCGGGAGTTGCTAGGGGGGTGCTGCAGCAGCTCAGGCTTTCACGGTGATTTCTCCTTCTCTTTTTTTTTTTGCTATTTTTCGTGTTGCTAGACCGTGCTCCAGCCGCGGCGGGAGCGCGGGCACGGCGGCGCTGACCCCGCGCCGCGGGGCCGGGCGGGAGCGGGACCCGAACCCGCGGCCCCCGGAGCGCGGGGGGCAGCGGGGCCTCCCGCGCTGCGCGGTGCGCCAGCGCCATCTACCGGCGGCGGGGGGGCGGCGCGCGCCTGTCGCGACTGTCGCCGCTGTCGCCCGCCCGCGCTGGGCGCTCCCGCCGCTTTCCTCGCCGCCCCAGTGAGTTTGTGCCGCTCCTGGCCCCTGCTCGGCCTCAGCTCCCATCTCGGCCCCTTAAGGCGAGGTTGAGAACGCGCCTTTATTCGCCCTGCGGGTAGTGGGGATGGGCTGGGAGCGAGCGGATCCCGATCCCGCGGGGTGGGGGATGCCCAGGAGCCCGGCCGGCTGCCAAGGGGGAGACGAGGTATAGATCTGAACGTGGATTTTGTAACCATGACCAGGAAACAGTTTTTATGTCAATGGATTTGCTGCTGGACCATCCCATCAGTGTAACTCGCTTGATTTCAGGTCTGCTGTGGACTGGGGTGATGGCGCAATTACAAATTTAAGTTTTATTTAAGATTTTTTTTTTCACATAGCTTTTTATTGTGGTGAGCCATGCTTTGGCTGTTGGGTTTACCTTAGAGCACCCAGTTGTGCAGGGTCACCAATGTGACACTCAGCAATCGCCCTGGCACGAGGCTGTGCCCAGTTGTCCCCAGCTGTTCGCTCTGGCAACAGCTGGAAACCTCCAGGCAGCCCCTGAGACACCCTGAAATCAATTCCTCACCCAAAGCAGCAGCCCTGGCCCGGTGAGCAGGAACCACCTGGCTGGCTCTCTGCGTGCGCTCGCTTTGTAGCTGCAGGGAGCCACATCTGAAGTGTCTCTGCCTGGAAACTCCTGGCTAAAGCAGCGATCCACGGCCTTGCTTCTGATTTAATGTGACGCCGAGGCTGGAAACAGGATTATCCCAGTGATTCCCTGCAGCAGGGAAACCACCATGGCTGTGCTTGGTGTGTGAGGTGCCCCTGCTGAAAGCAGGTCCTCCTGCAAGGAATGGTGTTGAGGTATTTTGCTCCTGAGCATGATTGGTCTGGATCTCTGTTTTCAGGTGTAACAAAAGCTGCTCTGGGTGGCTGGAGCTCTGAATGTTGTGATTTGCTCTTTAGAGTTCACATTAGGGGCGTAAGTGTTCCTGATATTTGATTATTTCATTACCCTGCCTCTCTGGACTTTCATGTTTCTTTCTGGATAGATTTTTCCTGAGTTTCTGCTTTCTATCCTTAATATAGAGAGAATTATTTTAAATACTTTCAGTTTCTAAAGGGAATATCTGGTACTAAGTGTAAATTATCTTTAGGGTATAGAAAATACAGCCCAATGGACATATTTTGGATTTTTCATGGAAAAGTACTTTTTAATATATTAATTACATTTGGGATGGATAGGACAACAACATGGACTTTTGAGAGGGAAGAATTGCAGTCTTTGGGGTTTTAAACTGAAGGGGTGAAGGATTTGGGCTGGCAGATTTCTACCGTGGTGCTGCAATTCCCTAGCTAAAAATTGATAAGGAAATATCTGCTCTGTTTCTGCTCTGTTGGAAATAAAGCAGTTTTGGAGCTGGCACTCCAGGGGCCATTGGAAACTGGAAGGGAACTCTGGGGAGAAAGTGGAACCCCCTGTGAACTTGTTGGTCTTCCTTGCCCTGAGCCTGCAGACCCTGGGCTGTGGCT
This sequence comes from Ammospiza caudacuta, assembly GCF_027887145.1. Lineage (NCBI taxonomy): Eukaryota > Metazoa > Chordata > Aves > Passeriformes > Passerellidae > Ammospiza > Ammospiza caudacuta. The sequence goes on from NC_080602.1 coordinate 24,271,063, forward strand.
CTCCCTTCCTCTGGGAGCAGGAATCATCTGGAATTATTCCTGCTGGAGTAACCTGAGCTGGCCAGAGGTGAGGCTGCCCTGAGCCCCAGAGAGGAGCTGAAATCTGTATTTTTGTATTTTTTAGGGGTAGCTGGTGGCTCTCAGAGGGCCACATCTGCCTGGTTGTGAACCTGCCTCACCCCACAGAGGCAGAATTTTTATTTGCGCTTTGGTTTTGGTTTTATCCTAAACGTGACAAAAATGTAATTGTAGTGGCCCTTTCAGTCTTGGTTGCAGGACTAAATTTTGCCTGGAATTCTGCACTCAGGTGACATCCACAGACCCCCAAGAGAAAGCAGAGCAGAGTGAGGACTGAAGTTCCCCCATTTCCATCAGAGTTTTGCCTGGCTAAGGGCGTAGGCATTTGGCTACAAATTAATTCAGTTTCGTTTTCACCCAGAGAATGCTGCAAACTCCCCAGAAAGACAAATTTAATTTTTTTTCCTCGCTAACACAATCACAAAATAATACAAACTTCTCCCCACAAAGTGTTGATTGTTCTATAATGGAATCGTAAGTAATTTTGTAGTCGCTTTGGGGAAAAAGCAAAAACTGTTCTTAGCACCTGCTGTATGATATCACAAAGCTAAGGCTCATAATGATTCTAATATGTGAAGGCAGTTGCATAATATCATCATATTACAGTTTGTATAAGGAAAAAAAATCATGGACAAGAGATTGCCAGTAGAAACTCTTCCCAAATGCTATTTTTTCCCTCATTGCTGTTCCTCTGTCTCAAAATATCTTTGCATTTTCCTTGTCAGAGTCTGTGGGTTTCATTGGTGGAAATAACAGCCAGCAAATAATGAAGAGGGAAGGGGGAAAAAAAAAATCACCATAAAAAAAAAAAAAAAAAAAAGGCATTTTTCTATAGAAGCTAATGTTCCATAAAGAGATGCAAAAGGAAGAGAAAAAGATACTAGATAGCACAGCTGCATTGAATTGCAAGACAGCTGGAATTTTTCAATGTAACCAGATTTTAGATGAGTTTTCTTTTCATTTCTCTATAATAAGATCTTTGTAAACCACAGTCCTAAACAAAATCTTGGTGGTGGTGGTGGTGGTGGTGAAAATAGGGAAGAGCAGCTCTGCTTGTGCTCTGTGTGTGTGTGTGACAGTCAAAATACGAGGCCAGATCCTTGGGAGCTGCAAGCCTGTGTCAGCAGAGGCACTCAGGCCTTGCTGCAGGCCCTGAGGATAAGGATTGCAGCATCCAAAGGGAGATTTCCTGGTGCTCAGGATGCCCTCGGTGCCCTCAGCTGAACGAAAGAAATTCCAGGCAGAGCCTCTAATAAGACTCGGAGCTGAATCAGAGTTTGCCCTGCAAAATCCTGGGCAGCACAAAGCAAAGCAGCTACTCCAGCCTTGGAAGGGATCCAAGAGGCCTCTGCCTCGCTCCGCCCAGGCTCTGAGTCTGACCTCTCTGAGCGATAAATAGCGAGTTCACATCTCACCCTGCTCCTGGCTGAACCTGCCCCTTGCACAGGGCTCGGCGCAGACGAGGTCAGGCCCTCGTGGGCAGGCCGAGGTGTGATAAAAGGAGAGAAGTTCCTGCGCTGCCTCCATCCCTCGCTCCCTCCCTCATTACCTTCGCCGGGGTCAGCCTGCTCTGACTCCTCAGCAGACAGAAGAGCAAGAGGCATTTCCCAGCAATAGTTCCTGTTCTGCCACCTGCCTGCCATGTGCTCTTTAGCAGCTTTACCTCATCTCTGCTGGGCTGTAAAACACAGGGCAAAGCAGTCTGACGGGGGGATTATACAGGTTCTCAGCCTGTGAGGAGCCTCGTTGAGAAAGCCAGAGTGTTCAAATGGTTTGGATACCTTAATGCTCACAATTTGCCAGAAATAAAACCCCAGGAGGATTTTCAATGCACTTCAACAGGGCAGAAAGCACTACTTGGCTGTCTGCAGTTGGAAAGGAGTCTCTTGACATTCTGTGCTACATCCTAACATCTTCCTTTGAGCTAGGAATCAGTGCTGTTTTCATTTTTCTGTTGTGGTTGCTTTAAATTCCTAAACTGGATCAGAACCAATGGTTTTTTCCTTTGTGGCAGCAGGGGGGTGATTTAGTTAATGCTGGGCTCGGATGCCAAATCATGAGTTCCAACTTATTCCTATCAGTGGTCATCCATCAGCAAACTTGGGGGAGTGAGGCAGAAATATAAGCACACTGACAATTTGCCAGAATGATTTAAGACCTGGCATTTAAGAGTTCCTGTTGTAGTTGTTCTTTTGACATGTCTCCTAATTTGCTCCCATCTTGAAGACACTCGCTGCTTTAAGACTTAAACAATCTTCATCTGGGAAAGGAGCTCAGCAGCAGGAACAGGGGGGCCTTATCCAAGGGAAAGGTTGCACAAGGGCAGACACACCTCCTGACTTGTGCGTCATCAGCAAACAGAGATGTGCCTGTAGGAATGCTGCTCTATTGGCTTGGCCTCTCACGAGGGAGGAGGAGGCAAAAAGCAATATGCATTATTGATCAGAATGTGCAGGTGAACCAAGATGGACAAGGATAGGTCACAACTTTATTAACTCCATGTAGGCAGCACTTGCACAGATCCAGGGCTGAGTTATGCTGCCTGATATCCTGGATCTCATGGAATATCTGTGATGCACAGACCCACCTCCTCCTCTGAATCTTTCACCATCGCTGGCAGATGTGGTACCACAGGCACAGACCCCAGCAGCAGCATCCAGGGCTGTGCTGTGGGAGCTGCTCTCTCCATCCTCAGCCATAAAACAAGAGCCATGACTGAGCTGAAGGGCTGGAGGTGCAAGCTTGTCCCTCATGAGCACAGGGATGGAGAAGCCACCAGCTGTCCCTTATCCATCCCACACACAGAAAAGCAGCAGAACCTGCTGTAACCCACCCTGTCCCATCCCCATCTTTGCCTGCTGGCTTTACTCCTGTCCTGAACATCCTCTCTGTGCTCTCCTGTGACAGCCATTCACCATAGTAACAGGAAAGTCAAGAAACACAAAAGGTGAATACAACCAAGCTGGACGAGTGCTGTTTGGGCAGAGTGCTGCAAAGTCACAAAAACCCCTCCCAGCACAGCTCTGGATTGGCAGAATAACCAAGCCTGTGAATCCCCTCCATGGGATTTGATTGCCTCTAAATAGATTGGAGCTTTCTGGGATTCATTTGCTCCTCACTGTGAATCACTGGAACATTTTCATGGTCACAAATGTTCACAGCAGAACTGTTCAGGGAAGTGTGTGATGGGCAGGAATCCAAGGGGGTTGTTTGGTTTTCATTCTGGTGAGATCCACTGATCACAGGTTGCAAAAGGTTTTCTTCTCTATTGCAGGATGTTTCTCTCTCTCACATTAGCCTGACTTTATGACATTATCTGTCAGAAATTACATTAGTCTGTGCTGTTCTCACAGGTTTTCTATTCAGATTGGTACCAGCAGCAACCTTGAAGGCTTGCACAGAAAATCAGACTTGGATACATGGTTAGAGTACAATATTACTTAAAATAGGTAAGTTACACCTCAGACTAATATTTAAACGAATTTATATGTATGCGTACACATCTTGGTGCATGACCTTTTGGACCTTTTGGACCTCAAGTACATGGCCTGTTTTCCAGAGTTATTTGTTCCAGTATATAATTTTTCATGGAATATTTCATGGTTAACTGGACAATGAGAGTCAATTTTTTGAGTGAGAATGTATATGGTATCTGCTTTACCATGAATTTACTCCTGCATTTGCTCAGAATTTTGTTGAGCTTGTTTTTTGAGTATTCCCACTGTTGACTATGTTCAACACAGTAGATGTAGAAAGCAAATAAAAAGGGAATGGGAATGCTCTCATGGAAACTGTTGGGCTGTGTCTGCTCAGCTCTTCTCAGCACTCAGCATCTGAAAATTACTGCCAAATTTTGAGCAGATTTGATATGCCATCATTGCTAGCAAATAAATTTGGAGCACAGCACCCCAAAAATACATAAATTGAAGTACTAGATTTAGAGCCTGTGTTTTCTCTTTCCAAGTAACACAACTTGAATGGATGTAGGGGAAAAAAGCATTGTCTGTTTGGATGTAAGGTAAAGGAGAATATATGGAGAAAAACCACAGCCTGGCCATGCCTGATGTGGCCCAGTGCTCTGGCGTCAAAGATCTCTGATAATGACTTTATAAAAGAGTGATCTGTGCTTTGGTGAAGCTTTTTCTTCCCAAGCCAGCCAGCAGTAACCTTGTCCTAGAAAATGTGAGGATATGCCACTGTTGTAAAGATCCACTCTTCCTTTTTGATGCATTTTTAAGTGAGGAAAGTGCTATTCAAATGCCCTTGAAAATCTTTAAAAGTGGCTCTTGGAACATTTTTTTTCTTACTTCATTCTTTCTTTCATTCCATATCCATGCATATGATTCCATCTGTTGGTCCAAAAGGCTCAATATGACACTGACAACAGACCAAGTTTCTTTCAAAATTTCTCCTTTAATTGAAGCCATTTTTTCCTAGGAAAGTATGAAACCCAAGAAATCCTTACTCCAAGCCCATTTGAAAGGGTAATAGAACTAATGGGGAAATGGTTTGTATTTACTTTTAAAACAACCCCCTGAGTATCAGATGTTGTCGAAGCTAAGTGAAACATTGCAAGTGTCAGGTTTGTGTCTGTACCCAGCCGTGATGGCTGAGCAGGTTTCAAGGTCTCAGCCTGCCAAACACTGACACACACACTCACTCTTAACTTTCCCTGACTTTAATGCAGGATCAAGGCTGGGACTCATGCAGACACGTCAGCTGTCCCTCGTGCATCTCTCTCATGTCAGCCAGGTCTGCTTCTGTTGTGCTGGTTTTTATTAATTGGCTACTAGGGAAGCACAGTGAGACTCTATCCATAAATAGTATAGGAATAAATGAGATATGGAAGTGATGGGAGAGCAAAGAAAGAGAAAGGACAGATTCCATCTTGAGGTGGAGACTGAATCCATTTGCCTTAGAATCAGTGACAGGACAGTTCCACCAACACTCTCCTCTCTGGACAAAGCTGACTTGCTTCTCACCATGTGCCAGCACATTCCTGCTACACATCACTTCTCTTCCTTTACCTGCCTCCTGATAGCCACGTTATGTCTCACAAAAACACCCACAAACAAATACAAAACACATCACCAGGCCAAAGCTCTTTCCGCGCAATAGGTTTATCCCAGGATGTATCAGTGTCAGCTCCAGAGCAGAAATTTACAGCCAGTTAGAGGTGCTATCAGCGTGCCAGGACTGAAAAGGGACCAAATGAGGCACGGTGTGAGGGAGAAGATGTCAGCCCAGACACAGCACACCATATTCCTGGGATAAAGGAACAATGCAGAAAGCAGCAGTGGGTAACAGATGAGGTATTAGGCCTAGCGGGGAGAAGACAAGAGCTTAAATCAAAAAGACATCCTGATGAGACTGGATGTAAGCTGAGCACACAGGCCTTCAAGGAGGGATATGAGAGGTGGTTAGACAAAACACTGCAGGAATTCATCCACAGTGAGCAGGGCAGGAGTTGCAGCAACAGGATGGGAGAGGTGGATGCAAAGGGACTTTTCAGCGCTGTCAAGGAAATTGGCCAAACTCCCTCCCTGAGGCAGTGTCACCAGGGCAGCATATGGCAAAGGGGAAAGGAAAAAAACAAAAAGAAAAGGAAAGTAATGGAAAAAAGAGACAGGAATATTTTAAGAATCTCAGCTTTTGCTAAGTTGCAGAAAGAGTCTGTGGACAATCTGGGATTTCAAGCCTAATCTTTGGAGTTGGTGCAGGCCATAAGCTCATCTCCCACACTCACATATTTGCAATTTCTTCCAATGGTGTAATGTGGGAAGATTTTTATATTTAAAATATTTAATATATTTATCCTATTAACATGATGCAAAATAGTCAATAATTTACATATATTTACATCTAATGTTCATTTATAGGCAGACAAATATAAATTTACCAGTGTGTGTGCATATGGCTGTAACATATGATTAATACACTGTCAGCATAATCTAACAGCTCAGAACCATCAGTTGTGCAAATAGTCCTTTCTAGCCATGTTTTCTGCTGCTATTTAACCTTTCTCCTTCCCTTCCTCCCCCCTTTCACAGTCTGTCTCACTCACCCTTGCTTCACTAGCCTGCCTTAAAATAGCAGGCAAGGTCTGTGCAGTGGTGACTCTTTTTATACATATTTCACAATGCCTAAAACATGATGGGATCTCTTCTCTGAAGCTTTTGGGTATGAGAGGAGTAGAAATTAACAAAAAATATTCCTTTCTCCCAGAAATCTTAACTCATAAGTCAAACCTCCAGAGTAACACTCTTGATTCACTGTCCAGCCTTAGGTAATGAATAGTTTAATGCCCCATTCCTGGCACACCAAAAGTCATTTTTGGTCTAGGGCAAAATTTTGGTCGAGGCTCTTGTTCTGTCACATATTCCTGCTGTCTGCCATGTGCTGATGGCAGGCACAGCCCTGCCATGGCCAGAGCATATTGAGCCATCACATGTGGGAGGACACATGGGAGCCTGGCCACAGCAGCTATCCCAAATAACCTCCCAGATCTCTCAGGTGGAAAGAAGCTAAGCTGTCCCAGCCCAGACCCAAGTATCCTTCACAGGGGTTCTGTTTTCAATAATCTTCCCCAAGCATGGAAGAATTGTTTGTTCCTAGAGCAGGGATGTCCAGCACACACATGAGTAATGGCTGCATCATCGCTGCACTGACTTGCATTTCATGATACAATATATTTTGCATGCTTTATGGCCCAATCCTGAATTTTTTATTTGATGTGGGTGATTCCTCATCCCCAAACAGTCCTGTTGACTTCACAGGACTCTTCAGACTCCCCATGAAAGTGAAGTTTATGGTCTCACTCATGTTTCTCCTTTATGGCCCAAAGCACCAGGCTGACCTTCCAGGAGGTTCTGGGAGCAGAGCAGTTGTTTTCCCTCTGCTTTTCTCCCAGGATAGCTGCTCCTATCCCAGCAGCTCTCTGAAGCACACGAGGCAACACTTATGGAATGCGCTGAACACTTCCAGACCGCCTCGGTCAGGGACAGGCACCTGTCTTATTTCACACATCCTGCTTCCTGAAACCCCTGCTTGGATTTACGCCCTGGGAAATTGCTGGATGTGTGGAGGCTTCATTTCCCTGCCTTTTGGAGTGTTTTGTCCAGTGTATGAGAACTGAAGTACTACAGCAGTGTTTCTGTCAGCCACTGAGGTGTTGGTGGCCAGGTAACAAAGCCACCACCAGCAAATGCCCAGACCATGCTTTGATTCATTCCTGTTTAGGAATTCCTTCCACATCACCATGCTGAGAGCCCATGGAACTCTCTAGATCTGGCCCTTCTGTCTAAGAAATTAAAATATCAAACTGAGAATTTGTAAGGAACTTTCAGAGGGCTGCCAGCTTCCCATCCTCTCACTTCGCTTCATGTTTCCATTTGTTGTCACTCTCAGTATGGCTTTGTCTTTAGAATCCATACATAGTTTTGTTCCAGTGACATATCAAATGATTGGACTTCCTTCCTTCCTTCCTTCCTTCCTTCCTTCCTTCCTTCCTTCCTTCCTTCCTTCCTTCCTTCCTTCCTTCCTTCCTTCCTTCCTTCCTTCCTTCCTTCCTTCCTTCCTTCCTTCCTTCCTTCCTTCCTTCCTTCCTTCCTTCCTTCCTTCCTTCCTTCCTTCCTTCCTTCCTTCCTTCCTTCCTTCCTTCCTTCCTTCCTTCCTTCCTTCCTTCCTTCCTTCCTTCCTTCCTTCCTTCCTTCCTTCCTTCCTTCCTTCCTTCCTTCCTTCCTTCCTTCCTTCCTTCCTTCCTTCCTTCCTTCCTCCCTCCCTCCCTCCCTCCCTCCCTCCCTCCCTCCCTCCCTTCCTTCCTTCCTTCCTTCCTCCCTCCCTTCCTCCCTCCCTCCCTCCCTCCCTTCCTTCCTCCCTCCCTCCCTTCCTTCTCTCCTCCTTTTCTTCTTTCCTTCTTCCCCTCTTTACTTATTTCCTCAAAAAACAATCCTGACTTTATATTAAAAAAAATCCTAAATAATTCAACATTTCAGCAGAAAAATATTTGATAAAAGTAAGGTGTTGGGTTGTTGGTTTTGTTTTTTTTTTTTTTTCTGTGAAACACACTGCTCACTAAACTTTTCTTTATTTGAAAAATCAGGTTTCCATCAGAAATGTTTCCATCAGAGGCTTTTTCTCCTGGGCTTTTATTCAGTGTGCAGCCCTGCTAACAGTTACTGAGGTGCAACATCTGTTGACTTCAGTCGAAGCTGCACCCCAGTAATTGAAAGCAGAATTGGGTCTGTTCTTTGTGAGGTGTGTTGAATGGACAGAATCCTGCATTGACTGAAGTGTTAGTCTTAGCAGTAAGTGATCCTCTAATTTAATCCTCCACTCTATTCACATCTCAGATTCGAAGTGTTTAATAAACTGCAGCTCAGTGCTAAGAGAGTGAGGTACCCATCAGTGCATTGCTCAGCCAAAATTGTAGAGTAAACTACTCTCAATAGTAGGTTTATGTTACCATTTACATTACTGGGTAAAACCTAAATTGGAGTTTTTATGTATTATGTGTTACTTATATAATGCGCTATATAAGGAGGTTTATTTTCTCAGCTTCCTCAGATTTCACGTTGGATGTTACTTGATTGTACATTTTAGTGGTAAATTACCAGTGCAATTCTTTTCTTTTATACACTTCTTGTATCCATGCAAACAGATTTCCCATCCAGTCTGTAGTTTCCTGGGATGTGAAAAAGAATCTCCCCAAACCTATAATTTGGGGGGGTTGGGGGTGAGAGGACCTGGCACAGCTTCATTTAAATACCAGATACATTTTTTCATTCCCTGACCCAAACTTGCCTTTTATACATATTGTACCACACAGAACAAGCCATAATTTTACATTTGTATGTTGTTCACACCAAAATGGGGGAAATGTATATTTTGTACACATGAGGACTTTTAAAAATATGTGTGTATACTGTTTAATGATACATTGAGATTTAAATTACTCTTTTATTTTTGTGCTAATGACTTTATCTTTTCTTTGGGATTCTTTTAGTCTTAAATACTTTAATGCTTGGTACAGCAAATTGCTGATCAATAGAGTTGCAGCTCCTAATCTACCTTTTCTTCTACTGAGAAACTCCATATTTAAAATGTTCATCTTACTTGAAAGGTAAGTTTTATAAATTTATTTCCTCTGAGAAATACTTGGAAACAAATTTGATTAATCACCTGCACCACATTTGCATCCAGAACCTGATAGACCAAGTGTCTGCAAGTGAAGAAAACCCACTGAATTACTTTTGCAGAACAATTCATTACAATTTGAATAAAATAGAAAAATGCATCTATATACCCATTTCTTAAAAATATTCTGTGTTCTTGTTTTTTGAAACTTTTGGCATGAATAGAAAAGTTCTCGAAGATTTGCAAATTTATTAGATGTTTCAATAGCTTCTGTTTAAATCTAACTACTTTATTTGGAAGTTATAAAGATCTCCTGCCTGTTAGAAACATTTAAATAAAAGCAAAGTTTTGGTCTCATTACACACCAAAAATATTTATGTGTAATCATTAAGCCAAATTAGTGGTGTTATTGGGGAGAATTAAGTTTTATAAGCACCTGAAATGTGAAGCCTTTGTGTTTTGTATTTAGATTTTTGCCAACAGCAGTTTCGTGCTAGTCCAATGAGAGACCTCACTCACCATTAATGACATTTGAAATAAAGCAAGCAAAATATTTATTATCTAAATAATTATAAATTTTAATAGCCATCTGTAATAGCATAGACATTCACAGGTGTTTTTAAACATCTTGACTTGTTTTAAATCAGTGATAAAAAATACTCCTGTCATTAGAAGGATCTTTGATTTTAATTCTTCCATCTACATAATGAGTTATTTCTATGAGCAGTTGCTTTCCAAAATCTCTGTAAAATCTTCTGGACCCCAGTGTCTTAGCCCAAGAATGATTTGGTCTTTTAAAGTCTTGCATCACTAGGCAAACACAGAAGTCTAATAAGCAGAATTCATGTTGTGGTGTTAAATGAAAATATAAAACAATGTAGGTGGTACAGTAGTATGGAACAATTCCCTGAGTCATTTAAAGCTGATTAAATTGTGTTGATCAATCATTCTAAATAAGTGAGGAGGAACAAAACTGAGCATTGTGAGGAATGAGGATGGGGCACGATTTCTCAGCAAGAAAAGCTTTCCTGGCTTAGCATGAAAATATAATGCGTTAAGAGAGTCTTAAAATCAATATACCATGAATTAGCAGTCAGCAGAAAACAGCCAGATGACAGGGGGAATATGATTCATTTCTCAGAATGACTAAGATCTCAGGCAGCTCGTGGAGCAGAATATTTGGAGATTGTGAATAGAGTTAAAAGAAATTCCTTTAATTTGATCTGGAAGTGTGTTTATGACAGACATAAAGCACTTGAATTCTGCTGAGGATTTCCTCTGGTGCTGCAGTTGTCCTGACTCTGCTCTTTACAGCTGTTCTTTAAGTGCTGGCTGCTGAGCCAGACGCGCCAGCCCTCTCACACCCCAGTGCATGGAAATGACGTTTCCAGCTCTAGATGAGTAATTAGATAACCCAGCACTGAGGGTGTAATGATAATGAAGTGAAGAGGAAAGGATCCCTCAATAATCAGATCTTTTTCAGGAATTGAAAAGAAAATGCATTTTGATTTTTTTTTCAGAAGACACTCAGCTGCCTTATTCCACCTCTTTCCTTTCCTTCATTTCAGCTTAAAAATTACAGTTTTTTCATTAGAAAAACAACATCCATAGGTGCTCTAGATGCAAACGAATGTGGATTGCCTTAATATGGGAAGTGACAGCCCCTGGCATTTGTCTGAATATTAATGCTGAATCAGATGGAGAAATCATTATGGCTGATGGTTTTGGTTATTAAGTTTAAAATGTCAGAAGCCTGAGTTTAAGTTTTCGTGACAGCAACAAATGTTTTGTAATTTTTTTAATGCTTAAGTTTCAATTTAAATTCAAATTTCCACTTCTTTTTTTTTGTCTTGTCTTTTGGGCTTTCAGAGTCCAGGAACTTTTATTTTTGGTGGATTGGGAGAAGTCTGAAATCTAGTTTGAACTGGGAGAAAACTGCTATCTTTAGTTGCAGCACCTTTGCTTTTTGTGCCATTGGCCTCTCTCTTTTTCTCCTGGGATCATGTAGGACATTTTCATAGCAGAGGGCATTTCATAGCATTTTCAGAGAGGCTCATGGCCAGTTTTTTGAGCAATCCCAGCCTGGGCCAGATTTCCAGAGCTGCTTCCTGCAGTTCTCACTGTTGTGTTTACAGACAGACGTTCAACAAAGCCCTCAAGCTGTTGAGTTCTTTAGAAAACCTGTCCACATTTTTCTGTGTTGGCTTTGGATAGAAACCCTGGGCACTGATGCTCTGTGCTTGAGGTCTTCTGCCATTTCTGACCTCACGGGACATGTCTGGATGTGCTGGTGATGCTTCTTGAGGACTGTGAGCTGGCAGAGAGGTCTGGAATCTCATCTGGAATGAAAGTTTGTCTTGGAAGACACTAAAAGACTTGGTCCTCATCAGTGAAAGGTGTGTTTGCGTCTCCCATGAAGTTCTGGCCACACAGCCAGCCCAAATGTGGGGTCTGTTAAGCTCTGGATCCAAAGAGCCTCTCCCTTTTTTCCAAGGCACATATTGCTCTTCTTTATCAAAATTTACCTCTTAGTGACCTCCTGGCTCTGCAAGTTCTGCAGAAAACCTCACTGAGCCCTGCAACAAAACAGGTGTGAATGTCAGATTTAAAGGGAGAAATGAACTCAGGCTCAGAGGGAAACCCTCCTGATGGAGCAGAGAATGAACAACTCCTTTGCAGAGTCCTGGAGACGCCCATGCTCCGCAAGAGAAGGGAGCTCGGGGAGGAGAATCAATCTGCTGAGCAGGAGAGGGCAATTCTGCTCTCTGCCCAAGATTAATAGCTCAGCAACCTCTGTGGGAAGCCTGACAGGTACAACCGCAGCAGCAGGAAACCCCAGCACAGGCACTGTGCTTTTGAGCATTATTCTCTCATCCCTCAGCCTTCCCGCCTTCCAAACTGGAGTTGCTGTGCTTGGAGTGAGATCCAGCTCTGGATCCAGCCCCAGCCACTCCCACACCAGCCCCTCCAGCCCCACAGCTTTTGCTGGGAGTGGTAGCAGGTCCTCAGCCTGCAAATCCCCCAAGGCAGAGTGCCAGATGTGCTTTTGGGTAACACACTCAGAAGCACCAGAGTGACTTAGAAGCTGAAGTCCCCAGCAATCCTGACTGCTGTGCATTCTCTAAATTGCTTTGACTTTTCAGAGAGACTGGGGCTATTCAGATGTTTATTTCCGTCTGAAAACATTCCTGCTGGTGTTTAACAAATACAGTATATTCCCTCTTTGGGATGTTGGAGTGAGTTAACAGCCCAGTTCCCTCGAGTAAGGCAGAGGAGAACTGAAGACTCATCTCTTGCCCACATCTTTTGTTTTGGCAGAAAATGTGAAACTTCTCTGTTCAGGTGCCTGTTTCCTATTTTAGTTTTGTTTTACTCCTCACCCTTCTAACACTTTTAATTTGGTTGTTGAAGAGAGGAGAATGTCTTTTACTTTCCCACTTATTGTGGTAGAAAATGGGGGATGGAGAGCAGCTTTCTTGAACTCTTATATTCAAAATAGCTATAAATAATTAGTTACAGGGACCTAGCTTCCCCCTCCTTTTAAGGGCTAATTTAAGTTCTTTATCAAAATGATTTAAAATGCCTTTCCCAGTGGGAAACTATATTTCAGAGCTTTTATTTATTAGACTTCTCAAAAAGTGTGTTTTTAATGCACATCCTGACTTTGTGCCAAAACTCTCCACTGTAACATTGAGATTGGAGCAACCCTTTGTATAGGGAGTTATATTTATTGGATTTTTACATATTGATACAGAGCAATTAATCTAAATAAATCACACACAGAATTGGCACATAAATCTCCCAGTCTTCACTGCTCACAGTACTATATTACTGTCCTGACAACCTTCCCTCAAATACAGAAAAACTTTCCTCTTGGTGTACTTTTTTCTAGGCCTCCTAAAGTGTCAGTGATTTTCTGGGGCTGGTTGCTTGGTTGCTGTTGTTGTGAGCTGTAGAATTTGGGCTGTGGATTTGGTTTTAGGATGTAGGGATAGGACAACATCACTGTGTTTCAAAGGAGGGCAAAGCCTTGAAATTTGTAAGATGTGTGAGGAGCAGGTTTCATGGTAGATGGCTGAATATCTAATTTTAGCATTATGAGCCCCTTGTGGCGCAGAGAGGAGATTTCTTTCGGTTGGTTTAAAAAGGTACAATGTCTCTTGCGCTGTGTCACAGACACATTTTATGAAAAATCATTTCCTCAAGATTTTTTCTCCTGAGAAGCTGAGAGGTCTCAGAAAAAAATGTAAACATTGATTATCTGCTGTTGTGGAATGCAACAGGTGCATCTGTGATTGGTCTCATGTGTTATTTCTAATTAATGGCCAATCACAGTCAGCTGTCCAGACTATCTCAGTCAGTCACAAGCCTTTGTTATGATTCCTTTTCTATTCTTAGCCAGCCTTCTGATGAAATCCTTTCTTCTATTCTTTTAGTATAGTTTTAATATAATATACATCATAAAATAATAAATCAATAAATAAATCTCTTCCCTCATCCTAAGGCCCCTGAGAACACCACCACAGTGCTGCATGGCTGCTTTGAGGAGTGCAGTTTGCTGCAGCATTTCAGGGCTCCCAGGCTGTGTGTGTGTTTGTAGGTTGGACTACTCCTTTCTGGGACACCCTCTTCCCCCTCCCAAATTGTTTCCTGCTTTCTGAGCAGAAGCTGCACGTGAGACAGTCTGGGCCTCATTATTTTAAGCAAATACAAAACCATAAGCCAGGTCAAGGCTGGGTACAATTCAGTGTGACCCTCAGGCAGTTCACACCAGGGAAGATCTGCCTGGCTCTCTTTTGAATCCCTGCCATTACAAATCCCAGGGATGTGACAGCCTTCTCAAAAAACTCCACTTCAGACTTTCCCAGGGAAGGGTTAAGAGCTGTGGCTTTCCAAAGGGATTCTGCAGTACTGGGCCCATCACTGCAGAAGGCTCTGGTCTTTCTGACAAAAGGGCTCTGACATCCAGGCAGTACTCCTGAAAGTTCAGAGTTGGGAAAGTCGGAGCTCTGTAAGGAATCATTACAATGAAAGGTAGAACAGATTCCAGCAAGTGTTCAATCACCCAGCGTGGTGCCACTTAGAGGCACAAGACCTTAAAACAGCCAGCAAGATGCCTGCAGAAGAGGCCTCTGTGCCAGCTCTGGCACTCTGTGCCTGTCATTCCACTCTGAGCCTGTCATTCCATGCCTTTCATCCCAGGTAAGTTTGGTGGAGGGGCTGGGGACAGGTTGGGTCAGCTCAGCCTGGGCACTGCTGGTCATCATTTTATTCACTGGAAGAAAACACAAAGCATACAAGCTAAGATAATATTCCTGATTGAAAAATAAATATCTTATTTGAGGATGCTTCATGTAGAAATAGGATAAAGGGCACAAAGGCACCTGCAGGAGGCCATCAGTGCCACTGCTGCCAGCATTCACCTCTGGACGGGGTCCAGCTGTGGCCGTCTCCAGGATCTGTCATTCCAAGCATGTCTGGAAAGAAAATAAACAGAGAGACACTCTCAAAAATCATTCTTAAAATGCCCAGCTAGTACTGCTCCTATGTGAAAAGGGGTACTCCAGCCCTTCCCACTCTCACAGTGTCTGATGTCATACCAGCAGCCCATGGATTCATGGGTCAGGCCTTCCTCTGCCCACCCTGTTTGTAAAAGGGGGACAGAATTAGAGGTTTCAGCCAGAGACAGAGAGTAGGTTTAGATTACATATTGGGAAGAATTTATTCCCTGTGAGGGTGTGAGGCCCTGGCACAGGGTGCCCAGAGAAGCTGTGGCTGCTCTGGAAGTGTCCAAGGCCAGGTTGGATGGGGCTTGGAGCAAGCTGGGACAATCTGGAAGGGGTCCCTGCCCATGGCAGGAGGTTGGAAATAGATGATCTTTAAGGTTCCTTTCAACACAAACCATCCTATGATTCTTTCACCACTGGTAATTTTAATGAATGATGGTTCTGTCACTTTCTATATAACATTCAAGCATATTGTTTACAATCTACCTTAAAAAAAAATCATAAAAAAGCAGAATTTTTTAAATGCATGCAGACTTGCCTCAGAAGAACAAATTTGTTTGGATCGTAAACAAAAATTCTGGGTTTATTTCCCTTTTCTTTTTTTTTTACTTGAAATCTGTGTGCATGTCATAAAATATTCCTGTGTACTTTCAAGAATAATTGAAGCATATGTACCCAAAATGTAATACTTTTCATAATGGTTTCAGACTAAATTATCCATTATATGGGACTAACACATAAAAGCCTTCCTCTACATCAAGTGATAGATCAAAGGGAGGCACGATGGCTTGTCCACATGCACAAACCACACCTCTCAGATTCTGAGAACAAGGATATGCTGTCTGCATTTTAACTACATCTCCATGACATGAAACACTATTCCTGCGTCTCCTACTGCGGAAGAGTCAGGTACTCCTGGCTACAAAGATTTCCTTTTACATTTCTCCCCTCTTTTTTTTTTCTTTTTTTTTTTTTTCAGTTCCATAATACAGATGAGATTTCAGTGACTAGTCCTGGGTGAGTCTAATTTGAAAATGAAACTCCTCACTGTTCCCCTCAGGGCAGTGTGGGAACCTCCTGGGAGGAATTGTGGATCCCCGTCCTTGGGTGGGAAATCCGTGATCCCAAACCCCAGCCCTGCATCCTGGGGGTGGGTGCTGGTGGAGATGTGATGCTGCACAAATCCCAGAGGGCACAGCATGAGGATTGATGTGTTCCTGTTCCCTGGGTCCCTGTCTTCCTGCTTTGGAGCACAGCATCGTGCCTCGGACGCTTCACCTCTTTACTGCCTCGCTTGTTCAACTCAGATGTGTTTAAAACTTTCTGTGCCTCATTTTTCTATCTGCACAATTAATTAATCTATTAATATTTCCACCCTTGTAAGGATTCTTAATTACTTTGTCTGCCTAAAATCCTTTCCTTCAAGTGGATGATGTGAGGGAGACAAATTCTGAGTGTTACTGCTGGTGAGCATTAATGGATCACTCTCATATAGGGATCCAACTGTCCCAGCTTTTGGAGTGTTTTGCTGTGAGTTTTTCTCACTGTCTCATCATAAGTAATAAGAAATGCAAACTTACTGGCTTAGTGGCATGATTAAAGATGTTTGTGTTTGGAATTTGACTGCAGTAAGAGACTGAAGATGTATAGTTTAATTTAAGTGCATGTCTAGATCCAGTCTCCCAGCCAGCAGATTGGATGTAAGCCCAATTATTCCCATTAGCATCTGGTTTCTGAGCATTGATGTACTACCATGATCAGGGAATAAAATTCCTTAAAATAACCTCCCCTAGCTGAAATGTTGAGGTACCTTTTATTGTTGTCGTGGCTGCTAAAAATGTGAAGTGCACTGGGGAAGTGCTGAGTTGAGGCACCAGAAGAAGAGGCTGTGATCATGGAAAGGCTGAAACTTCTGCTCTGATCATTTCTGACAGCTCAGAGTGGTTCTTCCACAATTGGAACCACTTATGCTGCTTATTAATATAATGAAACTTATCCTGCAGCAAAAACAGAACCAACGACTGACACAGGAGTGGAGGGAGAGGCTGAAACCTGATCTGCTTAGGGGTCTCTTAAAGATGATGGAAGACTAATAAAATCCAGCCTGCTTCCTACCTCCATTACAACTCCCACTCCCAGCCTGTCCTCACGAGCTCAAGTGGAATAATGGCTCCTTCCAGAGCCAAGACATCCATCCCCAGCACAGCTGAGTGGCCTCTAATGGTGCTTGGCACCAGGGCCTGCTTCGGTACCTTCCCTAATCTAGGAAATTCTTTACTTTGATTCCACTGGGTGTTATGTGAAGCCTCTAAAATGTTTCTTAATTCTTATTCTTTCTTATTTCATCAGGAGTAGACTTCTTTGGTCATTTGTTTTAGGGTTTTTTTTTTTTTTTTGTTTTGTTTTTTTGGAGTTTTTTTATAATTATTTTTCAGGTTAAAAGATGTTTCCACAGTGCCTCAGGAAAGCTCAGTGTTTGGTACATCTTCATCATGGGGATAACCATAAGAACAGAAAAACATTCATTTTTCCCATTGGCAGTGGATTAGAGAAACAGTCGTAACTCTGCATTAAATGGGATTTCTCAACACCAGGAGGGTGATCATGAGATGTGGAGTGAAAAAAAGTACTAAAATGATTTAAAAAAATCAAAAAAGCGCCAAACCTGAGGTCTTCTGGCTTTTCAAGAAGTGGATAGGAAAGCAGCTAAACAGAACTGCAAGGGTAAGCAGGGCAAGATGTCAGAGTTGATTTAACTCATTACATTTAAGTGGAAAATAAGGGATGAAAGTTTAGTTTAAGAAAAATTAAGGAAATACCCAAGAATGAGTTTACAAAGTGCAATATTTTCTCTCAAAGCTGTAGGGTTAGCAGGTTGGTATCCAGCATCTGTGACTGATTAGGGGCATTTGAGATGGCAGGTGGCTTTAGGAAATGGAAACCTTACAGAGCTTTACAAATACTTTCTGTAGTTAGGCAAAGTTATTTGATTTATTCTCGCTGGTTCTCATTGAATAGCCTGGTTTAAAATCTATCAACTTGTCTTAATCCATGTTAATATTTTCTTATAGACACAGTCCTGTGAAAATTCTCCAATTTGATTCAGTAGAGTTGCCCTGGAGAATAATAGAGTTACTCAGTTTACACCACCGAGGGCTGTGTTAAGGTGAAGAACATAAATCATGGCATTTAAAAATGCCAGCCAAATCTTTTAGACAGTAATGAGATCAAGAACCAGATCTGATCATATTTGCTCCTGACAATTTTAAAGAGGCCTGTAATTCCACGTGCTTCCCCTCTGTGTGGTCATGTTGAAATTGCCTGTCTGCGCCAAGAAGCCAAAGCCCCAAAAAACCCCTCAGCAGGGTGAAGGGTGGAACGGGGTGGATCTGCTGCTCACACTGTTGGAAAAGGAGCAGGAAAAGGCAACTGTGCATCTCTTCTTTGCTCTGGTCCCCAGGCCATGCAAGGGCAGGGCCACGGGAGAGCCTAAGGTTCTCCTCTCTGGGCTTGGATGGGAACCAAAACTCATCTCTGAAGAAGTATTTGGAAGAGACACTGAAAACAAAAAAGTAAACCCTGTGTCTGGAGCTACTCCACAAGTCACAGCAACACACAAAAACTGGCTCCTTAAAAAAAGGCAACAATAGGTAAAACAGGATTTGCAGCTGCAGGAAGTGCGGCCATAACGTGGCTCGGGGCAAGGGGAGTTAAAACTCTCAATTATCTTTCCCAAATAGCATTCCTGAGGAATAACTCAAGGAGAAAATACTGCAGAAGCCCCAGCACAGGTTTGTTATTACTAGAGAAGAAAAATCAGCATTTGGCCAAACCTTTCCATTTTCTGATATTGTAAAACCAGTCCTGCAGTGCTGTCTGGGATGTTCTAACCTCGGCACTGGTCCAGATCCATTTCCAGCTATGGATTGTGTGTCTCTCTCTGTTTGCGTGTTCTTCTGCAGATTTATTTTAAAACACCCTTCCTGAAGCTGCCTAGCATCCTGATTTATAGGATTTTACTAAGCTTCCCATAGCCTTTTCTTTTCTTTACTAAGTATGTTTTACTACTTTGTATTTTTTTCCAAAAAAATGAATTTTATTGGACAAGGGTTCAAACATAGCTGCATAATGTTTGTTTTACAGATCCTGTATTAAACCACTTTAACACATTTGTAGACCTGAGGAACTCGGCAAATACTGTGAAGGAAATGCCCTGAGCTTCATCTTGCTGCTTTGAACTGAGCAGGGTGAACTTTGCCTGGTTGCTGAGCTGACACGTGAACAACCCATTTGCAATTCATACAGAGAGACAGAGAGCAAGGGGGCCTGATCCTGCTTTTACCAAAGCCAAAGGAAATCCTACTGCTGACTGCAGCAAAACCAGCAGCAAAATCATAATGACAATTTAAGATGATATTCCACAAGTACAGTAATGTGACAATCATGATAAAGTGCTGTTTTTTCCAGAGGCACCATCTGAATTAATAGGGTCTTTCCAACTAGCTCTCCTTGGAATGGGTTGCAAGAAGTAAAATACATTTTAAAAGATTTATTTTAAAAAGTCTCTAGGATACTTTGCCATTCACCAGATTTTTATTCATTTAATAAATAGCTGTTATATTTTGAAGCCGGTTTTGGGGGGTTTTTTTCCTCTATCATTGTCATCTCCTCCTTCTTTATTGTACCATGAGTAATCTAATTTTTCTGCATAGCATGTTGCAGTTTGATAGACAGGTCTCTGAGGGAAGCCTTATGTGTCAGCATCAGTGAAAATGACTTCTGAGGTTGGCTCACACCCCCACGCGAGCTCGGAATCCAAATCACCCCAGAGTTCCGCATCCGCCTGCCCCACGCCTCGCTGCTGCCTAATGTATTCATTTGCCTCTGGCAAAAAAAAAAAAAAAAAAAAACAAGTGAGATCCTCCACTGCATACTGATGTCATGTGCAAGGAGCCATAATTGGGGCTGGTCACGTGTGGCAGGCACCGGGAGCTGCTGATTTTTGCCATCTGTGGGGATAAAGTTCAGCTCTCTGCATCCATCGTGTATTGGTGGACACCCAGCAGTTCAGGCACGTATTTTTTTCCCCCAAAAAAGGAAATGAAAATAGGATGCAGGCACCAAGGTCTGTGTTTTTTTTCCAGAATTCCATTGTAGTGGCAGGAGATTTTTGTTTGGCTCCATCACCACTTCAGTTTATCAGTAATAATTAATGACTTGTGCAATTGCATTTCCCACTTTAATCAAGGACAGATATTTCCAATTCAGAGTTGCAGCAAGAAAACATCCACAAATGGGCTGCCTTTTCTTTTTCCTTTTCACAGGCAGATGCTGACAGAGAAATAAAAAGACTTTTTGCTTCAGGTACGTATAAAGCTTTACAGCTTCACTTCCAAAAGGACTCTCCAGGACTGAGCTTCCCAAGTTACATGCCTCATTCCCTCCTCCCAGCAGTGCACCCTAAATAATTTGGGTCTTGACTATTAGAAATCATCATGTGAAGCCCTCTGAATGGACAGGAAGATTTCCAGTGATTCATCTGTTTTCAATTATGCCCCTAAGAGCACTCCTGCCCTTTCTTCCTGCTTGTAATAGCTGGAGAAGTTATTGGAGAAGTGGGGCTCTGGATGGTCTGCCACTGATTTCTGAGGAGTTGGACCAATGCTCTTTGACTCAGTTTCCCTGTCTGTAAACAAGACCTTTAATATGGGCAAGGAGTCTCCAGGGTATGGAAGTTTTTCACCTGAGATGGAAGCTGCTGCTCCCTGGTAACAGCACAACTGCTGGCAATGATGGTAGAGCTGAATTGGAGATGTGAAATACAGCTGTCATTGCTGATTTTCATGTCATCCTACCTCCAGGTAAGGAAATAGAGCTCATTTTGGGACAAACCCACCTCATTCAGTCTTCTTAACCTTCAGTCTGGATAACTGCAAAGATGAACAGAAGAATTTCATGCATAACATTTTAACTTGGCTTGATGAGCTTCCCAGTAGCATGTAAATAAACTGCCTGATTTGGAGCACTCTGTTCCTGACATATAACCCACTGCTCATTTAGCAGATTTAATTTTGCAGGCTTTGTGCATTTTTTATGCGACAATGATGATGTGAGGAGGCAAGTCTTTATCACAGAAAGCCAACAGCACAGACTCTTTTTTACAGAAGTCCCTTCTTGCTGCTTCTTCGGAGCAAGAGCCCGAGATAATTCTATCACAGGGTGTGCCATCTGTGACATGGGGCAGGTTTTTACTTGCAAACTTTATAACCCTTGATTGCTGCTGCATTTCAGTAATAATGTCAGTGGATATCAAACCTTGAGTACATAGGGCTCAATTATGATCTTGCAGAACACAGAGGCTGCTCAAATCCAGTCCAGACTGTGAACTCACAATCTGCTGTTTACTTAAAGTATAGAGAAAGCACTTGACCTCTTCTCAGTGGCATCCATGTGGAAACACTCGGCAATAGAGGCCTTCCTTGGTTTTCTTAGGAATCATGTTTCGACATTTTCATCTCCCCTAATTAAGGTCAATGGTCACACACTCCCACTCCTCTCCCCACTCTTCCCAAACTGCCGGCACTTACCCAGCTCCAGTTACCCCGGGTGGAACAAACTGGGCCCAGTTTGTGCTCACACATTTCCGGGGGGAATGAAGGGAATCCTGGAGATTTGAGGCTCTGCTGAACCAGGAGCTGTGCCTGAGCTCTGCTGTTCACGTGTCCATCACCACCACCACGAGCTGCAGCAGAGCCTGATAGCCAGAAGCGAGCAGGCGGCGGGGGGTAGGATTGCTGCGAATGTGATTCCACGATGAGAATGTTTCCTAACCCGCAGCACATGTTCCCACCGGGTGGGGAAGGTGTGAGCGAGCTCTGAGGGAGGACAGCGAGAGAATCTCTTCTCCCTTTGCAGCGCTGCAAGTGCTAATTGCAGGCGGGAGGAAGGGTGGAGCTGGTAGACGGCTCCGAGAGCCTGGGCAGCACAGCACAAGGGCTCCTGCTGGAACCCAGGGAACCCAGGAGTGCTTCACAGCCCTGGCAAGATTCGCTTGGGCACTGCTGTGCTCTGTCTGCAGCCCTGGCTGCCTCTCCTTGAAAACCCTCGCTGTTCTCAGCGGGGCACTTCCCAGGAATGGGAATGCGCCGGCCAAGGCCACTGTGTCAGGATGCAAAGGATACCTGAACGAGCACATCCCGCTGAATCAGGGCCTTGTGGGGACTGGATTTATCATCAGAAAACCTTTTCGGAGCAGTATACATCCTGCTTAGTAATTACCTTTTCTCTACTAAAAGGATTATTTCCTTTCATCATTTTTGTTGAGTAGGTGGCAGCCATGAATGGTTAACAATGGAAGGCAGAAGTTGGTGAAATAATAAAAATCTGTGCTTCTAGAAGTCATTTTACATATGTAAAAACAAAAGTGGGCCAGCCAGCTGCAGACCCTGGCATTACTTAGGCTTGTGCCTGATGCATTGCACCCTTTCCCTTTAAACTGGCTTCCTCTCATTTCTCACACAGAGCAGAATATCACTTCCAGAAAAGAGCTAATGCTGTCCTTTTCCTTTTATATTAAAAAAAAAAAGAAAGAAATGAGAACAAAACTAACAGAGTTGTGCCCTAAGTGAGATTGTCTTGACCCTTTGCAAAGCCAGATCCTCAGAGCCTCTGCCAGCACACGCTTCCAGCACAACTCCTTTGCTCATGCTGAGCTCAGCCGTGGGTGCAGGATCAGGGCACCTGCTCTCTGGAGAGAATAACTACCCAAAAATATGAATTTTTTTTTTCTCCTTTCTATACTGTTTTTTTTTAAGCTTAAAAATGTGTGTTTGGTGCTAAGGGCAGGCTGTGGTGTTGAGCAGCACCGTGGGTTCCTCACCCCAGTGGTGTGGGGACTGCAGCCACAGTTTCCAGGGAGATGTGTCAGAGCCATCTGACATCCCAGAGAGATGGATTTTTCATGTAAAAGTAGAAAGTCATTAGCTCCAAAAACGTTCTCTTGGAAGCAGCAGGGCAGCAAGTGCTGCTACAGGGAAGGCAGGTGCTGGGCCAGCATAGTCCTGCAAAAGGTTTTCTGTTGTCACATATTGCAGAATAATGTAATAAAAAACCCAAGGACTTTTATTCCTGAAAGAGCTCAGTCACTCATGCCACAAGGAAGATTATGTTTAATTAAATATTGAACCCCTTTATATATCTGTACCAGGCTCTGAATCACACTCCCTCTCCTTACAGCCAGAGGACATTCCCACATCTTCAAAGATTTTACAAATGAAGGTAGTTGAGAGTTTCATTTCCCCTGAAACTAAATTGAGCTACTTTGGAGATGGAAACAGCAACTCTTGAAAATCCCTCTTTCAGCAGAGCAGGCCAGGAAGAGAAAAAATATACAGTATTCCAGAAGTGAGCCACAGGATGATTTTTAATAGCAGAAAAACTATAATATTAATTAGTATCTGTGCTTTGTTGCTGTGTTTGGGGGCAGGTTACACCTCTTCCACTGAGCTCAGTAATGGGCCCTTGCACTTCAGTTACTCCTGGTTTGATTTCTGCAACACTTTCCTGACTCCTTTTCAGGGAAATTTTCATATTCCTGCTAAAATTTAGTCACTGGGGACTGCTTATACATCCTCAGACCGCCCTCCTTGGATTTAAACTCCATCTTTTTTGCGAGTGTGCTGTGAGTTTTCTCCATTGCTGGGATATGTGTTATCTTGCTCGATTGCATTTAATTCAGTCTCTATTTGCATATTCGCGTCCTGGGCTGAAACCGTCAAGATTTTTCCCATGACACATTTTGCCTCTGCTGTTCCCATGACACATGTTCCTTCTGCTGTGGCAAGATCCACTCTGTGGATTCCTCTGAGGAAAGTGAGGCTGTTTTCTTCCCCAAGTTCAGGTCAGGATTTTCCGTGCCTTCCCCGATGTGCAGCGGTGTCAGCTCACACACAGTCTCCCCCAGCTCAGCAGCAATGAAACTCTAAATCCTTCCTCACTTCAGTCTCTCAGCTGCCTCTTGAGCCAAAGGTTGTGGTTTGTGCCCTGTCATCTGGCTTGCTGTTGGGTGTTTGGGGCTTGCTTGAAGCTGTTTCTGCAATCAAAAGGCTCAGTTTTAAATACCAGCCAAAGACTGGGCACGTGTGTACAACATCAGGGCTCCTTTTCAAAGAGCACCTTTGGGTGAATCACTTGACCTGGCTGTGCCTCAGTTCTCCATACAGAACAGAGGAAAATAATATTAATGCAAGTCTAACTTTCTTCAGATACTGCGAGGCTCAGTGCGCGACCAGAGGTGATGTTCTCGGGTATTACAGTAATAGGGGTCACAGGAGCTAGACAGAAAAGTAAAGCAGAAGCTAGTTAAGACTTTCTCAGCTGCAAAGGATTAGTGTTCATTTTAAAATCTCTGGCTCTTGGCAAATTGGGACACTTACTAACCTGTAGCTTAGAAAAAAAAAGAAAAAAAAAAAAAAAAAAAGCCAAAGCAGCTGAAACAAGGGTGTTAGCAAGTCTGGCAGCACAGCAGCACAGTGCACCTTATCTCTATCCTGGTGGAAAATCAAAGGCACATTTCCAGCTGTGCCCGTGAGCACTGTTTGGTCACTGAACAAAGCAACTGGCACCTCGTATCCAACCTACAGAGTGATCACAGCCTGCTTCAGGTGCACAAACAAGTGCAGAAATGAGCTCCATGCACAGAACTCATTGTTATTCAATCAAGCCTTTAATTGTAAATGTTTTAAGCAAGGAATTCTCCGTTTTATGAAAGTGTGCTCAGCATTACTCCGCCGCAGACATCTGTCATTCAGCAGGCGCCACCCAATAAAAGTGCTTAAAATGTTCTGTTCCTCAATTAAAATATAAACCAGAGCTGTTTAAGGGCTTTTACGAGGTGATTTCTATTTACCTGACAGATTTCCACACTGGAGGAGCACAAAGCAGGATTTCAGTTTCTGATCAGAGTGATGGCTCTGCAAAATAGTAAAGTTTCAATTGTTTTAATTTATTTCTTTTTGGGGTTTGGGGTTTTTTTTTTTTTTGTTTGTTTGTTTGTTTAATTTCAGGAATAATAAAAATCTGTTAAGAAGAAAGGGATTCCTATGCCAGATAAAAATGAGGAAGAACTTGGAAGGGTGATCATTACTGATCACACATGCTGGAGGAACTGGATCCAGGATGGACTCCAGGAGCCTGTGCCAGCACCTGCTAACCCTTCCTTCCAAATGTCATCAAACAAAAGCCAGGGAAAAGTGATCTGCTCTGGTTTGAAACAGCCTCTTATGAAGAGAAACAAGACTATGGCTAGACAAAATCTCCCATTTTCCCCTAAGAAACAGTGCATGAATGCTATTCCACTGTCATGGCTATTCCACTGCAGATGGATATTTCATCTCCCATCCTGCCTTACTATGACTCTCAAAAAAAAAAAAAAACTTTCTTTTTACCTTCCTGCTACTCAAGCAGGAGTGGATGTTACATGGAAAACAAGCATTTTCACTAAAAACCCCTCTACTTTCTGTTCCAGAGCCTCAGGAACTCACCTTCAGTGGCATGAGAGGTGCAGAAAAGGCTTCGCCATGTGTTGTTATGCTTTTACAATGTGCTGATCCCTGCTCTCCTGTGCCCCACCCTCTGGCAGCTCATCACTCCAGTGCACCTGGTCAGCATCAGGAGAAGATTGTACTCCTGCAAGACAAAGCTTTCAGCACCTTAAACCTTCTGGTTTTGCCAGGTAACAATATTTTTGGACCAGTTTGCCCTGTCCTGCACGGCCATTAAGCCATTGTGGCACTTAACCCCACCATGGTCACAGCTGATTTCTGTCAGCGTGGGCAAGCCAAGGATGGAGCCTGTGGGGAGGGAAGGAGGGTGGGTTTGCCCCATCTCCTCCAGGTGCTTTTGGGCACCTGCAGGCCCACAGAGCCTCCACAGCGAGGAAAACTGAGATTCCACATGGCACCAACCTAGCCCAGGCAAAGCAGGCATCTCCCAGGAGCTTCAGAGATCCAGTGTTCATCCTGCCAAAGCTGCCTGTGCCAGAGGTACCAATAACTGCTGAGGCTCAGCCCCCAGCTGGTGAGTCTCTGCTGGGCTGCCTCAATTGGATTCTTCCAGGGGAGATGTTAATTCCCTTTAAAATTAAAGAAAGGAAAAGCAAACAGCAACTAAACCAAATAACAGGTAGACAAGCAGCTCCTGGATTTTGCACCACAGGTATTCAGAGTAGCTTGAACCACACTGCTTGAAAAATGCTGAAAAATCTAATGTTAGCCCTTAACTCAATGTGGTATGTGTTTTTGTCCTCTGCAGCAGCAGCATGAGTTAAGGATGAGGCACTAGCCCTCACTGTGATCCCTGCAGTGTCAGTTCAAGTCAGATTCTTCCTGTTATTTATATGTTCCCTTTTGTGAGTGTATCGATTATACAAGTGAGATCTCAAGTGCCTGGGCACTCAACACAGCCACACAATGGAGGAGAGTGTCCAGGTTAGCCTGGAATTGCACATGAGCTGAGCATGCCAGGGGACAGGAGTAAATAGTGACATGTACAATTCAGAGCCACCTCTTCAGAGCTTTCTGTTTTGCTGCTGCACACTGACTAAAAAAACCTGCATTTCAATTTCCAAGGTGTAGCAGCCAAAGATTGTCATAGTTATTCTTAGCCATGGCGGAATTGCCACCTTCAGACCATTTCTGAACACACGAGATTATTCCATGATAATCCAAAATCCAGCACAAGCTCCTCCCTCCCCTCTATTTGTTTTACCCTCTGCATTATGAATGCTGTGAGTAAGGGCTGTCTGTTTCACAGGGGGCTTGGTATCACAGAAAGCTGGTTGTTGATCTCTGGATGCCTGCAGGCCAGCAATCTGTGCTACAAGTTACCCCTCTTAAATAAAAAAAAAAAAAAAAGAACCAAAAAAAAAAAAAAAAAAAAAAAAAAAAAAAAAAAAAAAGACAAGTGGATAAAACTGATACAAGCATCTGTAACAAGCTAATTGGACCCTTGTGGGCAACACAGCAGATACAAAATTAAAACAAACAAAACATCTCATTGTACAACTGCACTTCCAGGACCGCTATCACAAAGGGACCCGTCTGGATTTTTATTTTAGTTTCATTTTGTGTAAAAGGACCTAATTACGGCCAGAGCTGGAGTATCACAAGTCTGTTTTCATCTATAAAGAAAGGATATTTTGCCTCTGAACCTGAGAAATTGTTAGAAGTTGGTAATTAGTATGACTTGTTAATAGAGTTTGGCTGTGATTAAGCTGTGATTGAGTGTGAGTTTGGTTCTTGTCAATGTGAATGCCTGTAAGGTTGAGAGATGTTTAATGAGACACCTGTTGTCAGCAGCACCCCGTGGGCTTTGTTGCTCCTGATTGGAATTTGTACCACAGAGCAGGAGCAGCAGCACCAAAACGCAGCAGCAGCAGCAGGCACAGCTGGAGCATCACTGGCAACAGCAAAAGCTCCAAGAGAAATGGAGGCTTGGATCCTCTGCACTGGAAAGCTCCAGGGATGCTCCAAATCCCACAGGTCACAGTGCCTGGGGTGATCCATCATCCAAACCATGCAATTGCAGCTGACTTGGGCAGTGCAACAGGCAAAAACATTGACATTTTATCTGCTCACCAGGGAAGGGTGGCCTGGGCTGCTGTGGGATGCTGGCTCTTTGGGAGATGGAAAGAGAGGGGATGCAACTGAGCAGGTTTAAACCTCTCTGCCCCCCAAAATGCCCAGCCCTTGGGTAGCTGGTAATAGAGGGGCTCTTTAAAGTGTGACATTGATGGAGAAAGGTTCTGCCCAGTTCATCCCTTGATCATCCTTCCCCTGGGGCATTTTCACCAAGGGAAAATGTCCCACTGAGTGACTCAGTACCTCTTGGCCTTTGAGCAGAGAAAGTTTCATTCATTTATGATATTTTTGTCTCAAAAATCAGCATCATTTTCCACATGACTCCATTTAATCACTCCCCACACCACAGCCTGGGCCTGATGACAAATTTGTGTACTTGGGGCTACATATGTAAAATATTACTTCCCCCTGAATGTCTATTAAACATTTTCGAGCCGCTGCAACTTAAAACATACCTGGGTTTTACACGCAAAAAGCCAAAGAAGCTGGAAGCAATCACGATACAGTTGCAGCGTTTTTCATGTGAAATGCCTGAGCTGGGAGCCCCGGGAGCAGAGGCATTCCTGCTGCGGGAATGTGCCTGGGGAAGGAGCCGCTGGCTCTGTGATGGATCGCAGCAGCCACTGGATGGCATCGCTCTACACGAATGGACCTGGAGCCGAGCTCAGCCCGGCTGCTGTGCCCGGGAGATCCATCCAGCCCCGAGAGGCTCAGGCCACCGTGACCTCACCAATCCTTTAAATAACATTCAGAGTTCTCCTGGCTGCCCGGCCGGGAGCTCCGGGCACAGAGTTTGGTCAGAGCGAACAAAGCCGACACCCTGAAGCAAACCTGTTTCCAGGCTGAGCGTGTTTCTCTTTCATTTTAGGTGAGATCAAATATTCAGCCAGTTTTTGATAGGTTTCCTTCTCATGAAATGGGAAAAAGAGTAGGTTGTAATTTGTGGCTGTATCAAACCAGCACAGGGCAGGGAGCAATGGCCTGACTGAAGCCCTGTTGCTGCTCAGGCAGCTTAGGCTGAGCTGAGCAGGTTATTCACGAAAAACCAAAGAAAAAGGGAAAGCAATTGTTGTCTGGCCTGTTGTGCCTTGCTGTGGGCTCCAGAGCACCGAGCTGCGTTGTCACCCGCGTGTGGCACCGCCCCGAGCGACAGCAGCATCCCAGCACGGGTTAATGCAGTCCTGCTTTCTGAAAGCCACATCACTATTGATAAGGGATCAGCTGGGGGCCAAATAACCTGATGTTCATATTTTCCCTGGGGTTCTTTCATTACTTACACCCTGTGTTGGCCTCGCTCTTCCAGTGACTCCGTGTGGCCAAGCCAACTTGAGAATGTCATTGGCCAAGTTCATGCTCAAAAGAAATCTGCTGGTGGCTTTGGTGCAGCAGGACATTTGGGACTGCAGCCCCACAGAAGGTGTATCTGAAGGGGAATACACTATTTGTGGGGTCAGCTGGCAGTCACGGCCAGCAGATTTATCTTCAGCTAGGACATGACACCATCAGGTGAGTGCTTGTACATGGGCCAGTAGGTACAGCTGTTCTGGGCTCAGAACTTCCTGCTGGTACTGCCCCAGTTTTGGCCAGGTTAATAAATTTAATTATCATATTCAATTATATAATTCCAGTTACATTGGGATTAAAATCAGATCATCAGTTTAAGTCCTGCAAAAGCCCCTTCACTCCCAGTTCTCAGTTCTGTACTCAAACCCCTTCTGCCTTTTTAATACTGGAAAGGTATGATGAAAAAATTGCAGCATAAAATAAACGCTACATTTGTTTTATGACCCCATTTGTCTCCTTTTTCAGGACTTACCTCCCAATCCAAACAGCAAGAGAACTGTATCCATCTTGATGTGCTCAGCAGTCCGCTGGTAAATGCTTTCAGCTGTCAGAAATGCTCAGGCTTGGTGGGAAATTGAGGTTATATCAGCAGGAGGCTGCTCAGGTCCTTCTTCTGGTGGCCACAGCTCTGCTGCAGTGGCTGTAAGAGATCAGAACAACTGGCAGTGATTTTCTGTTTCACATCTCCTGTTTGGTACCACTGCTTGAGGTCTTGTGCCACCCATGAGGTGACACCAGAGAGCTCAGTGATTTTGATCTCTTTCCATTGACTTTTGAGGAAATGGCAATTTCTCCCCAACTTCAGCACTTTCAGGGCTGTGTTTGAAAACAGGAAGGATAAATCTGAATATCTTTCTCTATTTAATAGTCAGGAGTGTAAAGACTAAAAGAAGGGTGTTTCATACTGCTCCTACACTGCATGGCAGGCTGTGTTTGGAAAAGATCCCCTTGGACACAGCATTTATGGGATGGCAGAAATCCCAACCAGGGTACCCACTTCTGTGCTGGCTGTTTTAAGAGAGATTTGTTTTAATGCAATCACCTCAGCACACAAATGTGCCCAGGATCTTTCTAGACTCAGGGCAACACTCCAGATCTCCAAAAAGTCAAGGTGACCTTGGAAGCTGCAAGGCAGCCCAGAAATGGAATTCAGGAAAAAAAAAATCAAATTCTAGACTAATTCCAGACTATTAAAAAACTATCAGAAAAACTGAAGTGTCTCGTTGAGTTTGGTGGCACAATGTAGCAGGGGATCTGTCACTGTCAGCACTGCTCTTGTCTCACTGAAAGCTGTGGTGCCTTTCACCACCACGACATAAAGATTCAAGCCAGCTGTCCCACCTGCCTGAGCAGCTTCTATTCTGGGCTCCCATGTGCCATAGGTATTGTGCTTATTGATAAGCTGGGGCTCTTTGTCCCTTGACATTGTTAGGGAATATTCTGCTGGTTAAAATCACTGGAACTGACACAGAACATTCCCAGCCCTGGCTGTGCCAGGCTGTGGTTACATGTCCAGGTGAGACTGCGGTGGGATTGTACAAAATGAAAAAAAGCTTAAAAGAAGGGAGACTTCTCAAAAAAATCTAAGTCAGAAAAGACTGGGGGCCTCCATGACTCTGGCTGTCAATAAGGTGTTAGGTAGGGGAAGATTAACACCCTTTAGCAATGACACAGCTGTTCCATTGAAGGTGATAACATGCAATCAGGGGAGGGAAGAGTCTAGCACAGAATAATGTACAGAGCAAGAAAAGATCAGTAAAAGGGAAGGTTTTAGCCCAAAAAGCTGAAAAAGCCTCATAAAGCTGATTATTTTAGTGGTTATAAATAAGTATAAAAAGACCCAGAGCCTCACTTTAGGTCTGCACAACGAGCTCAAATATTTACCCCTCTTTCTAAAATCAGCCTGGCTCCTAGGAAGAAGAAAAATAGTGATAATGTAGAGAATAAAGTCTCTTATCTGCCTTGGCAGTCAGCGTGCAGATAAACACAAAAATCCTTACCCCAAAGACAGCATGTAGCACTGAATCTCTTCCTCTGAAAGCACAGCAAATTGTGATAAGAGTAGGGTTGGGAAGACAATAGATTTAATAGTGGAAAGAACCTAGTATTTTGTCAACTCTTGTCTTCCTTGGAAAGGAATCAGGACAATGAAATTTCTCCCCCTACTGCTGATGGCTAAAGGTAGAAATTAGTGGTTTGATACACCCACAGCTTTGCTGCTCCCCTGAGCTTCTCCACTGCATCAGGAACCACCAGGTCAGTAGATTTCCCCAGGGAATTAAACATCAGGATGTTTAATGCAGAGTTAGTGGTGATAATGCCAGTCAGGGGTGAGGCCACCCTCACAGTCTCTGCTCCCCTGTGGAAGAACAGCAGGTCTTTACCCACATGGCCTGTTCCATGATTAGATTTTGGCTGGGCTTGAGGAGGATAGGGGGGTTTAGCTGAGAGATGGAACAGGAAAAGGATCACCCCTTTAAAATGCAGCTGGGGTTGAAGCTGCTCATGAGCCATGCTGTGAAGAAAGCTCAGCCTTCAGTGCTGGGGGGCTCAGCTAACATACACATGCAGAGAAAACCTAAATCCCATGGCTCTCACTGAGACACCACTACCAAATCCCTCAGAGCCCTGAATTGCTGCTGGGTAGGAGCTGAGAATTGCCTATGCATTCCCACTGGTCCTTTCCCACCTCACTCTCCACTCCCCATCTCACGGATCTCACACACGCACTGAAGAGTGACTGCTCTCAGCCCCCAGCCCAAAGGTGGAAGGTTCTGTTCCCCCCTGTTGGACACAGGCCAGTCCCCCACCTCTGCCAGACCTGCCCATGTCCCTTTCACCCCCAGCTGCCCCACAGCCATCCCACAAAAGCCGTTTGAAGGAATGAAGTGAGACAGGCCGTGCCACCAGGGATGCGGCAAGAGCCGCATCTGCTCTCTCAGGGGCTGTGACATTGCTGTGGTACCGCCTGAAACAGAGCAGGCAGGAGCTCCAGGGAAGAGCAGAGGGTCTGCATGGGAACAGTAACAACCACAGGGACACCACCAGCACCAGCA
This sequence comes from Ammospiza caudacuta, assembly GCF_027887145.1. Lineage (NCBI taxonomy): Eukaryota > Metazoa > Chordata > Aves > Passeriformes > Passerellidae > Ammospiza > Ammospiza caudacuta. Next base: position 24,302,821 of record NC_080602.1, read on the forward strand.
GGAGCAAAAACGTTGCTGTACCACTTGTGAGAGCAGCAGAGCATATGGCCAGTCTGGGACTGTTGTCAGCAGCCCAGAATGGGGTAGCTCTGTTCTGGCAAACTCCATTTTTTGTCTTTATGACCAAAGAATGGTTGCATGTTGGAAGCTCTGTAGTTGCTACGGGAAGAGCCATTAATATGCTGGTGACTGAGAAGTCAGCCAAAGCGAGTGCTGAGATAAAATTACTTTTTCTCACTTGTGTTTCACCCTGAGTGTGTTATTCAGTGTGTTTTCTCTGCTCAGGGTACCTCACACACACTGTGCTGGGCTAACTTCTTTGTCCTTTCTGATTTTATTTTTCACCTTTCCTAACCATGATTCCAAAGAATAATACTAATCTGACAGACTAGAAAGAGTTTTTACATCATAAATCCCTACTTACTGGCAGAGTAAGACTGCAGACTGTTTCTCTCCCATAAAATCCCCTTTTCTCTATTAGCCTGAAAATTAAGAATAGAAAATAAAATAATAGTGATGGAGGTGGTGCTAAATCAGTGCATGAGACTGGGGATACATCCAAAGGAGGGTGATCCTACAGAATAACGAATAATTTGGTGATGGGGCTCAAGGGTGCTACCTGGATCCCAGCACACAAGAAGTTAATGTGCCTGCCTGCCCAGCTCCTGGGGTGAATGTGCATGATGTCATTCCAGAATAACAATATTTTCTTCCCCTGTAGTTTGGCTCTGCTGGGGCAAGCAGTGCCTTCCCAGGTAAGGCTCTCCCCTCCCACACTTGCAGCCTGTTTCTCCATACAGGTCAGTGCAGCCCTCAAATCTCATCTGCACAAGGTGTCAAGTCCAGCTCTGGAGACATTTATTCCAAACCAGAAATGAGTATTCTTATTCCAAAATAAATACATCTGTAAATCTCCTGATTTCATAATGTTCACACAGTGGTGGGGAGAATGCAAGGTGAGCACCCCCTGATCAGCCTCCCTCCCTCCAGCTCAGTCCCATCATGAATAACAGTGGAGCTGAACCATACAGAGAAGATGATTTTTTCCCCCAAAGCCTTCATTTTAAAGGAACTGTTCCCAATTCTCTCCAGTAATTCCCCAGACGCGTCCTCTTTCCCCTGCTACACAGGAGTATTGCTCCAAACCATCCTTGAATGAAGTCAGCTCTGCTTTGCCTCTTGTTTGCTCTAACCCACACCACTTACAGACATTTTCAAAACTGGGAAACAATACAAAGCCACACTTTGTGTGATCATGCAGTACCCTGCAAACACAACTATTCATTAAAAAAAAATAGACTAGGCACTAGGACTGCCAGCTCCTGACTCTGCTGTGACACAGACACAATTTTTTTCCACCAGAGGATTTTTTTTTTTGCCATGAGACGCCGAACAAAAGTCACAAGCAGTTCCTGTGATCAAAAGAAATCCCTGTGAGAGTCTGTGGCAGCTTCACCCCGTCCCTTCATGCCAGCCACTGCTCATTTCCCTGAGCCCTCGCTCTGCTCTGCACTCTTGAGGAAGTCAGAGCAGATCCAGCACTGCACAGTAACGCACTGAGAACAAACGTGTTGTTTCTATCAGTGGAAAAGGAGTTTAACTATTCCTAGGCCACAGAAAGCTCAAATGCAATGCCAGGATTTGTTAATGCTTTGCCAATACCATCAGTGTGGATGTACCTGGCCTTGCTCTGGTGCTGATCAGTGGTGTAAATAAAAACGTTATTAATTTATAAAATGCCTTGCCTTTATTTAACAGATCAATTAAAGTCTGAATAAAATTATAACCATTAAAATAACCAGTATGTCATAAACTGTATGGAAACCTTCTCAATCTTAAGTTTGATTTTCTCTACAGGTCCCCATTTAACCACAGGGTCAGGGCAGGATTTCAGATGCAGAGCTGGGCCCCCTGTATCTGCTCCCTGGCACTGTCAGCACCTCCAAACACACCAAGTGTCTTCAGTCTGCTCCACAATCAGATACTGTGCAATAAATAATGAGCCACATAATTATAGTTTGAGTATTGAATCAGGCTGTGAAAGCTAGAAGTGTAGGAGGTGAGTTTTGTGAGGACAGAAACAGCATTTGCTGAATGTACTCGGGATAATTTCAGTCAAACCATGAACAAGAGGGCTTTGGGTAGAAAGATCTACAGAAAAATGCATCTCTGTTCTCTATGAGACTTGGCTATTTTTTCCACTAATTTGGGGCAAAACCACACTGACCTTTTCCATTAAAGAAAACAAAAGTGCATCTCCAAGGCAGTGGGAACCATGAAATCAGGAGCTGGAATACAACATTGTGGCTTCTTTTTAGAAAGCCAAAGAGCAGCTAGGAACCTCAAAGCCCCAGAAGAGCCAGGAATCCTGGACCACCATCCATACAGCTTGCTGATTTCCAGTGTAGGGATGTGGAAGGAAAAAGCCCTGATGTGGCAATCCCTGATGAGTGTTCCCTGCTGTTGTAAGCGCCCAGCTGACCTGCACCAAAGCCATAATTCTTGTAACACCAACTGCCCACTTCAGCCTTTCCTCTGCAGGAAACAAAGAGGCAGCTTGGGATCCAGTGCTCCCAACTTCTGGCTTCTCCCTGCCTTGGCAGATGCACAGCAAAGGAGGCAGGAGCCAAGGAGACCAGTGGCTCCGAGAGCCTCCCCAGGCAGCTGTGATAAAATCAGATAATTGGTAGGGAAAGGCAGATTCTCTTGTAACTTGGACAGCATCTGATCCATCAGTTTTCTTTAATGGAAAACTGTCCCTTGAGGGATTTGCATTGGCTCCAGTCATGAAGGCCACAGGGGTAACCATGAGCTTTACATCATGTTTGGGCGAATACTCCATCTCCGTGTCTTTCACAAGAGAAGAAATAAATCATTATTCAAATTTCACACATGGTGAAACTGAGGCACCAGGAGGTGCAGCACCCTGAGCAGTATTTACACATGCACTGGTCCAGCTGGGGCTGGCTGTCAGCTCTGCTGACCTCTGCTCTTTTAGCACAGGCTTCCATGTCATCACTGCACACAGTGGCAAAAGATCACAGATTCATCTTTCTCACCTCTTGAATCTGCAGCATCACTGTTCAAATATGGCTTCTATGAATATGTGTGGCTTCTATTCATAGATATGAATATTAAATATTCTGAACTTTTTATCTAAATGAAAGGATGCATTGCAAGGTGAGAGAAGAGTGAGCTTGATTCTTTGTCTGGAAAAGAATACAATTGTCTCAAGAAAATAGCCCTCATTGACTCACATGGAACAACTGGGAAGCCATTAATAGCTATTAGTTTGGTGATGAGAAGGCCCTGTTTAGTGAGGCTAAAGGATTAAAGAGGAAACAATTTGAATTCTGTCTCTCACAGCACACCCCCTCCAAAACCTCCTCCGCAGCCCGACCGCTGCCCGGCTGACTTTAAACTGCCAGCACTGACAAAAAGGGGTTGTTGCATCTTTTACAAACAGCCTTTTGTTTGCCGCTCTGACACCTGCGAAAAGCAAAATTGTTATTTTCTTGCTGCTTGTTGCTGGTTTGATGCCCGCTCTGGGGCCCTACATCAGAGGCAGCGCTCAGAACAGGTTGCAGGGGTCCGCTTGCGCGCTGTCTGCCGATGGTGCTGCCTGGAGGAAAACCATGGAAACGGAGTTTGACAGGCTCGAGGGGACCCGAGCTGCCAGAGCCGCTGCCTTTGAGCGCCTGATGAAGACATCACAGAGCAAACACAACGTTCAAACGCTGCCGGCTGCTTTGCATCACTTAGAATGCAAATCTCTTTGTTCTGCTCGGCCTTTGCGTTCGGTACGCCAAGGAATCTGTGCCGCGGCCGAAACACGGATTTGAGGACCTTTTTTTCCCTCCCAGAAAAAATAATAAATCATTTGTTGCGGTAGGGAGGTTTGTGTGGAGATGTACGTGTGAAACAGCCCTGGCTTTCTGCGGTTCCTGGGATTTCTGTGCACAAATTAAATGCCCACATTACAGAGGAGAGCAGGCTGGGCTGCTTTGTTGCTCCCTGTGCATGATTTGATTTGGATTCATTTACATGGCAACTTGCAGGGGTACGTTTTATGTCATCTTTATGTCATGGATCAAAAGGCAAAAGCGATTTGAGCAGCATGTCCCTTCCAACCCCTTCAAGCCACACAGATGGGGAAAACCCCAAACCCTCCCACCTCCTGAATTCCAGTTTTATAACTTTTAATGCTAAATTTGAGGAGCTGTGTGGTCAATAATTCCCCCTTCCCTTTGCAAGCAGCCTCTGTTTTAGCTGCAATTTCTGACTGCCTTGGTTAAGGTCAACATTTCTACACAATCTTTGCCTTGGTGCTCGGATGTGCCATGGGGCAGCCTGGAAGCTTTTGGTGCTGATTGGAGAAACCCTGGTGAACATCTGCAGAAGGACATAGCTGGTGAGTGAGACTTAAATGGGGATTTAGGTTAAGATCTTTCTGAAAATACAGCTGGAGGCCTTTTCTAGGCAGCTTCTCAGTAAGTTTTAGGGAGCTGGCCCCAGAAAGGAGCTCATGACTGGTCCCTGCCCAGGCAGGACTTGGCATTTTCATGGCCATACCCTGGGGTTGCCCCAGAATGAAGCTACTGCTTCCTGCCCAGATGTTCCTAATAAAGCTGGTGGCCATTGGGAATAATCCATAGAAAATGGCACCCTCGTTTTTAATAGGATCAGTTCTACAACTGGGAAGAGAGGATGGACACAAGGATAAAGACATTTCCAAGTCATGGCAAAGTCCTTTTTCCTTCCTTGCCACTGCCACAGTGGATATTGGTCTATGTCACCTGCTGGTCCATCAAAGTTAGGATCTTTCTACAAAGCTGGAGAAGAATGATCTGCCTAGACAAGGTTTTCCTGCTTCCAGTACTGCTCCCAAGCTGCTCTGAGCCTCTTTTCCAGCTACAGCCTGGGAAGGACCCACTTTACAGCACAGTTAGCTGTGCCTGCAGAAACTGTTATTTGTGGGTGAAATTAGTGTGCAGTTATTGGAAAAATATGGCTTCAAATCTCCATAGGAGTGTTGAGGAGATGTCACACTGTATTTTGGCAGTCACCAAGGAGATCCAGGTGCTCTCATTTCTCTCTGATTCCTATGCTCCTTTGGATTGTGCAAGTCTTTCTCCTTCTACACTCTTTTCCAACCTTTTTATTTTTTTTTTCAGGCTGACTCCTGGAAAGACCTTTCATTTTCCTATGGACTCATTGACTGAACTTTCCTGACTCAAATCCCTCTGCAGGACTTTGCAGAAATGACATCAAAATATCCCCATTTTGAGGCCACATGCTTTTCCTGCCCACTGATGTCCTTTGAGTTTGAATTACAGTGTTCACTTTTGACTGTGAGGCAAAGCTGGTGGTTTCCTGACTAACCCAAAGTCAGAAAAGAAGAATGAAAACCAGAAAAGCACCCCAGAATGTCTGAGCAGAAGACAATCAGATTTCTGTGTCAAAAAGATGGCAAAACTAAGGATGTGGGACTTGCATGAAAAATCTTCTAGATAGTTTTTTTTCTTCCTTTCCTTTCTCTCACAGTGGGACAAATTCCACTTTTATTTCAGTTCATCTGTAAAACATGAGGAACCAGCTGAGCATAGTGTTGGTTCAGAATGAGGGCAGCTGACAAGGGAAAGGTAAAAGGAACTTGTAACTGCTGCAGTTCTCTCCAAGAAATTATTGCAACATGAAAAAGAACCCCTCAAACTTCCAAAAGATAAAGAAAGGCATTAGGACATCATCTAACACTCCCTGACACAGAAGACTCCAAGGTATAATTATTAATGCATTAAGTCATTTGAATATAGGCCAAAACCTTCTGTTGTCTCAGGGTTTCTAGAGCTCATTGTCCTCTGGTGCTGGCTTAGGATGGGCTGCAAACAGGGAGGAGGCAGCTCCAAGAGTCAGGGAGCTGAGTTACTGATCAGAACCTGGGTAAGGGTGGAAAAGGAGGACATGAAAGGGCAGAAAAAGGTTGAGACACATTAGATGTCTGGGGTATTCTGGGGTGAATTTTAAGTTCCATATCTCATGTTAGGGACCACTGTGTGTTATCTCAATTCAGGGACTGTAATACCAAAAGAAAAAAGGCTGCATTTTGTACCCAAGGTACTTTCCAAACTCTCCTTCATCCTCAAAGAGCTTGGAAATTATTCACCAATGCAAGCTGTAAAACCTGGCTCACCTACAGCACATTGTCACCTCCCCAGGAGCATGAGAGGTGTGATGGCACCAGGCACTTCCCAGGGAACTGTCCCCACTCTGTGACACTGCTCAGGTGGAGCCTGAGTCCCACCAGTGGGACAGACCCCTCCCCTCAGACAGCAGCACTGATCAGAGAGTTTGGGACTCCCAGTGTGTTACAATTTGCAAGTCCACAGCCATTAGGCAGAGAGGGAGATTCAGAAACAGCCTAATTAGTTGCGTTTTCTTTGCTAACCCCAGTCAAAAACCAGTCAGACTGTGCTTTAGATTTGACATCCTATTAAATGCAGAACACAGGCCAATAGCTTTCATTTTCCCTTGTGATGCCACAGACTGTTGTTTTTATAGCTTGACAGAGAGACGTAATTAGGCCTCAAAAAGGACAAGTCTAGACTATTAGTTCCCCACAGAGGCTCCCTGGAAAATCAGAACCCACAATTATTCTCCACTTTCCCACTGAGGCAAATTTGCGGATATCTGCTCTCCTGCCTCAGATTTTCTGCTCACAGCCTTTAAGCCTGGAACTTCACTGTCCTTTCACTTGAAGGGCACAAGGGAAGACACAGGAAAGGAAGGTGCTGTGCTGGATTTTCCAAAGGGACAAGAACAAGTTAAGGACAATACATGGCCCTGCTAATGCTGTAGGTGTGGGTGCTTCTCAGTGCTGCAGCCTGAGTGGCAGAGAAATTTATTGCCATATTTCTCAACTTGCCTCGCTGCCCAACAAGATTTGGCTTCAGAAAAATGCACTTTACAACTTTTTACTTCAATTACATGTCAAATGAACCAGACACAAAGCAGCAATCTGTCTGTGATTCCTTTCCTAGTGTCAGAGCAGCTGTCATCAGAGCAAGGCTTTTAGTGACACTTCTCACTGAGACCCTTGCTCATTCTCCTCTCTGCTTCTGAGTTACCTGCAGCTTCAGTTTATTTTCTCAATCACCAGGAAGCAAATTCAGGCTCTGGCTACCACAGTCTCTCCCTCACAAGCAATTCCTGAGTGCTTTGGCAAGTGGTACACACCAGTTCCCCCTTGTTTAGTTTCCAGGGGCTTGGATGGTCCTGTTGAGCTGCAACCTTGGACACACTTTGATTCAAAGGAGCTCTCAGCCTCAATGTGAGCATGGGACACTGGTCCTTTGTTTTGGCAACAGCATCATATTTCAGTTGTATCTTGAGTGTATAATCCCCAGTAATCCTCAGCTCCTGGTCTGCCTAGCCAGCAGTCCCTGATTCTGTGTAAACCATCCTACATTGTCTTTACTGTATCACATATTACTGTTTTCAAGCCATTTCCTCAATATATCAGCATTGCATTGAATTCTATCTTCTAAAGTGTTACTCAACACATTTTCTGGGAATTTGACTCACAAGGAGCATCCTGTTCCCTCTTGCCACCTGTTTCCCACTGCAAACCTTGGTGCACAATCTGTTCCTGCCCCAGGGAAGTGCAGTGCAGGTTCCTTTTTGTTGTGCATTGCAGCATTTCCCTTTCCTCTGTGAGCTGTCATATTTACTTAAGACTACTTTGTTCTATGAATTCATGGAATCATAGGATCACAGAATTGTTTGGGTTGAAATAGACCTTAAAGATGACCTTGTTCCAACTGCCCTGCCATGGACACCTTCCACTAGACCAAGGCTGTTCCAAGCCCCATCCAACCTGGCCTCCAGCACTTCCAGGAATGGGACATCCAAAGCTTCTCTGGGCAAATCCCATACCACAGAAATAAGCAGAAATTTTGGGCAAAGCTTTTCTGCCTCTCAACAAATGCAGGAAAATGTTTTCCATTTCTAATAATCCAGGTTCATTCTTACTTCAGCCATAGGTTATCACACCCCTACTAGGCAGCAACAGAAACCTCAGCACTCCAGGGGTGTGCAGCTGCCAAATGTCCCCATTTTGGTGACACTGGCACCTTTCCTGGGCTGAAAGGGTCACAGAGAGCTGTGCAGATGCCAACTGCAGACCAGGGCCCTGTAAGCACTCAATTAGCCTGGCTGTGTAGGCTCAGCCTCTCGAGCACTCGGTGGAAGTAAAATGCTTACACAATCCCTCTGCCTACAAGGCCTTGAAATCTTTAGGGGGCCTGGCTTTGCTGCCTGGTTTTCCATTGACAGGCTGATAGAGACATCACAAATCTCTCCAAAGGCCAGTCACTAGGCTTCTTTCAACATCAAAGGGTGTCAATGTTCACTCTGCCTTAGAGCCTGAGGCGATATAAATCACACATGGATATGTGAACTGAGTGTTTGAGGTTAAATTCTCTCCGTATACACAAAAATTTCACCTTGGGTAAACTGATACCCTGGTGTTGTCTCCCCATCAACATCAAATATTTTCTGTAAATCGTAATATCCCAATGGAAAACAAAGTTTATAGGTGAAAGAAAAAATAAGAAAAGGAAGGATGAACTAGGGTGTTGTGGGAAGAGATGATTGACTCATTTTAAACATACATTGTAATTATATTGGGAAAAAAGTCAGTAAACTGATGGGATTTTGTTGGGCTCTTTCATTGCTCAGTGACATTAATTTTCCCTTGAACTGAGCCAAGCCTTTAGTCACAGGGACGTGCAACCTTCCCTGGATCATCTCTGGGCTGTTCCTTCCTAAAAGCTCTTGACCAGCTCAGGACTTCCCGTGGAGCAGCAGCTCCTCCCTCTCTCACTGATAACCCGTGGCAGGAGCTGGGCTGCCCATCAGCTGGACAAGGCAGAGCACCCAGGAGGTGCCTTTGGGAGAGCTGATTCGCCCTGACTGGCACAGTTGTGCCACCTCTGTGGGGAGCTTGTGCTATTATTATCAAAGCCTAATGTCAGGCTAAAAATGATTTACTACTCAGATAAACATCAGCCTCAAAGGTTGTGAGATTTTACAGGAGTAAGAGGTCAGCCATAGCTCAAGGCAGTCACAAGTTTCTTCATTATGAGGCAATATATAACACTCTAATCCAATAGAAAGTTGCCACAAAGTTTACTTTGTTTTTCTGACCTTTACTTAATTCTGCTGCACTGCATATGCTTTTATCCAATGGGCTACTATTACACATATACACTTCTATTATCACATTTGGACTCTTAGCTCACTCTATACAATTATATTACTACACTATAAAACCCTTCACTATCTTACTCAAAAGTTTCTTAATTACTTAAGAGACATTCTCATTTACAACTATAGAATCATAAATTTATAATTTTTTCTGCTTAATGTCTGTATACTTTTATTTTCACATCAATCCAAGCTTCTTCCAAGGCTGCAAATCAAACTCTCTAGTATCTGTGGAATTTTCTATCTTCCCATTTCCTACACTCTGCCACTTGCAAACAGGAGACAGGACGGCTGGGGCTGTCAGTAAATGACACTCTCAAGGAGAGCTCTGGTTTCTGTCTGGCTCCCTGGCAGAGCCCTGGCAGGAGCCTGGTGGCACTGCCACATCAGCACATTGGCACCGCTGCCACCTGGCCCTGCTTGCTCCCGGCAGCACCTCGAGGAGCCGCGCCAGCATCTTGCAGAACGCCCAACAAATCCCCCTGTGCCACGTCCCCCAGGAAAGCAATGGCCATTAAACTCGGGCTGTTGGCTACTCCACAGCCTTGCTGGGCTCCCTGCAGCTCATCTGAGCTCTCCACAGCCCGTTCCATCCTGGCTGGGCAGGGCAGGAGCAGATGGAGCTCGGCAGCCTCTGCCTCTCCCTCCGCGCTGCTCCGCGCACCAGAGGGGGATTCCTCCCTTGGGCAGCCACCCAGACAGCCCCCGAGGCTTTGCACTAAGCACAAACTACCTGCCTTAAACGGTGTGGGTTTAATGAGATTTTTTTATGACCTCTGCAGTAAATTGCCTGTGCAGGGTATTGTGCTGGAGCGAGCAACACCCGGCAGAATCCGCGGTAATTGCGGAGTGGCTGCCTCAGATCTCCGTGCCATCAGACAGGGGTTTTCATTTCATACATTAGCCACAATTTGCATATAATCATAGTCATAGTTGCATATAATCAGTACATCCCTTTGAATGTGAAGGGAAAAGGGGTGAGAGCTGCCCAGCACTGAGGAAATGCACGGAGTCGCTGTGGGTTTTATGGAGCTCCCCATCACTCCCAGCCTGCCAGGGGCTGCATTGCTACTCAAGTCACACACCCCTTAGCACAACCTCTGGATTAAGGCAGGGAAAATGTGTTTGCTTGTCCATTTCTGGAAGGTTTTAGTGAGCATTGGGTGGATTATACATCAGATTTTCCATTATTGCCGTTGCCCAAGATGCAACAACAGCATATTCCCAGCCATCCTAAAATGAATTCTAAAATCTTTTTTTCTGGAAAGCCATTTCATAGAGGTAATAACTCATCAAAGGGATGGGGGGAGCATCTCCCTGCTTTATCCACTGAAGCCCAAGCACATGCACCTCAGCATTACAGGTACCTCAGGAACAGTCATTTTTGCTCCTGGCTCCCTTCCTTCTCCCACCAAAACATCCTCCAGCTCCTCAGGACCATGTTTGTGTTCTGAGTGATGCCAAATGCACCCAGCAGTTTCCCTGTCTTCAGAAAGATTATACAGAAAGCAGATCAAAAAGTCAGAGATGATGGTCAGAAAAATATCCCTTTCACCTTATTTGAGGAGATACTCATCACCTCAACCCTCCAAAGCCAGCAACCACAGCCAGGGAAAAACTACATTCTGGCACACAGAATCCTTTTTTGGCACAACACTCTTAGAGGCAATATTTCAAGCTGTAGCTGGGTGGAATTGTGGTTCACCAGCAGCCTGAGTATTTACACCTCTGTGGTCTGTGCTCTTGGATGTTCACTCTGAGCACCTCCACACCTCAGTCCTGCCTTCAGCTTCTCACCCAGCAGAAGAGCAAGGCTTTTCCTGGGATTTAAAAAGCCCTCAAAGACCATCATGGGAATTTTAACTCATTTCTGCCCACTATTGTAAAATAATGACATGAAAAATCTTTACGTTTCAAATAGCATTTCTCTCTTTCTGGTTCTTTTTTTTAGCTGCAGTCTGCTGGGCTGCAGTCAGGGGATGATTATCTTGCAGAAGTTGTACCTTGCCCATTGATTCACTGGGCCCATCTCATGTCTAGCTGAAAATCTGCATAATGAGAAGAAAGCCATTTTCCTTGCGATCCGCTCTCCTTTTCAAAGCCCCTCACGTGCCAGGTTGTTGTTTTTTAATCACACAAAATGGTATATATTAATGAGGTCTGAAGTTACATAAAGATAGATCTAAAGCATAAAAACACTAATATGCCCTGTAGCATTCAGTGCTTTGAACACGGAATGGCATCTGTGTGAGAGTGTGATTGCAGGCAGCTATGGAAACCAGTGCCAAAAAATGAGGAAATGCTGAACAAGACGTGCAAGATTGGGAAAAAAAACCTGGGAATGAAGATATTCAATTTGCATTAAAAGGCCTAGCTCGCTAGCAGCCCAAATTGTGCAACTTTCTGCCTTTAAATGATTATTTTCTGGCATTCTGCTGGCAATGTGGAGATTGTCTTTTCCCTGGAAGAAAATTTCCTTCCCCCTGCAGCCCCCAACAGAAACAAAGGCCGAGCCAGTCCCAGGTCAGTTGTGGCTATTCCAAATAGGACAAGTTTTGCAACTGTGGAAAAGTGCAAGGTTTTCCCTCATCTTTGCATTAATCCTGAGCAATTTCCTTCTCATTTCCAGATGGTGCCAATTAAGAGTAAGAACCCCTGCCCTGACGGTTGTTAGCAAAACAAGCACAATCTGAAACTTTAATGAGGAAAACTAGAGCCACATCTTAGGCCCAAGAGAAGCCAAAATGAAAAGAACGACCACAGTTGGCAAACACTTGGGTGGCTGCATCTGAAATTCTAAAATGCTGGAGGTTTTCTTACCACGTTTTAAAATCATAAAATGCTGGATTTTAATTTTCATACTCAGGACTGCCTTCTACTCAGCTCAGTTCAGTGGGATTATTTTGAGTCTTAAAGATAATCATTTGGATAAACTATTCTAATCAGTGACTGGGGCAGGAACATCGGGGCATGGGTAATTCATAATAGAAGACATATTTTTCTAATATATTTTTCTAATATATTTTTGAGATGATTTTATTAATCAGTAGGTAATTAGAATAGCATTCATGCTTTCCAAAAAAACATATCAGATAGTCCTGGTTAGAAGAGATCACCATTGAGACATGGCTAAAACTACCAGCTGGAAATGGAAGCTACCATTGAACTCTGACTGCAAACCAGATTCACAGGGTTTATGTCATGGGGAGGAAATTAACAATTTTCACCAATTACCTGGGGATATAATTGATGATCTGTCACTTGTAAACCTCACCTTGAGTGTGAACATCACCACAGAGCATCCTCTACCACAGCTGTGCACAACTTTTCTCAATTCACAGATTTCTCTGCTTTGGGTGGTGGAACGGGGATGGGAGCTCCTACAGCAAATCAAGGGAGGTAAATGGGAAAGATCCTTTGGCTTAGGAGAAACCCTGGGGTTTTGTCCAGACACCAGGAAAGTCCCTGCCTTTCAGTTTAGAAAGCAGATTAACACCATACACAGGGATTTCTGAGCCAGCAAGCTGAGCTGTGCTTCATACTGCAATCAAAAAAATTAGAGGCAGCAAAAGGTTACATCATCCAGGTCTTAATCCAGAGTACACGTACTAAAAACGTGGCACACAGTTAAATGCTTTGCTAGGTCAGAGACCTAATTTGCTCCCTGTCAGTAGGGCTGCTCTCTATCAGGGAGCTCTATGGATGGTGTTTGGGCTAATTACACTCTGCTCCTGGCCACTGCAAGAGCAAAACCCAAGGCATGAATCCTCTGGCACTTCCAAGTGCTGTCAGCACTTTGCAGATAACAACAGATGATAATAGCCACGTTTGTGCTTGAGGTCTGTGCTCAGGGTGGCTTCAGGGGTGATCAGATGTGGCAGAGAGATTTCCAAGCCAGTCAGGACAGAAAGATGCCCCAGATACAAATCTGGACACAGAGTTATTTTTGCGCACTTTCTTACCTTGCCTACATTTTCAATTCAAATGTTCAATTCAAACATTTCTGTGGACCATACCTCCTCAAACATTGCACTTTAGATGCTGAACTGTGCCATTGCTGGGTCTGATTTTAGGCTGGCAAAGTACATTTGCCCTTGCATAACCAACTTGCATTAACAATTAGCTCATTTGCAAGCACCTGCACAGTGGATGATGATCTTTTAGGTGCTCTCCTGCCCCTGGATTCACCCACTTCTTTCAGGTGACTTGTGAGAAGGTGACTGTCTTGCCCCTCTGTGTGCAGTGCCCAATTCCACTCCCCTCACAAATAACATCAATAATGACCCAATGCTCATTGCACCTGAAAACCTGACACATCACTGGGCATATATTTTGGGCATGGAATACCCCAACTGGTTTCCTGACAGTACTGCCACTTTGTTTTCTGAGATTCAGGCTCATTTTTAAACTCAGTTGAAACATGCCCTATTCCACCATGCAAGGAAGAAACTTCACTCACCTAAGTTATTGTAATATCTTAAAGACCAGTAGCATCTGGTTGGGATCAATGACAGTTTGGTGGCTCATCTGCATTTCCTTCAGTCTCTCTGAGCTGTTCACAGCCTGTCACGGTGCTGCCTGGCTGGGCCAGGGCTGCAAACACTAGATGGCACTTTGCAGCAAGGAAGGTTAGGAGTTTATGCAAGTAAATGCAGACCTCATTTACTGCCCTCATTCACAGGGCAAGGTATTTTGCTCAGTGTCCTCACCACCTCCTGGTTCTAATCCACTGAGAAAAAACTGATCAGTTCCCAGAGAAATTCTCAGTTTCATCAAAGGATCGCTCCTTGCTGGTGATATAAATTTTTAATGATGAGGTCTATCTTATATTAATGTCAAACTTTGCATTTTGTCTCAAGTTGGAGCATGTGCAAGGAGCATCTCTATGATAATGGCCTGGCCAGATACTCCAAAAGTTCCAAATCTTCCTCCTGATGAAAAGACAAAACCAGCCCCAGTAATGACCTTGTTGCCATTTACCAAATGCATCATTAGGAAATGAAGGCACTGCTTCAGGTTTAGGGGCTCCTCCTGCCTCTCATACCATGTCTGGCACCCCTTGGATCATTTCAAGGGTCAGATGTTGCCCTTGGATTGTGCCTGGAATTTTCTGGCCCAAGGGGAGCTGAGTGACTCTGTGTTACAGCCACACTGCAACAGAGCAGAGAGAAAATGCTCCAGCCTGGCAGAATGGGCTCCTCCTGGAACAGTGCCAGGGAGGCATGCAGGTACCTCAGCCTCTCCTCTGGGTTGGCTGAGGACAAGGAGCTGCCCTTTCCCTGCTGCCACCTGGGCCATCATCCATGTCAGCGTGGCTCCTTTTATTCACCCCTGTGGCTACACTGGAATAGAAACCCACAGCAGCCTCAGCCTGCCTTGCAGAGCAGGTACGTGAGCGTGCTCTGGGCCATCCTCTTCCTCTCCTGGAAGCTGAGGTTTCACCCCGGCCTCTCCCAAGCCTGGCCTCCAGGCTGTGCCCAGCCCAGCAGGGCAGCAAAGTGGGCAGAGGCCACAGTAAACAACTCACTGCTCATTCACTGCAAGGGTAAAGGGACACCCATTACGTGGCAAACACGATGTGTGGAAGGTTTAAGGCTGCCCTCAAGACATATGAGGAGCTGTAAATGCCCACTCTGCCAGCTCTGGGTCCCTCTGCAGGGCCAGGCTGCAGTGCCACAGCCGTGGCAGGACAGAAAAGGCAGAGGTGACAGCGCTGGCCCTGCAGCCAGAGGGCAGAGAGGCTCTGTGTGTCCATGTGCAGGGTACAAACAGCGCACCATGGAGCCAGTGCTGCTCTTCACCTCCTCCAGACATCTCCCACTAGTGCCACTTCACCTGTTCTGGAAATCTTCTTGGTTCCTTTTATAGCTATTATTCCTTCATCCTTTTGACTGTCAACTGTTGCTACTCCCTTAGAGGAGCAGTGCTCCTGCCCAGCCTGATCTTTCCCAAGGTCTTTCTCAGCTACTTTCAAAACAGACAATGCACTTCCCACCTTTTGTAGCTTTATCCCTCTCTTTCAAATTAAAGATTTCTACACGTTTGAAGTCATCACCTGGATTTTTTTTTTTTTTTGGTCCTCTCATCCTTTACTATCTCCCCACCAAGGGCAGTGTTTCATTGCTTGGAAGTATTTCTTCCTCCTTTAGGTCACTCTACTAGATCCTCTTTTTTCCCACAACCAGCCAGAGAAGCAACTTGCTTTTCCCCAAAGTCTCAGCTATGTGGTTCCTGAACTAACCAAGCTGCTGGAAGAGCTGATGATGCATCTGCATAGTT
Organism: Ammospiza caudacuta; assembly: GCF_027887145.1. Classification (NCBI taxonomy): domain Eukaryota; kingdom Metazoa; phylum Chordata; class Aves; order Passeriformes; family Passerellidae; genus Ammospiza; species Ammospiza caudacuta. Next base: position 24,318,364 of record NC_080602.1, read on the forward strand.
TCCCTTATTCCAAAAGGAACTGGATGATTCTCAAAACCAGTTCAAATTTCCCATCCTACCACAAATATTGTCTTTTCCTAACTCAGCTGAAGTCACATTACTCTCTCTCTTGCTTTGGCCTGCTTTGACATCAGTTTCCATCTCTGCAGACAAACTCCAGGCACGTTCAATAGGATTTTTGTCTAAGGACTGAATAGACATCGTGAAGTTGTACCTCAGCCTCACAGCCATGGTTAAACAGCACCAGTAACTACCAACACTGCTGCTGGGTGGCTCCACCACCAACGGCAGAGACAATGAAACAGAGAGAGAGAACAACAGAAGGGCACTGGCCTGGAGCCCACTGGGGCCAGACAGCAGCAGGACCAGACCAGCACGGACCAGCCTGGACAATCAACTGGGACAGAGCAAAACTCCCACTCTTGGTCCCTCCTTGGGAGCATGCCACAGAGCTGGAGGCTGGTCCAGGGCCTCCTGGCTCTTGCTGACACTTAATGCTCATCACCCCCATCCCACACCGAGCCTCATCCTGCCCAGCCCCAGCTTAAAAACCCCTCCAAGCCAACCAATCAACCAGCCAAACAACAACACATCGCAGCATTCTCCTCCACTCTTTCTCATCGGACTACAAGCCCTACTAATCTAATAAAGATGCTTCAGTCTCCTTTCAGTTCAGGAGAATTCCCCCCATTGTTCCCACAGAAATCTCTCGGGATGTACTGCCAAGAGCGCGCGTTTGCTGTCGCGTTCCAAGTTGCTCGAAATAACAAAGAATTATCCTCACAATTAAGATCAGGCTGTACAGTTTAGATACGTGCCTTAAAAGAGTTATTATTCTCTGCCAGAGATGTATTGTTCTTCCCCATTTAATTTTATTTACTTTTATAGTGGATGCAACAGTTATGCTGTCATTTATCGGAGGAGAAGGAAGCAGCAGCTGCAGAGCTGTGTATGTAAAATAAACACAATGTGTATGAAACTATCAGAAGCTCAGACTTCAAGGAGGAGAGGGGGAGGATTGCTTTTAATAAGATCTCATGTCAGTAAAGTTGTGAGATGGAATGGCAGGGTCATATCCTATTAAAAATAAGAGTGGGAACAAATTCTCTTATTTAATGGAACAGCAGTGCGAGCTGCGTGCGTACAGACAGAGGCCTTAATTTAAAAAGTAAAAAGCAATTTGGTCATTCATGTTCAGACTTCGGGCACTCCGCAGAGCATGCTGAAAGCACTCCTTTCTTTTTAACCCTTTGGCTGCAAGACCTGTACAGCATGGGGGAGACAAAGCCAGGCTGTATTTATGCTTTGAACAGGACTTTTTTTCTCCCCATGGTGCTGTGCAGGCAGCTGGCTGAGCCCAGGAAAGGAAGGTGGGAGGCACGAGTCCTGCTCCCAGCTCTGATGCTGCTGGCTGTGCTAGCCTGGGTGAATCATTTCACCCCCCCATCAGCACAAACACAGATGCTGATGCTATCAAAGGCTGCTAGTTGTTTGTTTATTTGTCTGTATCAAGCCAGTGACTGGGAAGCCCCAAGCATGAGAACACCAGGAGCAGAGTGAGCCAAGTGCAGTTGTATTCACCAACACAACGTCGCGACTCAAATCTGCCCCATTCCTCACACACAAGATGCCTGAAGTGCTCCAAGGAAATATTGGCACAGTGAAATAAAGGCCAGTTCTAAGGCCAGCAGAGGCAAGCACAGACAGATTTGGTGGTCAGACTCCCACAGAAAAAGGGGGCAGTGGTTCATAAGTGCATCTCACACCGTGTGTCAGAACCAGGGGCACCAGGACCACAAAATCAAGTTAGATCATCCTTAAATCTCAGGTGTTTTATAATAAAGCTGAGCATATTTTTTAATAGAGCTAGATCACCCAGAGGTGATAACAGCAATCCCACAGTCACTCCTGTGGTGTAACAGTGTGCTCCAGCAGCACACAGAGCTGCACGAGCTCTGGATGACTCCAAAACAACCAGCCCTGGTGGTATTTCCCAAACATGCTTGCACACACACACAGCTCTGTTGCAGGCATTATTTCAGTAATAGCATAATTGTGCAAAATATGTAAGCATTTTCTGTAATTGTATAATCAGCATGTAATTACATAGAGGAGAAAACATAAACATTTATTAAACAGGTGAATGCATTTATTATTCAAATATAAATTTCAGTGGTAACTGAAACTGAGCCAGTCTGTACCTGTGCGTGTAATTAATAGAGGATTGGAATTAAATACTTGGTGTTTGTATAAATACCTGATACACCTGAGGCCACCTTTGGAGAAAGGCTAAGGGATGGCAGTGACAGCACATGATCATCAGAAGATGGCAGAGGTGCAGCTGCATGAGAAGCTTGGCTCGAGGGAGTTTGAGGAATCTCTCTCTCCCCTGCTGAGAAATGAGCAGCAGTAACAAAAGGAAATAGCTGGAGCTTCTGCGGTGCAGCTGCAGGCTGAGCCCTCCTGGTGCAAAGAGACCACAATGTCTGGCTCTAGAGATTATGAAATCTCTGTCTGGACCTCTTAGACCCAACAACCTGACCTGATAAAAAGCAGTACAGAAATTCTGAAGGAAATGCTGTTAGATCTTTGACCTCCTTTCGCTCCTGCTTCTCCTGACGTCAGCTCCAGTCGGCCACTGGAGGCAGAATTAGGCCTCTAGGGTTTTCTGTCTCATCTAGAAGAGCCATATTCCACAAAAACAAACCCATCAGCCCAAGCACCTTCAAAAAGAAGTATTTTATTATATGGAACAGCTCAGGGATTCAGCCTTCACCGAGGACTGTGCTTCGATCACAGATGGGATCTTGGGAACTGCACTAAATCACAGATGGTATATTTCTTCCTATAATTCACAAAATGGGCTATTTCCACTGCTTGCTGGGTTTTTTTTCCCTTCTCTGATTTTTATATTTTGCACATGGCAATTGCAAACATGGCTACAATTTTTTAAAAGGGCCCTTGAAAACATTTTATTTTAATGATGCCTGTAATCTTTTCCTGTTCAGTAAATCTAACACCAAAATATCAATCTTTTCACAAATTAAAACATACTTAATTTTAATAGGATTGCATTTATGCTTTATATGCCTTGCTTATTTATCTTCTGTGCCATTTCAGTTTTCTTGGATAAGCTCAACATTCCCTTGTTATCTCCTGAAATACTGCACCAGGCACAAGTTACTGCCTAGACTGAGACAGAGCAGCTCCTGCTGCTGCCCACTCTCAGGCCACAGGCAGCTGGGGATCCCACACTCCTACTCCTTACAGCCTGTGATATCTTAATGCTGACCCAGGGCCAGCTAAAGACAGCAGCACTGCCCAATTTCACCCCATCCCTTCTTGTGCTTGGCTGGAGTGATGGATTTCAGCACTTCCTAAAATCCCTGTGCAGTCAGGAAGGAGGGAAGGGGAAGAAGGGAGAAAGGAGCATCCCTGGCACATCACATTCTTTGGAGAAGCCTCCCCCTCTCTCTGTTGTCTATGCAGGGAGCCTAAGGCAGGCAGGTACTTCACCAAAGTTGGAAAAGGGAAAGGAATTTGGACATCCTCCAAACAACTTAGTCTTAAAAAACAACAGATGGAAACAGAGAGATATGGGGGTCCATGAGCAGTCAATGGCATTGTGATAGGAGTTTGCATAATACATGCCCAGCTCTGCACATCACTGCATCTCCTCTTTCTAGATGCTAAGTGACAGCAAAAAAAAAGCCAAAATTACATCTAATACTTCCCTGAAATTGCTTCATTGCTTTTCCACGTAAACTGCTGCTATAGCTTTATTTGTTTGCTGGTAGGAGATGAGGACAGCTGATGCAATCTGAGCAAGAGAAAAGGCAGCTATGAGTAAACCTTTCTGTTCAGCCACTATCAAAAAAGATGTAGAGCTTCACATGTTAATATCAGTACAGTAACAACTGGGCTCCTAGCAGCATCACATTGAGATCCAATCTCTGAGGATCCTCTTCTATACCCATTTAACTTCTCCACCTCATTTGCTATCACAAGATGCTCAAATGCTGTTGTCATTTTGTTTCTGGTTTGTATTTACTGATGTTATCAAATATTACACTTCAGTGGAGGGTAATCTAGAGAGCATTGAATGCCCTCTTCAGTACTGAGCTGCTCAAACACCTATGTGCCAGCCATGAAGCTGAACAGCAAATCAAACCAAGATTCCATGCAAGGCAAGCCCAAGCTTTCTGAATCAGCCTTTTCAGGAGTATTTTTAATTCACACTAAACCAGGATTTAACAATCCTTCAGCACTGGTAAGAGATCAGGATGGCAAGGACAGCTAATCACACTCTGGCTGAGGAGGTTTGTGAGCTCTAGAGTGTCTTGTGCCATCTTGCTGACCCTCAGGGAATGCCCCAACAATCCCCTGTGGTCACACATCCTGATTTTGACCCACACAGGAGCAGCTCCAAATCCCACTCCCAAATCAACACTTGCCCCTCAGATACGATCACACTTATTGGTATGATTTAATTGTGCAAAATTCACAAGCTCACTTCAAATCCCCGCCAATGCTCTCAGTGCGTCTCGGTGGGAGTTCCCTACTGCATTTTTTAGGGGAAAATTCATGTCTAACACAAGAGAGGAATGAGGCCATCTCAGATCCTGCAGCACCCACCCACACAAACAACAGACAAAAACCAACATGGTCCCCCCACAGAGGTTGGAGCAAAGACCCAGTGACCCATCTGTGATGGCTCCAGTGCTGCTGGCAGGAAAATCCACAGCCAGCTCCTGAGATGGTCTCCTGCTTTCTCTCTATCAGAATTAGAGACTTCTTGGAGTAGGAGCTGCTTCTGGAAAACCATGTTTTGTGGTTAGGAGGTCATCTTCTCTTCCCCCTCCTTTGCTCCTCATTTAACATATTTCTGTTGTTGGCCTCAGAATTTTCTCACAGCCTTCCATGGCTTATTCCACTGTTTAAATACACATGGAATGAACTAACATTTATTTGTGAGAGGTTTTTTTGGATTTCATTGTATCCTGCTAAAGTGTCCACTTTTCCCAGCGTTCCTCAGATAGAAGTGGTGCTGGATCTGGTTGCCTTTTGGCTAACAAGGTGAGGAAAAACAGGAAGGTGGCCAGGCATCTCCATATTCTACAGATCCAAGAGGATAAGTTGCTAGTGAAAAGTGGTGTGTGAAGGGTATTCTTGTGACTGAACTGAAATCTGCCCACAAGGGAGCTCCACAGCTGGAGTGGATGCTGCTCTCAGAATTTAATGCCCAAACCCTCTCCCATTCAGCCTTTATGAGGGTGAAGTGGTTATGAGCCTAAATGTTTTAGATGCAGTGAGTTTGTAGTCATGCCACACATGATTTAGGGAATAACTGATGCAAGGCAAAAAGATGGCAGAGCTCTGGGATCTAACAGCTGTGCAAACAGGCTAGAGAATTTAAAATTCAGGAAGCTGTATCTCCAGGAAAGCATTTAAAGAAAAAAAAAATCCCTAGTGCCACATCTGGTGGCATCAAATTGTCATTATGACATGGTATTTAAGATGATTTAATGGGTTTATTGCTGAGTAAGAACCTTGGAGTTTGCTTAAACTACTGTGCATTAAAAGGATGTAACTCTTTAAATGATATTCTGACAAAGTACTGCCTAAAGAGTTCATTATGCTCGAGGAACTCACTTGTATGTCATCAGCACGTGTGTGTGTGGAAATGAGGAGATCAGTAGACAGAAATTTGATGGGGAGCTGCACATCTCCACACACATGTATTCCATGATGCTCTACACAGCCTCACAGGGTTGTGAGAGATACCTTGAAAAATTCATTCACCTCTCTCTGCCTCTACCTCCTACACTCCATACATCCATACAGCAGGCAAGACTTCTGTCCACCTTAATTACTTCTCCACTTAGGGCACTGAATCAATGGGTGGTTTTGAAACAAAGGATTCAGCTACTAAAAACAGCCTGGGAAAGTGCCTGGGAAAGGTTACTGATTACAGACAGCTTCTAAGAAAAGGTGTCCAGAAAAAGAAAAGGTATCTCTGTTCTTGCTGAATATTTTTTTATGTGACTTAGCGTTTCTCTCACCTTTAGTTCCCAGAACAGTTCTCATGTCCTCTGAATGTTCTGACTTCTTATCTCAAACCCTTTCAGCTTGTTGATTTTAAATTCAATCTGGTTAATTCAAATTCAGGGCACGTTGCTCTTGAAGTCTTTCACCATTTCTGATTGCACAGAACGGGGCTGTTCATGCTGTGGGGTTTTGCCAGCCAGGAAGGGTGCAAACTTCCTTTTACACCTTTTTCTTTTATATTAGATTGATACAACACGTCCTGGGCCAGTCAGGCAATCTTGTGTTGGGTGTCTCTCACTGGCGGTTCTCTCTCCACTCAATCACAGAGCCATAGAATGGTTTGGCTTCAATCCTTGGGCAGATCTTGCTCCAACCCCCCTGCCATGGTCAGGGAACCGTCCACCATCCCACGGTGCCCCAAGCTCTGTCCAGCCTGGCCTTGGGCCCTTCCAGGGATGAGGCAGCCACAGCTTCTCTGGGCACCCTGTTCAGATGCCTTAAGTGAACAATGAGCACCACCACCTGTGAAATTGTATGATGGAGCACATTTGTCCAACCAGACAAATTCTTGACTAATTCCATCATGTCACCACAACCTTTTCCGTCATCTGGGGCAATTTTCCACCGTTCATGCATTTGCCTCTTTGCACATGAGTAAACTGTCAAAGCACACTTCTGCCTCTGGTACTCAACCACATGTGCATGGAACCGGGAAACAAAATATGCTCTGTTCCAGGCTGAATTTGCTCTTTAGACAGAAGTGGCCCAACCACAGTGAGATTAGAGCTCTGCAGGGACCTGCCTATGCTGCTGAGGAAGAGATGGGTCTGCTGCAAGGGGGCTTCTGCTACTGATCATCCCTGTGATCCCCCAACAGCTCAGGGCTCACTATTACCAACAATCTGCCTGTAACACTCGGCTACCTGTTCACAATCTGCCTCTAATTTTCATGTATCTATAACAACTTATATTTATTTTTTTTTCTTTTTTTTCCCTACCAAAATCCACCCCTTCCAAAGCAGGAGGGAAGCTGAAGTTTATTCCTTCTGAAAGCAAGTCAGTTTCAATTCAAAATCAGAAGGGGTCTTCAACAGTCAAAGGGACTTTTTTCCTTCTTTTTTTTTTTTTTTAGAAGGGTTTGATAGTGAATAATTGGAAGAGGGAAAAAAATCACCTCAGGTTGTATATTGCCACTTCCTCTTGCATCGTGGTTAATGCAAACCTTTGATTAGCCTGCTGAAGAGACCACACATTCAATAATTTGAAGCAAAAGGTTAATGGTGTTATTACAACTATTATCCCTTTTAAAATCATTATCCTCTTGTTTTTTATGTCTATATTACCTTCACCTTTCCATGAACCCACTTTACCAGCTGTTTCCCTCCGTCATAAAGTTTGCTGAACATCATCCTAGGAATAGGATAAATGCCATGTTTTATCAATCAAGCCTAAGGGAATTCTCAGCTTCTCATAACCCAAACTGTAAAGGGAGATTATTACAAAGTTTCTATTTTGATTTTTAAATTGGCCATGAGTGAAATACATGCTTAATGTCAAGGTGCACAATGTTGCAGTTATGACACCATTTTTCTTGGGAAGTTTTACACAGCAGCCAAGTATGACAGCTGAAGACTTAGAAGCAACTAATCAATTATCATTAATTTTAAATAGGTTCTTCACTTGAAGGACAAACAGTCTCTAGCAGAATACACAGAAAGACTAAAAGATAATGAAAACATGATGGAGGTGATAAGCATCCCCATTTCTAAAGCATCTTCCCAACTCAGCACCAAAATACTACTGACTTTCAGGCAGAGTTTTATCCCTCAAAGTAGAAAATGTGAAATAACTTCCTAAAAGTTTCAGAGAGAGATTGGTTTCTAAATCAATTGGTGTCTCAAATTTATCTAAAAATCCTCCTTTTTTCTCCAGAGACACTAAGAGGATCCAGATTGCCCAACTTCAGTCACCTCAAGTCAGTTGCTCCCTCAGCATTTGAATTAGATCTTTGGTCTCAGTGATTAATTTCCTGGTGCAGCTGCTTTAAAGTTATCTCCTGTCATATCCATTTCCCCATTTTTTCAGATCCTGTGGACACCAACAGTCAGCATCCCCATGAGTTACACAGAGAGCCCAAGTTGGAACACTGGGCCTGGAAGAACTTGTATAAAGAGAAGAAATTTCCAGTGAACCTAATTAAGTTTAAAAAATGAAGTGTGGAGGGAAATTAAAGGCCTTAAAACAATCAAATTTTCTAAGTGCTCAGGCTTCATTATGCCAAATAAAATTATCACACTCTTCCTGGAATTTGAAAAGAATCTGTTAATGATAATGCCTCTACATGAAAATACATTCCTTGCAGAATGGCAACAGTGCAGCATTTACTGAGCTCTTAGTAAAATAAATGAAGAGCTCTGTGATTGTGTCCTTTGAACACGGGAAAATACAGGTAGCGCATACTAATGTTTTCCAACAATAGTGTCAATCAGAGAAAAGCTGTGATCTCTGCAGATATTTAAGCAGAACAAAATGTAGGCTCTGCCTATGCCATTTTTATAATCATGGAGGCACAGCAGAAGTTAATGCCTGCATAACTTAGAGCATCAGTGGCAGCACAAGTGAGACTTTTTTTTTAAATTTGGAACATTTTTGCTCCCAGCTTCTGAGTAGTAATTCGTGATGAAGAAAGAGGAAAATTTCCCACGTGAAAGATGTAATAAGAAGCAAATTCCTACTACAAAAGTGCTGTGATTGACATGGTCTTGTCATTATAGCACACCAGAAGATTATTTTCAATGATAATGACAAGAGGATGTGTAATGTTATTCTGATACAAGAAAAGCTTGTGTACATTCATTGATCCAAAGAATTCTAATTCACCCTGTAGAGGAAGATAAGAATCACAGCAGCAGGCAGTTAAAAGTCCATCTAGCCCCATATCCTGACTCTGACAATACTAATATTTCATATTTCAGAAAAAGAAACTGTAGGAATAGCTGCTTCATTGTGTGCATATCTAAAAATGAACAGTATTAATGGTGCCTTCTTATCTCAGGCTTTTCACAGCCAGATGACCACTGGTGGCTTCCACAACAGTTACCATGGCAAGTGGGTTTGATGTGAGGTCCAGTATGTGAATGCATTTGTACAACTTCCATAACATCACCCCTTTCTCTCTTAATATCCCACAATCTGACATCAGGCTGGAGCACCTGACAACACACAGATCGTAAGGACAGAATATCACACCATGATTCTACATCTCAAATCATGCTGAAATAGCAGCAAAAGCTGAATAACCCTGTTCCAAGTAAAAGCACACATTCCCAATAGCAAAGCTCTACTGTGATCCTAGGCTGCTCCCTGTCCTGCCCATCACTTGTGTTATCTCAGGCTGCTGACTCCACTTTCCATCCATTGTAGCTCTTCCTCTACATTCCCTTTTGGCATAAAGCATCCCATTATCTCCATTTTCTGCTGAGGTAATTCCTTTCCTAAGCCTGGGCAACAACAGCAGCCCAGATTGTGAAAAAATAAAAGGCTTCATGTGGAGCACCTCTGCATCTGCAGTTGCTGTGCTGCTGAGCCATGTCACAAAGGTGATGGCTGCACCCACGTGCTTCCAGTAAATATCTCCCTTGGAGCAATCTCTACAGACATTCTGGCCATGCCACCTGGGTTTTCTCAGGGTTATGATCCACGTCAGTGCTTGGTGTGAACTCCTCAGGCTGAAGTGGCACCACAAGGCTCACATTCCTGCTTACAGGAATGCTCTGCCAAAAGGTGAGTTCAGATCCAGGCATGCATTTCCCTTCAGTGTGAGGTTTCCTGGTATGAGATTCAGGTTCATCATAAGTTCAGGTTTTTTCAGTTTAATTTTTTTTTCAAAAATGCACTTCACAAAGACCTCAAACCCTCAAATTACAGCCAATACAAGGAACCAGCTAAAGCAGCACATAACTAAGAACCCAAACGAGTCTGTTAATACCCCTTTCCTTCTCTGGCTTCATTCCCTTGAGCTGGAACACCAAACCACCATCCACACATGAATAATGCAGCTGCTGTTTAAGAGTTGATTCAACAACAGGAATTTGTATCCTCTCTCCATGTCAGATATTTATAGGAATTTTCCTGACCACCTTGCTTTGAAGTCACTGAAATGCAGAGGGGTACACGATACAATTGTAGGAAGCTCATCCTCCAGAGGGCCACTCTAATTGTGAGGGAGCCACAACCCCAATAAATCTTTCTGTCCCCAGGGAACAGCAGGATGAAGAGATGTTCTAACCACATCCATTATTTTCTCTACTCATACTCCTTGCAAAACCTATAGCAGCTGTAAACATCCAAAACCACCCTGGAGCAGTCCTCTGCTGCCCAGCTGAGTGCTGGATTTAGATCACTTTTATATGCAGGAACGAGCTGTAACAGATCCTGCACTCTGAATCACTATATAAATATTTAAGTAAACAACAGGTCACTACTCAAGTGTTTTCTTTACCAGCTCATGAAACAACACCATGGTCCATCACGTGCTGGGATGCAATCCTGGTGCACTGGCACATTTATCCTGTGGGCCTGCTTGGTGCTGCCAACTCATGAGGTGACAGAGAAGGTCCTGGCTCTGCAGAAAGGACCCTCTGCAGCTTGCCCCACCACCTTTCCCTCAGCCCAGCCCCCTGAGGGATGGGACACACCTATCTCACCCTTGGGAGGCAAGGATGGGATGTGTGGCAGCTGTGTGAGCCCATGAGTCAGTGCACGAGCCTTGATGGTTTGGTTCTCTGTCATCAGCCTCGTGCAATCTACTCTGTCCTTCCTCTGCCTCAGATTTCTACGTGGGCTCCCCTACTCCCATTTGTGATTTTCCATTTTCCAGACAGAACCTTGAACTCAGGTTGATCTTCTGGCCTTCAAGGCAATTGTGTTTTGTTGGACTGGGCTGTGTGAACTAACACCTGCCCAGATAAAGCCCTCAGATTACTGAGCAAGTACCTCAGAATTTGCTTTTCTCAATGTAAATACAGTACAACCCTTAAAAGCATCCATCCTGCTGCTTTACACACTGGCTGTAGTGACATATCAGACTTGCTGGGCAGCATCACTTAGAAAAGCATCTCTGGCTGCTCTCAATCTCCTCTCTGTAAATGTCACTTAATTGTCTAAGAAAAATTTGGCTGACCTTTCAATTCCTGGTAATGGGATAAAAGCAATAAAAGACTGTCCATGACAGCAAGTGTCACCAGCACCCATTTGTCGCCTTCTGGTGCTGACTGGGAGGCCAGGAGAATCCATGCTCCTCTCAGGGCTGCAGTTCTGGCACAGTGCTGATAAAGGAACTCATTGGTAAAAGGCCAGGAACTAAGGAAAGAAAGGAATTGTCTCTCATGCCTCCCTGTCCTGACTCCATAAACAAGTCCAGAACGAGGATTTCTGGGTATCTGGGAACACAAAAGGCCTTGTATTCTGAGGGCTTTTGTGGAACTCCAGAGTCTGTAATATCTGCTTTCAGGGGTAAACATTGCTCTCAGCCAACTGCTTCCTAATATCTGCCACAGCCACTGAGATAGCTGAAATTCTTTGCAGATAAAGGATGAGGTAAATGGACAAATCCCCCCTCCCATGCAAAAATAAGTCCGGATTTGCATACTGCTCACCCACACACATCCTGGCTCGTGGCCCTTCCACTGAATTCAGCTGCAGCTCAGGCACTGGGGTTTTGCCCCTTGTGTTTGGTACTGGCTAAGAAAGATGCTTGAATGGATGCTAAAGCACAACAATCTCAAGTAAGAACTGCAATTTGTAAATTAGCTGTTAGCAGCTCTCATAAACACTTCCCCAAGTCCTCTTCCAGTAGCAGAAATAGCTCTTCAGTCTCTAAACTGCCAGGCTACTAAGAACAGAAAGGCTTAGTTGGCAAACTCCTGGTGCCTGACTCATGATGCAGAGCTGTGCCTCAGCTCCCCTCAAGCAGGAAGAAGACACCAAATACTCATCAAATTTCTCACTTCCTTCCCAGCTACAGCTTGGATTCTTGGAAAACAGAAACCCTCTTGGCACCAGAAGCTGTTACTGAGACCATTCCTTATCTTATATCTTCCATCAAAAAAAAAAAAAAAAAGTTTATTTACATATTGTGTGTCCTTCCCGTTGTGGAAAGTTGGAATCAATTCCACACTTTCCAAAACTCTTCTGGCAGGTTCAAGACCTGGTAGCCCTGTTTTCAACATGTGCACTGAAATGAGTTAAAATATAATCACTGCATGTAGAAAATATCCATCCAAATTCAGTGACCTGACCACAGCAGCCATTTCTAAATTAACCAGCAGAGCCAGGACATCACCAGCTACTGTAGGAAGATGCTCTCCTACTTCCTTTCCCTTCATGATGAGTCTGTGATTATTGCTAGAGCTGTTCACAGATTTGTGGACACTCTCCAACGAGACCTTTCTTTGTGAATTCTTTACTCTTACAAGCTAATTTTTGCATTATCTAAGTTTTTCAGGCAGCTCTTTCCAACACAGTCCTGAATAAAGCAGCAAAATGAATGGAATGAAAATAAAATCAAGCATGTTAATATATCTCCTGCTCTGTCACACCTACTCCCACACTCAGATAACCAGGCACACACAAACACCCACACTGTGAGTGTTCATCTCCTCTTCCTTCCTTCTGGCTTGCCAGAGACTAAAATAGTCATGTGGTGGCTTCCACCATTCATGCCACAACATCACTGCATGGGTCAGCTAAAACGCCTCAAACACCAGAGAGATGGGTAGATGAGAAAACCAATCACTCCACGGTAATTATAACAAGCACTGAGTTTTGATTCTTGGTGGGAAAAAAAGATATATTAAAAGGCAAGCAAACATCTGGAACAAGTATCACCTGACTGTGACAGAATGTGCCCATTAGCTGTGTCCTCTGCAGGCTAATTGCTGGAGTTACTGAAGCCTCCCAGCTCTCTCTAATTCTGGGTAATGTTTTGTTTCATAAGCAATTTGCCATGTTTATTCATTTCCCTATCTAGCTCATTTGCACTTGCAAAGAATGAAAGGGAGGCAATGTTTGAATGGTCGCATAAACCCATAAGAGAATTAATTACTTTTACACAGGATCTAATTCAGGCAGGGAAAAGGGAGTTGTGGGATTTTCTTTTTTTTTTCCCCTCTGCATCATACTCTCAAAATCAGTCTGCACACACACATATTGTACCTAATGAAATTCACCAAATAAGCAAATATTCTGTCTGCACATCCGAACATGGTCCCTTGGCTGACTACAAAAATAACCTGATACTTGTAAATGTGAAAATTGCATATAGGGAAAAGATTGATGCAAAGCTAGCCATGTCTGAGTTTAATTGAACTTAAAAAAACACCAAAATAGCACAATTTTATACACCTCAATTCCCAAGTACAATGTAAGATTTGCAGTTTCTGTAAAGAATTATTTCACACGCACAATAGGATGCAAACAGGCAGCAATTCTTTAGATACTCAAACAACCATCATCATAACAGAGTCATTTTCTTTACATAATTTTCATCATGAGCTGGACAATGCATGGCAAAGGTTGAAATAATGCCCATGAGTTGACCCCACCTGTAAGCACATTCCTTTTCCCCAGGTCACTATTGATTAATATGGATACGGGCATGAACCTGTAGCCAAAAAAAAGTGTTCCAAAGGCCTACCTGGCTCTCGGCAAGTTTTTCACAGAAGGAACTCTCAATATGAGGCTGCATTTCACATGGGCCTGAGAAAACCCAGATTTATCTCATTGGCTATTTATTTAAAAGCCAAGGGCCGAGGCCAAGTTTTGCTAATTTCAGTAATTAACTGAGTCAGCTGGGAAGCACCAGGCGGGTGTTTTGCAGCGCCCCAGAGGGATGGAGGAATGCAGGAAGATGCAGCTGTCAGGAGCTTCGAGCAGGCAGGTGACGGAGCAGGAAATGACTCCTCGGTCACCCGTGGAAAAGGCAGCACACCACCCACCCCACACACCCTCTGGGAGATGCTCTGCTGTCGGCTTGGGCCACCGTGAAACACCACGAGGCCAAGAACAGCTTTAATTGCAGTATGTGTCCAGCGGAATCGAAGCATTTTGGTTTTGTGAAAAATGCACATTTTATGATTGGCTTTTTTGCAAATATTAAAATGAATATTGTATGTGTTATGTTGGAAAGTGATGCTGTATTAATTCTCTTAAGTAGCATGGTAAATATAGTTTTAGGTTATAACAAAATGTTAAAATAGAAACTATGCTAAGAAAGATACTTTTTTTTAAAGAGAGGAATCACACCGTGATAGCAGCCACAGGACACCTAAATCTTTCAGAGAAAGAAAATTTATTGCTCTCTTATCAGAAGAAACAAACTTCTTCCCACTTCACTCAGTCAGGACGACGCCGGTTGGGATTAAGAGGAAGAAGTTGATGATGACCAAACAGAAACTTGAATGGAATTTATGCATCATGTGTGAGATGTATAAATATACAACAGGCTGTTGTTTTTAAGGGTTAATCTTCTGTTAATGTGTGTCCTTTTTCAGGCTTATGTTGCCCAGAAAAAGGTACCCGGACATCTGTAACTCTTTGTTTCTATTGTCTCATATTGTCCTAATCCAAATTGTCCAAATTACTCTAATTATATTGTTATTTTTATAACTGTTTTATTATCATTAAACTTTTAAAATAAAATTAAAAAAAAACAAAAACAAAAACAAGTGATTGGTGATTGGTGTTTTTCACAGTTTGCAGCATGTCTTGGGCTGGCTGGAGGTGGGCACAGATTCCCTCATCACTGCGGGAATGATGATTCTGGCCGTGCCCACCCAGCCACTCAGACATATTCACCACTCTTCCAGTTCGTTGGAGTTTCCTAAGCTTCTGCTTGTAAACATAACAGCAAAACTTTGCATTTATTCTTTATTTTATCTCCCAGGTGTTACCAATGGATGATGTGCTCAGTGGGACAGCACGCAGTGGGGTGCAACCATTTCACTGCCCAAGCGGGTTGCAAGAGAAAGTTCTTGAACCAGGGCGCTTCTTGCTTTACAAGATGCAGAAATGCATAATATTTGTGTGGACACGAGGTTTGCACGCTGTCCAGGACGGCTTTTTTATAGCTAAACGCCTTCACCTCCTGCCCTTCAGAGGGGTCAAAAAGGGCTTCACACAGGCAGGTAACCTCCAGGAAAGCAGTGGGGGAACAGCATCACCACCGCCTTTTTACATATTTAACAGCAGCACCACATCGTTTTTCCATATTTAACACTCCCAGCCAGTCCGGCTGTCAGAGGGAGAGGCTGAGACCGCCCCAGAGCGCCGCGGTGCCTCCCTCTCTCCCACGGCAGCACCCGGGGGACACCGAGAGACAAGGTTTCCCCTCAGCTCGGGGTCACCAAGGGCACACGGCTTTCCCACAGCGCCGGGCTGGCGGGCAGTGACCATAGGAGGGGGCGAAGGAGGGACGGGACCCCCGAACAGCCTCTGCCGCACGGGGCCCCGTCACGGCGGGGCGTGAGGGGTGAGGGCCCCGCCCACGGCCCCACCCCCGGCCCCGCCCCCGCTCCCTGTTTACCCACAGGCTGTGCACGTGGTGGCCGCGCCGCGCCATTGGCCCGCGCGCCGGGGCCCTGCCGCCGCCCCGCCAATCGCCGCGCTGTCCACGCGCTCTCGCCCGCGCGCGATTGGCCCCGGCGCGGCGATCACGCAGCGTGACGCACTCCGGGCGTGCGCCCGCCGAGTACCAATGAGGCGGGGGCGCAGGGGCGGCCCGCGGCGAATGGCGGCGCGCGAGGCCGCGGGGCGGCCAATGGGCAGCGCGCGGGGGCGGGGCGTAGCTCCGCGGGCGCTGGCGGAGACGGGCGGGTTTAAAGCGCTCGGCGAGGGCGGGCGCGGTTTCCCCGCGGCCGGGGAGCGATGGCGGCGGCCGGGCCGGGCCCTGGGGCCGGCGGCGCGGTGAAGACGCTGGCCCTGGTGCTGGAGGACGAGGCCCGGCGCGGCGGAGGCGGCGGCGGCGGCTACTGCAGCGGCGACACGGTGTCGGGGCAGGTGCTGCTGGAGCTGGCGGGGCCGCTGCCGCTCCGCGGGCTGCGCCTGGAGGCCGCGGGCCGGGCGCGCGTCGCTTGGAGCGAGAGCCCCGGCGCGGTGCCCGGGGCGGGCACGTGGGGGGTGGCGGTGCGGGCCCCGGGGCCGGGGCCGCGGCGGGAGGCGGAGGTGCGGTACCTGGACATCCGGCAGAGCCTCCTGCGGGACCCACCCGAAGGTGAGGGGGGGCGCGGGCCAGGCCGCTCCCGCAGCGGGGGTGGCATCGGGGGAGTGGCGCTTCGGGAGTGGGGAAGGGCTGCGGGAAGGCGGCCGGCGGTGGCGGGGGGGAGGCGGAGGGTTGAACGCTCCGGGTGAAAACGGGCGCCGGGACCCGACAGAACGGGTACAGGGACCGGACGGAACGGGCACAGGAACCCAACAGAACGGGCAGCGGCCGCGGGGCTCCGTCAGGACAGCGCTGCCGCAGCGCTCGGCCCGGGGAGGATCGCCGCCTCACCCGCGGCCTCCCGAATGATTCCCTGTGTGGGGGCTGAAAGGCGCCGAGCGGGACTGGAATAGAATAAAATAAAATAAATGCGCAGCTGGGTTCCCTGCGCTGTGCGGGTGCGGAAGGTTTGGCCCCGCCGCGCTGGGTGTGCGGTAGCGGCAGCCCCGGGCAGGGAAGCTGCCGTGGAAGACCCTGGAAGCAGCCGGGGCTCATCAGTGGATTAAGGCGGCAGGGGAGGCTCGCTGTGGCGGAGCTCTGTCATTCACACACTGCAGCGCTACGGCAGCGTTGGAAAAAAATTAAAGGCAGAACGACGACATTTCGTTCTGTAAGGGTGAAACGCAGCTCGGGCTGATCTGTAGGGAAAGTAGATTCAGGCCTTGTCAATTGTGTAACAGTAGGCCCTATGTGAATAAATTGGGAGCTCGTGTATTTATAGTGTTTCTTCATGCTGACCTTAAATGGTAGATTTTTCGGCACATAAGTTAGTTTAATTGTTAATTGGAAAAATAGATTAATTCTTGTCTTGCTGAAAAGAAATTTACTTTATGCTTTGGAGAAGCCATTTTGGATTAGAAATTGGCCACAGTCCTGCACTGAATCTCAAGGTCTCCCATGTTTCCTTGATTTTTGTTTTTCATTGAAATCACATCACAGCATAAATAAAATATGGGCCACAGTCCAGAACCCACTGGGATCAATAAAAACTTCTTGCATCTGGGTGTTTTCATACATAAATAATTTATAAAAGTGTCTGCTTTGTTCTATTTCTGGAATAACTAACACATACTATTCATTCTTATTCTACAGGTGAGGAAAACTTAATTCTTCTAGATGGAAGACACGAATTTCCGTTCAGCTTTCAGCTCCCTCAAGAGTAAGTTCAATAATCCAACCTGAAGGGATTGTGCTGAATGCTGCTTGTAGTGGAACATTAACTTAATGTAGTTTGACTTGTGTTTTTTTTAGTATCAGCTTTATATATTTGTCTTAATCAAGCACCACACAGACAGGCCTTGTTTGCTTCAGCTTCCCCAAGGCCCTAAAAGTACAAGCTGTAAATTGGGAAATGTTTACATATGCAGGAAGTGTTAATGTTTGAAGCTGGAATATTAATTGAAGGTAATGGTTTTATGACTGCTCGTTTCAGACCTCTGGTGACCTCCTTTACTGGGAAGTATGGCAGTATCCAGTACTACGTGAAAGCAGTGCTGGAGAGGCCTGCTGTGCCTGACCAGAGCGTGCAGACAGAGCTGCAGGTCATCAGCCATATCGATGTCAGCTCACCAGCTCTCCTGGTAAGAGGGTCCCCCACTTCTCCTCCCCCTGTAAAACCAGCTGCAAATAAATAAACCATTTCCAAGCAGCACTCACATCCAGCCATAACCCTTCCCGTGTTATTCCAGAGCGTCATTTTCTGACTTCTGAAAGCATATAAGCTCCCTAAGCTTTTTTCTATAAATAGATTATCTTAGGTTGTGTGAATAGCAAACAGAGTGGCTTTTTTAATACCATTGATTACATCCCTGCTGGCAGAGATGCTCCTGCCAAAAAGTTAGGCAGGCTTCAGATGCATAAATAAGGCTTAATAATAGTAATGTGTGTGTGCAGAGTAGTTACTCTTACCAGAGCAACTACATTCACAGGGCTGCAGTGTCCTAAACTCTACAATAATAGTAGGTTGAGGAGCAGTAATTAGGGAAGAGTATTAATCATGCCCAGCCTGTCATTTAGGCTCTGGCCATTATGTTACATATCCCTGCATTTTGCATGTCGTTTTCTACCATGAAGTGTGTGCATGCAGCTGCTCCAGAGATCCTTTCAGTTATTTCCCTGTGACAGATTTGGCCACATTAAAGCATTGAGTTTTTAATAATCACTGGAAATACTGTAGAGTAATAAGAAAGATCAGGCATTAAGTAATGAGTAAATAGGCAAGATGGAAGCTAATGAGCTGGATTCTTTTATCTCAACCCATATTATGAAAATAATATAAAATTATACCTTGCACTTTCATGATAGCAACTGGATCTAAATGGTTATTCATTTAAATATGAATGAGTCATTTCTATTTTATTTTAAATGGTAGGATAATTTTAACATCATGACGTGAACATAGAAAAGAGATGTTTTGAGCAGGCTTTTTTTCCCCCTCATTACATGCTTACATTTTAATCCATTCTAGGCAGAACTTGGGGTATTTTGGCAGTGACATCTGTAAGCAGAATAGTCTTTATATTCATTGGTGAGGAGTTTGAAGGCATCATACCCACATTCTGTAAGGACAAAGGAGACCATAGGTTATTGCACAGAAGACACAGCAGGATGGCAGTGCCAATCTTAATGGATTCCAAGGCTACCACCAAAAGTGCAAAACAACAGGGTTTTTTCATTGTAATAAAGAAAATAAAAACCCAATTTTCATTACTGTATTGACTGAGTGTCACTGCCCAGCAAATAATTTTGAGCAGCTTTGATCCTGGCCTGGACACTTGACATGTGTGCTTGTGACTTTATTCAAATGAAAACGTTACAGGCAGTGTAAATGCCATCCAGTGGGACAGTCCTTGAATAATTAGATGGTTTTTGTCATGCCTCTACATTTTTGGAGGGGTTTTGTGGCTTGCAAGTAATGAAGGTGCATCCCCTTAGCCCAGTGCCTACATATATTTATCCTTCCTTAGAGACAGAAAAGTAAAAAAATTCCCTGATTAACTGTTAGCTGTTTGCAGATAAAATGAATTTTGCATTCTTCTGCACTGAGAAACATGGAGATAAACACGACAGTATTCCATGAGACCTTTAAAAAGTTCATTTTGAAGACAAAGCACATGCAGAGACACACTAGTCTGTGTTACTTCCTACAGTCCAAATACAGACTGGGATTTCAAAAGAGAAACGTTCAGATTGCCACACCTTGACTCCGTTTCACATGGTGGCAAAAACTACAGTTGCATTGAGCAGTTCAGGGATTCAGATCATGTGGATTTTAGAGCTGGGTTGCAATGACTGATATGCATAACACTAAACTGCAAGTGATTGAGAGCTTTATCCCATAAAATAAAAAATACTCTATATTTTATAGACACCTGTTCTAAGAAGTCAGGAGAAGATGGTTGGCTGTTGGTTTTTCACCTCTGGGCCAGTGTCTCTCAGTGCCAAAATTGAGAGGAAGGGATACTGTAATGGTAAGAGTAGTTACCTTAAAAATATAAATACTCAGCATCTAATAGGTTGTGGTTTTTTTTTAATCTCAGTGAAGCCAACATTTTGTAGTTAAAAAAATAGTTCTGTTTAATAGGAGTAAATTAAGATCCATATGAATTCAGTTTTTTCAAAAATCATCTTACCTTTCCCCTTGGGAATATTAATTGAAAGGAAGTCCTGTTAATAATCTTATGGAAAGTCAACGTACATTTCTGTGTAAAGAACAGCAAAATGTTTTTATCTGGGATAAAATACTTAACTGGGATGTAATTAGATTTTTACATCCTATTTGTGTAGGTTTACACTTCGGTAAGAATGAGCTTTAGCAGCTTCTTCATCTTGACAAGATTAGATACATTGAGAAAATAAAACATCCTGAAATTCATTTAGTACTATATAAAAGGAAGATTGGGGCGTAATTTGCAAATAAAGCTTTTATAGCTTGTTCATATTATGCTTAATGTTTCAAAATGAATCATTGTTTATGTGTAAAACATAGTGGGTGGCTATAATTTTGCCTGGATACCACTCTGAAAAAAATAAACTGGCTTGAGGAAACTTACCAAGTATTGTTCTCATAACACTGCAGATGATGTACGTGCTGTGTAACTTGCTTTGATACTCCCAGAGGAAAGTTGGTAAATACCAATCATTCATTGGACTTTTTCTGTCTCTAAGGGGAAGCCATCCCAATCTATGCAGAAATTGAGAACTGCTCTTCTCGTTTGATTGTTCCAAAAGCTGCCATTTTCCAAACACAAACTTACCTGGCCAGTGGGAAGACAAAAACCTTCCGTCAGATGGTTGCCAATGTCCGAGGAAACCACATTGCCTCTGGGAGTACAGATACCTGGAATGGGAAAACTCTGAAAATCCCACCTGTATCCCCATCTATACTTGACTGCTGCATTATTAGAGTAGAATATTCATTAGCTGTAAGTATTGGGTTTTCAAATGTACAAACTGTAGATACTGCATTCAATTGGGAACAGAAGAATTTACTGAGTAGCTGTTAGGTTTTTAACTTGGGAGCTACAATAAATACAAATCCAGAGAAAGGTGTCCCAGCCCTTGCTGGGGGTTTAGAT
The DNA here is from genome assembly GCF_027887145.1 of Ammospiza caudacuta. Taxonomy (NCBI): domain Eukaryota; kingdom Metazoa; phylum Chordata; class Aves; order Passeriformes; family Passerellidae; genus Ammospiza; species Ammospiza caudacuta. The sequence goes on from NC_080602.1 coordinate 24,339,247, forward strand.
CTAGATGATCTTTAAGATCCCTTCTAACCCAAACCATTCTATGACTCTACAAAAAATAAATATCATAAATCACATACATGAGAGACTGAAGGTCATAAAGAGATTCTGAGATGGAAAGGTGGGAATAATGTGGAAAAGGGAAAACTGTTTCTGAGGAAGAAGCAGCTTAGTTTCAGACATGCAAGGATTGTTTTAGGAAAGCATTTCAAGCTGAATTGGATCTTTAAGTGATTCTTTCCAGAAATGGGAAGATAAGACTGAAAGTCAAGTGTATAATTATGTTTGTCAAGATGGTTTGTATTTTTTAATGTCACTTAGAGACAAGTCACAGAAAGAATGAAACTGCTGTAAAATAAGGAAAGCTGCCAGGGTATTAGCTAAACATATCTGGGATGACAAAGCTCTTAATTTTTAAATTTGCAGTAGGGCAGCTTTTAAGAGCAGCATTCAATGGGGTCTCATGATGTTTTTTTCTTCTGTTTGGGGGTTGTCACATAGGTTTATATCCATATTCCTGGTGCTAAGAAATTGATGATTGAAATGCCTGTGGTGATTGGCACTATTCCATGTATTGGATTTTCAAGCAGAAACTCCAGCATTACCAGCCAGTTTAGTATGGATATGAGTTGGCTGGCATTGACCATGCCTGAACAGCCTGAAGGTAATAAATACATATTGAACTGTCTCTACTCCAGCACAGCACTGTCTGCAGCAGATGGGTGCAGTGCCACTTTAAGGGCACTGCCTGGGATGTAGGCAATGGAAATCTGACTCACAAAGTTCTTAAATTGAGGTCCAAAATGATTGGTGAGGTTACCTCAACTCCAGCCTTCCTGAAGTCTCTGTGTACCCCATCTGACTGAAACAACAAACTTCTGATGGTGGGAATATTCTAATACAACACAGGTTTGCTGCTGGAGTTATCCTAAAAGCACAGCACTCTCTGTATTCCTGCTGAATCACCTGAGTTTAATGAAAACATAATTTTAGTTACTGTATTTATGTGTTCAGTGCACTTCCAACACAGTTTTTGTGGTCCTGGATATACTGTAATGCAGATGTTCTTGCTGTGAGTGAGTGAATAGTTTGAAATATGACAGAAGCATCTCTTGTGTTTCAGCACCACCAAATTATGCTGATGTAGTGTCTGAGGAAGAGTTTTCCAGACATGTTCCTGCTTATCCACCTCCCATTGACTGTGAGGAACAGTTGTGTTGTCCTGTCTTTGCTTACATACAAGAGTTCCGGTTTCAGCCTCCACCTCTTTATTCTGAGGTAAGAAAATAAATAGCAGGTGGTGTTTTTATTGTCAGATGGCAGAAAAAACCCAAACACATACCTAAATGCAGGAATTGCAGGCAGTAATTGTTGTCTTTCTTCTCTACTTAGATTGATCCACATCCAGCTGATGTAGAAGAAGTTCAGCCCGTTTCATTCATGCTCTGAGGATTTGTAATGAGCATCATTGTGATGAATGTCTTAATCTTTCTGCTGCTTAAGCTGGTAGTGCAGCTAAAAAGGAAACAGTTTTCTTTTTCCAAACTTCAGTCTGTGTATGAGAAAGGCAAAGGAAAATGGAGAAGGAGGTGTGAGCACGTTTGGTGATAAAAGAGAACCTGCTGGATTAGTCTGCACAGAGGATAACTGGAGAGCAGCTGAGCTTTGGATACTTGAGAATTACCTGAAAATACTGAAAAGAAAATGCATCAGTGAAATACTGAATGTTTTCCAAAAAGTGGATACACTACACAAAGTACAAGGAGGAGATGTGTGGATCTTCTGAAGAGAAAAGAATTTCTATTTTGTTTGCAACGCTCTGGAAGAATGTATATAGCAATGTCAAGAACTCCTGTAGTAGAACAGAGTGTGGGGTAAGAAAACATTTCCAAAAGATTCCAGTGGTCAAGGGGCTTCAGCTTGGCACTGTCTGCATCCAGAAAAGGAACACTGCTGCATCACAGAGCGAAGTCTTAACGTCACATTGGCTGGGAAGCTGCCCTTCTCACGACTGCCAAGTGGTACTATTTCCTCATTCATGATGATCCCGAGGACACCGTGGATGACAGAAATGCTATTACACAATATTGCAAAGGCCACCATTTCCTGAGTGCAAGACACAAGTGTGGAACAAACAGTAAACTTTGAGATGAGCTTATGCACTATGCTTTCTTTCAAGGGATTTCTTAAGGGAATTATTCTAACCTCTTCTACTGTGAGTTCTTCTTCTGCATCTTAAGCCTATGGATAGCATGATAAGGGGAAGCATGGCAAGGGAGAAACCTTTCGCCAGCAGCAAGTATACTTAGCAAAAAGGACAATATTTATTTATTCAAAAGCCTTTATAAGCCTACCTCTGTTTTGGATATTTACTTACGGTCAGATTTGAGACCAAAAAAAGTCTTGTTAAAGCTCCAGTATACTTTAAGGTTCTAAAAGGGACCCTAAATGGTTTCTGTGGTTAGTGAATGAGATAAGAGGTGTAAATATACCCAGAATAGACATAGCTTATAACTGAAGTGAAAGCAGACATCAGGGGAATAAAGTTCTCTGGTAATGGCACAAAGCTTTTCATTACTCCTGCATTTTTGTCTAAAGATCTATTGTCAGGGGCTGCACTGGTCATTTGCTATCCATACTATATTTGTTGGTGTGTCTCATTGTTTGTTTTTGCTGTTTAATTTTGTTTTGGTGCAATATTTTAATGTTTTCTTCCTCAGGTCATTTAGAACAGTGAGAGTTTGTTGCTGCTAAGAGTGAAGGCACAGCATTTACTTGCCCTTCTGCTGCCTTCATTTAAAAGTAGAATGTTTGCTTCCTGCCAGCCATCAATTGGGAACAGTAAACAATCACCAACAGATCACTTACAGGAGCAGAAAACAGCATTGTCAACATGCACGTTTACAGTCCTGTCTGAAATACAGGGGATTTTGGACTACTAGAAACACTCCAGATGTCTTACAGAAGGGTTTGGGGTTAAAACGCGGTGCTTCATGTGGTAAAACAGTGTACTTTCTGATAATTACAAAAATAGCAATTCAGTTTCCTTCATTCCATCAATAACTGCAGTTTAAACAAGGTCTGAATGGTTTTTATGAAATCTGTCTTCACTTAAGCAGGGATTTTTCTACAGGCATACACAGATATATATTTTTAGTCTTCTTTTAGTTTAACTTCTTTACATTGTCTAATTTCTAGCACTTCACCTCAAATCCCTTTTGCATCAGTGTGGAAGACAGACTGGTGGAGATTGACATTTCCAAACTGCAGTTACTCCTTCCATTTGCAATATTTAGTATTGTTTTCTATAGCAAATGCAGCTTTAACCAAAATTTGAGTGCATGATTTAGGAAGGACATGCTAAAAATGATTATTTAAGTCTCAAGGTGTAGCTCTCATGCCTTTTTGTTTAAGGGAGGGCCTGCCCATACAATCAATGAAGGATTTTCATTCACATCATTTGGAAAGGGAACAGGCATCTTTTCCTTAAACAGATACCATTTTAGTTACTTGAAAAGTAATTTGGTTGTGTAATAACTTGCATGGTAATAATTCAAAATATTAGCTTAAAGAACATTAGGTGCTTTTTGGACTGTACTACCTGATAGGTGATGTGTGCTACTTGGCATAATCATGGTCAAGCAAACAGCAGTATGAAGGGTAAAGGTGTGCTTTTTTTTTTTTTTTTCTAAAATCTTTTGAGTTGTTTTCTATTCTTTGCAGATAAACTGTGGCCTTAGATTGTTTGCTGCAAAAAAAGTCAACTATTAAGTGTTTCTTAGGAAGCACACGTGGCCCTTCAAAGGAGGGGTGAAAACATGATAAAGTTCTGCTCTCTGGCACTTGGCTTAGTGCAGAAATTGATCCTTAAAAATAATTACTGTTTGCACAATAATAAGTTCAATATGCAGGGGCTTTGTTTTGATAACTGTGAAACAGTTTAAAAGAGACAAAATAAAAAAAGCTGTTTAACATACAGGAACATGATTGTATTTTGTACTAATGAATGAGCCCCATGGGTTCTTTGTTAATAAAAGTGTCAAATCTACATTGTGCTGTTCATCTTTGGTTTGGTGCTATGTCAAGAAATACCTGTATTCTACCCTACAGATCTCTAATTCTTCTCTGATCTAGGAATTATACCTTCATCTGTCACTGTTTTAGTTCTCTGAACTATTCATAACCAAGAACTGGAACAAATTGATCAAACAGGGCCTCCTCCCACCCATAGTTATTGTGTAATAGGGGCTCTTACCCGTAAGGATTGAAGGATGTGAGCTCTAATTGGATCTCTCATCTCTCATATTAATCTTAGAGGATATTTCATTGTTTCCTGTCGACAAGATTAGAGCAACAAACTAAAAATAAAGACATCAGAACAGCCTTAGAACCAGAGAGCAGAGTGACTGAAGCAGAGTCCCTGCTGCTGTGGGGAAAGAGGTGACAAACTGTGCCTGCCCCATGCTCACCTGAGCCAGGAGTGAGGTGATGAATCCGTCAGGGTCCTGCCTCCCAAGGGTTTGAGGAACAACAGCAAACAGTTATTTCTTCTTCCTGTTTCCATTTTTGAGGGAAGATGGCAGATTTCTTCCTGGAAAAGCATGGTGAAGATGCTGTTCAGGATTGTGGAATCACAGAATAGTTCAGATTGGAAAGGACCTTAAAGCTCATCCCATCCCACCTCTGTCATGGGCAGGGACACCTTCCACTACTCCAGATTGCGCCAAGCCTTTCCAGCCTGGCCTTGGGCACTGCCAGGGATCAGCCACAGCTGCTCTGGGCACCTGTGCCAGGGAGGAATTTCTTGGGTCTATTCAGGCACCAGAACCACCAGAGGAGTCATGATTCATGAAAAGGAAAATTCAAAACCTCAAATACTGGTCTTAGATTTTTTTCAAAAGCTCTGTCACTAAATGATAGTTAAATGTCTTACCATTAAGTTCACAGTAGCAATTCCACTTCAGCCACTGTTTGCTTTTATAGGGGAGTATTTCAGTTGACAAGCTGTAACTGTCTATTAAAATCTGTGTGGTGTTTAAACAGGTAGTAAAAAGCCAGGCAGAGATAGAGCAGCTCCTGCAGGCTCATGTTTGCAGCCCTGACCCTTCTGATGTTTGCATGGAAACGCACAGAGTACGTACAGAGCAAGAGAGATCATTTAATCAGCTCCTGGGGCATGTTCCAAATTATCAAAATAGCATGTTCCATGACTTCACCACCCACTTTGGACAGCAAAAGGGAATATCTAACTCAGTTTGTAAAATCTCTGCTATATATATAGCAATAAAAACATGTTGGGAGAGCACAGTTTGCAAACAATGTTGATTTGGAGATAATCAGTTGTTCTGCAACTCCTTGCAATACCCAGTCATTTGTATTCTATTTTCTAGTCAAATTCTGCTGATTTTTAGTGCTCTCCTCAGGGTATTGACTTAGCACAGGGACACAGAGCCCAGCCTTCAGACTGCTGCCTGTTCCAAAGCTGATTATATAATATGTTAACATCAATATGGACAGTCCAGGCTGCTGCACAAAGTAAATTCTCCAAAGAACTAATTAGGTCTAGGATGAACCCAGTCCACTTTTAGTATTCACATTTTATATATGGCATAGACAAGGTGACAGTCTCGTTCCAGATTATGTTGTCGTTATTTCTAAGCAATTAATAGGAAATGACAGTACAGAAAAGCTCTGCTAGAATATCACTGCATTATTGACATTTTAGGACAAATGACTAATAATAATTTTAAGTCAAAAAACTGTGAAAGGTGGAGAGTTCACTGGAGTGGCTGCTCATGCCAGCAACATGCTGTGGGCCTTCTTAGCTACACAGGGCAGATTCAGCTGTGCTGCTGATAGATCTCCAAACAGCCATCCCTTCAAATGAAAAGAGATCCTTCTTAGTTTTGGCTGACATTCAGCCACCTGGCTGCCTGTAAGGAGAGGAGAAAAATGAAAGCCAGGGTGAAAGTTGGAGCAAGTAGGCTAAACCCAGCCAATTTTTGGCAATGAAAAACTCTGGTTTTTACAGCACCTTGTAACAGCATCAGTCTCCCCATAAATGAGGCACTGGGCATTGATAGAGATGAGAACAGAAGCAAGATTTTGACTGCAAGGTCTTAAAGAGGATTGTTGCATACCCAGGAAGATTCCAGGTCTCTGTATAGGCCAGTCCTGTGTGATGTCATGTCTAGAATCAGGTTGTGTTGGTCACAACATACCAGATCCCAGCTGGAGGAGAAAGTAATTTTTATTGCTAAACTAATTAGACTAATCAGTGCACAAAAGAGAGCACAAGTGACAAAAGTTACAATTTCATTTAAATCTATTAAGGCTTGAAGTGCTTTTCTCCTACGTCTTGATGTGATGTGACCAATTCAGTAGCCTTAAGAAATTAAAAAGATAACTAAAGGAAATATTTTGCTATCCTGAGTGTAAAATGAAAGCAGAAAGGGAAAAGCATTGACTGACCTGACAGATTCTCCTTCTGCAGTAGCCTGGAGGAGATGTGGCTGAGAGGGTTTGTGTCCACACAGTCTGATCAAGTTCTGCACTCTGTGCCCCAAAAGTGGCATTTTGGTGTGAGCACAACTCTCCCTCACTCAGATCCTGGAGCAGGTGGCCTCATCCATCAATCCAGTACCTGCCCTGCACAGACACAAGGGACAGACAACAGTTTAGCACCAGGAGCAAGATCAGAAAGGCTGGAATTCAGGGAGCCCTCCCAAGCTGCAGCCAGAGCTTCTCCCACATCCCGGGCTGGAGCAGCTGTGCTGTCACCTGCAAGGATGGCAGTGACTCGAGGAGCTGCTCCAGCCCCACCTGGGAGTCTCACACTTCGGGGGCACAGAGCTGGAGATGTCTGTTAGCAGAGGTATGAAATAAAGGTCCCCAGGAAGGGCAGTTTGCAGGCTTTCCCTCATGTGATCCCACCTGCCATCGCTGCGAGAGGACTCTACACTCATCCAAACAAATTAACAATTCATTTCCAGCCCTGACACGAAGATTAACCCTGCCAATTAATTCCTTAATCTCTTGCTGCTGACAAGGCTCACAGTTGCCATGTGGATGCCTGTCCACTGGGGCCTGGAGCAGGGCCATTCTGTTTAATTAATGCTGCATCCAGGAGACGCTGGAGCTGATGCTCCAACAGATTTCAGCAACACAAACCAGAGCTGCAGCTCACACACCCCCCTGTGCTCAGCACCTCCACAAGGGCACACCCCATCCCAGTGCCTGTGGCAGCTCCTACTGCATAAAGAGGGCACTTTAACCAATCCAGAGACATTTAGCTGTGGTTTACTTGTAGAAAAATTCTTCTTGATATCATCTCCACAACAGATGTGATCAGAATTTTGCATGTTTCCAGTAGCAGCAGGAAAAAACAGCCCACAGAACTGTGTCATCTCCTTCCTGCTGCCTCAGCCAGCTGACAAATGTTGGGTTTGGGCTTGGGGCTGCAGGGAGGAGGAGCAGCCACGCTGAGGCTGCTTCAGAGGGAGAGGCTGGATGAGAAATGAGCTGACACGAGTTTGGAAATGTGTGAAGTACAGTAAAAAGGAAAAGCAATGCTCAGTCACCTCAGGGAATCTTTGTAAACCAGCTGTAACAAAATGGGTCAATTTTCCTTTGTTTCTATAGGCTTTGCCATATATAATTAAACAGACACTGCCCATTAAGGTGCTTTACAAAGTGAACTAATACTCAATAAAATCTATGAATAATATTAAATTAAAGACTAAAACCTCTGGACACATAAACCAGGAAACTGCAGGTGTATAAACTAAGCAAGCAACAAAACCCCCATAATTTAGTGCCTGTTACAACTAGCCCAGTGGGTGGAACAAGTGAAGGGATCCCAGAACTGCAGGGAACACATGGATTGTACAAACCCACACATAAACGGTGTTTACAGAGAAGGATGAGGAAGGAGGCAGGATGATACACTGGACAGGACACTCTGCTCCACACTGAAGTTGGGTAATGTCTGCCTTGGGGTTCTGTTGTTATTGTTGTTGTTTTTCATGGATTTGGGCTCAGTGCTCCATTATACATTGAGCTCCCTTCAGCCAGGGAGGGTCAAGGCCACCCCTTTGCAATGGCCAGACAGAGGCAAGAAAAGCCTGGGTTGTCCTGCAGCCCACCTGCTCCTGACAGGGCAGAATAAACATCTGCTTTTGTAACTCTGGGGAGTTACAAAAGGGGAAACGACTTTCAATGCAAAAATTGCATCTACCTGATTGGAACAAGCTGTGCAGGTACACTGGTCACACTGCAGAGGTGGTGCCTTCTTCAGAACATCCTTTTTTTAAGGTGTGCAGCAAAGCCAAGAGCAGCTTGAGGGCTGGAGAGATCAGTATTTCTGCAGTGCAGGTGATTTTGCAGACACCGTGTGCACCGTGTCACTGGAGAGCCAGCTCATCGTGTCCTCAGGGTTTGTTTCCATGGGACTTGACAGAAGGACAAAAACCTCATGGGCTCATGGCATGGCATTTTGTGCAGGAATCTTAAGCTGTCCTTGTTGATTCTTCTCAGCATTTCCCTCGTGAGGTCACCTGGTACCAATCCTCAGCAGGGTTTGGGGCTCTGGGACCACGTGGCTCCCACAGGTGTGTGCGGCCAGGGGTTCATTTGCTCCTCTCTGCAGGATGATTTGGCAATTCCTTCTTTTCTGGAGTTGTCACACTGCCTTCTAGGAGCTCCTGCTATAAATAGGTCTTGGGTGGATGCCAGGGATGTATTTTTTCCAGGCAGAAGCCCAAACCTAGCAGTGAAACACTTGACTATCAAACATGGCACACCAGGACAGGGACAGGGTTAGAGAGAGGGGCTCCACTGGTTGTGCATTGTGTGAGCTGGTAGGAAAGCCCAAGCAGTGCTTAGAGCAACACCCTTCCCTCTTGCACTCAAGTAATTTATCTTTCTTAATTTATGAAATGCAACTTTCGGCCATCCACACCAAACACTCTGAGCAGTGCTCAAGCCATGCACAGATATTTTGCTGAGCCATTCTGTCACTCCCTGATGCACTTGGCACATCACAGGCTGAATCCTCCCTCAGCCCCACTCCAACCCCTGCCTCAGGCCAGTCCAAAGCAGAGAATTTCCATGAGGACTCAGCCTCCCCCTCCTGCTCAGATAGGCTTCACCCAGCAATCACAGCAATCACTTGCATCTCCTGTTTGATCCCAGCCAAACTGTCCTATGGGGATCTGGCACACACTTGGGATCCAGGCATGTTGGGAAAATGACTTCAAGGCTGTTTAGAGAGGTTCCCAACAGCTCACAGTTCAAGGGGATCTCCATGTCTGCCTGCAACACTCACTGTTAAACACATGCTGCCAGAAAATTTTCCTTTGGGGAGGGAAAAGCATGACAGAGAATGCCTGACATGGAGTTCAACATCAGCCTTGGCATGTTTTAATGTAATGCAGGATGGAAATCCAGGATGGACCAGGCTTGGTTGTTTACCATCCCCTCTTTCTCTCCCCCACCCATGCTCTCCATCCATTACAGTGGTGCCACTTTTCCCAGGCCTCAGCCATCACCCACAGGCCTGAGCAGGCAGGGATTCCTCCCACTCCTTCAACTGCTGCCTCCTTCCCAGACAAGGGCACGCCAATCACTGTTATCTTGGCTGCATCACAGCTCCAACCCCTGAGCAAAGAGGAGCTGTTCTATCCCCAGACCTCTCTGTTCAACCCTTCCCTGCCCCTCACACCCAAATCACAGGGATCCTCCAATCCCTGCCCAGGGCAGGGGGTGGCAGAGGAGGGCAGGGAGCAGGGCTTGCTGTGCTCTTGCTGTCACAGCTCTCTGTGCCAGCTGAGCTCCTGTGAACCGAGCAATGGAACCATCAATGCTGTGCCCCAGCCCTGCTGTGCCCATCCTGCCGTGCCTGGCATGTGTTCCTGGCTCTCTGGCTGGCAGGGCTCTGGGAGGCACTCTGGGATGCCAGGAGATGCCCCTGCTTGGTGAGCCACCATTGCAGGAGCAGCAGGGCAGCCCTCCTGCCCAGGGTCTGGCACCAGGACCTGGCTCACACACCACAGGCCAGCTCCCGTGCCAGTGCTTGTTTGAATAATGGCATTATCATCCTGGCACCTGCAGAGATGTTTGCAATTTGCTCTCTTGCACCTCAGTGTTTTAATTGATCTCACAGCCTGAGATTTTCCTAAAATATTCAGTGGTTTCATGGCCTTGCTTTGCCTTCAATAGACTGCAGTGCACAGTGATGTGTCACTTGTTCTCTTGGTGATCTTGGCCTTTTCGGGCTCTGGAAATCCAGATGCTGGCTTTCCTGCCCTCATCCCTTGGCATCCTTTTCCTGCTCTCATCTCTTGGCAATGAAATGAAACCAATTTGCAAGAAAATCTACTGCAGACATTGTTGTCTTCAGCTGAGTGGAAACTCCCAGATGCTTCTGCTGTTGCTGGCTTAGGAACATTTGTGGTTTCTGGCATGTCCTTGACAGGTACGAAACCCGTACAACTGCTGAGTCATGAGCTGCACAGGGAGTGACACAACACACCCCACAGCCAACTTCCAGAGGTGGCCTTTGGCTGAAAATTCCCTGGGAGGAGGCAGAGGTGAGCACCAGAAGCATCTGTGGGGATGGTGTGGGCTCTGGGCCAGCGGCAGCCGGGAAGAGGTGGCCCCAACCAGAAAGGGGTGTGTGGCTTCCACAGCCTCGTGGAGGATTAGGCAGAGCTCCTGGGCAGGACAGCTCACCTTGGAATGCTGCTCCTTCCCTGGGTGATGGCTGTGACGGGGGTGAATGGTGTCACACCTGCCTGAGAGCCAGCAGCAGAGACAACTCTCACTCCTACCTACCCAAAAAAACACACGTGGCATCCTGTCCTCTCACCCCATGCACCCCAGGGCACTTCTGGCAGATTTTTAAAGAATGTAATTACCAACACTATGAAGAAAAAAGGGTGAGAAAACATTTAGTCTCCATCAAGGACGCACTTGGAAGGAATTTGTTTTTCTGCATCAATTCTCTGATAGCCAAAGGATTCGCTTTTTGGAAAGCATCCAAAATCCACAGCTGGAAGTCTGAGTTCCTTCCCTCTGTCTTTTAAAGCAGAAGGGAAGGAATGACTCTGGAGAGACCCTGCCGCTGCTGGGCAGCAAGGAAACACCCTGGGCAGCTCCTGTTTTGAGAGGCACATCTGAGACACTGCACTGAATGAGCCAGGCTGGAAAGGATGGAGGGGCAAACAAAACCATCAGCACCACACACAGACCTCATGGCCACAGAGATCTCCAGTGAGGGACCACAAGGACATGGTGCAGTTTGCTTTAGGATAAACAGGCAACCCAGTACATTTATCCAGGGTTACTCATGCCAATAGCAGCCACAGCCTATTGTAACATTTCCAGAATTCATTAGGTGCTTCCCCGCCATCCATATGAGTAATAATAATAACAACGATTAATACTTCACACATGAACAAGTTAATCCTGCTCTTTTAAAAGCAAAAATATTGCTGCCCTTATTTTATGGGTGGGAACCTGAGATAAGCAAGGAGGGTGACCTAATCATTGTTATTCTGTGGAGTACACGATCACTTACGGTGTTTCGGCGCCTGGTTCACTTAGGTAATTATTTTTGTGATCCACCCATAAGTAGAACAACAGCCACAAAGGTTTGGAAATGGAGAACAGACCATGCTGCTTCGGAGGACACTGTGTGCTCTTCTCATTACCTCTGACTGGAGGCAACAGATACAGGAGTTTTAGGGAAGAAAAGCAGGATATGATGGAGGAATCCTGCTTAGACCTTGGCTCCAGACCCAGTGAGCACCACAAGATTCATGCACATTCACACCCTACCCCAAAACTCTTGGTGTCAGGGACAGGCACAAAAAGGGGACAAAGATTTTAACATCTGTCTGGAATTCAGCCATGGCTGGATTCAACATGATGTAGAAAGGACAGAGGGTCATCCATCTCTGAGCCCACAACCAGCATGAGAAAACATTTCCCACCAGGCAGAGTCAAAGCTGTAGTTGCCAATCACTCTGTACTTCCAATAAGCTTGTCCTGGAAAACTCTCCAAATGCTACTGACCCATCAGTCTTCAGGACATCCTGCTCTTTGTGCTGAATTCACCAAGCACACAAACCTGCTCCCACTTTACCTACCTCATAGCTGTTATTTCAGATAGCAGAAACTTCTGCTTTTAGCTCCAAACACTCAAACCCTTCATAAGAATAAAATATTTAAGCCTTTATACCAAAATCTCCAAACACTCCATAATCACTACAGTAATCCCCATAATACATATCCATCCTGCAGTCAGCCTCCAATCTGTACTCATCAGAGCAGTTTTCCTGGGGGATTCAGGAGTCAGTGTGGGGGATTCAGGAGTCAGTGGACTCCTAAACCCCTGCCTGCTCTCTAACACCAGAGGAGACAGGGGACAGGCCAGGAGCTGCAAGAGTTTCTGTGCATTCAAGGAACCATTTCACCCTTGCCTACATCAGGCACATTTCAGGAACACTGGAAGCTGCCAAGCTGGAGGAAACCTCAGTGGAGGAGGCACTCAGAAAGCTTGTGACTTAAACCAGCTTACTCCTGACCCTGCTGGAATGGCCCTCCTCAGCACACTGACCACCAGAACTGCAGGATGCAGCTCACAGGGATATTTCTCTCAGTTGTAGTTTCACCCTCATTCTAAACTCAGTCCTCCTCAAAGGTGTCCTGTTTCCAGCTGGGATAGAGTTAATTTTCTTGTTATTAGCTGGTACAGTGCTGTGTTTTGGATTTAGCATGGGAAGAATGTAGATAACACCCTGATGTTTTAATTGTTACTTACAAATGCTTACCCCAAATCAAGGACTTTCAGTTTCCCATGCTCTGCCAGTGAGCAGGTGCACAAGAAACTGGGGGGAAGAGAAGTGACCAAAGGAATATTCTGTACTAGAGAATCTCAGAGAATCCATATAAACTGGAGGAAGTGGGTTGGGAGATGCTTGGGGACAGGCTGGGCATGGACCAACACATAGTGATCAATTGTGTTGGGTTCTATTCCTCTCTCTCTCTCCTTGTACTTACAAATAACTATTCTTACAATTAGCAATTACTATTATTACAATCAGCATGAATATATTACATTTTATTTCAATTAATAAAATGCAATATCTCAACCCACAAGTTTCACTTTTTCTTTCTGATGCTCCTCCCCACCTGAGAGAGAGGATGAGCAAGGGGGTGTGCTGTACTTAGCTGCCAGCTGGGGCTAAACCATGGCAAAAGGTGACAGCAGAAACCTGTGATGGTGGTGCACGTCAGAGAGAGACATTGAACAGTTCCTGGGAACATCCAACCTGTCCCAGAGTGCACCTTTTCCCACTGCCACCTCTGCCTGGGGGCAGAGCTGCTGCTCAGTTTATCTAAACTGGTGGCACAGGCAGCAGAACAACTGACTTGTGCGCATGCTGCTCTGGGATTTGTGCAATCGTACCCAGCAGTTTCCAAAGCTTTGGGATTTTGCAAAAGAGTTTGCAAAGCAGCAAGAGGCCTTTGAGAATTGCAGCCCTTAAAAATCAGCTCAACCATGTTGCTGCTACTTGCTGGCAAAAAAATCAAAACGTCACCTCGGTCACATGCTGGACTGTGGAAAAAGGGGCTGTTTTCTTCATCCTGCCCTGCTAACCACAGTCTGAGAGATGTGAGGAGGATCATGTGCTCTCCTGCAGGTTGGGGCTGGTGGAGAGAGCTAGGGAGGATGGTGGAATTTCAGATTGGGTTTGGACACGCAGCCTCGCAATGCCAAGTCAAGAAATCTCATTGGGTCTGAGCAATGAACGTGTCTGACAGGGTGCCAGGAGAAAGGGAAACCCCAAAAGGATGAGGAACATATTCAAACTCCTTAAGACTCATGGAGTCCTTTTCCAGAATCCAACAATCACTGGTCCCAAAGCTCTTCCCACCCTGACCCTCTCCTCATTACCCTGTCAGTGATTTGCCCATTGGGCTTTTCCTGAGCCAGGTGCTCTGGAGCAAAGGCGTGAGGCCATAACTACATCTGACTGCAACAGACAGTGAGGGGGCCCACAAGCCTGGCATGTCCCCAGAGCGTTCCCAACCCCACCCAATTCCCAGAAAGGATTTTCCAGTGGAATGGCATCTGCAGCTTCTTTCTACCACACTCAGGACCCTCAATTCAGGAGAAGACTGCTGTACCTCCCACCTTTCTGTTTTCTCTCTTTCCAGTCCAGAATCCATCAGTAAGGGGTTGGACAGCAAGGAGCAGTGTGGCACCTCATGAAGGAGGGTGGAATGGCTTCCCATCCCAAAGCCCAATGCCAATCCCCACCCTGACACTCTGTTCACCTTGTGCAGCCATGACTGATGAGTGGCTGAACTGCACCTTCCACCAGGCACATTAAACCAATGCTTTGAGGAGCATTTCTATTTCCAGTTACACTCCAAAAAAGTCCATTACTTGCAGAACTGAGGCAACAAAGGGGGCCAAATGAACCTTTCCAGCATCCAGACAACAAAGTATTCATTTGATACATAAAGTTATCATTGCATTGCCTCACACACCCTGTTGTCAGGCTGCAGAGGCTCCTTTTCTCCTCAGCAGCTCTGGTCAACACCAGACCTCTGTGCTCAGCCCCTGCCCTGGTTTTGGCACAGGGGAGGCTGATAACCCTCTCTGCTCCACACACACATGACCTGCTTGGCTCTGTGTTGGACACCAGCTGCATCAAGCTGTGGTTTTGCCACCTACATGATATAAAAGAGCAACCCTGTACAGCAGAGGACTCTGATGGATCAGATTGAAATAGCAAACTAATGCTGGTCTATCCAGGCCACTAAGAATCAGAAATCAGATTAGGGAGAAGTCACTTACTGCACTGTCCTCCACACAGGAATTATTCAGAGGATATAATGGAAGTGGAAAGAGTCTTAGAAATGAAATTAAATGACCAAACAATGCTCCAACACAGGGTGAAGTCTCCATCCACTGAGGCACATTGAGCAAAGGGTACATTGCTGGCTGAGGACTGACAGCAGCAGCTTTTAAATACCCCCACACATGGCACTCCATTGTTCTCTTCAAGGGTGGACACTGGGCTGCACAAGGGTTCAGGAAATATTAATTTTAAATAGTTGGGAACATAATAGTAAGGACCTTGCAATTCTGCACGTCATGATCACATTCCCACATGTTCAACCCACAGCTAACATGACTCTGCTCCCAGTCCTGCTGGCCAGGAGATGGCTTTCTGTTGGAACAGAAACTTCACCCTGCAGAAGAGCTGTGCTTTGCCCTCATATCAAATTATCAGAGAACCCAGATATTCACTGGCTGTGTGTTGTTCTGCACCCAGGGAGCTGGGGTGTCACAAGGGCCAGCCCAGCAACCAGCCAGCCTGGGGCCAGCAGCCTCAGGTTGGAAAGCATCAGAAAAAACAGACCATGTCCCAGAGGATCACTGTATATAAACAGCTGAACTCCAAAATAATCCAAAACCAGATGAACCCTCAGAGCTCTCCTCCCTTTACCATCAGCTATGCTTCATCTTAGTGACTGGGACACCACAAAGCTGATGACTGGAGGGAATAAAACAAGAGCTCTTGATCAAAATCCAATCCTATTATTTTCCAGCTTGTGGAACAGAGACAAAGCAGCATTTAAGTGTCTGTCATTTGCCAGTGACCTTTGAGCAGAAATGCCCTGACAGCTTGTTTGCGTTTCCATCGCCAGGAGCTGCTCCCTGGCTCTGTGCTGCAGCGTGGGGGAGCCCATGGGGGATTCACTTCTGCACCACCTGAACCCTCAGGTGGCTTAAGCATCCTTTAACTGCCCTGTTAATGCTTGCAGAGCCACACAGGCTAGCTGAGAAGCCACAAATATTTCACAGTGGAAATTCCACGGCTCTGCGCAAAGCAAAGAGGTCCAGGAGGTCCCACAGAGTTGGGCTCACAGAGTTTAGAGCATGATCCCAGCTGGATTAATCCCCCCAAGTGCCAAAAACACCTTTGGAAAACAAGAAACACTTCCCCAGTCATTAACTCTGAATATTATCATTATTAAATGCAGTCAGCTGAAAACAGAAGGACCTGGCAGAGCAGAGTGAGGGACTGCAAATCTCCCAGATTTGACAGGGTCTGATGTGAAGCCTTTTCTGACTGGCTGAAAATACTGAGATGAGATTTTTTTTAAAAGATGTGAATTGTTGAAATAACATTGCTTGTTCCAAAAGTTGTTTGGGATTTAGATACAACTGAGCAGCATAATCTTTTTAGAACACATCTGAATAGTATAAAATTCATAAATATAATCCTAAAGAAATCCTTAAGTTTTCCTTAGCAGTTTTAGTTACCTGTTAAAAAAACCCCCAAAACTCACAAAAAATTTCCATATTAAATAAAGTGTCAAAATAAAAATAAGCTTCTGATTTTGAGTAATTTTAAGAGATTCTCCTGGAAGCAAATTTGAACCCCTGATCCTGTGTCACTTGCTGCTGCTCTCAAATAATTCTCCTTAATAATTTCATTTGTGAGGCTACAGTAACTCAAGACTTTGGGAGGAAAAAAAACCTTTTAAAAAAGGGAAGAAAAATTGCACCAAACCCCACAGTGAGACTCAGAGATGCAGAAAGCCACAAGTGTCTACACCAACCTCACATGTTGAGGTTGCTCATTCACTCACACCGTGCCTGTGTGGCTGATCCCGGCCATGCTCTTGGACACGTGGCTGGAACCTCTGGTGGCCACCAGCACTCGTGGCCATGTGGCTCCTGCCAGCCTGGGGACATCAGAAATCTCACACAGCAGGGACAGCAAAACGGGAACCAGCGATGATGACTGGGGAAAAAAGCATTTCCTTCTCACAAGGCACATCTGTGAGGTCACTGCCCAGAAGAGGTTTTCTGGGCAGTATCTTGGCCAGCCCCAGCAAGACAAATACCTTAGTCATTGCAAGTAAGAGCCTGAATTCTGGAAAGTCCAATGTTTTCACTCCTGGAAAGAGCTAGGACAAATAAACCATCCACAGCAGCACAGTGAGAATCCCCTCCTTCCCAAGCCAAGGCCACGTGGAGATAGATACAGCATCCCAGAAACACCACCACTGGCTCTTTCTCTTCTCAAATAAAGCAGCCCAAAGACACAGGACAGACTGTCCCTGGGACACCTGAGGGTCCAATCCCACCAGCTGCACCCAGCTCTTCCTGGGGCTTCTGCTTCCAGCAGGGATGGCAACAGCAGCACCCCTGCACAGGCTGCACATCCTCCTCCTGACACAGCCTGTGAGGCCACAGCCCCTGTCCCTTCTCTCAGAGCCCTCAGGGTTCCCCAGGGAGCACAGTGGAGATGAGGGTTCTGCTTCCAAAGCAGAACTTTCTGCTGTGCCAAGGTGTGTGCTAGGGTTACTCCAGCTCTAACCTCACCACAAGCAGCTGTGAAGATTGTCCCTGGACTATTTTTCCAAAGCCCTGTCAGTGGTACTTAACGGGGTATTTTCTACCTTTATCTTCCTTCCCTCTCCCCCATCTCTAAAGTGTTTTCCTCAAAACCCCAAGACACTTGCCCAGCGTGTCACAGAATGAATTATGTCCTGGTGGATGATGGGTCATTTTTCATCATGTCCACTGTGGCAATGCAGGGCAGATGCCCAGAGCTCTGCTTACAGCTCAGACACACTAATCAGCGAGATCTGTGAAGAAACTTATGGTCTTTCAAAACACACACATGATTTCCAGCAACAGATTATATTGCAACAGGACTCTGTGGTTTTCTTTCTTCATGCTATGACACTGCTGGAATAAAAACATTTCATGACCTCAGGATAAAGGGGGGAAGATCTCACAAAAACTGCAGCAAACAAATGAAACAACCCCTCCCCTAAGCTGTGGGATCCTCCTTCCCCTGCTCTTTTTTCCACTTTCAGTTTTGCACTTGGATGTTCTCAGGTCTCTGGTGAGCTCAGGCATTGCAGCTTGGTAAAGCCTCATTTACAGTCTCAATACTGATCCAGCTCTGAGTTGACATGAGGGCCACTGCCCAGGATGGCCACTGACCCTGGTAATGAGCTGCTTTACACATGCTGAATTAGAAAAAGAGACTGGCTGTGCTGCCACAGGGCATCCACAAAGCCAGAAGCAATCCTCCTGCCTCCTGGCACCACAAAAGACAGAGGCATATTCAAATGGAACTTGTTTTCTGAGAGGGGACACTGCTTAGCAGAAGCTTCTCAGCAGAGCAGCTCTCTGGGGCTCCCATCCAGGCTGTGACCACATTTTGCCAGCACTGCTGAGAAGCTCCGAGCCAGTGCTGGAAGGTTGCAGCACATTTTGTGCCTTGCCTGACTTGTGAGCAGCAGTGCACAAGCCCACCCAGCTCCAGGTTTAACTCAGGAGTTCTCATGAGCCACAGCCCCAAAAACCTGCAGAGTTACAAACCTCCATCTCTGCTCCTGGGAATCCTACAACCATGGGTTTGTAACGTGGAATAGAGCAGCATTCCACCTTCTTTATGGCTTCACAGGCAAAGAGCAGACCCAGGGACAGGACAGAAAAAGGATGGCAGGTCCTGAGGGATGCACATGTGCTGACCTGGAGCTACAGACTCTTACCCATCCCATAGCACAGCACAGTGGCAAGGCAGCCTCACTTTGAATATTTCAGGTGGCATTTAAGACACACTTTCGCTGCAGGATAAACGGGATTTTGTGTTCCAAAAATATGTTAGTGAAATATTTCTGCCAGTTCATCTCCTATTCTCAGAGTAGGGAGATGTGGGCTGATTTCCTGACAACTCACACTGAAATGGAGCAGGAAACCAACAGATTTCTCCTTCTGGTTCTACCTGTAGGGAAGGAATTTCTTTGCTGCCATCACTGTGTTTTCCAGTGCCACTATTTTAGAAACCTGAGCATCTCACTCCTGTAGCCACTGTCACAGGTGAACACCAAAAGAGGACAGAGAGTGACTGACTGACTGCTTCAGAATCCCTGCACATTTGCAAGTTCCTGAGTCTCTCCTGGTGAGTTTCCCCACCATTAGTGAGCCCTTGCTGGAAGCACATCTCGACCTGGACACTGGGACTAAACTGAACTGGCAGGAAAAGAAGGGAAGGGAAGGGAACAATTGCTTTGGGCACAGGGAGCACTGGGGACAGGAATGGGACTCAGCAGGCAGCCATGGTGGGTGCAGGAAAAGCAGAGGGATGAGGAGAGAAAACACAGCCCTGAACACTCTTAGTCACAAATACAATCCTTACTTGCCTGAGAAAATGATTCAATCTTGCAAACCATATGAGGATTAGAAGGAGCTTCCAGGCTTTCCTTTACACAGAGACACTTACATGTAGCATCATTCTCCATATTGCACTATCATGCATTTCCCCAAAAGATTCAGGACTATCAATAAAACTGAGGATTCAAAAGCACAAAACCAATCCACTTTGTCTGTCCTTTCTGTAGATGCCCCAATCCTGGCAAATGACCTAGATTCCTTGGAGGAGAAATTTAATCACTCCCAGGAGCGGATGCTGAAAAGATCACAATATTTGCTCTCTGATCCAGTCACAAAGACGTCATCAGGCTCACAGCACTCCAACTCCTCGTGAATAATCTGCACAGAAATATCATCCAGGAAGCTCTTCACAGAGAGCAGGGAATGTGCAAATACTATGCCGAGCTTTTCAGCTCCACGGGCATGTGACACTGTTTTAATTTTATGTTCAGTGTCCCAGCCAGAAATCTCATGTGGCAGCTGGTCTCCAGAATTCTGTAATATGATAATTAAATGTCTGCCTATAAACAAGTGTTTGTATTACAAGTGCTTTCCCATGGTATTTATCTGTGCAGCAGGAATCTGAGGCAAGCACAGAGGCAGCAGCAGTTTTTCTTGGATCTGAGCAAGTCTCCTATCCCAAGAGAAATAGAATAGCACAGTCCAAGCAATAAAAATAATTAGTTCTATTACATTTATATGGGATATGTATCTTTTATTCTCAGAGCTATTTACTACCTGCATATATATCAGGTATTTCATATAGCATATGAAATTGCTGCTCCATCTTGGGCCAGTTGCAACCACAGAGTTTCATGGAGAGTTTGCAGTCTCTGGCTCTTCTTTGGGAAGGAATGCAATGGTTGGTACCAAAATTTCTTGAAGGAGGGTAAAAAAATCCCATGCCATTAAATGCAGCCACTTCTGAAAGCCAGCTGTGCACAGAAACTCAGGAGCCCAGGACAGACCATGAGAAAAAGCGCCCCAGGCAGCTGGAAGCACTTGTTGAATGCAGGTGGCTGGGAAAGCATCTCCTCCAGGCAGAATCCACACCAGAGACTGACCCAAGAAATGACCCCACTGTCCTGTTCACATCTGTGAAGTTCCTGTGCCACAGGCTGGCACAAGAACCTGTCACAGGCATCTTTTCATCAAAATCCTTTCCTTAGGATTTTTTCCTGCTGAGAGGCTTCAAGAACAAAATGTAAACATTGATTATCTGCTGCTGTGGGATGCAACAGGTGCATCTGTGATTGGCCCATCTTGGATGTTTACAATTAATGGCCAACCACAGCCCAGTTAGCTTGGACCCTCTGTCTCAGACACAAACCTTTATTATTCATTCCTTTCTATTCTTAGCTTAGCTAGCCTTCTGAGATGAAACTTTTCCTTCTATTCTTTTTAGTATAGTTTTCATGTAATGTATATCATAAAATATACATTACATTATATTATATATATAATGTAATATATATAATATATATACACATTATATTATATATATATAATGTACATATAATATATATACACATTATATATATAATGTATATATATATATACACACATAATATATATACATAATGTAGTATACATATATTATATTATATATATACTACAACTCAAAGAATCAATCCCTGACTCTGAGCTATGGACACCAACTCCATCCCAGCCACTGATTCCTGCTGAAATCCTGCCAAGGTCAGACCAGTTCAGAAAAGTCTCCAGGTGTAATTTTGCCTGCTGAAGGCAGGACTGCATTTTAAGCGAGATTTAATTAGTGTTATTTGAACATGATGAGTTAAAGAATTAGGAAAGGGGGAAATAAAAGCAGACAGAGCTCTAACAGGTATAAATATTAATCTCCCCACTGCGAGCTTAAAAAATGTGGGAGAGTTGAGGAAAAGAAGAGAAACTGCCAAAGGGAAATAATGTTTCTCCTAACAAGATGTCCTGGATTAAACCACAACACAAGATAATGCAGGCTTTGGGAAATAAAACCAGATAGAAAACGCCGGGAGTTAGGAACCCTGCTGCTTAAAAGCAGCCCTGAATTCCCATCACTGCAGGTTACACTGGAGTGGTTCTGCTCTGCTTTGTATTTAACACTCCACATTTCACTCCTGCTCCCGTGCAAAGCCAAGTTTGGCTGTAGGATTACAGCACAGTGGCTGATGACCACATTAGCCATCTGCTCTCCTGCAGGTCCGAGCACAAGCCCAGGCTCTCTCTCAGCCAGGAGTGGCTGGCTGAATGAGGTGACACTGGTGACTGGCTGTCAGGCTGCAGGGAGGCAGCTCCAGCCCAGCCCTAATGGCTCACCTGGCACAGGTGCCAAGGCTGCCCCTGCCAAGCCCAGCACGGCTTGTGATGAATGGAGAACACATGCAACAAGTCTGGCCACAGCCAAACAGCCTCAGCCCTCTGGGGGGGAGCAGCAGATGCAGCACACGGGGACAGAGAGCATGGCCCTGCATGCCAGCAACAGGCTCAGCATCTCTCCTCTCTTATTTATGGGACACCTCTTCTGCCCAAGGTTTGTGCTCCAAAGAGCTAAATATCCACTGACATAACCCCCAGGGATGCCTGCAATCAGACTGAAACAGGTCCTAGTAATTTGCAGCAGGGCAGGAACTTTTATCTGCCGTAAATCGGAGCAAAAGGGAATGAAGCAGTTCCATGCAGATCTGCTTTGTAGAGGAAATGCCTTAAATGCCCAGAGGAGCACAGAATAAAAATGGAAGCAGCCTGATATAAAACCCCTGATGTCAGAGGGGCTGTGTCCTCCAGCCTCATCCAGCTCCAATAAAAATCCACTGAGAAGTTCCAGAAGCAGCATTTACTTTGGAGTCCAAAAGACTTATTCAGAAACTGCTATAAAAATAATTTTGAGAATTTATTTATGAGAGCTGGTGGTCACCTTGGTGTGCTTCCCTGTGCCCCCTGCTGCTGCAGACAGACCCACAAACACAAAAGACCCACAGACAGACCAGCCCATGGTACCCAGCCATCAGCTGTTGCTGGCTCTCAGTCCCCTGCTCATGGGGAGAAAAACAGCAAAATGAATTAATCAAGGCATTTCCTGGAAGCTGCAGTAATAATTTCTTCCCCTCAGAGCTGCAGTCGGTAGATCCCTCATACAAGGGTTGTTTCTGTCTTATCACATCACCCTGCAGAGAGTCACAGTCCCCTTCCATGTGTCCTTTGTGCATGCCCCCAGGCAGATTCGGTGACACAAGGGCTATTCCATCTCACAGCTCACCCTGTTAGTCACAATCCCGGCTGCTTTCCTCATCTTTACATCCCCAGCCCTTCTCTGAAAGGCTCAGCTTGCTTACATCCAGCCCAGCTCTGAACATTTTCCTCTCCACCTCAGGGGAGGACACCCACTGGGGGACAGATGAGCTGTGTAATGTCCTCCTGACATTTTTGTGAGGCAACTGGAAAGGTGAAAAAGCAAATAAAGCCCTGGTGCCTGGGGATGTTTCTCTCTGTGGTGGTTTGCTCTGCCTGGCTGGCTGGGGAGGAGCTCCCTGCAGAGCACACGTGTGCTCACACACACACACCCAGTGCCCACAGCCCTCCACAAGAAACCAGGCCAGCTCCCAGAGTATTTATAGAGCTTGAAAAAGAGCCAGAACCCTCTCTGCAAGAGGATGCACAATTTAACATTGTGCAAAGTCATTAAGCCTCACAGCACCGACTGCGCAGCCCTGATCTGGTAATGGGGATGGCAGCTCCTCACCAGACCTCATTAGATTAGTTCACATAATTGCAGGCACCCTAAAATACCTGTGAAATCCCACTGATCCCAAACACAGAGCAAAACAATTGCTGGCAATGAGACACATACAAATGTACCTTTAAACTTTAGCACAGGCCTCTGCTGATGGCAAAGAATCCAGCAGCAGAAACATGAATTCACATTTTCCTCACACAAGAATTCTCTGCCCCCCCCCATTTATCAGAAGGAAATATTTTACATTTTTTAATTTTAACTCCAGTTTGAAGGAGTTCCAGCCCTCTGACACATGCTATCCCATGTACAGAAGGCCTTTGCAGACAGCCCCAGGAGTTAATGGGGATGAGGTTGATGGTCTAAATTAGAATGGTTCCCTTTTACCCTTGGACTTTCTTTAGCCTGTCTGACGGAGGAGATTAAGGAAGTAAAAGTTCACAAACGGATGATTTGTCAAGGGATTGCCACAGGTTACCTTTTATTTAAAGCTTTCTCAAGCATCTTATCTTGCTGGGCTTTAAAGCTGAACAGTCACTTTGGCATCCAGCTCTGTTTGCTCAAGTGTAGTTACAGAAATGGCTGGGGAGGCCACCAGGACACTGCCAGCCTGTGACACTGCTGTGCTAATGAGGGCAGATCATCAGCAGGCAGTGAGGCAGCTGAAATGTAAGGTCTGTGTCCTACAGTCCTGCTTCCAAGAGCCACTGGATCCAGCAGATCCCCAATTTTCAGATACTTAAATGTGTTTTTTCCAATCTCTAGACTGTAATATAACCTTGAAATATGAAGGAAATATATCAGGAAGTATCTCCTTGGCTCTGCCAAGAGCCTGAGTTAGAAGCTTCACATCCTGAATTCTTTAAGCCCCTTCTCTGCAGCACTGCATCCTGTCCCGTGGGACTGTGTGCAACACCACAGGGATCTTTAAAATTTGACCAGGGATGTCTGTGCCCACTGTTTGCACTCTCTTTCCCCACTCCATTTCCATGCATGTGTTGCAAAAGTTTCTGGATGAAGAGTATTATTTCAGTTCCAAGGATTATTACTGCTGCTTAGGTTAGATAGTGTCACTGAACTCACTGAAGCTCTGCCAGAGGAAAAAAAACTCACCTGAAATCACCCATCTGGGCTTCTGAGCAAAGTCACTAATTCAGCCAGACCATGGCCATCTAACTCCAGGCCCTCTATTGCACCCTGAAGGCTTGAGGGAGTGACAAAAAGCCAATGAAGGAGTGACAAAAAGCCATGCCAAAACCTGCCAGCACGAGAAGGGAACAGCTCCTAAGCAGACCATGTTAGCTCTGTAACAAATGTTGTTTGTTCTTTCTTTTAACACCTTCACTGCTGCCTTAGCAGACTGCATTTCCTCACTGCCCACTACAGCTGAAAAAAAAAAAAAAAAAGTTATTTTAATTAAAATAAGTGGCTACAAAGCCTGAAACCCTAAGTGATGGACAGACAGACAGACATTCTGACTGAGGGGTCCTCAGGTTCATTGCTCTGCCATTTTCTGACTCTGTAGCAAAGATCTGTGTGGCAAGAGGTGAGATCCATTTGATGCCTGTGGTTTTCTGCCACTCACATTCAAGTCATTCCCAATGATTCCCAGCTCCACACTCTGGAGCTGTGTCCCTGCCACCAGGGGCTGTGTGCATCCCATCTCCAGACATTTACAGTGTGTAACTGGAGCTGTCTGCTAATGCTCCACATATGGGCTTGAGAGAACATTATTGACAGCATATTGCTTAAACTGGGTGAGCAGCTACTTCTCAACGTGCTTTCAACCTCATAATTCAGCAGTGTCCAAATTAATTTTATGATAATCTCATGCATCAATAAATTCAACTCACAGGTGGCTGACAGAACCCAAGATTTTGAAAATTATGTGCATTCCTCTTCAGGGAACAGACTCAGGCAGAAGCAAAGGCTTGATTGCAGCCTGTGTATTTTTAGACACGTTAATTAAATCTGCCACATCATTTTAGATAGATGGCTCTGCAACTTTAATCCCAAGGTGCTGCCTTTCAGAGGGATTCCTGCGGGAGTCAATTATATTTTGTTTGCACAGTGTTAACAGGTGGTACCTGCAACTCTAAACTCTGGGCATGGAAATGAAAATCCAAAGAGCAAACTCTAGTCACTTTGCTAAAACAACTGTAATTGCAAGCGAGCATCCAAAAGCCTCCTTGGGATAAATTATCTTTCCCAAACTCTTCAGAAATATTGTTTTCCCATCTATCCAACTGCTGGTCAAGCCTGGCTCAAAGAAAAATAGGATTGGTTCCCCATTTTCTCCCCAGACCTCACTGCTTTTGGTTTCTTATAGAATCATAGGCTGTTTTGGGTTGGGAGGGACCTTACAGACCATCTTGTTCCACCCCATGCCACGGCCAGGGACACCTTCCACTGTCCCAGGGTGCTCCAAGCCCTGTCCAGCCTGGCCTTGGGCACTGCCAGGGATGGGGCAGCCACAGCTCCTCCAGGCAATCTCTCTGCCAACATCCAAGCCTTCCCTCAGAGCCCTGGGAAACTGCTGAATTATCTCTGAATTTCACCAAAACTTCAATGAGGCTGAGGAACCTTTAAAATAGAGATGGACATCTCAGACATTATATTTTTCAGCTCTGGAATGTAGGCCTGGCAACAAAAACTACAACTGAAAGAGGTATTTGTGCATTGGTTGGGAATTTTTGTCTTCTCCCTCTACAGAAGTCCACCAAAGGGCACAGTGCCTTTGCAATACCCACAATATCCATATTGCATTTAAACAATATGACCTGCCCCAGGTACCACACAGCCCCTTTGTGGATATGGCATTACAAAGTCTCCACCTTGCTCTCCCACTGCCACAGAAAGAGAGGTGACAGGATGTAGGTGACAGGATCACTGCCCAGAGATGCTTCTTGCTCTCCAGAGCTCTTCTTATCATCCAGAGGTTTTTATCATATCAGGTCTATCAGAAATCTGGCCAGGGCTCACCCTTATCAGCAAGTCATCTAGACTGATTTATAAATGATGAAAAACAACCCTTTCAGACCCAGAAGCCAAATACCCCAAGAAGGGTATTCCTGTTTGAGGAAGGGAAAGGAGATTTGGAGCACAGGCATCATTATCTTATCAGCTCTGCTGTAATTCTGCTAAGCTTCCTTTCTTAGGGTTTACAACCACGGTTTCTCCATACTTAGGCCTCAGTTCTGCATCATTTTGGTTGCATATCAAAGGGTGAGTCAAAAGCTGCATGGAGAAGGGAGGTGCATACGTGCAAAAACAAATGTCAAGTCGTCTGTACTGCATTGACTTTGGGATCTGAGTGGCATGAAAAAGCAGAGCAAAACCATGGAAGTAAAGCACCCAGCCAGATCACATCTGTCTTCACACTAAGATACCCACAGGGGTACATGAAAACCCCAGGAAAAATATCATCCCAAACTAAATCTTAAAAAGAAGAATGAGAGTGAAACTGCAAGTCTGTTTCACCCATTGTGTGACTCCAGGCAAGTTCCTGCCTCTCATTTATTATCAGCACTGGAGAGTGAGGCCCACACCACTGGGGTCACTCCACTGAATGGATTTTTATTCCCATTTCACACAGCACCTACAGCTGGGTTTGATCCATTAGAGAGACAAGACCTGGCTTAGATTTTAGGACTGAGCCACTTCTCTGTTCTGCACCTTACCTGAAACAGGAATATCATCTGGAAGATGCTCCTTTGAATTGCTTTCTCTGTCTCCGGTGGAAGGGCACTCACTGTACTGACAGATGGAGCTTATTTAATTTAATAATGGCTGATTTTAATCAGACTTAGAGTTCACAGCAATTAGCAATTAAGGCCTCAGTTTCTGCAGAGGTTGTCAGTGGTGTCTCTCACAGACAGCTGGGTGAGATGTGGGGGTTCAGGGAGGTGGCAGCAACCCAGGCTGGCCTGTGTGCCTGCATCAGGGAGCACCACACACTCCCTGCACCCTGTGTGAGGGCAGCAAGCCTCAGAAATGGTCAATTCAGTGAAAAGTGTTACCCTCACCTAAAAACACCCTGTGCTGGGGCGGTTTCCTGAGCACACACTCCTGACAACCCACACAGGGAACTGATGCAGAGAATCTCTGCAGTGAAAAGGAAACTTCCCAAGTGCTTGTGAGCTTTAGCTGTGTTTGTGTGTTTATACACAGCATCCTGCACCCAGGTTTGTGCTGCAGAGTCAGTGCACACCTGAGGCCACACTTAACCTGCTCAATGTGCCACAGACAGCACAGCTGGGGACAGAATCAAGAAAAGAAAGCATGAGAGTCACACTTCTGCACTGAAAAATCCCAGCAGGCTTTGAGGAACTGCTAAAAAAAAACCAAAAAAACACCACCACAAGCTACAGGTGTTTTCAGAAGCTGAGCATCTCGAACCCAGAGGTCAATTTCTTAGATGCCTTAGCAGCAGTGGCAGAGTGACCTGCCTAAATCATCACATCAGTTATTGTCCTGCCTGGTCCCCTGGCATTCACTTCTGTCTGGTTTGAATAGCTTCCCAACACTTCTGCTGTTCCAGTCAATGAAAAAATGAAAAACCAACAAAATTCAAGGAGGGAGCTTTTGAAATAACAAATGACAGAAATTACTGTCCCAAAGAGAATATGACAAAAACCAACAGTGAAGACTGTACATACCATAAATTTGCTCCCTGTTTTCCTGCTACATCAGTAATATTAAGATTAATGTCCACAAATCTGAGTATTTCAAATGCCTGAGGATGAGAGGAGTAGTAAAGCTGATCTGTATCTTTGCCAAGTCTTTGATTCCTGCATTATGCTTCCAACAGCTTATGAAAGATGTACTACAAAGCTCTAGATGGCAAACTGCATTCTATTTTTCCAGCACTCAACACAATTCAAAGCATAAAAACCAAGCACAAGGTGGATTTTTCCCCTAAAACAACAGCCAAACGAAATGTTATTTCTGCTGCCTTGCTCCCCTTCTGGGAAGACAAGGAGGTGCTGTTGTCCTATTAAGCTGCATGTCCACCTTCTCAGATAAGGCCAGCTCCCCTCTTGAATTTGCATGTGAAAATTACCCTGCTCAGCCCTGGGAGTGATGCTGGGAGGTGTAAAGAGAGGAGCTTTGCTGCTTTGAAGTTTGCAAGGCAGCGAGGATGAAGGCAGGAATTAACTCAATACCAATTACAGCTCCTGCTCTCCTCCACGTTAGACTTTTGAAGGTGGCACAGAAACACACTGAACAGCCAGGTTACACTTCTTTTTGCCATCCAAAGCCCTCAAAGGCAGGAGAGAAAAGCTCTGTTTGTTCCTGGAGCCCAGCCTTTCCTCTGAGCTGTCTGTTACGGACTCAGGCTTGTGTTGGAAGAACACATCTTCAGAGAAGTGCCAACATCAAACACACCAGAGATTTTGCAGGTACACACATTGAGGCCTCTCTGTGATGTTTCCCAAAGAAAGCACAACCAGGGAAAGCACTGCAATATTTTAATAGTAAGAGGGGCACTCACATTCTTCTCTGGGCTGCTGTGAAATGATGGCAAACCTTTCTCTTTTTAATTTTCTGTTGCTAATGGCTTCTTAATTACCATCACCAAGTTGTAACTTGGATCCTCCACCAGGAAATCACTTAAGCATGCACTTAACTCCTTCTTCATTTAAACAAGCAAACAAACAAAAAGGCTTTGCTTCACGCCATTACTGAAATAAATGCCCTTCCCCAAAGAGGGGATCCAGTGCCAAAACCAGCCCTGAAATTCACCATCTCTGGAGCAAAAGGCACCAGTGGAGGCACAACAGCTCTGGGCAGCAGAGAGGAGAGGGAAGCTCACCCCAGGCTGTGGGTTGGATTCACTCTCATGGTGAGCAGCTGTCAGATGGACCTTGTTGGTCCCCCAGCCCAACCCACACTCCTCTGCAGGGCTCAGAAATTTAATATAAAGAGCCCTGGCCAGGATGCACCTCACTTTCTGAATTTGCTGTCCCATTTTCCTGGGACCTCTGCATTGCCCCGGAATGGATATCAATCTTCTGGTGCTCTCTCTACTTGATAAATGCCACTCAAATAAGGCCACCTAAAAACAGCTCAGAAAGGTTTTGGCATTTTTCTCTTCTAGACCCTGAGTGCTCAGTGCATCTTCAGCTGTGACTTATTAACACACAAACAATTAGGTCTTAAGCAGATAAGAAAATGAAACCGTACAGACAGGAAAAAAAATTATTCCTCAGTATTTTGCTAATGATCAAAGGAAAAACATGCTGAAACACTGCCCAAAATCAGGAATTATCTGCCAGAAACTGACCCCTTGCTGCCTTCTACCTTGCTCAGTGTTTGCTCTAACCCATCCCAAGGTCCTCTCTAAAGGCTCTTTGGGAATATCATTCTGGAGGATTAGATGGCTTCTTGCTGGCAGCCCATCCTTCTTCTTGGCCATTATTTGCTTATTTGTTCTCATTGTTTGTTTATCTTTGATGTGCTCCTGACAACAGCCAGAGTCAGGCCCAAATGTTGATGAGCTGAAGGAGATGAGTAGCCCAAATGTTGATGAGCTGAAGGAGATGAGCTCTTTGGATCTTCCCATGCAATTGCCTGGCAATTCCTGCCTGATAAGGACTTTGAAGGTCACATCAGGATGGATGTGAGATGGATGAGAAGCCTGTGCCTCACCCAGATGTGTGTCTCTTACAGCCCCCAGCTACTCCAGCAGGATATTTGGGTTTGTGGAGACTCATGACCACTCACCTCTGAGTCCTGGCTGTTATCTCAGTTAGTGATCACCTATCAGCAGCAATCTTGAATCAGGCTGTGGAAACAGCAGGTTAAACTGAACTAAAGGCTGGTAACAGAACAGGACCATGGTAAATTCACAAAGAAAGGGACTTAAATAGTCAGGCTGAGCATCCAGCTTAAAATCCACACTGACACCTACTGAAACTTTGACAGCAGACAGCCTTTTCCCTTTGCTAGCAGAATGGCACATGTTCAGAGAGCTCTCAAGGCTGAAATTCACTTTTTCAGATTGGCTAATTCAACTTGGCCCATTAAGTATTCCTGAAACAGTCTTAGATAGTCAACTGTAATCTAGAAATATTCTGTAGATAGGGCTCCAGCAGGAATCCTTCAAATAAACCACAGTAAAAAGAGAAAATGGTCGCCCATAATAGAATCACTCCGTTCAACATAATAGAAAATAAAGCATAATCAGTGATGTGCAGAGTGACTCACTGTACCAAGCACCAGGCATTGCTCATTCTCTTCAAGTGATCAAAATTGCCAGGATTCTCCCATGTCTAGAGACCAAACAACCCCATAAAGAAACTGCTGAATATCAAGAGGGAGACTTTTCTCTACCAAGAAAAACACCTTGGTGGCATTAGAGTCTTGCAGCCTGAATCTTAAAGGCTGCAGACAGTATTCAAAGGAACAATTTTCGATTCAATGATGGCCACAAGTGAGGCCCATTACACCTCTGAGGCAGCTTCCCAGCCACCAGGCCCCACCAGAGGAGCATTTCCAGAACGTAAGAGAGTGAGGAACATTAAGGTCAGAGTGAGAGTAAACCTACCTGAAGTATTGTTAAATTGTCAAACCCTTGTGAGGAACCCCCAGCAGCCGATGTCAGAGATCTGCTCTGGTGGCAGAGTTTGCTCTCCCTGCCTTTAGCACAGTGCACACATAAACTTTGTGAGTGAACTAAGCATAACTAATGCTCTGTGTAAGCACTTGGGTGGAAGATTTGAGTATTTAGGAATTCAAGCCCCCAGAACAAACTGACTTTCAAGTGGACCCGTGGTAGTTACTTATTCAAGGCAGCAGTTGCTGAGCAAAGTTGGGATGTCAGGTTTTAAAAGTCCTGATGTCATGAAGTGACCCTGAGTAAGAAAATACAAAAAGAGGTCTCATTATTCCTAAATACTTCCCACTCCAAGCTCTGCAGGTTTGCAGTTGTCCCAGACAGTCAGACCCTGAGGTGTTCACCTGTGAGGAAGCACACAGAGGGCTGGTGTGAAGCTGTTTAAAGCTGGATGTGAAAGAAGCAGCAAGGAAAAACCCCCCTCTTCCTTCTCCTCCTGAGAGCAAATCAAACATCTAAATGAGAGAGCATCCCAGAGCAACTGGGTCCCTTCAGTGCTGAGCAAGAGCTTATTCCAGCATCAAAGTGACTGTGTATGAGCCAGCCTTTGGTGTTCCTGCTCCTTAAAGAACTGTAAGCAGAAAGCAACAGGGGATATAAGAAATTCTAGAGAACCTCTGATATAAGCTGTGAGAATCTGCAGGATTTACTGTCAGAGATAACTTAGGGCCTGATTTTCCCACTGTATGGATGCCTTAAGCCATCATCACAGCCCCACAGTTTCTTCACAGCAGAATAAATATTTCCTCAGCACATGTGAAAACTTGCACTGGAAAGACTTTGTTATGTTGTTAGAGCAAAGCTTGAAAGGCTTAAAGGTCCTGCCAAAACTGAGGAGAACTGACAGATTTTCAAGCCAAATATGAATTTCTCCCAGAGCTTTGGTAACAGTGGCAGCAAAGACACAAGGGTTATTGATGTGCTAGAAACCACAGACCTGCCTGAGAATGGTCACAGAGGAATTAAACATTTCTCCCCCTAAACAGGTGATGATATCAATAGCCTAGGTAAAGATGAGAAGATAAATCTGAGCAGAAAACAGGAAGAGCTGGAGATTGTTACTAACTTAGCAGATACCTGAAAATACAGCACAGCAGAGAGGAAACAATCCCATGGCTCAGTTTTGGGGCCCTCATTGCAAGAAAGGCTGGAGGGTGCTGGAGGATGTCCAGAGAAGAGAAACAGAGATGGGCAAGGGTTTGTTTAGACTTGAGAAAAAGAGGCTCAGGGGAGACCCTCCCACCCTCTACAATTCCCTGAAAGAAGATTGCAGCCAGATGGGGACTGGCCTTTTCTCCCAGGTGAAGAGGGAAGGACAAAGTGGCCTCAAGTTCTGTTGGAATGATCATTCCTTGAGGGATTCGAAAGATGAGTCCAAGTCACCTGTATGAATTACTCCCAAACCTGAGCCTCTCACAGTCTTCAATGCATGAACCGTCAAACATTCCTGTGAGGCAGGGAAATGATGGTTTGCTAACAAGAAAAGGAGGCACAGAGATGATCTTTGCAAGACTTTGATCAAAATCAAAATTTAGCAACGCAAGTCTGCCAAAAGACAGGGAGAAGCAAAATTCTGTTAGTTCCCTCAGCTAGTCCTCACACAGGGGACTGTTACTGCTCCCATCTGGAAAATAAGACAGATTATTTATGCGGAGTTGCATTTATTCGTTGTGAGGTCAGAAGCTGACAACAAAATAAGATGACAAAACCCAAAGCTGTTCCTGTGCTGCTCTTCCACCCCCTCAGCACCACGGAGTCCCCTGCTCTGCCTGTGCAGAGACACCTGACAGGCCCAGAACCCCTCTTTGTGATTTAGCTCGAGGAGGGGATGCTCATGTTTTACATCAGGCTGCTGAAATGAATCCCTGCTTTCTCACCCTGTAATGCACCCCGGGGCTCTCGGATCGATGGGCTCCTCCCCAGGCAGGAGCAGGAACACGCTCCCAGTTCCGCTCGGCTGTGCCCCGCTCTGCAGAGAAACGGGGCTCTGTCACCCTCTTGTCATGGCAGGAGAATAACATCATTTAATCTTCCCAGGCAGTTTAAATGAAGCTGCTCTAGCCTGAAATAGATACATGGGTGCACAACATGCAAAAGACAGATCCTTCAATAAACACGTTGCCCGTGTCTGTCACACTGGGGTGCTGGAGATGGCCAGGGCTGTGTTCCCCCAGCTCAGAAAGCTGCCACCACATAGGAAAGGGACCAAAATGCTGCTTGTTTGTGCCACTTTGGGAGGTCATGCTGATCTGCAGATTTCCATTTCAAAGCCTTTCCTTTGGCAGAGGCCACCAAACACGACTCTCCATCGCTTCCTCACAGAGGACAGATTATTCCCCTTCTCTCCATGCCCTCAATAAGAGATTTTCCACCCTCCAGCTTCCTCCTGTACATAATGCCATCCATAATGCCTCCTGCCAGCCATCCCAAACTCTTTCCATTGGCGTACTTCCACTTATTTAAACACAGGAGAAATTCTCTTGTCTGCTCTCATCACATGGCTACTCCTCATGCAAATCCTATCTGATCATCCTTGTCTTCCCTTGCTGCTTTGCTGTGCTGGGAACTGGGAGCAAGAATTCTCACACAGTGAGAAATCATTTCTAGTAGAGAAATAAAACGCATAAAATATTAGTTCACAAGAATCTGGAGTTGAGAAGGATTTGATTTGTACTCAGTACATGACTTCACACAGATAAAATAAACTGAGTACTCCACCTTTTGCTACCCTGCACCTGCTATGCAAACTTAATTTCTGTAATTAAAAGTACCCACACCTATCACAAAAAAACCAGCTGATGTGCACAGCCCCCGGCCTGTCCCCCATGCCAGACAGTGGGATGAGGTTCCCAGGGGAAAGCAGGATTTTGGAGATCTAGTGAGCCCTGACCATCCCTTGCAAGGACATACCTGCCACCAGTCTGGGGACTTTCTAAAGATATCATTCAAATGCCATCAAAAATCTGTCACTGCAATTTCCTTCCACTTCAGCTTATAGCCAGAAAACACACTTGTCCTCTCCAGAGGAAGAAACAGAGCTGCAATCAGTTTGAAAAACACTACATATTTCTGAGTGGGAAAGTGTAATCCCCCTTTAAACCAATACCTATTTTCCACTATTCTAACAAACACTTGGTGACAACACTTAGATTTGGAAACAAACTGCCCTTGCCACCTGAGAGATGCCATTTGTGAATTTGGTTCCAACAGGCCAACAAATGGTGGGGTTTCAACACCAGAGAGACCCTTGGAGCAATCAGTGTCTTGTAAGAGAATGTTTCTACCTGGTGCTTAGTGGTTTGGGGGCTTTTATACATTTGTAAGTGATTCTTGCCTTTGTGGTCTTGTGGGACAAATAACACTGCTGGAACCAAGCAGCATGACTAAGTGCAACACAAACTTCTTTGCAAGTCTCTTCTGGCAGAGCTGAAAATTCACCTCCAACAAGGGAGGCAGCTGCTACACAGAGCCCTTGGGCAGCTCTGGAATGAGGGCCAGGCTCAGGCTCAGCTGCAAGAGCTGAAGTATGAGAGTAAATAATCTCTCTGGGGATTAAAACAGATTGCTAACTGCAGAGAACCTCCCAGGCAGTTTTAGGGACAAGTGACCAGGGCCATTGCCCAGAGCTGTAGGCAGTGAGACAGTGTGACAAAGTGCTGGTCACTCAGCAGTGGTACCTGCCTTCCCCACAGCCCAGCATCCATTCAAGCCTATAGGCAATTCCACCTAAATAAAACCCATTTTCCTCTAATGAATGTTTCCTGATCATGGGCAGGACAAAACCCCCACCAAAGGGTGACAAAAGTCCCTGCTAGAAGGGTGACACTTGCACTGCTTCTCTCCCTTGAAGAGTTCAAGTATTGAAGCTCACAGCAGATCATTACAGCATTTACTCTGGCATCCTGTGCATCATCACCTCCTGAAAAATCTTGCCAATCTTGTATGGGAGCCAAAGCCTGCACATGGGAAAGCTCCTCTGCACGAGCAGCCCCAAATATCACAACTGCCATTGACACTGCTGACATTTGACAGGCCTGAAGTGACCCATGGAGGTGGCTGTGCAGAGAGAAGGGTCTGCTGAGGTGGGTCCTGATCTCACTCCTTTAAAGAATGAACAGTCACAGCAGCACTAAATAAACAGCTTAGCAAGTGTCTGAGGTTCTGCCCTGCACAGCCTGGGAACTGCAGGTGGGGAGCACATGCAACCCTGGGACACACAGCCCCAAATGGAGGTGCAGAAACCTGAGCACACATCTCTGCCCACACAGTGAGAGACAGCTGGAGAGGAAGAACAGCAAAGAACAAAATTAAAAGTGCTGCTCTGAGCTGCCAGTCCTTTGGGGGCTGCAAGAGGTTGGAGCAAATGTTTCAGGTGGGAGATTCACAACCTCAGTGGCTGGGGCACAGCCCTGGGATGCTGCTGCATGAGCTGTGCAATAGCCATGGCCATGCTCAAACATGATTTCTGCTCAACTATCAGAGTGTTTACAAGCAACAGAGCAGGAATTCAGGTTATGGCCCAGCTGAAGGGGACTGTGAGACAGCGCAGGGCTCAAAAGAGAATTGTGGAGTCAAGGATGAATGAACTGCAGCAGCTCTCCATCTTTCTGTGCCTCTCCATCCATCAGTGGATGGCCTCAGCTGAGCTGTGGGCTCTCAGCCTGCCCTGGTCACACAGGGAGCTCTGTCAGCTAAACCCCAATAAAGAGATTCTCAGAAAACACAGCAAAGGCTGTTCCAACTCCAGAGCATGATGAGGACAGTCAGCTCCCATCCCAACACAGAAGATGCTTCATGACTTTCTGGTATTCACTAAATTGTCACCCAAAGCAATTGGTCAGAAATTTTCAGGCAACACACCATGTCAGTGGAAGATCCTCCCTGGCTGAATTTTCCTGTAAACTTCCAGCACATCACAATGGGTCCATGGGCATGGATTTCAACAGCACTTCTGTATGGCAATCCTGTTCTCTCAGGCTTTGCTAGCAAAGCTGGGCTTCCAGAACCCCTGTGGGAAGGCTGAAAAAGCAGGAGCACACAGGAGCTGAGAGCCTCCAGGTGTAACCATGTGGTACACACCATCCTTGGGCATCCCATGGCCTTTTATCTCAGAGATATTTTGTTCCAGAAGTTCTGGTTGTTTTTCCCCTCAATCCCAACATTTTTGGGTTTGAGACATTTCTCAACTTTTGGCTTCACTTTGTGATAAAAATGACCTTTCAGAAGAAGCAGGTGAATGCATCACCAAGAAAAACATTTCAAAGACTCTGACATTTTTCATGGCAGGACATTTGTAAGGTTTCCACTGGACTTAGGGGCAAGCATTAGTGTTGGACTTCTCAAAGGAGAAGGAATTCTATATTTCACATAGTCAAAGGCAGAGGACTCAACCCCAAAAGTCTTTGTAGGTATTAAAGAAAAAAATAAGCAGAGTTAAAGACTGATAGACCTGATGAGATATTGATTTTCAGAAGGAAAAATATTTCCAATTCTCTAGCCTGATCTTGCTGACATACAAGAAGCTGTATTAATTCTCAATAAAATTAAGAAAATAATGAGGCGCCTTTTATATGAAAAAGCCTGTAACTACAATAGATACTGACCATGAATATAAACGGGAGCATATACAAAATTAGGCCAGGCAAATTAGCCAGTGCTAAAAGCCTGGATATAGCCTGCACATGCCAAATATGACTCTAGAGAAATCTGTAATTGCTTTAAGGACAGGCTTAAGATACTGTAAGTGAAAGGCATTGAATATGCCAGCAAAGCACGAGCAGGCAGCTGCAGGAATATCACAGTGCAGAAAATGCTTCTTTCCATCTCCATCTAGTGGGTCTGATGAGCCATTGCTTTATCCACAATGCTCTTACAGCACCACACAGAGATTTAACCTCCTTATGTAACAAGCCTCTTGCTCCCCTAATTCTCTCCCCGTAGATTTCTGCTGTTCCCCCAGCAGCATCTCTGTCCCTGTCTCTCTTTTCATCACAAAAGAGTGATTCTCTAAGTTTCTCCATCTTGCCTAATAGAATTCATTGCACAATTAGGACCATTTTGCAGTGAGATTTACAGCAATGTCACCAATAGAGAAAATTGTTGTAAAATAATGGTGGACAGCGTTATAAAGTAGCAATAAAATCAGCAGTAATGCACAGCTGTGTATTTATGTCTGCCACCTGTTCACTTCACTTTCCTTTTTTAAGCCACCTCTAATCAGATCAACCAGTTCAGCAAAGGAATGATCTGGTAATGTTGCACTGGGAAGCAGAGCTCCAAATTTCACAGAGACAGGCACAGAGAGAGCACTCATTGTGCCCACGTGCGCAGGCACAGACACACAGATCATCATCACCACATTAAGCAAATAACCACCTCAACATGCGCTATGTGCACAAAAACACACATCCCCACAGAGACAGGCACTGTGCACACGTCTGAGCACACACTGCACGCACATATATCCATCTGGGCTGGCATTCACAGTCCTAATCCCCAGTTCCCAGATTGCAACCTGTAGAGCCCATGTGGGACAAGTATTTCTTGGCTGTGGTCTGCAGAAAGCTGGCTGCTCATTGGGATAATTCCACAGTGTAAGAGGAAAAAGAAGATGCCAGCTCAATATCCAAGCCCTAAACCATCAGACAGTGACAGGGGCTCAGCATATCCCCATGACTGAATGGTGACCAGTGGCCAGAGGGGCTCCAGCCCAGCAGCCCCTGTGTTGGCTGCCAAAGGCTGGTGAATGTGCAAACAGCGAGGCTGAAAGAGATTATTTTGTCCTTTAGTCCAATTTGGACCATCCATGATGGGCTGCACTCAGTATTCCAGCTCCAAACATGTCTTCTGCTTAGTGCTGGATGCCTTGCCAAGAGCATCCCGCTCCTTGAGCAAGTGAGAGCAGACTGAGACAGCCACTCCTTGCAGAGAGCAGATTTTGTACAATTCTCTTTCCACCTCTGGCAAACATTTCCACATGCAACACTCCAGAATAATTGCTGTGGGATCTGTGAACAGCCTGGTGCATTTAGATATCCCAATTTGCTTTATGGATCATTTTGTGACGAACAAGGGCAGAACAGCCGCCTTGGGTACCATCCAGCCAGCAGTGATGAAAGGCAGCCCTGCGTGCTGTGCCACCTAGGAGGGATGTGTGAAAGGGTCTGTCAAAAAACATTTGGATAAACCATCAATAACCCTTCTTGTGCAGCCCACAAAACTCTCTGGAATGGGAAGTGCATGGGCTGAATTTTAAATTCAGTCCCCTCCTGACAGAGCCAGTGCTGTGGCAAGGCACCGATGGTGGCACTGGGGGCAGTTTTGTTTGGGCTCTGCTGTCAGTGAAGCTGTTGGGTGAACACTCAGCTTTAATGATCACTTCACAATTGGGAGGCACTTCTCACTGCAGTGTGTTATTGCAGCATTCCCCACAGGGAAGGGAATGGGAGAACCCTGTGCTAGGATTGCAGCTCTTCTGATTCTTCTTTAAGAATCCCAACATTTTGGTTTCCTTTTAAATATTTGGTGTATTTTCTTTTTTACCAGAAAAATCCCAATTGTTCAAGTTCAGCTAAACCCAACCTCTTCCAGCCAAGAGGCATAGAACAATTCTTAGTGAAACAAAAACAGTATCATCACATAGCAGAACACTGCACAAAGAACTGCTTGAAGCCATATTACCCCTGATTTTATTCATCACTGAGTCACTCACAGAGTGAGAATTAGCAAACACTTTCCTTTCTCTGCTCCTCAATTCTCCCACCCCTGCCCTAGGCATAATGAAGTTTTCTCTAACTACGAAGCTTCAAGGCTAAGTACATTAAGAGTTGTAAAACACTCTTCCCTCAGCAGCTAGATGAAAAGGATATAGAAATTAAAACAATGTATACAAGATTATTACAATGGGGATGATATAAATCCCCTTGTGGAAGTGCTGAAAAGCCACTGGATAAAGTCATTCAGTGATGACCCTAAAGCTATAATGAGCTTCTCATCTCACACAGCTTCTGCAAGGAATATAATGTGATGGGGGAAAAAAGGAATACCAGGCTTTTGTGGACCAAAGCCTGAAGGCAAATCTTTCCTTATCACAAGTTCTGCAGGTCAAAATGGGATCAAGAATCTTCGTCACTCACAAGCAAATAATTACCCCAAAGGTGAAAGACAAGTAACTGAGGACTCATCCAAATTACACAGAGCTTGCACAGCACAAAGCAAGAGATTTCTAATGTGGTGATCTTCCTCGTGGTTATTTGTCACAAGTAGCCCTTTATCTGATGGTTTCTGAGGAAAACAGAAGGATCAATTCTGGCAAAGAAATCTCTGCCCTGCAGTTGAATTTTCAAAGCTGTGATGGATCACATGGACACCGTACAGAAATGAAAAGGAGGTCAGGAAACACATGCAGCCAAGCAGTTTGTGTTACATTTGAGATGCACCAAGGATCAAGCAAGGATAAGCTGGATACTGCATAGAAGTTAACAGGAAAGTGCACAAAGCAGTAATGAAGCACACACTTCAAAAGCACAATGTCATTCCTGTCCACAGAGGCGCTCAGATTCAAACTGAAGTTTGCATAAAGCTTGTGAGGAGTGTATGGGGGCAAGAAGGGGGATATGGAAATTAAAACCAACCAATTTCTACTATTTAAATGTCATCACTCAAAAATCTGTAGGAGAAAAAAAATAATCCACCTCACTGCTCCTAACAAGAACTTCCTTAATGCAAAAACCTTGATTTTTTAAATTTTGTTTTTAAATTTGAAATTATTATAGCCACTTTAGGTTTATCCATCTCTATTCTGCACAAAGTTAGCTCACCAGTGCTGGACATGTTCAAAGGTACATTTAAAAAAAAATCAATTAAATTTATTTTTCCATAATCCCTAATCTTTAAACACCATTCCTTAGACAGACAGCAAGTGACCTGACCAATTTCAACCACATAATGTACTGGACTCCTGCTCCTGGGGCTGCCTCTTGTGCACATTAGGCCCCATTAGATGCACAGCACTGGGGATGAGCAGGGTGTCAGCAAGATGGCCAAACCATCCACAAAGCATAAGATAAAAGGAGTTAATGCTGAGTTCCACAGCTGCCAGCACCTGTGACACAGCACACCTTGTGAGACGATGCTGCTCCAAGTTAGTGAGTCACAGCATTGCCACTATTTTATTTGGCTGCTGCAGAGGCAGCCCTTCAAGGCTGAGGTCAACACCAACCATTTTTAGAAGCAGCATCACAGTGAAGAAGAGCAGCTTCAGCCTTGGAGTCAGGCCATGAACACTCTGCTCCAGCCACACACCCAAAAGTGGAGGCGCAGCTACAGTTGGCAGTGGGGCCCAGGTGTTCATTTCCCCCAGGTCTCCCAAATTATTTACTGACACTAGAAGGTGGACTGGCCAAGAACAGATGAGTAAATGTTGCACCCTGGGCGTTTTGTCACTCCAACCATGTTCTGCATGAGTGTGACATCATTCCTTGGCATCAGAAGAGACCCTGAGGGAAGGACAGAGCCAACAGCCCACACATGCCAAGGACCTGATTCACCCCTGCTCTGCACCAGCTTTCTGTGCCACTGCACTTCAGTCAGAACCTGTGTGAATCACACCTGGGTTTTTTATCAGAGATCTAGCTGGCTGGTTATGTCCCAAATAAAATGAAACATGGAGTTTATAATGGTGCTCCTGCCATCTTGGATGAAAATTGAGAGGTGTCTTCAGATGGGTCTGAAAGGGACAGAACTCTCCCTGATGCAAAGTCACCACACTGCTGAAGGCAATGGGGTCTGGATCTGCCTTAAGGACTCCAGAGATCACTTAACCCAGTCACCTTCATCCCTCTGTTTGGGTCCCTCTCCATTATGTTTTTCCCTAGCTTGTCAAAAGCTACAGGTTTTGTCTTGCCATCACAAGCCAAGGGTCACCACTACCTGCACGGATTCAGCTACTGCAAAAACATGCCAGGGTTTCCTTTTATCCCCTCTGGTAACTTCTCAGCACACACTGGGCTGTCTCCAAGCCCCTCTCCTGTCCTGCAGGGCTCACTATCCTTTGAGCCCTGTCAGAAACACAAGAAATGCCTGAAACCATCCTGAGGCAGCAAGGAGGAACCCAACAGATTCCAATGAACCTGATGAATCCCCATTACCAGGCTTGCAGTAGGAACACAAAAGCCCCCAAAAAATAAAACTTAAAGACACTTAAAAAAAACAAAGATAAAGAGCAAGGGACAGGACCACCAAGCAAAGAGAAGGGAACATTTATATAGGAACTGCCACACACACCCTGAAACACACCACATGCACCAAGATGTCACCCAACAGCATGGGC
Organism: Ammospiza caudacuta; assembly: GCF_027887145.1. Classification (NCBI taxonomy): domain Eukaryota; kingdom Metazoa; phylum Chordata; class Aves; order Passeriformes; family Passerellidae; genus Ammospiza; species Ammospiza caudacuta. The sequence continues at coordinate 24,380,183 of NC_080602.1, forward strand.
TTGTTGTCATTCCCCTCCCAGATGTAACTGGAGCTCTGACTCTCAGAATTTCCTCTCTTCCTTTCCCCATTCATTGGGAATCTCAGCCACATGGAGATCTTGGCCTGATTTGCAGCATTTAGCAAAGATCTGTCTGTCTGCAAGTGCTATGTCAGGGTATTTGCTGTAGGTATGAGGCAGTTAGTCATCCCTGCTGCTGAGCCTGCAGCAATATTTCTACAACTTCAAAGCCCTTACAAAGAATAATATCTTTTGGCTAATTAAATCAGGATATAATGTAACAAAGGGTTTTTATTTTTCCTTCTCTTCCTTGAGTTTCTGCTTTCATAACCTAATCAGGCATTTTACTGGGTGAAACATCTCTATTAAGTCTCATTTCTCAGCCACATGATACAAAAACAGGACGATAATTGAGGCTGCATAATTGATGTGCGCAATGACAGAATATAGAAAAGGGCTCCATTAGCCAGGTCACATCATTAGCATACATTACGTTCAACAAGATTGCTCTCTTCACCTCCTATTTATTAATGGGTTAATCCAGTCCCATCAGCCTGAATACATCATTGTTTAGGTCCTTTCCTGTAAGATACAGCAGCTCAGTTTGACATTAGGGAAGAATTGCTACCGAGGGCAGTAAAATCCCAGAAGTGCCAGGGGTGCAGTGGTGCTGTTTGCAGGAGCCCAAGGATGGCATCAAATCTGCAGCCCCAACATGTCCTTGGCAGCTCAGGCCTAAGCACAGAGGGAGCTCCTGCAAGGACACACGAGCTGTTGCCAGAGCAGACCACACAAGGACTCCTGAACGTTCCCACTCTCTATTCTGTCCTCAATTTCCTGTTTGGATTACCACATTTCTCAAGAGTTCACTACCTCTCCCGCTGTCATTGACACAGAGAGATATTAGCTGCTCAAAGCCAAAATAATGTTTAAATCTCATGTGAGTTCTGCCTCCCTGCAGTGATGAGGATGCCTGGTTACTTCACTGCCTGCCTCACGAGGTGAACCCACCCAAAAATTTGCCACAGGGTCAACCACAGCTACCCATCATCCCAAAACCTCTGAGGAGTTCACATCTGCTAGCACTGGTGCAGAGGTAAAAGCCTGGTCTCCCACAGTGCTCTGACAGCCAGTGGAGGGAAATGCTGTTCCTGAAGACAAACAAGAACAACCTGGTGCAGTGGGAGGGTTTTCTACTTCAGTTATATCATGATGCTAAAGAAACTGGCCTTACAAATTTGGCATTTATTTAGGTGCCTTAGATTAACCTGTATGAACAGCCATGATTCATTTCCTGAGCATGGGTGTCCAGAGAACTGATGGCCTTAGTGGCATATTTCAACTGACACAAACAAAAAATGAAATTGGATCCCTGCTCTAGGGCACTCCATGCCAATTCCTGCCCTGTGCCTGGTTACAGAGTCCCTTGGGACTTCAAACATGCCAGTTCAGAGCCAAGCCCTCTGTCATTTCCATGGAATTGATGCCAAACCCCTGGAAGTGTTCAAGGCTCTGAGCACCCTGATCCAATGTGTGGCATCATGCCCATGGTGGGGAGGTGAACCAGGTGATCCCTACAGTCCTTCCTTACCCAAACCATTCTGTGATTCTATAAAGTCTTGGCCAACTACAATGTTCATTCCTGAGGTATCTTTTTGGCAATAACCTGTGCAGGAAGCCCCAAAGTGCTGCCATTTTTGTACCTATCCAGGCCACTGTTTCAGCACTTGCAGAGGTCAGTTGTGCTCAGAGCTCCCTCGTGCTAGACACAACTTGGGTAGATAAAGAACAGCAGAAAGCAAACACTGTTATTCTCATTTTACACCTTGGTTCAAATAAAAAGCTTACATTACTTGTTTGGTCACGTAGGAAGTCTATAAAAGAATCAAACAGGTATTTTTGATTGTAGCCATGCTCCTCACCATGGCAATAATTACCCACTTTCCTCTCCAGCAGGAACAGAGCAGGACGAGTGAAGCCAGGCTTAGGCTCAATTCACTCACTGCTCCTTCAGGAAGAGCACAGTCCTCATAAATTGACATTTTCTAATTCTGGGGATCTGCAGATGAACCTATTGTGTTCTTTGTCTGAGTGACACCTCCACAACACAGACACTCCTGAGAGCCCACAGTTAAACATCATGCCAGGTGCTCTTGTGCCAAACACTGCAGCCTGCTCGACTTTGCTGCTTGAGGAGAGGCACAAACCCTTCTCATTCTCATGCCTCATTCAGGAAATGTCACAGCCACACTGTGCTGGAAGCTGCTGATGCATTGATATATTTACCAGCATATCAGTGCTGAGGCTGAGACATGAACATAATCAATCTGCTGTGCTGGATCTCTCAGACATGTTAGAGTTATGTTAATAAGACAGCAGGTTGTCAGCTTTTCCAGTGAAGTACCAGAGTATTTTCTTTTAACACCTAATAGTAGCAATTCGGAGTTCAGAAGCTCTGGAATAAAAATAAATGCTTGTACCTCTTAAATAGCCTTTCACTCACACTCCTTTTCTCTGAGCTGGTGTGGGATACAGCACAAAATAATTACTCTGGAGACCACTAGAGCAAAGCTCTCATAACAACAAGCAAATGGAGCTTTCCACCTACCCAAGATGCTAAATTAAACCATATAGAGTCCACAGAAGTCCTCGAGTGCCATTGTAAAGTAAAAAGGAATTTTTATAGTCCTGCTTTAAATGAAGCGGGCATTGTCATTCCAGCTGGTGTAAACAGGGAAAGGAGGATCAAAAATCCTCTTTGTTGCTGGACCCTCTCCCCAAGTCCTAGGCCACAAAATTGATAAAGCTGTTTTTCTACAAAAAATATTATCCTACATTCAGCTGCAATAAAATGTTGATTAATTTTATATTTATTTTTTACATGTATCATTTAAATAATTTTCACTCTCATTTTCCTCAAAAATAGTTCTTATCCAAAGCCAAATAAACCCTCACTGGAAATATTTTCCCTGTCAAAACTCTCTAATTATCAGACCTGAAATGACAATCAGCATAAAATATCACTGTCTGATTTCACTGCTCACCCCTTGTGTCTTGGTTCAGATCCTGGCCAGGGAGCTGCCCCAGGGATGCCCACACCACCCATGGAGCCCCCAGCACTCCATTAACACCCAAACCATGAGCCCTGCTCTGGCTCACGACAGGATTACTCAGCAAATTCTGGCTGATTTGCATGGCAGGAGGCCCAGGGCCTGACTGTGAAAAAATTCATTATCTGGAGATTTGGCTCATCCTAGGAAGGGCAGATTGGGGTGTAAGTGCCAGTCCTGTAAATAACCACATCCCTGACAGCAGAGCCTGCAGCAGGGAACCAGGGAGGCTGGATCACAGCTCCATCTGCCTTCTCCCCTCTCTGAAAAGCACCAGCAAACAGGAGTGTTTATTTTCCCAAGTGCACAAGATCCCATAGACTCCCAGCCTGGAGATGGCTGTAAGGGGTAAGGGTTCCACACTGAGTCAGGTTTCAGCCCTAGGAGAGGGGTTTTAATCTCTGGTAAGGTCAGCACAGCTTACTGAGGAAAAAAAAGAGAAAGGAAAGAGCTCTTTTAATTGCATTAATTATGATACATTCTCTTTTGTTTCTGATGACTGTTGCATTTTAGGATCCAGGAATGGTATCACTGAATTTTAATCAGAGATCTGAACAAGCTACTGAAATATGATTAGTTCTTCTATCTGACACTGTGATTACTGCTTAGGAGACATCTGCTGCTGCATAAAATCAAATCTTCCCTTTCTGTCTTCCATTGTGACAATGCCAGAGCTTTTCTCTTTTTTTTCCAGGGAGGTGGAGATGATCTCAAGGAACACACCAGCACAGCCTTTGGCTGAGAAGCACTGGACACACCCCACGATGGTTTTTGCCCTCTGCAGAGCCCTGTGCTGACAGATTGCCCATTTTCACAGCAGGGGCACAGCTTTATATCTCTGTGCATTTGCATGCACAGGATGTGGCCCTTCCCTGCACTGCAGTGGGGCTGCCAACCCTTGCCATTGTCCTTGTGACACCTGGCCACAGGAATGGCTGGAGCAGCCTCCAGCTGGGTCCCCACTCCTTCAGAACAAAACCTGTCCCTCTCGTCTGTGCAGGTGAAAAGGCATTTTCCAGAATGGCTTAATCAGAGAGCAGGTGGGGCTTTAGGCTGCCCCTCAAAAGGCTGATGGAGTGAGGTGCTGGGTGAGAGCAGCACTCAGCACATTGCAGAGACACAATCCAGAAAATGAAGGCAGCAGCAGAGGGGGGAAGAGAGGGAGAGAAAAAAAAAGTAAAAGAAAAAAATTTTAAAAACCAAACCAGGAAAGAAATAATAATTTTTTTAAAAAGTCATATTTTTCACATCTGACCTCAAAGCTGCTGGGACTGCTGCGAGGTATTTTTCCCACTCAGGTTAGTCTGCTCTAAAAGGCTGTGGGCATCAAAGAGAAAACATTATAAAATATCTGTCTTCCACTCGCCTGCATTTTGCCTGTAATAGGTCTCCCACTTACACTGTTATTTTTTTTCCCCCTCATCTCAGCATAGAACAGAGGATGGCTGCTCACCAGGCTCATTAATATGCATAAAGTGCAGTATAATTAGTTGCCACAGGTAACCCTTCTATAACTGTGTGAATTGAGCTAATGTGCAAATATACCAAGCACTGCAAGTGGGACGGTGTAAGTAAAAGTCCCCCATTTCATAAAAGGAAATATTTGAATAATATGCAAATGCCCTGGATGTTATTAACAGGATGTCAAGGTTTGACAGTCCATGTTATTGTGGAAATAAATGAGTTTTGACACAAATAACTTAGATATGCATTGATTTTTTGAGCAAACGTTGTAATGAGATGTTATGTATTGTAGTGCAGGTTTATACAGATTTTGATGACTATTAGGGGAAAACATAACAGTGGATCAATTATTAATGTATTCATTAATATGCTCCAATGTGTAACAATAATTATTTTCTTTCTTTTCTCAACCCCCCCTTTAAAATGCAGTTCCTCTTGCATTTTTAATATACCTGCTTGAAAGTATATGGAGCAGAGTCAATACAGCATTCAAATCACAGGCGTCAGGGAAGATGAACTGTACCTAACCACTGCTGACAAACACTACCCAAATGCTCCTCATAGTCTGCATTTCTTCATTAGAACTCCCCAGAGGAGGCATTAGCTTCTGTTCTTTCAAGGAACCCAGGTTACATGCTGAAGCTCATCAGCAGGTCAACAGTTCCTAATGCTGGTCAGTGAGCTCATGTGAATTTCCATTGTGCTGGCATTTGCTCCTGAGAGGCAGAGGGAAGAAGCATCCAGAAAGCATTCAACGCCTAAGGACAAACATCTGCTGAAATGGCTTGCTGGCCAAGTTCACCAACAGGGGAATCTGCAGTTGATCCATTCTGCTGAACCTGCCAGATGTCCCTGTTTTGTGCCATCTCTCCTGATTTCTAAAAGGATTGTCACTGAGTCCCTGTAGGTGCCGTGGAGCCCTGCATGGGAGGACGGTCAGAGCCCTGCTCACTGCTCCCAAGGAGAGCTCCAGAGGGCATTGCTGCCTGGAAGGGGGTCAGGAACATCAGCATGGGCAGCCCAGCAGCAACAAACCCGGAGCTGAAGTGGCACAGACTCAGCTCAGCTTGCTTTGGCTTTGCTGCAATGCTGGACCTGCACAGTCATTTGCACTGGTACAGAGATGGTGCAGGAGGTGTGGAATTCTCCTTCACCACAGTGGCTGCAGGAAGGCGTCCCAAAAGGCCAACCTCCTTTTAAGAAGGATGATAAATAACTGAGTTTTCATTTCATTAGGATATTAATTGCTCTGTCACTTGGAAAAAAAAAACCCCTAATTTATCTGTGTGGTAGATCTTCATAATTTGCGGGATCTTGTCTAATATCTCAGGTTAAGATGTTCTGGACTTAAAAGGTTACCCATAAGTTGATCACAGAAGGGAAGCCATATTTCTGGACCAACTTTTTCCCAATCATTTCATAAACTGTAAAACAAAGCAGCAGCAGTTCTGAAAAGTGGCCATCTGAAGAAACTCAGCCAAGCCCCCAAGTCCTCTCCTTGGAAATTGTCTCAAGAGAAATTAGATTATTTGGGGGGTGGTCAAGAAACGTTCTTTAATCAGGGTAATCTGGCAAGCACTGCAGAGAGGGTTTGGATTCTTATAAAATATGAGCACAATCCACATGTTGTTCTGCCTGAAAATGTACTTTTCATAACTCCCTGACTTTGCAGGAATACAGGACACAGAAAGCTTGGCCCCTCCAGGAACCTTTCCTGTCACACAGGAGAACACTCCTTGTTGCTCAGTATTTTGTTAAAAGATGCTGAGAGATGCATTCTGCCCTGAAGAGAGGGGAGGCAAGAGAACATACCCTCCTGACTTTTCTCCACAACAAATGGGATTCCTCTGACTGTAGCTCAGCTAACAGCCTGTCCATGGTGATTCATCCCAAATAACCAAACTTGCCTCCAGACAGCCCTGTCCCATTCCACTGGCAATAAGTGAAGCCTGGATGAATGGCTCCAACTTTCTTTCAAGTTTCTGGTATGGCAGCTGAACTCAATGACCCAACAACTGCCCAGACCCCTGGGAGATATGGCAGGGAAAGATCTCTAAGCTTATCACCTGTGGTTAAAAACTGTTGCACAAGAACCAAAGAAAAACTGATTAGCTCATCAGGACCTTTATATTTTTTGCACTTTCTCAGAGTAACAGAGACAGAAGTTACCTTGGAACGCCAAACGTGTCCCCATGGTGCTACAGGAGCAGCCACACTGTCTATTTACTGCTGCCCCATGGACCACCATGACTGGGTCTAACTGCTTTTAAACTGTGACATGAACAAGTAAATGCTGGAGGCAAGAAGGGAAAATAGCCACAGAGAGCAACCTAAGCCTGGATACCTCAAGTTGTGAAAGCACAAGAAGAAATACAAGACCAGATTTAAAACTGTGGCTAGAATCACCAGAAGGATGAAGAAGCACATTTGCTAATTGTGTGCATGTCATAAATACTGGGATTGCTGGAGACTCACTGCTTTAAACACTCATTTTATGCAGCCAATTAGCATGCTGCCTAGACCATTATCTAGCATTACTGTGGGTTTCAGGGCACACAATGAAGAGGTTCATGTAATTATAACATGATCCAGGTGACCTCCTGTACCACAGGTAATACATTGTGCCTCTTGCACTGCCTAATTCTGGCCAACAGACCCGAGACAACCCTGAGTTGTTAAGCTACAGACAAGATTTCAAAAGTGTTTCCAGCCTTCAGGCATCCAAAATAATAAGTCATTTGAGGTCTTGTGTTTTCGAGAACAGGTACTGATTTTCAGGGGCAGATTAGATGCCTGAACATTTGAGGCTTTTGCTTTGGAGATAATAACTCTCTGATGGATTTTGCTCACAGTCATCATTGCTGGGTAAGTGAATCTGAAAGCAGCATGAGTGTATAATTGACTGCACACCGAGGTCTGGCTCAGCTCAGTGACGTAACCAAGGAACAGGGAAAAGCTTCAGCTGCCAAGGAAAGGGAATATTCTCCTTAGCCCATAAAAAATACAGCCCCCCAAAACCACAGGTTTGAAACTCAAAGCCAAATTTCCACACATGACTGATAAAAGTAACAAATTCCCTGAAAATCATTCCCCTTTTCTCTTAGATACTTTAAAAAATTCTGTGTCATTCATATACAGGTGAAAATAAAGCCAGCAATTCCTACTAATACCAATGCCTCTGCAAGCACAGCTTTAGTGCTGCAGAACATCTCCTGTCTCTATCATTTGCATTTATTTATAAGGCTACTGTCTCTCATCACTGGGTAACATCACATGTTGCATAATTGTGTAATGCAGCAGAAGAGAATAACTGGGATTCCTGCTAGAAAACCCAGAGAAATCATTTTGTGTTGGTTTTTTCCAAGCCAATAATAATCCCATACAAAAACACAATACTTTCCCTGCAGCAATATTGTGAAGTCTGCAAAAGACCATCTCCCAAGGAACAGACTGACAGCTCACAATTAACCCAGGCAGTGCCACCAAGAATCAGAAAACACGTTTGTGTAACTCTTTGTAGGATAACCAGATTACTAATATTCTACTTATTACTTCACAGTTTTTTGCAGGAGATTATCAAGTATTTTCTAAAAGGAGGGAAAAATCCTTGCCTGCTCTTTAGAGGTGGGGAAATCATAGCAAGGGGAGATGCAGTGAACTGCCTGTGATCACCCACCTGCAAAACAGGGAGAGAACAAGGGGTTCTGATCTCCCAAGTGAGCATCCTTCAGCTCAGCCACTGAGGGCTCCTGGCAGGATGTGTTACAGCTATAACACTCATGTACCCACATTTCTTCCGCTCAGTGGAAGGCAAAGTGCAGGCAGGGACAGAAACCCCAGGAGTGATGTGTGGCTCCTCTTGGCCCCTGTATCCAGCCTGGGAGCTCAGACAGGTCTGGCAGCCCAGAGCTGCTCCCATCTCTGCACACTGGTGATGCCTCTCCATGATCCTCTAACAAAACCTCCCCTGAGCTGCCTTCTCTGATTTGAAGAGACATCTGACTCACTGTTTGCTTTACCTGAGGCATCTCTCTTCCTACTTGTCACAGTGATATGAAAACCTGGGCTGTTTCCAGCTGGTGATATCACCATCATCTCAGCTCCCTCATGCAGTGAAATAACGTTCCTTCATCTTAGTGAGGACTGGTCCATATGTTTTTCCCTCTGCTGAATCACTCCAATTTGCTTTGACTGAATGAAGAGGAATGTCATCACTGCATTTTCAACACTCCAGTCCACCCAGGGGCTCCTCAACTATTTCAGATCTCAGGCCAAAGGAGTTGGTTTCTATGAGCTGACCCTCAGCTGTGGCTTCTGTCAAGGTACACCAAGGCAGTTCAGTGCTCTCCACAAAAGGTGACAAAGCTGGCAATGGGATCCTTCTAAGGAGGATTTTCCAGAAGGGAACAGATTAATTCAGAGCATGAGGAAAGTTTACAAAACTCTCCATCATCGCCTTGTCCTTATGTAGCTGCACTAAGTAGTAACAATACACAGAGCCTTGTTCCACAGAAATAATTTTCCTCCTTTTACTCTCTCTTTCCTTAGTTCAGAGTCAAAACAGCAGGAAAAAAAAGTAAAAACAAAATGGGGACCCAGGGTACAGGAAGAAAAAACAGGAACTGAAAAATCAAGCCAGAAAGTTATCTTTTATATTCAACATTTCTTTTTTTTTTTTTTTAAGTATGCAGTGAATAACTTCTGAGAATTCTTGAACTTTTTTTCCCCCTCCACAAAACCGATTTACCTTTTTTACCTGATCCACCAGACAAGCAGGCAAATAGCTGCAATCCTCTCCTGAGAACCTTTGCTCAGGTTCTTGCCCTCTCTAATGTGATTGCCAACACAGACTGACAGCTGGTACCATCTGCAGTGCTGGGTTTTCTGATCTGAATAATTTCTCACTCTTCCAATGAGACAAACAGGTCATTTCAGATCAGACATCAAACCTCACCAGGTTTTGGTCACTTCTGGCCTGGGTCACAATTGACTAGAACCTGTCACTCGCAAGTCATCTATCATCAGGTTGTTCCTCCCTCCAAAACCACCTGGTTCAATCATTGAAGTAGTAAACCACAGTCTTAGCCCCTGTAGGCTTTAAAATACATAATTAAATGAAGGAGGATATTTAAGGAAATGTTTTAGGGCCTTTTTAATTAGTCTACTACCTCACAAGAAACTTGTTTATTTTACTTGTGAAGAGGGGTGGATTTGGGGAAAAATAAAGAATATAAACAAAAGGCAACTATATTAAAATGCTAAAATTCAGTGTCAGGCAAAACAACACACGGGAAAGAAATGCTGAAGTGCAGCTCAGACCACCTTTTCCCCTTTGCCCATGAGATGGAGGGTACATGGCTCCCCATCACAAGTGCTGCACACACAGACCCCCAAGGTCCTGCTTTCAGTCTGAGCAAATGGGGAAATCAAGAACACCAGAGCACCAAAGGTGGGGTTTGCAAAGATGTAATGACTGCCCATGCAATTAAATACCTGCACTGTGCACAATGAGCCTCCACAGTTTTGAGAACACCACAAAGTTTATGGGTTTATGCAGTTAAAAAATGTTTGGAAGCTGATAAAGACAAAAAACACTGACAATACAGAAGCAGGATTCCTGCAATTCCTAGCTTCTCAGCACTCATTCATTTCCATGTTAATAAGGCCCCAAAGTGTGATGATGCTGGAACAGACGGGCCTTGTTTTCATGGCTGTGCCCACCAGATCTCTCCTCTTCTGCATCTTTGACATCACACATCAATTTCAACATCACATTTGTCTTGATGGTTTCACCCTGCTATTCTAACAACTTACAGACCATTTTCCCTTCATTTCTGAAATTAAAACTCAGCCACCCCAAGGCACTTCATATCACACTGTGTCCTTAATAATTTTAAAGGACTTTAATTGCTTAGGCTAAAGTCTTCAAATTTGTTTCAGTACTTTCAACATCAAATTCCACATTCTTTTGTGAACTCAGGTTTAACTCACTTGAAAGGCTGGACTACAAAAGAAGAGAAAGGAGAATGATTGCTTAGGTTTGTATAATGCACAGGGCCCTTCTCTCCCATCCCTAAGAGGAAAACACCAAAGAATAAGTGTATTTTTCAGAAAAGCTTTTTGTCTTGATATGGAAACAAGAGGAAAAACATCACTATTACCATTAACTTGTCACTGCTTATTTACCCTTGTTGAGATAAACACATGCCTGAGTCATTTCACTTCAGCATCCTAACACTGGTTCTTGTTATAACTTCACAGATAGATTAAAGAACCTCTTACAAGTAGTGTTTTCCTGCTGTGGAGGCACTTAACACTGAAGACAAGTCGTCTCTCAATCTTCTTTCTGATGAGTTCAAAAGATTGAGAGTATCTCATGGCAAAGCATTTTCCCCAGCACCTCTTTCCTGCCTCCTCTCCAATTTACCAGTATATTTTTCAGAATGGGAGCATGAAAAGAATCAAGATAAAGCAAAGCACCACTGGCTTCCTAAAGACAGGGGTGAAGTTGTCTTCCCACTTCACTGCCTTGTGGATTAAATATCCTGTAGCCCTTCAGGATTAGGAACTCTGCAGACACATCCACAGGGAAGGAAAAGGAAGCTAGAAAAGCCACATATCCTCATGTTAGGTTATCAAAATCTATTTATTCTTGTGGACAGGATGTACTTTGGCCCAATAACCAACTGCAGCTCCAAGGAGGAGTTTGCTTCATGACTCCCTTTACTCTGGATGGAAATACTCACTGACGTTTTGCACTGACATTACTGCAATCCCATTTTTAGCACTGGACTGACAAACATGTATCTCAATCATGTTTCCATGGCTGCTTTTACAGTTTAATGGTGTGTTATAGTTTAAATGGTCACCAATTGAATGGGCCTTGTTGGTTTATGAAATAGCTGTTAATATTAGATTGCACAGTTGGGAATATTGCAACGTGCACTTGTGCATTAAATATTAATTTGCCTGGTGAGAGCTGAGACTATTTGAAGTGTAAGAATTGAAACTTGGGCAGGGCTTCAGTGTGTTTTTGCCAGTGGCTTAATGATGTATGCAGTGTGTTCTAGCCTGAGTCTTTGGGGTACCACAGCCTTCAGTTCAGGCCCTTGGCCTGCGTTTTCCATTTTGCCCTTGTCATGATAAATACTGAAATAAAGACATACAGATTTCTATTGCACATTCCCTCTTTCAGCCATTCCAGGGCTTTTTCCAGATGATCAATCTATCCCTGCTCAAAGTGGGTCACACAACACTGTGGCAAATATAATTTTTGCTGCCAGAAGCCTCTTCATAGTGAACTCTGCATCCCCCAAGAATACTCTATTGCCAGCTCTCTCCTCTTTTGTATAGTTCTTATTAGAACAGTCAACACAAGGCCAAAGTGATCTTTCAAACACCATCAGAGACTCAGGAAAAGCCAAAATCAATCACAGAAATAGTCACATTGAAAAGGGTTGCTGTGCACGTCAGTTAAGCAGAAATTGAATGGGTGCATGTGAATAACTCATGAAGCAGCAATTTTTAGCTTTGGTGATTCCAGGTACTGCATATCAGCACAGGAGTTGCCAATATGTAACACCTGTGCACCTGCAGAGATACTGAAAGTGCCCAGAGACCTTCAGATGTGCACACTGTAAACTGAAAATAGAGATTGAACCCATGACACAGCTAAAAATATTCTATTCCATAAACCCAGAACCTTGGTTTTATTAAGAGGGCTGAGTGAAGTTGTTCAGAGTTCAGACAGCTTAGCTAATGTGAGTTGAAAATGGATTTGGTGCCTTGGCTTCTCCATGAGTTATTTCTGCAGCTGTACCTGGTGTTTACCCGCTCACGTGTTCATGAGTGATCTCAAACCTGTCCATGTAAAACCCACAACCTACCAAATTGTCTGTTAGACTGTAGAACACCTCCCTGTACCACAGCAACATCCTGCCTGACAGCCAAAGCTGTTTCAGGGTGGGTTTAGTATCAGTATTTCTTATTTACTTACTTTGCTTGTTAGGGAACTGGGACAGCAGAGTCAATGCTAATCAGTCCTTCCAGAAAAAGTCAGACAATTCCTCAAGTACCAAATATGAACATTAGTAACTTTACACACAGCTCCTACATCCGACCTGCATGGTTTGTATTACAAAGAATCCACACTGGGGGAATCAGGTGGTGTTACCCTGGGGATTGCAGAGCATGGGATATTTCTCTGACTCAAACTACTATAAATTCAAAAGCCAGGCAGTATTTTACTCCAAAGACCTTCAGTGCAGCCTCTCAGTAGAGTGTGCAATGCACCTTGGGCCACTCTGCTCAAAAACAGTTTGCAAAACTGGCAATGAACTTGTGGAATTGCTGCCACAGGAGGCTGTGGAGGCAGAGGGCATCTGCAGTGTTTAAAGGGATTAGAGACACCCATGGACACCAGGTCCAGCAGAGGCAGAGGCAGGAATGTACCCTCTAACATCCCTAATCCAATTATTACAGATAGTGGAGGCACACAAAGGGAAAAGGCTGCAGAGAGTGGCTGGAGTGTTCTGGACAACAACTTTTGGGGGCAGTTTAAGACACCCAGGCTGGATGAGTGATTGCTCTGACCCAACCTGTGTTTCCTAAGCCAGTTGTTTATCTCAAAGGGGGTTTTTTGTTTTGCTTTGTTAGTTTGGTTTGGTTTTTGTTTTCACCTTGCAGTTGAAGCCAGACCTGAGTGTATTTGACAGGAGCAGTGAGCTCCTGCCAGAACTGGAGGGAGCCTGATGGTGAATGGTCCCAGCATGGCTGCAGGTGGCTTAAACACCAAAACCATAACAGCATTAACAACAGCAGCATTGCCCACTTCACACATGGAACATGCAGGGACCTCATCCTGCTGCTCTGAGATCTGTCCTTGTCTGGGGAGTCAAAGTCCCTCACAGAGGAGCTCTCTCAAGGACTCTTTCTCTGATATTTCCTGATTAGCATTTCCAGGAGAAATTTTGTTTTATAAGGAAATCAAATGAATAGAGTAATTGATAAGCCTGAAACTAGCTTCCCATGATTCCAAAAGTGACTGATGGCTTTGGACATTTTAAGATGCTTTAAAGGCCCCCAGTTTTAGATGTCAGAAGTCATATAGAGGGGAAAACTTCTGCCCTCTTTCCACACCTCAGATTGTGCAAAGAAAAGAAACCAAAGTCAACAGCCTTTGGAAAAACATAAAACTCTGATTTTAAGATGAAGCACAGGAATTAAAAGGGTAATGACAGCTGCCAAGAGAGGAAAGACTTCAGTACATGCCTTCAGGTGAGCAGATACTTCAGCACTGATGAAACATATGGCTTTATCTCAAACACACCTCTGACATTTCTAGTGTATGTGTCTGGGTGGGAATGGGTGTAAAACAGAGCACAGCTCCTGTAAAAAAATGGAAGCAGACTTCAGAGCCAATTGGGAAACACATGGCGACACCAGATAAAAGAGACAGACAGAAAATAAAAAGAGCAAAAATTCTGCCAAAGGGGAAAATCACAACTCACATCCTCTGCTTTGGAGATGGCTCTGTATGATTACAACCACGCTGTGAATATGGCTGTTCTGATAAAAACAGTCTGCACCGTTCACACAGGAAAGCTCTTCTTTGGGAGATAAATGTTCTTAGCTTCTGGTTTTTTTCTTTTCCTCCAGAAAAGCAGCTTTTGGGTCCACCCAGGCATGCCACGTGCAAAGCCCAGCCTATGAGCAAACACCCAAACACACACCCCAACACCTAAGTGCATATTCATTTGAACCACAGTGACAGCCTCATTTGGAAACAAATTAGGGGTTAACTAAGAAGTCCATGACAGAGGCAGAATCGAGTTTCCCTTTTCCCCTCACTGTCTGTTAGAATTAGAAAGTGTCTATGAGCAGTGTGTGTCAAGAATATGAACATGAGATGTCATTTCTCCTGCCTCTAATTGAAGCCAAGATAAATGAAGTGGAAAGGCGGCGTCCAATCCAATCAAAACATGAAAAAGGTATTTTGACATGTAAATTACAAACTTCCTGTGTATTTTGTCTCCCCAATTACACCCTCCCCTGTCATGTTTTTTTAAATTATATCTTAATCTCCCAGTCTCCTAATAATTATGTCATCATTCTTGGGCCTTGAACACTGTGTAATGGTATTTTATAGGATGTGCCATTCATTATTAACTTAACTTACTCTCTGTCCCCGGTGATGCTATTTCTCATGGTGTTCAAATATGCATTGTGTCAGTTCTCCCTTTGTAAATGTTAGGCCAGTTCCACTCACTGCCTCCTGATTAAATGGTGTGGAGTAGTAGAGATACCTTCAGACAGTTTATTCTGCCCATCATTATTTCATGGGGATGCACACTCCCTGGTATTTTTTTAATGGAATGGGTGAATGGTTTCAAATGGAACTTCCCAGTCAGTCTGGATTACTGAAGGAGCTCCGTGGCTTTCATGGTGTAATTGACTGTGTTTTCTCTCCACCTCTTGAAAGGAGAGGCAGCATTGGCTCAAATTAAAATGCACAGTAAGGGATGGGGAGCAAGATCAATGCAGTGCCTAACTACACCTCCATGAGAGGATTTCCATCAGCTGCTCCAGCCCTTACATCAGATCTAACAGGGAGACACCAAGGATCAAATTCATCACATCTATGTTTAGATGTTGTGAACGCTACATCTAAGGGAGTCAGCAGGACCAAAACAAGCACTCCTAAACTGCAATTCATCCATATCCTTTAAATGGCTATTTTTGGAGGAGATTAATAACACCTTAGAAGTGCCTTTTTCTCTCAGAAGACTAGAGCAGGATTCCTCAGGGCTTGTTGAAGCTGTGGAAGTCCACCAGAGGAGGAATCCCACCCCAGATGGAAAGGATCCTGTCCCTGGAGTTGGGGACTGCAGGGAGGAGGAGGATTTGGGTAAGTCTTGTGATGCTTGATCTTGTTGTTAACACAATCAGTTGTTATTGATGAGCAGCACTCACAGAGCAGTTGCTCGGGTTTCTAAGCTAAAACACCACCCACACCATCAAATATTCAAGAATGATAGCAAATCAGAGCCATATCAGACTTTGCATAAACATGCCACAGTTTCATGTTCTAGTGGTTATCAGACAGAAAATATTTATCCCTTATGATATAAATGAAAATACTTCCTTATGTAAAGCTAGTTCAGCAATATAACTTAACTCCTGATTTTGAGAGCACAGAAAGTGCTCTCCAGATATGACTTACACATAAAACAGCTGGAAAAATTGCAGAGAAAATTACTAATACAACTGTATTTAAATGTGATGTTAAACAACTTCTGTCTACACATAGAGTTTTATGTTCTCAGTCAAGCCTTCAGTGAGACAGGGAAGCCTGTGAAACACTTTCATCCCAGGCTTTCTGTTACTGAAGGCAGCTGGCACACAAGCCAGTCCTGTTTTTCAGCACCCACCTGCATGACAGGAATTTTGCCCTGGGTTTGAACTGCTCCTCAGCTTTGCCTACACTCTGTGTCAGTGAATAATGATCCCAGTATCAAAGATGCCATATCAGAGTTTGGGTTTGGATGCACCTGGGCAATCTCTTTGCATTACTGTAGTCAGTGAGTGCAGCAGAGCAGCTGCAAAAACTCCTTCAGTTTGAGTGGACAAGCTCAGGAGTGAAGGAAATGGAAATTCCTATGGAGTTTCAGTACCCCTTCTCTCTTTGCAAGGAGATTCATACCTCTGGAAAAGCTCTCCACCTGCACAAATAAAAACCAGGAGCCCTCTCGCTTTGTCTCTTCCCCTTGGCAAACATCCTGCCAGAGCCCCACCTCATCACACCTGGGAACTGCCTCTTCCCAGGGCCTCCTGACATGGACATCTCCTCCTTCCTCCAACAAAGACAAAAAGGATCCAGCTCAACACGTGCTATTGGTCACCTCAGATTATTTCTTCTGGTGTGTTTCCTCCTGTGATTTCCCCCAGACCTGTGGGGTAACTCCTGAGCTGAGGGGAGATGCTATGAGCAGGGCAGTGTCCTCTCCTTCACACAGGCTGTGGAGGGTCCCTGTGTTACTCATAGCCTCTCCCTCCTCTGCAGTGTCCTGTTTTATCAGCTCTATCTTTGCTGACCTCTGTGCTGTAAAAGCCTGCACTTGTGCTCACCTGCCCACGAAGCACTCCAGCAGCAACTTCTGTTAAATTAACCAGCAAAGCCAGGCTAAGGCTGAAATATCTCAGCACAGAGCCCCCTGCTGAGGGGATCCCACTGCTCTCGACCTGGCCCATTCACACCACAAGCATCCACCCCTGCTGGGAACTGCATTTTTATCTATTCCCAGCACAGCGTTGCTGCCCTGCTCGTGCCCTGGCACCTTGTGCACGAAACCCAGCTTCCCTGGAGATGACCAAGCTCTCACATGCAATTACAAAACACTTTCT
This sequence comes from Ammospiza caudacuta, assembly GCF_027887145.1. Lineage (NCBI taxonomy): Eukaryota > Metazoa > Chordata > Aves > Passeriformes > Passerellidae > Ammospiza > Ammospiza caudacuta. Next base: position 24,397,159 of record NC_080602.1, read on the forward strand.
CCAGCCTCAGACACAAAGTTGGGTTGCTCTCCTGTCAGGAATATCCAGAAGCACATGCACCTTTCATCCAATTTCTCTGGGGGAAGTTCATCTTTCATAGGACTGGACAGCTGGATTTAGGATTGAGACATCAGAACTGAATTGTTTTAGGCATCCTGTCATCTGAAGGTTCCCTGCCTGAACAGGAAGAAGGATTTATTGCACTTCCTTCACCTGAGCCCCTGCAAGGGCCATCAGGCTGTGGTTTCCCAGCACAGGTGTGCCAGGCTGTGCTTGTCAGTCCCAGATGTGCATACACCCACATGCTCACTCTTTGGAAAGGAACAGGGAGGCTCCTGCCAAGCTGGATTTAATCCTGGGAACAAGACACTCCATGTTCCTGCAGTTTGCCTTCTAGCACCAGACACAAACAGGAGTGAGGAGTTGTAGCATCAGTCTCACCCTTATTAAAGCCACTGGAAATTACTGAGACTCTTTCTCTTTAGCTGCACCTTTCCTTCTGCTCAGGGTTCATGGCTTCATCCAGAGACACAAACCATCCCTCAGAGACAGAAACCTCATCCATCTCCTGAGGTTCTCACTGTGAGTGCATCACACATCTCGACCCAGATGAGGCTGGGGTATCAGTAACACAAATTACCATCCAGTCAACTGTAAACTGGGACATTGGGCTATGACCAGCAAGTTTGGTGTGCTTTTGTTTTGTCTGGATAGTTTTTAACTAATTTTTTTGTTTGAAATACAAAGACCATAAAGCAAATTATTAACATCATACTTGCCAAAGCACATGTTTACATATTGCAGCAAATCCTTGACCTGTGTGTTGTGCCTTTAGGTGGAAATATATGAAGAGAAAGTTTCCTGTCACAGCTTTTTTTGTGGATGCATTTGCAGATGGGTTGTGCTGTTACTGTACCTCTTATACTGCCTGAGTGTCCCCATAAAGTACAGAATGCACCACACAATGACACTTTTTGTGCACTCCAGTATTCTGAAATGCCTTCCTGTGTCCTTCTCACGTGTTCTGGATGGATCTGCGCTTTGATGGATTCTGTCACATGCAGCCCAAAGTGCCAAACTCTCTCAGGCACAGTTTCCCAGCACAGCTCTGCAGGATTTGTTCCTGAGCCCCAGCACTGTGTGAAACCCTAAACAGCTCCACTTGGGCACAGAGAAAGATGCTGCTGGTGGAAGACCTGCCCTGTCTCCCCCTCCAGAGCTCCTGCCCTACAAACCCTTGTCACAGGCCTGGGAAAGGCAGAGTGAGAGAGGGGAGAGCACAGGGGAAACATGGGAAAATAAATGCAATGTGAGCCTGTACAGGGTGTCTTTCAGTGGCACTAAATACATAAATATGGGATATAGATATATATAAATACATGCAAATATTTACACACACTTCATGCATACTCAATAACCTCAGCCCACAAAGTAACCAAGGATAAAAAACCATTTCTTGTTGCATTCCAACCCCTCACAGCAGAATTAGCCATGTCTCAGGTATGTTCACTAATTCTCTAAGGTTCCTTCCAACCCAAACTGTTCTGTAACACAAAACAAAGTAAAATCCTGCTGTGATAGTGAAGGGACACCCCTGTGGCTGCAATTCCAGGTTCACCACAAAGAGCCACTGGACAACCATCAAGACCTCCCCATTCTTCTTTTGGTCACAGAATCCCAGCCCTGGACACTTTGGAAAGAGGCTCCTGGTCTGAAATTACAGGCCCCACTGCATAAACTTTTAAAAAGTGCAGTTTTAATCAAATGACAAATCCTCAGCCCTGCACAGAAGGTTACACTCCACCTCCCAGAGTATTCATACATTTGCACTGTAGTATTGCTTTTAATTCACAGGTCTGTTTATTAGAGTGGATTTAAGAATAGATAACATTTCTAATGTGTTTTTAGCAGTGAAAAAATTAAGAGAGAAAGAGAAGAAAAAATAATAGGTGGTGAAGAAAAAGAGCATCGCTCTTCAATGAGCTACAGAACCACTGGAGAATGTGCTTGGAAGCTAAAATTCTCACAGATTCTATTCCCTCCTCAGAACTGTCATTTGTCAACCATTAGCACATACACAGATTAGGGCTTGGATTAGAACCCAGTTGTAACCAAAAAGCCCTTTATCTTCATCAACACCACCCCTACCACAGCACTTTTGCTAATCAGACTACATGGAGAGTGAAATCAGTGGATGCCACATCTCTACGAATCCCTCCTCTTCTCTTTTTTTTTTTTTTTGCTATCAAATCCTTGATTTAAATTCCAAAGCACAGAATTCAACACATATAAATTCAATACTACCTCGAAAAGCAGAGTTTGCTCCTGCTGGGCCAGATCCTCTGCTGGTACAAATCAATATGGATCTCTTTAGCCTAAGTGCATTTACATTGTGAATCTGGCCCCTGGGATCCCCAAGCTCACATGCAGGAAAAGTCTGCTTTTAATTAAAAAAAAAAAAAAAAAAAAAAACTAAAAGGCTCTGCAAATGTGAGCTTACAGAGAGAGAAGGCCCCTCTGCAGGTTTATTCTAGTTTATTTGTATTTTCACAGCAAACAATTCATGGCCAAACCAAGAGCCTGGATGGTGACTGCCTTGGTTGAAACATCTTCATGAAAATTTCACTTTTGGCAGCACCATCTTCTGGGAAGCTTGTCCCAGTTTCACCAAATTCTTTGCATTACAGATAGGGAAGGAAGTAATGTTTAAAAACAGTTATTTTGACATGTACAAGCCAGAACTGAACTACAACTGTTTCACTTGGCAATTTCCTTTATGTTAAACGATTCAAACCATCGTTCAAAGCAAAGCAATTTATAGAACAGTTGTTTTGAAGAAAAATAAAATACTTTTTTTGACACAAAAGCCTGCTCTCCTTCCCTTTTACTATTTGATTTCCTAACTATTTTTTAAATTTTGCTTTTAAAAAAGATTTATTTTAATTTTTTTGCACTGCCAGAGAACAAGAATAATCAATTATTCGCACTGCTCTAGATAAACCATGCATAAATCATGAATGAAAACATACATGCTGTAAACTACTATTTGGTGAAAAGTAGAACATAACAGGAGCCTGAACTTATCCTCTGCCTCTCTTTGTCTTGTTTTTCACTTAAGATTCGAGTATAGCAGCTTGGAACTTGGGACAACCTCAGGGCAGCTGCACTCCTTCCACGTTGTTATACTACCATCTACTGATAAAAGGATGCTACTTCTCTGGGATTTTGCCTCCTGTCCTCATCACCTTGGTGCAACAAGCAGTATTTCAACTCCATCAGAGCTGGAAAATGAGCATTTAACTGCTGCTCCAAGCCTCAGCACCTGAACACTCTTTTCTGCAGCACAAACACACTGACAGAGGCATCAGCTGCACTCCAGACCCCTTGTAGGAAAGAAGGTTTTGGGGATTTGTATTTATTACTCTCTTTGTTTCTTTCAAGGGAAGAAAGCTAAAGGATGGGAAACAGTCATCAAAACCCCTTTGTCAACTTGAAGAAAGGAGGCTGGTTTGGTCTTATACTAAAGTGAGGAAATATTAAATTGCTACTTTAAAGAAGCTTGAAAGTGTACTATATTAAAAAAAAAGAGAAAAAGAAAAGCGAACAATAACAAGTTTAGTTCTATGAAATATTAATTCCCCCCATTACTAATAGCAGGAAAGGCAGCAGTTTGGCTTTTTGCAGTATCCTCACACCCCTCTTGGGGTTTCTTTGTGCTTCCAGGGAGCTGTCCCCAGTCAGCATCCAGCACTCACCTGGGATTACTGCTCTGTTTGACCAAGGAATGGAGAACACAGAGAAAAGCTGAGGACTCTTTGCAGGGTCTCCAGATGAAACAATTGGAAGTGCCAGTTAATTTCACATCCTTCACCCGCCTCAGCTATACCCAAAATAGGAAGAGTGGCAGGCATCTTTTAGTGTAATCAGTGCACCACAGTGATTTGGGGCTAATTAGATGTTAGTAATTAAGAAAAGACTGCTGTGATGGATGCTTTCACAGGTTGCATTGTTGATTCAAGGAATAAGCCTGTTCACCTTTAAGTATTGTCAGTCACATTTCTTTAGCTGGGAAGAATGAAATGTCAATTTTATCTTGCTTCATCACTGCTCTTTAATCAATGCCAATGCATCACTTCCCACTATCATTCCTCCATCAAACACTGACCTGGAAATCTGACACTGAGCTTTTCAACACCAGCTCAGCTAATTAAGAACTTTGTTATTCCACCTTCCATCTTTTAAAGGAAAGTAAGAAAAGTGCCAAAGAACCTTTTGCTTTCATGTGGAAAAGCATCAGCAGGGGGTTAATAATTATTATTAAAATGACTGACAGCTGGGGCTATGCTGTGATTTGGCCCAGCCCCGTGGTCCTGCAGACACAGAAAGGTAAAAGCTAAGAATAGTTAGGCCCTGAATTACTACAGTGAATAAATGGGGTTTTAGGAAAGAAAATAGCTTCCTACCCTGGGACTACGGGAGCGAGAAAGGTGCTGATATTTATTTTTGCATCTGACCCTTTCAGCAGGGCAGCCAAACCCTCTCCACATCACTGGGAAGCAGGAGGAGCACTCAGAGCCTTCCCACAGCAGCCCATCACAGACACTGTGGGCCACCAGCAAGGAATTAAAAAGCAGGGCTGAGCTGCATCCAGATGGGTTTACTGGATTTTCCTGCACGCAAGCAGAGGAGACTGTTTAATACATGAACTGCACACATTGTGGGAGCCCTAAGCACAGATTAAGATCTCAGTGTTCCGGGGCCTGCACAACATGTCAGCCCCAGCCCCACAGATCTCACAGCACAAACATGAGAAACAGAAAAAAAAGCTGGGACAACAGAAAAAGAAATTCAGACATTTTGATCGGTACCATGTCACTGTCTTTTACAGTTTAAATATTACACAAACAGCTCCTTTTGAAGATACTTCCCACCTTTCCCTGAGCCCAGGGGGCACTCATAAGGCCAGATATGGCAAAAGTGTTGCTAGAAAACTCGGCTGGTAGAAAATCAATTAGTTGTGGCCTGTCAGAAATGGGCATAGATTTGTCAATACTGAGTGAGAGTGATAAGCAGGATGGATATGGACTGTGAAGGCTCTTCAATAAAGAGCTGGTCAGGACTAGCAATGAGGACTTGGGAAGAAGAAACAGGACAAAGCTCCTTGGACATGGAACCCAGCAACAAGGCAAATCTGGGCAAGAAATCTGTTTGTTCCTGCTTCTAAAAGAGAAATATTAGGTGCATTTTCTGAGCATAAGAGAGAAGAACAACCAAGGCATGTACTTGGCTGATATCTGTGTTTTCTTAATCAACTGCAAACAGTATCAGGAAGTTCAAATCTGGCTGATCTGACTCCTTAGAGGTGGGGGAACAAAAACACTTGGCACAAATCATTGCTTACATTATCTCACCCAGAAGACCTGCAGACCTAACAACTCAAGCAGACTCTAAAGGCCTTCACAGGATTACTTGTGTGAGAAGACCTTCTTTTTGCACAAAAAATAAAGATTCAGAACTCCAAATATATTTTAAGGGCCAGATTTCTGGTAAAAGATGGAGAAAAGGCACTAGTGGCAATCTCTATCACTCTTTTCCAGGCTAATATTTTCTTTGGTATTTTTTTTAGGGAAAAAAGGATTTCTAGGGAGCAAGCCATGCCTCTTAATAAGCTCACCACCCCTCTCAGTGTCCTCTCCTAGCTCCAAAGCAGGTGTGTGCAGCAGCTCCATCCTGACCCAGGCCTCATCCTAAATCTTCAAGTGGGACTCCAGGCAATTCTGACTCTGGACGCCCTCAGTTCCCAAAACCAATGGTGAGCCCCCTCCCAGCTCTACCTAAAATCCACCAAATTACTCTGCACCTGCAGGGAAGTGCAGTTCCCTCAAGTTTTGAAGCTCTTAATTTTTTCCAGTCCATGAGGAGGACATCTCAGAGACAACACACCCAGAGGGGGCACTGAGAGTGCACAATCAGGCCTTGGCACTGCCACACACACTTTTTCTGCTGGTAAATCACAACCTCGCAGAGCTCAGCCTCTCATCTGGCAAAGGGAAGTTCCTCAATGTACAGATTTTGTGAAGATCTGTTCTCCAGCCTGTGAAAAGCAGCATTAAGGGATCCACAGAGGCACCTCAGTAGCATTGAGATGGTGTCTCCAGTCCCACCTCACGGATCGCGCCTTTCCTCGCAACCTCGACTCTGCAAAGTGTGAGAGCACAAACTGACATTGGGCTGGCTTCTCCATGGTTTGCAGAATCAGGGCTGCTACATCCATCAGAGACACATCCAAACACACAGCTGACAAAATAAATATCTTCTTAGTGCTCCTATTATCATCCAGTGTTTTGGGGCCGGCTCATAAAGGCGCTTATGTGCAACAATGCCTAAGCAAACTGGGCTGATTTAAGAGGGCTGAGGGAACACTTAGCTGAGAATTTCCTGCCTTCAGTTAGATGCAGTCAGAGCGTTAAGATTATATTTCAGTGTCAGTATGCTGTTTTTATTTGCTTTATTAAATTTGCTTTAAGTTGCATTGACATTTTCTTCCCCTTGTTACTCAATCTCTCAGCTGTAAAGATTCGATTTTGTTTTGCTGTGCTGTTTTGTCATTTGTAACAAAAATAAATGTTAATGTAATGGGAATTCTTAATTTTTTTTATCACCAAGAAGTGAAATCAAGCCCCAAATTATGATGTTGCTTGACTTCCAGTCCCAGCCTGGCCAGACCAGTCAGGAGATTTTTGATTGAGGCAGCTGTACCACCAAAACACAGAATTTGTTCTCTCAGGCCATGCAGTTACTCCATTTGGGCACCAAAGTCCAGTTTAAATTCCCCACTCCCTCTGTCACAGATGGAGCAGCAGCACTGCTAGAAACAGCACTGCTGTTACTGATTGCAACCATGGAAAAGCTTCATAAAGCCAAGTCTCTTAAAGGAAACTTCAATTTCAGTGCATGCAGCATTGCACCTGTAAGTAAGTGACAATGTGATGGGATTTCCTTACTGGAGGCTCACTTGGAAAATCAGTGCACATTTAAGTCACACACAGAGTGGTACATCTCTGCTTTGTGCATGACACAGAATTTGGTTCTGCAAGAAAACATTATTTTCAGCTTTTTTAAGGCCAACAGATTAAAGTTTCAGATTTGATTGTAAGCAAATATCCAATGGAGAGAATGTCCACATAAAACAGAGCTTTCTATCAAGCAAGCAACTGTTCTAAAGTACCAAGATTTTGTGTAAGTTAAACCAGTCCACTGACCTTGAACTCTGAGACACTGGGTGAGGCTTTGCAGAGCCACAGAAACTGAGCCTATACCACAGGAGGGGTTTGGCCAGGGCTGTAGCCAGGTTTACTGCACTCTTATTGAGGATCTGAGGACAAGATTTAGGTTTTGGCCTGCCTGTCCCTCCAAGGTTCAGGGAAGGGCATGGCTCCCTGGCTGAGGAGGTGAGTGATAAATCTTACACTGGCTGGCTGGAATCACCTTGTCTGTGCAAGAGGAGAGGAGACATTGATCTCAGGCCCCTGGCTCTGCCAAGACCATCTGCAGGTCTCACCAGGATACTCCACTCACTCCTAAATCCTCCTCAGTGACAGAGTCCAACCATCTGGCAACGCCACTGCTCACCCAGGTGACTTTACCTGAAACACCAAACTCCAGAGGCCTGTGCAGAATAACTTCTCTCCAGAGAGAGGATCCCAAATGGTTCTTAATACGGAAGGAATAGCAAACCACAAGCAAAAAAGCCCCCAGTAAAACTGCCAATACTCTTCTCCCTGCTTTGTGTGCTGGGGCTGCTGAAGTTCCAGAGAGCTGCTCATCTCCTGCACTGTAGCCCAAGATGGAGATGAACAAGGCACAAGCCACAGCCTCCAGGTCTGTGCAGATATTGGGCAAACTGGACCTATAGTTTTATTTCCAGTGTGCAGAGATTACACACTGTGCCTGGCCAGTTTGAGGGATTCTTCAGTTCAACCCCACTCCATCAGCAGTAAATCCCATGGCATTCAACACCAAGACACTACAGTGGGAGTGATCTAAAGTCAGAGTGATGAAAGTTAACTTTATGGATATTTTCTATGAGAGGGAAGGGATATAACTAAAGCATGGCCAGGATTTTTATTGCCTGCTAAAGAATCAAGCCCATGACTGGGCACCAGGACTGTGGTGCACCAAGCTGTGTGAGAATTAAGTGCTTCATCAACACTGTGCCTTTAATCCACAGTGCAAACATTTGATTTGCTTCAGGCACAGCACTTCACTGTCACATTTGCCTGGGATCCTGCCCAGATAAGTGAACCACAGCACCAGCCTCTGCTCTTTGCTCTGTGAACACTGGCACCAGCTCCAAGGATGCAAAAGTCCTGACACCAGTGTCAGGGAGCCACATGAAAAGGTGAAACATCAAGTGATCCTTCTAAAAGAAATTACTGCAGGTGCCTTTCATTCACCTTCAGCTTCCTGAACTTTGAGGGCACACTTGCTTTATGCTGCTCAGCTTTCCTTCTCTGCTCCAGAAACTTGTGCCTTTTGAAGGGAGAGCTGCAACTCTAGTTCCTTCTCTTGCAGCCAGCAGCTGCAGCTTCCAGAGAGCAACCAAACCCTGCAGTGAAGTTTCCAGGGCTGGCAGAGGTTTGTCCCTGGCTGTGACCTGGAGCCAGCTGTCAGCAGCTGCCCCCAGAGCCACACGTGCAGGCACAGCAGCTCCCCTGGCTCTGCACTGCCTCAAGGATGGAGTTTTCTTTCGCAACTCCCATAAGAGGGGTTATTTATAAAATGGGTTTTTGCTAGCAAAGCCTGCCAGGAGGAACTGCTGGTCTTTTTATGTCATGGTCCAAAGGGCTGATCAGATTGTCACAGACTCAAGGCATCAGCCCCTTTGGAAAAGGATTCATGCCACGATGTGCAGCCATAAAAACCCTCCAGTGCTGCAGGAGAGCAGTGTCATGTTTGTTAGGAGGCAAAAGCTGTCAACATGCCTGCCAGGCTGCTCCTGCATGTCCCCTGCACTGAGGATCATTTCCAACCCATTAAAGGCTTTTTAAGGCCTGGATTCAGACCCAGCATGACCCTGTGTAACATGGCCATTCCCAACACCCATCAGCCCTGGGCAGAGCTGGGAGGATGGCAGCCAAAACTGGGATTGATTTTCCTGCTTGGAGGGGGGGCTGATGCCTCTGCACTGAGACATGTCTTTCCAAAGGCCAGAAAATCCCTCCTGGCCACTGCTGGACTGAGCCCAGTAACATTCACTCACAGCCCTCAGACTCACACAGCCCGGTGTAGCCCAACCATGGTAGAATTTAGCTTTGTCTTCTTTTAAAGGTATCAGTGGGAAAAAATATTTTTTAAAAATCTAGTTATCAGGCAGCAAGAGCAAATTAGTTCATGTCCTCTCCCCATGCTTCTAAAGCATCCCAAAATGGGATAACCTGACCCACACAGCCTGTGTTATCCCATATCCTGGAGGGCTGGTGAGGAATCTGGGGATGGACACAACCTCCAGCTACCAAATTAAATGCAACATTGACATACCCAGAGCTCCCCAGCACCACATGATAGACAATTGGTTCAGACCAAGCCTCCTGCCTGGTCTACCCCAGCAGTCTAGACATTGCAAGTACAACATGGCACTTTTTCTACACTAATAAACCCATAAGGGCAGGGAAGGCTGCAGGAAAAATGAGAACTACCAGAGCAGAACAGCCCCTGAGTTTTTTGTTTATCACAAACTAATTAAAACAAAAAGCATACCATAACTCAGCCCTTAATAATAGGTAACCAGATGTGTCATTACTTGACCATGCTATGTTGCAGCACATATATAAAGGTTATAAGATTATTTTTCAAAGCAATGTGCCACTGCTAAGGGTTTCCTAGCACTTTTATAACACACTTAGCACCTGAAGGAATTTTACCTACCAAGGCTGAAGCAAAACACGGCTAAATCTAAAGCACGCAGTCCGTCAACCCAAAAATGAAAATGTCAGCATACAACACTGCACAGTACACCATAAGACACCATTCCTATTAATAGGAGATATTTCCTCAAGGACATGTTTTCTGTTGATTATAAAAAATGCCCTGAATAAGGAAAATGGTGCCAAAGTGACAGCAGTGGGCAGTTTTTTTTTCACGCACAGAGTTTGCCCAGCCCTGGCCAAGCACAGAAAAAAAAACCCAATGTTTACAAAGGTAATAAAATATCACAGTGTGAACAATTTACCTGATTACCAAAAGGATCAGGGACAAAAATAAAAGGACAGCACTAGAAAAAGTCCCAGGCCCAAATCAAATAGGCTTCTAACACCCCACAGAAATCATTGTTCATTACATATTTCTCAACGAGGGTACATTGCTCATGTCTACAACCACGTGGCCTAATGGCCAAACAACTCAGGATCTGTATGTTATTAATTTCATCCCACTTTTCAGTCACCTGACTGGGGTTTTCCACCCTTATCTCCCATCTCTTCCCTGCGGGTTGAATGCTCAAACATCCAGCATTGGATCCAAACCCTCTCCCCATTAAAGCCACGGTGGGCAGCAAGAGGATCCATGCTGAATGCTCTGGGAATGGCAGGCAGGAGCCACCAGAGGCTGCAGGTGGGCAAAGTGCTTTGCAGCAGGGCTGGAGCAGGAAAACAGCCGGGAAAAAGCCACTTTCTGCAGGGGCCTTGTCCCTGCTCTGCAGTGACCCAGAAAGCAGCACTGCAGCTGGGCAGAGACAAGCTGTGGGCACTGGAATGCTCCAGAGCTGCAAACAGGAGATCTGCTGGGTCTGCCCTGTGCAGCATGGAAAGAGATCCCTGCAGATAAACTTATTTTTGGCTTGGTGGTTTATTTAGGCTAAGTAAACAAATGAAAGATTATATATAGGCTTGGCTTAGAAACAAATGAAAAACCACAACAGTGCCTTGAACACAAAAACTGTTCTGACTGCTGCACCCTGCCCAGAAGCTCCTGCAGACTGAAATGCAGGCTTTTCTTTCTGAACCATAATTAATGTTTTTGCAATATTGCCTCAGAGTTCGCCCGGGCCATCTGATGAATCTGACTAATAGGGGAAGATGCTTTTAACCTGTGGGCTGCCAAACAGCTGGGTACCTCCTCAGCCACATACATTTGGCTGTCAGGTTGAAAGAAAGGCAGCAGATTCAGGGTTAAGCACTATTCCTGTCATGATTGCCCTGAACTTGCCCAGTTAAATTGCAACAGCATGGGTCTCCATAATTATCTAATTGTTAGTGTTGTGCCTTTACGTAATTTATGATGTAGCATTAAAGCCTGACCTCTGGTTTGAGATGAAGTGCAGTACTGCTGACATCCAAGCTCAAATTAGTAGGTAAGTAAGCACCCAATTAACGATTATGCCACTGAGCTTTCATTTCAATCTGACCACACTGCTACACTAATCAGTTTTCTAAGCCTTTCACCTTCCCCATAACTAATAAGCATTTCTCCTGCTTTTTATGTCTGCAAAAGCCTTGTTATCCTCATAAAAAGCACTCCAAGATTGCTGCTTCCAGTAATTCCTGCATTAAGCCACTGGCCCAGTGGCATATTACCAGCTCTCCAGCCAGCTGATCAGTACAATCCAAGGCATAAAGCACAGGCACATGAGCATTCTACAGCAGGGATCAAATCCTTGCAGTGTAGAGGAGCTGTCTTAGACTGAGCAGTGCAATTGAGGTGAGAATTTGGCCATGCCAAGGATCACAGCTTCACAGGAGTTTATGGATGTAGGACAAAGGGACTGAACATCAAACCATATATTGCAGCGGGCTAAATTCTGTCATCTTAACAGAACCAGTGTACAAGACCTGGAGCATCAAATATCTGAGTTTTAGTCTTAGATGAGTGAATTGCCTTACCTAGGAGCTGATGTGAACCCGAGTGATTTTGCCTACCCAGCTCAATCCACATGTTTGACGCTGCCTCACCTCTTTCATCCCTGCACCACTGAGAACACCCCAGTCCTTGAAAACCCAAGTTGTGGAGCTGAAGATCTGTTCCTCTTGGAATGAGATCCCCAATTTTATCCAGATATAATAAAAATACAGTAAGAAGTCAGAGTCTGGGCAATAATACCTGCATGATGGCTGAAGTCAGTGCTGGAACGTGAGCCTACAGGGGGAAACAAATCCCCACTTCCCTGCAACCCCATCTCCTTCATTCTCTCTTCTCTTGCAATATTCCAGAGCTCCTCTAATCTCTAAAATGTCTCTTTTCAAGGCACTTGTAACTTTTTTCTTAGTAGCCAACTCTTTAAAAATATGATCTCAACAGTAAAAGGTACAGCTTTGAGAAATCCACTTTTTTTCAAAGGAGGAAAGATTCAGTCAAGCACTGCCACTGGGCCAGACAAGCACTGCAAAGCTGCAATTAAATGTAGAAGTGTGCTGCAAAACACAATTGCCAAACCAAGTGCAAAGAACCAGCATGTTTTGGATGGAATCACATGCAGTTAGAGACACTAAGGCATAAACAGGTGCAGTCAGCAATGCCAGGAGAAAACTTTAAAGAATAAAAAACAATAACACATAATTAGTGTCAGCTCAAGATTTGAATACCACATTGGGGAATGCAATATCAAAATAATATTACTCACAGCAGGGAAAAAAACGGTAGGAAAAAGCTGCACATTATAGGAAATGAGTTGTGTGAAATGCGTAAAAAAGCTGACAGAGTCACATAGCTATAGAGGCTAATTTCCTGTTCCACTGTGGAGACAGCCCTGATCAGCTGGACTTAATATAGCCTTCTCCATGGCAGCTGGGTCAAATCGTGGCCTAAGCACTAGAAAATTGCCTGCCATGTGGATGAGTTTAGTGCACAATAAGCTGTGTGGTAAATAAACACGTTTAGCCTGGTCAGATAGGACATTCAGGAGTTTTATGACACATCCAGATAGACACAGCCACAGAGCTGCTGCAAATTGGCTGATTCAGGGCAATTCCTTCACATGGCCCGGTTTTAGGGCCCCACAAGCAATTTTCTGCATGACACCAAAAAAGTTCTAACAGGACCCACCCTTGTGTGCAATGACAAAACCCCATCACTCCCTCAAAACTCCACATAGATGGAACAATCAATTCTTACAAGTTTAGAAGGCATCACTGCAAATTCTCCTTGGCTGGCAATGCCCACCATTCAGGCCATGGTTCCCAGCAGGTTTTAAAAGCTGCCCCCTATTTTTGGGTCTGGCTCATGCACAATATGGTGCTGACTCCCCAGCCCATCTTCTGTCAGCAGCCTCACCCCCCAAGTTCCCTGCCTGCCCCAGTGCTTTTCCCTGGCACTAATGAGCACCCCGGTGGATTAGGGACTGCACTGCCCACTCATCTCCTGCAAATTACCACAGATTTAAAGGAGAAAAAACTATTAAGGAATCTATAAGGACGTGAGGCTGGGGTTTATAGCTACCCTTGCCCTGGCTGAGTCAACAGGAAAGCACTCTACCTGACTAATTGGGAGTCACTCTGCCTTCTGACATCCCTACCTTCAGCTCTCATTCCGAGCCACGCAGAGGAGACTTGGGAATGTTTTAAATTATTGATGAGCATAGGAAACCTATCTCTGAAACGCCTTTGGCAAACTCTTAATATTCTGGGATTTGGCATCAGGAAAGACAATGCCTCTGTCTCACTCATGCTGTTGATGCCTCTCATTTACTTGCACTGTAAAATTACAGTTTCTGATCATTTCCATACAGGATGGAGAGGCAAATGCAAAGTGCATTGTTTATTGCTCTGAAAGCTTCCAGGTAATCCATCTTTGGCACTGGAGTCTGCAAACCCTTCCATTTGCAAAATTTTCATTGATGACAGGAGCCCTCAGAGAAGCTGACCCAAAGCAGTCAGTTGCCATAAACACATTGGATAATTATCTTAATTATTTATAATAGCACCAGTAAGCAAGCCAGCACTGAACACACGGGTCCTGCCCTGGACAGCTCACATTTTAATCAGATGTGAGCACAGTGTTCAAGAGGCAAAGCAGGGATGACATACAGGCTGCCAGGTGAGTTTATTAATATTTTAGAAAAGGGTTCATCAGTAAAGGAGTATTAGTGTTGTCTGACCCTTTGGCATGCAAGTGTTAAACCTCAGCAAGCATCACATAGCAGAGATATTTTTTTTCCCCACACATATATATTCAAAAATGACAAAGCCCCACAAAAAATATTCTAATTATTTTCTTTTGACTCACATAGTTTCAGATTGATGGCTTTGTCTCAGGCTGTGCTAACTGTCTTGAGAGTTAGAAAAGCTGAGCAAAATCTCCTTTGGTGCCTTGAGACTGGGACCAAATCACCGAATCCAGGGACCCTGCTCAATTTCACCTTTGGTGGCTCAACTCATCACTCCTCACAAATAGCATCAAGGTTGATACAAATAGAATTAATTGCACCATCGTCTCAAAAAGTACAATCTATATCTGTCATTATCTAAAAGGAGGAAAGCAGCTTGTAACCACTAACAGGAGATGTTTCAGCCCCTTCTCTGAAGAGGGAAGAGAAAAGGCTCAAGAAGGGAACAAGATCCCAACTGAAGTCATATGGCAACCTGCGGATGTGCCTTGGGACTGATCTCTCTGAGGTCCCAGAGTTTCTCCCTTGTTGCCAGACACTTTTTTGCTACTCAATCAAGTTTCTCCAGGTATTACATGTAAACACAGTGTCCCAAAACCTGCCCAAAGGCATGGCTGGCAATGTGTGTGTATCTACACCCACAGAGTCTGCCTTTCTTCATGAGAACACTCCTCCCTGGTAAGGGCACCTGACCATTGTGAGAGCAGTGACAGAGGTTGAATTTGTCTTTAACCTATGGATTTTGCAAGTGCTGACTGCCAAAATGTGTTTTTTCAGCTGGTTGCTGTGCCGGTTGTTCATTAATCAACCATTTTTATTATCCATTAGTGTGCATTAAGCTAAAAAAATTAATTTGGAGCAGGGATCCCATTCTTTTTTTCTTATCTAATTTTCTGTTCTCAGAGGAAGTTTATATTTTTCCATTTGAAAGAGATAGAATTACTGCAAAAGGGTCTGTCTGCACTGACAGATCTAGCCTTCGTTTCCTCCTCAACAGCTGGGTTATTATTAGAACTGGCAGAATAATTCATAATGAATAATTTGACACTTATTCTTCCATACATATATCACAAGTTGCCCACATTTATTTGTTACTCCAAATTGTTAACCATAGACTGCGCCAACAACTCCCAAAGGGGCATTACTGATACAATATATTCCTTGTGTTTCCCCCTTGCCTCCATCAGGAAATCCTTTCATTAAAGCCAGAATGGAAAGCATTAATTACCCCTTATTTAAAGGTAATAACTCATCATCTGTAATCATTCCTCAGAGACAGATGCTCATATGATGACCCAAACTACTGCAGAGTTTGCATTCAGTGTTGGATGTAGAGGAACATGCACTGAGAACCAAGGACCAACAGTTTTAGCTTTCAGGGTCACATCCTTGCAGAGAGAAATTCCTGTTGGATTATGGCCTTTCCAGGACTTCTTGTGTCCATAAGAGATCACTTCTGTCTTGTCTAAATGGCTCAGGAGTCAGAGTCTTTAAGCCACTGAGTGAGATGATTGCACTGTGTAGGTTGCATTTTCAAAGGTTAAGTGGGATTTTAGCAGTGAATGAACCTCATCTTGGTGCCAGAGCAAGGAGAGCACAGGTGAATATGATCGTTGGTAGTAAATCATGTGCAATCCCTTTTGTTACTTTTAATTCGTAACAGCACAAGTCCAATACAGCTCCAGGGACACATTTCTGCTAAGCCCTGAGGTAAATCAACACACAACAATAGGAAAAAGCAGCCCATGGCCACTGAGCCTCCAACCTTGTGCCTCCTCAGCAGAAGGACAAAAAAGCATTTCCCGTTTCTCTAAAGGACAGAGAGAACAACACCATCTCTCTCCAACTCCACCTTAGTAGTGCATATGAAAAAGAACCAGTCAAGACAATCTCTGCCTAGAATAGGTACATTGCTCTTGACAGCTCTGGACAGCCTCAGGTACCCACTGGCATTAATATCCATTGAAACACTCACAAAACACCCCAGCAGCTTTGTAACCAGAGACAAATACCAGCAAATGCAAAGGAACTGCCAGGTGCAAAGCCAAGGCAGCCTATGGCACATGGGTACAAATACAAAAACCAAGGGCCCAGCCCAGAGCCTTGGAAACTACAAGAGCTCACTGTTGTCTGGCCCAGACTACACAAAGGCTTTTAGTTATTTCAAGTTCAACAGGTGAGTTTAAACAACCTGCTTAACACAAAACATAAGGCTAAAAACCAGAAGTAAGCTAAACATATTGGCATTCTGGCACCTTATGCTGAATAATTCATACATAAGGTACTGCAGAAAAGAAACATATGGTTTTGGTCCTCAGTGACTTTTTAAGCAGAACACTTAAGAACCAATCTCAAATGTACAAGTCCAGCAAAAGACTTCTTGTGCAGAATGAAAAGGATCATTACAACCACAGTCTGTCTCTTCAACATTTCCCATGGAGATTTAAAAATCTTTATTTGATTTTGTCCCAAAGCAAAAGAGAAACACAAAAATCTTACCTTAGACAAGATTTAAGGTGTTATCCCCGTTTCCCTACAACTGAGCTCATCTCATTTTGACACAATAATGGCAGATGCAAATTTGATGTATTAAATTTGGTGTATTAACAGATACAAAGACCCTCCTTCCAAAACTGAGCATCAGTTGAGGTCCAAACTGTCTCCAGAGTTGTCGTAGTGCAGCCATCAGAGCATCAATTCTCTACTTGCTTGCTCTGAGTACAGGCTCCTGCTGAGCACCATATGCATGTCTGATAGCTGCCATTAAAAATCATCATTGCACACACCAGTCCCTCAAACACAGGCAGTGGAAAATAAACTCAGGAACCCAGCATGGGAACTGCTGGCAAATGAAGACTTTTAGCATTTTACTCAGCCAAAGTACACAGCTACTTTACTCTTGGCTAATGCCTCCTCCTTTCTGAGACACCTAAACCTACGTGCAAAGTGACAGCACTGCTGCAGTTACATCTTTAATCACAGCAGTGGTTAAAAGCCAAAAGTAAGCTAAACATATTGGCATTCTGGCACCTTATGCTGAATAATTCATACGTAAAGTGCTGCAGAAAAGAAACATATGTTCTTGGTCCATAGTGTCTTTACTGTAAAATATTTAAGAATTAGCATAGGATGTATATAGTCAATAGCAGCCCACCAGTGTGGTGGCAGAGTCTATCTGTACCTTTATACACTCCTTCCCTGTGTTGATAGGGCACATATATATTTATATCAAAGATTCAAATCCATTTAGCAAACTCAAAGCATTTTGAACACTTCTTTACAGTGGACATGGATGATAACCCTGACTTCCTTATGAGCAATGTGCAAAGCAAACATGCAACAGGGATGTCAAAATTCACAGCCCTTTGCAGCATCCTGTCTAACTGATATTGCTTCACATTCACACACAGAGGCTTTGAATCCCAGCTCATCACAGCACCGAGCTCAGAATCGGGTCCTGCAGATCTGGAAAGGCACCCAGACACATGCACACACACAGAGGAAACCTTTTGGCACATCGATGAAGAATAGGCCTTCCAAAAAAACATCCAGTATACAGATGAGCCCTCAAATTAGTAGAGAAAGCATGACGACTTCAGCAGAGGTGGCTGATGAAGAGACACACACACACACACCTCTGCCACCGATTGTGCTGCTGGGGCATTCATCAAATTAAGTACCAAGAGGAACAACACCTCTGATATCTCTTCATTTGGGGCTCCAGTAAATGAAGCACTAGATTAGGCCTGACAGAGGCCTAATGCAGCTTGAGCTTTTCCTGGTGTAATTAATTGGAACTTCGCCAGCTTGACAAATTGGAATGATGAATCTATCTTGTATGAATAGAAAAAAAATGCATAATCAGTCAAAGATTTAGTTAAGACAGCTTCTCTCTGACTCCCTGCCATAGCTAAATCCATTAAGGCGAGGAAACATCACTTTAAGAAAAGGCACTGCTCTCCCTATGCTCAATTTATAACTTTTTGTTCTTGAATTTAATGGAGCAGTCAACCTGGACAGATTTGACTTTGGAGGGGAGAGGAAGGGGGAGGTGGGAAAGGTTGTTTTATTTTTAGCATTCTAATCTTCCCTGTGCCTGGGTAGTCTGGGAAAGAAAATAGTCTCTTTGGTCTGAACGTGCATTCCTGGGGCTGGATTTTAAATCTTTGGGGTTACACAGGGGAATCTAATAAGAGCACCCACATACTTTGCCACCAAGATGATTCGGTGATAAAACTTGCTTGTCAAGCTTTTCCCCTACTAACTTGTTTAATTGCTGGTAACATTTAGGCAGTAGAGGATGTGATAGATTGACTGCTCTGACAGCATTGCTTTTTCCTCTCTAATTACCACCTAGATGTAAAGGCCCTTTCCTGACACATTTAATGGAGAGGCAGAGGGAAAACAGGTTTGCTTACTTTTAAAATATATTTTTATAATTTGGCAGTTTTTCTCCATGTATTTAATTTAAACCATGTGCTTCCCCTCTCCCTCCATCTCACCTGCTCAGTCATAAGACCCAAATTTCGAAGAATCAATTAAGCAGCTAATATCCCCATTTGCACTGGATGCTTAGAAAAAAACTTTACATTTCCTCTTCGAGGCTGTGGGCTGCAAAAAAAGTTACTTACACATGACGGAAGAAACGCTTGTTGGTTAAGTGAGACTTGACAATGATGGTTTTCATTTCAAACAACCCAGAATTCCTCCTTGGCTCGCAGACGCGAAAGTGCCAGGCAAATGTTTAGCTGACATAATGCAAGCCACTGGCCATAGATTTATTTGACAAACAGTTGAGCAGACAGCCCTATATTGCACTCACTTGTACCCCACACAACCCCACCGGAGCCAGGAGGATTGTGCTGGCAGGAGCAGAGCAGGATTAAACCCAAACACTGCGGTTCAGCATCGAGCCATTTGCTTCTGGCCACTGGCCAAGCTGACAGCCACATTTAAATAAGCCACCTGCTGAGTAGGGAGTTTAGAGAGCTAAGTGCTGGGGAGAGCCTTAGCCCAAAAGTATATTGAACTTATGCAATAAGGCGTGAAGTGAAAGGATTTCAGTGACAAGGAGTACTAGAGGCCATATTATGGTCCTGACCTCTTGTTCTAGGTCAGATATAGAATTGCTGTTAGATCCTCCCTTCCTTGCCTGTGCTACCTAAAATATATCACCCAGAAGCCCCATCCAGAGGACACCATTCTATGCATGTAACAAAGAGTGAGCTAAAACCAGCGGATGCTCAAATTCCTTTTTGTTATCTCTATCATGCTATGAAACAGGATATGCTATTTCCCTCTAGATATTGTTGTGATTTTATTCTTCAGAAGAACTGGGCTGTGTGTGTCAGAGGCAGAAGCTCTTTCCCAGGATAGCCATGAGATCCCTCTTTTCCCATGCTCTCCCTTAGCACTAGGCTTTGTCAAGGTCACCTCGTCATCTCTTTCCATTCCCTTCTCACTCTCTTTGTCAATTTTAACAAAGATCTCTGTAAGCACCTGGAGGCTGAAACAGGACCGTGCACTTTCTGCTGCTGATTATGTGTGAAAAAATAACAACTTCCTGATATTACCAATCCAGTGACAAAAATCTCTCCAAAGAGAAAGGCTGAACAGTGACAGCAAAGTGAACACTTCTGCTGTTCCAGCCTGGAACAGCAGCAGATTGCAGAAGTGTTATTTGGCTTTCTTAGCCCTAGATCAGTCAAATCAAACCTAACCAAGTTCTAGCTGCAAAGAGCCCTTAGAGGAAGCCTGCTCAGCATCAGACAGGACAGCCCTCCCAGCACTCAGACCCTTTAACCACATTGCTTTTCCTTTGAACTTCAGAGGGGCGCACCTGGAGTACTTGAATTTTCTAAAGTTGTGTAGATATTCACCTATAACTGTGGGTGCAATTTATATTCTTGTTTTCCTCATTTGCACTGTTGCTGCTGCTTACTTTTCCCCCTTGTCAGTCTTTGTTCAGAGGCCCAGGATATGGCCTTCTACCAGTGGAAACTACCAGCTTATTTTTTACTTCTTTACCCTCAAAAATGTCACAGGAATGACTTCTGACTTGGTGGCGACATGGAGGTTGTCAAGTCAAGTTTAGCAGCTGACTCACAGGCCATTACTCACCCAACTGCCATTCCACTTTTAACCTCCCCAGCCTGTGTTTAAAACTGAGTATCACACCCTGTAGCTATGCTGCTAGGAAACACATTAAGAGCTTCATTTGAATAAAAATATGTTCTTTTCAGTGCAGAAAAAGTTCCTATTTAGATATAGGAGATGACAAGCAAATTATTTTAGTGGCAGAGGACTGGAACCTTTACTCGTTACAGTATGTCATGGCACTGATTTTATGCACTGGCCATTCAAGAGTTAATGATTTGTCAATTAAGGAGCTGTAGCCAAGAGATCTAACAAATATTACAGAAGCAGTTGTCACAGAAGGTCTTGCTCCCTAAAGTGGCTCTGCAAGCCTTGTCCAGGAGGGATTTGAACATCAGGTCATTTGTTTTGGTCACATCTCAGATCCTGCCCTGACCATGGGAATGGTGTGCCCAACACTCACTGCATTGTGCCCTTTGCTCACCAAGCAAAACAGAGACCAGCAGTGGATTGTTTACCCATTAGAGGGGCTGTGCTTGTGTCACCTCACACAGGACCACAGGAGGTCCCGGAGACTACAGAAGTGACCTGTGAATTATTTATGCAAACACCCCCCCCTGCAAATCCACGTGCACACCCCACATCTGCCCCTGCCCTCAGCTGCTTCTGGATGCAATCTGAGAAATGCACTAAAAACATACAACCTGCAGAACAGAGGCATGAGTATAAAATGTCTGTGCCTGAATTTCTGGCTCCAGAAAGGGCATTTCACCCTGATAGAAAAGTAGAAATTTGAATTCAAGTTTTGAGTTCAGAATTTCTCCCTCTCCACGCTGAACGCACAATGCCCATGCACACACCTGGCCCTTGTACAGAAGGTTTCCTTTTTCCTGTAGAGCTTTCAATGTAAGCTTTGGGCCCAATTTTTCTCCATCTCCACACTGAATACCCAATCCCTCATACATGCACTCACACCTGCCCCTTGTACAGAAGGGAGGGGGTTTTGTTTGTTTTTAAACTACCCTTTCTGGGCAAGGACGATCAATTGTCTCTGTCTCTTGCTAGTCATGTCCCTATTACAGAAGATCCTGTTCCAATAAATGATTAGTATGTGCAGAATGCATTAAAATGAATTATAATAGCAATCTGATCCCCAGTGCCTCTGCAGAACCTTTCCATCACAGGTGACAGCTGGTTCCCTTGGGCTCAGCTCTGGAGAGACACTGCCAGACCTCAAAGCTCAACCCAATAACTTGGGATGAACCTCACCAACTACACAGAACATGCAACTTCTCTCATTGTCTCCAAACTAGGAGAGAGATGCCTCAAAGGCTATTCAACAAGCTGGTGTACACAACCTCATCTCAAATAAATGTGAATGCTTTTTTTCATACATTATGTGATTACAGCCTCTATCTGCCTATGGTGCTATGTTTTATTACAGGCCACCAAAAATAATTAGTTGGTGACCCAGAAAACTGATATATAAAATTCTTTTAATCACCAATATGGCTTTCAATTATATAGTGTAAACTTATTAACCTTTTTACTGCTGAGATTTGATTTATGGAATTCCAGCTGCATTAACATTACAGGAAGAGATAGAAAGTGTCTCCTATGATGTGTTGGGATTAACAACTGGTAGCTGGCTTTGCCATCAGAGTCTCACAGAGCTCTGGCAGCATCCTGGGTCCCCAGGGGCTCATTTCTACCCGAGCTGTGTGAAAAGTTTGGTCTCTGGAGTGAGACTGTGTAACTGCTGTCACTTCTTATCCAAACCAGAGCACACAGGACAGTTGTGGCTTTCAGCAGGAGCAGGGGCTGTGTGAGCACTGGCTGCATTAATAAACAATTAGAGCAAAGATAGGGCTGCATTTGTAACTCTCCCATGGTCAGAAAATACCTTCTTTCATTTCCAATGCCTGGACGGGCATTTCCCCTTTTGAGTTGTAAGAGAACTCCAAAAAGCTCACAGAAACTCATGTGGTGGTGTGAGAGTGTTTGTTCTCTTTTTCATGATACAGAAAGAACATTTAATGCTTTGTATAAGGTTTTAGGCATTCCTGGTCATCTTGCCATGGGCTGTGTTCTACAGAGACCAAAAGCAAACAGGCCACAGTAAATTCCTACTAATTAAAAAGCCAAAATACTAATCTGAACTACAAAATGGATCAAAAGCCAATAAAACATATATGTAAAAGGTAAATCCTACCACAGCAGACCTGAATGAAGGATAGAAGGAACTGTATTTCTAGGCACACATGTACTTTCTTTCAAACCTCAAGAACAAACACAAAAATTATGAATCTTGCCATAACTTCCATTCACAGTTCCCCTTCTATTTCTTGCAGACTCATCATTTGTAGTTTATTGACAATAAAATAGAGTAGCAATGTTCTGTAAGATCATTTCTGCTATGAACATCTAATGACCTCTTTTATAATCTTGGGAGGGCTAAAATAATTAACATATTTGGGTCAAATTTTGCAAATAAACATCAGTTTTCAATTTTCAAACCGTATTCCCTTCAATCTTAGTAACCATTTTTCAGTTAACTTATTTTTCAGAAATTTGTAATGTGCAAACATCCCCAGATAACACAAAGTAGCAAGATGAAATAACCAACATTCCCCACAAACTGAACCAAACTTTGATCACATTTACTTTAGTTTTGTTCTTCAAACTTGAAAAGATTTGAAACCCCCAGTGAGGAGAGGCTGTGCGAGTGGGTGATTTGGTACCCTGTGCAAGAACCATTGTCTGTAGAGAAGGGAAATGCCAATATTTCATAGATTTATGGAGTGATTCGGGTTGAAAAGGACCTTAAAGCTCATCCTCTAGATCCAACCCTTCCATGGGCAGGGACACCTTCGACCAGACCAGGCTGCTCCAAGCCCTGTCCAACCTGGCCTTGACCATCTCCACAGATGGAAATCCGCCACCATTTTGCTAAAATGCTGTGGAATGAGACACAGCTGCCCGCACAGGCACTTCTTTGGCTGCAAAGCTGAGCCCCAATCCCTTCAGGCAGCCCCGGGCCAGTGGTTCCTTTGCCAACAGGTTTGCACAGACCCCAGATCCCACCTGCCCAGCTCATACCTGGACATCCAGCAGGGCCATCCCAAGGCCAGCTCGGGCATCTCTGTCTCCACAGGCTGGGATTCCCAGTGCAGCCCACGTGTTCCAGCCACACCAGCTCCTCCAGGTGCTCATGAGCCCCATCACAGACACTGGGAGATTTTAAAGTGTGTTCTGTGGAACAAGGAGAATAAAAATCAATGGCACTACAGAAATCAGCCAGTGCCTTTCTTTGCTCACAAATCTTCATTTGATCAGCTAGGGAAATTATGAACCATCTAAAAATAACGCAGTAAAGCTGGTCAATGACAATTGTAGCATAAAGACTAATAGAGATGGTGCCATGAATCTGGCGTATCTGTTCTGCTAAAGCCCATTTATAATTTTTAATAAAAACAGTAACATTTTACAATAAGTGGACATCATTTAATGCTCAATTACTATGAAATTCCTTTGGAAATACATATTAAGCACAGCAGCTCTGTATCTATACCAGGAGGGTTCCTTGAGATTGATGTTATCACAGGGAATACTGGGGGAATGTCAAGTCCAGCACCAGTGCACTCAATATTTTTGCCCTCTGGGTCATGTACCTTTTCCTCCCCCACCCTGACATTTAAGATTAATCCTTATCTATGTGGAGAGGAACCTTATAAATTATATACATGCTGCATTTAAAAAAAAAGAAATTTGCAACACAGGCTGGCAAGGCCCTTAGTAATGATTAACTGAGACATTTTCGAATAACAATACAAAAGGTACAGCTCCTCAACAGGCAATTTTCTCTTGAAGGCCAAAAGGTTTCTAAACCTCCAGGTTTATAAAACAAGCATTATTCCAGACAAAGCACAAAACCTTTGCAGCAGAACTAACTTCAACTTACTCAAGATTTCTCTTAGCAAGAAAAATCTCATAAATCTTCATCCTCTACTTGCAAAAGCTCTTGTAGGGCAACATCCTCAGCTCTACCTTACCCTCAGAGCCCACCACGTGGATCTGAGCCCTCTAATGGGCTCAGCACAGGTGGGATTGGTTACCCTGGAAAGCAGAGGGATCTCCCTGATCCCCTACAGCTGCCTGGCTCTGGGCTTTCAGCCCCACATGTTGGTGTTTTAGCTCACCACTGCTCTGTCTGGCAGGTTGTGGGAGATTCTTTGTCCCAGAGGTATCTGGGGGTAAAACCAAGGGGATGTGAACAGAAAGGCAGAAATTGAACCCCAGCAAGGTATGGTTGGATCTCACTGAAGAAGTCTAAATCAGTGGCTCCCACATTTTGTTTGGCTACAACTTCTCTTAGCAGCAGAGGCAATAAAAACAAAAATGGCTGGACTTGGTCTGGGGAATTTTGGGGAGCCAAATCCAAGCCTGTCCTTTGTCCCTGGAGGCATCCACAGCCAGGGCTCTCAGATGGCTGCAGTTCCTGCTGTGACTGCACCCAAAATCTGTCACCTGAGGGGGCTTGACTGGCTTCTGAGCTGCCCTGCTGGCATTGCAGTGAGGACTAACAAGGCTGGACAAGGTGTGAAGGATGGCAGGTACCAGCCCCACGTCACCAGAGTCTTCAGTTTGCAGCACTGCCAGGGTCCATTACAAATTTAAAGGAGTGCATCTCTTCCTGGACAATAAACACCACCAATAGCTCCTTGGGAAAAGGAAACAACAGTTGGAGGAAAGGGGGCACCCTAAAGGCTCCACCACAACTAACACTATTCCATTTAAACCATACTTCACATTTTCTGCTGGAATGCAATTTATCCCAGACCCCTGAGCAGCTTAGACACCTGCCATAATAGCCCATTAATTACTTCAGCATGGGAAATATATTTTAATATCTTTGATGCTCATTGCTAAACAATTCACGTGTTCCCAAATGCACCTCAATGGTTTGTTCTTCTGCCTTTTAGATGTTAACAGGCTTTATTTTACAGTTTGGCTTTAATCAACATCTCCCTGAACTCTGTGCAGCATGTGATAATGTTATACCCTCATGCAGGGTCACCAGTTCATTTAGGAACCCAGGACAAGGTATTTATATTTTGCTGCACTCATGTTCTCATCCTGTTAAAGGTGATTACAACATCAAGTTTTGTCCAGCGTTTCAGTCTCTGAAGATGAAAGGTGCCATGAGGTACAATGGTAGCAGGTCAGCATTTTCAATAAGCATCCATCTGTAAATAAGTCCCTTAAAATATTGCAGCAGTGTGAGTGGAAGCTGCACCCTAATTGGGTAGAGTGAAAAGCCACAGGGCTTATAAATATAAGGTGTAGGTGATCTGTCTTGCCAAAAAAGAGGAGGTTCGTTATATGAAGGACACATTATCCTTTTCTCTTCCTATGATTCAGCATGGTAAGTAGTCATTCCTAATTGGCTTACAGCTTAGTATGAAATATTAGGATGCCACACAATGTGATGACACAGCTGGATTCCTAAGGGAAGCTGAAGAGTGATCTGAGAACAGAAGAGGGACAAGAGCAGATGCGAGCCGGGGGAAAAAAAAAAATAGTTGTGGCTTAGAGAGTAGCATGTCATTCTTTATCCTGCTGCTCCTGCGTGCAGCACGCTGCGTGCAGCACGCCGCCTTCCTGGTGCACAGGCAAGAGACCTGTCAGCTCACAGCTCCTAAATAAAACGTGTGGGGGGAAAAAATGGCATTGCGGGGGCTGCTGGAACAGGAAGAGCCAAGCAGGCTGAATAAATCCGGGCAATAGCTGCCTCGTCATGAAAAATACACTGCACAAATTTCGCCTCTCGGCGCGCCCAACGATGGTTTCCTCAAATTTATTCTCCGCTGGAAAGGATTTGCCAAATTACCGAGTCAAACAGCGCGTGGGTCACTCTCAGAAGTCCAGCACTGGGAGAGGAGGCGCCCAGGTCTGCGCTGGGAGTTGTTTCCTGGCTGGCCTTGATTCAGGAAGGTAATTAAACAGCTGCCTACCTGAAGTCAATAGGGCCATTCACATGCACTTAAGTGCTGCTGACGCCAGGCCGAGGGGAATAGGCTTCTCAGGGGGAGATTTTTGCTGCAAATACTAGTGCTAATTCAAAATTCACTTTCTGCAAAGTCCTTCCCCTGCAGTCAGCTGAAATTAGCTATATCCACTGCGGTGCTTGCCAGGAAACTTGATAGAATATCGCCCAAAGTGAACATAAAGGAGAAATAAACACAGCAGAAATTAATAACAGGAGTTCAGACTGGTAGGTTGCAGGAGATGTGTTATAAATTTCATCCAGCTGTAATGCAAATTCTGCCAAATGATTGGGAACATCTCCCTTTTTATATCACTGTTTCACTACATATTAATAGCAACCAGTTACTGATGCAGTACTAAAATATTAATGATATGGTCATAAACCTGAATCAGTGCCTAACTTGGCAGAACAACGTAGGGCATCTTTTCAATCACGTGTGAACAAAACCAGTTTTCAGAAACCATTTTGTAACTGCAAAACCATGCAAGCAGAAGTAATTACAGGGCTATTTTAGGCACAAAAAATTTTTAGTCTTCCTTGGAAAATCAACAGCCCCGTTGAGGTGTACAGTATGGGTGCCCAGATCTTTCTGCAAGGCTGAGAGAATCTCAAACCAGGCAGAAACAAAGTTCATGCAATTAATTAGTAAGATTTCATCTGTGATTTCATCTGCAGCTGATATGACTGACTTTTATGTGTGCATTAGAGACAATAGCATCCAGCCCCTGGGGATTAATTGTTTCCAGCAGGATTTAGCCCTTTGTTCTGGACTGAGATGGAATATGGGAAGGCAAGAAAGCCAAAGCAAAACCTAGAATTTTTACACTTGCAGGTGAATTTATCAACTCTGTATTGCATCATCCGTGACTGCAACAGAAATTTGGGGATGGTAAAAGGATTTTAAAGCCAAAAACTTCCCTTGCACTTCTTATATTTTCCAGTCTTGGAAACATACACAGACACTGAAATGCCCTTCCCAGGAGAGCTAGGGGTCAGTGCCAGCTAAACAAGGCAGCCTTTGGGGTGTTTGGTTCTCTATAAAAGACAAGCAGGTCTTGAAGTGTCCTCACTTCTCAGTTTGGCTAAGCTCTATCCGAACTAGGCTGGTCCGTTTCATTATTCACATTTGTCCCTTTCTGTGCAGATGGGGCCATGCATCCAAGCTCCTTTCACACACCTTTAATTGCAGCTACAAATTAAGTTAAGGACAGACACAGAAGGATTCTGGATTCTGTACAATTCCCAACAGCAGCTAGCACCCCAGGAAGAGCTGGAATACTAAAAGAATTTTTTATTTCTGCATTTCCAAAGGACACAGGAAATGGCTCGTTCCTCCTTCACCCCATCAGGATCCAAAATCAGCTCTGGAGAAACTCATTTATTGCCAACATTTGCATTGTCAATTCTAAACCAAGGACATTGCTTTAAAGGTCTTTAACTGCTGCTTCTCTAACTCATCAGTGCACAAATAAGCTTTGGTCATGACTGAGTTTTCCATTTAGAAGTGCACAGAACGGCATGAAATTAATTATTAAGAAGGGTCTTTTTTTCTGGTTTACAACCACAGTTACATAAACGAGGACCCAAATCCCACAGAGATATCACTGACCAGTGTCAGCACCTGGGAGGCAGGGCTGGTCACTGTGACAATGCCTTTGTTATTTGCTGGCCAGAGCCACTGCAGTCACTTACAGCAATGATAATCTTTCTTCATTACACCTGCAAGCAGATGCCATCGAGGTGTGACTGACACCTCAGAGTAAGTGATCACATCCATTGGCTCCTTGTTTATTAATAACACCGTTGAAATTTTAGTGTTGCTTCTGCTCAGGTTGAAGATAACATTTATTTGATGGACACCTGTCATTAGGGAAGTTTCTCCTACAACTGAAGCAGCAAATAATACAGTCTGATTGCAAACCAAGTTGCCAAAACAAAGACTTTCTTTGGTCTACAAGTTACCAGAGCAGGAGGAAAACTGCTTGTGTTTTGAAACTCATTCAAGCAAGACACTGCAAATCTCCCATATCTGAAGTCTACTCTAAAAAACCAAAAAATCCCTGTCTCTTGGAAGAAGACAAGTCAAACATAACTCGTTCCTTTATTCTTTTTCTCTCTTACCATGCTTTACAGATAATTGTTTCATCTTGTTCTTCTGTTTCCAAGAAAGACCTTTCTAAATCCTCAGGCAATATTCAGAGCAGGCAGATTTTTCTTTGAGTGTTCAAGGCTGATCTGATCAATTTAAAAAGAGGAAGGTTACAGTATATTTTAAACCAAATACCCCATAGTGTAAAATCTCAGAGGCCATTCTAAAGAAAAATATATTTTGTTAGCAAGTAAATGCAAAGAAATGATAAAGGGATTAGGTACAACCCCCTTTCTCATGTGTCCTCTGGGATTTTCTGCATTGTTCTCTCAGTTTAAAGGGTTTAAAATACAAGGATAAGGCTGCTCAAGTCCTGGACATGTGAGTTCTGTTCTCTGGCTGGAAATGAAGTGCCACAGATCACACAAAATTCTTCCTGGCTGTTTTCTTCCCCCACATTTTTGTCCTTTTTCACCCATAAAAGCTATGAATCATCTCCAGCCACGGAGTCTCCCAGCATGTGATGCACCACAGGGCTCCACAATCTTATCTGAGGCTCTTTGGACCCAGCTGCAATGTGAACACTCTTCACCACTGGGACTCCCTTACAGGGTTTAGAGTCTCTCTTTACAACTGCAAATTCCCAGTGAAGTACAACTGCTGCCTTAAGGCTCCTTAAGGCCTCAAGAATCAGACCTGGCATAACATGAAATTTGCTTCTCCCTTTACAAACTGGCTAAATAAACTCATCTTCGTTACAGTGGGACACTCTTCATTTCCCTGTCTTTCATTCTCTCCTCCCTCTTGTTGATTCCAAAAGGACACCACAAAGACCAACCATCAGGGCCAATTTGCTTTCCAATTTTCCCAGTAGCTTTGCAATCACGTTCCCTTTGTCACCTGAATGCAGTACATCAAATTTGCAGCCTGGGTGTGAACAGCTTCTGGAATTATCTCCCCTAGACAAGACACCAAAGCAATCCAAAGGCAAGTAAACAGAATGCAAAAATACCTTTGAATTGGATTATGCCACATTCCTAAATCCTCACCCTGGTTCTCCAGTAGTTATCCATTCCTCCTTTCCTGCTTCCCTTCTGGCTAATATTTTCCTACCCAGAACTCAGTCCACATTGCCACAGCAATCAAAAATATTCTGTAAAGTTGCTAAGTCTGCATGAACCTCCAGAGCTTGGCAAGCTGTGTTGTAACACCAAAATATGCTCTTGACAACCACTGACCCCAAAAGCTGATACGATCAAACACATCCCCCCACGAAAGAAAGAACAAGGCCGTAATCAGTTTTACCATTTTAAGGAAAATAAATCCTAATCCTTTGCTGTTCTGTGGTATTCCTCTAATTGCTGTTTCCTTACACATTCAAACATGTCCAATTTGGTTCTGTTGTTTGAATGTCACTTGGAATCAAATCAGTGTTGCACATACAACGTCTTTGAACCTTTTAGTCCAGCTGTGAACTTTGGGCTTAATCCTTTAGGGCGCCCCTGTCTAGCAAGCTTTAATGTATATTAAATTTTCTAAAAGGAGAGTGAAAGTGGTCAAAGCGAGATAGTGCAAGGCTCTGTGTTTCATAAATTAATAAGCATCACCAACTGCATTGCTTGACCCTTTAAACTCTATGAAATTAATATAAGTAGACAACCAAAGTGCACTTGGCCCCTGAAGAGCCTTGGAAGTTCACTTAAGCAATCCAAGTTTCCTTAAAGTTTTATAAGCCAGCTTTTAAAGCAAGTCCTTTGTACTTATTACTGGTGACAGTGAGCATTACAACAGCCAATGAACCTTTGCTGACTTCCGACCCCAATATGGTAGAGCACAGTTATCAAGGGAAATATCAGAATCAAAGCTTGTATATTACATCGAGGTCCTGACTCCTGCAAGAGCCCCCCATAGACTCCTCTGAGTATGTCAGAGAAATAAACAGCTAATATTCTCAGACATCTACTTATGATGTACGGATATTACTGTTTACTTAAGCACTTTTGGCATAGGAACACCCACCCCCACCTCCCAAATAAAAACTGAAGCCTCTCACGAAGGAAGCTGTGGCACTCCCAGCTCCTTTGCAAGAAGACAGAATTTAGATCTTCTGTTTAACCTGGAAAAACCCCCTCCACTTTGTGGTGGCGAGTCAAGCAACACTAAGTGTTCATCTTAACCGATTAATGGATTTAAATTATTAATTGGCACTAGGTAGGCATGGTGAGGAATACCCAGCCTTCTCTGAGCCCTGCACACGGGCTGAGACTGCCTGGAACAAAGAGGGCTCTGTGAATCCACACCTACTGCGTTCTGGCATCAGTCCTGCAGTCACTTGTAATACTTGAGTTAGCATCCTGTAGAAATAAGATATCTCAGTGCTGCCAGCTGATTATATTTTTCATAATGTAAAAGGTTCTTGATGAATTATTCAGGGGCTTTTCCCACTGTTTAACGAAAAAAAGGAAAAAAAAAAGAAGAAAGGAGAGACAGAACCTCCAAGGCAGTCAGGTTTCTGGGAATAAACAGGCTGAGACAGGCAGTGGTGCCAAATATTAGTAATTATTATTGGACTGTAAAGCCCAATTAATGATGATGTTTAAGCTAAACTTTTCAAAAGGGCAGGCAGAAATTCAAAGCCAGACAGGTTTTTTGATGAGATGAGAAATCAGAAGATTATCTGCTGAAGGGCATCAAACCCCATTGCGTGTGTCCCCCTCCAGCCATGAAGTCAGAGAGGGCACATGTTATCTGTTCTCTCCACCTGTTAACAACATTTGGGTGAAGCTTTTGCAGACATTTAATGACACTGACTTCCATTTGTTCATCTAATTTGTCTGCCTAGGTCTGGGCATGGACAGAGACAATAACATCAGAGCATGGAGAAAATAAATAGAAAAACATAGAGATATATTTTATATATATACCATACATGATTCTGCATAAGAAATACAACCCAAATAAAAAGCAGACATTAAGTATTAGGAAATAATTGATGAAATTCCCTAGCAGAAACACGGATAACAAGAGACAGATGGAAAAAGGAGGTACTTTGAGGAATGTGGCTTCCACACAAAGTGAACGTTATCAGGGACAGGCTGGTGACAGGGTCACAGTCCCTGCCAGGCACTTGTCTGCTCTGAGAACAGGGAAGTTCATTTAGCAGCTCCCTGATTATTAAATATAAATTGGCTCATAAGTGAACCTTGAAATACTTTGGGCCTATTCTGACACATGTTGCTCCAATTCAGATTTTTTGTGAGTGTAACCAAGCAGCGATTATTGAGGATGGAACCACATTAATTGACCTTCAGCAATAAAACAGCTAATTTGAATGTGTGTGTATATATATATATATATATATATGCCCACAGTCATCTGCAGTAGTGTTAGTGGTTTGATTGCATGAACCAATACTTCAAGGAATCAAAATACCTTCAAATGAATCCCATGCACTGACTGGACACAAGCCTGAGTGACCACCCCAGTGCAGCATGAGAAAGCAAATAACAAAATTGTTGACATGAGAGAAAAATTCCTACATTTAGGACTCCTTCATTTACAAACCAATCGCTGCTGCCTTTTCCTCAGAGTCATCCATCATCTTGCTTGTGAGTGGATCCCCAGCTGGTGTCAGGGGAGATGTCCACAAGGAGCAGGAGGTGAAAAAGGGGTCTGGATTTCCTTCCAAGAAAGGAAAGCCAACTTTGCAAATCCCAAATCTTCAGCACCAGCCTCAGGAGAAGGCTCTGGTAAATGCTCATTTAGCTCTGGCAGAACAGGCTGTGCCTAAGAAAGACAAACTGTGAGTCCTGCAGCTCTCTTTTTGAGAAAACTCTGAGTAACATTATCTGGAGAGGAAGAGACACAAATGTCTCTCAAACATGAAACCTGTTTTTCTTACTTGGAACAGTTCAGTACTGAGGTACCTACAGGAGCTTGCAGATGAGATATTAATTTACTTTCCACCTTTCCCCAGGAGATTTCCAGGCTTTCTGATGAATGAGCTCTGTCTTCCCAGCTCCCATACTCAGTCAGGCCTGTGACACATCTTTGTTTTTTGGTTCCTTGGATCAGGAAAGTTTGCTGAGTCTGGGGGAGTCTCAGAACTGCCTTCCAAGTCACTAAAGTCTTCTGCAGACCACTTTTGATTAGCCAGCTGGAAAAGAAAAGTGCCTTTTATCAAATCCCCTGGGGCTAACTTATATTGAAAATAACTTGTTCTTAACACTTTTAGAGGCAGGGTTTCAAATGATGAATGAAGAAGAATATTCTCTGTCACAGGGTTTTCTTTGTTTTTCAAGTCCTCAGAGGGAGTTTGTGATCTTTGAAGCTCTGGGACTGAGAGCTCAGTCGTTTCCCACTGAACTTGCCACCGTTTCCTTCTGCTGAAGGTTGGCGGTGTCTTGCAAAAGAAAAGAAGATTATCCTGGAAGTACATGGCCAGAGAATTTCCATAACTCAGGTAATCAGTCTGGTGCAAAGATCTACTTTTTTCCTTTCTTCAGGCAGCAACCAGTACCAAATACTGCAGTCCTGACTGTCCATGAACATTCCTGCCACACAAATGGCTTTTAAAATAATAGGAAATAGCCAGAGTATGTCTAACTTCACATACTGGTTTTCTGGTTTGTTTTAAATTTCTCATGCCTTTGTTCTTTGAAATGTCTGAAGGTTTTACCTTTTTTAATTTTGGGGTGTTTTTTCTTATTTTAGCTTAGCAACTTTTCAAAAGCTCTTAGTTATTTCTCATGAAGAACAGAATCAGGCTCTGAAATGTAATTGGAATTTTTAAAGTTTCTAAGCTAATTTTCTTAAATACAAAACAAAAGAAATTGGAAATATGAAAATAGGTTTTGCTCAAATGTTCAAAATTTTTGGTGGCTAAAAAAAGACAGAGTGTTATTAACAGCTTCGAAGCTTTCCAAATTTCAAGCAGAATCCAGTAGAACTTTTATGAGACAAGAAACCCTTCTCTGACAATTTTATCGGTGAAGCTTACAAAGAAAAGATCTAACAGACAATGAATAAGAAACACACTGAGACTATCAATTAAACCACAAATACTCTACTTGGCTCAGAAAATTCCACAGTGAGTGGATATTAATTTCAAGGATACAAATTAGTAACTATAAACAGCGTTAAATGAATCACAGAATAGCCTGACTTGGAAGGGACCCATGAGAATCATCGAGTCCAACTCGTGGCCCTGCCCAGGACACCCCAAGGTTGCTGTACATGACATTGTACAAACAAGACCTTGGTGCAGTGCCACCAAGAGAACCAGACACACAGCTCCTGCTGAATTCCCCTGACTCCTTAACTTGGGTGCAAACATGATTTTCTTGCTTAGAGTGAGCTCAGGTCCCTCTGGGCAGCACTTCCTTGGGATGCAGAGCTGCCCTTGGGTCCTTCCAGCCCACTGGACACTGATCCCATGGGTATTTTAGGGTTAATAAGTTACCTGGCTCTGGGGTCCCACCTCCCTGAAAAGGGAAAGATTTAGATTCCTTCAGGCTGAAAGACAGTGGATATAAATTAGCTATTCAAAATAAAATTTGCCCTGTGAGGGTGGGCAGGCCCTGGCACAGGTGCCCAGAGCAGCTGGGGCTGCCCCTGGATCCTGGCAGTGCCCAAGGCCAGGCTGGACAGGGACATGGGCTCGGGACAGTGGGAGGTGTCCCTGCCATGGCAGGAGGTGGGACGGGATGGGCTTTAAGGTCTCTTACAACCCAAACCATTCTGGGATTCCTGCCTTGCAGCCAGAGGAAGCCATGCTCCAACTTCTCTACCTCCCAATGAAGAAGTTCTTCACTCCCAGCAGAGGCAAAAGGAGAAATCCTGCTTAACCATCTGTGACCTCAATGGGAAGCAATGGTCATCTTCCACTCAACCAAAAAATGTGACTGCCTTGGTGTGGGTGTGCATCTGCCTGAGGGAATGCAGAACAACTTCAGCTTCCCCGTGTGGGGGTGGAAATGCCCTTGGGGTAACCTGGGTGATTACTTTCAGGCAGATAAGGGAAAGCTTAAAATGGGAAAAATTGAGATTGGACCTTAACATGTCCCTAATTATGGACACGAAAAACACACAGGAAAAACCACTGAGGGGCAAAAACTTCAACCACTAGAAGAAGGTCTAGTATCAGCTCAAACTCTGCCAAACAACATCTTATTAAGCCAACTCTGTCCAGGCAGGCATTCACCCCAACACTCCAGCTGAGCTACTGACACTGAAGCAAATTTAAATACTGAGTTAGCCCACAAAAGAAACCCCTCCCACACAGACTAAACACATGCTACATCTCCCACAAAGAAAGGAGACTTTTCCACAGCTCCAGAAATATTCATTTGAGAGTTTCTCTTTCCTTGGCTACAGCTCTGGTAATTGATCTGCTCTATTATTTTTCCCCATTCTTTCTCTCTTACATTTAAATATGTCCTTCATACTTCTGGAGGGTTTTTTCCCCCTAGCCTGTATCTCCACTGTTACATTATTTTTTATCTCTATCCTCTATTCTTCATGTGTGAAAAGGGTGCTCTGTTCTCTAATATTCATTTTACTTTTTTTATTCTCCAAGTACTTTCTTTCCCATCTGTAACAGCCCCTAATATGCACCTCCATTCGATTTTACTTACCCAGCTTGAAACCCTCTCATTCTAATTACCTTTTCAGTTTTCTTCTATTTCTCCCTTGAGATGTCTCAATTAGTGTACTTTTTCTTACTGGCTGTCACCTCTGAGCTACAAGGTGGGTCTAACTCCAACTTAAACCATGCAGAAAATAAATGAGGAGCTGTTCTTGGCGGCCCTGCTGAAGGTGGTGTTACTTTACAAACTAGTGCACCTTTAATAGATGATAAATGGGCAGAAAAGTGGCCTTGTTAATGCAGCAGCCCTTGATTTGGTTGCCATGCCGTGTCCTTTCATTACTCAAAGATACAGGAAAGGCAACCTATGCTAAGTCCTGGGTGATGTAATTCCATACAAAGAGAGTGAGTAGAGGCTAATTAACATAGTTCTGGTCAAAGCCTGAAATTAACTCTTGTCTTTAAAGACCAAAGCTAAAAATGTCATTTGTCTTGCCCATAATTATGTTTAGAGGTAATTATGGTAGCAGAATAACAGCAAGCAAAATGAGCCTAGGAGTGGGCTGTTCTGCCCTTTCTATCGCTAGCAGGACTCGGAATTCTATTTCTGTCAAAGAGAACTGGATAAAAATGCAGGTGACATCCACAGTACATTTCTTTGATTAAAATTGGCACTGTTATATTGAAGTTCACACAGAGCTTTCAGAACCTGAGGAGTAAATTCTCTCTCCACATGTTCCCACATAATGGAGAAACGAGCACCCTCCCCATGGCCGCTGGCGCTGCTGCAAAGGGGAGATGTGAGCCTGATTAAAGAGCCAGGCTGGGACCCCAGAACCACATCCACAGGGACGTGTCCTGCCACAGCCTCACCTCCCAGGTCCCTTCAAATGACACAAGATATCTACACAGCACAGAGTTACCTCCAAATTAAAGCATTTACTTCCTGGGGTAATTAATTAGTCATGCAGGTCTGACCACATCATCATTTATCCAGAGCCACAATAACTATCTCTGTGTTCTGCAGAACAGGTATGTACCCCACATGTTTGAATCCACTTATTTAAATTATATATCTATGCTTAAAAAGATATTATTGTTGTTATTATTGCTGCTATTATTTAAATCCCAGTGGCACATGCTGCTGTCACCATTCAGGTGTCCTGAGATCCATCTACCTGCAGCTCCTGCTTCACCACCAACCCTGAAATTTATGGGCACATCAGCCATAAGTGACTTGGAGGATTTATTTGTGAGGTATGTAGCGCTAATTTAAAGATTTCAAACTAAACTTCAGATTTCTACTGCACTGGGGCTGAAGGTGATAAAAATGCACACGCATGGCCCATTACTGCATGGGCTGCTGGCAGATGCCAAGGTCTGGAACACAGCTGTAAGCAGAGCACATTCACTTGCTCCAAACTTGTCTTTTTCTGAAATTATTACACTTTACAGTGTAAATTCAGTGAATTCACCCAAGGGTCCATAATATCATTTTTGGCACAAGTACAAACTAAGTTATAGCCATGATTTCAGAGAGATGACGATGCTGCTTAAAACACCTCACAGGAACTTTAATGAAGTTCTGAAGGAGAAAAGATCACCTCTGCAGACTTTTCTAATGGTTCTAATGGAACACCTATGCCATTTTCACTGGCATCTTTCATGGCAAGAAGGGAATTAAGGAAAGGTTCCTCTGAGGGGACAAGCCCAAGGGGTTCCAAAGGCATTCTTCCACTGTGCTGCTGAAATCTTAGTCAGTCTTCAGAGATCAGCTCCACTGGAGCACTAAATTTTAAGCATCAGTTTAAGGCCATGGTACAGGAGCTGTGCTTTAAACAAGATAATTTAAAATGCCTAAACCTATATAGCCCTTGACCTGTCTCTCTTCAGAACTCCAGAAAACTTTCAGAAACTTTGGGGGGGGGGGGGGGGTCCTGTCCCCAAAATTTCGTGGTTTTTCCCCAGCTATATCAGTTACCCAATAAAATGTGTCCCTTCTCCCTACAGACATTGCCTCACATCCTTCTTTAGACCTTCACAGCTATTGCATTACTACCACTACTTTTACAAGTGCCAAAAGTACCTTTAAGATGACATCTGCCAGTATCACCTGACAGACACAAGCACCAAAGCCCATCTGGAAAAGCTGCCTCTCCCCATTATATTTTTGCATACTTCATGAGATTTTCTTGCAAAATTTTTTAATGATTTGTTTAAACACACAAAAAAAAGCTGAAGAGTTGCATGTTACACTGACATCTGTTACATTCAAACTCTCTTTGGGGTCCTGTTAACCAAGTTTCATCCCTAACTAGGTGGAATTCTAGAGATGCAAACCTTGCAAAGTTGCCATTTATGGGACCTGGACTGAAATTGCAGACACCTCTCTCAACTCCTAAGAGCAAGGTCAGTTCTCTGCAGCACACCCAGCCTGGCTTGTCCTCCCAGAGGTAATGCAAAGCACAGAGAGCGCAAACCAGAAAACCAGATTGTGACTGAGGAGACACAGAGACAGCAAACAGTACCCCTGAACTGAAGCCATCTTCTGAAACCTCTCACTGGCACAGCACAGAACCAGCAGAACAAAGATGTGATGTGGAAATAGAAAGCTTTTGAGTTCAGAGTCTGTCACCAGGGACACGTGTGACACTCTCTGGACCTGCACCTGCTCTAGAGTGCACCAGGAGCTGGATAGAGGGGCAGCAGTGACAGAGGGTGACCATGTCAGTGAGCCCACAGGACCCCAGCCACCAGCACAGATTTATCTCTGTTTAGCCATGTT
The DNA here is from genome assembly GCF_027887145.1 of Ammospiza caudacuta. Classification (NCBI taxonomy): domain Eukaryota; kingdom Metazoa; phylum Chordata; class Aves; order Passeriformes; family Passerellidae; genus Ammospiza; species Ammospiza caudacuta. Next base: position 24,434,862 of record NC_080602.1, read on the forward strand.
AGCCCAGGGCTGGCAAGCAGCCTCTCTTCACACAGTGGGCTCTCAATCAGGCTCTCAGATGCCTTACACCTCCTTTCCAAAATATTTCGTCTCCATTGCCCCAAGGTTTGGTGTGGCTGGACCCACCAGTGTACACTGAAATATGTTCTACAATCTCACCACAGTGCAGAGACCAAACTGGAAAATATCTTATAGGCCCCAATTTCGTTAGCCATGAAACAAAATTTTCACTGCAAATCATTAGTTTTCACAAGAGTAATTCATCTTCTCCCTTTGGCATGGGAAGCTCATCAGATGCTCTGATGTTTTTGACCAGCTGAGCAGCCACTGACAGAACACCTCCTCTGAGATCAGCAGGTCTGTGTCAGCCAGGCATCCCACCAGCAGTGGCACCTACACCCATGGCTCCCAAACTGAGCACTGCATGAAGCCATCCCAAGGTGGCCTGCTGCCACAAAAGAGCTCAAGGCTTTCCATTCACATTACTTGGCCATGACTGATACCAACTGCTGACCCTGAGCTCACAGGACCATGGTTTTCCTCTCCTTGACATCAATGGGATATCTAAAACAGTACAACACTTTTACTGAAGCCCCAAATCCTCCTAAAATCAAAGATTTGTACTGGAGGGGAGAAAGCAGAGATCCCAGCTTGTGCCCAGAATCCAGCAGGATGAATCCATCACTGCCACTTGGCTTCCAGTTGTTAATTTGAGTGAAAGAACTCTTATCTTCCATGGAAACCTTCTCAAATCAGCAGGAACTCGTTTGTTAAAACTGCTTCCCTGTCTCCACTGCATTTGAGAGCACCTTGGTCTTTGCAGAGCAGCACAAAACAACACAGACAACTCTAAAATGTCTCAGATGGCAGCTCCAAATGCTTACAGTTTATGTAAAGCCGTGGAGCCAGCATGATAAGATCTAATTACCAAGCGAATTAGTAAAAAAACAGCTGCAAGGTTTGCAGAAATGTCTGGAAGTGCAGAGTAAATGGCCACAATTGATGGAGTTATTGCACAGGCATCCTGAGGGCACAGTCTGCAGCACTCCAGTCCTAACCAAAATCACTGTCAACAGTTGTTGTTTTCTCCATTCTGTTAAATGAGAAGAGCATGAAAATGATCCTGCAAACAGCCATTTAATATTCTCATGCACGTGAACTGCAATTATCAGCAGCAGCAACAACAAACTCTGCTGTAATGTGTTCATGGTTAATCAATTCAATTGATCACTGTTTATTAAATAAAAACCTGCTCTCTAAACAGTTCTCTAAATGGCAAGTTTTGGGGCTTGGGGTTTTTTCTCCTAGCTTTCTTTTCTTTTTTTTTTTTCTTTTGTTTTTTTTTTTTTTTTTTAAACATGCTTCTAGGAGAATCAGGAGACCAATTAAAGCTTTTAATTTAAATCCAAGCTAAGAGAAATGTTAGCAACATATAGTGCCTTTACAAAAGCATTAGCTTAAAAGAGGTTTGAATCAGCCTAGCCACTCCCTGGAAAATCTGCACTGGATCTGATTCCTTCCAATTCCAAAGGCTTTCAAGGCAACAGCCAGCACATTTATGTGTGTAAGAGACAGTCATGACCAGGTCAGCTCAGGATATCAGAAGTGGGCTGTTGGCAATGCAGATTAGGGGACACACTTTATTCACATCAGCACTGTAGCATTGATCACCCCTATTCTGCACCTTTACAAAGCAGATTGGAAATCAATGAATTGCAGGCTGGAGAGATGCTGTGGATAACAGAAATCCTCTATAGCCAGTTATCTCCCTACAAGGAATAACGACCCTGCACAGACTGGAATCCTTTAAACCTACGAGGAATATCTACTACATCACAAGTTCAATGGAGATTGATACCAGGCACAGTCAGGGTCTGGCTGTAGCCCAGCCCAGAGCCAACTCCATCACTTGAACACCACACCCAGAACTTCCACCTGCAGGGCCGGAGTCCTCCCTGCCCTTCAGCTGCTCCAAAGGCTGCACAAGGGAGGAGAAGGGGAGTGTTGACACACAAAAATAACCTCGTGGGATTTAATTAAGACCACTGAACCTGTGTCACTTGTAATTTATGGCAGATTTGAACCCATGCCTCCAGAGGGGGAAAATGAAGGCATTTCCAGTACATTAGCTGACTTCAATGGCAAAGTCAAATCTGACGTCCTGTGACCCTTGAGTGAACGAAGACTAAGGAGCCCCTGTTATCCCAATTATTTCTGACTAGATTTGTGAGATGTTTGCACTGCCATGGAATCCAGACACAACCAGGTACCTGCCCTAATGGGGCAAGTGCAAAGCCTCCCCATGCCATGAAACCTTGGTAAGAGCATAAGAAACCTCCAGCAAAACTGGGTCACTAATGGCATGTTCCATGGAGAAAAAGGGAAACATACATGGGGTATATTCCCTGCCCTGCCAGCAGACCCCTGGCCTCCAGAGGAGCTTGGAGAAGGCTTACAAATAAAGCTCTGCAAATAACCAACTTTCCCTTTTACGACCAAAGTGAGAAAATGAACTTCCCAAAACTGCTTTAGGTCAAGTAAAATATTTTGTTCAGTGTCATATCAAACACAGAATCACCAGGTTGGAAGAGACCTTTAAGACTATCGAGTCCAACCCAATATCAGGTGTTTCACCTTTGGTCCCTTTGGAGACTGGGTGAAAGGTGAGAACTTGCTTTATTTAATGGCCAAAATGAGGCATGAATGTTAATATTTTTTTAGTTATGTTTTAATTCCTTACTTTTCAACCAGAATTAATTGCTAACTAGGCAACCAACTTGCAAATAGGTTCAGCTGACCAAGAATTATCAGTTGCCTTCAGGAGGAGGAGAGGAAATCACTGAAATCTTTCCCTCAGAAAAACTTCTGCAGAGGTATTTCAGGGGAACTGAAAATTTTATATGAGTGTCCCAAGTAAACGAGTTCAATAAAATAATACTAAAAGGAAAACTTTTCCCCAAGATGAAATGTCTTGCCTGACTGACCAGCAATAACAACACCAGGGAGGCTGAAAGCTGCAGCAGTAGCAGCAGCCTCTCCAGTCTGACCTGTTTGAGAGAAAAGGGATTATTAGGGAATAAAATTAAATCCTTTCGTTATAGGTTCCACAGCCAGTGAGTTTAGCACACAGCTGTCTAGTGACTGTGCTAAATCCATCTCTACCCCCAGGCTTGCCAGGCAGCATCAGCCAAATGAATTCCTGATGATTCCAAATGATCAGACACTGACAGCCGGGAGAGGAGCGGGGCAGGTACAGCCTGGAAAGGAGCCGGGGGGACCCTGCCCAGCCCAGCCCGGCAGAAATGGCCCCAAAACCACCCCAGCCCTGCCCTGGGCGCTCACATGACCGCGGCATCGAAGGGAGGGGGGTGTTGCCTGTAGGAAATTGGCATCTGAAGGATAGAAGCGATGCCGCATCAAAGCGCTTCATAATGAGCTACAAATTTTGCTCGTAGTTCGGCAATTTATGTGGATTAGCAGCCGCTGACCTTGCCGAGGCCCCCGAACGGCTGCAGGCTCCATCCCTGGTCACAGAGTGACCTCTAGTGTTCCCTGCAGCCGAGCAGATCGGGCTGAGCCCGGGGGCTGTGAGCGCCTCCCAGCCCGGCTCACCTGGCACCCTCCCACTGACCCTCCCGGAGCTCTCTTGATTTAAACCAGGGCAGGAAACACTCCCAGAGCCTGCTCCAGCTGTGCTGCACTTGGTACCACGGCAAGATGATGGAAAAGCACCCAAAAACCTGAAGGTGTTGAGCCAAATCATAGAAACAGGCTGAGCCCAGGGGCTGTGAGCGCCTCCCAGCCGGGCTAACCTGGCACCCTCCCCCTGACCCTCCCGGAGCTCTCTTGATTTAAACCAGGGCAGGAAACACTCCCAGAGCCTGCTCCAGCTGTGCTGCACTTGGTACCACGGCAAGATGATGGAAAAGCACCCAAAAACCTGAAGGTGTTGAGCCAAATCATAGAAACAGGCTGAGCCCAGGGGCTGTGAGCGCCTCCCAGCCCGGCTCACCTGGCACCCTCCCACTGACCCTCCCGGAGCTCTCTTGATTTAAATCAGGGCAGGAAACACTCCCAGAGCCTGCTCCAGCTGTGCTGCACTCAGGATGATAGAGAAGCACCCAAAAACCTGAAGGTGTTGAGCCAAATCATAGAAACCCAGACTGGTTTGGGTTAGAGGAGACCTTACAGTTCATCTTGTTCCAACCCTGCCATGGGCAGGGACACCTTCCTCCAGACCAGGGTGCTCAAAGCCCCATCCAACCCCTTCCTATGTCTTCTGCTCCTCCACTTGTGAGAGCAATCTGCTCCACTTACTAACTGCCACACAAAAGTTTTCATGAATTTTTAAAACCTGAAGAATGTTGGTGCAGAAAGGTAAAACAGAGCTGAGTGAACAGGTTTGAGTCTATTTCCTGCAGAGCCCAGGTGTCTGTAAGCAACTAAACAGAGCTGCTGTTTAAAGCAGCAGCATCCTCCAAAGGCTACTCATTCCTGCATCTTTGCCATCCAACCTGGAAACCCAGGAGCTCCAGCACACTGCCAGGAGGGGACAGACAGTGGCACCTCCTAAGCCTGGATTTCTGTCTGAGTCTGGATCAGCACTGAGCACACCCAAACCAAGGCAAGGGAAGGTCACAGAATCACTGCCCAGGGACAAATGCTGGGAGTGAACATTGTCGCACACCTCCTGACAATCATTCCTGCAGATTTTCCTTTTCTGGGAGCTGCATTTCTGATCACAGAAAGAAAGAAATAGCTTTGAATCTTCCTTCCTATCAGTTACTGTTCCCAGTAACCATGGACACTGGACTTCCACAGAGCAGGGGAAAACTACACTGCAGACAAACCCCCCAGATCTTCTCAGCAGGGTTATAAGTATAATACAGCATTAAATAATATAAGCTAAGTTCAAGCAGGTCTTTCTGAGATGACCACAAAATGTTCTCACAACTTCACACCACAGTCAGTTCAGGTGTCTGAAGATTCAGAGGCCCCATGTACTCTTGGGGGACAAGTCCAGCACAAAATCTCCATGCCCACCTTTCAGTGATGTGCAGTAAAACCTCTCCTCTCCAGTCTCACAAGGTTCACATCCCCTCCCAAAAAGATCATCCTGGACTAGCAAAATTTGAACAAGTGAGGGGCCAGAAGCTAAAAGGCAAAGGGTAAACGGGAATGGTAGGAATTAGTGCAAGGGTGGGAGTACAGAGGTACCAAAAGCTCACAGGAGAAGAGGAAAGAGCTGAAAGAGCAGTTGTCAGGATGCTGCCAAACTGGCTGTTACTGTGGCCATGGAATCTTCCAGCTTCAGCTTTTCTTGTAACAAAAAATTATTGCAAGTATTTTCACTTGGGTGGGCAACTGAGATAAGCAGATTCACACTGCTGGAATGAAGTCAGGGTTTACAGATGCTCCTTTGGTGTTTCTGAGTCCTCTGTGCTTTTAGCTGCTGCCTTTTCTGTCCTTTTCCTCATCTGTAAGGACATCTCAGACCACTTTGAGTTCTGACAGTCTGCTTAAATCCATGGGCAGGCTTCCACCCTCCACAGACCTGTGGCACACATCTCCTCCCCGAAATCATTGAATGAAAAAACGTAATAAAATCTAATAAACAAAACCATTTAATTTCGAAACCTTGTCCAACTCCTTTCACCTACACAAAAGAGTGAAGGGACAAGTGCCTATTTTAAGCAGACAAGGCCAGAAAGTCCATCAGTAGCTGGCACAGTGGCTTTTCCTGACAAAATGAAGACATGAGCTGGAGTGGCATGAATGACAGGGCTGGCACTCCTTGCAGGCCATGATTATCAGTTATCAAATTACCCATGAGCAGAGCAAGCCAAGTGGAGCAGCACACCACACTCACACACACCAAACCAAGAACCAAGGCCTTAGGAAGCCTCAGAACTCCCTGTCCTCAGCTGGGGAGAAAGAACCTTGTACTTAGGCATAAGAGAGTGACTCAGTGTTCAAAATTACCTTTTCTCCTCTCAGAATCATAAAAGGCAAAAAAGGAACACGCTGCTCAGAGAAAAAAAATATATATTCTGGTATTATACAGGGATGAGGAATAGAATAAAAGAAGGGTTAAGGAAGTGTCAGCCTGGAATACATCTGGTAATTGCTTGGTTCAGTGTTCTGAGGGATTGGCTCAATTGTCCTTGGAGTGGTTTCCATCAACTTCAGGAAGCCCTTAACACACAAGAAGCCTGACAGATGGATCTCCACCATACCCCAGGTACCACTGCACCTGGAAAAAATCTCAGCTGAAAGAGAAAGCAGGTTTGATGAAGGCTGAAATTAAGGCTTGTTCAACACAGGGCACTGAGTTCAAATAGGAGGGAGGAAAATTAAGTATGTCTGAAGGCTCCCTGACAAGACACAGATTCTGGAACAACAGTACAAATACTCTGCATCCATTTCCAAAGGGCAAAGGAGCTTCCATGGAGTGATAATCCAGAGTTATTCCTGACTGATATCTCCTCCTGCAGACAAACACTTGTTAACAGTGAAACACAGTGTATTGACAGGAATAAACTGTAGAATTCAGATACATTTGTTAGGGCTAAGAGAAGTGTAAACCTTGAGGATAAAATTAGGGAAAGTGTCTACTTGTAACTCGTTGAGGAACCAAGGGAGAAAGCTAAAATCAAACAGTACCAGACAGACAACTATCAGTAACCCAAACAGAGAGGTACAACAGGGCAGAGAAATAGCAGCCCAGATGGTGGTCATGTGAAAAAACACATTCCACAGATTGCAAAGTACTTAACTTATTTATGATTACACGAGACAGAGAAACATGGCAAAGTTAAAAAAGAAATTAACTTGGACCACCATCACAGACATATGCCAGTTGTGTACCTCTCTGATTTTGACTCACTGTTTCTTATTTTTTCAGCAAGATACCTTTGATGTTTTAGATATGTCTAGAAGCAAAGAAAAATCTTACAAGATAATGTACGATATTGCATACCAAAGTACTGAAGGAAATGGTGATTTTGCTGAGAGACAGAAATTCAAAAAAAATGTTAAACTGGTCAATAGCTACTTGCCACTGATCTCCCCAAGAAAAAGACTAAGGTTATTCTGATGAGTAAAGTGATAATATTGCAGCTTCTGCCAGTATTGCCTGAGCATCAGTGCTCTAACAAGAGAGAAGAATAGCCATGTCAGGAACATCTCTCCTCTTTGTCTTCATTAATTTACATTTTTGGCTGCACACCCCAGAGGTGTGCAGCAGAGAGGAATGTGCAGGCTACAAAGGGCTCAGCTGGAATTGCAGCCCAGTTCTACCATAAAATGACTCAAGATTCATTAAATAAAATAAACCTGTTGTAGCCCAAGGATTGACTGACTTGCAGTTTCCCCTGCTCCTGGGTTAATACAGCAGAGTTGGCACATTGATAGAACACTCAGCAGGACAATGGGGTGTGCTGAATTCAAATGAGCCTTCAAGGCTGGTAGGACTCTGCAAGGGACTCTGTGCATAGTCTGCAGCTTGGAGGAAGGGAAGAGAATACAGATTAAAAGGGAAGAAATAGGTAAAAAGCAGCAGTTGCACACCGACATAGATTTGTCACAGAAAACAGAGGATCCTGCACACCTTGAAGTGACTACAAACCAGAGAGGACCACAAATTCTACCTTTGAGTTTAGATTAAGTGGATCTTCTGCTTTAGATGTGTCTGACTACGGGTCACCTCATTATAAAAATCAACAGTCCATATAATAAGTGAGAAATCTGCAATATCTTCATTAGGTGAGGACATCAGCTAAATGTGTATGTCACAAATTTGGAGGATGGAAGACAACCTGAAATATCCTCCCCACATACCACCCACTCCATTTATGCACAAATCAGATAAATATGGGGTGATTTTCTCCATGCACAAGAGAAGACATTCTGGGAGAAATGCCCAGTGGCTAATATTTGTTCCATGCTAGATGCATCAGCAGTGTTCTGGCAGCAGCATTAAGGCACAAAAGCAGGGTTTGTGCCTGGGTGCACTCAGCACCTCCCCTAGGAGATGCTGCCACCTCTAAGCAGCATTTGGGTCATGTTCAGCATGCAGGGGTTGTCATGCTGAATGCAACACACTTCCCATGCCATCAGAACAGCAAGGGCTAAATGCAAGGGTTTTGGGCTGGAGAAGAGACTGGCAGTTTGGGAAACACATTAATTCCATAAAACAGAAATAATACAGTAGGTAAGAAGTTAACATGCCATGGTGGGCAGTGTATTACTGAAAGGTTAACATCAGCAGGTGTCCTGCCCCAGGAGATGGGGAAACAACCCTTGAAATGGTGACTGACATGGGGAGCAGAGAGTTTACAAGTTCTCACCTCTGCGCAGCCTTGTCTTTACACCTCCCCATGCTGGCAAGAGGAACTGTTCTTTTGAGGAGCTTCTCCACTTCATCTCTCTGGTTTCTGCATGCCCTTTGTGCAGCAGCCCCATCAATTTGGGCCATGCTGACCCGGGTTAGCTCCTCTGGGACCCTGCAGAACCTGTGTTAGCTGTGATGGATCTGTGACAGCAGCCACAGAGCAGCACCACGAGCTGAGACTGGCCCTGGACTGAGGGGTGGAACTGAGGAGTGAGGACCTGGAACAGTTCTGCTGGAACTCCTCCATTTTTACTCTGTTTAAAATTGTGCACAGGTTCTAAGGAACCCCATTTGGGGTCATCCAGTTCTTCCTCTTGGCCCAAGAAGGGGCCTAAATCACTCCTGAGAAACGAATTATCAGGAGAAAATATTCTGACAGCAGAAAAACAATTGCTTAAACACCACTTCTTAATGTGTATCAACTTTCAATCTGTATCTGTGTCAGGCTGGGGGTGTTTAACATGGGACTGTACAATTCCTAGAGTAATTTCAAGAACAAATTGTACCAGAGCCACAGAAAGAGAGAGAGTTCCCTGGGAGGTATTTGGGTAACACAACCAATTCATACAGAGAGAGGGGTGTGTGTGTATTTGCAGGCAAGTACAAAAAAAGCACATGGACACACACACCCACACATCACACCAGGATGCTGCAGAATCCCATGGACAGAAGCAGCATGAAAGCCTGGTTTTGCCTGCATTATTTCCAAAATTTCTCAAGTCCTCCTGCTTTGCAAAATGGAATTATTTAAAACAAATCTAAAGAAGCAGGATTGCACTTTAAAGAGGAGAGGGATACAGCCCAACACTACCTGTATCTGTGGAAATCCAATTTTGTTTCACAGTCACAAATAAATTTTATCATTCTGGCTTCACCTCACCTAGATCTGCACTTTTCCAACTCACAGGTGACAAAACAAAATTGAAACTTTTATCTGAGTACACTGACAGCAGCTTGACCCTGGCTTGAGTTAAACTGATTTTCATATCTGAAGACAACAATAATTTTTAGTGTCATCAGAAGTAATGGGGAAGGTGGGGGTAAAACAGAATGTCACAATGTGGGGTGCCACAGACTGGAAACACAAACTCCTTGGTGGGGTTCCCTGGTCTCTGGGGTGTCCCTGGTAAAATGATCCAAGTGGTTCTGGCCCATTGCCACAAGCCCTCTCCTCTGCTGCATGTGCAGAGAAATGTACCACAGCATTCCAAATACGTCACTGTTAGCAGGGGACAGGCAAAACCCCCCTCATCCTCAGTGCAGCAAGCAGGGAAGGATCCATCCTTTCATTATTGAGGATAAGTGAGCCATCCTCCCAAAGGCAGCTCACACTGGGTGTGCCCTGCAGATGCAGAGCTCGTGAGTTTATGTTGCAGAGCTTCAGAAATATTTTGCTCTCTTTCTTCAGCCATTTCTCACTTCTTTGTTTGGTTCGTTTCTCTCCTCCCTTGAACTCCCAAGCCCTGTGCATCTGAGGACAGCAGCAGCACGAAGGCAGCCTGAACAAAGCTGGCAGCTGTGCTGCCTCCCCTCACCCTGCCCTGCCCAGGGTCTGCTGAGCCCCCTGCACCTCTCACCTGAGCTGGGTGCTGACCCAGCCCAGGGGAAGGAAGGGCCCAGCTGCAGCAAACAGAGTGGCCATCGCTCTCCCAGGATGGGACGGATTGTGTCACTCAGGAACAATTTCTCCAGCAAACACAACTCCACTGGTACCTCAGCTCCTGCAGCCCAGGCTGTAGGGCCAGGAGGGGCCAGGGGAGGATCTGTGAAGTGAAAGGCACAAGATCTGAGTTTTGGCCAAAATATCCTCTGAAGCTTTCAACTGCTACCTGCAAAAATCTGTCCTTTTCACCAGTTGGCTCCTCTGGGCTGTTCTCCACTGTGACTGGACCTGCTCACTCATTTGGAGGTCAGAAGGAACAGCATTTTATGGCACAAGGCCAGATCTGCAATAAAGAGGAAACTAAATTAATCCTTGGAGTAGAGGCCAGCTTAAATCTTGATATTTGAATGATGTCAACTACACCAAAAGCATCGTGAGCATTCAGGGCTCTGGTTTAGCATCTCTGACTGGGTGTAAAACCCTGTGTTCCTTCCAGATCACATGTTGCCATCTGTCTCTGCTTCTCACCAACTCTGTTTGGCCACATGCTGCTCTTTAGGGCATATGGATGGATCTGCCAGCAGAGAGGAGAATTACCTGAGGTTTCCTTTTCCCTCTAGTCTCTCTGTGCTTCCTAAAGTTAACCAAGTCTGACCTCTCCTGACCCTCATAAACATGGAGCTGAGTTTGAACTAACTCCAAGTTAAGGGTATTTCAGGATAGAGAAAAAACAACTACAGTGCAGGTAGTGCAAGACAAGAGAACCTTTGCTTTAGGAAAGATAAGAGTGGAAAAAGTGAAGGAACAAATTCATTAGCATCTACTGTCTGGCAGGTGAAGCTGTACATTGATTAAAGTAGAAGTGGTGCAACTGAGCCTCTAGGAGCAATCAGAAGAAGACAGAGGAATGCCCTGTATCTAGGTAGACATGCATGCTCAGATTCCAAAACCTGGATTAATATAATCTAAGCACAGAGTACAAACATAGTAAAAGCTGTGCCAGTTTGTGCAGCTCTGCATGGCACCTAAATCCCAGAAATTTCAGGAGCTCAGATCAGACCCTTCACAACTTCCCATGGTGAGGCTTTCCTGCAGGCCTTTAACCACCCTGCAAATGTAAAGCTGAGCCCAAGGCACAGGGAGAGCTCCCTACCAGCCCCACTCTCTCCATCCAGCCTTCTCACACCCCTTTTCCTCTCCTGGCTCATTTGCTGCCTGATCCAGCCCGGTGCCCTCCCTGTGCCAGTGCCAGGCAGGACAGCACACATGGGCTGTGCTGCCCATGGCTGCAGGGCAGTGCTGGGGGCACAGAAACGCCCTGGGCTGGCTTTGTGGCTGATCCCTGTCAGTTTGCACCATCTCAGCCCCCAAGCTGTCTGCAGCCTGTCCTCAGAGAGCCCCACAGGTCACCTCTCTGCCAGCTGCCAGCCACAGGACAGCTTCTGTTTGCTACTGCCACACTCAGCCAGAGCTGGAGCCCTCCTGTGAAACCACAGTGCTGCTTCAAGCTTTTCCATGGCTTGCACTCAACCAACACATCCCTCCTGGTATTCTTTCTGGGCTCAGTCCTGTGTTTCTCTGCATATGTTAAACTGGGTGGGGAAGAGAGTTTAACACCGTGCCTGAATTGGATTTTTTGCACTGTTAGCTTGTGCTGAGTGAAGAGGAAGGCAGATGCTTAACCCCCAGCAGGGTCCCACCACTAAAATCAGCTTTGCAACCTCCTCTCCCTTGCCAATGTTCCTGTGAAGATCCTCCAGGCAATCTGCACGGAGCAGGCTCTGGCTCACCTGCAGTCACTTGCATCTGTGAGATCAGCTGCTTGGTGCCATCTCATCCCTGTGAAGGGCTGGAGCTGCTTCATCTCAGCTCCTGCTGAGTTCTGAGGTCAGCAGAAGTTGTGAGTCTCTGCTACAAGAGGAAGCTCAGTGAGTAGCAGGGTCTCACAGCCCCTGCTCAGATGAGATTGCAGCTGGAGATGTAAGCCAGGAGCCCCTGCCTGTTACCAGAGGCAGGATTTTGCATGAAAGGCAGATACTCCTTTTCCCCGTGTCCTGCTTCTCTAGGAACCACATCCCCCTCCTGAGCAGTGCTTACCCCTGCAGCCTTTCACTGCCTGCCAGTGATGTTCATAACCAGATCCACTTTGTGCTCCACGCTCTGCCAAGCCCCAGTGAGCATCAACCACCTTGCACAGGCTAAGGGAAAGCTGGGAAAGCCTCTCATGTTCCATGGACACCACTTGCAAGTAAGAAACAGAGTAAGGACCAAAATCACCCTTCAGGATTTCAATCAGCACACAGACAAGAACAAATTTGAATCCATTTTTTTACTCCAGAAAGGTTGACTTTGCTGCCAAAAGTTTTTTAGAGCCTTTTATGGGGGAGTTATCTCAGAAACAAGAGGTACAGCACCCCATGATTTTTTTTTTTTCAGGAGGAGAACTGTGCTTCAAGACATTTCTTTGTATTTCTGAGCCAAGGCACACCTGCCTTTTATTGATCTGCACAAGTGGAAGGGAGCCAACACAGTCCCACAGAGCAAGACCCAGAGCACAGCACGATGCTCCATCAAACTCTGGCCACCTACCCATTGTCATGGATCCCGTGGTTGTCACCAGCCAAGATCAATCCCATGCTGTTCAGCACATTTTAGGAGCCCAGGCTAATAAATCATTTAAGTGCCTCTCACTTCACAGATGGTAAGTGCAGTTCAATGAAGGTAATTATAAAAAAAATTACTTCTGGAGCAAAAAAATCAAAACATGGGAATATCTGTCTAATAGAAAAGGCCTGCAAAGAGATTTGGGAGTTCTAATAATTCTGAGGAGCAGGTTAAAGGTCTGGGAGCCTGACAGTAGGTTTTCCCTCTGATTGACTGAATCGATCCTGTCCTCATGTAACAGCTCTGGGCCCCTGTATCTACCAGATTTCAGGTCCTGAAAACAGTGTTGAGGGAAAAAAAAAATATACTGGGCCTCCTCTCACTCTAATGTGCTGGGCTTTTTCCTTTGTGCAAATGCAATATCCATCACTAAGAAGACAAGATGATGGAAAGCTGCAGGTCCTGGAGGGAGCAGGGGACATACAGAAGCAAGACCCAAACTCTGGTAACAGTCAGTGGCAGATTCAAAGTGAACTCCCAGATTCCATCTCACTTTTGTTCTTGGCTTTTGTCGCGGCATGCTGTGACTGTGCCATTTCAACCTATTGCCTACATTGATCTTTCTAACACAGCAGAATAAAACTCCTCAGTTCTCAGTTGATACAGATAAAGGGAAGAGCAGCAAGTCTGAAGATTTATTTACAAATGGTCAAACCACCCTCTCCAGCTAAGAGGCCACAGTGAGTGATGAAACCCCTTTGGTGTCATCATCAAAGCCACGGCCACCAGCACCTCTGGAGTGCACAACCCAGGCAGAGGAGCAAGGCAGACTGGAGAAAACAGATTTTCTAAAGCTTCTTCTACTCCAGGAGAAGCTGAGACATCTGTGACTGTTCAGGTTCTGTCCTCACCCTTCATTCTGCTCTGGTTCCTGTCTCTGATTTCTGATTGTCTCTCCTTGTTCCAGCCTCAGATCTAAGTACAGAAAACGGCTGTCTCACCCTTTCCAGCCTTCAGGTAGCAAAGCTAGTTCAGCCAAACTTATCAATGCTCCCAACACTGCTGAGATATAGAACCAAATACTAAATTGTTGGATTTTTTTTTTATATGTACCATGGCAAAAATGAATCCAACAACCGACAAAGTTCCTCCAGAATTCAAAGCAAATTCAAAACTAAGACCCAAAGTAATCAGTTTACAATTTTTCTTTTTTTACCTCAGTGAAAGATAAGTTCCTGCCCTTTCAGTAGTTAACAAAGTTACTCTTCTTACTCCATCTGCTTTTGTATTAAGCTCTACCCTCAATCTTAAAAAAACACAGTAATTAAAAGAAAAAAACCCACACACATAAGTCCTTTACATAAGGCTTTTGGAGCGCAGAGTGTTTACTTGTTTCCCTTACCACCTAACAAGTTGTGATCTTCACTTACATCTAAAGACATTACATTGACCACCCCAAGGGTAAAGCTTTGTTTACAAAGCACCAGGTGAATACAAATGGCTGAGCCTCTTCCTTTCAGGACTCAGAACAAACAACCCTTTTTGGATTGCAATTACAATTTTAAGAGCATGACATTTAGTGATGCATTCTGAGTGACCTGAAATGATTATATAAAGTATATAAGATGCACAGGCCAATGTGAAATATGCTTCCAGGAACTGTTAGGAGATTAGAAATATGAATAAATTTGTTGAACAGCTTCCTTGGACCTTAGCATTTCAGCTGGCTCTCAATAGCAGGCAGTCACAAGGCCCTTTTAATTGTGCAGAGTGGTAACAGCAGCATGAAACAAAGCAGCTACAAAAGAGAAGAGTTAAGATGAGGACAGTTTTGGTGAGATTTGTCACTGTGCTGAAGGCAGGAAGGTTGGCTCTGTACCCAAGACCTTGGAGCTGTGATTGTTTTTACACACTCCTGAAAACCCAAGAGAGCTTACCTTAGATCCATCCCCGGCATTTGAGGATGAATCAATAAAGCTTTGAGAATTACTAAATAGGAGTTAGCACAAGTTTTGTGATTTCATTGTTTGAAGCTTTCCTGTTTAGTTTCCCTAAAGTCATCAGCTAAATGAGTGCATAAACAAGGTAGCCCTGAACTCTCCCTCCCTGTCCCACTTTAATCATAACTTTCATTTAATTAGCACCTCACCAGGCTGAGACTTTGCAAGGGACTTTATGAAAGCTGTCCAGTCATGTAAGCTGCAGTGCCAAGACAGCAAATAAAATCAAGACATTAAAATCAAGAAATTAAAAGCGAAGAAAAGCTCCCATTTAGATGTACAGAGCAATGAGTGGCAAAGCAGAGCACAGGATGGATTCCCAGCAGGCACAAATCAGGGCCTGGGTTCTGTTCTCCATCTGCTGATACCCCGGTACATCAACTTGAGGAAAAGTTTCTCCTTTCACCTCAGTAATGCTTCATATTTGCATTTCCAGACATTAGGAATGTCTAATTAGGAACCTTTCAGTCAGGAATGAGGAACCTAAGAAAGAAAATCTGGAAACCAAGTTTTGATGCTGCTGACTGGTAACTCCCTCCCCCCTCCAAGCCAAGCTCCAGAAGGCTCTGTGTGTGTCAGCAGCATGATGGGGAAACGACACCCTTCAAATGACAAACCAAACAATCTGGATTTCTCCTGCTCATCCAGATGGACACCAAAGAGGGCACGGCACTCTTCAGAAAGCACAGGGGACAGAGCTGGTGTCTTGACCAAAATTCCACACTCAGGACTGCAGAGATGTGTCCTGGCCTGTGAATTCCCAGCAAACACATTCTGCTCTCCCCTAAAGCACTATCCCCATTATTTCCCTGGCTCATGGGGCACACCCTGATGCTCCTGCTCAGATTCTGCTTGGGTGAGATGCCCAGAAAATGCTGAGGATTCCCCTGGCCCTGGAACATTTTCTCACTAAAAGCCCCATTTCTGGAGGCTGGTGCCTTCAGCAGGAAGGCAGCTGAGGCTGAAAGACAAGATATTAGAATTAAGGTTTAAATTGAGGAGTCTGCTCCAGCCTGTCAGCTGGGCCTAACTGTTGTTAGAACCACTGATAAGGAAATAAATACATACTTTCAAACATCACATTTCAAATGCCTTTTCTCGTAAAATTCTTTGCTAGGCATTGACCTCACTGGATTTTATTATATGTTGCATCCAGCTACATTAATAGAAGTGATGTTAATGCATTAAATTCATGTCAAAAGAAATTATAACTTTAAGAAAACCTTTTCTAAGGGGAAAATGCAATTTTAATGACATCAAAGCAGAGATTCATATGAAGAACATGTGCTCTGGTTTGATGAAAAGAAGATAATCAAGGCATCTTCCTGATGTATAACAATGAGCCAAATAAATTATACATTTGAAAAATGAAATTTGAAAAAAAAATACATACAAGAAGAACAGTGATTAGAAACTGAAATCACAGTCTAATCTCACTGTTTCTGAATACTCAGAGTTAGTAACACACAGTACTGGAAAATACTGTAATGCAACAGAAAAAGAAGAGTTAAAAAATCAATTAATAAGAATCTCACTGCTTTAAATACACAAAATATGTACAGAATGAAAGTGTCATAAAAAATATTTTAAAAGCCACAGCAGGCTGTATTATTATCAGAGCTTTACCAATGTTCTCAGAATTGTGATTTTAAACTCAGATTTCTCCTCTCATCAAAGATAATATTCAAAAGCTCACAGTTTGTGGCTGTAGAACAAAAACATCCTTGAATAACATTTCACATTATTCCCTTTTCTCCCTCTTGCTTTCTGTGATGCCACTAAACCCAGAATGTATTTTAATTCAGACATCCTCTGGCCTGTCAACTTTCAAAATATCCATCAAGCCATTTTTGCAACACATTGGGGCGAGGAGAGGGGAAACCAAATTTGAAGGACTTGTCAAACCTCATTGTAATTTATGACATGGATGGAAAGTACCTTTGACAGCAAGAAACTGCTTGCCATGAAACCACTTTACAGTGAAATAAATGCTGCCAACTAAACTGGGATGCCAAACTTTGTGCACTCGCAGGGGCTGAGCAATCCATTGCCCTTTTCTGTCCCCAAATTCTGTCCCCAGCTCTCAAAGAATATTGTGAAAATCCTGACTCTGAAAAGCTCATTAACAACAATTAATGGTTTCAAAGAAAGGTTAAGAACCATCTTCACTTCCACCCTTTACTGAAAGCACACCCTGTCCCACCTGATTGAGGTATATTCTCAGCAGAGAGAAGTACCAACAGCAGAAATTCTCTTAAATTTGGCACCACACACCTATCATGAGGTATGGGAGTTGTAAAACATTGAAAAATCATCTCTAATCTCACAAAAGGACACAGGAATTCTTTTCGTCCCTCATTTCAAGGTCAAGAACAGAGAGCATGAAATTTCTGGCAAGGATGGGAGTTAACTCCAAGTCTCCAAAGTAACTTAATTATAATTTGAATTAAGTAGGACTAAAAAGTCCCACATAGCAAAAAATGCTACCAGGTAAATAAACTCTACAGAAATAGATAAAGAAAAAGTAGGACTGGGAAAAACTCCCTATGTTAGAAGTGGAAGAGCTCTGTGGGTATTTGGGTTTTTTAATAAAAGAAAGCTTTAATAGAAATGTCTTTTTCCTGGGAGAAAAAAAACTGTGTGGATAACATCACAGATAAATAGCCTATAGCTCTGATAAATAGCCAGTCACAGCATTACATTTGGTAAAGTCTCTGCACAGAACACATTACTTTATCACTGTTGTCATTTCTACAGAAATAGCTTTGTACCAGTACTGTCATGGAGTTCCTCATCCTCCCCAGGTTTTTGGGGTCAGAAATGAAGATACGGTGCAGCTGTCCCAGCCAGGGTGGGCAGGCAAGGCAGTGAAGGGATGCAGTGGAAACACAAGGCTGTGGAGCAAGAGTGGGGACACTTCGGAAGAAGAAAATTCACTTCAGAAGGGACAAATATGAACCAAAACTGAGGGAACAGCCAAGTATGGTGACATAATGAGAGTGGGCTCTGAAAAAGGAGATTCATGAGCAGGACAGACTGAAAAGGGCAGGAGAACACAGCGTTGTCGGGGCTTAGGCCTCAACCATCTTAGCACAATATTTAGAGCACTTGGAACAGGTGAAATGCCCAAAGCCTTTCCCTGTCTTACCCTGAGGCTGGAGAAGGTTTGAGGAACCTGAAACACCTTCACACCAGTGAAAAGGGGTTGCAAGAGGCTGCCAAAACTCAATGCAAGCCTTACCCAGCTAGCACTGAAAAGAATTCAGAAGAGTTAAGATTAGTTGGCTCACAGAGCAGCCTAAGTCATCAATCTGCAGATTGTTCCCAAACACAACTGAGACTGAAAAAAAATTTAGCTATGAGAAAAGAGTCAGAGATTCCTTTCGTAAGCCCAGTGGTTGATTAGAATTGCAGGCAGCAGGTTTGGTCATTGTTGGTTCATGTTTTGTCTGTAAATCTGAAAACTGTAATAACATTTCCTAGTGCCAAAGACAATTCAGAAGCAGAGAAAAGATAGTCTGAATGGTCCATCCAATGACTTCCATTTCTGAAGCCCTTCATTCCTTATCTCTCATTTAATCAGTGAAGGTTATTAATGGAAACAACCCCAGGTTTTATTGGTCCTTAATGCCAGGGTTGCTTGTTCAAATTATATAAGAAGTGCCAGTATGCAACCCATCTCATTCAGCCAAGTTACAGCGAGATTTAACTTCCAGAGCTAGTAGCAAAGCTAAAAATTGTCTTTGCCATGAAAACTTTGAGGATTTCAAATAAGTTTTAGTGAACTTAAACCATGTCTTTATTTTCAAGTTTCAGCTATTTATCTTTTTAATTGCTCCAGAATTCCATCTTTAAACAGATTTTGATTTGGTTTGGATGATTTTTTGCATTTGTCAGACCAAGGTCAGAGTTTGGATGAGTTTTTTATTAGCTCAAGGGTTTTAACAAGTAGCATAGGAGCTGGAGATTCAATTAGCAGACAGGCCAGAGTCTTTTAATACTTAGGATGTTTTTGGGATCCAGTTGTGTTTTGGCTGGTGTGGAATGAAGTCTCCCATAGGAAAAAAAACACCTTAGGGCACTATGTCCACATTGTGGGATGTGCTGGCAGCACAAAAATTACACTGTGCCAGTTGCAGGCTTTTTCATTTTTACAGTGTTTTGCATGCAGAGGGATGGAACCAAGATAAATGGCTGCAGATGGCTGACACAGGACTTCAGAAAACAAACGGCGTTTACCCAGCGCGTCGCACATCGCCGCTGCAGATGGTCCCTGGTCAGCAGGTCCTGCTGAAACCATCCTAAAGGATTGCTGGTAAAACTGGCTCTGAGATTAGAGCTGCTAAGGGCATTAGTGTAGCCCAGTTTATAAAACATCATCAGTCCCAGCTCATTTTCAAGGATATGTGATCAGGGTGTCGTCAGAGCTTTCACCTTCATCTTCCTTTGGGTTGGCTCTGTGTCCTAAAAACTGATGAAGGATAACCTAACAAGGGCTATCTGTCACCACTGACACAGTGCACTCCTCAGAACACAAATGTAGACATGAAGATGTTAGAGGGGACTATCACACATCCTTAGAGTCAAAAGCACAACAAGAAAATCCAGATTCTAATCCCACTTTTCTCCAATGAGGACAACTCACATCAGAAAGGGAATTGGAAAAGATTCAGGGAGACAGTAGGGAAAAGTTCTATCAGGAAGGATCACACAGACTCTTCAGGACTCCAGCTTCAAAAAGAGATGACAAGCAATTTATTTTAGGAGTGTATAAAATCATGAGTGGTCTGAAGGGTTTGGAGAGAAATGGATTGTTCAGTATCTCTTCCAATGTAAAAATGAGAAGCCATGAAATAAAGCCTATGAAAGCTACATTTGAACAAGCAAAAGGAGATTGTTCTTCAAGTAACAGAAAACAAACCTGTGGTACTCCACCAAAGGCATTCTGAACACAAAGAATTACACAACTTCAGAGGGAGGCTGGGCCATGACTGGGAAGAGAGATCCAACCCAGAAATTCTGAATTCACCCACCTCCATCAGTGGCTCTAGATCTGCAGCCTGCCAGAGCATTTTCCAGCATGTAGCATATCACTTGATTGCAAACAGCTTTTTGTTGTTCTCAGTCAAATGGTACCTCTGTCTGCGACAGCCCAGAATGCCAGAGCCTGTGCTTATCAAGGACAGGATCAAATGAAGATTTCTCCTCTTCTCACTTTTGTCTCTTATAGCAAACTCAATGCGTGTAATGTAAGAAGAGGTCACACACTGATATAATTAAGGACTTCAAAGGGGATTTCAGCAACTTTGAGCAGATTAGTAGTATTCAAGCATGAGAAGGAGGCTTAAGGAAAACAAAAATTGCCTGGGAGATGAGTTAATTCTTCTCTGAAATTAGGAGTTCTTTGAGGGATAGTTAGTAACAAGAAATGCCTCAGGACAGAAGTGCATTGGGGAAGGATGATTATGTAGCAACACACGAATTTTAAGGAGAAGAAATTCTGAAGTTCCAGGAAGTATTGCATGTTTCTGATAAAAAACCTTGTATACAAGCTGGAAGATGATTCAGTAGCAGGAAAAAAAAATTAAAAGGTAGAATTCTCTGCTGAACTTAGGATTTTTCCCTGTAGATCCAGAAGGCAGGAACTGTGGATCTTGTAATTCTGCACATACACAGAGTCAAAGCCAGCAGTCACAGGGTAGTTCCATGCACAAGAGTTCATGACCAAAATGATGCATAACCTCCTACTGCTCATCACTGAGAGACTCCAGCCAGGTTATTCAAGGCTTCCTATGATAAGATTAATAACAATGGACACACTGAGCCTGGAGCAAAACAGCACCTAGGTCAGGGCAGGATAACTTCCAGTCCATCAAAATGGCTTCACAAACTGAACAACCTAAAGGAGATGCAGAGAGGTACTGAATAACTCAGACTTAGGAATGCAAGAGGGCATTTTCATTACAGAACTCAGGGAAAATGGCTTCTTGTTCACATCTAGTAGCTGCAAGAGAAACACTGTGCACTGATGATCCAAAGGTGCATTTTGCTCACTGAATTTTTTTAGAGACAGAGAGGGGATGCTTAGGGTAGATTATGGAAGGGGGAAAAACATTCTTGCATTAAAGAGCCAGTAGATTTTGGACAAGCACATCACCTTCACCCCAGTTCATGCTCTGGAGGGCATAAAGGCCACTGACCTGCCTTTCAGGGCAATCTATGCCTGAAGTTTCAGAACAAAATAAATTATTCTTAACCTACATTATGCTACACAATACCATTTAAAAAAAAGGCAATAGCACAACAGATGTGTTAGAGACATTTTTGTATGAGTAACTTTTTCCAAAGATCAGCAATCTCACTAAGCAGCTCAGGTCTTGATATCCATCCACAGCATTTGCTTCTGTAACCTCCTATGACAGCAAGTTCCTGTGCTGAGTGATAAAACATTTATTTTTTGCTGCCCCATATTCATTGCCATTGATTCCATTGATTGACCCTTTAAATCAGTCAGTGCAAAAATATAAAGGGCATCTGATGGGGTTCCAGAGTGACCTAGCTGGACATTACATAGCCTTGTGTGACAAGCTGCTGAAGTCTGAAGGAGAAGATATTCCCAATTCCATCAGATATCGAGGGTGAACTGAGACAATCCCGGTCCTTTGTTCAGACCTGTGTGACCCAGCACCACCTCATCAGCTCTTTTGGTATCAGTAACCTCCAGGGGTAAGACGAATGAGAGCTGACCCCTTGAATATTTACCTTGATGCAGAAGGCTGTTGATGGCACACACTCTGCTGAAAACCTGTGGGGAGGAAGCTCCAACACCCCAAGGTCTCACCACGCCTGCACTGAGGAGCTGGAGAATATCAAGTGTAGAGTGGCACTGGCATCACAGGGGAGGTGTAGGGACAGCTGCTTTCTAAGCACAAGCACATGCTGCTCTGTGGATTTTCACAACTCCTCCAGCATATGGAGCATGTGCTGCTCCCTCCAAGCTGCCACTGCTGACAGGAGCTGATGTTTTCGCAGGTTGCATTCCTCCTGGAACAAGGTCAAGACTTGAAGGGCTGCCAGGAAATGAGTGTCCTGTCTTTCATGCATAACTTTTAATGCTGTTCTTAAATATCACACCATGCCTTACAGCTCAAGAGAGCTTGTGACTGCACGTGCACAGGTGATTTCAGTGTGTGATGGGGCACACTTGGCCATGGGCAGTGAGCAGAGAGAGATTAACAACTTCAACACTTCATTGAAACCCCTATTTTATTCACAGGATCCTCCTTGTGATCAGATAAATGTTTCAGTCTCTTCAGACAGGATAGGTACACCTGAATGCACACCTGAATTTGGCATGACTGTAGGTGTCTCACATGGGAGATCATTACCTAACAGTGGAAAGACACAGGCTTCCCAAAGAATGATTCAAAACCTGACATTAAAAGCAAGTTCAGGTTTCCCCACTGATTAGATAGGAACCAAAGAGGAACTGGCTTTCTAACCTAATCACTTACAGGCAATGTCAGCAGACCCAGTGTTTCACAGGTTTATAGCAGTGATCTGTATTAGTTTGTAAGAGTGATTTCCTGCATTGAAAAGAAACAGGAAGGTGTAGAACTGTTTGAATAACATCAGTTCAGAGATTGCAATGGGTTTTCATTGGTTACATGCACTCCCACAGTACTGTACAACAAAGTGAGGCCAAGAAAACAGGTTTTATCACCTTGTCAAAAGTTTGCAAGAAAATTCTCTGTGTCAGGGAAAAGTGCACACTTACAACTTATGTTGTAGCAACACTGAAGTCTAGAGACATGAAAGAAATAAATAGAAAGCAAGTCCAAGAATGGCTAGATGGCTTCTTTTATGTTATCCGTCTAGGTTGTCAAGGTCCTACAAAATCCCCACACAAAAACTCCAGAAGAAAATAAAGGCACAGCTAGACAATCCTGATGCAGATGACAGAGTAGCTCAGTACTTCTGAAAGCAAAATTATCCATCACCTCCAGTTCTATACACCAAAAGCCACAGACCCATAAATCTGTCTCTAGAATTGTAATCTCGCATATTTGAAACACTGGAAAACATATATTGAACTTCAACAAAGGCTCTAGATAATAAAATACTAGAGAATTATTTGTCCCTGCAGCATCTCTCTGTCTCTGCTTGGCTTGTGATCACCTAAACAATGGCATGAACAAAACCTGCCAGAGTTGCAACACCAGGCAGATATTTTCATAAATACCTCAGCAGACCAAGGATTTAGTCCTGGCTGGACAAAGTATATTTTATTTACATTTAAATAGTAAAATTATTACTATTTTGCCATGTGCTTTGCATGTTTACAGCTTCTGGGTTGTTTTTTTTTTTACTTGCAACTTGAAGAGATAGCACATACTGAATTTATTTTAAATGGTTTCCTAGTCAACCCCCTGAACTCACACTGTCCAGTACCGAGGCTAAATTCTCCACTTCAGCACAAACAAGCCTCGAAGTTCTCATTTCTCTCTGACTTATCTCTCATCTGTTTGAAAAACCTGACCAGATCCTTCTTTTTGTCTCACAAAAATTCACACCAAGAAAAGTAATATCATCACAACCTGTCAACACTTAGAGGCTAAACAAAGAAAGAAACAGATCAAGAAAACAGAGATAAAAAGCTTTGGTGTCCCTCTTCCCAAATTAATATTCCCAAAACGTGTTTGGAGAGAGGGGGAAGGGCCCATTGTTTGAGCTCCCACATGAGCCAATGTGATTATTTAACTAACTATCTCCATCCCCAGACATATCAAACGGAATGCAATGCCAGCTGAAAGTATTATGTAGCCTTCAGTGATGTGAAACATCTAAGCTCCAAGGCACACAGCTTGGCTGGAGACTCCAGCTGGCACTGGTAGTTTTATTGTACTGTGAAAAACATTAAAGTCCTCAGATGCCCTGCTGATCATGGGATCTGAGAAACTTTCCCTTTGCTGCTTGACATGTGCTCACACTGCAATTAACACACTCCTCCCTCTCTTTTCCCTGGCTGCAGATGTGCACACAAACACACTTGTGCACACACATTCCCAATGTTATTCTGCCCAGGAACACTTATGTTGGGAGTCTCTGTTCTGTTGTGATTGGGAGGGGGAGCCAGGCTTTCCTCCAAGTGCTAAAAAATCTGGTACCTCAACTTTCACTTGGAGGTGGCTGCAGCACATGTAGAGACCATTAAGGGCTGTGTTTTGCTTCCTAACTTTTCACACTTTTCCCTCCTTTTATGACATGTTTATTGGCCTTGGAGGGCGAGGAGGGATAACAGAGGAAACCAAGGTGCTGCATTCAGCTCTGACTCAACTATTGTACACCTCAGCCTCATTTAAGAGCAGGTTGCACTCGGCATGGTGGCTTGGCAGTGTGAGCAACTGCAACCATTAATCCCTGGTCACATCTGATTTTCGGCAAAATCTGAGCCAGTGGGCCCAGGGTAGTTAAATGTGCAGCTTGGGCAATTAAAAAAAAAAAAAAAAAAAGGTTACAGATGAATATTACTTGGTCTGAAAACAAATCTGCAAGGGTTTTTGGAGACTAGTGCCTTGAGGATTAGAGCTTATTTGTGGAGCTTTAACAGGAAACTGCTAATTATCACACCTGCACAACCTTCCTTGAATTAGACCCTGGGGATGCACTGCCTTGCCTATAGATGTTAGCCAAAGCCTCAGGCTCTTAATCCACAGCCATCACCTAAAGTGAGAACAGAACAGCCAGCCACAGGGCATTTGCAATCTTAGTTAAGAAAGGCTATTGCACCATTTAAACTGGATTTTTCCTACCAAGACAAACTACTTCAGTCCTGAACACTCTTTCAAGGAGTTTTACGTCCAGGCCCTTGTGAAATCAGCAGGCTGATCCACTAAAATGGCTTTCACTCGGAGTGAATATGTTATGCAGCACTACAAAATTGTTGGGAAAACAGATCTAAACTCTAGGAGTCAAAGCAAATAGTATAATGGATATGACTGTAAAATAAGGGAATGACTGGGACATTTTGTGGTTTAAAACCCACCTCATCAGTGGCAAAGACCACTGCCACTGCCCTTATCCTGGTAACTGTAGCAGCCACTCCTGCAGCCTCTCTCAAGGCAGGCTCTCATTTTATTGACAGAAAGATGGCCAGGGTAGTAACTGATCCCTGCGTCTTACACAGCCTTCCTGAGCTGCAGGCTGTGAGGTTGTCTCCAAAAATAACCTGTCAGTGCCACGCTCAGACAGCAAAGCCCAGGCCAGAGCCAAACCTCCCATCTCTCCAGGTCCTGACACTCCCATGTAACATCACGGTGTGCCTCGGTCTCTGGACTTGCTGCAAGTGTGCTCTGACCCTACTGAAAGAGCAACGTCCAAGCAATGACAAAGCACCACAACATTTTTCCCTCTTGGGGCAGCCACAGGGTTGACGACCAGGTGGCAGGACAAGGTTAAGCAATGCATGCACAGAAGGAAGCACTCATGGGCTTATTTCCTTCCCTCTACCAACGTTTTCCAAATGTCTCAGCTCCTTTTTGTCTCAAACTGCTTAAAACATGGGAGCGTTCCAAGTAATAATAAACTTCTTGTCTTTAATTTATAACTCCTAAAATTGACAGAAGTCCAAAACACTTTTTTAAGCCTGAAAAGGTGGCAGAGACACATATTGTCTCCTCAGCACAAGAACTTGTGCGGCTGCGAGGAGAGAGAGCTGCCAATGCGCTCACAGAAATAGCAGCAGCATTTTATTTATCCCGGCAAAGCTTGGCCGGTCTATTTGCATCAAGGAGCAGATTTACCACGAGGGAGGGAAGTGCTGCCTCCATCCCTTCAAACATTGTCCAGTGTGGAGCCCTGGGCTGTGTGTCCTGCCCTGCCAGTGCCTGTCCAGCTCCAGCATCTCCTGCAGGAGAACCAGGAAAGGATTGTGAACCCTCCTGCTCAAGTGTGCAGCCCAGAGCCTGTCTTCCCTCTCCTCCCCAGCTTTCCTACTGCAAAACGTGGCAGCCAAACACCAGGCAATCCCTCTGCACCCTCCTGTTCCTCCAAAGTGTGCAGTCAAGGGGCTGCTGCACATCTGTGCTGTACCAGAGGCACGGGAAGCGAGGGGAAATGCACACACCAAATCCTCCATCTGCAGCCCAAAGTAACAACGTTGGAGGGCAGGAAAGGGAGAGGGAATGTGCTGCACACACAGAGCAATACAAGAAGTAGGTTTTGTGCCAGGCTCATCAGTGTGGCAGGGTAATAAGGTCAATGTGAAAACAACTGGAAGGCACATTCCCCAGTAAACATGTGCTGAGTGAAAACGGCCCGACCTTATGTTGTAGAATCCAAACCCATTGAGTCAATTGCCAGAAAACATGACATGACCTTTCAGATTCAGTGAGCATCAGTTCCAAGAGCAGGCTGCCGTGCTCTTTTCCATTTCACTGCTGCCCCCGGAGGGCCTCAAGTCACCTGAAATAATAGCTTGGGCTCAAAATCTGCACTCCTTTAATGAAAAAAAAAAAAATACACATGGCATCAAGTCTGACCCTGGTGGCAGATTTTTTATATGCTTAGCTCAATTTCTTTAAACTAAACAATTGGGCTTTGTTTTGCTTACTTTTTTTTTTTTAAATCTTCCCAGAACTCAAGTTTTCCTACAGACAACCCATTTTTTGGCAATGGAGGAAACCTCTTGTTTTTGTGAATGAGGAAAATAATTAATAGCTAATGAGGTGCTCATTCCAACCCACAGCCTTCTCTGCCCAAACGAGTAAAGAAAAAACTGTTTCAGTTGGAACATATTCTTTTCACTTTCTAGCCTGAGAAATACATAAAGATGTATTTTCGCCCACAAACCTTCAGAATCTTATTTTAATCCTCAGAACTCAAGCTGCCCATGAGACAAGCAAAGCTGTACAATGTTCCAAGCACCAGCAAGATGAGAGCTTATGATATTAAGTGCAATCCAAACTGTACTTTCCCTCCCACTGAATTATTTTTGCTGCTAAATCCTGATTAAAATTATTCTCCCCTTTTACTGTTCTTCTGACAGACTGATGGGGCTGAGATTTGAAATAAATTCAGCTTTTAGGTGAAATATTTATTTCGGGGGACAAACAAGAAGGGCTTTTTTATACTATTCAAATTTTTCCTCTCCTCTGTCAAAAAAAATAAAAAAATAAAAATAAAAAGCAGAAAGGAGAGGCAGGGATCGGAACCGTCTGGAAATTGTATTTATTTTGACTTGAGCTGTGCCAACCTGCAGTATACAAATACTCAGTCAAAACTGCCTCCCATCTGTGTTTATTGTGGGGGAATAGCAACATCCAATGGCCAGTTCAATGCAGGTTAATTGCAGGCGTGTATTGAATTCCCTGGAGAGCCAAGTACACAGTTAGCTCCCCTGGTGTAATCTCTTTCTGTTCCATGAAGGAAATCAAAAAGAGAAAGAACAACAATGCCAACCCACAGAAGAGCTTGATGCCTCTCTGCACAGAGGGGGGCAATCTGCAGGGAACAATAAGAGTCTATTAAATTCTTTCACTGCCACTGGAGAAGTAAAATGAACATAAATTAATCAGCTACAAAAGATGGGACAAGTGTTGGTGCAACTCTATTGAAGTCGGTGGAGTTGTGGAAAGGATAAATTTAACTCAGGATCTTGCACTGTCTGCATGCTTGAAAGTGGCTTGTTGAAAAAAGTGGGCATTCTTAGAAAAGAAAAAAGGAGTGGGAGAAGCTCCCTGTGAAATGCCATCCTTCAGTATCCCTGAACACTCACATTTTCACCACAGACATATTGACATTTACCATTTCATTTCCTTGCATTTATAAAGCCATTTAGCCAAGTTTTTCAAAAGCATTGACACACTGTGGGCCTCAAAGTTTGGAGCTTAAAAGACCCAGACTGACAACAGCTGCACAGAAAATTAGTGCCCTGCAGAGGTGGAGGTTGGGCAGGGCCAGGTGTGCATTGGGAGAAGGAGAGGGGCAGCCTCTGGTCTATGTGAACCAGAGAAAACACACCAGATGTGGAAAAAGAGCAGGGAAAGGGATCAGCAGCTTTGTTACAGTCACAGCCTGGGAAATCCACAGGAAAAAGGCACAAAAAGTTCAGGGTCCTAAGGTCAACCTTGGTCTCCTTCTCACAGCTGATGTTTTATTCTGCGCACTGCATGTGGCCTAAGAAAAGCCATATAATGCTTAACAAAACAGGAAAAAAGAGAAGAAAAATTGCTGTTTGTGATGTACCCAGAAGACAGAAACTCTGGATGGTGCCAGAAGAGGAGCATAGTCCCCAAGGCCTGGCAGTGAATGCCCTTCTATGTGCATACTCCCAGCACCCACAACATGATGGGCATGGGGATCTCCCTCAGATTGCTCCAAAGTCAGGTTTGAGCTTTCAACCAGGACCAGACAGGGTGAGGAGAAAGGGAAGGAGGCACTCAAGGGACTGCAGTGTCACACACACGGGAGGAAAGGCAGAGCCTTGGCACACCTTCCCCAGCCTGGAAGGCAGAGCCTGCTTCCACACGGAGCAGGGAGACTCAGCCAGGCCAGAGGAGATGAGGACAGAGCATGAGAACAACACTCCAGGTGCAGAGTAAATCGCTGTCACGAGGAGCCACATTATTTCCCTGACATCCCCTTTTGCTCTGTGAGTGGGAATCCACTTTAGCCTTAAAATACCTCCTTCCCAGCTCCCCAGTGAGCTCTGTGGCTGGCACAGTGACCTGATCCCCCTGTCACACTGCAGGGAAAGCTGCTCAGCACCCACACTCTGCACCAGCTCCAGAGGGGCTTCATGGGGCAGTCGGTGCCTGCTGCCCCCAAACTCCTCGTGTGTGCTCAGAATTTCAGCCTCTGAACTGTCAGCCTTGGGGGCTTAATGCATTTTCTCCTTCCTTTCCACATTGCCAGTGGCGATGTCCTTCTCACAGATCCAAATTCTTGGGGGCATTTTCAGCTCTTCCTCCCTCTTCTCCCAGACGTCAAAGCTGCCATTAAATCCTCCTGGCCAATTTACAATGCTGAAGCCTTTCAGCCAAGGCTCAGTCATCTCACGCCTGTCTCACTGAAGCTTTCTCCCCTCCAGGCTTCTGCCCTCATCCCCTTCAGTCCATTTATCCAGAGTCACCTACCTTCTCTGCCATCCTCAGATCCTTCTGCTTCCCAGCCAATGTTCATCACATCAAAGCTTATTGTTTTCACATTCAGCACCTTGCACAACTTCTTTTCTTTTGACTCTTTCTACTTCCCCCTCTTTTCCCTTTCATCCTGGCCCTCCTCAGCTCTCCCAGGAGACAATTTGTTCAACACTTTCTTCCAATCTCATGCCAGAGTTTCTTGTATATGCCAGAAACCTGATCAGGCTACAGTTCTCTACCAGGTCAGAGCTGTATCTCTTATGTCTATGAGTAAGTTTAGTTCTTTCTCACTCTGCAACATCAAAATAACCACTACCACCACGAAAAACAAAATTAATGGCCACACTTTTCTGTTTACTTTAGTTACATCCCAGCCTCATGCTCACACTGGCTTCAGGCGACAAGCTATTCTCAGGTCTCACACCTTTTGGGCCTAGAAGAGTTTTACAAGCATTCACAACTGTGCACCATCTCCCTAAAATCCATTCCTTATAGTTCACTTAAAACTATTCAAGCTCCCTGATTCAAAGCAAAACCTTAAACCATTCTCCAACATTACAGTGCTTAATATGAAATATCTGTAAGCATGGTGGGTTTGGATTCTTAAAAAGCAAAAGTTGATAAGACTTTGTTGACATCCATGAAGGATAACTGGCTTTATTAAAGTGTGTTAAGCACAGGGAAGTTGGCCCCACAATCAAACAGTTGAATAGATTTAACTCCCTAATTCTGAGTTCAATTCTGAAGGCAACATTGCAGCCCTGGGATTTCACATTGCCAAACCACTTTCAGAAACTCCAGAGTAAGAACATGTTTCTCTTCACTCTGAATTCTCAGTTCAGAACAAGCTCTAGGCAGAGGCTCCACACGGGCTGTTGTTCAAACTGCTGAGCCAAGGAGCTCAGCTGAGCCTTTCAGCCTGGAGCTGACACCTATGGCCATGACCCAGGCTGCCCTCATTTACCTCCTGAATTAAAACAGAGCACAGTGACACATTTCCTGCCTTACTCCTTGGGTAGTCTCTCACACAAGGCTTCAGACTGCAGAGTTCATCATTAAACGCAGATTTTTCACCCCCAGGAAGTTCCAGAGGCCCAGAGAAAGATGCTACAAGCTTGAGTTCCTAGAGTGGATTCAATTACAGTATGCAAGGGACATTTAAACAAGCTTCCCTGGGATAAATGAGAGAAAAGAGCCAGCACACTCAGCATGAGGAAAATAAAAAGCAATCTTCAGCTGGTGCCAGCCATGCATATTTTGAAAACCATCCCCTTCAGCCATTACCAACAAAAAGTCAGCAAAAACTTATTTTAGAATCTGAAAAGACAGAAATTTAAAGCATTTGGTGGCACAATCTGTTACTTAGGGACAAGCTCATTAAAAATGCAGCACTATTTACAGAAGGCAAAATGCAGACATGCACTTTTGCATGTAAAGCAAGCACTTATGGAGTGATAGGAACACCTTTCCTCCTGACTGCAATGGGAAGGAGAGCTGGTTAATTGTTCTGATGGATGGCCCTCTGAAAGAAGGTAAAAATTGGAGAAGCCAGTCCCAAACCTCACACAAACCCATAAGGCCAGCGAGCAAGAGATAAGATTCAACAAGAAAAGAGCCACAGGGGGTTAGGAGAAGCTTAGGAGGAGCTATGGAATGAGCCCTGTCTGCAGGCACATTGAGGAAGAGCAAGGGTGAGCTCAGTCAGGGAGCAGATCTGAGCAGCACAACTCCATGGCTTTGGGAGGAGACAAATTGAAAATGGAGGAGAGGAACCAGGAAACTGAGCTGCAAAGGCAAATGTCAAAAAATGCAGTAATAGGAGCAGGGGAAACCAGAAATCAAGAGAAGTGACATGGTGGGAAGATGAGACTGAGGGAAGGACTGTGATTGTCACCCCAAATCAGAGGGGAAGGAGAGGGGGAGGACCCAGAGTGGAGGAGGTTTGTTATTCTCCTTTTCCCTGGCCAGAGGCTGCAGATTGCAGCTAAAGCTTGTTGGAAAACCCCACCTGCTTGAGCCAGAGACTCATCTCACCATGGATTTAAACTGCCATGAATCTCTGGCTTAAATCAAGCAGTTGCTCCTCATCCTGACTGATCAGGAGCAAGCCCTCAGGAGCAAAAGGTGCTATAAGACAATGAAGCATTTCCTTAAAACACAAAGACCCTGAGCATAAACAAACACTTCAAGCTCACAGCTACAAATTCCCTTGCTTTGTGAAGCCACCAGCAATTCCTCTGATATATTCCTCAAGACAACATATTAGACATATTGTGTTTGATCTTTAAAACATCTGAAAATAACACAATCACCACTGACATCATCATTACCAGGCTGATGTGCTCTGAACCTTTCTAGATCTTTTATATTGTGATTTTAATCTCAGGTCTTCACAGCCCATGGTATCCATGGTTCCCTTGGAAATACATCTATGTAATTTAACTTTAAAAGACCCAAAATAACAAAAACAAAAAAGGCAAGAGAGCTGTCAAAAGGCTTAAACCCAAGAGTTCCTGTCCAAGAAGAAAAAAGGGGCAGATTGGCAAATTGAAAAGGGTTAAAACTTTGAGAGACTTGCAAAATTAGTAGACCAGCCTGCTACAACTCCATGGCAACCGTGTATTTCCACATATGGAAAAGAAGGAACAGTGGAAGACAGCTTCCCAGTCAAACAACATCTTTTCCTGGTCAAAGAATTTATTGTGGCACAGCTCCACAACCCGACATGACTCAAAAGACTGAACATCCTTCCAAACTACTCTGGCTTCACCAAAAAATCTCCAGAAAAAGGAGATTTTCAACCCCAAGACCTAACTCACTTGGCTACTTAACACTGCTCCAAGCTTCCAGTCTGGCAGACAGAGAAGCATCTTCTCTATTGGATAACTGGAGACACATGCTAAGATCAATTCATTCAAAACAGCCTGATAACAAAGCAGAGGTTTATAAAAAGCCAGTCCCTTCCAGATTGTTTTGCTACTTTAAATTTTCCTACTCCAGGAAATATGAGTGAACATTAGGGGAAAATTTACAGAGGGAGCAGAAAAATGTTCCCTCTATACCAACATTTGATGCAATAGATAATTGGAACAAATATTTCAAAAGACATTATAAAAAGCCCTTATTTCTGTGGTTTTGTTTTGTGTCTTACCCTCCACTTCCTATTCTGCACCCCTTATATAAAAAATAAAAAGAAAATAAAGAAAATAGATTTTTTTTGACACAGACTGCATGGAAAATGAATGAAAAGGAAATAAAAGAATCAGTATTCCTGGTGAGTAATTTGGCTAGAGGAAAAAGACAGATACAGATCAGATTCTTTTGATATGTTAAAAGCATCCCAAAATGCCTACGCTTTGGATGCTTTTACACAAATTATCTTTCATCATAAAAGTACAAAATACATATAATGGACAGCTCATCTCTCTCCAATGAATATGTAGCCACTAGCTGATAAGATAATAGACTAAACACTGACCTGTCACAGACTTGATGATCATAAAAGTAGAGTTTAAAAAGTTGGTTCTCATGTCTCAGGCATTTAATGGGCAGGCACCAAGATCTGCTTCCAATCTTCCAACTCTCTTCATACTGTTCTGCCTTAATAAGCACAGGCATAACCCTCAGACTGGTTTTATTTGAAAAAAGACACTGTTTGTACAAATAATTCTCCTACAACCTCAGTTTCCCAGAACTCCTTCCCAGTTAACCTTAGAATGACTTCAGTGTCACTAGGCTGCTCTGAAACAGATTAAAAATCTCTTTATTGAGAGCAGCAGCCCAATTTGGTTTAGAGTCTGATCTCGAGAGGCAGCTGAGGCATCAGCTGATGGATAGGCTCCTAATAAACAATAATTGTTATTTCTGCAATGTGTAAAGCAGCTGAACAGTTGAGAACAGAGCCTCAGAACTGGAAGGTCTTTACTGGTGGCCTTCTCCATCTCCCCCTCTCCACTGTGCCACCACAGTGCCCATGAGTGCCAAGCTTTTTTTCCCTACATCTCCTTCCCCTGCCCCTTTTTCCAAGGCAGCACAGAAAATGTATTTTCAGCCCTAATAATTAACCTAACACACACCTTTGTTCCTTTACATGCACTGCAGGTATCTGATCATTTTCTCTCCTACCCTGCAGAACAGCCTCTATCTGACAGCCTTCCTTCCCTTCCCTCAGTATCTGCCTTTGGAATCTCACAGGGTTCACCTGTGGATAGAAAATCCTCCGTAACACAGCAGCTGAATTCATTTAAACTGGGCAGGACACACCACAGATTTATTTTATGTGCCCTGCAAGATGCCCCACTAATATTTCCTAGTTATTGGTAAATACTGCATTTCAAATGAGCAGCCAGCCTTAAAACAAACAGCCCATGGTGCTCAGACCCCAGAACCGATGGGCCTGGGTCCTTACAACAGTTCTACAACAATTCCACTGTGAGATCTCTGGAAAGTCACCACCTTTGTTTTAAACCTGACAAAGGAAGATTAGCAAAAAAAATGATAACTTATTAAGGCAGCCTCGTACAGGTAGCAGCATCTCTTCCAATTAAATTAATAGAAGTTCAACTGTTCAAATTAATTTAGATGCTTACTTTCACTATAAAAGCTAAAAGTACAGAAAAATAAGTACACTTGGACACATCCTATGGGAACAGACCTGCATCTCTCAAGGCTTCCCTTTTCCTGCCCAGTTCACATCAATACTGCTTGTGTAGCACCTAACACTCATTTAAACCAATATTTATTGATTGATTTAGGCACTTTTACAGTCACAGAAGAGCTTTTCATTCTCCTTACTGCTATGTAGACATAGTCACAGATCTCGGAGCAACAGCTTTTAGATGACAAAAATGCAAATGCTGAAAGCATTCAGGGCAAAGGCACACAGGCATTACAGGTGTAAAGTGGTGAGCTCCTCCCCGAGGAATGGGTTCATCTATATGGCAGGTAGCTCACTTTTGTTTATCCTGAATGAAGATTTTCTTATTCTCCCTCACTTAGAGCAGGCCCTGGGCATCAACTGTTTTCATTATGCAAAGACACTTGAGCACTTGTGCTTTTCCCCTTTAGGAGGTTGTGATGAGAAAAGGGGTTGCCTTTATATTTTTCTATTTATTATACTCAGGAGTTATCATAGTGTAACTCCAAACCCATCCCATTTGGGTTAAGAAAAACAGCATATGATTCATTTAGGTAGTTTTAGGGACAAACACTCTGGGAGTGCAAAACCAACGCTTTGTTTTGTGGCAAGTGATCAGGAAGCCCAATATGCCTGAAATCACCTTTTAGCAGTCTAAAGAACCTGGTCAAGCTCAGGCTGACTGGGAGCCAGGTGAGAGCTCAGACCATCACACCACTGGCTTGTTAAGACACTTTCACAAAGGCTTTTTGATTTCACTTGCACCAGCAGCCTCACGCTGAAAGGTTACACTCACAATCAAAGAGAATCTATGAGCTCAATGCACCATGAGCCATTTCTTAGTCACAGAAGGAAAAAGACAAAGATTTTCCCCCAGAAGCAGTGGGGTATCATTCAGCATAGAATTGGAACCTGAATGCAGCATTAATAAGAGTATCAGATACATTGATCTATAGTTGGGGGGTTTGTGGAGCTCTGTGAAGCCCCAGCCCAAGAGGAATGAAAAGGCAGACAAAGAGATGAAGCTGTGGTCTTTGCAGCTGAATATACAGAGGTATATTCACCCTTGGGAACCAGCTTTTTGGAAGAACAGAGGATTTGCTCAATGTTGTGCCAGAAATTAGTGCTGAGGCAGGAGCTGGCTCTGTATTTCCAGGACTGTACCTGGTATTTCTTGCTCCTATCACACAGCTCTGGCAGGGCCACTTCCCTGCTGTTCCCCATTTCAGGGGCATGATTCCAGGAAACCAACCTCTCTGCCTTCACTCAGCCTCTACAGGTGAATTAATGCAACCCAGAGATTTCTACAACTAGAAGTTACAAGAGGAAAGTCCAGCCTAGAAATGTAACACCTTTCTTTACAATGGTGCTAGCCCCACCAGCAACTGTTAATGTTAAAGTGGTTTAAAAGGATGGAGGTAGGCACTCTGGAGTTCACTCCCTCTGTTTTTTTGACCATCAATTGCTTCCTGTAAGCACTGAACTGCTAATCTTTCCCATTCAGCCATGTGGGCAGGGATGGGGATGTGGAACCTGTGTGTTTTGTCACAGGGTTAGTTATGGTGGCTTACACATTACTGTACTGTCACGACAGCAGGCTGACACTTTATGCTTCAGACTGCACAATTCAACTATTGCCAGAAATCAAACATCCAAATTATAACACAGCCCTGTAAAGAGAGGGTATTAAACAGTGTGATACATGGAATACCAGCAATGCCCAAGAAGGGATAAATACAATCCTAAGAATGCACAATCTTCCATGGAGGCCTGAAACTCACACTAAGCAGCAACTCAAAGTGGTTACTCAGAGAAAGACCAGAGAAACACATCAGGCCTAGAGTGATGCTTCTTCCACCTTCTGGCAATCTGCCAGGTGGGGATTTCCTGAGCCAGAGGTTGCATCTGCATCACTGTGTTTAATAACCCCTGCTGGACCTATTTTCCATGAATTTGTCTAATTGCTTCTTGAATCTATATCTGTCAGCAATAAGTTCCACAACTGAATCATGCCCTGAGTGAAAATGCAGTTTCTGTTTGTTCTGGTCTAAAGCAGCTACCTTAAAATTCCCTTCATTGCCCTTTACATTATAGCAGAGTAATTTCCAGATCATCTTTCCCATCCCATTTATGACTTTACACACACTTGTATTACCCGTCTCTCTTCCAAACCTAACTGCCCTATTTTATTTAATTTCTTCCAGGAAATCCATTTTAGAACTTTACATATCCTTGTTGCCCCCTCTGTATCTTCTCTTTTTCTACCACATCCTTTTTTAAAGAGGATGATCAGGACTGTGTGCTTGTTCAGGACATGGTGGATAATAACTCTGCAAGCTTCATAAGGCCATTCTTTATTTTGTTGGCCATGTACCTGCAGGATTAACCCCAGAACTGCATTCTATGAATGATGGGTAGGTAATACAAATGACAGAGACAATGTAGGCAATAGTAAACATTTCTGTTTTAGTAAAGTGCTAAAGTGCTCAGGAATTCATGGGGGAAATCCATTATGAGCAATTAATAATTCCTCTAAAACTCCATTTCTGACTCAGGAAATCCTGAACCCCTGCTAACTTCTGCTGGGGGAATGCACCAGGGATTAGTGCAGAGTTCTGTCCTCCTCAGAAGCTCTGCAGTTGGCCACTGTTGCCAACAGATAAAGGAACAGATACATTTTTGGTTCCATTTACCATGACATCTGTCTATATATTACAATTTCAACCACCTTGATTGCAGATGCATCCCAAAGAGAAAACCCAGGCATCAGGGCAGCTGCTCTCTGAGCACATTTCATTCTAACCAGGCACAAAAAGATTCATGGTTTTGTGCACTTAATACATTTCTTGTTTGCTATGGAATTGCACTTATTGCACCCAAATGTCCCCAGCCATGCCTTTCACACCCAGCGTTGTCTGTCCCTCCCCACTCCTTATCTCCAGCACCCACAGGCTCTGTATCTGTACTTTGGAAAGTGCTTGCAAACAGAACATGAATTAATTTTTAGAGCAGATTAGCTGAAATGCATTGAATATCTGTGTGGACATATTCATTCAGAATTAAAGCAGGTCTAATTCAATTTAACTTACTCTACTTCCAAAGTGAATTAAGTAAATGTAATTGAAGCTACTTAAATTCTGATTAAGAGTCTTGACATCTGCTGCAAGTGAAGCTATGTTATCCACAGGGAGTTAATTCACCACCAGAAGTGTGGAAACACAACCAACTGCATAGCAGGAAAGCTTGAGAAAAAGGAAATCGTTAGTCCCTGAATTGCAATAATCACCACAGTGTACTTATGCTAAATGCACGTTTAATTTGGGAGGCAGCATTCCTGCATGACAAGAGGGAAATAGACTTACCTGCTTAGAAGAGCAATAATATAGAGTTTTTTCGGTATTTTTTTTAAATTTTTGTAACAGAATTATAATTGTGTCAGAATCCCAGAGAAGTTGGTTAAGGAAAAAAAGAGATGAAGTTGCATCACAAGAAGTGCAACTGCAAGCAAATCTGCTTTGCTAACTCAGTGCTGTGTGAGTATCCATCTTCATGTGGGGGAGTAGAAAATGGCTTAGAAAATGACCTCACTTTGTAGGGTACATCACAGAAAACCCCCGTGTGCCCTGCTGGGCTTGGCTTCTCCCTGTCAATTTGCTGCTCAATGTGCTTGTTCTCACCTGATGGCAGAATCACAGAAGCTCGGCCCCTTGCTGCCTTGATGCTGTACCTGTTTCAGGCCACATCGATGGGTAACTCTGCTGCTACTGACAGTGAGAGAGAGGCCTGTGGGAGTCCTGTCTCTTCTGATCTGTTTTGTCTATAAATCAGGAATTCTGTTATTTAAAAAAAAAAATTAAAAGCTTATCACACTTTTTGCGACCTTCAGTTCATCCCATGCCATTATTATGCAACTTTTTGTGTACAGCAGCAGTTATTTACTACTGAAGTTGAATCTAAAAAGCAGCTTTCCAGCTTATTCCTCACTTCCCTGCTGACAAGCACAGCAAAAATAGAGTTGCTGGGGTTACTGGCCCAATTTGGGCTTAGGAAGATTAGGAAATGACTGAATAAAGAGAAGAGCAGCAAAACATTGCCTGAGACCAAAACAAGGCAGTAGTGACAAGGGAATAGGTACCTTCTAGACTTACACAGCCTAGCAGCTGTCCCCGTGCTCTCTCCATGTTTTTCCAGGTATGTGAAGTCCTTGTAGTCCAAGGCTTTTGTTGTCCAAGCCACAAGTCATGCCAGTCTATATTCAGACTGGAGGGACATACATGATTTTAGTAAGAAATAAGAAATAAAGTTGGGACACTTCCCATGAGAAAAGTCTAAACATTTTCTGGTCCAGCCTCAAACCCAGTACTGAAGAGATAAAATTCCCTTTCTGCTATAAATATATATGTATTTTTCCTAACTTTATATTCTAAAATTTTACAAGGTTTGACACTTGTTCCTTCCTGGACTCCCCATCCCAACAGCCGCATTGCCAGTGGAAATTTCTCCAAAATCTCTAAAATTAACACTGTGCATTCTGAAAATGTGGACTTTGACTAAGAAATTTGCCTCCTTTCCCTTCATTCTATAGGATTTCAGTCAGATAGAATTTTACTAAAGAATGAAGGTTAATTTCATGGATTTTTAAAGAAATTTCCAGTAGAAATCTGAAGCCTCCTGGTCTCTAGACCAGGTCTCCTTGTCTACCCCATAGAAGTAGTGCCAAGGATATGCCTCTGCCTGGATTCTTCTCTCCTCCACAAATTCCTCACAATTAGTTCAGCTAATTTCCAGGTTGCACTGGAACCTTCAAACTTGTTAACTTGTTTTAACTACTTTTCACTAACAATCAGAATATGTTTTCTACTTTAAAAAAATACTGCTTGAAATAGAAACACAAAAAGAATTTACTACAATGGTGGGGGGGAAGAAATTCATGTGCAAAAACCAAAATGTTTTGTTCTGAAAATTCCCTTAACAAAGTCCATATTAACACCAAGTGAGAAGAGAGAAAAGGTGCTACAAAATATTTCTGAGAGATTTATTCCTCTAAGAAAATGTTTATCGACAAAGACAGAGGAGAAGAAAAATCAAGCAGAAAAAGAAAACACACAAAGAAACCCCAAGGCCTAGAAAGAAGTGGGGGAGAGTATTTGAAGGCCAGAAGTGATACAAGACCTTCCTACCTCATCTCCAGATCATTTCAGAGCAAGGCTAATAATACAATTTTAATGACACCCGTGCAGGAATCGGTTTTTCTACCTGGAATTTCTTGCCTGACAAAATGATCAAGGCCTCGGCCTCAGGTAATTCACAGAGGAATAATATGTGAGAAAAATATAATTTTAATGTCTTGTACCAAAAACGCTGACCAGCTCTGCCCTCTATAGTGGCGTTATTAGTTCACTGCTTTCACATAATGGGGAAGGAGCTTTGCTGTGTGGTCGTAAATGAAGTAGACTGGAGGAGTTTAGTTCAAAAGTGACAGAAAAAAGAATTCCAAGAACTCTACTGAGGAGCTTACTGGAAAAGTGGGGCTGAAGATCTAAATGCAGGAGGTGGGTGATTCAGTAATGAATGGAAGGCTCATTTTGACAGCTTGGGCTGCCATCCAAGCTAATTTGTTTCCAAGCCTTCAGTTTGCCAACTGAAGTGGCAGAGGAATAATAGGCCCCCAAAAATATTTCTAAGGAAACGCAATGCCCATTATCACTGAAGGAGAAAGAAACTGCACATTTCAAAGAGCAAAAAGAAATTTGAGATCTGCCAACTTTGGCCAGTTCCAAATGACACAGGAAGGAGTAGTTATAATGTACTGAAAGGGAAGAAGTCGAGTATTGTTAAATAAAATAAATTCAAAGTAAAAGTCGTCATAAAAAACGGACACAATAAATAGAAGGATGTTTCTTTCATAGAGAGATGATTTTATGGCTGAGCCCATGCAAGCAGCCTATGATAAAGAGGAATAGGAAAAAAATGAAAAAGAAATTGGTAAAGAGAAGTAATATATAATAACATGAAAAATAATGAACCAGTATCCTTATGTTTGACCCAACTGACCAGTAAGGCCACAGCTCAGGGTGTGTTGGTTTGACTCCTCCAGCCAGGAAATGGAAAAAGCCACATTCTGTGCTTGGATCAGGCAGATGTAGAGACCAGATCTGCTGAACAGGAGCTGCCTGTCCCTGCACCACAGCTCAAACACAGCCACAGCCACTCTCTGCATTCATATCCTGTTTCCTCATGTTTATCAAGATGACAGCTCTCCTAGAAAACAGAAGAGAGAGATTTGATAAATATGGAAAGAGTTTTATAGATTAGAAGAACCAAATGATCCCCACTAGAAAAAGGAGTTAGGTTAATGTGCAGGTAAGCAGAATGTGAGATTTTTAAGTGTTGACAAACTACTGCATGGCTACAAGAAATACCTTTAGAGGTTGTATACTCTCTTTCAAAACAGACTTTTATGAAGAAGCTAGAAGTGACTGGGTGGGGCGATTCTTTTCTTTATGCAAACACATAAAAAGGTTGTTATTTGTAAAATTATTTCCATACTTTTTTCTCTATCTAAGGGGGAAAAAATCCAGTTCTCTATTCTAAAACCTGGTCACCAAAATACTGAAGTTACCTGTTAGCCTTCAGCTTAGATTTTCCTAACATTCAGCAGCTGCCAAACTCACCTCTCACATGCTACACACTTGATGCCACAAACAGCCTCTCCTTTTGCCAGCAGTGTGCACTAAAGCAAAGCAACATTTTTCTGAGATACTTGCCAGGCTTTTGAACCACACCACCTCTGTGCTGCCCCAGCAACACAGGCCTACAGACACAGCCTCCTCTGCCTGCCAAACATCTTCCTGATTTGAAACCTTTTATTTTTCCCCTGAATTTTTAAAAGAATGAAGAAAGAATGAAACTACTGAAATTTTCTTGCACTAAGATTTCTAAGTCCTAAGTGGTTTTGGATGCATGTTTCATGGTAGATGGTATTGAGGACCCTTCCTAATAGATTTATACAAGTGTTCACTACCTACATTCCCACTGAGAAGGGAATCAAGCACTGAAGGTTATTTTTTTCTATTTCTACTACAATTGTACTACAAAGCTACTTAATTAAATGGGCACTCAAAGCTCACGTGCTCCCTCAGGGTAGACCTAAATAGCAATGGGAAGGTGTGACTGCAGCTTCAGTGGGTGCATCAGGCCCAGCTTCCACCCCAGGAGGATCACAAAGCTACACCTGAGCAGGCTCCTCTGCAGACTGAATCACTGCACACTTTGACACAGCTCTGACACCTCGGTGGTTTTACAGGAGCTGTCTAAAAATAGCTATGGCAGCATCAGGGCCAGCACTGGACTCATGAAGTATTTGAGAAGATAAGACATGCAGTCCCTTTTTCCAACCACACAGTGAATTTCTACCTAAATTAATTTCAGAGCCTTTGTAATTGTGCCTATTGCTTATCCCTAAAGCCAACAGTGTTTCCATGGGCTCATTTCCAGCAAAGATACACTTTTAATAAGTATGCACTGCCATACCTTGCATTCTTTTCATGTCAGTGGTTTTCATGGGTGGTCACCTCTCCTCAGCAGAGTCCAAGGACTTGATACTTTGCAAATTGATTCTTCCTCATGAGAGGGCACTGGCTGGATGCCACTGAAACAGAAATAACCACGATTCCAGAGGTAAGATTGTTTGTGTTTATTCAACAAGCTGCATCTCCACAACATTCTTATAGCTGGAAATCCAAGTATTTTAAGAAATTAACCTTTCAACAGAATTCTGACAAAGGAGGATGTTTTGCTGATAGATGAACAGTATCTTGCCACACTTAAAAAGATTAGTATTTGTGAATTTTGACATAATTACTGATTTCCTCAACAGATTTAAAGTCTAAGTTTATCTTCATGTTAATCCAATTTCATGCCTAGAACAGAGCAAGCACAACAGAATGTCTTTCGTAACCTTCTGATATCATTAATTATTGCTACATTGGGAGTTACAGCATGGAACAAACAGGTTTTTAAATGGAAATCATTTGTCTCTCAGCAGGGAGACTCAACAGTTTTATTTCCTTCAACACCAAGCTGCATTCAAGTAATCTTGTTTCATGGTGATCCTCCCTCGACAACCTGCGAGTCAATGGTGAAATCCCATCTATTTTGCTCCTGGATTGGTCAAATATGCTGCCCATAAGGGGAGGTGTCTATTTCCTCTCCTAATTGTGGAGGAAGGGTTTTCTATATGTTAAGGGCATGCTTTCCCAAAGCTGTGGGCATTTGGTCAGGTTTCCTGGTGATTTTCCACAAAAGGAAATCCCCTAACTCATTAAAAAAAAAAATAGATTAATTGACCGGTTCAGTAACAAGCTGCCCCAGGACCCAATAAACTTTACAAAGGGTACATTCCAATTATGACTGGGCTCAGCATGAACCTGATAAGTCAGCCAGCAGAATCATTCTCCAGCATTAAGAATTTTTTTTTCCTTTTCCTCCATTAATTTAACTCTTTATTGGCACTTGTGGATTGACCAACTTCTTATTTTCCCTTTCCCTGTGAATGTTAACCCTGTTGGTGAACTCCCAGCAATGTGATCTAGCAGGGTCAATAAACCAACCCCTGGTGTCAGTCACTTTCCTGGCACTGCTGTGGCCTTGTAAGAAGGGTCAGCTACAGCACTGCCTTCTCCCACACTATTCCTGGTGTTATAAAATGAATCCAGCTCCCTGACCAGGACAGGGGAGAGGGAAAGTAATTTTCTCACAGCAGAAACATCTACTGCAGAAATTGGAAGCACCTGCTAGCAGAGCACAGCTACAAGCCTGGCTTCACTGTGTGAGAGAGGTGGTACAGGGTCTTTTGGCAACAACCACAACTGCAGCAGCAGGAGAAGGAGATGCAAGGTAAATATTAAATTAGGGAGATTAAAAAAGAATAGTTACTGCCTACAAAAAAAAAAATCAGTATTTTATATTGTCATGTGTTAGCCCATCATGGCATTAGACAGCACAGACACACAAGAAAGGGCACCTAAAACTTGAATACTCCCAGCCCTTTAGTGCCCAGCCCTGTCCTAAGGCACTGTCTGGGAAAGCCTGACCTTGGTAACACTCACCTGTCAGATGACAGTAAGCCTGGCTAGCCAGAAAGAAGAGCTCCTAATTTTAGATGTTTGGAGGGTTCCCCACCCAAGGCACCAAGCTGTGTGTGGATACAGAGCACACACATCAACTCCACCTCCTCTCTGCCTGTGAGGAGCATTGTGGAGGCTCAGGCTGGGCACAGGCTGTCCTTGGGTACCAAATACATCATTTGGTCACCCTGGCAGCATCTGGATGTGGTTCAAACAATCATTGGGCATCTCCTCCAAAGACAGGCTGCAAGGATCAGGTTGGGGTGCCCCATGAACTGCATTTGCTCTCCTGAACCCTCAGCCTGATTTGGGCGCAAGACAGCCTTTACTCACAGAGGCTTCTCTAGGAAACATTCAATGATTAGCTCACTATTCATGTAAAGCAAACTTACACACCTGCCTGGTAACTACTGCTACTTTTAACACATAAAAATGCATAGAAATTTGTACAGAAGACATTTAAACTGTTTGGACCTGCATCTACTTGTGCTCAGATTTTGAATATCATTTTCATACATTTATTATGCCTAGCCTGCACTGTATTTCTTAGAGAACAAGAATAACTGTAATTATTGTTGTCAATCAAAGTTGCTCTGAAGTCCTCAGCTTTTACTGTTTCAATAACTCATTTTAACCGGTGGCAAATGTCTCCAACAAGCACTAGAGCCTAATTTGCAGTCTGGTTCCCTTGTCATTTTCTGAGTCATCTTGGTGGAATGCTGTGAGGCAAGAGATTAGTTTTAGGACTTTTTTTCATCTTCCTTTTCTTTACATCTGAGGACTGTTAAGAAGTTTGGTTTCAATAGCTCAGACATATCCAAGGCATACTACAGGTACCGAAGGTGCAATGAAATGCTAAGTTTATTCTACTTCACTACAAAGAAAATACCTGATAAACTGTTCTAAAGTCAGCCTTAGCACATGCAGGTGCAGATGTTATTGGTTTCACTGAAATTACAGTGCTTACAACTGGTGCTGGATTTAGCTCCTAACAAGAAAACTCCTCAGCATCACATAGAGATCAACAGTGATTGCACAGCCGTGTGTGTAAATCTGGAGTAATTCTACCAATGATGCACAAACCTCGAGGCAAACATCAAAATAGCTAAGATGCCAAAAGCAGACATGATACAATGCTGATGGAGTAATAGGTAACTGACAGTTTCCTCCTCAGATACTTAATCAGGTGTCACTGAAAGGTGCTAATATAATTAGGGATGAGATATGGATTAATAGGAAGAAAATATCATAACCTCCCTCCTACAATAAAATGGTTCATAGACTATACTTACCCACAAACTGCACCATTCTTCTGGTAGCATGACATTTGCTAAAGCAAAAGCCTGTTGATAATTCTCTGTAGTCCTATATAGCACTCAGCCATGGCTGCTCTTCAAAAGGCCATATTTATCCCCTGGGAAATATAGCTGTATTAATATGACATTTTGTCACAAATTAATCTTAAACAGGGGTAATATTTTTGACACTGAGTTGAAACTGGAACTAAAAGGCAGTTCAGGTGGTTAAAGTAGCAATATCCTGTCGCAGACTTATATTCCCTGAGACAATACTGTTATGGTGTAACTACCAATGTACTGGGATGTACTGAGGGGGAGAACTGAGCAAGTCTTTCTTCATTTTAACAACATACAGGATCATTGGACTTCTACTCTTTATTACAGCTGGCAGTAATGCCCACTAATCCCAAGGACCAGAGCCTGTGGTACCAGGTGCAGCACAGAATAACAAACCTTGTGCTCAGAAAAAGCCAAGACAGATAATTAGCACCTCATCTCCCATCACCATGGGCTGCACTGTTAGAAGTAGAGAGAAAATTTTTAAAAGATTATTTTTTAAAAAAAACTGATTTCTCATTAAAGCGATTAAAAGTGGCCTGGTCTGGCTTTTAATTGAAGTCCCATGGCACAAGTCAGTTGTGACGAAAGGGATTCTCTGTGATGTGCTCCCTTTCCTGCTGTGGAAGTTCCCAGGCTTTGTACAGTTTGTCAGTGCCAGCCTAATTAGCACAGTGTTATCTTGCCACTTACACTCACTTCCCAACTCATTTGCACATAACTCCCACTATTGCAGAAATCAGGGTAAATTCATACTACACATTTCCACAGCAGATGACCCTATTATACAAAGGATGCTGGAAACCTCTTTTTATTCCATTCCCCCAAACTCCATGGTGCTCATGGTCACTGAAGATGGTCGGTGATTTGGTGTACCCAAAACTACCTTGTGGGCACTTCAGGGAACATCTCAGCTGTTCTTCACCAATTGTATGTCATTTGCCTTTAATGGGATCATTTTCATTAAGACTAATGTCTCCTCCCTGGCTGTTTAACTGAATTCCCAGCTCAACCTGAAGGCTGCAGCCACAGACCATTCAGAAATATTTGTGTTACTCAACAGACTGGAATACCCACACTTCTGATTGTTTAATATCA
This sequence comes from Ammospiza caudacuta, assembly GCF_027887145.1. Taxonomy (NCBI): domain Eukaryota; kingdom Metazoa; phylum Chordata; class Aves; order Passeriformes; family Passerellidae; genus Ammospiza; species Ammospiza caudacuta. The sequence continues at coordinate 24,479,819 of NC_080602.1, forward strand.
GTCCTGGAGATGTGATGTGAAGCCTGCTGACCACTAGCAGTCATTAAAGCTCCTATGACACTTTTTGCAAGAGCAGAGGGTATTATTAACTCCAGGATCCTGGCCATGCTCCAGTTTGGATAATTACATTCTAGCACACTAAATTTCCCCCTGCAGTTTCAGATGGGGAACTTCTGTTCTTCACTTCCTCCTGTAACAACCAGAGCAAAGTGTGGCTGGCACTGAAATGCCAGTGTGTCCCAGCCAGGGAACAGGACTCAGCCCATGGGCTCACATTCTGCAAAATGCTCTGGGACTTGTTAGCAAGGAGGTGCACAATGCATGACCTAGAAAACCATAAAATCACAACTCTGACCTCAGTGGCTCTGCAGGTTGATCATGCTCTCACATTGCTGGATTTTATTTCTGGCAGTGCAATCCACATGAAAGGCCTGGGCGTCTTCCAGTGCTGCACCCAAAGTCCTCAGGATGCACCAAGAGGTTTTGCTATTGTGTGTTTTATCAACTGCTTGGGTAATTGTAATTAAGATCTAAAATTAAGGCCTTTCTATGCCTAAGAATCACTTCATTGTACTCAGTATCCAAGACCTTTTAGGTAACAATGGGATCTTCTGTAAATAGATAGTAAATACAGGCAGACATTAAGTTCTGCATTAGGGAACACCAGAAAAGAATGAACTAAGGGCAAGATTTCTTACTTGAACAGGAAATGTGTATTTATCCAGCTGAGTTGCTTGCTCCTTCTAGGTATTATGAAACCACGAGGAAAATGCATCTGTAGTGAGGCAACGAGGGCCCAAGGGGTGCCATTGCCATGGCCTAGAGAAAGAACAGAAAGAGACACTGTGAGAAAGGGAAACATTTCCTGTAATTTTGTTGGGAACATGTATTTAGTTTTAAATGCTCGTTTGATTGATTTTCATATGAAAAACATTCCTGGGAAATCTAAGTCTGGGATTCAGAAAGCATAATGGCTGAAGGGACCAAATCACTAAAAAATTAAAGAAACCTTGAAAATACTATTTCTGTGTTCATCTGAGAACAAACAGACAGAATTCTCTTCTCTGAATTTGTCCAGCTTAGCATAAGAAAGATGATATGCTGTAGATTCTGTTGCTTCAGGCAACTGATGAGGAACATCTTTGATGTGCTTTGATTAATTCTGCCTTCTTTGATTCAATGATATTTGGTTCCAACTCCACTTTAAAAATAAAAAATCCTTACTACCAGAGGGGAAAATATTAAGGACATTTTCTTGGGAAACACTTGGGCTTATGTTATGAGTTCTTATTTAAGATCAGAAAGTTTTCCTGACTGTATTGTTCTCTCTCCTTTGAGCTGGTCACCTCGACTGCAAACCTGAACACCAAGTACCCTCTCCTGGGGTAGCACTTTCCATCTTTTAGGACAAGAGAAAAATAGGAGTGAAAGGTACTTCTGGAGAAACTGTCACTGCCTTTGCTTCCAAACTACCTGATTGTTTCTAGCAGACACCTGTCTGTCTTTGTGATGGAGATTTCACGCTCTCCTGGAATGATCTATTTTGAGATTTGACTATCCTACCCACTCACACCTTCAGACAAAGAGATGCTGTCAGGAAACATCAGAACTCCAGAGAAATACTGCCATTTCTGTATTGTAAACTGGGGAAGTTTATATAAAAATATAGAGAGCAAATCACTTCAGCAATGTTTGATTAAAAAATACAAATGGATTATATATCCAGCCAAGGTGGAAAGGGATTCAGTTGGAGTCAGAGCAGCTGGAATCTGCCAGGCTCCCTGGCTATTCCACAGCTTTTGAACTTCACCATTGTTAATTTTGCATCCAGCAGTTTTGGATTAACCAGAACAGATCACAGTATCCAGCTATCTTGGTCTGACATCCAGTTTACAGTAGAAGGAACAGAGCCAGGAAGCAGAAGGAGGAAAAGAGGGACCACCTATTGTGCTCCATTCACTGGGCAGACATCCTCAGACTCTCAGTCCAAGAAAACTCCCACCTGTTTCTGAACGAGCTGTTCAAAAGCAGCATTTTCCTGAATGGATCAGTACAGCTCAGTACTAAAGGCTCTCCTACAATGAGCCAATGGCATTTTTATACTGCACTGACTTAATATTAGTCTACACTGCAGTGTGTATACTGATCGTGGTTTAAATTTTGGAAATGTGAATTCCCGTATGCCCTACTTTGGTAGCTTAAAGATTGTAGGAGGTCAAAAAAAAAATAGGTCAGTGAAAATAACATTGCAACAAGAAATTAATTGCAAAGAACGTTTAATATGACAGGGGACTACATAAAATCCTATTATATTTCTTCACTATCCTACTCAGTAGTCTGTACTACTGCTATACTCAAAGGCCAGGGCAGTCTCCCAGGGTAAATTGCTACATTAGTTTGACATTTCTGGCTCCAATTAACCTTATATTTGAGCTATTTTCTGAGGGTTTTTTAAAAAAAAATCTCTGATAAGGTTATGTTTTTCTATTAGAGTTTCAATTGCTTAATGGCCTGTTCCTGGTGCCAATCCCTCTTTAAACACACCCTAGGTAAGTAAAATTAGGCCACAGTTTGACAATACATTGCTCTTGGCAGCAGGACCAGCCCAAGGTACTCCAAGCTCTCCCTCCTTGCCCCTGTCCACACAGGACAACACCACCACCCTGTCCTCTGCACCCTCATGACAACACACTGCACCATCCAGGAACCAACATGCCAAAACCCCTGACTCATCCAGGGATTGTGAAGAAATCAGAAGAGCACGGAGGATCTCTGATTTCACAGGAGTAGTGCCAGATCCTGAGCTCTTTTCCTCAAGCTTTAAGGTACCACACTTGTGGCAGGGTACCAGGTCGCCATGAGGGAGGAAAAGCCGCCATACTCCACTCATCCCTCGGGGATCATGGAGGAAAACTTCAGGAAGAATTTCTTCATGGAAGGGGTTGTTAAGCACTGGAACAGTTTGGCCAGTGCAGTGCTGGAGTCCCCATCCCTGGAGGGGCCCAAGGGAGGCCTGGATGTGGCGCTCAGTGCTCTGACAAGGTAAGGATCAGTCACAGGTTGGACTCCATGGCCTTGGAGGTCTTTCCCAACCTCAGCGATTCTGTGAATGCGATAAATTGGATTAGAGAGGTCTTCCATGTGCAAAGCAACATTGGGAAAGAAGAAACAAGATTTACCTCCCAGTCAATATATTAAAATAACACAGAAGCAATGCAACAAATTGTCTCCACAAGGACAGAGCAGCACTGAGTCCTTGCTGGCACCCTAAGCACAGACGAGCAGCACCTTCACTCTCATGCTCCTTGCAGCTCTTACTGGCCCTTTGAACAGGTAATTCCAAGTCAGAAAACACTGCCAAGAACATGCAAAAATTCGTTGAGAACCAATGATCTGCTCACAGCTGCAGATCCAGCCAGATCAGTATCTTCCGGGGACAAGTCAAAGAGAACTGAGAAAAAATTCAAGAAAGCTTTTTCTGTGGCCTTTTGCCCAAATAATGTGCAGTGAAAGACACTGGTAGTGAAATCAGCTTCCTCGCCTTCCACAGACACAAACATATATTTATTATTTGAGCTGCACCAGAAAGTAATTCTTGGAAGTAAGTCTTGGCCTGTAATTTGCTGGCAAGCGGCTCCCTCCAAGTATGAAATTTTCAAAACACGAAATTCAAGCTCTATGACCTACAGTCTGGCAGACAAGTCAATTTTCATGCTTTAATCATGATCCTGCTATAAATGCTTACATTTATGAATGCAAATTCATTAGCTACAAGCACTTGCCAAAAAAAATATGTATTTTTGAAACATTCCCAATGTCAAGTCTGCTTATTTTAATATTTCCGGAATAGAATTACTTGGGAAGTGAAAACATCTTAAATTTTATTTTTATTTTCATATTAATATATTTCAAATTGAAAGAATAATAGCTAGGTTTTTCAGCTTCATCCAGCTCCAGCATTAGGTAAGGGGTAATAATACTGCACAAAGCATCATAGAGACAACTACAGAAGTGGGAGAGCTGAGATATGGTTGGCAAGGAAACCACGACTGACAATAGCCTGGGTTTTCACATGCAGAACCTCCAGCTCTGTGATGTTAATTATGTACAGCACAGCTCTGCTGCTGAACTCACCCCATTGCCTGCCACATGACCCAAACTAAGCAAATACTTCATCACCTCACTGAATTTCTCTGATAGACCCAGTGGAAGTAAATGATAAAATTTCCCCTTACTTCAGTGGATAAAGACCAACACCTTGGGCCTTATTTTATTTATTTCAATCCATTCCTAATATCATTTACCATCCAAACTCAATGGTATGGTAAAACCCACACAATGCAATTCGGTACTGTACTTTAAAAAACAGAAAGATTTTGGACACACAGAGTAAGTGTGTAATAAGATTTTCAAGACTGATACTTAAATGAGGCAACTTAGTAAGTCATGGTATAATCTTTAACAGCACAGCAGCTCTTGAAATCATGTAACTAAAATGAGGCACTTACTTGGGTGCATAAAGAAAATTTAGAAAAGTTAGTTTACTTACCATCAAAAAACCCCAACACTAAAATGATTCTGAACTATAAAAATCAATACAGAAAACATGGTCAATATCTTGTTAAAACAGGGCATTTACAGAAATTAATAAACAAGATTAAAGCCCCTATTGAAACATAAATCACAAGTGTGACTTGCAGGCTATGTGGAGCTGGGCAGACATAGATCAAACTTCAGGCAAAGTTCAGCTCTAAATGCTCAGAGCAATTGGCTGTTGCTCTCTCCCTTCTTCTCAGGACCAGAAAATCAAAGAATTACAGAATGCTCTGAGTTGGAAAGGACCCACAAGGATCAAGGAGACCATTTATTCAGTGAACAGCCCCTATGGGCACCAAACCCACAACCTTGGCATTATCAGCACCGCGCTCCAACCAAGTGAGCTCACCTCAAAGAGCTCAGCCCCAAAATAAGTAAGCTCCAGTTTGGAGCAACCCTTCCAGAGTGTAACCCTACAGCACATATTGATGGTGCAGTTTGAACCTACAGGTCTGAGACACAGATTCTGCTGCCAAACCTAAAGCCAGGAGAGGCGTGCCCTCCATGCCAGCCTCTGTGCTCCGTAGTTAATGCCACATGGAGCAAGGCAGGAGCAAGGCATCCCTGCCAAAGCACGAGGAGTTTGCAGGGTTGAGGAGCCCAAAGATTGACCCAGAAGTCCCCTCTCCCCTCCCTGCTCGTGGTTGTCCCAAATCAGCAGAGCAGACCATTATGTAATCTTTGGCCAATTTGCATTGGAAATGCTGCGTGAGCACCGCTTTATCCGCCGGGAGATTCCCAGCAAATCATTTATTTATTGTGTTGCCTAAAAATTACCTTTAGAAATAGAAATGCTAATTTGACTGGGAAAAGATTGCGTTGATGCAGAGATTCAGGCTGGAGGATGTTTTCTATGTTCATTAATGCAAAATAAACTGCTCTGGTTTTCAAGAGCGAAGGATCAATGACTGTCTTTCACATAATTAAAAATTTGAAATTTTCACATTATCTTCCCTGCACAACATTCCAAATTCAGGAAACACCTCTCTGAGTATTAATTGTGCAGAATAATATGGCTGACTGTCTGTATGATCTCTCCATCCTTTGATGTTTAAATTGATCCTGGTATTCTGGGGACAGCTTCTGCAGAACCGATTTCCTTGTCTTTATTTTAGCTAGGTTCATTCAAAGGGCAAAATATCTAAGCATTCAGCTTTTGACCCTACTAGCAAATATTTAATGTATGAATTAAACTGGACAGGGCTTTGCCAGAAGCTCTCTTCATGTTTTATTTCTGAAGCTATTTTTACCAACATTTAATCGCTTACATGTAAGGAGATAAAGACATCTCTGACAAACTGTGTTTATTGAGCTAAATGCCATCAAGGAAAGCCCTTTTATTTTTTTATAATGGGTTCAGTGCACTTTGTATCTCTGGCTTTATTCTCAAACACACTGTTACCATCCTGGAGGATGATACAGTACCTAATATACTCCTAAATAAATGCACAAGTGGATGGACACAGGAGGCAGCTTGACAAAGAGACGGATGGATAAACTTGAAACCATCTTTAATAGGCTCCCAGGAAATAAAAGAGTGGTTACAATCTCCAGTTACTCTCCTGCCCTTTCTGTATATATTTACAAGGGACCATTCTGTAACAACCATCAGCAAGCAAACAACAGCCAGACACCTGATTAAAGGTCAAACCAGCAGTGACAAAGCACAAATTAAAAGGAAAAACCCTGATTTTCACACCCCCTCCTCTATCAACCAGGAGGCATTAGAGATCAAAATGCTGGCCATCAGCAAAATTTAAAAAAAATTAAATGGAGAAATTGGGGTAGCAAAATAAACAAATATTTTTGGATATTAATGATGACCCTTGGATGACCAGTAATGGGAGAAAGGTAGTGAGGAGGGGAGCATTTTATGTTAAATAGCCAAGAGGTGGAGAGGGCGACAGCAGAACTGAAGAATGACAAAACCAGGCAACTGCCAGGTGGAAAGGGCTTTGGGAGGGAACATGACCAAGTAATTAGCAGGTGGAAGGGGAAGTTAAGGGTCAAAATCAATCTGTCAGGGCCAGCAGGGAGGTATTACCACTGCAACGGGCTCTCGTCTGACCAGCACAGGGGGGTCCACAGGCTGCTGGTGGGAAATTACAGCCAAACCTTTGCCTCAACTCTGCAGTGCTTCCAGAACAGCCCAAACTTGCCCTGCACACACACCATCACTGCTTGTGCTGCCCCAGCTCATCTTTGAGGGGAAACAGAGCTTCACTTAGCTCCCAGTAGGTAAACCACAAACAATCAGCTATGACAACCAAGTCTTTGTTTATCCAAACAGGGAGACAGATGTTCCCAAACTAATTCCAGTCTATAAATTGTTTTAATGGAAGCAATGAAACACAATGGCCCCCTCACTTCCCAGCCATCTTGGACCCCAATTTGTTTCTGTTAAATTGTTTTTATCAGGACTTTTCATGGCAAAAGGAGCAACACAATACAAACAGAAAACATGAAGTAGACCAATGGGGGAGGTTTTCCCCCAAAACTGATGAGGGGAATTTTTACACTCTTCTGATTTCAGGAACACAACTACCTCTCTGTCTTTCTGAACTTTGATGTTCAAATCCATCCTCAAGGCCTGGACAAAGCACTGCAGAACTGATTTCCTTGCCCCAATTTTTTGTAAGGTTCATTCAAAGGTCAAAAACCCAAGTATTCAGCTTTTGACCCTAACTAATTTGCTGGGCAGTACCACAGTCAGGAAAACTCTGTAGCAGAAGACAGGACATCAAGAGCTGAGCCAAATTTCCCCAACACACCAACCAGACTGTTGACAAATCCCCATTTACTGCCAGGGAGAGAGCAGTGCTGTAGCAGGTGAAGCCCTCCACCACTGCCCAGTCACCCTTTGGTGCCCCTGCAGAGGCCAATAATTGTGCTGATTTTTGTTACGGGGCAGTGATCTGTAATTTAAGAGCAGACATTCATCATTCAGGAGTCACAGTCCAGCAAGCTGCTCAATGATGACCTGAGGGCACTCCCAGCCATGAAACCAGCCTCAAACAGCAAGTGGGGACATAAACGCTCATGTTTAGGGATGAGAGTTTACATCCTGTCCCTCTCACTACTGCTATTGTTTAATAAATGGGTTCAGACCTCATATGATGTTGTTCAAGAGTCCAACAAGAGCTACATGAGTTCCAGCAATCCAAAGAAAAAGGATATTCTGTTAACAGTCCACACCAGTGATCCACTCGCATTCATCATAAATGCCAAAAAAATCAAGTGTCCAAAATTCTGAAGACCAAATATGCTGCTCATTAATGAACATAGGTTCATTAATCACCTGTTCACCGGCTTCCTTAAAAGCCTGCTCACAAAAACTGTTATTTCAACAGCAACTGAAATATCTGCTCTCTCCAGGAGGAAAAAAAAAAAAAAAAAAACAGGGAGGGGGAGAATGAAATCTTTTCCCCAAGACCCTCTAAATCCATTTTTCAGGCAGGACTCACCAAGAACGCAGAGATTTTTCAAGGTGAAGGGCTTGAAATCTATAAAATTTGGAGAACATTTCTTGGCCAGCACACCACACAAGGGACATTTGTGAGTAGATGATCAGGCATCTTTATGACTGTCTAGTTACCATGCCCATCTAATTACCTTTTAGAAAAATTCCATCCATCATCCCCCACCTACCTTCTGTGAGAACAACACAAGAGCCCAGTCCCTCTTGCCAGTCAGAGCAGAGTGCCAGGAACAGCAGCAATAATGACATTATCCCCTCCTGTCCTCCCAGGAACTCAGCACAGAAATGCAGCTGCTGGGATTCTTCTGCACACTCCTGCCAGCTCTCTTGCCAGGATCTAGCTGTAACACACGCTGGAACCAGTAAGGTGAAAAACAAACAAACAGACAAACAAACAAACAAACCCACAACAAAAATTCCCATTGACCAGATGGGGCAGCTAATTGAGAAAAAGTCATTCCTCTCATACAGCTGCATGAAACTTGCAGCATCATGCAATAAACAGCTAAAATATAAAATAGGACACCAGAACTCTTAGGATTTTGTTCCTGTCGCTGATCTTTGATTCACTTCCCTCATCTGTGCCTTGGTATCCCTTGTCTAAATGAGGGTGACAACACTTTCCCATGTCGTGGTGGTTTTGTGAGGTTTAACCCTTATTAACATTTGCAAAGCAGATTGGGACCGTTGAATAGAAGCGCTGAAAGGAATTTTCAAAGCTTTATTACTTGAGAGGAAAAATATTGGGGGGAAAAAAATATCCCTGTTAGGAGCAGAAAACTCTGTCCCCCTTCTCAGAGTGGCAGGGTTCCAGTCTGTGGGACCAGTTTAACCCAGCCCTGTAAGGCTGCTCCCTGACTCCAAACAACCCTGCTCTGCAGCCACCTCTTTTCATCCCCATTACAAAAGGTGAGCAATATTTATTGGTTCAAGCAGGGCCAAGGGCTGACATTAAGCAAATTTCAAGGGTTATTTGAAGTTAATTGAGTTTAATCATGTAATGATTTTATAATTAGTCATAGTTCCCAGTCTTGTACTGAAAAAGTCACACTTAAGAATTATTTAAAGGAAAATTAAAGCCAATTTAGAGCAAGCAGGAGGAAGCTGCATCAGTGATTGGTGGGGCTGGGTGAGGGATCAGAAAGTGCTGGCTAAATGCACTTACTGCTTTTGTGCCCTGAGCCTCTGCCTGCCAGTGCTGGGATTGTCCCAGCAAGGACAGCAGCAAGTTCCTAATGCTGGCCATGCAGACTCAATGGCATTTCTCACTGGCAAAGTGTTGGGTGGATCCTGCCCCAGGGCAAAGGAAACTTCCATTTTTCCACCCCATTGCATCCAGGTCCACCAAGGTAATTCAAAAGCAGAGACCAGGAAATTGTGTTTATAGACCCTTCAGAGAGGACATGCCAGTGACAAACTATATTCCTCAGGGGAAGGAAAGTCTTATCACCCTGCACAGAAACATAATTATTATTAAAATTATCCTTCTCATCACCCACTGATAATTCTTCCACAACTGTCTTGCTTATTTTTACCAAATTACAGAACTGATGTGTTCCCAGCCACTTGGCAACGATGAGCCACAAGGAAGATTAGCTGGGACAATTTTTTTTCTTTCAAATACTCAAATTGTGTGGAAAATTCAGCCAAGAAGAAAAAAACAGATGAACAAAAATTCAGAGCAAAAGTAAACTAGAACACTCTCTAACTGCAATGTATTAAAAATTAAATTGATTTCTCACTTCATAAATAAGATTTTCAAGTGACACCTTCCTAACTTTGTTAACATATTATAAATATATGTATATATATTCCAGTTTCAAGTAACTGGTTCTGGTTTTACTGAGGGAGAAAGGATCTGAGACAGACAATTTGGTGCTAATTTTTTCAGAGCAAATAATGGAATCACAGAATGGTTTGGATTGGAAGGACCCTTAAAGATAACCGAGTTCCAGCCCTCTGCCATGGGCAGGGATGCCACTCACTACACCAGGTTGCTCATTTGAACACTTCCAGGGATGGAACACCCAAATCCACCTCCCAGGACAATTTCCAAAAGCCAATGCCATAATTCCAAAAGGCAGTGTTTGAAATGGTCCTTACAAAGGCTCCTTTTCATTTTAAACACAATTTTATCCAGTGTATTCTTACCCTCTCCCTACAGCCATAAATAATACCAGTGTATTACTTAATGATATGACTTATTTATTATTTAAATGATTTATGTAGAGCCTATAACCTTAACAACTATAATGATAACGATTCAAAAACCAGAAGCAACATGAAAAGGAGATGCTTAAATAATTAAAAGCCTCCCTCCTTTCCTGAAACAGAGCTGAGGAGCAGTGTGGTTTTCTTTCTTTAGGCTTCTGGCTCTCGCGCACGTGAAAGAGCAGAGTGCCATTGGCTAAATAGCAAAGGAAAAGCAATAAATCAGGATACCCAGTGCTGCTGTAGTTCTGTCCATTCCCTCTCATCCACACACCTCAGAGGAGGGTAGGTGCTTCAGGACCCCTTTTCCAGAGGGTGAGGCTGAGGCCAAGGAGGTGACACAGATGGTCCATGGTCACCCAGAAGTTCATGTGCAAAGCTGGCCATAAATCTCCTCCTCCATCTGCTAGAACAGATCTCACCCACCGAGCCACATTGCTTTCACGTTCCCTCTTCTTAATTTTTTTTCCCTCTCATGATCCTCTGCCTTTTCCGCATTTACCACTTTTCTTCTCTCTCCTCCAGTGCCTCTGCTCTCCACCCCAGGCATTCCCCCTCGCCTGGTAGCCTTTCCCTCCAGGTTTACCCCATCCTGGCTTTCACTTTTTACCCATTTTTTTTCCAAATGGGTTTTATCCTCTGCAAGTAGGCAAATACTTGGCAACTCACAGCCCAAGTGGGTAATTGAGCACAGTTGTAAGTGGATTATCATGGAAATTACTGATTATGCCCAATGCAGAAAGCTCAAGGCAGCAACAGGGTGCTTTGCAATTTAAACATTGTAAAGAGAGGGAAAATATTTTCAGGTTTCATTTTAAAACTTTCTAACTGCAAAAATGGAAGCTGATTCCCCAATGGCAAGGCATAAATACACATTGTAAACTCACATCACCAAATGTTTGCCTAGTTCTATTAAGGGGAACAGATGAATTATCAGAATCAGACTTAACAGAGCAGCTGGAGCAATAAAAAATAAAATAAAATTTTAAAATATATTCTGGGCTACTCTTCAAACAAGCCAAAAACACAGAAGTTCCTTGACATCAATCTTTGGGTGCAATGAAAACATTACCAAAGTAGACAGACAAGCACCTCCAAAAGAAAACCCCAAATACTTAATGAGATCTCAAAATTTACACCCACGTTGTGGGGAATTCACTAAAATAGCATTGGGAACTCATAGTCTTAACTAGAAATTCCTAAAGCCAAACCAAGCATCTCTCTGGTCCGGGGATCTTCTCTCTCTATTTGACACTAAGCTAACTCTTTAGCAAAGGGGATTTTTTAAAATTTAATTACGAGTAGAGAACAATAAATACTTATGGGTGTTTAAAAATATTTTAATGTGTGTGTGTGTGTGTGTGTGTGTGAGAGTGGGGTTTTTTTTAAAGGAAAAAAAGACCAATTCAATATCCAGCTCTGTCATGGACATTCTGTGTGACCTTGGCAAAATCATTCAGGTCTGCACATCCACATTAGGCAGCTAATCCACCTAGACAATGCAGAGAGACAGAGGCAGGCACCAAAAGAGTGGGGATGCAGACCACCTAAATAATACATAAACATATTTTTTTTCTTCTACTCCTCATCTGCTCTATTGAGCATTGCTTGTTCAATGCTGCATTATCTTTATGGCAGAGACTTCTCTCCCACCCCCAACAGGATCCCCATTTCATAAACCATCCTGGAAAATTGCATTAATACAAATAAAAGTAAGACTCTGAATTCCAAATTGTTGTATTTATCTCATCAGAGCTGCTTACATTTAAAAGATGTAACTGTCACAGTGAACAGCTCACAAGCAATCTGCAAACAAAAAAGGCAAATAAATGTTTTGTTAAAAGTTATTTGAGGAATGATTCTAAAAACCACAATCAACACAAGAAAACCGCAGTCTGCTCAGTGACCCATTGAGAACATACAGAGATATGAAGTTTGAATGAAAAAAAAATTCACAACTTAATCTGCCAAGCTACCCTCTTTATTCTCAGAAATAGCAAATAAAGGCAAGCATTTGTGAATAAGGACTATTCATGGCTGGAAGCAGGTACATTAGATATGGTGGACTGGGGAAGCAGGCTCAGGCTGCTGGAGACAGACAGTCGCAACAATTTCCAGTGTCAAAGAAAAATCTGGCACCTTGTTAAATATTAATAAGCTGTCGGGGTCAAAATGTTTAGGTCCTCCCGACTCAATCACTTTCATTTCTACTTCTCAGAAGCCATTCAATTGGAAATACCCTTTCCTGTCTTGCCCCTCCTCATCCTGCCTTCTCACCAAGAACCATGCAGAACCAGATGAAAACGGACAGCAAATGAGTTGGCAGCCAAATGAGGTTTTTGTCTGCCCTGCCTTTGCGGCTATGAATTCTGTTATTGTTAGTGAGGCACAGAAAACTTAAATACAAGAAAAAGAACAATGTGAAGAGTTGGTTTAGCAAACCTCTGCTGCATTTTCTGCAGGTTAGTGTTATTGATTACTGACACCTAAGGGTCTGACACATAATCAATAGACCCCATGACCCACATATGTGACATGGCCTGTGGGGGCTTTAGAAACAAGAATGAACATGGCAGCTCCATCCAAAGCTTTTCATATAATATTTATTTATTTATTTATTTGCTGGCAAAGCTGTTTCCACTCAAATTACTGTCATGGTGAAAACTAGTGTCAGAGGGGTTTGTTCATATTTTTCTCTGAAACCCTAAGACTTGGAGAAAAAAAAAACCTGCCAGTGAAACAAAAATCTAACTCCACACCAACAATCTTAAGAGCTTAACTTCCCCTTCCCTCGTGAATTTAGTTCCTCGTAGTGAGAACTAAGTCATCTGAAGGAGAAATAACTGCTAGAATAAGAGAAAGAGGAAGAAGGTGTCTCACCAGCTTACCTTTATCTCTCTGCAAGGTGCCAGGGGTGCACAGAGCAGTGTGGAAAGCACCAGTTTGCCTTCAGAAAACTGGGCTGGAGGGGCTCCTTCCTGGTGTGCAGTCCTCAAAAGCAGGTGGTGAGAAAAGCTTTTGTACTGCAGTTTGCAGACCAGAGTCTTCTCCAAGCGTAACTCCTTGTTTCAGTGTGTCTTCTCCCAGCACAAAATGGTCACTCAGGATCACTGCTGGGACTCAAGGAGCCAGATGTGCTCATTTCCTTGACTGCAGCCTTGGTTTTAGCTGGGATTTTACACTCCCAGAGCTTTCCTTCCTCTCACAGTTTGCTTTGCTGTTTCTGAATGTGTGTAGTCTCCACTAAGCATTGTTCCCTTTTAGTTTGAGGAGTCTAGGTGCTGAATTCCTACACATATATTATTCAAATGAAGGCAACCCTCTGAAACTCTCCACCTGAATTTGCAGGTATCACTAAAGATTTTCCTCCAATTTCTCCAGAGTATACTATCAATTGCCAATTGCCTCTGTCAATTTTCTATTTTCTTTGGCTTTTTGCCCTTAAATTGATAATGCAGTATTTTAAGACCAATCCATACACACAGGCTACATGCAGGCTGCTTATGAAGACACCTGGAATAAATGCAGGCATGAGCTCAATGAACAGCTGAGATGACTCTGTAGAGAGTTAGGAGATTGTGGCTGGAAGAAGGGGAACTAGGAAAAGTTAAGTATGATCAAGTGTTCTGAATCGGGCTCTGGGTGTGCATTTTCACCCACAAAAACTGATATACTCACATAGCAGGGCTGACAGTGAGGCCGAGGAGCAGCAGGAGTGAGTCCTGGCCTAGCCTGATGTTACTGGAGTGCTCTGCTGCACAAGGGCGACTCCTCACTGTTTTGGAGACTTCAGTATCCCACAGAATGGCTGAGACTTCCATCAGCCATGCCTTCTTACAGCTTGCTCTCAAGCCAGGCCCCAGCACTCACTTGGTGGAGCTGTTTGAGGCCACAGAAGGCATCCTGCTGCTCTCTTCCCTGTAGCCTTTTTGCCCTGCTTCTGTCACATTGACACTTTCTTGGCAAATCTTCAAGGAAAAATACATTTCTGACCCAAAGCTATGTGGACTTTCAATGCTTATTCCACATCACAAAGAACCAAACTGCTGGAACCAAGGAGTTCCCACCAACAGCAAACAACCAGGACTGACATTAAGACCTCACAACAATCCTTTCTTACATTAATGTCCTACAATAGCATCCAGTCTTGAAGTATCAGTCAGCAAAATTCAATTGAGAGGCTGTTGACAAGTTCCTCCACAGTCCTGTTCTCTGTGCCAGCTTCTGTGCAACGCTGGAAAGGTTTCAGTTCCAATAAACTCTTTGTCAACATGAGCAGAGTTTTTTAGTAGGCCAGTGAAGCATAAATTTTGTAATGCATGCAGGGTACAACACTGTTGTTGAGGGGCAAATGCAGATTAAGACAGAGGTAGAAATTAAGAGAGTGGGGAACACACAACCCACACTCTAAGTGGCCATAGAGCCACTTGCTATTGCAACTGGTCACTGCTGAGCTTGGCAATTCAAACCTTTCCACTCCAACCATTTCCTGTCCTTCTTTAATAAAAACATCAATTCCTGACGCTGGGCAGCTTCACCTCAGTGTTGTGCTTCACATCAAATACTGAATTCAGCTGGCTGAATTTAAGGGAGGGTGGCACAGAGCATCCCTGGTCTGTAAAGGTTTCTGAATCCTTCAGGATGGAACATACTACACATTTTAAACATAAACACACACACACTACACAAGTCAACTACTGACATTTTTCTCTAGTTTTCAATCTCTTGCAAGACACTGTTATTTTATAGAGAGCTGAAAAATACCCCCAAGTTGCAGACAAATAATAATACCCATTCAGCTCCACACTAGAAACCCTACGAAGATTTTCTCTTTCCAACAGACCTAGCAATATCCTGCAGGAGAGATGACCTGCTGCTATCATTTTAGAGGTGCAATCTCTTCTTTTTTTTTTTTCCATCCTTCCTGCTGCAGAAAATTCTTCATCAGCTCCTGATAAACACTATTTCTGTTCTAGCCTGTTGTGCTGCATGGGGAAAAGCAGTGCTGGGTGCAGGAAGTTCCTGGTATTTATTTTACGCCTCCAGGAGTTTTCCAGCAGCCAGCAATAATATAAAAGATCACCATGGGCTGTGATATGACCAATTACAGCAGACAGCAGTTATTTATAGAAAAGGCAGCAGCACTGAGGCTTTAACACCAGCCAGCACACCCCTCTGCTTCCCATCACTCGGAGTGAGCACCAGCATCCTGCAACACCCTGCGTGGTGGGGAGGGTAAGGCAGTTACCTTGGAACCTGCCAGGACTGTGGAGACACATGGCATATGCCCACAGGACAGGGAAGGAGTAGCACTTTACACACACCATAGCTTGGAGCTGCCACAGCAAATTTCATTTTCATAAATCCCTGACCCCAGATGTCACCCGCGTTCTGAAATCCTTGTCTGCCCACTGAGCAGCACAGCACATTAGGGCACAGCACAGCCAGTATAAGACCCTGGGACACACACCTTCCCCCATCCTGGCTCTTTGCTAAGTGGCTCTTCTCTTCCTCTCCAGGACCTGCTGCAAGGTCTGGCCAAATATTCCCGCTGAAAGGAAAATAATATGTGAGCTATGAACCTCTCTGACCTTCCCCAGTTATGATATAAACTAAAAGAGTTGATTCAGCTTTCAGTCCCTTGATGCAAAGGTAAAAAATTCACTGGAAAGGTGGGAAAGTCACCAAAATGGAGGATGAATAAAAAAAAAATATTAATAGGTTAAAAATTTACCAAAACCCTAGACAAATGACAGTATCCAGGTGGGAGATGTTCCTTCCAGGGGTCAGATACTGCCTCATTGAAACCCTGCCACAGGACAGACAATGCTGATGGTCCCTAACATGCAAATGCCCATTCTCAGAGCTGACAATCAGGATCAGGACTGGTTGGGTCCTGCAGTTTGCAGCTCAGGCACTTGACTCCAGTTACTAAAGAAATTTGGGTTCAAAATGGGGTTTTGAATAATTTCCCTTCTGGAATACCTAATGCAGTCTGTAAGTGCAAACGTGCTCTTGGAAGCTGAGGGGAAAAGTTCATGGCCCCTTTCTGAGGTGAGCATTTCTTGCAGAGCAGCTGCAGAATGAAATGCAATATTGCCATCTACTGCCCTGCCATGCAGCCAGCCCCTCTCTGGCTGACACAGCCAGCTGGAGATGAGATCAATGTTTCAGGACAAGGAATCTTTTAATCATAATGAAAATGTGATCTTGACTGATCCGAGGTCACATTACATTAATACAGTCTTCAAAGCTTTTTTAATAATACAATTAATGATTTCTGCCATACCATTAAGAGAATTAAAGACCAAAAAGCTTAAGGGGTATTGACCTATTCAGTTTCAGTTTTTAAAATAACCTCAAAGCAACACAGACTTTTTCCTTTTTTCACTCCCTCCTTTTAACTCCCACATCCATAATTCTTGGATGCATTTTTCTATTTGTGTTCATGGATATCACACTTTTAGTAAAGATTTGGATAAGCCAATAGAGGGGATCTCCATTCTGATGAGTTAACCCCTTTTATCTTGTGATCCAACAGGTCAGCCTGGGACCGCTTGCACTGCAGTAAGAAGAAAAACAACAACATTAATTAGGAAGGTCAAAAACTACAGTTTGATGCAGAAAGAGACTTACTTACACAAAGGCACTGTAATTCCTCATCCCCTTTTCTCCAAGCCAACATTCTCATTCTCTTCCTTAACCTACCATCTCACTGAAGTTCTCACCCGTGCCTCTGCAAATGACTTGAAAGCTTTAAAGGAATTTAATAAATGCAATTAAAATACACCCTGGCTATTTTCCCTCCCAGACAGTTCACTCCTCAGCACCAGAAGCCACAGATTCAACTGGTATTTCTCAACAAGTGGTGCTATTAGATGGCCACTGAGGGTAGCCTGAGCATCCCTGGGTTCAAACTGCTCCCTTGGCAGCAGTGCAAGGTGTGGGATGCTGGCTCCCAGGAATATCCACTGCCAGGACATGGTGAGGCTCAAACCACCCAGAGGCTGTGATCAAGCAGCCAGGACTGACGTGTCCTGGTGAGGCAGCTGAACAAGCAAGGTCAGCATCAGTCACAGCAACACTGTGACTTTCACCCTGGATGAGTTCCAGCATTCGGGAAAACACTTTAGCCAAACTGGCACTATGTCGTGTGTCCCTGTACCAACAGGGCTCTCTTCTGTGCTTCCTTGTTTTCTTTCTTTTTTTCAGGCTTTATATGTAAAAGCTGTCAGTCCTTGCTTATGTTTTAGGACAAGTGAATCCCGGGTAAGTCATTTTCAATCGACTGCAGATGATTCTGTGAGGGAAAGCAGCCTGCTCTAAGGATCTGTGTAACTCCTGAGCAGGATACAGGAGGGGAGAGCAGAAAAAACTGCAGACAAAACCAGGGGGCTGTGAAAAATCTGTAACAACAGTGAAGAACACAGCCCAGCCCATGCCACCACCATATGAGCTCTTTGTCCTGGGCAGGGGTTCAACCTTGGGATTTGGCAGAGAGGATTCTTTCTGATCAGTTACATCAATCCACTGCCATAAGTACAGGAAATAATCCAGTATCAAAGCTGCCAGGCTTGTATTTCCCTGCATTTCCAGTCCTGAGCAATAGGATTCTGTCTGCCTCCTAGATTTCTAATACCAATGACCTTTTCCCTTGACTAGGACAGGCAATATTGGTTGTCCTGACCCTGCTATGTTGAGAGGTGAACTATCCACATATGTGTTACCTCCCCTTCAGATCCCATTGCTGGAATCATCTCTGCCACTGTAATTACACTGCATCAAAGAGACTGACTGGTCTGAGAGTAAGTCACTGCAAGGCTGCAAGCAGGCAAAAATACAGAGGCAAAAATCAAGCACTTCTATCGCTGGGAACTGATGCCAGCTCTGTCTTTGGTAGAAACCTGCCTTCCCCTTCCTCTGTAGGCCCACAGCATCACTCCGTGAGCTTAGGCCTGTAAGTCAAAAGCCAGGCAAGGACAGAGCACAGCATGGAATATCCATCTGTGGAAGCAAAGGCTCTCTGAAGCTCTCAGTCTCAGTTACCTCAATGACTAGAAAGACATAAGGTCCCTCCCTCCCATGCCCAGCATGGCAGAGCAACGTGCTTTGCAATCTATTTGACAACTCATGAGGATATTACCTATCCAAGTGCTCGTGTCTTTGATGCCTTAACTGTTCAGGCAGGACATGCTAAATATCATCTTGCAGAAACTTCTGATGTCTACAGGGAGCAAGACCCCTTCTTGACCTTTTCTCTTGCTATTTTGCTGGTTTTGTTCTGTGCTTCTCAGAGCTGCTCCTCCATCCCAGATGCACAAAAGGGGTCAAGCTAGCAGAGGTGGCTTGTGCCAAAGGCTTTGGCTTCTGCCAAGAGACACTTTAAAAGGAAGATATTTGTGCTTGTGACATAGAGCAAAGAGGGACAATGCGTCTTTCACTCCAATTGATTTACCCATCAACCTTCTACGCAAACAAGGATAAAAGCAGCATTTCAGTCTGTATTACAGCAGATGGGCTCTGCATGCAGCACAAGAGAAATAGCTTTAAAAAAGATTGAACCAGCCCCAAGATCTGGAGAGGGCGGGGGAATCAGAAGGCTCTTTTATATCATGAGGCTTGAAGACAGCATTTACCAAAAGGCATCTTGGTTAAGATACTCATCAAATCCTTGGATGAGAGGGGACGTGCCAAGCAAGGAGAAACTCAGAAAATTATTCAGTTCAACTAATCCTTTTAGGAAGGGTTTCTGTGTTCTTCCTCCCCACTCCTTGCAGAAAGCTGGGACAGGATTACTGGTTCCAGGTAGGAGGATTGAAGGTATGCTGCACATCTGTATCTTTTAAAAGCAGCATGAAATTAAAGCCATTAAGCCAAGGGCACTGTGCTGACCAGAGGGCACACACAGCTCTGAAGTGTTTCTCCTCTCATGGTCACTGACCTTTAACATACCACAGCCCAGAGAGGCTGAGCTATTAATTTACAAATCCAGTGTTGGTGAATGAACGCCGACATCCCCAAATGCTCTCATCATGGTGAATGCAACCTCTGATCTCCTCCCTGAGAATGCAAAAAAACAAAAAAGAAAAAGTTCAACTTCATCTAAGTGTCAGGTGGCTGGGAGAAAAGAATTCTTCCAGATGGAGTTTATTGATCTTCCAAAAATGGAGCCTTCAGTTTAAATTAAAACCAAAAAGACTTCTTAAAAAAAAACACAAAAAAAAAAAAAAAAAAAAAATCAACAACCTTCAAAAGAGATAAAGTCAATAAAGCCTAATGCAAATAGAGGAAATTAAACTGTGACTTTACCATCAAGCTGGACTGAAAGAGGAAACAAATAGCAAAGCAGGCTAATTACAAACTCCTAATTTGGTTTCCCCTGTACTTCAATTTTATTGCATGCTCATCTGTAACAAGAAATATATAAAGGACATAGGCAGTAACAAACAATGAACTACAGAGGGATGCATTCTTTTTTTATGTAGTTCAGCAACAAAGTTGACAAAGCAGAAATTTAATTTGGACATGTTACTTTCCCTTTTTTCTGCAATATCCTTAATATGCAAATGTTAAGAAGTATCCAGGTAGATGAAGTTTACATTGTTCCCTCCCTTCACCCATAGGAAAGGGAACTAAAATGTGAATCTGAACATTTATGATTCTTTTCTACTTTGGCACCCACTTGTTTGGCAGACTTCTGGATGGCTCACTTCTCAGAATCAAGTCACACAAGTCAAAGCAGTTATTGAGCGCTCATTTCTATTCCCAAACATCTAAAAATTTTGCACAAATGAGCCAGAATCTTCTGCTAGGAAACAATGAGATACAACACAGAAAATCACAACCAGGGTTCCTGATGAGATAAGCATATAAAGGGGCAAAACCTGCGTGCAATTTCCATTTTGTGCTACTCTGACCTCACCTTGACTTCACAAATATTTGAAAAAAATCATCCTGGAGCCCACTGAAGACAAATGAGTCTAATGCCAAACACCAGACAAGCTTTACCACACCCCCATCCTCCTCTCCGAGTAAGCCAAGCCAGCCCGGGATGCATTTAAAGCCCGGGCAGGGTCTCCAGCCCCGAGAGATGACACCGAAGTTCCGCTGTGTAATGGTGCCATCTCGTGGTACTGAGACAGGGGACACTGAAAGGCTGCATTTTCAGTGCACATACCACAAACCAGACATCAAAACACACTGGTTAAGTTTTACCAGTTATGACCTTACCAAGGGCTTGGCCATCCAAAGGAGAATTCAGTGATGATTTACAACCACAGGTCACGGCAGCCCCGCATTGCTCAGCGTGACCGGGACCAGGACAGGGGCTCTGTTGATGTTTCTGCTTCTAAAAGGAATTTGAAAAATTGGAAATCTATCTGAAAGGACAAAAGAATGCTGCAAGGTCAGCAAAAGCTGCCTCACAGAGGCAGATCCAAAATCCAGGGCTGTTCACTGATGTCATGACAGACCACAAGGTCTCCATCCCCACACTTGAAAGCATCTTGACAGTACCAGAGCCACAGCTCAGAGTTAAACAGAAAACCAAAATCTATCACAGGAGGCTGAAACAAAATTAATTCAAACTAAAGAAACTGGATGCACTTGTAAAGACAAAACTTTAGAACAACTTGCCAACAAACGTTGGGCAGTGGGAAATCTGCCACATCTGAAAATCAAAACTGCCAAATCAAAACAATATCTCCAAAAAAATGGATTGTTTCAACCAAAACCAATGATTTTTGACAGAGAAACCATGCACGAAATTGTCTGGCTTACATTATGTGAAATATGACAGATTAACCTAATGAAATTTCTAGCCTTAAAATCCATATGTTTACTTGTCTTGAGAGCAAATCAAATCCTTTTTTCAGTTGGCACACACCCACCAGATGACTGCTAACATCAATTTTGATGTTTAACATCTTATTTGCAGGCCAGACTTCAGTGTCTCTGCTTGTAAGAACCACAGACACAAACTCCCTCTCTGCAGATCTGCCTCCCCTCTCTCACTCACCTCCTTGTCTCCAGAGCAGAATCAGCACCATGTCTCATCATGACCAAAGTGTAGATTCAGAAAGACAACAAATCTGAGCTTTTGAAAACTTTCCTCCAAAAACTGGAATGCTCTTTCAAGCCCTTGCCAACTTTTTCAGCACACTGAAACAATCCTATCCCTGTGTAAATGCAGATTTGTTTTAAATAAAAGATCTTCCACTGAAAGAAAAGAATGTGCTATTAGGTGTGGTTTTTCTACTCAGTTTTATTGAGACAGCGAAAATACTGGATTTGTTTCTGATTCTGACCCTTTTAGGATTCCTCTGATCTCATCAAGCAGTGCTTCAGACTGCTAAGAATGAGTTGAGGGTCCAAGCTTCTGCATTTATCAGATACCTTAAGGCACTAATATAAAAAAAAAAAAAATCAATATTCAGACTAATTGTTCTGTAAATCAGCATTTCAGAAACAACATGGAACAAGCCTCTGCCCTCCTGGAACCTGTAGCCATGGAATTTAGTACAGTTAAGTAGGAGCTCAGAATTCCTGGCTCTAATTGTCACAAGTTTTGATGAGAAGGATGATCTCTGTGTGATTAGAGAGAACCAAGCACCTGCCACTACAACCTCAGCAAATGCACCTTCACTTACCTCAGCTGTCAGTTTGAGAATTCTTGATACTTGGAACACAAAGAGATACTTAGAAAACAAAAACCTAATAAAATCAAGGAAGGAGGTTCATACACAGAGGAAAGAAGCAACTTTTCTGTGAGAACAGCCAGAAGTGGTTGCTAATGTAGCTGTGGATCACTGGCCAATAGGTGAAACAGAAATTCATATGGGGAATTTTGAAAAATTGATGGTTTTACCCTCTAAATAAAAGTGTCTCCAAATATAGAATGGATTTAATCTAATTAGTCATCTGCCCATTCCAAACAGTACCTTATATTTCTCCTTTATCCTCATATAAATTCATTTAGTTTCTGGGGCCTTCTTAAATAAAATTTTATTGGAAGACTTAATTCAGATTAAAATTCCTAATGTTCCTCACTTGCTGGAACAACCCCAGTTTTCCTCACTCTGCCACCATAATATAATGAGCAAACTGGACATGAGTTCAGTTTGCCAGGGCACTGCAAGCCCAGATCAGCTTTCATGAGCAGAGATATAATAATTTTTTATGACATTTCAAAGCAACTGGTATTGCAACTCTTCACAATTTTTTTTAAGCATGTATTTGACCATACCTTTAACAAGAATATAGGGTGTTCCACAGGAGGACATGGAGTTTCTAGAAGTCTTCACAGCACAGTTGTGGTGACTTTTTAACAACCTTAAGATCAAGTGACTTTAAAGTTAGTCCTAAATGCACTTTCTCTGCAACAAGAGAACCATAGCAACATGATTAAGGCTGGCACACGATCCAGTGTTTTAATTCTCTTGGCAAAAACTTGTAAGTTCCAATTATAGCATTTCTTTTTCTTTTTTTTTTTTTTTTCAAGACATGCTTAGGAAGGTCTGATTTCACTGTGTCTCAGGCATATGGTTTACAGAGCAGCTCAACAGGGAAGGAGTTACTTGGATACATGAATAAATGCTACATTAAATCACAACCTTAAACAAAAACAGGGTGATGGGGCTATGTGTAAGCAATTATGCTGTACAGGGAAAAAATATACATCTCTGCAGTGTACCTACAATGCCTGCCCACAGATCTGTCTCCCTGGAAATGCTGGATTAGTTTCTGGAAAGAAGCAACTACCTCTCCTTGTTCCAAGGCAGCCACTTAAGAATTACAGGTTGCTGGATCTGTTCAGGATTATCAGGACCCTCCTGCTGTTAATCTCTTTGCAAAGCCTTCTCTGCCACTGGAATAAAGATCTGATCCTTACGAGTTTCACCTGAAATTCATTAACACAACACTCAGGCTTTTGAAATACCCCATTAGAAAAAAAAATATTCTAACACAGAACCAGCCTGTGGTAAAAGAGCAAAATTTCTTTACCAAGCCACAGCATGGTAATCTAGTGAAGTATATTTCCAAGTTAATTGATTGCAAAACATAAGGAAAGAGCCTACAGGAAATGAAACATGCAATATAGAATCTACATGCAGTTCTACATCCTGAGCTTGCACACAGAATTATCACAGTGCCTGAACTGAAAGGCAGTTTAATGCCTGTAGCTTGTTCACTCTTCTTCTCTGCACCAAACTTTTTCTGCATGAATGGCCTTTGTGCGCCATCCTGTCCACCACAGGGTTTAAGGCAGATTTTTCTGCTAGAAAAGCTCAAATGAAAGCAATTCAAGATCAATTGTTCACTCTGAAAGGAAGGTTACAACTGTCATTCTGATACCAATGTGTGTTGTGGTACCTCCCTTCCATAATGCAGGATGTGGTTTCCATAGAAATATCTTCTTCCATCAGTACCTACAAGCCCTCCAATTATTCCCCTTTGGACACCTCATGCAATCCAATAAAATCTTTTCAAAGCAGGGAAATAACTAGGCTCAGCTACTACTTAATTACTTGGTGAGAAGAAAAAGAAAAGCACACTTAGTAAACAAAAGCTTTATTTAAAACAAAACATAAAATTAAGAACATGTACTGCAAAAAAATATCATCATACCTGGAGAAATTTCTCCACAGTTACAAATTAAGAACAGTCAATTACAACTTTTAAGATTATACTGAATTTTGCTGGTTTCTGAATTTGCAATTATGGTGTAATTTTAAATTGTTTGGTGGCCTTTTCTCCATCTAAGTCCCCAGGACCTTCTCTTTTCCTGAGTCCTTTACGTTGCTGAGCATCACCTGCACTTTGTTCCAAGTTCTCCTCTTCAGGGTCTTGTGAGTTGAGAGTCCCTGCTGCTGTTTTGTCATCTTCTTTCTCCATGGCATCTCCTGCCACTTGCCCAACTCCAGGAAAGCAGTCAACACCCTGAAATTAGAGCCAAGACAGAATGATCAGCAAATTATACACAAACAAAATAAACAGTGACTTGATCCTGACATCAAACATTTTCTGTTGGCCATGGCTGCCATAAATGTGCAAGGCACGAAACTCAGCTGCATTTTTTGTGTAGATCAGCTTTATTCCTGCTGCTCTGCCTGCCTTCCCAAAGTGTCAGCATAAGGAAAACTGGGAGCACAGGGAGTCTTGATCTGGTTGGGTGGGTTCTGGAGCCGTGGCCACAGCACACAACAAGAGCGTGCACCACAGGGGCTGGAGCCATCACAGCTCCCCTGGGACACCCAGGGCTGAGGGAAACAAAGTGATTTAATTGTGTGGCAACCAAAATGTGCTGGGGAAACAACCCCTGCAGCTCTCTGTTTTGCTTCCACTCATCTCGCCGTTTTCTTTATAACTTGAAAAAGCTTCATTCCTGTGATTTGTTTTCTCAGATACATGGCTTAGGCTTCATCTAAACCTCACTGTCTGTTTAGGCCTAAGTGCTAAAAAAAGCTAAACATGGCCAGATCTGCAGCTCAGCACTGAGATAAAATAATTAGGACAATAAAGAGTTAGGCCTATTCATTCTGAAGCCACACTCAAGCTCCTGCACAGAAAAGATCACAAGTGGAGTTCAGAAAGTCCTTCCATATGCAAACACAGAATTCACAGACTCACTAGGCTGGAAGAGACCTTCAAGATCAAGTCCAACCCAGCCCCCACACCTCAACTAAACCATGGCACTGAGTGCTGTGGAGACCCTGGAGTAGCTTCTCCTAGGTTACACCCCATTGGCTCCTTCCCCTGTTCCTATGCCTGAACATAGGTGCTCCTGAGGCTCTCCCTCCCTTTTCCCTGATTGGGCCTCACCTTGATACTCCCTGGAGACCAAGGTCAGCCAGGAGGCCTGTGGGGGGGAGAGCGGGACCTTGGGGGGGAGTGTGTGTCGGAGAGGAGAACATCTCACCACGCAGCTGAATTAAACATCTATGGATACTATGCAAAAGCCTTTTTTGGCTTCTTTACCCTGGACTTTACTAGCAGCAATTCAAGCTGCAACAGAGTAACACATCCAGCCTTTTTTTAAACATATCCACGTATGGCGACTCCACCACCTCCCCATGCAGGCCATTCCAGAACTTTATCACTCTTTCTGTTAAAAACTTTTTCCAAATATCCAACCTTTATTCCCCTTGGTGGAGCTCGAACCTGTGTCCTCTGGTCCTGTCAGTTGATGTTTGGAGAAAGAGACCAACCCCACCTGACCACAGCCACCTTTCAGGAAGTTGTAGAGAGTGATAAGGTCACCCCTGAGTCTCCTTTTCTCCAGGCTGAACTACCCCAGCTCCCTCAGTTGTTCCTCACAGGGTTTGTGTTCCCAGCCCCTCTCCAGCCTTGTTGCCCCCCTCTGGACGTGGTTGAGTGTCTCAAAGTCCTTCCCAAACTGAGGGGCCCAGAACTGGACACAGCACTCAAGGTGTGCCCTCACCAGTGTCAAGCACAGGGGCAGAATGACCTCCCTGCTCCTGCTGGCCACACCATTCCTGGTACAGGCCAGGAGCCATTGGCCTTCTTGGCCGCCAGGGCACTCTGCTGGCTCGTATTCAGTCAGCTGTTGACCAGTACCCCCAGGTCCCTTTCTGCTTGGGCACTGCCCATCCACACCATCCCCAGCCTATAGCATTGCAGGGTTATTGGGGCCAAAATGCAGGACTCAAGCCTTGGTATAGCTTGGCCACCGCAGTTCTGGGGTTTTTTTTTGGGGGGGGGGGCGGGGGTTAGTTTTTTTTTTTTTTGTGGTTTTTAGTAAACAAAACAAAACAAAAACCAAAAAACCAAAAAACAAAAGCCTCTCTAAATACATTTACTTATCACTAATGAAAATACTATACCATGGCCCAGGAAAGGGGTGGGAAAAAACAAGGTATTAAGTCTGGCTTTCATCAATGTCCTTGTCAGGATCCATGCCTGCCACTTTGCTCTCCAGCTGCTGCTTCTTCCAGAGCTTTGCCATAGCCAGGAGTTTGAGGTTGGGCTGATTGGCAGCATCTTCTGGGAAAATATAATCATAGTACTCCTCCCATCCAGCATCAGACCCATCTTCAGCCTGCAGCTTTCTCCTCTTCTTTATTCTCTCAGGCATCAGTTTGTCTATCCTCTCCTTAGTGGCAGGGGTGCCATGCTCCTCCTCAAAGCTCCTCCAGGACTCGAGTAGCACGACCCTCTCCTCCTTGTCCTTGCAGCTGCGCATGGCCTCGTTGGCCTCCTCGTAGATGCGCCGGCAGCGCTGCAGCCGCTCCTCCTGCCCCACCAACAGCTCAAACTGGGCCAGGCTGATCCACACCTGGCTGTGCTGTGTGCGCTGCAGCAGCCGCCGGTAAAGCCTCCTGGTCCTCTCATACTCCTCTTGCTCCATCTCAAAGTCAATGTAGGATTTCCAAAGCACCTCCGGCATGTCCAGCCGGGGCTGGCCAATAGCCAGCTCGTAGATGGCCCTGGCACGGTCAATGTCCCCAAGGATGGTTTCTAGCTCAGCAAACTTAATCCAGGACGTGCAGTTTTCTGGTGCAAACTCCAGGAATTTTTCATACAACTTTCGGCAACGGTCAAATTCCCGCAGCTGTAACTCCAGCTCAATGTAACCTTTAAACAGCTTGTTTTTTGGACATTTACCTATGGATGTCCCCAAAGCCCTTCTGGCAAGCAGGAGGTTTTTCTGGCGAATTTCAAACTGTGCATACAGCAGCCACATCTTGGCAAGTGTAAACTTCTCGTGGGGCAGGAGCTCAAGGCATGCCTGGTACACCTGTCTGGTTCTCTCTGCATCCTTTGCCTCCAGCTCCTCATAGAGTGCATAGTTAATCCAGAGGTAGATATACCTCTTCCAGTGGCGTTTCTCTTGGATGGGGGGCACGTTGGCAATGGCTCTCTCGTACACCTCCCGCACGGTCTCGGCGTCCATGTCGCTCTCCACCAGCCGCAGGTAGTCGAACCATGTGTCGTAGTTGTGGGGGTTTGCCTTCACCTCCTCCTCATACTGGAATCTCCTCTTGCTGACAATGATGTCCTCAATTCCCCTCCTGTCTCCAAATTTCTTCTCAAAGATGGTGTAATTCTTGAGGAGATCCTGGGCATCCTGCTTTGGAATTCTATCCAAGGCATACTTGTAGATAACCCTCACTCTTTCAAATTCTTTCTGGTTCTCCTCAAACTTGGCAAATGCCACAAACAAATGCTCATCCATGTGCTCCTCCCCAAAGAACTCCACCGCCCTCTCATACACCTTCCTGGCATGGGCTAAGTAGCTGTGCTTCTCCTCAAAGTGGGCATACTTGATCCAGTTCTTTACACTGGGGTGAACAAGGACAAATCTCTCATAAATGCTTCGTGCTCTGTCCACCTCTTTGTATCTGAGCTCGAAGTTGATGTAGGAATGCCAGGCTTGCTCCTCTGGCTGCCACTCCATCCACCGTTCAAACACCTGGCGTGACCCAGCAATGTTCCCCAGCATCTCCTCCATGTACGTGTACTTGTACCAAAACTGGTCCACCCTGGGCAGGGTGGTGATGGCCCGGTCCCAGATGTTCCTGGCGTGGTTGACCTGGCGGTTCTTCATCTCCATCTCAGCATATTTCAGCCAGAAGGTGACACTCCTGTAGTCCACATCCAGGGCACGCTCATAAATGGAACGGGCTCTCTGGATTTCCTTCAGGCTTTCCTCCCATTGTGCATACTTTATCCAGTTACTGATAACAGTCCTGTTCTTTCTTATGTTATCTTCAAAAGCCTTCCTCTTCTGGAGTTTATAATCATTTAGCTCTTCAACATCTGTGATCATCTGCTGCGGAGGTGGTGGGAGAAGCTCAAGTTCCCTCTCCTTTGCCTCTCTCAGAAGCTGCTCTGCTGTGATCTGAACTTCAGCAGGTGCCTTGTTTTTCACCTTTGCCACTTTGGGGATGTGCTGCTTCCCAGGCTCCATAGAGGCCATCTTGCTGCCCTGGCCCATAGCTCTCCTCTTCTCCCAAGATTATTTGCAGCAATTAATTTTAAGTTCTTAACTAGATCCTATAACCTTAACTGCAGCAGTTCTTTAAAGTTTGGAAATAATTTGCTCACAAAAAAAAAATATTACTGCTCAAGCAGACAAAGGCAGAATACAACCTGACACCCTGTGGGTCAGGGTGCTGGGAGCAGTCCAAATAAGGGTGGCTGCAGCTCTCCAGGAGTGACAGGAGTGGTTCTGTTGTAGCACTGATCCTGTAGAAGGGTGGAGTTTCCCTCTGAAGATCCAGTGGTGGCGTAGAAGTGTCCAGTCTTCCTATGGGAATCCAGTGGAAAAAGGCTGCCTGTGGTACTCCAGGGCTCAGATTATATCCAGGTGGGAATGCTTGGCTCCTCCCCCTGGGCAGAGCATCTCCCAATGGGATGGTGTAATCTTATCAGTCATGTGGGGAGGCTAAATGGGCCATTAACAGAAGATATCTCCTGGAGGGAGGATGGGTCATGGAAGAGATAAAGAAAAACTGCCCCACCTGGTTTTAACAGATGTTGATAGAATACACCTGGTTACATCTTGCAGTGCAATCTAAGACGGTTAAATACTACTTTTCTATGTTGTAAGATATATAGTTGTTTTCTTTTAAGAGATAAAACAACTGCAATAAAACAGCTGTGATGAAACAATGACAAACACCTGTTTGTGAATAAAGAAGATACAGTGTGTTCATCCTTGATTTTGTCTAAGATTGTATTGCTTGTTACAATCTCTGCTGTTTTATCTTCCATAGATAAGACAGAAGAGTCAGTGATGATTTTTACATTATTGCTGTTGTTGATTGTAAGGTGTTTTCCTTTGTTTCATTTTACTGTCACAGGTACATTACTGTTTAGAAAGGGAGAAAGGCACCAAGGGAAAACAAGGTCATAAAATGGCATATTAGTTACTGTACCTTATTCATCTGGTCTAATTGTCTGGGTTTAGTAGTTGGAATCTTCTCCATACAAGAGCCCACTTCAGCTTCTGGAGAAGTTGGGAGAATATTTTGCCACAGAAAGAGATTAAAAAGGAAAAATATTATCATATTTGCACAGCTATTTCCATTTAAAAAACCACCAGAAAAAGCCACCTCTCACCCACAATCCCTCTTGTCTTGTTTTTGTTAATTAACCAAATCAGATGGCCCCATGACACTACCACAAAACCCTAAGGTGAACAACTATACTAGAAACAAACTGTCTGTGGATCTAGAAAGTGCTGCTAAATAGATAATCTGTTCTCCTCCTACACCTAGAAAACCCATATCCCTTTCTCCAGAAAATATGGGTACTCTGACCAATTCTGATAAAGAATTATATGCAATCACTTGAAATTTACTTTAATTCTTCTCAGCCTGCTTGGTTCTGCATTAGCTCCACATTTACATGCTTTATGCATATTACTAAACTACTTCCAAACAGCTCTGTTCACTGCCTGGTAGATTTAACAACCACGACCAAACCATGTGAAATGATTTCTGTTCCTCCAATCAGCCCCAGAAGAGAAATGTCATTATGTTCCTGTTGCTGAGACTATTTGATGAAACTAAATCTCCTACATTTTTCAAACAATAAGAATTAATTCAGAATGAATGACTGCAGCTGTGTGTGATAACATGCTAAAAAGCTTGATTTTTATAGATATATATGCAGACAGGAATGTGTGTGTGTACATGCCTATGAATCTGTGCACATCCAAATTGAAGTATCAGCCTCAACAGAGGGCTGCAGTTTATATGAACTGCCACTAGATGCAGCCACACCACCTTGCAAAATTGAATATTCTGACCTCAAGATTACAGAAACCTGTTTTGGAATATGCATGACTGCAGAATTCCTACAAGAACATAAATGGTATTCAATCCTGAGTACTGGTGTGGGGAAAAAAATCCATAATATGAACAAAATATTCAATTTTTCTTCTCAGTAATTTTGTTCCAAAACACAGCATTGAACAGCATTGCAAATGTCAACAGGAATCTAAGAAATCAGAGCAGAATAAGACTTGTCTATTTTCACAGTTGTTGCCATAGATCCTGATTGGAGCTGACAATATTGAATTACATTGTGTTTTGCTTTCTGCATAACAGAGAAAGTAGGAATGAAGACCTTATTCCCAAGAGACATCCCTAAAGATAGAATCATAGCATCATAGAATAGTTTGGATTGGAAGAGACTTTTAAAGGTCATCTAATCCAATCCCCAGCAACAAGCAGGGACATCTTCTACAAGACCACGTTGCTCCAAGCCCCATCCAACCTGACCTTGGACACTTCCAGTGATGGGGCTGTCACAGCTTCTCTGGGCACCCTGTACCAGGGTCTCAACACCCTCATAGCAAAAATTTATTTCCTTATATCTAGCCTAAATCTATCCTCTGCTAGTTTAAAATCATTATCCCATGTCTTGTTGCAACAGGTCCAGCTAAAATCTTTATCCCCACCTTTCTTACTGTCCCTCTTTAGGTAGTGGAAAGCTGCAGTTCCCCAGCCTCATGTGTATTTTTTACTGACAGCAATTCTGGTGGAATGATATTTCCCCATTCTTTGGGTCATTCATCTATTTGTTTTTCTAGAAGATGGCAAAAAGAAGAAAGAAAAAAGAAAGCATCTTCTCCCCCAAGATCTGCTCAGTTTTGATCTGATCGTAGTTCTGTTCAGTTGCCATTAATAAACTTCACTTAGCAAGATTAAAGGTTTAGCTGGTTTAAAGCACAAGGAACACAGATATAATGGCTTCAGAGGAACCCAGCCTAGGGCTAAAGTCTGACTGAACTCTCCTGTGGGTGCTGCAGACAAGATGAAACGTGGTGTCTCAACAGAAGGTTCCCGAGCCAAAACAGAGCAGGATGGATGTGGGAAGGCATGGGAGAAATTTGCTGCACTTCCAGAAAGAGACAATGTGTGCCCTTTTTTTGGAACCCAGTGCTTATCACAGCTTGTGGGCATGCAGCAGAGGGGCCTGCCTGGGTCCTCCAGCCACCTGAACAGATTACATCAACAAGATTCCCATATGAACCATGAAAAGGTTTCCCCATTCTGTCGCTATCTTTTGTGAAGTAGGCAGAAAATGCTCCCAAGCAAAAAGGATTTACCCTGTAGGAGAGTACTTGGAATCTTCCAAAACCCATAATGAAAACCTTTGTGTTTCCATCCAAGAATGGTATTGGCAGCAACTGAAGGTAATTAAACACACTGCCCACTGGCCATACAAATTTTTTCTTTATAAACAATTTCAGAGAAACAAACCCCTGTCTATAACCCAGACAATGTGTTGTGCAACAGGGATTTTTTGGGCTAACTTCTACCCTGCTCTAAGCACACTGCAACAGGAGTTCCAGCCTTTTTATGCCAAGGCTGTGCTTTGTTCAGGATCTCTCAGATGCTCTGCGGTTCCATTTCATTACCTCATAATTTCTAAGAATTGTCCTGTTTACTGTGAAAAGATGAGGAAACTGGCCTGCACACTCAGTAGTGCCTCCATGTGCAAACAACAGAGACATCACCTCTCCATGATCACTACCTAACCCTTGGTTACATTTCTCATCTTTATAGAACTATAACACAGACAAGTTCACACTGCTTGTTTTAACTCACTTCCTGAAGGGGATGACTCCATCTGAATTTTTAACCAGATATTCAGTCGCTGGCTCCAATCTCCTGGTGCTTCCACTTCCCACAGTCGCTTCTGCTCCTCAGGATGAGCCTGCAGGAATTTCTGGATTACTGAAAGAAGAAACCAAGGGGTAAAAGTATGAATGAGTGAAAAGTATATTGGAAGAGGGAGCATGTTCTATCTCAGAAATTCTCTCAGACCTACTTTCATTAGTTCCTTTAGAAATCTTTCTTCTCCCTTCTCATCTTCCTCCTCTTTGTTTTAGCTGGGACTTTTAGGAAAAGTCTATTTGAAATGGCCTAAACACTCATGAGCGCATCCTACCATCTGCTTCAATCTAGATTATTTCCTTGTCAGTGCAGAAATAAGACATGAAATGATTTGCTGAGCACCTTCTACTGACACTGCAGCACAGAACAATGCCCAGACAATCAGTGGGTTTCACAGCAGTGTGGGGTTTTTTACCCTCACTACTCCGAAAGGAGAGGGGCTCCTCTATCTCCCAGCTTTGGCCATTCAGAATGCTACTTCAATTTCTGTTTATAAAGAAAAGCTCTGCTTCAGTTTGGTTTTGGGACAAAGTCACCCTCCTTTTCACTACTGCTACCCTAGGCCCCATTGTTATCTTCATTTATTTCTTTGGATGTGGAAAAGAAGAAATGGGAAGAACCAAGGGAAAAATTACAGGATACATGTGACAGGTGTACAATCACCTTTAAAAACCATATTGCCACAGATTCCTACGACTGTCAGTACACACTGACCATCCAAAAATTTAGGTCTGCTTATGTTATCAAACTGAAGTATGTTCTATTTAATGGTATCCTTAGGATGTGTGCAGTGTCAAGAGGAGCCCCACGCTGTAGAACACACAGTTCAAAACATTTACAGGGCATTTTTCAACTTCCCTTAACCACTATCTTATCAGTTGCATCAACTGCTCTAAGATAGGGATCTGTAAACAACGAAATTACTGTCATTCTCTGTCCATTGTAGTTCATCATACTACAGAATGGGTCATTTATCTTCAACATTCAGTTGAGTTTAACAATGGGATGTCGAAACAAAAACTCTAATTCTGGTATGTAAACATTTGCCTTACACTAATGACCAGATCACAGACATTAATTTTATCCAAGGATATACAGACCAAATTATTCATTCCAATAAAAGCTACTAAAACTAACATATATACCAGAATCCAGGTATCTGCCACACAGCTTTTTCCATCCTTCTACGCCTCTACAGCAGCTTAAATATCATGTCCATGTTAAATAAACTGTCCACAGCTTCAGAGATTTCAGTACAGAGATTTAAAGGTTGCATTCATTTGTCAAAGCATGAAAATGTGGTTCAAATGAAATTAAAAACAGACAGTGACTTCAATACGCTCAAAATTTAACTAAGAGTATTGGTATTTTTATAAAAGTAAACCTAATTAAAACATGATGCAAGTCAAATTTATTCACTACTAGCTCTAAACTTAATTGAGACAAAAGCAGAGTCTTCCAACATATTGCTAGTGTTAACACATAAGAAATGCAGCTTTCTCCTCCATGCTTTCTAAAGCCCTGAGGTCTGCCAAAGGAAAAATGGATATTATTGGGAAAAGAGAAGGAATGCTGTCAATACTATTCCCTCCTGAAATCAGAAGTAGCAGTACCTGCTCGGGTGCTTTTGAATACATTCAAGGGCACATAATAACCAAGAGAGAGAGCAAATGGGGCCAAAATTTTGTTGACACTTAGTAGAAAATAACTGGAAAGCTGTAAGTCAATCAAAACATCTCCCCAAAAATGATGGTGAAGACTGCACCACACAGAGAGCAACCTCAGAAAAAAGTACTTTTCTAAAGAAGACACTTTTATAAATAACGTGAGCACGGATTTTTTTCTGAATTTTACTACCAAAACCAGAGTTTTGACCTGAAGACAGAGAAGATATATGACTACTTTGTGATCTTTTAAAAGTGACAAATGTTCAAAGACAGTTGATACAAAACAAGTACTGATGTAACTGTATGACTGAGTAGAGCCTGGGTATTTGGATTATTAAATGTAATTTCTTAAACACGCAAGATCTACCAGAGCATTATGTGCACAGTATGGGCTTGTCAAGATCTTATGAGTCTTTTCCCTGTGGTGTCAAATAAAATGTCTAAGTCCCTGTCTAGGGCAATGACATAGTTCTGAGAGAGAGCAGTTCTAGGAACACAAACTGTCAAACAGGCACCATGAGTTTTGTGCTTCTTGTTGTCTTACATAAATATCGGCCTACCTTTCCACAGGAAATTCCAGATGGCTCCAGAAAAGAACCATTTGCAGGCAAACAACAGTTCAGTTCAGACAAGGGCACTGAACTCTTACACAGTGAGGACAATCTTCCCAAGACCATATTGAAAATTATACATTATACATGACCCTTACCTAACGTGTCCACATCAAAGGATTTACCTTGATACATGGCAGCAGAAATAGGGCAGCTGATCCCCAAGGCATCCTCAGCCAGGAAAGACTGACAGAAATCATGCAACATTTTCATCCCTAGGCCACCTCTTCTGTACTTTCTCTGGACAAATATAGTATCCAAAACTGGCAGCAGGTAACACTGACTGGTTGTACCACCACACAGGCTCCCTGAAAACAGACAGGGAAAAACACATCCATTTACAAACAAAATTGGTATTGCTGCACTAACTGCTGTGTGATTTCAGCCACATACACCACCCTGGTACCTTTCCACAGGCTGTGAGGATGATCCCAGCTGAAGTGTATTTGCACAGACAGTAAAACACTTTCCAGGAGGATGATTTTTCCATGAAATGGAGAGGACCTGCCTAACGTGGCTGACAGGTCTCACCAGAGTCTTTTCCAGAGTCTGATTCTTCATCACGCTATCTTGGTACACAGGCAATGTATATAGGAAAGCTCACTGCAAAGATTTAAGATTTATATCTCTTTGGTCTAAAACCAAACAGATATAAATATTCTGAATGTAATGTCAGTATACTCCCTTAAAAAAACAACTGAGTTGTGCATTTTAAAAAAGCACTGTTAGAGCTCCTTTGTAAGTCACTCCATTTCTACTGAGTGATAATTTATCACACATGTAGGTGCTTCTATTCCATCACCTGAACTGCCACTATCAGTGTTAAACCAGGGGTTTCACTCAAGGACAGTCCTTGCTAACAAACACATTAAGTCAGTTAACTGAAATCATGGGGTCATGACATAATGCTCTACATGTGGACAAAATACAGACTCAAGCATAAGCCTCCAAACTATTAAAACTAGTTCTCAGTGAAAATTGTCCAAAATTACCCCAAAACACAGAATGAAGGGATTTATTTTGCAATCACACATCACAAACTCAAACTGGAGTCAAGAGAGAATTGATTAAGAACAGACATTCAGCATCCAAAATTTTGATGTTCACCCTAATCAACCTAGAGTCCTATTGCTGCATGCAGAATACCCTAAAAATAGAACTTCAAACTACTTTACAGCATGAACACTCTGTTCTGAAATTAATAACCAACATCGGTTCCCCAACCACCTACATATAGGAGAGGGTCTCCATAGAAAAACCTCATGGATTTATTTTAATTTCTAGAAAATATTTATGAAGATTTTATGCTGCTTTTGAGCACATGGCAGGTTAAATAAAAATGGGCATCCAGACCTTTATAACAGAAAATGGTTAGATTTTCATACTTTGTTGCTTAAGTCTCATCAAGACTTCTCATTTTATCTTTCTTACTACTTCCTAGTGGACCTGACTCAGTCTAGTTTTCAGAGTTCTGAGACATGAAGCTTTCATCACTTCACTAAGACCTATTTCACAGTTTTATCAATGTTCTGTTGAATGCCTGTTCCTAAATTCCAATAAAAGACTTCTACTTAACAGATCCTTTTATTTTTATTTTTTTTTTTCACATTCCCACAACTGTCTTAAACTGGGATCTATTTCTGCTCCTCCAGTTGGTGCCCAGCACCTTTCACTGATACTGGACAGGCCTGACTTTTACTACTCTCTTTTCTAGGATGCCAATCCAGCACAGCATACATGACTATTTTTAATTCTAGACCCTGCTTTGTCAAGCTCACCATTTAGCAAGAATCCACGTCTCACAGACTGAGCCATACAACAAAAGTGTGTAGCTACATAACCACCCATTCACATCTTGATTAAGCTTGGTTCACTCCTGCTTAAGCAAAGTGCATGCTTAACTTCAAACACATGTTCCAGCACATTGTTGGATGAGGGTGGGTTGTGGTGGTGTTTATAACCTTTCAATATTTGTAACACATGATGGGTAGTTACTCTTTTTGTCATGAGCCAAAAAATTGAGTATACCCCCGGTCCCATTGTTAGCTGCCAACCCAACAGAGATGTCAAATTCCAGCAGAATTGCACCATACGTTCTAAGGGATAAAGTTTTTCTCATGAGGTCTTTAAGAATCCCTGCATGTTGCAAGTGTTCTTTTAAGTATATTATTATCTCATATAGTCTGTCTCCTATAAATCCTGAGGAGAGTGCTGTGCAGCAATCCCAGGAGCTGAGTGATTTATGTCTGAGCTCCTAATTTTGTGTTGAGAAGATGACAAAAACTTGTCATGTCTAAAGGCACTGTAAATAAAGAAACCATGAAGCCATTCTTCACCTTGTCCCTGGGAAACACATTAGGAGAGTCACAGCCCACAGGCATTTGAAATAAACAAACAAACCAACCTTTGGAACAAAGGCCACTTTGTCCCTGTTTCCCATCAAATAGCACAAGGTTACTGTTAGCTAATGGTGGCCCGGAGGTGGCCACTGGGCTCTCACACATTTGGTTGGAACACACAGACAAAGTTTTGAGGTGAGGGAGGAGACAGAGAAAATAAGGGCATTGGTGATGGAGAGGGAAACATTCATGCAGCCTGCCCTCTGAAAGCCTTTGATCTGCTTGGTTAGGTCACGAGTGCCAAATGACCAACTTAGGAGCCAGTAAAATGGCAAACAGATATTACAAGGGCAGGAAAGCAGACAGCCATTAGCATTCCCAAAGAGCCACAAACCAGAAAAAAAAACACAATCCGGTCCCCACATCCAACAGACCCAAACAAAACAAGGTTGTGCACACTGACTGTTTCCCTGCTGAACAACTTGGCTTGGCACACACATGTTTGGACAGGCCTGAGCACTTGTGTAAAGGGTGGGGAATATTTCTGCAGAGCAGAACCCAAGGTCAACCCATTGTGTGAGTTTGTATGTGAGAAGGCGAACAAAGGTTCTGGCTTCAGTAAAATTAAATGAATTCATGTCTGGACTGGTACGTAGTCATTTCATTTTCATTACAGCCAGAACCTTCAATCCGCCTCAGAAATGCACATTAAAAATATTATTTCTAGCAAACAGAAGGAGACAAAAGCAATTATTCAACAAGATTTCAGCTAATTGTCTGTCAGGTTAAATTCGACAACAATTTTTTTTTTCCTAAAAGAAATTGATGTAATTGATGAAAAAAATCAAATCCTGTTATGTTTTTCAGGATCTCTTTCTACAGGATAGTACCTGGGCCACCAATATCAAAAGACATTTCCAAAGGCTTGTATGAAGAAAGGTATGAAATGAATTTGAGCTCAGAAAGCCATTTCCAAGGACCATCTCTAAGGCTCTAGTGTAGGAAAAAAGCAGAGATAGAGACAAGGATGCTTTTTTGCTTAATCCACATCTGCTTAAGAGTTTTTGCAGTCAGGTGTTCCCAAACTGTGACTTGTGGAGCATTTCTAAAGGATGAATGAGAAGCCAACAACGCACCTACTCCTGATACACCTGTATGTTTTACAGCCTTCTCAGAGGACTCCGTTTGGTTAAGGCTGGTTTGATTCACATCACTCCAGATTTTACTACTAAGATTTGTCAGGAGGGAAGGGACAAGCTTTGACAATCTGACTCTTTTGTTTTTCATACTGCAGACAGCTTGGTCTGCAGCTGGGCAGCTCATGTGTGTTACAGAGACAGTAATACATAACAGTAGGGGGAAAAAAAAAGGTCTATAAAAAAGGGATTTTGTTCTGGTTTGTTCTTAAAAGCACTAAGACACTCCTGGCTCACTGCATCCTCCAACTTTCTTGTTGATTTATTTGCATCATGAATCTTCTACAGTCTCCTGGCATTTATGTGAAGGTGGTAAAGTCCATTTTCAGTAATTATTAGTCCTCAGTAAATAAGAAAGGAAAAACTTTCAGGGAATTACATGGTCTCACTGCACAAGAAACAAGTGTCAGTAACCGTGGTAATTAATCCTACATCACCACACAGAACACATTCTTTCTGAGGTTTCCACACAGAGCATGAAATAAATACTTTAAACAGCATAAAACAGATCCCAAACCCCAAGTATCAATATGAAGGCTTTCTGCAAAATATTTCAGTTTCAGGTTGCTGCCTGTAGAGGAAGGTACAGGAAGAGGGAACTGTGTTTCCTATTGTACCTTTAAGTAGCTCCATTTAGTGAGGTCTAACTGCTCTGCTGTCTGATATGGAAGCCGCTGACATAGATAAAATTGGAGACATTTATCTTGGCACGTGACAAAGTGTCTTATCAGCCTCATTAGTGGCTTAGTACATCTCATCAATCTTTAGTATACCCAGTGGTAAATGCTGCATGCCTGTCATTGGACAGGAATAGGCACATTCCAGAGAGGCCAAGTTGATGATCTGTGCAGTCATGAATAAATTTTGCTTTAATAAAGGTGTCTAATGCTCACAAAAAGTGATAGCCTTGAAGAACGAGACTTCTGTTTATCTATACAACAGGTGCAGGGTGGCCAGTGCCAGAAGTGGTCAAAATTGTCTCAAAACCTTGACTTGCAGTAGTTACTGCATCTCTGAGCAAGGAGGGTGCTCGAGACCATCTGTGCCTCTTTAGCTGGACTATTAAAAGAGATCCAGCTAAGGGTGGTCATAAGATGGATGGAAGCATGGAACTGAACCAAAATTACCGAGTTCACTTTGTACAGGCCACCTAGGAATTGGCAAAGGGAAATGACATTACAGTATTGCCAAGATAGTTAATTGGAATCACTGAAGTCCATTGAAAATTTAGTTTGCATAACGACACATTAAATCTGTAGCAAAGATAGAACAGACTCACTGCTCCTTGGTCACCACTTCTGTGATTCACCCAGAAGACTTATGTTTGAAAGGGCCATGCTCCACAGACCTTTTCTGGCTTATTTGCCTCCACTGAAGCATGTTTTTTGTCATGCTGTAGATAATGAAAAATTCACCAATGAGAAATACAGTTGAATACAACATCAATATGAGAATCTCAATTATCCAGTGAAAAAATCATACTGGAAAGAATGGTCAGGTAATTGCAGAGCATGGAAATAAAGGGAATCAGAATCACATGGTGGGCACAAAGGAAAATAATTTTTTCCTAGGACTAGCACAATAAAAATTCCTGTATTTAAAGCTGCCTCTACTAAATGTTCTGACCAGGACAGCAAAAGGAAAAAGAACTTATAATTTTTAAAAATTAATTATGAAAATATGCAAAACAACCTTGTGAAATACAGCTTCTGAGTGAAGATATTTATCTTAGTCTGTTTTGGGCCTAATAAATCCAGGGCTCCTCTAAAAAGGAGAGAGAATAGAATCAGCCACAGCATGGCTGGTATGAAATAGAAATCACAGAACTTCAGAAAGAGGAATTATTTTCTAAATGCATACATCAAATAGCAAAAAGCAGCAAAAACAATCAGCTTCAAGCTTCCCGAAAAGGCTTTGGCAAAAGACTGCAGCAATTTGTGACACAGGCCAAAAACTAACAAAAATAGCTGCCCAGAGGAAAAAAAAAACACTGGCAAGAAAAGGCAGATGCTGACAAAGCTGGACTTGAAGGATTTGTATTTTATGTGGACCTGGTTTAAAACCAAACTGTGACTCTCAACTTACTCAGAAACAGTTTCAACTTGGCTAATACTCCACCCATAACAGACTACTGTGCACATTCATTTCACTGGAGCATGAATCATTACAGCCCCTACAAGTGTTTTTTTTTTCCAAAAAAAAGCTTTCCAAAAGCTTTGCTCAGGAATATTTATGGACTTAAAGGAAAATGCACTTGTGTTTGGCATTACAAACCAGTTCATGAGCATAATCAGAGACACAGACAAGGCTCCTTGATCAGAGGCTGAGATCTGATTCCTCACTGACGCTGTACAAGCTGCACCTCTGTGCGTATCAGGATTTTTCCATCCCAAGGAGCAGAACATCTCTTGTTGCTGGCCTTTGGGACTGCAGCAGAGAGGCACCTTCAGAGTGTCCTCTGGAATCCAAAACAACCCATCTCTCAAGCTGGGTTTTTTTCTCCCATTTTGGATGGAGGGGTATCGAGTCCTGACTTGGGCAATATCTTACTTCCAAAGATCCCACCTTCTCTGTGTTTAAACTTCTGGTATCAAGGTGATTCCCATGAATCTTAAGCACAGGCTGGTAACCAGCTCCCACATGGGGGCACAGGCTCAACTGCAAAACTGGAATTATTCCAATTAAGCCTCTTCCACTCCAGACTGGTTGACAGCAATTATTTGCATTAATACAGACTCTGTGTTTAATAAGACCTTTACTAAAGTTAATAAAGTATCCCTAAAGAATTAAAACACATTTTCTTTTCTATGCTACTTAATCAATTAATTATGAAATCAATTAATCATCATCCTTTAAACTGGGAGTACCACAACTGCATAAAGCATTCCAGGAGTGATCTAGTGCACACACTTTCCTCTACACAACCCAGCCACGGCTCCTCATGCATCCAAAGATCCTTCCTCTTCTTGCCACCACCAACTCCCAATATGTTTATCCACTGGGAACTGCACTCCTTTTTCAGGTATCATTCTTTCCAGGATGCAGTTCTCCATCCTGTGGATAGGCCCTACATTCTTTGTTCCTAGATGTACAACCTCCTACTTGGCTGCATTAAGCACCTTTTATTGGAGTACTCAGATCAGAACGGGGCTTGGAACTATCATGTTTAAATGAAAATAACATGGATGGCGTCCAAATTCTGGGAAGGTTTGTTCCCCAGATTAATTCTGAGGGAGATTTCATATAAAAATGTAAATGAGAGCCAGGATTATTTATACTGAAAGATAAACAAAAGGATTACATTTCTAGCTATTAGGAACCAGTGGAAATGTGTCTCTAAAATGACCTTACCTTTCATCTTGACCGAGTAAAAGGCAGCAGCCTCGCCGTTCCTCCAGAGTATCTTGGCACGCTCGGTGGCAGAGTGAGGTAGAAAGAATGCATCATTAGCTGAACTCCCTTCCAGCATTCCAAAAATAATGCAGTTCAGAACAAACAGGACAATCCTTTCTCTAAATGTCTGGACCTAAGAGAACAAACAAAAACAGACCAAAGAAAAATGAGGCAGAGAATAGTATTTTGCATCTCATAAAAGGTTTCAAAATCAAAAGAGGCTGGGAAGGAGGAGGTCAGGAAACACATACACTTAATTTGGGGAAAATACCTCCTGAGTTGGTTCAGCTACAACAACAAAAACAGTTTTTCCTAGTGTTTCACCCTCTATCCAGTGGGCATAGAATAATTTAGTACCTATTTATAAAGCTTGACATATCTCTTGTTGTCAAAGAGAGGAATGCTAAAGCAGCAGAAGTATCTTGATTGCAGTCACAGATTTGGAACCAGGATGAAGGCAATCTAATCCTGCTCAAAAGTGAAATGAAGATTGGACTCACACTGTGGGCTTGGTCACCTCTCCCCTATTACCTGTGTTGCCACAGCATCGAAGAATTTCATGGGCCAGCACCTTACTGAGTTAGACACTGTACAAAACAGAGAATGGTCTGTCCCAACCAGCTGTAATCTAGGTGCAACATGAACAATTATTCTGTGCTGAATTCTTAGGAGACAACTGACAGGACAGGGAGATGAAGGAATCTAAAGGAACAAGATTATATTGATCATTAAGGTAAAAACTGCTGCGAAGCTTCATATGAATGCTGAAAAAGAAATTAGTTTCAACATATAGCGGCAATTTACCTTTCAGCAATGAGCTAGAGGGGGTAAGATTTCTATTTTCAGACATTATTTTCATTCTCTGTTGATACAGAGATGCTTGAAAGCCTGAAGGCCTGTGTCCCTGCTCCAGGTTCTATCTTGCAAGGATTGGTATCTCAAAATCCCTCCAGTTCAGTTACCCATAAAAAGCCTACTTAATTCTGCAAATAATTAAACACTATGGATGACAGGAAAAAATTATAAAGGAATGGAATCATTAAGGACCAAAAATACTGAGAGTTATGTAGGAAAAAAACCTGACTTAACCTCATGACAACACAGCTCATATGCAGCAGGCATCTGACTTTTTCGTTGCAAACAGACTCCAGGCTACCCAAATCTTTCCAATTATGAAAAAGTCGTTCTATCTTACCAAGATAATTTATTTTGAAAAAGACTTACGGATATATAAATGACTAAATAGAAACCATTTCATAAAATGAATACAATATAAACATTATCCAAGGGGAAAAAATCATTACTAGCTAGATAAGACATTGTTCCAAAGGGTAGTAACACCTCCCACCAGACAGTTAATGTGAGAAATTATTGCTAATGTAGTAATTCAATTTATGATTACTCCTTTAGGAGGCAGTGAAGGTAAACTAAAAACCAAAAGAAAACAAATCCCACAGATGAATCATAAGCTGCATGCACAGAATTGTTTAGAGAGGGCTAATGTGCTTGTCACTGTGTCCTGGAGACGTGAAGCACTTGGTGAGCCACAGAGCCCAGACCCCACAGGTTCAGAGCAGGAGCTGCTGGAGACCAAAGACAATTCCATATAATTGCTCTGGCTGGGAAGCTCCAGGGTAAAGGCAACTGTTCAAAATAGCATCCTCACCAAAATGAGCCCATCTCGAGCAGGATCAGCTGTCTTCACAACATCTTCCACAGGCCACCAGCGCTGGCTCAAATAAACTGCCAAAACTACAGAAACAAAAACAGGGGAGCACGTTACCCACAAATACAAAGCAGGTTCTCTATTTTTCCACAGGCAGCCTCAGACCTACTTCTCCCTCCAGCTGACTCCAGCCTGTTCTGCTGTGAGACAGAAGAACAACAATTGTATTTCAATTTCACCTCCACGTCCCTTGATATCCAATTTCCAGTACTGCACGAGGCATCAAGTGAAGGTAATTTTTCTCAGGAATTGATGTGACTTTGGTGTGACAGCCTGTGTTCCATGTGAATAAAGCACTTCCTGCTTAATACTAAGTTCAGTAGCAGAGTAGGTTTGAGTGGCATCTGGGACAGTGGAGCTACCTGGATAAAGGTTACAGTTTTCAAGTTTCTTTCAAACTTTCCTCTACCTACACATATATATTTGCATATATTTGAGTGCACATATTTGCACTCATGCAAGTCAAACATGAAAATTCTCATATCTGCTTATCAAACAGCTTTTCAGCTCTCTCTGTGATTGAATTTCTATCTATGGGTAGCTTTAGAGTACAGACTCCTAAATCTCTGCATGGACAGATATTTTCTGAGGTTCAAATGCACACTGAGAGGTTCCTATCAACAAAAGACAGACATAGACATGCATAATAAGATACACTTTTGCTTCAGGGCAAAGTGTATCAGCAACCCACGTAAGTCAAGTCCTCATGTAGGTGTGATGTAAAACTTGCACCCCACTTCTTCCCATCCTTCCTCAATTTTTCACATTTGCAGGAACAAGTATTTAAACCCTACTCCTACATGTTCATCTACAGAATTCATTGCCTGCCAATAGATTTACAAGGAAAAGACTTGAAGCAGCAACAATGACACTGAAATTACTTCCAAGCCTTGTTCAGAAAGAAAAGTTTTGACATGGGGTCATTTCAAAGGATAGAGAATGAGGATTTAGATGAGGTTTTGGAATAAACACAGAAATCTGGTCATTTATGACCACAAACACATCCAACAGCAAATATTTCAGCCAAAAGAATTCTTAGTATCCATGTACTGGTGACATTCACCTAAAGTACATGGCCATGATTTTAGGATTGCTCAAGAACACCAAATAGGGCACCTACCATGTCCATTTTTATATAGAAAGATAGAATATAATAGAGGACGAATGTTGCAAAGAACAGCACAGAGTTCACATGTTTGAGTCCTAAAAGAGTGCTCCAACAACTGGCTCTAACCTACCCAGCTAGGGACAAATATAAGAAAGTTCAAAACCATCTGTGAGTTAGAAACAAATTCACATACAAGGAAATGAAATGACTTTAAGGACAGGATTCATCATTTACCTGTTTTAGCCTCAGGTTATATGATTGTCACTGATGCACACAGGTTAATTTCCCTTTTTGCTTCAGCCTCTATCACTCCTGCTGGTTTTAAGGCTGGAGATTCAGCTTAGCTAACTTATATTTCCAATAAATTATTAAAGCATGCACCAAAAAGCATTACACTTTGTGTGCTGGGTTAACAAGGAAGAAGTATTGCACGCAAGGGCAGATGCCTGTTTATAGCAGCAGACTCAATTCATTAAATATTATGCACTTACTTGCATGGGATTTTCATACTCTTCCTGTGAT
The DNA here is from genome assembly GCF_027887145.1 of Ammospiza caudacuta. Taxonomy (NCBI): domain Eukaryota; kingdom Metazoa; phylum Chordata; class Aves; order Passeriformes; family Passerellidae; genus Ammospiza; species Ammospiza caudacuta. Next base: position 24,524,316 of record NC_080602.1, read on the forward strand.
GGATTCAATCTGTTCCCTCAAACCCTTCCCTCTGCTTTCAAATGCAGCAGCCACTGCTCCATTACACATCCATGAAACATGCAGCTACAAAGGGAGCTGAGTCACACAAAGGGGACATAATGGGCCAAATGCTGACTTTAATAAGAGCTGCAAAGAGGTTTGGCACACAGTTCAGACATACAAGACACATAGTAAAGGTCAAAAAAGTTTTTAAAAGCTTTGAGGAAAACAGGAAGATGCATAACCATGTTGGAAGGAGTTGCTTTTATAGAACATTTACTGTGCTATTCAATAATTTAAATGTGTGGAAGGGAACACTAGTTGACATAGCAACTGTCACATCACATTACTTGAGCAACCTTATCTATATGGATGCCTTCCTTGAAGGAAAAAACATTTCTCCAGATTTCACACAAACATATGTACTTTGCTTTTTGTTATCATTTTTCAAGTCAACATCTGGTCCACAGTTAAATCCATCCATGCTTCCCCATACTCTCATTTTCATTTTATAATCAACTTTGAGGAACACTACTTCAAATGCAAACATGATTTGTGAGACCACATGTTCCCTCTCTCTCCCTTCCCAGTCTTGTTATCCTTCCCAAAACATTCAGTCAAGTTCACCTGATCACAGGAGATGGAGTTACTGCCAGCACACATCCCCTGCACCCTGTGAATCGGGATGTGACTGCAGTGACCTTGCAGCTGCAAAACCTGATGTGCTTGATTGTGCAGCTGCAAGCCCAGGTGAAATGCATTTCAGGTCACAATTAATGGGGTTTGCACATGCTCAGGTGGGTGGCTTGCCCTGTAAGCACCAGCTTGCTAAACCTCAGTACTTTCATCACCTGCACTCAGACAAACACAGAGTGTTGCAAGAAGCTGACAGGCAGTGGAGCACAGGATTCCACAGCACAGGGTGTTTGAAATCCAGGACTGAACTGAATTAGGCACCAAGCATAATGCAATTGTGATTATGAAATGTCTACTTTTGCTGGGCAAACATGGATCCCTTCCCAACTCAGGCCTGGATTATATTTTTACTTCCTAGGCTATGCTGGCCAAATGTTCCCACACTGGTGTTTAAATGACTATTTAAATGAAATGTGCACATCAGGATTCTACACACAGAGCAAAGAAGAAAAAATAAAGCAACATCCAGCTTGGCTCTTCTTTTTCCCCTGCCTTATCTGAATTGCTGAAAGACATCCCTTGGTTACAAACTAAATAAAGGTGATGTTACATATGAGAGATGTAATTAGAGTTAATAAATATCTAAGATAAAGTAGTGGCACTTTCTGTCATCTTTAAAGCCATCTTTACCTTAATCCTGTCACTCTTTCAGATTGCTGACACACTTAAAGAGGTCACTTTTGTAAGACTTCCACTGTGGAAATACTCTGATACTGGAGCAAGGTCAGGAATCCTACTCTGAACTGCATTCTGCAGCACTGACATACCCTGAACTAGCTGGGTTCCACAGTTCCCTGTCTTTAAAATGGAATAAGAGCATTTCTCACTCTTTTCTAGGAATTTTATCAAAATAAATATATTAAAGTTTGGGAGGCAGGCAGATTCCTGCTGGAATGGCAGCCATTCAAGTTTCTCAGATAGATTGTTCCTGCAACCAGTTACATTTTCTTCTACTATTCAGGCTTCACTCAGCGATTTGTTGCAAATGTCTTGTGATAAATGTTCCAAGGCATCTCACAGTTATTGTGAATTATTACATGCAGCATACAGAAAATGCCACAATAAGGTATGTTTATTTAGTGTTATAAAGATGTTAATCACCCATGTTATGCTCTGTAAGCCCTTACAATGCAATTTACATTCTCATAAAAATATCTGTACAGATATACTAACAGAACACAACACTCAGCCCATCAAAAATAAATTTAAAATGCTTCCAACCACGACCAAGTCCTACAGAAAAGCTGCCATACTAATTTTCTCTTTGAAATATGCAGATCATTTCAAACCACAAGCTATTCATCGCTTCTGGACAACCCATCTTATAAAGATCATCAGAAATAAATCTCAGTGGTGGAATCCACCCCTCTTTAAACCAAATTCTCAAGAATTAAATACAATCAAACAGAAACACAGTATCTGGGGACAACCAGGAAATTTGCTTCTAAGAGTGCTCCTGCTGTGGATGAAAACTAAAATGCAGAGGTAGAGGACAGGTAGAGGAAGAGAAGATATTAACCACAGCAAGATTGTTTCCCTCTTCCATCTGGATGAAACTTGTTTCACAAGAAAAGTGTAAAGCTCAAGTCAGGAAAAGAAAATGATGTAACTTGTTAAATGGTTTCATTTTCTGCCCTTAAAGTCAAATGTCCTTAAAGTAACAAAGACTAAGTTAAAATATATTGCCTTTCTCGGAAGGAATTGGTTCTGAATTAATTTGAGCTGTTCACTGGTCAGAACAAAAGGTCATGTAGGTGAGCAAATCCAGGTGGAGTTTCCCCATTAGCACAGTCTGCCACCCTAAGAGTCAATTCCAAATCTGCTGAGCTGTTGGAAAAAAATTAGGACAAAATACTTCAAATGTATATACCCATCTGTATAGGTATGCACACACATCCCAGCAGGCTTTAAAGAACTAATGAAAATTTTTTAACACTCATCTGAAAAATAAAATCACATCAGTCAAACCTGATGTGAGCAGGACGACTGATCATATGTTTATAGTATATAAAATCTAGAAACAAAGAACTTCCAGAAAATCCTTTAAATCACACTTTTGGAAGGAAATATCAAAAGCCAGGTGATGTAGCAGGCTTAGAGATCTCTCTGTTCCTCTGACTCTGGACTGGTAACTTGAGCTGAAATTTTGCAAGGAGGGGTCACAGCAGTCAGGCTGTTGTTTATAATATAATAAGGTATTTATTCTGTAGGTTTAAGCTTTTAATGAAGATAGCTATCAGGTAATTTAGGCTCCAATTGGACTTGTTTGACTTGTTCCTGTGAGAAATCATTTTTCCTTGTGTGCTTGTATCTCATTAATACTTCTTGTTCCTAATATTAAATGAGATCATTTAACAGAAGAGCTGTGCTAAATGCACTTTCACCTGCATCTATTTAGTAATCCTTTGTTTCTGCACTGTAGTTACAGATCCCAATTCCTCTTGTGAAGCCTAAACTAACTCAGTGCTGTTTTCAGCCATGTTCCTTTGAACATGAGTCAGGAGATGAGCACAACTGCACCAAGAGCCAGTCTGGCCTCTGGTGTAGATGCTTCTCCCCTTTATCACACCAGTGTGTTTCTCTCTTCAGAAAAACATTAATGGAATACATAAATTAGTGTCAGAAGAGTAATTCCACATCAATAGCTTTAGAGGGACCAGGAAGTCTTTTTGACTACAGCTGGAACTTGGAAAGGTCTCCCACCTTGTCCTGTGAAGCACAGCCCATTAGCAAAGGCCCAGCTGAAATCCTGTGCAGAAGGAGCTGGGAAACTGCAGAGTTCACCTCTAACCACAGGTGATCTTAATCTGCTTTTTGTTCTTCTGAAGAAATTTCCCTGGTCACAGGGTAGGACTGAACAATGAACACTTACACTAACAGAACCTGTTCTAGGAGTGCAAGATCATTACCTGCCACATTTGGAACTGAACAGAGGATTTTGCTCTGCCTTTGCTGTATTATTAAGAATACTGGCTATTAAAGCCTTTCAGGTATAATTTATAGCTTGTCCTTTTAAAAAAAGGACACTCTTAATGACAGATGTCGTTAGCTGGCTGCCACATTTGGAAGCTGGAAGTTTAGCAGGTTTCATGTGTTCTGTATTTCCTAAGTGACACAGTGAGTCAATATAAAAGTTCATGTCCTCGTTGCAGATATTCCAAAAAGCCCATTGCTTCACAACAACACCAACACTCCTCACCTAATCTACACACCAGTTGATAGTCCTCACACACCAGTACTGGAAATAAAAGTCAATTAAACCTAGGACTGAAAAAAATATTATAAAACAAAACAAAAAGATAATATTAATAAGAATCAGTAAGAAGCAATACAATTTCATACCTGTATTTTATTGTTTAAGGATTTCAGGATTCTATCCAAACCATATTGTGTTTAAATTTCACATCATTCTGAATTAGAAAAATATTATCCTGTTGAATAAATTCAGAAAGAATAACAGATTTACACAAGGAGATTTTTCAGCTATCAGCAGAGAATTTATGCATAGAATTTAAAAGCCCTGATTATCAATTCTTCCATCTAATCAGCAGCCCACTGACAAAAATCCTTGACAGATAAACTGAAACCACTTCATATTCAAAACAAAACCCAGAATATTTAAATACATAAACAAACAGACCATCTTAAAGGTAAAGAAATTACAACTACTCAAATTTCAAAATATTGTGACCAATTCTAACCTGTCTTTTTATCCTTTGGATCAGTTAACAGCAACAGTTTGCAAGTAGGATTATTTCGGTAGAGAGGGACAAAAGACACACAGGAATCTTCAAGTTTAACCTAAAAAACAAACAAGCCCTGTAGCTCTTTGTACTGCAAAGCTCACAACAAGTACTTCACGTATCAGATGCACTTATGACATGTTTTGCTGACATGCATGGTACAAGCTTAGCACAACACCCTCTCAATCCTCAACTTCAAGGCACTGAAATACATATAATATTCTAATATTATCCATAAGGAAAGTTAATTTTTAAAAACTCAAGCTACTGAAGTTAGTGAAGACCTTAATGCTGACTTGTCCTGGTTACCACATAACCTGGCTTTGAGCACTGTCACACGCAGACAAATGGTGTTATGAAAGACCAGACACATCAAATGAAAACAAATACAACTTGCACTTCTTACAGCATCCTCCAGCTGAGTATTTGTGGTGTTTTGCAAACAATGAATTAAGCCTCAGGGTACAGGGAGTATCAAAGCATTAGGGCAGTGCCTGGGCAGTTTATCTTCCAGGCACAGCGAGGGTAGATAATTGGCACAAGGTGGTTAAGCTGAAGGCAAAGCTAAAATCAAAATGCAGCTCTCAAGCTTCTGCTCTTAGACTAAACTTTTAAATGATGTGACACAAACACAAAATTACTGTGCTCAAACAGCTCTATATGCATAGAAATGACGATTTCCATATGAATATTGCAAATGCTGTCATGTAAGTTTAGGTACAGGCGAAGAGCGTGCATGACTTAGCACAGTATGTACTGTACTTTCCAAAATCTGGTCCATTGTGTATGTGTGGGTGTGCCTCTCTCTCTAATTGCACCCATTTGTCAGTTTGCTATGAAACTCAAATCAGTCACGTGTTACATTTAATATTTCTTGGTACATGGAAGAAATATGAATATGGATTATTCTGGATAACAACTCTAAGCTGAAACCAGCGTTCAGTAGTTGATGAGTGCCAGAATCCTGGAAGCATCTATGCAAACACTGGACTCCAAGAAAAAAAAAACCCAACAACTTGAAAACTTGAAATCTGTATTCATGAGCTTGCCTAAATCTGGGGATTCAGTTGTTCTTTGCATGCTTCAAACATAACAGCATCAATGTCATTACAGCACGTGGGAGCATTTCCATAATGAAGAGGCCAGGACTACTTCCAATACTGCCATGATTGTTATTTTGTTTGATAAGGTAATGTGCACTTTCACAGGTGTTAAGAGCAGCATGAGCCAAGCACAGCTTTGTGTGTGGCTGCTGCCAGCCTGTGGGGCTCTCATCCTGACTTGCAGTAATCCTTGCTATTTGTGGCCTGAATGCTTGACCAAGCCATACCAAAAAGAAGTTCTGTGACCCCAGCAAAGGGGCTGACAGCCACTTAACTCCTGCTAAATAATTACTCACTGTTGCCAGTCCTGCCACTTCAAACCTGCTTTAATTCCCATGCAGAAGGGGAAAAAAAATGTTTGGCAATGCAGCCATTATTGAAACACCAAACTCGTCATCCCTCAGGTTCTGGGTCTATAATAGAGACTGTTAACTGGGATGTTCACTGGCAATGGGAGTTTTGCCTTATTACATTTGAATTATTTTAAATTACAAAACATCAACATTCTTTGAGCTATTTATTATAGACTATAAGGAAAAAGACAATACAGCAAGAACACTACCATTACTTATACCCTTGACTGGCTGACTGCAGATTAGATTAGACCTGAATTAAATGAATGCAAAGAGAAGTGTGTTGCTATGAGACTCAAATCAGTCATGTGATATATTTAAGGGCTGGTGACAAGCCACAAAATCAAGACAGTTGTGAATCAAAAGCCAGAAGTTCATCTTTAACTGATCTCAGTGTGTGTGGCTTTTGCAGGAATACACAGAGAACTGCCTGGGATTTTAACCTCCTCCTCCTCCTACTGGAACAGCAAATGAACCTCTGAAAGTACAAGCAGGCATGGAAGGTAAGGACACAGAAGCCCTAAACTGGGGGAATTTTGCATGTTCACTCTGTATTTAGCCCCACAGGCTCCACTAGAGGGCATTAAAAGAGTATTTAAACCCCGTTACATTCCCAGCTCAAAGCCGAAGCTGATCCCACCTGGAACAGCATTTTTCTGGAAACTACGGCATATTATTTTCCTAAATTGCAGAAAAGCTACTCTATTCCAAACATTCATTTTAACTAATCCAATTTCTGCTTTGATAGCACAATAACAGGTACCTCAGCACACTATTTATGATCTACAAAATGCCAGATTCAAAGGTTTCATAGGTTGACTGCAGTAAAAATGTTTAATAGGCCTGTTCAGTCATCTCTATTCCACCCAGGTGTCTTAGGAACAGAATTCCTTTGGGAAAATCCACACTCAAAATTACCAATATAAGTACTGGAAAGGATGGAAACAAAAGAGAGACTGTATCACAATGCCTGTGTAAACTGCACAGCAGAGGCAGAATGCTGAGCAGCACCATGGTGTAAATCTCTCTATAAAATTCGCTTTTGATTCAAGATGCAAAGTTCACCAGAGTACTTCAAACCCTCTTCAACACTCAGACTTGGAGTTTAAGCTTATCTCTCATTTACAGCATGCAAATTGTTTGAAATAATGCAGGATTTACTGATTTTTTCTGCAATCCAGCCATACCAGTTTAGCATACATGAGCACAACCAACAAACTAATCTGCAAGTATCTAACTTGCAGAAACATCAGCCTCCTACCTCTCCTCTTCCAGGGATGGAAAAAACATCAGGAGTGGACAGTGACTTCTTCAAGAGTTTTTCATAGTATGTTTCAGCATCTGCTTGCAGAACCCCTGGATCTCCTGTTATTGTATCAACCAAGTAAAGTCGACCTGTGATTAAAATAAAACACAAGATATTTTTACTTTTTATATTAAATAAGAAACTTAAGTCTTAAAACCTCTCTTTCCCCAGCAGCTGCTTGGTGTGGCTGGGCCCTTAATGATCTCATTAGAGCCTTTTGTATAAGCCTAGTCTAAAATAGTAAGGCTGGTAAAAACCTGCCTGTATGTTATTTTCTGTATGTTATTTACCTCTTGACATGCAACTTTTCAAAGCAGAACCATGACAGCATCAATTCACATTTGTCTCCTTTGAATTCAGCAAGCACAGTCTCAAATTTCTCTAGGTGTAAGAAAAATGCTTTAAAGCTGGAAGAACATTAAAAAAAATTTTCAAAACACAGCCTGAGTTTAGCACTGTCCAAAAATATAACAGGGAAAGAATTCCAAAGCTTCCATGTTTTCTTGGAAGACTGCCCCTTTTTGGGTCAGTCTAGGATCTGTTGTTTGTCATTAACTTTTTCCTTCTCTTTTTTGACTAACATCAGTTGGGCACTTTCACAACAATGAAATAATGTAAAAAATTTACCTACACAAGTCTTTCCAAAATAGAAACATCATCTTTTATGCAACATAATTCTGAATCCATGTGACTCAGTGCTGGAGGGTATTTGTTAATTGCATGCAAACAAAAATTATATATATCTTATGCCTGTAACCTAAATGCAAAGTCCAACTTGGTGTTCCTGAAGGAGCAATAATCTCCTTCTCATCTAACAAACCAGGCTTTCTGGTGGCTCATCACCAAGAAAAAGAACATGACAGGGAATTTGTTAGCAAACCAAATGGTCTCCAGCCACTGTTCTATCACAGGAATAAAATAGCTTCAATTTAAGGGGCTTTCAATCAACAAGCTACACCTGCAACTCTTGTAAGCCCAAGTGAGGACCAAAGGACCAATGCAAGATCTGTCTATACTAAGATTAACAAACCATGAATCATATAGGTACCACATTGAAAGTGATACCTTTCCACATAAAAGCAGGAGTATGGGATTTGTAGTACCAGCTCTGACTATTCACCCATGGTGCCTCCACTGTCTCTCCAGCAGTGATCAGCATCTGATTCCTCAACAAAAGGACAAGAAATTTAAAATGCTTAAAATGCTTGAAACACTATTTTCCTGCCCTTTGCAGGCAACCAGCTTCCATCCTGAGGCTTGCCAGCAGAGCTGTGTACTCAGAATGCTGAAGAGAAGCTGCTCTGTAGATGGGTTTCTAGCATGCTTGTACGTGACAAAATGGGAGAAAAAAGAGCACTGCAGCACTAGCAAGGCAAGTCATATTATAAAATCCCAGGCAGAGCTTAAACACCATTGAGCAAAGAACTTATGTCAGGAGAGAAATTAAAGATTGTTATTCAAAACTTTGGTAATTCACAAAAGCAAATTTACTAGTAAATTAATCCTTTACAAAAGAGCAGCATGTAAGACTTGAGTTTAGCACAAAGAAAAATATTTGCCATGATAATAAATACTGTTCACGAGGTGCTGCTTACAAGGCTCCCTCCTGGCACAGTGCAGCCAATGCAACTTAACAGCACAGCCATGTTCTCTCCTCACTGAACAAAGCAATTGACTTTCTGCTACACAATAGGCTTGTACTCTAAGGTAACAAGGACCACTCCAAGGACAAAATAAGGTCACAGATTAAATAATGAGGCATTAGAAGAAACTTCTGATCAACTTTCCATCAATACAGCTTTGCACAGAAGTAATCTTTTCCTTTAAAAAATGCTTTTAGATTTCCAGTGAACTTGGCTTTCCTGTGCAATACACTGAAAAGGCCCAAGTGAGTTAGGAGCACGTGTTCCTATACAAACAGAACCAAAAAATTTCTTGTGAAGAAGAAAACTGTCAGCAGGGGAGAAAGACTGAGGCTGTTTAAGAATAACATGGAACAGAAGTGTCACCTGAATTTCTTTTTATGTTAACTAATGTGTTTCCCAGTTTTTCCCAGTATAAAGTGACAAAATAACATTTACCCTGCTGTATATGCCCCTTTTACACTTCTTTTGTACACAGGCACAAGAAAAAACCCTCAAAGTCTATCCATAACTATTGTTACTAAGCATTTAACTAAAGCCATAATTATTGCTGGCTAACAGGGTGTTATAAAGGTTGCTAAAACAAATGCAAAGTAACTTTGCTTTAGAATAAAAGTAGTGCTGTTCTCTCAGGAGTACTTCAGTCTGAGGCCCAATCAGCATCTTGGGATACCAAAATTGCAACGTTCCAAGGACAGCCTGTTGACCTAATTGGAATTTCAGGATTTTATTTGAATTTGGTCTTACCTAGCAGCAACAAAAGAGCACATGGAGGCAGCCAGCCTGCCAGGACCTTGCCAGCAGCTCCTGGGACCCGAGGGGCTCCTGCTGCAGCCACAGAGGAGAGACCACAAAGGAAATTTAGAATGAGAGGCCTCCTGCACCAGAGAGACTCCTGGCATTGGGACTGAGCTCTTAAACAGCCAGAGCTGCTCAACAAGGGCAAGGCATCCTCGAGGTGGATGGTGCAGCAGCAATGATGGGAGGGGGTGACAGACAGGTACCAGCCTTTGTCTGCATGGCACCTGCTTTCAGGACAAAGGATGTGGAAGCTTTGCAATTGCACAGGGAAAAATTATCTAGAGGCAAATAAATGAGAAACCCAACGAGCACATTTCCATTTCAGGCGTGCAGAAGAGATTTTAAAGCAAAAACTAGCAGCGCATCTGCTTCTCTCTTTTGTTTCCATGGAGCAGTCTGGGCCACATTCTCAAGCGAGGATGTGCAAGTACATCTCCTCTCACTCTGGTGATCTGTCACCAATTTGCACAAAGAATCTGATTTTTTGAAGTGAAAAGCTACAGCTAAAACCAGCTATAAATATCACCAGGCACTGCCCATACAACTCAGTCATCTTTAGGAGATTCTACCCTCTAAAACCTCAGCCTAAAACGTTGTCCAACTCTGCCAAAAAGAAATAAACCAAAGCCCCTGCTTCAATCTAGACCCCTAAACTCAGCTTTTTCTACTCCCACTGCTATTCTACCCCTTGTCTCCTCCAGAAGAGAGAACCTAATTTCATGGGGGTTTCATCAAGTGGGCAAATATCCTCCTTGAAAGGTAAAAGTCAGAAAAATTTTACTTCACCTAGTACCCAAAAAGATCAATATGTGGGAATCCAGATATATCTCACCAGCACACACATGTTCTGCACCAGGTACATAAATGCAATCACAAAATGGGAGACAATATTCTACCCTAACATAGAATTAATTTTTATGGATTAGAGACAGACCCCCATCACTACAGATTCAGGAAGATTTCATTCTATCAGTTAAAGTAAGCAGGAAATATTTTTCCACGGGCAAAAGAATTTATTCTCAACACAACAGAAAACACATGGAGCATGCAGTCATATGTGAAATTCCAGAAGTGAAACTACAGACTGTTGTAATGTCCAAAGGTAAAGGACATCCTTCCATCTAATCACATACTCTGAAGTATCTGATTTATTCTTGAGCATGAAGCCAATACACAATTTACTAAACAAGAGATATTTCCTAGAACCAGGGAATGGTTTGGGTGGAAAGTGACTGTAAAGATCATCTCATTCCAACCCCCTGCCATGGGCAGTGACATCTTCCACTAAACCCTGTCCAACCTGGCCTTGGACACTTCCAGGGATTGGGGGTATTTGCTTTAATTGTTAAGAATCTTCTCTTCCTGCATTCACTTGTAGGTAATTAATACTGTTCCCTCAAGCCAGCCAAGTTGGTGATGCAGTTTTTTCCCAGACTAGACACACCACTGGCTTGATTAAGATGCACTGAGGTATTGCTGGTCCTTCCAGGAAAGTCAGACTTGTTGAAATGCCCATTTCAGAGTAAGGGCATTTAGGATGCAGCCAGATTGTAAAGCAAAATACATCAACCTCACCGTAGATGAAGCATGAAAAGTGTTATGTCTGAAGTGAATTAATCATTTATCCTACAACTACTTTTTCATGTTCTACAAACACAGAGAAGGATACTACATGCATCCATTAAGAGCTGTATGTTTACAGAAGAGCCATCAGTCACCACAGGACTTGTATCTGAATTTTGTACATTTGGGCAAATTTGTGAATAATTTTACATGTAAAAATATGAAAAATACCTCAGTCAGATTTCTAGTGGTGTAGGAACAAGAGAGATAAAAAGAACTTAACATTTCTAATTTTCAAGTTTCATTATTTTTTAATTCAGTTTTGCCATTTCTAATGCTTGCAATTGCAGCACTGGCTTTGTTTATTGGCTTTATTTTCATGCCAATACATTTCACAATAACAAAAGAGGGGAAAAAAAGAAAGAAAAAGAAAAAAAAACAACTTCAGCAGGTTTTAAGTGTTTCTAATGATGTTCTGAGGGGTTCTGTCCAAGAAATATTTTCCTTTTTTTTCTTTTTATTTCAAAAACCAATCTGCAATATGAGACAAACATGCAGCAAAACAAAATGACAGTATATCAGATCAATATTTAGGAGGGAGTGTTGTAATTAAACCATGCAACTGAGACTAGAAGTCCTAAGATTTATTCTTAACACAGGTGTGTTTTTGTGGCTCCTAACAAATCACTGCATCTTCTGACTGGTTCCTTATCAGTTAAGTGTGTCTTATCTACCACTTCAAAGGGTGTGATGTTTTCCTTATCAGTGCCTCTGAAGCCACTATGTAAAAAGACCAAGAAGTCACATAACATAAATTGTTCTCAGTTCTCCATGGGCTGCCACTGCCATGCAACAGAAGCACACCCAGGACAGTGTCCAGGATTGAATTACTACTTTTTTTTGCCCTTCTGAACCATACACACGTGACTGAAGTGCCGTCTCTCACCCTCTCATAGGAGCAGGATCTCTGTGATGAACAGCAGGGGCTTCACATCAACTCTTCTCCTTCCCTGCCCATGAGCCTGAACAGCTCCAGGCATGTGGTTATCGTTAGACAACCATATTTGTTTAACCTTTCAAAGGAAGGAAGAGGTCTCTGGCACGCTCCCGGGAGTACACGCAGAACCTGACTCCCACATCCTGAATTTAACTGAGCAAATACATGCCAAAAACCCAAATTCTGGTGGGAGTGAAACTGCAGGATCATAACAGCGTGTGGTGGCAGCTGAGCCAGCGGGTGAAAGCCGTGCTGTGGTATCTGTCCAGCACAGCAAGGCAGCTCATCATCCATGAAAACACCACGTGCTGCTCATCATCCATGAAAACAGTGTCCTTCCCACTGCTCTGCTGTCCCCCATTTCCAACAGAACAAGAACTCCTGGAACATTCAGGATGTAGGATTCAGGGTTGTAGGTTTCAATCCCAAACTTCCATTCATGTATCACTTACTATTCTATCACAACTCAAACGGCCAGAAGGGCTTCAGGACACAAACTAATAAAAGTCTGTCTGTAAACAATCTTCAACCGTGGAATTAATAACTTAAGGCAGAGGGGAAAAAATAATCCCAATCCCACTCTCAGTCAAGAAATCTGTTTGATTAAATAGATGAGTTTAGCTATATATTACTACAAATTTTGTCACTCAAGTGGTGGGCAGACCAAATCCCAGGCATTGCAAACACAGGCTGCTATCCCACCAGTCATGCTATTCCCACAAACACATTTTCACTACTGACTTCAGAAAAGAGAAGGAAAAAGCTTTAGGTATATACATGTTTTTAGCTGAACATAGATGAGACAAAGGAAAACACCTTCAGTTTTCACACTCTTCCATAAGCTCTGAAGGCCTTCCAAACCTTTTATTACGAGGTCTATAAAACACATGTTTTTCATTTCCCAAAAACTTAAGGTAATCCACAATTTCTGAAATGGAAAAAAAATAGACGAGGAAATTAAATAATTGATTTAATTATTTAGCTTTTTAAATAAAAAATACTTAGCTAAAACCACATTAATTAAAATATTTTGAAGGCTAGAAAAGCAAGTGCATATTAAGGGGAATCATGTAATGGTGACTGCATACTGAAGGGATATTTCCTCCACTCTAACCTGCACTAGTCCCATAATGAAAGTTCCAGCAAATAGGTTCCAACTATATCTGTTTCTTCTCAGATGGCTCTTTAGCAGTGTTACACTCACAAATATAAATCCACATCCAACTCACAGTACAAATAAACTAAAATACATCTGTGTAAACAGGCTACCCCTGTCCTATTACACACACAATGCACATCTGGACTGGCATGTTTAGCACAAAGCTTTAACCCAATGTAATTGAAAAAAGCTGAGGTATTACAGCCCAGAAACAGACTTCACAAATAAAAACTGCAGCATACTGTTAAACCATGGAAGTGCTACCAGCTATAGCTATGACATATCAGAATTCATACTTCTGCACGTTTAACTTTGTTTTTCACAGAGCTTAGATGTAAAAAAGAAAGAGGCAGCTTACAGAATAATTCAGGGGAAAATGCAGTGCTGGAGAAAAGGGAGATTCAGGACTGCCATTAATTCAGGCTGAACATGAAATTCATGTTCACATCAGGTTTCCCAAAGAAACTTCTAATGGTTTAGGGTGATTGCTGCTAATACCTCTGACTTTGTGAACATCAGCATCAAGTTCTTAATAAATACTGGTTTTCATACAATCAAGAAATGGGCAAAAGTGCTCCTGGAAAAGTCTCACTTTGACTACTGAAGGCAGAGGTATGGATTTTGGAATTATAAAATTATTCAGGTGGGAAGGGACCTTAAAGATCATCAATTCCCTGCCATGGGAACCTTCCACTATCCCAGGTTGCTCCAAGCCTGGTCCAAACTGGCCTTGGAGATTTCCAGGGATGGGGCAGCCAAAGTTTCTCTGGTGTCAAACTTGTCTTTTCTTGCATATGGAAGCAAATACCCAAATGGCAAGAATTTGTCAACTTAATTATTTGCCTATCCCCTAAACAAAGTAAAATACACAAGCTCTCCAGAACAACTGGAAAGAGGCAGATTTGAAGGAAAATGACAGGAAAGGTTCTGTGAACAGCAGCAGATCTTTTATGAAGCACAAGTGCAAATGCAGATAGTGGCAATTCAATCCTCTACAAAGATAGAAGGTAGAAAGGAGGATGCATCACTCCAAAGTCCTCCTGTAACTTGAGGGAAAGGAGGAAAACAATGACTCCCATTGTGATGAGCACAGAACGGTGAAATGACAGGAAATGACAACTGAGTTTGACAAATGGTCCAGCAGGGAGATGAATTCATCCCACAGGGAGAAGCCAGGCAGACCGACAGGACACTCAGAAAATGGCTGTGTTTGAATAATTAAAAGTTATTACTGGAACACACACGGTTACAACCTGGCACCAGGACTAGGATTTAAGTACCACATCAAATACATTTCCCCTTTACTACCATCATCCAAAGGAAGCGTGAGAAACCTAAAGCCATGCCACACACAGCCCTTAACATCAGCTCATACAAACCACAGCAGAATGTGGCACACCAGGAGGACCTGAAAGCCCTGCTTTGCAATCAGAAAGGACAATATTCCCCAAGCAAAGTAGCGATGAAAATCTGAGACAACTGTCTGGATTTTCAGAGATACCAGCTTCAAATACCACATAATTTGAGCTACAGATGCTTTACATCTGACAGGCCTACTGCTCCCACCAGCAGAGAGCATAAGTCTGCCTGAGAAAGCCTAGCAGCCTTTCTCCAAATTACTTGCAAGGACCAATTTGCACAGCCAGAATAATTTCAAAATAAAACAATTAATTTGGGTTGGGGGGGGAGAAGGAAAGAAACAAAAACCAAAATCCCTTCCCCCACTAATTTCCACTTTGCTAAATTTATTACATGGCTGCAAATTAATACATCACCTGCACCAGCTATCACAAGGCTGTCTCAGAACTTGCTTTAATAAACAGCTGCCAGTAGTGGAGGAAATATGTAAACATCGCTCTCGTTTCTCTGTGCCATTGTGTCAGCTATTCTACACGTCTTTGAAGGTGCTCCAAAATCAGCATGGCTCTGCTTTTCCCTTTTTCTCCTTTTGGGAGGAGGAAAAAGCAGAGAAGGAAAGACAGGCTGGCAACAGAGGGCTAACTCTGTGCTTGCTGTGCTCTTGATAGTGCGGCTCAGTGTGTTCAACTTCAGTTTACACAGGCCTCTTCAGTAAGGACAAAAGAAACCACTGCTGGTGGTTAAAAATGCAAAAGGTTTTGATTGCAATTGCTTGACAATCAGCCAAAGATATGACTAGGGGGAAAAACACAGCAAGGCAGCTATGACCAGAATGGAAGAAACAAGGAAAAACACATGGCTCGACTTCAGAGCAGAAAATTGACTTAGGCTTTGCATAAATGACAGCATACCTCCAAGCCTGCCTTATCCACAGTCTGCCTGCCATGGGAACATGTAGGCTAAAAGCAGAGCCTATTAAAAGGCATAATGTTTCTAAACGGCATCTGTTACGTCCTAATAAGCATTACTTAAAGGACACAGGCCTTAGAATTGCTACCAAACGTGCATTTATCTGAAACTGCTGCAAGGCAATCGTTACCACAGCGTCACATGACACCACTGGAATCTGAATAATAGAAAATGTTATTTCGTTTGGCTTGAAATCATTATGCAGGAAAAATATGGAGGCACTTTCTGAGATTTTGAAACTGTGCAACTTCACAGGAATGAAACACCAGCAAGAATTACATCAGCGGAGCCATTTGCCATCTGTTGTCAGTAATACCATAAAGCCCAGCCACCAGACAGCAGTTTCAAAGGTTACAAACACAACGTTTTCAAGCATCCACAGACCTCTGGGTAACTGAGCAGGACACAGTTTCCTTCAGAGATATGTGCAACCTGAGGGTCTGCCAATCATTCAGCAAAGACAACATGCCAGAGCTGGGAATTGCCAGGCGAGGCGTTTGGAAGTCTCTCAGTATGCAACCTTTACACAATGTGGCAAATGCATACCAGCCCCATCACGCAGGATCCCATAACGCGCTCGCAGCCATAATGCCTGCACACCTCCCACTTGCAAACTGAAACCGGCCAGACTTTCTCCTCTGCTGTTTGTTTTCCCAAACTTCCCCTCAAGGGAAGGAGTGTGTGCACTGAAATGCTGCTATGGAAAGGGACTCTGGTTTGTTTGCTGGGTTTGGACTGTAATTTTCCTTTGAGGGAAGTATTTTGGATTTTGTTTCCTGATTTCTTTTCTTTCTAGACTGTAACTACATATTTATGTTAAAGACAGCAAGGTTTCAACAACTTGCCTTAGCTGTGGCAATGTTATGGCAGCCCTTACCTCTTATGCACACACAGTCTGAGTAAAATTCTACCTGTTCCATACATGAGATTTTAGTCTGGCTGTTAATCAGTCTCACCTTAGAGCTCTGAGAAGCTTTTTCAGTTGCAGAGGCCACATTACTGACAGTGCCTATGTGCTACCTGAATTTTGTGTTTCCACCTTCCAGGCTGTTGACCTCCTTCCTGTAAACTGATTAACACGGATTTCATGGAGGGCAGGGAGATTTCCATCTTCCTAGAGAGACAGATGGAAATTTAAGGCTTCATTAATGCAATTGCCAAACTAGACATACAGGTTTCTCATCCACTATTTCTCAGGCTCCAGAGCTGCACAGACGTGGCTGCTCACTGTTTCTGTTAGGTGGTTCACATACAAATCTGCCTTTCAAGGTGTTCTATAATCAAAATGAATTTGCAAGAAGGCTGAATTTAAAACAAGTACCTCAAGTTCTAGGTCAACAGCTGGCCTGCTTCTCAACAGCGAGGTTTACCTGGGACCTGTAAAGGGCTTTAGAAACCTGGAAGTGTAAACATTCTTTCCCTGTGAAAAACAGTTACAGGAACAGCAATCAAGACCGAGTTGTAGCATCTCAATCACAGCACAACATGAACTGAAAAGCAATTTTTGCACAAGAGCTAATGGCTGACTCTACGCACTCTTTAAGTGTATTGCATATTCAACCTGCTTATTGACAACTGCTCCACAATTATTTTAAACATAATCTATGCAATTACATAACCTCACCAAAACTCAGACAACACCTAAAAACAACATCAGCTGTCCCAAAAAGGAAGGGGATAGAAGAACAACTATTCTAAACATTCAATCTGAGTGTGATGAAAAAGGGAAAAATGTAGACATTAATCGAACTGCCCAACATTACAATGCTTCCTTGGACATGAAAACCCAAATTCTATTCATCTAGAGATATTTTATTTAAGAAAAACAGTAGAACTGAGAATCTTTCGTCACTCCCCCAAAAAAACAGCATTATTACAATTGTTTGACTTCCATAAGTGGTTGATAGGAGGGGAAAAATAGAGCAATCTGACAGCAGTGCATTTAGCCATGAGCAGCTAGAGGAACTAATGAACAACATCATTATTTTACTGAAGGGGATGAAGTAGGTGCTTTAGATAAATGGCAGCAACTTAAACTGTGTTTCAGAAGATAAATTCACTTTCTCTCCATTTACCTGCTAGCGTGACAAATTAAGAAAGAAGAGTATAAAAACAGAGCAGGAGGGAAAGCAGTGCAAAAGCTAACTGAGGTGATGCAATGGGCCCTTATCCAAACAAGTGCATGAACAGAAATTGTTGGAAGTCCTCCTAGCCAAACACAAACCCAGAACATTGCACATGCCAGACTCCTCTGCAAATCCACAGTGAAGGTGTACAGAAGATCCACCTATGCTAAAATCACGTTCCTTACCAAGCACCGGGAGCTTGGCCATTTGGGAACTGACACAATGTCTGTTCATTTCAAAGCACTGCAAATCCACCAGGTACTGAAGGGCTGAGTTCTGCTGGGCAGAGCAGCTCTTCACCCACTACCAGAAACATCAGAAAATCAAGCCCTGCTGAAAGGAGATGAGGGGAGAGTGGCTTTTTCACAAAGAAGTTCATCCTCTATGTCCATGTGCTTCTTGTTTTAGTCACCTCGTCAATAGCAAATGAATACTTTTAAAAGGAAGGGTACTATATAGCATATGTATTGAGTAATATATTTATATACTAGACTTTGTACACTACTTTGCAGTATACAAAGCCTTTTACATCTCAACACCAAACCAGTCCAACTATTTTTGTGTGGTCAAGAACCAACTTACTGCTCCTTTGTCCCTGTTGAATCCTGCTGCTTTTGTTAAACCCTGATTTTTGCTCAGTTTGGGTAAACAACTGCTGATGTACTTTTGAAAATGGGTATTTTTATGCAATGTTTCCCATGATCCTTAATGGCTGAGTACTTGAGATCTACTGACCTACAGGTGGATCTGATCCACCTGTGCTGAGACCCCAAACAGGAGCTCGGGGATCATCCTCTCCCCAGCATCACCGAATCACAGCGGGCAGGACCCACCAGGCCGGCTCTCTCTGGGCAGGCTTGGACCAGCCGAACACCTGGAAAAGTCACCTGGACGCTGGGAAATGGGAAAATAAACCCTGCAGCACCTGCTGAGGGCGACCCTGCGCGCAGGGCTCGGGCTGTCCGCCTCCCCCGGGCGCTGCCGGGAGCGCGGCCGTGAGGGGCCCGGCCCCACCGGGGCACGGCCGCAGGCGACCGGGCAGAGCTTCCCTGGACAGCCCCGAGTGTTTCGCGGCGTCTCGGCCGCCCGTGGCCTCCCCGAGCCGCCTCCTCCCTCTTACCCGCGGCGGCTCTTCCTCCTCCCTCGGCCGCCATCACTTCCTGCGGGGCGGCGCGGGCAGCCCTGAGGGCGGGCCGGGCCCGGGATGGGGCTGAATGGGCTGGGAGGGCGGAAGGCGGGGAGCAGCGGGGCCGTGCCCGGACAGGCGAGGGGAGCTGGCTGCGGGCGCGGGCAGTGCCCTCAGGCTCAGGCAATGCCCACAGCCTCAGAGAGTGCCTCAGGCTCAGGCAATGCCGTGCAGGCTCGGGCGATCCCCACAGGAATGCCCTCAGGCTCAGGGAATGCCCTCAGGCTTGGGCGATGCCCACAAGCTAAGGCAATGCCATCCAGGCTCGGGCAATGCCCACAGGCTCGGGCAATGCCCTCTGCCCCCGCCATCGAAGCACGGCCTTGGGAGAGGGCCGGCCCACTCTGCATCTGAACTTAAGAAACTCCGACAAAAATCTCAAATTATTTCTTTTAAATGCAGAATTAATTCTTTTAAATGCATAAATTTCTTTTATCTTGCACAGAATGACAAACCGTAAACCCAGCGCCAGTTTGTGTTAGCGCAGGTGGCATAAGGCAGAAGGCATAGGAGGGGGAAAAAACTGGGTTGCATGTGCCCTGCTAAGTCCTTTCTCCCTATTTTAAAAAAAAACCTAAATTTAAAAACCTGTCCATGCACAGCCATTAGTTTTGCTAATACTGCATGAAGACCAGAACTGATATTAATAATAGCCACTCAGCAGTTGGCTATATTCAACTCATATTCAGTTGCGATTTTCCCCATAAAAATAGGTATATACCAAATCAATTAAATTGCCGAAGAACTAAAATAAATAATCAAACAACATAAAACACATGACAATTTCTATCCAAAACCAGACCCTGGCACAGCTTGCCCAGAGAATCTGTGGCTGCCCCATCCTTGGAAGCCAGGTTGGATGGGGTTTGGAGCACCTGGGATAGTCTAAGGTGTCTCTGCCAAAAAATAAAAAAAAGTGAGTGAAACTGCCACTATTTTTTTTTTTATTTACCATTTCTATGGATTTTATTGTAGAAGAGGCCTCTTTCCTCAAGGAAAAATGAGATTTACACTGAAATGTTTGTGTCCTCTCTTTCTGTGACACCACTTTCTATCTACATAAAGACCAGCTTCAGTCTTTCCTGAGGACCATTTATTTTTATTAGAATGGAAAAGAAATATGGAGTTTTAGATACTGAAATTTCTATTTAAAGTTCCATTATAGTTTAGTGTTAAATAGCATAACAGCTTGATTTCTCCCTCCTCTCATCAAGTGTTGAACAGCTGAGATAAAAACTGAAATATATTAAACACTTCCACTTCACAGTTTAAAACACTGGTCAGTGCCTGCCAATAACAAGAAATAAAAGAAATATATATAAGTAATAATAAAAGAGATAAAAATTAAAGAGCTGTTTCTAAATGAAGAGCCATATTCTGGTCTTCTTGCCATCTACTAAAAAGCTACCCAAGCAGTGTGCTGCCAGTGTGGTCAGAATGCATTTGCAGAAAATATATTTTTCTCGTACTCAGCAGCAGTTCAAACAATTTTTGAAAGTATCAGACAAATGTGCAGAAAAATATTCAAGGTGATAACCAGGATTTTCATAGCTGAGTTGCTTCCATTTCATCTCCACCTCAAGATGAGTGCCGTGCCAATCACATCCATGTGTAGCAAGAAGAAAAACAACCAGAGTTTAGCTGAGTCAGCTGTGTCTGTGACTTGCCTTCAAATAGCAAGGGCTTGGGTTCTTAATTATGAATGGGGAGATTAATTTGCACAGACCTCAAATATCCAGTGACCCTCAAATCCATTGTTTTGGGCACAGATACCCATGGGAGTGCTAATATTAAAGCTCCAATCATACTTTAACAAAAACTTCAAGAGTGGCTTCGACTTCAACTGAAGAAATGTTAGGGGAAAGAAAAGGTTTCATTTCATCTCTGAATAATTTCTGAGTAAGGCCTAATTCAAATTTCTCAATTCTTTTTTAACTGTGTGGCACAGCTGCAATAAATGCATTATTCCTCCAAGTATACTGCCATGCACAGAAAGCTTGGGAATATGAGCAACCAGTTAAATCAGTGCAAAAATTAATTTCAGAGGTCTCTGTCAAATTCTGGTTTACTTAAACCACTAGCATTCCTCCCACACTTGCACAAGCATTTACCAACACTGAATCAGAATCAGGTCTCAGAATCTTTACTTCCAATTCAGCAAACATCTGCTTAAGAAAAGGTACTAACTTAGCTATTCAAGACAATACTTCTCCCCCCACTACAAATTTCTATCAGCTTCTTCATAAAGGCTTAGTGAATTAATCTTTGCTACCCTGTATTTCTTTTCTACTCCCTTTTGCCAGCTGTAAAAACTTTAAAAACTAGTACTACATTCCAAAAAGATCATATCAGTTGTTACAGAGTGCATGGAACTAATAGACTTACATCTCCCCTCTGGAAGAATATCTCATGAAATACCTAATATTTTACAGCATTCAAGCAATACCCTTCATATATATATATGTATGTATAAAGCAGCTCTCAGGTCCCAAAGAAAATATACATTCTCACTCTGGAAATTAATTAAGACTTTAAATCTTGCCTTATTCTTTACAAATTCTTTGTTCATTAGGCCTCCCTGTACTTTGATTTTTTCTTAAAAAAAACAGCGCAAATCAAAAACAACTATGAGAAGACTGGTATGTCATTGCCCTGTTCAGAATTATAGGAAGTGTTTTAATGACTGGTCAAGCATAAAAATTATTGGATAAGAGTCTTTGACATAGGAGTGTGAAGGATTTTAAAAGTAATTCAGTGCTGCCAGTGGCAGATGCTGCCTTATTTAAAGCTGCAGAAAGCTCTGAAAGTTTCCTGTATTGGAAGCTCCTTCAGCCCCAGCAGCCAGCAAAAGTTAATTCTGCAAGTTGTGTTAGTCAGGGGAAGAAGTGGATGGTGGAATCAGAGTCTTTTAAATAAAGAGACTCCACACATCATTTTGTGTCTCAGCGCAGGACAATTTAAATGACAGACACAGGTCATAGCTCCAAACCTCATTCAGCCACCACCCAACCCAAGGGATTTCTTCAGGGATTTTTCTTTTTTTTTCCCTAAGGTCTCACAATTACCAGCTCTCTTGAGATAATATAGTGGCTTTCTATTCTTAGCTTATTTCTCCCCTCCCTCTCTCTTTCTCACACACACACACACACATACACACACACACACTTCCTACTCAAAACAGGACCCAGTGAAACCCTCTGCCCACATAGTTATAATTCCCAAGAGAACTTGCATATGCTTTTGTTTTGGGCAGTGACAATGTGCATATGTTTTGATTTCAGGCCCCCCCCCCCATTGGCTCTCGGGCTCCACTTTAATGAAGACAGACCAGCTATTAAACTCACCAGTTTCAGCAAGCTACAACCCAGCTTCCAGAGTTCCTCTGACCTTGCAAGTTGGAGTGAGATTTTCTAACATGTTGCCTGTTAAAGGGTACTACGGAGTAAGTGTTTTGGGTTAGCAAATACACACATTTTCCTGTTGGTGTTTGGTTTGAAAAGTATACAGTGCTTGGACTCTTTCATAACAAGCCTGAGATAAAGATCAAGAGGAGTAAGTCAGATAAGTGCTGTGAAGAAGGACAGCAAAGTTACCTCTGAGCTTTAGTTAGTAAGGAGAAGTCCAAGAACAGTGGAAATGGACAGTTAATTTTTTGTAGTTGTAATTCCTTGCTGTTAAAGTGAGTTACAACTGCTAAAAACAGAATACACACAGAGATAATCAAACTGATTAAATTAATTTTCTGTTTACTTGCACTTAAACAAGTGATGAAAAATATTGCTGTATATTTTGCAAGAAATTTCTTAAGCTTTTCCTCTTCTTCCTAAATACTCCATGCCTGGGAGAGGAAAGAGTTTGGGGCAGTCCCAGTCAGTCAGACTTCTATCTTTAATAGAGACGTAATCATTTTTGCTTTAAAAGTTACATGAGTCACAAATCATCCCTGTCATGTGAAGCCAGAGTCATCAGAGTTGG
Source organism: Ammospiza caudacuta (assembly GCF_027887145.1). Lineage (NCBI taxonomy): Eukaryota > Metazoa > Chordata > Aves > Passeriformes > Passerellidae > Ammospiza > Ammospiza caudacuta. The sequence goes on from NC_080602.1 coordinate 24,547,295, forward strand.
AAGAAAAAAGGTGCCCCAAATGAAGTTTGCTACAGATACCTGAATTATGATAATGCTTGGAACTGAAAGACAAGAAGATTCCACCTCCTGGAGCACAGATATCATGGATTCAAATTCCAACACTGTGGTGGTGACTGGTAAGATTTTCATTTCATTCTTTGAGCCAGAGATGGTATGCACGCATGCTTGATCTTTGTCATAAACAGTTTCCTGGAGGGAAAAAGAGTAGCAAATGGTCATACTAACATTTCCAAATGGAAAATAACTTGCTGTGCCTTCCTAAGAAAAATCAGATGCATGTCAGCGGAAACAGACTGCATTCTGCCCTCTTTACTGCCATCCAGTTGGGTTTGTTGTTCATTCTCTCCATGTTTTAATCTTTGTTGACATTCTCTCTGATCCAAACCACATAGCTCAAGGCAGTGCAGGCTACTATTAGATAAAGCTTACCCAAAAGAAGCTCTGAAGCAAGAAAACCAGGTTGCATCACAATGTCATACAGTCAGTGTCCAGAATTAGAGCAGCACATGGCAACTTTCAGGGGCTCAGTTTCATGGCAAGGTAAGGGAGTTTTAAACAGGAGATGCTGCCTCATCACTGCTAAACGAAACCATCCCATTTAAATATACCAAAGGAACATGCCTGAACATGCAGCACAAGGGACCAAATTTGGAATTTCTCTTGCTGGCCCCAAATAGTGCAGCATCACAGAGTCAGAACCAGCAGCTCAGAGAGTGCTGAGCTTTAAAAGGTTAAAGCTCCTAAGGAATGCTGCTGCTTGCTGTTCCTCTTGTTGCCACTGGCTCATCTAAGGGCAATCATTACACATATCTTGACATGTGAGTTGCTGGATAATTTTCCACTGCAGGTCATCTGAGGATATAGGAACGAGGGTGAAGCTACATCAAAGAGATTTGCATCTTGCTGTTTTCAATTAAACACTTGTCTTTTTTTTTTTTGTTTGTTTAATAGCTGCAAGATGGGCAGAACTAGTCTGGCTTGCTCCAGCCTAACTGCAGATGAGCTGGATGGGAGTGCAGGAAAGGGCAAGAGGTATTTGCTAACCTCCTAAAAGGCTGACAGTCTGGTTCTCTCCTATGATATTTATGGCACATACCCTTGTTGGGAACACTTCTTAGCACCCTGTTAGTTTTTTCCTCCCTTTAGATCACCGTTTATGTCCAGAAATCTCCTTGGTCAAAAAGCTTTAGACTAGTTAAGACACATGTGCATCTTTAATCTACTACAGAGATTTCCACAGCATGTCTCTGTCACATTTTCACCTGCTCAGAATATAAACCTGCTGGCAGGGAGCCCAGGTTATTATATGGAGCCCAGTCACATTCATGCAGTTACCTCTCCACACTGCTGCAGGAATTGCAGTAAAATTCTCATACAATTAGTTATTTTTCATAACAATTTTATCCTAAGCAGTAGTTTCTTGGGGCCACCCCTGACACAAGTGTTTCATTGTGAGCTACTTAATAACTTTATTATAATTCTGCAATTCTGCACACACAGGTACAGAAACTTGTACAACTACAGCTCCAAAATGGAGCAGGTGCCGCCTGAATTTTGCTCTCAAAGCAGAGTGGGAATAATGGGGTTTTATGTTTCCTGGAAATGTGAAATGAACACCATTTTCTTTGTTCCCTCACCACAGGAGAAACTCAAACCTTGTCAAAAATATAAGCTTTTCATAACATAAAAGAGAAAAGATGGAGCAGTTATGAAATAAATATTAACAAATTAAGAAATGCTTAAAGTCCAGCACTAATTAAGCTGTCACAAGCCTACATTTAGGCTTAATTGTCTCTACATACAAGTAGCTTTCACTGTGCAAAATAGCAATCATCTGCTGTCAAGTATTTACTTTTCCATTTAAGGATTTTAAATATTTAAGAGTTATAGCATTAAAACCATTTCACAAAATCATTTTCCTGACACCCAGTATCTAGGACTTAGCAACACTCTGGATTGAGAACATTAATTGAGATTAATAAAGATAGTGGGAGTTTTCCTTCAAACTTTTTAATGACAGAATGCCCATCTGCTCAAAATTAGGTCTTTTCCCTTTTTATTAAAAAAAAATCCTTTCAAAAAAAAAGATGCATAAAATTGAATGTAATACTTGGGAGTCAAAGTGTTCTTTCCCCTTTTCTCCTCTCTTTTCCTGGGGGCAAAAGTGAAGACATTTTTCCCAGCATCACAAAAAAGCACATTTTCCCAGACAGAAAACTAAGTTTTCATTACTTGCTATTAAAATAAATTTTACTCTTTCAAACATTTTCATTAAGTATGCATGTCTTAATCTTCATGAGCTTTAACAATAAGAATGATACATTAACTGTGACCCAGGAGTATTTAATACCATAACTTTTAGTAGTGGTATTTCTATGGATGATGAGCCTTCCCCAAAATTATCATTTACGTGATCTGTCCTATTGGAGGTACATTTATCCAGCTCCAGTTAAGGCTCTCTCATAAGAAAGGTTTGACATGAATGGAGATTGCAGGATTACTTCTTTTATCAGTGAATATACAAATTGAAAACACTGTTCCCTTAAGTGTTACTAAAGCTAAATCCTATCTAAAAAATTCAACCTCCATAACCAAAAATAGGAAGATAAAAATCCAATATGTGTGTGCACACATCAACACCTAATCTGCAATTGTAGAGTAAGCACAGGTTAAAACCACCTTTCTTTCTTTTCAGGTTTTGGTCCCTTCAGACAATACCTGGTTAATTCTAGCTGGGAAGCAGTGAAGGTAGGCATAAAAAGGACAAAAATGAGGGAGGCATTTTATTTTTCAGCCACCCCAACACAAACTGGTCTTATGCTCTCCATTCCCTTTTCATGACTCATTAAACAGAATTGTGCCTCATGGAGCAGACACACAACATGGAACAAAGAGGATAATGCATTGAAATATTATTTTACTTGCTTTATTTTTGGTGCCATGTAGGCACTTTAAAATATTATTCTTCATTTTAAAATTTTATTTTTTCTTATGGTGCCTTTTCTACAACTATTGCATGTGCCACGGGTTATGTCTGTCTGTAGTAAACCATCATCTCTCCTATCACAGTTCATTTTATCCTGTGTGAGGTGATTTGCTTCTCACACAAGTGTAGCCTATTGAGTTCTTACTGCCTGCTTCAGGAACACAGAACCTAAATACTGCCAGCTCTGAGTGGGAGTTCACATTTCAGCTTTGGCTTCCACTTTCAAATGACAGTGAATTCTACAGTTAAATTGAAAACAAGGTCATTCAGAGGGGTTTTTTCCTCCATACACCTTGACCAGCAGTAATAAATCTCAAATGCAGTCTTGAAAATTCCTGCTTGTTTCCTAAATCCGTGTAGCAGAACAAATTTAGCTGGGGGATACAAAGACATGGTTTGGATACCTGGCTTTCAGCATCAGCTGATTCATTCTCCCTGTCACAGACAGCAGCCTTTCCTGGAGTTCAGTTACTCTCATCAGGTACCTATGAACAGAGTTATTGTGAGAGGATCTTCCACATAAGTTTTTAGCAATCCCAAGGTAGAAAGGAGGTTACACAATGAAATCTGAAACTAGTGGGGGAACAGTCAAAGTAGTAAAATTAAATTGGAGCATTGGTCCAAAATATACATGAAATGACAGATAATATTGGTAAAATGGAAAGTAGGACATGTAAATCAAACCAAGGGGGCTGTGTTCTATTATGAAGACTGAAACTAGTCCATACAATTTTTAATGCTTTTGGACAATGAAGTGAGAAAGTCAACTACAGGAAAGTATTAGTAATGACAGAAAGGTGATGGCTCTATAGGACTATAACCATAGTAGAAATTTTGGTGACAGCTACTGAATATCTGTTTTGAAACTGAAGTGCACTCAAGCCAAGATGATTGAAAAACAAAGAGCCAGTATGTTTTCCCAAAGACCAAAGCTATAGTAATTTCACCAAAACATACATATTTTCTATTCTAGCTTTGTTGAGTCAAGAATGCTGAGTGCAGCTTGGTGTTTGGTAGAATAAATCTATTGCCCCTTCCAGGTCTTGAGGGGTGTTATCCCTGTAGGCTAACAAGAAACAAAAATCCTTCTGTGATACCTTTCCACATCCCAGTCATGACAGGAGACCCATAAATTATCTTAACTCTAACTTGACATGTGCCCTAAACCACAAATATTTGTCAGTTGACAGTGTTCTTGCTCATTATTTCCTGATTCCTATTGGTTCTAATTTTGGGTGCAAGGTCATCCTCTTCTGGCTGAAAATAGAGCATATTCTTTATCTGCAATCTAAACAGCCTCGTGAGGACACACCAATGGGATGAGTTTTCTGTAACAATGCCATGAGCTGCCCATGCCAGGGACTCATAACAAGGGCCACAGCATTCCCGAGCAAAACAGATGTCAGTCCTTGTACAGGGAGGAGAACAAATCCATTTCCCTCTGATGTGGCACCCTCTATGTGGAATTAATTTGTATTCAGACTGGGGATGCTGCTTTGGTTTCCTACTCCCCAGCAAAGGTGGTTAATTCAGGCAATTCAGAGAAATTTACTGCAAATCTGGAAGCACTTTGAATTTCGATAGGCTTCTCCACACTAAATAGCAATCTTGTAGTATTGTTCCATTGGCCTCATTCAGGGGAGTAGCCCTATGATCTTCAGGAAGCTTATGCACATATATTAAAGATAGCAAAATTTAGTATTTACATCTGGAAGTAATCCTGCCTTGGCTTGCGGTACCTGCATAGATCACTGGAGTGACATAAAACCCTCTGGCCAAGTCTCTTTGCTGTGAACCACGCAAGTGTGCACTCAGATTCATCCTCAGCAACGCGCTGAGCAGCCAGAACAGACCTACTGAATATAACTGGACATATGGCTGAATGCCTTTGTAGCATTACCCAGAACTATCCTAATTATTACCCCAAAATGAAGTAGGTGCTTATCAAAAGCCTGGATAGCACCCTGAGTGATGATGTAATGCTGATACACACAGCCTTAGAAGTTCACATCCCAGAAGGGTCCTCATACCAAAAGCCTCTGAAATCCTGTAAAAATACAGTTAACAGTTCCAGTGTCCTAATTCCAAAGCAAAACCTCACTCTCCATGCTCATGAAATGGATCCTTGGCCAAAGAACCATGGCTGCCCTTCTCTGAGCAATACTTGGTCTTACACTCCACTGTTTCCTTAAGCTCCTCCACAAGGTGCTGCTGATGGGATCAGCTGTGCCAGTCCAACCTTTTTGCTGTGTCTCCTCCTGCAGAATGGCCTGTCTGCATCTTGGCTGCAAAATGACCTTTCAGAGCACTCCACCATCAAGGTCAGAGTCCCCAGTTAATAGGGCACAAATGTAAGTTGAGTGACAACATTCATAGTAATTAAACTGTTAGTGCAAAGAACAGGTCACATTTCCAACTGCTTCTGGGAACTATGTCTGCTATCAGGAGATGAGGATCAGATCTCCCAGCACAGTTTTTCATCCTGCCACTGACCATGTGGTCTTTGGAAATCTGTCATTTAATCTGTCTCTCTCTCCCCTTCTGCTTTAGTTTCATCATCTGTGAAACCAAGACATTGCTATTTAGTGCCTTCATTTCTGTGTTGGAACTCTCTGACATCCCTGAAGTTTTAAGAAGGTTATCTACAAGATTAGAAAAAAACCCAACAACTTAAAACAACCAAAACCCCAAACCAAACACATAAACAAAACCCCACTAACCAGCCACACAAAACAGCTTTGTTTGCAATGTACTTGCAGTCTGGCTGGGCCAACTGAAACCTCCTGGTTTCCTTTCTGCACCAGCATGAGCAGTTCACAAAATTAACACACACAACAACCTTCCCAGCAACCCAAATCAGTGAGAACTCAGGCAAAATCAGTGATGTTTTCCAGAGTTTTCTAGAAGTTCTAGCTATTTCCAACACAGAGAGCTTCCAGCACCAACCTGAGCACAGTGCTCTGCGAATCACTTCTCGTTGGATCAGAACACCAGTGGACCAGGACTATGACGACAACTCACAATAGCTCAAGGTCAGCAGCTGATAATGCTGGATTTCTTCTCCCTTCTAGAAGAACTTCCCAAGAAAGAATCTTCATGTTTTCTTTCTAACCACTTTTCCCACAAAACAGTCCTCCAAAACTCTTCTCCTCCTTCGAAATTTCCTTTCCTCTTTCAACTACACAAGACAGGCACTTGTTTACTGAATTCACTCACCAGTGTGAGTTTCCATGTGCTGTTACCCTCCTCTAACCATCTTCAGTCTCCCACCTTTAATGCAAAATTGGTTCTGGTTAAGGCTGAGACAAGGAACAGCCTTTTTTTATTTTGCTCCATGTTTACACATCTGGTCTAACAGGGTGTAAGTCCGTGGCTGGGATTGTTAGACAACACAGTAACACACATTATTGACAACACAATGAAATTGCTTAGGACATAGAGAACCATCTTCCCTTGACAAAAATTCTCAGGCATTTGCTATGGCCAGCTTCAGTTTGGTCCTGCACAGAAGTATTTCTGTGTGATTCTGCCATGACAACTGGTGACAACAGAATGTCTCGACCCAGAGAGCACGAGAGGAGAGCAGCATTACAGCTGCCTTTGGGTCTCCACATTCTGCACCAAAATTAGGGGTAGTCGAGTCCTCTAAGCCTTATAGTTTAAAAGAAAGACTCTCACTAAATGTAAAAATTAAAAATGCTTTGGAAAAGCAAATGCTAATTGTGAACCAGCTGGGGTTTTCTTGTGTGGAGGCTCAGGCACAGTACAGCATTCTTCAGCAGGATGATGCAATGGGCTCTCAAAGACTGTCAGCGCCCACAGGAAAAAAGGCTGGCACTGTTCTCCAAATGTGTTTACTTCCCTGCAGGCATTGTTTCCTTGCTTGTGTCAAATAGTTTACTGAGCACAGCTAATCAATGCTTCCGCTGACAAGAAAATTGGAACAGTTTATATAGGAAGTGAGTGGTGAAGGGCAGATTTCCCAGAACTGTGGGCCTCATCCGCAGGGGTATCCTGAGTGAGAAACAAAAACCTGAGATGATGATGACACTGAATAGTTACAGGTCTCCTGGGCCAATCAGACACCTCCACTTTGCCTGTGCCCCCTTAAAAACTTAGCCTGTACCATCCTTTGGGACTGGTTTACCCAAATGGAACAGGGATTTTCAGCCACCATTCTGCTTTTCTGGGACAGAGCTTCCCACTTCAGATGAATTCCTTCTGCACCCTGCCGCTGCAGCTGCTTACCTTCTGCTGAGGCCTAGGCCTGGCTTGTTAGCCCTGTTCCACTGACAAAATCATTGCAAGTCACTTCCATGTGACATTTATTCTCCAGACCATCTTCCACACCTGGCCAAGCTGCTGCTTTGAAGGGTGCCCTTGCTCCATTCACCTCAATTCTGGGCACAATTTTTTCTTCGGGAAAATTGTGTGGAAACTCAACTGTACATAATTGACAGAGAAGTAACATCTCAGTGACATAACCTTTTACTAGAGAAACATTCTAGACCAAAAAATAAATTAAACTCATTCTAAATGTGACTTCCTCATGTTGACAGTGACCTTCAGCACAGCTTACCTGAACCTGGTCAAGGCAGCAGATCTCTGGAGTGAAAAAGTCATGATTAAGGTGAATTCTCCTTGGTTTTGTCTCTTGGCAGTGCAGTTTTTCTGCCAGATCTTTCAGAGAAACAGCTCTTACCTACAGCAAAGCCTATTTAGATGCTTTCAACGGTGGAGCTTTTCTGAGAGATGCTGCCTCATGGTTCCCCAGGGACCAGTCCCAAAGCAATAACCCCTCCCACCCACTGGAGGCTGAGCATCTCCTTGGAAAACACAACAATGGCTCCACACGGATAGATGTGACATTAGGAAACTGTTTAGCACATTTTAGTCTCTTCCAGTTAAAAGAGAGGGAGCAACAACAAAACCAATCTCATTGCAGACCAACGACAGGAACCATGGGCTAAGGTGTGGCTCTTTCAGGTGTTTCCTCAGTTGAATCAGCCCAGTTTGTTTATCAGTCAGAAATCCAATGCTCCTTCATGTCTTTGGTGGCTTTTTTGTAAACACAGGAGCTGTCCAAGAGAGGCCTCGGTGAAAACATTGATCTCCGGATCATGCAGCTGCCAGTGATTTACCAAAAAGCAAAGGAGCAAGTCTGCAAGATATGGACAACTCTTCAGCCACTGGTGGGTAACGATGAAGTTAAACAATCTCCTCCCCTCCCCTGAATACAATGAAAAAAATCTCCAAGGGAGTATTGCAAAACATCAAACAACTCTGGAAAGTGACTGTTGAAACTGTGATCAAGGTTCCAGCTGAAATTCGGAGCTGAAATTCGGAGCACACACTAATTAGCATGCTGGTTTAACCCCATGCCAGTTAAACAGCATAACTGATGCTGAACAAAGGAAAGGAAAATATCTACCACAAACTGCAAAAAAGGTACTGCTGCTCTGCAGGCCTGACTAGACTCAACAAAAACTACAGCCTAATTTGGTTCTCATTTATAATACCTTACCAAAGTTTTCTTTAGACATGAGCAAGGCTCCCCACCTTGAAGCCAGTAATTCACATACTTCTTGGACCTTTTGCACCACATGTTTTTAAAAGCAGGTCTCATTTTTAATTTCCTATTATTCACTCTGGTGGGAAAAACCAGCTTACAGTTCACGTTGGGCTGGCTTCGTCCACCACAGCACTCATCATCCTGGAGCAGTGTGGGAAGAACAAAGGCTACCAGGAGAGGGATGCTCGTGGCTTTCACCCAGAAGGTGCCTGCTGCATGCTAGGTGGCCCGGAAAAGATTGAATCTGCAATTAATATGAAGACTCTCTGGAAAAACGTCTCAGTGGAAGGGATTGATATCATCCTTTCCAGAGATGCAGGAAGGTAAACATCGTGTATCAGGGGCTCACAAAAACAACTCAATCTGCTCATCTAACCCTGGAGAATCTTTGCCATGAGCTCTCCTCCAATCAAAATCACTCAAAGCAAATTCTTTAGAGGGGCACAAGTATGAAACTGGGATGATTTTAAATTTTATGTAAAGCAGCCTTCATGAAAAGCTACAGCCAGTAGATATTTTTCCATAGATTTGTAAATTCCAAAAGAAACAAGTTCCAACATAGCACACCCTGTGATGAGCAACTCCAGTAAACCTCAGCAATTTAGCGAGCCTGAAAGCAATACAGACTAGTAGCAGATTTTAATCTATTTTTCTCAACTGGGAGGGATACAAAATGTAAATAGATACACTGGAGAACAGCAATTACAGGTACTGTTAGAACCAGGCCTGTGATCTCATTATGTGTTCCAGTAGCACTGAAGCAATTTTCTACTATGGTAGTCTTCACTGGAAAGGAAAACAAACCAGTAATTTTATTTTAAATAAAAATCAGCTAATATTGGCCCTTCAATTCAAGATATGCACCTGAATTTTAAAAGGTGGAATGATCAGAAAAATCTCTTCAGACAGAGATTTTATAACTTAGACAAAAACTGTGTTACATGGTTGTAATTTCCAGTAGGGTGTGTTACCTTTCCCACCCCACAAGAATGTCTTGTGATTTTATTTTTTTTTTTATTTAAAGTTCTTTGTGGGTGGGTGTCTGAGAAACCAAACCATCAGATAAGCAACATTTGTTTCTCAAACTTGGTTTATTTCAGCATTTCCTTTATTCACTAAGCAAATATGTTCTTAATAATTTCATAAACCAGATCTGGTTTGGCTACTTAGAATATTTAAATTTAATCAAGGTTTACTGAGCCTTAATTCAGGTTCCTGGTTTTGTTTTGTTCTAATATTGCAGGTACATCTGTGATTACACCTACTACACTTCTCTGTATTATGGCAATGGAAGAGCTGCTTTCATCCACGTCCCTCCATTATCTGAGTCGGTAACAGCAGAATTTCTAGGAAAAGCATTACAAACCATTATCTTAGCAATGTTAGAACAGTGTGGGCAACAAAGAGAGATGGATCACAAAGGGAAAAAATGCGGATTTCTTAGAATGCAATTCCTTACCTCTGAAATGAAGCAGATTTAAAGATTATTTAAAACTCACACACAAAGGATTTTATAGCCCACGTTACTTTCAGTGAAATTTCCTTGCAAAACCCAACCAGCTATTTGCATCTCTTAGAAAGGGCTTGAGGGGAAAAATCCCAAGTGATTGGTGGTTCATATTGCTAACAATAAAGTTGTTCAGATTTCAGAAATTGTGAAACTGGATTGAAAACATTTTAGGATGCTTAATCCTGGTTCTGTTGGTTAGAAAAAAACATCAATAAAGACTTGCTGACCCCAGATGGATGCTCACAGCTGTAAGGACGCAGCACAGGATGGACATAACAGAGATCCTCTTCAGCCCCTGTTTGAGTCCAGAGTTCAGCCCACAAAAAATTTGGGTATGGGGGAAATCAAAACACTCTTGGCGATTCTGGTGTGGGAAGTTTTACAGTTCTCTCTTACTGACCTGCTGTGGATGCTGCTTTCCACATCAGCAATGGGTTCTGACTTAGAGTGACTTCAGAGAACACAGAAAACTGGAAACCAGCAGGATCTATAATACCTATAATGCTGTTGGTAACTTGAGTTTCAGCCCAAAACAGCCACTTTCCCCAAATTCTCAGTGCCTCTCCCAAGGAGAAAACCCCACAGTCCTTCCACAGAGCACAGCCCAAAGGCAAATCCAAGAGCTAACCTGTCCCAAGAGAGGCAATCCTGAAGCACTGTGCTGTGGGGAGGGCTAGGGCACGTGAGGTTCCCTACAGAACAGGCACCAAAGGAGATCCCAAATTGTAAAACATGGGAGCACAGACGTGCTGGGTACCACAGAGGGTCACAGCACTGCCTTCAGCACACAGGGAATGTCCACGCTCTCCTCTGAAATCCTGCTGCCAGGACACAAGGACAAGTTGAAATCAGTCAGGAACAGCACAGCAACAGCTTCATCTGGACACCTGGGATTTCCTGAGGGAAACAAAAGCCTGTTCCTCAAGCACCATCAGTAAAGAGGACAAGGCACAAACACACCAGCACAGGCTGGGGCTTCAGGCCACCACTGAGCCCTGTTTTAGTCAACACCTTGATGCCAAGAGTCTGAGGAACTGGAAATGCCAAGACAATGCTGGTTTTCTGGCCGGTCCTTTCCAGTGTTACAGAAAGCTGAAAACCAGGTGCTGGCTGGCTGAATGCCTCACATGGGGATTGCTCTGCAGGTAAATAAATAACTAACAATGCTCACCTTATTCACAGGAACCGCCTCGTGCAAACTGCTCAAATCTCAGCCATGAAGGATCCAAAACCTCTGTGTCTCTGGATGAAAATGCTTTTGATTTCAATCAAACAATGGCAGTACTGACTCCTATTAAGAGTAGCTCAATTAGATGCAGCCAAAAGGGCAGTGGAAGACCAGAGCAGCTTTGCTCTGAGTTTTCTGACCTGTATTCGCTTTGCATAAAGAGCAACAAAATCAGAAACAAACAAATGCATACAGAATTCTTTTATTTAACTTAAATCATGTAGTACTGAAACTACTAGAAAAAAGCAGAGTAAGAGAAACTAAAGGAGCCTTAGCTTCAGCCATTCAAAATAGACAAAGTTTCTTCTTTTCATAATGTAAAGAATCCCGAGTATATCGCAATAACAGGAATAAATTCTTACAACAGAATATACAAAAACATTTTGAAATTTTTTATCTACTGATTCATTTTAATATAAACACAGGAATTTCTTTAGGAATAATTTATACACAGCAAGTCTTTTAATGTAATAAATTGGCCATGTTATTAATTTTCTCTTAAAAAAATTTAAACAAGAATAACTGGAAAATGTATTTGCAACTGCATCCATTCCTTAGCACTTTCTAGTTTTTTGTCCCAGAGGTAGACAAACTCTGGCCAATCCTTTCATCTCAAACCTCACTGGTTCAGAAAACAGAAGAAGAGAAAGGTGTCCCTGTCCACAGCAGAGAGGTTGGATCTTCAAGATTTTTAAATAACAATAAATAGGGACCCTCCCTTGCTCATTTCAACAAAGCTTCCAATGGTGCTCTACAGCTTTACACAAGCATTTAAAAGTGATAAGAAATTTGCAAAGAACTCTTCAATAGTAATTACCAAAGCCACCTTCCCTCTTTCCCTGATGCAGTGGCATCCTTCCCAGCAGGTGCTGAGCAGCCCCGGGAGCCTGGGGAGCAGCAAACCCCGCTCTGCTTCCCTGACCAGTGAGGTTCCTGTCATCCATGAAGGTAACTGCCCTAGACAGCAAAGTGAAATGACCACATAAGAGGAGCCCACCCCAACCAGAGGGCTCTGGAAAACCAGGATACTGAAGATACAGAACATTTTCCCACCTCCTTTACTCACTCGTTGTATACTGAGTCACAAAGCTTGGGCGGGACGGGGGAGAGGGACAAGCCATGAACTGGACAAGTCAGCGATTCCTTTTTGGCATATTGTAAAGCTAACTAGTAAGTGGTACCATGGAAAAACTGATCACAGACAGACACACCCACACACAGACACAGAAAAGTGCCCTTAAATTATATTTTAGGCATTTATAAACTACAAACATTTTATAAAATTATTCTATGTACTTACAAAACGCAATGAAACATTTAGTTAGTTCTTGTAAACCAGATCTTCGTCAACTGACTACCCGTAATCTACTGGACTTGAAGCCCTATTGAAAATGCTAATTAATGGTTACTAATCAACAGAACGCATACCCAAAAAAATATATATGAGCACACACGCATATGCACACACACAAACTAGTGAAGTCCTAAGGTACTTGCAGAACAGGCCGGCTGCAGGCGAGACTGATCCGTACAGGCCGATGACCAACCACTGCCACACTCCTGGTAAGGAATTTACTGCTCCAGCTGCAAAGTCCAGAGGTTCATTTGCAAGTACCAACAACCTCAATTGAGACACCTGAGCACTGCTGCTGTCCCACAGATTAAGCTCAGGGATATTACCTCAAACTTCTGCCAAGCCCTGTGTCTCTGTAAATCCCCACTGCTGCATCCTTTGTGGTCAGGTGTCTCCCCACAAACTCCTCTGTGCTGACTGATCCAGCTGCTCCATGTCAGAGGCTGTTCAGCACCTCTGAATGAGGTGTCCTTCAAAGCCCTCCTGTCTACTTGAGTTCTGTATCTTCAGCACCCCTGGCCACTTGTGTTGTTTCTACACGTCATTCTTCAATCCTTGTCTGCACATCTACTCATGGGTTAAGTTGCAATATCTGGCTTTATCACTGGTTAGTAGGGAGTGGATCCCTTGCACCTTCCTCCACTGTTGTTCAGCCCAGTGATTGAATACACGGTTGACAAACAAAATAAGAATAACAGGAAACAAGTGTTACTTGTACTAATGGAATGAAAAGGGTTTAAATATATATATATATATCTATATTATAGATATACATATGCAGATATATATATATGTATATATAGATATATATGTATGGAGTTACACCAACAATAGGAGTGTTGTTCAGTTAGACTTGGATTGAACCCAACAGCCCTCAGCAGTTCCCAGAGGGCCTGACAGCATCCCCCTCTGGTCACCAGTCATCCTGGGCAAACTGGGCTTCGTTTCCTTTGTTTTAGGAGACCAAGAGGAGCATCAGTGCACCTGGAACCACACAGCACTTGGCACCACCTGGGAGGAGCAGGGGCATCACACAGGGCGGCTCCACACCTTGCGCCGTGCTCGGCTGCTGCCTCTGGTTTATTGTTCCTCCAAGGAGCACCTGATTTAGTGCCACGGCTGTGTCTGCACAGCAATTGTGCTCCCTGCAAGCACACCAGCTCCTCTGCCAGGGCACTCTGCAGTGCCACTCAGGAGGGACCCATGGCTGAGCCCTGCAGTCCCTGCTCCCCTCGGCGACGCCAGCTCCTGTCCCACCGCATCGGGACATCCCGGTGCCATTCCTCAAATGCTGCTTTTCAGGGCTGGGTGGGCTTTTGTGTTTAATTTATAAACAAACTGGATTACTTTAACTTTATTCAAACATAGCTGAAGTTCTAAATAAATTTTCCATACCAGACAAGCCAGTGGTCTCAGGGAAGAACAACATTACAAACCATATTATGACTCTATCAAGCCAACATTAATTCTCAGTTGTTCACATGCATAAACAACTCGATTTACTGTCCAAAGGAAGTCTGCATGAAAAACCCATGTGAATAAAGCTATTCAAAATGCACAAAACACAACAAAAAAAGCTATGGAAACAAACAGAACAAAAAAGGAATTAAGCTTGAATTGCAAACACAATGCAATGGTATCATGAAGGTGGTTTGGTCCAGGAGAGCTGACCGCCATCACACACAGACACGAGGCCTCGTGGCTGTCTTCTACTGAAGTGCTTTTTGAAATGCTTCTTGTGATGCTACGTCATTAGTGTTTCTTCCTAATGCATTGTAAAACCACCTACGTACAATTCTACAAACCAGAAACTCGGACAGTTTTAACAAAACCCTCCTAGCCAGCTGAAAGATCTGAGGATCTCCAGTTGTGGTAATCAATATGTGCAAGGGAGGGGAACAGCCACTGCACCCAAAGGTCACTTGAACATCAAACATGGAAAACCAAACGAGTAATAGTGAAAACTTCCAATTTTGCTGGTTTCTCAGGACTAGGGAGAAACGCTCCCTCCAAAGACAAACTGTAGTAGTTAACCACAGCACTGTGTATCCAAGAGGTTGGGTACAACTCCAAGTAGCCAAGCACCACATTACTCAGATACCACAACCAACACCTGCATGAACAGCTGCCAGAGCTGGAAAAAAGGAAACATTACACAGCAAGCTGATGGCAAGCTCATGTTAGTCCTGTGTGCTTGTAAACCAGTTACACGCTGTCAGAGGGCAGTTAAAATTTGATGGCTGGTCCATCAGAATCCACAGTTATAGTGCGTATAAACAGGGGAAGAAAAGGGAACTGACTTTTTACTGGCACATTAAAAGAAATCAATTCAATGTTAGTTTTTAAAAAAAAAAAAAAAAAAAAAATCAGTGCTCTCATCAAACAGAAGCAGCAAAGACCAAAGCTGTAAATTTGATGTAGCAGCCAGCGACAGGTTTTGGTCAAGAAAGCAATGCCATCCCATAGGAGCCAATTTATTTTTGGGTTCTGATTCAGCCAAATCAAATCAAATATCTTTTTGATGCTTGTGACATCTGAGCAAGAACTGGCAGGAATGACTTAGTCCATTCTACAGGACAAACAGAAAGAACATTCCCTTTAGTATTTCTTCTGGACCTTGAAACATTGTAAACATTTGATTTCTGTAACAGATTTCAGGAAATACTCACAATTTGAAGCTCCCATATCAGGTCAGCTGCATTTCCACTCCTCCAAACACGCAGTGTTTTGCTGCTGACCCAAGGGCTGCTGTGACAGCACATTAAAAAGCCTCTGTGTTTCCTTAAAGAATGGTCACCCTAATCACACAGCTCTTGGATTTCTCCTCACAACAACAGATTTTAAGAAATTGGAGAAACCCCTTGGAATTGAGGCAAATATTCTGAGGTGACCCTCTGTGACAGGCAGTGACTGTTCCCCTCCAGAACCTAGAGCATGTGGTATATGGAGTGAGAGGTTACCAGTATCAACGGCATTTATTGGCTGCTGAGAAATGTGAGATGTATTTTTTTTATATACACACATATAAAAAAATAAGAGTGAGGTAGATAAATGTTTGAAAAAAAAAAAAATCAAAAAACTGTCCCCCTGTCATACTCTAAAACCCTTATCTCAGTATTTAAATTCATTATGGGGCATCTCTACAGTGATTTAAACTGATATCACAAAAATAAATAAAAAAATCCTACATAGAATACCTTCTTAATTAACTTTTTTGTCTTTTTCATTTTCAAAAAGGAAAAAAATAACTATGGGACAGAGGCAAGAGAAGATAATGGGACCTAAACTACACAAGCAAAAAGCACTACAAACTTTTAAAAATCTCCAGTCAAAACTAGCAATCGGTATAATTTTTCTCATTGTTCTTACTCAAAACACTTGAACATTTCCATCCCAGAACCACCTCTTCCTGCCATCGTTTGGTTGGATCAGTGCTAAACAAAGGCCTAGACTGGAACTAAGGTAAGATGAGCAACTGCTGCAACTCCTCGGGTGTCGACTTCCCGACGGCCCCTCCTTCCCCTCTCACCAAGGCTTCTGCAACTGAACAAACAAGATCGCTCGTCTTCTTTTGTTCTGAGGTTTGGTCTGTGATTTAAGCCACAAGCTTGGACTTGTACAGGTTTCCATAGCTGCCAACACTTCACTGTTTGCCAGCCCAGCCGCCGGCCCCAGCTCTGAGCTTCCCACCAGCCCCACGGGAAGGGCACAGGGGCTGCCCTTTGCCTGGGGGTGGTTTTCTTCACCAGGGCTGGGAAAAGCAGCCCAGGTGCCCTCCAGGAGGGCTTCCCCATCAGGAAGGTGAAGAGCTGGGGTTGGCTGGAGCCAGGTGATCGATGGCCACCTTAGGAATGCCTGGCATCGCCAGCTGCACCTGGCACAGCTCTCGTTCACAGGGTGGAAGGGTTAAAAGAATCTTTTTAAGGATCAGTGTCCCAAAAGCCTGGTGTCTGCTGTTGTACCCAACTAATAATTTAAAAAGAATACATGTGTGTGTGTGTGTGTGTCTGTGTGGGGACGGGCGGGTGGATGTGTGAACAAGCAGGGAGGGCAGGAGGGGTAGGACCCTTGTACAACAATGAATATAAACACTGAACAAGGATGTACTAAATAGTTAACCTTTTGTTTCTGACCTGAGTTTGTATCACGCCTTGCACTGTAAGAGACTCGTGTGCTGTCTGGGCAGAGGTTAGTGGGAAGGAAGGAAAACTGGGGCTTAAAAACACCACACCCCAGCACTGCCAGAGTGTTCCTGTGCAGGGTGTCCCTTCTTTCTCCTCGTTCCCCTCCAAAGCCCCGTAGCCCACACAGCCAAGATGTTGTAAAACAACTAATGGGAAGGAAAATAAAATTTAAAAAAAAATGAAAAAAAAAAAAAGGAGGAAATGTATTTATAAAAAGGCATTAAACAGTTCATGGCAAATCATATGAAAGGTTATCAGTTACTGGGAAGGAGGAAGTAAAAGTTACACACTATAGTACAAAGCATAAGAAAATTTGTTGAAGTGGAAGGGAAGGAGGGCAGACCTGAAGGTTTTCATAGATTAAATCCACAAAGATAAAGAACAAAAAAAATAGCAGCTTTTTTCTGTACAGACATATAGATGAGTATCTGAACCGTAAGAAAGTTATAAAAGTGACACAAAAGACAATGTGTATGCAAATGATCCATGGTCTAACATAGAACTGCAAGACCCTTCGAGAAGTCTTAATAATAAAGAGTAAAGGTCAACAAAGCATCGTATACTTGAATCCGGTTACTGCTTTTTTTTGTCTTCTCCAATTTATGTTCCTAGGTGTTTTTTCCTTGCAAGCCTGGGAAGGAAGGCAGGCTGCAACGATGGAGATCTCGGCCGCTCATTCTCAGCTTTTTCATAACTCATTTTTGGCGGGCGGTTGACTTTTTTGTACGAAATGCACGCGTGTTTGTTTAGCTCACCACTGCCAGTTTTGTCCAGAATTCACTGGGATGGGGACAGGGGTGGAGGGAGGGCTGGTTCTTTACCCCATCCCTTTTATCTTCTCCATCACAAGAAAAGAAAAAAAAAATCACATTTTGTCCAGTTTTGAAAGAAGATCTAGACAATTTGACTTTTTTTAGTTTTTTTTTTTTTTAAATACCAGTGCATGACTGAATAGAACATATTGGTCAGGATCTGTTTTGAACAGAGCAGTTGATTACTGTGCTCCTTCCATGACTACAAAAAAACACAAAAGAAAGCAAAAAAACAAACGAAAACAAAAAACAAAGAGTTCATTTTTTTGGCAAAATTTGGCAGCGTTGAAAATGGTAACAGCCTTGGACGAATGATGGCCCTTTTTTATTCTTTTACATGTTCCTAAAAAGATTAAAGAGCAACATTAAAAATCCAGTCTTTTTTAGTTTAGGGTTTTTTTGTGTGTGTTTTTTTTTGTTTGTTTGTGGTTTTTTGTTTGTGTTTTTTTTTATAAAGACCTACAGTGTTAGGCAGGTGCTTGCAGGGGTACTGGGAACCACCTGGCCTGCAATATCTTTGATCTGATAAAAGTGCTGTACGGTTGAACTTGCACGCAGATATGTTTCCCATTATGAAGCAAAGAGACAGAAAGAAAGAGAAAGAAGAGAGAGAAGAGAGGAGAGAGAGACATCAGATCTCAAGTTTTCTGTTGCTATTAAGTGTTAACATTTAAGAGTTTTAAAAGGCCAACTGTGTGCCCCACGACTGGAGTCCTTGACTGAAACAAACATCTGCTTGCATATTGAAAAAAAAAAAAAGAAAAAGACGGTAACTTGTTTACTGAAAAAGGGTTCTCCCAAGTGCAGCTATGGCAGTTCTGAAGATCCACTGAGGTACAGTAGGCTTTTGAATATATTGTGATTTTCTTTCTTTCTTCCCCCGATGCCTGTGTTTGTGTGTGTTTCGCTCCCGCGAGGATCAGCAGGCCGAGGACTGAGGCAGCGGCAGCGCGCGCTCGTTCTTGCGGCCGCCGTTCATGTGCGCGTACGGCTGCCGCTCCTCGAAGCTGGCGCGCAGCACCACCACGCCGGGGCCGTTCTCGGCCTTGTGTCCTGAGTGCTTGTCACTGGGCTGCAGGGTGGAGGAGGGGTCTAAAGGAATGCTCTCCATGTTCTCAGTCTCCAGGTCAAGCTCCTCTGTGTCCGGAGGCTTGTTCTCTTCACTGTAGAAGAAGGAGACCTCTTTGAAGGCTGGGTCCAGCTCATCTTTGATGCTACCGATGATTTCCAGGAAGGAGGGTCTCATTTTGGGGTTGTACTGCCAGCACATGCGCATCAGTTCGAACCTGGGCAGGGAACACACAGGAGAGACATTTACTGAGGGCTTCAGAGCCATGACTGGGTCAGTTTTAGAGAATCATTCCACCCCCAGGGAAGGCAAAGTGACAGAACTTCCACAGGCCAAGATCCCCAGGGTTGTGGGCTCAACACCCATAACTGGTCATTTGCTTAAGAGTTGGAACTGATGATCCTGGTGGGTCCCCTGCAGCTCACAACATGCTGTCAATCTGTGTCACATTTCCACCTTCCTCTCATCACCCATTTACTCCCACACCTCCTACCTCACCTCTCCTGCTCTTCCCACACCTTGTGTCTCATGGGTACCTGATATCCAACACCACTGCATACTTTTATTCTGACTTGGTATTTCTCTTTTTCCTCTAAATTACTCTGTGCTTACTCAGCCATAAGCTACATGATTCCACCTCTCGGAGTATCTTTTTCAAACAACTCATCCCACCCCATCAATACTGACTTGGAAAAAAATTAAAATAGGAAATACACACAAGGTAAAGCACCGCCTTTTTCCCCTGAAAGAAGAAAATTACATTAAAATTAACTGTAATCCCCAGTGGACATTTGCCAATCTCAAAGACATTCTCTAATCTTTTTATTTTAAAATTAGGTTGTTTTCATTTACGGCCAGGGATGCATTAATATTTTACAGAGTGTGAGATCATCTGTTTAAGCACATCCATGATTAGATCTGTACAATGTCCCATGCTGGCAAAACAAAACCACAAAATGAAACTGTAATACAGACATAATGAAAACAGCATTTTCATGACACAGCAAAATTGGATATTCCCAGGAGATCGCCCTGAGCTTTAAACATAACACAAGAAAGGATTTCACCGTCTGTGAAGGTGGAATAGGGATGTCTTCTGTTAACACAGCACAGTAATAGGACAAATTTAAATAAGAAAAGGAAGATTAGCATTAATTCTTCCAGCCAACCCTCTGTGTACACAGTGCTCAGAGGAACACGCTGTGTGAGGAAGTCACTGCTGGCCAAAACTACTACTCTGTGCTAGAGTAAGAATGGATCTAAAAATAAAATAAAGCCAAGAAAGATCTCTCAGTTAAGGTAATGCACATCTCTGACTCACCTGCCAGCACTGGGACCTGCAGCCCCAGTCAGACCCCCTTGGCTTGCTGGGGTTTATTTCCCACCTCTGCCAGCCTTCCCTTAAGCCAGGTCACCTGAACTTTTAGCTTCAATTCTAGAGAACAACAACACCATATTTCCAACTTCCACAGATTTTCAGAGTGCAAACAAGCAATTCTATTTGATCTTTTCATTAGCTCTCACTGCCTTGTGCCCTCAGTTGACCTGATCTGTGCATCAGTGTGGAAAAATTTTATTTTAAAACTAAATAGACAAAAACAAAAAAACAAATTCACTCTCTTTTTGTATAGGAAGTAAGTTCATCCCGGAGTAATGTCCCTGCTCTAGAACAACCCTTCCAACAGGACTGACACTGAGTTGGAGAAGCCTGGGCTCTGCAGCCCATGGTGGGTCTGGATAGAGTTCAGGAGCCCCGGCCTGAAACAAAACCCCAGCCCAGAAACTCGGGAAATTGGGAAATACTGTTGCACCTCCACTGTGCTCTCAGCTGACGTGAAGCAGCAGAGAGGGCAAGTGGCTGTGTTTGGGCTGCAAACACTGCTGAGTGCTCCAACCAAACCCAAAGCAATCTTCACTGAAGTGCATCTAAAGTGCCCAACATCCCTGCCAGACTCCACTGGCAGCGCTCCGCGAGAGCAAACGTCAGCCACCTGAGAATGGCCTTGTGACACCCAACTGGAGCTGGCAAAACCAGCCTGTGCTGGGAGAGCTCCCCGGGTACTCAATGCTGCATTGTAACCGCACGTAGACACGCAAACACTGCCCAGCTCCTGCTTGTTTTTGAGTCTGAAAAGCCTTTCAGAGCAAAAGCCGAGCCAGACTATAAAACTGCACCGTACCCTCACCCACAAGGGTGAGGAAAGCTTGAGACATAAATATATAAAATCCATTTCTGTTACTTCATTGCTGTTTCCCTTCCAGCTGACTGCTGTGTCCCTGAATAGAAGCTTGGCTGGAGCCAGGAACTCTGGATATTCGCTGGCGCTGCGCCCCGAGGCCTAAGGGCAATGCTAAGGAGATACCACAAGCAGCGGAGTAATGCATGTGACATCAGCACAAACAAGGACATGTGATGTTTCTTTTAAGCCATTCCAGATTTAAAAACCCTACAGAGTTCCCATAAAAGGATTTTTTTTCCTTTTTAACTCTGTGTGTTCGCAGGCCTTGTTTACATTATCTCAAACAAAATAAAAACCTTTCCAATAGACAATGGAGGAATTTACAGGCTGTTAATACAACCTGAGCAGATTTATAAAGTACGTTCCTGACTGGTGGCAAGTGAGCTCCAGGGAGCTGGAGGCACCACCATGGGATAGGGGAATAGCCAGCATCCCTCTGTGCATCTTTTGCTCAAGGAAATGAGCAGAAACTGAGCTCTGTTTTACACAGAGACAATAACAGAAAAAAAACAAAAACAGAAAATGGAAAGTTCCTATAGAAGCTGCATTCCATTTGTGCTTTGCAATACACTTGATTTGGTGGGGAACAGCAAAAGGACCTCTCCTCCCCTGCTGGTGCCTGTGCTGCCAGTGCCTCTGCAGAGCAGACCCCGGGTTCTGAGCAGGAACAAAGGGAAATCAGCACTGCGTAAATAGTCTACAATGCATGTGGGGGAAGCAATCCTGCTTCAAAAACAGAGTGGAATTCCAGCCTCCACAACTTTTAAAAGCCCCATGGGAACACACTGTCTGAGAGCTTCAGCTGTACCACAGCTCGGTGCCACGCAGCCGTCACCTGATGAGCAGCGCCATAACAATGGGAGGACATAAAAACATCACTGAGTGCACAGGAAGAGGAGAAAAAACAGCAAAGCTTCTCCTGGCACTGTCTTACTGAACCATCTGTCTTATTGCATGGTTCTGTCTGCAGAGCCACGCGAGCTATGCCAAGAGGGTGTAGCATAAACACAACTGAGGCTTGTTTCACCCTGTGCAACAGTAAAGAGCCTCCAGAAATACCCTCCCCTTTGTGCTTTGCCCTTTTCACAGGGATTCACCACCTCCAGCCACAGGACAACCCCCTGTAAAATCCCCCTTTGCCCAAGCATCCTTTGCCCTGCTCAGCCATGCTGTAGAACAGAACCCACCCAGCTCCACCTAAAAGCCACTGACCCACTGTGCCAGGCTCAGGAGAGCACAGGCACTGGCAAGGATCCATATGCAATTTCAGGGCTCTTAGACACTGATAAAAACACTCTCCTGCCCATGTCCTCATCTTCCTGCAGGTTCCCAGCTGAGGAGGAGGTTATGGGCCCTGGAGAGGAACCAGAGCAGGTCTGGTCCTGCCAGCAGTGTGTAGGGCAGCGGGGAGGTCACTGAGGGTGGCACAGCATTGTCACAGCTTCCTGGGCAGGGAAAGAACTGAAAACATGCAAAGAATAAAGCACCACAGGAACATAAGACATTTTTTGATTGCCAAGTGCATGTGCAGGGAACAAAGGTGAAGGTTACTCCTGGAGCTCTCTACTGTTATTCCTACAAATGCCTACTTGAATTTCAGCAGATTTGGGTGTCTGTACTAAAACAAAGACAAAACAAGCTGAAAGGGAGCAAAAGCAAGTCACAATAAGGTCATACTTTTTTTTCTCCCCTTTTTACATTTGGGATAAAGCCAAGATGTTTTATACTTAACTTTATCGCTAAAAAAAAAGGCAAACAAAAAAATTCACCAAAGTGGCTGTGCCTTAGGTCTGAGTTCAGCTCATTCCTTTTTCTGACAGAGCAAAGCAGCACAATTCAAAGGCAGATTTTTTTTATTCAGCACCTCTTGTCAGGCTGAACCAGCCTGTGAGCAGCTTCTCCATGAGGAGCAGCACAAGAAAGGCCTTTGCACACCAGTGCAAAGATTTGCTCTGCCAGACTTTAACCAAGCTCTCCCAGCTCAAAAGCAGGACCTTGAAAGGGGATTCATGCAGCAGCAACAGCCCCGGAGCAGAGGAGTTTCCCTGAGGAGGGGGAGGAAGGAGAGCTGGGTGGGCTGCAGCAGAGAGAACTTCTGGGCTGACTCCCTCCCACCCTGCTCATACCACACACACCCAGCTTAACAGGGAACTCCTGATGCTGGATCTCTCCCCACTGAGGCTGCTCTCACTGCAGAGGTGCTTTCTCCTGTGAACCCACCACATCCCTGCCCTTCCCAGCTGTGCCCACCCCATTACACAGCTCTGTGTGTTAAACAATGTCCAGTCCATCCAACTGCCAGGAATTCTCCTCAGAATCTCGAAAGGGAAGGAATGTGAAACCAAGGAATCACATGGCAGCTACACCTCCCCCTGCATATACCACCCACCCCCCTCAAACAACAAAACAACACTGCCTGTCATCTGAAACCACAGCCAGGCTCCAGCCAAAAAAGCTATTTTCCTAAGAATCCCAAGCAGCTGAGGCCCTTAAGTGATTGTATCCCTTCTGGGGGCCTCCAACAAATTTCAATAAGTGCAAGACGCAGTATTTCCTTCCCAAAAGTCAGTTTGGGAAGTATATCAAAACAATAAAGTCTGAACAACTGAAACTGCTGTACACAAAGGCCAGCAGAAGTATTTCAGCAATGTAAAGCTAAAAACTGAAGCTGCTGCACTACACACCCTCTGCTGCTGTGAGGCTTTGGGTTGATCCTGGGGCAGGGAGAGGTTTTTCTGTGGAAAACCTCACCCTGTGCTTGCAGGGAAGGAAACTGTTAGAAGGGGGGATTGGTTTATCTCAATGGGACAAGTGCTGTGGCTGAAACAGCAAATTCAATCCAGCCTCAGATACACTGATTTGTCTGTATGCTGTACTGAAAAGTTGAATTCCAGTGTTTACACACATTTCAGCTTGTCCCTTGCTCTCTTCTCTCTTTATGCTCAATTTTAAGCAGAAGAGAGATGATTTAGGCACAGATCCTCCTGATGTAGCAAATGTCACTATATAGTGACATTTTTATTAAGCCTCATTTTATTCAGTAACACAAAGCCTGGATTTTGTTTGCCTATTAGAGGAGATAGCCCAAGGTGAGATTCTGGCCACAAGCAAAGTTGTTTTCTGGAATGTCTCACCACCATAAAACACTGGATTGACAGAGACCGAGCAGCCCCTCCTGTGGTAGCTGGCAAGGGCAGACCCTGCAGGAGGCACAGGCTGTGCCTGCAGGGCAGTGTGGCACTTACAGCATGTCAGGACAATTGTCTGGCTTTTCCAGCAGCCCCCCTTCCATGACGAAGCGCAGCACCTGCTCGTTGGTCATGCCCTGGTACGGCTGCTCCGCCAGCGTCGCGATCTCCCACAGCACCACTCCGAAGGACCTGCAGGAACAGCACAGCTTCAGCCTCCCAGACAGCTTCACAAGGTGTAATTCTTACAGGATGCTGAGTGCTGGGTGCCCATGGGTGTTTTCTTTTACCAAAGAATTCCAGTTGCTCAAAAAACACGAGCCTGTGGTGACAGCCACAACCCCTCCCTCCAGAGACTGCTGACTTCAAACACCTCCACTCCAGTGAGAAAAGGGCTCAGGTGGGAAAAACTCAGCTACCCCTTGTGACATGCATGTAACTGTGTTCTTCAAACACAGCTTCCAGCTCCTTCCAGATAACTACAAAGGACAGCAGAAGTGAAAAAAAAGCAGTTTGTCTAATAATAGGAATTGATTACTGGCAAAGGAAGATAAGCATAGTTATGTAATTGGGTAGTTTGGACGTAAGTATTGACACTTTCTAAAAATATCTCCATTTAAAATTAGATTATTGAGCAGACACAGCTCAAATTGTCTGCGCTGCACTGAAGAGTCATCTACTTTTAGAGCTGCTGGGCAAAGAAGGAAAATCTCAATGCTGTCTGTGTGGTAAAATGCTGAGTCAAGCTGAGTGAAAAAGACACGGTTCCACTGGGGGGGAGTCATGAAAACAGGAGTCCAGTGCCATTAGCTGGTTATGGCCCTGTGTTTTATCTTTCAGATATCCCTGGGATCTAAACTGGTTTGCATCTGGAGCCAGAAGCCACAAACTGCCCTGCAATTGTTTTCCTTTCAGGGGAGGGAGGGACAGGGGGTCAACTCAACATTTGGGCGCCTTTGAAGCTTCTTTGATCACTGCAGGGATAACAAGGACAAGTCCTGCACACCTACTCGTCAGATTATCCTAACAAATAAACTCAGATTGCTCCTTCCAGGCAACTACCAGCCTTGAGAGAATGCAAGATGCTGGGGATTTATTTATAGAAATCCACCCTCACCCTGAACAGCATTAGATTAATTTTAAAATGTCCTCCTTCCCTAACTACAAGAAAACCAGCCCTGTTTAATTACCTCATTCTTCAGCCTGAAAAGCATTAAAAGAATGAGTTGCTAAAATAAAGCTCCACCCTTCAAACCTCCAGACACTCTTCCTTCCTGCAGTTGCCATTTCACCTTACAGCTTATAAATCCTGGATTCCAACCACTCAACAGGGTTTTGTCTTTTTGACATCTTGGCTTCTAGAACTGATCTCGAAGAACATGGAACTACATGTCACAATATCTGCCCAGAAAGGCAGGAAAAACAATCTCAACCTTTTGTTTACTGCTTGATGCAAATAAATGGCCCCTAAAACAGCCAAGCTCCACAGTTTACACTGAGCAACTTCAAATCTGAACAAATAAAAGGATTCAGGGAATTTTTCCTGGCATGAAGAGACTTCCAATGTACAGTGCCTGCTTTAAAAGTCACTGAGAAGGAATGATCTGTTTAGCCATAAGCAGATCAAGTAAATAGACAGCATTTCATGACAGTGTTAAGTCAAGTTCCACTACATTTGGAATTTAGATTGAAATTTCTCTGTAGCTGTGGATACATGTTCTAAACAAACAGCAAATTTCTCATGTTGAGCCTGGTTTTTTGTGCCTCCAGACAAGTAGACCCCTGTGAAACAAATTTCAGAGTAAATCACTTCCAACAATTAAGATGCCAAACCATTCCAAGGAGAAACTCTCTGAAATACCCACGAGTACTGTGAGCCTCCTCTCCATAAAACCATTTTTTCCCTCTTTATGCTTACAAGTAAAAATCTGTCAAGATTTTACTGCTCCTCCTCTTCAGCTTTCCAATCCTGTAATCAGTAAACTCCTTTCCAGGCCAGGATATTCACTCAGACTGTCCCACTGATGAAGTGCAACACCGTTTGCACAACCCTGCTTTGGACTGAGCAACCAACAAATTCCAAATCCTGGAATCCCAGGATGGCTTGGGCTGGAAGGGAACTTAAATCCCATCTTGTTCCACCCCTGCCATGGTCAGGGACAACTTCCACCATCCCAGGCTGCTCCAAGCCCCATCCAACCTGCCTTGGGCACTTCCAGAGATGGAGCAGCCACAGCTCCTCTGGACACCCTGTGCCAGGGCCTCACCACTCTCACAGGGAATAAATTCTTCTCAAAATTCAATCTAAACCTCCTCTCCTCCTTGTAGAGAAACACTCATATACTTCCTGCAACAACTATAGCACTAATTTACATCTGACACCTTATTTGGCATCACCTGGGGTTTTTTTGTTTGGAATTTGAGTTATATTTAATAAAGAATAACATCAATTAGGAGTCCCAGGCTAAAAGAAGGCATGTGTGGAACACACATGGGACACCCCCAGTGCTCACCCTGAGCTGCTGCTGAACCCTTTGGAGGCAATGGCTGGACCTGAAAATTCCTGTTGTGTGGCTGGAACAGGCAGCTCTGCCAGCTCCTCACTCCAGGCTGGGTCAGTTCTGCATCTGGGGATTTTCTAGTGATATAATCCAAATTTCTGTCTGCTTTGTGAAGCCATTACAAGTCCCAAAATTCTTTCACTGGGGGGACTGCCAAAAGCATGCCTGCACTGTTCAATCAGATAAATGGCTGATACAGGGCTTCCCTTCAACTCAATGTGGTTGTTTTCATCTGCTTCCAAGTCTGAGGGTTAGTGGATTCAAAAGTAAGTTACTAGCCATATGTAAAATCAAATTTAAGCATCACTCTGGTGCTTTGCTTTTTCACTTTAATTTCTCTTAGGAACTTTTTGTTCAGAGCTGGTGCTGTGAACTACAGACCACTGACTCCAAACTCCTCAAGCTGCTCACAGAAAATGCAGTTTACTCCTAAAACACCATTCCTACTGACTTCTAGACATTTGGAGGCAATCAGCTGCCAGTTCTGTAACAGATCAGCAGTAAAAACATCTTGTTAGGAAGGCAGAGAAACCATAAAAGACAGAGGAGAGGTTTTGCCAGTACACAACCATCTTCTGCCAAGTCCTCTCTACCTATCTCCAAAAGCTGGGGGGTGTGTAGGGAATTGTTCCAGGGGATTACTTCTCCCAAGCACACGCCTCTATTAATAACTGCACAGATACAGCAAGCATGCAGTGGGCTTTGAAATTTCTGCATCTTGCAGTATATAAACCAAGCAAACAAAGCTCCAAATGGAGAGGGATATGCACAAGGGAGAACTCCCCAAAAAAGCCTGCGAGTGTATACACAACCCATCTGGGGGAAAGTGATGTTATTTACACAGAAGGTTTTGATGGAAAAGCAGGTCAGCACTAGGAACCCTTCTATATTCTTGGCAACTTTTAATGCTTTTCTTGAAGGAGGACAATTTTAAAAATGACAACTTGCTCTTCCAGGTGAAGATAATGTTTTTCACTGCACAAATCATTTTAAAACTAACAGCAGGAAACATCCTGCCACCTCCAGTTCTGGAAATAATTTAATTCTGCTCTCTCTGAGAGCAAAATTCAACCTCACGAGCTCTTCCTGAACCATGAACTCATGGAACAAGAGAGTTACCTCTGAACGGACAGGAGAAGCAGTACCCTTAGTTAAGTCTACTAAAACAAGAAGAGAGGCTAGAAAGGAGGAGGTTAAAGCAGTTTTTCAGAGCCCTGTTTTGTTACCAGACGTCGGAGTGCGTTGTGAAGACTCCGTCCTTGAGCGACTCCGGGGACATCCAGCGCACAGGCAGCAAACCCTTCCCTCCCTTCCGGTAATAATCTGTCTCGTAGATATCTCTCGTCATGCCAAAATCTACAAGGTAGAAACACTCTGGGTTTGTGGGAGAAAATGAGGAACATCTCCCCTTCCTACAAGGCAGAGAATCACACTTGGCTGTGAGGAATCTGCACTGTGCTCCCACGACGCTTCAGCTGCTGCCTCGGGGCTGGTGGCCTTCCCTCCCAACACCAACAGACTGTGCCACTGCTTCGGGGGTGACAAGTCTGAATGGTTTAAATATAGCAATGTGAAAAGTTACAGCATTTATGCTCAAGCTTTGCAGTAAGATGAGTCTTCTGAAGGTCACATAATTCACTAATTGTTCGCCAAATTCAGTGATTTTTGGGTTTTTTAAGGAGCTCCTTTAGTACTTATAACCATTGTGTGTCATTGAACAATCTCACATGCTGAAGGAAATACTTCTTTTGGTTTTCTTTTTCCTATTTCCAAAGGTAATTCCCAGTTTCTGTACAATATTCCATTTCAAGTGCTACAGAGGATTATGCTGTTCATTTGTGATTGACACACCCAAATATTGAAGACATACTTCCAGTTTATATCCATGCTTAGCTGTAACTTCATAAGCATTTGCAAGACTTGGATCTAAGGATGTTCAACCCCCTGACTATAACTCAGATTTATTCCAGTGGTTTTTCCCTACAATCAGTCTGAGACAGAATTGCTGGGTCTCACACTTGCCTATTGACCTCAGTTACTGTGTTCTCAAAAAGTTCATAAATTAGAGGTCATCAGTCTGATATTAAATGCTGTCTGATGACACACAGGACAAAATCCATTTTAGCAACACAGACCTGTAATTGCACCTTTTTTCCCCCAGGAAACATGCACAGAACTCCCCCAGGTCTCTCAGTGATCACCAATCTGTGGTGAGTGACCAAGCAGGGGTACCAGGGACACCATACCCAGGGTGATTATGACTAAAAAGCCCATCTGTGCAGCTCTTCCATCACTCCCACACACCAGGGTGACCTTATCCCAGCTGAATGGAAGATTTTTGCAAAATGTAATGCAAATAAGAAACAGACACACAGTGAGCACAGGGTAGTGTGGCATAAAGCTCTTCCTCTGAGATCTGAACAGTCTTAGTTGGTGTGTTCCAGCCAAGATGCTCCTAAACTGTTTCAGCATGAGGGGATTTTCAATGCTGCTACATAAACAAGAGCAGTGCAGCACATTTACAAAGTGCTTTTGGGGTAACCATGAACATACTAAAGGGAAGAAGTGCACCATATCTTCAGTTTACAGAATTGTAAAACAAGCTGATGGGGGCAGGAGGAGAAAACTGCAATGGGAAGGATTTAGGCTGACTTCCCACGAACCTGCAGAAAATACACAAAATCCCCAAAAGATCTTATTTCCTAATTAACTGACTCAAAATGAAATCATTTTTTCTTTCTCCCAAATGACAGGATTACTTACACAAATTATCAAAATAGCTGAGTTAAGCTCTGAGAAAAAGAATTAGATTCCTACAGCAGAAGGCTGCTGCTATACATGTTATTTTAATATGCACAACTCAAAAACAGCCAACAGCTTAAAATCACTCTCTGGAGAGAAGACTGAAAAAACTCATCTGACACTATTTTGGAGGGATGGTGAAAGGAAAAAAAAAATGGTGATCTAACAGCAGAGCAGAAGAAAAGCCATTCAGCTGTCTGGGAAGCAGAACTCCAGTTTAGACTGGAAAGCACCCAGCTGAAGTCATTCCACTTCCAACTCAAGATACGATTTAAAATAATCCTAAAATTCTCGTTCTTGAATCAATAAACAGGAGGTAGAATTATTCTTGTGCGTTGTCAGAGACATGAATGACAGACCAGTGCTAACTGCACCATCCACCCAGATGTCTGCAGTACCTGAACCTAAATCACTGCCTCTTTTTAAACCCACATGCTGTACTGCTGGCTCACTGCAACAACAGCAAACAGAGGTATTCCAGAGGTTTCAACTCAGTGTTAACTGCTCACAGGTCTTAAATCACAGTAATCTTAACAAGGAACATATTTCATTCTGCAGATATTTCAACTAGAGCTCAGCTTAAAAAAAAAAAAAAAACAAAAAAATATCATAAAAAGCTTTCTAAGACTGATTTTCCAGGATGATTCTACGAGCTGGGTCAGGGTTGGGAGAGCCCACCTCCAATTTTGACAGTGAAGTCCTCGGCCACCATGCAGTTCCTGGCAGCCAGGTCCCTGTGCACGAACTTGTTGGCGTTGAGGTAGGCCATGCCGTCGGCGATCTCGCCCGCCATCTGGATCATCTTCTTCAGCGTCGGCGGCGCCTGCCCAGGGTTGTTCTGAGCAACACAGCGTCAAACAGTTAACACACCACAGCCCCTCTCCTGTGCACACACTGGCTTCGTGTTCTGCTCCTTTAATTTATCCATGCTGGAATTTCTAGATCAAGGGCAAAAGCTGCTGAGCTCATTTTCTACATAGGCTGCTGTGATTTCAGTGGTGAGTGACCTGTGTGTCATCTTTATCCTTCAGACTCTGCATCATATGAGGCAATTTTAGCTGTTAGACTGATGGCCTATGCATGAGAGTTTGCACAGGAGCTAAGGTAACAGATATTTACTTTCCAGCAGGGGCAACAGGCAGGACACACAACGTGAAACAACTATCCTAACACATGTTCTTAAACCAGCCAATTTCTGTAACATCTTGATGGGAAAGTAGATCAGACAAGAGACCTAATGCAAATTTGGAAAAGAGGGCTCGGTGGCACAAGAAGGGACCTATTCCATGTGGCACCCCGGGCTGCCTCATGAAAGAGCTGCTGGAGATCACACAACAGCTCATGTTTTGTCCTTAGACTGAAGGAGAAGGGCAGGAAAGGCTAATTGCCTGCTGCTTCCAACGTGAGGCTGTCTTGTTCAAGATGATTCAAACTGAAGAAATAAACATCCAGCCACTCATGACTCACCTCTGTGTCTGGCCTCAATGATCTCAGGTAACTTTTGAGGTCCCCACGTGTCATCAGCTCCATGATAACCAATGTAGGCTGGCCCTGAGAAACAACACCAAGCAGCCGAACCTGGCAGAAGAAAAATAAATGTTCAGTACAAGTATACAAGCACAACTAATTATCATTTATTCATGTTGATGTGTAGCCCTGTGGGAAAGGTCTGAACGTAGATTTGGTTCCAATTTTTGACTGGGGTTTCATGATAATATCACAAAGCTGCACAGAGTTGAAGCTAAAATCCCAAATTCACTCCCAGAACAGCCTTGCGTCCATGAGCACAGGGCTGGTGAGTCACAGGCTGGTCCCATCTCCAGGACTCACCACATGGTGACAGTTGAACTCCTTCATCACCGAGGCCTCGTTCAGGAACTCGATCCTCTCGCGCATGCTCGCGGACTCGTTGACCGTCTTGATGGCCACCCTGGTCTCTGGCTCATCCTTCACCACTCCCTTGGCTATTCCCTCGTACACCATCCCAAAGGAGCCTTGCCCCAGCTCCCGACACATGGTGATCTTCTCCCGGGGCACCTCCCACTCGTCAGGAACATAAACTGGGGAGAGAGAACAGACCCTGGTGTTCCACAGTGCTGGGATCCCTCCCTGCTCCATGACAGCCCTGCCCTGACAGCTCTGGGGCTCAAACCCCAGAGAGGTTTGAGACCTTGCACCATGTGTGCAAAGAGGCCACATGTCTCCCATACAGAGGCAGGGGGATGGTGGCACACAAATAAATCTCAAAGAAAGGTGGGCCTGAAGCGGCCTCACTATGGTACTGACATACTAAGATAGAAATAAGGAACCTCAAAGGCAAAACCAGAGTGGGAAGAGGCTCAAATCAATGCTTCAGGTTAAATCTTTTCTTGGAATCCTTGCTCTCCTAATTCTCCCAGACAGCATCAAACAGACTTGATCATCTGTATCAGTTTAGTGTCTGCTGTATTCCCTATTAACACTGAGTTTATGGCTAGAGGGAAGCAGACTCTGATCCAGCAGCTCTTTGCATGGCACTATTCTGATCCCTTGCACACACCATTGCACCAGCAAAGGCAGAACTTGCTGCTGCTGCTGCAGGTCTTTGATCTGAGGCAGAAAAGAGCTCTCAGAAGGTGACTGCCAGGAGGCAGGACTGCCTCAGGCAAGAAGACATCCAAGCACTCACTGATGCTGCTGCCTACCAGTCACCAAAGGAGGGGACAGCTGTGTCACATGCCCTGCATGGGTGAAATGACAGGATGAAAACAGAGGATTATAGCATGAACAGTGACAGACCTTTAACCCTAATGGTGTTGCTACAAAAAATAACAGTAAAATAGTCTGCTGCCACTCTGGGTAAACCCATTACTCTCCTGGGGGCTTTGGGAAATACTATTCCAGCAAGAATTCTACAACAGCAGCACCAAACTAAACCATAAACAGGAAAACTGAGGCCTCAAGGACATTTGTCTGATGCTGTGATTTCTTCAAGTGGTGGGTTTGTTTCACTAGGGCAAAACAGAGCTTAAAAGGGCAAACATGAATGAAAGACCACAAATTGATTCATTCTTCCTTCATTCCAGTGAACACATCACTGGATGAGTAGATGTTAATCTGAAAGTGAAAATACTGAATCTGCATTTGCCTCAGGTGGATAAAACTCCAGGAAAACAATTCAAAAACTCCTCAGTTTCAACAGACAAGTGGCATTTATGCATTAGCAATTGTGGATTCCAGAGTTGTCCTAATAAAATAGGAAAAGTGGCTTTACAGCACATCTTTTAGGGTTTCATACCTTTCAAAGTCAGACACCAACAGAACACAGGACAGTAAAAGCATCACAAGCTAAGGTCACACTCACCATCTGAGGCACTGAAGTACTCAGGGTTCACAGAAGCATAAAGAACTCCATTGCCCAGTCTGTCACTGTTCCTGTAGAAATATTGGGGTTTATTTCTTTTATCTTTAAATCTGAGTATATTTCAGACCATCTCTTGTACAGCTTTTCCACTGCTTCCTCAACCACAGAATATTCTTTACTGAACATGGAGTTTTTCAGACAAAGGGACAAACAGATCTTATCTACCTCACATAATCAATGGGAACACAGTCCAGAATAGCTTGTCAGGAGTTCTGGAGTCTTCTCTATACCAAATCAGCCCCAGGAAAATGTAAACATAAGGTCCTTCTAGCTTCCTTTTAAGAAAAGCTATATTTTTATACAACCAGGAGAGCCATGGTGGAGAATGCACTTTAACATCTTCAGATCTGCTGTGGAAGTGAAGTTTTTTAGCAAAAGACAAAAGTGGGGCATTCCATTAAGCTAGTGTATTAGTGTTTCTAATATTTCATTTTAAAACCCCACAATGCCACACCTCCCAATTTTAAGAGGTGATTTTCAGAATAAGGCATGTAATAAATGCACTTTGAGAGCTTTTGCAGGAGACAGGCTCACAGAGAAAATATTCAGTTTAAACAAGGCAAAATTATCAGGAATTTAACCTAGGAGAGCCTAAGGAAGGCAAAGCAGATATTGTAATCACCAGAGACAAAGCCCTGTCTGGAGAGCTTGAGCAGAACTGGTACCACTGCAGTGCTACCAGTGAATTAGAGCTGGAAATCATGGGACACACAATGAGCATAATTCATGTGAAAGTAATAAAAAACATCCACAGCTAGAAAATTGCAAGACTGAACATTTATAGTGCTATTAAGTTCTCGTTATGTATTTCAATGAGACAAAAAAAAAATATAAATCACTAGTTACAAAAAACAAACTGAGGAGAACAAATTACCAGAACAGTCCCAGTGACAGCTCTTGGCCAGAATATAGTTTTTTAAGTGGATGTAAGAGTTAAAAAACCCCTCTAGAATTTGAAAAAATCAGATTATCCTAAATGGAACTAACTTTTCATGATTTATATTGACCCATATTTCAGTCAAATCTTATACAGGTCCAGTGTGTGCCACCACTGCCCCACTGAAATGTTCCTCAGAGCCTTCCTCTTCCCAGTCAAACATGACACTGCAATAAAAACCCTTTTCATATCTCCAGCAGCAGCAGCAGACAGATGCTGCTAACTCTAAACCACCTCCTTTTCCATTCCAACAGGGCAGAATCTACCTCTCAACTCCTCTGAATGGCATTTCTCTTTAATCTCTAATTCACTCCACAGGCACAGATTTGAAAATAAACAATTCCCCTCCTGCAGGTTTAAGCACATGGAACTCACCTCTTTTTGTTAAAGACATAGAGCATTATCAGCAATCCCCCAAGGATGAGCAGCAGAGCAATAGGGAGCACAATTACCAAGTGCAGGAAGTTTCCATAGTTTGCTGCTGCAACCAACAAGAAAACAATTGTATCAGGCTTTCTATAAAACCTCTGTTAACAAAGAAACATTCAATACCCACTCAGTGTATTTCCATACAGGGAAGAAATCAAAGTTCTCATTTTCTTGTCTGATGTGGAAAAATGCACTCAGAAACCCTCCCTGCCTGCAGATGAGTGAAACAAGAAAGCAGACACTGAGAGGCATTAATTTTGTACAGAACAGTGTCTGTCTGAGCTTTGTTTTCACAAGTTATGCTTAAAGGACTTGCATTCCTCAGTGAACAATATCCAATTGTTCACTTGCACATTCACCTTTTTTTCCACCTTTTGTTCACCTTGCAGCTGCTCATGTTCAGAATATACACGCACTGCTCTTTACTTCAAATTGTTCAAAGTTCAGCAACCAGAATATCAAAAAGGGATAAAAGGTGGAGTTGCAGTTTTCTGGGGATATATCTGCTCTACAACTAAACACAGAATGTCTTAAAGAGGGTCTCTGTGGTCATGCTCTTCCATTGCCAGGGCCAGCATCACCCTTTCATCAGGACACCTTTTTTATCAAATGTCACTCAGAACAGGTCAACCTGCCAGCCAAAAATCTACACAAATGATTTGTTTCTCCAATTATTTTGCAGTTTTAAGCAGGTTTGCCTTGTTGCCACAGGTTTTGTACACGGCAGCTCCCTGTTATGGCTAACATTCCCACCATAGCTGCACAGCCCAGGAAGCCACAGCAGGGTGTTCTCCACCCCACACCTGGGTGCACCCCTCACAGACACCCCAAAGCTGCAGGGAAAGGACCACACCTCACACACCCCTCCTGGCTGTCAACACTTGCCAAAAAATGGACCAGAGTTCCCAAAGAACCATCAGCAAGTGAGAGGAGTGTTCAGAGTCAAGAGGCTCAGATACTCAGCCACATCAACATCAGGAATTATTAAAAAGACAATAAACCCCCAATTTGACACAGACTATAAACACTTTTCTTACATTTGGGCTGCACATAGAAAGAGATGGGCTCAGTCCAGGAGCCATTCCCAGCTAAGGAAGTGGCCTGAACTCTGGCAGAATAGTTTCCAGGGTTCAAGTGAGTCAGTTTAGCTCCTCCAAGCTTCTTGTATTCCTGTCTGGAAACACATTCACGCTTCTCCTAGAAAGAAAAAGCAATTTACACATGGTATTATCTTCACATTCTGGAGAAGGCAATACAGCTGCAGGATAAGTTCATTTTTATAACTAAAAGCCCCACCTGATCAGTCTTACTTCAAACACCATAAGGAGACACGTGGAATTTAAGAATTCAAAGGAAAAGAAGGAAAGACATGGTGGCAGGTGCTGGGTGTCTGAAATCACAATTTCTGTTTGTGCAGCACTACACCAAATCATGTTAATAAAGATCCTTTTTTGTGTATAAATTAGGAGTTATGAGCAGTAATGTCAAATGCTCACCTCGCCATGCTGCCCATATTTGATTTCATACATCAGGATCAGCCCATTAGGATTTGCAGGCTCCAACCACTTCAGGTAGACAGTGTTTTCCTCTTTTGCTTCCCATGATACTGTTCCTGGAATGTTATCTGCTCCCTCTGTAAAATATTTACAGGTGATGTGAGAACAACACCTATGCCTGAAACGGGAACTTGAGAAAGAGTGGAGGAAAATGGAAAGTTCAGAATATTCTTCAGGTGCAGAAGAGCCATTCAAATCCACGGAACAAACTCCACTGGTCAAGGGCCTGCTGGAGATGAACTCAGTCTGAACTACTGGTTCCCAGAAAATCAGTGCAGAGCATTCAGCTCCACCAGGCATGGGCTCTGTGTGCCAAAAACTCCTGGTTATTAGCACCTGATTCTTCCTTCCCAACACCAAAACATTGCAGGGAGCCATTCCCACCAAATGGCTGCAAAAAGCTGTAAAACACAACATCTGCCCCACTGACAGCCTTTTCCTAAAACAGTCACAGGAAATCCATCCCCTTTTAAAACAGTCTCAGCAGCAATTCAGGAACTGTTTTATCCCTATTTGGTTCCTAATAATTTTACACAACTGATTAAAAACTTAACAGGAATGTGAAATGAGTGTCAGTCGGGACTGAAAAAATACCATCTTCTCAAAGATAACAAAAGAAAACAGGATTGTTTAGCCTTTAATTTTCAGAGTATGTGTTGAAAATCTGAGAACACTTCTTTCCTTTTCCCTGATCTCACAGATTTGCTTATTTCCTTGAAATAAGCAATACTTTTTGCTTTTTTTACTGACACAGCTGGATCTGGATTATGATAGCCTTTCCTTCCAGAAACAAAACAAAATTGCTACCATTCTGCATCCAATATCCCCAGACATCTGCTGGAGTCAGAAGCTCATTGCTGGATGCATATGAGCTTACACTAAAATCATCTCTATTCTTCTCAGAAGTACAATCTGCAAAAGTCCAACGACGAGTACAGCATTCAGTGCTTCCTATTTGAAGTAGTCTAGAGGCCAGGGATTGGGCACAAAGAAACACAGTATTCCTCCTGTTCCCAGGCTGGACAAATGCATGGTCGTACTGTGACAGAAGAAACATTTGGCAAACATTCCCACCAGCAAAACTCCAACATCTGCAAACAGTTCCGAGTGAGCACAGCAAAACCAAACATTAGCAGAGAAACGTTGCTGTGGCTCTATTCAGCACACAGGGAGCTGAGGAACAAAACCTTTCAGCCCACCATGTCTGGGGGTCTCACTTCTATTGCTGGGAAACAGAATCTCTCCTAATTATCCTGGCAGTCAACTTCTCCCTTTCTCCAGCTCCCCAGCGCAGACTCAAACACATCACTCAGTGCACACAACACGCCAGTCAAGGACACAAAATAAAAAAATCTTTGCAGCTCCAATTTATCCTATTGCCTGGATTTTTTTTTACTATACCCCAATGTAATTCTCACTGGTAGAGCTTGTCCCCCTGAGCTTGATCTCTGTGAGCTTACCTGAGGGCATCGTTCTGGCAAACACGAAGTTGGACGCGCTGCAGCCGAGCGTGTCGGCCTCGTGGTTGCAGCTGTGGATGTCGATGCGGTAAAGAGTGAAAGGCTGCAGGTGGGAGATGACAGTTCTCTCCTTGCCATCCACCTTGGTCTCAAAGAAGGGATACTCCACCTCGCTCTCCTCCGTGTCGGAGGCGTTGGTGAAGTGCTCGCTCCCGGTTGCGTTCCGGCTCCGCGTGGCCAAGGTGGCGTTGGCGATGCGGAACACGTCCCTCCGCTTCCGGTCGGGCCTGAGGGACACACACAGGTACAGAAAGGGCTCTTTAGAGAAAATCTATTTCTCCAGAAAATCCACTTTCTTCTCCAGAAAGCCGTGCCAAACACCCCAGCGAAACAGGCAACAGCTAATAAAAAAGCTAAATAAAGGAAACTGCAAAACAAGAGGAAAACTTTCTCTAAATCTGAACCGGTCACGTGTCAGCACATCTCATTTCTCTCTCTTTTGGTCAGGAATCAACCAAATCTCTGAACCTCACACTGCACCCCAAGATGAATGTGCAAACTTCTGACCTCACATAATAAACCAACCAGCAAAGAACAGCTTCACTGTTACTCAACAAGGATCCTGGATTAGTGGTTCAATGACAGCGATGCTGATGCTTGAAATAAAAATCAGATGGTAAAGGTTGAAAAGGTTAAGTGAGGAAAAACTGTTTTGAAGTTTTCTCGATTAGCAAAGGAAGCTGAGCCTACTGAGAGTTAGCTTTGCAGTTGTGATGAAATTAGAATGTATTGCACTGAGAGGAGGAACCTTGGAAGGCAGCTGAAGGCCATGAAGGTTCACCACCACATTGGGTGGTCATCTGTGTATCTCTGCTTCTCTCACCCAAACAAAAGCTCTGCAAAGGAACAATCCTCCTATGTAAGAAAACTCAGCACTTATATTGTGTGGAGGCAAAAGTTCAACGAGCAGCTTTGCCTTACAGGCATCTGGGTGAAATTTAAGCAGAGTTAAGAAGTTGAGGATTTACAGCCACACCATTGCTTGCTCAAGCCCAGGGAACTGCTGTAGTGGACAGCCCCAAGGGACAGGACAAGGATTAACGTATTCTGAGAACCACATGGATCAGGTAGCCAGCACCCTGTGGCCACACTGGACCTGGCCCTTGCTCCTGCTCCAGATCTGAGGCTGTTCTGTACAGGAGCACCAACTACTCGGGGCCATCTGCCTTTACTGCTCCTGTCCCTTTGTCTCCAAGGGCTGCAGGAATGCTCAAACCCAGAAAGCAACACCCCAGGGGAGGGAAAGGAGAAAGGTAGAACAGTCACACTACAAAACCAATTTGGGCTTGAATCCTATCCCTGAAATCACTTCACCAGTGCCCATGGAACACCTGGCCAGTGCAACAGGTGCCAAGGGCATGAGGTCCAACAGTTCCACCAGAGAGCAAATTACAAACCAGGCAAATGAGGCCTCCCTCAAACACACAACAGGAGGAAAGATGACTCAACAGGAGAACTTAATTCACTGTCAAATATATCATCTGAGTACATGCAGCCACAGAGCAGCATGCTGCAGAGAGAGCCAAGAACAGGCTCACTCAGTTTTGAAACCTTCTGGCAGAGGCTGGATGAATTTTTTTCTTTAGGAGCTCACTACAAAAATTTCCAAAATCCTTTTACTACATAGTGAGTAGTCATTTTGACACTCTAACCACCATGTAAACCACGTCACAGAAATAAACACAGACAAGAAAGAATTTCCTAAGTTAGCAACAAATTGTTTAAGCAATACACAAGTGAATATCTTGTCAGTTAAGGCAATTTCATAGGACAGAAGCATTTGTGCCTTGTCTACACTGGTATCTATGGAAGTTACTAAACCTATTCGCCCTGCTTACAATGTATTGATTTACTGCTTTAGCTCAGTGGAAAGAACAAACTTCTCATCAGTAAGAAGTTGGATGCCTAACCCTGAACTGATGAACATTTGCACAGATTCTGTAGTTAAAGCAGTGAAAACATAAAGTTCATTTTTAATCAACCACAAAAGCATGTGCCAATGCAAGAACCCAAAAGGCCTGACTTTTCACTGCTTTTATGGGATGCGTGGAGCTTCAAATCTCTGGTGGTATCTGGGGGTGGAGGGGGAGTACAGCCCTACCTTGTCTTTGGAGAAAAGGAACACAAAACTTGTTGGTGAAAACTACACTGGTGTCAGGAAGAGAAAAGAGCTGAAGGATAACCACAAGGCAAAAGTAATTAAAACATCATGAGATTCTGACCTCAGTGCTTTTTGGTCAAGCAGCTTCCTGCATTCATGAAACGCAGAGATAAAGGCAAAAAGCTAGAATCCAAGGAAGGAAGGAAAAGTCTAGAGATAAAAACTTGAAAAATCATTTATTCTAGTAAGGGAGAAGAAGGAAAAGAAATGCAAGACAAAAATTAAAAATAACACTAAAAATTCAATCAAATAAAAAACACTTGGGATATTTAATAGCAAAGCTCACTCTTTCTGTAGTTCATGGCAATTTTTATGTTACTGCTCAGACTACACACAGAGCCTG
Organism: Ammospiza caudacuta; assembly: GCF_027887145.1. Classification (NCBI taxonomy): domain Eukaryota; kingdom Metazoa; phylum Chordata; class Aves; order Passeriformes; family Passerellidae; genus Ammospiza; species Ammospiza caudacuta. Next base: position 24,587,171 of record NC_080602.1, read on the forward strand.
TGCCATCCTGCTCATTAGAGAAACAAAAACCTTGAAGAAACTCATTCTCATCTGGTAGTGAGTGTCTCTTCAAGACTAAGCAAAGTCCTGTTTGAAATCCACCATGGCACTAACACACGTGGGGTCATCCAGAAGTTACACAGGAGATTAGATCAACAGACTTCTTAAACAATCTTCAATCCAATACTTTCATGCTGTATTACATACTGCAATTCTTTCATAATAACCTGGACTCAGGTAGAACTCTGGAAACAAATACTACTATTGAGGCTTACACTAACACATTAATTAACTTCTCCCTTGGGAAAGAGAGAAAAAAAAATTACATCAAGTAACAAGCTGCTTAGATTTGTCCCATGGAGATGTCTCACCAGCTCATAAACTTTAATTTCCCTGACATACAGTCTCTTAAAAGTTGCTTGGCTATGCAGCTATTGCTGAGCATTGTCCCTTATCTGCTCCTGCTGTTACAAAACACTCTAATGGCAGTAATTTAAGAGAAAAAGACAAGCTTTCAGGAAATTCTCTGTGAACTGATCAGTTTATTTGTTACTGAGTTCAAGGTTCTATGAGTTTTCTTGGAGGGGGGCAGGATTGCAAGAAAATTTGGGATAAGACAACATATTCTGAATTACAAGTGTTCGGGAAAATAGAAGAACTTCCTTTTCAACAGACTTTCAAGTAGTTTAGATTTGACACATGGCTTTCAAAACTCCTCACTGTGTTATTTCATGAAGTGCAAAATCAGATCTTGTGATTTCCCACGGCTCAGCATTTCCATCATGATCAGACATGGAGGCTGGAACTTCCCTGTACCTGATCTTGGCTGCTGCTGCTCCTCATCATCACTGCACAAATGCTCCGTGTGACCCCAACACAGCTCAGATAAGATACTTTACACCTTCCAAGAGAGGCAGTATTTAGCTCATCATTCTTTCGATAAAGCTAAGAAGCATTGTAAACATCAAAGTCTCAACCCCAACAAGTCAATCCAACACATCCTTGAATAAAAGTCCAAAAAATCACAATGGAGAACGATTTGAACCAGCATCAATGAAGCAGCAATGCCACACCAGACTTGTCAAACGCAGGATTTGACCATGGACTTCCCCTCCCAGGAGGGAGAATGAGACAAGGTGCACCACTGAGATCTAACAGTGCATTAAAGACTGTAACACAACAGCTGCACACTGTGTGCCCTGCCCCAGCATCCAATCACCCTAAGTAACAACACCTTGCCTGAAAGATAAATTGGAAACCCAAGGATCAAAATCACCAATAATTCAGTAGAATCTACTCTGTGTTGCAGCACAGAATCATTACAATTCCACTTAACATGTAAGCAGGTGTTTATGGTGGGAGAGTGGAAATATTTAATACTTCTCTGCAGTGCTGACCCAGGAAACACACAAGACCTTTGCAATTAGTGCAGTGAGAAAAGGAAACCAGTTTCAATTCTGCGAGGCAACTGTGCCCTTAATTGCAAAGATAAATTCACATTAGGAGCACAAGCACTTAAATGGTTATTTAGAGATAAATCACATCTGAAACCCTCTGTCTGCCTCGTGTTGCTTGTCTCTAAAACCCTTAGAGACAACGAGCTGCTTAAGTGACTCTTGAGTCTGAAAAGAAACCATCACTGAAATCCTTGATCAATACAGGTAAGAATCCTTACTATGGGCTAGAATTGAAAGAAAGAATGAAAATTGGCAAATAAGAGAAACTGCAAAGTAAAGCAGTGGAATGTCTCACATGAAAGGAAAGGTAATATTGAGTGTTCCAGGTGTTTCTGTGTGTTGCCATGTCCAGGAAACCTCTAGGAAATGTTAAAAGATGAAATTTTCAGCCCTACCTCCAAAGAAGTGTCCAAAACCATTACCTGGGGACAAAGATGGAGTTATGAAGGAAGTTCTCAAAGACTTTCCGGTACTCTGCTTCCTCCTTCTCTGCCTGCTTTTCTGCCTCTGTCTTGGGACAAGCACAACAAGGTCCTTTTTCTCCCCCACAGCCCTCTGGCTTGGTGGGCTCAGTGGCTTCTTCTGTATCAATGGTCCCATCAGCATATCTCCGAATTGGGACTTTATCTTGAAAGAAAAGAAGAGAGCTGATTTCTTTCTCTCCAGATCATGGATACAGCAACAATCCCTATTTACCCATCCCCTCTACTGGCCGTTATTTAGCTCTTGCCTGTGAAGAGCCCTGGCAGGCAGAATGTCCCAGGCATTTCCACACAAGAGCCTTTGGTTCTCCTACCTTTGGAGCAGTAGTTGTGTCTGTACAGGTAACTGTCCTGAGGCTGCTGCTGCCAGCGCACGATGTAGTAGGAGAGGTTCCCATTGGGAAGAGAGGGAGGATTCCACTTCACAATCAGCTGGGATGAGGAGTTGGATGCTGAAATAACATCCAGGGGAATGGATGGCACTAGAGAAAGAAAAAAAAGAAAGAAAAAAGAAAGGTATTTAAATCTAGAGCACTCTACAAGGTATTTCCATGCAAGCTTTTGAGTGAATCCCAATGCATTTCTATACTGCAAGGAAAAACACCAACTTATTTCAAAGAAAGGATTTTCTACTTATGCCAACAGTTAAGGATTCAACTGCAACCAAGTCCCAATCCAAAGTTGTACTTAAATTAATCTTTACAAAGCCTGAAATTCTAACTCCAAGAAGCTCCCATAGGTCCTAATGAAAATAGTATCTAAAAAACCAGTTTTAATTCAAATTTTAATACTACTTTCATAATTAGTGAAACTGCTAGCACTATGCACATCATCTGCATATAAATTTTATTTCTGTATCAACAACAGAACTTGCACAATAATGCACTGATCACACCTGCAGCATTATCAACCTCTCACCCCAGAGCCCAGCATCTCACCTGCAGCATTGGTTCGAATATATATGATTTCACTTTTTGCTCCATGAATATGATGATTTTCCATCATTGTGAGGGTAACAGCCTTGACATAAATAGCATACTGAGTCCAAGGTTTCAACCCTTGCAGCAGAATTCCAGGATTGTTCTCTTTGTTTGGTGGCAGGTCAACATCAACCATGTTCCAGCTATTGGAGCCACACGCATCTTGCCCATCATACTCTGTCACATTTTTGAATGGTCTGAAATATTCAAAGAAAAAAGTAGCACAAATAGTTATTTTCTCTCAAAGACTGTCATATATGTATAAGAGTACCTTGCTTCAAAGTTGTCCAATGAAACAAATAAAGCTTACTTGCTTTCCACAGCAGAATATACTAGGGAAAAACAGTATTTCCAAGCAGTACAAAATTCAAAGTTCAGTTTTAGTCATGAGCAGTAAAGCAACATTCTCCAAAAAAACTCTAAATTTATCTTGTTTTTTTTACTCAAAACAGGCAGTGAAATGCTTCAGACATATTTAGACTTTAAATAAACATATATTGAACAGAAGCAACTCAAAACAGTAGTTGACAGTGGCCAAGCTTTTTACCATAAAGAACCCAGAGTTTCAAGACTGCCTTGACCAGGCCAGTGGGCTTTTTACCCTTTTATTTCCACACAATACAAACACATTTATACAGTTCTACTTTTCAGAAGTTGTAACACTAGTGAAAGAGCATACAAATTCTTGTTATTAATATCTGTACACTTGCCATCACTGGCTTCATTGTAGAACATCACAATGATCTTTTCCAAGTGATGCTAGACATGAACCATTTGTGCTTCCATGTCTCACATCTCTACTCCATGTATCATTACCAGCATCCCAAACCTCCCTTTCACACCTCCAGACTACTTGGAGAGTTATTTCTGTGCTCATTTGGTTTTTCTAGTTATTTTAAATCTGAGCCATTACAAGGGTATGCAAAGGCAGAGGCATCTCCCAAGTAGTTTGGATTTCTCCAGTAACTGCCCCACACCTTCATTTTCAAGAGATACTAAGGCAGGAAATGACCAAAGCTGGATAGTCTAAATAACCCCAAACCCTGAGCAGACAATTCATCCAGGTGGCAGGGCAAACTCCTGACCTGGCATGCTCTCTAGTCAATTCTTTGCCTAGAGAAAGCAAATATCTCAGTAAACATGGTGACTTAAGAGGAGCTCCAAATTAGACCCCTGAGGAGACCCAAGCCATCCACCTTTCTCTTTTTTCAAATCTGAAACCTTCTGCTGGATCTGCAATCCATTTGTAGGACTCATTCAAACCAATCCTCTTTTTAAAGACGGCTTGTGCTCCACCAAGAAAAGAATCAGAACAAAAGCAGGACTTGAGGATGAAATACACAAACTGGATGAGCCATCCTGCAGTAGGAACAGAATCTTCTGCCCTCCCTTGGACTGCCCTGGTTCATCCCTGATGACATCTACTTACGCCTCTTTGTAGTAAACAGTGAAGCTGATGAGGTCTCTGTAATCCGGAGGGCGATACCGCTCCCACGTCAGCTTAATCCGATTCTTGAGCGTCGTGTTGGAAACAAAATGCAGAATTTTGCTTTCACCTGCAATGCAAAGGGACAGGATATGCCAGAGTTGGCATTACATCACCTGTCAGTGTTTCTTGTTTCTTAGATATCAGTTTTAGCTAAGGAGCCTTTCCAGTAGCACCTATGACACCACCAGATACCAACAGCCTTTGTCTCTGTAGAGCTTCCTCTGTCCTCCTACTACATTTGAGTGCTTAAGGGTAAGCAGTGACCTTGGCAATCAGTTTAAAAAATGCTTGAGCCACTTGTTATTAATTTTTTTTGAAGCGGATTTTCTTTTAATGCATCATCAGAAAGCTCTTGAAAACTACTTCAGAGTCTCCCTGAGGGAGGAATGGAAGCCCTGTTTATCCACAGGACTGGTTTTGGAAGCACTGAATTCATCATCTGCCTCCAAAGCACGCGCAGAGCAGTCACCAGCCTCTGTGTGCTCACTCTCCAGGACAACTTTTGACAACTACCATTTGTTTTTCTGGAGACTGAACAACATGGAAAAGACAAAGGAGTTTACATTCCCATTCATCAGAGGCTGGACCAAGAACTCCAAAACTCAGTTCATATACGGCACAACCATTTGATGGCAGCAGCTTCCAGCTACTCTTCTGAACAGACCTGGATGGAAGCCCACAGCTTTGAAATGAATGGCTTCCCACTACCAACTCACTGAGCTTTCCAACCCAAAACAAAATAGCATTTTAAAAATTTAATTCTTGGATGAAGAAAATTGTGTTCTGTCAACTGTGAGTTGGTTTCTAATGTTCCATAGAAGCTCTGAAAATAAAGAGGTTTTCACCCTCGTGTACACTGGCACTGTTGGTGCTAAGGCAATTGAGCTTTTGTTGATTCTTTTGCCCTTCTCAGAGTCAGAAAGCTTTCTGTGCTGCTTTCTTAAAAAAGCAGGCAGCAGCTGGCACTGGCCTCAGTGGTAGTAAGGCCTGGCTGTGTGTCTGTAACTCCTCCAGGACTGCAAGGCTTTGCTCTATTGAACGTGCAAAGAATGGAGGGTGCTTACAACCAGGATCTGGGCCATCTGCGTGTCTGCAGCACGCCCAAAGAGACATTCAGCAGACTACGTGTCCTAGTTTTGTAAGCACCATCCACAACAAGGGGACTTGACTTATACACAATGTCCATCTTAGTTTACTCAGCTCCAAAAACACCACAAATAGACCAAGGGAAAAAAGCACTGCCAGTTTGAAGGGTTTGAGGTGAAACTTGTAGGCATTCTTAATTCCTAGAAGAGAGATTGCTTTCAAACGTGCTGTTGCACCTGGAGACCTGATGTGCAAGCCACCAAAGCCAAGAGAGGACTTTCCAATAACTCTGACCATTGCAGAATCCAGAATTAAATGCAGATATGCTCAAGCTTAATATTGCAGAACAGTAAAAAGTCTTCTGAATTCAAAAGCAAGCAATTTGAAACAAAGCAGAGCAAAATAAGTTTGAAACAAGCATTTCTAGCAACCAGGTACAGTATAAGGCAGGAGCTTAAATGCAGCTGAATGTAACAGAAACAGTTTGTTTTGGTGTCTCTGGAATTGTTATTCAGCTGCTTCCTTAGCATCAAGAAATAATAAGTATCAGAGAAAGGAAAATCCCTATAATGATGCACAGTTACAAAGGAGACTGAGAAATTGCTCCTTGTTGGATACACCAAACTACTGGATTTCATTTTTCATTTCCCAGGTACGCTCCTATTGTTATCTGCTGCTGTTGTCACAAAAGAATTTGGGAAGAAGTCATCTCAGACAAGTGGGTTTTACAGATGAGATGGGGACTGTGTAACAACATCATTTTCCACTCATGTGAAGGTACTTTCACAGCTCCAATTTAAAGCATGAACAAACAGAAGGGCTGAAAGCCTCCTGCAAATCCTAAACTGTAAATATTGCAATGGTCAGCAATGCATCATCACGTTGGGTTTGTTCTTGTGACACCCCCCTATGCAGTTGGCACTGAGATTTTTTTGTCTGTTTACTTACAAGAGGCTCTCTCCCCATTGTTCCTTGGATTTATATCTCCTTTGCTCTGTCGTCCCTTGGTTCCTGAAACCTCCTCCATACGGTAAATCTCAGAAACACACAGTTTAGGATTAAATGCAAAGTACATTTTCCCCTCACTGATTGTCAAGTTATGATGGTTCCAGTCCCACAGCTGCTGAAGATTGTGGTTGTCAAGCACATAGAAGGAATAATTCCTAGAAGGGAGTTTTTGAAGAAAAAATAGTTTAATTCACAGCTCAGTCCAACAAGGTACTTTACTATAAGAAAACTTTGAAATATTGGGTTTGCTCCCTCTTACTTTAAACTGGTGTTCAGCAAAGGGCTTTCTTCTCTCCCCTGGAGCAAGTTAACCCTGACTGTTTAGGGGGCAAGGACATGAGGGTGACACAGGACTCAAAGGTGACACCACACCATCTCCACCCCACTCCAACGTGTTTTAAGAGTTGTATAGGAGCTGCTATGAGGAATATATAAATTCATGTCCTCTGAACAGCAGGTCTCTACACTGGATTTTCCATTTGGTAGCAAATGGGAAGCAGTAACCTTAGGTACTTTATGGAAGGAAAAGCCTTCTGGAGTTCTGACAATAAAACACAGTCATTAACACAGCTCTTGCTTATGTTTACAAAAGCAACTCAGAGTTTGCATTGTGAGGTTTCCTTGCCTTTCTGTTCTACCTCTTGGCCCAATAAAGATTTCCCACATTGTGCCAAGTACAGCTGCACCTGTACATCAAAACCCAACAGCAAACAGTTGCACTGACTGCACAGGATCCACACTTGAGAGCACAGAACTAAACACAGGCAGCTGTGCTGAGCCCACTCCCTAAGCACAGCCCTGGAATAACATGCACATCCTTTATTTCCACAGATACTGTATACAAAGCTGTATGCAAAAGGCCTATTAAATATTATGAAAGCCCTATTAAATATTATGAAGAAATTCCTGGTACTACTCAATTGGGCTGAATTGGGAAAAAAAGCATACATGCAACAGAAGCAAGATTGTAGGCTCTACATCAGCTGCAAGACAACACCTGCAAGGACACTGATATTTGGGACAGCAGGGACAGGAATGCACCACTGGGAAATGAGATAAAGGTCTGTGTAGCTGATGAACCTAAATCAAGATAACCCACCATGGCAGCATTTATTTCACTCTGCTGGGAAGTTCCTTCATCATTAACTACAGCAACACAAAATCCACTATAAACACAATGAAGCCCATCTTACACTGCTAAGATCTTGTGAACAGAGCTACACTGGGCTTTCTACAAACCCTTCTAACTACAGAGTTTCTACAGGGAAATGTGGCAAACAAACCACAGGGCTCATAAAAAGCTATCATATTATTCATTTATGGTTTTCCATCAATTATTCCATTTAAAATTTAGCATTACTTCCTCCCTCACGCAATCAGAAACAAAAACTTTGTATTTGGCTCCAATCTGCACAGATTTGCCATTTCTTGTAATGCAGAGCATATTTTCAGAATAATGTGAAAGACAAGTTGTTTTTCTTATTTCCATCTGTCACCTAATTACCCAGGACTTGATTTCTAATGAAGTTGCTATACCTGGTACCACTTCACACAGATGCTGAGAAGAATGTGCTCAGTTAACAAGAGAGCAGAGACATGTTTGTGCTTTCAATGCTTTCTGCCAGCAAAGAACAAGGATGTTGAAGTGCCTGTGGGATTTGACAGACACCACCAAACCTTGTGTTGATTTCAAAGTACTGCACTTTACTAAAGTTAAGTGTTTTCTTGCCTTGGTTAAAAAGCTAAATATATGAGTTTCTGAAACCTCCATACAAATCCAGCCTCACACCTCAGTGTACAAACTACCCAACTCACTTTTCCAAACTTCACTCACACACAGGCAGCTGAGAAACCCCCCCAAAATCAGCACAGAGCTGAGGAGCATCCCCATGGGAGCCTGCACTGCAGCCAGGTGTCACCACAGGTCTGGAGGGTGTCATTCACTCCCCACCCACCCTCAGCACAGGGTGCCTGCTCTGCTGGAATGCTGTGCTTACATCAGGCCTTGCTGCTCTCCTGAAGACTGTCTGAGCCCACCACACCCTGACAACAAGGATCCCAGGAAAAGTAGCCGTGAATTCCTCAGTGAGGAACCACACAACAGCTACAGATCCTGTTCACACCTTCCAACAGGCCTGACAGCTGATGCCTCTGCCTCAAAATGGTGTAGAAAACAGGGGGGAGGTTGTTTGGATTTTATAGGCTGTCCCCCAGTTTGCTGCAGAGGTTGAAACACAACATCAGAGCAGGTCAGTGCCCCAACTGAAACTCCTCCTCAGTCATCATCTCCCCACTTGCTCCTGAAGGCCACACACTGCTCATTTTCCAGTACCCAACCTGGGATGCTCTGGGATGTGCTGCCTGCACACCATCCCTGCACACAGCAGGGAACACACAGACCCCAGCAGAGGATGGAGGGGCCTGGCACAGTCAGCACCAGATGAGAGAACAAAACCCTGCAACAGACACTGAGACCCCTCTGGCAGCACATCTCCATCTCAGCTTCCCTACCTGCAAGGAGAAACTTTCTTGCTGTGAAAGCATGTTCTCTACAGACATGGTTTTCAAAAGAGGCAACGAAAACTCTAAAGACAAACAAAGCAGATTCCCTCTAAACTTTCCATGATAACCAAGGCAAGCCAACAGCAACTGAATAAGGAACAAAACATCTGCAGTGCTGTTTTGTCAGTCCAGTTCAATAAATAAAAGGACCGTGGCTGTGGGGTCAATCATGAAATGAGCAACAATCATAATGGGCCTTAAATTACCCTCTCCCTCCCCCCTCAAGGCACTGCTGGCACAAACAGCTCTTGTTCCAGCAGCCCACTGCTTTCCAGGTTAAGATCCCACTCTCTGTTGCTCATAGTTCTGCCCAAGTAATTGTTCAGGCTCAGTCCTTCCTTGTCAGGTGCCTACTTCCACCTAAGTATTTTTGGACATGTTATTTAGACTGTGGTAATGCCTAAATTATGCCAGGCATCTTCCAAGCAAAGAGACTGCCCCTGCCCCTTAGTATGTAACTGCAGTCATTTCCTAACACAGGAATTTTAGCACAAGCAACTCTTTACTATAGATCTGGTTTACCTCCCCACTCAGCCCCATTTTCTTCTTCAAAGCTGCACCTATTTACTTCTCTGTTTGGACCCTCACCACACCTCAGCATCACACACTCTGCAGGGATAAAAACTTTTGCCTTGACAAACTTTTACCATCATAGGAAAACAGGAGTTATGTGCAGCAATAAGTATCACATGGTGAGTAATTATAGAAGCAATATAATCCACAGCAAACATTTCAAGGGATCAACTTTTCCTGACCAGTCTTTTGCGTGCTCAGTAGATAATCCATGTAATGCTAACATTTCAGGGAGTTGCAAACAATTGCAACTTGCACTGTGTTTCACTTCCAGTTGCACCCCTTGGCCAGTAACGTTCATATTTCCTTTCAGCTCACTTCTTCATAGAACTCTTCTAAAACCCAACAGTAAAGAGCTACAAAGAAATCCAATTGTTTCTGAAGACACTCTTTCCTCAAAAAGAACAAACAAAGCTGCTTTACTGATGTAAAGAATCTACCCAGAAAAAACTAAAGTGAAAAGCAACAGCAAAGGTACCATAAAATACTTGTCATATATTCAATTGAACATGCTGATTAGGACAGTGATGCAAATGAGCAATGCTGTGCAGAGGTGTTCATGAGGAGAAAAACCCTGCATATTAGTGGAAGAGGAGAGTCCATAAATGAAAGTAAATGGGTTTAAGGAGACTTATTCTCCACAGCTTTGTGTGAAAGAGAAATTGCAGTCACAAATATCTGAACACTTACCCATCCACCTGCTCCTCTCCCAGGATGTACCGCAGGTTCTTCAGGAAAGACAGGGAGACCAAGGCATGGGAATGCCGAATCTTCACATACCCCGTCACTGTCTCTATCAGACCCATAAAATTCTCCAGTTCTGAGGCAATGTTATCTACAGTGAGAAGAAGATAACCATTATTGTAACAGAATTCACAGCTTTGACTATTCTGACTATTCTGCTTTGTCCAGCAGTAGCTCAGTAAAAGATGATGTCTACACTTGCTGCTTTTGAAAATGAGAGACACTGGTTTTCCTCCCCCAGAACAGCTGCCTGTGCAGCCAGATGGTTGAAGGGCAAAATAAAGCCACAGAGTAACAGTGGGAAACCAGTCTTGCTTTTCCATACTGGAACACCCGATTTTTCCATGGGCATTGCCCTCTGAAGCCAGCACCAAATGGTGAGCCAGCGTTCTGGCAGGGATGAAAAGACCCTCGTGTAAATGCACACACCATGAGATGGAATTGCTCTTTGGGTATGGAGCAAAGGTGAGGCAGAAAGCTCCACTGGAAAACAGAGAATGAGACTGAAGATGAAGAGGAGAGGGTATGTTCCTCCTCAGCTACAAAACTGAACCAGTTGATGAAACAGCAAAGATAAAACCATCAAGAAGTCCTCCTGCCACGGAGCATGTTCCAGATAACTCACTTTTCCATACCAAATAATCAGATGCTCTTTGGCACTCTAAAATGATGTTTAAATAAAATTAAAAAAAACTCCCACATGCTTGCCCCAGCTAACAGGAACATTTCCCCTAAGGGAAGATTGTACCTGGAGCAGTGGGACCACAAATTAAAAAAATCCACATGCTGCTGTAACTAAACCCTGGAACTTTCATTCAGCATGAGGCAGGGAATCAAACAGATCCCAATCTTTCAATCCTATTCATGAAACTAAAAGGGACCTTCCATAGGGACATACAAGTCCAATAAAAACTAACAGCAATTTTTACTCTGCTTTTAAGAGCTCATCAACTGTCAACACCTCCCTGGATGATGAATCACTGCTCTGACAAATTTAATCCATTGCTTGCTCAAGACATGTGACAGAAGTGGCCAGCTCACTAACGCTGACCATCCAGCAGCACAGTGTTAGGCTTCATAAGAGCTCCCAGCACTCTGGATTCCCTGTTCTAGCAAAACACCACACCTTGCCTTAAAAAGTGAGGCTCTGCAGTCTTACAATGCCATGTGACAAGTTATTTACCTATCCAGATGCAAGGATTTTCAACTTTTCCACCTTCTTGGGCCTTTATTACCCCTTTGGAACCACTGCTCATCTAACTGCCTAAACTTGGTTCCTTGTCCTGCCAAAAAACCCTAACAAAAATACCAGCTTTCCCTGGGAGCTGCATACCCATTCCACCCACATGGGGCAGGACGGAGCTGCAGAGGGCCAAATCAAACAGGAGCACTGCTCTGGGCCTGGAAAGCAAACAGCTTGCTGAGTTTTTAATGTTCTTATCATCACGCTGACGACAGAAGGAAAAATGTGAAAAGCAGCCTTATCAGGGTTCCAAGAGAAGGGCGATCACTTACTGCCACGGCGGATGTTGATCAGCAGATTTCCCTTGAGAATTGTGCATCCCTGCAACATTTGTGCTGATGTGACTGAGTCAATGGTCTTTGTTTTCCCATCCTCACAAATTTTGGGGCAAGGCCCCTCACAAGGGCTGCAGAACATGCTGTGAGGAAAGAGGAGGACATAGAAAATTAACAGTGATATACAACTCTGAGTCTACAGACTGCTCCGAGTTGGATTTTGGAAGTTTTTTCCCTCTAAAGCTTTGGAAAGTCCTCCAGGCCAGAATGAAAGCTGTCATGCTTGTTCAGGATACTCTTGCCTGCTGCACTCCAGAGAAGCTGGAGCACTGTAACTCATACAGTGACCCATACCCACAGTCTGACAGCTTCTGGAAGGTTCTGTGGTCCTTCCAAAGTCAAAGGCACTTCAGGTAAAACCCAGCGCCCTTACAACTGTGCATTTACTACAACTGAATTATTCCCAGGAACCCCTCCCCTCCCTTTACAAAGGCAGCCTCAGAGTGCAGGGAGGTTTCATGCTAATCCAGGCCAACCTCACAAAATAGGCCAGCCAAGAACTGCAGATGGGAAAATATTGCTCACATTCTTATAAAGTTGTCTATGTCCATGTCCATAAACCAATATTTAAAGCTCTGCACTAGGGAATTCCATGCTCCTGGCCATTTAACTCAGAAAGACAACTGTGGGGACACACAGTCAGGAGGAATGTGGAGAAAGTGAGCAGTCAATTAGTCACTACTTCTTACAGCTTAAGAGGCATTAAAGCAGCAAGTTTAAGGAAACAGAAGATTGTGTCTTGATGCAAGGACAACTAATTGGCAACAGACATTGGGAGAGGAAGGCCAGAAGTCTAAGCAGGTTCAAAATGGGTGATACAGATGGGAACATGAAGAAACACACATCCCCAAACACAGAGAAACCAGACTGCCAGAAGCTGGGAGGCAACACTGAAACACAGCCTCATTTCTCCTTATACTCACAGGCACTCAGAAGCACTTTTAGCAGCCAAACTCAACCAACAAGAACTCAGGGCAGACCAGCCTTTGGCTGCAGGAACTTTTTAAATGCTCCATGTTTTTTTTCCTACATATTCATCTCAAAGTTGGACACTTCATGTGTGCACAACACAGGCCCTCTGATCACTCTTCCTAGTAAATGTCTTTCCTCACTGAAGGTAATTTTCATTTTCCAATTTATTCTAGCATTTTACTTAGTATTTCACAATTACTTACTCCACCTAGTATCACTTTAGAGAGGAAAAATAAAAATTAAAAAATCCAAATCCAGCTCCTAAGACAAAAACTTCTGCTGACAACACTGATGGAAAGAGGCTTACTATTTATTTTTTTAAAAAGAAAGTGAACCCACTTTCCTCTGAGGCTTAAAGAAACATGTAAATTGATAACAGTTTTCCATGCATAAACCATAACAGAAAGAAGCTCCTTTTCTAAGTAGTAAGCTCCTATTTCAAAATCCTGCTCTTTAACATGCCACAAACCACTAAAAGCGGCAGACACAAGAAAGAGGATTCAACTAAATATACAAAGAATGCTGGAAACGCTTTCCATTTGCAACTATTTGTTAACAGCACCTCTGGGGAACGGAACATCTACTAGCCTTGAGTTACAGCTCCTTTCAATCTCTGCAGAGAGCACAACACCGAGATAAGACAGGATGGCCGCGCACTCCGGCGTAAGCGGCTCGAACAGCTGCTACTACAAGCTCCAGCAGATAACAAAAGCTGCATTTCTCAGGTGAATATCTGGATTTGGGCAAAGGCTGTGTTAAGTTGCTTGCATCCAAATGCCAACTGAAGACTGCCTGGAACAGATGGATGACACGCACACGGAGACACACAACTGCTGCATCACCACAATCACCTTTCCAGAAAACAGCAGCCTACAAAGATATCTTTTAGCATAATACTGAAGTACTACAAATTCTAGAACACTGACTATCCTTTACTGAAAGTCTGTGATTTCCAAGGGACAGTAGGTAATGAAGGTTGCTTGCTTAAGCCACTGGAAATTACAAAAATCACAAGCAAACATTGCTCCAATTAAGAAACAGGAGGAGAGTGACAGTCGTACAAGAAATTATTCTATATGATACTGTTGGCTGCTGCATTGTTTTTGTCACCATCTACATGATCACTTCCTTCTAAAACACCATTGTTATCTCCTGGAAATAGTGAAAAAAGAGAAATCAAATTAAATACACTGAAGAATACTCATGTCTAAAATGCAGGCACACATAAAGCAAATAATATGCAAGGCAAGGTAACTCCTGTGTTTTGTTCTGTGTGACAACGGTCATCAGCCATCTCTAACCTTGGGCTTCACTTTTGCCTTGTTACTCTCTACTTGGAGACCTGGCTCTGCATGGCATGACCTCCTCCAGCCCTCTGAAGAACCTGAGCCCACTGAGGCTGCACAGGACCACACACCCCCATCAGGTGGATTCCTCATAGAAAGGTGTAAGTCAGCTTTCATCAGGGAGCTGCGTAATCCCCCACTGAAATTCCTCGCCCCTACCCCAAGTAACCTGCCCCCCCCAGCTGCCCTGAAGAGGGAGTGGCAAACCCAGAGAGGACGAGCAGGCAGAAGCTGCGTTACCTTTGGCTCCCGTTGCGGATGAAGCCCGAGGGACACTCGGCCATGCACTCGTCGTTGTGGATCACAAACCGCTCGTACTCGCTGGCGTCCGTGGCGGGGACCTTGGAGCAGAACTCCCTGGTGACGCAGCGCCAGCCCTCGAACTTGTAGGTGTTGGGGGGGCAGGTGGGCAGGCACACGCCCTCGTAGTAGTAGTTGCGGCAGGCCACGCACGCCGTGTTGTTGTCGGGCGCCGTGCAGCTCCCCAGGCACTCGGGGTGGCAACACTCGTTTTGGTCTGTGCAGGCTCGCTTCCCGCACGAGCTGGGGCACACTGCAGGACACAAAGCAAGGCAGCGTGAGCATCACCTGTCGGGGTGGGTGGCACTAGAGAAGGAACTCTGCTCTGTGCAACTCTATGGAGATTCATTCCCTGCACTCTGGAGCATCTCTGAAAAGAAACCAAACCCACTACTGTAAAAAAATTCTGGTTTTCTCAGCTTTAGTTGCCTGAAAATATCTTTTTCTCAGATCAAATTTACAACATGAACCAAGTAAGTAATAAAGAAAACTGCTGAAAGCAAGATCAACATAAGGATAATGGAAACAAGCAGTACTGGAACCTTTTCCATAGCCCTAGTATTATGGACAAATTTTTTTTTGGCATGCTGACTTATTGTCTTTCTAAGCATTTCTTGCCTTTCCTATCTGTACTTCAAATTGGTCTTTTACTGGCAAGAAAACAAGCTTCCTTCAAAACAACTTAATTACACTTGTAGAAGGAAGCACTGCTCTGTGCAGCACACATGGTTGGGCTGACCCCAGTGCAGCATCCCAATGTTGCTTATGTGTGCAAAATGCGGTTTAATAAAGTATCAAATCATCATCCACATCAAATACCAAGGAATTATGGAGCTACTATTTTCCCCTGAAGAGCATAACAGAATTCTGCCTTATCCTCAAATTCTGGGTTCACAGAACAAAATATGAAAGGGAGGGGGAAAAAAAGGGGTGCAAATTTATGGAGACATTTGTTTTATGTAAAAGCATTTCAGCTTGCAAGACACGAACAAAAAGCAGAATCCTCAGCAGCCGAGCTCACCACTGCTAGATCAAAAGAAGTGGCAGCATTATATTTATGTAACAACAGCATTTTGATTACAGCACTCTATGGCCTTTTAGCCACACGAGCCGTGTGCCAGAGGCTCTGGAAACACACAGATTGCAAATCTGGTTTGCATTAAGTAGCTGTTTGCCACTTTCTAACTTAGCTAAAACACTGTATCACTAACAACGGCAGAAAACTGGATTTTGGTGGTGCCACTACAGAGGGATCCAAGTGAAGCAACACAGACATTTAAACTGAATGATTTCAGCAGAAAGCAGAGAATCAGGAATGATTCTCAAGCAGAGAATCCCAAAATGACCACTGAAGCAGCTGATGAAACTCCACACAAGTTCTTCATTGTGATTTATCTCTCAGTTTGCAGCTACGTTGTTTTAATGCAGGACTAAACACCCTAAAATTTTAATGCCCTCCTCTTCCCATAAAGTCCAGGCTCTCCAGTTTTTACAGTCCCATTCAGCAGAACTCCACCATCTTGACACAGGACAAAATGCTCAAGATTGCTATTAAGCAATAATAATAACAGTAATAACAACAACATATCCCCCACAAAAACAAACCAAAACCCATGAAAACCCTCACTGCTCAGAGCTCTGCATCCAGGATGCTGACATCTTACACTGACTTTTGATAATACAGAGCCATTTTCTGACAGCTTTAAGTAGTGCCCAACTTGAAAAGGACTTGTCAAAATGCCATTGAAGAATATTGCATTTCTTGTCAGAATGATTCTGTATTGACTCTGATTAATTTTAATCACCTTATTTTGAAATAGATGGAGGGGGGAGACTGTGAGAACAAGGTGAGACCATGAGCACTGTTGGTACCTGCTCAGGTACCACAGCTATCACATGAAAACCAAATTAAGAAAAATTTTGCAGAGCCTGTAAAACTACACAGAGCAGGAATGTAGAGGCAATCACTGCTAAGTAATTCACTGTCTGAAGATGCTGGATGATTTTTTTCTCTTGAAAAGGAAACAAACCATATACACCAAACCCATATACCAAAATAAAACACATGTGCAGGTGTGTATTCTCTTTTTGACTGTAATCTGCACCAGTGCAAAAGAAATCTGCCCAGATGCCACCTTTGTAAGGCATCAAAAATTGCCTTTCACCTTAAGGTACACAGGACTTGCATCTGGCACTACTAAGGGATTAAATAAAAAAAATAAATCAGTGTGTCTTGCTAGCAGATGGACTGCTGTGCTGAGTGGGTGCCAGAACTCAGATTTCATGTGGTAGCTACATTTCCAGTTCAAAGCCCTACTAAGAAACCACACACACCCCACCCCATGCCTCCACAAAGTTCATTACTGGATGTATTGATTAAATACATGATTTCTTTGTTTTCATCTGAACAATTTGCTGGAAAACAAACACTGCTGTACTAAGTATTGGGATAAACATAGATTAAGTTTATTTCATTCCTGGGAAAGACTCCTGTATTCCCTTAATGCCTCTGCCATTCATGAGCAGTCTGCTATAAAAATAGGATTCCCTGCATCTCCTGCTAAATCTGCTGACTCTAGTCTATGGAAATATAAATTGGAACACAGAAGGATACACAAGTTCACATGAAAAAGGCAATCAGTGAAACAGGTTTTCAAACCATAGTAATATTTTGATCATTTTAAGTGAACTCTTGAAAACTTTATAAAGATAATTTTTTAAAAGCTCAGCAGCCTCTCTTTTTCCTCAGTCCTATTTTCTGCTTGTTCTTGCTAGCGTTGGCAGAGTTTTCAGCCTGGAGACAATACGGGTATCCTGTTTCTTTGAAGAGGCAGAACAAGAACTTCTGTGTGTGTGTGTGTAGGACACATTATCAACAACAAAAAAGCCTTATCTGCCTTACACGCAGCTCCCTCAGATATCCCTGTTCTAAAAACCTTACTAAACAACACTGGCTGACCTCACAGTCCAGATCCATCTATCCTCCCCCCATCCTCCCAAACTGTGCTCCTTGGGCTCCCAGATTTGCACCAAAACGCGTAAAACGCAGGTTCCAAATACTCTGGCCAAAAAAGTGCCCTGCAATACACTCAGCAACTTGTTGACTTTATTCTGCAGGAACATTAGAGACACAAACAGGAGCAAACAGCGGGCTGACATTTGGGGACAGAACTTATCAGCCAGGTACAACAGTGTCTCAGAACATGAAGGCTGATGACGAACACAAAAAAAAACAACAATCCCCTGAACAAATCCTTGCTGACAAGCCCAAGGGCAAAAAATGCTTAATTGTCATCACATGGAGATACCAAAATAATGGAAAATTTCAGAGACCTTGGAGGGCAGCCATGGGAGGAGGAAGTCAAAGCAAGATGTGGAGAAGGGCAGACCCTTAAGTACTTTAATAAAGAGATTATGGAGGCCTGACTAGACCAGCATCCATTTACGTTTAGGGAGTGAAAGAGGCGTCAGATCTTCAGAGAAAGACAGTACAAGACTATCAATAGCCACAAATCCAATTTCCCAGAGCAAAACCAACAGAACTTTCACTGTCCATCCATATTCCACCTTCTGATTTCTTCAAATGAGTTTTCCTTGCCAACAAATATTTTCCAAATACTATTAAGATACTATGATCACTGATAAAAAAGGAAAAAAGGCAAAATTTTTCATCCCAAGATGCCTGTTTACTGAGCAAACCAGATTCAGACCTGCCATACATCAAGGGGACACCTTAAAACTAAATGCAAGAAACATCTTAGAAACACAAGGAGCCCCAAGAGAATCTGACTCAGAGACTCATTATCCTCAATTAAAACCCCCAAGACGCTAAACCAGAACTGCAAACACAAAGCAACGTTTGGAAATCCTCAAACACAGCTCTGGCGAGAAGAAAATAATAAATTTAAAAACCAAGCAACAAATCATCCGCCTGTATTTACAAGAGTTCCCTTTTGGCCAGGCTGAGGCTGAGGAGGTGGCAGTAAGTTTGTCTGACATCTAATCCCTGCCCGCTATGCGGAGCGCGAGCCGCGCCAGGGCTCGCCGCGAACGCGCCGCGTTGACATCACGGCTATCGCTGGGTTTGGGCAGACAAAGTGTTCTTATCATCTCCACGACGCCATGACTTCAGCGATGCTGGAGCAGAAAAATCAGGTGAATAAACAATCAGTCACAGGGAGTGAAAATGCAGCCAGAGGAGGAAGACTCCTGGCAAGCAGAGGCACCGGCCTCGGCCAAGGATGGCACCGCGCCAGTCACATGCGGGCGAGCAAAAGGTTGCCAAGTGTGGGATAAATATTTTTTAAAGATTCTTTCTCTCCTTGTAAAAAGATATTTGATCTTTCTTTGGGTTTGTTTTTTTTTTGTGTTTTTTTGGTATACTCTTTTTGGGTTTTTTAGAGCATTCTTCAGATAAAATAATGTTTCAGAAAAAAAAAATAGGGGGAAAAAGCACTTCGTTTTCAGCAGAAACCAGAGGAGGAAGGGAGTGTTTTCTCCTAGCCAACTACTGAAAAAAATTAGCTGTCTAAATTTATCCACAAAGACAGAAAAATACAGTCACTTTTGGAATGTTAATCCTTCTACATGACAGGATTTTAAAAATATTGCATTTTAATGGACTAAACTTTGGTACGGCCTTTCAAACAGCTGACTTCAAATGCTCCAACAGCCTATACAAGACCTGATTTCTTTTGCCCAATATTCTGTGAGAATAGAGAGACTGGAGAGACATTACTCAGAAAATCCAGTTCCAGTGATTCATGGTCAGGGCTGGAACCAAAAAGTACAGAATAAAAGGAAATACACATATTAAACACATGCAGTAGCATGTTCTGATCACAGAAATATGGGTAAAAGTCATCTCCAAGGCACTGAAGAGGCCACTCAGAGCAGCTGTGTAAATCTTTGTATTGCCACAGAAACAACCATTAGCAGCTTATCAACAATGGTGTAGTTTTTCTCTTTTCTGTTCCCCCATCTCCAAAACTCATTATCTCATATTCAGTGAAAATCCTGCAGGCAAAAAATGCCGCCATGTTGAACCACTTTCTAACAGTTAAGGCACAAAGTCTGGCGGTTTTTGACATTAACTGCCAGATCTCAAAAGCTCAGTTCAACCCAGCACTGATCTAGGACCTGAAAGAGATCATCTCCTCCTTTTAAACCTCCAGTATGTAGAATCATGTCCACCAGAAAAATTCTTGGCTATACACAAACTTACACCAAGAGGGCATGAAGTGTATGGCCCACAAGCTATGTCTGACTAGAGACCAGTCATGTGTTTCCATGTTTAAATCCTAGTCACTACCAACTCATTTTTATCCCTGGGACCTTTCCAAGGATCCTGAAATTATTCTGAAGTTGTTCAGGGAATTATTTTCTTCCCGTTACACCTGGTCAGCCTCCACACAAAGCTTTTTGGTCTCTTGCTTCTTGGTATTTTTGTTTGTCACAGAAGCTGTACATGCCTTTATCCCTGCATGAAGGAGTGGGTGTGATGAAGCATCCAGAACCTCAAAATAACCTCAATGGATTTGTCCAGCCTGATATCAGGCACAATTTTTTAACAATATGAAAGATTGATCAAGGAATCTGTTCTTGCATTCCTCTCCTCAGGATTTCACAGGTGAAAAACAATACACAGCCAGTTGTGCAGCAGTTGGAGCCAACTGCTCGGATGGAAGCGGTAGATGGAACATGTAGATGATTCTGGAGCAAAGGAAGTGGAAGAAAGGAGTGGGAGACAGGTTAGGAGAGGAAGGTCCAGAACCATCCAGCACCTGGAAACTCTTAAGATTCCACCAGTTGCAATGAGGTTTATAAAGCAGAAAGGAAACATTCATCATTCAAAGAGCATATTCCAGTTGGATACACTAGAGTTTGATGACCCCACACATCTCTCTTTTGGCCACCTCTCACTCATTCCTTACCCTAGAAGTTAGACCAAAACAGCTTCCAGGCTTCCCAGCTGTGATACAAAACAACATGTGTGCCAGATCCGTTTTGCTCAGAGCTGAGGACTTGGGGACACTCTCTGGCACCACAAAGCTCCCATATCCCTTCAGCTTTCTGCAAATGAAGCAATCAACCCTGCTAAATGCTCCAGCAGCCTTACAGGAACTCCCATCACACCAAAATGAGAGCAAATGGAAACCTGAGTGAAGAAAACAACCACCTTATCCCACAGTCAACAGGAACCCATGGACAGCACAGGTAGCACGTGTCTGCTCCCAAATGCGTAAGGAAGGTGCAAACAAACACGAGTTATTGACAAACCCAGGCAGCACAAATTGCATTCTCTTTCAAAACAGTTTATGTTGCCCAGCACAGCCCAGACTGGCATCATTGCAGCTGGCACTCAGGAGAATGAGGAAAAAAATAAGTCCATTTAGTCCCTTCCACGCCAGTATGAATTCAGCACATAAACAAACCCCACGGAGGCAGATACACAACCATCTCTGGGGACCTGGGGCCAGTTGTACTCTATCTTCAACACTGGGTAAACAAACTGGCTGGGAATGTTTTACCATCAGTACTGCACTGTTCCAGAAACATTTCCCCTACGCACAAGGAAATTTCCCACTGGAAGATGCAAATCACAACAGTAACGTTGACCAGAGTGGGGATGAAGGCAGGAACACGAGGGTCCCCCCATGGTGGTGAAAGCTGCTCCCCATCCACTGCCATCCCCCACCACTCACTGTCACAGATTTGTCCACATTCCTAAAGGGACAACTCAAGTTCCTGAACTCTGCAGTAACAGATAAGGAAAGCAAAGTGCTGATGAGGAACAGCTCTGAGGCAAATTATTTTTCTTTTTTGCTGCAGATTACGAGCGATATATTGGGGTTTTACTTATTCTTGCTTAAAGCTAGATTTAATCTGCCTGTCTTCCAAATGCTGCAAGTGTAAGGCAATAAGCTTTACAGGATTTAATTAATATACTGCAAGCAAGGAGGGCTGGTCAGCCATCTCCTGGCAAAAGCCCAGCTGGAGGAGGACTACTATTCACATTCCAGATTTATTCTGAAGGAGGAAGACAGGCTGATAACATTATCACACTGGCCTAAATTATGTAGTTCTCTTAATGCCGAAGGATCACGGCAGTTTAATCCAGGGCAAACAAGAGTCACTGGTTCGGAGGGATTCAGCTCCTGCTCCATTTCAGGAATGCCCTTTTGCTTTCATGCCTTACACCCATCAAGAGCTTAACCATTCTGGCACCAGCAACGAAACAGAATGTTCGTCTTGGAGGCTGAATCAACACTGCTCCAGCCAAAGGCTAATTACACTAAAATTAAAGGGAAAAAAAAGCTTCTTCAGGAAAACAGTTCATAACACACACAGTGGGGTAAACCTAGAAAGTTTTTGTTCATCTCCAACTCAGACGACAATTCCAAATAACAATACCTGTCAAGTTCTAAACATTAGAAAGATGCAAATTCAAGGAAAAAGTCAGAAAAACCAAAAACATTCAAATTGCTTTACTACAGAGCAAGATTTTTCAAGCTGTTCACCTGTCAGTGAGATAAGCCACTAAAACCAGGATTAAGATCCAGATGTTCAGGAGCCTGAGAAAAGAGCAGGATGATACTGGAAGGGCAAAACAAGCTGCAAGAATGCTGATGGTTTGCAAAGTTATCAGAGACACCTGGTGCATTTGTTTTAAATAAAAAACTACTAAATCTGCGAGTATGACATCCCTTATGATATTTGTACATTGCAAGTGAAAGGCACCCTGCTAACAACAGCCAACAAAGCTCCAAACAATATTAAGGCAATTATGCTAAAACGATCAAATAAAGTATTTCCTTCAGGATTTCCAGACATACAAGAGTGTAAGCAAATCTGACAGTAGCTGAAGATTGTGCTCTAGAGATCCACAACAACTAAAGGGCGAGCTCTTTCCTTGGCTTTAATAACCATGGAATATATTTTTCATTCTAAAACTTCCTCTATTATAAACGCAGAGGGAATACAGAAAGTTCCAGAATTTCTAAGACCTAAAAGCAGACAGGAAGATTGTGCATGAATCCATTTCTTAATGTATTTTAACAAATTTTCAGGCAACACTGACAGTGGGAAGGATACAGCTGACTTTAATGCTGCATTAGAATTACTTCCCTCTCACACCACAACCATGGATGAAGCGTTTTAGAGGGAAATGGGAAAGTGTTATCTTTTCAGACTTGATGCAAATTGCTTTAATAATCTCTAAATCACCCTGAACTATCTGGATCTAAACTTTCAAGTCCACCCTCCATGGTTTGATCTGCAAACAGAACTGCTGCAACAGTTGGCTGTTTGCTGATGGGTTCCTGACAGCTCTGTGTGTGCACAGAAAAGTCAGAGCTGGGCTGCAGAACCTGCTTTGGGAAGTGCAAGGATGCTCCCTGTCCATTGTGGCACTGGACACGACAAACCCAAAGTGAAATGCTGCAAGATCAGCAGCTCTGAATCCTCAGGCAGCTCAAGCCAAGCAAAGGACTCAAACACCTCAGTCAGAAGGCACTGGGAAAAAAGGAAAAAGTGCCTTGGGTCAGCAAGGAGCACGGATGGAACAGCAGCAGCTGGGAGTGCTCAGTGCTTCCTGCTAACCCAAGCGAGGGATGACAGTGTCATCCTGCCTCACTATCTTTAAAAACCTCCTCCGCTGTGAGACTGAACTATTTTGGTTCTCCCAACAGCTTGACAAATAAACTGTTTGCCTGTGACATCCCCCAGAAAGTGCAGGCGCACAGGATGCACTCACGGGACAAACGGCGCGCACAGCCGCGCTCACAGCTCGCACTGCCGCGCCCGAGCTGTCTCTGCCGAGACACTTCCACACGCTTTTGAGGAATTCCTGCTAGCATGACTGGGGAAAAATAATCATGACATTGCTTGGGACTTGCTAAATCCTTCCCTGCAGTAAGGATTTGTGATCAGATTAGGGAGTACCGGAGGTTTATTTATTTATTTATTTGTAGGAAGGACAGCCAAGGTGAGCTGGATCCCTGGATCTGACAGGGGCTCCAGGCTGCAGCAAAGCCAGCTCACAGACACTGCCGGGCTGCTCTGAAGCTGGAGACGGCATCACACAGCACTTATTAAAGAAAAAGAGGGGATTCATGTTTTTGATATTGGCACAAAGTGGGAAGCATGCTGCTTCCCACTCTGTTTTTGCTCGAGTTTGGCACGTTTGAGCTACGCTTTTCTTCTCCGGTACCTTTTTTTGTCATCTCAAGTCACATTCACATGAACATATAAATACACAGATCCTTACGCTCTGTGTATAGCAGATACTTACAAGGATGCTCTCAAAAAAGAATATTCTTTTCACACACTAAAAAAATTATACAGAGTTATTTTAAATTCAGAACTGTTTGTATATTCCTTATAAGTTTATAAAACTCTCACTGTCCTCCCATGACTAACGAAACTGGAATTGAGAGAGTATTCTATATTTATAACTCGTCTGGTTGCTCATGCCTATGGCCCTATTTCCACCCTCCATTACTGTACACAGAGCTATGTGAGGTATTGTGGGTTCCCAAACTTCACCGATTTCCTAACAAGGCAGGCCTGTGTCCCGGAGGAACAAGCTGGGGGCTGTTTCGTTCGAGCATTGGCCCAACTCGGAGGGAGAGGCCTTGAGCACTGTGGTTTTGGCAGCTCATCTTGAAGCTGGTATTAGAGGCCACGTCTGGGCAGTGACACGCCGGGCTGGCACCGCGCTGGGATCGATGCTCTGTCTGCAGCACAGCCCCTCTGGGATTCCTCACACTCACCCCAGCGACTGCACTGAGCAGCTCCTGGGTCACCCACAGCACACACACACCACAGGCACCAGGCAAATCCAAGCCTGACAGAATCACCGGCCCCTCAAAATCCAAAGGAGGCAAAACCCTCAAATTTTATCCAGAATGCCCCTGAAAGCATGGTGTGTTCAGTGATGCTGGCCCGCTACAGACCTTCAGTGGCTGGCAGAGAAAGAGACTATCAGGTATCTAAATGCAGCAAAATAAGGGAAAAACTGGATTACATATAAATGAGGGCTGGGTGACATATGAATCCCCTATCCACCCTAGACTCATGCCATCATATCCCATCTTTTGGACAGAAACACTTTGCAGTTCAAAAATTCCAGCAGGAAATCTGAAATTTTGTCATTGCAGAGGTGTCTCACGATGCATTTTTAACTCATGCCAGGCACCTGAGGGGCACAAAGCTTTTTTTAATTCACAGCTCCTGTATATGCTCCATATAAACAAATATTTATCCAAAAATCAGAGGGAAAAATCAGAGGAAAAAGCTACAGATATTTTTTAAAATTCAAAATATATTGGTGGTGGTTAGGATTAGGGTCTAACACTCATGGAGGTGGATTCACTACAAGGCCAGGATGGATAAAGCCTTGAGTAAACTGGTCTAGTGGAAACTGTCCCTGCCCATGGCAGTGGGTTTGGGATTAGATCAGCTTAAGGTCCCTTCCAACCCCTGACATTCTAGGCTTCACTGATTCATTGGAGTACCAGAGCTATAAAAAAACCCACAAAAAGCAAGAAACCCACAAGTCTTCCTAAGAGGTTTTGCTGAAAACCAAGTTCAGAAGAATTTATCAGGGGGTCTAAATGCTTCACATACAGAAGCAAGGCAAGATCTGGACTACACTTAGAAAGTTTAAAGCTCAAATAAAACATTACCAGGAAAGCAAGTGGTGAACATGGACAACTTCGTGTAACTGAACTGAGAATGTTTTCCCCTAGGAAAATAAATGTTCCCTTAGAACACTGTAGCTGAGAGAGAGTGACAGCTCCCAAATCCTCCTAGAAGGCAACCCAAGAACACCTGGCCCTCCCTCCCTGTAATGCCAGGGTCACTGTCTGTGCTGTGGGTAGGCAGTGGTGCTGCAGCTTTTCCCCCCTGAATTTATGCAGCCACTCTCTTTGCTTTGCAATAAAGCTGTCAGGATTAACAGGCAGCTCTGGTGAGTCAGACGTTCAAAGAGAAAACACGAGCTGTACCTCTCCCCAGCTCTACAGCAATTCCACTGGTGGAATTGTTTTCCATCACTTGCCACACAAGAAAAACTTTTAAGAGCTATTAAACACTCCTCCAGCTTAGCAAGAAGAAAAATTATCTAAATTTATCAAAGGAGCTAAAGTTCACTACACTTTGAGGAAAGGATTTAAATGTGGATTATGTTTTCATCCATCTAAACCACTGAGTAAAATCATAAAAAGATTTTTGAAGAACTAAATAGAGCAAAATTTAGTATTACCATTTAATTTTTTAAAGTTTCATATTATTTACATACTTAAAAAAATATTTACGCTGAAGTACAGCAATGATGTTTTTCTACAACACGTGATAATTTGACAGACCCTTTTCTACAGGTTTTAGAAACTCTCTTTTAATGTTAAAATTCCACTAAGGATTTCATTAATTCTGCAGAGGGCTAGTATTAGTTACAGGAGAAAAACCCAGGTTCCCAAAACAAACAAGGTCTGCAATTCAGTAATATCAGTATTTACAGGTTCTTCATGCAGAACGTGCAGACTTCAGACAGACCATGAAACTTTCCACAACCTCGTTTACCCACAAATGACTGGATTTATAGGACACCCACAAACACCTACAAATGGAAAATTTATTGAATTCTAAGCTTTATTTCTCAATAATACCATAGTAACAAGACTGCAATTACCTTTTCTTCCAGTTACAGGTCTCCCTGAGCCAATAACTGCAGATATCTTTGGTTACAGAGGTCAAAGGGGTGACAGCACCTCCACACTTCCCATTTTCCACCTCCTCATGATGCCACACAGGGTTTTTACTATTCAGAGGTACATCCTCCTCCTTGCACTGCTCTATTCTGAACACACCAGCCATGCCATTCCCCACATTCTCCAGCTGTATATTTACAGAACACAAAGCAGACCAAGAACAAAATATTTCTGGCCATGCTGCAGATATCAGTACCCTATCACCCCCACAAACATTTAATGCTGATGCTGAGAAATGCTGTGACAGTTATGTACCACCTCTGGTCCAGCTGGTGCTCACCATAAAAGGCACCAGTGGCTGGTTTTGGCCAGCTGGAGGGGGACAGGGCTGTGTTGCCATCACTTAATTTGAGAACCCCTTTCCTATTCCATCATTAGAAATGGTATTTCTCTTCCAATGTTTACAACTGCAACATAAAACGACAAATGGATCTGTTTCTATTTCAAGAAGGGCAGGCCCTGCTTTTTCTGCAGTTATATGAACCTCAACTTCCATACCCATTAAATTTTCTTAAACACTAGCCAGAACACACTGTTTATAAATCACACTGGTTAAAAAACAAACAAATCCCAGACAAATCCAAATTTGCAGACAGAACCTTCACTGAAAAACAATGAAAGGGAACTACCAAAAACAGTAGATCCTGCTTGTTGATGGCTCTGCAACAAGAAACAGGGAGGGGAAAAAATAATTAGTATTCCAGGATGTCCCACGCACACACCCAAAACTAAAAGCATTAAATTGGATGGGAATAGAATAGCTGATCTTGCCTGCAGTCAAATACAGAAGTAGCATTTAAATTGCAAATTACAGAGCAACAGATTTTTGCACAAAGTTCAAGGCTGTTCTATGGTTTGTTTTTATGAATTAGGAATGACGTGGGGAAAAATTAAGGGGTTGGGCCAGCTTAATGCATATTTCAGCTGAGATACTTCTCAGATTCATTTGATGCACTTTATGCAGGCACCATGGCTTGTTAAAGTGATGGCAGACAGCAAAGCAGCTTCCCAGAGATCATCCCCAAGGATGCAGCATCCACTGGTGGCCACGCTGCTGCTGCAGGATTAACTGCTACAGAACATCGCCAAACTCCTCATTACTCCCTCCTCACCACATGGCAAACTTTTCATCCATTTACACCTCTCCTGAGCAGTGCTTTTGGACCAACAGTTCATCTGACAAAGCTTCTGCCTCCCTTTCCCAGGTTTTAAAGAGCTTGTTCCTATCAGCATCAGCTTCTTGGCCTTGGTTCCCACAAATTAAACTCAATGAATGCTTAGTAACAGAAAAATACATACTTCACATTCATACAGTGCTTTTTAATCAGCAGTTCTCAAAATGCTTTACAAAGTATGAAATCTAATCAAGTGGCTGGTTTTGATGCAGAGTTTGGGGGGATAAATGCAATTAAAAAAAAAAAAAAAGATGAGTTACTCCATGTTACAGCAAAAGGCAGAAGATTTAGGAACAGAAGAAGCTGTTTGCCTTGATATGCAAAAGCCTCTGACACTACACGACCATAATAACTTTCTTTTAAAATGCAACCAGTCCTGAATTACAGACTTCAGCACACACCTACTGAACACTATTCAGAGGACCTGGGGCTCAAGTATTTTCTTGTCAGGCTGTTAGCACATAATAGAGAAAAGACCAAGTGATCTTTTAAAAATTATTTTTGAAATCAGCTTGCTTTGGGACTACTTGTAAGAAATTCTACTAGTGAATATGTCAGTAGCCACAAAAGCTCACATATTTCACTCTAATAGTGGACACCAGCCTAGTCTAAAATGTTAAATACCTTTCAATATCCAACTTGGATCTTTTGAGACAAACACAAAGACACTCCGGTGAAGATTCTGAAGGCTTTAAGGGATGACAACATCTTCAGCATGGACAGCAGTGAGGCTTGTCTGACCAAAGAGTATTGAGCCAAAGGCTTTACAGTGGCACATAATAGATCACAGTATCACAAAAAATAAAGGTTGAAAAGGACCTCCAAGAACATCAAATCCAATCTTTGGCCCATCACCACCTTTGTCCACTAAACCAGAGCACTGAGTGCCATGTCCAGTCACTTCAGGGACAGGGACTCCACCACCTCCTTGGCAGCCCCTTCCAATGCCTGACCAGTGTCTCAGTGAAGAAATTCTTCCTGATGTGCAACCTGAACCTCTCCTGGCACAGCCTGATGCCATTTCTCCGCTCCTGCTGCTGCTTGCCTGGGACAAGAGCCCGACTCCCTCGTGCCAGGGAGGTGCAGAGAGCGATAAGGCCACCCTGAGCCTCCTCTTACCCAGGCTGAACAGCCCCAGCTCTCTCAGCTGCTCCTCACAGGACTTATTTGATCCAGACAAGCCAGCACCACATCACTTCACAGTGAAATTCAGCTGAAAGGCTCATTATAAACTACAGCAGGGTAGAGAATGTAAAGCAGAATCTTGGCATTCTTATAAGAAAACGTGCACCAAGTGTCTTCTCCAAAGGTTTCTTAGATATCTGAACTCAAGGACTTTGTGATTTTTTGAAGGTTTTCTAATTAATAAGCCAAATGGCTTTACAAATTAATTTCACATTTTAAAATACATTTTTTTTTCTTTGTTTTGTCATTCTGGGCTTTTTAATCACATATGCAGATGGTGCCACCTGGGAAAATTTACACACTTACATCATTAAGTGTCTTTGAATTAACTTCATGCCAATAATTGTTTTTAAGATATAACACTGCCAAATTTGTCACTCGAGAAAAGTTAATCTAATTATTTTCCTGCTCACTGGAGAGAGATGGTGACTTCTTCCATTGAGGGACAGACACACATGGATAGAGCTCAGCCACTTCCAGCCACACAAAATTCCCATCTTCTCATCGCTGGTCTCCCCCTTGACTGTCCAATGTTTGATGGAACCTCCACTGCACAACCAATGTCAACCACAACTGGATTTTCTCGGCCACCAACAGCCCCAGTAGCCTGCAGTCACAGCTGGATTTAACAACACACCAGTGGGGCTGTGACAGGATTTCACCCACGGCACAAAGATGGAACCTGGAGTCTCCATGAGCTGCCCACAGCTGCACTGCTTGGGACATGGTCCAAACCATCTGCATCTGAACCTGGGAGATTGCTCCAAACTGCCTTTTTTAAAATTAACAAATGCGTCTGCCTTAAAAATTATCATTTAGAAAATGACATTACCAGGTCAATGTGTTCCTGAGCGCTGTCTTTGAGAAAAGACAATTTAAAAAGCATTTTGTGGCTGTTGGTGCATTGGGTAACAAAACCCAAACAGGCTCAGAACAAATAACTTAATAGCAATGTCTGTGGAAACCAAAATCTTTTTAAATGCAGTTTGGAATCTGCCAAGTTACACTTAAAAGAAGCTGTACAAGGCCACAAGCCCCTTTGGCCAGCTTCTCATTCCCTCAGATTTCACCTCACCTGCTCAGCAGTGCACGGCTTTGCTCACGTCTTTCTCACCCCTGGACAGATGAACACAAGATCCTGCTCCCTCTGCCATCTCCGGCTCTACACTGGCTTTTCCCCTGCTCCCCTGTTAGCCTAAATTATCCTTCCAGAGCTTGCACACTCTGCAGCCTCCTCCTTAAGCTCTTAAATCACTCCTCAAGCCTCGCTCCTATCCAGACTACTAAAAACGCAACCTCATGAGCTATTACACACAAAGCATTAAAAAAGTGTCCTCATCAACCTGGAACTCCACAAATGTCCATACAGCCTACTGGGCACCCTATCAAGAACCAGAAGCTACAAAGCTGCACATGGGAATGCAGTTTTTGTTGATTTAAATCAGGGTTACCTTGATGAAACAACAATGTTGACACACATCCAACAAATTACAGCTGAGCCCCCGTATCTAAGGATGAAGATCACAACTAAGAAGTATTCAGCAGCTCTTAAGTCTAATCTCATGATCCAAGTTATTTTCTTAGTGCAGTCCTGCAGTGTATATGGTTTCATGGACAGCATCCTACTGATGTATAATGTGCATGCTGCCAATCAAAAGACTCAATAATTGAGCTACAGTCACATTTAGAGCTAAATGCTTTTCAAGTCTAATCATTCCAAATCAAGGCTCAGCAGACCTGTCCAAGGAACCGTGTCACATCCCAGAGTGCTGTGGCTTCCACTGGGTACACAGTGGGTCTAAGTAATTACATACCAGAAAAATCCATTTTTAATAAAAACTCTATTGGTTAAATAGGGGAAAAAATGCATGGAACAAAGTTTCTAAATCCTCAAGTATAATAATTATTTTATCTGCATCTGTACACCTTCTCACATTATCTCTCTGTATCTCTCACTTCTCACGCACATTTAGTGCACGTGTTGCTCGTGTTAGTGTATTTTTGTCAACAAAGAAGATCAGCCTGCATTGCAAACACCTGCATTAGAGAGGCTTCTTGCAGGTTCAATGAGTCTTTGTGTATCTTAAATACCACAACTGAAAAGCGACCAAAAAAAAAACAAAAACAAAAAGAAAAAAAAAAAAAAAACCAAAAAAACCCAAAACCAAAAAACCCAACAACAACGAAAAACAAAACACCACCAAACAAACAGGAAAAAAAGGGAAGAGGGGGGGGAAAAAGCGTCTTGTGTTCTTGCGTTGTTTCATTGAGCACCGATTCCAAACCATCGAAAGGAGGAAAGGAGCCGCAGCTCGGCGGGGAAGCGCAGCGCGGACGATGCCCGGCTGTCTGTCCGTCTGTCTGTCTGCCTGTCCTCCCACATGATGGTTTGTTTGTGAGTCTGGATCAGCTTCACGAGGAGCTGCCCCACGGCACCCGGGGACAGCTCCGGTAAAACCTCCCCTCCCAGCCCAGCACCCGGAGCGTTCCGGCACGCAGCTCCTCAGGCTTCAAAACCAAGGGAAGCAGGAGCAGCAGCCACTCAAAGGGCAGAATAAAAGCTCTTTTCAAAGCTCACATGCACAAAACAAAGAAAAATTTAAAGGCAGAGCTTATGGTAACCTCAGTCGGATTGTGCAGGTATAGATTTCTCTTCATGAAAATCAATAGAAGATGATTTTAAGCTGTTTGATTTCATTACTGGGTATCAAATCTCTGCTCTGAATGGAACATCTGAATCAATCTGCAAAGCTGCTACAGGCTACACTGTCACAGCCTTTCACGTGCCTTTTCTCTGCCACTCTCACCACAAAGACAGTGAGATAAAAACCTCGCACTGGAGGTTATTTGATACTTCCAAACAAGTACCAGCAGCAGACTGGGTTTTCCTCTTTAGCCCTCTGATTTTTTCTCATTGATGCTTCAGGTGGAAAAGAAGAACTAAACACAAACTGCACACAATGCACTGGTTTGCTGCAGTGGTGGCTGGAGAACTAAAATGTCCTATTTCCAGTACTGAGAGATGAAAACATGTTGAATTAAACAAATACATATGTGCACTCTTCATGCTGAGGCTGTGGGGTTTCACCACAAAAGAAACACATTATGGATCATATAATGCATTAAAAAAGATGGCACAGTGGATTTTCATGCTGTGCTCTGAATCATAACAAGAGGCTTGTTAAAACCTGAGCAGACACACAAAAACAAATGTCATGCCAATAGGATTATTTTTTATATCTGTTTTAGTCAATATGTCACGATACAAAAATCTGGAGTTTCAATCTCCGGGCTTCTCTGAGCCTCAGCACCTAAATTATGTCCCTTTAGTTAAACTGCTGCCTTCATAATCCAGTCAGCACATCCCAAGCTCCACATTCAGAAAGGTTGTGATCCCATTTGTTTCCCACTCGTAAGACTGGCAGTGAGAGGGAGCGAGAGGCACGGCACGGCCTCCCACACGTATCCTGAACGCCCCCAATCCATATGGGAGTCACTCCAACACCCAGCTCTGCACCTCAAAAGCTGCACTGCTCCCTACTTCAAACAAATGTCTCATCTCTCCTCCCTGCATCATTGTCAGAATTACTCAAAGAGTGAAAAATGGGAATAATTTGCTTCTTTTGAGCACAGACTACTCCTGACAGGATCAGTATGAAGAACTTACAATTTTGAGAAAAACAGAAAATCCAGAAAAAATAACGTGAATAAAGTATCAGGCTTCAAATCTCTTAAATAACTGCTATGAAACATATTACTGATATTTTTTACGCTTTTTTTTTTTTAATGGCTATTCTGGATTACTGTAAGACTTCTTTGTTCACTGAATCCAGACACTCCTATTACCTGCCTGGTAGATGGTACCACACCCCCTCTAAATCCTCCAAACCATGTATCTGCACATGTATTTACAGTTCAGGGAAGGCAGGACTCAGTAGGACCATGTGAGGGTTATTTGTTTTCTGTATTCAGAATAAGAAAGTGAAAATGAATGCAAATACCTCCTTTCTTGGCAGCAGGCAGCGCATTGTGAGCATCTCAGCCTCCCAGCCTGAGCACTGCAGCTGCCGAGCGGAAGAAATAAATAAATAAGAGCCCAACCCTAGCAGTGAGGTATTTCAAAGGACAAAGGATATAAAAAGAAGAGCTGCAATAGAGATTTCAGCACAGCCACAAGTGACACATCCCGAATTCCTGCGCATTGTAGCTGCTCTCAGATTACTCCTTTATTTTTAAGCTCCTTACAATAAGTCTTACTTATCAGTCATTCACATCTACCCCTCATTTCCCACCCTGTTGTGCTTTGCTGCAAAGGCCATCCCCCATCCATCACCCCTTGGTGGTTGTTTCTTTCACTGCACAGACATCCCATCAATTTGAAGATTCAGGTAGCAAATCCCATGGGCTCCAGATGCACTCTTATTTTAAATGCACTGAATAATGATTTATCCTAACGCCTTTCAGAGCTGATCTTGAGGTGATGGACTTTTGGTTTCTGGCTTTGTTTTTGAAATTACCTGAGCAGCCCAGGTCCCTGTGAGTGAGGCAGGAGCATCAGGTACTGTGGCCTCCTGCTCTGGGCCACAAAACCCAAAGAGACCCAGGAAGCAGATACTCCAGAACTCTCAAAGTTTGCATTTGCTTCACTTGGGTTGTCTCACCAGCCAGGAACAAACATCAGCTGGGGAATGATGTGGCTTTTCCCCTTTCTGGCACAGTGAAGAAACAACAAACTCAAAGATGCAGGTCACAGCCTGGAGCCTGCACAGGTAAAGGGACTCATCCCAAGCTCACAAAACCCCCAATCTGCTGGGCTCTGAAGGGAACAGGAAGCCCATCAGCCCACACAGCTCAGTAAGACAAAGCAGAAAATATATTTAAGTTTTTCTCTAACTTTTTTTTAAAGCAGCACTTCTGAAAACTAAAAATTTTGGTTTAGAAACCACGGCAATTAGGATGGTTACCTGGGGGGGAAAGGCTCTATTTTTGCTCAAGAATAAGAGATAATTGAACAGAAATTATTTTCTGCAAAACTTTTGCTGTCGATTTTGAAAGCCAAAAATATGACCACAGAATAACACTGAGTCTTTTCACAATCATTGCAGAAATGTGATACTTCATATACAGGCACCATACAGCACAAGAAAACCATTTTTCTGGTGAAAGAAGAAATTACATGCCTGTATTATTTAATCAGAAGAGAGCTTGGGAAGTCAGGAGATTAACCTCAGTGAAATAATTCTGCTAGCAGAATTCACTCAGTAGAAATATTAATTGCTACACTTAACTTGTTACAAGTTGGGCCTAATTCCTTAGAAGGATTTTATCAAATCCACAATACTCCACATATTTGAAGAGATCTGCTAGAAAGTATGTTAGAGCACAAGTCAAAGGGATAAACACTAATATAATTCTTTTAATCTAAGGACCTGTCAGGTTTTCTCCTCAATAAACACATGAAGGAACTCTTCATACCCTGCCTGCTGCTCTAAGCAACATGTTTCACTCCTCACAGAAAAACACATTTCAAAAGCCACTGGTAAACTGCCACCTCACGCTCCCACTCACACTTTAAAATTTTATTTTAAAAAATTAGTTAAGTACATCTGTCCTAGAAAGGAGAGCTATCACAACAAAGCAAGATGTCTCCATCCACACGTTGCCTCTGGAATCTGCTGCTTCCCCTGCAGCACGTGCATCGTTTCTGCAACATGATGAAATTCAGAGTGAACAAACAATTCCAGCAGGAACTCATACAAGTTTCACAAAAGGCAAACATTGTTTTTTGAAAAGCAAATCCTAGTTGTGAAGTTAATCTTCACTACAGAAGACTACTGGAAGAGTAAAGCAGGGAGAAAAAAAGCGCTTACTTGAGCAAATATGTATAAGAAAGGTGGTTAGCTGTGGGGTTTGGATACTTGAGTGGTCTAAGGATATGGGCAAGGGATTTTTGCAGCAGAAAAATCTTTTAATAGATTCTTGGAGAAGGGGGGGAAGTAAATTTTGGAGCATACATGTAATTTTTCAGGTGAGATGCATCTGTTCCATCAACGGATTTCACTAGCACTGGTTTTCAACACAGTTTTTCTCTAGCCAGAAGTTAATGCGTGTCCCATTTGACCCAGGAACAGGGCAGACAGTAAAATATTTAGAAGAGTTGATGAAGCTGGTAACAAGAATAAAGTGCTCAAAATGAGAGAGTGCAATTAAACCACCAATAAACTAGGTCAAATTGTTGGAAGTGCAGAGTACCCTGAAATACAGCAAAAAGTAACTATTATAATTGTAATTTCCATCCCAGGTCATTTAAATGATTAATAGCAGGAGTTAGAAAAAATTAATTAATTCCTGCAACTAATTCAATTTTGTTGTATTTCCTTAGGTTGTCTGGACTTTTAAGCTCAGTACCCAAAGTCCTTTATGCTTTTATTGCAATAACCTGATGGACTTGTACTTTACACATTTTGTGGGGGCCTGAATCTCTTTCATATTATTTGTATTTACCAACACCTGCTCTGAAACTTGACTACCACCACGATCTGCATAGAGATACCTAAAGAACAGAGTTGTTAATGTTGGAAAAGATATCTAAGAGTGCAACCATTGATGCAGGGATGGCAAGGCCACCAGTAAAGGTTGTCCCTGAGTCAGAGCAGGATGCAGCCACACCTGGGGATGCTGCCACGCCTGGAATCAGTGAGGATCACCAAGCACACGGATGTGGAAGCTCTGCTGGACCTGAGCAGCCCCCAGGGAACACGGCCGGCAGAACAAACCAGCAGCACATCCACAGCCAGATGTGACCCACAGCTGTCCACATCCCCGTAACCCACCGGGCAGAGCCGGATCACAAACACCTCCAGCAGCCAGGGAAGGTCTCACATCCCCGTAACCCACCGGGCAGAGCCGGGTCACAAACACCTCCAGCAGCAAGGGAAGGTCTCACATCCCTGTAAGCCACCGGGCAGAGCTGGGTCACAAACACCTCCAGCAGCCAGGGAAGGTCTCCCTGCGTGTGACAGGGCCAGCACCAGGCGTGTCCCCGCTGGCAGGGACAGCCCGGCTGCCTTCGCCGCCCGTTCCCACGCACGGCTCCGCTCCTCGCTTGCCGGCAGTCCCGACACGAATAATTCCCATCCACAACTCCTCCATCACGCCCACTGCGAGCTCTTCGTGCTGCTGCAACGGGGGAAACCCGGTTCGGGTCACGGCAGAAGGTACAAATCCGCTTATTTTAACACGAGGCTGCCACGCTTCCTTCTCCACGCTCTCCGAGACGGGGACAAGCGCCTCCCTGCAGAAAGCCTGAGGGGTGCCTTTGCCTGGGGAAGGGAGATGGAAACCCCATCCCCCGGGTCCCCCGGGCACGGCAGAGCCTCCCTGGCCCTCTGGGCACCGTGTGGGCCCCATCAGCAGGCACAGGAGCTGCCCCCAGTGCGGTGCCCCCTCCTCACCCGGTGAGCGCGGAGCTCCCGCACAAAGGAGCTCAGAGAGCGGACCCTCCCCTCCGCCCCTTCCTTCACCTTCCCTCGCCTCCAGCCCTCCGAACAGACCTCGGCCTTTCATAAAGGGTGGAAAAAAACCCCCAGAATAACCCACCCTACAGCAACCCCATGTTTTTCCCTACAGGGCGGCTGAAACAGCTCCTGTATTAATGAGGAGAAAACCAAATTTAGAAGAGGCGCAGCATCCAAATATAGGCTCCAGCACACCTCGCTCTTGAAAAGGGTCTCACTGTTTCCCTCCCGCCCTGAGAGGAGCCAGGGGCTGAGCTGACAGCGCCGGGGGCTGTGCTTGCCCCGCAGCTCAGCAGCATCCTGCATCCCACCGCAGCATCCCCACGGGAATGAGCATCCCGGGCACCCGAGCCCCATCCCGGCATCGCCCCGGCAGCATCCCGCCGCCGCCCGGCCCAGCACAGAGGCGGTATTTTGGCAGATGCCAATAATCCTGCTCCCCAGGGAGGATCCCTGGGACTGGCCTGTTATTCCAGGCTGAAAGTAGTAAACAACCTCCCAGGGGCTGGAGACAGAGGTAAGCCCCAAAGATGCCGTGTCCTTGCTGGAGCGAGTGCTATTACAGGACAAAAACAACATGGAGCTTCTCAGGCTGTGCTAAAAAAAATGTAAGGCAAAAGTTAAGAATGCTGCTCCTATAAGAGGAAAAAAAAAAAAAAAGAATTAAATCAAAGTCATATGTTTCTCCAGAGGATTTTATGAGTTTGTTTATGACAAACCATGTTCACAAATGCTCTGAAATCCAGAAAATAATCTTATTTATTTTCTATCCAGGTAGAGTCTATAAAGATCTTTCTCCTCCTTTTACAAACATCTGCTTTTTCTGCCAAGACAGAAAACAAGGTGGGGAGGGAAATATCAACGCACTCAAATCAGACGCAGGTTTTTCTATACATATAGAAACATGCTAGCAAAACCAAGGCTTGGTATTTAGCTTGATAACATACAGATGAAGGAAGAACATTCCCAATAAATCTGCCCCACAGGGGAGGATTTTAAAATTTGTTAAAAATGCCATTTGACCACATTCTGTTGCTATATCCGAGTGATGTCACGCTTGTTGCAGGACAGAAAATGTGCCGCTCCGAGTCACATCTAAGGCAGCTCTAAGCAGGATGGGGGGATTAGTTTGGCCTCTTTCAAGAGAATAAATTATTGCTGAAGATGTTTACACAATGCAGCTCCATGAGCTGAAAGGTTGCTTTCAGAAGAGGCCCAGGCCCTGCCGGAGGAATGCGAGCACAGCCCAAGGCAGGCCGAGGCTCAGCAGCTCCATTTCAGCCTCTGTCTTTCCCTTCAGGTGACTATTTTTGGGAGGCACAGAGTTGTGTGTGTTGGGGCTGGAACCAGCCAGCTCTGAAAACATTTGGAGTATTTTAGACACGACAGTCTCAGCATCGTGTTCTAAAAGCAACCTGCATTGCAGGAAATGCTGAAAGCGAAAAAAGGGAAAAGTGCAGCAACAGTAAATAAGAACTGAAGTAAATCTAAACATCAGATCACAGTGAGAAGTTGTCCTTCTTCCTATCACTGCACAGCTACAGTAATCAAAAAAACTCACTGTTCTATAGACACAGAGCATCATAAAGGAGCATAAATTCAGCCTCAATTCATTCCTCTGCAACACAGCATTCCCTAATTTTTACACAGCTGCCTGCAGACATCCCTACCATCACTGCCTACATATCACACATCAAGAAACACTAAATTAAACACAAATTTAAATGAAACATCATTGACATTTTGTTTCCATCTTCTCATAACAGAGAATAACCAGACTGAACCCTTTGACAACACTCAAAAATTGTGTATTGAAAAAAAAAAAAAGAGAGGGGGTGGTGCAGGGAGGGAGAAAACGCTCTCAGATGTGTGCCCAGCTCCTCACTGCTGGATCTTTTGTCCAAATACACAGTAGAAAATAAAGAGACATGGGGATTGTCAGGGTGCTGAGATTCAAAACAGAAGGGCTTAGGAGGAGGGACAGAAGACCTGCTGTAAAAGCATCTGCAAAGTAAGCAGGAACTACAATCCACCCAGTACCCACTTTCATATCTTGCCATTAAATTCCTGGTGTAGTGATGACAAGAAAACTCCGGACTGACTCGAAGACTATGAAGAACCTACATTAAATCTCATGGTTTTACTGGTGCTTACACTTAGGAAGTAACTTCAGGACCTTGACCAACAAAGCCCAAGGGCCCAGGCTGCTGCACTGAGCACAGTGGATGCCCCAAATCCCCAGAGCAGGGAATGTGAGCCTGGAATGCAGAGCTCCAGTGAAAAGCAGTCTCAATAACATAACAGCAGCTAGCTTACTGTCAGTAGGCTTAGTAGAGTTTGCACTTCCTCTGTGTTGTGGGGGCTTTGTGTGTGCTTGATTTGATTTTTAAGGAGGACAGAGCCACCAGGAAGGCTGAAACTATTCCACAGAAACTACACAGCAACAGCTGCACTGGGAAAGAAAAACAGATGTCAGCACACCGTGTTTCTATACCTAGTAATAAAATATTTATGGATCTTTCTCCTTTCTTCCCTCTCCCAGTTTCCTCTGCTCTGCTGGACATACATTCTCTGAAAACTCATTTTCAGCTGCCTAAGCCTGACTTTTGCTCCACTTGGCAGTGTTCCGTTTATGGCTGGATTTGACCCCAAAGCTCTTTGCCAACCTAAATGACTCCATGGCTCAGGTATCTCCTGTTTCCCAGAGCCAGGCTCCTGAGACCCCACAGCACGCTCTGTGCGAGCCATCATCTTCCATTCCCAGAGGCCAGAGCCGCTGTCCCAACAGGTTCCTCCACAAGGAACCTTGGAAAAGCAGGATGACAATTCCTGGGGACCAGGCAAGGTTGGACATGCAGAGTCACTTGGGAGGAGTGACACTGTAGCAAGTAACAAAATACCTGCAAAGCAGTGTTTCCTGCATCCACCTGCTTGCCAGCAACACTCAGCACCTGGCTTTGAGGTGTAACCTTTCATTATGCACCCTGCACCGAACAGTGCAGCTCCCTCCCTCCTCCCCACATCTCCTTTCTCCCCTTTTGAAGGGAGAGAAAGTCTCCCTTTGCAAGAGGAAAACTTCTTTTAAAAACTTAAAAAATAGAACCATCATTTAGGCAAGAGAATATTCAGAGTTTATGGCTTAGATTTGCATGCCTGCAGGCAAATCAGAGGCAAGACATCTCCGATCAGCTCTGCAGTTCTTATCTCCTGTAGACAAAGCAACACCTCCATCAAGCATATGGATCATCAACGTGCCTCTTGGAAGGGACAGGGGAGATTAGGTATCACCAGTTACACAAGCTGCACTTTACAAATCCCGTGTCAATTAAAAGATGCTGTGTATTCTGAAACTCCCACACTCTCCATGCCTACACATCTTCTGTAGGCTGTATTGGCAGTGAAAGTAGTGGCATTTGGCCCAATAACTGAGAGGATGCTAAAGCTTAATTCAATCCTCTTCCCTGCACTCTGGGTGCAAACAAAACTAACAAACAGAACATGTCAAAGCTGGCCAAAAAGTTTTTCCAAGTACTACATCATTCATGCACAACAAATGCTCCATCCAGCATTTTCTGTCACATTACAGGAAGCTGCAGTGCTGAGCCCCCCCAGAACACCTCTCCTCATCCTTCCCACTGTTGCATTCTCTCTCTGGGACCCAGAGGGGTGACCTCAGCAAAACCCACCCCAAGAAGGACTGTGAAATGCAGATACTTTGTTGAAATACTTAAAAAAAATAAATTTAAAAATAATTCTAACACTGTAAAAGTGCAGGTTGCTCACATCTCAAATACAGACTGCAATTCTGAGCCCTTCAACTCAAAAAGGATGGAAAAAAACTGGAAAAGGCACAAAGCAGCATAAGAAAGACCCAGAACTATTCACACATGCATGAAAACAAAGGCTTGTCTTCAGTACTTCAGCCTGAAGAAAAAAACAGAATTAAAAACCAGTTACTGTCAGAGTAATTGCAAGTAAAATGCTTAAACCCACATTTAATTCCTACTAATAACTGGACTGCTCCTCCACATTCCTTCTATTACCCAGAGATACTGTTAATGCACAGAAATTAATTCTGCTTTTGAAGCAAATCAGAGTATTCAGACTCCAAAATCTTGTGGGTTGACCAAACTGTCCAATATCCTCAAGGTTACACCTCACCTCCTCAGAAATCTCCTCTTCACCCATAAGATTACCTTGTTTTTACTGAAGGATCTCTCAAATCCCATTTTCACGTTCTTTTGCAAAACATTCAGATGTTTAGTTCAATTATGTTTTTTTATCCTGCTACAGTTAAACTAAATGTTCTCATTAAAAAAGAACACATTCAATTATGAAATCTGCAATTTTAATTAGAATTTTCTCTCCCCATCTACTCTGAAACAAACCAAACCAGGACTGTTGTTTGTTCATGTCTGAACAATGTTTTTATTTACCGTGGATAAACGGAGACTTATCTAATACCACTTACATGGAGCCATAAATTGATTTTTGATTAATGTTTAATCAAAACCAAAGAGACCCATCTGTGCAAAAAAAGTAGGAAGCAGAAAGCCCTGTCCATAGGAATTCCTTCTGTGTCAGCTCTCCCAAGCTCTGGGTATCGACATGAGATCCTTCCCCTTCTGCTGCTCTGAGGATGCAGCTCTGTTGACAGAGCACTTTACAATAGCCAGATAGCTTCCTTCAGGAAACATTCATTTAAAACAAGATTATTTATTTTAAATACAAAAGCTCTACAACCGACAACACGGAGTAAACATTTTAAATCTCAAAGGCTCATAAAAATGAAGAGCATTAATGACAACCTTCCCTGCTCCTGGCAGGCAGCCAGCTGCCAAAGCAAAGCTCAGGTACCTGCAGGTCCTTCCCTGCCCAGCACTGTCAGCTGGCAGGGCCACAGGTGAAAACAGCATTAAAATCCCATGTTTCACTGAGGATGAAATCACAGTTCTCGGGAAAACTGAATATTCAAGTCTTCATTGGAACACACAAGACTTCTCTATCAAGGGATCAAAGTCCAGGGGAGCACCAGCATTTAGAACCAGGCAATACTCAAGATCAATACAGTGTAATAAAATTTTTAAAAAAGGATGAACACTTCTAGCTGCAATCAAAATAATAAAAGAGGTTATCTAACCTCAAAAGGAGTCTCTCTCTACCAAAGCAGAAGCACATATTCCAGTTAGGTGGTGTAAATGCCTTGACAGTCCTTGGGAGGAGTGGAGTGGGGGGAGTGATGCCAAAGCAATCCCAGGATATTTGGGGAGATCACAAACATCAGGAAGGCAGTAAGTCTTTAAGAAGCCAGGGGTGAAGTGGCTGCTTCCTCCTCAGAATGGAGCCTGAGCAACACCTGAGTTAATCCCCAGGATCTTTTCATTTCTTTCTCAGTGTTTCTCTCTTGCATTCATGGTAAGAGCCCAGAAAAGCAAACAGTGCTGCTCTAAACCATTTGGTCCCCAAACCTCTTTTTGACAAATGTAAATACACACTAATTTTTTTCAACAATTAAGAACTCCCAAAGGAAGATGGAACATTAAAAAAAGTGACAAGAGCAATCTTAATTATAGCTCTGTTAACACATTATGATAATAAGTACTTGTTCTTTATCAGACATTTTTTTTAAATTATTATTGTTCTGAACTATACAAAGGCTGGTCTAAAGAACAAGGATCTTTGTCTCTTGCTGCCAGAAGAAACAGCATTTCCTGAGGCCCGTTTCTGCCTTCAACTAACAGTTTTGATTTGGGCTTTAGAAAAATAACTGCATGTCCTCAGTTGGAGGGAAAAAAGTTCCCTTCTTCCCCCTCTCCCAGATGCTCACCAGTGGTAATAACACTGTGTTTCATCAGCCTTCAGGAAAAACAAAACCAAACCTCTGCTGTCCTGGCTCAGGTAAACAACAGGAGTTCATTACAGAGTTAATATTGGGTTTGTTCATATTCCTGTTCCTCCTCTGCACCTCCCCTGGAGCCCCCGGACTAGAATTACAGCCCAACAATGGCCCAATTGTCGCCCCCGGCAGCAACTTCCAGCCCAACAATGGATCTTCCCCTTGGCTCTCCACCCAAAGGAAAATTAATAAGGAAAAAATTCTCTGATTACAGGGTAAAGAAAAACATTTTTAAGGGGGAAGACAGAGAGACCTATGTATATACCATGAAGTTCTGAGCTTCCTTTGTACAGAAGAATGTGCATTGCCTTTCCCAGGCTGCTTTGTATCCCACAGACTCTCCTATGCAGGGGAAGAGATGGGGAGGAAGGTTATGTGCTCTGGCATGAATGGCATTTCCTAAGAAGGTCACTTTAACCACCACTTTAAAGGGTCCCTCCTTTAAGAAGTCTCACCTATTCCTACAAACGTGAAGGGGAGAGCTATGAGCCCCCTTTATTTCAGAGATAACCTGAAAGTGCATGTGCCTGCTCTCCCAAACAGAGCTCACAGGAATTCACACTCAGAGGGGAGAAGCAGGCTGGATTTACAAAGCAAACATTGTTTTTTGTGGGGAAAGAGTATTTACACATAGGAACAAATATGTTTTATTTCCCACTATCCAGATGAAAAAATACACGTTACTGCACTGCAAATATTTTGGTAACGTGTGCCAAAAGCCAAAAACAAAGAGAGAAGCCATTCCTTTGGAGAGGGAAAAGAATCCCCATCTACTACAGCCATGGCTGCACAAAGTCCAGCATTAGGCTCATGATTTGTTCCTGCCTGCTAAGGAGCCTAACATTTATTTCAGCAACAAAGCAATAACAAAGATTCAAAGCTGCTTTCTAAAAACGTTCAAGTATTTAAAGAATTTGTTTGTGCTCTGCCAAATATCCCTCTGTTTCTCACAGGGCTCTACCCCTGCAACCAGGGCAACATCTGTTGGTTTGGGGTGACAAGACAAGAAGCAGGGTATTTTGTGATTCTGCACTGCAGAGGCTGCCCAACATGGCATTCACATTGATATCAATTTCAGCTTCTGCCTGCACAGTATTTACTCATGCAACAGCTAGTTAAAAGCTCTGCCCAAGTGCCTTTAAGTATTTGAGATTTATCTCCACTAATCAAGGTTTATTCTCCTTTCGTTTTAAGTACTTTACTAAATCACTGCTCTCCATAGTTCTGACATCTGACTTCTCCTCACTGAAACTGGTAAAAAAGGTTCTATCGCTTGGCTACTGCAATAGGGATTGTTTTAAAAAGCACAGTTCCTATTGGTTTCAACAAGAAAAATCTTGTTGATGTTTGGTAAGAATATACCCCCAGAAGAACCCAGCACCAGAGGCGTGTCAGCAGAGTTCCCATGTTAGCTCAAGTCCCAGTCCAAGGCCACAGGTGAGAACCTGAATAAATTCAAGGTTTGAGTTTTA
The DNA here is from genome assembly GCF_027887145.1 of Ammospiza caudacuta. NCBI lineage: Eukaryota > Metazoa > Chordata > Aves > Passeriformes > Passerellidae > Ammospiza > Ammospiza caudacuta. Next base: position 24,630,764 of record NC_080602.1, read on the forward strand.
ACACAAACTTGCAGCTCACCAGGACCATGCCCACCTCCAGCTAAGGGAACCTCCAGGACCCACCTGTGGATCAGGCCAGAATTCCTCACTCTTGCTCAGCAGGAGCCGGGCAGTGGCAGTGTGCAGCTCTTGGGCAGCACTGCTCAAATCCTGTTTAGGATTGCCCCTGTTCCACCATCCCAGAGCCCTTTACCCACTCTCTCCAAGCAACTTCTCCAGTAATACATAGGTCCTGAAGCTGTGATTTAGCTCCTAAATTTGGGGAAATGTTAAAAATGCAAAAGCCATGCTATTCCAACTACCAGCAAGTATCTCTGTAGGAGACAGGAATTCTATTGCCTTTGAAAAAACTCTGCATTCACCACAAAAGCATTTTAACAGGCAGAGATTTTTTTTTTTTTAATATAGAATTAACACTGACACTATTACTTACAGTTTTTAAGGAGGATTACTAACATCTCTTTGCTCCATTTCCTTTTTGGTTTATGCTTAAGGACAAATATTTTGTTTATAGTGAACTGAGCACACATCCAGCTGATCTCTCTGAGTACTTCCTGCAAGTTCACTTGGCAAAAATCTCTGGACTGCCAAAGGCTGCCCCACAGTCCCTCGGATAGCCAGGGTATGGCTGTGGAGTTGGACTGGAAAATGAGACACACCAGCTATTCTTCTTTCTCCATGAAGGCATTTATGAGGTGAGGCTGTCACGCAGAAGTCCAACATCTACAACAGCTCATAAATAATGCACCGTTTGACACTTCCATCACAGACACAGCTAAAAGGAGGAACAAAAATGTACCACCCGTGGTTTGTTTATGTAGGTAAATTTAAAATTAACTTCAAACTCCATTTCATTTTATGGTTGTGAATAATCCTCACCTCTGCCTGTCCTTTCCACAGTTGTGATTACAAAGGAACATATAAGAAAACTGCATTCTTACGGATTTCTAGAGCTTAACCCTCCCTGCCAGCTTCTCCAACCTGCCAGGGAAGAACACACAGGTGAAGTGAAATGTTGCCATTACAGTGTCTCTCAAAATAAGAATATTTGTCCACAAGAAAGTGATCTTGCTTATAATTCAGCCCTCTGCCTTCTGGAATAGATTGGAGCTAATGCCCGAGCAGAAATGTACAAAAAACAGATTAAATTGCTATGATAGTTAACAATGGTACCTCTCCAGAAATTCTATTTTTTTGGATAGCTGATGCCATTTGAAGACCATGCAGTGCATCTCTCAACCAGTAACTGCAACTCTACAGCCAAGCAGAACACATGGATTTCTCCTGTAGATCCTTATAAATACACTTTAAAAAATAAAATCAAAGCAAAATCACAGAAGACAGCCTTGCCCAAGATCCCCAGAGATGCCAGAGCTTCCCCAATGCTCTACACCCATCCCACAAAATTAATTAAAAAAAAAATAATAAAAAAAAATAATAATAATAATAATCTGGAAGGTGGTATGGGAGGGTTGCTTCTAAAAGTGCTGAAAATAACATGTTGTGTGATTGCATCTTGCAGCCACTGTGAGCTCAGAGTGAAGACACATCCAGCTCCTCCTGCCTGTCCTGGTGCCCCTGTAGGGCACGAGTTCCCCCAGCACCTCAGAGCATCCAGAGAGCTGCTCAGCCCCAAAGGCCATGGAAGGGGGGACAATTTCCACCTGAGCTCAGTGGTGTCAGCCCAGGCTGGGACACAGGTACTGTGCTACATAAACAAAACCTTCAGGGAGGGGCTGCAGCAGGCAAAAAGGAGAGGGAGCAAAGATAATGAATAAAAACACTCAGCACAGGAACACCTTTGGCTCACATGCCCCGCAATCTGGCTTTGCTCTATCAGTTACAGCCACCTTGGTTTCCAGGCCAAGGCACGACCAGCTCCATTCCTCACTCCCATCTTTCCTGTACACCTCCAAGAACAGCAGCACCAAGGAAGAAGCGACCAGGAAACCCAGCCCATCCCCAGGTCCCTGCTCCTGACTGTCCTCCCTGGCTCACATGTAGCCACACTTAACAATTTTTAGCAGTCTGCTGGGGCAGCTATGATCCCTCACTTCAGTTCATTTAAGGACCTTAATTGTTTGTTTTGGCTCCAACCAGCAACCGTGTTTATGAAAAACAGGTTAAGCTTTTGGCACCAAATTGTTTTCAAAAACCCTCAGCCTTTGAAATAGTGCCTTCTTTAAAAAAATGTTTTTCTACCTTGAGAAGCTGCATTTCTCTCCAGAGAGACATTTCACCTCTACTGCTCACTCCACTGGTGTTACCTTTTTGTGTTCCCATTAACAACTCATTTTCCTCAATGGTTCACAACTTGATCTAAAAGATTCTGTCTAAACTAAGGTGTAATGTGTGACATTTCAGAGAAAGCTGAAATTATTATTTCCAAATAAAAAACCACTCCTGCACCATGTGACCACTCATGAATTTCAAATGTTCGTGGTAAATTTACGTAAATGAGGTGGACTTGTACACTGTGAGTACTCTGCATGGAAGCCAGATTGTACAATTTATCTCTTTAATTCAAGAAACTCTCCTCATGCCCCATCCTGTGTCCTGCTACTAAAAACTGTGCAACAGGACAGTTCTGCAAGACAAGAATATCTCCTATCCAAAACTGGCCACAAGATTCTACACTCCCATTTGAGTTTATAAAAGCATATTTTACTCCACACTCAACAGGCTCCAATGCCAAAAAATAGCCAGAATTCACATCCCAGAGTGAGAATCCATCATTCCAGGGCAGATCACGCTGATGAAGGCCCATGTATAAATGAATTAGGAAATCCTGAGTACAGATCACTCGTTTGCTTTTTTAGTTTATTAAAAAGCTGCTTCCCTAAACTTTTATTCTAGTTAAATGGTTTTCTACAGTATTTTGATAGTCTCAGTACCTCGAAGATGCATTTGGATGTGGAAGAAGGGTATCAGCTATGACTCTTTTTCCCTGAAGGTGCAGTCAGAAATGAAATGGTAAAAGTTTCAACAGTGCAAAATTACCAAAAGCTTGTATTAAAACAAGAAACACCTATTTTTCCACCAAAAAGGGTGGTGAAAACACAGTATCAACACTGAGCTTCATTGAGCCTTGCTAAGACCGTAAATGGCCTGATGTCATTTCTTGTCCATTTGAAACGGTTTTGGTCTCCAGCTCAATCATATCCAGGAAAAAATTTCCAATAGACTAATGCCAATACAGCCACCCTCTTTTGGGTTATAATTGGTACATGTTATAAAGTTTAAAAGCCACAAAATGTTCCAAAACAGCCTGGAGTCACTAGGACGATGCTCTCTTGGGACAAAATCACTCCAATATTCTTCAGTCTACTTCCTAGAGAAACAAACTGAATTAAAGCAGCCACCATCCCTCTACAGGCAAGAATCCCAAAGTGCAACACCAGAATCCTGCTCTTTCCAGCTGTCTGGAATGCAAGGAGGCTGAGCCATCCTGCAGCACTCAGGTAAGACACAGAGCTTAGGCTGGGCAGCTCCATGGAAACATCTCCAGGGATGTCACTTCAGCCACCAACAGAGAAGTGGCAAAGAGGAAGGAGAGAACAAAGAGCACAAACAGATCCAAGCCCTCTGGGTAACTCTGTCTATCAATTTAAATTTAGTATCAGCTTACTCAAAGTGAGTCCAACCTCAGAATGCAGCTTTGGTCAAATAACTGACATATAAAATTAAAGTTCATGCACTAGAAGGCTCTGATGGAGGGGAAGCTGTATGATTTCAACTCCTCCAGCAGTGCCAGCCAACATTTTCTAACCAACAGTTCGACCCCCAGCTCCTTTATTCAGCCTCTAAAATGCCAGTCTGGGTTTTAAGAGGAGAAAAATCTCACCACTACCTCAGTTCTTCTATCAAAGCATCCTGCTGGCAAAGAAGGGGCTGCTCAAAGGGAAGTGGAGAGGGAAGAATGTCCAAGCCATCTGACAAAACTGGAGTCATCTCCACCACCAGCTGAGTTAGCACCACATTCCCCAGCCCTGGTGCCACAGTGGGAAACCTTCACAAATCACCACAATGAACTACTAGAAGAGAACCAGGCTGTCAAGTAAGTCAGCACAAGTCAAACACATCAGCAATAGCTCCGAAACTCCTGACATGGGACCCAAAAGGCCAGTCCAGAACTTCATGCAGACTCAGAGCACTGCTGTGCATACCCAATTCACACAGCTCACAAATCCCCCCTAGGAGCACAAAATTGTATTAAAGGACCTCAGCAGTTCGGTACAAGTTCAGCATGTTACCATTCCACCAGGTTTACTTCAGAGACAAGTCATCTCCTATGTCAGTTTATTATTTCTATTCCCATAAGCAATCCCAACTGTGCCCTGTTTGCAAGTGGAGAAGGAACAAGGATACACCTACACTCACTGATTGTGCTTGGGCCACACAGGCTGCTGCATTTTTGTATCACACTTTACCGAATAACCTATTCTGTGGCCATCCTGCTGGCAAACTCAGCCCCACAAACATCTTCAGTTTTTGTTACAATGCAAAATTTACCATTTTAATGCATCAGGAAATAATGAGTGCCAACTGCAGGTAGGAAAAGGATCCTTATGTCTAGTCATCAGTTTTCAACTCAGCTATGTGAGGCTTTTCCAGAATTAAACAGGCTATTAATGGAAGCACTTAAGTTTTACTGGGTTTGCTTTCAACTAACAAATGCTCCTCTAGGAAACCACATATGATAGATGTCCTATAAATTGAGATTGAAAAAAGAATTACTTGCTGTTTTTCAACAATGGCCTATAACAAATGGCTGCCCAGTACAGAAAGCTGTAACTTCCCTGTCTAAAGGGGACAAGGATCTGCTTGGGCTTCACCTCCCTTGTTACAGGAGCCCTGAAGCACCAACCCAAGTTTGCCATGAGCACAGGAAATGTGTGAACAGCACAGTGCTGATGGTTCCTCTGGGAGCATCTTCCTCTGCTGATCTCATGTGAAACTCTTCAATGCCCTTGACTCATTCCATTTTCATGGAATCCACACTCTGTATCTCTGTGCACATACAAGAGTCCAACACCAACAGACATCCATCAGCTGGAATATTTTAGTCTCTTTTGCTGCTTTGGAACACATTGATAGCTGTAAAATATGGGAAGCATCTTCCTAAGCTCAGCAGCAATGCTGCTAAACCACTCAAGATGAACTTAAACCCCTCATGTTATTTTAATTATTTTTCTGAAACATCTTATTTTTATGTCATCACAACAGGATTCTTTACCAGAAAAGAATAAAACTGTGAGAAGGACTGAAATCTTAAATCTTTTCTCCTGTTGGCCTAATGGTAGAGTTCTCCATACACCTGGCAATGAAGAAAAATAAATTCAGAGATGTCTTTTGATTTATAGCTCCAGTGTGGTTTCTCAATAATACAGCTATCTTAGACTGCTGCATGCATTTAAAAAATATTCCAGCTCCTTCAGAGATGAATTACAGTAGCTACATCTTTAACTGAAGCTCACATGAATTTCCTTTTTTTTTCCCTCCAAGAAAACAATTACAAAACATTAAATCACTTTTATAACGCACTGTGAAAACAAAAACCTCTAATTTGGGTTATGATCTGAATGGTTTGTACAGGACACTCAGGCTGCTCCTCTGCTTCACTCCCTGCCTGCAGCAGCTCCAACTCAGGAGGAACCACGTGCTTTAATGCGCCCATTTCTCAGTTTATAAACACAACACACCTCCTCTTGTCTTCTCATGCCCCACAGAAGGGATCCCAAACACATTTAACACCACCTTCCCCTTGTGCTTGGCTCTCATTCCAGCAGGACTTTCAGACATCCCAAACTGGGTCACATGGCTGTGCCTGAAGTTGATCAAACATCTCTTGTCATGGGAAATCCAGTGTAGACTACAACAGGAAAGAAATTCCACCACCTGGACTAGAGAAGCTAAAACCCCTGACACTACTTCTCATCCCAAATGCAGATGAAGTCTATGTAACAGAACTTAAAGCCTTTCTTCCTCCTTCCGTCCTCCTCCTCACCATTATGCTTCTGAAGAAAAACATTAAAAAAAAATAAAAGAAGGAAGTACTACAAATTATAATAGAGGACTTTTGTCTGTCCTACAAAACTAGATTTTTGTTCTAGATCTGTTTGCTCAGATCTTTCTTTCCTGGCATCAACAATGACCTCATAGAGTAAAATCATTTATTTCTTTTAAATCTATCTCAAACTGTAGATACAGTCATTGTTTTGAATATCAGAAAGGGTGCCTCAGCTCTCTGGTTTGAAAAACTATTAAATTTCACTCAGAAATAATAAACAGCTCTTACAGCCTCCAACAGCTTGAACCACCAAGATGCTCAACACAGCCTCTGCTGAGTGAATAGGAGAGACAGAAACAACGTGAGCAATTTAGAGCTTATCTGTGGGATTTGCTAATATAAAATCAGACTTAAATGTGTAACACAAAATAAATATGGAAATAAGAATGGTGTACAATACACATCAAAAGTAGCAAACACATGTACCATGCCCAGCACACACAAGAAAAGAAAAGAAACTCCAAAGAAAATCACTTTGCCTGCTTGTCGTGTGCTCCATGGAAGAGCTCCCACCCAGCCCTACAGTCTTGGGAAACTCTGGAATCCCATGGACTGCAGGAGTGATGGATTGTGTTTTATGTGCACTTAACTCTGAAATAATGAACTTGAGCAGGTTTGCTCCCCGGTGCTGAGGAAGGGACAAGGGGGCTGCTGGTGCTGCCAGGCGTGTGACATCAGCCCTGCGGATTGGCTGCCAGTGACATCATTTTATTATTCAGCCTCATGTTTGCATTTCAGCTTCCCCCTTTCAGGGACCTCCGGACCTCCCACAGCTCCTGGGAGCCGAGGGCAGCGCGGCCGAGCCGCCGTCCCCACCTCGGAGCCCGGAACAGCCCGAGGAGAACAGGCCCCTCCCGTGGCTCTGGAGCTGGGAAATGCGAGGGTGCTGGGAGGCCAACCAGGGGTCATGGGCTTACTGCAAGAGGTAAAGCAAAATCCTTAAGAAATTTGTTGCAGAAAAAGACCTGGAGACTGGCAAATGGAAACCACATGCAACGCAACAGCAGAGTTAACAACACCCATCACACAGGCGGAATTACACGTGGATATAACAAAACGTATGGAAACAGAGCAAAGACTGCTCATCCACAGTATCCATTCTTTTGCTAGCACCCATAAGGGATCCCCCACCAAGCAGTATCAGCCCTGTTTGCCCCTCCACAACACGAGGCTGCCTTTGTTCCAAGCTCACATCCTGCTTCCCCTTACACGCTCGCCCCTTCTGAACTCGGACGTCTGTAACCTGATACACAAGAATGTTAATTTCTCAAGTGATTTTTGTCAAAGCACAGAATGGAAGTAACTCGATATTTTCCCCATCTTGAAAAATATTATTTTATAGCACATACAAGAGTAGGAAAATACATCTGGTCTACAACAATGCTTTGGGAAAATAAACTGAAGGAAGGGCTGCTCTGCCTCTGGGTACCTACTAGGCAGTATGTTTTCTGTTCAGCACACACCAGGATGTGTGTGTGGATATCCAAACGCATATATCTGTGAATTATTCATGTGCACACAAACACAGATCAATCAGGCAAAAGATCAGTTTCCAGCAAGTACAAAAACACCTAAGTTAATGCTAAGCTTGAGTGACTGCTCTCAGGCACGGTGTACTGCACCCGCCTGCTCATGGACCCAAAAGCACCTGCAGAGCCTGCATCTGAAAAACACGTTATGAGCAATTTACACAAAATCAATTAAACAAACACAATCATGCTCTCCAAATGAGTTCATCTACAAAATGCATTTTCTGCTCACTCCCAGCAGCGTGCATTTGAGGTGTGTATCCCACAACCACACCACCCCATGGAAAGAACACAACCCTGAAGGACAGCCATCCTACAAAGCCTGAGCCTCTGACCCATTCCCAGGGATATGGACAGGCTCCTTGCCATGCAGGAGTGGAGCTCAGGCAGGCTGCACTGCTCTCCCAACACAGCCTACCAAGAAAAGCTCCTTGTGCATGACAGGCACTACCACAAACCACTGTAAAAACTCAAGCCAACATAACTCCAAGTTCTACCTTAATTCACGTACAGCATCACTACCCTACATCAATTTCACACTTTATGGTACCACTATTTCTCCTATATTAAGAGAACATCAGTATTTCAGGACACTAAATCAATGTGTTTGGTATTATTTTAAAAAATCCCCCAAACTCCTGAACTACTTTTAAGATTGCATCTTAATTTAAATTTAATATGTATTGCTTCCTTGTGGTGGTGCATCCCCCATTCCCCCCCACAGCAACCTTAAAACACTCATTCATGACATTCCCACCTTGGCATGTTTTACCAGGACAATAATTCAGCCCTCTTTAGACCCAAGGAAACTGAATGCTTTTATGTGCAAATGAAATAAAAATGCTATAAAACTCTTCTGGCTTCAACTCCCAGACTGGCAGCAAACAAACAAGATGAGGGGAAACCACTGGTGAAATTAAGGAAATACAGAGTGAGATTTTCTTTTGTTTACCATGTGTGGTTTGGAATATGGGATTTCACAAGGGTATTTTCCACCGACCATGATGTCAGTGATCAAAGTTTTCTTCCTGCCATGTGGGAAAAGACTTGAAAATGCAGAATTTGGTCTCCTCAACGCGTGTGGAGCTGGGTTAACAGGGTGAAGTCCCCATGGATCAGGGACAACACAGGTAGAGCTGCAACACAGCCTGCTCTGCAGCAGGCACAGAGAGCTGGTGGAAGTCAGATCTGCTCTCTGCTACCATCACAAGGGAGCAGGTCATGCTTGGAGCAACACACTGAGCCCTCTGGCTCAGAAAGCTTTCCCTGACTTCAGCAAAACAGGCTGCAGACATGTAACAACCTCTTCATTTATCACACACTTTCTACAATGCTCTAAAACTCCCAAGCAATCCCTTTTGCACAGAGCAGGGCATTCTCATCACTCACAAGAACACTCATTCTTCCTCCACACAACTCAGCAAGAGCACCCAACGCTGCACCTGAGCATAGCTTGGAGCAGGGATGGCTTTGTGGAACCATCCTAGTTCCCAGGGAAATGGCACTTTAGCTCTTTCGGTAAAAGGAAAATGTTTACTGGCTGGTCTGATCCAGCTTTCTCAAAGAAATTATGAAGTTGAGTTCTGCTCACCCTGATTTTGGCTATGAGACTGTGAAAGTATCCAGACTCTTCCCCCTAACCACCACAGACCTCAATGAGCCTTCCTAACATTCCTTCAACCAACCAAGCAGAAGTTTCAGCCCAAAAAATATTCCAAGAGGAGGACTGGAAGGGTCACCACTGCAAGAGGATCCTTCCATCACGAGCCAGCGCCAAGAACATGCAAGACAAGGCATCATGAGACAGTTTCTATAGATGAAACAAAGCCAGCAAGCATGGTCCCAAATCCACTGAAATATCTCCCCAAACATAAAAAGAAAGCAAGCTCCCAGCTGATGAAATCAGACTGATGAGCAGCAGTCTCAGGTGGATTTCTTTTAAAATCCATGGTATAACAACCACTGGTTACCTAAAACAGAGTTTCTCCAGCTCAATTTAAGCAAACGTGGGACAACCCAGCCTTTAAGAAAATGGCCCTGAGATTTATTTTGCATTGTACTGGCACAAAGTGCAAGGTATTACACCTGCTGGACATTTATTAATTTATTTTAGTATTTTCTAGTTTAGTTCTCTCTTGCAAATGTGGAAAGGTTTGCGTCTATTGGCAAGAAACTACACTTGCAATGCCTTCGATGTCACCTGCAGAAAGGACTCAAGCTGAGAAAAATGGGTTCAAGTGATGCCATTTAATTTGAGTCTCTCCATCAAGATCAGCTTCTGGATCCTCCCTAGCTCCTTCCTTCTCTCACTACGCCTACACTTCCAGGGAAAACTAAGGAAAATCTAACACCTCCAAATGCTGCCACATATAAAAAACATACTAGACAAAACGTGAAGGACATGAACCAAATCCCCAGAAGGCGTTTGTGGGTATCTTTTATTTATAACACTGAATGAAATTCTGTAGAATTGGAGGTGGGGGGAGGCTGTTTTCACAGCAGGACTTTCCCTGCAGCACAGACTGCAGGCATGGGCACACTCTGCTGCTCAGAAAGAATTTGGAACAACTGGACAGGAAGAACAAAAGCATGAAATACTAAGCTCCAAACAAGAAGAGAGGTAAACTCAGCTTCCCCCACCCACCTTCCACAAAAACATCAAATATTTCCTTTCATAAATAATTGCAATAGGATGCTGTAGACTTCTCCAAGCAGACAATAGCTGGATTGTGTAATGTTTTGCCCCAGGCAGGGCCCGGGGGGAGGGGGACACAAAGGCCGGCTTTCAGGGCTTGGGGCCTCTCGCTCCTGCTCCGGCAGCCTTGCTCCCTTCCTACTCCCTGCCTGCTCCTTCCCTTGCCTCGCTCCCTGCCTACCCCTTCCCTTGCCTCGCTCCCTGCCTACCCCTTCCCTTGCCTCGCTCCCTTCCTACTCCTTCCCCTCCCTGCTGGCCCTCGCTGGGCCCGGCCACCGGAGCCTGCTGCTGCACACACACAACAACTGGCAGCAAACAAAAGCAAACAAACACAACTTATGGAGCCCCTCTGGCCCTGCCACAGACCTCAGATGGAGCAGCACCTCTTTTTTTCCCCAGGGAGTGATTCGGGGTGCCAGGGACAGCACGCACTGCTCACATTGCTCCCCTGGCCCCTCGAGTGCCACCAAAGGAGCCCAGCCTCTCACTGGGTCTCAGGTCTGAGGGCAGAGCTGAGCTGGGGATATTAAAAAGAAAACAATCAAAGACATCAAAGACCTGTCCTGCCCATAAGGGGTTTTGAAAGAGTCGCCCATTCCAACTGGGAAAGGTGAGTGCTGTAATTCCCAGACTGATTCACCTTCCTCCCTCACGTTCAGAGCTGGAAAAGCACCTGCCCTGGCAACATCAAAGGAGCCCCAGTGCTCCCAATCCCAGGCAGACACTGCTCCCCTTTCCTGTGCCAGCCCAGAACCCAAACCAAAAACAGCTCTGCCTGTCCCAGGCTCTGTGCAAAACATTTCTTCCAAACAGATGATTGAAGGTGCCTGCCCCACCTTGGAGATAAGCACACTCAAAAGAATTATATATATATATATTTTTATCACCTGCATGAGGAAGTACTCAGGCTGGGAAAAGCCAGAGTAACAGGAGTGTCCAACCCTGCCTGCCCAAAATATGCATTAATTCTCCTCGGTAGAGCAGCCTGTACTTGTAGCACCTCAGCACTGTCATCTCCCCAAAGCCACATGTTTACTGTAATATTGTTTATATATAACCTAGTATATTATTCTGTATAAACCAGCTATAATAGCATGAAGTCAGCTGTGAGACCAAACAGACTCTTCTTTACAACAGAAACAAGCAGAGGACACTCAGCCAGTTGCAAGAGCAGGGGTAGTTGTGCCAAGTTTGCAATAAATCAGGTTGTTTTGTTTGGGTTTTGAAGTGCAGCAAAAAGACGTCAATAAATGCATCAGCGCAGGTAAAATGATCTGAACCACACTTCAAAACACCCACCATGTCAGGTGCACAGAAAACAAGGGCCAGGTGCTGGCCACAGAAAGTAAACCAAATTTATGACAAATTTATGCAAAACACCTGCTGCAAAACTGGCAGGAAAAAAAGAACCACACAGAATACAGAAGGAAAATGTATAGTCAAAAAATTTTCCAAGGTGCATCTGGAGATGGAGACACTGCCTGTTCTTCCATAGGCTAAGGCATAAAGAGGCCCACAGAAAATGTGGAAAAGCTAATGGAGCAAAATCACCTTATCATTGACCTTTCCTGGTCATGTTTACAAACGTGCTTTGAGACACGAGAGTGCATTTGAACAATGTTCTCCTTTTCTACAAAAGGAGAATTCCTTTAGGTCACATGACAGCCACAGAACACACCCGAACACCGGGAGGGTCCCTCCCTGCCCCAAATCAGAGCTGTGTGACTTCACCTCTGCCTGGCAGGGCAGCCCTGGCTCCTCTGTGCTCTGGAGCCCCTTCAGCCTCTGCCTGCCCAGCTCAGGGCACCAGCACTTCCCAAATAAAATAACAGACTCAACAAACTTCACTAAGGCGTGTAAGAAAGAATAAAATTAATGAAGCACCTTTATTTTTTTTAGTCAGAAGTATTTGCCCCACCTCTCTACACACATGTACCTATTTTTACCTCCAGACTTATTGCTGATAATTTGCAGAGTGATTTAGGCCACCACCCATCAACTAACATTTCCAATATCTGTAAGAGCTTTGTCTGGGTTACAGTGGTTCTGTGTTTCCCTCTTCTCAGGTAACAGAAGGTTCTGACTAAAGTTAGAACACGTGGAAATGTATTTGAGAGACACACTAACATCATGTATACACTAGAGAGTGAAAATCCTGAGTATAAATCAAATTAGTCCAAAACTGCTTTAGAAGCTCATTCCACAACCAGCCTCTGTCATGACAATCTCCAGCCTGGGCTCAGTAAATCCCTCTGTTCAGACCATGGATGATTTTGGGAGAATGGTCCATCACTGGTACAGCCACACTTTGGTTTACTGAGGGCTTGGGAGATCCAAACCTTGTGCGGATCACCAGAGCCAAGCACCAGAAAACGACATTTATACCTATTCCTACTGCTTTTCTACACTTTGTAAACACTTTGTAAAACACATGTTTTACACTTGAAAAACATGGATGAAAAATGTAAGAAGTTTAAGAGAAGCAGTTACTTAATTAACATTTGTTTCCAATACCAAATTTCACACTTCCCAAAAACTTTTATCCCGAGAGCCAAACTGGAATACTTAGATGTGAGGCACATCTTACAGCACCTCAGTTCAGGACTGGGATTCAGTCCTTTCAATGAAAGGCTAAACTGTGCCGTTCTTGACTAATGGGAGCCAGGGCTTTACAAGGCACCTTATCGTGAGAACAGGCTCTCTCAAGATTCCCAAAGCCAATTTCTAAACCAAAAAGATTCAGATAAGTATCTCAGCATTTGCAATGCTTATCTGCTAGCTGTTCTTCTCCTTTCTGCCTTGATGTTTTGTAGGACTCCACAATGAATGTTTGCCTAAACTCTGAAGAGAATTTAATGGCTATGCAAGTTAAAATTCCTCCACACATACAGATAATTTAGAGGGAAATCTCCTGTGTTTTTCTGGAGAATGTAGAAACTCCATTTGCCTTCTTTACATGTGCTGCAGTCTTTGCCAACACTATCAAGAGTCTCCTACATACCCACATGACCAGTGTTGGGGTCTGCATGACGTTTGCCCATAAGTCACATGCACATATCGCCAGAAAAATAAATTATTTCCCTCTGTAACTTCATTTTTTAGTTTATTTTCAAAAATCTTATTTGTTGGCATAATTTATTTCTGTCATCTTGTAGGATGAGCCATTTACTTAACAAAGCAAGGAGTTTCTCACCATCCTCAATCAAGCACAGCCCCTTATGCAGTGACCTGGGGTACTTCATCTTTCCCTCACTGGTTTTTTTCTCCCCAGTCCATCCCATTTTGCTTCCAACAACAAGACAGAGTATTATCCTAGGTTAGGATCATGTGCTTAGGCTCATCTGAGTGTAGAAACCCTGCTTTGCAATGCAAGGTAGTATTCCATATTTACACAGCAAGGCAGGTACCTTGCTAGTGAAAAACACTCTGGGTACAAAAGCAGAAAAGCAGCAGCAGCTCCCACCCAAACTGCAACATGAGCTCTGCTCTGTGCAAGCCTGGCAACCCAAGGATTTCCAACCCAAGGATTTCCAAACCACTTCAGACCCACAAATTCTGTGCCAGCTGGGAGAGGGCAGATCGCATGTTGAAGCTTTGTAACGAAGTGAGAAGGTAAGATACAGCAACTTCTGCAAAACACCTCCTAATGACAGCCCACACAGCCATTACAGAGGCCAAACATATCAGCTTCCCACTCAGCAAAGCTGCCAGAACTCAACTCAAAGCAGAATTTATACAAACGGAACAAACAGTATCATATTCAGCTATCGCTTGTGACTGCCTTCATTTTGAGAGCGAGAAAACCAAAGGATTCTGAGTTACAGAAAGAAGGGGGAAAGGCCTTTCCCACCCTCACAAACAGAACAATCCTTCTGTTACCCTATTTTGAAACTTCTCAATACTCCAAAGCAGCTCTGCAGCCATAAGGACTTGCAGGATTTCAAGATAGTAGTTTTCTTATCCTAAAAAAAATCCAAGCACATAACCGAGAGCTCTTCGCATACACTCTCCTTGCTTTCACACCCCAAATGCCATAAACATCATTAGCATCTTATTGCCTGTTTTCCTCTTATTACCCCTTATTTGTTAGATCAGAAGACTTTAGTGTGAGAATATTAAAACACAGAGGAACATCAGTATCACACAGAGAGAGAATCCTTGGAAACTTACACTGACCTTCCAAATGTGAACTAAATCCCTGCAACAACACTAAACATAAGGCATTACATGTGGCAGGAGCTCACTCTCAGGGTTTCTAAAATTTGAGATTGGGAAGGAAAAGCTTCTGTGAGTATGAAAATAAATTGCTTATACACTGGGTGTTTGTCAGATTGAAAAGCCATCTAATACTATTTCTTTTTTACTTTGAGGGACAAGCTTACATAACTTAGGATTTCTAGTGCTTCCTTCTTAAATTACATGACATGATATTACTGGAATCAACAAGTTAGATCACTAGTCTTGCACATCAAAATACATAGAGAGATACCAGGATGAAATAAAGAGGGTGGTGCAAACAAAAACAAATACCCTATGAATAAAAGCATTACCTAAGAGCCAGCTTCCCCTCTCAGTATTTTCAAGAAAATTCTAAGAGGATTTGCAGAGTTAAAGATAAGGACCAGAAGAGAGATAACAGATGGCAATGGAAAGAAAGCAGCATGTAATAACTTGATAGGGTACATTCAGTACTCCAGTACGTTAGAAGAAACCCAGAGACAACTTCCACGTGCTGCTACTTGGTTCCCTATTTATGAACAGCAGCATCATCAAGGGCTCAACACATAATATTTAGTTTTGTATTTACTGGTCTCTGTTTCAGCAGGCCAGCCCAGTAAAGGGAGACTCTGAACACGACCTGGCCACCAGCCTGGGCTCCTCACCCTGCACAGGATCTATGGGAGCAAGCCTGCAGCAGGAACACAGCACCTGCAAACACCAAGGCTGAACAAAGGCTGCTTCTGTGGTGGGGCTGCTTGGCTGGGGGATTTTGCTGGGTTTTTTGTTGTTTTCCAAGGCTGCACTTCAGAGCTCTGTGTTTTCTGAGAACCAGCAGACGCAGCCTCCCAGTCCTGCCAAGCAACCGCAATATTGCTGGTCAATAACCTTCTCTGTTATCACCACAATCCTTGCTTTTTTGTTTTGCTTAAATTTCCCAGGCTACAAGCCAAGCCTTTCAGAGGCAATGCGTTGCCTTTAAGGTAAAGGTTGGTGATCCTGCATTTTTCTTTACATTCCCAGCCTCACAGCCCTGGTAAAAGCACTGCAGACAAACACTGTTGAACCTGTTTGTCTCATTCCACCCAGGGAGGAGGTCAGGCACCCACAGCTTCCATGCCTGGGCCCCTATGGTTGTCAGCTCCAGAGGTGGAGGTACCTCAGTAGCCACCTGAAAAACGGCAGTGAGCAAAGGCAAGAGAGAAAAGCATGTCTTGATCCAGAGATCAGAATTACTACCTAAGAGAAACTGAACAGCTCTGAAGCTGTACCTGGAGAACTGAAATGTGAAGGTATTTTGCATCCCCATGGCAGGGATAGCAACATACAGAGAGGCAGAGATGCCCAGCTGGGAGCTGCATGTGCTTACACTGTGGAGGAAGGAGACAAGGGACACAAAACTGCCATGAACTGCTGGGAAAAAAAAAAAAATTATTGCTAAACAGGACTCCTTCAAAACCACCTTAGAGGAGCAAACACCTAAAACAGTACTGAAAAACCACACAAACTGTACAACCCAAGGCTGCCAAGGCACTTGGTACCACCCTTCCCCCGAGTGTGCTTTGTGGAGTTTCGTCTTTCAATGAAGTCAGGGTGCTCAAATTATGATAAAAGACTTTCATCTCTGGCCATGAGATGTCAAGTCCCCAGTACACAGTTATGATTTGAGAAGGACAAACTGCAAGGTTATCACAGATGGGGCCAGTTTCAAAGCAAGTCATCCCCAATGGTAAGGAATTACAGTTCTGACCTACATCCAAGCCCATCTTTTTTATTTGTTGGAGACACAGGGGCACGGAGTCATGCTACAGTAGTCTAAAAAACAGAAACAAAACAAAGAACCAAACAAAATAAAAAGAAACAAAACACACAAGCAAATAATAACCTGCCCCACTGCACCTCCCTTGGCAAGTACAACATGGTCTGTGCATCTGCATGGCCAGAGGACAGAGATGTACCAGCCAAACCTGCACCTGCCCTTCCCAAGGTTACTTCAAAAAGCTCTCCAGGCTGCTCTGTACAGCTCAAGCTGCTCTGCAGGATCTGCTCTTAAATAAATATATAACACACACATGTATTTAAAAACTTAAGTACAACGCCAGCCATTTCTCATGTTTGTTGTGTTTCTGTTCAACCAGCTGCACACAGACTTGCTTGGAAAAAAATACAGCTGTGTAGTAATCCCATTAAGGAGAACAGCTATATTTTTAATTACCTCCAAGGCAAAGATTCCAGCACACAAAAACACAGAAGGACAATGTTTTGCTTTGTTGGTGGGGTTGGAGTTTGTTTTTTAATTTGTTTAAAAAGTGCTCAGGTCAGTGGCAATTAAAAAATTCCTGCAGTAGCTTAGAATCAACTAAAGCCCAGAACAATCTGTAATAACATCACACAGTATCACCTTATTTATCAGCCCATTGCTCATGAACCACAGATAAAAAGTTTCTGCCCCAGACATAAATAAGCAAAGGCAAATTTACGTCATGCAAGAAAAGCTCTGCAAGGAAAGAAATCAGTGAGACAGGCAGAGATAGAGATAACGTGTTCTTTGGGCTCAAAACACCCAACTGCTCTGGAAGCACTGCACTAAGGGTGTATCCTACAGGAAAAAGAATTCCCACGGAGATCACACGGATGCTTTAAAACCAGATGCAGCCAAGATGCAGCAGGACAGAGTTTCTTCTCAAATCTGTGAACTGAAAAGTGTATCCAAGCCTTAGTTTGTGCAGGATTTTAACCTGCAGCAAGGTCACAGCTCCATGTACCTACACAGAATTCTGCATGCAGCCAGCCTTGGCTCTCTCCACGTGGCTTCTCTTGGAAGAATGGGAACAGTCCATCAGTTTACCACAGGGGCTCACCTCAAATCTTTAATTTTCTTATGTTCGAGCTGCTCAAATGGAAATCACCTAACAAGCACAGAACAGAGGCTTGGCTCATGCTAGATATAAAGATTAAAAAATCCGGGATTTCCCCATCTCCTTTCAGCCTAACATTGGCAACAAATTAATTTAATTTCAAGAAAAGATAACCACAAAATAAAACAATATATATTTCCCACATACTAAAAATAACTGACAATTGTTAGGGGTTTGTTTGTTTAATAATATATTAATATGAGGAAACTAAGAGGTATTTTCCTTCTTTGTTTCAGCTCAGCTTCACTAAATAGCACATAAAACCCCCAAAGAACATGTCTGAAGCTGCAAAGCCACAAACACATCCCTCCCCACTTCCCTTCCCAAGTCCTAGTCCCTAATGTGCAACTAGGTAAAGCCCAGGGAAGGAGAAAGGAGTTTTATTAGCAGAGGGCTCAGAATTGGAGGGCAACCACTGAACGTTGCCTGGAGCTAAAACTCTGAAGTTGCTCGTTGGCGAAGCGCGCCCGCCTTTGATCCGCCGGGTTCAGAGTCCGCTCACTTAACCTCCACAGGAAGAGCTCACTTTTGTGGTGCAAGATGAGCTCTTTCCTACACTTGCTTCCACACTTCTAAAAAAGCTGGCACACTGACAGGCTTTGCACTTTTCCAAATATATTTTAAAAATAAATAGTTTGGTGATAATTTACAAGTGGTGATATTGCTGATGACAATCCACAACCATCTATCTCCCAAAATGTGATTTTTTTTTTAATGAGCCAGGTCCACAAGAGATCACAAGTTCCAGTGTCAAGGATATCTCCTGAACTAAACATGATAAGCCAACAATCTCACAAAATATTTTAGTGTGTACTTTGTTGAGCATCCTACCAAAATAATTGATACGAAATTGCAGAGAGAGACTGACAAGGTCCTTCCAGAAGAGATACCCAAAGTATTCCAGTATCTTCCTTGTTTATAGAAAACTTAAGAAAAACTGTCCCAAACACTTTTCCCGACACATTTGGGGCAGGATTTTGCAGATGCCCCTGCATGGTTTTGGTGGGGTCATGCTAAACATGTCTGCAGCCTACACTCACACACAAACAACATGTTGGTTTAGTTGACTCTCAGGAAAAACAAGTGGAAATAAGACTGTGCAGTCTGGGTGGAAGAACAGCCAAGTCTGTCTGGTTCTACTGCTCAAAAGTTTTCCATCAATTGGGTCTTGAAGGTACAACTCCTATGCCCAAACTATGCCCCAAGTACCCAACTCTTCACATGAAAACTTATTTCTGCACTATAATCCATAAACATCTGTGTGTTGCTCATGATCAAAACACCAACATAATCTGCAGACATCTTCTGTAGTAACCTGAAGCCTCATCCAGTTGCTGTGAGCCAGCCTTTTGTAGCCCACAAGCCTCTCAAGTCATCTCAGCTTACTCATCCCTCCAGGCTTTTCTTCAGAGAGGAGCCTGCACTAATGGATAGGAGTCACAAAGTGGCCCTTAACCTGCCAACAACTAAAAAGGAGATGGATCAGAGGGAACCAGATTTTATATCATTAGAAGTTTATCACTGCTTACTTTGATATCACCAGAATGCAAACTAGTCTGGCTAGAATTTGCTTTGGGGAGGTGAGCAAAGCTCTGCTCAACTCTGCCTGCCCACACACATGGGGAGTGGAATGTAAATGCAGAGGTAAAATGCCCACCCAGTTAAAAAAATTCTTTCAGAATCCTAAAATTAACAGGAAATAAACAGGATGAACCTGCCTCCCCCACCCCTGAGACAATTCTCCTACATCCAAGTTATGACCTGCAGTGAAGCAATGTTTCCCATCTAGGCTAGGAAAATTAATTTACAAATCGGGTATTTCTGGCAGTTCTGATGAGACTGATTACAGAAAAATGATGCACTCATGTGAATGAAGTGGGAAATGAGTAATTATCATGGAATCCCAGAATAGTTTGGGTTGGAAGGGACCTTGAAGCTCATCTTATTCAAATCCCCTTGCCATGAGCAGGACACTTCCCACTATCCCAGGCTGCTCCATCCAACCTGGCCTTGAACACTTGCAGGGATGGGGCAGCCACAGCCTCTCTGGGCAATTATTTTTGAGACTTCCAAAGACAGAATGAACAAGTGCCAACACCAGAACTTCACTGGAGAAAGTGAAAACTGCAAGAGAATAGAAACTCAACCCAGCACCTGCTGTTTACAATTGTTCTGAAACTTCTGGCTTAGCTGAGGACATATTCTTGATGCTGGAACTTGTGAGATCTTGTGGACGTGGTCTGGGTTACAAAAACTAAATTTGGGAAGCAGGTGTTTTGCAAGCTGTCATCAGCAATATCCTGACTTGTAAATTAGTCAATATCTTAAAAAGAGACATTAACTTGCACACCTGAAATTCAAAAGCAATGCTGCCCTGGCTTTAGAAAGGTTACTGTTGGTAATGAAGTTTCTATCCCTAAACTGCCTCTACTGTCAGAGCTCAAACCAGCAGCTTCAACTGAGCTGCCCGTCTCTCTGTGGGTTTGTTTTGAAAGAAGCTCAATTATGCTCAGGACAATGGCCCGTCTCTTCATTTTGGGTGAATAGGAAGCAAGGGTGCCGTTGTCACCCGGCTTCAATGCAGTCACAACAAAGGGCTCTGAAGTGCCGAAAATAATGGGCTACCTAAAGAGGCCGGGAGGAGGAAGGAGAGGGAGCTCTGGACAGCCACGGTGCCCCTTGTGCTGGCCCTGCAAGCGGGCTGGGAGTGCCAAGGGGCTGGGACACAGCACAGGGAGCTGCCCCACGGCTGCACCGAGCCGAGGACACGGAGGGGACACAGCTCTGCCCACAGGGCAGAAAGGACGGGGTGGGTTGGTGTAAAAAAAAAGGCAAAACCAGGAGCCACGAGCTTTAGCGTATGGGTGGGCTCCAGGGGGAAAGGGGAACCGGGGCAGGAAGGCAACAGCATGGCGGCGAAGAGAGACACACGGCAGATTCCGCGAGAAAAAAAGAAGGGATGTAACTCGTTCTTTAAAAAAACAGGACATAGTATTGCTGAAAGGCAGCGGGTGAATGAAAGGCAGCGCAGGCTGCTATTGTAGCGGCAGTCCCTCCTCCCCTTCTGGTGCCTCATTCATAAATGGCTGCTGGGGCTGGCGGCACAGCCGGGCTCGGCTATGAGGGCACAGCCCGGCCTCCAGCGCCGCGCTGCTCCCCCGCACACAGCGCCCGCTCTCCCCGCTCCCCAGCACCGGGACCCGGGGCAGCAGGAGGGCTCTGGGGAGCTCTGCTCGGCAGCAGAGGCTCCAGAGGCTCCGCACCCTTCCTGCCAGCCCTGCCCGGCCCGGCTCGCCTTACGCAGGCGGCTGCAGAGAAAAGCATCGCTACTGACATACATACATTTATGCTCACTGCTGACTGCTTTGTGTGATTGTGTTTAAAAGTAAACAGGAACCTCTCTATTTAAAAGCACCAGCCTATTAAAAAAAAAAAAAATCAACCCAGAAATAGAAAATTTTGCTGGAATTCTATAGAATGATGGTTACAATGCTTCCTCCTTTCAGCTTTTCCATCTCTGTCACCACAGAGCAAGCCCGGCTGAGCCATCAGCACCATCGAGCCCAGCTGGATGAATGTGCACAGACAAACAGACGAACCGAGCAAGATTAAAGAAGAAATCATCATTCCAATCTTGGTAAAACCAATGAAAACGCTTTGCTTTGCCTGCCCAGCTTAGGTGAATGTAGGTAGTTTTGGTGTTCCCTGTATATGAAGTTAAGAATTGCTTCAGAACGTTTTAATTAGGAAGAACGAGGCTCAAACGTGCCATAACAATATCAGTACAAATAAATCATGGGCTATACAGTATCCTACTGTTCGTAGCTACAAAGGGGAATTTCCAAAATGTTTTTTCAAAAAGAAAAAAGGAAGGAAAATGAAAGAAAATGTGCACAGAAGTGATGCATGAAGGAAGGTGAAGAACTCCCCGTTATGCTCAGGACTTGCACAGATCCAGAAATATTAAGAAAAGTGTTTCTAGGCATTGCCCAAAAACTGAATAATTAATGATGGATGGTGAAGGAAGCCAAGGCCTGACCAAGGACTTCATCTCATTATCAGAAAATAAATTAACTTACTGAAATTGTCACCGAGTTACTTATTTCTGATTCTCCTGGTAAACAAACAAAATCCTGCTGAAAAATGAGCAATTCTCCTGCTGAACAATAAATCAAGACTTTAATCCACTTCCTACAAAGCCATTTAATAACAGACTTACTTCTACAGCCAACTTTCCAAGAAGATAAGTAATTCCCTTAAGAAAGCAGTTTCTTATTCCAAAATTAGAATAATTTGACAATGTAAAAGATGACAAATAATATCTCTCTTCCATTCTGCTAACCCTCCAGAGGGGCCCCAGCCCAAACAGCAGGCAAGTGGGAACAGGCATCTGCCCAGCTCACCAGGAAAAGGCAGCCTGCCCTCCTGCTTTTCATTTTACACTGGGTAGGAAGAAAGGAAGGATCACATTTACACTAGTGAAAAAATAAAGGTCTTGCAGAACTAATTTAACATCCCAGCTACATCTTTTATCACCAAAACAGTTTTCTCTCTAGACCAGAAAAAAAAAATAAAGGACTTGGATTCACACAAGCTCAAACTTGAATCAAACAGATTAAATATGTAAATATTTCCCTGTCAACGTTTCAAAAAGTGCCCACAGAATACTGTGAGATGGTGCAAGATCCTCAGCACTGATCCATCATCTCACAGGCATTTCAAAAGAGAATTTCCAAACTCCCAACCAGGTAACCATTAGCACACCGGATTCACCTGGATGTCTGCAGTCACCAAAAGGAGTTTACTCCACACATGCATCAATCATCTAAGACTCAGAAAGCACTTAAAAAATGCAGGCAGTGTCCGCCCTGCTCCCACCCCTCATCACCCTTCAGGTTCCATCTCCTCTTGTCACACATCTGTGAAACCTGTTAGTTTTTTAATCCATAGTGTGGCTTCTGAAGAACCAGTACTGTTACCAGAGCCAAAAGCAAACCACAGCTGGCATCTCTCCCCTGAAGAACTATTTGTGAAAAATTTTGCCAGTTGTCCAAGGCATACTTCTGGAGAGAAATTCCCACTGGCATTTGATGAATATGTTGCTCCCCACAGGTGTGATAACTGGAGATTTTCTACTCTCAAAAAAAGAGCTGAACCCACAAGCCCTGCAGGACAGCACAAACACATCAGCACCAGTTTTCTATGGGTGTCATTTCCATTAACACTGGCAGAACCGTTTAACTAAAACAGCACTAGCAAGGGCAGAAGACTATCTGTAACACCAATCTCTTGTGTTCATCATCTGGGCCTCCTGCAGGACAGGTGAATCAAAGGGCAGCATCCATCCAGCTGCTTGTTTGGCCAAGAAGGAATTTTTTGTTTGGCCAAGACACACACTGGACAGTTCCACATTCCCAGTGCACAAGGCCACATGCCCTGAGCCACTGGCCACATTTCAAAAGTACCAACTACCATGAGCATTCATGCTTATATTTATGTATACACATATAAAATACATATACATATATAATATATTTATTTTAGCCTGCTTCATAGCACAGCATCCCAGGAAACAACCCCGAGGGAAGGAAGTTCTTCAATTTCCCTTAAATTTTGTGGCTATGGCCTTAAAGTACATCTTTTGCAGAAGTATTGATAGATAGTCCTAGACAGCTTCAGAAGGGAAATAGTCCCTTCAGGTATATAAAAAATCAAAAAACAATAAAAAAATCCAAAACCCAATCTGAACTTTGGATAATGACATCCTTTAAAGCTCTGCAATACCCTGTTGTTTTGTATCAAAATCAGATCAAGTTTGGCAGATAAACAACACACTGGGTTGTTTGTGCAGCCTATAAACCACAGCTCTTCCTCCTGTTTGTGAATCAGATCTTCTCGTATAGCAAATACGGCAAACTAAACGAGGTGCTCCCTGTCTTAACCTCAATGCTCCATGAGCTCAAGCAGCAGAGATGCTTTTTGTCCACAAATATCCATGTCACCTGCATCCAAACACCATGAGCCACAAGACACACCCCAACACTCCACGGCTGAAGTTGAGCTTCTGGGACAGAACCAGAAGCCACAAGCTGCAAGTGCCAGCGATCGTATCTTGCAGGAGGAAACCTGGGCTCAGATCTCAACAATCTACCAAGACCCAAGACAACATCAGGTGATGTAAATAACTTGTTCACCTTAAATGAGAAACTCCAGGAGACAGCTTAGTACTTAATATATATCAAAACCATTACTTCTGCAGCCAGCCAGAAAGCCCACATATTTTTCTATTTTTTTCCTGGGGGTGTCAGCTCAAAGTCTCTTACATAGGCTGAACACTGGCTTATGACTAGTAAAACAGCTTTTATACATTCCTCTTCCACTTAAACAGCACTACGTACTTTCCTGCAACTTCACCATGATCAAAGTCCTCACAAAACAGCAAAACAAAGTGACAAACAGGATGTATACTTAGAACTTCAGTTGTGCTGGCAAAGCACACAGTATCATTTACGTCCCATTTCAGATCAGTTTGTCCAAAAAATAACCAGTACAAATTATATTATCTTCATACCAGCAGGAAAAAAAAGATAAGATATACAAAAACAAGCAAAGCAAATGAGTTTCCATCTCTGTCACCAAACAAGAAGAGGCTATTTCTGTTAGCAAAGATAAAGCAATTGGAGACAAAAGTAAGGAATTAACATTTCCTCTACACTAGCAACCACCATCAGGAGGTGTATGGCTTGGAGCCAGGCTGTCCTGCAAAACACTGGAGAGATCACATGCAAGAGTCAAGCCAGTATCAACTATTCCCTGTGTCCCAACTCCAGAGAACAGTTCTTGAGTCACCACTGGAACAGGAACTTCACTTATCTCCATTTTATCTCAGCACCAGGTCACCCATTTTATTGCTGTGTGGACACTGATATTCGTGTACTTCCCATTTTTTCACTCACCTGTCAGTCCACTCCTCATCACCTCCAGCCCATATTTCAGCACTGTAATTGGGACTGCAGGTGTCACCACTTGATCTCAAAGCATCTCTGTGTGGCTCAGCTAGAAATTCAAGTGTCCCAGTACTTTCCACAGTTGATACTGGAAAGAGAAGCAGGACACCTTACAGAGCACACATTTATTCTCATATGGAAAGAACTGGTGCTGACTTAAGTTAGTTCTCACTTCCCTGGAGGACTCAACCAGTATCAACAGGACTATTCACAAATTTGAAGGGCAGTATAGTCTTAAAGCATTTGCTGAAGACAAACATTCATCCGTTATTTTGTTTCTTAACTGAGGTTCTCTACAAATGGTTTTGCTGTGTATAACACAGAGGCCAAACACAACAGCAGGGATTTGTCTTTCTGTGTAGTTTTCTAATACTGTCACAAAGCTGCTTCATAGCATGATTACATTTACCTATCAACTTCCATATTACTTTTTTTGTGCTGTCAGATTCCTCCTTGGACATCCTTTCATCTGCTCTTCCATCAGATGGAAGATGCTCAGTTCTGCCTTCCCAGCTACCTTCTAATTTTAGCAAGGCCTCTTCCAGACCCTCTTTTTCCATGTTGCCCACAAGTCACCCAGTATGATGCACACAGTAAGTGTGCAGAGAGTTCACCCCTGATGTTCTACCCAGATCTGGAAGCACCTACAGGAGAGAGATCCTAATCTGGTGTCATATTTACTCCTAATATGGATTTGTACCTCAGTGTGCTGTGGTAACAACAGCCACCAAAATGGAAACCTCACCAGGACATGGAACCTGTTTTCCTGTTTTCGAGCATTACCCAATGCACACAATATTTTTAATTATTATCATAAACCAGTTTTACTCTAAGCTGTCAGCTCTAGCAAGAGTCTGTCCAAGGCGGGAGAACCTCCCCAAACTTATTTGGGTACAGTATTTAGCTGACTTAATTTGAAGCTACTTTTCCCTTCCAAACACGCACGCCTACTCAGCAAACGGCAACCACAGCTGACTCAGAGGAGGAGGACAGGCTCCTCAGCTTTTTTCTTCCTGCACAAGAGAAAAACAAGAGGGCACAACGCTCACTCCCTCCTTCCTCCCAATCACAGCCAGCTCAAACAGCACTGCCTCTAAACAGAGCCAGGAGAAACCTCTCTCTGGGATACAAGCAGCAGTAAAATCCTCTGGTCCCAAGGCAAACAAGCATCCTCAGTTGAAGCCTGGGGAGGCTATGGGTTTAAAAAGCCGTGTGGAAAGCCAAACTCGCTATCATTCCTCTTCCCACACACACAGACTCAAAGGGCAGAAGCAGGCCACCCTCTCCTCTCCCCTTTCCAGGCGCCTCACGCTTGGAGCGGCTTAAAACAGACACGGGGCCTCCAAAGGCCGGAGGAGGAGGCACCGAGCTGCCCTCCCTCATCCGGGCTGCTCAGCCCTTCCTCCGCTGCACCCCTCCTGCTGTTGCTGCTTGTTTTCCTGACTCGGAGCGCAGAAAGCGCCAGCCTGCTACAACCGCACCCTGGAATAAAAAAATCATAAACACGGGCTGATTTACATGCATGCATTACTTGGATAAACACATCCCTGGCACTGAAAAATCCTCTGGTACGGCAAAGCACCACCTCTGCCCGGAGAGCTGCTGCACAGACAGCACAACATCCCAGTCAGGCACCCGGAGCAGAAAAGGCACTTCCACATTCCCAGCAACAAGGAGCGAGAACCTGCTCCATGTACACATGAAAGCAGCAACTCGGGAGAAGCATTACAAGCATTAAAGACTGATAAACACTCATCAATCTTTATGCAAAAGAAATGCTGATGTTCTCCAAAAGTGCAAGAAAATACCATACACCCCCCCCCCCCCCCAGCCCACAGAAACCTGTTGTCCAAAGCATTAAAAATTTCAGTCAACAACATCATCTCTCCTTTCTAAGGAATTGAGACTGCAAATGAAGCACAGTCCACAGCTTTTTCTGAGAACTTTTAAGTTTCTCTGCGTGGAAGATTTCAAAACACTCCTGAGATGGCCAATTTCATTTCATAAAGAGGAAAGTGGAAAGACAGATTTCCAGGTGTTGGTTTAATTACTGATGAGACTGAGGAAAAGCACCTTACAAAGCTTTGATGCCCTGCCACACCAGCCTCATTCCTCAGAGCAGCTGGTCATTCCCCACAATGCTGCATGCTGGACACAAGCTTCAGAACTGAGCCTCTCAGGACAGGACACACTTTCAAATCAGAGTTATTCAAACATATTCATTCAATACTTACACATATTCAATACTTCTATACTTTTGTGAAGTCACTAGAAGCTTAGTTTTCCTAGCATTTTGCCTTTGCAGTGCTTTAAAAGCCACACAGCAAACACAACAGAAGCACAGCATTCCTGTATGGGGTGCAAATCCTTTTTGAACCTCACTTGGCTACTCTTCTAAAGGATTCTTGGATTTTAATATCCACTGAAAAATGTACAGCTACTCCTTACAGCTACACTTAGCTCCCTGTACAGAGAAGGGTTAGCAGCAGAGCCCTCTGCTCAGGGGCCACACGAGGAGGATTTTCACAGAGGAACTCATCATTTGCCCCTGCAACACAATGGGACACTGCCAGGCTGTGACAAACCATCCCTGGGACCATCCCTTGCTCATCCTGATCTCCAAGTCCTGCCAACTCAGTGGCTGTCCCCATCAGAGCACAGGCTAAAGGACAGCCAATACACCATCTTCCTCCAGCTTTGGAAGCAACAAAACCTTTCCAACTTCTCTCAGGAATCCTCCAGCAGAGCATGGAGTGGGGCATGCCAGGAATGGAATGCTGAGGAGGGATCTGCACAACATGACGTGGAAATTGTCCTGAAACTGTAGGATGTTTGTATCAAACATTCCTCTACAATGAACTTTGATTTCTCTGAACTTCCCTTTGTTTTTCAACACATGGGTTTACAGCGGTCTCTACCCAACAAGACCCACTTCTGACTGTTCTCCTGCATGACAGGCTTTCTGGATTTTTGTGCTTAAGGTAGGAGGAGATGTTTGAGTTAATATGACCTTAATTACACTATGAGCTGCTCATCATTACCAGCTCAGTTTCTGGCAGCAGGTCCCCACTGAGCAGACGCTCCCAGCTGTTGGCTTTGCTGCTCCTCACCACGCTGAGATTATGAAAAACAGTAAAAGTTCCCCCCCAAATTAATACAATACTACCAGGGAAAAAGACTAATTTAACTGACAAGCTGCCATTACAGCATTCATCTTCCCCTCCTCTTCTGCCACAAGTTAGTACCAGTAAGGACTTGTTTGAACTACAGAAAGTCAGAGAAAATGGTGTCATCACCAGATAATATAAACTATCAGACTACCTGTTCCTTTCAGCTACAGAAAGAACTCACTCATGGGAAAGGGAACTAATACAGAGCCATACAAGTTCACAGCAGCCAGTGGCTCCAAGATGCACAGCCACGTGTTCAGGCTTTTCAAAAGCCAAAACCATGCCGAGCTCAGGTCTCAGCCTTTCAAAGGCACTTCTGTGTACAACAAGAGATGGGAATCAGCAACTTGCCTAACAGGTAGGAAACACATTGATCCCATATCCAAAGTACCAGCACTGCTGGCTCATCACACACTGCCTGTGTGTGGCTTCACACGTAGTGAAACTCAGGTTGCCTCTGCACCATCAATGATCCCTAAGCGAAATTAAAAGGATTAATTAGCCCACTGCCAGCTCTGCAAGGATGGCACTCCTAACACAGGCTCATGCAAGGGTAAGAATGGAAAAAGAACTGAAAATCAAGTCTGACACAGCTAAAATGTAAGGTTATTTCCTGCAGCCATTAGGCTAAAGATGCAGTTAAAGGTCTGCTTTTCCTAAAGTGCAAGGTGTGGTAGTTCATTCTTGAACTACCATCTAGACTGTTGTAAGCTGTGATGCTCTTTTTAAGATTTATTCACAAATAACAGATTTGACAGTCCTGAAAATTTTTTCCACATGCTACACTTTATTATTTTTCACTTCAAAGCTCTGGAAATTCAGAAGCCTGAAATACATTGCAGTTAACAGCACTTCCAGTGTCTTAGATGTCATTACAACCTGAGCTACCACTGCAAGTTAACTTCAAGTCAGTTCTGGCTCTTCTCCCATCCAAAACAAAGTTTACGTTTGCATTCCTAGTTCCCTGACTACATTTGCCTATTTTAAAGTAGCAGAAATTATTTTTATTGTTAAAAATAACTACCATAAATCAGTTGGGAGTTGCAGTTAAAATACTTGACTGTATAACTCGACAATAAGAAAGTGATGACAGACTGCAACTAAACCCAGCAGAAAACAACATGCATCTATCCACTTTCTTCCTCTTTTCTCTTTTTACCTCCTTAATGAAGGAGCCAGAAACCAAATACCTAGAGAACAAATGCATTATTCATTTGTATATAACACTGCACATGTACAGAGAATATACTATACACATTTATACACGATCACAATATATTCAATCTGCAAATTAAGGCAGTAACTTGTATTTTGAACTAGTCAGCAACACACAAAGTGCAGCAATGAGACCACCAAAAGTGAGGTTATTTTCACTCAGCTGAGGGGAAAGCTCTGATCACAAATTATCATAAAACTTACCATATACAACAGAATATGTGTAAGTTTTAACAATTAGAAAAGTACTGAGGTTAAAGGCTGAACAGCACAAATGCCATTGACTCTTTTAGCACTGAGAGGGGTCCCAGACAGAAATCTGCTTTGAGGGCAGAAAAAATTCAAACAAAAAAAACTCCTTCTCTGGATGGCAGAAGTTCAAATGTTTCCCTAAACTGTCTGGATGAGGAAAAAAACAGAAAGGTAAAACACAGTTAAAACTAAAGCATGGACAAACCAACATGCCATAACTGTGAGTGGCCAGTCAGATGGGTGGGGAAGAAAAACTTCCCCCATCTTAGAAACAGGAAAAGTTGTACTGCAGAGCAGTCATCGGGAAACCCTAGAGGAAACGAGCAGGTTTATCTCACTGAGCCCCTACAGACTTTTCAGGAAGTACTCCAGGAAATAATGAAAGGCTTCCCTGGCCAGCTGTGGCTGCCAGCAGAGATGCAGCAGCCAAGGGAGGTCTAAGCAGCGAGGGGCAGGGGTCCAGGTGGTAGATCTGAAGCCTCTTTCCCTCTAGGGAGCAATAAAGAGGCTTCACCATGTGGGATGCGCTCCATCCCCTCTCAACAGGCTGATTTGGCCAAGGGCAAAAACCTGCCACTGATTAGAACAACGATCTTAGCCAACATACAAAGGAATTAAACTTGAGGGGAAAAAAAAGAAAATACCACATTTACAGTCTATTTCCATCTCTTTTGGTAACATGAGATGCAGTTTATTCCAACAGCAAGCAAAAGCTTTCAGGAGAGTGCACAAAACATTAATGTTTTCTGTTGTGTGGGTTTCACAAGTCTGCTGTGGCCTTAAGGAAAACTCCAAACCCCTGCTCAGGTACTGCACAGCTTTTGAGCCATGCAAGCCCTGCAGCCACCTCTCCAGCAGCACTGACAAAAACACAGCCCTGGGATGACTAAAGCCATCAGGTGATGCTTCCAAGCAGCACCAACTGTTGCTCCAACTGCTGCTCTGGCAAAGGGCTGAGATGGCATCTGACACGTTCAGAGACATTGACCAGGCTCTGGGAATTAAACAAACCAACCTCGCTGCTCTGAAAGCAGAGCACTGCATTTCACACCCCAGTTTTGGGTGGAATCAAGACACCAGTGAACAAAGCACAAAGTTCAGTGAACTGCCTCAGCAGCCTTTTGCAGGTAACAGACCTGCAGCACAGCTGTTTAAACCTGAAAAACACTAAGTAATTGCATCAACACCTTTATTTTTAAAACATTCAAGCCAATTTTCAGAATTATTTGCTATTGATGTGTATATATACATCACTGATTGATTTAAAAAATTAGAAAAACCTGTGTAGGTGCATAATAGAACCCTGTCCTGGGCTGATCCCCAGCAGGTTGAGCAAGGGGATTTTCATCCTCTGCTCTGGTGAGATCCCACCTGCTGTGCTGCCTTGGGTTCCCAAACATCAGGAAAACGTGGAGCTGCTGGAACAAGTCCAGGGGAGGCCACAAAGATGCTTCAAGAGAGGGAGAAGCTCTGCTACAGAAACAGGCTGAGAGCTGGGTGTGTTTTTGGAGAAATCACCCATTTTTTGTCTACCCTGCCAATGAATCAGTATCACAATACACTATGCTGGTGCTTGCTGTGTTGGGATTTGAAGAAATTTAAAGGACAGTCTATCAAAATTAGTGTAACTCAGCAATACAAGCCTGGAAGCAAGCACTGAGATCATTATATAGCTCAATAAATGTGACAAAGAATCTGCTTCTACTCCAGCCACAAAACAAACTCCAGCTCTTGGGGAAAACTCCAGATGCAAAAGCTGCCCAGGAAGCTGCAGGATCCACACACGGCAGCCTCTGAACCACAGCCTGAACCTCACAGAACTCCACGGGTCACAGCTGCCTGAAGCACCAGCATTTCTGTGAACCTCTAAAATCAGAGCTGAATCCCTCCTACTCCATTCCTCTCACTGCATCCTCTTCCCAAAATGAACTGCAAGACTTCTGTACACTCAGTGAGGGAGAAAAAATAAAGAAAAAAGGTTTATATTCATCTCATGCATTAGCTTTTCATGAGCTCTGTTACATGCTGTCCATATAGCAACGAGAATTTACTCTTTAACCTTAACTCCTAGCAACATTTTCAATTTCTGGTAGCAGCATCTTTGATGCCTGAAGACTAGGCTGACTTTGGCAGCCAGTGGAAAACATATCTATGCACTGCAAACAAATGCTTTTCCATTTCTTCTATTCAAATGGTGCAAATTATTTCTCAAGTTGCAGATTTTAGTTTCAGGCAAGTACAGATGGAAAAAAAGGTTTGCAACACCATAATGAGAAAAACCAGTAGACAGACTACCAGACAACCGGACACCAGAATAAATCCTTGATAAAGTCTACGTTTGTTCAAGTAATTTATCAAGAACTGAAGGAATTTGAGGAATACCTGCTTGATAGATCAAAAAATCAAGGAAAATGATAACAGAAATATTTAACTGTTTACATTTACTTTGTTTCCAGCCTTTTTTTTAAGGAAAACCCTGCTGCACTGCGTGAAGCCAACTGACTCTTAGTGTCAGCTATGTTCTCTGCAGACACCCTGTAATTCCTGTGCCCTCACCTGGCTGCATGCTGCCTCTTGCACTCAGATCACGCTCTGAGTGCAGAGAGCAAACCAGGGCTGGTGAAAGCTCAGTGTCTGCCTCTGCAGAGCCCTCCTGTGCTCTCAGGCTGGGAGCAGCCCCAGCTCCAGGATGCACTTGGGGAGAGCAGTGTCTGGTGGTTATGTCAGAGGACAGCAAGTCTGGCATCACACTTCTATTTCAGGCGATGCCAGGGACTGTGACCTTGAGCAAGTCACTCCAGCAGCTGTTAAGGTACAGACTCCACTGTGTGAGGAGGAGCTGGGATGCTTTAATCCTTTCAGAAACAAGGGGTTGCATGCTTTCAAGTACTGGATTAATCATTATCTAGATTACTTTTTCCCTTATCTCAAATGGATGCTTTATCCCAGGACAATGAAAATTCACAAGGCTTATTGCTATAAAATACTGCATTCATAAATACTAGTGTTAAAAACTCTTGTGTGTAATTATTTACCTATTTTAATCAATCATCTCAACTGACATCGACTCAAAATGCATTTTGTGGCTTTGCTTCATGACTACTTTTTACTCCTGCCTTTCAGTGGAGTGAAACCTTATCCACCCCAAAAGATCACACTTCTCAGTTTCCCCTTTCAGCTCCAAAAGCATCCCAGAGCAATGCTCTGGGCTGGGGCAGCTCCTTCTAGGCATGAGGAGATAAACCAACCATTTTTGATTAAAACATTCTTATTCATATCAGGCTATTCCACTGCCTTGTTTCTTTTCTTAAAATTAAGTAAACAGGACTTAAATTTAGAGCTAAAACTAAATTGACAGTGACCCTGTTATAACAACAGTACTTCAAGTGCTTTACAGTCCAGTGCCAGTTCAAAGTTTAGATTCTGGCCAACTGACCGCTGGAGAAATAAATTAATATTTCATTACATAAATAAATTTCAATAAACTGTTCTGGTTTGAACTCCACATCTTTATCAAGAACACGAGGTAAAGCAAACACTCTTTTTCCAGAAAAAGAACATCCATAAATTCAAAAGGAAACAGTAGGTTTCAATGATGGAAAAATATTATTCAGCATCCCAGTTAACCACAGAATGTCACTGCTGGCAGCACACTGGCAGACAGGTACTTAATTCTTAGAGGGGTTTGTCTCAACCCCTTTATTCTATGTACACTGGAGCTGTCAAATCATTAGAAACAAGTTTAAAGATCGCTTACCCAACATGCAATTTTATTTGATCCCCCCAATCAATCCAGAACTTTAATTTCATTTTAACCACAAAAGCACTGAGAACACTTGTCTTTAGAGCAGGGCTGTGCTCACACACCCCTGACAGCACACAGACTTGGATGGCTTCACCTGTCATTCCAGACAAGGCTCCTTTCTTTATTTACCAAATTTGCATGGCGGGACACAGCTTCCCTCCAGGATTATTTTCTATTTCCAGGTAGCAAAGCTGTCCCTGAACAAACTGCACTATTTCACAGCTATCTATAGCACATAGCAGGCAGCAAGTAATTTTAATCCCAAATCCTCTTCCCGCTTCCTGACACCAACAGCTTTCAGATACAGCATCTCTGGCTGAGAAACGCTGATGAAACAGCATCTTTGGATAAAAACCACTGGATTATTCCCTGCAGCTGAACATGAACCATCTCAGCCATGTCAGGCTCTCCTTGTGCTCTCACAGTAGCAGCGAGGAAGGGTTCACCTCCAAAAGCATCACCTTTTGTTTGCAGCTGGAAAAGCCGAATCACTGAGCCCCAGAAGCCCAGCTTTGCGTAAATGCATCCCAGGTGGTGACACACATCCTGAAATCCAGCTCCACCTGAAACCCCCAGCACACCCAGCACCCTGGGCAGCCCCTTTGGGATTCCAGGTTTCACACAGCACTGCAGGAACAAGTGCCAGCAGCAGCTCAGCCTCTGTTTTGGGGGGTGATCTGGCAATGTCTGTGACTTCCCCACAAGCCCCACATCTTCCTTTCTTGCTTTCATACCACCTCTCTCCCAGCAAATCTCCCAGAAGGAAAATAAGGTGTGGACAGATTTATTTGCCAAGTTAAGTATCCATAACTTGTTCCACGCTCCTAATCCCCGCTCAGAAAACATAACCTCCATAAGTGAGAGCAAAATATATGCAAGAACATGAACCAATGCAAAACGCCTCTAATTTTAGATGTTTGCCTCACATTAAACTAATCAAGCTTATTAATCTTTTTAAATTATTTCAGTCGCTTCATTTTAAAAGGGCTTTTTGCAGTAAGTCTGGTTCAGTTTTGTTAAAAGTTTTGCCCTACTTAGTCAAAGTTTAATAAAGAGTATTTTTTTATGTAGTAACAACATTTACAGAGCTGAGATGTGCCCCAAGAATGGGACTGTCAGAATGAAGAGAGTGGTGCCATGTATAGATTTTTTTTCTTATTTTGAGGAGTTCTGCAACTGCATGTATTGACCAGCCAGCGAGTGCAGTTCTCAGTGGTCTATTTTCCTATACCAATTACTAAGAAATTTGAAAGTGAGAACTGAGCTTTACATCACAAGTTCTCACACTCCCACTGAGCAACTACTACAACTGAAGAAACTGCAGAATCCCAGTATTCCAGAACAAGGAGGAGAAGAAAACATGAAGACACACAAGAAGCTCCTCTGTCCACAGAGTGGCAGAAGCTACACTGAAATCAGTGCCATGAGTCTTAACCTGTGATACTAAAACTACAGCTGATTGGGGAGGAAGATTTGTTTGGAGAAGGGAAAAGTATTAAAAAGTTAATTTTTTCTCAGATTTTCCTCCAGTACTCAGAAAAATGTTCAGTATTCCAAGAGATTTCTGACTAATACTTCTAGCATTATGCCCCCTCTCATCCCAGCAGAACATGAAGTATTTCATGACTGATACAGAGGGATGGAGAGAGAGATGCTCCAAGGATGGCTGTTTTCAGTAACAAAAGCACAAATTTGGATCACTTTCTCAATTTAAAACGACTTCCAGGCTCCCAGGTTACAATCAGGACAAGTCTATTCCATGTTCCCTTATTACCCAGCCAACACTAACTGAATGCAGACTTAGAGACTTCACTCCGGGCAAAAACGTCACATACAAAGAGCTTAAGATCTCCGAACATTGAGAGCTGCAGACCAGGTTTCAGCCCTGCTTCTCATTTCCCTGTGTTTCAAAGTGAATCATAACAATTCTCTAAATACTTAGGAGTTTCCCAAGGCTGTGCTTGTTGAAAATCTGAGCACTGAAAGAACTTTCTAGGGATTTTGTTGTGTACTTTGACTATCTCCAAGTTAATAAAAACATTTAGTCTTAAAGACTCCACTAGAAGATTGTTACTGAATCAGAGGGACAAAATGACTGAAAATGAAAAATTAGCTTTTTAGCCCTTGAGAAATAATTAGTGGGAAAAGATCACCTCTTTCCTTGTTCTTTGAAAAAGAAGCCTGAATTCATTCTCTACCACACCAACCCTATAGGAGTGAGTTGAATACAGAAATCATGGCTGAGATTATGGACTGATGCCTACAATGCTCCAATCATGCTCCTCTACAGATCTGATGGGACAGATAACTTTAACCTGCATGGTACAGGCAGCATAAAAAAGGAGATCAGAAACCCAACTATCTTTCCTCTTCTCTGGAAATTCACACCCTCTAGGAAAAACACATGTTTAATCTCCTACTCTTTTACTATCGACAGCCTTCCTACGAGCACATGCAAAGGCCCTGCTTCCCATAGATTTAAACATTACCACGGCATTCTTGTCCCTTCCTGCCTCCAGGAAATCTGAGCAATTTGTAGAAAGCATTCCTACAGCCTCCCTCCTCCTCTACTCCAACAAGCTGCTGCAGCACTAGAACCGGCACAACTCAGAGTGCACACCAAAGAGAAATGCTCCCAAGGATATCAAAATCACTTCTCCAAATGCAGTTCAAGGCAGAGGCAGAAGCCACTGGCACCCCGAGTGCAGAGATGAAGGAGGAGCTGCAGGAGCACTCCCAATCCACTGGAGAAGCCTGAGCCAGCCCCGCTCTTCCCATCACTTGGGAGGTTTAGGCAAACTTGACAGACTTTGCCTGGAGGAAGTTAGCACTCCAATTATTCCACCAGCTCTTGAGAGGAGGTGGAGCAACTGCTGGCACAGGAGCAATAGAAAACAGCTGGGAATCAGCAAAGTCTCAACAAGCACAGGATGTAGATGGACAACAGCTAAATTCATTTACTGAAATGACTTAAGCTCTTTTGTAAGCTTTAGCCCTGGCCTCAGATATGCCAGACGATACCCTGGTTACTCAATCTCAGGCGTTTCAGCCAAGGGAGAAGCAAAACATCCAATACCCTCTCCTTCTGCAGCTCCTCCCACCCAAGCCCCCAAAAACCCCTCTTACACACTCAAGGCAGGTTTAGGATTTCTCCTGAGGGGGTGAGGGGGAAATAAAAAATAAATAAATAAATAAATAAATAAATAGAGTTGGCAATTCCTTCCATACTACTTCCTAAGAAGGACTTTTTAAAAAGCCTTTAAAAACCCCATAAGCTAATAAATTATTACACCAGGGAGCAATAACTCATTATCTTGCTTAGCCAAGTCAGAAGTAGCCAATTTAGGCAGCCGAAATTTCCATTGATAGTTAACCCTCACTTGCACAGCCTTTGGAGGGAAACAATATCTGTGCCAGACAGCGGGAGCTGCAGAGGTAATCCAAGCTGGCCGTGCAGTCCATCTCAGTGAGAACAAGCTGAGACAACTTGAATTTCCTCCAGCTCAGCTGCAACCTGCCATCCTTTTCACCAACACACCTACTTGACCCCCAGAATACAATCATCATTTTAACATGCTGCAGGAAGAATTAAAGTGACAGCTTCATTTGCTGCATGTAACTGATTTTTTATGTGAACAAAAGGGTTTAGTGGTTATAAGAGACAACATGACAACAATAATCCCACCTCAGTATGATTTAGAAACATCCAATATTGGAGTATTGTTCTGCCTTCCACAGTTCAAACTCTGAAATGCCCTGTCCAAGGCAGACTTGTGCTTGGGAAGTGTTACAAGAAGATTACTCCTAGGTGTATCCCAGTAACAGCAGCAGTTTTGCTACACTTATGTCCTACTTCTTCCTGACATGTCTTAACTAAATTTAACCTACTAATCCCAGCACACCTGAGACAGACAGCAGCCACTAACACTATCACTCCTACCTTAAACAGGAACACAAACCACAAAGTAAGATTACTCAGATTAAGTGATTGACTCGAGGTCAGAGGAAGTATATCGTCTGTCCAGAATGTGAGCTCTGGACACGGTAACTCCAGCCCTGAGCTTGAGCCACAGACCCCTCTGGCTTTCTGCACCAAAGCACATCTCCCTCCCTGCTTCCTCTCCCAGCACTGCCAGTCACTGTGCAATTGCTCCTGCATTTCAGCAGGGCAGTTTTAGAGGCCGTGGCTGCCTCTGTTCCTGCTCCTTGGGCCAACACGAGCTGTGAGGAAGCATCTCCCAGCTGCACACTTGCCCTCAGCCCTCGCCACAGAGCCAAGGTTAGCTCTAACACTGCACAGCCCCACAGTAATTGGCTTTCCACAGCCAAGGAGACTTCGTGTCTCCTTCTCAAAGCACATCTTTTAGCCATGCAGCAGCCTGAGGCACCAAACCCTCGCTGCCAGGCTCCCTGTTCCAACCAGCAGCCGCCCAGGACCCAAGGAGAGAAACAAGGGAACACTTTACATGGTATGAAGGAGCTCACTGGCAATTCCACCAAGCAAGCAGATTTAATGAGCTTTTTAAACCATTAGGAAAAACAGGTATTGGCAACATCTTCCAGCACATCAGCTTGTTGTCCAAAAGGGCAAAGCAAACCCATTTATTTCCAGTGGCATGGAGGAGTAAAGAGCTCCCAGTCTGGAGCAGCACTCTGTGTAAAGTGATTGAATCCACAACCAGCACTTCCAGTCACCTTGGAAAAGACAAGAGACCTCCACATCCACCACACTATTTCAACATAGTGACCACTGCAAATGAACAGCATCTGGGCATTGTGAGCTGCCCTGAGAAGTCTCTGGTTTGGATAGAAATGAAGCATAAGCAACAATTCAAACAGAATAACGTCAGGCAAGACTGATGACTACTAGCCTGGAACTGCTCAGCCCTCTAAATTGGTAGTCTGTAGGGTGAGAGAGGGTAATTAAAATATAAAAGATTCACTAGATTAATTACCTTGCACACAGTATAAAAATATTTGTGTGCATATTATATGTCTATTTCTTTCTGAGTATGCAAAAAACCCTGCATACATAATCATCTCCAAACAAACGCCCCCTACACAGAGCATGGGCATCCAAGTATAGGTCTGTGGAGTGCTCTTCAGGATATATCAAAATTCTTCATATTTAGAAGGCTGCACTGGGCCTACAAAAAGGAAAAGCTGTGCCCTAGAACACAAGTCAAGTGAGCCCCATTCCTCAGCTACAGGTAAGGGGACATACCCTGAAGCCCCTGTTCAAAGGCAGTGCTGGAATACGACAACCACATGGCAAATGAAGCACTTGGATATGCAAGAAAGGCCCTGCTAGACAAGATTCCTAATGAAACTAGAATTTTAAAAGACCCTTCTTATTTCTACTTGAACTCACTGGAATGAAGACTTAAAAAAACTTTCACTGAGAGCAGACCACGTACATTTTATTCCTAAAGGAAAAGGCTATATATTTATTCACTATCCACCCTTTTTGTCTCCTCTCTTTTTCATTCTATTTCCTGCCAAAGCATCAAAATCACAGGCAAAATAGGTGCCTAATACTGAGTTCATCAAGTATCTGCACAACATCACAATGCCAGATGCTTTTGACACTGTACTCTTTACAAGCAAAAACTGAAATTACCAAGATTGGTCAAAGTAATAAACCATGGCTCTGAAAGTCACCAGAGATATAAATATTTTCTCATCTTATTAGTTGTTCCCATGGCATTTCTTAAAAATCACTGATTTTAGTCCTGTCTCATTTGTAGTTGCCATGGATGCAGTATTTTGTTCTATTCTGCATTAACAGTTTGACTGTTAACTCTCGACTCACGCACCCTAAAAACGTGGAGCTGCAGGAAACCCTGGTCCTTAGGCACAAGGGAAGGTGGGGCCATACAGGATTCAGCACTAATTCTGAAAATTCATGCTTCATCTTCAACAGATTATTGTGGTGCAGACACTCTTAGCACAGAATTTTAAATATGAGGAAGGAATACACTCCAATATTAAAAATTCAAGGGCCTAACCCTTTTCCACATACTTTTTATTCAAATCTGCCGGAAGAACCAAAGAAAAAAAGTACAAACAGCTTTTCTCTGGCCTGATGCATCTTGGTCCAACAGCTTCCTACTGATTTCTGTAGTTAAACAGTTGACCCTTGCCAGGAATAGGACCCAAAGTGAAAAGAGTCATAGTTTGCCAAGTGAAGCAGAATCCACAAACAAGCATCTCACACTGGCTACAGACTCTTTCCTTTGAGAGATTTAAGAGGGAGAAGGGAAGGAAGGCATACTGGGGTAGGGCTGGGTGTTCTCTGAAATGCATTATTTACTAACCAGAAATTATTACATAAAAATGTATTAGTGAAGAGAGGGAGACACAGAACTTACTCTCCAAAGCCTGGTATATTTTTCCATTTCATCTCCCCCAGTTTCACAAACATGCTTTGGCCTAATGAAATAAGTTTGCCTAACTTGTGCATTTCCACTGCACAACACTGTCTAACCAGAAAAAGTTGCCACAGAAATAATGAAACTTCCCAAGATGAAGTCTTTTCTATGTGTACACACTGTCGAGTTGTCCAAGTTCACCAGAAAATAATGTGCATTATTTATTACATGTAACACTAGGAAATCTGTAACACTTACAAAGACCATTATGATGCCATTAAAAAGATTTCATGTTCAGCTTTCTAGGCATTTTGGGCACACAGCCATCTCTACAATAATTATTATATTTATCACTATGTAAACTAACTGTAATGCTTCATTAAGACAGAGAAAAATGGTATCACCGAGGTCCCTGCAAGAGCCAGTAACACTCTCCTCAGTGAGATGGAGGTTTCCTGTCTGCAACTGCTTGCTGGGATGCTCCAGGAGATTTTATTCTGGTAGGACAACCCAGCAACACGTGTTAAGGAAAGTCCTGAGCTACCATGTATGGCCTGCAAAGGCATTTATGGAGTAACAGCACATGCAGGACTCTCCTGATGACCATGATATAGGGGTTTTAGCTCATAGAAAGCTACATGTCTTTCAAAACCAAAAATCCTTGAGAGATGACTTTTAAGGTCATTGCAGGAAGCAAGGGAAGTCTCTATCCTCCAAATACATGCTGGATGTCCATGCTGTGCTGGGAAGGGAGGACAATGGGTCTGGACCCCAATGGGTTAAAAATTAAACCATGGGCATGGAAAGGCAGAGCTGCCTGCTATCTGCTCGACCTGACAGCCTGGCAGGTACAGGCAGCTTTTGTCCTCACACATGCATCTCGTTTGAATCAGAGGGATCCTTCTAACGTGGAAAAATACTGACGTGCCTTCAACGTAAGCTGTAAGCCTTGGAGAGATTTCAAACATGTTTGACACTGATAGGGGACTAATTGTACAAAACTCCAAAGATCCACAGGGACAAAGAGCTGCCGACAAAGCCTCGCTCTCCCTTTTGACTTTGTGCAACCAGAGCCCTCAAACACAGACATATTCCAACAAAAAAACCCCCACCAACACCACAGTGGTGTGGTCTCCATTTTCCCTCTGCCTCTCCAGAAGATTCTGGAGTAGGCTGGAGGGCAGACTGAGCTCTTTGCTGCTGGACTTTCAAAACCACTCAACACTGAATCTCTTTCATTTTAAGTGATAGGGACAGCCACCCAACCCAGCTGCAGGACACCACAGCCTCAATGGCTGACCTTACAGGATGGACATTGTGCACACTGGTTCTACCTGCTCTATTAAATCAATCAACTGAGGAAAAAAAAAAAAAAAAAGCATTGCCTTTGGAATTTTGTGTGATTAAAAGGAAGTGATGAACAAAACTACCAGAGGCAGCTGCCTGAATGACACCAGCATCAGTTGACTGTGCCCTCTGCACTGACTAATACAATTTAAGTCAGCACAGCCACCACAGGATACTGGATATGCTGGAATTTACATTGCTTTAATGGCAGAGCTGTTTACCAGTCCCACATTCAACCATCAGAGAGGCACAGTCTCAAAAGCCCAAATCTTTTTTACTTTTCTACTTTGTTTAAGTGTTCTTATCTAAAAACTCTTATCCAGCTCCTAAAGCAGGATTCATACTGCCAGGGAGTTGGCAAGAACTGCAGTAATTTCCATTTATGACCAGCAGAATTTGCTCTCAAAATAAAGTCAATGTGGCAAGATAAGACAGAGTGGCCACCCCGATCCAGATCGACTGGTCACTAAAGCCTTGTCACTACAGATAAGGGTCATTTAGGAAGCACAAGCACACCAGAGAAATGGGGATTTGCAGCATGAGGAATTCCTGAGGAGTGACAGTTAAAGCTTCTAGAGACAGGAAAAACAGGAGGGGTGATAAGTGCTGCAGTTCTTCTCTGCCACACACAGTAAACAGTGCAAACCAGCCTGCATTGATTAAGCTTTTCCAAGCTGCCTGGATTATCAGAGAAGGATGGGAAGATGCTTCCTACCTCAAGTCAGCCCCCCTCATTACTGTCAGATAGGAGAAAGGATCAACCTCAGTGCATTTCTTACAGAGAGCATTACACTGCAGAACACTGAGCCTCCACCTCAGCAGATAAAAATCCCAGATTTACCTCCTTTAATTCTGCACGAAAAGAGTAAGGACAGGGGGTGTTTCTTCTCCAGAGGAAAGACAATATAAATCTCAAGCACTTTAGCAGAAAGCTGAAGTACAGCCTCACAAACTGACTCCACAGCCTGTTCTCCGTGCTCAGAAGGCACAGACCAAGAGCATCCCAACTGCATTTGGGCCTCTCATGCATTTCCTTACCCAAACCCCAAATGGCATTTTACAGTCAAATCCTGTTATTTACTGAGGAATGCAAGACCTAAAGAATACAACCAAGATTCCACCAACATTCTTGCTTTCAAGGGCAGGAGTAGAGCAGCAGCAACAAGATGGGCATTTCTACAGCCCCTCCATCAACACTCAGGCATTTGCACAGTGCCCAACCTGCAGCCCCACACCAGCACATACTGAGTGCACTTTTGTAAGGGAGAGAAAAGGGCCACTGCAATGGCAACTACAGGCGTGGCAGTCCTGCAAGAAAGCAGTGCCCAGTTCTTATAAATGAGGAAAAAAAACCAAACCACAGGCTCAGGTCACAGGTAAAATGATGTTTCAGCTGAGAGCAGCACACACAACAAGCTCATCATCCACTCCAAGACAAAGTCCCATGTGTCTCTGCTCTAAATCCTGCTGTCTAGGGAAACTGCAACACCCTATTTTCTAAGCAAAGTACTTGATGCCAATAACCATATGACAAAGTTTTTCCATCTCTTTATTATAAGTAAAAAAGAAAACTACTGGAAACCTTAGAAAACTTCACTAATTTGCTGTCTAAGTCCCAGGGATGGGGACATGAAAATACACACACACCTATTACAGAGCTCTCCAATCACGCTGCATTCTTCAAGGTAAAAGAATAATCACAGTGACCTGTGTTACTGCAGATCTGCTGCTAACCACAGACACATTTCTTGTGAGTGGTGATTATCAGGGCTAAAGTAGCCCTGGACCTCACAGAGCTTCTGTCATCTCTCTGTTAGTTCACTCTTACACTGAACTTGATGAAGTCCCCTCCCTGCCACCAGATCTCAGCGATGCTGCAGAGCAGGGACATCTCCACCTCAGCAGCACTATCTGAGTTGGAAAGGAAGCCCAGAGTAATCAATAATTCATGGAATTACGAGACAAACTACTCCTCTCTCTGTAAAAACGCATGAGTGGGAAAGCAATTTGTTTCAGTTCTTCATAAAATTACACCAGTGGATTAATTGGTGCACAGTCTGACCCTACAAATGCAGGCTGGGGAAGGAAAGGCAGTGCTGGAGCAGGCAGGACAAGCAGCCCTGGAGCACAGGACGGGCAGCAAGGCTCCTTCCCTGGCTGGCAGGTGCCACCGGGCACTGCAGGAGAGCAGGCAGAGCCTTGCCAGTGCCCTCCACCTTCCTGCCTGGCACACAGGGAGCTCTGCCCACGTCCCCTGTGCCTGCAGGAGGGAGCTGGGTGCCAAAGATCTGCTCAGCACCTTGGGCTGTGCTTGTGTGCCTTGGCAACACTCAAAGGAGCTTCTGGGGCCCGGGTGACTCCAGGGGAGATTATAAGGTTCATGCACAGCAGGGAAAGGCAGTGATCAGCAGTTGAAGCCAATGAAGGGGAAGAAGCTGCTGCACAAAACAAAGTCACACATTTCTGAGCATGCTATGCCCTCAGAACATCCCCAGAGTTCACAGATTTTGGCTTTACTCGTAAGCTAAAATAAGCATTTATCTGAGTGCTCTACCTTCCACCTGCAATGCCAATTCTACTCAACTCCTGACATAAAATATGCTCCTAACATAAAATACCTGCCACAACTGAGAAGGTCTGGGACTTGTCCCATTTCTCTGATGGGGCATGCTGATGCTGACCTCAGAATGCAGGACAAAGGAAATGGAACTCATAACTCGAGCTTGCATCTACTGCCTTTTCTCTTTTCACAGCAGACACTAAACCTGGGATAATTCCCACCCACTGCAACAGAATGATTAAGAAGAAATCTTCTCCTTTGTTACTGGTAACCAAAGTTACAATCACCAGTTGTAGAGGAAAAAAAAACCCTACTTAGAAGAAAATACAAAAAAATTTCTTACGCATCCTTATCATAAGCCCACACAGGTCAATCTCCAGCAGTCCCCAAGGAATCATGCTAATTAAAAAGACACAAACAAAACTACACCAAAGGAGGACTTTATTTATTCTGATACTATCATAATAAATTTCTTCTCCAGGGTGCACTGATCTTCAAACAA
This sequence comes from Ammospiza caudacuta, assembly GCF_027887145.1. NCBI lineage: Eukaryota > Metazoa > Chordata > Aves > Passeriformes > Passerellidae > Ammospiza > Ammospiza caudacuta. Next base: position 24,674,423 of record NC_080602.1, read on the forward strand.
ACATTATTCTCCCCACCTCCTCCACTCTGAAGTCTTTTGTCAAACATCTCAGCATCCGATAGCCAACACGTTTTCATTCAGCAGCAGACATCCACAAATAGTTGGGATTTTTATACATGAGAAATTTCAGGAATTGGAATTTATTTCTTCTCACCAGAAAAATCCAAAGGGAGTGTGAAATAGGGATATCTCTGAAAATCACACACACCTCCCAAGCTAGAAGATTAAGTCAGCATTTCTCACAAGCAATAGGGAAAAAAAGGTAATTTTTTACTATAGCAAAAGAGAAGATATTTCTTTACCAGATTAAAAAAAATTCAGAAATAGAAAAACATGGTAATTATGTAAAAAAAATTTCAATCCTGATGAACATCAGGCATAATCTTCAGGCACTGGCACAGAGAAGGTCACTCAGAAGGTCCCCTGGAGCATTCTCATAGCTACCAGCACAGATAAACCTGCTGTAAAACCCATCTTCTCACATCTCACCCTAAAACCAGTGAATTCCAGGCTCAGGCTGGTATCACACACACAGAGTTCCAGCTAAGTGCTGCCAGGAAAGCTCCCCATGGCCCCAGATAGTATCACTTTAAACCCTGTCCACTTGGAGCCCCCGATTACTGTGTTACTCCAGACCACAGACTGAAAAGGCCTCTAAAATACCCAGGGCCAGTTCCACAAGAGCTTTGCAGATTACAGCCCAGACCCAAAAACATGTCTGTTAACATACAGGAAGCAGATGCAGTATCTGCCATATTAGGAACCAAGGCATCCCACTGCTGGATCCCTCATTAAAGTAGATTGACCATGTTAGAGGAGTGAAGAGGGGAAAAGCAAACAAAAGAAAGGTGGTTTTGCTCCATTTCCTAACAATTCTAAATCACATTCTTAAAAAAAGTGACAACATCACCACAGCAACCCACACAGCGACTTCCCCCCAGCCCCACACCATACATGGACCCATTGCTCCCAAACCACTGAGGGCTCAGCTGTGATCCTCACAGCTCTCCATTGTGATACTCAGGCAGAAACAAGTCCCAAGCAGGCAGAAGACTGACCCCAGGCACTCTCAGCTGTCTCAACCAGCTGCATGGTCAAGACCAAAATCCCCAAACCCACGGGGTGCACTCCACCCTGCTCCCCACACCCAATCTGCTGCTGTCCTGAGGAGAAGCCTGAAATTCAGATCCACATGCAGAAGGAGTCTGAGCCTTCTGGCAAACTTCACACATGAAAGGCAGGATGGGCTCATTCCTTAGCAACTGCATGTTCATTGCTATCCATGTGGAAGATACTCAGGGCTTTGCTTTTTGCTAAAATTGAAAAAAGAAATGGTTTTGCTTCCAAAATATCCCAATTTTTACCTGCTAAAAGCAAGTCCCAGAGACCTGGTCCGTTTCTATGACACTGCTGGGACTAGGAGATGGCTCAGTATGTGTTTTCCTAGGCAGTGGAAGACGTGAGAAAGAGGCCACCAAGGGAGGGTGACAGGAGACAATAGACAGACACTTGTGAACTGGCACATCCCATCAGGTGGATGGCACACACTTGTACCAAAGGACTCCCTGAGAGCCACGTGGATCCCTGGCAGCCCCTGGATGTCTCTAAAAGGTCTGGATGACATTCTGTCCCCATGTGACAAGCCTCCCATGCCATCCCACCTTTGCAGCTGAGCCCACCAAGCAGCCAGGAGGACAGAACCTGCAGAACTCCACTTTGGGAGCCTCCAGAATTTACCATCTCTCCCTCCTGTTGCATGGCAGATGCTCCCCAAGCCATTCCACTAAAACACTTCAGTATTAAATGGACGGAATTTTTTTCAGCTATTGTTATTGTTGAAAATTAGGCCTGATTGGTTACTTGACAAAAAAAAAAAAAAAAAAAAAAAAAAAAAAAAAAAAGCTGCTTTGTTAACACAATACTTAGAACTCAAAAAGGCCCCAAACACATTCCTGCCCTGCAAGCTTGGGATACAGCTGAAAATGGTTCCCATGTCTCTTTGCAAAGCTCATTACAACTGGGATTTAACATAAAACCTGGCTTAAAGCACCCCAGTTGCCCCAGGGACCAGGGCAGCACCTTCCTTGTGTCACTGCAAGTATTTGCAGGGTTATACAGTGTTCTGGACCAGGAAACTTGATCCAAGTTAAAAATACAGTTTATTTTCTGGGACCAAGTTATTTTTAACAGATGGAGTTCTCTGCTCCCAGTCACTGCTCAAGTCCATAAACAATTGTACCAGCACCGAGGCTGCTACAGGGCAAGGAAGGTTTTCAGCCAGCCATGCTACCAGGAGGGGAGGAATAAAAAAATAGAAAAAGAAAAGCACAGCTGTGCTTGGGATTGATGACTGGCATCTTCAAGGTATTTTTCCTTTAATACCTATGAAATACCGATTTCAATGCCACTACAGCAATCCACAAAAAATCTTTAGATTCCCTGATCCTTCTAAAGAGCCATCCAGGGTTCCCCCTACCCTACAGCCCTCTGAACATCCCCTCCTCTCCCACCATCAGCAATACCCGTGGCTCTGTTTAGGGTGAGATTCCTAGAACTCAAACTGGGACCCAAGGAGGAAAAAAACACAACCAAAAAAACCCCTCAAAAGTTCGAACACACACAGTAAAAAACCCCACCCACTCATCAAGACTTATTTCTGACTCCACAGGTTTTCCTTTCCCCACCACCTGAAGGTTTTCTTCACAGTGGTAACAGCTGAGGGATTTTCTGTGTGTCAGCCTCACTCTGCACAACAGATGGGAAACCCATCCCAGCCCCACGCTGGGAACCACCAGCTCATGTCCTCCTGCCCAGCTACAGAGAGGAAAATCAGCTCCAGCAAGGAGGTGCTGATGCAAGCATGGCCTTGACTTGATACCAAGTATTTTCAGTTTCAAACCTACACCTAGCATAGAAATATGTCAGCAAGAATGTAAATCATCAGCGAGCGCCTCCAATCAGCCTTTTTCATGGAGATTATTTTGTTTTAAAGGAAATAAGGGCCATCTTTTTGCAGATGCTGATGTTGAGCACACAAGGAAAGCGTATTTTCTTTCTTCATTTGATACTTATAAGTAAGATTAGATCATGGTTCTGCAAATAGAGACATAACACTACACATCTTCACTCTTACAAACCCCAAGTGCTTTGCCTTACTTTTTTAGTATTTCTAATCCTGTGCCTCATTGCACTGGTACTTACAGAGTAGATTTGTGTGCAGCAAGAGAGGCTTGCAGCTTTCAGCAATTCAGCACGTTACAGCTAAAGATAATTCCCAGATGAAGTTTCCTTACTTCCAACACAATCACAAAAATCCACATTCAGTGCTGACTTATGTAGGTGTGGTCACAAACAGCAGCTGAACACACGCAGCTGCTGGAGCACCATTCCCTGTGATTACCCTGCAACCAGGCACAAAATTAAGGAATTTATCTTGTGGTGGGTGTGGCAAAATTGAAAAAACAATGTTGAGGGTTTTTAAATTTTTTTTTTTTTTTATAAAATTGCTCCCAAATACAAGGATGAACTTTATTTGTGCATTTCAAAGAACAAGAAATTTTAAAGGCAATGATGGGTAGATGAATTAGAAAAATTAATGTGGATTAGAGCTGAAACAACAAAAGACTTTTTTAGCTCAGTAAATGCTTTTATGGTTACTTCAAAAAATTGCCAGTTTAAGTGTGACTAATTTGCAAAATATTTAATTGTCTGAAAAAATGTATTGGTTTTGTGCAAATATGAAATCCAAACACTTCACACATCTACTTAAATGCATGTAAGCATGGCTAGTTTTCTTCCTTTTACTTGCTTGATTTGCAATGACTTTTTTAAATAAAAAAACAACTTCACAGATTTAACATCAAGCATTTCAGGGTTTCAGATCAGGCAAAATGCAAAGGTAATCTCTACCAGAATTTTAACAAGATCCTAACATAAAAGCACACTCCAACATTAAATCATTGAGTGTTATGTGATGTGGATAATAACTTTTTTAAATGCAAAACCATCTTGTCTCAGAGCATCATGCTGTAGCACAGGGCTCAAATACTTAATAAAAAGATTGTCTGATCTAAATAATGTTGATTTGATTAAGAGTTTTTTATTTGAAAACATCCCACCATGCTTTGCAATCTGTATCCTGTTTTCACTCACTTCTTGGGAGCAGCTGCTCTGAAAGTGATTAATAGTGCATCACACTTAAGTCCACAAAGCCACGATGACAACATCAAATTGAAAAGCAAGAAAAACACCAAATACTTGTGTGCTCTGAACTACTGACACAGCTCCTGTAATTCTGGAGAGAAAGCACCTTTGCTAAGTGCTGATTCAAGCAGTGAAGATCTGCACTGAACTCTGTAAAACCACTGTTTGGAGCACAACAATGCCTCCAGTATTAAACTGCAGCATCAGTAATTAAAAATGCCAATCAGTCAAGCTCTTCCAAGGCTTACGTTTTCTTTGAAGTTCTCCCTTCCAGGACTGAGCAGTCCTGACCCTCCTGAGTGTAGACCTGACAAGGCAGCAGCCCAGGGTGGCCTGCAGGACAACACCACAAACAAGTCCACAGTGCATCTAAAATGGGGCTCTAAAAATGCAGAAACTTGGTACTTAGGAGTTTTGGAATGCTTTGCATATTTTTCAAGGTTTACTATTTTTGGCAGGGAAATGAGGGGAATTTAATAGTCTTACATACAATTCTGCAAGTGTAGCCTAAAGAGATTTGCCACTTTCACGTTGCTCATGCATGAAAATGGTAACACCATCCTACCTGCTTTAGAGCAAGGAGGAACAACTGAAATAGTAATTTTTTCCTCACTATCTGAAGCCTTCCTTTCATGTAAGTCTCATCTAAAAAGCAAAACAAGCCAAATATAACGAATAAATTCACATAACTGTGCCAGTAACTCAAATTGGCCCAGTTTTACTACAACTTGACTGCTTTCAACAAGCAGCCACCTCCAAGCCCTCTTTTTTCCCTTGGGCATTTCCAGAAGAATCTTCAGTGTAAAACAGGGACATGGAAGATTACTAAGTAAACTGGTGCAGGTCACAGTTCAACACTGTCCAGCCCTAGACTTTGGCAGAGCAGCCTGGACAAGGAGCTTAGTCTGTGTGTGTGAGCCAAGCAAAAACACCAAGCTACAACCCAGGAACAGCGACCCCAACTCCTCACCCACAGCAAACTGTTTGCCACCTATGAGCTACAAAAAATCCCATTGTTGTTCTGGTTGCTTGGGTTCACTGGATGAAAGCAGACTGATAAAAATGCTGCTGGCTGAACTCCTGTGCAGCGCAGCTCCCGTCTCTCTGCGCTGAGCTGGAGGAGGATGCTCAGACAGAGGATCAGGAGCCACACAAAAGCCGTGTGCTCTCCAGCCACACACCTCAGCTACAGGGAATCCAAACACAGCACAGAGAGCACTGACAGTGCCCCAGCCAGCTCCCAGGGACTCTAAAAACAACCATTCCGAATGGTAACGAGGGCTTGGGGAAGCTTGTTTGTTTCTACCAATGTAACCTGACCAAGTCAGTGCTCCTCAGTCAAGGCAGTTCACAGGGATGACTCCCTGGAGGATTTTTTTGAAAAGCTTGAGCTTCTTCAGAATTCAAGTTTTCTGCATCTTTCTTCTAGCTGCAGCAAACTAAATGCTCACTATCCATCCACACTCAAGTAAATCCCCAGCTGTGACAGGTGGATAAAAGAGTCAGAAAAACAAACTCATGTCACTGTCTCCTGTTAGTGGACTGTGGTTACACATAAAGCAGATGCACAAAGGGGGATTTTGAAGTTTAAAAACCCCCAGGCATCGCAAGTTCCCGGAGGGAACTCCCACTGAACGTCGTGTCCTTGCCATTGCCACTAAGCTGGCGAGGCACCAGCTCCTGGATGGATTGCCAGACGAGCAGCACGTGATCCTCCTTCAATCCCACCCTGTCAGGCACAGGTATCCGATCGAGATCTCCATGTCCTGCATCTCATTTTGCCCCCACATGAGCATATCTGTCCCTTCAATAGCATTATCCCACGGGCAAAGCTGCTGAGGATCGGGATGTTCTCTCTCGTGTGCAGGTCTAAGCCTCTCTGCCCCAGGGTGACTTGACCTTTACCTTTCCAAACCATGCCTTACCTTCTGAGAAAGGATCCTCCAGCAAGAGCTTTTGGTTCATTCACAGAAATTGACATCAACTTCTGTCTTTCCAACCTTCTCCTACCACAATATTTAAATTTCTGTATTTGTTCCCGCAAACCAGTTATTCCTGAGGGAACTTGTTCCATTTAAAACAAACAAAATCCCCTCTTAGAAAAATTTCTGCTTGCTAAAGGTTTATTTTATTACAGGAAAACCTTTCCAATTTATTTTATGCCCCAAAGAACAGTCATGCTCCTAGACGGCTCAAAAGAACATTCCAGGTGACGTGAGCTGACTAGAAGACACATCGGTGTTGGTTTGCTCCATTAAAATGAAAATAAATATGCACCAAAACCTTACACATAATATACTGCTGAGTGATACCTGGGCTAACTAATGTGACCAGAGCTGTCATTTCACATGCAGTGATGCTTTTTTTGTGCTGTCTGGAGTGGCCTTGAGAGGCCAGATCAGCCAGGCAGGCAGGGCTGTGCCATGGCTGACATGTTTATCAATCAACAAAACAAAGTCACTGCTCCTTTCTGCAGGCTACCCACTAACTACCACTCACACACACACTTAGTACAGAACTGACCTATTTTCCTAGGCCAAATTTACATTATTCCTTCATAACTGAACTTGGCTGCAGAAAGATGCTAAAAGGAGACAAACAGTTTTCACACCACTGTAAACAGAAGTCAAAAAAAAAAAAAACCCCATGAGACATTTCAACTACAAATTTAAAAAAAAGAGGGTTCATTTACATGGGTTTTCAGACTGTCATGGCAGATGTTATTTTTGAAATTACTGTTCTCCCTCACGAGGGGGAAAAGCAGTGTCAGGATGCACACACACTGCAGGCTTCTCACAGATATCAGCACAGCAGTTCATGTTCCCAAAGACACACCTGCACCAGCATTTCAGCAGATAATGCATTTCACCTTCCCATTCACCTTGACTGCACAATTCCAGATTCACAGTGCTTACACTCCTTCTATGCCTAACTAAACTCACCTTGGAGATGAGAAAAGGGTTTGAAATTTGTCTTGTTCTTAATGCAGATACAATTAAGTAAAACAGGTAAGCTCCTAATAGAAGTGAATCATGAACAAATTATAAAATAAAGTATTTCATTTCTTTTCGGTCTCTTAAAAGAGCTAGAGTTTGAGTGATTCATTCATGCCGCTAACAGGTAACACTGGCTTCTCTCACTGAGATGCATTTTAAAACACTTAAAAATCAGGCCTTCCAGAGCCCATACAGTTAATTCTCATTAGCCACTTCTTCATCAGTACTGACAGAGCAATTAATATGATAACCACCAAGATAATCAGAATATTATCTAGACCGACTGTTTGTTCCCTTACTTAAGAAAAAACGTCATGCATTTTGCTGTTGCCTTACATATATGAGTAGAGAGAAGAATGAGGGAGTTAAAAATTAATAGAGATGTGGGTATTCCTTCGTGGGTACTTTTCCCTCCTCTACAACACCTCAACTCCCCAGGCACCAAGCTGGAAGAAAAATCTGTAAGCTGTCCTGTTGGGTATTTATGCTCAAGTGATGAATTTAAATCTGCTTTGCTTTATGTGCTTCCAGAACAACTCCAGCATACTCACCCAAACAAACTTCTTTTCCAGAAGCAGTTAACTGAAATATGCAATAGATAGTCCTATACATCACTGGTCGAGGGAACCACAAGAAAAGAGGGTGACATGGTAACAAAAAATTCCCTTAATAACAAGATTTTCATTAATTCTTGTCTACAGATAAAAGGTACCTGCAGCCACTCACAAACACCACAGCACTCGTGGTAAATAAGATTATCCTCCTTATGGGACAGATGAGACACTGCAACTTTAGTGACTGTCCCACAAACCAAGTTTAATCTCACACCTTAAAATGCAAAACCCATTTTAAAGAGCTGCCCACGCAGAGATGTAACACAGGGAGACACAGGCACAAAGCATCAGGTAAAGTCCTTAAAAATTCAGACATGTCAAGAGATTATAAAGATTTAAAAATACTGGAAAACAAAAAATCCATTTAAGGATTTTTCAATGTATTTTACAAAGAGAACAATAGTAATAAATTACCTTACTTCTCTTACTAGGGTTAGCCAGGACAATTTTAAACCCATACACACATAAATTTCTGTATACAGGAAACATTCAGCTGACATGTTTCCCATCAGTATCAACAGTGCTTAGCATGTAAATTGACAAAGACACCAAGTGTCTACAAACATTTATTTTTAAACTGTTTGGAACACAGTAAATAACTAAATGCTTTTTCTTTTTGCCCACAGGAAAAGGGGAATGAATACAGGGCATAAGAAGCACTGCTCAGCATCTTCCTAAAACTAATATATTTAATACACGTCAAATGTGCTGGGAGAAATGGCTTTGTCTTGCAGAAAAGTATTGTAAAAAAAAAAGAACAAGCCCAAATTAAACAACCCAATAAAAATACAGCAAGGCAAGACATTCATCATTTGTCTGTTGATATTTTAATAATACCAATGATCTAATGATTGAGCTTTTGAAAGATACAAGATAAAATTACATTATTCTTTTAAGAAAGATATGTAAGATTTCTTTCACAAGCTTCAAAATCAGTTGTTCCAGCTTTCTACAATTTTGTTTTAGATGCTAAAAGCAGGCACCATTATTTTCCCCCTTCTGAAATCCAAACTTTCCAAATGGAGCATGACAAAAGCTGAAGTCCTGAGTTCACTTCCACAGCAAGCTACAGGCATGCAGGGGAATCTGGTGTGCCAGAGCAGTTCCCAACAACATTGTTATCAGAGAAATGCTGACATCCAGCATTTCATCTACCAGCAAAACTGGAGTCTGCATTCTCCCTCACCAGAACCTCCAAAGCTCATTTGCAGCACAGACTGATCCATGCTTTAACAAGACATATTAGAAAGTAATCAAATTTATTTTCTGGTTGATTTTTGGATTCAAATAAAACATGTCCCTAGGCTATAACCAGCAAGAAATTCTTCACTTACAATTAAATTACTGGTTACTTTTCTGCACTCCTTGTTGGGGTTAAATGAAAAAAAAAAAAGAAACAACAAAGTGCCTGGGGTTCCACAAGGCCTTTCTCTTACCATAAAACAATCAAAGCTCCATGGCCATTTTCCCACCCAAACAATAAAAGTAATAAACACTATTCAGACATTCCCAAAACTGATGGATTAACAAAAGAGGATGAAGGGTGTGGGGGGTAAAATGAGGTCTGACAACAACAAACCCTGGGGAACACACAGGACTGTGGAGATTCCACCAGCCCAATTAGAGCCACGTGGGGTGGAATTGCTCTGAAACAAAAAATCTCAAAAACAAAACCCCAAAAATCCAAGGGGATCCACACACAGGCAGAGACACAGCAACAGCCTGGCACTTGCACCTCCTCTTTGTCCAGGAAAGGACACTGTCCCATGCTGGGACACACCTGCAGCCCCTTGCCCACCTCTCTGTGCTGCCGGGGCAGCTCAGCCAGAGGCAGATCCTGAGCTTGGAGCCCCTACCATGAACAACAGTGAAATCACAAGGAGTGCCCACCACTGCCTCCAAAAGCAGTGGAATGGAACCCAACTCCACAGCTAAGCTGGGGAATTTTTTTTCTAGCCACCTAGAGAAATAGCTGCAATAATCAAAGGCTCTCTGACTTCCAGGTTTTATAAAAAGGAAAAAAAAGCAATGGAAAGACCCAGCGAAACTGCTGTCAAAGCCAACTAGAAGATTAATTATAAGGTGTCTGCTTAAATAAATAAATCCAGTGTAATTGCAGAATCTAGAAATTACTACTACGGATTATAAAAGCCACTTCTGGTTGGCCTGCTCTAAACCAACCAATTTAAAAACCCATCAGATATATGAATGGCATAAAAGCCTGGGTATAAACAGCCATGTCAAGCGCATTGTCTGTCTTCAAGTAAATTATATTAATGAACCAAAATTGTTTGGTTGTTTTTCACACCATGAGACAATGTTTACACTTGGCAAAGTCCTCTGGCCTAGATTTTCAAATAGGACTACTGGTTTCAGGCACCTTACATTTGATTTGTCAGACCACCCACCAGAGAGAGAGCTGTGGACCAGAACACTTCTTAAGAGAAATAAAATCTGTTAATCAATCAGGGCACGTCACTAACAAACCAAATCTCACCTTTTTTCCTTCTCATTCACAGAAATTGTTGATAACCCATGTCAATTGTTAAAATGTGAATCCAAATATTATGTTAGAGTATGACGCCACTGCTTCATAGGAAAAAACCACACTGATGACATAAGGAGCAGGGAACAAGATAAGAAATCAGTGGCAAGACTGCAGCAGTTGTGCCAGGGACAGAAAGTTGATATATACAAAAATCCTTCCTATAAACTGGAGGATGCTTTATTTTATCCACATTGCCTTAGGATGGAGAGTGATGCATTCACAGAGAAACACACAGCATTCACTCAGAAGCCCGGGTTTGCAAATCCATTTTGGCAGAATGTCCAAAGAGTGAGAATATGAGATGCTTCCTTAATTAAAGTTCACTTGATGAGGACAGGCCTGTAAAACACAGTCCAGTCTAGGCTTTACCTGAAGCTGCTGATACCTGAATCACTGTGTCTCAAGCTAGCAAAGAGTTTCTCCACCCAAGGCACAGCCCAGAATAACAGAAATAAAAGATGTAAGAAATCAAGCAGCCCTCTATACTCCATGCTACAAAGCAAACCATCTGGCCCAGAATATTTTCTCTACAATTACTACTTTCTTGCCTAGTCCTACAGAATAGGTAGCGAGGAAACAGACTAAAGCACGTCAAGAGAAGCTTTCCAAAGGAAATGCACTTAGAACAGACCCTCAGGAATACTTTCCTCACCTGGAGACAAGACTGCTACAGATGTAAGAGTCATTCAAGTACAGATAATGATTTATCTGGAAGTCGTTTTGAGAAGCAATTCCCTTGTATAATTAAGGCGGCTTGGCTCAGGGAGCAGGGAGGCAAAGGCAAACAAACAAGTTTGCAATCAGAATGTAACTTGTATCCCTGTTTGTGCTCAGAAGAGAAGGGCTTGCTAAACCAGAGTTCCTGGTCCCTGTTTAACTGGTTCATCACTTGCCCCTGGCTGTCCCTTCAGCTCTCACATCTGCAGTAGCACAAACACCGTGTTTTTATTATTTCTGCTAATCCTATTTTCCATGTATTACATACAACACTAAGTGTTTATTACTCCAGCATGTGGGCAGGTTAAACCACACCTGCTTCACAAGAATGGAAAAAGAAATTACTAGTGCAACAAAGCACTTAAGTAAATTAAAAGAGAGTTGAATACCTCCTTTAACTACTTCTACTCAGGAACACATTACTATAATCACATTTCTAGACTCTTCCTCTGCTGGTATTTCAGTTACTACACTTCAACTATCATATCCTAGAAAGTTCCTGTTTCCAGACTGTCTTTCCAACAGCACAATGACAAAATCAACCTTCTGTACCCGCAATTACAGGTAATACAGCTCAAGGTCTCTCCCCAGATACTGCAAATGCTCCATGGAAGTGGCTCAAGCTACCCAAGAGATCACCTCTCACTGCTGGGAATGCAGCCTCCCACAGCAGCACCATTTCACTAGATAGCCACTGAGAACCAAAAAAACCCACCAAAACAAACTTCAAAAGCACAGAAAGCTGAACCTTCACGTAAACTGACTCCAGAAAGCAAAATGACCAAAGACCTTACAGCTTCCAAACTAAGGGACAAACATATTCCCAAACATATTCCAGCTCTCTCGCAATTAATTTTTCATCCACGAGACACACCCACTCACCCACACAAAGCAAAACAAGGCCAGCACAAACCCTATAAATTTCATCAAGGAAGGAAGAGTAAGCATGAGATGTTTATTTCTATTTTTAAATACTTGGGAGGTGCCTCAATACTCCCTGCCTAGATAGATAACTAAGTAGGTGCTCCAGAACTGTGAGATCCAGTGCACGATCTCGCACGAGCAGGCACATCCAAGCAGCAAAACATGAGAGAAGCTCAAAAGGCGATTAAGAAAGCTATTAAGAAAGGCTTTTGAAGTAATTGTTTCCTCTAAGCCAGGACAGACACTAACTCAGGGTGTTGCTACAGAGAAGAAAAAAAATACATATATATATATATATACATATATGTCTGTATTCAAGCACACCAAAATGCTCTAAGCAGACTATGGTTTATAAAGAACAAGACAGTCTCCTCCTTGTTCCCACAGTTCGTTTCTGCCTCAAGCAAAGCTGGTTGCCACTCTGGTTGCTCTCTCCCTCACCCAAATGGTTTGCATAGCAGATATGCTGAACAATCAAGTTTGAACCAGGCCCTAATCCTGCTGACTTTTCTCGCAAAACTGCTGGAAAGGAATTCCTCCTGGCAGCTGCAGTGCCTCTGCTCATTAGTTTACCAAGCAGCAGCAGAATGAACTGGACAGGCACATCATTTCTGTGCTGCTGCAGAGAACAGAGATAAGGGCCAGGCAGGCAACGGGAAGGCTCCCAGTTTCCCAAACACACATTGGGAAGAAGAAGAGAAAAGCAGAGGTTTGAGAAGGAAGACAGCTTGCAAGAACCCCTGCAAGTTACTGCCACACATGCTGCTGTTGTGGGAACCTCCTCTGCTGTAAGATTTGGGGGTTTTTTTAACTCCTTCTTTAGGGCATTGTGTTTAACCAGGCATGCCACTTATTTGCACCAATTCCAGTGTCTCCTGGATACTAGAAGAATGAGTAGGATAACATTGCAAAATAGCTGTCCACTTGCTCATGACATTCTTTGTCCAGGCAGCACCCTCGCATACAGGTCAGATCATGCAGACCACTCAGCATGCATGGAAAAGCAAATGTTTTTGCTTCTTGCTATGCAATTTCCTTGAAGTAACCCCATTACAGCACACTTAATGTAAACAGAGCTTTGCACCATTTATGGTAACAGGTGAGCCCTGTGTTGTTGAACAACATTTCCTCCTCCTCCCTCATCCCAGGCCAGCTACCATTTCAATAAATATTTAATAAGTAGACAAGAAAACCAAGAAGCTTCACAGCTTGAAGTTTTCATGTCCTACACACATGATGTTGAATTTATCTACTGGAAAGCCTATGGACACTGTATCCAGAATCCAGGGGACAGGTACAGCACACTGATCTGAGTACCATTAACACAGTGCCATGATTAAAACAGCAATGCTGGCTCACAGAGAAAAATGTTCCTTTTAGACCAGGCAAGAAGCTGGAGCTGGGACCTGTGATCCCCACAGATTTCAGGGGCCTCCCACTGTCACCAGGGTCATGCTGCAACATTTCCAGTGCATTCTCCACTCCAAAAATGCCCTCTCACTCCCTCATACCTTTTCTCCTAAAAAGATCATCTGACAGGTGGAGATAACTAACCACTCAAAGCAGCACCCTAAAGGTAGAAAATAATAAAATTTTTGCCTAGCAAGACTGATTTTTTTCATCTGCAAGATGAATTCCAATTACTTATATTCTCCTGTAAACCACTTGATCCTAAAGCAGCCCTTGAATTTAAGATCTCTCTACAGCTGCTTTGCTGGAAGTGGGATTTGTTTTCCCTGCCACCACTCTCTTCATCTCCTGGTGCAAGGTATTACTGATTACTTTAATTTCTTTTCTACAGAAGAGAAATGGATGCACACAGACAAGCAACTGCAGTGAGCAGAAGAGGAAGAAGGCTTCATCTCTGAATTAGAGATTTGCATACTGGTTTTATCTGTAACACCCACTGCAGTACTTAATCCCAGACTCTCAGATCACAAAAGACAGAGCAGACAGTGACTCACTGCAATTTCAGTTCTGCATGTAGAGCTTCACGTGGACCAGTCAATTCTGATTCCGCCAAACAGCCTTCACAGGCACTCAAAGTAAACCAGCTTCTCTGAGAAAGAGTTCCTATTCATGTGCTGCCTTCCTGAGGAAAGCTCCAGAGATGGAAGGGAATTTAGTCAATGTTTCCCCTTTGTGCTGTAATGATTTAAGATTCAATTAATACAACACAGGGAGGCACTAATTCCGAAACACCTGCCTTCGTGGTAACTGGATTAAGACCTCCAAACTTGCTGCACTCCTAGCAGTGCCAGCCTGCCAAATGACAGCAGTTGTCAATATCGACCAACTGGAGGCTGGGCTTTCCTCTAAATCCTGGAGCCCCCTTTAAAGAGGATTCCCCACAAAATGGGAAGGGGAAAAAATAGAAAAAACACCCCACTTGACAGCTCTGAATTTGTTTAGCCAGAAGTCACAGCTCCTCCCCTGCACGCCTTGAAGGCTTGAGACTGGAAATGCTCCTATCAGATCCTTTCAAATCCCTCAAAGGGAAGAGATAACACCAAATAAAGGGATAGGGCATCCTCAGAGACAGAGCTACTCCCTCGCTGATCAATATACTGCAGGCTCTAGAGGGAACAGCTTCAAGAAAGACTGTGGGGCAAAAGGCTGGCAGGGAGGGGAAGAGCAGAGCAGCTGGTTGCACTGGGAGAAGAGCCAACAGGTTTGGGGCTTAGAGCAGGGTTTTTCTCCTCTCCTTGCCCCCTTCAAAACAGAGGTTTCTTTGGATTCGTTTAAGTAGCATAAAAATAAAGTGCCTCAGAATTAAGACCATGCTTGTTTGAAATCTAAGGAGAAACTTTTGAGGCCGGTGTGCCGGCCCAGTAATTAACAAAGTGCAACACTTTTCTTACCTTTTCAACACCACAGAAACTATTTCAACCACACAAGAAGGAGCTGAATTTTATTTTTTTTTTTCCCTTTACACCCCTTCATCACCCTGACCTACTGGAACCACACTTGAAAGCTCGATGGGAGCATTCAGTGATACATAACTTCCATTTTAGTGAAACAATCCATCTGCTCCATGTGACTCAGAGCCTGCTTTAAGAATGCAATACTGTTTAGGCCAACGGTTGCACCGCACAAAGTGTTTTGTTCACATGCATTCCTTTGGGATGACAGAGCCTATCCACGGCCCTAACGGTTGGGGCCTGTGGTTTTTTTCCCTCATCCGCTGAATGCTGCAGTGACTAAGCTGACAAAAATTCCTAGCCAATTATAAACCCACTTAAAGAGACAGGCAACCCCCCTGCAACCTTCCCTTGCTATCCTATACGGGAAGTTTCTATACATAGAAAAACCATCTCCTCCTCCCAAGGCCTGCGTTGATATAAAAGACTTTCTCTGCGCGCCCAACACTTCAAACATGCTTCCTAAATGGCATCATTTCCCAAAATCATAACCTTTATTCATCCATCTATATCCCTCACACATCAACTGGAAAAAATAATAAAAAAAAACTAATTAAGACAAATTGACCCCATAATTGATTGAAAAGTTAGAGAAGCCATTAATGGGGGAAGATTAGCCTGGAGAGCCATGGAGCAGTGTGCATTAAGGGGGGACAGCCAAGTGCCTATAAACCCAATATATTGCAACGAGGAAAAAGCACATCAGGAGGGTCACACTTGGTGTACAAAGCAGAAGTTTGATCCACCTCAGAGCATAAGTTGAACTTCAACTAGCAACAACTGAGAACTTTTGAGTTGCCCCTCAAATCCTTCTCAGCAACCAAATTCCAAAAAAAACACCAGCCTTTCCCAAGAGTCATGTGCTGAACTCATTCTCGCCTACACTGTCAAGGGCTACACAAATACATTTAATAATTAGCCCGGGCATACAGAACTGTGCTTTGGGCAGGTAACTACATGTTCACTTTGCCCAGCAAGAAACAGCAAACAAAAAAATATGGAGAGAATGGCACATGGTTTCCAGCTTTAAAAAGCCAGGCTCTGGGGCACCTCAGACTCTCCCCATTTGATGGTGGGCAAGCTTGTTGCTAAATCATTTTTAGCGCTCGCCTGATAGCACATGCACATTCCATTCCCAACGCTCAAAGGAGGGGGAGGAAGAGACAGTCGACAACTGAACCAGGCTGAGTTCACCTCAGAAGAAAAAGGCAATTCAACAATCTCTATTAACATATCATTATCCCAGCATCTTTTTATTAGAAGTTAATTCTCATAGACAGACTGGAGAAGGAAATCCCACTATTAGTGGGGGAAAAGGCTAAACAAAGGCTTCTTCAGGACTGTTAAACACTGAAAAAACCTGTTGGCCACATAAAAACAATTTATGAAAATGTTAATTGTCAATTAATTCCTACATTCATGTGTGTTTGGGAAGGAAAAACAGGAAAATGGCTCCTCCTATACAAAATTTTTAGAGAACATGATTCCTATCCAGAATTTCCCTTTCCTTCAGTCCATTTCAAATTTAATTGCAGATCAGCCATCACAAGAGATGTATTTCCATACATTCCATGAAAATGGGACAACTGGCCAGGTGGAGGACAGATCACTTGAGGGGCCCCCACCAAGATAAGAAGACTGCAGCTCAAGTTCAGTCTGACATCTACACAAGCATTACCTGCCAAAACTGAAATCCCTAGGAAAACTCACAACCCACTCCAAGCTGGACTCACTGCATGGAGAAGAGCCACAGAGAACTGTAGAAAACGCTAAGCCAGGCTGAGTTTGCCTTGTCCCTGTGACATCTGCAAGAGCACAGCAAAAACACAGCTTTCTTTTAGTTTTACACTTGACATTTCCCTGACATTTTCCCTATAACACTGCTAGCTGTTCCAAGCTCCCAGTTGTTTTGCAAATGCATCATAAAATTAAAGCCTTACATTACATCTAATTAGCTATCCAATACAATTGTCTATTCTATTAACAAACATTTGTCTAATATATATCAATGGGGCCTGGAAATCCACTTTAAGCATATTAATGAAAGATTTGGTTCAAGTTTAGATTTGTATTTAATTGCATAGATTTAACGTGGTACTGCTGCACAGGAAAGTAAACCAAAAAATTCTCTAAACAGGGCATCATTCTCAGTCTGCTCCAGGATGAAAACAAACCATTAAGAACAGCAAACTGCTGCAAGTAAAACCAAAAGCATTCTGTTTCCAACCCTAGCTAGCACCAGATTATTAAATTTCTGAAACATCACTGTCACAACAGAGACACACAGTACCTCCAAAAGTAAATTTAGGATGCCACTGAAGTTTTAAAGCACTTCCTTTTATTCTTCTTATTTTAAGTTCAAAATAAATGAACACAATCTTAGAAATCCTCACTGAATGCGATCACAGCCATCATGTCCCTCTCCCCCTCTGCTCCACAGCCTCAGGCCCCTTGGGCTGCAGTCATTCCCTTCTCCATGAGCTTCCACAGAACCTGAGGTTAGACCAGGACTTCTTTTCAAGCACTCCCCATTAGAAGGTTGTCAGGCACACAGCGTGCAACCTGGTGATGCTTTTGTATCCTCCTGTAAGGAAGAACTGGCACTGTTTCCTTCCCCAGCCTTTACCACGCAGCATCCGAGAAACTCAACTGAAGAATGAACACACGCAACCCAGAAAACCAAGGAATTACCATTTCCTGTCAGTGACCTCCCAACTGCACTTCTACGGGGCTTTTTCTGACAGTGAAGCAGTTTCTTGGCTCAAGACAATCCATTAGAATGGTCTCTATGTAAAACAGTTTGTACTACTCAGAGGAACTGTGCACATCCATTTAATCACCCCACCACCAAAATGAATTGTAGTGCCACTGAAATATGGCCTCATTTACTGTCTCATTCTACAGCACATGGATTACCCATTCCCATCACCTCAAACAGCACAAAGAAAAATAAATTTCTCCAAGAGCATGGATGGCCACTTAAATGCAGCTGCACATCACCTGGTGACCATAAACACACCTCTGGACTGACAAAAATAAAGCAAGCTGAAGCGTGTGAAATGTGATGTCTTCAGAAGATCAATGTGTGTGTGCAAATGTGAGTAGAAAAGACACACCGTATTTCCAAAAAGTTCAAATTTTTTTCATTCTTTATTCCAAAATGTGGGGGAAAGTTCTAAATCTCTTCAAAGTATTTTTAAAAGTTAGTTGCTTTCTCTTTTTTCTTTTTTTTTTTTTTTGGAACACATAGCAAAGCGCTGGACTGAGCTCACTGCATCATCTTTTCATACTGGAAAATGAAACTCCCAAATTTAAAGACCTCTCAAAACAAACAGTCTTCTACAAATCCTTGTGCCAAAAGAAACTAGGAAGCCACGATGAGTACTTAACATTATCACACAGTTTTAGGTGGCTAGTGCAGGCTGCAAGATTCTGGCCAGGTTATGCCATTTTATAACAGAACAAAGAAAAATGGCAAGTATACATTTGTTTAATTTTAGCCCTTTTCTCAGAATATAAACCACTGCTACAGTAATTAACTGCAGATTGGCCTAAACTGCTCTGCGGCCATTCCAGCTTACTAATTAAATATGCTCTCACAGCCATAATAAAAATTCTGGGAAACCTCTGGCTGGAGAGCAAACTTCTCAGGAGGGGAGGAAAAGTCAGCAAAAAAACTTCATTCAGAAGGAAAACACTAACAAATTTTTTTTAACGTACTCCAGATTTTTCTAACTCTGTGACACCAACTGTGCCTTTTACAATTATTATCTTTTTTGTCTCTTTATTCCTTTCAGAATATGTTTATTTGCTGGAGAGTTTGCATACCAACCAAATACAAACAACAAACAACCTGTCCATTCAAAATATGGTCAGGTTTATACGACACCTAATTTTTTTTAAACCAACAAAGGTAGGATTAGTGTTACATAGACCAGCACTTAGCACCATACCACATCTAATTTGCTTGCTGAAAAAGTAAAACTTAAAAGCATGTTGTCCTCTGCTGAGATATACAATATCTGCTATATTTCAGTGTTTAAGGGGAAAAAAAAAAAGCCACAGCAAACAGGAAAAAAAAAAAAGCATGCAAACATAATTTTAAGAAAAATAAGAATAATGTGATTAATCATCTCTGGCTCCCAACTTCTTCCCCTCTCTTGCTGCCTACACAGTTCATGTATGTTCACTATTTCTAAAGGACAGGAATACAGTGAATACTCCTCAGAGAGGGGAAGACAAGGAGAGAAGGAGGGAGGAAAAAAAGTGCAGCACATGTTTTTCAGCACTACTCTGCTGAATCAACAGGGAGCAGATTCCCAGCTGGTGCACACTGCAAGCACTGTACAAGTCAATGGAGCCATGTCAAACGACACCACTCAACTGCATTATCTTCTGAGCTCCGTGTAAACAAACAGGAGCAGATTCCGAATATTTGTGAGAATACATCATGTTACTGTCTCCATATGTTTAAACATTTTAGTAGAAGGCACATATGGACCGCTCTTCCCACTCACTGTCATTCTCTCCCTCCTGCTCCTCATACACTGTATCTTCTGGGGCCATTGTCAAACTAATTCAAAAATGAATAAGGATACATTTTCATTAAAAACATTTTGTGCTTAGCTGCCATCTGCTTCATCGGCCTCCAAATCCTCGCATGCCTTTTCCATGGTCCTCAGTTTCACACATTCAGAAGCTCAAAGTTTTCTCCTGTTGTATTGTGCAGTGAGGTCTACATGAGCTATTGTTTCATGTCAAATTCATCTCCTGAACCAAGTGCTTAATGCTTACAGCCCTCATCCATGTACTCTCTACAATGCCAGCTTACACATGCTTTTTTTAAATGCCTAAACTCTAATCTTAAAGCTCCACACACTTCAGACACTCCCTGTCACTGTTTTTATGGGAAGCATGGCTCTTCCACCCCCTTTGGGAAATATGGGAGCTCTAATTTGCTCTCACAGGGGGAGAATTTGTTCTTATCCTGACCCACAGAAGCAGCAGCTGAAGCCAACACCCCTTTCCTCATAGAGGTAACAGCCTGTCTCCCCCATAACCAGACCAATTGTCTTTTCTGAGTAGGCAAAGTTTCAGCAAGTATTTGACACTGAGCACCGCCAGCTTAACTGGGGAAAGAAGACAAATAATTAAGATAGGGGGACAAACCCAACAAGGCACCATAGGTCTTATATACACATCACTGCTAGTTTTGCTATTACTTTCCCAAATAGTTTGCCCAGTTCATTTCTTACAGCTCAAGCAATAGCAGAAGTGTCTTAGGAAGCTTTAGCTGGACTTGCTTGAAAAAAGAACACAAAGGTTATGGCAGACAAGGGATCCTGAACTTCCAGGCAGGCTTTCAAGGGTGTAATTTTCATTTGGTTTCTGCAGGCTTGGAAAGGCCTAGTGACTAAGGCAGCAGACCTCAAAAGTTAATCATCAGCAAGAGGAATACAGAAAACAACCAAAGTTTTCTTTACAGCAGACCACTGGACTGGCAGAGCTAGTGCGTCATCAGACACAAGTCTTGCAAGGGGTACAGCAGGAACAGTTTTTCTGGTTCTCACATCAGTTGCTGAGTGAGATGCAGGCAGCTTCCATGAACCTTTCCAGCAGTCACAACTGCCAGAAAAAAAAAAGAAAAACATAAAAGGCCATAGTCTCATTTGTATGTCTGGACACTCAGTTTTTATCTTTTCCATCTCTACCTGTGCCCCAAAGCACTGATGCAAACAAACAACTTCAGTACTCTCCTTTTATCTTCAGGGATTCTTCTATGTGGCCTCGCAACCCCAGTGAGGCACAGCTGGCATTTAATACACCAACATAAAAGTAGGTGCAAGTCAGAGAGGAGAGAGCCTGCCAAGCCCAACACAACATGCTGCAGCTCCAAAGAGAGCAAACTAGTACTGCTGCTGCCTTGGGGCACTCGAAGGTAAAGGAATGTACACTACACAGAAACCAGGGCAACCAAACTGGCAGGAGAGCTGCTGACGCTTTACACTGAACCTTAAAAATACCCAGAAAAATTTAGAAGTTACAGTTTCTTTGTAGCTTGCTCTTTTATAATAGTGTCCATGGATTATTCTAAGTCAGACACAGCATATCCTTCCCTCCCTCCTCCCTCAGCATTGTTCCTGCCCAAGTTATATTGAAGGAAGCACAAGCTTCTTCCTTTGTTTGTGGGCAAGAAAAAGAAGGAAAAAAACAACTTCCACTCAACAGCAAACTAAACAGAAGCCAGGCTACTTAAAGTACCAAGTGTTCCCACACAACATTTACCCACCAACTTCAGATCTTTCAGCATAAAACCTAAACAAGGACACGAGAGATTTAATACACACTCCTCCACAGAGCCAGAGCAAAGAAAAATAAAAAGGCACAAAGGAACCCTGAATGATAGAGAGCATTTTCAGCTTGACATTACTGTGACGCACAAAGAGAATGTCAGGGTTAAATTAGATACTGCACTGGAAAAATATTCCCTGGAAAATAACATAGGTGTTGTATCTCGACCAGTAGAAAACGCCAACTGAAGCACTCAGTAACTGAAAAGTCCTTCTTTCTGTGCTTTTTCATGTCTTGTGTGATTTTGCACTGCAAGAGTTCTCTCCTGATCAGGAGTTCATTGCCAAAGTGCCCGAGCAATCTAGCAGGGAAGACAAAAAGCTTCCTTTGGAACAACTGCACTTTTATACCTCCCTTGTTTTTCTTCAGAGCGGGAGTTTTTTTCTTTCTACATGAATGGCCTACAAATTTAAAGTCATCTTCCTTCAAATCTGTGGTTTATCATAACAAACAGATTAGAAGAGGTCCAAATTTCTCACTCTGCTTATTGATTAGGACTTGATAATTTCTTTATATGCTGTACATCCTAAGATACTCTAAACCAAATTGTTTTTCCACACTGTAATGCTCTTAACAAGCCTTTCAAGGCTCTTTTCCAATACTTGCTTTCTTCTTCACAATCTCCCATGAAAGGAGATGAAAGCATATATGGAAAAAAACCCCATTACCTACACCCTTGCCTTCAAAGTCCTGCTATCACAGTCTAACTATGACCTCATTTTATTTAAACAAGTTTCTTCTCATGTGTATTTGGGATCCAAATTATTTTAACAGTCATGCAGATGCCAAAAGAAGTTGTTTTGCACGTTACTTTTGTCTACTCCAAATAGACAAAGCACTCAACAGAAAGCAAGCAAGTCATTATATCTCATTAAATCCACTCTCGTTACATCCATTCAAACCACCCAGGGCAATGAGGTTGCACAGGAGTCACCTTGGTCACCCTCTGTAGACAACAGAGTTACACTCTGTTAATGAAGACATAAATTTGACCTGCAAGACTCATAGAAACACTCCCCTCACCCTGGGCAAAGCACAAAGTCTCCCAGTAACAGGCTGAGGGGGTTTCTTTGCTTTGTTTAAAATAACCAACTTTATTTCCTGTAAGTATTGATAAAAGCACATACTCCAAATGCCTTTTTGTAGAGGTATTTTTGGCATGTGTTGACTGAAACTGCCCCACGAGCTGCTTTAATTGCAGTTCTAATTGAACAGGAGGACTCCACAAGCAACTGACAAGCCACTTCAGAAAAACACAACATCCCCAGATGAAGGCAACCAGAATATAGCCCTGATTCCTCTCACACTGTGCTGTTTCCTATCATTATGGCAGCTTTGGTCAAGACTGCATGTGGAATTTAGGAACTGTTCCTCCCAGTGACGACTTTGTAATTAAGCCCTACTGATACTGCAGGGCTCAGCTTTCGTAAAGTTACAGGATGAACTCAAAAAGCCTGCCATGTAATCATGTTACCTGAGTAAACTATGAGTTTGTTTACTCTATTTTTAAAAAGCGAGAAGAGATCAGGTTTTGTTTTTGCTAATACTTGCTATCAGAAAGACATAAACCTGCCAGATAAGAACAAACCAGGCAAGAGTAACTGCACTGGGAGTCAAGATATTCATGGACTCCTAGACTCTACAGACTGTACTGTGAAAACTAATGTCAGTAAACAAGTCCTTAGGTACAGGATTTACCATTACAGGAATGTCTGGAGGTGCATGCCAAGAGAAGCAAAAAACAAAGTCCAGTTAACAGCTTCAGCACGCACTGCAACAGCTCTGGCACACATGGAATGTCACTCCAGCAGGAGATGGCACTCGGTGGCCACCTCCTGCCAAAGTCCTCAAGGCAGGTAAAGCTCCTCCAGCTCTGCTACAATGGCATTGGTTCCATACTTACACTTTCCACCTTCTCCATGAGGAAGTAACTCCGGGAGTTTGCTGGGGTTTGTTTTACAGTTACGGATTTGTTGTTTTTTCTTTTTATTTTTAATTAAAGTGAGACAAACCTTTACTGATAGGGGAAGAATCTATTTGTGTGACAACTGGGTAACTCATGCAAACTACACACAACTAGAATAAAAGTTTCAGTTGCTGAAGAGCTTAAAATAAAACCACAAAACTAAACATTTACTTCAAAAGAGGTAACAAAAACAGGATATCTCCTTAAATCTTACTTTTCTGGCAGTGGTTGGTGGTCCAGCAGCGGTAGTTGTACTCATTGTTAATGGATGTCTTCTCACACAATGGCTTCTCTTCCATTGTTCCCGGACACAAGTCCCCACATTCCTTTGGAGGTTTATTCCCAACGATGTAGTTATTGGACACTGCATCTAGGATGAGAGACCAGTCCACTGTGGAGAGGTAACACAGGTCAGAGTTCTTCTCGATGCGGATGGCCCCGCGGGTGATGTTCCTCAGGTTGTGGAGCCCGATCTCTTTCAGATTCGTCATTTCAAAGATGACCAAGGCATAGTTGTAGAAGAGGTTCCTGCCACGAATGACTGTGAGGTTGGGGAAGAGATCACTGAGGCTTTCCAAGCCTGCCACACGGAACAGCAGCAAGTAGTCAGTGATGACCGTGAGCTTGGGGAAGCGGAAGTTGCGGTAATCCTCGGCTTTGGAGATGAGCAGGATCTGCAGGAAGCCCTCGATCACCGTGCAGTTCTCCAGGCGCTTCAGCTCGTGGATGTCGTTGCGAATGTCGACGTTTGGCCCGCAAACTGAAACGCAACAGGAGGAAGAAAAGTTAGTAAATAAGGCACTCCTAAACCTTTTGAAACTGGAATGCAAGAAAGGTATTCTGATCGCCGTAAGATTTCTAACTTTTAATTAGGTTGAGAATGAGTGCTTGATTTACACCTACATGGAACCTTCATTTCATTTCACCTATCACACCAAGCACTGGGAGCAGCACAGGGATGGCAGCTCTCCCTATACTCTACAGCACACAGAGAAATGCTGGTTTATTTCTGCTGATGACAAGAGTTGCATTGCACTGAGGAATACAAAGATAAACCAAATGCATTTGCACACCCTCCTTCAAACTAGATCATGAATGTGTGTCCAGAGCAGGGTTTGAGCCACTTCCCTTCAAACCAGTCAGGTAAAACAGAAAGTGAACAATTGGTGATTATGTTGCTAATTCACTCCCCACCCCGCTTAAGACACATGCACACAACGAGGGCATTTCCCAGAAAATTACAACTTTGGCCTCAAATCACTCTTTCTTTCCAGGGTCACACACCAAACAAGCCCTAATTCTTGGAATACTCATCTTGCAGTAGGTCAGCAACAACACTAAATCCACAGAAAGCTGGTCAGCACTTCCTGCTCTGTGACTGGGAAGAAAACAAAGTGCTTGGACTTACAGCACTGAATTCCTGTTTGCATGTTCCAGTAAACCAAGTTTCACTAATTTTGGCACCAAGACATAAAAAAGTCTCTTGAGTTCTAAGAAACACAGGATAAATTTATTTACAAGAACATGGAGCATCACAGTGAAGAATCTTTCCTTGAAAACAGCAGATTGAACTCTATGAACTCCCAAGAAAACAATGACCAAAAGGATTACTCCCTAATAAATCTATGTATTAAGTTTTTCCATATTAGAGACACATCACAATAACAACATTAAAGGGACTGGAAGACATGTGTGTTAACAATGTAATATTTAGACACATACAATCCACTTGGATGTAAAACAAAGAACTACAGAGTGTAGAGAGCCGTTTTTCTTCAAAGCCCTCAGAGCTGGTCTTCTTTGGAAAACACAGAAAAAAGATTCCCCATTAGAGATACTAAGTTGCTTGTAAGCAAACAAAGCAAAATGGCTATTTATTTAAGCAACCCAAAACTCAAATAAACACCAAGCAATTCAATTTTGTGGAAAGGTTCTCTTTTAATGCATGCTAGGCTTAATTATTTTAAAAACATCTTTTCCTCAGACAAGGGAAAGGCCTAAACAAGCACTGGAGCCAAAAAACTTAAATTCTAACCCAGACAAATCGTCCAGAGATTCAGAAATTGCACTGACAATAGAAAGCAGTCCTTCCATCCCACAACACTTATCTAAGGCTAATAACTTAAGCTAACAAATGATCCAGAGCATGAGCATGCTAAAACCACAGCAACTCTAATACCCAACAAGGACTTAAAGACTTCTAAGTCTTTTAAAGACTAAAGGACTTTCTGGTTAGAGGGACAGCATAAAAAAATAAAATAGGGCGAGATCTTTGTTAGGAAACAGATGTTTCTACACAAACTATTACCTAATCTTCCTTCTGTAAAGATTCAAGCTGAAAGCAAAGGCTTTTAAATGTGACTTGCTGCACTCAAGTAGCTATGTGCAAGAAAGTTCATTCCTTAGACTTTAAAAAAAATTTATAAACACCAAGACTAATGTACCACCAGGAATGCTTGGTCCCCATGAGCACCGAGACAGGAAATTTCCATTTTTGTACACAATGATTTCAAAATAATTGGGCTCTACTGCTGGAATCTGTGTCAAGGCTTGAATTTCAGGAAAACATTAAAAAGGCTGAATGGGTTGGCACCACGCAGCTTTAGAAGCCAGATAGAAGAGGGAGAACGTGAAAGAACTCCAAGGTATAAAACTGATAAGAGATGCACTGCTTAGTGCAGAACAAGTGAGGGGTTCTCCCCTGAACCTCTAGGAAAAACAACTTCAAGCTTTATTAAATTCCTTTAATCAGCTGGTAACCACGTCTTGCTTTCAACTTCAGAAATCATCTTCTAAAGCCATGAACCCTCCATCCACCCTAGGGACTGTGCCCTCTGCCCAAAGGCTATTTACACTCTGACAGTGGGCTTCTCTTGGTTTGAAAAGGCAAGTTAAAACACACACAGTGTCCCCCATTAAACCCTTCTGGCTTCCATCCCTGCCTGCTGGCAGGCCAAGGTGAACAGTATGGCTCCTGCTATGGCAAAGCAGAAATAGCAGAATTTATTTTCCTGCCATAAAAGTTTAGAAAGCCTAACTGCTCCAAGCCCTTTATTTTGTTAAAGAAATAAAATTTGCACTTGTGCTGACATTTTGCAGGCAAGGTTCCAGAGTGATGGGTTTAAAAACAGCTGAGTTACAATACCCTAAAGAACAATTTGTAAGAGAAATGGCAGCAACCGTTAACTAAAGCATTATATATCTGTTCATGTCTCTGTTTGAGGCTGGCCTTTCAAAGTCATATTGCTTTTAGCTTTATGTTTGTTTCAGCTCAAAAGTTACTTAATTTTAGATATTTAATGCTTTTATAAATCAATTAAATTTCTAGAGCTTTATGGCAAAAGCATAGCACTCACTTGCCTCAGTTGTGAAACATCATCCCCTCAAGTATGGAAAAGGATGAAGTCCAGTGGGGTCCCACATTAGGAATTGATCACAGATGAGTGGCTGTTGACATTGCTGATTTAAGAACTTATTAGTTCATCTAGTGAGTTATGTTTTGCAGAACTTTACACATATAATGAGAACTGCAGAGACACAAATGTGAAATAGGACAAGCATCATGGGCCATCCTGACACTTGGAAAAATCAGTTCCCATTAAACTAGATATTTTTTAAAAGAAATTTCTTTTAAGTTCACATTGTTCACCAGAGTTAATTATACCACAATACATCATCTTTTTCTCACGTTTTTTCTCTCTGCCTTGAAAAGGATTATATGAAAAACAAATTAATCAGAGCTCAAAGTCAACTCCAATTTCCATCTGGCTGTGCTGTGTTTTCTTTGGATGCCATTTGAGAGAAAGCGTATATGGACTCACAATATAAACTGGTCTGTCAGACACAATGAAGTGCACAGAAAATGCTCTTTAGAGCATTTATACTCCATTTAAGAGTTTTGGATATTCCAGTTTAGAGAACTTTTTTAATATGACTAGGATAACTTGCCTTTGTTTTACATTCAATTCAGAACTGGAAATTAACTATAATGTATTTATTTTGCTCCCTAGCAGAACATAAAAATGCAACAGCTGTTTATGACCCAGCCCCGCTAGTTCTGGGTAGATTATAAACACCCAGGATAATTACCAATAGTCAGATTCATGCTGTTTTCACTCAGCTGCCTACAGATTTCCAAGCCTTTCCTTAAACTGCCTATCATTTATCAGACTCGGCCTAAACCAAGTACCTAATTCAGAGTCAGAAATTTGTTCTTTAAAGACAAGTGTATTTATTTGTTTAAAAGATAACTCCCCAATATGGTGAAATACTGAAGAGAAGCAATGTAGTGTGTACCCAAGCAAACACAAATGCCTCCCTGGAAACAGCTCCTTAGTCCAGAAGTCCTGAGCTCTGCCTGGTGTCCAACAAGAAGCCCTGTTGTGCTCTTTTTTTCTGGGAGTATCCCATGGGCAAACTGCAGGGCATATAAACTTCCAAAGGCAATAGAAATACCCACTCCACACCCCAGTCATCCAGACGATCTGCAGCCCATTCCTAGTCAGAGGACAGATCCAAGCCTGCTCATGTAACTGAGATGGGGTCAATGAACTACCAGGAAAAGTGATTGCACATAACAGGTTCATACGACAAGAGTAATTAATGCTCCTTGATCTGGCAGGGCCTCCTGGCAAGGCTCTGTGTAAGTGGTGCCCTGGCTGGGAGCAGAGCTGGGGCTGTGAACACACACACACACACACACACAGAGAGCACCGCTGCTGAGGACAGGCTGGGCAGGCTCCAAACAAGCTGTGTCACAGACTGTGGTGATCCAGCAGATTCCTCCCGACCTTAACTATGATTTGCCAAAGCTCCCTTGGATCGTTAAAACCATTTTGACATGCAGAGCTGCCTTGTCACCTTGAGAAACACCTGCTATCTCATCACCATCTATTTACAAACAGTCATTTACTCCACACAGCAGCTCTTCACTCTTTTCCTAAATCCACCAGTTACTTCAGGTCACTGGTGACTGCTGAAAGGACTTGGCTGTTGCTCTTCAGTGTTTGGAAGGAACTCTTCCCTTCCTTCTGCAAAATCTCATGCTAGCACAGACAAAGCAGCAGAGGCCTTTCTGTCCAACATTCACCTGACACTGCAACTTCTGCTTGCTATATCCAGCTGGACATAAATTCATCGCCGCTAATTCATTATCAATACCAAGGCACTCGTGGGCAGCACTGGCAGCTCACACACTCACTGGCTTTAATAAGAGAAGGATTCATCTCCTACAAGAAGCAATTTCATCATGGTGTAGTTACAAGTTCTGTACTGCTCCATTTAGAAGTTCTCAAGAAACACAACTAGGTATGTTTCTCTTGAAAAAGCCACACTTCACGACATCTGAAGCCTTGCCTTTGACCCTTTACTTTTTTGGATGATATTAGAAGGCTGCACTGCACAGTCCCAATATCATCTCAACTAGCCAGAAGTTAAAGATGGAGCAACCACCACTACTCAACACCAAAAGGTCTCAGACAAAGCAGCACCAAGGCAGCTCTGAGTTAATCCAGCACATCCCCTGCACGATCCTATGGCCTTTTCAACACAAGTCTATCCCAGCTGGGTCAGGCTTTCCCTAGCAACAGACTTGTTCAGCCTGAGCAGTCCTTTACATCTCTGAAATGAGAATGAGGATGGACAGCCTGCCATGAGCATCTCACCAGCAACCTCGATATCAGCTCTCGCTCACCTTTACTCTAATTTCTGATTTCCCTTTGTTTTCCCCCTTCTGACTTCGCTTCTGTGAAAACTGGCTTTTTTACTTCACAGTAGAGATGCAAAGTTAATCTTAAACAAGGACACCTTCAGTGTTTCCATTTTACAAAGAGCATCCCTTGACACTGGTTGCTGAAAACAAGCACTAAAGGTGCAGAAATTGTTTTAATACCATATTGCTTTCCAGTCCAGGGGTTGTAACACCCATTCTGAGGGCCAAGTCTGTGATCCACAAGGTTCCAAAGGGTCCTTTTTTAAGGGAGGGCATGAGGTTGCTCAACTTCTCATCTACCCTGAAATTCTGCACAGCTGGTAACAAGCACAGTGTGTTACCATCAGTGCTGGATGAATTCCCACACAAAGAAAGAACTACAAGGCTTAATACAAGAACACAATTGTGGCTGGTTCTACTTTTAGAGAGTAGCTTGCTCACACCACCACAGCTCACTTTGCCAATAATGGCTTTTCTGAGCACACTCTACTCCAAGAAGAGGTTGGCTTTCCCAGACAGCTACTGCTGCTCTCTGGTCAGCAGAGAGCTGATGTTACTGAGTGCAGAACATTGCTCTCTCCCAAACTGCTCTAATGAAAGAGGCCTGACCACATCACCCCTCAGTAATGTCAGCTCAGAGCTGTGGGTCTTTCTGGGAGATCAGCACATCTTCTGAACAGTGTTGTTATTTATTCCCAACGGAGCCACTTCCTTTTCATCATGTGTTTTTTAGTTTTAATCTATGGCAGGTCCTTATAAAGACAGAGTCCAAAACAGCTACTGAACGTGGCTGTGGTCCAGCTGCCCTCACTCATCCCAGATTCCCAGCATGCAGCACATCCCTTTTCAGGCAAGCATCTCCAGAGTTCCCATCCCTCTCTAACAACAACAAAACATGTTTATTGCACTGAGTGGATTTAGTTCTGCATAATGTACCACGGGCTGCATATTGACATGTTTACTATCTACTGGATCAACTCAGTGGAGGGCTTGTCTGGCACACTGGAAAAAAACTTAGGGCTCTGAAACAATTCCTTGAAGACACTAAAAGATTGAATGATGTTAGGAAGAAGGAACTGAACTTCAGATAAAGCCACTCATCAGGTTTATAAGAAGCCTCTATCCTGTATGACTGTCATTGCTTAGAAGAGAAGCAGAAGGGCATGACTGAAAACAGAAGGAATGGTCTGAAAATGTGATGCCCATACACTCTAGAAACAGGGGAAAGTATAACTTGAGACCTTAATATATCTCTTCATTCTTATTCCTACAAATTATGCATCTTTTAAGGAAGCCATCAGGACTATCATACAGCCCTAAAAAAACCCATTTTAAGTGTTACTCAGTCATCACTGACCAAAGAGTCACTTCACCCCATGGCCTGGGTCTAGGCCCTCTTTGTTCCTGCAGTTTCAATGACACAGAAGGCAAAGCTAGAAAGTCTGAGAAGGAACAGCTTAGCAACCACAATTTCCCCTCAAGCCCATGAAAAGTTTCAGTACAGTTGCACCATTTGCAGACGTAAGGAAAAAAAAAATTACTACTGAAGTCTCAGGATTCTTTAATTGCATACTCTGCAAAGATGAAATTAAATGTGGAGTTCACAGAAATCAGTGGTTGGAGAGATTGCTTATGACACTTTACATTAACACAGGATTCCACCACCCACTGAGCTCTTGGTTTTGCCTCCATAGTGACACTATGAATGAGATATATATTTTAGTGTCTTTAATGTACTTACACAACCTCCCACAAAATTTCTGTACTCTCTAAGCTCACCTATCCTGTATGTGTCACATCAATCACTAGATCTCTTCCCAGGGAAGCCAGCTTCTGTGTTACCTCTTGGGATGTCAGAACCAGTAACAAGGAGGGAACTAAATCTACATCACGATTCAAGCTGCTTCCCTACCCACTGAACTATTTCTCTTCACTGAATATGCTACATAAACCTCTTTACACTTACCAAGATTTTATGAAGCTACATCTCTCAAGGTGGGGAGGGGATAGATAAAAGGCACCCCACGACCCAGAAAACGTCAATCATTTTAGATTTTGCTAAGCAAGACCATAACTGAATTTCAGCTTCTGTATTTCCAGCACTAGCACAACGCTGCCATCTTTGGCTTTCAAAACATGAAAGGGAATACTCAAACCCAAACAAAACCCCACTGTTTCCATTTGAATATAAGTCCTGAGAACATTCTTCATAATATATCTAAGGCCAAGAAAGTGGGCTTGGGGTTTTTTTTCATTTAATTACAAGTTAAGCTTTGGAGGACAAAGCCAGACCACTATGATCTCCAAAACACTCACGGGACTGGAGATTATATTGCAATGTAGCTTGTAATTTCTGAGAAACATAATCTATTATCATTAATTTACCTCATACTACTGATCACTCCTATCAACCTTTTACAGAATTATTTTCACCCAGATTTGGAAGGAAAAAGTGGTGTCACAAGAGGCCAATCAAATTTGGTGCAAATACTTTAAAAGGCAACTAGATTCCCCTTCTCCACACACATTTTCCTTGTCTCCCACAGCCCTCAGAAAAATACACACATCCTACTTTAATCTTCTCTTCTGCCACTCTACTAACTATATATTCCAAATCCAAGGGCCACTGTGTTACCACACTGACCAGAACAAAACATTCACAAAAATAACACACAAAAGGGCGACAACCCACATCACAAACTCCAACTGTCTCTGCCTTTTTGCTCTTGCAATTTTCAGCTCTCATTGGCTAAAGATATCTCTGGCATTGTTGCTTTCCATGAACTTCCTCCAACTTCCCCATAAGTTTACACAAATGAAATTTCAGAATAAATCACATTCTTGTCCCTCATCTCGCTTGGGTTCTCTCTGCCAACATTTTACTTTGAGTATCAACAGGAACAGCAGCTTAGCAAAAGTGGAGCCAACAAAATGAACTGTATCCCTTTAATAACACTGATTGATGCCTTCTCTACACAGCTCACCAGAGCAAGGAGGTCTAGAATTAGCCCAGCTCACGTGAAAGCATCCTCATGACAAGTCATCCCCAAATTAATCCTCTCTGCCCAAGGCTGCTCTGATACACCACATCCCTCAGGGGCTCCTGTGAAGCCACATCCATTACCTCCTGCTGCTGAAATAGCACATCAGTGCCTCACTGGCACGGATTCCTGCTCATCCCCATGGGTGCACAGGGCAGGAAGGGAGGCAGGATAACATCCAGCCCAGAACCCCCAGCTATCAAAGCCAGGAAAAGAGGCAGCAAACTTCCAACCCTGAACTGTAAAGCCCAGGTTATGGGCAATGCTGTAAGAGTCTCTGCTAACTGGAAGAGGAACCTCAGCATTAAATTCCTCACCCATTAACGCCCTGTAGGTGCGAACCACTGAAAGGCATTGTTTGAACCTTACCGTGGCTGGAACCGAGCACTCTAACCCCCAGCGAGCTGCTCCTGTGCATTTATAGGCAAGGGAAAGCTGCTAGAAACACCTGAATGCAATTCCAGGAGCATTCCCTGCAACGCCGCAGAGTCACAGCCTGGTCGAGTTCGTGAGAAAATTGACAAACAACAACAAAAACTGCAGAAGAAAGCAAGTAATGCCTAAATCACTAAAGATGAGCCCCCTCCTCACAGGAGACAGACTTCAAACTCCTGCACCTTTTCTCATCCCACACCTACACTTCCCTGGCAGCATCACAAAATGAGCACGTGCCATTCTACACAAAATATGTAACATACAAGTGAGTAGGTGGCACATTATGATCAATAACTATGAGAGTAAAACATTTTTTTAATGGTGCTAATAATGTTTAAACCCAATGCCAGCAGCTTCAGTCTAATGCCTGCTAAAGTAAAAATGGAAGACTGAAATTACAAGCTGTTTATAACACTGAATTTATGTTTCACAATCTGTGATGACAATAGAGCTTAGCAAAAATTGTCTCTCCTGGGGACTGTTCTTTCCACCTTTAAAAAAAAAAAAAAATAGTCGTGTGCATGATTTTATTTATTTGTTTTTAAAACACTTGTCTGCACATCCAAGTGACTCAGCAACTGGCTGACAGAAACCTATGGGATATACACTTAGGTAGCTGGGATAAGCAGCCAAATTCTTCCAGAATGAAAATTCATCATGTGGCTGGGCTCAGCAACTCACATTTAGGAAGACTTTACCATGCCCTTAGTTGCCTGCCAGGTTGCCACCCTGCAGTAATCCAGGAAAGCTGTCACTCTTTAAAAGCTTTTGGGGAATTTGTTTAGTATTATTATTTTCCAAAAATGGCTGGATAATCAGGCCAGATCATTCAGCTTCATTAGAAGCCAACTGACAAAACAATATCATAACATACAATTGCATCCATAATGGTCAGCAAAGGATTTAATAGTGAGTCATAGATCCACAGAAAAATTACAAGTCTGATGCAATTACTCTTAACAATATGCAACACAGGGCCCTACTATGCTGTGCTAACCAGCTCTTAAGCAATTAAACACAGAAATCCCACATTCTCTGGCCTTCCACAGCAATGTTTCTGTTTTAACAAACTGAACTAAGACTTCCATTAGTCCCTTATTTCCAACAAAATATGGTGCTAAAAAAAAATAATGATCTAACTGAACGGAAGAAAACGTTAATGCTATCAAACTTAATTTAACAGAACAGAGAGCTCTCCCACCCCTCCCTTCACATGGCAGCTACACAGCTTAAAAATCACATAGGTCATGCTGTAACCTGCTTTCTCAAGGCAGTTAAAATATGACCAACTTGCAATCCCCAAAAAGGGCTTTAAAGGTATTAAATTACATATATGCAGGTGCTGTGGGGCTTTCCAGCCATGAGCTAACCAGACTGAAAAAAGAACCCTCCTCTCCAAATACAAGGTAAAACACGTGGGCTGGCGCCAGAGACAAGGTAACATAGTTCAGGCCTTATCAACCAAAAACACTTGCACCAGAACACAATTTAAGGCAAATGCAAACCAAAGTAGCTATACCAGAGGAGTTCCTATGTGAACTCACTTTTCTGGTGAATTGGATGCTTCTGACTCGCTTTTAGTACCACAAACCCAGCCCCAGCAAGGGAAGTGTCCTTTGTTCCACAAGGGCAGCGTTCACACGGGATTTATTGTCTCTGAGGCATCACAGCACAATAACCATGGAAAAAGAGAACCAAACACCTCTGTGATACCACTCAAGGTGAGTCCCTCCTCAAACAAAACATCCTTGATGCACACAGGTGAGAAGCTGCCAGATAAACAAGGCTGAGCATGGGAAACCAGAGCTCTTTAGGCACAGTCAACCACTAGAACTTCAGGAGTTTCATTTCTCTGAAAATACAAGGAAAGCTTGAGTACAGGATTTTCAACATATCTATGCAAATGTTCTCATCAGCAATTGATTGAACCTTACTGTAAAACAGTAAAAATAAAAAATAAAATAATCTAAATATACATCACTTGTTAAAACGACAAGAGCCAACAGTGGTTTACTTCAGCTGCTTCCCACACTTACATTTAAGGTGACATTTCAGCCCATACTGTCTGTTTTACATTTACATACTGCCCAAGACAATGGATTTCCAACCTCATACACAGTTTTACACACTGCCTAGATGCACTGTGGGTGATGCACAATGCTGCAATGCTGGTGAGCAGAACAGTTTGGGTATTCAACCAGCCAGGCTCTGTGAAGTTCTATTGCTTGGCAACTGCAGATCCTGTCACCATATCCCCTTTTATCTGGAAAGGCACAGCAAGCAGGAGAATTACTATTCACCCTCTGGTAGGTGCTTCTGGAGAGCCTGGGGTGCAACAGGTTACCCTGATGCATTTCTAACAAACTCCCCCGTGAGAAAGCAGCGGGTCCAACAGGGTGACACAAATAAATCCATGGCACCTTTCATTCAGCAGCTCCTCATCAGGGATTACCACTTCCACCCCCCTGCTCAGCCAAAACTGGGGGGAAGAGTGTTGCAAGAAGGGTGTTGCAAGACTTTGGGGGGCAAGAGGACGCAGGAAATTGCAGGAGATGGGACTAGGACAAACCAAGCAGCAGTATCAAACCTGGATGCTGCTCTAGGCACTCCCAGCTGCAGGAACCTCCCCTCACTGGGATGTGCAGCAGCACAGATTTACTCCAGAAGGCAAATCAAGGCAAGACCAAGATGGAGAGCTCAGTCCTCATCACTGTTTTTATCCTTTACCTTGTATACACACCCTCTCCTACCTGAAGGCACAGATGAAGAACAAACACTTAATCTGACTGTACCCCACTCCCTGGTGCTATTTCACTATTTGTTCTGATCATGAAGAAGCTAATGTAAAAAATTAGAAGAAATTTGAGTCAGAAAAGATGGATAACATCAAGGAGAGAAAAACAACTGAGTGAAGGTTTTGCTTTGGTTTTATAGTGGATATCTACAGAGGGATGTACACAAAAGGAGATTTATCTCAGGCACACAACTTTAAAGTCATCATTAAAATTAGCTTGTTGCTTTCACCAGGAAAAAGTGGATCTAAACATGCTTTTCTAGGTTTAACCTGAACTGATTCTTGAAATGCACCATTTTTGGAAAGATCACTACTTCAAAATATCTCATCCTCTCAAAAAGCAATTTTCATCTTAGGCAGGGGGACACAACACACTTGAAGTTTTCAGACTCAAATTTTCTTAACTGCAATAGAACTTAACTGCCATGACCTGGTTGATGGAATTAAAATAAAAATATCCTCCCTGGAGGAACTGTGGAGTGAGCAACTGCTGTCAAAAGTGGTTTAGCACTAGAACACCTGGAACCTCAGCCTGTGAGCAGGTGTGTTTCTCCAGTAAAGTACTAACAAATGTGCACTATTTAATATTTAAATTATTATAGAAAATATATTTATAATTAACCTATGGTAAGAAATCTTTCCTTAGAGAACTTTGATTAAAAATTAAACAGTGAACTTTATCCACTGCAACAGATGAAAGGAGGAACTAGACAAAGGGAAGCAAGAGAAACCACATGAACCCTGCAATACACTACTAAATATATAAACCTAAGTGACATATTCTTTAGTTTCATTGCATTCAGAAACCTTTTTATCATGATAGCAATTCAGACACTTTACATTCTGCAAGACAGACAAAACAATATTAACTGTTCTCAATGGCTGCCATCCCTCAAACAGAGGGACCACCCCAAAAAATAATTCTGAGTATCTGATGAGAAGGAAACTGACACAGGGGCAGAAGCTGCTCACAAGACTTCAGAATTAGGCTACACGACTGCATCAAAGCAAACCTCTCTCTGGACCTAGATTACATTCAAAAAAGCTCTGGCGAGACTGTTTTCTTCAGACACAAGGAAGGTTTCTCCAAGCTCTGAAATCCCACAACTAATTATAGCACCCCACATCCTTCCCCACCATCATCAACAGCAAAACCAGCTGCCAATCTGGGAGGTAGAAGAAGAATCTAATCTCCACTGTGCCACTACAGCCACCCCAAAAAAGGCATTCTTCTGCCTGTAGCTATGATTTGCCTGGCCAAACAACATGAAGTCCCATCAGCCAAGCAGCTCCTGCCAACACAAGCTGTGCTGCCGGGGCGGGCGTTCGGTGGCACAACCGCGCTGGGTAACGGTGCCACGGCCAAACACGAAGCTGTAAACCCAGCCAGGGAAAGAAAAACTAAGTAACAGGAGGGGGGAAAGCACAGGTAAAAAGGATTTGGACAAGAACGCCCTCCTTTGCAGCCGCCAGCTTGAAGGTGAGCTGGTGTGGGAGCAGAGGTGATGGACAGCCCTCGGCCTCGCCTCACCCGTCTGACAGCTCGGCTGGCCCCGCGCCGCTGTTGTGAAAGAAAACCACGGTATTTGTGCAAGGCTAGTTGGTTCCATGTTAAGAAAACACATCTGAGCCGACAGTGCTTTGCTTTACCACATGCCAGCTTCATTCAGCCTCAGAGCCAGAAAGCAGGACTCGGTCTCCTCACTGCCTCCACAGTTAACCAGCAATTTAGGACACAGACAAAGTCCTGAACTCAGAGCCACCCCCGATCTGTGAAAGGGCCACACTGCCTTTAACAGAAAACTTCCTAGTCCGCTTTGGAAAACATGAGTGCCCAAAGAAGGAGGTCCCCAAGTGACAGGAATGCCTGTGTTGGGTAACACAGTGTAAAGATGTGTACAATGGAGCAGATAAAAACAAAGAAATTCAAAGAAAGGGCCCGGGAAGCAATCTTTGTTTTGGTGTGAACTGGTGCACACCCATGCCGGAGAGGGGAGAAACAGGACTGGGTCTTCATGGAGACCGTTAATTTATTAAAATGTCACAACAAAAAGAGAATACTGTGACTAACAGATCCTGGGAGCTCCAGGCAGCTAAACCAATCCAAAGGATGATGGTTTACCAGAAAGGAAAGGCTGGTCAAAAGGAAATAATGAAGCAGATCTCCATCAAAGAACAAAAAGCAGGTCTGAGCATAGAGCCAGAAGCAAGACTGCACCAGAACTTACAAATGAAGTGTAAAACATCAGACTTGGCAATCCTGCTGCCAAGGAATTATTTACCACACCACGATCAATATTACGATACACACAGAGACGAGTATTTTTATCTCAACCTCCATTTGACCCGGTGGGAGCTACAGACACTTTCTCACACTAATTCACATACTTCAAGGAGAGTCAAGATGGGAAAAAAAGAGTTGGAAGCATTTCAGGTTCTGTCTTATTTCAGCCCGTTTTCACTGAATCATACCAAAACTATCTGAGGGAATAGCTAAGAATTGATTTGTGCTATCCAGGACCTGATCAGTAAAGCAAAATATTCAAGGATCACTGGAAGAGGTTTTGTTCATGCACCGAGCCAAATCCTTGTTGTGCTTTCAGCCCTTTCAAGTCTTTGCTCTTCCTTCACTGCATCAAAAGTATCTCTTAAAAATTCCTCTGAAAAGCCTGGATAAGTGCCTGAATTTTCAAGATCTATTCTCTATAGCCCTGAGCAAGACTGATGGGAAGTAAGCTTTCCTTCTCAATGGCTACTTTTAAGTTTTTGGTGGTTTGTTGTTTTTTTTTTAAAGGCAACTACTACTAGACCTATTACAAATTTGGAAACTGCAGCTCAGAAAATAGGGAAGGAGGGGAAGGCAATGGAGGGAGGAAGTAAGGATTTTTCAATCAACTTGAAAAATCCTTACTTCAGTGAACTGGCAAATAATGTGTTAGACATCTTGCTTCTGAAACACAACCCCGCCAAAGGGAAAAGGGTTAATTATATCCCCTATGCTCCAGAGTATTTCAACAGGCTATGAATTATGTTCTTCTGAAGGGCAAGTTGTTCTTTTATTTATTGTTTAAAGCAAAACATAAACACGAAGTGTCCAACCCTAAGGTGGTGATTACCACTTTTACTTAAACAGAAATGCAGGGCTGCAGGCTTTCTCTGCTATAAAGCTTTTAAACCTGTTCTGTTCCTCTGACATTTTCCCCCCTCACTCTCCTCTGATAGAGATCACAAAAACAGCTAAGACATCTGACATACAGGAGAACATCCTGCTGATTAAGAGAAAACAAGAGCACATTACTCTTGAGAGGATACAAAGCATCACTTCCTAATGCGTTCTACTCTGTCAGCACAACAAGCATCTTGTCATTTCAAAGGGAAACTGGTCATATTGATTTTTCAAAAACACAAGTATTATAAAAATATTATACATTTAATTGGTCTTAACAAAGTGTTCTTGTAGTGGGCATATCAACAGAGATCCTACAAGGCAAGATATAAGGTATCAAGGTGTGGCTGTGGGTATTTGAAGATCCTCTGCAAGCAGCAGCATTGAGAACTGCCAAGATCACTGCTCATAAAGTGATCTTCTTGCAGCTCCTTTAAACCTCAGCTCGACTGAGAGGTGTCTTTAAAGTGTGGCAACTCTTACTCCTGAATTCACAACACTCTGAACAAACATCATACTTTGCTGAAAACCAGTGTCCTTTCCACGCCTCACCAAATTTCAACTATGCAACTCAGTGCTCCATGTTTGCTCAACTTTTTCTAGAGGAAAGGAAAGTTCTTTACACCCTCTCAGAGCAATTTATTCCTCTCGTTGTTCCCTTGCAAAAGCCAGGCCAACTGAATCAGCTCCTCTGGCTGGAAACCGCACACCCTGCCTGTCAGGAAGCCGGCAGGATTTTTTTTTTCCTGTTTTGTTTACAAATTCAAAAACTGAGTTCTTCTCAGCAGGGTCAGCCATCCCTTTTGCCCCCCATTCCCAGTTTTCTACAATCCTAATTATGGCAACATTGAGGAAAATTTGTATATGCTTTCCAAGGAAAAGGTGTATTTCTTCTTCTCTTGGTTCTTTATTTCTGTTTTAACATAGTATACCAGAGTGTACAGCCAGGACAAGTTTCCATGGTTTGAAGACCATCTGAAAAGTTAGGCAGAACACAGGTTATTACATCCCCTTTGAGAATATCCCTTCAGAAAAATTCTTTAAAATCAGAATTTTGTGAGGGATGCAGCAGAGGAGCATCCTCCCACCTGCTCTTAGTCCTCCAGGGGACTAAACTAAGTTCTCTCTTCCTGGAGTGATAATTCAAGGCTTCTTTATAGCTTGCTTCCAGTATAACTCAGAAGAGTGTACATCCTCCGTTTAATTTCTTCCAACAAATCCCCTTTCAGCAGAATTTACTCTCACATATGCAACGTGGGCAGAGTCTAGTAATGTGACTTAATAGTTCCTAACCAAAGGAAAAAAAAGGTTTTGCTAACAGTAAGTTCTAGGAAGGAAAAAAACAAATTTTAAATCTTACCTGCCCTTACCACAGCGTTTCTAATTAGTATCTGTCAAAAGAGCACTTCCATCACAAGAAAAGAACAAAGCTGCAGAATGACAGATGATTTGCTATTCACCAGAAGGTAATTGCAAACAACAACACACACACAAAATGTTGTGCGTCCCACTCCTCTGCTGCCCCTGCATCCTCCCTCTGCCACTGTGCCCCGCTGCAGAGGAGCAGGGCACTGCCACAGCATGGGCACGGGGATTTCGGGGGAGAACGAATGGTCTGAGCCAAGCAACAGAGACACAGGTCAGTGTTTCTGACAAAGTACCCCAGCACCGAGGAGACCAATGCAAAATTTAATCTTCAGCTTCTATCATTAGCCACTTAAGACGTCTCTTCCCCCCACCTGGCTGCGGGGTGAGCGTGTTCGGTGCGCGGATTATCATTCCTCGGAGGTAACTCAGCCGGTCAGACCATCACACACACACCTGTTCTCACTGCACACATCCCTGTCCCGGCACCCAGGGCAGCGTTGAGTTACTTCAGAGAGAGTCACTTCCACATTCCACCCTCAAACTCCCCTCCAAGAAGCGATCAGTCACTCTCAGCTTTCACACTTCAGTAATTTTGGAATCAACAGGAAATGGAGATC
The DNA here is from genome assembly GCF_027887145.1 of Ammospiza caudacuta. Taxonomy (NCBI): domain Eukaryota; kingdom Metazoa; phylum Chordata; class Aves; order Passeriformes; family Passerellidae; genus Ammospiza; species Ammospiza caudacuta. Next base: position 24,714,794 of record NC_080602.1, read on the forward strand.
AATTGTGATTTTACTAACTCAATAGTGACTCATCATTCAACTCCCTGCAGCCTTCGAATTCATCTGTGAAGAGACGTGATAGCGAGGCCAAATTAAAAATAGCAAATCTGGCTCACTCACAATTAACACTCACTTGTCCATCAGATTTGCCCCGGATTGCGAAATTTTGGGGATTGCGACATTCCGACGGTTTTGCGTCAGATCCCAAACGCACTCACAATGTCTCTTTCTCAACCCAACCAGGAAAAATAATCAATGGCAACATTTATTATATAAAGCAACTGTACCACACCCTCTAACATCCATCCTCGCTCAATGTGAACACGTCTAAATAAGAGTTAACTCTGCCCATCAGCATCCCCAGCTACTGACAACGAATCTTCTATTCTTCCTATTATGAAAACACTCTCAAATCATTAATTTCTTTCTGCTTACACAACCTTCGAGCCATAAAAAAAACCCCGAAATTTGCATGAAATCGAAAGTCAATAAAAAACAATTATTTCATTTACAAAAATAGAAAATCATTTTATATAAACCACTTAAATGCATTCTTCTAAAAATAAACTTAATTACAAATCTAACATGAAACTGTAACAGCATATATTAGGGCAAATGCCTACTGTAATTTAAATAAAATAAAAATAGTAAGCATATAATTTACACCAAAAAAAAAGTTGGGACTGGTGAATTTGCTGTACAGCGCTCTCTTGGAGCCACCCTTTGATGAAATGCTCAGAGAGCTTTTACTTTCAACACTACTTCTGCAGTGCCTTATTTCAGTTTACTCCAATGGTTCAGTTCAACAAGCTCTTAATCCCAAATTAAAAAGCACTCCCTGCATAGAAACCTGTGAAACAGTCAGTGGGCAAGATCTATGAACTCTAAACTTTTGAGAAACAATGACAAACTATTTTCTCTGTTTATTTTGTTTTAATCATGCCTCTCCTTCACACTTGGAGTTTTAATTAAGTCTTAAAACCCAGATCTTCTGCATTTCAATTAAAATTCCATTTTCCATCCAAATAAAAAAATAACACAAATGAGAAGTAATCTACCAGAAAATACATCATTTGCCATTTTGTCACTTAAAAATGTGAAAATTAAGGATCTGAGCCAATGCATCCAAGGCATCTAATTATTTACATGAATTTGTAGAAACACATTGCTATTCACTAGCAAAAAGGTCTGTACTTTCAAAAATGGCTGTTTGTGAATCAGAGTCCTAACAGCTGTCAGTCACTAAAAACATCCAACTAAAAATATGCAAAATGAGATTAAAACTATTCAGAGTGAGCTCTTCCTGCTTGCTGCTATAAGTCACTATGAAATCCATTTACTTCATCTCAATAAAAGAAAAAAAATACATACTAGTAGTGCTCTAAGGCCTTCACACTAAGGAAGAAATAGACTTTGAAGGACAAATTGGATCAAAATTCAAAACATTTTCACTAGAAGGTTACAAAGCCACATGATCCCATCCCCCTGGCCTCTCGCAGTGCACTCCCATGAGAACAGAGGGGAGTGCACACAACCAGGGTGTGCAGACATCCCAAATGGAGCATCCCTCCCTCCCCCTGCAAAATCAGTAAACGTGACATGGCAATTACATCCTCAGCCCCTTCACTCTCCCCTCCTCCCCATCAAACAGGATTCACCTCCTCCCATGTCAGCAGCTCTGGGAGAAGCTGCAAGGGCACTGAACACAAACTCAGGCACTGGGAGACGCTGGGAGCAGGGATGGTCATGCTGAGCTCAGAGCAGTGTTTTGGTCCTGCAGTGCACAAGGGCTGTGGCCACACGTGGAACGCACAGCAAACACGGCAGAGCTGCACACTTCTGTGAGCAGCTGCTCCTGAAGGAAGAGAAACCCCTGGAATGAACAGAGAGCATCCCAGCACATCCTCGCAGCCAGGCCGAGCCACGCTCAACCCACCTCAACTTCTGTCTCATTCCTGCTGCACATGACACCAGGTAATGCTCACAGCTGCCTGTGAAGACCTGGGTGTATTTTTAGTGCAATATACTATCTCTTATCAGTCAGCTGATGCCAACACCCCCATCCTCACACTTCTGTTCAGAGCACAGTCATGGAACGCCTGGCAAGGAGCAGCTTCCCAGTGAAAGTGCTGTCACCTGGATGACAGAGCCACAGGAGCATCCCCAGCCACATCCCTGCTGCAGAAACCAAGCCTTGAACCACCCCCCAAGGACAGCACTTTCTGCATTGTACAAATGGGGAGGGAAATACACACACCCGGAGGAGGAATACAATTTCTTCAATACTGGCAGCTCCTGAAGCACGAGATGTGATCACTCCCTATTTTAGCATGCATGACTACCAGTGCTCACACAAATTATCTGGTTCCTTTTAAAATCCAGTATTTAAAATTACAGTATTTAACTTGAGGCTTTTCTATCCAGCTAGTGGATGGATAAAGGTGAATGCACCAGTAACATCTTGCTACACTTTATTTTGTTCTTCGTTAAAAGGAAGACCCTTGCTCTGAATTTATACTTTTCAAATCAGTATTTAAACAAAATCAAATCTGGAAAAAAAAAAAAATGTGAACACAACTATGCAGCATTGTGATACAGCATCTGATTCCCACATTCCAACTCTCTTTCCCTTCAGCACTGCAATGTATTACAGACAAATTTAAAAATAAAGTCACTGATATCAACTACAAAGACACCAAGAAAATCCTCAGACAGTATTGGCTTAGCCAGTGGAATGTGTAATTCTTGTCTACATACTATCACTTTCTTTCATGAAAAATACTGGAAATATCTTTTTGCCAGGTTAACCAACTCTGACTTCAATCTCACTGACATTTCTTAAGTAGAGCTGAATAATTCCATTCATATGCAAATGGTACAATAAATCGTGAGTAGCAGCATTTGCAGCTCCCTCACAGAGAGGAGCATTTACACTCTCCAAGTCTCATCCACAGTGATGCACCCAAAAATGGTATCAGGCCCTAAAGGTACAGCCCCAGCAATTTACAGAAGGAGTACTTTCAGCCTTGATGTTGGCTGGGGTTTTTTTTTCACTTTGTGGGGTATTTTTAAATATTAAGGAGATGAAAGAATGGAGAACTGAGATTGCATCTGTTGCCATCACAATTTAACCACAGTCCATGTATTTATACAGTGGAATCTCCAAAATAACACTGCATCTGTTAAGATGACAGTGATTTTCCATGGGCTGCGCTGTGCTGTAGCTGAGTTACTCTAAAGCTGTCGCTTTTGAAGTGCTGATTTCGATCCACCCCAAATTCTTTCTGTAATCTTCCTCAAACGTGTTGAATTATAAAGCTGTTGTGTTCCTCAGTGCGGCTTGGGAACAACAAAACCCTCATACAACTCATCAGTGGGCATTTGGCACTGAAGCCTCCCAGCTAATGCAACATGTTTATTTAAACAATGAACTGCCCAAAGAGCTGCACAGCCCGTGTACAAACAGATGTGTGTTTCATGTGTGCTCTGCTGCAGCCCAGAACCCCAGCACACACACTCCACTGCCCTTCTCTGCCTGATTCCTGCAGGACAACAACTGCATTGGCTTGGAAGGGCCTTTGCTCCTTCAGAACCACAACCTGCCTAAGAATATCTAAGCTGGAATCTTAAAAGAGACCCTCACACCGCTCACAGAATGTGAACATTGGATATGTATGTCATGTCTCTTGTTGAGACAGTATAAATGAAAATATTTGTCCACGTAGTCAGCCTACTCCAGTGTGACAAAAATATAAACATTTTATTAGCAGTCACACAAAAAAAGAAACAAACAAACCTTCAGTCACTCCCAGGCAGGACCCTGGCAGGCTCAAGTCAGTCTCTAACCAAGCCAAGTCCCAAGTTTGAAATAACAAACTTGCTTTTCTTACACCCCATTGCTACTCTTTTCTACAGGGACAACTGCAGAGACCCCAGCTCCACCAAGGACACAGCTGCAGGGAACACCAACATCACTTAATAACACAAAATCTCCACATCCAAGGTGCACAAGCAACAGGACCAAGAACAGACCCTTGGACTTTTTGCATCCTCCTGCACACACAAGTGGTCACACATCCTACTGGCCTTCAACTTTCCCCAGTCTCCCATCTCTCAGGTCTGAGGAAGAGGAGCAAAGTGCACAGATGGACATTCACTCATTCCATGCATCACAGGAGACACAGTGTCTGCAAGGGACCAATAAACTGACATCCATCTCAGAAACAAACAACACGACAAAAGCTTCAGCCACAATGAACTGAATGATATTAACTGCAACACAAGCTGCTTCATCCTGCTGGGGCTCAGAACAATCAGACAGAAGTAACAGTTAATCCAGTAGTGGAAGTTGGGCTCTATCACAATTCCAGTGGGCTCCCCCTTCTATCCAGTGGAACTCCGAAATCAAAGTTTGCCTCATCACCCTGTTGAGTCTCTCTGAAGTTGGTTCTCAGTTGAAAGAAAGGTAGAACTACATGAAAGCTTCAAAAAGCAACCCATGCTATGTAGGTCCAGCAGTATTTTGGAGAACAAACCAAATCCCCAGTGGGACACATTGAATTGACTAAGGAAGACAACAACCCAACTACACATGAAAAATCCGAAAAAGAGAAAAAAAAGAACACAACAAAACTAATTTCTGCCCTGGCAGAGCACAGGGACAGGGCAAACAAGGAATTTCCATTGCCATTTCAACTCTTCACACTTCAGCCAAGTGTTACTCCGGGGTCAGCTGAGCTGAGTGAACACATGTCCATTCCTACCGTACAGGGCTGGCTCCTCACTCCCTGCCCAACATGAACAGAGTGCGCTCTTCAAACCTTTCAAGGCTGCTCTCACACTGACATACCAAGGGATGTGAGAAGAGCAGCAGGGAAGTAAAAAGTACTACTTGTAGAAGGTCAAAATGTGGAGACAACTCCAAAGTGAAGCCAATGGAAATAACAAGGAAAGCAGCTCAGTGAGATCCTGGATAAAGCCCTTCCTGCAAGCACAAGCCAACTCTCTTGTAAAAAGTTGGTTATAGACAGTTTCCAGGGGCAGCTGTCACCAGATCTTTCTCCAAAATGCTGTATTCCTTTGACTAAGGCTTAAGGTTTGAACTCTCCCTGTCTACAAGAAGACCTTCCACTTTCAGAAAATCCTGCAATCATTTTTATGGCTGCTCTATCACACGTCATTATGGGGGCTTTTTCCCCTATCCCATAAATTCCTTTGGGAGCTTGCTTCTCAAATATAATGAGCTGCCTGTCTACAGAATCAGGAAAATGAGCACTGAGTCAATTTATGTTTGGGGAAGCTGTTTCTGCATCCAAGAGACCTGGAATTCTCTTTCCCCACCAACAACGCTCTCCAAACACAATGGCTCAGCTCTTGCAAACTTTTCCTGGAAGGCTTCTCAAGCTGAGCACCACGATCCACATGCAAATCAGACACCGGCTCCCACTAAGGACAAGCACCTTGCTAGAACAGCTCTTACAAACCCACAGCAATGCTAACAGAGAAGGGTAAATAAAACAAAGCAATGCCACCCTAACCTCAGCAACACACAGCAATCAGCAGACCCTTTGAACTGCTGTGCTCAAACTTCTCATCCCATAAATGCCCTCCCTGTTTCAGCAGAAATGTGTCTGTAACTAAAAACAAAGGGAGCACCTTGGTCCTCCCTGCAGCTTCTCTCATCTGTCTTACACAAGAACTGCCACTACACCACAGTTTGAAGATAATGATGTACTCTCACTTGAGAATCACACACTCAGCTGCAGTTACCTACTGTATTCCAGTAGTAACAAATGGGAGAGATACTTCAAAGAGCACATTATCCCAGCTCTAATTTATGCATGCTCCCTCTTACCATCAAGCCATTTATTTTAAACCTGTCAGATATACTTGTAACATAGCATCATGAATAATTTAAAAAGTAATCTGTATAAACCAAGTTTATAAACTTAACAGCAGGTACAGTACCTTTCATTCAAGCAGACTGCTCTCTGATAAAGTACAAGGGATCTTTGACTACTTCAGCATGTATTCATTTCATGCATTCTGAACTTCAAAAAATTCTTCTTTCCTGCCTCCAATCAAACCCTCTGCTATTTGAACAGTATTGTGTAAGGAGCTCACTTAAATGAGTAGTGTAATAATTTGCAAATTGTTCATATTAAAGGAAAAAACTACAAAGCTGCTGGAAACAGTCAGTAAAAATGACCCATCACCAATTCAACAGCAGGGGATAACCATTTGTGTAAAGTTTGCCTCTGTCATTAAAAACTCCTAATATTTCCTGCATCTGCCCGATGCTGTCATTTTCTGACACTGCTCCCAGCACAGGCAGAAGGGATGTTCAACAAAGAACTCCAAAAAAAGCCCACCTGTTAAGAGAAAGTGTTTTGATCAGTTGATGCTCACACTTCCAAGTAAACAAAGCTATCTTTACAGCATGTAATGGCACCAATAAGGGCTTGGAGATAACATTCCCTGACCGGTCACAGAGCTACTGCAGCAACGCGTGCCTCGCTGGCAACACAGGCACAAACTCCTTCGGCCAGGGGACCTGCCCCAGCACACCTTGACTAACAAGGGCTCACCAAGGCAGGACACACACACTGAGCTTATAAACTGTAGTGGCAAAGCACATACACCTGCAGTGTGACCGTTTAGTGCTTTAAAAGATTTATTTCTATCATGTACGCTTTTTTTAAGTCAGCAATGAAACGAAGTCTTAAAACCCAACCCGGTCAGCACTTCATTGATAGTGGGAATTACTGCTCTAAGTTATTATTAAAATGACTTTGTGCTGCTGCAAAAGTGTGCATTTGATATTCTACCCAATTAGTTACTGGTGGATTTGGTCCTCTAAAGGAATAAACTTAGTGCTTTATTGGGATGCAAGATCCATTCTCCTGAGATAGGTCAAAGAAAACAGCCTCACTGAAAAAATTCTCTGGGAAGCTGCTGAAATATACAAATGTTTGTTTCTGCCCATACCATCAAGTTTACCAAGAAAGAAACAGACTAACTGGAAATGTACAGGTCTGGATATTTCAAAATAAATAAATAAATAAAACTGTTACATTAAAGTTTAGGAGTCATATGTAAACCAATCTGTAAATAAAGAAACAATTTTGCTTTTCAGCACATTTTAAACAATCTCGTGCCACAACAGCAACTTCCTGAGGATATCAACACTGAAGAAGTTAATTGGTGTCTTGCAAGATATCCTAAGGGAATGGCTCATGTTTTGCATTTGCAAAGGTTAGAAAGCAAAACTTTCAGTGATAAGGGCGAGTTAAACCTTCACAACACACCCGGGTTCGCCTGAATGCATCTTCTTAATTAATTAATAAGTCAAAGTGTTATCAAATTTAATGAGCAAAACCAACAGGTCCTGTCTAAAGGAACCAGAATCTATCTTTGAGCTCGAGGACTCGGTACAGCTGTTTGCCGAGCACAGAAACATATGAATGAACACTGAGTGCTGCTGATCGCTTGCCTGTCCTCAAAGTTTCTCTCAGACAGTTCTGGACACAAAAAAAGACAAATATAGTACTCCAGAAATCAGTCCAGATTGTACCTGTCATGACTTGGCTAACAGGGAAAAAAAGCAGCCCAAAAAAACCACACACAAGACAGGCTGGCTAACAACCACAAATGTGTCTTCATCAACTGCTGTTTGTTGAGTTCTGCTTTTGTACAATAAAAAAAAATGAAACTATTCTTTTTTAAGTGGCTTTCATAAATCATAAAAACTAATCCAACTAACCTACACAAAGAAGCTGTCTATACAATTTACAGTGATAGAAAAATTATACATGTCAAATAGATCAAAATACTAAAACAGTATTTCTACCTTTCAAACACATCACTGCATTCCCAAAGTCTTTTTGCACACAAACTCTTAAAAGCAGCACGTTCCATTAGCACCAAAGCCCAGAAACCTTAAAAGCTCAGCTCTGTCAGGAAGATCCAAATTAAACTGCAACTACAAATCTGCAACAACTTTAATTATGAGACTCCCGAGACAATTACTTAAACTGCAGCTTTTTTTAAATTTAGCATCCACAATAGTTTTCAATAATAAACTGCAGTTTACCCATTCCTATGTACGCAATCACACATAAATAAAAAACAGCTGCTACTTGATAACATCCGAAAGCATTTCCAAATGTGAAAGCTTTACACTGAGATCCAAGTAAGAATGCATTTAATTTCATAAACCAAAGTTCCAGGAATTTTTTCAGTTGCCATCAGCTTTTCAAGTACAATAATGCTCATGATTTCATTAATTTTACTACAGATAATTCAGATAAATACATTAACTTCTTAAAAATAATTTAATTCAGCACATTTTGTAAGTTATGAACTTTAGAGTCATTACAGATGATGAGCTAGATAAGTTGTTTGCTGTGTGGGATCACAAAGTTAACATCCAGTGTGAGAAAAACAGGTTTCCTGCATGTGTTATTGCCTCTCTCTCTCTCAAAGTTCAGGACCATAAACAAACTTCTCTACAATGAAGTTTGCGGTAGCTCACAATTCACACAGATGGAATATACACACAATATAATTAATCATTTAACAAAACTGCCTCTTCTGCTCTCACTGAGATAATCATTCCAGTGATCACTGGTAAAATCTACCTCAGAGTAAAAAGAAAACAAAAATTACTGGGGAAGAGAAAAGGCATTAGTTAAACATGAACTGAAATTATCCTTTAAAGCTAATAGTTTCAGCCCTGAAATGGATTTTAAATGTTAGATGCTTAAAAAAAAAATTCTCCTCCAAGATCTCCTTAGTAAATTGCCAGTTTAGCAGAAAATTAAAAAGGATTTGAAACAACTTTTCCCATGGTAACACATACTGATAGAAATTAATTATTTACCAATGAAAACAGATTCAAAAATCATCACGTGGATGCTCTTTAACATTAGATTTTGTGTGTATCTTTCAAGATGAAAACAATTTCAGCATCACTGGCGTGTGCTTTAACTATACCCTAGAATTAGTTTGGAAGAAAAACACATCAGGGAAAAGCTGACACGAAAATTAACACAGTAGTTGATCATATCTGAGCAATTTCCCTATTAAACCAAATAAATCATGTCTTCTGTTGGGCTGAAGTCAATCTAATTGATCTGTCTTCTTGCTCTCGGCAGTCCTTTTCTTCCCTCACTTCTCAGAACATAAAAAACTAAGCTAAATTTTCTTCACTTTACACACACAAAACCCCCCAGTGTTCCTCCCTCAAATGCTGGTCCAACACTGAAACTTCCAACACACCCTTTTTCCACACCCATCCCTCTGCTTCCTCACGTTCAACACATTTTGCCTGATATTAGCTAAGTCCCTTCCATTTCCTAACCCTCTCAGTTTCTGACTCACACAAGCCTTTGCTCCAGTTCTGGTTTGCAAACCAGAAGTCCAACCCAAGACAATCAAAAAATGGTCCAAGTTCTGCCTGGCTCGCTCTCCCTGCCCCGGACTCCAGGCACCATCACTCCCCTTTCTGCTGCACCCCCTGATGCCAATTCCTCGCTGGCTCTGGCATTTTCCCCTCGCAGCCTCAATTAGAGCAGGAATTATCCAACTCCCAGCTACCAACACTCCCTAACCACTGGGTGTACAGGAAAACGCTGATGCAAAAGCGGGGTGTGTGTAACGCCGGCACTCAGCAGGTCATGAGGGCTTTACTAAGCAACCTGGGAGAGAGATGAAGCATCAGCATGAGCTACTGCTCATTATCAGAAACACAACATCCAGCCTGGATAGACAAACAAAAGCTCAGCGCTAACATGAGCAGACCCATCAAGATATCCATCAATCTGAAGTATTATCACACCTAAAACCATTATTTTCCTTCTAAGTGTTTAACCCTTTCCCTCCTAGACATTCCCTCTGTAAATACACAGAAGGCTGAAAATCAAAACCCCCATTATGCTCTAGGGAGAAAAGGAAGAAAACACCGTGTTTATGCCTCATCCTAAACCCACCCCCAGCATCAAACAGCCTCCAACAGTTGTAGCTTTACACATCAAACGCACGGGTACAGCACCACAAACTCCAGCTTAATGAAAGGTCTTCTCATTTCCATTTTTGTGCCGTTCTAACACAATCTCAGGGAATTCCTGGCATTTTTAAATGACTTTTTCTGAATCAGAAGCTCTCCACTGAAGTTACCTGCATTTTAAAGAGCTTTCTGTCACATAACTACACACACATTTTATATAATTTAGCATTAAAGGGATGGGTCTCTCCCCTCCAGTTGTAACTCCTTTGTATTCCTATTTAGGAATGCCTTGCTTGTTTGACCGAAAATGGAAGTGCCTTTTAGCTATGACACAGTATATATGAAAAACAAATAAAAATTAAGATTAATCTTCCTTCCACTATTGTGGGGAGAGAGAAGAATATGAAGAGATGTAAAACATCTGCTCTGGAGATCATTTTTCCCCCTAACAGCAAAATTCTTTCAGCAATAACTCGTGAAAACAAAGGCTATTAAACTGTAAACTACAAAGACAATCGATTAGAGGCAGTATTCAGCTAAGACAAGTTTTTCAGCATATCTTCCCATATTTAAATGCCTGGATCTTCTTCAGAAGATATTTCATTCAGGATGTTCATTTTAGGTAAGTGGTAACCACAAACACTTCAGAGGACTAGAACCTAAAATCCTAACATACTCTTCCTGCATTAGCTCATTCCCAGAGCTGGGTGAGCATTTTTATTTCAAGGTACTTTGTACCAGGTAAGACAAGGAAAACAATTCTGAGTGTGTATCCTAGCAGTTTAAGAATGCACCAAATCTCCTCCTCCCCCTGCTCTGTTTCTCCACGCTACTGGATCCTTTGTAAGCCCTTCCCTGAAGAAGGGCACGGAGGTTTTGTTTTTAAACTTAAAAGATTAATCTTCCCTCTTGAAAACACCTCTAGCCAAAAAGTTCAGCTCATGGAGGTAAGATTGCAGCTCTCCAGCCCTGGCTGGCCCAAAAGCCTAAACTGGGCCTTAATTTGAAAGGAGTTAACAGGCATTTACTGCCTAACGAAACATAATTATTACTCAACATGCATTACAGGCTCCATCTATGTGCTTCTTGCTCACTTATCTTTTTTTGTGTGCTTAGCCTCACTGCCAGTGCATCCAAAGAACTTCCCTTTCTTTTCAATCTGAAACCACTACTTTTAGAAAAGCCCTCCTGCCTCCTGAATTCTTTCCCTTTACATTTAAAATGGAGAAATCTGATCTCCTCGTTCCTTCCCTCCAACAACGCGTATCTTTCTGAAAGGGAGAGGCACCCAACAACAGCTCCAGAAGTGCATTGAAAAACACACGGCAGAAGAAATTAAAGCATCAGGATGCAGTACAGGAACATCCCTGCTTCTGCAGACGCTGAAGGAGAGGGAGCACTGTTTAAAATGGTTGGGCTCAAAGGCACATTTACCATCTCTCCGTCTACAGAGATACTCCAGGAAACAAGGGAAGGCTAATTTCATGCAAGGGATCCTCAATCCAGCGTGAGCCCGACATACCAGGAGAAAACCGATCAGCCCCGGGATTAATCCGGCGATGATTGCAGTGTAATCAATGGCAGCGCAGCCCTCCCTGCCCCCTCGATTCCCCCTGCGCCCGAGAGGGGCGGGCACTGCAACACAATCACAGGTTGGAAACGCACAAAAACAAAGTCGGGGCTCTGGCAGCTCCCGAGAGAGGCGGGCGGCCGCGGGGATGGGCCGAGGATCCGCGGCAGGAGGGAGCCGGGCCCCGCACCGCGATCCCGATCCGCGTTCTCCCGGTGTTCCCGGGGAAGCGGCTCGCACGCTGCTCCAGCCCCGGCGCTGCGTGCAACACGGCCGCTCACAAAAATGCATCACCCCTAAGATCGCAGCCCGTTCGGCCATCAAACGTTTCTATTTAACCGCAAACGTAAAGCGTCAATGTGCGAATTCTTTTTTTTTTTTTTTTTTTTTTTAATTAACGGCAGCCTGTGACCTTTAGATTGCGGGATGCCGCCGTAATTCCGCACCCGGCGCACAGCGAGTGGAACCCCTCCTCGGCGGTAAAGCGGCAATAAAAGGCAAGGCGTTCATTTCCAGGAATTCCTCACTCACTACGGCAGGTTATTGCATACAGCCTCTAAATATTGACAGAGATCAAGCTCCTTCCATGCGGGGAAAGCGAGCGGAATCCTTCCCAGCCCTGCGAGTGTTTACTACGCAGCTCGCAGCCCTGGCTGCGGCGTCTGAGCGCTGCCCCGCGCTCGGGGGGGACACAAAGGAGGGGCACGGCCCCCTCCGCCGGGCTCGGGGCTGCGGCGCTGCCGACCCGAGTGTACAAGCAGGCAGCCGCCTCCCAGGAAGGAAGGCGGGCATGGCAGGCAGGGAGACGCGCAGCCCCGGGTTGTTAAACGTGCTCGAGGAGCAGACGCGTAACAGGAGGAAAACACGCAGAGCCCCACGGGCAGGGGCGAGACCCGCTCGGCGCCGCGGCGGGAAACGGCGGGAGCCCCGGGAGCCCCCCTCAGAGCCACGGGCAGGGAGCCCCTCACACGGAGCCCGGTACGAACAGGGAGCCCCTCGCACACAGCCCAGACACGCAGGGAAGCCCCTCACGCACACACACACACGGAGAGGGAGCCCCTCGCACAGGGAACCCCCTCACACACACAGGGAACCCCTTCGGCAGCCCCCTCACACACACACCCAAACACAGGGAGCCCCTCACGCATCCACACACGCAGCGAGGCCCCCCATCACCAGCCCACTCACACACATTCATACAGGGACCCCCCCCCTCACATACACGCACAACACCCACATAAACACACACGCGCACATTCACAGAATAACACCCCCCACACACACAAACACAGGGACCCCCTCACACCCCCCCAAGCACACACATAGGCAGCCGCCGCCCTCGCCCCCTCCCCAGCAGGCCCTCACTCGGGGGCTCCCTCACCGCGGGGTCCCTGCCGCATCCCCGGGCACGCACTGTACTCACTTTCCCCATTTGTTGGCCACAGACAAAGTGCGGCGAAGACGAGCAGGAACCCCCAGACGACGGCGAGGGACCCTCCTCCAGCGCCAGACTTCATTCCTCTTTCTTTAATTGGACAAAATCCCCCTTTCCGAAAACAAAACAAAGCAAAAAGAAGTCCAAAATTGTTCGCTTTCTTTCCTCTCCCCGTCCTCTAAAAATAACGAGCGGCGGAGGAGCAGCGGGGCAGGGTAAATAAATCCACGTTGCCTCAAGAAATGAAGGGAAAAAAAAAAAAAAAAAAAACCACGACCCTTCGGAGCGGCAAACCGGAGGGTTGTTGAGGTCCCTGGGTGTTGATCTTCCGGAGCAAGCACACCAAAAATACACAGATATTCACGATGTATTAACGGCAACAACAACAAGGCATGGAAGCCCCGGGGCGACGCTGTCTCCGGGGCGGCGGGGCGGGCTCGGGGCGGCGGGCGGGGGGCGCCGCCGTCTCCCCTCAGCGCTGGCTGCGGTGGTACATCGTGCACAGGAGCCGCAAACACGAGGCACATCGGGGCTGGCAGTCGGCATCTTCAACCTCCATTTTCAAACACCGCACACACGCACACACACAGAGACACAAAAACTGGGAGGGCCGCGGAGGGAGGGGAAGGGGGGGGGCGCGACCCAGACAATCCTATTACAAAACAACAACAGCTCCGCCGTCCCCCCGCGCGGGGACGGGGCTGCCCCGGCGGGATCCCCGCGGCTCCGCTCCCCGCTCCGCCAGGGAGGGTGGGGGGAACACCCCACGCACAACCACCACCCACAACAACACCGCCGCCGCCACCACGAGTCCGGCTGCCTGCAGAGGCTCGAAATGCAGAATTTGGGTCGAAAATGAATTAAAAAGGCTTCCCCCCTACTCCTCCTCTTCCTCTCCTCGGCGCGGCTGCCACAAGCTCCTTCTCCAAAAAAAAAAAAAAAAAAGAAAAAGAAAAAAAAAGGAAAAAAAAGCCGAATCCAGGACACACACACAAAGCAGCAGCAGCGGCAGCAGCAGCAGCGGGGCGAGCGGAGCGCTCAGCACCCCGCCTCCTCCCCCCGCAGCTCTCCTCTTCGCATCCCTCCGAGCCGCCTTGCCATCGCGGCGGGGGCGGGGGGGAGGAGGACGACGACAACAACAACAACAACAAAAACCACCCAGCGAATTTGTAAATCCTTTTCCTTTTTTTTTTTTTTTTTTTCCTTTCCTCCCTTTCCTCCTCTTTTCCCTCCTCCTCTGGGTGCGCGCGCGTTGCGAACCTTCCCCCGGCGCTGCCCAGCCCAAGGCAGGGGGAGGGGGATCCGGGAGAGGTGTGGGGGTGTGTGGGTGTGTGTGTGTGTGTGTGTGTGTGTGTGTGTGTGTGTGTGAGCGTGAGCAGGGGGGGCTGCGGGGGGCGAGCAAGGCGATCCGGTTTGCTGAAGGTCAAACCCCAGGAGCTTGTTGCGAAGGGTCTGTAATTCCTCCGGGGAGGGAACGGGGCGGGGAGGGAGACGGGGGGAAGGGTCTGCTGCTCTGCTGCTCCTCCCGATTAATTCGCCGCTCGCTTGCAGCAGAGTTCGCAGCGCTCTGCTGCCGCGTCTGCCCCCCCCCCCTCCAATCCTCCTCCTCCTTCTCCTCCGCGCTGCCTCCCTGTGCACGACGAAGAGTGAGCGCTGGTAAACAAGAGCTCGGCGTCGCTCCGCCGGCGCTTCTCCGCTCTGCGGCCGCGCGGGGAAGGGGCTCGCGCCCCCCTTCCCCTTCCCCTTCCCCTTCCCTTCCCTTCCCTTCCCTTCCCTTCCCTTCCCTTCCCTTCCCTTCCCTTCCCTTCCCTTCCCTTCCCTTCCCTTCCGCGCGCGCTCCCGCTGCCCCCCCCCCCCCCCCCGCGGGCTCCCCTCGCCCAGGCGGCGGCGCCGGCGGCGCGCGCGGAGGCGGCGGCGGCGCGAGCGAGCGCCGAGAAAAACCCGGAGCGGAGCGGGAGCGGGAAGATGCTGCGCCTCGGGATGCTGCGGAGCCGCCGCTGCTCCTGCCTCTGCCCCGGCCTTCCCTAACGGGAGAAGGAGAGCTGGTGGTGGATGTGCAGCGAGCATCCTGCAGGGCGGCGGGACAGCCCACGAGCGAGCCTTGCCAGTGGAAATGCTGCTGTGTTCCTGACAAATTAATTAATTAATTAATTAATTAAATAAAACATATGAAAAAGGCAGGGATAGAGTTAGGAGGAAGGAGAAATCCGTAGCTGTGATTTTTACACGGCATGTTTATTTACGGCATTTAATGGAAGCTGCTCCTGTGTTTCATACTGAGAGCAGGGCCAAGTGACGACCCCGGGGTGCTGCTCACAGGGATGCGGGTCAGGAGCGAGGGACAGGGATGCCAAGGCTTGGCCCAGTGCAGGGGACAAACCATGGTGGGACACATCCCCATGCACACTCACCATCCTCCCCTTGCGCGCTCACCGTCCCCATCCAATGCTCCAACATTGTCACTCTGTTTCTCAGCTGTTCACTCATATCCCTCAATGACGTTGGACACCTGGCCCCAAATGAGGGGACTTGGGCTGAGTTGAAGCAGGAGAGGTTTTGGCTTTTCGGAATCGGAAGACGTGGGCCGTGTTCCCGCCGTTTCACCGGAGCTCGTAGTAGCCATGCTGCGCGGCATATGGGTGTCCTGAGTAATCACAGATTTGTTGCAATACTTTGGCATGGGGAGATAGCAAAATGATGCTAGAGTATAAGAAAGCAGACATCTGCGAGCATTAGCTATATTCTAGGCTGGTTGGTTTTTGTTTTTCTTTAAGAAGTACATTAAGAAATTTGCAAATGTCACATCATTAATGCAAATGTCAAAATTAAGTTTTTACATTTAAACCTGAATTCTTCTTGAGCATCTTGTATTACAATATCCTTCGGTGACGCTACCCCATAATTTCCAACAACCTTGTACTGTGCATGTTTTTCTTCTTGTAGTTTTTCCATCCATTCTTCTACTGTTTGCCTTGTGAGAATGGTCCTGTGGTCTGAGTTACTCATCAACTCGTACCCCTTAGGAAAGATGGAAAGGTTCTATTCTGTGTCACAGAAATTGAAGGGAAGATCATCACTGAGTACAACAGGGCCAGGATCACCACACGAGCACACCTATGCAGAATTCTGTCAGTAATTCAAGAATAACTCAAAACTATGTGCAGCAACCCTCCCGAGATTCCCTGTAGGAAAATCAGGCATTTTCACCTGAAACCATCCTGGATTGCCATGTGTGTGTCTACCATAGATTTTATCAACCACACACAGGCTCTCATGTCCTCAAATTGAACCAGAGAGATCTTCATGTGCCATAAATTTTTACTGCTGCTGGATACAGCTGTGGCTGCTACGGGCACTGATTCTGAGCAGAACAAGTGTCCTTTCTGTGTGTGTCATGGCATTGATGCAGCATAAATTGTAATGTCTTATTTACCAATTAATGTATTGTTGTGTAAAGGCAGAGCTGAAGTGGGAACTGCATGTCTGTCCTTCATCATTCTGCTGTCATAAAGAACTTTTATTTTTGTCAAATAGCCTTTCTTTCTTACTTTGGCAAATAGGGTGCGTCATGGACAAGCCTGTTGCACTGGGTGATGTACAGGCATAAAGCAGAAAGAAGTGCTGTGCCCCCAAAGAGTTTCCAGTCTCACATAAACACAGTCCTGTAGGTGTTGTAATGTAGTTTGTTTCTGGAATCTGTTGGATTCTTTTAAAAAGTTAAAAAAAAAATTAACTGCACATTGTTGAACAGGAGGCGTTTGCAGTGCTCTCCATCCTCCTGAGCTGCTGATGTGAAATTCATAATTTGTAATTATCTGGCTGTATTCTGCCAGGATGTCTTTACCTTTTATTCTGTGGAGGTATGAGGGAGGAATCCCTTTTTCTGTGAATGCCCAGCTGACCATAGCTCTGTTCTCTTGACCTCTTTAGAGGAGAGCTGTGCGCAATGTCCAGCTTTCCTCATGCTTCCCATGTTGAGCAGCTTCCAGTGCTAGCCATAAATTTGCACATGCTCAGCTTTAGTGAACCCTGTTAATCAGATCTGGCTCCTGTACATTGGCATCTTTCTCCAGGAGGGTCCTGGTCCTTTCAGTGGAGATATTTAAATCAGGATTTTTCACCCTGTGCAACCACACCATGGTCATATCCTTGGTGATGAAAACCTCAAGCACACTGTACCTGTACCATGTGCAAAATTAAAGTTATAATTTGGACAAATTTAAGTGAATTTTCATAACAATGTGCTTCATGATTAAATCATAAAATGATGGCTCCTCTTCTCTGTCCTGTTGGTTCTACAATCATTCCTCCTCTCTGTTTGCACTTTGTGCTCCCCCTTTGTCCACTGCTGCTTTGTGGTCCCTGGGATAGATGGGCAGAAAGAAACACCTGGTTACACACACACACATTTTACCGTCTAGAGCGTGATGCTGAATGCCACCAGCATACCTGTGTCCTGTTTAAAATGCCACTTAAGTGGAAAACTCAGGAAATGTGGCAGTGGGGATGAAACAACGTGGTTAAAACAGCCACTGACCCCAGTCTCTCAAAACATATATCTGCCCAAGGCAAATATCCTCATGCTCAGCCATACTTTTGTTTTAACAGCAGCCTCACCACTGCTTTCTGGGGCCACCACTGGGGAGGAAGAGGCCTCACTCACTCCCCTGCCTCAGTGCTCGGACTCCTTATAGGCCTGGCTAGACTTTATTTTGGCTTCTGCAGCACTTTCAGGGCAGCCTGACCTCTTTACCAGACGCTCGCTTGTCATAACCTTTATGCATCTGAACATTTTGTATTACCGGCAGAAGGGAGTGCTGAAATTTATTCTCCTGCCTTCTCCAGCCATGTCAGCTCCCCGGGATGAGGGTCAGCCATCACAGAGCACTGCCTGTGTCTGCTCCAGGGGCTGCTTTTGGGAGGGTCTCTGCAGCTCCTGGCATGGCCCTTGCCATGGGCCAGCAGCTGAGAGCACCCACGGCAGCTCCAGGAGCTGCTGGTGCTGCCAGCTCACCTTGCTCAGCCTCTGCTCCAGGGTGAACGTTCTCCCTGTGGGGAGGTGGGGGCAGGTAAGAGTTCCAGGTGGGAAATGTGCCTGGTGAGTGATAAATTTTTTACACAGCCCGGCTGAGTGGGTTTTGTACACCTGAAAGACAAACAGAAATCCTTCTTTCTGGGAATTCACTCTTTCCCCCTTCCAAATCTCCCCTTATAAACAGCATTTTATGGACTCATAACAAGCCACGCAAAATGTGGGTTGCCCCTTTCTACCACGTTTTTCACTTTTTGCCAGTTTTTGCTGTGTCTTGAGTCACACCCTGTACCAATGACCTTCACAGGCTCCCGACTGCAGGAGGATGCTCAGTCTCCTCCCTGCACAGGGACAGAAGCACAGCGCACCTCAGATGGATGCTGGCTGGGCAGGTTGACATTATTAACTCCTCTGTCTGTAGAACCTCTCTGGCTTCTGACCACCCTCTCTTTTCAGACCTGCAGGAATGGGTTGAAGTGAACATCTCATTGTAACATTGAGAGGGCTGTGCAGAATCCTGCAGCTGCAGAACAACCTCTTAGGACAAAGAGAAGGGAAAAAAACCTCCAGCAATTGGACACGTTTGATGTGTGAAAGATTTAACTACCAAAGAGCTAATCAGATAGACCCAAATGAAGGATATTTCTTTGGCTCTGAGTGATTTCTATTTCTCCTGGCCCTAAAACTACTGCAAGCAGGAGCTGAAGATTGTTCCCTTCTGGAGCAAAGAAAAAGCAGAAGGAAGAAAGGGTACTGTTTATTACCTCTTTCCATACACATCCCTCCTTCAAACCAGGGATATGCAGTTACATGGATGATTTAAGGGCAGCAGCTGAGTAGGAATAACTATAAAATTCATGTTTTAATAACAACAACAATAATAAGCACACAACAGCATTTATAACCCTAGTTACAGGCCTGAGATATCATATCCATAGCAACTGCAGCAAGCAGTGAATGCCATATATTTAGAGTTTCCGTGCACCTGCCTAAAATAGCCACCGATAAATTATGCTGATGTTTGTGCCTTTTTGACAGGGTTTTAAAGGGCTGTCAGTGCACTCTGCAACCACTCTGAGCCTTTGTGGCACAGCACAGCAGCAGCCAAACCCCTTCCCTACCAGACCCTGTGCCTGTGTCCCCTCCTGTGCTTCTGGGAGTGAGAAATCTATGACAAAAGGCACCTCAAAGGTGAGCAGAGTGAGCCAGAGGTGCAGGGGACCAGCTGCTCCCAGCGCCTGCTGGCTCCCCACTCCGGCTGTCAGAACCTGCCTCCTGTTAATGGATTGAATTAATAAACTGTTGCAAGTAATTAGGGCTCTATCCTGCTCCTGTTGCAGGCAGTGTTGAGGTGATCACGCTGCATATTAATGGTGTGTGTGTAAAGAGTTTACAAAGAGTTAATGAGTGCCTGGGAGGTGTGGGGAGACGTGGCCAGTCAGTTGTGGAGATTGGTGCAGAGTCCAACAGGTCAATTGCGTGCTTGTAACCGTGGCTTATGAGCATCCACCAGGCCATCTGTTGGTGTGCTTATTACATTTTATAGCACAAACTCCCAATGTCTGCAACGTGCTTATAACAGCTATTAATCTTGTATTATTAACTCTTTCAAAGCAACGTGTGTGTGAACTTTAGCATCACCAGCAAGGATTTCACCAAGCTAACGAGGAGAGGGACCTGATTTTTACCCCATGTACTGTGCAGCAAGGGTTTGTCCCTACTGTATTAGGTGATATTTGCATTGACCACTCTGGGTTTTCACATCTTAAATATGGACATACATGGAACATGAAGCAACCTGGTCTAGCAGAAGGTATCACAGCCCATGGCAAAGGGGCTGGAAAGAGATGATGTTTAAAGCCCCTTCCAACCCAAACCATTCCAGGATTCTGTGAACCAGGCCCAGGGATGAAGTGGTGCTGACCCACAGCAGTGAGAGGGACGTGCTCCTATCAATACCTGGAAGAAACTTGCTGCATTTTCCAATTGATTAGTAACATCATCACTAGATCTTATAATGTGTTTATAGGCAATTAAATGTCACAGTTCATTTGTAAGGAGAATAATTATTGCTGCTATGAAGAAGGAAACACAGGTGCAGAATTTACTCCAGTGACTTTAAGCTCACTCCTGTTACCTGCAGGAGAATTAAAAGAGCCCAACCTGCTTCTATTTTTTGGGGGGAGCAATTTTTTTTTTAAACCTTACATATACAATAATTTATTTATGACAGATTTAAAAAAAAAAATTCTTGTTTGTCTCTACATTCGTAGCTGACTCAAGATGGAGCTGAATATATGAAAGTTAAGATTATTTGTTCTAGTTTGGCAGAACATATAAATGGAACCCAAAATAAAGTAAACAGGGGATTAAGTAGGATTAAATAATTGCATTATAGGCTGTAGGTATTAATTTATATCAAATATTTGATAGAGTTCTATACAGAATAAAAGGACCTAAACATTATAAAAGCACAGTATATACAAAAATACATGGTTTTATTTATCCACATTTCCATCACTTCAATTACGTGCTATCATCAAAACTCCTTCAAATCTAAGGAACTCCAAACTATCTCACATTTACAAGAAGAAACAAAACATTTATTCAAAAACATTATGAAAAAGCACAGCCTTAAGACTAAAAAATTGTATCTCTAGCATAAAAAGCAAAAAAAAAAAAAAAAAAAGTTTCTGAAAATTGTTCAAGAAAAAACCCCTGACTCCTTCTTGGCTGAAATAAGATTTTTGACTTCCTATAAAATCCAGGGCGGGGCAGGTATTTTTTCAAAGACATCAAATTATGGATTGGATCAAATTGGATTTTAGGGTAAATTAATGTGCAACCCTGAATGGCTGCATATACATCTAAATCATATTGCAAATG
This sequence comes from Ammospiza caudacuta, assembly GCF_027887145.1. Taxonomy (NCBI): domain Eukaryota; kingdom Metazoa; phylum Chordata; class Aves; order Passeriformes; family Passerellidae; genus Ammospiza; species Ammospiza caudacuta. Next base: position 24,735,723 of record NC_080602.1, read on the forward strand.
CTTTAAAGCTGTTGGAACATATTTCCAGGTGGTTTGGGAATGTGTAAATATTAGCACATTCTGAAGGCTGGTTTTAAAAGGCCCTTCATACTTGGTAGGTCTTGACATCAATTTTCCCCTAATTTGCTCTGTATGTGTGTGTGAGTGCTCTGTGTGACCACCATGGATTTTAAAAGGGATGACTCATATGGGTTTAGTGGTAGAAGAAGGAAGAATATTGGGCTAGAGATGGAGGACATGCAAAGAAAGTTGTTAATCATAAGCAGCTTGGAAAAGAAATCTTAAAACAGTTTTTTTTCTAGGACATGCCAACTACAAGAAGTTACAATATTCCTTTGAAAGATGGGTTTCCATCAGATCAGCACCTGAGCACTCATTGCCTTTTTCCATGTGTGAGTGTTCAGAGTGAGCACAATGCCCATGAAATGAAGTGTCTCCCTCTCCACACCTTGTTTAGAAAACTACTGCATTTAAATAAATTACTCAAATACAGAAAGTTCTTGGTTTGTGTATCAAGGAAATGAACTAGAAATATGAACTTTAAATGCTTTCAAACTTTAGACTAAATCAGAATACAGGCTTTGAATCAAACACTGGTTTTATTTAGAATTTTGAAAGAATTAAAACTGACTAGTTTTGTAATGCAGGGCCTCCAAGATTGTTTCTTGTGTTGAGCTCTTAACTTTCTCTTCCTGTGCTTCCACTACCTCCAAACCACTTGCCAAGAACACGTGTGCTTTCCGAGGAGACTGGTGCCATTATACAGCAATTACTCAAAAAAATGGACTTTGAATCTCACTTGTTTAAATCCCAGTTACCAGCCAATTATAACCCCAACAGAGACAAACTGGCTCCTTTACATAATGCCTTTGTTAACTCCTCTGTATTCAGTGCCACGTGGATACATTCAAGCTACTGCTTTTTTTTTCTGGATGGACTCCTCTAGCCTGTCTGGACTTTTATTCTGCCCCTGGAGACAGTCACAGCTTAAATCCCATCCAAATTGGGAAGATGTAGAATAGCAGCTCTTGGGACCAGCCATCAAATAGTTTGTATAAATATAATATTCCCTCCTTAGTGACTTAGGACCACTTTTCCTGCAAGTTAACAAACATTTGGGATCATTTAAATATTTATCCAAATAATTTGGACTAACCAATCAAAGCATTTCCCCTCCTATCTCTCCCAGCCACACACTCCCCATTTTCTTCTCTCACAGCCTTTCTGGAACTGGTGTTCATGCAAATGAACTGGGGGAACACTGACAATTTGTCCTTCAGCATCGTGTGAGCTTCTGGATTTGTTTTGTGCGGGAGAGTTGTCATTTGTCTGGAAGTTCCCATAGTGAATTTATTGGTCTTCTGACGTTCCTGGCGCCAGGTCTGCATTCCCACAAAACAAGCCAGAAGAAACTTTGGAAACAGGACCTTTATAGTATCCACATATTGGGCCATATTCAACTCCAAAGTCAGCAGGTGCAGCCCCCATTGATTTCAGTGGGAATTCTGATCTGCTTGGGCTGGAGCTGAACTTGGTCCATAGTATCTGGCACCTTTCCCAAAAACTCTCTTCACTGAGTGCCGGGAAGGAAGCAAAGCTTAATACACTTCTCTGCTGTCCCTAGGAAAGGAATCAGTCTGTCTTTTCAACAGACTGTACAGAAAAAAATACCTGCCAGTCTTGCAGGGCTGCTTTTGCCATTGTGCCCCAGTGTGAGCATCTGACACTTCCCCTTGTCTAAAGATGGTCTGTCCAAGAAATCCCTTTTCTTTTTTAACTGAGGCTTAAAAGGCAGAATTCATTTTGTCTATTTTTTTTTTTCATCATGACACAGTATTTCTTATGCAATGAATTTTAAACATCACTGTAAAAACCTTCTAATGCAAATAATTTCAGAAAGAATCTCTCCTGAAAAGGAGCATGATTTTGTCTGAAGAAATGTTCTTTCTGCTAAGTCATCCTACAGAGGAAAATAGCACCAAATAACATTTTATTTAAATCCCTGTGAGGGAAGGGAAAACTCTCAGGTGCATTTTTAAGACCCTCACATTTTGGGATGTGTCGCTGAAACTGAACATATGCTTAAGTACATTCTTAAATAAGACCCTTTGAATGAGGTCTTACATAACTGTATCTTCATACCAGAGGATTTGCATTTTGTAGTATTTGCAACAGCAAGTGTAGAAAAATTAAAATAGCATTATAATCTCCAGGCAAAATGATGTGTGGGTTAAGGCATGAGATTCCGATTCGTCAGCGAAATCTGGTGAGAGCAGATTTTTCAGGGGGATGTCCATCATCGTAGGGGCAGGTTCTTATCAGGCAGGGCTGTTCTCACAGGAGTTTGGCATAGATTAGTTTATGTAAATTCGAGATAAACTGCTGAGTGAGATACGAGGATGCCTGGCTACTTTCTCCACCTTCTCAATGCAGATAGAAATAACCGAGACGAGGCCACGTCCTCACCTGCTCGAGCGCAGTTGTCAAAATGTTCCTCCCATCATTTAGTGCCACCACACTCACTGTCAAACAAGCTTTTGAAAAATCCTCTCGTAGGCTTCTAGCTGGCAGAAATCTGCCCGTGGACGTTTATGAAATGTTATTTTCACTTTCCAACAAGCAAACCTGCAGGAATTTTCCTGAGGAGGCAGCAGGGCAGTTCCATCAGAGAGAGACGCATGGCAGGGGTGCTGGGGAGATTCAAGGTGTTTTCTCCCTTCGTTTTCTTTCTAGGTGGTGGCTTTTCCTTCACCCCAAATACTCCCAGTAGCAGCTACTGCTCACAAATCAAACAAAACCATGCTATAATTGTGGGATCTTCTAAATTGCATTTAATCCAGATTATTGTCATTTATAAGTAGACCCCTCAGAGCAGATTTCTGGTGTAGCACATTCGCTCTGTAGTTCAAGGGCCATGAGCAAATGTGTGGAAGTTGCCCCCCTGTCCAGTGTGTTGAGGGGAAATCAAGGCAAAGGTTTGGAGAGCAGGAGAAAGGATTTCTACAAAGCACTTTCCTCCCAGGAGCCAGAGGGCAGGACTGTAACTCAGCATTGCCACTTGGTGCATCATGCACCTCAAATACACCATATGACTCATAAAATGTATTAAAGAAATATCAACTTCTTCAACAAACCCAGAGGAACCATGAACAAAATGCCCAGGGAAAAAAATTGTGAGATTTCTGAGTCAGAAGATCGAGCAGGCAATGCTAGGAGATGTGGTCTGTAAAAGGAGCCTTTCAAACTTTCTGCTCATGGTCCTAAACATCATCCTGCATCAGTTCAAACCAAAGATTTTCCTCACTAGAAATATTTGTGCAGAGTCTGGAATGGGGAGAAAAGTATTTCATGTATTACTGTGAAAAGCATTTTCTGATTTTTCCAAGTCTGAAACACCTCAGGAAAAGGCTTTGAAGAATATCAGCTTTTGGGGCTGGGGGGTGTCATTGCTCCTGCAGAACAAGAACAGGTCTATATAGTCACCTTTTTCCTCCTGGACCCCAGGTATTCATCCTGGCATTTAAACACTGAAACCTCCTGGTTTCTCCATGTCCCCACGGGGCACAGCACGAGCCACTCTGGCTGCAGTGATGATACAGGAGTTTTATCCCATGTGCTGGAATATTGTCCCTTGTAAAGCCCAGCACTGTGGAGCAGGCACAGTAAACTGAAGACAATCAAGGTCTTAGAGGGCAATATGAGGTTTTTATGGGTTTTTATGTGTTTAGCAGCCCATAGGTGCTGTATAACTTCAGAGCCCAAACGCAGCAGTGGCCTCTTCAGATCACACTGTCAATATCAGATATCGAGCAGTGCTGCTGCCCCTGGATGCTGGCACAGCAGGGGTGATTTCCATCACTGCCAGTCCCCAGGACCAGTGTCATCCTCTCCAGGGGGAGCTGGGCAGAGCTGCTCAGGATTGCAGTGCTGTCAGGGAGGCTGAGGGGGAGCTTTCTGCAGTGGTGCAGGTGTAGCCAAAGATGGGAATTTGGCTTATTTGCTGCTAGGGATGACCTACATTGCAGTAGCAGAGACATTTTCAAAGGGAGAATAAGTTTTCTTTGCTCATGGCAACCATCCAGGTTTTTTCTCTAAGAACAAGCTCTCCTCCACACTTTAACCCCAAGCCAGGACTCAAGGCCACCTCCATAGTGGCACATCCCACAGTGTGTACCCAACACCCCTGATCAAATCAACATTTTGAGAAATTATTTTCCATCTTCCCCAATGAGACCACTCCTCAAAATCAGCTTGTCCTTGTTCCTGCAAGGGAATAATCAAGATTTGAGCTACATTACAACCCTCTCCTCACTCAACTTAACATGGATGATGCTCTTCTCAGCTCTGGCATTTGGCACTGCTGCAGCCTCCGGATTCTTGTGAGGGTCCAGAGAGCAGAACTTGTCTCCATCTTCCCATCTGCTCTCTGAAAATAGCTGGAAATTAAGGTTAAAAACTGCCTTGCCTTTGGGCTTTACTTTCCTCTGCCTCTCTACAGGAGTCACAGGAGCATCATGCCTAGAGCAGCCTCCTGGCACTACACAAGCCTTAGCAGCTGATCACAGGCTGGTGTGCCTGAAATATTTTCCTGACATTCCATTCCTGTGGAAGGACTCACCAAAAAAAAAAGAAACACCAAAACCCTAAACCAATCTAGAAACACCCAAAACCAAGGAATCCCTCCAAAAATCAGCTGGAGAAGGTTCCTGAGGTCACTGTTGGTGGGTAGGATCAAGCTCAGCTTGCATTGCCTGTGTGGTTTTATGGGATGCTCCTGCACTTAGGAAAAGGAGGGGTTAAATTACTCTTTTTCCCAGATTTTTTTTTTTTTTTGGAAGGATGACTGAGCAAGAAGCAGCACTGTGACTGCAATGCATCCCTTATTTGCCATCAGTAAGAGGTATGTGAACAGCAGTGGAAAATGACAGGAACAGTGTTTGTACAATGCCTTGCCACTTTGGAAAATTTGGGTGCTGGTAATAAACTGTCACATATGCAGGGCTAACACAAATTAAGTCTGTGATACACCAAATGTCATCACATTTTCAAATTGAGAGCATCTTGCTCAGAAAATCTTTTTCATTTTGAGTTCCCAGAGCCTTGAAACAACTCCCCAGCATCAGAAATGTCCCAGCACCTGAGCAGTGAGCACAGGACAGAAGGGAATAGTAGAGACCAGGTTTTTTCCCCATTAGTGGTATTTTGCTCCTTCCCACACTAATTGGAATTCAGATAATGTTAACGTTTCCATTCTTATGTTAAAATTAATAGTAGACTGCTGGTATTTCAGCTAGACATTAATTGTATAATATTCATACGACAAATGCTATTAGTTTTAGAAATCTTCTAGATAAACTTATATAAATTTGTCACCACAAACCCATGAAAAAACTTCCATGCATATTAATTAGGGCTTTTCTGCAGTAATGCCAGAATCCTGAATAGTCCAATGTTAGCTGCCTACTTCTAAATAAGAAGGGGAATATCCAGCTGTGTTACTCCATTCTTTCAGTCTTTTTTTCCTCCTAATTGTAAGCCTGGCATTTCTCACCAGTGTGCAACACTGAAGAAATTCCCTTCATACCAGGACTGTCTGCCACACAATGTGTTGTATAACAGGTTAATATTTTACAGCTATTATCTGACTGCTATTTGAATTTGAGTGATTAGAAAAGGAGAAGAAAACACACACAAGTCCTCTGTAGAGATTGAGTGAACAGCTGGGATACACCTTCCCAAATCCACAGGAGGTAGCAGGAGGCTTGGAGGCCATTTCAGCCACAGGAAATTCCACGAGCCCAGTTCCTCCCAGTGAAACCTCACTGGTACAGCCCAACAGCAGCTTTCAGGGGCCAGAGCCTGAGCTGAGCTCAGGGGCCTCAAGTGGGAAGGAAAACAAAATAAAATAATTGCGGACACGCTGGGGAAAAGTGCAGCTTTGTGTAACCTGCCAGCCCTGCCCCACCATGGCATCCTGCCCCATCATTGCCAACCTCTGCGCCCTCAGCTGCCATTCACACTCACTCTGAGCCAAGAATTGTCACTTTAGATGTCCCCTGTACTCCTCATGTTCTGGTCTTGGAGAGAGGCACCTCCTGCTCCCTTCCTTTCCCATGCACAGAGATAAACTCATTTCCCACTGCTGGTGCCCCTGGCTGGGACTGCTGCCCACCCTCCACACCTGCACAATCACAAACCCCTCTGTGCTGCAGGGGAGAGGAGCTCCCCAGCTGGCATAACCCATCAGACACTCACTGGAGTCACCTGTCTGATGATCTTCCTGGATATTCCATTGTAAAAACCTCATGGCAGGTTTTATTGTCATGCTGTTTGCATTAGAGTGGCAAGCCAGATGTTAGGATCATTATTCAGTTGTCCCTTGAAGATTCTACCAACCAGGCTTTTCTTCCAGCCCTCCATTACCTCCTCAGCTATTCCATGCCTTACCCAAACAAGTGTTTGAAGGTCAACTTATTTTCAAGGCGAGCCTGCAGTTCTAATCCAAGCCTCTTTTCTAAAGGAATGCACCAGCCTGACTATGAAGCACAAGCTGGTTCAATAGGAAACACACTCAAGAAAGCTCCTTTAAAAAAAAAAAAAAAAAAAACTGAACAAAACAAACTTGAGAGGTGAAACTACTTATTTTAATAATGAAATGTTACATATTAGGGTAAATAAGTACTTAGCAGTGTACAAAGTGCCAGGAACTCGTAGACATCCACTCTTTACTCATGACTGTTAGAAAATGACTTTCACAAATGTTCTGCAACGCTTTGTGTAACCTGAGTTTCCCCATTTCCCTTCATTGTATCCCTTCGTGCAATTCAGATTTGTAAATCATTCCAGGAAACTTTATATTAACTCACAAGAGCCCTCCAAGACAATATCCTGTAATTTCCACTGGTCTGAGTCAGACCTAGTCATATCAGCTCAGAAATATCCGTGACCTTTTAGTGTCATTTTCCTTCTGGTGATCACAAAAAAGCAAAGTAACTTCTGGGTAAAGTTTTGCTTCTTGATTTGGAAGAGGAAGGTTTTACCCATACTCGCAGCCCAGCTGAATTCACACTGAATAATTTCATTATGCTTCTGTAAATTCCCCTTACATCTTAAAAGGCACCGGGTATTTTTCTCCCATTGATTACAGCTGAGTAGTCTAACGCAGCTGCATTTCAATGGAAGTGAAGTGATTCCTTTATATCACAGCTATTTTGCCAAGAGCATATGGTGTGAGGTGGATGAAAAGGAGAGTATTGCAGGCAGCCACAGCAGAGCCTCATCCATCACACCCCGAGCCTCCCAGAGCAGCATTTTCCCGTCTCCCCATCCCTCACCACCTCCTCCTTGCCGGGATGTGCAGTGACAGGAGCACTCCCAGTGTCCCTCAGGCAGCCCAGACGTCCCATCCTCTGCTGTGTGTCAGCCCCAGCTCAGCAGAACGCACTTCCAAAGCAAGAAAAGCTGATGCATCATGGCTGTAGAGGAAACAGGAGTGAGGGTGGCTGTGCCTGCCCATCCTCCTCCAGCAGCCATGGCAGGAAGGGGCTGGTGGCACGGGGATGCAAAAGCTTCCATCCCACCAGTGAATATTCACTGGGAGTGCAGCCTGGGCACTGAATCCAGGCTTCAGGGCAGCCCTCCCCACGATGGGATCCTGCTTTATTTCCGAGAGCCTCTGCTAGAGAACGTTCACTGATGCATCCAAAACCTTCTCCTGACAAACCTGCTGCTTCCCAAGGAAGGCAGAAACTCACCCTCTTTTGTTTTCATCCATTTTCCCAGCATTCTTGTGCTGAGCTGACTGACATGTGAATAAGCCCCAGGAGAGCTTTACCTAGGACACTTCTACTAAATATTGCTGGTGTGGTAGGAGGGTGCAAACGCAAGGGAGGCATTTGGAACAGACTTGTAAACAGTTGCCTTGGTACTAATTAGAGTGTTACATTGTCTGGTGGGATCCACTCCCAGGAATGTGCATAGCCTGGATTAACTTTTCCAGAGCCAGGGTGGCAGACTGTAAGCAGGCAAGATCAGGAAATCTCTTGTAAAAGGAGTTGGGTTACTTTTGAATCTCTTTTCCTGAGGGCTTTTTTACTGGTTAGCACAAAAGATGTAGTTTTGCCCAAAATCCCTACAGCTGCACCTGCATTATCGTGGAATCCAGGTTCTTTTTATGAAAAATTGCCATTTATCCTCTGTATGTGGGGCTGCTTATGTGAAGCAATGTGGTACAAGGACCCATCTCCAGAGGAGGATTTCCAAGTCCTGGGGTTTGCTGCTGAGCTCCTTTTTGACCTGTTTGGCAACCTGAGCCAAGCCACTTCTCCTGCCCTTGCCCACACTCTCTAAACTTTATTTCCCTGGTCCTGGGCTCTGCAGTGCCCTTTCCTGTAGGGGAGCCAGGCACCCCGAGGTGCTGCTGCAGCCCAGGGGGGCACAAGCGCAGAGATTCAGCTCTGAGGAGGATTCAGGATCATCTCATCTGGGCGCAGTTTGAAGCATCCTCTCCTAGCACTGCCATGAATTCTTCTACACACCTTATGGTCAAAACCATCCTGTGCTTCTCATCTTTTTTTTCTTTTTATATTCCTTTATTCAAACCTATCATACCTGCTTATTGTCAGCACCTGTTATTCCTGTGGGTTTTCCTCCATTTGGCTGTGGAAGGGCCATCAGGGGAGTGAGGATGTTCTGTTTTTCAGGAATCACCTGCCCACCGTTCATTCCATCAGGGAGGATGGTGGTGCTTCATCCCTCAGTGCTCTCAGGAAAAAAGAATCCAGATTTTCTCCTCAGTCAGAATTTCCAGGAACATTCTGGAAGTCTTTCTGCTGATAATACAAATGCTGGGACTTGAGGCTGGACAGGAGATGTTGTACATGTAGGAGATATCCTGGGAAAAGGAAAGGAAATGCTCTCATCCCTCAACAGAGAATCAACACACGAGGTGATCTTTCCTGTGCAAAGGATCAGACCTGATTTAGGATATATGGGAAATCTCATTAGCACAGTCTGGCCATTTATTGCACACACTAATCACTTACTTAATGGTATTGCTATTTGATTATTTAATGGCTGTAGCATCTCTTTTGATCCCTCCTTTGTACATGCTTAAGTGTAACAATTTCCAATTAATTAAATGGCTTTGGATCTCATATTACTCTTTTAAATAAAAAGAAGAGAGGTTAAAGATAGCTACATGAATTAATTCTGGGTTTCCTGAGACTTTTTGCAGTCTGTTTGCTCAGTTACAGAGGATTATTTCCAGGTTTTGAATTTGGAATTCTTGAGTGTACACAGGGAAGAAGTGCAGGGACCCAGCACAGCCCACAAAATCAAGAGATGAGTTTCTGTGAGGTTTCTGATGACCAGCTTTGTGAAAAATTCTAGATGTATGATTTCAGCAATTTTCCCTACCATGGTTATTTTTCTTTTATAAGGAGAGCTGAATTGCATGTATTTAAAGTGACTTAAAAATTTCAAAACTAACCCCCCCCCAAAATTAAAATGCAGTCTAAATGTCATGCAAACCTGACACCACAGATCTGACCATGAGCTCATCTAGCATAATGTCCACTGGAAATTTAACCAATTCCACAATAAATTCTTCTTTTATTAATGAGTAGCTGATTGGATTTGGTTTCTGTGACTTGACATGTGTGAGTCCACCTGCCAGTTTTTGTGGCTTTAACCACCGGGTTTGAAAGGCTTTTCCCTCTCACTCTCTTTACATCACTATGAAAAAAAAACCCAGAGGAAGAACAAAAGGAAACTCCCGGAGTGACCGCACAGTGGAAACACTGAAACCAAACACCCTCTCCGCAAAGTGATATCGAATGAACCAAGTAAACAACCTGCAAAGAAAGAGATAAACCCGTTCTTCTTATCTCTTTCAATTTTTGTTACCCTGGACATCAGTTTTGACCACAGCAAAAATCAGGCAGAAAGGCGATTTTGGGAAACTCTTAAAGGAATGGGAGAGGATCCGGCGGAGCCGCTCCTGGCTCATCCCAGGAGGGGCCGGCTCGGGCTGGACCGGCCCGGGCTCTGTCCGTGTGTCCGTGTGTCCGTGTGTCCGTGTGTCCCGCATCCCGCCGAGCCCCAGATGGCAAAATTGGGGATGTTCGCTCCAAAGGGCTCCGTTCTATCGGCGTTGAGTGAGTCACTAGCAAGGAACTGCATCTCATGCGGACCATATGCAGGGAGCTGCAGAGATCTGACTCAGAGATGGAAATCTGTGTCGTGGGGAGGCACCGGGGGGCTTCGCCACGCTTTGTTCTTTCCGTCTTTTTTTGTTAGTGTGGAGGTAAAAAAAAAAAAAAAAATTAAAAAAAATAAACAAAAAAACCACCCCAAGACACCTCTCTGTTGTGATTTTGGGGATGTTGGCTTTGGGAGAGATGAATTTGGTGAGAAGCGTGCGGAAGGCGCGCTGTAGCCGGGATGCTCCGGGGTCAGTCCCATCCCAGCGCGGGGCTCCGCGGGTCCCGCCGCTCGCATTCCTGCATTCCTGCCCCGGGACCACCCACATCCGATGGGGGAGGCACGGAAAGCATTTTGCTCGTGTGTGTGTGTGTGTGTGTGTGTGTGTGTGTGTGTGTGTCTGTCTGTCTTTCTGTCCGTCTGAGAGTGTCAGCCCCGAGCGCTGGGGCACCCCCAGCCCGGGCCGAGCCGGTGCTCGGGGGCTGCGGGAGGCGGTGCGGAGCGGGGCGCTGGGACCCTGGGGTGCTGGGGTGCTGGGGTGCTGGGGTGCTGGATACTCGGATGCTGGGATGCTGGGGCACTGGGACCCTGGGATACTGGGATGCTGGATCCTGGGGCCCTGGGACACTGGGATGCTGGGATGCTGGATTCTGGGGCACTGGGACGCTGGGATGCTGGGAGTCTGGGATGCTGGGATGCTGGGGTGCTGGGATGCTGGGGTGCTGGGGCACTGGGACGCTGGGATGCTGGGGTGCTGGGATGCTGGGGTGCTGGGGTGCTGGAATGCTGGGGTGCTGGGATGCTGGGGTGCTGGGGTGCTAGAATGCTGGGATGCTGGATACTGGGATGCTGGGGCACTGGGACACTGGGATGCTGGATACTGGGATGCTGGGGCACTGGGACACTGGGATGCTGGGGTGCTGGGATGCTGGGGCACTGGGATGCTGGATGCTGGGGCGCTGGGATGCTGGAATACTGGAATTCTGGGATGCTCCTGGGTGGCTTCCCCTGGTCCCTGCCCCAGGAGTGCCCCAGCTGCTCCCGCCCGTCCCGATCCCAGGGGCTGGATCCGCTCCGGGTTTTGGGGCGCCGCATACTTTGCCCATGACATAGGGTGGGGGTTTGCGCCAAGACACGGGGCGGACTCTACAGGGGGAACCTGGAGCCTCTCAGGGAAACTCATTCATCCCGAGCGAAGAGAAGGAAAAACTCCGAGGACCCAGCTGTGCTCCTCTGCAAAGAGATGCTGCTTATCTTATACCCATTTATTGCAGCCGAGTGCTCTGCCCCGGGTGCTGAGGCCAGCGGGCTCTGCCTTGGTCCCTTTGTTTTGCTTTGATTATTCAAAAAATCTTCCAAGCTGGGATGCTGAGGGGAAACAAAATGAAAGGTGTGTGGTGTGAATTATTTGGAGTTGTGAAGTCTTGAGACAGGAGCACAGTGGGCATCCCCTTGACAACATCTTTCTCAGCATGAGCAAACTTTCCCCAGTGCCTTCCCCATACAAAATCATCCTTGTGATCAGATGGAGAAGCTGCCACGGATTTCACCTGGACAGAGGGAACCTGAACTAAAGTATTGTCAGCCTTTAAATTTAAACAATTAAAATGGGCCTAGGGAGCAAAGAATTAAAAAAAAAAAAATTACATTTCTTTCCTTCTGTCTCTCCTCTGAGGGCTGGCAGAGCTGCTTGGAGCTGCTCAGGCTGCCCAAGATTGGGTCCTTGGGATTGCAAGCACTGCACAAATCTGTGCAAGAGCTGCTCGAGACTGCAGCATTGCATCACAGCCATGAGCTGCAGGAGGATTTTGCATAACTCTCCACTTTTAATTCTGCTGTTACCCCATGCCCTGGGTGTCTGGGATGGCTCCTCCAAGGAGTGCATGAGCAGAAGCTTTCCAGAGGCTGGAGCAGACAGAAGATCCTAATCTGGGTGGTGAAGGAAAGGTTTGTGCTCTGGGGCCATGCAGGAACTTGCTCAGGACCAACTGTGAGCCCAGAACTCCAGGACTGTCCTAACTAATTTTCTGCTTCTCCCTGATCCCCAAAAGCTGAGCAGACCCCAGTGCAGGGAGGTCAGGCTGCCAGCTGTGTGGGGAATACACTCCAGGGGCCTCATTCCATAAACCATGACAAGGAGGAGCTGCTGCAGGGCTGAAAATCCAGAGGGGTGAGAGGAGCAGGTACAGCACGAGCAGGGCAGCAGGAGCTTGCAACGCCTGTGCACCTCCTTCCTCCCATCTCCTGCCGCTGGTCCTGCCAGGGAAATTTGGATTTCATTGTGCCACCCTTGGGAAAAACAACTGGAGGCTGGGGGCTGGCAGGCAGGGCTCAGCCCGGGCTGGGTGAGGCAGGAACAGAGGATGGGTGATGGCAGAAGGAGAGCATGGGGGGAAGAGCAGGAGCTGCAGGTCTGGGCACAGTCATGCCTTCAGTAGGAATTTTGCAAGTCCCTGTCTGCACAGTGTTGTTGTTGATTTTGCCATCTTTGATCCAGGTAAACAGGACCTGTGCGCACAATGAAAACAAACAAGCCGGGCTGGAAAATATCATGAGTCAATGAAGCTCCTTGGGTGCCTCCACCTTCCCTAACCCCGAGTCAGCAAATGCTCCAGCGCTTGGCACATCCAGGGAGAGCCCTGGGGGCAGCTCCAGCCTCCCTCTCCTGTTCATTAAAGCACCACCAATGCAATGTTTGAGCGCTGGGCCATCAGCCCTGCCCGGTGAGTACCGGCCTGGCAGCCCCGGGAGCTGCTGCCTGCGCAGCTGAGCCTCCCCGGCTGGGCAGGATCCTCCCGATGAGAGTGGGGATCGGCAGGGCTGCATTTATCGCTGCTTATCACTGGCTGCAGGGAGCAGCTCCTCCTCACCTCCCTGCCGATAGCATCAGCCGGAGCTCGGTACAGCCCAGAGCTCCTCTCGTCTGGAACTCTCCAGGAGTGACTCAAAGTTTGGTTCTTAAAGTTTTCTGCACCAGACTGAGAGGAGAAAAAAAAAAAAATCTAAACACCATTCTCTCTTTTTGCATTTTCCTTTGGCTGGATCACTTCCTGCACCAGGCTGAAGGCTGGGATTGAGGATTTGAAGGTCTTTGAATCACTCTAATGATTCAATGATTCTGTTGTTTTTGTGATGGAGCACTCCCACTTTCTGACATCAGGACAGATGCTGGCAGGTTTCCAGGAGCCCGGAGGTGCAGGGCCGGTCCAGAGCCGCCCTGGATGCTCTCTGATGCGAATGGGAGGAGGCTGGGCTGGAGGCAGCTGTTCCTGAGCACCATCCCTGGGCTCTCCCAGCTGCTCTCCCAGCTCTGCCCCTCAGTGCATCGCTCAGCTCTGCAGCCTGAGATGCTCAGAAAATTAAACTTATAATTTTAACAGAGCACAGACCAGTCACACACCGTGTGGGTGCTTTACATTTTGTTCTTGCAGCCTTCATGACCTTCTCAAAACGTGCTCACCTGGTTTGGCCAGGGGGACCTGGTACCTCTGAGAGGCATTTCATGGTTGGACTTGATGATCTCCACCAATTCTGTGGTTCTGTAATTGCTCATAAACCTGTTTCTTTTTACTTTTCAATATTTTTTTGGCTCTGAGGCCAGGAAGATCAAGCACACACGTCTCGTCATTAACCCTTTTCTGTCTGAACTGAAAGCTCTGCTGTCCTTCCCCACTCCCTGGAGAGGCAGCAGCGGCTCCTTGGTCCTGCTGAGCCTGCGAGGAACCATAGGGGAGATCCGGGAAAAAATGAGATTATTGGGATGGAGAGTCAAAAATGGGATTATTGGGATGGGGAGTCAAAAATGGGATTATTGGGATGGAGAGTCAAAAATGGGATTATTGGGATGGGGAGTCAAAAATGGGATTACTGGGATGGGGAGTCAAGATGCCAAGAGGAAAAAGAGACTGGAGACTGCCCCAGGGAACCAGGGGTGCTGTCACCCCAAAAGCTGCTCCCTCCCCACGAGTGGGGAGAATTATTTCCTTCACAGGATGATTCTGGCATCCAAATGGCTTAATGGCAATTTTTTATTATTATTATTATTACTTCAGAGTAATCATGAGTGTTGGGTATTTGGGAACCTACAAAGACAGCTCAGCCCCTGAATGTATTTTAAATTATATACTGTGTAAAATGAACAGGAGACACTGAGCGATTTCTCATCTCTGGGTGGTTTTAAATAGACAATAAAAAAACCCCAAGATAGTAGATAACATTTTATTGCAGAATATAAATTAATCTCTGTTTAGCTAAGCAGAGAGCATACCACTCAAAAATTAAATGCTGGGCACCTAAAAAGCAATAGAATTCTTAAATAACATAACTAATAATAAGGATGTCCCACAGAATTATCTCTGTTTTCATCATATGTAGCTCTTTGATTATTCAACTGTTTTATTGTCTTGCTTGAAAAAAAACCCCAACATAATTTTATTTAGTTATTTTCATATTAAAACACCTCGCCCACAAGCAAAATTAAATTTTTTTTTATGCATTGCTGAAATTAAGTTACGTTATTTCTACCCCAAAAGTACCATATGTAAAAGTAGGAAAATTCCAGTGGAAAGAGACAGATATAATTGGTCTTTTATTTGCCATATTTCATTTATGCTTCAGGACACTTTTGCCATTTTCAATGGAAATATTTATCTGTTCATTTCATGAAGAGGCATTAATTGTAACCATTTTAACATTTTTAATAATAGTAACTTATTTCAATATTTTCTTTTAAAAAGTTAATTGTTTTAAGCACAGACTTAATGTAAAACCTACAAACATTACAATCAATTTCTAGACGGAAACCACTTTACAAAGAATGTACCCAATCAATTGACCCAAGAACTGTACTGATCATTCTTTTTTTGCTTTTTCAGACTAACAGGATATTTTTGACTTCTTTGTTTCCTTTAGAAAAATCCTGGAGGTTTCCAATTTAGGATTTTTCAGGGAATATCCCGTAAGTGAAATTAAACCTATTACATTTTCCAATAGGCTTCTGCAGAGGCTTTGTGAAAATCATGGATCGTTCACAAAGTTAGTTTTCCTCTGAGTGTAACAGGGATTTATCTGAAAACAGGGATCAGGCTTTGCCTTGAGATAGATCCAATTTCACCTCCTACTACGAGAGTAAATCAGGTGTAAGTGCTGCGCCCAGTGGAGCTGTGTTTGTGTAAAATCACTGTGAGGAGCACTGAAATGCAGCTTTTCCTAACAGCGATCCAACTGGAAACTTGATTTTCTCTGATTTACTCCCTGCAATTTGCACCCCTTTATTTTTCAAACCTCCCTCCCTGCTGTTTGCAGCCTCCAAATTTCCATCCAGCTCCTGGGACCTTCCCCTGGATGCTGCCGGGGCTGTTTCCAAAGGAGGCAGATTCTGTGTCCCTCCGTGGGTAACCAGGGTCAAAATCTCTGATTTGGCACACGTGGAACAAGGAGGAACCAAAATATGAGTTGTGGTGGCTCTCGTGGTGGCAGGGTCTGTCCCGTTCCAAGAGCAGCTGATCCTATGGTCTGTGCCCGTTCCACTTCAAAAAAATTAAAGGAATATTTAAAAGTGGCAAACTTTATGTAGTTTTATTAATACACCCCTCTTTTCCCCAATTGCATAAATTGATTGGTAAGGGAGGAGTCTGAAAAATTTCTTTAAGTTGAAAGTGTCTTAAAAATTTAAAAAAACCTAAAAACTTCCCTTCCTCCCCTCTGAAACCTGAGTGCTGTCCTTGCACAGCTGCATCAGCCTTGGTTAGGGTTATGGTCACTGGGATTCAAGATCTGAGAGGTCTTTTCCAGCCTAAAGGAGCCCCTGGTTCGATGATTCTCAGAATAAAGTCTGGAAAGCCCAGCTCTGAAAGTGCTGCAGTGTCCCAGGAGTGGGAGAGCAGAGCCAAAAGAGAATCCCTGAATTCTCCAACCTGATCAAGTCACGGTGGTTTTCAGGAACTGCTTGGTAAGATTTGCTCAAAGTATTATTTTGATTTTATTTTTTAATATCAAAACTACTGGCTCAAATGAAAGGAAAACAAAACTATACATCCTGTAGGATCAGGCAACGTTTTCTCATTGCGGTTTTATTTTATGTATTTTATATATTGTCCATATTCACAGAGTCACAGAATATCCTGAGCTGGGAGGGACACACATTCAATTTAACATGATATATTTTATATGTACTTAATATAGTCAGTATATAATATAATAAATAAATATTTATATTATATAATAATAAATATGTTATTTAGGGTTGCATCAAAAAGGGAAATATGAATTCCAACACACTTCATAAGCGAAACTTTTAATAACTTGAAAAAAAAAGTGTGAACCTAAAGTTTTTTAATTTTTTAATTTTTTTTGCAAGCAAATTAGTAACTTTTCAACCTGCTATGCATTTTTCCCATTGACTCTTGTGTTTCCTGATTGCAGCCACGACCAGGGTCAGAAACAATAAAATTCCATGAGAAGGGACAATTCCCAGAGCTTTCTGAGCCAATATTCTACACCTCAGGGGTTGGGATCACTCAAATAAAGATCAGGATGATATCAGAACTTTCAGTTCTTTGTCCAAACAGCCAAGACTTTTCCAGCTGCCCCATCACAGCTCCCTAATCACTTGGAGTTCTCTCAGTGATGCTCATTCCTATTTCACAGGCTATAATAAACACAGCAAAAATTTGATGAGGTCCCATCTGAGGTTAAATGTTTCCATGAGAGAACAATTTCTGTTTAGAACAAGAAAAAAAAAAAAAAAGACAAAAAAAAAGACCACTGCTCTATTTTTAAAACCTAATTTAGAGCTGGTATCCAAAATATCAGTCACAACAGAGCATGAATGAGGCAGGATTATGCTGCCTTCTCCATGGTTTTTCATGGAAAGGAGGGCACTGGGCAGGGGCAGCCCCAGCCTTGGTCCTGTCCCCAGTGCTGGTGGCTCCATGGTCACCCCCAGTGACTCCTGCAGCAGCAGATTGTCCTGTCCTGCCCTGGGCACAGCCTGTACATCCCCGTGGGTCAGTTTGTCCCCAAAATTTGACTTTGTCCCACGGAAAAGGCAGAGCATCCCCTCCTGCTCCCTCCCAGGGGGTTTGGGGTCCTCCCTGGGAGCTCCTGGCAGTGCCAGGGGAGGGTGGGATGTCATTGCTGGGGTGTCACTGCTGGATGTCATTGCTGGGGTGTCACTGCTGGGTGTCATTGTTGGGGTGTCACTGCTGGGTGTCACTGCTGGGTATCATTGTTGGGGGTGTCACTGTTGGGGTGTCACTGCTGGGTGTCACTGTTGGGGTGTCACTGCTGGGTGTCACTGCACACGATGGGAGGAGAGGAAGGACAGGGGGATGCAGTGATAACACAGAGGCTGGGAGGGAGGGACGAGCCTGCACTGCCAGGGAGCTTCCCCAGGGCTGTGGGCACGTACAATGAGCAACCCCTGCCGAGGGGTGCAGGCTCCAGCCCCAGGAGTGCTGGGGCAGCAGCAAATGTGGCCATTTATTAATTCCAAGTGCTCAGAGACACATCCCTGTCATGGCAACAGAGCCTGAGGGCAGCAGGTCCTGCTGGGGAGGAGGATGCTGCTGCACAGCCCAGGACAGCAGGACCAAGAGCTGTCACTCACTGTCCCTTACACTGCATCCGAGGCTTGGCTGGAGCCGGGGCTGGTGATGAACAAAGCCCAGCCCAGCCCTGGTGCCCTGAGCCCGCAGGGTGAGAGGGAAATAAACGCATTCCCCTCCTCCTGCAGCTCAGCAGCAGTGCAGGGCACGGGATTTTCCCCAGGGCCCTACCAAAAGTCCAGGATAAACCTGAGCAAAGCTCTGGGGCTGTGATCACCTGCTCTGCTCCCTGCCTGGGGCTGGGGCTGCGCTTCCTGCCCTCTCCTTGACTCCAGTGGGTTTTTAGGGCACTCAGGGAAGAAAACTTCCATAATTACAGGCACTGATGTGTTAAGAGCACTCCAAATGCTTTCCCCTGGTTTTGCATCGGGGCAAGCAGGCATGCACAGTTTCTTTTTTTCCTAAATCATGCGGTTATTTGGAATTTAAGTATTTCTGCCTACGGAGCTGCTCATCCTGTTTTTATGCAGTGTTGCTTTTGAGCCATAGGCTGCAGTCTCTCGTCAGTAAGGAAACAATGGAGTGACTTGCTTTTGTTTCTTTTCAGAGGATTCTAGAGCACTGCAGAGTGCCTTTTAGAAACGTGGCTTTGCTTGTGCAAGAGGACTTTAATGTGTTTCAAGGATGGATGAGGCTTTGAACACCCTGGTGCAGGGGAAGGTGTCCCTGCCTGTGACAGGGGGTTAGAGATGAGCTTTGAGGTCCCTTCTAACACAAACCATTCTGGGATTCTCTTGCTCTGTGGCTTATAAAATTCAAGCAAGACAGCAAGAGCTGACTTGAACCTTCCTGAGATGGACAGAGAGGTGTCCTGGGCAGGTCCCACCAAAACGAGGGAGATCTGCTGCTGCCAGGGCTTGCAGGACAGAGCCCAGCCCATGGCACAGACTCCCCTGCTGCCTTGCAGCCATCCCAACACGAGGCTTAAATTCACCTTCTGCAGGAGAAACCCACATTAGTGCAGCTGGAAACCTTTTCCTTGGGGAATGGAGAAATCTCAGACACCTCCAGCAGGCTGAGCCTGCAGGCAGCAGCAGCAGAGGGTCCTGGGGGAGGTGGGGAGGAGGCCCCATCCCTGCAGCCATGGCTCTGCGTCCCAGGGGGCTTGGGGAACCACAGCCCCTTTATTGAGCATTAAAGGCTCTGGTTCTGGGAGCTTTGCTCTCGTGGAGCCAGATAAGCTCAGAAATGTGAAGCCAAGGAGGGAATCAGACAGGCAGAAAGTGCCTTTGAGAGATGGCAACCTGGAAACCCTGGGGACAGTGTGAAGCTCCTTCCTGCTGAGGAGGAGCAGAACCACGGGGCTGAGGGGAAACTCGGGGTTTTTCAGCCCAAAGGGAGCACCACCAAGAAAATGAATTAATTGAATACCCCCCACCAGTGTGCTACCATTCCTCCTCCCAGAGGGACATAGCTGGAAGAGACCAATTTATGTCAAAGCCTGAAAAAAATCAGGAATTACAGGTGTTAAGGCTTCCTTCTGGGAAAATAAAGCCCATTTGGTAGAGGTTTCCAGACAGGATGTAGCTGCCAGTTCAAACAGGCAGTGAACTGAGGGAGGCAGGGAGGGATTTGGGACTTTTGAGCAGTGTTTAAATGTCATTAGATGTGGCTTTGTTTGAAACAAGACAAGTAACTGGGAAAGTTACACCCAGTCCAGTTTGGGACTGGAGAGATCCCATCTGTTCTGCACAGCATCCCCACACTGCTCTGTGTTAGCTGAGGGCTCAGGCCCCCAAATCCATTCCCCCCAGAAAACCCACACACAGCTCTTTCCCCTCTCATCTCCCAGTGCCCACCAGTACAGGCTGGGGCTGGATCCTGGGCTCCCACCAGGCCTGGAAAAAATGGGAATCTTCCATAGACAGATTTTACACTTCCAGGTGAAAAGACTCCAAGAGGTGGGAAACAGAAAGATCCTCAGCAATTTCCTCAGTTTAACAACTTTTTAATTGGATGGCATTGATTATTTCAGTGATGAAGTGTATTTGGAATATGGAGACAACACAAAGGCATGAATGAAGATTAAGTCTTGCTTCCAACCCCAGAAAATGTTAAAAAGAGTTACCAGAGTATTTGAAAATATTTTTAATAGTTTGGAACAACTAAATTTAGCTAAGCTGCAGATAGGCCTCTCTTTATTACAGCCAGAGTTACTATGGCAACATGCTACAATTATTTATCGCCATGACGATCCACTGGAGATTTTTTAAATGCATTATCTATTTTTGTTTGCATTGTCATTCCTGCCAGGGGAGGGAAGACACCAATTTGGTGCTCTGTGAAATGGTCAAAATTTCACCCCAGCCATGGCAGGGTGGAGGCTGGGGGAGATTTTAAATTGAGCAGCAGGAAAAGCCAAGGAACAACCTCTATCAGGATTATTTTTTCCCCCCCGTTTTTAGTCTAAAATAGGTTACTGTTTCTAACTGACAAGTGAATAAGAGCTTGTTCTTTGCCAGTCTTCCTCCTGACTGCTCTTTGATAATCTGAGATACCAGAAACAAATGGGAATGAATGAGTTCTGCAACACCCAGGAACTGTTATTATCTCTGCCACGGGGAGAGGGAAACGCGGCCGAGCTATATTGGGCAACTTGGGGAAGGTCACATCAGCAGGCAGCGATGAGGACGTGACCAGGACCTGCTTCCCTGGCCACATCCTCCACTGAGGTGAGACATCACCAACCCAGCACTGCTGTCACAAGCGCTCTGCATCTTTATTATGGACTCCAGGTCAGGGGAAATTGGAAAAGCCTGTCAATCCCTGGCTTGCAGGAGCGAGGGAGGGATGTCTGCACAGTGCTGCCGCTGCATTTGTTTGGCTGTGGCAGCAGAGGAGCTCCACCAGCCCACCAGTGCTCCGGGGGCTCATTTTGGGTGCTGGGTGGGTTTCACTGCCCTGCTCAGCCCACACCAGAGGCCCAGGTGCTCCAAGCTGGAGATGCCCTGGCAGAGGCACAGCAGACCTCCCTCCAGCCCAGGACACGGTGTGTGGGTAACCCTGCCTCGAAGCCACCACCACGTCCCTGTACCCTCTGGGGGATGATGGGGCGGACGTGCTTGAGGAAAGGTTGGTGGGTATTGTTCTGACACATCCCAATAATGCTCTGCTGGTCTTGTCCAGAGTGATGGTTAAGTAATCCTAAGGAGGACGTGGAAAGAGCTCCCTTTGTGACTCTCTGACTAATGAAAAGCCCTTTATATAACACTGCAATCAACTGCATGGGGCTGCTGGGACGGGTAATTGGGCTAGGAGCGGGCTCCCTTTATGGGACATTATGTAATTTACCGTTCTGTCATCACCCGCTCCCAAAACTGTGACTCTTTCTCCGAGGCTCACGTTTCCAAGTAATCATCAAGGCTTGGCCCTTCACATCTTGTATCAGGAGCAGGATCTTCTCAGGTGCAGCTGGTTTGGATTAAACTTGGCTCTCCTGTGCTCTACGGAGAGCGAGAGGCAGCTCCTGGTGGGAGAGTCCAGATTTTGGCTCCTGTACAGCACACGTAGATGCAAGATCCTTCTTCATGGAGGGGGTTGTTGGTTGGAGCAACACCTCCCACAAAAGCAGCTGTGGGACTTCTGTGCCTGAGGGGAGCCAGGCAGACGTTCCCAGAGGGTGCTGCTCTATTTATGAGATTATTTCCAACAGCCTTCAAGGGCTCTTGCTGCATGGCAGCACTACAAGACCAAAACCAGGCTGAAGAACATAAAAACAAGGGAAGCTCCCCTGCCAGGTCTGCTCCTGGGGTGACATTTGCCCACCCTTGGCACAGGCTGTGGCACAGACACTCTGCTCTGTCAGAGCTGTGCATGGTCCTGCGGATCCCCCATCACATCCCATGGCAAATCAACAGAGCTGGAACTGGAGCAAACCCCAGAGCACTCCTGCTGTCATGTCAATAGTCCCTGAGCAAAGTGAGCTTGGGAACTGCTGCTTTAGACCAGAGACATTGACAGTCATTGATTTCATACTTTTCCTCCACCTTCCGAGGCTGAGCCAGTGCTGTGGGGATCCACTCTGTTGTTTTCTCTTCCCTGGCTAAATGAAGCACAGGTTCAACTACAAAATCCCTGATAAAAGCCTCAGAGGTGTTTGCATAAAGCCTGAGCACAACCAGCTCTGTGGCAGGAGCAGTTGGTGGGTAATGGCTGAGTTACACTGAAAACCAATCTGCTCTCCATCTGGCACTGGGAATATCACTGGAAGGAAAAGGAGGCAGGACCAGAACTGTTAAGACCTCCAAAGTTCATTGCTGCTGCAAGAGTCCATGAGCAGAGAGAACAGGAGCATTTGCCATTGTGGTTTGAGGCTGGATATGAGAGGTGAGAGTTTGGGTTTTCCCTGGTACTGCAGGTTTGTAGCCAGGATGGGGACAGGGTGAGCACCATCCCTCTGATGTTGATGCCCAGGTGGTTTGGGGGCCCTTTTGCAACGCACAGCATGACCTGACAGCCCAGCACAGCCCATGGAAATGGAGACTCAGCAATGCCTTTGTCCCCCAGGTTCCTCTGCTCCCCTATGGGAGCTGGAGATGTAGCTAAATTACATTTGACGTGGTTTTAGGACAAGAGAAAAGCTTTGAGGAATTAGACCCTTGTACTAAGCACTGCAAATATGCAAAGCAAAGGGCAGTTTCTCTCCCCCGCTACAAAAAATGGGTGAAATTGCCACAGAGAGGTAGAAACACACATGTATTCAGTGATTTTTCACAGGTCACACAGAGTGTTTCCATTGCTCAGACTACTTACTGACGTGAAAAACAAAATCCTGTTTGCAAAATCAGACACACACAGTTTGGAAAGATGTTTTCTGAGAATCAAATCTGGTTGACATCCCGAGCCAGTCCTTGCAGAGACCACGGTATGGAATGCAGCAGGACAGCTCTGGTTTTAGGCCAGGTCTGTGGGATTACAATGAGCCTCTGATGTTTCCCAAGTGATGAATTATTTCAAGGAACAACCTGGGCGATAGCAGCCCCTGTGTCACGGGGGCAGGGTGAGAGAGGAAGATTTTTAAATGTTAATTAGCAGGGAAGAGCTGTCTTGCAGACTAACCACAAAGATCTCCGGTGATGGCAGGAGGCAAAGGAGAGCAGCAGAGCATTTCATTTGTAATGCATGGTTTTATTTCACCTTGGAGATCCTCTCATTGATGGCTTTGGCAGGCAGATAATGAGACTGCATTGCTGTAGGGTCCCTGACTGCAAGGTGCTTAAGCACAAAGGGAAGGCCCTAGGAAAGCTCCTGGCAGGGGGCAGGAAGGCTGGCAGGGGCAGGGATCACTGGGAAGAGGGAACAGGAAAGTTGTACCTGCAGGCAGGTGAGATAATAACAGTTCCTGGGTGTTGCAGAACTCATTCATTCCCATTTGTTTCTGGTATCTCAGATTATCAAAGAGCAGTCAGGAGGAAGACCGGCAAAGAACAAGCTCTTATTCACTTGTCAGTTAGAAACAGTAACCTATTTTAGACTAAAAAGGTGCCCAGTCCCAGGGCAAGGGAAGGGTGAGGTGGCAGGGGGAGGATGAGGTGATCCTACAAAGGTAAGAAAATGCTGAGCTAGGTGATGGGGCCAGTTTGAGCTCAAGGGCTCCTTTCCATTGCTTCCTTTGTTCATCCCACTCCTGTGCCAATGCCATCAGGCTGGGAGCACTTCCCAGTCCCCCATCATCTCCTTTGGGAAGTGCACAGAGCTGCTGGGGCTCTCCCTCGTGGGAAGGGTTTGGAAACGTGGCCAAGCCAGAGGCAGGGCTCCCTCTGCCCAGCCCCAGTGTCCCTCACACTGTGCTCTGAGGGGAATGGATGGGGCTGTAGCTGGAACGCTGATGTGCCAAGTGCCACTGCAGCTGCTCAGCAGAGCCCCATCCTCTGCTCTGCTTTGGGTCCCTCCTCTGGGTGGAGGGGTCACCTCTGCCCATGAGAGCATCAGTGGGGTGTGGGGCAGAGCCATCCTCCCTCCTGAGCCAGAGGAAACACCTCTGCCTTTGCTTGGGTGGCAAAAACCACCCATCTCCAGCCCTCCTAAACTGGAGGAGTGACTCCACTCCATCACAAATTACTCCATTGACATTGGAAGGGTAAAACACAGCGTCAGACAAGAATGAAGCCAAATGTTGATGCCTGAATCTTTCTCTCTGATTAACCATAAATTAAAAAACAGAAAAAAATAAAGTAAACCATGGGCAGAAGCACCAGCTGATAACATGTGCTGGTGCTGCAGGGACAGGTGACTGCAGGGACAGCAGCTGCATTTTGCTCAGTTTCACAGTTTTTAAAGTGTTTTTGATCCCAGGATGAAAAGTGATGTATAACAGTAGGATTTCTTTGTCCATCTGTCTGTCTGTCTATATGTCTGTCTGAGTATGCCTACTCCTCAGTTAAGGGGAACTGCAGTTACAGCACTCCTGCACATTTAACACTATTTCCAAGTCCCTCTTGACTTCCTTTTTCGTCCTTCTTCAGGGCTATGTTTAGATTCCAATTTCCAATCTCCTGGCCTGAGATTGTTATTAAAATGCAGCGCTGGTAATGCTCCATGCATCCCAGGCACAACAAACCTCTGCAGGCAGGCACAGCCTGGGGAGAGGAGGGCTCTGAGTGACCACAGAGTGTTTAAAAAACATCCAGCTTTGCTTTGTATAGATCTAAAGGCTATTCCCACGTATTATAGACAAATATGGAAATGGGGAAGGGAGGGATAAGAGTGTGATCTGCAGAACCAAACAGAAGGGCTATAATTAATCAGGTAATTGCAGTATTTGCATGGAGTGTCTGTAAATATTACCTCTAGTTCTAAGTACGGTACTTTGGACCACGTATCTTATCGAGGAGCAGCCCGTCAAACAGCAAACACATCCACTTGACTGGAATATAATGAATATTAGGTCAGCCAAATGCAAACTGACTAAATTAATTTGTAGTTGTGTACCAAGTGATGTTGTGCGATAATTTAATGAAACCGTTCAAATAAAAACCCGCTGGGGAACAATGCCGGGAGCGAGCCGAGTGTGCGGGGAGGGAAGGCTGGGGCTGTGGGGACAGCAGCAGCTCCTGGAGAGCACGCAGGGCTGAGGGCATCCCACAGAGCACAGAGGGTGTGAGGCTGAGCAGGGAGCACGCTGGTGGCTCTGCAGGGAGCCTTGGGCCTCAGAGCCGCTCCTGAAGGAGCCTGGATGGGTCACCCAGGGCTGGCTCAGCCGCTGGGGCTCCGTGGGTGGCCCTGGGCCCCCGACGGGCTGCCCTGATGCTGATGGGTTGTGCAGATCTCCAGAGAGCTGCTGGCTGATGGGAGGGTGATTTGGAGCAGTGTGACAAACGACTGGGTCCTGTGAGACACGCAGAGCCAAGCGAAAGGGTCTGAGTCCTCCCGTAAATGTTTTGGTTCCGCAGTCAGATCATCTGGGGACTCTGAAAAACAAAATGCTGTTGCTGCCTCTTTCATATCCCCCTGATTGCTTTTTTGTTTGGGCAAGGGCAAAATAATCACTGAAACAGCTCATTTGAGGAGCCACAATGTGCCGATCCCAGTGGGAATCTGGGGGCAGAAGGGGCCCTTTTAGAAGGGGTGTCTGGTGTCTGGCATGAGAGGGATGCTGCCCATTGCTCCAGCACACACAGGATTGGGATTATTCCCACAGAAAAGCACAGAGCAGACCCTGAGCAGTGCCGTGGGGCTGGGGGCACCCTCCTGCAGCAGCAGAGCCCAGGCCAAGCAGGGATCCTGCTGGGAGACCCCCAGAGCACTTGAGGTCATTGGGGGCTCGGCCGCCTCAGCAGCAGCACGGGAGCTCTGCAGGAGGGAACCCCAGCAGTGGGGGTGAGAAACCAGTGGGAAATGCTGGTCCCCAATCGTGCCATTGCCCTGGACACCCCACTGTCAGGTGGAGACCCTGCTGTCCCACATTGGGGTGTCAGCCTGTGACCCTGCAGGAACCAGAGCCCGGGGCTGGAGCTGCTCTGTCCCTGAGCTGATGGATGTCACAAAGCTGACTCCCACAGAGCCAGAGCTGCTGTTCTGCGGTCACAAGAGGGGGAATTCCTCTGACCAGAACAGTCCTGGTGCTGCATTCCCAGGGGAGCAGAGTAGCTAACTTAGTGATGTTGACATAAGAGATGCCCTTGAACTGGGATTATAGGACATATGCTGAATTTATTGGGAAGGGGTTTATTAATTTGCCCACATGATGTGTCACAGGACTGTCTGCTAAGTTTACATCAGCTATTCACAGTGATATCAGGTGCCCTTTATCAGATTCTGCATCAGCCACCTCGGAGTGAGACCACAGAGGAGCAACTGCTAAGGGCTAATAAAGCCCCAGTGATAATGGCTGCCAGTAAATGAGAGTTTGGGGTGCTCCATGTCAGCCCAGTCCAGGCAGAGAGGAGTCAGAGACACAAGTGCTGCGAAGGTCGGGCAGGGTCATGCCAGCACAGGCTGCAGGAGCTGCTCAGGGCTGCAGTTGGCCCCTCTGGTGTCCCAGCAGGACAGGCTGGAGCAGAGGCCACAGAGGGCCCTTGCTCCCCCTGAGGGGCTCCACGTCCCCCTGCTCCTCTGGGATGGAGGATGTTTGTGCACTGGGATGCCAGAGGGGCTGTGACGGTCCTTCCTGCAGCTCCAGGACTCGCTGCTGGAGCAGCCAGGGGGTGGGAGAGCCAATGGGGCTGAAAGAGTCACAGGCTCATCCCAGCTGTGGGGTTCTCTCTTGCAGCAGGGCCAAGGGGTGGAGGGGGAAGGCAAACACAAATACAGGAACAGGCATTGCAGCAAGGCTGCACTAAATGCAGCTCCTGCCACGAAGGAGGACCCAATATTAATTCTCCAACTCATTATGGAGAGAAATACCCTCCTGTACCACTATGAGATGAGATAAGAATCAGCACATTATAAAAAAAAATGAAGCACATAAGGATAGAGAAGGAGCTGAGGAGCTTTTCCAGCAGGAATGCACTTACCCCACGCAATGGGGGTGTCCCTGTCCCCACACAACCCAGGGCTCCACCACCACCAGAGCTGCTGCTGCATTTTGGCTGGTGGCTGTGGATATCCTTGGCAGCTCCAGCCTCTACATTTACCCACTTGGCAGGAGGATTTGTGGGGTAAGGCTGCAGCCACGCTCCTGAGGTGGCCCTGGGAAGTTCTCCTCCTTCTCCTCCTTCTCCTTCTCCTTGCCTTGCTGCTCAGCTGCAGGGGCAGGGAGGGGAGGATGCTGTGGAAGACTCTCCATAAAGTGCCCTGGAGGCAGAGAGAAGCACCTCTGTGCAGAGCCTGCCTGTGCCAGCCCGGGCAGAGCCCTCATGACATCAGCTCCCAAGCAGCTCCAAACGCTCCGAGGAGACCCTGCTGTGTGCCATGGAGGAACCTGCCCTGCCTGGGGTGGATCCAGACAGCCTGGAACCTCTGGGGACTCTGCTCTGTCCCCAGAGCCCATGGGACCCTGCCAGGGCACTGGAGATGCCTGAAGGTGATCCTCACCTCATGCAGTACTGGCCTAACTAAGGCTAAGATCACCCCAGGATGGCATTTTTGGATTTTATACCAATTTAACCATTCCCTCACCCTCTGCCCCTTCTATGTGCACCTGATTTGCACCACAGCATCCATGATCAGAGCTGGTCTCCACCCTGGGAACCAGGGTAGCACCAGGTCTGATGTGCTGATGCTGATCTGGGGGAGCCCCAAGAGTCTCAGGAGCATTGCTGGGGTTCACACCTGTGATGTTCCCCAGGCTCCCTCAGAAAGGAGCACTCCCTTTTTGAAAGGAAAGTTCTTTTCATTCCCTTGCTCCTCTAAATCCTCCAAACCTTGTGTTCAAGGCTGTCATCAAGCTGACTGTGAAATGGCACCCAATTAACCTGGCTGTGAGCACCTGTTTGCAAACGTGACCGTGCTGACTCTGCCTTGGGCTGTTTGCTGAGCACAGCCAGGAGAGCCCAGACTCCCAGCCCATCATCCCAGCTCTGCTGGGAGCCTCCTGCCAGGGAGCAAGCCCTGCCTGCCTGCAGGCAAGGACCTACAAGCCCACAGGAGCCCGGGACAGGTGTTCCTGCTGCTCCCACTTGTGAAGGCATTGCAAAGTGTGGGAGGGTGCTGGAGACTCTGTAATTATAGCCTGTGAATTTAAATCCCACAGTTTGCAGGAGTTCTGGGATATTTCATGCAGCGTAAGCTCAGCAACACCTTCGTGACAGCATGAAGACTCATGAGTTTGTGCCTTGCTGGAGCAAGGTGTTCATTAACCCTCACACCACCAATGATGCTTTCTGTAAATGATGGGGAAGGAGCCAGGAAAAAAAGAGGAAAAGGTGAAGGAAAACACTCAGAGGTGCCTTTGGTAGCTGCAAAGCTCAGGGGAGGCCTTTGAATCCTGGAATCCTGGAATTCTAGATTGGTTGGGATGGGAGGGACCGTAAAGATCACCTCGTTCCACACCCTTGCCATGGGCAGGTTCACATTCCACAAGACCAGGGTGCCCAAAGCCCCATCCAGCCTGGCCTTGGCTTGGCTACTTCTGATTCCCTGCTCGGGTTTGTTTCTGCCTCTGAGCCTGAAGCAGTAAATAAAGGAAGAGTTTCACATTATCAGTTTGAAATTTCTTCACCCAAATTAGTCTCTGCTGCAAATACAGAGATACAGCCCCTGCCATTCTGCAATAACCCCCTCATTCTCATCTCCCCTTTTCAAAGAATTCCCTTGAGTTTAGAGGGGCTCATATTGGGCTCCCAAACTGAGGGACATCACCAGGGATTGGAATCCCTCACCCTCTGGATCTCAGTTTGCCTCCCACTGGGGAGAGCAGCCGTGCTCCGCGGGTTGCTCACTAATATGTGCAAAGCGCTTGGGGAGGTTGATGATTTTCAAGCCATGAGTATTAGTTATGCACATTGTTTAGCACTGCCAGTTACCTCAGCATGTTTATTTAATACATGGATCAGTCTGCACTGCTTCAGAGGCCATGCTGCCCTGTTTGCCACCTGCAGCCTCAGCCACGCTCTCCCTGCCCCTCCTGCCTGGGCACAGCCTCAGCACCCCAGCAAACCAAAGCCCTTGGTGATGCTCATCACCAGCAGTGCTCCTGAGCACTTCAGAATGTACTGGGAGCCTTGATAGAGTGAATTCCCACTGATTTGTGGCAAGTACTGCTGAATTGTACCTTCAGCCACCTGGGATTTCCTTGCTGAACCTGAAACAGGCTGAAGCTCGGGCTGACCCAAGTTTGGAAGTCCTTCCTTCAGTCTCACCATAACTCATAGAGCCAACAGGCTGTTTCCTCTGAAATAATAAATATGCCTTGAAACAGAGGTGAAAACAGGGCCAGGGAGTGCTGGGAGCACTGGGGCAGGCAGTGACACGTTGGTGTTGCTCCTTTTCCCTTCTCTGCTCAGTATCAGAGGCTCTTCCTGCTGAGTGCTGCCCCAGGCCTCGGATGGGATGTGGGACTGACATTTCTGGGCCCTGCTGCGTGAGGGAAGCACGAGGTAGGGCAGGAACACCCAAGGTGAGGTCTTTTCCAACCTCATAAAGAAACAAAGAGTGTAACTAAGTAATATCATTGCACAACACATTGTCTTAAGTGTTTTGCTCTCCCTGTCCTCAATGGATGGGGTGATCAGCAGATGGGAAGTCTCAATGAGAAGGGGCCCTTCTCCACTCCCAAAACTGCCTGTAATTGGGTTTTAGATTCCTAAGTGACAGTGGAAAATGCTTGTGAATAAGATACCCCAGTGACGGTGATAATTTACATGTACCAGAGCATCAGCTTCTCACAAAGCTGTGGGTTTTCTAAAAATTGGAAAGATTTAGTGTCCTCACATCTCTGCTCCTCTGTCAAAAATGATTGTGAAGTTCAAGAATGACTGTGGGGTATGCACAGACAAATCTTCCATTCGTGACCACAGAAAGAAGTAACAGCCTGCAACAGGCAGGTGAAAATGGTGGGTGAGTGATGCCTCTGTGTGAGCACATCCTTCTGTGAGAATCCTTAATACACCCAGGACATGCCAAAAAAATACATTTGAGCTTGAACTTCTCCTCAGCCCAGACATGAGCACTTCAGACTGGTTAGTCTTTAGAAATAGCTGGAAAGTTGGGAGACATTGGGAAGTTTGCTAGTGTAGCTTGATTGTACTCAGCACTTCAGCAAGGTCATGTCACAGATAAATATTTTCCCCCATCATGGCTGGCTTTGCCTTTCACTGCATTCATGAGAGCAGAACAGCAGGCCTGAGCCTCCTGCCTGGGTGAAACTCCATTGACACGAGTTGTGAGACTTGCACAAATGAGAGCAGAGTTCGACCTCTGGCTTTGAAGTATCCTTGTCCCAACAGATTTATCACCGGGGCCACACGAAAGCCTTGAAAGAGAGGAAGCAGTTCTGTTCCACAGCCCTTTCTTCTCCAAAGTTTGTTTGCAGTTGTCCTTTTATTATTATCTTAGCTCCAGCGATTACACATGTGGGGCCCCTCATGCTTTGAGGGCATTTTGGTCTGACAGAATCCCAGGGCTGTTAATGAACAGATTATTTTAAAATAAAAATCACTTGTTTAGTGGGTTTAGCTGGTTGTGGCCCTGCTATCAGATTTTAGCTGAGGACTCATAATTAGTTGAGGACTCACAATTAGTCACTGCAGAAGGATGGCTGAGTGGGAGGCAAAGGGTTACGAGGGAAGGCTGGAGAAAGGAAAGATACGTATCATTAAATAAAAATGTGACCACCCATGATTACAAGTGTTGTAGTCCTCCTTTTAACAAGCACACCCAGTACTTTCATTAACCCGGGCCTGCCTGAATAGCAGCCTGTCTGGCCAAGCGGGCAGGGATTTTGTAAAAGCTGGCCCTAATGACAAAGACAGGCCACCTACCCTGAACTTTTCTCTATGACTTTATTCTTCAGCAGTGCTCAAGTGTAAATAAACTTGTTTACTCCCATCAGGATGGTAATGAGAACGAAGCCTTATTTGTTTCTCCACAATGGCAAAGTAATTTGTGCGTGGCCTGAGCGGGAAAAGGGGGGCAGCTCTGCCCTGTGCTCCCTCCATGGGCAAAGTTGCTGCAGTCAGTGTTTTCCTTTGCTCTTCATTGTGTGCCACGGGTTAGCGAGGGAGAACTTCCTATCCTCGAGCTCACACGTAGGGCTGGGGAGGGAAGAGCAAAGAAAACAAGAGCAATAAGTGAAGTGAGGAGTCAGAGCGGCCTATCCGGGAGGGAGAGAGTGACTAAGTGAGAGGGAAGGGGAGTTACCTGGTCAGGCTTGTGAGTCACTATAGAAAATGTACAGAGAGGGACAACCTGGTGCTTGCTTGGGTTTTTTCCACTCAGACTGGTGTCTCTGAGGCGTTAATGAATCACAGCAACAGCACAGGGAGGACGTATGGAAGGGGGAAGGGGAACTGAGGCAGGTCAGGCCGAGGGAGCAGCTGGCACTGCTGAGGAGAGGCTGGAAGGGGCCAGGGCCTTTCCAGGGAGGATGAGAATGAAGTGAGGGTGTACTTGTGGGTGGCTGGAGCTGACTAAAGCTTGCTGTGACAGAAAGGGCCCCTCCTGGCTGCACTCACTCTGAGTGTCCCATGGCCTCTCCCTTCCGAGGGTTTGGGCAGCCTGGCAGGTGAGGACCTGACAGATGGAAATCAGTCCCTTCATTTTTTGGTACTGTTTGTTTTCAGCTGGTCACACTGAACTGGAGAGAGAGCATATAGGGGAAAAGATTTGTTTCAAATGTTAAAACAAGAGGTTTATAACTGGATTTAAAAATTGTTGCTGGAACTAAGAGCAGAGATGGGGTAATGTGGTCCCAGCTCACTGTGCCCTTAGCAAGGCAGGCAGTGCAGATTCAGCTGGTGTTTGTTAACAATGTTCTTTTTCAGAAAGTTACAAGTAATAAGTTCAGAAAAATAATTTAGAAAAACGCAAACAACCACCAATCCCCCTGCAAAAAATGACAAAATCAAACGAAAACAGAATTGAAGGAGAGGAGGAAAAAGGCAGTCCAGACGAAATACCTTTGGCAGGATCCTCAGACACCCTTGTCATCAGCTCCAGGCTGCTCTTATAGAGTTGGGAAAACCAGTGTACCTAGAAACTGGAAGGGATTTTGCAGGAGGCCCACCCTGTGGGAAGCAGGTGGAGGAATGAGGGATGGGGAAACTGGAGCCCAATTCCTCAGTGCAGCAGTGGCCAGAGCTGTGCAGTGATTCCCAAGTACAGATGGGTTAGCAGAGCTCAGGTGTGTCTGGAAGGTGCTGAGGCACTCGGTAGGGAATAGAAATGTAAAATCCCTTAGGACCCAGCGCGTTACATTCCTGAGCTCCAGACAAGTGTGTGGTTTTACCCTGCCACAGCATCGGGGTGCAGCCTGCTCAGAGCAGTCTGGGAGCCCTCTGCACTCACAGTCAGGAGCAGGAGCTGGCCCAACTGCAGAGTCTGAGTTGATAAACACCCCTGACATGGGTATTTTACAGCACAAACAGTCTCCTCACAGAGCTTTGGGGGGGCCTCACATCCAAGGCAGCACTGGATCCCCAGCTCCCCTCACCATGAGCTCTTGCCTGCCTTGTGCTCCTGCTGCACCTGACACATGTGTAGAGCCATTCCTTGTGGAGAATTCCCTCCATTTTGCCTGTGCAAATCAGGCCACTGAGCTTTCCAGAATGGATTCCCTTGCCTGACTGCAGCTGTGGGAGTCCTGCTCAGCCTTGCCTTGGTGTCGAGGTGACTCTGCAGAGGAGCTGTCCAGAGGGCCCCAATGGGGACACGGTGACCCCACTGCCCCATCCTGCTGCCACCGGGCACAGCGACACTCACAGCTGTGACTCCGGGAAAAACAGAAACAGTTCATCTGGGTAACAGCACTTCTCTCCTCTGTAGCACCTTCCTCAAGCACCTTAAAGCGCTTTTCAAACACGAATGCGTTAAAGCTTTGCCGGCTTCCCGATGGAAGTGAAAAGGAAGGCAAAACACAGCTCAGCGATGCTACACAAGCTGGAAAACTCTCCAAATTGTTTCCATGGGGACTGGAGCGCAGCCCTCTGTGCGAACAGCGGCGGGGATCAGCCCACCCTCCCAAATGCCAAGGGAGCAGGAGCACAGCCTTGGCTGCTGGGAGGTGGAAACCATCTGAGAACAGCGTGAGCAGCTCTGGCTGTGGAAAGACCTCCCTTCTGAAATATAGATTTGTGTAACTCTGTGGTGAAAGATGTCTAAAAACCAAATCACTGGATCCTCCTGAGCAAGCACCTGATCCTCTGGGAAATGAGGGTTTGCATGGAGCTCCTTAAGCTGTAGGAACCAGAAATCCCAGGCGAGGCTGCTGCTGTAAAGCCTTCCCGGTGCTGCACAACATCCCCAGTGACCTCGTTTTCCCAACTTACCCCAGCCAGCACAACCCAACGCCCTTCCCAACACCGCCTCTGCTCTCACTCAAATAACACCTGAGAAACCTCTGGCACCCCTCACACGCCTGTCCCAGGGCTTTCACCCTACGCCTGTCTCGTTTTGATGTTGTCTAGCGAGGAAAACCTGACCGAAGCCCAACACAGGGAAATACAGGAAGCACATTCCCTGCACAAGCCACCTCTGCTGCATGACTAAGGATGCAGATGCCCTCAGGCTGTAGAGGAGCTGCATCAATGCCCAAAAATCACAGTATCTTTGTGCCTCTTTCCTGTCTGCTTATCCTCATACAGGGCTGAATTTCTGGTTTTCCAGTTCTGCACCCTTCATCCACAGAGCTGGAGCTCTCAACTGAGAGCTGAGGATGTGTCCAGGGCACAGGAGTGTTGAGAGCTTTTGTGTTATAAAAGATCTCAGAGCAGGAACCAGATCATTGTTTTGGTTCTGAATGTACCAAAAAAGTGCTGATAAAGGTGAGGTAAGGACCAGGTGACTTTATTCTCTGAGACAGACTTAATGAGGGGCAAAATGGGGGCAAAAGTTAAAATTTGGACTGGATCACTGAACACTGAAAAGACAAAATAAGTGCATGTATTTGTTCCTCTGAATGACAGGAATTCATCACTCTGACATGGCTAAATGTTACTTCCTAATTCAGATTTGTTTCATCCAGTGAATTGGAATAATTAAAATGGTAGATCCAGCCTGGCTCACAGGCTCTCCAATACCAAACCAGAGCTAAATCTGACAAGCACCAGCAGGCAAATGAAAAGGCCAGGGAGATTATTAAAAATCAGTGTAACACCATAATAAGCACTGAGATAAATGAAAATAGCACAGTACAATTTAATGGTGGGGGTCTGTTATAAATTATTGAGTTATTTGTATTTTGGGATTGATTGCCACAATAACTGCCTTGCAGATGTTCCTGTTGTTAACCCTCCAGGCCTTCAGCAGGACAAATGGCTCAGACTATAATTTATAAAAATTACTCCTTTCAAGGCTTTTTGAGCTTGTGATTAAATATTGTCCTAAATGAGGATGGGTTAATGGTCAGTATGACTGGAATAACAAATCAAACTCATCCCCCTTAGCTGACCATCAAAATGGGCAAGGGCATGGGAGAAAAAGAACTAAGATTTGTCCTGCCAATCCAATTGCTTGAAGTTTAGGCAACTCTGAGATAAAACTG
The DNA here is from genome assembly GCF_027887145.1 of Ammospiza caudacuta. Classification (NCBI taxonomy): domain Eukaryota; kingdom Metazoa; phylum Chordata; class Aves; order Passeriformes; family Passerellidae; genus Ammospiza; species Ammospiza caudacuta. The sequence continues at coordinate 24,770,112 of NC_080602.1, forward strand.
GGATAAATTTGAAAAGGTCTGTCCCACCACTGCTTTACAAAACATAGCTTGAGAAATGCATTTGTTTATGCATGTGAAGAACCTTAAAATGTATCTCCTATGTGGGAGCAGCCAGCGTGTTCCCAACCAGAATGACACAGAGAGTGAAACAGGGTGTGGAAAATTTGGGGAAGATGTTGTATCAACACACAGGCTGGAAACTCCCATTTTGAAGGTTTAACCCAAGCTACCAAGGCTAAGAGGAGATGAGAGACCAGCCTGGCTCCTGCTGGTCTAACCAGGCTCTCCTGTCCCTGTGCCACTGCCCAGCTGGGGCACGACCACCACCTCAGAGCCACCAGCTTCTCCAAGAGTACAGGGGCTTTTAACCTTAAATAACAATTACAGCTGATGGTCAGACACAGCCAAAAGACTGTGGGGACAGAGGAAAACAGGATGATGCAGCTGAAGTCAGAGGTGGTGCATCTGTGTGAGCAGATCTGCCATCTCTCCCTGCACAGACTGACAGACAGCAGAAGAACAGCGCTGTTGCTGAGGCTCCTCTGAATATTTTGGGACTGATTAAATTCTGAGTGCAAATGCTCTCAGCAGTTTCCTTGCAAACAACCTGCTGTTAAAAAATGTGATCAACAGCCTCTCAGGTGTGTTTTCCAGAATCTAAAATAGCCCAGATGCAGTGCTGCCCTTCAGCAGCCCCCAAACTGGGGCAGCCAAAACATGGGTGGGAGGACAGCAGGAGGAGGCTGGAGGCCAAAACAGTGTAGAGGGCTAAAAAGGGGTGAGAGGATGAAAAACAGATGAAATAGGGTGAGGGTGCCAGGCTGAAAACAGGGCTGCAGGCAGAGCAAAAAAAAAAAAAAAACCAGCAAAAGGAAAACAGGACTGCAGTCCCAGAAGGAAAGGGGAGGGAGGTTCAAAATGATGGGAGGTTCAAAAAGGGGTGTAAGAGGAGTGTCCAGCTGTAAAAGGGGGTGTCCAGCCAAAAATGAGGGTGTCAGGCCAAAAAGAGGAGTGGGAGTTTAGGAAGGGTTGTGAAGCATAAAAGGGGTTGGAGGATGAATAGTGGGATGGGAGGCCAGAAAGGGAGGGGGGCAAAGATGGGTGGGAGGCCAAAATCCAGTGAGAGGCCTGGAGACAGTGGGAGCTTGCAAAAGAATTGGAGACCAGGAGGGGCTGGGGTTCCAAGGAGAGGGAATGGGACACCCAAAAGTGGGATGGGAGGCTGGGAGGAGTGAGACACTGGCAGAGGATGGGAGGCTGAAGAAGAACAAAAGACCAAGAAGAAATGGGATGGCAACAGAGGTGTCCTCCAATAAGGCTCCAAGTTCCATCTTTTCCCAGTTGCTCCTGTGTTGAAGCAAGGAATAACTGTCATCCATGCTGAAACAGGGGGAGATAAACCAGAAAAAAAAAAAAAAAAAAAGGGAAAAATCTAAAATGGTGCAAGAATGAATCTCAGCTCCCACCTCCAGCATCCAAAACCAGTGAAGGAGAGCATCACATTATCTCAGGACCCAGCAGCAGGCTGCCCAGCCCCGGCGACATCAAACAAAACCGGAGAGCCGCTCCTGATGGCATTTATGGGCCTCGGGGCTATCGGGAGCAGCAATCTCCTCGTAAAAGCCCAGTGAACCCTGCAGCAACACCCTGCGATGACCGCATGCGAGGCCGGGTCCTGCCGCTGCCCTGTGCCGGGAATGTGGCAGCAGCAGCCCCGGCTGTGTCCCCGCTCCTCCCCGCGCTGCTCCTGCACAAAACGGGGAATTTAGGCAGCCGGAACAAAGCTATTTATATCCTAAAGTGTTCTTTTACGCTTGGGAGCTGAGACTGTAGCCTCGGCATCAAAGATAACTTCATAATAGCCTTTCAGTGGAAATAACCCTTATTTACAGGGAAGTTCTGTCGCTAGGCTGAGATGTAAAACAGGAGCAGTAGAAATTACTCATAATGCACTGGAAGAGTTTATTCCATACGTGGCCTTTTCATAAGCTTCTAAAAGCAGCAATTTCAGGTGAGGAATCATGGAGAAAATCTTGGACCCATTGAAAAAGAACCAGCAATTTCCTTACCCGTGTTATGAAAAACATCTTAGCTTATGAAAGCCCAGATTTTTTGATCTAATTTATTCAATTTTTATCATTTATTCCATTTTGATTACTGTCTGTAGGGCTGGACAATGCAAGAAGGTTGGTGTCTTTTCTGCTCCTGGATAATTTAAGTGTACCATTCCTATGCCTAAGAATGCTGAAGGCAACTATGTGTTCTTTCTATTTCTTAAGAATAAAATAAAATAACCCAGAACAAAAAGTAGGAAAACCAAATGGCCTTTATCCCCAGCTCCAAATTAGTGATATTAATTTTCTATGTCCTCCTCATGGCTTTTCTAAAGCGACCAAAACTGGGACAGTTAAATTACTTGTGTGGTTCCTTCAAGCAGGGAAATGTTGTCCAGAGAAAAGAAGTATGAATACCATAGAGGGAGTAAGTTATTGCAACATCACCATCATTTTATCTCTGTGGAATTACCCATCTTTGGTCCTTCCCTCTTTCTTTGCATTCAAGTACAAGAGCAGAGTTTTGTATTTTAAAAAAATGTTAGATTTATTTTAATTTAATTAGCACAGGAATGAACCCAGAAGACAGGGAATGCCAACAGTTATGTAGCAGACGCTCCACATGGCAGATACCTCAGAGGTCCAACTAAATGTGCCATATAATACACCTTTTTTAAGTATCTAACCCCTATATTTGTATTATTTTTGCACAACTGCAGCCAGGTTCTCAAGTTAAGAAAACAAGGAAACACTAAAATCTGTGTGGTTTGGTTGGAGAGAGTTTGCAGCCTCAGACAAGGAGCAGAAGTTATGTAAAGGGCCGGGCACAAAGTTCTCCTGAGTAAAACGCACCATCTAGAGGTGCCCACCGCTTCTGCAAGCGCTCCTCAGCAAAACGCAGCCAGAATTGGCTAAACCCTTCACCGGGACTGAAAAATCACCTTGACAGAGGCAACAAAGTGCTTTAATCACCACCGCTGCATTCTTCGAAATGAATATTTCCTAGGGATTTCTAAATAATGGCCCTTCTGCACCAGGTCAAATAAAGCTCCTGGTTCCAAAGGCTTTCCAAAGGAGAGCCAGGTCCCTGCAGGTGCCTGGAACACCTGAAGGTCACAGCAGGAGGGACGTGCTTTGCTCGGGGGGCTGTGGCAGCCAGGGATGCACAAATGGCTTTGCCCACATGCTCCTGTATTTCCAGTTATAGCTCTGCAAAGGTTTATCCAAAAGGGGTGCAAATAGGAGAGGATGGCATAGAGGGAATTGATCTTCCTGAAAGAAAGAATGAATCCATAGACTGTGAAACTCCCAGTGAAGTCAGGATGGTGCAGGGATTGTGGGAGTGGCAAAGCATTATTCCCTTGGGCTGGAAGCAGAGGGGACCCTCAGTTTTGGCCCATGGAGAATCATTCCCTGCCCCAGCAACATTTTAGCCAGTTTTTGAGGGTCTCCAGGCTTTGTAGAGCCCCAGAAAGGGGATGCAGAGAAGTCCACCTTTTGCTGGTACTGGGGATATATCTGATATTTATTTAACAGGAAATGGCTGGTGCTTGCTTTATTTTCTCTGTTATAAAGCAGGGTGGCTGTGAAAGCCAAAAGGTGAGGATGGGAAATACTGCACTTCACACTCCCTCCCACCCACACAGGGGGAATATTCCTCCACTGATCTAATTGCAGGAACTGTTTCTGTAAACAAAAGCCTGTTTTGAGCCTCCCATATAAATAGCAATCACAACATCTTGCACCATTTTAATGAACCCTGTTTTCCTCACGTCAAATCCATCTCAGGAACGTCGGAATCAGAACATTTCCCCAGTGACAGCTCCATCCTTTAAACTCTGCAGATGAGAGAGCACATGGAACAAGCTGTGCTGAGGCAGGAATTAAGAGTTACCAGGGTGACACTTTGTAGTTTGGAGGATGCTGACAAGGAGCCTCACAAAAGCACGAGGCCTTTGCTGGAGCTGAAGCGACACAGAGACCCAATTTGCCTCAGCTGTCACTGAAGTGGCAAAGAAAATTGTAAATTCCCCCTCCCCAGGTCTTTGATTCTATTACCTGTGCATTACAGCTGAATTCCTAGGGACAGCAGGGATTTACCTTGGAAGGAGGGATGCTCCACACCTCCACCTTGGAAGTGCTGTAGGTCTTTGTTTTCCCTTCTATCAAGGTCTCCAACATGTTTCTTCCCACAGAGAAGGAGAAATAACTGTGGCAGCAAAAGCCTTTAGCAGTTTTTAATTTGCCCACCATTGGTTGGCTATGTCAGGTTTCTTTCCCTTTTTCTGCAGGTGCAAATCAATTAATGTGTCCACATATTTTCATCAATCAGGCGATTCTCGATGGTCCACTGAGTGCTGGAAGCCATCCACAAAACTTCAAGATCTGTCTCAGAAATTACTAGACCAAACTTTGCCCCTTTAAGCATTCCCTGCCCTAGCCACAAATTCCTTGCTGAATCGCAGATCCACCATACATATACAGCCAATGGAGAGGGTGTGGATGAGGGACAGCTTTCCCCAGCCTGGGAAGCTGTCCCACATCTAGAGAGATTTACTTATGGTGCTTTCTCAAAAAAACAGAGATTTTTCATAAAAGCCGAGATTCGGCATCTACTGTTTTCAATGGCAAAATAATAAAAATTTATTAATTCAGTTGCAGCAAGAAAGCAGTCAGATTGTCAGTGAGCGATGACAAGGTGCTGAGAGTTGGACGTTTGGCTGGACACCCACAGTGGGACCCCTGGGAGCTGGTTTGGTCCAGCTCTGTGTGGATGCCAGTGTCACCCGGGGTTTTTAGGACAGCAGTGACATCAGAGGGAGAAAAAGCCTCGTAAACCACAGGAAGGTAGCTCTTCCCAGAAGCACAGTGGTTTCCCTCATAAAAGAACAGCAGGTGTTAGAGTGTCACCGAGGGACTTGACTTCGACCACAAAGCCAAGAAAACTCAAGTGCCTTTAGTAAATCTCGGCTTCTCAGTGACCTCTGAGGGAGCAAATCTGCCAAGGCTAAATTGGCTGACTTTTAGACCAAAGCCAACGATTTATCTGTGTTGGTTAGGCTCAAATCCTGGAGGCTTTACTGAGATTAGAAGAAAACTTGCTCAGCAGAGAGCAAAGCAGCAGCCAGAATTTGGCCTTTCTGAGGGCAGGGAGGTGCAGTTCTGTGGGAAGGCTTTGGAAAGGTGACACAGAGCAGTGGAGTTGCAGTGCCCAGAGCACAGTGTGGTACATCTGTGCCCTGATCCCAGCCTTGTGCCAAATTCCAGTCCTTTCCATGCGAGAGCTTTGCTTGGGAGTGGTCCTAAGGGGCAACCATGGAGGTGGGAGCTGTGCTGCCTTGTGTGAAGCAGAAAATCTCTGCAGAACTCCCAGTGCTGCAGCTCTGGGTGAAATAGAAATGTGTGTGTGTCAGAGAGGGAGAGAAGAACGCCTGGGGAGATGAGAAAGGCTGAAATGACTCACTCCTTGTCTTTTTTTGTCTAATTTGGTAGATAATACAGGGTGTGATGCTTCACTGCCTCCTCGCTGAGTTCCAGGCAGTCAATGAAAGGATCCAGCTGGATCCAGCCCTTATATGGTGCAAAATGAGGCCGGGAGAAGCGGGCACAGGGACACGCAGGCTGCAGGCGCCTCGGCCCCGAGGTGAGATGTTCTTCTGCTGGGCAAAAGTTTATGGTTGTGACACGAAGCCAAAATTGGAGGTGTTCCACTTTAAAGTAGTGTTTAAAAGTGGCATTTGACACTTTATATAAACATAAGCCCAGGCACGGTGCAGTAACAGCAGCAGGTGATGGCAAAGAGGGTAAATCCAGAAATCCCTTGTGGGGAGCAGAGCACCCTGGGCTGGGAGTGCAGGATGAGCCCCAACAGGGAGGAGGAGGAGAATGCCAAGGAAAGGGGATCAGGACAGCAATGCTGGGAGCTCCCTAAGCAGGGCTGGGCTCCTGACTAAACAGGGCCTTGTTCTCCAAGCAGGATTTGGCTCCCTCAGCTTGACTTTACTTCCCAAGCCTGGCCTTGCTTCCTGAGCTCGACTTTGCTTCCTGAGCCCGACTTTGCTCCCTTAGAAGGGCTTTGCTCTCTGAACAAGGCTTCGCTCCCCGAACAGGACTTGCTCCTTAAGCCGGGCTCTGGTCCTTAAGCCGGGCTTTGCTCTTTAAACCGGGCTCAGATTCCCGCCCAGGAATGTGGCGGGAGCCGCCAGCAGCCGGCAGGGGGCGCCACGGCGCAGAGGGGCGGGGCCAGGGGCGGGGCCGAGCGTCCGGGGGCGGGGCCAGGGCTGAGGGCCGGGGCTGAGGGGCGGGGCCGGTCCCCGTGCCGCGCACACCCCGCAGCTCCCGCCGCAGCCGCGCAGCGCCCGCAGCCCCGGGGCCACCGCGCCCCGACCCCGCGGCCCGGCAAGATGTGGCGGCGCTGGGAAGCGGGATGGGACGAGAAGAGGGAGCTGCAGGAGCTCAACTCCCGCCTGCGGGTCTTCGTGACCCGCGTGCGGGAGCTGGAGGAGGAGAACCGCTTTCTGGCGCAGGAGCTGGCGGAGCTGCGGGAGCAGGAGCTGATCGGGCTCCAGGTGCCCGAGCAGGAGCTGGCGTGGCTGCGGATGCAGCTGGAGGAGCTGACCCGGGCGAAGCTGGAAGCGGAGCTGGAGCGGGACGGGCTGCGGCGGGAGCTGGAGGAGCTGCGGGCGCTGGGCGCGGAGGTGCTGGGGATGCGGCGGCGCCTGGAGCCCGAGTTGGCCGGGCAGCGGGCGCTGCTGGAGCGGCTGCGGGGCGAGTGTGTGGCCCTGGAGGAGCTGCTGCTGGAGCTGCAGGCCGAGCACGGGCACATGGCGGAGCGGCAGCGGCGGGAGGCTGTGGAGATGCGGGAGCTGCGGCTGAACCTGGCCGCCCTGCCGCCCCCCTTGGCCGGGCTGAGCCTGGAGGAGCTGGAGGAGACCTACGAGATGCTGCTCAACCAGAGCTGCCGGGAGACCCTGCTGCGCTACCAGGAGCAGATCCAGGTGCTGCAGGAGCAGGAGGCGCAGCGCAGCCGGGAGAACCTGGAGCTGCTGCGGGAGGAGAGCCGGCAGTGCCGGCAGCACCTGGAGGATCTGCACCGCCAGGGCGAGGAGCTGGTCGCGCTGCGGGAGCGGCTGGAGCAGGAGATGCTGGCCCTGCAGGACCGCCACGGCGCCGAGCTGGAGGAGTACCAGGTGGGTGGCACATGGGCCCCGCTGCCGGGACTGTCCCGCTTCCCCTGACACTCCTGTCAGTCGCGTTTTCCCTTCAGTTCTGGTCCATGGCGCGATGTGAGCCCGACTTTCCCGTCCCTCCTCCTCGCTCTGCTCCGGGAGCTGCTAAAGCCGCTCTCGCTCGGTGTGATCCGGGCTTTCCCACCCCGCTTTCCCTCCTGGCAGTGGGATCTCCCCAGGCTGGAGGAGGAGGTGGCCCAGCGGGAGCTTGGGCCCTTCTCAGTGTGGGGCAGGGAGTCCCTCAGAGCCCCTGAGGGGTTTGGGGAGAGCTGGGTGTGACTCAGAAGGGAGACAGTGACCCTGAGGACATCATCCTGGTGACAGGTGCTCCCTTCCCACCCTGCCCTCGGCAGGTGGCCAAGAGCATGGAGCAGGCACACGGCCTGGCAGGCTCCTGGCGGGGTTGGCAGGAGCGCTTGGGACACGGAGCGGTCCCTGGGAGCAAGTGAACCGCGGGACACGGCCCTGAGGCTTCAGGGTGGCCTGTGCCCATCACAGAAATAATCCGGAATTTCTTCCTGTTTTACACCCGTTCCAGTGTGCCTTGAGCCTCGGGAAAAGCTTGTGGTCCCCAGCGTAGTTAAGAAAACTTTGTGTAAAGGAGAGAAGATGCTGGAGGTGGATATTAGAGGTGTCAAACAGGGTTAGAGCGTGTGCAGCTGAGGGTTTGTTTGTGTCAGGATGGTGCTCGGTGTGATGTGTGATCCCCCGTGTGTGTGGGAGGGGATCAGCTCCTGCCGGAACAGCGGAGTATCCGCTCATCCAGCTCCCAGGGGAGAGCACATATTAGATCATGCAGCCCATCCATCCATTTCCTGAGGGCAACATTTCTTTTGTTCATTGTTAAACCCTTTATTAACACCCTGCTGGAGCTCGGTGTGTGCCCGAACCCCGTGTTTGCCCAGCTTTGTGCAGATTATGGAGATGTTGGCAGCTGGGAAGGGACTGGGACCTGTGGCTCTGTGTGTGTCTGGTTTTTGTACTGTGCTGGATTGTTTGGAAGCTGCATAGTTTGCAGATGCTGTGAACTGAGACAGATTAGGTATGTAAGAAGTAATTGGAAAGGCTCTTTACTTTTAAATAATTTTTTTCCCGTTTTTGACAGGACAATTCATTCTGACAGTCGCATATGTAAACATTCCCAAAGCTGTAGGATGACATATGTAAATCCCTCATTAATTAAATCTATCCAACAGACAAAACCTGCTGAAAATGTAAAGAAGAAATAAAGCTCTTCATTTTTTCTATTTTATATTTAAAGTTTCTTAGATTTCCAAAACATGACCTTCTTGCTGTCTGTAATTTTTATTAGGGGTTTATAATGAGAGTCATCATTGCTCAAACTGAAAATGTCTAAATATGGAGTAAACAGAGCATTTTGTATAGCTTGCTGTCCATGCCACAAGTTTTTCTACTACAGTCAGTGAGAATGGCTTTTATTTAACTTTTTCAGCTCGGGAAGGTGTTTTTAAATCAGTTATCTTTATATCTGGTTGTACTTTTAAAGACTTTTCTTTGAAAGAGCAACTGGAGAAACCCATTGTAGATGACAGCAATCTATTGCAGAAGTCAAATAATGAAAATCAATGGATGCCTTTGAATGATCCTGATGCAATGCTCCAAAATGGATTGTTGTTTTGACACCAACATCACAGACTTCTCTGGTACTTTCATGAATGTTTGGCATCTTTAGATTTTACAGGAAAAATCATTTCAAATCTTAGTAATACAACAAGAAGAAAAAAGTGTGTTGAAAATATCTGACCATTTTCACCAGAAATTAAATATTATCTAGATGTATATTCAAATATGTCATAGGGTTTATTAATTCTGAAGGATGTTGTGTTTGGGTTTAATGAGAAATGCCTTTTTGCAGTTGCCAGTCTGCTGTACATGAGAAATAAAATCTTTTGCTCACATCCAGGAAGAAAAATTATGGAATGCGTAGGAGCAGCTGTTTCAGGTTCCGTTCTTGGGATCAAAGCTTTTTTTTCTCACTCCTTTCACTTACTGGTTGAAGTATGTTCAGCATGGGTTTTAAACTGCTCTTTAAAAAGCATCAATTCCATGCTTATTTATTGTAGAGTGTCATGTAGAAATGATATGTATGTACAGATTAAAGTCAAGTTATTATTGTTCATTGCAGCTGCAATGGCAATTAGATTTATTCATATTTTCCATATATCATCCAGTTGCCTTATATGTTCATCTTTGCCTCCTGAACTGCCCTTATCCTCACTGAAGCTTTCAGCAGTGTTAAATAGAAAAAAGTATTTGGAGTTATAATGCAGCTGAACCAGACAGGCAGTAAATCATACACTGGAAAATTTTCACTGGTTCTGAGTGCTAAAGGGATGAACTCAGTAGGTCTCTTCCTTCTATAATTTTAGCTGTGTGCCATGAGAATACTGATGCAAAAACTCCTGGTGGTTTGAAAACTCTGAATTATTTGGATGTAAAACCATCCATGGCCCATCCTGCTGCTCTGAAACGAGGCAGATATTTTTAACTGATAAGAGTGGGTTTAAGATCAGTTCCTGTGTCAGGGCTGTGAGCTCAGGAGAAGGAGAAAACATCTTGTCAAATGCACATTTAATGTTGATATGTCATGTGCCTTTCTCTGTGTAGCAGTTTCAAGCCAGGCAAGTGCAGGGTGAGTTCCTCCCCTGCTGAGCCATGAATGAGCCATGGGATCAGTAAATAGTTCCAGATGGAAAGGGCTGGGGCCTGGAATCCTCTATTCCCTCAGTAGGTACAGCTTGGACAACCCAAGTAAATTCTTTCCCCCCTGCTGCCCTTCTAAAATTTCCCAGTGCTGCCTGGAAAGGAGCACATGAAGGGTGAGAAAACAGTTTCTATTCCTTTACTTAGTCCTAGCAGGACGTCACAGGCATTTGGGGGCTGTGATTGATGTGGCTGGGAAGCAGATCTTTCCAAGAGAGTCCTGTGTGAAGAAAACACCAGATCTGCCAAGCAGAGGTTACCTTTTGCAAAATGGGTTTGTTGGCTCGCAGTCTGCCGGACTTTGATGGATCGGTTCCTGTGCTTTTTGGTGTGCTTGGAGACAGGACCTGAGGCCAGTTGTCTTCTGCTTTATGTTTGAGCATCAGGGATGGAGGGCTGGGTGTCTGGCTGTCTGCCACCCAATCTATAGAGTGTCTGCTCCCACTGGAATTAATTCCTTTGGAACTGCTGCACAGCTGGCTGGGCTGTGTGGCCCCTTATGGTAATCATGAACTCCAGCTCTTGGATCCCCAGTGCTCTCCAGCCCCATGAGCAGAATCCAGGTGGATTTTCAAACCCAGACTGGAGAACTTGGGGGTGAGGGACTGAAGCTCCTGTGTTGTTGGATGGGTTTGAACGGCCCCTGTCTTTCAGAGCTCCCCACAGTCTGTAGTCCAGTGTAGAAATTTCCTGTATGGATTCTTCTGGGACTGCATTTTAAAGCTCTGCACATGTATAGGTTATTCTGTGTTTAATTGTGGAGGCAAGAAACATCTGAATTGTTTAACTTTTGTACAAGCTCTTAGGGATTGGTTTTCTTCTGCACCTTCTGCTGACTCCTGGTTCTGTTGCACCCTGGCCATTCTTGCTGGGTAGCCTTTTCCTTTTAAAAAACAGCACTTCTACTTTTCTTCCCTTCTCACCTCGGGGTTTTCCTTTGTGTCTGTGCTGTTCTTGAGAGGATTGTTCCCTCAGAGGTGCTGAAGGTCTGCCTGGCCATGGGATGGTGCCTCCCCTGGGTCTGCAGGAGGATTTTGGGGGGTTTTGGTGCTCTTTCAGATGCACAGATGTGATTTGTCTTCTGCCATAAAAAGGGAGTTTTAAGTACACTGAAGACTGTAGACAAGGATTGTCATGTCAGGGGAAACATCAGTGTAATCATTTAGCAAGAGCTGCAAAGGCAAATGAAGAAATTCATGTGTTATATAGAGAACTGTACCCACGTGTATAGGCAAATATAGGCAGCTTCCTTCATAGAGCTTTCTTTTTAGTTTTACTTAAAAAACCCAAAGCTATTAATGTTTGACATGCCAGCACTTTATATTCTTAGTTCTTACTTCTGCCTAGCACATCATGCTGGCATTAACAGCAGAGTCCCCTGCTGTATCTTCATTTTTATGCTGTTGCTCATACTGTGATACTGGAGCACTTGCTGCCTATAAGTGATATATTTTGAATTTTTTAAAACTAAACCATCAGTGCCTTGATTTTCCAGTTTGATTGCAAAGCAGTTTTCAGGATGAAATCTAAAATACACTGTTGTGAATTCCTGTTTAGTGTTGTACATGAGGTTTTGCTCTGTAAATGACATTTCAGAGTTCCGGCATAGTGCTGCGTGATGTGAACAAAACAGAATTGGGCCTTTGTTGATATTTAATTTGTCTTCCCAGCCCCCAGAACAAATTGCAATCTATAGCATGTTAGTTAGCAAGGTTAGAGATTTGAGGCTGAATGGGCCTCAAAGCAGCTGTCCAAATACTGCAGAAAACTTGAAGGAATCACTGGAGGTTCATCTCTTACCTTGTGGGCACTGTGAGTATCTTCAGATGCTCAAATTCCAAAACTGGTTTGAAACCAGACATCTGTGGAGCTGAAAATACTGATAAGGTTCTCATGGCAAAGCAATTGCTGAAATTTCTGATCTCAAGTGTGATTTAAGTGTGTCTTAAAATGACCAAATGAGTCACATATAAGTCTTATGAATAAGTGTATTTTCCTTGCTATGTGTGCTTAATAACTTTTGCACAAGGAATCTGAATGGGTTTAACTGAAATAATTTAACCAGCTTAGTAAGGAATAAAATGAACTTGGCATAAAAGTTGCTTCAGGAACAAAGTATTCCAGCTTGTATATGGGGAGGTCATGGAGCTGATTTCGTTTGGTTTTTGAAGTGATAGAGCACTGATGTACTTTTGTAAAAGTTTTTTTTTTTAAATTAAAATTTTTATGTTTTAAGGCATTGAAGTTTACATATTTTATGTTCTTTCAAAACTAAAAATAATTTGTTTCTTTTCAGAGAATAATTGATGCCCTGGAAGAAGAGAAGCAGTTCCTGACCATGTCCATCACAGATTACCTGAGGGACTACCAAGAACTCCTGCAGGTGAAAGCAGGCCTCATCCTTGAAATTGAAACCTACAGGTAAGATTTGTGGTCACACTCTATTCTCTAGACAGAGTATAATTTAAATCCCTTTTTATAGATATGGGAGCCCCATTCATCCCCTTTCCAGCATTTAAAATACAAACAGTGACTTTGGGAGTCTCAAGGCTCTACAGCCATTATAATTCATAGGAATCCTATTAAATTGGTACAAATATCATGGTATGTAAGAAACCTTCTTAGTCCTGGTAGAATGGATATCAGATTGGTGGGGATTTTGGGGGCAATATTTGGTTTCAAGCTGAGAAGACAATATTCCTAAATTGCAATCAGTAAAACTTGAGGTTATGTAGTTGCCATCAACTTACATGGCACATGTCATTGTTTAAATATGTTAATTAGTGACCACCTGCAGCACTGATGTAAGCAGTGAGTTCCCCATCCTTGTTGCAGTTGTAGGATAGTGGGAAGATAACAGAAAAGTCTGTTTGATTAAGTCCTGGCTTTCTCCATCCTTGATTTGTTATAAAAACATGTTTAGATCAAGTGGGAGATAAGAGCAAACAACATTCCTGCTAATGAATCTTCAGGACTGTGCCTCTCTCTAGCCACTAAATAGTTATGGGGTTGAAAATCCAAGAATCATGATGTACATGGCACAAAACTGATTTGGAATGAAAAAAAGTCCTAAATAAACCAAAACTGATGAACTGGAGGAAGACCCTTCCTTCTTGTAAAGATGATGTGTTATTTCTACAAATAGCACAATATTTTCAACAAATTTCATTGAGATACTGATCTTCAAATATAGAGGGATGTGCAATTATTACTGAGGAAAGGGATAATTTGTGAAAATTTATTGTCAGGCTACTTCTGTATTTTTTTAAGGAGACTGCCTCTGTCATTACACTGGATGCATTATTAATATTCAACCTGTGTAAATAGATGGGGTATTTCCAGTCAAATATAATACATGCTTCTGTGTCCTAAAGCATTAATGCTGTGTCCTGAGTGTGAACCAGTAAGTCTGGATAAAGAGAGCACCAGCTGAGTTATGGGTGAGGTGTGTGGACTGTCAATCCACTGATGCATTTGAAATTTAATTTCAGTTGCATAACTGAAAATATGGGAAACTTGAAATAACTTCTGAGTAGCTTGATAAGGAGTAGTGAGCAGGGAATGTCTCCATGAAAGAGCACCAACAGTCTGTTCAAGAAGCCTTGTCTGCAAGGAGGCACAGACCAGGGCTGGTTTCTGGAGGAGATAAAATCACAGACAGTGGGGGACAAGTAATCTGCAGTCACTTGATAAGCAGCAGTGTGTTGCTTGATGTTTGGGGACCCCTGTGATCCTTTGAAAGCCAGCAGTGTCTGGAGCATTACTGTGGAAGTGGTAGCCAGCTGTGATCCTTATCTGTGTGTGTTAATTCTGTTAACTTTGCTAAAAAACATGATTCTTCTGATTTTAATCCCAGCTCTGTTGTTGACTTTCACTGCTGTCGTTAAACTTTCTCCCTTGGTTTATTCATCTGCAAAACAGAATTATCAGAGTTGTTTGGATGATTAGTATTCATCCAGAACTAGGAATGATAATGCCCAGATATTCAGTTGTTTGAAAACCTTGTAAGCCCATGAAATTCTGGAATTTCTCCAGAGTTGTATCACTGATTATCTGAGTATTATTGGCTTGTCTAAGGATTCCCTGCCCTGGTTATAGAAAGGACAACAATTCAGCATCACCTGCAGTGTGTTTGTTGTCCAGTTAAGAAGCTCCTTAATCAATAGGGTTTCTTCATCTGATGGATGTGAGTGCAGCTTGGGTCACTGATGGCCTTGGCAAGGCAGATGTCAATGGAAAAATGAGCATCTGCCCACTGAACTTGGGATAAGAATAAGAGAATGGGCCTTGCTACAGATAAAAAAAACTTCCAAATGCCAGCAAACAAATTTCTTTTAAAATATCAGAAGCTGAAAAGCTATTGTTTTGTGGTTTTACATTTATGCAGTTTTACCTATTCCTCCTCTTCTTTTTCCCCCTTTATTCAAGAAAATAGATCATTCCTTCTTGTGTGTCTCTGTCAGCCCTGCTGTGGGAGGACACCCAGTCAGTAAGGTCAAGTAGGAGAATTCTGGACAGCTCACTCATGTGCTTTTTCAAATCCTGTTCCTCTCCCACGTCTTTTTACCCGTGGAAAGAAGGGCATGTGAGCACAGCTTCAGTTGGTTTTCACAGAGGATGCTGCCATATACCCTGGCTTTTGCAGACTGGAAACAAAAGCCACCAATTCACACTCAGTCCAACATCCTGAACTTTCCATGGGCCCACCAAGGCCCTGGCATTTCCTTTCCTCCTGGCCCTATAGGTTGTGGGTGTGGTAGCTGGTCTTGGAGCCTTTTTGCCTCCCACCCTGTGTTTTCTCTTTGTTTCACAACTCCTCCAGTTCTGTTACAAGGTCAGTTCTTTCCATTAGTCACCATTGCTCCTGGAGTGGGAAGAAGGATCACTGCTGCAAGGAACACCCTTCCTTAAGGTCCAAGTGTATTTCCTCTCTGACTCTGCTCACCCTTCCTGCTCTGGGAGCCGAGATTCACTTAGGAAGAGAAATATGTGGCTTTGTGGAGTTACACCTCATGGGAATATTCATTCTTAAGCACTTTTCTCACTGTTGAAGTAAATATTTATCAAGTGTCTCACAGTTTTGTTCTGTGTCCTTGGAACCCTTCAAAACCACAGCTACTTAACTATGCTTAGGTTTTATTTCCAGAGAGAAGTGGTGAATTAGTCATCCTGTAAAAATCTTGATTTTAAAAGGAGATAGAAAACCTGCCTAGAATCTGAATTTTTCTCAGACCTTTCTCCTTAGCTAGCAGAAACTTCTCTTCATATAGCAGAGGCTGCCTAGAGCCTGTACCAATAGGTTCAGGAGCTTTTCTGTCCTCTCTAGAATATGTTGTTGAAGGGTAAAATATTTCAGTTTGAAATTCCAGTGTCATACAAATGTTCTGTTCAGGTTACCACCCTGCATTCTGAAGCACCAAAGGCTACACAGCTTTATTCCCATGGTCATTGTTAGGATCTCTGAACACGCTTGCCAGGTGAACTTTGGCTTGTGTTCCTCCATCAACACTTCTGACCCTTTCCATGCCTTCCTCTCACAGAATTATCACCAGCATTAAGCTCCTCTGAGCCACTCACCACAGCTTTTTCAGTCAGTCTCATTTCTTCCTCTTCATAACTTGTACCATCCAATAGGTTCCACTCCTGTATGGGTTTCATTTTGAGAACATACTGAGTTTGCAACACCTGGGGAATTTAACATGCAGTTACCTGCTGTTGTTCACACTCCTTGTCCTCCTATCCTGGGAGGATGGAAAAAGGATGTGGAATGGCCTTGATCCCCTTCCTGGAGAGGTGGGGATGTTTTCTAACTCTTTAGCAGATACCCAGGACAGAGAGGATGAGTTTTTATGCCTTGCTGGCCAACTGCCTCATCTGAGATTTTGGGTGTCTGTAGCTGAAATTAAGTCATTACTGTCCTGAATGCCCATAATAAAATTTGCACTGCATCCTTTTGTTCTCTCTCCCGACCCCAACCACTTTATCTCCTCCTCCTGCTCTCATGGACTGGTTGTTTCTGTTGTCATCCAGCACAGGCTGACGAGCATGTCCCTGCTAACTTTAGATAAATGCCATTAATAATGAGATGAGCTAACGGTGCAGTTGGATTATTTTCTGGTAACACTTAAATTAAGTGTCAACAAAATAGGAGTATATGTCATTTGGGACCTGATTTCCAGGAAGTAGCTGACATGGTTAATTTTTTTTAGAAGAGTGCTGCTTGGGGCAATGTTTTTTTTTTTATTATTACTATGACTACTTAAAAGTTCATACAGTTGACATTAATTCTTTGGGCAGTTTAAGTTTAAAAGCAGGCCTTACCACCAAGAGATTATTATTAGGAAAGGATGCAGAGGAATAGAGAAGCAAAATGACTTGCATAAACTCAAGCTATGGTCAAACTGAGCAGCACAAGCTGCGTTTGCTGGCTCAGTACAGTACACTGCTCTTTCTCATGCCAGTTTAGTAAGCCAAGCTCAGTTTAACATTTTCTTGGTTTCTGATAAGCATGAGGTCATACATATTATGAAGTGCCCAGTAAAATACTGATTCTCTGTCCAGTTTTACAGAAGTTTGAGGAAGCTTTGCCTTTCACTTTCAGTAGTAGCACTTCAGATCCAACTTTTCTGTGGGCTGCTGCCCTTTGCCATATACAGTTACCTCCTGGAACTTATTTTTAGTGACCTCATAGGTTGCTGCAGCAACTGAACAACTGTTGTTTTAACAGCAGCCAGAAATCCTTAGTCAAACTCCCCACATTCCTGCTTTCCTTCGTCATGGTTAACACTTTCCCTGCCAGCTCCTGGATGTGTTTCTGCAGCGTCACCGCCAGCTTCTCTGGCAGGTCTGTCAGAGAAATTTGTTTGGCACTCGCTGGCTCCATCAGATCAGATGTTTGGTCTTGGGAGCATTACATGTGTTGAAGGGATCTAATTCCCATGAAGCTTCTCTCAGCTTGGAGAAAGATAAATTACTTTTACTATGGATGTTTTCAACTCAAAAAATAAAAGGAAAGATGCCCATCTGAGCCTGTTTTAGGTGGTTCTAACCCAGTTTTCTTCTGGATCTAGACAAATGCATCAAGGCTAAGAAAACCTTGCTAATGATATTTTGCTGGTGCCAAAGTGATCGGTCATGGGAACTGTGAAATATACAAGTGATGTTAAAACACCTGCTTTGTTAGTTTTGACCTAAACGTCCAGCAGAGGTGTTTGTACCCCAGTCCTGAGTGGCATTCAGCTCCTGCCCTGGGGACGCAGAACCCTTGGCTATCACAGTCCTCCAGCCTTACTCCTGCCAGCTTTGATGTTGCAGCTGTGTCTTATCAGTGCAGAACATCTGGCATTCCCAAGCCCAGAAATGCTGTAGCTGGCTGGTAGGAGCAGCATAAACCCACCACGTTCCTGTGCTGCCTGCAGCCTTGCCTTGCACAGGGCATGACCTGATGTAGCATTTCCAGGCTGCTGCCCTGGCGCTTCCTGGAAGTGTGGGAGCTGTTGGAGTGTCACTGCCAAAAGGGACAGGGACACACAGAGGGGGCATTAAAGGAGACCAAGCAGTTTCTGACAGAGAGTATTTCCCCACTCCTTTTTTGTGAAATGTGTGATGTGCTGATTTCCAGTGGAATAGGAACTAGGAATAGTTAATTTAACACTGTAAATTGTTTCCTCCAGCACTGTGTTTGATAGCAGCAGTTATCCTTTCCTTCATTTTTCATTTCACAATGATACAACTTGCAAATCCTCCTGTAACAGTTCCCTCATATCACACTTCAACACCACCTTTACTACTCTTTTACGAACAGGAAGGTTGCTGTCATTTTTTTTTTCATTTTGACTTTTTTTTTTTGTAAAACATCTTGCCCAGAGAAACTGTGGCTGCCTCATCCCTGGAAGTGTTCCAGGCCAGGTTGGATGGGACTTGTTGTCACATTCCACTATTCCAGGTTGCTCCTACAGGATAACTGTTTCAATTCCTAAGACTTATAAATGTAAAATATTATGCTTATTGTTCCCAATATTTTAATGAAATGCCCTTTGTGTTTTGCAGAGCTTTGTTAGAAGGGGAGTGCAAGCCATGGATTATATGGAGAGAAGAGTATGCAGGGAAATTGCCTCAAGGTAAAATATGAATATTTTAAAACTAATTTTGAATTAAATACAACTGGAAATCATTATGTTATACTCTTCCTGATGTATATTTTTATGGGTGTATTGCAAAGTGAATATTGAATTTGTTTTGAGTGTTAATATTTTAAATCAACATATTGCTCTTCTATGTGAGATACCTTATAAAATCATGGCTTGAGTGGAGGACATAGGGAGTGATGTTTTGTAGCTCTAAAGAACTTTTGGATGTCCATAGGTCTTAAAAGAGTTCTGAAGTATAAAGCAAGAGGTGTTTAACAGAACATGTAGTTAAAAATAAGGAGTTCATCATCCTGAGGCATTGTGAGTGTTAAAAAGTTCATGTGGGTTTAAAGAGATATCTTAGCAGAGTAATGAAAGACAAATCAAAGACTTACTAAACATAAAGATACCATTTCTATCTTAGGAGCTGCAAATCTCTGGAGGCTGTGAGAGTATACAAGGGAAGTATCACTATTTACTTGCCCTGTTCTTATACTCTTCCCTGTGTATCTACTTTTGGTCCCTGCAAAAAGGGTTTTAGATAAGATAGACCTTCACTGTGACTGCTGTGGACATTGCAATTAATAACAGAGTTAATCTGGATAATACTCAGGAGTTTAACAATGTGGGGTCATTACTGTAGTCCCAGAAGACATTTGAAGGCTCTGTGAGCAAGAGGCTCAGGCTGAAATGCTCACAGAGATCTGCCTGTGCTGTTAAATTATGAACATTGTGTCTTCATCTGGACAGCAGAGTTTGGATCTGGACTAGCCAGTACTTCTGCAGACAGTGCTCAGCATATTCACAGAACAGGGAAGGAATTACAGAAATAATACAGGAGACACTACCAAAAGTCAGAGAAGATGTGGTAGCTTTTTAGGAGTGAGAGATGTGTGTGGTGCAGTACTGGTTGGTCTTACCTGTCAGATATTCTGGAACATTGTATTAATTTCTACAGACAGATCCTAAAAGGTTCTTTGTTTCTCTCCCTTGTTGTTCTTTACTGTGAGGCTATGAAGGGTTGTATTTGTGTTGGCAGTTTCTAGTAGGTGGTGGGAGTGTGCCCTTAAATGTCAATAGGAACTAAGAAACTTCAGTAATGAAGTAAAAAACCCAGCCTGTGATACCAGCATACATTATTTAATAAGAAGTTGTAAATGAACGTCAGTATACATATAAAAAGTATAATTCCTCAATAAATGCCACAATACCCAGTAGTGCACAACAGGTAAAATTAGCAAGATCTTGCAACTTGAGAAAAAGCTTTGCTTTCAGCTTTAATGTAATTTATGCAGAGACTTAATTAACAAGCAAAACCTACAGGAATGCCTGTACAAAGCTCCACTGAAAATGAAGACATCATTTCTTTCATAAAATATAGTGCATGTTTTCATAGTTCATGCCCTCTATTTGATGATATTTTAAATACAAACCATTATTTTAATGCTTGGTCACCTTTGCTCTCTTTGCAGATCTTATAAACACTTTGTATACAAACTACACTGATATTTATTCTACTTATCAAGAAAGTAATAGAAGTAAAACTTCACCAGCTCCCAGGATCACTGACACGAGGCACAGAATGCCAGTGACAAATATGAGCAGCTCTGCACATTACTCAGCCCACTCCACACTGTCTGGATCACACACAACAACGGGGGGAAGAACTTTTGGAAGGGACCTGCTTGGTTCAACATATCGCCCTTCTACGACTGTCACAAAGGATGAAAGAATTGTAACAGACCACAAAGAGCTAAGAACATTTACTCCAGACTACAGTAGCTGGAGAAGCACTGAAATGCAGCACAAGAGGATTCCAGAAAGGAAGAAAACAGAAGTTACAACTTCATCCACAGTATCTTTTTCAAAAGAATCAACACATGCTGAAAGATCAGACAAGGACCACAAGCCTGATGCTGAAAGAAGTAAACCAGGCTTCACTAGATTTCCAGCTTATGAGCTTATTACCAATGCAAAACCATCTAAATATGAAGAAACTATAATTGAAACTCGGACCACACTAAAAGACAAAAGAGGAGGCAGCAAACCAACCGATGAGAAGGCATCTCTGCTGAAAGAAAAAGATAAGCTGGATAAACAAACAAAGGATGAGAAAAAGAAAACTGATGAGAAATCCTTTATAGAAGAAACTGTTGATTTTGGGAGGAAGACTGAGCAGAAAAAATATATCCATGAGGAAATTAGCCAGAAGGTAATAGACAGTGATATTTCTGCTGCAAGAACTTTGAAAAGGGAAGCAACCAAAAAAGATGCAACTGTGACCTCAGAATCAAGAAGCAAAGATGTCATTGAGATACCAATCACCATTGAAAGGCCTGTTCCTGAC
The DNA here is from genome assembly GCF_027887145.1 of Ammospiza caudacuta. Lineage (NCBI taxonomy): Eukaryota > Metazoa > Chordata > Aves > Passeriformes > Passerellidae > Ammospiza > Ammospiza caudacuta. The sequence continues at coordinate 24,790,594 of NC_080602.1, forward strand.
AAAGAGCCTCAGAGAAATAAAGAAATAAGGGTACAAGGTGTTAAAACTTCAATAGGAAGAGAAACAGATGAACATGCAACTCAGTCTGCTGAAATTCGCCAAGTGAGGATTTCAGAAGCAGAGTCCAGTGTGGAAGATCAAGAGCAAATTAGGGATGGGAGCCATAAAATGGGAGCTCTGCCAACTGAAAGCATAGCAGAGAATATTGTTGCTGACATTCTTAAAAGTTTCACACACTCTTCTAGTTCACAGATGTCAACAGACACCAAAGTGACTTATTTTGATAAGAAAGAACAAGAAGATGAAGGGAAAATAAAGACTGAGTTCACAGTGCAGTCTCAAGTTCAAGAAGACATAGCCATTTCTGATGAAGGTGACTTAGGACATCTATCAAACCAGGATGTTAGAAAAGTGATTCGAGAGGGTGTTGAGGGAACTCCATCCAAAGAGGAGATAGAAGATATTGTCCATCATGGCCTGAAAGGAAGCGAGAGCGGAAGGAACGTGTCTGTGAATGTGGAGATTGTAGAGGAGCCACTGGATTACACCATTGATGAAAGGAGTGATTTTTCAACGCCTTTCCAAGTAGAAGAAGTGGAAGATTCATTCCCTGAGAGGGAGAGGCGTTATGGTGAGGAGGAACAAAATGTCACCTTCACGTATGAAGATGTCAAAAAGAAGAAACCGCGCCATGAGAGCTTCACTCATGTGGAAGAAGTAACTGAGGAAGATGACTCACCTATTGAACAGAAATATTTTGTATCTGTTCCTGATGAGCATCCTATTATTAATGAAAAAGATGATGACTCAGTCTATGGGCAAATTCATATTGAAGAAGAATCAACTATTAAATATTCTTGGCAAGATGAATTTTTGCAAGGCACACAAAGTAAGAGAGAGGAAGGTGCGAGGTCTCCAGAAGATACCTACAAAGTGGTGGGGGAGGAAGCAAGTGCCCATATTTTAAAAGAGCATCCTCCTGAGGGTGAAAGATCCCATGTTGAATCCATTGTCATTGAAAAAGAAATTAAAATTCCCCATGAATTTCAGACTTCAATAAAAGGGCTTTTATCCAAGGAAACAAAAGATCCTAAACATCAGTTGAAGGAAGCTTTGGAGCAGTTGGAGGGCAGTCTCCCAGAAAGTGTGAAAGAGGAGCTCTCTGCATTAACAAAAGACAGCAAAGTGGATGCTAGTAACTTGGCATTTGATATCAAAAAAGTTGATCAGAAGGAGGAGGGGGGCTCAGTGACCATTGTTGCTGAAGTCAATCTGTCCCAGACCCTTAATGCTGATGAATTTGATGTAGATCGGCTTGGTGAAGTAATCACAAGCGAGAAGGAGAAGGCAACATTACACTCCCTGAAGAAAGAGAGCTCAGATAGGAGCAGTGTGGAAGTTTCTTCCCAGAGTGACAAATACACTCCTTTTGCTGACCAGGAGATCTACAGCTCCTCCACGACGAGGCGCAGTGGTGGCACTGGCTATCACACCACTGAAAGGGTCGTTTATGACGGTTCAGTTTCGGAAACCGCAGATTATGGAGAGGCCTCTCACTCATCACACTCAGCTGATGAGAGCAAGTCCCAGAGGCGTGTCAAGGTTGGCCCAGCAGAAGTCCAGGGCTTTGAGCAGGTCCTGTATGAAGGGCCGGGTTCTGAAACGCTGGAGCTCAGTGCCTCAGAAGATCTCGTTCAGAGAGAGGGGCTGTCAGAATTCAGCCAGTCTGTGAAGCACTTCAAACTGGGCCCCAATGAAATCCAAACCACAGAACAAGTCATTTTTACAGGCCCTATTACTACAGTTGTAGAAGAGATGGATTCTGGAAATCTTTCTCAGAAGGTCTCCACAGACTTCAGCAGGACCACAAGACGTGTCACGGTAGGATCAAGACAAATGACTGAAGGAGTGTCTTTTGAGGGGTCGGGTTTGGACTCTGTGGCACTCAATAGCTCAGATGGCTTTTCCCAGGCTGAAGGGGCTGTGGATGTCAGCAGATCAATGAGGCACTTCAGGCTGGGCCCAAAAGAGGTTCACACTGAGCACGTTATCTTTGAAGGGCCCATCTCTGGTAAAGTGGAGGTCAGCAGCACAAGGGACTTCTCACAGGCAGAAAGTTCAGTCAGACAAGTCCAGATGGGTCCCCAGGGCTTTATGACAGCTGAAGAGATCATCTACCAGGGGCCTGCCTCTGAGCACACAGAAATCACTGAACTGGAAGACCAGACCCTTTCAGGAGGCTCAAGAGCCTTCAGGCGCGTTAAAGTAAGTCCTGCAGGAACTCATGCTGAGGAAATCATCTTCTCAGGACCCATTGCTGGAGTGGTGGAAGATCTTTCACAAATAGCAGAGTCATCTGAGAGCAGCAGCTCTGTGAAGCATGTTAAAGTAGGCTCCAGGGAAACAGCTTACACTTTCCAAATGGATGTTTCCAATATGGGTGGAACATCTGCAGAACAGCAAGGGGCAAGGCTGGTGTCCATCAACCAAGAGCCTTCTGCTGGTCAGCCACAGGTCATTGTTGAAAGCAACCAGCTTGCAGGAAATGAAAGCACAAGAAGTGGCTATGTTCTCTCCAGCTTTTCCCAAGATCAGGGGGAAAAGGTGGTGGAACAGTCATATTTTGATCAAACTGTGCAGTTGCAAAGAACGGTCGGACAAAGGTCGGATACTTCTGAAGAGAAGAAAGTCGCTTTTGTCTACTTGGACCATGAGGAGGAAGATGATGAGGAGAATGATAATGATGGACAGTGGTTCTGAAAGGACTCTCTGATGAAGCCTACATAGCAGTTTGTTTATACCTATTTTATATTATCCTTTTTTTTTAAGAGAAAAAAAGGGATGGGCAAACACTCAAACTATTTAGATTATTAATGCTGGACTGAGAAGTGTTGAATTTAAGCCTCTATTCAGCACATTTTATTTTATTTTATTGCAAATTTTATTTTTGGGAGAGATCATACTCTTAATATTTTTCCTCAGAGTTCTGTGTCTAGTATTTTCAGATTTTTCCACCCATAGTAACAGGAATTTGCTACTGGGGAACTCAAAGGATTCTGTTTTTCTGTTTGTTTTATAGCACACCAACTATTAAATGTGTGCTTGCATAGGACTTTTCAAATTAATTTTTTCTTAATACTGTATTGTACTTGGTTACTACAATATTACTATGCAATTTGATTTGAATCTCAAGCTACTGACCACAAATTTAACAGAATATGAGACTGAGTGGTAGTAGCTGATTTTCAGTTCCATTTCTGTGTAGTTATATGCAATACCTAATATATACATTATAAGAGACAGTTATTACAGCTATAAAATTAAATATGATCCTGTAGGATCAAACTAAGCATAGCAAGACTTGACAAAAGTGACATTATTTTTATAGCTTGAATGCAGTGCAAAAAGAAAGAGGTAACACTGAGGTAAGAATTTCTCACAGTATTCCAGGTGAGAAATAGTGAATTTTATGGTTAGACAATAGTATATTTAATAATATATCTCTAAAATGAAAACAAATTTAAAAACTAGACTGGATGGTGTTCCCACTGAGGTAAGGAGAACTCCTTACAGAATCAGTGGCTGTGTACATTAGTAACCTCAACTTCCTTTGCAGTTCATGGGTTACCTGATACTAGGTATTGCTAAAGGCAAGTGTGAAGAGTCAAACATGACTACATAGTGCCTAATTTCCTAACACAGTGAAATTAGCTGATATGTGTCCTGTTAGAAGGAAACTTTTACAAATGACATTGATGACACTTATGATCATTGTGTGTCAGCTCATTCCCAGATAATCCTTTGTTTACAAACAAGATGTCCTTTTCAATCACTCCCCCTGCAAACCCAACCTGAGATTTGAATTTGTTTTTCTTCCTTTTTTTTTTCCTCTGAATGTAACATGTGCCTTAGGCCAAAGTTGCCTTCTACTTAAATCGTTTGCAAATAAGCTAATTTCACTTGAATTGCACATTGGTTGAATGAAGGACATAATTTCACTTTATAATTCAGTGACTTTATAAGTTCAGCTTGGAAGCCAGCACAGCACCACTGGCTGGCCTGACCTGGGCAGTGCTGGCAGTAACAAAAATAGCAGCCAAAATATTGTCACTGAGGTAAGGAATACCATACTGGACACGTATGGAAGTAACAAACAGAGGTGAGAAGCTGCTGTTTCTGCACACACACACTCACAAACACAAGCACACACTCACTCACTGTGCCCACCTCTGCAGAGCAGACACACACCTGGCTGGGGAGGCTGAGCAGTGCCAGCCCAGCCAGCGCTGACTCCCAGATTTTCTTCCTGTGGTTATGTAAGCCCAGTTTTGTGTGTGCTGATCCATCCTAGAATCCAGTTAGACTATCTTAGTCTGGCATGACTAGTCACTTTTCAGATTCCTTACTATTAACAGAAGTAGATTTCTCAAAGCTGACTGCTGCTTTATACTATGAATGTAAATGCAAAGCTGAGAAGCTCCGTGCTGACTGACATATCCTGCTCTTTCAGATATAGGACAGTTTAATCCATGTGTGCCTTAGTTTTACTAAGTTTGAAACTGTACAAAGCTATTAATGTTCCAAAGATTAACTCATGAGGTTTGTCTGCACTGCAAAATTTTCTGAATGTTTTCCTCATTTTGTCTGGAATCATTTGTCGAAATTGAAAGTTCCACCAACAGCTGGAAAATGAATAGGAAACTGAGTTGTGTAGAAGCACTCAAGGCATGTAATCTAAGCTTATTTATACTGTTCACTGTGTAATAGATAATATTTTTTTCAAAACTATTCCTATAGGCTCAGAAAAGAGCCTGTGCTTCTATTTATAAATAGGATGTTAATTATTATAATACTTCTAATCTCATCCTATATTTTTGTTTCCTTAGTTGACTGTATGACTTTAAAGGTGGCAACATCTCTGTGTTTAATAATCATGTACAAGCCAGAATTTTCCAGCTAGGTGCCATACTGCCAGTAATCAGATTCTGTACTTCAAGTATCAAATAACTGCATGAAGGAAGAAGTCAGGTCTGTAGTAAGCAACAGAGGTAAAAATAATGAAGTAAGTTTTCTTGGAATTTTATTCAAGACTTACCATTCTCTGTAAAGCAGATACAAGAATATCTGCAGAAAATATCTGCAGAAAATTTAGCAACCAACAAGAAGCTACTTACAATGCCAAGCCCATTTATGAATACATTGTGGAATCTTTGACAGATTCAGGTGCTCCTTAGGAACAGTGATGCCAAAACTGTTCTGTTTATCTTTACCTGCTGAGAGGATTATAAGGTAAGGTCAGGGAATAAACCAGTGAGGAGCAAGTGACTCATAAAATATAGGTTCCCTTAGCATTGAAGGATTTTAAAAAATTAAAAATCAGTGTTGCTTCCACTGAGGCAGCAACAGCTCTTCAGAAATTCCTTTGCACATCACTGTCAGATGCAGTAGGTTATGCCAAGATACATTTCTGTTTTGATAGTCTGGAGGAAAAATTTGTTCAGTGAACTTTATTTAAGAGCAGGATTTTACTCAATTATTGGGAAGCTAGGTTATTGCAGAGTACTGGAAATATGCATTAGCATGACTTTAAAAAGATTTTAACATTTCAGGCACAGTTCCTTTGCATTAAGAAAGCCTGTGAAAACAAAGTTGCCTCACACATAAAAATTCAAGTTTTAAAAAGGTTTTAATATAAGCAACCCATTTTCCACTTAATTCTTACTAACCTGAGACATTTAGACATAATGGTAACTTTTGGATAATTCTGCCTTCAGACAGCAGAGTGTATTTAGGTGGACAGACATATCCAGCACCCCTTGTGGCTGCATGTGCAGAACTGGGGCTGTAGGTCCATGAATTACTAATGAGAGCAAACATAACCTACTCCCTGGTGTACTAACTCACTCACGAATTATATCCTGTGGCTGAGCAGATTGGTGACACACCCTCAGTCAGCATGCACTTCTGAAGCTTACTCATATTATGCTTTTTATTAAATAGAAATAAAAACATTACAGCTGAGTTTGGATTAAACAAAATGCTTTTAAAATGTAATTAGCATTTTAGGGAGGGTAAAAACTCTGTATTTCTATGCTGATATAGACCAGAAGTGGGGCACTGTTTTTTCAAATGTGTAAACCACTGGTCTAGGAAGCAAATAGAGCATAGAAGATCAAGAAGGATGTGTGAGATAGCGAGAGCTCTGTGCTGCTGGTGTTTGTGAACAGCACGTGTTTCAAAAGACGGTCAGAATGTTGAACCTGGGTTTGTTGATGTCAGCTGTGTGAAACTTTGCAGGCAGCTTGTGTTCTGGTCATTTGCAATGAAACTGCGTTTTTTGTGGTGGTATAAGCTTTGTGATTTTACACTTTTTCACTCTTGAGTATTAAACAATGAAAATCAATGCAGATGTTTCTCTTTCTTCCTGTCTGATGTTTTTAAGGCTGCACTGTCCAAGAAAAAGGACTCAATGTCTGTAAATACCTTGCTCTCAGGTTGGGCTAATTTTGGTTCAAAGAATGAACCTAATTTTTCATTCCAGCAAAGATTCACCTCTTTCAGGCTGATCATAGAAATGATGGCAGAACATGGCATATTCCTTATTCCAACTGCACACAGCACGTGGGGAGCAGCAGTGGTTGTGGGGTGCCACAGGTAGTGGGAGAGGCAGAGTATAAAGCAACACAGAAAGTGGAAATTTCAGCATCATAATTGTCCTTGGAGCCTGGCACTTGACCAAGGTATGTCTTAACTTTTACCCTTTTCTAGTAAAGAAACTGTTTTACACCCATTTAAATCATTATTGGAAAATAATTGTATATATATACATACACACACACATATATTTAAATGCTACCCTCAGTGTACTGTAAAGTTCCTTTTTCTCTTTAACCATGCAATTGATTTGTAATGAAAACATCACTCATACCTTTAACCCAGTTTTCTCTTAATTAAAGAAATGGATCAGAATGAGATTTTATGTGAAAGAGTGAGACTTTCTGAAGAGATCCTCCATTTTTAATACACTGAGAGAAAAGCAGTGTACATTCTCCATGTATTGCAAAACAGGGAAGAAAGTATCTGGAAGTACTGTCTAAATCACAGCATAGTCTGAAGGTGGTTAAGTGATCAGCAAAATAGTTTCCACTGGAAATGGCCTCTGTCAGAAAAAGTATGTTTTCAGGCTCTATTAAGTGAAGCAGTTTTGCTGTTAAAACTCTCAATGGTGAAGATCTGATTTCTCTGAAACTTGATGTGTTTCTCTGAGCAGTGAGGAATGGCACTCAAAATGGGTTGGTTTTCAGTGCATCACAATTTCAATTTCCTGGTTTTGACAACTTGTCAGTTGTGATAACTTTTTAAAGATGCACTGAAAGTATGGGGGTGTTTCAATATTCTAAAAAGGAGAGTTTAAAATTAAATGGAAATAAAAGATATTTGTTCATACTCCAAATTTAAATAGTTTAAAAGGTAAAACTCTTTTTCCTGCTGTATCTCTGCAACCAACAAAATAACAAGCAACCTTTTCTTCAGCTAGGAAAAACTCTGGGTTTTGAAAGATGTTATCTCCAGCTATTGGGTTATCCCAAACCACTGGTATTGGTTTTGATTTCCATTTCCAAATAATAATGTGAGGTTGGTGTGGCAGGAATTTACTGCTGGAATCAAACCTGCTTGATAAAGTTTTTCCAGCTGAGAAAGTTAAGAGATGCTGAACCCTAACACTAGGTAGAATTTGCTTCACATTTTATAAACCTGATAGGAAAATCAATAGACTGTAACCAAAATGCTTCTGACATGCTGAAACTTCTATTTTCCTCTTCCTTCTATTTGTCATGATGTGATTTGGGTCAGGAGTCAGAGGGGGACTATGGTGGGTTGGTGTTTCTGTGTATTGGTCTGTGTTATTTGACCTTTGCTTTGTCAGCCTTTCTGTGGCCCTGCAGAACAGGCAGGGAGGTACAGGCTGTTGATTATTTTCAGCTCAAGGTTGTTTGCCACTTCAGTTTTGTAGAGTGTGCCTGTAAGAGACCCAGCTACTTCATACAAATGTTTAAAAAGACAAATTATCTGCATAATTGGAAACTGCTGCTTCAGATTGGTTGAATTTTCTCTTAATTTTGGCTTTACTTTCACTTAATGCCATTGTTCCATCCTGTGAATGAGATGCTCTGTGACCAGCTCTGCCACAATTTGCTGCTATCACTTAAGCAGAGGAATTAACCATAAGATCAGTGATGGCAATGGTGGCACAAATCAAATCTCTTCAGGCAGTGGCTGCTAAATCAGTGACACATCTGACATTTAGTGGAGGAAAAAGCCTGAGGAGTGAGTGAGCAATCTGAGCTGCTGCCCGGGGAACTTTCCAACAGTTTGACTCATCTGTCTTTTCCATCAGGCATTTGTGTGACTCCCTGTGCCTAAATATCTCTGAGAAGTGCAAAGGAATAGAGGTTCTAACAGGATGCAGGAAGATGCTCAGCCAAGAAGGGATCTAATTAAAACCTTGCTCTGAATATGTCAGTGGCTTCTCAAGTTGCTGTCAGTCCTTTTTTGTTGTGGGTGCCAAATGAGATTTGGCAGTGAAGGTAATACAATGTACAATTCTATGATACAGATTTCTTAGGCTCTCACTGGAGTAAACTGATAGAGAAAATGCAAATACATGTATTTCTCCCTAGTATATACTGATGAAAAATAGTGTTACTCTGAGTAACACCGTAATTGTACAGCAATACCTTGACATCAGTCTTTGCTAAACATCTGTTTCTGTGAAGAGGGGAAGGGTTAAAGCTTGGAATTCCTATAACCTAAGAACTGCCTATATTATAAAGATGCCTTAATGCTAGATAAGCCGGACCTGTGCAGAATTTATTTATTCTATAAGATCCTGTTTCACTGCATGGTAAATAATTTGGTGGGTTGGATAGCTGGCAGTCTACTCTGTCCTTGTGTGAGACAGTAATTACATATAATGTACAGTATTAGCAGGTACTTTTTCAGTATTATGAGTATTAAATAATTTTTCTTAAGCCTTAATAAAATCACCCTATGCAGATTATTAGACAATTCATATACTGGGAGGGAGACAAAGCAAGGAGGGGTAGGAGGACTGCCACATTTTGGTGCCACTCTCCGGACTGAGCCCTGGGCACCCATGGCCGTGTTTCAGGGCAGGATTTGGGAGCTGGGCCCTGCCTGAAGCTCTGCTCAGGCCCAGGGTGAGCTCCCACCCAATGTTTGCTCTTTCCATTGGAGAGCCAGAGCGCTTGGCATGCTCACACCTACATCTGGAACAGCTTCCATTGAAATGCTTTCCAAAGAGCTCTGCTAGAAGCTGCCCCAGCAGCTGCTGGTACAAAGCAGAATGGGCTGTTAGAGCAGCCACAAAAGCAGCCCATGCTGAGAGACCAGCCTCGCTGTTTGAGTCCTGAATTGGGCAACTTTTGGGGCGTGGACTCGGCTTTGCAAGTTGTGTCTCTTTGTTAGATGCTGCTGCTCAGCATCAGATGAGTTTTTGCACAATTCTCATTGAAAAATCTCTAAAAATTGGTCAGTTTAATAAGTCTTTTCCAGTTAGACTAGTAACAGCACATTATTGTGTAGGATAGTAGAATGTTCCTGCAGAAGGAAAAGATCAGCTGCTGAGCAATGTAATGGGGGAAAAAATTAAATTATTACACTGTTCGGTATTGTTAAAAATGTAGTGAGCTGTAACATCTTGTAGACTGCTATAGATGGTTTTATTTTGAAGATAAAGACTGCAAATCCATAAAATCCATCAAGCTATTTTAATATTTGTAACAAATGAATGCTACTTGGCACACTGAAATTTCCAAAGAGGGAGGACTAGCAGGATAATTGCTTTGTTTTAAGGAGAGAACATTACCAAAATATAAAACATGAAGTTAATTCTTTTAAGCGAAACGTAACACCACCCAGTTTTTCTTTAACAACTGTCTATCTTGTGCTGTGGTTCAACTAGGATAAAATAGTATGACAACAAGTCACTTTTATTATAAAATCTACATTTGAGATCTGCTGTTCATTCTTTGTGACCCCAAATATGGCCTTGCTTACTTGTGGGTGAAAATAGATTCACCTGATCTGAAGCCTGGGAGTTCACTTTAAGTGTACATTAATGCTAGAGTGAAAAAAGGCAGTAAAACTGTGCTGGCATTCCTGAGTGCATCTAGTTCTGTCAGAACAAAGCCACAAGGTTCTGTAGTGAATGTATTCATGTTCTCTTTTTCTGGAAATTTAGGAAGGACGTGCTTGTTATTACAATCAAGCCACTGAGTTGTTAAACTTAAGGACAATGTTACATGTAAAGCAGTTGCTGGCAGTCCAATCAATATATTGATGACTTATTGATCCCTCTTATCATGACACAAAACTTTTATGTTTGGGGGAAAAGGCAAATGCTCCTGAGCAGTTGTTTTAATAGGGTGTTACTACTAGTAAAGAATGCCTCCTACTTGGGCCCTGGTCTCATGACATTAAAATAAATAAGTGGGACATTAACTTAATACAGGAGATGATCAAACACATCAGCAGGGAACCCAGCAACTCCCTTTAAGGACTTGAACAAGATTGCAAAGATTATTTTTGGAAAGCAAGCAGAGACATCTCCGCTCCTTTTGTCTTGAAACAGAGCAAATATTTTGTGATATCACAAATAAAGCCCTTGCTGCTGGCAAGAGGGCAGGGGAGGAATTTCTCATTATCTGAGCTGTGCTGTGAGCCACCAGGCAAATTCACAGAACCACAGAGCCATAGAACAGGCTGAGTTGGAAAGGAAATTCCCAGGAGTGGAGGAGGCTCTGGCAGATGGGCCCTGTCACCTGAGGGGAGCACCCTCAGTGCTCTGCCAACAGCCCTCCTGCATCAAGGACACCAGAAGGGGACAAACACAGCTCCTGGAGCTTCTGCAGGTACAGCACGAGGGTCACTGTGAGCTCAGGGTGACACAGGGAATGGGAAACTCCTGTGCAAGCCATGGCTGGCTCCCAGAGGATGGACACCTTCCCTGCTGTCCCAGCCCTGGGCACTGAGGCTCCGCAGGGCCACCATGCCCTGACTCACAGCAGAGTCCCCTGGGAGAGGAGCAGCTGCCTCCCACCAGGCAGAGCCTCCCCAAGTGCTGATGGAATAGGAAATAAGCTGCACACAGGTTAAGATCAGATGGCAGAGCTGAAAAGTGTAACTTTTTCCATGAGTTACAGCTTGCAGATGCCAGCATTGGATCCTCCAGCAGAGTCAGCAGCAGCTACAAATATGGGATTTATCCTCAGTGCCTGCTTTTGCACTTCCCTGCTTCTGTGGCTGCCTGGGATGAGCCAAGTTCCTGTTACTGAGATGAAGGACCCTGGCTCATTACAGAGGCAGCCAGAGTAAGATGTGCCAGGGTATAAAATGCCTATCTGAAAAGCATCTTCAGAGCACTGCCAGCTCTCAGCTAATGGTTGTACCTGCTTGGGTTTCATGTGTGCTCTATTTGTGTGTCCTTCAGCCACTCCCTGGCTCCTGGCGCCCCTCTGTCCTGGCTCCCTGCATGGAGCCAGCCTCATTCCCTGCTTTCAGCAGCACACTTGCTTTTTGTGAGAGAAACGGTGACCAAAACACTTAAGGGGTGGCCAGAAAGCAGAGGGAAAAATGCCAATTCTTACTTCAGCTCTTTAGCTTCAATTTTTGTTGTGAAAGAAATTGAAAATAAATCTGACTTATTACAGAATCCAGGTCTTTCCTGCATCTTAAATGAGTTAAAGCAGGTCATGAGTACCTCAACAAGATGTGCAGGACAACATCAGGTGTTGGCACCTCAATTTCTTCATTTTAACAGAGGAAGCAGTATTAAAAAGCCACAAAACCAAGAAAACAACCAACCAACCAAACAAACAAAAAAACCCTAACAGAAGCCCCTAAAAGTTTGCTTTCTGTGATTTAACCTGGACAGGTAATAATTTCCTGCATTTCTGCCAACTTGCTTTTCAAAACTGCCTCATCCAAAACTGTGTGAATAGAGTGAAGAGCTTGCCATTGTCTTCTGAGTTCCAGTTTGGGACTGTCATTATTATCCTTAAATCCAAATGTATTTACCAGAGTTTTCCTCTTTCAATTTTCTGTGCTAATATTTGCAAAATACAGAATGTGGAAAAATGCAACTAAAATCTCTTTTAGGAACAAGAGAAGCAAACTGGGACTGACAAAGCAAATGTCTAATTGTGGAACTTTTCTGTGGAAGGGCTCTCTCAAATTCTGTGTGAGGAAAAAGAACAAATTATTGCTCAAGTTTATACTTTCTTTGTATTTTCTTTCTTGCTGTTCATGATAAGCTGAGTAGAAACATAGTATTCTATGGAAAAACTATAGCAAAAAAATGAACCAATTTAATTCTTGAATTATGTAAAAAAACATCTATTAGGAATTAAGTAAATATCAGATAGTAATCTTTAATGCCAAAATAAGGGGGTTTTTTCTCAGATATATTTTTTAACAAACCTGTAGTTTTGTTTTACCCGTAGTAAAAAAAATCTAATTTCAATAATCTAATTTTCTAATTTTACTTTGGATTGTTTGAATTTTATTTTAATTTAATTGAATTGTACATTTGCACCTGAATTGTCAATTCAAGTGTTGTTTACAAGCAGCTTTGCTAGGAATCTGAGCGAAATATAATGTAGCTCTTCATAACAGTGAAAAATAAAGCAATTTGCTGTTCTTCAGTATAAATGGTATAAATTCCCTATTGCAAAGGAAAAGAAGTCCAGAGGCTTAGCTTTTAATAATAAATCTATAAAGAAAAATGATGAGCAAGTTAAAAAATATTTGAGAACTTCTGAATATTTAATGATTTCATTAGATCAAGGTGATAATGCTGAATCTTTATTTCTACTAGAACATTTTTGTCATGTGCTTTAAAATGACCTCAGGATGACAAAACACAGAGTAACTGATTTCATTCTGTTAAGTGAAAGAATCAAAGACATTTCCCATATAAATTCTTTGGGATTTTGCTCATCAATTGCCATTAAAGAACATGTTTCAGGATTTTTCCCTTCTGCTGTGTGCCCTCAAAATTGTGGCTACATTGTGTTTTCTCTGGAATGTTAAATGCTTTATTTACCTTTCAGCACCTTTCAGATCAGCTTTTCCCTTCCTTCCAGGAGACTTTAAGGGAAGCAGATAATTAACAACTGACATTTGAAAGAGGTGTTTGTAAATTCTGTGCTTCACTTGCTGGAACACAAACAAAATTAAATTATTTGTGGATTTACCTCTGACAACCTGTTCTTCTAACTGAAAATGAAGGTGAGAAACATTTCACTTCATCCTGTTCAAAAGCTGCCATGGGATGGTTATTGCTTTCTGTGTTATGTTACTGAGGAGCATTAAATTCTGTTCCTGGTGAGTCACCCCAGATCCTGGGTCCTGTTTGGAGCATTAGCTCACCTTGCAAAGCCTTGGCATTTGGGCCAGCCTGTAACTGGTACCTCAGGGGCAGCTGTTCCACCCTGTCCTGCAATCTCTGCTCAAACCTGGTGAAGCCAAGGAGCTCTGGCCCTCATTCAGGGAGGTGGGAGGAACTCGTGCAGCTCCTGAGAGCTCTCAGTGCTGCAGGGAGGGCTCAGTCCCTGCTCAGCACTCTGTGACATTTGGATGTACAAATACATACATCAGAAGTGCCTTTCTCATTTGTTCTACTCGGGCACAAGCTATTTTAGGCTGACATTTTCCAACCAGGCCTGAGGGAGTTAGATGTCTGAATTAAATCCAGTTTGACTGATTTGGACATTGAACATCTCTGAACTGAAATCCTGCTGATAGGCAGAGAGGCTGTGCTAAAACAACATTATTAGCTCTGCAGTTGTATAGAAATGTACATCTTGATCTCTTTTTTTTCAACAAAATGGACAAATAATTTAATCATGAGTGCAAATACAGGAATTGAATAATATTTTTTTTAAGTGAACATGCAAGATGTACATGCACTGAAAGTGAAGCTGCCATAGAGTTAAAACCCCTCAGCTGTTTTAATGTGGAGATGATACAAGCACTTCCTACGAAAACACCATACTCTTGTCAATTTAAATATGTGTATTTTATTGAGTGACAAGCAAGTAATTCGTTGCAGCTGTTTCTCTCATGAAAAAGCATCTTTTTAGGTTGTCATATCAGAAAACTGTAATACCCTAATTTATACAACAGTTTTTAAGCAAAGTACTAATGTGTTTAGCATAGCATAAGGGATGATACAAATTGGGCAAGTTTGCAGCAAATAGAACTGAATCCAAAATGAGTGTGCCATGGCCTAAATGTCCTGTGGAAATTCAGCCTTGACCTGGGACAGTGATAACATGGGGAAGGACAGCAGAGTTAGAGAACTCTCTCTCTTTGTGCAGACTCTGTGTGCAAATGCTCTTTAAAGAACACAGTCTGGAAGTGGCTCAAGCACTGAAAAGCAAAGAGGCAAACAATTCCTAACAAGGCTGCCTGTGTGCAGCTCTGCTGCTGGTATCACCCTCAGAAGGTTTACACTGAAGTGCTCTTTGCCTCACAAGCTCTACTTCAGATTAATATCATTTATGGGAAGAGCTGTAAACAAAAGGGAAATGCCTTGAATGCTTTTCAGTGCTGGGGAGAAGTGTTATTATAGAGCTCTGACACCAGCTGCCACCCTGGTAAGGCCAGTCTGCCTCAGGTTATCATTTTGCCACCCAGCAGAGTAGAAAATAACAACAAAACTGCAACCCATAGACTTCCCCTCTCCAAACTGATTGTGCAGAGTTGAAATGAAAAAAAAAAAAAAACCACCAAAATGTGTCTGTCCTAGCTGTTTCTGCATTCATCTAAACCAGTATGAGCAGTTACCCAGTACAGCCTGTAAAACTTGGAACTGGGAGGAAATGTCCTTATTCTAAAGGCTTTGGGGAGATGATTGTTTGTGGTCTGGGTGGCTTTGGAGTGTCAGGAAGTCAAATATAAATAGTCATAACATAAGAACCTTGATCTGTGGCCTCAGAATGGACATCTGTGCCCTTCTTTGAAATGAACTGAAACTGAGGATGGATGAGGTTGCCAACATATTCTACTACCTTAATGTGCTCTGTCAATTTGCTTTCAGTGCAATTCAGTTTCAAATTCTAAAGCCCTGAATGTTCTGAAGGCAGGTTTACCTGTGTGATCCCCTCTCATCAGCAATGTTACCCAAGTCAGGACATTTCTTTAATGTCATCCACAACTGACTGTCTTTTGGAAGTGACAATAAAAATCTTTGCAAAAGTTCTCACCTCTGGAAATGATATTCCAAAATATTCTTATTTTTTCATGCTCTTCCTTCAATCAGCCCAAAAACAGAAGGATGGTCTGTTTGTAAGAACTCTTCTGGCTGCAGAAGAGCAGTGGCTTTTCTTACCCTTTTAAGGAAGTTCTCCCTGTGGTCTCCAAGACGTGTAAATAGCTCCAGGAAATTAAAGCACTTGAGATTTTGAAGTGGACAATTTACTTGTGCAGTTGCAGTTTGCTGGGAAAAGAGCTGCTTAGTAATCTGTAGCTGGAATTGATGTGCTATTGCAGTCCTCAGTGTTGTTCACCTTTTCAGCTGCTCTGGTGAGTTTGGCTCTGGATTGTTTGTCATTTTCCATGTTCATCACTGTCATCCCACTGGAGATTCAGTGCAGCTCTACACACCCAGCTTGAATCCAGAGCTGCAAACTTGCTGAAATGCAACAGAAATGGAAGGATTATGGCGCTACCTAATGAAGGGACAGCCACAATTTAAAAAAAAAAAAAAAAAACAGCCTTGTAGGAAAGCTCTAGTCTGTGATGGAAGATGAGGTGTGGAAAAAGAGGACAAAGATGTTCAATTCACCATGAGCTTGGGGCTGAATCAGGCCTGTAGTATCCTGGCAAAATCAAAGCTCTTCTCTCTGCCACAATGCTCAGCAAAAACTGAGAAATTTTTTGTTTGGAAATTGTTGCTGTGTTTCTTCTGAATTTTTTAAAGCAAGAAAGGAAAGCTAATAATCTGACTGCTAAGTCAAAATAAGGAAGCAAACACAGAGAAGCACAAGGGAAATCAAATGGTTTTGGCTTAAATACTGATAGTATTCATGTAAACTTAGATATGAGAGTAGGTTTGCTTTTCTGATTAGTACATATTTCTATTTCTGTAATTTCACTAGACTTTGTATCTAAGCCTTTTGAAGATAACTTATCTCTTCATTAAGTGATGGGAAAGAGGGAAAGTCCAAGGGATCTGAAAGCAGTGGGGAACATTGCTAAGTGTCAGGAGTGAAATGAGAAGTTTGCTTATGTCTATCACATGGGTTGGGAAAGTCAAATACTGCTGGAAAGGGATTTTATTTCCCTTCCATTTGTTTTCCTTTTATAAACTTGCCATCTACAAGTCTTTCATGGCCTTCCTGTCTCTGATCAAGTGAAACAGCCTTTTAAAATATGCATAAAAGTACTTTGCTAGCAGTGCTTTTATACACCAATGAAATACTGAGCATAAATCATTGAGTGGAAATGTTATTTTCTCCCCACACATTGATTTTAACTGATCTGCTTGCCCTGGCTACCTGGTGCAGGTAGGGACGTTAAAGAATATGGGCCTACCTTCATTTTTGAGTGACCTTCTGTCTGCAGCAAATATATTAGAAATATTTTAAAATCATTTACTCAGTTCTGTTAGAGCCCTGTTCTATTCTGGTTCTTCCTTGATACCCATTTCTAAAAACAAGCTTGGTTTCTTCCTTGCTCTAACATTCACTGCAGTTTGCTCTCATTGAACTTCCCAAGATGAGAATCTGTACAATCCCTTGGATATTTCATATTATTGCACTTAGAGCTATAATGTGGAATCCAATATTATGAACAAATTGCAGAGTTCACATTGAGCTGAATTTCAGCTTTACTAAGTAATATTTTTGCAAGTTTATAAAATGAAGACTAATGGAAGGGAAATAAAATCCCTTTCCAGCAGTATTTGATTCTCTCAACCCATGTGACAGACATAAGCAATATTTTGCAAAAAAGATCCTCCCCTATTCTAGTTTTATATACATAAAACCATAGAGAAATACTATGAGCTTTTGAGATGTGTTGCAATGTTCTTGAAGTATTTGCATATTGCTGAGTTCTGTGCCACAGGTAGAATTTGAGGAGGAAAGATAAAATTGAAAAATCCGAATAAATCAAATAGGACAACATGCTGTAGCTAAATTAACAGAGCACCCTACAACAAAAACTCACTGTGCCTGAATATAAAGGCATAACTTCTGTCCCTGCTGAACAAGGAAAGTCCCCTTTGCATGGTTCATCTTCTGTGGGTTTTGGACTCTTTTCCTACGAGGTATTGAACTCAGACTTTTTGACAGCAGAGGTCAGAACACTGGGAGTCTTTTAAGCCCTTATGTTGTGATGCTTTTATCTACTTAACTTTGCTGTTATCTTTCCATGCTGTTGTTGTGCACTGGTCCTTGACTTTGTCTTTCAGCCAGGAAAAGTATTTTTAGTGGTTGTTTCATGTGGTTTCAGGACAGAAATCAAAGGAAAAGGACAGTTTTTCAAACACAAATTATTTGCCATTCATCCCGAATTGCTCTGGAAGTCAGGCACGTGTGGTGAAGAGATCAGGGAGGAAACACCTGCAAATGGAAGTAGGAAAAAGTTATTTGCTTCACTGCCATGGTTTTCTCTGCTTCAGGGATGGCCAAAGTCACTGAGAGCTGAGCCCTCCCATCAGCAGAATAGAACATACCCTGTCATCAACCTCTACACACTTGACATATGCTGTTAAAGGCTGGCATACTCTACCACATAAATCTTCCAGGGAAGTGGGCTTCTCCATTTCCTAATATCAGTTTTCTCTCTTTCTCCACTTATGTAGGGGTACACTAACACTATTTAGACTGATTTTTTAAAACATAGAGGCCAAATCATGGTGCACTTATCCACGTGGTTTTCCAAATCCAGACTGATCCATTTGTCAGGAGTCACATTACAGATTAGCCACCTCTAAGGACTGGATATACACAGAGAATGGCCATTTTTCCAAGATATAAACCACACAAAAGAGTTCTGGTATAAATTTCCTCTTTTAGATGTTTTTCAAACATTTAAATAAAATTAAATTATTTCCTATAGCAGTGTGTCTATCCATAGCCCTACCCAACATGGGACCAGAGTGCAGCACTGGGATGCTGACAGGGATTTATTCCTCAGTAGGCAAATTTTGTGTTTTGTTTGTGGTTGGCTGTCTTCTATTTTATGAAAGGAACACACATTAATTTAAGGATTGTAATGAAGCTATAGCTGTATTGGTGGGGCTATTTTTAATTTGTAGCAATGTCTATTCCTGGCTTAGGGCTATGAAGGTGCCATCACTATAGGGGAGTGCTGTTCTAAGTATATAATGTGTATTTGAAAAGCTTGAACTCTTTGACCATGATGCTAAAAGCACAAAAAGGGTTTAACAGATCTAATTATTTCACTGGCCCAGAATTTTGTGGCATTAATCTCTAGAAGAGTCTATATGGCATGTGGTTCTTTTTCTTATGCCTTTGGTACAAAATGAAAAATAGGTTCAGCGAAATAGTTTCAGCAGAAATTGCTCCGAGTCTTCATTTTACTTTTGAATGAAGGCTGAATTATCCTCTTTGGTCAGGCAGAAGATGTTACCCTGCTGCAGACAGATGGCCTGGAACAGCTCCCTGGGAGCAGAGCTCTGCCAGACACAAAGACATTTTGTCCCAAACTCTCCTTACACCGAGGCAAGGGAGAGCTGGTAACAAATATTGTGCCATGACTTTATAATGTGGAAAGATCTTTATCAGTGTTGTGGTGCAAATAGACAAAGGCAGGAAGGAGGTGTGGACTTGGAAATAAGTACCCAGAGTCAGCAGTCCAAGACCTTGAGCACTGCCCAAGGGCTCCCCAGCCCAGTGTGCCTGCACTGTGGTTCCTCACTCAGAGCTCTCAGAACAAAGTGCTCAAGAATTCCCAGGGAAGATTTCTGAGAGGAAACACAGCATTAACAAGAAAAGAAAGATCTTTGGCTTCTCTCAAAAACTAAAAATTCTGTGTTTGACAGGGAACAGCCCATTGGGTGTCTCCCCAACACGTGGAGCATCCTGGTGTATATTTAAGCGATTCCTAGAGTGTTCAAGAAAAAGAAAGGTCAGATCCCAGCTGTAACCAGATGGATGGTTGACATGAAAAGGAGAAACACACTAAGGTCTCTAAAAGCAAATCTCCCACTGGTCTCAGGAACAGAAGATTTCTATATCTGACTTCCCTCAAACAAGTTCCACAATGTGCTTGCATAAATCAAAGAGCTGCATATACACCATGCTGCCCCCCTTCACTATTTATACTCCCTTGGAAGGAAAAATAGCTCACCACCTGCCTCATTTCTATCATAATGTAACAGGTCACAGAGTTAACACCCTTCTGAAATGAATGGCAGAATTAAATTACAAAACTGGTCACCTTATACAACCAAGACATTTGGCACCTCACTTGAAACCTTTCCATAGGAAATACAAACATCTCATAAATAGATAAAAGTGTAACTTCAAGTGTGTGTATTGTCACTAAAATACTTTCATTTCAAGCCTATATGTGCTAAAATTATAGAACTGTGTGGGTGAGAGTATAGGGATTTAATATTTTATCAAAGTTTTAAAGTAAATTTATAGGAATAATGGAGCTTTGCTGATGATATGGAGTCTCTCTACAAGACATGAATTTGTTTCCACACCAGATCATGGGACTTCTCAGAAGAATAAATGCTAAAAGAAAAAATAAAATAGCATTAGGCAGCAATAGACATTGATAAAAGAATTGGAGTAGGTTTAGTATCTGGAAGAAGGAACAACTTCAGAATAATTAATGTTTAATGTTAAAACTACTGATTTCAGTTGAATTAATAACAACTTTTGGTCAAATCAGATCCAATGAATCATTAGAAATACTTGGGAATCTTTTGACAATTATTATGAACTCAGCAGATCTGTCAGCTGGACTGAAGGGAAATGCAGTGAAGATGAAAAGAAAGGAAACCTGGGGCAGGCAGAAGGATGGAGAGAAATCACCACCACAGAGCTTCGATGGCAGCCGAGGGCGGTAGTAAAAAATAATATTATTGAGGACACATAAAAATAGACCAAAGAACATTTCATGCTATTTGTTGCCTGAAAATAATAAGTGTCCATGTGCTGTTTAAATTTGCTATTCAAGTTTTACTACTTTATTGGTTTGAACGAAGCAAAGCTGGAGACAATATTTTAAGTGACTTTAACAAAATCAGTCAAGTTTAAAGAGTTTCATAAAGTGAATTCCAGACAATAAACCAAATTTTATTCATTAATGCATTTGTGACATACAGCAATGTCAGCAAGTTGAAAAATAATATTTGGTTAATTAAAATGAATTTGAAAGCCATGATTATCTTGTCAACAAGAGGTAACATAAAATACCTCCACATCAGCCTCATGCTCCTTTCACAGTCTTTACAGGACTAACAGCTGAAAAGCCATGGGGAGCTGCTGGTTTGGTACCTTTGCAGTGATCCCTTATTGAGATTTCCCCATGGAGCAGAGGCAAAAATGTTGATTCTGCCTATTGTTGTATTTGCTTAACACATTAACAGAGGAATTTGGTTTCTGGGGCACTCAGTGAGGCATTGTTCTTTTTCCAATTGAGATTAATTAGATCAGTGAGAATTTAGAATGAGCAGAAACTGCATGATCAGGGACAAAATCCACTGCTTGATTATTCTGTATTAGGGCTGTCCCATTCCAAATGCAGCCTGTCCAAATAACCAGTGCTTTCCATTACTTCTTCGGGAGTCTATTACACAACAGAATCAATGTGATTACCAGGAAATTTCCCTCAAAAATTAGTTCAGCCCAAATTAGCAATAAACTGTTTTAAAAGCCTCCATTTCGAGCCATGCTGATTTGAAGCATACCAGGCAGTGCAAATAACTTCCCTTGAAATTAGGTTTTTCACTAGCATTAGTGCGCCATTGAAAAAGGAGTCAGTTCCAGTTTAACAAATACAATAAAGAATAAACTGAAAATAAAAAGGTTTGAGCCAAAGGTGGATGATGTTGAATACCGGTAAAGGTTGAATACCGTCATGCTGGCACTCGGTGTGCAGGAGCTCCATCTGCCTTCCCACTTTTGTACTGCTGCAGAAAGGCACAGTTAAAGCATTTATGGAACCACAGTCAGCAGTACTGTGATGAGTCACTGTAACTTTATTCCACTCCAATAAGAGAGCTTTGTCCCTAAACCAAAATTACTAACTGAAAGTTACAAAAGGCTTCCTAAGAAGAACAAGGACTTTCTGGAGAATGGATTTTTTCTCCATTAGTAAAGACCAAACATTTTACAGAGTTTGTTTCTTTCTGGTACAAGAGACAAATCAACAAATGATGCATGATGCAAAATAAACCTCCTGTGGAAAGAACAGATGCAAAATCCTTGACATTTATACCAACTGAATCTTGTATCATTATGTATATGAAATCTGGATTGACTGAAAACATATAAGATAGTGTAAAGTGAAAACAAGGGTAAGAAGAATGAAGATTTGAAATTCTACCAGAAAGGATGCAAACTGGAAATGTTTTGTTTCCTTCTTCAAGTCTTTGCAGAACCTGTTGATGACACAAGGCCCTTGGCTCTTGTTCAAAGAACAATAGAAGAAATTGAAGAAATGGAAGTTTTTAGTCCTCAGATGAGGAAGAAAACCATCCTTAGTGTCTGTAAGAGCAGGAAAATGAAATTGCATATTCAACTGCATAAGAGCTTTCAAATTCCAGGCAATGTTTATTTTCTAGGGATAGGCAGAAGACAGTAGGACAGCACAGAGCTTTCAGCCCCTGTGCTGGAACCCTGCCATGTAAAGGAGAGCTCTGCCATTTTCCTTGATCGCTCCAAATGTCCCAAGCATGTGTTAAGTAGATTCTTCTCCAGTCTGAGCATGGGAAAGATGTTCTCTGGCTGTGAGAGCTGGCAGATGCAGCAGGCTGGGTCACTACTGCTTCACACGCTTGTGCTAACACACCAGAACCCACAGAAAGCTGAACCTCCATCTGCTGATCACTGGATTGATCTGTGCCTAGAAGATTCCTCCAGCCTGTCGGTTTCTCGGCTGTTTTAAAGACCTGGAAAGGCCCGGGGTGGCCTTGGACAACCCGCGCTTCAAAAGACGAGAAGAGGCTTCAGGGTTTTTCTCGGTCTCAGTGTTTATTAATTGTTTATCTAAAAGATTTTCTCTCGGCCCAACAGAGGTCTGCACAGCAAGCCAGCCATGAGCACACTGCGAGCCCCTGGGGTGGTCACCTATCTTTATACTCAAAATTACGTACAAAATATTTATCATTTTCCCCCAATACCTTTTACCCTTATTGACCAGTGCACTTTTAGTAATAACCAATCCCAAAGTGCCAACATCACCACAGAAGATGGAGGCCAAGAAGAAGAAGAAGAAGGACAGGACACATCCCAATTCCTCCATCTTACTTCTTTAGACCCCCCTGTACAGAAATCCTAAACCCTGTGTCTTACACTCTAATTAACTTATCCCTTCACCATTTACCCCAGTGAAATCCTCCCATCCTCACACAGGTGTCGTCTCCCTTGTAGGATCAAAGTCCAGCCACCAGACACTTCTGGCAACATTCCAGGACTCCCGAGCCCCCCAAGGGTGGTCTCGGTCACTCTGCACATCAGTCCTGAGGTGCTGAGATCCCACACCAGCCCACAGGACCTCTCTGCACCAGGCATAGCTGCATGAGCTCAGTGTTTACTGATGGATTTGTGCCTCACCATAATTCTCAGAACACAGTGATGTCCAAGAAAGCCTATTTTGTGCTGCTACTTGACACACTGAAGAGTAGAGAATAAAAATACTTGGTAATTACCTGACCTTAAAGGAGAAACTCTATTGGTGTCATGCATCAATCACACTGAATTTTCCTGCTGCTAAAAACTGACCTTTAATTGCAAAGTGGATATTTTTATCATATTCCAAATTTACAAAGTCTAATTTAATGCACATGATTCAATATCAGTGGTATCCACAGCACTGGGTGGAAAAGACTCATGCAGGATTATTAGGAAGGTGGAACCTCACAGTGTTCAGGACTCAGATTCAGAAATTCACTGAGGTACTTTGAATCTTGTAGGTCTGTGACATTGAGAGCTAGGAAACTTGTCATAAAAACCTCAATAAAAATAATTTCTTCATGTTTTATTCAGCAAAACAAAAGAAAATGTTGGCATAAAATTTTACTATGCAAAGGTATTTCCAATTACATCTCCCAAAGTTGTCAGTCTCAAATAGTTGCCTTGTGTAATAAATCTGGTATAGCATCATCTCTTTTTATTCACACTATCTTCATCTGCCTTGTGTGATTTCAGCACACAGAAGGGATCACCAGAGAAGCTGTGCCAGTTTGCTCCAGCCACTGGATTTTTTCCAGTAAACCACAGATGATGGTGGATCTTGAAGCCACTGACAACTGCAAATTACTTGAGTAGGTCTACTTTAAACTGGCGTTTAAAAGCAAGTTTTTATTAGTTTCTTCTAATAAAGAAGCCATCCTTCTTAGCAAGATGGAGAAGCCAAGCCCCCTGTGCTCTCAGAAGCACAAAAATAAGGATTAAATTAGGGTAAAAAACCAGTAAAATTTACTTAGCAGAGAGATTGCACTAGTGTGACGAGTTAGAGGAGAATGACTTGGCAACCACGAGGTAAATGAAGATCAGATTCCAATATCCCTGCTCCACTCATCATTTTTAGCCTTGTGACTACACGAGCAAGACTGGACACCTGTGCTGGGCAGGATCAGAGCTTTGGGGATCAGCTTTCAGGTCTGAGAGCAGCACTTTTCACACATCACCATGGCACTGGCTGAGGGGGGAAAACAGAGAATGAATGAGTGTGATGATTCAGGCTACACAAAACAACAAAGAGAGAATTCTGAGTGACCTTTCAGGGGGAAAGACACAAGAAAAAGTGATGTGAGTTGGTGTGAGCAGAAAAGAACCAACACAATTTGCTCTCAACAATATCGAAGTGCAGTAATCTTATCTCCTACTTGTTATTCTCTGAAAGAACCTCCAACCAAAAAACCCCAAACCATTACAACTTATGTGTAAATAAATACATTAAGTATCCTGGCTCTGTTAAGAGCAGGTCTCCTAGGAAAAAAGCTTCATCTCTCCTTTTCTATTTCAGTGGAAGAAGACAGAAACACAGTTTCTGTCCTGATCAATGACTCAGTATTCTGGAGAAGTACATTTGGTTTGACACATTGAATTTTCTCTGAGGAACATGTTGCTAAAAGTCCTCATATTCAGCTTCTACTTTGGTCTGAAATAAGCTTAACTTTTAATTTCTCAGATATTTATAGAGAGAGACCAAAGTGACATTAAGAAGTGTGATGCTTTTGCTGTTTTTAAAACCATGGTGGTCTACAAGCAGGCCACTTTGTAACATCAGCTGAAAAAAACAGACAAGTGCTATCAACCACAGTAAGAAATCATGTATACAGAATGATATGATAAATATGGAGGATGGTGAATTTTGAAGGGTAAATTATTTCAACAAAACCCAATCTATTTTTTTCTGAAAAAAAAATAACTCCAAAAAGACTGTGATTGCAAAGTAAGATGGAGCAAGTGTAGTTGTCACAATCAATTATTGTCTTTCAAGTGCAGGAAAATGACAAATGAGCCATTAAGAGCTGCTATTCTTTATTTAGAGCTGAAAAAGAGAGGAACGAGTCTGCAAGGGAAAAGATCTCAAGCTTTTCTGCATGTTGATTTATTTCAAGTGAAAGTTATGTGAATACATGGAAGAAATATCTTCTGCAAGGTGTTCATCTTGGTAACCCTGCAGACCTGCTGCGTGAATCTCGTTAGGACCAGTTTATAATAATTAGTCTGTGGAAAGTAGAAAGAGGATTTCTGCAGCTGAGATTCTTTTTTTAGCCAGCTGTAGAGGTGATCTTCAGAAAAAAGCAACTTTTTAATACCCGGTGATGTTAAATACCCTGAGGATGAGGGAATTAGCTGTCAGCAGAGAACTGACAAGACACAAACAAGCCTTTATGTGCCATTCTAGAGTGAATACACACAAAATCAAAGCATTTCCACAGGGCAACTATCATGGGTAAAAATGCTCGTGGTGGGCAGGTGGTGGGCGCAGGCAGGACCCTCTGAGCGCCTCCACTCTGTTAACACAGAAAAGGCAGGGGGAGGGTGGTCCCTGAGCTCAACTTCTATCAGCAAATGATGTTCTCCTTTATCAGCGATTAATCAGGGGTGACTTGTTAGCACCGGGAGCTCTGTGAACACGCGGGGAGGCAAGTGGAGCGCCCATATTAGCTCATGGAACAGCGCCGGGAGGGACCGGGACACCGGGAACACCTGAAACACCTGAGCACCGGCAGAGACCGGGACCCCGGGATCACCGGGACACCAGCAGACGGCAGACACCAGGAATAACCGGACACCGGCAGAGACTGGGACCGCAGGATCACCGGGACACCGGGACCGCCCGCGGCCCCTCAGCCCACAGCGAGGGGCGTGGCGCTGAGGGAGGGCGCGCTCCCATTGGCTGGCGGAAGGAGGCGGGAGAGACGGAGCCTTGTGATTGGTCGCACCCGCGGTGGGGCGGGGAGGTGTCTCGCGAGAGCCGCGCGGCAGCCGCGGTCTCGCGCGGCCCGGTCCGGCCCGTCCCGCCCCCGGGTCCCTGGGCCGGCGGCGGCGCCGCTCCCGCTGCGGCGGCCCCGGTGAGTGGCTGAGACCCGGCCGGGCCGAGGGGGGACGGGGACAGGGCCAAGCTGATCGGGTCCTGGCGGTGGGAGGTTGTCTCCGGTGCTTTGCCCCTGCTGTCTGCTCGCCGGACCGCGCGGGCACGGCACGGCACCGCACCGCTCCGTGAGGGGGTGCGCGCTATGGCCGGGCCCCATCGCCGCTGTCTGTCCCGTTCCCTCCTTGTCTCCCCGTTTCTCCTTCCCTTCTCCGTGTCCCCCTTGCCCGGTGCCCCTCTCTGCCCCTTCTTTTCCCCTTTCCCATCTCTGTTCCCCTCATTCACCCCCTTTCCCCCGTCCCCTTCCTCCTCGCCCTCCCTGAATGTCCCGGTCCCTCACGGGGCCGTGGTCCCTGGGTGCTGTCTGCTCTCATCCTTGTTTTTTACTCTCCTTAAAGAGCCTGGTTGTGGCTGTTCCTCTTCGGTAAGGCTGCACCTCATCCTGGGAAAAAGATAATTGTGAGAGGAAAAGTTTGGCTGGTGGTGGAAGGGAGTGGAGGAGGTTCCTTTGAAGTAAGAGCCAAAGTAGATTGTGACTGGACTTTGCATCTTTGTGCGTGTCTGTGTGTCCGTGTGTGCCGTGGCTAAATGTGCAGGTGTTTTATGGAGCCACAGCTCTGTGAAGAGAAGCCCACAAGTGCAGGACACCTGAAAACCATCTCTGCACAAATTGGAAGGCTGTTGGATATTTATGTGTGTGTTTTGTCATTTCTCGACTTCTGATTTAAAAAAACTCAGAGAAGGATGAGCTTTCCTTTACCTTGTCTTATATTGTAGAGGTTAATAATAAATACTGAGACTATGCCCATTAAAAATTTTAAAACTTTTCCAGGAATTATTTTAATGCTGATCACAGAAGTAGAGTTGGGAATTATAATGGTTTCATTTCCTTGCTCTTCTGGTCTAAGAGAGCTTTAATGTAAGAGTGCCAAGGGCCAGAGTGTGTGCCCTGTTCCCTAAAACAGCAAATGAAGAGACAATGGTTAAAAACCTCTTAAAAACCTTACAAATGTGTACTGCTCCAGAAGGACACAGATCACTGCTGAGAGCTGTTATCTGCAAATCGAGGGAACTCCTCAAACTAATGAAGCAGTTTGATTTAATGTATGGTTGGGTTGTCACTCTTCAGCTGGAGTTTTGTGTACCATGCCTATAACCAGATGGGATTTATGATTCAGGGCCTTCACTTCCAATATTTGTTATGATTAGAAACCTCTCCTTCAGTGAAGGATTGAACTAAAATAGAAAATGTTATTGGTGGGAAGCAGTCCTGAGTCCTTGCCTTTCATTAATGGGAATTAATTTATATATAGAAGTCTGTAGCAAAATGGTAACTTTAAATTAATGAACAGTCTGGGTTTATTATGTTTTTTATGAGATAGTGGAAAAGATGCAGCATTGCTTTTGTCTAAAGTAGACAGCATAATAATGACTTGAATTTTGGTTATATCTGAAAAACAAGTTGAATCAAGTCAGGTTTCAGATACAAGTTAATTTTTAATTTGCCTTCCTGCTTTTGTTTTCTGGTTTTGAAATTGTCAGTTAGAACTTGACACTTTGTTCTTTCTGGTTTTATTTTTAGTAGAGCAAGCTGAAAATCTGCTGTTAGATAAAACCCTTTATAAACTTTCTCACTGCAAGTTTCAGATTTCTCGTATCTTAGTGTATTATTTTTAAATGGCTTTACTGGCTATCTATCCCAATTACCTCTTCCAACTGGTAAATTATTCCACCAGTTTTAGCACTTCAAACTTTCCTTGCCTTTTGTCTTACTGCCTTAAAAGATAATCGTGTTTTTTAATAATTTGAGACTAAAATACTAAAATATTGTCTGTTTTTCTTATCTGTGGGTTCTTCTTTTAGCACATGGGACAGGATGTGGGACATCAGTAATGGTTAAAAGAAGTTGTTTTTATTTTCTTCTTGTAGTGACAACTTTGACAAAATAATCCCAAAGGTCCATTGAACAACTACGAAGCTAAAAGCATTTATAAATATAACAAAGATTTTGTTATTTCAGGTCTATAATGCACTAAAGCTTAATCCAGAAAGTAGTCAAAGACTTGCTTCTAACACAGCTTGTGGTGTGGGGACTTTGTGTATTACCTGGAACAGGTGTGTTTAGCTAAATTATCAGAGAGTCTATAGTCAGGATGACAAATTTCCAAACAATGCATGGCCACACCTTGGTAATACTGGGCTTTTTCCCTCTTTTTATCTCCTAGAAATGGCTCTGCTCTGTGAAGAGGCGATGCAGTAGATGTGGTGCTTAGTCATGGCATCAGAACTGTGTAAAACAATCTCTGAGGCAAAGCTGGAAAGGCACAAGAACTTGTTCTTGAATTACAGAAATCTCCATCACTTCCCTCTGGAGTTACTGAAAGATGAGGGGCTGCAGTACCTGGAGAGACTTTACATGAAAAGAAATTCCCTGACCACATTGGTACGACAGTCTCTTTATTGCAATGTTTACTGTCTGTGTGCTTAGCAGTGCTGGGTTTTGAAACAGAAGAAAAAAGAGATTTTATTATAGATAATCTGACCCTGAAAGATGCCATCAGCTGTAAGATGTGAGTATTTGAACTTGCATAGGTCATGTAGAGAATAATAAATGGATGTTCATGACATTTTATGGTTACCCTTCTCAAGCTCTCAAGGCCTTCTGGAGCTTTTCTTGTCAGGCTTGTTGTTCTGTAGGGTTTTTTTAAAACCTATGTATTTTACTCACAAAAGTGGTCAGTTTCTCCTGTTAGATGATGCTGTGCAGTCTATTCTACATTTCTTCATTAGGCTGAATGACTTTCTTCCTTGGTGTGTTCCTAATTTCCAAGGCAATCTCAGGGACAAATTCCAAACCTGTTAAGGTGCCAGTAAAACTTGTATCTATGGCTGCTGTTGATAGGAGAACACAGTTATATGTCCCAATTAATGTGGGATTTTCTTCTGGGATTTCTTCTTGTTTTCAGCTGTTCTTCCCTGAACTGGAGAAATTCTCACCCTGAGTCAGTGTTGTGAGCTCAGAGTTCAGTGTGGGGCAGTTAGATAACTGTGAGATGTTCTGAGCTGGTAAGGCTATAGGATAGAGTCAGAACTTGCCACTGTCAATAAGCTCAAGTCTCCAAGTTTTCAGTTTTGGTTCCTTGATTGGCTTGGATTTGTTGGTTGTTTTTTTTGGTGGGCCCTTCCAGGGTATGAGATGTAAAATAATAGCAACAGTAGAGGAACTGTAGGGCATGACTACTTAAAATTCACCAAAATTGTACAGTTTTCAGGGTTTCCTAGAAGGACTCCAGTACTCCACTTTAAGGGCCAAAAGCTGAAAGGATTCTGAAGATTTTATGCCTTTTCTTCATCTTGAATGAGTCACTTAAGTTGACATGTACTGTAGAGAGTTATTTTAGCACTCTGGTTTTGGGCAGTAATTTAATAATGTGCAATAATTTAACAGGAGGATAAGATTCATAGTTACAAATCAAAACTCCTGTAAAATTAGCCAAAGGCTGTAAACAGCTCTGCCTTGACACTTTGTGAAATTCAGTGATGATTTAGTGCAGTAAGTTCACAAACTTTGCACTGCTCAAAAGATGAAACAATAAGGAGGGTTTCGTATGTAAGTGTTAAGACCTAGATAAAGAAACTGAAACAAAAGTTAAAATGTAGGTCATACTTAGGCAAAATTGCTTTCAAACAGCGTGAAGCAGAGCTTGATTAGATTCACAGCAATCAGGATAACTTGCTCATAATGTGCCTTGTTGGGCTCTCATTCAAGTGCTCAGCACTATTGTTGGAACAAGGCAAACAAATTTGGGTGTCATTCACTGAGCATCTGTTCCACAGAAGAGATGTTGGAAGTTGTAGTGGACCAAAATAGATCAAGTCAGCAGCATGTTACAAAAAAAGGCAGATGTCTTTTTGGAACTTGGAAAGTTTCACAATCTCCATTAAAAGCAGAAGGAAGTAATTACTGATGCTGTTAAAGCACAAGCTGGAGCAGAGAGTTTGATAGCCATGAACAGCCTGGGTGAACTGGAGAGAGCCTGGAGAGCAGCAGCGAGGGACCTTTGGAGAGCAAGTCCTGAGAGAAAAGGTTAAAGGTGGTGGAGAGGAAAAAACAGGAGGACAGGGGAAACAGAAATCACAGATAATTTTACAGAGCAGAATTTCAAAATGAGGTTTTTTTATGTCCACTACTGGTAGGACAAGTAGTGCTCTCAATTTTAGTAAAGTCGTAGTAAGTCAGGTACACTGAGGCAGTGGGGGGAGTGGAAATCTCAGCTGAGAATACTTGAAAACAAATTATTGAAGGAAGATGTGTCTTCCTTATACTTCTCTAATGCAATAGCTCATCAATAAACACTTCAAATTGCATGAGCATTATTGAAAACCACCAAAACAGAACCTGAACCATATTTCTTTATAATTAGGTGGTACTTTTGTTCCCACCTAATCCCACCTGGTTCATTCCTTCAGAATTCTGAAAATAAATGACTAAATCAGCTTTTGTTCTTTACTCTTCTCAAATGACTCTTGTCCTTGACAGATGACTCTTATGAAATGTCTGGGATAGTTACTCTGACAGAATTTACCTTGGCTAAGAATAATTTCATTTTTGTCTCCATTGGCAAGATGGAAGTGATGGAGTACTGTGACATAATGAATGGATCAAAGAGCCACACAGCACACCTGTATCCCAGCCCCAAATCTTCCTTCTTCCCAGTTCATCTTTGATCACACGAACCTTCCAGTAGCCAATTTCCCCATCAATTAAAAGGAAATAGGTGTTTGCCTTGTTAGTGCTGTGGGAAGCAAGATCACGAGTGATTGATTTTAATTTCCTGCCTCAGAATATGTGATGCTGTCCTGCTCTGACAGAGCAGCAGGTGGAATGGCGGCAGTAGTTTGTGGTTCAGCTAAACATGCAGATCGTACTAAAGGCAGCAGGGTGGCAGTGAAATGGCTTTCCCCACGCTTTGTCATTAAGGCTGGGACGTTTCTGTGCCCGGCCCCATTTCCCGGTTCGGCCCGGCCGGGGCGCTCCCTGCGCTGTGGCGGAGCTGCCGCCAGGGGGCAGCGCCGGCTCGGGGACAGCGCTGCGGCCGTGACGTCACCGAGCGGGGCTGCCCCTCCCCGGGCAAAGCCGGGCTCGGCCCGGGGCTGGCACCGGGCGCGCTTGCTGCCTGAGAATGTCACCTACTGCCACATCACCGAGTTATGAACGCAGCGATATCTGTTTTAGAGAATATAGCTATTGAAGGTGGCATACATCATGTTTATTCACATGAATATTTCTAGTTTTAACAGGAATTATGTGATCAAGCTGCTTTTGAAATGCAGGCATTTCTGCATATATCAGTATTGTAACCCTTTTTTTTTCAGTAAAACAAATCTATGTTAAAGCAGGTTTTTTAAGTAATAAAACTGTCTTAACTTTGAATAATTTTGAGTATAGTTTCCAACACGACATCTGAAGCTTGTGAAGCCAATTTTGTGATATGTGCTCATGGTTATAAATGCCACCAAGGAAGAGAACTACAGCTAGGGATCAGTTGGCAGTTAAGAAATGATATGCATATTAATATGTAAATATGAAAATCTAGTTTGATGGATTCAGCAGTTCTGGCTTGGTAATTGATCAAGCTACACAAAGATTGTAGGTCATTTCCCAGTTTAGCAGCATTATAAAATACATTCTGGTTAGACATCTTGTGTAGTTCTTGTTCTGCTTGAAGTCTGTAAAGGCTGCAACTTCTTAGCAATCTCTTCCCTTCAACTAACTCATTTACTTGAATATATTTTCAAAAGGAGATGAGGTAATCCATTTTTTCAGTCAGAAATCTGACTCCCATTTTGCTGAGGACGTGATAATGTCACTTCTAGGCTGTAGTTTTGTTCAGTAGTGAATTGCTCGCCCAGGATACATCTGAGATTGCCCTGATGGACACTTGGGGTATGGAACCAGGGTGTTGTATAGACAGACATTCCTTGTTGCCATTTTTCCTGCTGACATCTTGTAGTATGGTGATTAAAATGACTTGGGTACACAATGTTTGCGTGTCTGGTCTTTGTTTAGAAACCTAAAAAATCTCTAACTCTCTTTCAGCCAGAAAACCTTGCACAGAAGCTTCCAAACCTCGTGGAATTGTGAGTTTATGTAGGAGTTCTAATATATTTTTATTATGCTTATCTGTCTCATCTTAAAATAATCTAGAATCTATTACTTGCATATAATTTCTCTCTTAAGTATGGAGGGTTTTCTTGGAGGGCAAGAAAGGGTAATTTTTTTTCTTGTTGTGTTTTCTTAATTTGTTTGTTGTTGAGTTTTCTGACAGAGGTGTATTAAGTCCAATTTTAATTTTTTTAAAATTTCTTGTTTATTGTATGAGAAGAACTTTATACCACTGTCTGTACTGCTAAGAGAAAAAAAACCTTACCCATAAATTCCGTGCAGACTTGTCACACTGATAAAGCCCTGGAACCTCCCAGTGCAGTGGTCAGAGGTTGTGACAGAGCCAGAGTAGCAGGTTACAGCCTCCAGCCCATCCCTGGCTGCTCCTTCCCAGCCCAGCTCCCAGGGGTTTCATGATCTCAGTCTGCTGATTGCAGTAATCAGTTTTTGGAACCAAGTCCAGATTGTCAAATAGGAGCAGGGATGAGCACGTAGGGACAGTAACTGTGGAATGATGATTGCTGTAGGCAGAGCAGTTTATCCAGTCTTGTCCAAAAAATGGATGTCCCATGAACTGGATTATTTTGACAATTAATTTAATTAAGCCCCTGAGACAATGTTTTCTTCGTTCCCCTTTCCTTATAAAGTTGTGATTCCCTTCTGTGGTAGGATTGGCAGTGGGGGGTTAAAAGGAATATCCTTTTCTCCCCTTTCAAGCCCTTGGTCTCAGTTTCACATGAGTACCTGGTGGGGCCTTGATTGTTTATTTAATGGCCAGCTCCCCACAGGAGGTGTTTGTCTGAGGGGTCCATGCCCTCAGTGGGTGATCTTGGCATCCTCATGTGGCCCTTTAACCCCACCTTGCTGGTGCCTTGTCCACAGTGTGACTGAACTGGTTTGGAGGTCACTGCAGTCTCTGACTCACTCAAGAGCAAATCCTATCTGATCATGCCTCTGTCTTGAGAGCAGTAAAATTAATATTTTCATATCTGATATCATAATTTGCCACTGGGCATCAGGAAACCTCCCTCTTATTTGATACTGCTTTTAGGAAAACTTGTTCAAATTACAGCTTAAAATAATTTCTTACAAGCACTGATTTATAGGAGTCAAGCCTAGTTATTTGGTGTTCAGCAAGCTCAGTTGTCCCACCACTATCCCACACATTTGGGTGGTCTGGAGAGAGCTGCAATGAGCCTGTGGTTTGTGTAGCTCTAATAGGACAAGTCAGTTTTTGATGAGACAATAAAAGGTGTTTTGTTGTTGGGGAAGAGACCACAAAATAAGAATTTATTTAAAGAATAATTTGGTACAGTAGTTTTCAAATTTTAGAGACAAACTTCAATTATTTTTGTTTTCCTAAAAGTTACATCCTTAGTTATCTCACTTGTGTGGTTTTCTGTGTGTATCATGCCCCTGATGCTGGGCTATGAGCCCCTCATAATACAGGGGTTTTTTAGCTTAAGTGAGGTAGTTCACAAATATTTTCAGGAGCTGCAGCTGAAATGGGTAAGAGAATGCTCATTCTATATTTCTACAAACATGTATGCTATTCTTACATTGTTGTTGTTAAGTTTTTAGCAAACTACAATGTTTAATGAGAAAGAGAAGGTTCAGGTGCCCCATGCAGTTGAAATATTTATACATTTTTTCCCTTGTTCTGTTTCCCTGAAAAGAGATTCCTACTTTAGGAAATGCTCTTGGAATACAGTAGGAAAAAACATGCCATGAAAATAATTCCATGTGTGCCTAAGCAATTGAACACTGAGTACTCAATATTCCTTTGCAGTTGGATATCAGTATTGGAAAATTTTGTTACTGTTATTTTCTACAAGATACAATTGTTCTTTTGCAGCAATGATGATTGAAATCTGAAATGTGTAAAATCTAAGATCAGTGTTTATGTTACCAGAAGTACTGGAAGTGCTCCATCAGAGGGTGCTGAATATTCTTAGTGAGAGATCTGGCCACCCTCTGTAGCTGCATAAATAACCATGTGCAGGATTGGGTTTTTCTTTTGAAAAATGTACTTTAAGCTTGAAAAACCCACTTTGAGTGAATAGATCATGTGCTTATTTCTTCACCAGAGGTGTGAGAGTTTATGTGTAGGGGAAAATGTTTGTAATTGCAGAACTTGTGTGGGTGTGGGTTTTTTTGCTTACCTTGGCCAGCATTTAGTGTCAAATAACTTGGTGATCAAATATGATTTATTCTGGTTATTCTCTCTGCTTATTCTTTTCCTTTTTTGTTTTCCTCCATATGACTTGCAAAATTAAAGCCTGTTATTATTGTAACTGTGAATGGTTTGTTTTACATAATTGTATGTAATTTTCTTTTATTTTTATGGTAATCATTTATTAATCCAAGTGAAACTTAAGTACCTGTCTATTGCCAGTTTATACAGTTTGCACAGCTTTTGTGGTCATAGGGAGGAATGGCTTTGAGGGTGCTCTTTCAGTCTGAAACTGGATATTTTGCAAACTGATTATGTAGCAGAAGTCCTTGAGGGTAACAGGTGGTGTCCTCTGCTTTTTCTCCTCCCCCCAGGTACCTTCATTCAAATAACATAGTTGTTGTACCCGAAGGTAAGTAATCTACCAGCTCACAATAAGTGGCAGGAATCATAAAATATTCATTTTTCTTCTTTTGAAGAGGCCTACTTTTCCTTTATTTTCCCATGAAACATTAAAGATTTTCATACAAAATATACCAGTGTAGCTTTTAGTTGATAATGTCCTTGTTTATGCTATGTTAAATTCTTTTAATGAATTCTCAAATGCACCTAAATGCTGTTTGCTCCAGTTCTAATTGCAGAAAGGGAAAAGGCTAAATGGCACTCATCTGCAGGAACTAAAAATCCAGAGTGTCTGCTGCTTTCAGGCAGTTACCACACTGAATACTCTGCTGGTTTAGATCATGACAGATTTGAAACCCAAAGGAGCAAGAACTTGTACTAGTTTCTTTTCTTTGTCTTAATTGCAGTTATGCTCCCAACTTGAGGAATTTGTGTTCAATTTATGCTCTTTCTGAATAGAAATTGGATAGAGTCAGAGGAAGAGAATGGGGAAAGTGGTTTCAGAGCAGAATTGTGTGAGGAGGGTCTGGATGTGACAGTGTTGGCAGGGTCCTTAGGATGAGGGAAGAGATGAGAATGTTGACTCCATGTTTCACAAGGCTTGATTTATTATTTTATGAGATATATTATATTAAAACTAGACTAAAAGAATAGAAGAAAGGATTTCATCAGAAGGCTGGCTAAGACTAGAAAAGGAATGATAACAAAGGCTTGTGACTGACTGAGACAGTCTGGACAGCTGACTGTGATTGGCCATTAATTAGAAATAACACATGAGACCAATCCCAGAGGCACCTGTTGCATTCCACAGCAGCAGACAATCATTGTTTGCATTTTGTTCCTGAGGCCTCTCAGCTTCTCAGGAGAAAAAATCCTAAGGAAAGGATTTTTCAGAAAATACCATGGCTACATTTGGAGATGGGAATACTGTGTACATCAGTGTGTTTGTTGCCCCTGTCTCACTGCCAGCAGAGCTGTTTGTGAGCTAGAGCAGCATTCCCACAATTGATGGCACTGAGCCGTGAGACCCCTTTGACACCTCGAGATGTGCTCACACACAGCTGTTGGCTACTGGGGCCTGTCCTCCTCTCACAGTCCTGAGAAGGTTTTAATGTCACTCCTGGGTCACATTGATGCTTTAATCTGTTCTCTCACAAGCCATTGGCTCCCTGGTTAAGCTGCAGTTTCTGGACCTGAGTGACAATGCCCTGGAGATCGTGTGCCCGGAGATCGGCCGCCTGCGCTCCCTGCGGCACCTTCGCCTGGCAAACAACCAGCTGAAATATTTACCTGCAGGTGAGTGAGTGTCTGGGGGCTCACAGCCCTCACACAGCCCTGCAGCCTCACTTGCCAGGTGATCTGCCCTTGGTGCTCTGAGTGCTGCACCCTGCACTTGCAGGATTGCAGTTTGGAGTGCTCCCAGTGGGCACTAGTTAGGGAAAAGCTGCTCTGTGTGCTTGTAGAGTCCTAAGAAATGCTGCTGAAGTGGGAAAAATGGATTTATTTAACAGCCTTTGCCATCGTATCAAGAAAATATTGAACTTCTTTGAGAAGACACAAAATGCCAATGACAACTGTCATTATCATAAAATGATGTTTCTTCCAATTTTCCACAATAGAAAGGATTCTGGTCTTTCCTTCCTTTTTTTTTTGCCCAACAGCCCCAATCTCATATTTTCTAAAAAGACACATGTCCAGTAGCTTTGCCTATGGCAGTTCTAGCTCATTGTGACAGTAGATAACAAATGTTTGTCTTGTTAGTGTATAATAAAAAAGCGAAACTTACTCAAAGTAAATGTGACACAAAGTCAGAAAAAGTTGGCCATAGGCAGATTTTGAATGATTGGTTTTTGTCTTCTAAATACTTTGATAAGCAGATATAACATTATTATTCTTCTATCACCCTTATATCTGTTCAGATAAGATGATGATGATTTTCAAATACTTTTTTAATTTTGGTTTTTAATTTTCATTTGGTGTATTTGCATTTTCTGATCTGCAGAGATGATAAAAATTTAAGGCTATGATTTCAAAAAACTGGTCTAACTTAATCTAACAGGATTAGCTCTTGGCTCTATTTTAACTAATTTCTCAATGTGACCTTCATGTGTTTTAAGTTCACATTGTTTATTCTCAAGAAATGTTCTGCAAATGCTCCTTGAAGTTTTGGGTGCAGAAATCTTGCTGTCCTTTCCTTGCACTTTTCTAGACTGCTTAAAAAAAGTCAAAGGATGGTTATGATTAGAAAGAAAAAAAAATGTATATGACTATGTAAATGCTCTGGAATGAAATTAGATAAACCTGTTAAACATTATGACCCAGGGCCAATAAAATTTCCATCAATTTTCAGATGTCCTACATTCAAAAGAAAGGAGTGACTTGAGTGTGCTTTATGTTCCTCAAAGATAATTTACCTTATGGTGCTGTACCATGAAAGAAAGACTTGTTCAAAGAAAAAGTGACACATTTTCTGCAAAACTTCACACATTAACTTAAAAAGGTTCCAAAAAAGACTTTCAAAAGGATAATTTACATTACTGAAGAGTTGATTTGGAGTCTACCACATTTGATTAGGAACTGGTATCAGCTGAGACTTGCTGCAATAAATTTCTCCTGAAGTTTATAGAGAATTTGGTCCTGAGCATTGTCCCTGAATGTGTTTTTTGTGTGCATGACAAGTCTGCATGCTTAGGATACTGCTGGCGTTGCTGCTTGTGCACTGGGGCCTGCAGCAGTGTGGTCTTTGTGTTTGTGGTGGTGTCCCTTGTGCCACTGCTGGTCCTCATCCTGTCCCTGTCAGTGGCACTGGGTGGCACACAGGTGTTACAGCCCGGGCAGGATTAGCCTTTCACTCACACTGCATCATTTGCCCACTGGAGAGTTAATCTATTGCACTGTTTGCTAAACAGAAGTTTAGGAATTCCCAAAGAGGGCTTCCAAGCATGTTTTCTTAGATGTTCTCTGTAAAATTGTGAGGACTTCAAAGCCTTCATTAAAAAAAATCTTAAGGGTTTCAAAATAACACTTATGTTCAACAATTGAAAAAGGAGAGCAAAATAATAAATTTTGATGAATTGTTTCATCCTTAATTATACTGGTAGCATGAATCTTCATTATAGTGTCAGCTAGCATTCAGTTGGGAAAGCTGGCAAAGTTCAGCTGAGCTAGGATGGGATGTGATTCCACTGCAGTGCATCATTTTACTGTGTTCACTGCTTTCTGTGCAGACACTGCACTGCTGGCAAAGACAGCTCTAAATGGCTCTTAATTTATAATAAGGAGCCATTTAAGATATGACTTAGCTTCTACTTGTGCAGAATTTAAAGATCTGCATTTAAAAAGTGCTTTTGGGTTTAGATGACAGTCATTTATGGAAATGACTTCAGAGTGGTTGCACTGCATTCCTCTTGGGTCTCCATTCCCCGTGTCTGGTGTTAAAAGTACTGTCTGTTTTTTCAAAATTCCATGGATATCTAGGAAGATACTCTCAGTAATATCCTAAATCAGTTGCTAAAAAATATTCTTCTTGCAGCTGCAGAACAGTTGGATGGTAAATGTTTGCTATTATGTGTCTGAACAACCCCACTGTTCTATTGCATTTTAATTCTTAAGAATGATTCTTTGCTGTGTCTTGTTTAATTGTGATTAAGAGCTGGAAGAAACAATGCAATTAATAGCATATGTTGATTCATTATGCATTTTTAATGGCTTTGTTCCACAATTGTGCTCTTACTGTTCATTTTTGGTATTTAAGATTTGTCTTGTAGAAATCAAATTTTAAACTAATTGAAGTGGTGTGCATTCAAGATTTAGATTTAAGCCTCTGGTCTGATTGTAGAGAATCTTCAGACTCTGACAGAGGTTGAGTCTGTGCTGTGGTTTATCTGCACTGGGATGGGTAAGGTTTAATCTCTTAAGTGCTTGTTTTAATAAAACATGGGAGAATTTAATAATGACACCCACTCTGCTTTTCTCAGGTATGGTCAAGATTGTTCAGTGAGTTTCAAAAAATAATTTTAAGGCAGGAGATGAGGGAGAATGATAAAAATACATGCAGCCAGTGTGGAGACATCAGCTTTAGCTTCCTGAGGAGATCAGGCAATAGAGGACTGATGATGGGAAATGGGCATGGGGTGAAGCATGGAAATGGTGTCCCTTGGAGATGGGAAGCACCTTCTGTGCAGGGGCACTCTGGGAGTGTGAGAGAGCCCTTCCTTTGTGCTCAGCAAACGCTCCCAAAGCGCTGCCACCCTCGGGTCAGGTCTGAGCTCTGGCCTCGAGGCTCTGTGTGTGATTTGCCACTGCTGAGGGGCTTCCTGCAGCCTCCTGCAGCTGCGAGAACTGCTCAGGGGGACTCAGCTGAACTTGATGAGAAAGAAAGGATAAAATTTGTCCAGAATAAGTGTGTTCAGGCTGAAATATAATAGCAAATGGCTGGAAGAAAATGCTTTGTGGAATTCTCTTAATGTCATATTTTGAATATACTTTAGATAAGATTAATAAGGGGACCAGCTTCTGCCTAATGCAGAGTCTTCAGTATCTACATTCTGGGGTAATCAGAATCCCTGAGAGGTTCTGCCTTTCAGAGACGAGCTGATTAAAGAGTTGCAGATAAGTAAAAAGAGATTTAATGTTCTAAAGTTCTCTTGAGGACTTGTTTTCATTTAAATGCACAACATTTTTTTTGTTCTGCAAATTGTAAATCTTTTAGCTGCTGTCTGTAACAGTTTCTTAGTTCATTTATTTGGCTCTGGAAAATGTAGTTCTTGAACATGAAGTAAGTTTTGTCAAGTTTTCTACTATTTAAATGTAGCACTTAAATAATCTAAATTCTTGAGGGCCATTTGGAAATGTGTGACACCAAAGATGTTACTGGAAGAAGTCAGCACAAACGAAAGATGGTTATTTTATTTTATTACATTAGTTCATGTAAGAGCTTGACTTAGATATGACACTCTGTTTTCACAGTAGCTGAACTTTATTTTTTCAGAGACTCTCCTTTTGTTCAGTGAATTGATATTTCATTTTAATTTAGAATCATAGAGTTAGTTCTATATGCATGTACTGTCAGAAGGACATTTTCTGAATATTGCTGAATTCTCTCACTCACAAATTACTAACTAGAAGGGTCCCCTTTGTTTCTGATGGTTATAATGCATATGATACTTCAGCTCCTTTAATTCTTAAGAAATAATATTTCTCTTTGTGTAATAGTTATTGTGTCATTTGGAAAAAAAATCCAGTGATATACATTATAAAAATTATTCTTGAAGAGTCCCAAAACCAAGGTTCTCTGTTTTGCTGTTACCATTTAGATTTGGTTTGATTTTAGCTTTGGACTCCTTTAATGTGTAGTGGTGGCTCTTCAGGTTTACATTTTGGTCTTGTAGCTGGAATGCATGTTTGGGGAACAGATGACTTAAAAGAGGGTGGATTATACTCAAATTTGGATTCAAGTTTCTTATTTGACAAGGATTAGGGTTTTTTTCCCCATTATTTGAAAGGTACTTCTCTTTAGAAACAGCAAGTTTTGTACCATCTTGTTCTAAGATTTAATTAAAAGTGAGGTTATGTTTACTCAGCACATGCTGGAGTTAATTATAGATTTACTGAAATGAAAAGCTTCATGTTTTGCCAAGTCAAGAGCAAAAGCTAAGTAATTAAAGAAGAGGGTATGGTTTATGATCCCAGCCCATCTTTTGGCAAAATTCCCTTTAAGAAGAGGCAGAAAAAAAATCAGCAGTTGTCTTTACATGGGCTAGACCATGGTTCCCTTTGTGTTTGTTGTTCAGGAACATTAAAAACCAAGAGCTGAGTGCGTTGACCAAGAAAAAGAAAAGTGACCAACTAACAGCAAAAGTCAGCAGTGGGATTGTTTGTTGGAGTGTCAGAGGAAGTGCAGGTGAGGGAGCAGCTGGAGGGGTGCAGGTCTGTGCCCGAGTCCAGGGCAGGTTCCTCCCAGCACAAGGATGGGGTGGCTCCACTGCACATCCACACCTCGGGGGTGTCTCTGCAGGCTCTGCAGCTTGCATCCACTTGTTGCCATTTTGCTTCTTTTAGGCAGACTGAAGGAAACTGAATTTGTGTGCCTTTGGTGTATTTAAAGTGCAAACTGCAGCAATGTTAGGGGAGGTTAACAGCTCAGAGACCCTTCCTTTCAGTTCTCTTCAAATCCTTTTCCTTTTAAAGGCAAATTGTTTTAGAAATATAATCAGTTTAAGACTCATTAAAATACATTTGTAGGCTTATAAAACTTTATCTTCAAAGCATTTGAGAAAGATCCTGTGAAGCTGATAAGGGAGTGTTATCCTCATTTTACAGAGTGGAAAAAAAGTGTTTTTAACAGAAGCTATTTGCTCCAGGGCACAGCAGGAGTCAGTGTTAGCCAGAAATAGAACTTGGGTGTTCCCATTCCATTTGTTAAGACCACACCTTTTTGAGGCTGATCATATTTAATGTTAGGGAGGATTGAGTCTTCCCACCCATTATTAGGAAATTAATAATTATCTCTCCATAATGAATAACCCTCGAAGTTAATAGGAAATTAATAGCGGTAAGATCAGTGAGTTTTGTAACTGAACCAGCTTGTGCTTCCAGAAGGCTGGAAGAGTTCAGGAAGATGAATTTTGAAATACATAACTTTTATAGATAAATCCTACATCATTTTCTCTTGCATAGGTAATTTCAGTGTAATGACAAGGAGGGTTCAGTCGTTACTAA
This sequence comes from Ammospiza caudacuta, assembly GCF_027887145.1. Taxonomy (NCBI): domain Eukaryota; kingdom Metazoa; phylum Chordata; class Aves; order Passeriformes; family Passerellidae; genus Ammospiza; species Ammospiza caudacuta. The sequence goes on from NC_080602.1 coordinate 24,831,891, forward strand.
AATTATAAATCAAACGATAATTGTTGATTGCTGCTTTGTCTGTTTATACAGTAACCCTTGGAATGTTGAGTGATTATTGCAAAGTCTGCTTTGCTTTGGAATTGCTTCACTAATTGGGGGCAGGAGAAACTTCCAGATATGAAAACTGCATATTCATTTCTCTCACTTTTTAAATGTTGCTGTAAAGTACAATATCTGTATTATTCATACCAGTATTTAACTGGTAAAGACTTTTTGAATACCCAACTTAGAATTCTGAATAAAACTCAATATAAGGGATTTCAGTAAATCTCAAAGGCACATAAACACGACTTCTTCCCTCCCTTCTTTTCACAGTAGATTTCCACTGATGGGTACAGCATGCCAGTAATTCAATTCTTACTCTAGACCCTGGCATGAAAATATGTGGTCCTAACTTGTTTTTTTGAACTTGTGCTCCACATTTTGATTTAGAGGCTTCGAAATCAGGGGAATAAATTTGGCTTCTTACCTTTTCTCCCCAGATTTCCCTTCTGCTTTTATTATTGTCTCTGCTTAGGGCCGATTGCTTTGATACTTAATAAAATTAAATTTTTTTTTATAGTGGTTCTGAGTTTAAAAGCAAAGGCACAAACTGATGCAGACCCTGTTCTTTTTTCCAAGTTGGCATAACCTTAGTCCACTCTGCTTTCCTAATTTAGTAACATGGATAAAAATATGCACGACGGGCCAGGTTTGGTACGCCAGGCACCCATCCAGGAGCGTGGTGTTTTTAAGTAAATGGACTTGTGGGGATTTGAGGAAAACACAGATTAGGTTACATGAGCCTTGCACTCTGGAAGTATGTGACTATTTAAAGGAGCATGGCCTTCTAAATAAAAATGTTAATTATTATAATAATATGTTGTTTTCTGTGAAGGAGTTGATGCCTAATTATTAAAAACAAGGTTTTCTTTGCACAGATCTGTAAAATATATGCTGTGTTTCATAACTCAGTTCTACCTTCAGTTTGCTGTAGAAAACCAAGGGTCAACATACTGAGCTTTACATTACCTCTTAGGTTCAACAGCAACTAATTATAACTTTTTCCTAAATCAATGCAAAACTTACCCACACTTGCCTGTTTCTGTGTTGTGTTTTTCACATCAGGATTAGTAAGGCTTTGGTAATAATGCTGTGTTAATCCAGAAGCACAATAAAAATACCTGATAGTATCTCTAAGTCATTCCTTAGATTTCTAGGAGGAAAAGCTTTTAAATGTTTTGGCTTTGTATAAGCTCCAATACAGCTCTATCCAGGCAGCCTTTAAGGGCTAAATTTTTTTTAAGGGAAAAAAACAAATTACAGCAGGGAGGAGTCAGGAACAAAATGGCAATGTGGATGGGAAATGATAGGGGTTGGATTCTGAGGCTGCCAGAGGTGACCAAAGCACAGGGCAGTGTATTGTCCAGCTGGTGTTCCTTATGGATTACCTTCCATGCACGTCCAAACACACTGGTACCTATTTAATTCAAGAATGTTGGTTGCTTGAGATTTTATAACAGTCTGCCTTGCTCAAACATTTGGTTTGGGTTAAAATCTCAGGAGGACTACTAGTACTTCTGAGTGCTTGAAATTTATGGGGAGGGAAGTGAAGACAGAGAATAAAAGAATTCCATTAAATTCCTGGAAATTTTCCTTAACTGAAGTTTTTCCTGTATACCCTCACCTGTATAGAATGTCAGAATGAGTCATCTGTGCTTAGAGCTGCTCACTGTTCTCTCTTTGTCTGCTTACCCCTTCTTAGTGTTATATGCTTTTCCACTTCCCCCTGTGAGGGGCTTTTAAAAGCCTCTTTGTTACTATCATACAACATTTTTCAGTGTACCACAGAAGGTCCATAATGTCACTGGATGCTGGTAACAAAAATAGCATAAACATAGCCAGAAAAATTCCAGACCTATATTTTATGGTTAAAAATGTTGTTCCAATGTAGGCTTTTGTTCCAGCACTTCATGCAGATGGGCTTCTGTTGGGTGCACTGGAACTGAAATATTTCCCGTAACTGTAGCAGAAATGACGTTAAGAAACAAAAAATCCAACAAAAGTATCTCCTTCAACAATGGCCTGTGGTATTCCTGGTATTCCTCATTCTGGTGGTGCACAGCAGGTCCTCAGAAATGCATGTGCTGAGTATGTATGTGTTGTAATTCAGTAATGTGAAAACTAATGGGAACCAGTTGGAGGAAGCCATCAGTGTCTCTCATTGTAACATTTAAATTAGAGATTCAAATATTGCTTTGTGTACCAGGCTTATTGGACTAGAAAATTCCATCTTAAAATTTGCTATTCTAATTTTGAGCAATCACTGGAAAATGTATTTAGAAATTAGGCTCCTTTAATGAGCATGGGCTTAGTTAAAAAAAGAAATTGTGATATGGTTCAGTGCATTATATTTTCAAGTAACTGCAATTTTATGAAACAGATTTTAACTTGTGTGGTCATTTCATATCAGAAAAAAAGATGAGGCACACACTGAAACTGAAGCCTGGCATGGAGGCTTCATGTCAATAACTGGAAGCCTAAAATCCTATTGTAGCACAAGGTAACGACCAAGTGTTTTCAGTTTTCTGATATTAGTTTTATCATATTTAAAGGTCACTCAAAATTGTAACATAACTTTATTGATTTTGATTTTTTTTCTTCTTTCTTGCACATTTTAGCAAGATTATAATGAATTTGGCTGAATCACACTTTTTTTTTTGCCTCTAGCTTTGGTGATGCTTTAACATGAAAAAAATCTGTGCCTGATTGAGTTTTGACTGTATTTAAGCATGAGCAGTATGCTGATGTAATTACTGAGTTCATTAATAGATCCAGGAATGTCTGGGAGCTGGGTGCTGTACATCAGTGTCTCAGACATCCTTGTTTTGTTAGAATTCCTTTGTATGATCTGGGCAGAGACTTACTAAAATTTTCCCTTTTTATGTGGCAGTTCTTCCTGGCTGCCAGATTGTAGTGACAGTTATGTTGGCATCACCTGTCTGGACAGAGACATCTCAGAACGACTCCACCTGAGTTCTGATCACTAATTACTTTATTAATAGATTGTTGAACAACCCTGATTGTAGAGGGTAACACTGTATCCATGTGAGGCTGCCTGTGACTTGCTGCTGCCCGAATTTTTTATTTTCAGTTCTGATTTTGTTCTCAATTCCAAATCCCAGATCCTCATGTTTTTCATTTTGAAACTGGATTCTGAGAATGGGCCAATGCTGCCATTTGTTCCCTTCTGTTCCATGTGAGATCCTAGTGAAAGTTTTCCATGCATCAAACTCAGAGAATTACCCCCTCCTGCCCCTCCCCGTTCCTTCCCTCCTTTGAAGAGGAGCTCCTAAGAAACCTGATGAGGTGTAGGTGAAACCAGGATGGGGCAGGAAGAGCCAATCTAATTATTGCCCGTGGTGCTCCCAAGCCTGTTGAGCTTCTGGCTTAGCCGAGCTCCTGAAAATCAGAATCCTTGCAGGGACACGTCTGTGCTGAGCTCTGGGCCATGGGCTTTCCCCTCCAGGGCTCTCTGATAGGAGATAAAGGAGTTGGAGCTGCTTCTAATGGGGATACTTGGATGATTCTCACATTCCTGAGAGCATGGGAGCAGATTTAACTGGATTCTCTATTGTTCAGAGATTTGGTGCTGCCTCTCAAATCCTGGCTCCTTCTTCTGCTCGGCAGTCCTTGATTTCTCAAGTGACTGTAAGCCTCGTTTCTCCAGGGCTTTTCCTCTTGTTTGTGGGGGTAGGCAGGAATTTTGAAGATGCTGAGAGTGCTTTAAGTAATCCTGACAACCATTCATCTGAAGCTTAAAACTCTGTGAAGATGTTGGAGGTCTTAACGTGACTGTAGAAACATGGTAGTTATGTTGCATGTTCTTATGCCATTTTGTTAAATAAGGAGTCTTAAGTACAACTCATTTCAACACAGTTCATTAAACATAAAATTGCATAACAATTTTCTAGTAAACTCAATTTGAGATTTCTCAGTGAATTGTTAAAATGCAGATTTTTTTTTAAAAAGGAGACACTTTCATGTCCAAGTAACTTCCAGACTTTGCTTTTAAAAGCTAGTTACATGGTGTATGCAAAGCAATAAATTGGAAGGAATTTAAGATTAAATATTGATTTTAATACTAGAGTGAGAAGTGGTCTGAGATGACAGTAAAATGAGTAATAGGGTGATGTGGAGATGCTGCCACACAGACAGATAGTTGATACAGTAATGTACCAAGCTGTCATTGAAACATCTGACAGAAGAAATGACAACCTGAAATTTCTAGGGTGTATGGGAACAGAGCCCTGATGAAATTCCTCTCCCCACTCCTGCTATGGATAGAGCTGCCACTTAGGAACCGAGGGTTTGGAGAGGAAATCTCCTGACCTTTGAATGTCCCCCAATGTCATGCAGAGCCAGGGGCCACGAGACAAAAGTGGGAAGTTTATACAGCAATATGTAACTTTAGAGAACATTAAGTTGTCATTGCTGCTTTGATCAGTGATAGAATATACTTTGATAAAACTCAGATAAAGGGCTTCAGGCTGTAGCATCAAAACAATGCGTTGTGTTCCTTTTAGTTTGAAATATGTATTTCTACAGTCTGTTTTTAAGAAGTGGAATGTGCTCGTGAGAAGTGATTAGACCTGGCACGCAGACCTAAATAATGAAGGTCAAATAGAATTATTTGTTTTTTCCATTTTGATTGTTTGAAAACCTGGGTTTGAAATTTATGGGGAGGACTTGTTGTGACACTGTTACATACCACAGGAAAAAATCAGTCTGGAAGTGGCTACAGTTATGTTTGAATTCAGTCATTACTCCATTTGTGGTGTTTGTTCTATGTCAATTTATTGTCTGCACAGCAAATGAGAGAAAGAAGTAGAGGGTCTTTGGTTGCCTTTGGTGAGTCTTATTCCTGTGGAGTTGAATCTAAGAGGTAGAAAAACAGACTGCAAGAAACTTCATTTTGCAGTGATGTAATTCTGTGTATTCTTGCTTGGAGTGTTTGAAGGTGTAAGTTACAAAAATGTATCTAGAAATCCATTAAGACTATAAAACCTAACATTTCTAGTTGTTTCATAATTTTATGGATTATCAGAGTAGACTGTAAAGCTTAATAGATCATTACTCTGTTCATAGCTCTGGCAAATCCCCTCCCACCTCCAAAATTCTTGGTGGCACCTCTGATAATCTTGGTACATGAGAAAGTGTGATGGGTAAATAAGAAAGTGTGATGGCTCATTGCTTGTCTGGCTGCTTTGCTGTGCAGGAAACTATCAGTACTGTAATCACTCTTGTGTTTATTATGATAAAGTGTGTTAAAGATATTGTGGGGGGTTTAGTTTGCTTTTGTGCTTTAGGAAAAGCCCAATCTAACAAATAAAGGAATGTTTAGGATCTTTTACCTTTATTCTTACATAAGAAAAACAATCTACATCAAAAGAAAATACATGTAAGTTACTTCAGCTTCTTTTAAGGCGCCATTCCCCTGCTTTTGAAACTTCTTCCCTCAACATGCTGAACGCTTTCCTGAGAGCACAGCAAAGCCTGCACTTTGGAATTGGATAGCAGGGTTTTTCCGTGCCGGGGCTGGCAGCACTCGGGCTCTGAGCACAGCCCGGGGCTGGCACAGGCGGGGTCTGCATTGGGCAATGCTGCGTCAGCCTGGCTCCATCGGGAGCAGCAGCAGGGTGGCACTTGGAGTAAGCCAGTCTGAAACCACTCTGAGACATCAACCTCAGCTCAAGTAATTGTACAGTGCCTCATCTCAGACCTGCTTCCTAAGTAAAGGAATTGAAGAAAAAGTTGGTTTGTTACTCATCTGTCATCACTGAATTCTTCTGCTGATTATCTGATTGTAAAGATAAGCCTTTACTGATTGCCTGGCTCAAACACATGTGAGATATATGAACCTCTCGCTTCTGCAACTTCAAAACAGATGCTCTTTAAAATACTTGTAAAAGTCTTTGGGTTAGAGCTGTTACCCAAAAGTAAAACTGCACTTCAAGGGAGTTTGAAGGGCGTCTCTCATAAATGTTTGCCAATAGCTGTTCACACGGCTGAAGACAGATGTGTATTGATAAGGCTGACACCAAACCTCCGAGGTGGGGATGTATTTTGAGAAAGATGTTTCCCATACAGATGGTGTTGAGCTTTCTGTAGTATGAGAACTTCTTTAATACCAACAGTCTGTTCAGTGCTGTTTAGTCAGGCTTTCAGAGAACCTCAGCTTTGAACAGATACTAAACTGCAGGTGTTTTTTCTCTGAAATTTTTCATCAGTTTGTAAATGTGTGAAAAAAAATGGTGGTAACTGCTTTGCAGTTTCCAGGTTTACCTCAGAAAGGCCTTAGTGATTTCAATGTGCTGGACTGCCAAGGAGCTGTAACTTTGTTTTCCTGCAGTGACTTATTTTGGGAGGGTCTTAAGACAAGTTCAGGTACTCCATCCAAGCAAAACCTGCTTTTCAGGGGGATTGTGTCCATGCTTGCTGCCTTTACTGACATTGTTTTAAAATAAATTTATCTGTTAATTCTAATTAAACTAATTTGCTACTAATTTTTCATGTAAAACCTCTTACTAATTTGAAATTTGTGACATTTCTTTTTTTTTTTTAGTTGCACTAAATTAACATTTGTGACAGAAAAAAATAGCTCTTGAAGCTTATTTTTTATAGTTTCTAGGGCTGGGTTTTAAAAGTTAACTGGCTTCCCCCTTAAACTCTAAAGTCTTTATTTGTAAAGTTATCTATGAATGTAGTTTTTTGTTTCTTTGGTTTCCTTGGTTTTTTTTTTTTGCTTTCTTTCCCTAATATCTCCCTAATGTATGTACAGTGATTAGCAGTATTAACAGGTAGTTGATTTTACTTGTGCATTAAGCAAATGCAATTTACTAGTAGGGATTGAGTGCTCAGGGAAGCTTGGAGAACAAAGTCATTCAGTCTTTGAAAGAGAACAAACACTAACTGTTAATGCTGTGCAATAGAAGAATTTTATAATATATTGATTTCCATTTTGACCGTATTGACCGTATAATTTAGTTTTCTGCATACCACTGTGAGAGAGTTAAATTACTGCTTGTTATTGACATCCTTGTTTTTACTCAGCTGCTCTATTAAATGAATTGAGGCAAAATAAAATGCCATCATTTACTGACACTAAATCTAAATGGAAAAAGCCTGTGAAGAGAATGTGTAGAACTCGAGGTATGATGTGAGATTAACCTTCCTGTGGTTCATGTCACACACACAGACTTTGATACCTGTATTTCAGTTAACTTAATTTTATTGCAGTGGTATTTAAAATAAAGACCTGTGTTTACCTTAGCATTGTCCAAATCTGCATTAAATTGTCATTCTAGATGGAAAGCTTTGATGCCAAGTAAGTGCAAGTGTACTCTAGTTGATAATTATTTAACTTTTAAGAGCTTTATGAACTAAGACTATTTATTTGTGTAGGTAAAGGAATGCAGTTCAGAATTACTTGAATGGGGGGTTTGGAGTGTAATTGCAAGCCTTACTTGTCTGCTTTGTGCTGATTTGAAACACTAAACAGCAGAAACTATCACTGATTAAGACAAGACTTGCAGTTCTCAGCATTTGTAAAATCAGGACAATGCTAGTGTTGCTTGAAGTCAGATGTCTTCTTTTTTACTGATAATCTTAGTTTAAAACTGTTAGTAGTTGGTCCATGGCATTTTTAATGTAGTTACCATGTCACTATAGCAGCTCCTGCCTCCTCTCCTGGGCTGGTGAATTCTCTGGGCTGCTGAGTTCAGCAGAGACAGCTGGGACAGTGAGGAGGAGGAGCAAGAGAATCTCCTGGTGCTGCTGCTACAAAAGGACGTCTGGATCTATAGTTTTCATGGCTATTATAGTGGGAATGTTTCCTGTAAGGTTTAGCCAGTCCCTCCCCAGTAATTACTGGTGCAATTTGTAGTAACTGCCAGTGGCCTGGAAGAACTCTTCTTTTCTTAGGACTTTGGACAGTCCCATCCAGTAGCATTCTTTAAAAAAACAAATATAGTGACTCCACTGCTGTAACGTGGCTCCAAGCTAAAGATCTCCCTTTGATTCTTTTCCTTATCCCACACAAATTTATAGTTGCATCTTTTTGCTGTGAAGGGCAAATTTGACCCTCAGGGAAGGGTGTTCTGTGGTGTCTCCCAGTAGTACAATGAGTGAGCCATAAATCTACAACAGTACTTTCCACTGAAAATGAAAATTGAACCTGGACTATTGCTTTTGTTATGCATTTAGTGGAGAGGAAGAGAAAAAACCCTAACTAACCTCAAGAAGAAGAAAGATGTGTCTGTTGTGAGTTGGCTGGAAACAGTTGATAGCAACAGTCACAACAGATTGGTCTTTGTGTGGATTATTTAGACACCAGTGCTGTAGTGAGTTAGAAGCCACTAATCTGTGTTTGTCAGAGAGACCACTCTGTTGTGTTGATCTCAAGTTGTTCCTTGGACGAAGAAAGGAAAAAGCTGCCCTAGAATTTACAGCCAGGACTAGCCTTGTCTCTCTGGCTTCCTGAGCTGTCCTTAATCTCTCCTTAGGATGCTCCTTTTGTTTGCCTTGGTTTCAGTACTGGTTTGTTGTATTTAAGGAACCATCTTCAGCTGTCTGGCATCATGAGTTCAAATCATCAGCTCTGTATTTTATGCACTATGTTTTTCTGGAAGGCTTTTTCCCCCCCCCTTTCCATGTATTGATATTAGTGCACATTGAATGGTGGACTATGTGCAGCAGTAAAGATAGTCAGACATAAACAAAACAAGAGAAACATAACAGGTCTCATGCTTTATTCATGTCACTTTTGTTTATGTTCTTACCACCCAGAAAAAGGAAAACAGCTGCTCCTCAACAGAAAGATAAGAGCAGAAAAACTCCATAAATAAGAGACTTTTTCTGTAGAGTGCTAGCAGAATTTTTCATGCAATATATTTGATAAAGTACTATTTTGATTCTTTATACTTAATTTTGGCTGCTCTAGTCAAAATTTGAGGTATCATTTAATGAAACCATAGAATAATATGAATACATTAATTTCACATCTCTTGTTTGTGTAACAACAGTACCTTGCTGTGGGGCAGTGAAATAGGCAGAGCACACTAGAGCAAAATGAAAGGATAGGTTGTCTTCTGAAAAAACAAACCAACCAAACAAACAAAAAACCCCAAACCAAGAAAACAGCAAACCTGATAGTTTCATGGCCTTGAGTTACCTTTGTGCATAAACAATTTTTTCCTCTCCCTGTTCCTCTTGCCCTTCCTCCCACCTTTTCCACTTTTCTCGTGTATGATAATTTTTGGTATTTTTATCATCTGGTTTATCCTGACTGTTCTCATTGAAACCATCAAATTGTGGACAAAAATGTAATTCCAGACCTGCAGTGAGAGGAAATACAGACTAATAACCACTGTGGATCTGTGCTCTGTGTGCTGAGAGAAGCCCAGAGTGCTGGGCCCATGGCATTCAGACAGCTGCCAGTTCTGTTAACTGAAGTTTAATTGTGGTGCAAGATGGGGAACCACTGACCTTTAGAAGAATTTGACTTAATGAGACCCTCATACCTGATGTCTATTTTCAGCCATTTTTAGCTGACCTAAAATTACTGTTTAGCAAGGTTGGACTTTATGGAGCCACTTTTCTCACCTTTGCTTGTGAATGATGGCACAAAATAAATAAAGATTGGTACTAAGTTTGCATGTGACATTTAGCAAGGTTAAGGGAAAAAAAGATTCTATTTTGGTATGTTCAGCAGAAGTATGTATTTTTCACTTGGTTTTGGGCTTTGTCTGCTTCTTAAGTGTTTTGGAGGAGAGTCAATGTAGTTTATGGCTGAAGTAGGTGAAACCAAGCATTGGGAGCAGCTCTGAGGGGTGTTACGTGACTGTGTTCATTCACAAAGACTGTCCTGCCCCAGAAAAATCTTTTCCCCTGTTCTTTGCAGCCAGAATATTTGTGTGAAATGCAGCCATAGCATTGCTTTGAAATTAATAGATTGAAGTTTGATCAGCTGGGATAGAGGCTTTCTTCTTCCATAGAATTTTTATGGGTTTGAACTCTTTGAGAACCTTATGTAAAAGTGAGTTATTCATAAAACAGTTGCTGCAGTATCACAAGATGTCTTCCAGTACCACTTTTTTTTTTCTTCCTTTAAAAAACTAAGCAAATATTAGCCTATATGGGAGAAATATGAGGAAAATCACCTTCAAGTCTGTTAGATTTAGAGACCACTTTTCAAGCTCTCTCACCACAATACAGAGAAAGAGCTGCATGCAGCAGTGTGAAAATGTAAATGGGATTCAATTTGCTTGCCCCTTTCATTGTCCTTAAATCTAATGATACCAATTTCAGTTATGGTTAAACTTCCTTGTTTGAAGATGGCACAGGACTACCTTAAGTGTCAATTTGTGCTAGAAAATTTAATTTTTATAGGCTATGGAATGTGAGCTGCGTGGAAGAACTGTAAATGTAATGTAATATATAATAGGCTATTTAATTTATTTTAACCATCTTAAAGTCTATTTAAGTCCTCCTGAGACATTCCAGAGCTGATCTAAAGGAGATCTTTTCCATCAAGCTCTCAGCAATTTAGACTTACACTTCCTGTCTGTTACAGTTTTCAGCTGATAATAGTATCCACTTCAAATTCATGGCATGTATAGACTTGGATTTTTTGTTTCTAGTGGGACAGGTACAAAGTTCTCTTAAATATGAAAGACTTCAAACACTTTTCCTCACTGGTGCATGGTTTTACAGGACTAATTGGGGAAATGCATCTTGTGCTCAGGTTCATGGAAGTTGATTAAAACATTATTTCAAGAGTGGAGTTGGCTGAAATTGCACTATTGCCCTTTGGGAGGGAGCAAGTATAGCCAGTCCCTCTCCTCCTTCACTGTTTCAAGCAGAGCCCTGACTTGCAGCACCTTCTTATCATGATTTTCTGTTCTTTTTTGTTATGGTTTTCTGTTCTTTTCCTTTCCATTTCTATCCCTTAAGTCTAGAAGTTCTTGCTTTTCCTGCTGTGTGATAATTTGGTTCTCTACCACATCACTACTACTTTAAATACTTGGGTTGACAGCAACCTGAAACCTAATATTTTTTACCCAGGTGCAAAATGAGAAGTCTAAACAAGGTAGACCCTTGAGGAACACCACCACTAATAATATTTTCTCCATCCCAGTAATTTACCATGAGGTGAATTGCCATTAACTAAGAAATTTCATCAAAGAAAGATAAACCAGTGTGACGTGATTTACATTTGAGAAGATCTGGGCTGCATTTCTATTTATGTTCCAGTCACTGGTTACTCTTGGGTGCTCTTTCCCCTTAGAACAGTTGTTATGAGATGCTGAGGAACACTGAGCTCACATTAACAGGTTCTACATTTCTTCTCCAGCCCTAGGCTGCTATCCCAGAAAATGTCCTATTCACTGAGAACCCTCATGCCCAAATCTGCAATTTTGATATATAACCCTTTTTTTTTTTTTTTTTCAGTATTCTGGGATGGAAATTTTTTTAAGCAGCCTCATTTCATTTTAGTAATGGATGTGGTAATTTGCAGTGCTTTGTCCTTGTTCCCATGAGGTATTCTGTCTCTGTCCTCACACACACCATTATTCTTACAGGAAAAAATGATGCAAAAGCCTAATTTAATATTTGGTTTGTCCTCCTAATTTCTACTCCTTGTTGACATCAGTTCTTCATTTCTTGCTCTTAATCTCTTGTTGAGAAACCATTTGTTTGTCTGTGAGTTCCCATTTTCCTGGCCTCCTGGCAGTTTGCATTTAACCTCTGCAGCCTGACCTCTGAAGTGCCAGCTCTCTTTGCTGATCAGTCCCTTTTTCCATTCCTTGTAGGTTCTCTACTTCCCCTTAATATCCTGCTTTGAGGTGCATTCTCATGCAGGTAGGTCTGTAGCCCTTTCCTCTCCCCCTTTTTAACTTTACTGGGATATAAGGACTCAGATTTAAAGTAAACCCTTCCCTCCCATACGCTCAAATCCAACTGTGTATGTGTTTCATATATCTTAGGATGAAATTTTGGTTTATGGCCCATCAGGGAAAGGTGGGATTACTCTTGAAATGTAAAGAAAAACTGTTGGTTATTTTTGGGTCATGCAGCTGGTGAGGCCTGTACCCCCAGAAAAGATTAAGGAAGTTGGAATTGCCTTTGGCAATTACTCTGTGTTGTATAGGCTGCTTATTTCCAGATGGGTGGTTTGGTTGTTTTTTTTTTGTTTCCTTCACGTAAAACCATGGGAATTAATTTGAAAAACTGGCATTTAAACCATCTGAATCAGAAATAGATTTTTTTTTCCTTGATGCTAGTTATGTTTATATAAACACAGTCCATTTTGTTAGAAGGTCAATAATTTTGGACATTCCCTGAAATCCTTTCCTGGTTTCACTTTTTTAAAGAAAAATATTAAAGGTATGCTGATGTTTCTTTTTTCATTATGTTGGGGGCCAGATCTATTTGGCACCTTTTTGTTGAAAACCCCAGCACACAAGAGGACAGTTCACTTTTCCATTTTGCCGAGTAGTTGGGAGAGCTCTTACAACAGATGCCAAGGCTGCTTTTCTGGAGCTGAGTGATCCCTTCTGACTCTGCATATTATCAAGGGAGAAAAGGATAAAATGAGTTCCCCAGTTTTGGAGCACAGCCTGGGGTTCTGTGTGGGTTCTGTGTGGGCTCTGGGTCCGTGGCACCGCGGGGCCCCTGGGAGGGCGCTGGGTGCGGAGCCCGCGCTGCATTTCCGTGGGCTGGGGGTGTTGCAGTCGCAGTCTGTCAGCCCCTCCTGTGTGCACGTTGGGACCATATGGGATTGCCCAGCTCCATGTGCTGGCAGCACTCCCTGCAGATGGACACGGATGGAGTCACGTTTGGGCTCTCTCTGCCTGCACAAATCTGCGTCCTCCTGAGCTGGGGGGTGGCAGAGCTGCTGAGGAGTTGGGGTTTTTTCTGGCTTCTGGTATCAGAGTGGGGCTCAGTGCTCTGCTGTGTTGATTTTGATAGTGTTAACCCTAGAGCTAATATAAATTTTAAATTACACTTTTATGAATTTCATTTAAATGTAATTGGAACTCCTCAGTGTGGTCTAATGGTGATGTATAATTCTTGTCTCTTTCTTACCCTTGGGGGTGCTGGGGGAATCTCTGAAAGTCCCTTTGTCAGCTCTTTTTGTTTGGGAATAGCCATTTTCTTTTCTGGATCTGCTGTAAATTTCCAAAGTTCACCCCTGGTATATCCTAGTGTTTGATGAGCTGACAGCAAAAGAGAGATTTGCAAGTCTTTCACCGTGTTTGTTAGCCAAGGCTTCCTGCAGTATTTATGCTGCAAGACTTTAAAAGCAAGGATAATAGTATTTAGTAACTAAAAGCTTGAAAAACTTATTAATGGACTGTTTATATTTGTGTTATTCCTCTTAATTGTTTCCCTTAGCTTTAATGAGATGAAAACCAATTTAGTGTCATTAGTAAGTGTCTGAGCATGTTCTTGAAACTGAGCTTTGAGCACTATGGTGGGGAGTCTGGGGGTTATACCTTTAATATGAGGGTTATGTCCTTAATATGATGGCACTTTGTTGTTTGGCTTAGTCTTAAAACTTCACTGTGGGTCAGTGGGTGTTTGTGCAACATGTGGCACTAGATGTTGAAAGTGGATGTTTACATCTGGTATGCATTGGGAGATTAAGGTAGAGAGGATGAAGTTTTGGGTATGTGTTTTTTGGATGAAGGATAAAGTGAGAATACTTTTATTTCCTCTTAGATTTGAAACATATCATTCTAGCAATGCCTTTGAAACTCTGCCAGCTTTGCCAACCGTAACATTTATGGGATTTTGGACCTAAACTGAACTAGAGAACTGTTTTTAGTGGCAGAGAAAAAGGTTAGTGCATGAAAATAGCCGGGCCTATTATTGACTGCATGTGGTCAGTGGTTTGGCTGAATGTAGGTGGCTCTTTTCCTGTCACTGTTTTCAAGCATATGGCTTTGTGATGAATATAAAACTCTTTCGAAATGAGATCTGCTGCAGTTCTTTTTGCACAGTAGTCTTGTGCTGTTTAGTAGTGATTATTTTCCTTTTGTCATTTACTTTCAATCCTGTAGTAAAAAAAAAATCCTTTTCAAGTAAAGCTTATTCCTGTTGACATCAAAGCTAAGAGGTTTGAAGAATGTGATCATCTGTGTATGGCAGCTGCTTCTGTCAGTAATATTTCTAAAAGGATGCATAAACTGTGTTGCTGAGTCTTTATTGTAGTTGATGCTGGGATTGTTTGCAGCGGGCAGAAACTCCCTCTAAATGTGCACATGCATTTTGTTTAATGATTACTTGTGTGAAAATCTCTAATACTGAATTACAACTTCCCTTTCTTTGCTTTTCATGTTTCCAGTCTTGAAAGTAACATTTATAGCAGTTTCTCCCAAGGTGAACTTCTTTTTCCCATTGTGTAGAAGACAGCTTGGGTTAACCCAGTGTTTTGTTTCCTTCTTTGTGTGTGGTATACAAGGTGCAACCTCAGAGCTCAGGGAACAGTGAGTTTTCTAGCTCCTGCTGCAGAGAGCTTAAGGGCACAACAGGTTCTGTTTAACTTTAACTTAAACAGTGTTACCCTATTTATATCTTTGTAAAAGATCTGGGTGATAGAGCTGTAAATTGTACAGATTGTGGATTGTGTAGATTGTCTGGTGTTTTCAGTGTAGAAGATTCTAGTGAATCTTGTTTTAGCAGCTCTCAGATGCAAGAGCTGGTTTCATTCAGCTGAGAGCAAAGTACATTTGGGTCTGCAAGATGCTGAGAACTGCAGCAAGTTTTAGGGGCACAGAGCACTTCATGAGTTGGTTCCATTGCTGTGAAGTATTTTTAAAACAAAGCAAAACTGTTCTCTAGGTTTGGGGGAAATGTTATGGTTTCCTCCCGTTTGAGGGAAATAATATATAGAATTATCCAGTTTTTAGAGTAACTGTAAAAGAATAACTAAATAAACAATGAGGTCTAACTTGCAGAGCTGCTTAACATATTTTGAATGTATTTGTCAGTCAGTCCTGCATCCTGTTTCACAGGCCAGACACAAGGAATAACACTGTTGCACAAGTGAGGCTGCTCATGTGATCATGCCTTACACACTTTTACAAATTTAGTTTGTTACCTACCTAAAAAAATTATACAATACTATTTGAAACACAAAATCAACTTTTGAATTCTTGAAATAAAAGAAAAACCAAACTTCTAGACACTGTAATTATTGCAACAGTAGATTAGAATTTAGTGAAATATCTTCCTACAATATAACATAACAATATCACTCACAAGTTATTAAGAAATTTCTTTTCTAATTTAAACTAGCCCTTTTGAACTGTATCATGAAGACAGAGCTGTGTTTCCCAAGCGTGCTGGGTGAAAGACTGTCACTAAGCAAGAAGTGCTATGCATGTGTTTGTAACTCTTCTTGCAAGAGAATTTTAAGTAATCCTTCATTGCATCCTCAATATTTAAAAAGAAAATTCCTTTGAATTTTCCCGAATTTGGGGTTGTGCAAAACACTCTCAATATCAGCAAGCTTTGTAATGTGTTTTTGTTTGCATTTTGATTTGGGTTTTTTTTTCCTCTCATTCTAATTTTGCTCTAGGAAAATGCTTGGTATTTTGGCAGTAGTAATTGTCCCAATTCAGGAATGCTCTGTGAAAGATCTCAAACATACTGATAAAGGTTCCTAACTGATACTGATAATCTCCATCACGTTCGTATTGGAAATCTTTTTTGAGACATGAAGATGATGGAGATTAGCATGATGCCTCAGGTTTTAGCTTTTATATTTTTCATGTTCTGTGCTGATTTAGTCTGTATGTTTGAGCTTCCTGTTAGGGCGTGATGAGCTCTCTTCACAGAGCAGGGACACAAAACAATTCCTGCTCCAGGTGGGCACCAAGGACAAATGACCCAAATCTCAGCCCAGGAGCACAAACCCCGTGGACTGGAGAGAGAAAAACAAGCAGGGTGGGACTGCCTGGGCTCAAGCTGCAATGGGACAATGAACTGCAAGGTGCAAATGGAGCAGAGCTGATCCCAGGGACAGAGCCCGTGCCCGGCCATGCATTTTGGGGCCATTTTGGTTCATCTTGGGTGCAGCCCTGGCTGGGCTCTGGTGCTGCCCAAGGTGGATCCATTGAGGAGATCCTTTTAATAAATCCCTACTTTATTCTGTAAATATGTCCAGCATCTAGGTCTGTTCTAGGTCAGCCTTCACAAGGCATCAATCAGTATCAGTTCTCAGCATGGATTGATAGAACAGTATCTACAGAAAAGCAGCATTGCTGATGAGCTTTAATTTTAATTTTGTGAGGGTTTTTATGTCAGCAGTTACAATTGCCTTGCCTGTTGCGCAGAGGTCGGAGACCTGCGGGAGCTGCAGACCCTGGACATCTCCACCAACCGCCTGATGACGTTACCCGAGAGGCTGCACATGTGCCTTTCCCTGCAGTACCTGACTGCAGACAGGAACCACCTGTGGTCTGTGCCCCGCCACCTGTGCCAGCTGCCCAGCCTCAACGAGCTCTCCATGGCTGGCAACCGCCTGGCCTTCCTGCCCCTCGGTGAGTGCCCACCTGGGGGGGTGGCAGGCAGCAAAACAAACTGCCCCAGACGTGAAAAACAAAGCAACAAGTGAGTTTCTTTGGTGGTCCCCGCAGACTCTGTTTATGGAGCTGTCACAGGGATCATATTGTTGGAAAATATGTTAATAAAAAAAATGCAGGTTAAGGTTTCGTGGTTTTTTTTTTTTAAATCTATCAAATTTGCTTTATTTTTAGCTAACCGCGGGGAAAAAGTTTAAATGATGTGCTTAAATATAGTACTGTGTAATCTGAGTTCCACCACTTTGGGTAATGATCTGTTTCTGTTTGCTGGATCTGATGATTTAACTAAGATTCCTCAAGTATGGTTTAAAACTTGTTGTGGAGTCCCAGTAACTCCATATAAATTACTTTTCAGCATTAGGAGTGTCAGTACCACATAATCCAGTGCAGGTTTAGTTTGTGCTGTGTACAGGCATCCATCAAAATTTCCACAGTAGTAGCCCAGGGAGGAATTGATGAGCCTTTTGCTCAACCCTTTGAAAATTTGGAAGAGTGGAAGCAGGTCAGGAGTGGGAGGTGCAGTCAGTGTGTGGGGGTTTGTTGGGGGCAGTCACTGTGTGTTCCCTTCGGGGAAAACAAATCCTCCTCCCTGAACTTGTCACTTTTCAGCCCTGCCACGGGCTAATCTCAGCTGGGATACAGACACACATGCAGAGCTGCCCTGCCATCTGAATAGCCATTAATACTTTCTCTAGAATACAGAGTTTGGTGTTAATTAGGTGCAGATTAAGTTATGATAATCACATTGGAAAGAAGCTGGAAATTGAGATGGCTAAAAATGAGATCATAATTTCTAAATTAATTACCTTGTGTAGGTTTAACTTAATCTTTTCAGTACTAGCAGTTCAGTTTTTAAAGAACTTACTGATCTTTCTGAATTTTTTATCACCTTAGTTTTTATTGCTGGAAAGTAAGTGCAAATAATGTCTCCAGACAAAGTGTTGCAGTTATGTCCCAGCATATGTCATTATATAAATGAGAAAACGAGTTCCAGGATGCATCATCCAGATTCCACACTACTAAAACAAGCAAATTGCCTTGCCTTATTTTGGCAAATATTTTTAACTGCCATGAGAGAGGAAGTTAAACAATTTTAATTTTGCAAAAATTCAGTAAGATGAGATGTGAAATTTTAAAGGATAAAAGTTTTTGCTACTTTTGCTCTCCGCTAGTAGCTTACCTGTGAGCGAGCCGTGACCTGGATGAGCCATAGATCTGCCAAAGTTTTAAGTTCAAAAGGAGGAAATAAATCTCTAATATAATGACACACCTTCTTTTTTCTTTATTTTTAGACTCAAATTCAAAACATTCAAAAGGAACTTTTAAAATAACGGGAAACATCAAAGACTGTCAATTGACCTTGTTCAGTAGTTCTTAATAGTGACTCACTGGTGAACATTTGGAGATAATTTGCTATCTGTGGATATGAAACTGAATCATAAATCCTAGAGTTCAGAGGAAAAGCAGCACAGTATAAATGTAAATGTTTAATCCTTCCTCTGAAGAATCAGAAGGCTTCAGAGTGGTCAAGATGTGATGAAATAAAGTAGAAGAGAGAGTGCATTGAAAAGCAAAAAGATTAAATCTATCTTCTGTTGCTTGGGAAAATATTTGTCTTGGAATATTGCTGAAGTTAAACATAATTGTAGCATTACTTCTGCTTGCTGCACATGTTGGCTGGTGGGGCTTTTGTGTGTATTCTTACATCCAACTTCACTTTACCAGTTAATGACTGATAAGGATGCTAAATAATGGTGAAAAATACTGCATAAATACTTTCAAGTGATAGTCAAGCAAATATTGTCAAAACAATTTTTTGCAATTAGGGAGCTGTGTTGAAAAGCAGAGAATTTATTCATCTCCTGACAGAATGGTTGAGGGTTTTTCTTTTTTTATTAGATATGTCCATGTTAAAAGAAATAGGTTTGAAACAAGTTGTTTAATGCTTTTTAAAGCATTATTTACTTCATTTATTTCACATGGTGGGTGACATCTACTCTGTCAACCAGGAGTCTGTTCTGCCTTGTCCAAGTTTGTCCCTCGTAGCTGCCAGCAGAGCCTCGTGTGAATGTAGTGGAAATCTGCATTTTCCTGTTCTGGATTGATGGGTGCAAGGTTTATTCCAGCAGCAGCACAGCCCTGCTGGACAGGGATCAGGAGCTTCTTTGCCCTGTACATTCTTTTAAAAGTTTGCAGGCACATGTCTTGGAAAAAACAGTGTAACACTGTTAATCAGTTTTAAAATACAGCAAAAATACCTGATCCCACTCTGTGACTTTCAGAACAGGACCATAAACAAACAGATGGGTAAACAACAGTGAATTAGTAATTTGTTTTGCAGAATACACCTAAATCTTGGATATGCCAGTGTTTTGTAAAAATAATTTTTCAGTATTTCAGTTTGTACTAAAAGAAATGAGACATTATGGATCTCAGCCTTTGGGTCTTCCTAAGAAACTAATTTTTAAGAACAACTCCAAAAATTATATGTGTAAGTTGAACTGGAAGCTGCATCCTGATCAGTTGTATTATTGTCATGGTAACTTCATGCTCCCTTAGTAAATGGTATTAGAAATCTGCTGATCATTGTATATCAATCTACTTACAACATAAATTATCTTTTGACAGAAAATTAACTTTAAATTTTAGCATTACCGAGTGCTCGGGTGCCTGAAAACAAATTCCACTGCAAGCAGAATGTGAATCTGATGACACTGCAAAAATAAAAATCATTTGTGTAATAAAGTACAAATATAATTAAAATAGGCCATAAATTCTCAAGTGTACTGGCAGTATAGGGGATGTTATGACAGCAAATATTCAGTATTATATCACTTTATTTGAGGATTTATGTGCACTTTTTATTTAGAAAATGGGTCTAGTAATTATCAGTGGTAAACAAAGGTCTTATTCTACCTCAGTATATGCTGCTTTTGTGTCCATGCCCTCGCAGTATGGTTAAAAGAGCATCAGTGCAGCCACACAAGGGCTTTTGTTCCATCTTCAGCCATGTGGAATGCATATGCCAGGGCCCTGAGGTTAAAAAAAAAAAGGAAAAAAAAAAAAAGAGGGAGAAAAAGAAAAAAAAATAGAATTGGGGTTTGTTCAGGACTCATGGCATTTGGTCATTTCTGGGAGAGAGGTCTTTGATCTGGGAGGCTGGAAGGAGGAAAGTGGAAATGTTTTAGACACAGTACAGTGCTTGCAAAAGCCACATGAAAACCTTCTTTGTAGCTTTAGCCTTTTCAGAGATGGGCAGCTTCCTTATTGCACCGAGTTCTTCAGAAGCATGGTTTTTAGAGAACTTTTAACAATATTTGTTGGCTGATATAAGACATAAAAATTAATGTGGATGAGATACAAAGAGCCTTTCAAAGTGATGATTTATTAAAATTTAAACTTTATGGATAATGTTTGAAACTGAGAAAAAATCTTTTGGAGTCTAGAAGTTGCTTGGTTATTTAATGCAAAGAAACTCTATCAAAGGAACATTTATAGTTACAGGCTATTTGGCTTTGGGAATTGAATTTTTCCTACTGAGATATTTTGTCTAACATCCAAAAATTTGCTTTAATTACCTAGGAAATGCAGTCAACTCAGAACTTAGAATCTAAACATAGCATAAGATAAAGACAGAGGGAAGAGATGAGATGCAGCCTCACTCCCCCCTCTCAGTGCATATGAAAAGAACAGCTTTAGGGCTTTTTTTGACTTGCCTGATTTTCAGCCCATTTGCATACATCTGTGTAGAAACCAGCAAGATGAGCCTCTTTTAAAAATTTTCTGCCATTCTCTAAATTAATAAGTTAAACAGTAGCACATTCAAGCTACCCCAGCAACCCATAGTTTCCTGCTGGTTTTAGTCTAACTGGCTTCTGCAACACGAGGGTACATTCTCTGAACATTACATGTCCCATCCACCTGCTACCTGCTTTAAATTGTATTGGCTGATTCCTCACCAGCCCTACAATATTTTATTGTGTTACATTGCTTCTGTGTTGCAGTATTTTTATTCATTGTAGGATAACAATGGGGTTTTGTTTCATCTAAAAATATCCCAGAACTTCACTAAACTATTTTCAGCCCTGCAGTGGTGAGCCCAAATAAATCATCTGGTTGAGGTGATGCTCAGCAGCATCTCCAGCAGTGCCCATCAGTCAGCAGAGGGATTTGTGCTCCCATCCTGAGGCAGGACACTTGATGGATGCAGCAGATAGTTCTGGGAGCTGGAATGTCTCTGGGACAGGGTCAAAGCAGCATTTGATGGTTGAATGTGTCCCTTGATGTCCAGTGACTCTGCTTTGAACAAAGCCCAGATTATGGTCCCTGAAACCCCTGCAGACTGTTGCAAAGCAAGGGTCTGTGTTAAAGGGGAAAAAACACCAAAACTCTTTTTTTTATCCATTAACACTTTTATTTTAGAAAAAGAGTCTCTTGGTTCTCTGTTGGTATCGTCACCACTTCTTCAGATCAAAGATTTGATATTGTGCCACTCCTCAGCACAAACTTTTAAGGTTTCTGGTGTTCACAGCTGCCATTTGAGTGGGTGACAGCTGAAGACATTCAGTGTATTTTCAGATGGACACACATCTGGGGAGGGATTACCCAAAATATCTGCACTAAGTGGTATTTAGGGCTCTTGTGTACGATAAAACTATTCAGTAATAAAGAAGGCTTTGTGTTACCTATTGTTGTAGCAGGGAATGAGAAGAGATCAGTATTCCAAATATAATTTCTGAATAGAAATATCATGGGGTTTGTTTTAATTTTTATTCTTGGTCATGATTACAAAGGGGACAGAAGCTGTGCCCATTTCTCCAGTTACCCTTATTTCTGCCAGCCAAGGTAACTGATAAAGATGGAAGTCAGAATTAGTCAATATTAGTATTGTCTTGCTGTGGCTGATGCAGCCAAATGCTTGTTTATCTTAGTCTCTCTAAGGTCCTCATGAAAGTTTAACAAGTTGGGAGGCACACAGATTATTTGTGTTCTTCATGATGCAGTTTGTCTGGGTCACAGCTCTCCCATCCCGGGCAGAGGCTTTCAGACTTTGTTCTCCTGGTTTGTGCTTTGCACTAAACATAGAAACCTTTTCCTACCCAGTGTCTCAAAGGGCATGGGAGTGTCAGATGAGTTGGGCTGCCCAGCTGATCCTGCACATCAGCTTTCTTATTAGTCCAGAACTCTTTCAGACTTTTCTGTTTTGTTCAGTTTAGTGTTTTTTGAAATGTCTCTCATTTGTTTTTCACTTCTCTTCATAGCAGACAGTTTTACCACTCACTAGACCTTGCTAATAAGCAAAATTCTCATTTCTGAGAATTCTTCCAAGAAACCTAAATTTTCCCATTTAATTTTAATTTTTAAGCAAAATAAAATAGATCCATACTGATATGCTTCTATCCAGAGGTATCTTAATAGATTTCTAGTCCATGAAGGCATTACTTAATCATGCTGTACTTGCTTCTTTTGACTACCAGCCATGAATATTTTAAGAGCAGTAATGCAATCAGCACACCTGCAGAAGTATTGATCATTTATTGCAGCCACAACTTTTGATGTCTAACATTCTGCAGTTTAATGCTTTGTGTTTTCTGGGGCTCTGTAATTCCCTGCACCACACAGACTCATTTCTGAATGACTGCACTTGTATTTGGTTAAGGCTAATGAATCCCAGCAAGGATCTCTCCTTGGAGAAGAGAAGGAGGGGGACAGAGCACATTCTTGTGTCTGTCTTGCCCACTTTCCCAAAGATAGAGAAGCTGTGATTTCACTGACATGAGGCCAGTTAATGAAAGCAGGTTTGACCTTATGAACTTGAAGTATGCACGGAGGATTTGAAATCAATTGTCCCTTTGCTTCTTCAAACTGACTTCAGAGTTTGTCAATGTTAAAATTTAATTATTTATAATGGGATTTTCAAGGCTTCTGAAAGGGGGCTTTGTTTTGTTTTAGTAATTTGAAATGCTTGCTTCTAAACAGCTTTTCAGCTCATCCATAATAAAACCATTGGCTGAAATTTTACAACTGAGAAGTACTAATTTATGTTTGCTTACATTGAGTCTGATTAGCTTATTTATAATTAAAGAGAATTTCTTTGCTTATAATTGTCACTATGTCATCCTTTCTCCCCTTGACTTTTCTTGTTTTCTAAACCCAGATTTAGGTCGTTCTCGAGAGCTCCAGTATGTTTATGTGGATAACAACATTCACCTGAAAGGCCTCCCATCTTATCTGTATAATAAAGTCATTGGTTGCAGTGGGTAGGTATGAATTCATTCAGACTCATTGTGTACCTGTCCTTGTAAAACTTCTCCTGTGTGATGCAGCTAGTTATTTTTTATGTGTCTGTGATTGATCCAGTGCTGATGTTACTTGGAGGCGATTACTGCAGCTCCCTGCTCGGTTTTATTTTTGTAATAAATCTTCTGTGTTAATTGCTGACTTTTGACTATTTTAGTATTAAGGCATAACAGTGAAGTTACTCTGAAAGAATTTGTAATAATAATGTAAGGTCTAGAGCTGACTTTAAAAGTTGGCCAAAAGTGTAGGCTTCATAGAGTTTCCAGAACTAAAGAAAGAGCAAAATAATTTTAATATATTGCTGCATCTCTTTGTTTCTAAATGCTCACATTTCTGTAAGTTGTTGGTCATATCTTGAAAAGTTATGTACAGCTCCTTCACGCATTTTACATCCCAGTATCAACTTCTTGTAGGTCTTGCTACCTACTAACTAAAGTGACTTTTTTTAGGAGTTATGGATTGACAGGTTTATTTTTATATGTGGATTTTAAAAATATCCTGGGCTGTCTCATGTTTGTGGTTAGAATGCAAGAAAAAAGTGGTCTGTGTAGGACACTGGCTTAATTCTTTCTGCCCTGACACTGGCATAAATTAGGATCAGCACCCCTGATGAATGGAGCCTTGCTGGTGTAAAACTGATCAGAAGAGGATTGTCCCCATTACCATCTAATTATAAATTTCTGGTATGCTCACTCTCAGCAGATCTCGCATTAAATATAAATTCCCTCTCTACAGCCTGCACTCTGCTGCAATATGGGAGATGCTGAGTCTTGGCATTTTAAGGTTTTTCTAATATTCCCATGTCAGCTGCTTGGTGATATTTAAATACTTGCAGTTGGATTACAGTTCTGCTGAACTGTGTGACTCGCAAGCTTTTACTAATTTCGTTTTTCAGGAAGGAGAAATTCTAGCCTTTTTTCTTTCAGAACTGATTGTAAATTGTTAGACAGACATTAAATTGACCTTAAATTTAACAGAATTGTATTGATTGTGACCAAAAATAGTAATGATAATGCACGAGGTGGTCCAACTGTCCTGCCTTTCAGGTGGTTTTATACAACAGCCATGGTGTTTTGGTTTTTGGGGGTTTTTTTAAGTTTTCATTTTATACTCAGTGAAAAGAATTTTATCTTTGCACTGACCTTTGTGAAGATCTTACCAGTTCTTTTTGCTGTTCTTACATGTACAGTGCTGGTGAGACCACCTGCTACTGTTTCTGATATTATATTATAAATCTAGTACAGAATTATATAATCTAGTCTTAAAAATCTGGTATAGAAGAGACTAGAGGAGTTGCAAGTGTTGCAATGAAATTGATTCTTGTAATGCCTCTGTGGAATGAAAAGTGATTTTCTTCCTTAATAATGAATAGTAAAAAGGGATAATTTCTAGTAAGAAAAATGCTTGTATTTGTGCACTAAACAGATCCTTGTCTTTGTTGTGAAACCATCTTGAAACATTACAAATTATTTTTAAGAAAAAAATTCCAGTAGGAGAAGAGCACGTATATATTGTTAAGAAACCAAAGGTTTTATTTGTTAATGTGCTAAGAGACTTGAAAATTGTGTAATAATGGTCATGTGAAGAATTTCTGTGTTCTTTCCAAGAAAGCGTTAGTAACCAGGCTAAGGTTTTCATGGGTCAGGCAAGAGTTGAAGATCCAGGCTTTAGTGCTCTGTCTGGCCCTCCACTGGAGAATAAAATCTGACAAGCTGCTGTTACTGACATAAAGCTTGATTTCTGAAAATAGAATATAAATTGCCTTGTGTAAGTATTGAATCTCTGTCTGGGCATCCTGCAGTCAGACTGACTGAAAAAAGTCTTTTATATGAGAGGTGATGATCTCAGCACTCAAAATAAATTTTGATCTTATTTTTTGCAGATTGGATTTCATAGTCCCCAGTTAGGGATTTGTCAGTCTTGTTGAAGGCAGCCAATAGGTGGTCTCAGCTTTTTTTTCCCCTCACATATTTATCCACCAGGCTTCTTCTGCAGCTCCTATTTTTCCCCAGCTGTTTAGACCATCCTCTATTCCAATTTTTAACCTCCATGGATTTTATGTGTGGCATTAATAGCCTCACCCTTTACATAAAGTAGACCAAATGTCCCAGCTCTGAACTGCTGTAAGGAGTTCAGGGTTTGTTCCTTGGTGTGGTTGGTATGGAGTTATTCAGCTTGAAAATACAACATTATAGATTTATTTATTGTGATAACTAACTCTTTGGGAATGGATCATTGGAATACTGGATCTCTCAATTCCCACTTATATTTTAACTTCACGAATGGGAAAGTATTAAATATTTAGCAAGAGGCCTATTGACTTGCTTGCTGTTTAATGCTGCTGTATTTTGGTTGTTTCTCTGGGCTGTTTCTCCTTTAATCAGAAGAGATGAGATTTTTGTTGTCAGACAAGTACTATGAGACTTCTTTCACATCTGATAAGGTTGAGAGTGGTTACCTCCGTTTTAGGTCTAACATCTGGGAAGGCTGACAAATTTGTGTTTCTGTTCCATTTGTTAGGACTGGCCCTAACAAGTTGCTCTTGGCTTCAAATTTCAGTTGTCATAAACAATTCCAATTCCCCTGTTGACTTCCCCAACCTCTTAGTAGAATTTTCCTATGCGTGTCTCTCTGGTATGATCGCTTGCAACAGTGATCACGTAAAGAGTTATTATTTTTACTACAAGCTAAGTTTCTCTCTCTGGATCCAAATAACCTTCCCTTTCCATATATGATTTGGGAAGGGCAAGGCTTATAGACTTATTAGGATATCTTCCCACTACAGCATGGCTGTTGTTTTTATTTTTCCTTCATCTGCCCACCCCATGCCCTCCAAGGGAACTCTGGATGGGGAAAGGTGTAGTACAGAATTACCCAGTGGCACTTAAAATACTTTTGGGGGGCGGGAGTTTGCCTCATGTGTTATGGTTAAGAAATCCATGATTGTTTTCAGCTGGTTGATCCAAGACACGAGAAGCAAACTGTTGGGTAGGAAACTGCTCCCCTCAGTAAAGGATTTACTAGAAGAGGCTAAAAGAGATTGTCACGTGGCAAAGTCATGAGCACGTAGCATACGTGGTTCACCCCCTTGGGTGTGTTCTCATCTCTTTATGTTATTTGATGAGTAATTCCTCCAAATGTCCCATGTCTAGCACATCACAGAAGGTGGGAATCTGTAGAAACATAGAATCATAGAATAGTTTGAGAAGGGACCTTTAAAGGTCAACCCCACCATGCACTGCTCTCTGCAAGGAATCCTTGAGGGGTGCTGCACTGGAGAGCAGTATCAGGCTTACTTTGGGTTGGTCATCTGGGTTTCCCTGTAAAGTTACTTTTATGATTTTTTTTCTAACCACTTTCTAAATGTCTTGTGTCCTTCTAGTTGTGGTTCTCCAATTCAAGTTTCAGAGGTGAAACTGCTCTCTTTTTCATCAGGCCAGTTAACTGTGTTCCTGCCAGCAGAGGTGAAATCTATAGGGACAGAAACAGATCATGTCCTGCCTTTGCAAGAACTGGCCATGAGGACCCTCTATAACACCTACTACAGGTTTTTGAAAGGTATGAAATTTTCTGCATTTTTCAGATTACAGAAAGAGTGAAAGTGTTTTCTCGCAGTGATAGGAACATTTTTAACAGTTCTTCAAAGGCTTGGGCAAGGATTTATATTTTAAAAGATTTATTTAATCAAATTATGTTTGAAATGCTGCATTAGAACAAAAGTGTCCAATATCAAAAACCAGAGTTCCAAAGACTAATTCTGAAGTCAAGTGGTGCTTATAGATGGTTTCTTACTTGAAGCCTGTATGAAGAAGGACACTTTTTTTTGCAGGAGAAACTCTTTAATGGAAATAGGAGATGAGAAATACAGTTCCTGAGGCAAGATCAGATGCATCAGCCAACAATGCAGCTCCTTGCCAGGCAGCACACTCCTAAACTGGCAGACTTGTTATACATAAGGCAGAAGAAATGCAAGCAGCCCTCGGCCATTTCAACACAGCGTGACAGCTGAGCTGCTTTAGTTCTGCCCCAATTCAGGCTCTCTGCTCTAAAGTGGCCCTTGGCTCATCTGGTTCTGCATCATGCAATCACATGAGTTAGCAATATCTGATGATAACCTGCAGATCCTCTCAGATCTGGATGTGTTGTGACTCCCCACTGTTGATGTTATCTTGGGAACTCTCAGCTTTAAAGGTCAAAGGAGAAAGCGGAAGAGTGGAGAGTTCCAGTGGGAGGATTAGAGGGGTTATGGAAAGGGTCTCTTTGTACCTTGGCCCCTGGAGTAAATCCTCACTGCTTCACCAGGAGAAGTGTACAAGGAGTCTGCCTTTTCTCACCCACTTGTGACTTGCACAGTCATTTCTGGAATCCAGCTGTGTGGATGTGGTTCCTGAAGATGCCAGTGAACTTTGGTGTGGGAATGGGAAGGTGGTACTGCAGAATCAGTTTAAGGGATGGTTTGTAAACAGTTTTATACAAGGCTGTGAGGGTTACACCCATTTTCAGCCAAGATGCAGAACCTGAAAAAGATGGATTTATATATCCATATACACCCAACTCTAGCTGTGTCCTGTTCTGAGTGACCTTATTAAAGACTGTGGGCATTAGCACTGCAACAGCCCGGTTTTGGTGAGCAGGAGCAGGGCCTGTGTCAGACAGGTGTATGATAATGCTGTGCTGGGGAAGCAGGTGGCACATATGATTAAAGTAGCAGATTTCATCTGTCACTGCCTAAATTTGCAGTTTCAAGAGTGCTGTTAAATACTTGGCAGCTGCTGGGGAAGTGACAGAAGTGACTGGACTACTTTTCCTCAGTCTTTGCACACTCTGCAGAGTGTGACCTTTTCTTTCTGACGCACATGTCCTGCTCGTCCCCTCCTTGGGGCCCTTGTGGTACATTGTGTCTGGGGTTCAGCCTTGAAGAGGTGGAAAGCTGAAACCAGTGTGATACCATAAAACTGATTTATCAGGTACTGCATCTTGTCTTGATTACTCAGCACCTAAACTCACTCACCTGTCTTGCTGTCTCTCAGTTTCTAGATGGAGATTAGCATGTGGGGTTTAATTTATAAAACACTGTGTGGTTTGGGCCAGGCCTGGGAAAGTGATGGCTCTTTCCCAGGAAATGACCCTGGAGTCCCTTTTGGTGAAAATGATGGCATCCTGTAGGCTGTGGGGGAACACTTAACAGATGAGCAATGTATTGATCTTTTTAGAGTGGTCTCTTTGGTTGGGCCTGTGAGAATTATGCTGGGCTGGATTGAATTTCAAGTAATTCCAAATACTGCAAATCTCTTTTTGCTGATGATGGAGTTTGGGCTTTGTAGTGAGGTTAGCTATCCTGCTGGATTGGTTGCTGAAATATTTTAATAAAATACTACTGATGTCCTTTTCATAATGTATTACTATTAGTTACTAAACATGTCTAGATATCTCTGTGTCTAAAAATCCTTCATTATCTTTTAATCCTTTCTAATATTTGCTCAAACTATAATATTTTCACCTGGGTATTTTAGCCCAGTTAAACTTATTCCCACAGATGCTAAATTTGTACATTTAACTTCAACTTTTTGAATTTAGACATGGAAAGCACTGTGTGCCTCACTCTAATTGTGGTAATTTGTATTACCTCATTGTTGTTTTGACAAAACCTTAAGAATGTGAGGCAGCTGTTTTCTGAATTGTTCATGGATCATGCTTGTGTTTGCCTTTATCATGCAATCATTTTATTATAAATATTTTTTGTTTCTTTTCTTCTCTAGATTTAAACTTTCTGACTCCAATCTCACTACCCAAAAGCCTCTTGGAATTGCTGCACTGTCCCTTGGGACACTGCCACCGCTGCAGCCAGCCTATGTTTACCATTGTCTACCCAAAGCTCTTTCCCTTGAGGGAAACTCCAATGGCAGGATTGCATCAAGGGTAATTATACAGGAAATTACACTGGGGTTTCATCTAGGAAGAAAAACACCTTATGGAACAAAGCATATTCTTAAGGATATTTTTTTTAAAACTTAGCATTTCAGATCTAAAGTCCCTAGCCTGTGATTGCATGTATATGTTGACAAATATTTTATTCATGAGTCAACCAAAATATTTCTGTTAGACTCTTAAAAGGGTCTTCAGATATGCTTGTCTCAGCCTGGTGTAAGACAGGAAGGGGTTTGGATAGGAGGGATTGAGCTGTTTGTGGTAGTGCAGCACATGCCTGGCAGCTCTGTGCCCTGGGAAGGAAGTGGTACCTAACACCAGTAATTGCCCTGATGGTCTCTGGCTTCAGATTGCCACCTCCAAACAAAAAGTGCTGCAGGATCAAGATGGAAAAAAACTCTAAAGCTAGAGCTTAATTAAAATGTTCTGCAGTAAAATACTCTTGTTTTAATTTCCACACTAATTAACTGAGATATGCTGTGGAAGCATTCTGCATAGGAACATATATTTTGTAGCAATACATGTTTTTAATAATACTTCAGTTTTATGGTTGTAGCAGTTGTGAGAGTGTCTACAAGATTCACAAGTCAAGTGCACAAGCCCACACAGACTTGCTGGCCTACTGGACAGTACAGTCATAGAAGGGACTCAAAATAGGGATATAGTTCAGGGAATGTTGCCTTCATGTAGATAAAGATATAAAATACCTTTAAGGTGAGTCCTGATTGCTTTGCAGTGATTCTTTCCCTAATCCTTATTAGTCTGAGTGGATACTGTAGCCTTCCATGAGCCATAATATCAATGAATCCAGTTTCTGCAGTGGAAAAGCATCATCTGAGGAATTTCAGCTTGTGCTATTTGAAAGGTAATAAAGGGAGTTTAAAGCTTATTCACTTGGAGTTAAACAAGAAAAGGTGATGTTAGATTCTTGTTAGAGAATTCCAGTCAAGCCATTAATTACAAAGCATATACCTAAAGTATAAGTTCCTGTCTAATGCAGGAACACCACTTAGTTCCTGGTCTGTGGAAATCCATTGATTTGATAGTGGATTTGATCTTCCATTAAAAGAAGCTTTTCCATGGGAAGATCATCAATAAAAGAGAAGAGACTAATGGGTGGTTCAGGTTGATGGTACCTGTTTTACACAGCTGTATCCCAACCTGTTTTGCTGTGAGTTTGTAACATGAGAAGCATCTGATTTGTAAGCAATTCAGCTTTATGAAATGAAACAACTTAGGTATGCCAAATCTGGGCAGCAGCCAGAGGGCTGCATAAATGCTATTTTGGAAAAGCCATCTTTCTTAGAAAGATCTGATTGCAGAGATTGCACACTTCAATTTGCCACTCTGTTACACTTCAGTCATATGTCGAAATTCAGTGGATTTCGTGTTGAGTGAAATAATTAACTTCCATATTACAGTCATAATACTCTTAGTCATGTTATAATCATGCTATAAAGAATCTCTTTCAAACATTCAACAGTGTCATTTTCTAAGAAAATTATGGAAAACTACTGGCTAGTCACTAAATCCATCTATTATCCTGAATAATTCAACAATGTGAGAGTTTGGACTACTTTGTAATTAATTGCTAAGCATTGCTCATTGTAGAAGATACAGTTACAAGATGATAGACATTATCAGTAGACACCTTTAGGAATTATAAAATATAAGACTCCACAAAAACATACTTTAGAGCTGTTTTGGGAGAACACCATATTAACATTCAAAAATGTAATAATTAAAAATACGTATTTCTGCATGGTTTTCACTTGTTTCAAAAATAGTTATCATTTCTTCCCTTAGACAAGAATGTACTGTGTTCTGCAAAATGCCTTTAATGAATCCAATCTTAAGTAGCTGACATTTGATGCAAATCCACAGAAAATGAGATCTAAACAGGGCAGCCTGTCATCCTTATCTCTGTAGCTTGTGCACTTGACATGGTAAGATTATGTGGAATTGTGGAGGTGCGATAGCTGGTTTAGAAAGATGTGAAGGACAGGGTTTCTGTTCTAAACAGCTTAAAGTGACCATGAAAACACACAGGGTAGGATCCTGGGCATTTCAACAGCACTGATTAGCACATGCCACACCCATGCCAGTAAACTCCTGCCTGGATTTCCGTATCACATTCTGTATTTTCTTAGAGGGAAGGAGAGTTACGTGTTGGACTGGATTTCTGTAGCTGAAGAAGCACAGATGCCATGAGCACTGGGTAAAGTGTGATTTCTGGGTTAGTGAAGAACAGATCTGAACATTTTGAAGGCAGATATCTCAGTCCCTGCCAGGCTGGAGCAGGAGCAGGGTCACTGTGAGGCTCGGATCACACTTGCACAGTGCCATCCCTGCTGCACTGCGTGGCACGGTGTGACAGCACTGCCTGTCACTCATCCTTTCTGAAGATCTGCTTGTTCACTCTGCTAACCAGGGAGGACACTGCCCTTCAGTCATGTCATGCCTACAAGCAGTAATTTAAGAAACACACGAGCAGGGCCAAGGCTGCCCAGCTATTTTCCTGTCAGCTGCTAAACCTGCTGGCTGTGACACTCAGGCACACCCTGCTCAGAGAGAAAAACCACACACTGCTGCTCTAAACCCAGTGCATAAGAAACCAGGAAGGTTTTGAGAACCCCTACAGTGTTTCCCTGCCTTGGTGTCAGGCACTCAGAGACAGCAGATGAACCTGTGCTTTTTCTGGGCTGTGGAGATGGGCTAATCCTGTATTTTACAAACCAGCACGTTGTCTGTGTGGAATGCAGCCAGGAGCTTTAATCTTTACTGACAACTGTTCCCCCCCCCTCCTTTTGTTGTTTTTTTTCTTCTAGGAGGACAACTGTTAGTTTTGTGGCATACTGCTGCTCCACCCAGTGTCTGCAGACTTTTGACCTACTGAGTTGATAAACATTTCAACCTCCTCAGGAGTGGTGCCAGTGTAAAGCTGCGTTCGATGCTGTGTCCCTGTGGTACTGGAATACCGTGTGTGCTTGTGCCAAAGCAGCAGAAGTGCCCAGTCAGGAACACTCTGAGGCACTTAAATCCTGCCCTATCAAATCTGGATGAACTGCAGGAACTTTTCAGAAGTGTAAATACCGAGCTTTTAAAAGTATTAATTTCTTTCTCCTCCAAGGCAGCACACAAACCAAACACATTCACAGGCTCTGACTTCAGGATTTCCAGTATTTTTCAAATGTGCCTGATTTCAGGTTGACCCATTGCATCATTTGAGGCAGTTGCATTCCTCTAACTGGAAAAAGAAAAGTTCAGTTATGGCAAACAAATTTTCACTTATTCATCCCTATCCTCTTCCCCTGTACAGCTGCAATCAGGTGTATTGCTGTAAGCCTGCAGAAACCTTTGATGGATCCCAGTGACTTTTCCATAGAATTCAGCCTTACTTTCTCTCTCTCATCTTAATGTTTACTGCAGCAGAGTTATCCCAGTTGTATACCAAGTCTTTGACAGTTCTCTGTGGTATTTAAATCCCCATGCTAAAAGCAGATCTTTCTTTCTAGTATCATTAAATACCACAGTTATTTAATGGGAGTAACTAGGATATGTCTGGAGACTGAAGATCCTGTTTCAGTGAAGGCTGGTACTGATGCCTACACTAAGGACTCTTGCTCCAGCATGTTTGAGGGTGTGTTGTCTTTATTTTCATTGCTTTATTTTTAGAAATAGTTCTCCTTTTGTTCCATGAAATTCTTCAGGAAGAAGACAACTTTAAGTATCAATTTCCCTTGGAAAAAATCCAACTAGTAATATGATAGTAAACCTTTATATTTATTGTATTTTTACAGTTGCAGGCTATAGATCTGCAAAGAGCTGGTCTTGATCTTTTTCTAGATTCAGCATT
Source organism: Ammospiza caudacuta (assembly GCF_027887145.1). Classification (NCBI taxonomy): domain Eukaryota; kingdom Metazoa; phylum Chordata; class Aves; order Passeriformes; family Passerellidae; genus Ammospiza; species Ammospiza caudacuta. The sequence continues at coordinate 24,864,627 of NC_080602.1, forward strand.
TGGCTGATTTATCCAAGTGTGTCAGTGGATTGTGTGCCTTGGAGAAGGCTGGAAGTCCAGGAGCAGGTGTGTATCTCCATGCACAGGTATATTTGCACACATGGATACCTGCACAGAAGGGCTGGCACATTTGTTTTCATACATTAATGGCAGATTTGGTGCAAATTGCCACTCACTATCATATTTGTGGGAATCTCTTTTTGTTACATCTTGTTTATTTTAAATAAAGAATGAAGGATGGAAAAAAGGCCCAAAATGCCTACGTGACTAAACATTTTGATTTTATACTAAAACAGTTTATACATGATCGGCCCCTTTTGATTTCTTTTTGAATATATAATATTTTTTAAATATAATTTGTTCTTTTTTTTTTTTTACTTTCTATTTCTTAGGTATAAACCACTTGTTGATTTAGCACAGTGTGCTGCTCTGTGCAGTAGGTAGTTACAAGCTGAAATAGATATGAATGAAACAGTTTGTTATAAAAATGGCAAGATAAAGAGACTTATTTGGTAGTGTATTAGCATATGTTGTGGTGAGGTGTGCGTACTTTGAAGGCAGGAGGCATTAAAATGTTTTCCTGTTGCCAAAGAAGCATTTGTTCCCTCTGCAGGCTTCCTGGCATCTCTTCAATAAATAGAGTATCTTAAGAGCTTAAGAGAGTACCAAAAAGGCAGTTTTGAGGGTGGAATTTTTAGGTTGTGCATGTAACTTGTAAAAATCTTTCCTGGTTTTATTGGGTTGGTTTTAGAGAGTTGAATTAGCATTAAGAAATGTAGAACTTAATCATTCAGGAATGCAAGTATCATCTACTGCTTAAGAATTGTGAAACTTTCTAAAATAAATACCATTTATTGAATCTGCTTTGCAGTAGGGGAAAGAGCCATCTCCAAGCAGCCTTGGTGCTTTTGGATTTCTGTCTGTGTCGTTTCCCAGGTTTGTTTCCAAGTTGGAATCCCAGCAGGCCCAGCCACCCCACAGGGTTCACTGCTGAGGCAGCAAAATCCACCTTCAGCTTTATCCTTTTCCTTCAGTACCTCAGAGCTGAGATGTAAACTGCCCATTTACAATTATATCTGTATCAGAAATGTGCAAGTGTAGGACAAAATCCACTTTTGTAAAAACAGATGATAAAAGCTATGGTAGTGTTACAGATGGTAATTTTTATACAATACTCTGATCAGGATTTTTCAGTATTAATTTTTACTGTGGCTTCCTCTGTCTTTGAAGGAGATGTTTTCTTGGAAGTTTTGTCCTCTTTTTATAGCAAGTTGTAGACTTGAAATCACAGTTTATATCTGAATTCAGTCTGTAAATACTATTTTGGAGTTAAATCTGGCTGTGATCACCTAAAAGACATCAGCATTTGTTTTATTAGGAGTCAAGAAGAGTGAAGCTAGATTTTATTATTATAACTATTTTTTTTTTTTTCTTCTTCCCATAATCTAATTATTTCTTATTGAGTCTGCATCAGTCTCTTTATTATTGTCTCCAAGTGCAGTTCAGAAGAAACTTAGCCTGTTCTATAAGCAGGATGAATCTTAACTAACACTTTAATAGATGATATTTCAAGAATGGAATGTTCAATAAATAAATGACTTAAACATGCAATTGAAGCTGAAATGTCATACCCTATTTTTATAAAACAAAGAAGGGGAAAGCCAATATATAGACTGAGAATGCAGCTTAAGTTCATGTTTGATGTTTTGGGGTTTTTTTGTATGAACAGTGTTTGTATTCATCTGTATCTTTGGGTGATATTCTTCTAGATTAAAATAACTCCATTCTCACTTGTCCAAATTTTTCTAAAGTTGTTCTGCTGTAAGAGTATTTCATAACCAGCAAGCATGAGAGCCAGCTATGCAAATTGCAGAGAGGGATTTTGTTGCTGATTGAACTGTGCATCACTGGTTTTTCAAGATGCCACAGTGCTTGGACTTCTCTGTAGATGGTTTGTTTCTGGGTAATTTTTGATTTCTTGCTCTGGTTTGTCAGGTTAGCTCCCACCTAGGTAATTTTTTCTGTGTACTGCAAAACATCAGGTGCCAGATTTTGAAAACAATTACCATCTAAAAAGTTTTTTTTGTTGTTAACAGTAGATCTTAATTCTTCACTTAGGGTGGAAGCAGGAAAAGTTTTTTGATTTCTTTTTTCTCAAGGCATTACAAAGAGAAAGGTGCAGGAGAGGGATGAGATAAAATAAGTCCCATTGATACTGCTATAAAATTTTTCTAAGTAAGGATTAACTACAATTATAATTAGGGATCACAGCCATAACTTTTGTTTAAGTTGTGATAGTAAGCACCATGTTAATAAAATTCCAACCCTATATAGAGGTAGCTTTTGGTTCTGCCATGAAGGAAATGGAGGAATCTCTGGCTTTGTTTAAAAATCCTTTTGAGGGTTTTTGCCATGGACACTGTTACATTCAGAGCGCAGTTCCTGGGAACCTTCCTCATCATCTCTCAGAGGATCAGAAATGCCCTTTCCTGTGCAAAGAGCAAGGTCTAATATAAAGAAATGTGTATTTTTCTGTTTTGATGCTTCTCCTGGGCTCTTAACACGGTTCATTACCAGCCTTCTATTTACTTGGTTGTGGTGAGGTTGAGATGTTGCTCTGAGCAGAGCAGTGCTGTTTATTGCCAAGTTGGCTTCAATTCCTGCAGATTGAATTCTGCTGAATCCCTTTTTCTGGCATTGAGGGGAGCACAGGACTGTTCTAACACCCGTGTGGGAGCAGCGTGTCAGGTTCTACTGACAGCACAGCCCAGCTGAAGCCTGCAGTGACAAACCTGTCACTAGAGAGGAGAACTGGCTTTTGAAGGCCACTTTGGCCCACCACAATACCACTGATAACAGAAGAATTTTTGCCCTGATGTCAGTGGATGATGGGTCAAGTTCTAGTTGATGAGAGGGAGGAATGTGTGTTGCCATCTTTGTATTTCTTGCAAAAACTGGGATGACACCAGAATCCATGGCTGCTGCTGTGTCTGCAGCTGCACTTCCATAATTCCAAGATGTGACTATCTTTGCCTCTTACCTCCCTCTTAATACTACTCATGTTGTTGCAAAATGTTATGGTTAACTTGTGATAGAAGAGGCTGAATAAATTGAATCCAGAGTTTTTATTACTTTTTTGTATTACAGACCTATTTTGTAGGAGACCAAAGGTCTGGTGGAAAGAAATGGCAATGTTCATGTGAAGTCTTCATTGCTTTTGCTTTTATGTGCCCTTTTTTGGATTATAACTTGAACTCTGTTTGCAACTGAGTTCATTCTGTGTCTGTGGAAAGCACATGTGCATTGCTTTCTTGCTCTGTATTAACCAAATGTCACTTAGTGTGAAGGTGAGCTTGCTAGATGGTTTATTTAAAGTTAGTGGTGCGAATTATTGTATGTGCTTGTTAATAAACTATATTTTTGGATAGAATTACCATTCATTAAAATTAACTAAATTCTTGCTCCTGGGACTATTAAGCTATGTTAGAATGTAGCATTTAATTTACATTTCAGTTCATTTGCATGGTAATTAGCTAATAAGTCTCTTGTCCCAAGGCTGAAGAGGTGGGGTGAAGACACTAAAAGCACTCCCAAGCCCAAAACACCACTTCAATTCATTTAATCCCTTTGTCTCAGACAATGTAGTTCATCAGATCTTGCATAATAGGAGCAAAACCCATATGGAAACGTTACTTCAGACCCTTCCGTGGATTGATCAAAAGGAAAATAAGTTTCTGTAGGGCTGTACTGCCACCCTGACAGTCCAGAGATGAGGCTGTGGTTCATGGATTCCTTACTAAGCAGCATTCAGCAGCTTTTTTTCCTCATTTAACAGATATCACGGGAACAAGGCTGCCAAAAATAAGTAGAAATTAAGCATCTGTTTTTCCAGTTGTTTCACTCCTTGCTATGCAGCATTTTGCTTCAGTCAAAGCTGCTGCTCTCCATGTTGTGATGAGTTCTCTGAGCTGGATGCTGCCTGGATTTCTGTGAGTGTGTTGGGTGAATACTCAGTATGCATTCTCCAGTGAGACCTGTGGTGCCCAAGGTCACTCAGATCAGTTGTAAACCTTGCAGTTTTAGGTGCTGTCCAGATTTCCCTGAAGCCTGTTTGGTAGTTAGTTTACAATTATTTGCCTTTTTTTGTATTTTACAAATGACAAGGTAACTTTTCCTGCCCTTGCAATGGAGGTAACCTCTGTTTGCCTGGCAGCAGGAGAAGGATGTAAGTCCCTTAATAAATGGGAGAACAACCCTTAACCTATAACTTTTACCAGCCACTGATGTGTCCCTTATGAATTAGAAAGAAAGAAACGGGAGAGCTTAACATCCTTTTCCTTTGCAATTAAAAGTACTTGGCATAAATGCAAGCTAAGTGGAAACTTCAGTGAGTGAATAATGCTATTGTATGCAGGAAATGAGAGGAGCTGAGATCTCACTTGGAAAGGCACTGGATGTTTTGTGACTTCTAAGCCAAGATTTAGGGCTGTTCTGCGTGGTGACATTTTGAAAACTTGAATGCCATGTTGAACCCACTGCATCTGTGTCCCCCAACTTCAGCAACAGTTTAATGTTGCAGTAGAACCCTCTCTAGCCTGTACTGAAGAACCCCACCAATCCTCCCTCTAGCTGGCTCAGGACTATCAGATTTCTGTCTGCTGCTTCAGCAAGAAAGAAAGCAGGAGTTGACCATATGCTTTTTTTATCTTTTCACATTTTAAATAATAAACGTCAGGCTCTTTCAGCACCCATTGTGCCCTTCAGGCACCTCCTGCTCCCAGGCAAAGACCTTGACACATCTGTGAGAGATCTCGAGTCTCAAGAACAGTTCTGTTGTTGGAGGTGCTGAAGTGATTTGCCTTTCTGATGATGCCGTCCAAGTGGCAATCAAGGGCTAATTTCTCAAGTACCCTGATGCTCTTTTGTATGTTCATGAGGAATGTAAATATTGACTGGCTCTTTCTGCCAGAGAAAGCTGCCACTCGTGGAGCCCTGTCCTGGTGCTAAATATGACTACAGCCACGTGCTGAGGACTGGCCATGGAATCACAGAGTGTGCTGAGCTGGGAGGGACCCATCAGCATCATCCAAATCCTGGCCCTGCCACAGGACACCCCAAGGTGTTCTGCTGTCATTTGCTGTGAACTTCACCAAGTTATTAGGAGGGTTAATCTTTTTTCTCAAGATCAGTTGAGAAAGCTCTCTTGTAATGAAAAATGCAATACTGTGTTTGTTTATTGATCAGCACTATGAATGCTCTCTAAGTGCAGTATTATAACAGCAAATCAAGTTATTTGATTAAGAAAGCAAAAAAATGCATTGTTAAATCTCATTTTGGTGCACATAGGGTCCACTGGGATCACTAACATTTTGTTTAAGAATGAGAAAGAGAGCTCATAATTCATCACAAAATGCAGGTATGGTCTAAAGATGCTGACGACATTGCCCGGATCTCGTGAAAAAATAAATTTAAGAAGATGACCAGTGTTCCTTCTAGGGATAAATATCAACTAATTGTATCAAATATGCCCCATTTTGGTTTTTTTGTGTTTTGAATTCCAAAAATTCGGCATTTGTAGCTATCATTTAAATCTTACTAGGTTTCCTCTGTACTACAGAGGTCTAACCATTGATTTTTATTGTTCAAGCCATTAGAAGAATCAAGCTGAATACTGTTAGATCAGTTTGTGATAACTGTGATTGCTTTGCTGGCACTGAAGTTCCAAAGCAGTCTGAGCATGGCCTTGAATTTGGCTGCCTTTGATTTTGCTGTGTCTCTGTTGGCTCTCCAGTTTCATTTTGGAAAAAGCTGAATCAATGGGGATGATACATGAAGAGAAGAATTACCAAGAAAAACAGCTTTAACTTTCTTCAGAAAGCCTGGCTTGGAATAGGGCTGGCAAGGTCTCCTATATGAATTCCAGGTAAATGCTCCTTTTAAAGCAGGATAAAAAACAGTGGGTTGTATGCAGTAGAGAACCCCATGTCTAAAAGTACCAAGATGAATTATTCTCTATATTCATACCTTACTGTTCTATATCTTTGTTTCTATAAAAACTGAGTAACTGCCCAATAGGGAGTTTAGTTGTATCCTACATCTTTGTAGAATTAAGATTGATTTTATACTTCTGACACGCTCATTACTCTTCACAGTGTAATGCCTCTTCTGTTTCTCTGCCTGTATAGTTGTAAATAATAGCCCTTGTTTCCTCCCTCAGTCCTCACTCCTGACCAGAAAATGTTGTTCTGCTTTCTGGTTGGAAAACAGACCCTGTTATGGCCAATATTAGAGCAGTTTGTTACCTGCACAGTGACACAGGTTTGTGCTCCACCAGAGACACCACCTAATCACATTTCTGCACAATTATTTGGATCACAAATATGTGCTCTGTTCTGGCTGCAGATGAACTGAGGGATATCTAACTTGAATTAATGTATATTAAATCAGTATTTTGTATCAGGTTTTTAGATCTAGCACTATCTAATCCTGGCTCTTAAGCCTCCATGAAACGTGGGGGCTCAAATGTCTCCAGTAGCTCGGTCTAGACTGTAGCCAAATTTCTGTCTGATCCCTATAAAGATACTTTGGAGAAGGTTTGAATTGAAAACCTCTATTTAATTATCTCCTTTTTCCCTCCTCCCTCCAGGAGGCTCAGATGGTGCAGGAACTGATACCTGCTAGCTAGAAATGTCTTTCCAGGTCAGTGTTGTGCCAGCTGTGCTCCCCGCCGCGCCGCTGTCGCGCTGGCTGCCCGCCCTGCCCAGCTCCTGCTCGCTGGCCCCGAGTTGCCAAGATGGAAAATATTGATTCCAGTCCATCTCATTGAAGTATTATCATGAGGTGTTCACAGACATGCTGGGACTGGTCTTTTACTTACAGGAACATTTATCCAGGGGGATCTGGTGTGTTATGTAGCAAGGAATTGCAAGAGGCAGAATGAATTTACTGTTTTCACTTACAGTCAGTAGCCTGAGACCTTACTATGGCTTTAGCTATTCTTGATTAATTTCATATGTGGATGCTCCTATTCCAGAATAAAAGTGCCTTGTTACGAAAGAATTTAATTCCTTTAATTTCATTTGGGAATAAATATATCCACACACCTGGTATTTAAATCTGAGAGAACTATTTCTTTATAAATTTACACCCTGTTCTGTTTTGGATCAGATCTTGTGTGTAGCTAAATCCTTCTATTTATTTAACAAGATCTGATTTATTGCTCAAAATTCTTTCTTTTGGGAAGTACCTGGTTGGAAAATAAAAATTCTGCTTGCAAGGATAAGACTGGGTGGAGAGGGGGCAAATGAAAAATTGTGAAAACAACTGGTTTGGAAGCACTGCATTGGAAAACATTGTTACATGTCAGGTCTTATTCTGCTGTTTTATTCTGAAACATCTGGCTTTTGACACTTAAAAAAACCCTATTTTGATGTTTTTCAAATTGAGAAATACAGCTTTGAAACATGGCATGGAATATTTATGTTTCCTGCCATGAAAATGTCTTTTATGTCTCCATCATTCTATTTTCTGGTGCAAACACAGCTGGCAGGAATGGTTTGGACCGACTTTGCTCTGCCTGGGTGTTAAGGTAAGAAGCTGCCCTCACAAGTCACTGTCTGTCACAGCCCTCCTTGCTGGATGTGGTTTGAGTTCCATGGGCATATCCCAAGGTCTCGGCACCGCAGTTTGCTCCATGTCCTGTGTGAAGCTGGTGAGGGAGGAACTGGTGAGGAAATGTTTTACTCTCTGACAGTGTCCTCAGGCCTGCTGAGTGGCACAGTGGTGATGGGGACGTGTTCCCCTTGTTGTCTGTGTCCCAGTGTGACATTCTGCTTTGGTGCAGGGCTTTACTTTAAAGCTTTCTGTGTGTTAGCTGCTTGGATCTGGCTCAGCTGCCAGAGGGGTCCTGCTGTCACGGGAAGGATGTGCCTGTGCACAGTGCAGCATGTGCACTCTGGATGCATAAGCACAGGGGAGAGCTTTCCTAAAGATGTATTACTAAGCTCTTTAAGGTTTAATGCTTTCTCGAAGTTCAGACTGGTGTAAAGGAAGGCTTAAGCAGCTTAATGGGTTAAAATGATCCCTGACTGTGTCCTTCAGACGGTTTAGAGACCCTGCAGCAAGCCAAGCGGGCCACCTGTTCCTCTCCCAGACAAACAGGTTCCCCCCCTTGACCTTTATTCTGCCACCCTTCAGTTTTGCCTGGCCTGGCTCCATGTGTGGAGTGATTGTTCTGAAGTTTGTCATTGTTTAAAATGCCACTTGCCAGAGTTTAATGTGCACAGCTGCAACCTGAGCCATCGCCGCGTGTTAATAAGGCTAAAACCATTGGACTGACACCAAAAGATCTGCTTGCACTTGGCATGTCATAAATTAATATCATTCTTACCTGCCAGGGATGATTCACTGCTGGCTCAAAGTGTATTTAAACTTTGGAGGGTGCCAACAAACTGGGCGGTGGTTTGACCTGCCACGTGGCCCGGGACTGCTGCTTTCCCTGCCTCCGCCTCGCCGCCGCTGCTGCAGCGTGTGGGGAAACAGAAGCTCTTTATGGCCTTATGAGAGCTCGTGTTTGTGTGCCGCCCTGGCCCTCCTGCCCCCATCTGCCAAAGGGCTGGCCTGTTTGTGGGAACATCTCACTGCCTTTCCAGTTCCTGCCTGGACTGCTGCTGGCTTTGGGAGTGGTCCTGGGGGTTAATGCTTCACTGGACCGTGGCCTCTTTTTGCAGCAGTTCCAGAAGGCTCTCATCCCACTGACCCTGCCTGTCCTAGGCAGGCAGGTTGTGCCAGCATCCCAGAAACTGCAGATAAATTCCATGTTAGAGGAGCACACTTGACCAGCTAACAGCTCAGAGCAGGTGGGTTAAGCTGGTGCCCAGGGTAGGGAGCCTTGGAGGCGGGAAGGGATGGCCCCATGGGAACGGGGAGATCGGATTACAGGGTTATATGCCAGAGGTTGAACGTGCTCCCCGGAGCTCAGACTCTGGGGCTCCAGTGTCACAGCAAGTGCCCAGCAGGGAGGTGCTGCTCTGTCCTCAGGGATGTGCTGAGGGCCAGCAGTGCTGCTCTGTTTGTCCAAGTGCTTCCCAGCTCCGTCCAGGAGACTGCAGTGCTGCCCTGAGCTGTTGCAGGGCAGGGACACAGAGGGGATGGGAAGGGATGAGAGACAGTTAAAGACATTTTGCCCTTTCTCCTTAAAGTCCATGGATGGGGAGAAGGTCGGTGTCTCTGGTGATCTGGGGAGCTGTTCATATATCTTTATATAATGACTTGGGATTTATCTCCTCACACTTTTCCCTCAGGGCTAATGTGTTCCTCATAAAATACTGTGAAGGCATAATAAGGTCCTTCAGCTAAAACTGCTCTTTGGTTTTCCATGGTGTCCCCATTGCCTATTTACTTCGGCTCATCCAAATCATTTGTTAAATACTAGGTTTGCATAAGCAGTCCTGTGTGGACTTGGGACCCCTTAAGCCTCGCTGTGGACGTTAGGAGGGATAGAAACAACCTCCATATCTGTCTGTGATGTGTTTCAGTCTGGAAATCCCAAGTGCTGCAGGGAACAGGGTGTAACCATGATTTGGTTAGGGGTAATTATGGTTGGCAGTGCCAGGAGCAGCCTGCAGCCCTCCTCATGTTCCCCACCACAACTGCACACAGCCTGGCAGCCTAACCCTGATGGAACTATTGCATTATCCTCACCACTGAATCCACTGGCCTTTGTTTTCCTTTCCAGCAGGGAAAAAAATAAATTATAAATGGTCTACTATGTGTAGGTGAATAATGAGGAATCCTGGAAAGGGGTCATCCTATCCAGCAGGACAGACAGGAGACCCAGTTTACCTAATGACACGGTTGTGGTCACCTCCTGAAGCACGTTCAGCGCCAGAGCAGAGGTTAGACAGTGTCTAGGACAAGGATTGCAGCTCTCCTCTGCTCAGCTTGCAGACACGTGGTGACTGAGCTGCATAAAGGCTCATGCTGTCTATATTTTATTTTGTGGGTAGTGCGGGCTGTTGGTTTTATTATTTTCTCTTTATGCAAGGCTGACAGGGAGCATAGAGCTGGTTGCTGGGCAGTGGGGATTGCAGTTGGTAATAAAGGTCTGTTTTCTCACTTCCTCTATTTTTGTCTCTGGGCAGGATGAGGCACATCAGGGGAAAATCTGACTTGAAACAGAAGCTCAGTTTTTAAGTTGGAGTTAGACAGTCCTGCTGAGAGAGGTTTGCTCACACCACAGCTGTCCGTCAGCTCGGGGCACAGCGCTGAGGCTGCTCGCGCACGCAGCCCCAGGGTGCCACGTCCCTCCTGGACACATCTGGAGGGGACACTCTCACTCCAAACCCCTCATTAGTTTGCCAAATTACATTTTGGTGCCTAGGGCAGGACGTCTGCTTGGTTGTCCCCCAGGTCTTGTGAGCATAATGAAAAAGTGCCACACGTCCTCCTGTAAGGAGGGAACGGTCTTTACCAGGCATGGAGTCAGGACTCCTGAGTCTTACACCTTTTCTTCCTCTTTCTGGCTCCTGTGGAAATGCTCTGTATCCTCTGAGCACAGAGATGTCTCTGTGTGTGAGACCCTGCTGGTGGTCTGTTATTTGCAGGGGGATTTTGTGTTTGCAAGGAGAATTTTGCTATCGCTAAGTGCAAACTTTTCTCTGGAAGAGTTCTGGTTTCAGTGCAAATCTCTGAATCTCTCCAGGTGAGTCTGTTTTCAACAAGGTCACCGGATATCCTCACATCTGCTCTGATGAGTAGATGAATGAATCCAGCTGAGCTGCATTTTGTGTGTGCCCTCTCTAAAATGAACTGCAGAGCTGATAAATTCTTCACCCCTTGCCCCTGCCAGCTCTGCAAATTGCAGCTTCTTTCAAAGCTGAAGTGAAAAGTGCTGGAGTGCCATAGCACCACTGCAAGTGTCACTTGAGGGACAGGCTGCAACAAGCCTGAACATGTCCTAGAGCCTGGAAGCGGGAGTGCCAGTCCCTCTACTCCAGGGACAGTGCTGGGATTTGGTTTTTTTCTTGTAACTTCATTTGGAAGCCATGAAGAATCAATGCTCAGCACTGCTGTAGGCAGGAGGGAGGACTTGTCCCCCTTGGTATTGGTGGTCAGTAGATGTTGCAGCAAGAGCCTGTAGCTGATATTTGTGGATTTTGGGTTTTGCTGTATAAAGAAGATGAGGATCTGGCCTGGGGTGAGGGTGTTTGTGCTTTGGCAGTGGGTGTGAAAGGAGAAACTCCAGAGGGTTGGGCGGCAACACGCTGGTTCTGTTCTCTTCCGTAGATGGCCTTCCGGAGACACGCTGGGCGAGTGGAAAATGTAATGAAATTCCCAGAGCCTCCTGGTGCACTACCAAGGTATTCCTGCCAGCTTTCCAGCCCAAGATGTTGGTGCAGCTGTAGGGGCCCGGGCCACAGATAGAGGTGATTGCAGATTAACCCCCACCAGAGCAGGATTGCTGAGGGAGAGGTTTTCTTCACCTGGGCAATATCTCACACACTCACCTTTGGGGTAAAATGAACTGAACCAAGAGCTCACAGTAGATCAAGCGCTTTTCAAACTAGCTTTATTTTTTAAAAGCTCGTTTGTTTGTTCTGCTTCACAAACTGAGCAGTACAAGCAAGAGTAAAAATGTGGTGCATCCCAAATTCTTGCTGTGAGGATGGGTTTCGTGAAGTCTGCAGAAGGTCTTTAGATCCAAACCATCTGTGGGGCTCAGAGTATGCAAACTATTCATGTTGTCTTAAAGATTTACCAGAGAGCAGGGCCTCAATGTGCTCGAATCTGTAGGAAAACAGAGACCTGCACCACTGATGGTCCTGGGGGTCTTGTTTGAAGCTTCTATTGAATAGATTGATCATTGTCCCGCAGCATTTAGTGGTGGAAAAAGACGCAGGGAGGGGGTTTAACAAGTGTCTCATATGGTTTGTGTTGTCTCTGCTGTGCTGAACCTTTCTTTCTGCTCACACAGCAGGGTTTTGCTTTGCCTCTGTTTCCTTTGTGCAGATGGCAGCAATAGGTTTCGTTTCCCCCCCAGCCGTCAAATTAACAGCCTTGGCGAGCTTTCCTTTGCTGGCTAGTTTTGGGTGGTGCTGGAGAATTGCTCCACTCAGTACATTTCCAAGTCTGGCTTTTTAAGCCAAGTTCTATAAAAATAAACTTTTTTTTTGTTGTTTATTTGTTTGAGAGAAAGGACCTTGGGAAAGCAGATATGAAATTTGCTCTGCCTGTATTTTGTCCGCTGAAGGAGTTGGCTTTGAGTTGCATTAGAATAGCAGATTGCCTTCTTGCAGAAATCTCCCACAAGCAACGGGCTGAATTGGGAAAAACTGGTGGGCAGAGGTACTGGAAACAATCTTCTGAGTTATAGCATCTGCAGGAGGGACTAATGAAAACTCTGGCCTCATATCTCCAAAGTCCACAGCGAAGCTGTTCGACCCACCCAGTTGCACTGACCAGCTTCAGAATACCATGATATCCTGAGCTGGTGAATTTGCAGTGTGATTTTCTTCTTATTTACTCCTGTCACAGTAACCCAAATGAATCTCAAGGAGCAGTAGCAGAATGGTAGCCCCTCACCATGCACTAATACCAACATTTAGCTTACAAAGAAATTAGTGATCTGAATAGCTCCATCAATACCATCAATACTGATGCAAGTGGATCTGAAACAGAAATAGGTGAAGGTTTGACTTTATTTTACAAATGTAACAACCCAACCCAAAGGAAGATAGGAGCAGAAGGTTTCCTTAACCTGTGCAGAAAGCTTGTGGGAGGGACATAAACTCAAACTGAGCCAAGTGCTCCTGAGCCCTTGTGCCTTTACTACATATAAATAAATCATGTGTATATTTATAGTAGATATAGTTTATATGCTGAGGGAACTTAGCACAAATCAGAAGTTCTTTCATTGCCTGCCTGTGTGCCTTTCTAACTCAAAAAGCTCTGCTCTTGGCACCTCTCTGTAGTACAGCAGCATGTGTGGGCACATCTAGGTTGGAAGCTTTGTGCATTCTTGGTGCATCTTCACCTTCTGGGTTTTACTTTGTTGCAGAAACCCATGCTGTACCAGGGACTGCAGGACCCAGGCTTTTGGCTATCTCCTCTATCTTGAGGATGTAGTTTGAAGTAGTCACTCATCAGGTGTTTCATTTAAACTTGGTCCTGCTTGAAAAAGACCCTGTGTATCCAACATACTGCCATGCCAGGAACAACAAAAGCTCCAGAGCCCCTGCTCAGCCTCGCATTTGTTTCTCACATGTGTTCCAGGACTGCTCTCCTCAAACCTCCTCACTGGTTGTTTTCCTCTGTTGCTAGAGCCGTATGTCTCTGAAGGAAGGCCCAGCTCTGCCATTTGAACAATCCTCCTCCATCTGCTGCTCCTGCTCCTGGAGCTGTGTGCAGTGGCAGCGCGGCGATGCCGGGCCTGCAGACACTGCCTCGGTCCCTCTGGCACTCCTGTGTTACCAGGGAGCCAGGCTGGGTGAGCTGTGACCAACTTGCATTTTAGTGCTGGGCTTCAGTGGTTTCAGTTTGTCAGGAATAAAACCACTGCCATCAGCAATGAGGATAAAAATTTACTGGGCATTCAGACCTGCTGTTCCTGGGGAAACACCAGATTGCTCTGCTGCTGGGAGTTAGTTCCCAAATGTGGTCTTTGCAAACACGAGGAATAAGACCATGCACAAAATCTAGTCAGATCTACTCCACAGTCTCAGTTCTCTGCAGGTAAAACCTGTGGTCTAGGTTTAATTCTTCTCTCCTGCCCAGTTGGACTTTTATTTCAGTGGAAACTGTAGTCTGAACAGCAGGCCTCAGATTTCAGGGGGTTATGCAAAAAGGATTCAGAGATGCATCAGAAGTTTTCTGTCTTTATCAATGTGCAATATTAAGGGTAAAACCAGACACTTCACAAAGCACTGGAGAGGCCAGAAGGTCTCCTTTGTTCTGTGTGGGGTTTTATGGACATAAATGTGGACTGCACTGCCTGGAACACAAGTTGTTTGTTTTAATTTACAAATTAAAAATAAAACTATGTTTATTTGCATCACTTGAGGGGTCTTTTGCTCACAGCTGCTTCAAAAGTGAGCTCTGGCTGCCAAGTAAAATAAAGTTTAATGTTACAACATGCACTGGGAAGGGTAGAACTGAAAATTACCATGCCAGCAGCAGGACACTGTAGGTACAATATTTAGAAATCCATGCAAAGTGCAGAACTTGGCTGTGGCTTGTGACAGATGTGGGACTGAAGTGCAGGAAGGTGTTGCAAAATGTCAGGCACTACAGTGAGAACCCCCATGGCTCTGAAGGTGAGGGAGCCATGTCTTCAGGGAGGCCCTAAGGAGCAGCTCTCTCTTGCCACACACCAGCTGCCAACCCCTGTCTGGCATTCCCATTATGGAAAACTGGTCAGGAGGTGGCTGGAATCCCTGGTTTCCTTTTAGTCCTCTCTTGACAAGCTTTGTGCTCTGGTGAACACTGGAAAACATGCTTGTTATGTTGGGCAGTGGTTTGCTCCTAAAAATTGATGAGGAGAAAGCTCATCTCCCCGGGGCTGTGTTGTCCTGTGGACGTGTCCAGAGCCTGTGAGGTCTGTGTGGGCTGGAGCTGGGCACGGCTCTGGCCTGCAGACACCCCCAGGACTGCAGCAGGACACTTGTCAGGCAGGGATCTGGGGTTTGCATCTCTCTTCGAGGCCAGTGAAGTGGTTTGTGGGGCAGTGATGGCTGCTGTGGTCTCAGCTGTGTTTCATCTGACTCATCTGGTGCAGTGGAATAACTGAGCAGGGTCTAAATGTTGCTTTACTGTGGCTGAATCTGAAAGCTCAGCTATCAGTACAGTGGGGCGAGGTACTGTATTTATTTACAGACTTCCCCTGCCTTTAGGGGAAAAATGCAAGAAAAAAGAGAGGAGTCAAGGCAGAGGAGGCTGGGGGAGGCTGCTCTGTTTGACAGCTGCATGCAGAAGTCCAAGTCAGATCTTTTGACACCCAACAGAAAGACTCCTTCCCCTTGTTAGTGACAAGGAAACTGGAGGAGTGTGGCTGAGGTAGCCCAGATCAGATGGAGACGGTGTCATCTCAAGCCCTGGGGGGCTCAGGCTGGTTGTGTTGCCTGCAGGGTGAGGAAGGTTTCCTGCAGAGCAGGTGCTGCCATTACCTGCCTCCTGCAGCATGTGCCTGTTCTGTGTTGTGCAGCCTTTTGTTGCCGGCCCTCCTCAGTTCTGGATTGCTTTGTGACCATAATTTAACAAGGCAGTTTACAATGGCTCTAACACCATTTGGGTAGATGAAGTTGGCTCAAAAAGCATCCACCCACTTGCTAAACAATGCCTCAGGCTCTGAACACATTAAACTTGCTCTGCTCTGCTGCCTACATGCAGCTTTCCAGGTGGAGTTTGTTTTTGATGTTATCCATCCTCCTTGATGGCTCGTGAGCTGGCCAAATCTCTCCACCTCCCATCTCTCCTGTCCATTATTTGTTGTCAAATTCTTGGGAGCCTGCTCGTTTCAAAGTCTTGCAAAATCAGGGAATGGTCTTTGCTTCAGGAAATGTCTCTGCTCATTCAGCTGGGCAGAAAATCCAAGACTAGGATTAAGAGTTTAATAAAAAACCAAAGGACACTTTATGTATATTTGTTGGAAAACTCTGCTCAGTTATCTGGATTTACCTCCCAGGGGTGTTAAGACGCCAGAGTTAATGTAAATTCTATCCCTGTTTTTTTAAGAATTGGTGATTTGACTGGATTTGACTTCCTGGAATTGCAGAGAAATTGTTGAGAAACCTTGATTTAAGTTCAGTTTGATGTGATGGAGACTCCAATTCTGAGTAGAGCTTTTAAAAAACCCAGCAATCATCCCACCAACAACTACTTTCTTTTTTTAACCAGAAGCATGTAATCTTCCTTGGAACTTTTCTTAAGCACCAGAAGGGCGAAGAGGTGGATGTTGTGAGCTAGAACACTTTTTGGTGGCAAGGATTCTGCATTTTTGGACTTTGCTAATGCAGATCAACGTGTGTATATGTTGAAACTCACAGTGAGTAAAGAACAAACAGCTGTCTGCCATCCTGACAGAGTTGGCTGGGAAATGGCCCAAACACAGAGAAGTCTTTAAAAAAAAGAAAAAAAAGAGGAAAAAAAGGGAGAGAGGAAAGTGTCTGTCTTCAAGTATGTTTGAAATAATGAAAAGAACCAACGTGCAAAGCGATTAAGAGATCTTTGAGGATCAAAAGCCTTGATTCAGTTTTGCCAATGGAACAAAACTTTTCATCTGTTCTTATGTGGACCTTAAAGTAGGGCAGAAGGGTGTAGTTTTTAAATTATTTCATTTCAGGATTTACTTTGGGCAGGGGGAAAGGGTTCTTTCTGTTTGTTCTTGCTCTTGTTATTCAGTGTCCTTAACACAAAAGGCCAGCCTGGCTCTGAAATGAAGAGCAGGGTCGTTCTATGAACTGGTGGTTCATTAGTCTCCTTTTGATATGTCAGAACAGTAAGGGACCCTTTTATTTTTTTTTCTCCCTTTCTAGTAATGTCTGTGTTCTTAAATCAAGACATCTTCCCTCATCATGCTGCAGTGGCTGAATCTTTTTCAGAGGTTTCCTAAGTGGGTTGTATCAATAACGTTCATCTCGTGCGCACAGAGCAGAGAGTCAAGAGTTTGATGCGTGAGGAAGCCAAACCCAAAGATTTTCAGCGCTCTGTGCAGTAAATCCTACTCCCAGCTTTGTGTTCAATTGGAGCTGGATGCCCCCCACCAGGTTATTTCTGAGCCTCTTTTCCCTGGTAGCCTCATGTCAGCAGGACCACAGAGCAAGCCTTGGGAAGGTGGATCAGGGAGGCTCAGAAGTGCAAATCGCTGGATTCCAGCCCTGCCAGCGGGGCAGCAATGTGCCCTGTCTTGGGGAAGGGGTGCTGGAAGTAGCAGCAAAAGGAGATGAAGGGATCTGGGGCTGTAAGAGCGAAGACAAAAGATTGGGAAGGACAGGACAAAACTCAGGAATGTCCTTGTGTTTGGGTTTCTGCAGGGGACAGTAGAAGAGCTCCCTCTTCCTGTCCCAGCTGGCTGTGGCCATTGTGGGAAAATCCTTCCTTGCAGAGTGTCTCTGTGGTCCCAGCATCCATGAGGAGGGCTTTTCTTTGAGCATGGATTTGCAACCTTTAGGATCAACAGGAGAACATGGATTTGCTCTGTAGGGTCACCAAGAGCAGCTCTGTGGCAGCACACACCAACACCAATGGGGTGGGCTTCAGACCCAAGGTGCAGGTTGGGTGGGTTTAATGACAGGGGACACCTCAGTGGTGGAAGTTGTGTGTTGGGCCGGTCTCATTGCAAAAGAGCTGGTGAGAGCAGAGGTTCTGTGTTCCTGTTGCCACTGCAGATATTCAGGAGCAGCATCTGGTGCCACAGGTGCTTCCTGTGACCTGGAGCTGATGTACTTCTGGTGTGTGGTTTCCTGCCCTGTCCTGACCGGGGTCAGGTGGTAGGTGTGCTCTAACCTCTTCAGTGGAGCAGCTGAAGCCTGTTCTTTCTCTGCTCCAAAGCCTAATTAATACAAGTCATATTTTGTCACCACATGTGCAGCAGAGATGGCAACTCCCATTTCTGCTGCTGTGGGAACCACATCCGTGTGCTACACAGACCCTGTCACACTCTGGTGACAGACCAGTAGCACTACTGGGAACCTGAAAACAACAGCAGCAGAAGCTGAAAGCTGCATATGGCAGAGCAATATTGTGGGTTGCAGGCTGGAAAATTTCTGCTGGTAAAAATTTCTGGCAAGGTGTGGACTGCAGAATGAATTAATCTGCTTTCTTCTTTGTTGAACTGTTTCTAGATTAGCTCTTTCTGCCTGATCCAGCACTCCTGTGTCCATATCCATGGCAGGGATGAAATGTCACCATTGATACGAGCCTGGTGTGTAAAAAGTCTGTAATTACAAGCCATTTTGTGAGCATTATGATGGGTGAAAAAAATGACTTCCTATGGACTGGTGATCTCCACCCTCCTCGCCTTGAAAGCAGGCATACATTAATTTACTGCATACATTAATCTGCTGCATACATTAATTTACTGCATAATTTTTATGCTGCTCTAACATCATCATAAGCGTGTGTCATTTCGACATATTATCAATTCTAATACAGCTGTGAGCAGCAAAATAGAGTGAAGAGAGTCTTCATGCCTGCCTTGGGGATTGAGGGTGGAGATGGGATTGTCCGTGTATTCTGTTTTGACAGTAGCTTCTCTCTTGGTGTTCACATAAATAGTTATTTTTAGGAAGATCATATATTCCCCAGTAATTGTTTTAAATGCATCAAAGAGCTTGCTGATATAAAGCCTGTGATTTATGGGTTCCCGCTACTTTTTAATAGCTGAACTTAAATCCTGGATTCACTGAAGCCATTTGGAAAATTGGGATTATTCCAAGCTGGAGCAAAGGGAGGGAGACTGGTATTTTGCCAAGATCAGCAGTGATTCATTCCTACATTCGTGCTCAGCATCCAGTGAAGGGCAGGAGCTGGGAATGCTGTAAGGAGAGCTAGCAGGAGATTATCATGTTGAAGGTGAATCTGCCCTCCTCGCTCCCTCTGCTGCTAGATAAGGTCTTTTGAATGAGAAGGACCAAATTCTGTCACATTTTTCTTTCATCCCCTCTAAAAGCTGATTTATTCATACCAGCTCCAAGCCAGCTAACTTGCCTCCTGACTCTGAGGCGTAGGGAGAACTGAATTTTGGCTGTTCCAAGAATGTCCCCATAGGGGTGAAGGATTGGAGAACACCTCGTGATAAATGTACTTTGGAAATCCCTTACAAAGAGATGTTTTAGTGACTGCTTGGAATGAAGCAATGTCTGTATCAGGTTAGGCCAGCAGACTCTGGCAGCATGAGCAGGGGCCCTCAGGGGCCTGTAAGGGGACAGGGTGGACCCAGGACTCATTGCTGGCACATTCTGTCACGCTCCAGTGGTATTTGGCCCCTGGACCAAGTGAGAGGTGATCACAGAATAAATCAGATTGGTGGTGGTATCATTTAGATCAGGTGATAAATGTTGAAGTCATAGAAAAAGTGGAACCTTGCTGTGGTCTAAGGATTTTGTTTAGCCTGAGGACATTTATGCTTTTGGTGCCTGCACCAGTGTTCAGACTCCATCTCTAGGACTTACAGCCAGACAAATGGTCACTAATCCTGGCGTGTGAGGAATGTAAGGGGCTGTCTGTCCATCCCTGTCTGTGCAGCTCACAGGGGCTGAGCTCCAGCTGCACGTCCAGTAGCCATGGCTGTGGTGACAGGGAGAGCAAAGCTTTTACAGCTGAAATACTTCTTAGTTGTGAGCCCCTGGGGAGCTGCCTTCCCTCTGAGGGTTCTGTCCTTGTCCTCAGGCCAGCTGACGTCGGAGTAAAATTTCTCATATTTTTGCTCTCCCAGCCCTGGGAGAGAATTTCAGGGAGTTGGTAAAGCAAATGGACCAAATATCCCAGCATAGCTCAGCCCTCACAGAAAGGAAAGGACTTTGTCTTTCCTCTCTTGCAGAGCAGAGGCACAGCCAAAACTGTGTTTTCTTCTTTTCCTGACATATCATTCCCGTTGCGTATTTTTGAAATATATTAGTACTGAGAGCACTGCTGTTGTGATCAGGAGGCAAAAATAGCCAAATTTATATTTGTGGATAAAAGGCAGTAATAAACCCCCGAATTTCCAAACACATAGAGGAGCATTGACATCTAAATACCAGAAATTCTAAGCCCTTACCTTGCTAATTCATGTGGCATTTGGAGGGGCTGTGGATTTTTATTTCATCCTGGTATTTGTGGTATTTCCTGCCATTAGTATAGGAAAACCCTTGTGTGGTAAATGCCGGCTTTTTCCTCCGTTGGTGGCAGCCACCAAGACTTGGGTTCATGAAAGGCAAACCATCCTTTTCAATACTGAAGGATCTCTGAGGTACCTGGGAAGGAAAAATCTCATCAGGGTTGAATGAGGCTGTTGGCACCGTGACCACTGCCAGCTGAACGCTCCCAGCAGAGTCACATCTTGTCTCCAGATCCAGGAGTCTGGGGCTCTGAATCCATTGGGTGCCCTCAAAAGTTTGGAAATAGCACTGATAGTAATTTTATCACAGCCTCCTAAAAGTGATCTGCGGATAAAGGTTTCAGGTACGAGTGTTGGCCTCAAGTCAGTGACCCAGCTTTCAGAAATTGCTGTTTTTATTGCAGATTAAACTGTAGATTGGGTCGTTTAGATTTGTAATGGAAAAATATTAGCCAATGTACTTTCCTCCCCTCCACCCTCTATCATCAGGGCATATATCAAGTTGCACTATCTGGCAGGGAGTTCCAAATGTTATTTGAGAAGAAGGAGGAATGCAAGCGATGTCAGCAGAAAACAGCTGAGTAGCGGTTAAATTTCTTTGGCCTTAACCTGCTCCACAGGGAAAAAGAAACGCAACAACTGGACTTGTTTCATTTCACCCCAGCACAAGCCATCCTTTGGAAACAGATGATGTTTGTGAGCAGATTCTCCTCAGAAGCTGGGGTTTTGGGATGCTGCTGGGCGGGCAAATCCTGCCGCGGACGTGGCAGGGCCAGCCCTGGCTGGGATCCCTGGGTGAAAGCACCGAGGCCCCGGCTATTGCTGCTCCCTTGCTCATCTGGAGCCTGCCACTTTAGAGGGGCAGCTTTAGGTTGCATCTCGGTGGCCTCCTGAACTTTTTATCTACATTGGCTTTAAAGATAAAAGCCTTAAGAGCTGGCTCAAGTGAACTTGCACTGAGCTGCCAAAGAGGCGTGGAGGTGCGTGCAAGGATACTGTTAGCTGAGAAGCTGGGCTGAGTTAAATGGTACCCTTAATCCCCTTGATACGGGCAGAGTCAAGTTAAAAGGTCTTCCCCACTTGGAGGGAAGGCTTTGCACGTGTAGATGATGGTTCACTTAAGGGCAGCGCTGCCTCTGCAGCGGGAGCCCCTTCTCAGCTGGTGTTTGCTTTGTTGCTGAGGGAAGAAGTTACTTCTGCAGGGGCTCTGTCAGAAGTGTGGAATTTCTGGTCCCTGGGGGCTTTTAAAATAAACAACAATGGAGGCAGCAAACAGATAGAAACAGAGTGGCTGAACAGGAGAAGAACACAAAAGTAAATATAGCCCTTTGTTTAATTCTGCCAGTCAGTCTGCAGTGGCTTCTTTGCCTTGCACTCCCTGTTTTAGCTGGATTTTGCCTGGGGTATTCACACAGCAGAGATCCACATTTTGCTTCTCATCCTTACAGCTGTTGCAGGCAAAGGGAGGTTGCAGTCTCCTTCCATGGTCCTGCTTGGGTGACAGGGAGAGCACCTGTCTGACTGGGGTTTAGGGCCCCTTCCCTTGCTGTATTCTTTAGTTTGTTCCATTTCCTGCCTCTGGACTGCTCTGATGGGACAGCTTGGTCTTCTCTGTGATGAAAACCCAAGCAAGAAAGGGAACAGGAGATGACTTTTCTTGGATCCCTCCCCAGCTTTATTACAGCTCCCAGAGGGAGACTTCCAGCAAGAGCTACACAAGAGTCCTACACAGATACTTGGGTCAGATTTTTTCCTAGCCCCTGATCCCTAGGGCTGTCTTTAGCCCAAGCCAGTGTCTGTGCTTCACAAATGTTTCATATTGAAATATTTTCCAGGTGTAGTGCACAAAATGCATTGGGTAATTGTGCCTAATTCTCACTGATTTCAGTACGAGTTCTGCCACTCTCATTGCAGCAAGTGTGGACAAGAGTCAAGGTCAGTTTTGGGAGCTTTTGTAAGAGGAATGCAAGAGGAGGAAAACAGACCTAAGGAAGACAGGGTTTTTACAGTCCTACTTCTGTTGCAGTCAAAGGAAGCTCCCTCATTAGTTTCAGTTAAAGGAGAAATAAAGTATGAGCCAGGAAATCAGATGAAACTCCGAGAACTTGCCCATGAGTTTATTTTTCTTAGCAGTATAGAATAATTTCTTAAACTGAGGAAATGTTCCTGATAGCTGAGATCTTCATTCTAGAAATAGTGTGGCTAAGTATTTTTGTATGTGAATTTAAATTCTTTAAAAAAATAAATTGTAGGAATAGTTTTTCATTAGGGATTGCATGAATGACACTGATGTATTGAAACAGTATATTCAAGATCTTAAACCAAATCCTGCTCTGAAGCTTTTGTCTTTGAATGTACTTCCTCTCTTCCTCACCCCAGTTGTTGGAGCCTGGTTATATTGCCTAGAATGGCCTGTTAAAACAGATATATTTTTATTTGCATGCAAATTGGTAGGAGGCAGCTTGGCTGTAAATACTGAGCTAATCATTCCAGGTTCATCAGAACCCTAATTGGCTGTGGGATTGCCTGTAACTCTCAGTACCCTGATTCAGAGCAATAGGAATTGTTGAATCTACATAATAAAGTGAGTGTGATGGAAGGAGAGCTCACACCTACTTGAGATGTGTGTTATCATTCCCATCAAGGTCAAAGACATTTTTTTTCCTTCCAGATATACATATTCATCGAGCCTGTGCACAACTAATGAGTCGGAAGATTAAATGGTTGTGGATTAAGAACAAACCCTACTGTTCTCCTAATTTGATTGAAAGTTACTTGGTTCATCTGATTAAAATTCTGAATTCAAACTAACTAATGTGGGCTCCTCAGCTACCTGCAAAACCTGAGCCTGGCAGCCAGGGACAGGTTAAGGTTTTATCCAATTCCCCCAAAGCTCGGGGAGGCCAATGGATCTGAAGAACCACTGGAATCCCCCTGAACTTCCACAGGGAGAGACTGACCCAGGGCAGAAGGGCTGTGCTGCCAGGGTCAGCTACCACCCAGGATCTCCAGCCAGGATTGATTTCATGTCAGATTTTTTAGTATTATAGCAGAGGTATTACTTCTAGTCCCTGGTAAAGGACATATTACCTAAGATACCGAGATGAGCCTTTGCTCTTGAACTGCTATGCATTAAAATATCTGCCTTTTCCACACACAGTGAGTTACATAATTAGCAGCCATGATTCACAGGAGTCCTTGCCCTAAGCCCCGAGTGTCACTGCTTTTCCCTGAGGCTGGAAGCAGTTGGGCTGGTCCCAGGGCTTGGAAAGGGCTGCAGCACCACCGGGCTAGGAAAACCTTGGGAGACAAATGGCCATGTCTCACAATAGGTGTGAGTCAGTCCCTTTGCACTTAGGTGATTTGACTTCCTGTTGCTCTGCTGTCTGGGCTGCTTGTTTTGGGGAACAAATCCTTGTTAATGCTGTATCTGCAACATCCTCACTTCCACCACAGGCTCCCTGTGTGCATTATTTTCCTGCCTTGTGCCGTGCAGCGTTTCCTCTGCTCCGCAGCTGCTCCTGCTCCAGCTGCCTGCGCCAGGACTTTTGGCACAGCTCCTTAATGAATGCTGCTCCAAGATGCTTGGCTTAGCTTCATGGCACCCAGGAACATTTGTCCTTTCCCTCTAATCTCCTGAATTGCAGGAGTGTTCAGTATTTGGGCTTTAGATCCTGCCTGGCTTTATTCAGGTGTAGAAAAGAGGAGAGGAGAAGGTGCTGGAGGGTCTGTTTAACTATAAAGAAAAAAGATAATGGTTTGGGGCTGTGCTGTCCTAGTTCCTTTTTTTTTTTTTTTTTTTTTTTTTTTTTTGTCTGTGTGCATGCATTTATTTTAACTTTTCTGTTTGAAGGGGGAGAAGGGACCACAGGGTTTGACCTGTGTATTTAACAAAAAGAGAGCACTGAATGAGAGGATTTCAAGAAGTTTTCACAGGTGTATTAAAAGAGCATAAGATTCTTGTTTCCTTAATGAAAATGGGAGCAATGTGTATCCACAACAGATGTGAAACAAAGAGAACTAAGAAATGTGTTGGCATTCAAAAGAACAGGAAAGTAACACTGTTCCTGTCACTGTTAGAAGGTTAAAATCCTGCCTGGCAGCCTATAAACTATTTAAATGATCCTACAGAAATTCCACTGACTGAATCATTTTTGGGATTTATAGCTAAATCCTTCACCCCAATTGAAGACCCAATGTACTCACAGCCCTGCCGGAAAATACACCTTAATGAGGGGAAATTGTAAAATAGCACTGAAAAAAAATAATCCTCTTCAGCAGAGGTCCTTGCTGCAGTCCTCACTCACTTCACATGGCCATTGAGATGGTGGCAGCTGTGCTGCTGTGATCATATGTGACCTAGATTTTCCTCACAGTAGTCCTGTGCTCTCCCTGATCTTGTGTAGGCCTGAATGAATTGAATAGGAACATTTCTGGATGCTTTCAGAGAGCAGTGGTATCTTTTTCTCTCTTTCTCTTGTTCTTCAAACTGCAGCATCTGTTCCCCTTGTGGTTTTCTCCCTTTGCTCTCACTCGGTGCTCGTGAAAGAGGACAGGGCTGGTGTAGCTTTAATTTGGGAAATGGTGGATGGGGAAATCAGGGCAGGTGTGATCCCTCCTTGGTGTCCTGTCACACAGCAGAGGGTAGAACTCGAGTTCATGGGTTCAGCTCTGGGTGTGCACAAAGGAGGGGGGGAGGGCTCTAAGGAAGGTCGAGGGGTGAGACTTGCAGCATCGGGGAGCCTGAGATTGTGCACATGGCATCAAGAAGGCTTTTAGGCACTATTCACACAAAGCTCTTCTGCCTGGGCTCAGAAATTACCCTATGCAAGCTCCTAATCCTCTGTGGGAGAAAAGTTGGAGAGGCTCAGCTCCTCAGTGCATGTCCCAAGCTCTTGTTGCAGTTTGGCTGGGTTAGTTGTGGGCAGGAATTGGCTCGTGGCATTGCAGTGCCCAACAGAATGTCTGAGACCATCCCCAGCTCTGGTGTGAGGCCATTCTCCTCTGAACATGGCTCCTTCTTTCCTTCCTTTCCTTTCCTTTCCTTTCCTTTCCTTTCCTTTCCTTTCCTTCCTTTCCTTTCCTTTCCTTTCCTTTCCTTTCCTTCCTTTCCTTTCCTTTCCTTTCCTTTCCTTTCCTTTCCTTTCCTTCCTTTCCTTTCCTTTCCTTTTCCTTTCCTTTCCTTTCCTTTCCTTTCCTTTCCTTTCCTTTCCTTTCCTTTCCTTTCCTTTCCTTTCCTTTCCTTTCCTTCCTTTCCTTGGTCCTTTCCTTCCACTAAAATCAAGTAAGTAGCACTTAAGAGTCCAGTGGAAACTTTCAGATCCTGTTCTGGTGGGAATAAAAATAAACACTTATTCTCTTTCTCAGTTCATATGCAGAATAAATTGTAATGATCCCATCATCTGCTGTGCAGAAAGCCGTAAGGACAACTTCTCTTTGGTGCTGTCTTCAGTTACAGAACTGTTCTGACAGTGGCGAGTGAGTGTTACAGGTGGTGGGTGGGGTTCCTTCCGAAATTTTATATAACTCCAATATTATCTGTTCCTGTGATTGACTTGACACATGAATTCAAAACAGTTGGAGCTTCTCTCCCACTCTGGTGTAGCAAACTGGATGTGAAAATGACACTTCCCCCTGGGAGCTGATAGTTTGCTGTTCCATGCATGGTGTTGGGTTCCTTTGTTCGCTGAATGTGGCACTTCGCAAGTGGTTTTTTGCCACTTCAGGGTTGTCAGTTCTGTCTGCTAGAGGCCAAGATAAAGCTTCACAAAAAAGCCTTTCACTCCAAACAAATCTTTCTCTGTAATGCACTAACTCGATGACAAAGGAACCGGGAGCTTAGGGATGGCTTGGATTTCTTTCCACCCCAACGTGTGCTCTTCCCTTGTCATGCTTTTATTTTAATGTTGGTATTTCCTACCCCTGCTGTAAACACCCGGGGTGGTTTTTTGTCTTGTGGACTCGGCAGCGCTTTGCCGTGACATTCCTTTCATAACGCGTTGCTGATAGCGCTGGATGTGCAGCTTATCAGAGGGGCTGTACCAGGAGCACTCAGATAACCCCGGGAGGGGATGCATTAGCGGCAGGAGACCTGTGCGAAGCACTGTTGTGATACATTTGTGACAGGGAGGATAAAATACACGGGAATGATCCCGTGGAACTCTGGAGAGTTGGGGTTTCAGCAGAGCACGGTGAAGCAGCGTGAGAGCAGTGTCCTGTCCCACAGTGGGATTGTTCCATCTGTGAAGTGACCCTGGCTTCTCATGGACACGACAGTGCCAAGCGGGCTGGGCAGCAGCATCTGCCCTGAGCCCAGTGAGCTGTGGACAATTGGTCGCTACAAAACAGAAGCAGCAGAAATGTGAGAAGTGTTCATGCCAGTGAAGCTTGCTTGGCTTTGATTTTACTCGGAGAAAACAGATCAAATTTGCCATAAGGTTCACAAAGGTGCCTGAATGCTGAAATCCTCAGCAGCCATGAGTTGATCCATCTTCGTGGAATTAGCTTTGCCTGTTGATGTGAAGCTTCATTTTTCTTTGGATTCTGTCCTGTTGTATTATTCCTTACGCATCAGCCACATAAGGATTTGGACATGGATTCAGAATTATTGTGCTTTCAAATGGTATGGAAATGGTCTGACTGAAGTAATAAGTTGATATTTTGGCTTGGTTTCACTGGCTTCTGTAACAAAGAATGCAAATCACAAACCACTCAGAGTTACTGGAACCTCTTCTGTGCACCAGGATTTTTCCATGCAGTTTGGCAGTTGACTGAGTCCTCAGCTCTTAATGGGGGAGAGGGGGTGATACATATACAGGGACAAGGCAAAAGCCATAATTCCTGGTCAGACAGGACTGAAAGGTAACTTTCCTTCTGAAAGAACTTCTCCCATGTATTGTGTCAGGACTGTCACAACCTCCAGCTGCCAGAACAACCTCTAGGGCAGTGGGATAACTATCTAAATGTAGGGAGACAGCAGTAGTAGGCAATGAATCTGCAAAATTGGAGATAAAGTACATGCAGTCCAACTGCAGAGCCAATTATAATCAATGTAGGTTGTTTTAGGGACTTTGCAGAAACCAGGATTTGACTTCACAAGATGAAATGAGAAATTTAACAGGGATGAAGAAAGGCGTTACCACGCTATTCATAACACTCCTTGTTAGAGGCTGCCAGCTTCTTCCTGCAGAAACTGAAGGGAGCTACAGGTGATGGAAAAATAAATTGGTCCCTGTGGGCACAGTGAGTTTGACTGTTCATGTGTTTTAGAGATGAGGTCGATGTGCTATGAACTGCAGGTGAAATGGCAACAGGGGTACCTGGAAACCTGGTGTTTGTCAGAGATGCTGGAGAGCTGCTCAGGGATGGTCAGGGAATAATTTTATTCAGGCTGAGTTTAAAATAAACCATTCCAAGAACACAGAAACCGCTTGTTGGAAGAGTAAATGGCAGATTGTGTGAATCTTTATGAATTTCCTGTCCTCTTCTCACAGTTTTACCATGCAATGGGGGGCGTGTCACAGCTGCAGGAGAACTTTGTGGTACAATGAAAAATTGGACATAGTTTCCTACAGGTCAAGCCAGCTTCTCATTGCTGGCTCATCTCCTTGCGTGCACTTTTGAAGTACTGGGTTGTATATGATCCTGAAAAATGCCTGCAGCTTTTATCCCCCCTCCCCATACAGCTTTGGCTTCAGTCTGAAGCACAGTTATGTGACCAGGGAGAAAATGTTCTCTAAATGAATCCATCATAAACATTGTGCCTGTCCTGTAATGGTTGGGATTGGAGAGTAACAAACTAATAAACCAAAGTCTTTTATTTCTTTCCTTTTTATAGATCACGTGCTGAAGGCTCCCGAGGAGTGCCTCTGTCTCCCAGCCCTGGGCTCAAAGCAGAGATCACCTCACAGCTTGCTTTAGTCAGGGCTGATGAAGGACAAATGCTGCTGGGTTTGCCTGGACACTCAGAGCCAGGGTAGATTTTGGTTCTTAATTGGGCAGGTCCAAAGTTTTCCATAGCTTTTATTGTCTAGAACAGGATTATCTGGACCAGGATACTTCTGACCTTCCAAGGCTCTCTGGTTTCATTAATTGGGCTCTACACCCCCAAATTAATGACTGTGCAATGTGTTGCTGTTCCATTCATGAGATCCATGTTGTGGTGGATTTTGGCAGTACCAGACTCTCCTTCCACTGCCTTTGAACTCCTACCTGGCTTCCCCCAGTCTTTACAGAACCATCCACTTATCCTGCTGGCCAACAGCTTCTCTGATCCCTAAGGAGCTGATCCATTCCCTGTAAGCTGCTCAGCTCTCATCTCTCTTAATTCTCCCCCTCTTTTCCTCCTATGCTCTGCACAAATTGCTCCCAGAATGGAGCAGTGAATTTTGAAGAGGAGAGATCACATAGGACAAATCTACCAAGCTGTTGCTTCTCCCTCAGGTTGCTTTTTTCACTGTCACTTTTCTCCCCAGGCTCTGTAGCCCAAATTTCCCCTGGCCTTCATAGACTGAGGACAGAGAGAGCAGGAAAATGTTGCCTCAGATTAATTATTGTCTCCAGCCCCTTTCTCATATCTCCACATTTTCTCTGTCTGGATTATTGCCTTTGGGGTCAAAGGAGATTTTTTTTTGATACTGTGCAGATAATATGATGGTAGAATGCAACATTTGGTAAGTAGATCACCTTAATCTTGTTTTCACAGCTCCTTTTCTTATGCTTACATCTTGAATGTGAGGTTTGGATTTGCACATTTTCCTTCCTCTGCAGCACAGCCACCCTGGTACAAAGCATTGACTTTATTGTGTCTAACAGGTCCTAGAAAGTTGCTTGGATCTTTATTTCTTGGCACAAATAATGGGGCAGGAGCATTTTCAATGCTGCCCTCATAATGAAGAGAGAACTTTTCGCTGGAACTCTGCAATCATTTTTAGAAAAGAATTTGGAGCAATAAAAGTGAGTGACAGTTCTCCCCTCAAACCTTTTTTTTATTAACTGACAGAAAGGATGCCATTTGCTTCCTTTGCAAATAAAATGAACAAAATAGTGCGAGTGATACCTGAAAATACCACATAAAATGTGCTAGGAAAAGGCAGCCCTGGCATCTGTTGAGAAAGGACATCATTGTTCTTATTCAGTCTCAGCCATGATGAGAATCTCACCTTCCAGACCTGACTACACAACAGGCTATTTTGAGGAGAGAGTCTCTTTACATTGGCTGACTGTACAAGGCTTTAAAATATATATATTAAATGTAGGCAAAAGGAGTACATTGCAAAAAATCAGGCATGTAAATGAAAACTCCTCAAATCTTTGAAAAATCTCCCTTAATATTATATAATAAGAAATACATAACTGTGCCTATTTTTACAGTAATTTTCTTTCATTTGATGACATTCAATAGTAAGATTTATTATTACCCGCATGGAAAATATCCTGCCTGGGGGTGGTTGAAATAGATCTTGCAGACAAGTCATCAATCAGCTGGTGTTTATCTCGTCAGAGATCAGCGATATCAGTGGCAGGAACAATTCCAACCAATTCAAGAGTATTTACCGATAATAAAAGGAAATGTTCGTGTGGCTTTGTACTGCTTCTCTCGCCAGAGGTCACACAGCATTTTTGCAGGAGGGCTGATTTATTGAGGCTCCTTTGAAGCTGAGGCAGGGAGGGCTCCGAGGTGTCCAGAGCCCTGGCCCTGACACCTCTGTGGCCATTGCTCCCTCTCTGAGAGAAGGTCCAACTTCCCTGGCAGAGGGCTTTAAGATAACACCGGTCCTCCCTGTCCCCACTGCTAATGAGTTCAGCTAAAAGGATTTAAGACTGATGCAGACAAAAAGATCTTTTACATCAGCTGAATTGCATGCAAAATGATTCTTACACTTCTAAGGAGTGAATTGTAGCTTCTAACTGAACTCTGCTGTAATTCTAAAGCAGAAGGTCTTATATTTGTGTCCCTGATAGAGAGGTTTTTCAAAATTTTATGACAACACTCAGAATATTTATAGGTATTGACTGCAGGGTTCAGGACAAAGATCTGTTGTCCTTGAGGCAAAATAACAACCCTGACTTTACCTAGCATTTGCCTCTTGGTGTAATCAGTCTGGAACTAACACTGCAATTGGTACCTAACCCGTGTACGACACAAGGGTTTTGTTCCTCTCACTTTTGCTTGTTTTTTTTCTTTGTAAAATTCAGTATTTATACTTACTGAAACAAAGAGCACTTTGAATCACAACATGAAGTGTATGGTTTTTAAAAAGTTATAAAGGGGTCTTTTTTTTTGTTTAATTTCTATGGTTTTGTCTAAGGAAATTTACTGGAACATTCATTTCTGAGAGGAAACTTGCTCTATGTGGACAATAAAGATGTTAATATCAGGATGAATGTCTATGAGAGATAATAATAATGAATGAAAAAAAATGCATCAGTCCAGCACTCATATTTTCCAGGAACTGCAAGAACTCAGTTCTGGATTGTGTTTTAAATCTGAGCCCCATTGTTCCTGACTGGGTTCCCAGTCTGTTGGAAAGGCTTCTCTTTGTTCCTCTGAGCTGCTCCAATCCGAAGCATTTGGACCAGTTCCATATTTTAAGCAAGATTTTTAAGCTGAACATGTATTTTCGTTCTTCCAGCTTTAGAATGTAGAGCAAAGCATCTTTCCCCTGTTTCCTGCTGGCCATGAGAGAGCACATTGACACTGGCACAAGTAATTTGACCCGGGATGAGGCGGCAGGGGACAGCCAGCAGTTATCAGCGGTACGTGAGAGGTGCCAGGGGCACGCAGCTCCCCCGGGGCAGGAACATGCCTTGTGAGGCAGCGCTGCGGGCTTCACCCGGGCACGTGTGAGCTCCGTGCTCCGGGCTGACGTGATCTGTTCTCCCCACAGATACAAGGTGGGTGAGAACACGTTTTCCCCGCCGATGCTGTGGCATTTGGTGGCATTAATCAAATGCTTGTGGTGGCAGGACTGGGGTTTAGTTGTGTCCTTTTGCAGGTGAATGCCCCAGCCTGGTGGGGGTTTTGTTCCTCTCTTTTCTTTCTCAGTTTTTATGGAATTTTTACACAAATGGTACTTGAGCTGTGAAGCACTGAGGGTGAGCTGCCCTCGGACACTCTGGCATTTGCCCTGGTTGTGTGCAGCAGCAGCCTGGGAAGCTCTTCCCGCTCACAGGCAGGATTTGTTCCTGGCTAAGGTTACTCTCCTTGTAAGAGAAGTTATTTGGAAACACGGCCTCTCACCCTTTTAACGCCCACCAGTTAAACTTCTTCCCTTTCAGAATGCCCACATAAGGTTTCCTGGCCCGGCCCAGCGCCCACCTTGTGGCCCTGTGGCTGTGCTTGCTCTCCAGTGTCACATCATGTGTGACACACTCTTTCATACCAACAACTCCAAGCGCTCTGCACTCCTGTGTCACTCAGCATTTGTGAGCCCGACCCTGCTATTGACAGATTGCCGGTCTGTGAGACGGCTCTGACAAAACAACCTGGCAAAAATGAGCCTGCAAATATTCAGGAGCTCGTTGCCATGGGCAAACCTGGGGTCCCCGAGAGGTCGATGTCAGCGTGCGGGTGAAGCCATCCAGCAGGATCGCGTTAGAGCTCGCACGGAGCGTGAGCTGCTGAGAGGGGACTTGGCACTGCCTGCTGCTCAAGGGCAGCGCTGGAGCAGCTTGTGAGCAGGCAGCTCGCCAGCCAGACAGGGCACGGCTGTGGACAGCTCACAGAGCGAGTGTGTGCGCAGGGCAGGCAGGATGCACAGCTGGGAAACGGGAAAGGGATTTCTGTAAACTTCTGCTCCGAGGGGGAAGAGCACATTCAGGCGATGCCAATCCGTGGAGGAGTAAAGAAATGATTTCTGGCAGCTAAGACAGGTTTTGGGTCTGGCTAAATCTGACAGAATGCTGTGGGGGAGAACTGGAGATGTCATGGTTAATGAGTATGGAAATTATATCAGTAGCTTGGCCATCTAGGTTTTAAATGTTGTCAATCTATAACATGCAATACTTCAGTGTAACATTTTCTGGCTGCCTAGTTTAAGGCATAAAGACAGGCAGCCTCTCAGTAATGAGTCAGTATCTATAGAGAGCAAGCTGTTGATAGCAAAGCAGAAATCTTGGCTTCTCATCTCAGCAAGTTTAAATTAATCAAAAAAGATGGTGGGCAGGAGAAGAAGAGGGGTTGTTTTCTTTTGTTTTCACATTTTTGACACACCTGACAAACTGAATTCCCCATGATTTTTCTGCCTCCCTGCTCAGCCCACGGGAGCATTAATTCCTCTCTCCTCTCTGTGCACTCCAGCCCATGAGCTGTGCAGTGACCCTCCTGCCCAGTTCACCCTGGCATCCTGGAGTGCACTTAGACTCTGCACCACGAATGCTGGGAGAAGGCAAAACCTGTTTACTGTAAACACTTTCTCCCCAGCACTGCAGTCCAGCGAGGGATAATTACCGAAACTCCGGGACAAAGGTGGTGTGGATCTTTTTACTGGTGGATGGAAAGGATCCTCGTCAGGCCTAATGAGTCTGTGGCTCTTGCAGACATCCAAGTGGGCCTTGCTGTCTCCAGAAGAGACAGAAAGTAACTCTGGGAAGGCAGAGTGTGGAATCTGACACTACTGCGTAATTGAGGAAAAAGAGCTATATGCATTATTTATGAGCAGAAGGCTGGGCTCAATGTTAACAAGTGAGAAGAATGTGGCTTCAAAACACTGGCTTTCTGCTCTTCCCTGTAAGAAAGGCTTCTGATTTAAATTGCTTGTATTTGAGAGCAGGAGGGGAGACAGAACTGGTTTTAATACCGAGCCTCATTCCGTGTGTGTGGAGCTGTAGGAGATTGAGGGAGAGGCAGGGATTGCCCGAGGAGAGCAGCCTCTGCTCACTCAGGCTGTGGCCAGGATGTGTCATACATGCTGCCCTGTAACGAGCTAATCCTGATCTGCTCCAGGCAAAAGATTTCACTGCAAGACAGAAGCGGCAGAATTGCTACTCTTTTGGCATTTCCATTGGACAGGGACGATTTTAAAAAGCTGAGGAATTTTCTCTGAATCACTCTATCCACCCCATGCCCTCCCTTGGCAACCACTGCCCAGTTTTGGGGTTGGATGAGTTGATTTTGTGGCTTTTGTCCTCTTATGGGTCCCCCACCAGCAGGGTCTGCCCTGTTGGGTGTTGTGGTCGGAGCTGTCATGAGCCATCCAGCTCAGGCTGGCACAAAATCTCAGTGTAAAGTTACACAAATGTGCTGGGGCTTTTGGGTTTTAGCTGTTTTCTGATTATTTTCTGAAGAAACCAGGCCTGGCTGGCTAATGAAGTTTTGCCCTTCATGATGACAACGTGTGATTATTATCAGCAAAAGATATTATGTTCCAAAGAGTACAGGATGCTGAGCTGCCTTTTTTCCTAGGAAAACACAGCGTGGGCTGAGGCAGGGCAAGTCCCTCCCTGTGGAGAGATCACCTTCATAGCTGAGCAAATTATCACCTTCATCACTGTCTGCATGGCAGTCACACCTGGAGGCAGGAGCAGGAGCTTGAACTCTCCCTGGACCTTTTTGCAGCTCAGCACATCCATTAAGGACCCCACCAGAAAGGGGTAAAGGCTCTTCCCACTCCACCCAGCAGTACATGACATTTGCTGCAAAATATTTCCCTGCTGCTGCTGCAGCCCTGCTTGGGCTGGGAGTCCATGCTTGGCATGTTTGTGCTGCAAATCTGGTACCCAGCACTGCTTCATGAGCTTGTATTTGCAGAAGTTCCATGCTTTCATTTTCTGCAGGTCCCAAAAGGTAAGAGAACCTTCCATTTTCTTCCCTTTTTAAAGGTCAGCAGTTGCTCCCATCCCCATTTCTGCATTATAGCCAATGTCCTTTCCATGGTATAAAATCCTGACTCCTTCCTGCTGTGATCTCGAGCAGCCAGGACTTTATTTCTGGGAGGAAAATTAGCTCAGTGGGATAAGATGAGAATAACTAGGCCTCTGTAAAAGTCAGGAAGCAAGAAGTGAACAGCATTGCACTGGAACTGATGGGGGAAAAGCACTCTGTTCCTTGATTTCTAACACTGGCTCATTGATTCTCCTCTTGGTTCAATCAGCAGTTACTGCTTCTCCTTAATCCAGGTTCATAATTTCTTAGTGGAGCGGGTCCTTAACAGAAATACCCCTGAGAAATCATAACAATGGCTGGAGGGGAAGCTGAAGAACACTGGGATCTTGCCTGCATCCCAAAAGGATGTATTGGAGCAGGGAATTGCTGCTTCTGATGGGGTTCCCTGGAAAGCCCCTTGGCAGCCAGGTTTGTGGCTGCACAGCTGTGTTTGGTGTCCAGAGGAGCCAGCACACCTCGAGCTGGGTGCTGAAAATGAGCAGCACCTTTTTCTAAGGAGTACTGCTAAGTTTTCCCTGTCCCCAGGCTTCTCATAGCAAAGAAGGTAAAGGCAGGAAGGACTAATGAATAAAGATGATTTTTGTAAAGGTGGGATTGGAACAGGAGAGGCTGGAGGTGAGGCACAGCGGTGGGGGAGGAGGGAGGCAGCCCGTGTGGGGACCAGTGAGTCATGCATCCTCCAGCAAGCACTGACTCACTGGGAAGATGATCGCTCTGCTGTTCCCTTTCTGCTAAGCATGAGGAATAGTCAGTCGGCACAACTTTATTCTGCGAGCTCCCGGGCTGGAGAGTGAGGTGTGGAAGGGAGGGAGCTGGAGAGCTGGAGCACTGAGGTGGGAGGCAGGGGTGAGCCCTGGGGCACAGCCTGCAGCTGGTGCTGCTGCTGAGGCTCCTGCAGCAGCTGAGGGGAGATTCCCCGAGCATGGGCTGCCTGTGGAGCAGAGGCTCAGCTCCCCCAGCCTGGCTGGGCACTGGGGGCTGCAGCCCCCCTTTGTGTCCTCTCTGCTGCAGGGGCAAGGCTCAGGTGCTGCCAGCGCTGCTGCTCCCTGCGAGGCACACAAGCTCCTTGGAGTGTGCCAGCTGGGACAGGTGTCACCTGGCAGAGATGTCACATGGGAGAGTTGTCACCTGGCAGAAATGTCACTTGGGAGAGTTGTCACCCTGCTCCCCTGTGGCCAGTTAGGTACAATCTGTGGGGATGCAGTTCTATATTTGTTATCTCCTGCCCAGCTCATTATATTTGAAAGATGAGGAGAGCCACCACTGAATCTGTATTATCTGCAGATTTCTAAAAGGAAATATATCTTTTTACCTGTTGTGTACACAGGAGAGTGATTCTGCAGGGCTGAGGAGAGGGACCAGAGGCCCATGTTGTTTCTTCCTCTCGGAGAAAAAGAGGAAAGAAAATGGGTAAGAAGAATCCAAAATGACCCCAAAAGCTGATTCTCACTCAGATTGTTGCAGTTTTTGTATGAGTGAAGTGCAGAGAGCCCTGATCCACAAAATGGTTCTGTCAGGAGTTTTGGAGCAGTGAAAGGCTCCAAGTGTGTCTGTGCAGCCAGCACTGAGGGCAGGGGCTGGAACTGCCCAGCACAGCCAGTGCCCAGAGCTGGGATCAGAAACTGGGAGAGCAGTTGTAAGTCAGAGCTGCAATTTTCTTTTGCTTTACAAGTTTCATGTTGGTAATGTGAAGTAATTAATGAACCAGAGCAGTGCTGCAGAGGGGGAATAATTTTAATGCTCCTTTTAAAGAGGCTACTAAATCAATGGGGCAGTTTAAAAAGAAATGATAGCCTGGAGATTAGGAGACTTAATGGGAGAAATTAGTCAGGGGTTTGAGAGTGATCGAATCTCAAGTAGGCAGGTACTTCATGAGCTGCAGTGTGGGCATTTGCATGTTCAGCACAGGCAAGGGCTCACTGGGTTTTAGGCCTGACTGGTCAGACTGGGCAGCCGTGCTCAGACGTGAAGGTCCCCAGCACTTGGAAGAGACACTGAGAGACTGTAAAGCACAAGCTCCTCTCCTGCTTCCTACTGTGCAGGAGCAGTATTTTTCCACTCCTGTCACAGGTCTTCTGCCTACCAGGCTCAGCAGCGATGTCTACACGGGCTTTTGCAGGCAGATACGAGCTTACTCTGGCTGCTGGCCAAGAGAACCAGAAGCCATGGAGCTGCAGCTAATGTGCTATATGCCCAAATTACTGTGGCCTGCTGAGAGGCAGGATATTAGCTTGAGCTCAGGGCTCTGGCCAGCTCAGACCATGAGTGAAATAAGTTTTCCTCTGTGTGCAGAAAGGCATGGAGACAAGGATAGACAACTTGTATAGGATTCAGAAAGCCATTTTCATACGGGCTGGGGCAGGTTAGCTGGGCCCAGGAAGATCAGGCAGACACAGCTCCCTGTGCACCCTGCCCCAAGCACAAAAAGCAGCACCACATGGTTGGCCTTGGAGCCAGCCAGATCCTCCTGGCCAAGGAAAACTGCTTTGGGAGCTGCATCCAAATTCTGTGGGCCTCCAGTTGGCTCTCCCTGTCGCAGGCATACCCAGCGTTTCTGCTCTGTTTGGGATGGCAGGGACTCACTGTGGACAGGGAGGGTTTGAATTCCGTCCTCACTGGCTCTGAGTTTCTGCAAGAAAATGTTTGTACAATGTGACACCTGATGGGCCATGGTGAATTCTGAACTCTGAAGGTAGACAGACATCTACATGTGTCAAATTTGGACTAAGATGAAAGGCCGTCTCCATTTTGAATGCATATATTAGCTAGCTGGATTAGCAAATTTTTTTTTCTATTCCTAAAATTTTTTACTTTCTCAATTTTGGAGACTGCTTTTCATGAGAAATTTTACATGTATTCAATGTTAATGGAGGAGGAACTTTGTCTCTGTGTGTGCATGCATGTGCATATGTACACACGCGGTGTACAAGAAAACAGGGATCTTTATATGTAAGTACACATGCAAAATTCAGTCTTGGTTATCTTAGAATGGTACATAAAGATTTCAAGGATTTACAGCAAAAAACTGTGTGCTAGGCAGTGTCATGGTGCAGTGAAGCATTTTAAAAGCAAATTTGAGTAACTGTCTCAGTTACTGAGGATAGAACCATAATTTGAGCAGGAAGAAGCTTTAATTAAAACAGACCCATCAGGTGAAATCCTGGCCCTATCACGGTCAATGGCACGACTCTGATCCTTCATGGAGTCAGGATTTTACTCAGATCTTGTGACATTTGCCTTTTCTGAATCTGAGGCATTAGTCCTCAAACAGAATATATAAGCTAAAAATGGAAAACTGCCTGACCTAAAATAGTTTGACATCCATATCATAGTGCTTATTGTCTGAGAGTACATCTAAATGACATGTTGATTAATCCTGAAGTGAGGAAAATGCGATTCGTTGGAAAGAACTGGGATTGTACCAATAATTCAGTACCAGAAGCTACACAGCCATCAACTCAGTGTGCAACGTTTCCAGGAAAACTTTATTTGCAAGCTGTCAGATTCATCTGCCATTTTCCCAGCGACTTTGCTTCCCTTCTGAGTGGCCCGGACAAAATGCTCCAATCCAGTTCATGTGGGCTATCAGCTACTTTGCTAAAGCAACTTTCCTCCTGCCTTTTACTGAAAACAAAACAGTCACATCAAGTCAGGTTGCTGTGAGTGGCTCTTAAGAGAGATGTCGGCTGCACTTAGTGCACAGCTGGGGCCAAAGTGAAGCTGTATAAGTGCCTGAGCTGTTCAGCTGGAAATTACATCTTGTGCAGGAGCCTAAATGTCAAGTTCCCCAGTCCCCCTCACAGCCAGAACTCCAGCAACTCCCCTTTTCCCATGACTTTCTTCCCTTTCCTACAGATGTAGCTGTGTTTTCCTTCAGACACAATAAATCTTATATGGGAACGCCAAATGTAAAGCAAAGCAAGCTGTCACCCAGGACTTCAGATGACACTTAGCCACATTAACGAGTAAACAGAGCCCACAGGAAAGATGCCTTTTGAAATGCACTGTTTGTGTCAGCAGTGCTAAAACTAACGAACCAAAACAATGAGGGGGAAAAGGGGAATCATCAGATGCACCTAAAGCTATAGGCTACAAAGTCAGATCGGCTGAGAGCAGCTCAGATACAAGCAAATCATTGGGACAGTGCATAAATTATGATTTCCATAAGCAGTAAGACAGCGACTACTCCCAGCCTTGTGATGGGAAGAAAGCACTAAAAGAAAGGCTAAATGCAACCATGTGAAAAGAAGGGAGCAGGAATGAATGTGCTTCTTATTTTGGAACCTTCTCATGGCAAACAAGCAAGGCTGGAGCCAAAATCTCCAGGACACAGAAGGAAGTTGGAAGTGTTACCCCAGCGCATGGCTCACGAGAGAGCTGGCACGGAGAGAGGGATCAGCTCTGCATTGTTCAGGAGGAGCCTCACAGAGCATGCAGCACAACATGCATCCCCAGGGCCTTTGGAGGCAACCACTATCAACAGTCAGTGGAATCAGTCCAAAGTCAGAGAAATGTTACTAAATGATAATTTCACCCTTGATGATGGGGAAGCAACACTGTGCACCAGAAGAAAAAGAAATAAACTGATGGTAGGGTATAGAAATGGTGCTGTGGAAATGGCTTTGCTCTGCTTGCTGGAGGTATTTACTCTTCCATTGAACCAGTTCTTAAACAATAATCCTCTGAAGGAACCTTTCAGATCACTGACATGGTGAGAGGAAACCAGTATTAGCTACAGTGCTTACATTCGTGGTTGCTTCATGTTGACACAAACAAAAGTGCTTGGTCTGGAATTGACAATAGCTGTGGTTTAGGTTTTCTTCTTTCAGTGATCCCAAATTATGCCTGCCTGAATAATTTGGTACTAGAGGCAGAATAAACATCAGCTCTTAATAGCTGAAGTTTTAAGGTTAAAATTGAGGCTAAGTACATAACATTTATCTTCCTCTGAAGAAAGCAAGTGTACCCTGGTTAAAGGGGAAGATGAAAACCATGTCTGTGAGAGCAATGGCTGATGGCTTAGTTCTGCATGATAAAATAAATAACTTCGATTAACTTCAAGCTCCAGTACCTCAGATGTTTGTTGTCACAGAGGAGCAGCTTGGCTGATTGGCAGCTCTGATTTAGTCGACATGTGTTAACAGAAATTGCTCAATTTACATGGAGTACTTCAATCTGCTGTTTTAGGAGTTTTTGTCTTCCATAGACTGGCATTTCAGCTTTTGAATAGATGGAGGACTTGTAAGGGTCATTAAAGAAATTGCTAAAGCTTCTGCAAATGCTTGGGCCAGATTGCTGACTGAGATGCAGAGCATGCACGTGTCACTGCAGATACTTCCCAGATAATGGTGCTGATTGAGATTTTAATCTGGACAGAGTGCTGGAGGCAACTTTCTTTCCAACACTCAATTATCCTGATAATAATATGCTTATTTTTTTCCTGTGTTCAAAATGTGTGGTCTGCTGCAACTGTGCAGTGTGAGTACAGTGCTGTACGGAGGGGAAAAAATCAGGGAGCAAAAGTGACTCCACGGCAAAGGGCAGGGACAGCACAGTCCCACAGTGTGCAGGGTGATGTATTTTTACCTTGAATGGGCCGAGTAACCACCATGAGAAAGGGCTGCATTCCTTCCCACAGGCTGCAGGACAACTCCTTGGTTCTCAACAGCCACAGAGGAATAAATCTGGAGCACAGCCTGCAGCCGGGACTACGTAGCATGTTGTAGGGGCAAGACTCTCATTTTACTGTGCATTTGCATCTTGTATCCTCCCTGGTGGGATGCTGATCCATAAC
The DNA here is from genome assembly GCF_027887145.1 of Ammospiza caudacuta. Classification (NCBI taxonomy): domain Eukaryota; kingdom Metazoa; phylum Chordata; class Aves; order Passeriformes; family Passerellidae; genus Ammospiza; species Ammospiza caudacuta. The sequence continues at coordinate 24,904,119 of NC_080602.1, forward strand.
AGTCCTCTAAAATCTCACACAACACAAAGAATCCAGACTAGTTTCCCACGGACACTCTCCATGAAAGAATTTCTTAGAAGAGATAACTCAGCCAGGAAATGGGAACTAGGGGGCCACATTCCTTCATTCAAACCCATCTCCCTTTGGTAAAGGATTAAAAAAATTGTCCCTATATGACTAATCCCAGCTATATTTCCCTAATTTCTAGGGAAGCAGCAGTTTCTAGAGATGAAGAGTAAAACCATTTGAGGAAATGAAGCTTTATTTGCTTTTTAGTAATTAGAGAATTTTCTGCTAGATCAAATTACTAATAACATTTTGGATATTAAAATGTATGAAACCTAGATTTACTTTTCAGCCTCTGTATCATCTTCTGATCCTTAATACTTTTCATCACGCTCAAGGAATGAAAACAAACTCAGCTGTTTTGTGTTTGTTCACAGTTGACTTTTACCAGGGTTGTGTTAGGGTTGTTACATACTTGTTATAAGTAAAGGCAGAGCACACACTTCTGAGATAGCACAGAATATTCACCCTCACTTTCAGCAGGTTACAGCCCAAAACGAGTGTCACAAACCTGCCAGGAGAGCCAGAGAAGGTTCTGCTGTTTCTCTGATTGCTGTTTGCAGGGATAGCTGTGGATTTGACTCGCTTGCTTTATGTGTCCAGTTGTATTTGTTGTTTGAAGTGAATGCACGTGCCCTAAAGCAAGGAACATAAGATTTTTGGCTTTTTATGATCAGTTGAAAGTTTTTCCATATACATTAGATTCAGCTGTATTGAATTTAGTTAAGCTAGCGCTGGCTACCCACCCTTACTCCGGACTAGGAGCGATTTGGGTCAATTTGCCTTCAATCCATCCCTGACTGACTTGCCCTGCCCTGAGCTCACACCTGATTGAGGCTCTCAGTTACCGCACTTGGACCAAGAGCTCGGGGATGCTTTTGGCTGCCAGCACCATCAGGACACCGCAATCGCAGCATTCCCGCAGCAAACGTGAGCTCCACGTGTCAGCGTGACCTCAGGCCAAGGAACAGAGAAGTCTGAACGGGTTTCTTCCATCGCCGGTGGCCACGGGCTAAGAGCAAACACACACGGTCAATTAGCGAGGCTCAGCTGATGCGCGGTGAGTTGTCAGGCACGTCAGGACCTGAATGAGATCGCTCATTCATAGATTCAGCCCCTGAAAGTGTCCTTTTAAACTGCTGTTCTATAAACAAGTGTAACTATGGCTGTGGACACCGGACAAATTAGTGCGGGGATAAGGAGGCTCTGTGTGTCAGCTGTTCCAGCTGCATACCTGCCGGGTGAGCCGAGGTAGCCTCTCCTCCCTCCCCAGGGGAAGGTACAGCTCGGGCATGGCACATCCAGAGCCTGCCTTCCTCGGCAGTCAGGGCTTTAGCCTAGTTTAGAGCGGTTCAGCTTGTTTTAAGTGGAGTAAAACAGATTTAAGCCACTTTTACACCAATTAAACTGTACTTATTGTGGATTTTGTTCATTTGCTCAAATGGTGCAGTTGTGCAGGTCAGATCTTTGAATCGATGAGACTTTCCATTGACTTTCTGGAGCAGTGTTTTATGGAGGAGTTTGAAGGCCTTTCATTTTGGAATCTAAAATGGGCTTGCATCTCAACAAACCAACCACAAGACAACAAAGAGAAACCCCACAATCCCAAACTTTCAGCTTTCCTCCCAAATAACACTCTGTTTCTTACTCTGCCCATGTCGGAGATGGTCATACTTTCCAAGAAAAAATTTACTTCTTCCCAGTAAGGAACACAACAGGATTTGCTAAATTGAAATTAAAGTTTCAAAAGCTCCAAACACAGTATGTGCTTGGACCCTTTGAAACTGAGACCAGTGAAATGCAGGATCAAACACTGGAACTTTGGGTTACTTTTCTTTCTAACTCAAAAACTTGAATTCAATCTCAGTTCATCTTTCATATAATGAAGGGGAAGACATTTGATTAGGCTATGTGAGATCACGTGGATGGATTCAACACATGGCTGCAGGACCAGGCATTATTATCTTGGACACATTTTGAACACTGCTTCTCACTCTGCTATCAGCCACCGCCACCTCTGCAGTAATGTGACAGCAAGAGAAAAAGGATGGGAAGGCGATAAAGTTTGCCCACGCAAGGAGAAAAGAACTTTCTGTCCAAAGCCAGCTGGCTTGGCTTGGGAATGAAATGGCATTTTAGGGAGAGGTGACCTGTTTACATGAGCTTTGTCTCAGAACACTTGGCCTCGATGCCACAATGGGGTCTGAGAAGCAGTTTATCACAGAAAACCACAGAAAACAGGTGAGCTGTCTCCGTGCCAGTTTGTCTTCTAAACTGTTTGACAGATAAGAAACCATCCTCAGAGATTGCAACAAATGTGCTGCCGCATTTCATGGTAAGAACCGAGCATATTTTTAGTAAAGGGTTGAGAAAGTATGCAATAATCCAAAATCCCAGCCAAGAAAACCACAAACCCCGTAACAAACGCCTGGTGGGATTCAGAGCTGGGAAACGTGCACCAGTTGATCCACGTTAACACTTCACATTTTCAGCTGATTTTTCCAGACTCCAAGAGACAATCCATGACTTTTTTTCCTTTACATGGAAGGGGCAGGGGGAGCAGGGAAGATGCTGGGTGCTCTTTATCCTGGGATACAGACCAACCATCCTGCATGTGCTCCCAAAGAAATCAATGGGATGTGCACCAATGAAATATTTATACTGAGGAGTCTGTTCACCATTATAAAACCCCGGAATATACCTTGTAAACTGCCCAAGTTTAAAAATTAATCTTTATTCCATAAGTTAACTGCTTTAGAAGTTTCTTTGTTGTGCCTTGCACACTCTAACATCCTGCAGAGCCACGGTGGGCTCTGGGTATGAAGGCTACCAGATCAGGATAAAAAAATGTATTTTATTCTTTTTGTATTGCAGTTTGGTCAGTGAGTTTAAAGTGAAGCAGACAAAATGCAGGGGAAAAAAATAACACTTAAATTTGCATTTTAAGAGCAACTTTAGCTGATTGCAGAGGGAGCTGAGGGTGCTCTGCACAAGTCAGGAGAAACTTATCTGGCTTTTAAGAGTTCCACAAGTCTTTTGTCACTTGAAGAGGCCCCATCAGCTTCAAATCTACTTTTAAAAAGTAGTTCAAAAACGTTTCAGGTATTATGGTCTCCTATATCTATTTCTGTCCCTTTTGTTTCCTAACAGCATGAGATACTGACCACACATACTGCTGTCAAATATAGAAATTAAACTTACAGAAAAAAGGAGCCATTTTCTCTTTAATCTCTTGGAAATTTTTCCAGACTAAAGCATAGTTCTTAAATTGATAATATCCCTTTAAGAATTTATTTGCCAGGTAATGTTAGAAGAAAAAAGACTTTAAGGTCAGTTTGAACATTAAAAAGATCCCCTTTAAAATAAATTTCAAATCTATATTGGAGATAATGGCAAGCAGTATTTGAACAGCTCTCCAAATTATAAAATATGTTTTATACCTTAAAAATGCAAATAGCTTTAAAATCCTTTTAAGTGATTTCCAGCTCCTTGGAAAAAGGTCAAGATTTATCCTAAGAAATACTTTGTTGCATATAAATAATACAAATAGTTTAGTGTTGCAATATATACCAGTCACAATATATATAAAGCTACAAAATTATTAACAGATGAGGGCCTGTAAGTTTTGAATAATGCAGTAAACATGATTGTTTTTGAGGGGTGAAATAACACAATGCTGTCAGAAGAGAAAATTACATTTTAATAATGAAAATATTGAACATAACTATTTTTCTTTAGATCTGCTAAGCAATCTGTGTGTTCCCTATGAGATGTCAAACTATAGAGTGCATATGAAGGCTTTGCTCCCTCTATAAATATACATGTGCACGACACATTGCTAACAGCAGCAAGCGAGTGCTGGGGAAATACAGCAACAATGAAGTTCCTGAGAGAGGCTTATTTTTTCAAGTTATTAAAAGAAGGTGGCAAGCGTTCATGAGGATATGAAAATTTAAAGCCGTCTGCAGGAAACTCTGAAAACCTCTGGTTAAGGCTGCTGCCAAAAAATCTCAGCTATGTTATGTCAGAATGTTTAATTGCAAGCTGCAACTTTAATGAATGGAAAGATATGGCAAAAGCAGGAAGTTTCTGAAGCAACATAGAGCAACCATGAAAATAAAATACCAAAGGTTGTAATCTGGAGTGCTGTTGGAAGCAGGAATTTCCATCCACGCTCTGCCTCCTTTCCCTGCTGTGCAGGGGCTGCCAGCTGAGGGGAGAGGTGAGAGGCTCTGGATATCATCTCCTGGGCTCAAGGCAGCACTTGTTATGGCCATGTGAACAAGTCAACCTCTTTGCATTTGTCATTAGGGGTGTTTACAGGAGTGCAGCTTAGGAATGAGGGGAGGAAAGGCAAATGTCAGAGTGCATTAAATAACGTATTTTCTTTACTTTCCAAGAAGCTTGCTCGCAGCATGATGTTGCTATTTATAGCCCATCTCCTAAACCCAGCTGTTGGTTCATGTTAACATGCAGAATGGTGAGAAAATCCCAGCAGAAGAGCGTGAATCCCAGAGAGACTTGTGGGACCTATAAAATATCATAAATTTTGCTGAGGTCCGGGCTGGGTGTGCCCTCGGTGAGGCAACGCCAGCATTTCCCTGTTGATCCTCCAGTGTTAGAACACCAAAATGTAAAGTTCCAAGTGCTGCAGCAGAAAACTTCAGGGAACTGAGCTCACACCCCTGGCTGGAAGAATTTGAAAGAGTACCTTTACCTGTAACTCAAAACTAGCAAATACACTGTACACCCACATAACATCATTCTTAGACAAGCTGTGTCTGATCTAATCTTATGTACCTTGGCCACAAGTTTTGGAAAAACAAATATTCCCAAGGCAATCAGATTAGTGAGTATACCATATAATGATGTGGAAATACGAGTGGTTTATAGAGAGCAGTTTATGGGCTGGATTGAGTGAATTTAATTCATGCATTGTCAGGCAACTTGGACTTCAGTAAAATAAGGAAATCTTGATTTTATCTGTGTGTAGTGGAACATCAGAGCCAAAGAGAGTAAGAGCAGCACTCCTGAGCACAGACAGGGAGCCCAGGGGACTTTGTTCCCAGCCAGCTCCCCGAGAGAGGACAGGCAGTGCTTGTGCTGAGGTGACCACGGGGTTAACAGGGTTACCCAAAGCCTTAATGGCCAGGAACCATTATCTGCTCCTCTCTGATTTCCTGCTCCCTAGGTGGGAGTCCCCCCTGCCCCTCGCCTTTGTTTCTAATGCGAGTTCCCATCCTGAAACGCTGTGAGTACAATTCGGTTTTGTTGCAATCAGTAGTCCCTTACAAAATCTTCATTCACAGAGTGTTTCCCCCATTGTAAGAGGAACAATGTTAGGAATTAATCTGGCCTGTGATTTGTAGGAACCTTGTTCTGAAAACCTTGTTCTTAGACCCCCCCCCCTTCCCTTTGAAGGGTAACTTAATTGTTTGGCAAACATGCAAAACCTACATAACATCCCCTACTCCTCTTAGCTATGATTTTAAAAGTCCTGCATTTTGGTTTTATGTAACATTCACCTCTAGAAGCATGGGGATCAGATTCTCTGCTCCAGGACACAAGATTAAAAAGCTGATTTCTGGAATATAAGGGACATTTGAAAGGAGGAAAAGCCATGGTACATCTCTGGAGTGGATTGTAAGAAGGTCCTAAAATGTAAGTTGAAAGTTAGTAGAGATCTGATTTTGGTGGTAGTGCCTCCAAAATACCTTGAATGGGTGGGTGGAAATGCACTGGAATAGAGATGCAAGGGAAAGCTTTATTGCCATAACAACTGCTGGATGATGACTCTATGCAACTCTGAGGCTATTCAATTAAAATTAAGAACACTGCTATCTTTTTTCCTTATCTTTCTTTATATTTGCTATTGCTCTGCTCTGAGTTTATTTCTCTTTGGATATCATGGAAATTGCAGTGCCTGCTATTTGGCCAAGGGAAGAGATTTCAGGGGGCTCTTTTCAGTCTCTGGGTTGTACCTAGGATGGGCAGAAATGCAGTCAGTGGTTGTTCCCTTTTCTCTCACAAGTGATCCTGGCAGATGCTTGTGGTAATTTTTCCCTTGTCATATTGACACTCCAGTGTGATGTTCTCTGGGGCTTTCTTATGTTGCTGCTTCTCCAATCTTACGAAGATTGCCATTTTTTCTCAGCAGTGTACATTTTTCTATATTACCTACAGTTTTGCACCCTTCGTATTATCCAGGAGAATTTGGTCTTTGCAGTCGTCCTGGAAATCAAACCCACTGCAGCACCATCAGGTCAGGGAGTGATTTCAGGATTTTGATGCACCAACTCCTCTGTGACTTTATTTGTGTCAGCCTGAGGGGTGACATTTGTCACTCACTGTGACACATCAGGACATCTGTGCCCTCCCCACCACCCATCCTGGTTCCCCACCAGTCCCAGGAGGGTTCTGCAGGAGCAGATGCGGCAGCACATCATCACACATGGAAAAAACATCTGGAATTTCAACTGCAACCTGAATTCTGCACTTCCTTTTCTCAATTGTTACACAGGGCCGTGTTTCCAGCAGGGCAGGAAAGCATTTCAGTGGGAAGGAGGCTGCTCTGTGCCCCTGAGGCATTGTTTGCAAGGCTCATAGAGAAATCCCTTGAGCAACACATGCTCTGCTTATTCTTGTGGTGCCACTGAAAAGGACAGATTAGAACCAATTATTTATCTCTTTGGCTTCCTGCTCTATTTTTTGCCAGCTTGGAATAATATGTACTGAAAATAATTCATGAGTATATCCAGAAGTCCTTGCTCAGGCCTTGCTTCAATGTCTTACTCAGATTCCCACTGACTTTTATAAGTTAAATATTCAGTATTTTATCTTAACATCTTCTCAGCATATTGCTGTCAAGAGAGGATTTTGTGGTATTAATCATTAGATTCTAGTAATAGACCTTACAGGTATTATGGATGATAGGTATAGTGAGGAAGGAGAGAATAAATCTTATTCATATGAAAATCAATGACATTTAGACTGTTCATCTTGAAATTGAAACAAAACTGTATGGATTTAAATATTTTCCTGATTATTACAGATCAGCAATAAGCAGCTTGGAAATATGATTGTAGATGGGAAATATTTATATTTTGTTGTCTTTTTCACTTCTTGCAATCTTTTTCCTAGATCCACAGGAAGTGTCTATTCTTGCACCTCTGTTTTGAACAAAAGGTGGATGTTTCAGAAGCTGTTCAACTTATTTACTAGCTGCACTCTTAAATCCAAACGAATCTGTTTGGATTTACATTACAAACCCTGAACTCCAGCATTTCTGAAAGCTGAGAACTGCTGTTTCCATTTGTGCTAAACTTCTGGAAATGGACACCAGAAATTAACATTCACTTTTTGGGAATGGTCATGGAGGATCCACCTTTTCCCATCCCCTGGCATGGTCACCACCTTCCCCGATGGGAGTTTCTGTCATCATTCCTGGCATCCTATTCCCAACCTTTTGTGGAGCTACCTTTTTGTGTTCAGTTAATGACACCATTCTAAAATACAAAGAACCCCTCTGATCTCTGTTTTTCAGATACAGCCCCCTTGGTTCTGGTGTCCTGATTAGAGATGTGCCCTTTGCAGTGATTTGGAGCTGTGAAATGGCTCCTGTCGCTCCACTCTGAGCCTGTGGGTATCTCACAGGATAAATCTGGAAGAGCTGTAGAGCGCAGATGATTTTTGGCAAGTATCATTTTATCATCAAAATTTTATTTTTGGGTTGCTCTTCAGCTGCCGCCTTCTGTGAAGGAGAACGACGCCCATTTGATGGCTTTTATTCTGGATTCCCGAGCAGTCTCCTCTGCTTAGAGCACAATTAATGGCAGCTCTGGCTGAGATAATGGGAGGTGGGGATGGATGCATGGAGCTGGAACTGAGGTGGACTGTCACCTTTGTCTGAACGTGGAGACACAGCTCATGTCCTCAGAGCTGGGAGAGTCACAGCAAGCCAGGCAGAAAATATATTTCATTTAAAATTAATTTTAATTTAAAATTAATTTTGATTATTTTAAAAAGTATTATTTTTAATAAATTAATGTTAATTTAATAATTTTATTTTATTTTAAATTCTTTTTAAAATCTATATCTGTACAGTAGATAGTCACTATACTTACAATTAGGTATATAGTATACAATTAATATTTAGAGTAGAATTAATATAGTGTGTATTTACTGTATACCACACATGTATTTATAATGCATAATACGTATAGTATATATACTATATAAAATATATATTTATATATTTAATAGTGTAATGACTTTGTATTAATAGTTTTGCTTTTACAACCTTGTCCTTATTCAATTTTACCAGTGGCTATTTTTCACAATTATATAATATCCACTAGATACATATATACCTAGTGTGTATATATGGATAATACAATATATTTTATATATTGCATATATACTCCATATACTAGACACAGTGTATATAGATACATCGTATATAAAAATGTATCTATAGAGAATAGAGTGTGTATTTTTATATATACACATACACTATATATATGTGTGTGTGTGTTGGGGAGGCGGCGGTGGTTTCAGAGGGTGACACACAGGGCCAGCTGAGCTGTTCATCCGCGGGGGCAGTGCTGTGCAGCGGCTCAGCAGGGGCACCGGCCCCACTCCCCGGCGTCGCTGTTACTGCCCCAAAGCCTCGCTGTTACTGCCCCAAAGCCTCGCTGTTACTGCCCCAAAGCCTCGCTGTTATTGCCCCAAGCCCTCGCTGTTACTGCCCCAAACACTCGCTGTTATTGCCCCAAAGCCCTGCTGTTATTGCCCCAAAGCCCTGCTGTTATTGCCCCAAAGCCTCGCTGTTACTGCCCCAAAGCCTCGCTGTTACTGCCCCAAGCCCTCGCTGTTATTGCCCCAAACACTCGCTGTTACTGCCCCAAAGCCCTGCTGTTATTGCCCCAAAGCCTCGCTGTTATTGCCCCAAAGCCCTGCTGTTACTGCCCCAAGCCCTGCTGTTATTGCCCCAAAGCCCTGCTGTTATTGCCCCAAAGCCCTGCTGTTATTGCCCCAAACCCTCGCTGTTACTGCCCTAAGCCCTGCTGTTATTGCCCCAAGCCCTGCTGTTATTGCCCCAAACCCTCGCTGTTACTGCCCCAAGCCCTGCTGTTATTGCCCCAAAGCCCTGCTGTTATTGCCCCAAACCCTCGCTGTTACTGCCCCAGAGCCGCCCTCCAGCCCCGCAGGCCCCGCGGCGGCGCAGGCGCCACTCGGGGCGGGTCAAGCCCGCTGCGTCACCGCCGGCCCACCCGGCCCCGCGCTCTGCGCATGCGCGCCCGCCGAGCTCTGGCAGGAGGGGCGTTCCCTTCCCAACGGCCCTGCCCCCACTGGGCTCTGATTGGTTGTCGCTTCCCTCCCTCCCTTTCTGATTGAGCGCTCCCATGTCACTCAAGGCGTCCACGTTTCGCTACGCCCCGCCCACCAACTGCGCGCTGATTGGCGGGCTGTCCCGCGCCGGCGGTGCGATTGGCTGTGCACGCCGTCACTCCGGGGCGGGTCGGCGGGCAGGAATGTAGGCCCGGCCGCTCCCCGGCCCAACAAAGTAATCCGGCGATGCCTCGAGTGCGGAGCGCGGCCGTGCCCGTCCCATCGCCCGCCGCGGGAGCACCGCGCCCCTCCCCGCCATCCCCGGTCCGTTCCGCCCCTGCCCGGCGCCGTTGAGCGCCCTTGGCCCTGCCGGAGCTGCGCGGAGAAACGTGCGGAAGGACACCGAAGAAGAGTGTGACGAGCTGTAGTTCCGGCCGCGGTCGGGCCTTGTTTCCCAAAAATAGCGCGGCGCGGTATCCGTGCGCCGGTGTCAGTGTCTCCTGAGGAGCCGCGGCGGGAGCGGAGCGAGCGGGGAGCGGCGGTGAGCGAGGGGTCCCGGGGTCCCGGCTCCGCGCGGCCAGCGGGGCGCGTTCCCTCAGCCCGAGGCTCGGCCGGGGCCGGGGACAGCGGCCGAGGGGCTGGCGGGAGGGGAAGGGGGAAAGGAAGGAAGGAGGGTCCCCCCCCCCCCCCGCCGGCCCCATCCCGCTCTGAGGGAGCAAAGCGGGGGGAGCCGGCGGGGTCCCGGGGTGGGCGAGTTCCCGGGGCCTCCACAGAACTTCCCGCGGGAGGGGATGGACATTTACGGGCCAGGCCGGTAGAGCTGCCCGGGGACCGGGCGGGAGGGAGCCGAGGAGGGTGGGGTACGCGGCCCTGGAGCGCCCGGGGTGCGGGGAAAGGACCCTTTGTGCTGGGTGTCGCTGGGGAAGGCGACATCGCAGCGAGCGGGGAAGCGACAGGAAAAGGCTCCCCGGGAGCCCGTCCGTGGAATGCGGGAGCGGCCGGGGGTCGGCCGGGGGAGCTGGGAACGCTTCAGGAGTTGAGTGAGCGCCGCAGGAAGGTGTGCTGGGAATGGCAGGGGGACAAGCGCTCCGGGTGGAACCCCAGGCTGGTCCGTCCGGGGGGAGAAGGCTGAAGGTACAGCGGGGTTGTGCTGCCGGCAGGATTCTGTGTTCGGCGGCAGAAGTCGTAAGGAAAAAGGACTCGTCCGCTGCTGACTGGGAAGACTAATTTTTTTAAGTTTATGGAGCTGTCTTTTACAATAAATTTTTACCTGCTTTTGAGATGCTAAGCGGCGAGGAGAGTGGAATTGCTCAGAAAAACTGACCATAGTGCCTTGTTTGACAGGTGATTAATTTTGAGAAATTGGAGTTGTGTAGGGGAGAAAAGAGATAATTTAAGAAGAGGGTTTTAAAAAATTGTTTAGTGTAAAAACATTGTGTCCCATAGCCATACAATGACTAAAATTGTTATGAGCGGTGGGGGAAAGGGGTTTTGGGAAGTACAAAGGAGGAAGGAAAAGGAATAATTTGTAAACAATAGTAAGGAAAATAAAGTGGTTTGGTATGGAATTGATAATGTGAATGTATTTATTTTAAACCGTTTTTACAGTCTGGGAAATTTTTATCTAACATGAAGAGGGCTATGAGCTTTCAATCTTTATTTTGTGAACTGTCTACACACAATTGTTCCTTATGCAATTTTTTTTTTTTAAGAAGTAGCCAGCTATATTTTGTTAGAGAATTCTGGTGTCTTCTTATTGGTATCTGGTATTGAAATACCTGTGCAAAAGATGTCAGGGCAACATTCCTGTCATCTATTCTGTCTCTATTTAAAATCATTTAAAATGCCTTTTACATATGAGAATGTAATATTTAGGTTTTTTTCCTCCTATCTCACAGGTGATTTGCATTTGGGGGAAAAGTGTGAAGTTCCTCATTTAAACTATTTTTTTTTCATTGAGGTGTTAGAATATGTGCAAAATGGCATGTTATTCAATTACATAATTTAGAGGGATTATAATAATTATAATAAAGGATGTAATGTCGGTGCCTTTGTTTACTAAAGGGTATCATTATTCAATGATATTTTAAAATTCTATACTTGTTAAGCCAGCAAATCAAAAATAAGAGAATGGAACAAATTGTCAAGATATTAAGGGATTATGATGGTGCTGTGCAGCTGGAGATGAGCCTTTTTTGACTGAGGACATTCAGTTTGGAATTTCATAAAGAAAATCGCCCAGTGCCCTGGTCAGTTATTTTTCTCCTATGAATTCTCTCCCACATCTGTAGCTGGCGTGGTCCACGTGCAGTGGCAGAGGGGGAGAATCCCTCAGTGTCAGGGACAGCTCTGGTGTGCATGGAGCTCCTTCTCTGAGCCAGCTGAGCGTTGCAGCGTTCCTGGGGGTTGTTTGTGAGCAGACACTTGCAGATGGTGGTGGGAATACATCAGCTCTTTTGCTGTTGGCTTGTCCTGCTCTGTTTTCTCAGTGTGTTGAAACCCGTGTGGTCACTGCTCACCTCTGACGAGTGGTGCCATGGAATGCTGTGCCTGTGTGCAGATCCCTGCTTTTAGAGCACTCGAATATGAGTTTCTTTCTCTGTGAAACCACAGATGGAGAAGAAAGCGAACATTGAGTTTTATGAACTTAGAGAAATTGAGTCATGGTTGGACTAGCACAATGAGGAGGACATGGCTGCATGAAAACTTGAAATAATTCTGGAGAACAAAACAGCTCATTATAGCAGAAGACTCATCTTATTTAGGAACCTTTGAGCTGAAGTGTGTGTGGTTCACCTTAAACTGGTTAATGCGGGCAGCAGAGATTTTATGGGTTTATTTTAGAATGTTGGCCACGTTTCTCAGATAACTTGTTGATGTCATTCTGTATGTTCTGGGCCCAAGTGCTGCTTCAGGAGCCTGGAGGCACCACTCTGCTCTGTGAACAATGCCAAGCTACCTTGCCTGCTCCCAGCCATGCTCTCCCAACAAAACACAGCTGATTAGTTCTCCAGAGTACTGAAAGAAGTGTAGTTTAATGCTGTGTAATGAGCAAATCTGTATCACTTTGGCAACTTTTTTTCCTAAATAAGGAATATCTTGAATTAGTTATAACTGTGGTTTGTTATGCCTAGCTTGAGAGAGGTCTGTGGGGTTTAGTTGAATTTTTAAAAGTATATGTTTTCTAAAAATTACCATTAGCACATTTTACTCGCCTCACCAAATTCTTAATTTTTTATTTTTAAAGGACTAAATATTCTGGTAAACCTTGGGCTTTAGGCCTTCTCAGTCCTGACAGCAGCCTGGAAATGTGTGCAAAGCACTGGGATCTCCTTTTCCTTCTCATTGCAACGAATCTTCCTTTGAATTAATTGGCACGTCCTGTGGCAATGGATGTGCTTCTTAACGCACAAATCACTTTAAGGTTTCAGATTTATTGTGTTGGAAAGACATTATTTCACATGTGTAATAATGTGTTCTTCAATGGATCAAATGGAACAAAAGTCAGAATCTCTGTCTATGATAATATGGGTGAATTTGGTGCTTTGTGTTCAGGTTTGGTTCCTTCAGCTGTGGTGAAGTAACCAGGGGATATAAACACAGCACTCCCTTTTTCTGGTGTGCCTTCCTGTGCCCTGCAAGGTGAGCAGTGATGGCCTGGATGGCTCTGTCAGGTTACTGAGGTGCTGCTGATGAGGGGATGGATAGTTTAACTCTTGCTCCTGCCACTGAAGTCAGTAAAGACTTTGAAGGTGTGTAATGGTATGAGGTTTTCATTTAGGGGCCTTACATTTATACTCAGAATCCCCGTGGTTTAAGGTGCAGTCAGATGTGAAATAACTGAAGGCTGCTTTTTCCCTGCATGTTTGCAAGGTGGTTTGGGAGATGACACAAGACATTCTTTCACTTCTGCCCCGAGTTAGCTTTGTTGGCCTTCCAGTAAAAAACTTGAGGAATTTTTTTTGGACAGCTGATGAAAATACATTTGAGGTCCTTGATGCAGTGTCCAGTGTAAGAGGACAAGGTGGGATGGCTGAGAGTTGAGCCCAGCCTGTGTGAGATGACAGTTCCCTCCCCCCTGCATGTGTTCTGAGGTACAGCACCAGCTCATAAATAATGACTCCTATCTGCAATAAGAGATTCTGCTTCATTTATTTGAAAGTAAGCATCTGATCTAGATTTCTACCTCTGACCACTCCCCTCATCTGGTGCTTTCTTATTTTAACACTTGATCTTTCAAGTTGCTGCTTAGGGAGTTGAAAAGAAGAAATTTTTTTCCTCCATATTAAGGCATTGATGTTTTTTTTAAATCAATGGTATTGTTTTGGCTTCTGTTTAATTGTTCTGCAGCAATGTTTCTAGATTTCTTTATATTTAATATATAACTTTCTTTAGAAATATAAACCCCTGTACTGTGTGCTCTCATTTCTATTTGACACTAAAGAGGAATTAATATCTTGCAAGACTCCTCTGTTCCTGAGATTTCACCCCTGCCTGTCCAAGATAATCACCTAGTTAGAATATTTTAAATTATACATAGAATATATATTTATATATATTTATATATTTTCTGATTTTATTCTTAATGTATGTCTACAGTGAAGAATTAGGAAGGAATTTTATTAGAATAAGGCAGGCTAAATTTTGTGACCAGTCTTTTTCAAAATTGTAGTGCAGGGGAATGCAGAACCTTTTCTGTGGGAGCACTTTGCTTTTTGTTCCATGTGTTGTAGCAGTACAAGCGTGCCTCTATGATCAGAAGAAAATACATCCCTCTTAATAAGAGTGTGATTAATTGAATTATTTTTCAGGGAATTAACTACTTTATATTCAAAATGTTAGTGATGCTTAATTAGGTAGGTCTCCCAGTTATATTTGCCTCTGTCCCTGGAGAGCTTTTGAATTCTGGCAAAGTCCTTATGGGCCAACCTGGAAACTTGAAAATGTGTTCTGCATTGCTCTGTGATTTCTCTAGGAGCTACTGAGAATTGTTGCATGCCTGTTTGTAGTATAGCAAGATAGAAAGTAGGTGCTGGGGATTAGCACCAAGCAGAGCTGTGGAAAGGTGCTTGCTGTAGGTGTCTGTGTACCAGGCACTGATGACAAAGCAGCTTTTCCTTTTTTTCTAATCAGGAGCAAATTGACTCAGAGAGAAATGTGTCATGGTCAGAGATCACCTAGGAGTGGGTGTGTAGGATGGATGGGTTTGTGCTCGTGATACTTTTATGATGATAATAGAGGTGAAGAAGGATTTTTTCCCATTTATTTCAAATCTCCTTGAGTGTTTGTGTAACTCAGTTTCTTTTGAAAACCAGATTGCTTCTGATACTGTAATTTAGGATTTCATGGACTGGACTGGTGTTATTTTTATTGTTTGCAAGCTCACCATAGACCTGTGAGAATATGTAAAGCAGATGTCACCTGTACGTGCAGTGACACTTGCAGGCTGTGGTCAGGACCAGAGCTGAGGTTTCATACCAATGTACACAGGCCTGATCTTTTAGTTTTGTGGGATCACTTCGTGTTTGGAAGGTCAAGGGGATTAAATTATTAAACTTTTAGCTGTATAATTGTGTAAGCATGTCTGTAACTGAGCTGTGCTGGGGCTGTGCTGTTACACATTTCTTTCTTGAGGGCTGTGGCATACAGAATTGAGAAACAGAATTCAGAGGAGATTGTTTTAGTGTTCTTTATGATATGGAAGAATTAGAAACAGTTGGAAGAGAAGAGAGTAAGCAAGAGGCTGAACCTTCAGGGGCTCAGATACACACACGTCCTAAAGGTGAGGGGTCACAAAGGGCACAACAGCCTTGTCTTGGCAGTGTCCATTAGAGAAACTTAGGGAAGCTGTCAGGATAATGTGACTTTACACCCTGTATCACACCAAATCTGCAATAATTGAGTCCAAGAGCTGAGAAAAAAAAAGTTGTAATATTTTCCCCCCCTCAGATATCAAAGAAAGTGACTGTTTTTAAGTGGTTATCTTTCTCCAGATGTTTTGAATTGTATTTAATAGACCGTCATGTGGAAAACTTGTATGGTATAGCTCAGATGCATTGTATGAGGTTATCAGCATGAGGGACATCTTGTTTTTGGTATCATTCTTTCACAAGCAACTGCCTCTTCCTGATATGAGTGCATGCATCCTGTTTTAAAAGCTGTGAGCTGACAAGAATGACTGCTAATAATTTGGTGTATAGAGCAGTTTTAAAATGTTGCTTCTTCCAGTGTGAGCTTTCAAAGCAATGAGTCTTCTGAGAGTGTTTGAGAAAAGGGGATGTTCCATCATCATTGTTCTTTTATTATCTTGTCAGGCACTGAGGGTAATAAACTGAAATTTTCAGAATTTTTATTTTTCCTTGAAGCTGTTGAAATTAGTGTGTAATGGTATGAGGTTTTAATTAAGTCAGGTGTCTTAAATTTATATTCAGAATCCCCTTGGTTTCAGGGTGAAGGAGGGGAAGTCAGAGGTATAGCACAAGATAATTTGTTTCATTTGATGCCTACAAAAAAGGAAAAGCGCTTTCTTCTACAATTTTTGAGCCTATAGGCTGTCAAATTATGTTTGTTAGTCTGAGTTTAATAATACACATATTTACTTGAATAGTTGGCTTCAGGGATTTGAAGCTTTTGAGTGCAGGAGACGGATTTCCTCCGAGAGACTTTGTTAATATCCTCCTGTGTTTCTTTTGAGTGTTGGGGTTTTTAATGTTTTGTCTTCTTGTTGTCCTCCTTATCTTTGTTCATAGCATTCCAAATGTGGCGTCTTAAATTTTTGTCATTGAAATGTATGTGAAGATCTTTGCTTGGAGAGATGTTGGGCTATGAAAAAAGTGCCAGCAGTAAAAATATTAATGGTTTTCATTAGGAAGCACTAAATTAGAACTCCTCCTTCAGGGGAAGGAGACAAAGTCGTGGATGGCTGAAGAGACATGTGGTCAGTTGATGGAAGCAAGAATTTGTTGAATATTGGAGATATGGAATATGGGTGATGTGCAGAAGTTGTAATCATGAACACAAATGCCCTGAAAATTCCCAAGGAGCATGTGGAACATGGAATGGCTGTGGATGTCATAGAATAATCATGAGTTTTAAATAGGTGCTTGTTGTTTCCTTTGTCACAAATATAGAAACTGCCAACCTGAATAGCTGTTAAAAAAAAAAAAGGAAAAATTATCAATTGGAACAACTGAAATTTAAAAACTATTTTATAAAATCTGTATTACAAAATCATGTAGAAAGCACTTGTTCTTAGGGAAGCACAGAGAAATCTAAGACGACTCTCCAGGCTTTGTATTGGGTTTAATACGAGATGAAATTTGAGGAGGGCAGAAGCAACAAGAATTATCTTAATTGATAAATTATATTTTTTTCCCTAGAAAAAGGGAAAAGCTAATGGTTAGTGTTTCTATTTATCACTGGTAACTCAGTATCTTCGATAAACTAGTAAAATGTGGTGGTGAAACGATTGGAAATTCTGGATTTTAAAACGGAATGTTCCTCATTATTGGAGTCATTTAGGTGCCGTATGCAAAATAGGAGGAAAGTACCGTAGAGGACTGAGGGTTTGTTCAGGAGGTGAAACGGGACTGGGGGAGTTGCAGATTGCAGCTGCTGCTCCTGCCGTGGCGTTCTGATGCTCCCGGTGACTCCTGGCTGTTTCCCCAGGCTGATCTCCGGTGGCTGCGGTGTGAGCCGTGTCCGCAGCGGTCCCCGCGCTGCCCCCCGTCCATGTCCCTGCGGCTCCCCGGGCCGCCCTCAGCGCCCTGCACACCCCGGGCCCGTTTGGAGCTTTCCCCTCGTGGTTTTGCTGAGGAGCTGGACTCCCGTCCTGCCGAGTTAAGCCTAGCGGTGACATCCTTGTTTCTACGCTTCTCTCCTGAGGATGCCCTGAACTAGTCCGTGCACCCTGTTGTTGTCACACACGTATTTACGAGCAGTCGAGTGTTAGCACAAGGTGCTTAATGTAAAACTTGCACCAGATTCCTGCAGGAAGTGACAGAGTCATTCCCTTGAGAGGGGATCGGAAGGTTCCTACAAAGAGACTCAAGCAAAAGCTGCTTTTGTCCCAAGCTGAGGGCAGGACTGGCCCCGGGTGAGGAGCTGCGGTCCGAGCCCCGAGCCCCGGTGCGGCCCCGTGGGAGCCCCCGCAGCTCCCTCTGGTGATCCCGGCGTGCCCGTGCAGCCCCGGGGGCTCGGCCGGGCCTCGGGTGAGCGGAGCCATCGGCTCCTGCCGCGGACCGAGGAACCGCTTCAGAGCGAGCCAGGCTGCAGCCAACCTGGCGGTACTCCTGGGTGCCATTGGGTCTTGCTGCCTTTTTGTTTTATTCTTTTCACCACCTAGTTTTTGTCTCGGGGGAGATGGAAGTCATTAAAGGATCTGTAGACCGTCCTGTTAACACTGGCTCTAGGCGAGCGTAACCAGTGTGATTGCTTGAGATAAAAGGATTCCAGCTCTATGGCTGGGTTGCTGAGGAGCATGGTATGGGGAAGAGGGAAGAACAAAGACAGTGTGTATATGAAAATTTTTATTCTGTATTCTGTAGCCCATTTCATTTATGTTATTAAAATATGGAGAAATGGTGGAAGTACATTTAAAAGTAGTCCAAACTGTAATAGCAAAGAAGTGATTTTGTAAATAATAAAACCTGGAGAATTTCCATTTCCCTTATTTTTCAACTTTCCTGTTATTCCCTGATCTTTTAGAGTGCCCCCTCTTTTCAGTGTGTTTCTGTTCAGTTCTCCACAGATGTTAAATGTGTGCCAGCTGTGGCCGGGCTGAGCACAGGGGCCTGCTGCCTGCCCCAGCATCCCCCAGGACCTGCTGCCTCTGGCCACTGCAGGGCTCTGCTCTGCCCAGGGCTTCTCTGCTAATGCCAGCTCAAAAATTCTGCAGCACTTTTGGGAAATCTCAGAAATAATCGATGCATTTGCTATAGCACTTGGCTGAAAGTGACCAATATAATCAGAAACCATTAATGAGGGAGAATAGACTGTGGTCAAGTAAACCTCATTTTATTAAAAAAGTTATAAAGCTGTGGAAATAGTTCTGTCTTCAGGGTTTTAATGCCATCATTGATGATGCTCTAGTCTAATATTAGCAAACTCTTATTTTAAGTGTTTTTATTTAATTTTATTAAGATAAAACTTAAAGTTAGGGTGATTTAAAACTGCATTCAGTTTCTTAATTTGCTTTGGTTTTAATGTATTTGATTTGTTCTAAATATCATCTTAGGCTGGAATTCATTCAGCAAATAAATGTATCTTCATTTTGATGAGGCCTGCTTGTAAGTGTATGGGAAGATAGTTTATGTGATGCTCATATCTGTGCTTTATGTAGGACTATCTGGATCCAATTTTTTTTAACAAGTTTTTTTTTTAAGGGCTGAATTGTTCTGGAATAAAACCTATCAAAATATTGCTGGGTACTGGCTGAGTAGTTCTCAAAAGAAGTTTTTACCTACTTTTCAGTCATTCAGTCCTTGAATGAAATGTTAATGAGAAGATGATCTGATAAACTTCTTGAAATCTTTCTGTGCAACAAAATCCTGGTTGAGGATTTTCCTTCAGATCTGTTTGTTTTAAGGCACCTAAGTTGGTTTCTGTAGCTGTCTTGCATGCATGTAGATAATGCCTACACGAAAACCACAAAGGTCTTGGTGTGTTGTTTTTCTAAGGCTTGAATGACTAATTTTCTGAATGTGTAAGGAGCAGCAGCCTTTTGTGTGAAGTTCCTTTTGTGCTTGTTAAGACTGTAGAAGCAGGAGAAAGTAAGCACAGCCTAAAATTCAGAGTTGCAATCTGACAAGGAATCCTGCAGGCTTATCTGCAAGAGCTGAGATCCCAGTTCTTGCTTCTGTCTAACCTGTGCTTCTCTGCTTTTAATTCTTCGTGGTCTCCTCTGCTTAGTCTTAGTGGCTTAGAAGATTTTTCAGTGGCATAATTAGCTTATCTTAAAATAGTCTGATCTGGTGGCAGTATTGGGACAATGAGGGCCAGCCCAGCCCCAGGCACACGCTGTCAGCCACAGAGATGTGTCAGTGCTTGGGCCACTCGGCAGGAAGGGAGGAGTAGGTGAAAATCTTTTGAAGATAGAAGTGGACCTTGAACGTGAATGATTCAGCTCACCTGTGCTAGGATTTACACGTTTTCCTTCAGGAATTTGGCAACAGCCTGATCAAGTAACTAGAAAGCAGCTTCTCTTTGGTTTCAACCAAGATACAAATGGAATGGTAACAACAAAAAAAAAAGTTCCAGTTGAGTTCCTTTCCTTGGGTTCTTTTTTATATTTGTAGCTGTAGTGTCTGGCTGTGTTTATCAGCTCACACTTCAGAGAGAATCATTTTACCTCAGATGCCTTGGTTCAGGCTTAGCAGTGTTTCAGGTCTGAGACCTTTAAAGCTTGCAGTGTCCGACCATTAACATTTATACTTCCTTGAGACTGTATCTCTGGGTTTCATACTTTCTATAATTGTCTTGTCTTCTGGCTTCATTTCCCTCTCTCTAGACAAATACAAATTTAGATAAGGGCACAATTGCATGTGTTATGAAGATTGTTGTAGGTACACCAGTTCTGAGGGGTAAACTCCACATTTAAAATGCCTTTCTTGGAAAAGCTGCTGCTGCAGTTGCTATTGTGGTTGCTACAATCTTGAACAAGGGATTAGAATACTTTTTGTTTCTTGTTACCATGCAGGGAAAGGAGCTTGATCTACAGTACATTCAGGATGTTGCTTGTGATGTAATTTGTTTTGTATTTTCTGTCCCTTTTTTTAGATTTCAGTAGAGGAGCATTTTTTCTGAAATTCATAAACTCCCTAAACTTATGTGCCATTACCATGCTTTTTTTTGTTGATTAAAAATGGATTTCAGCATTTCACAGCTCACTATTTGTTGAAATAGTGGCTCATTCTAGGGCACTCCAATACTGGCTAGTCTTGACTTCAAGGAGAAAATTTAGTTCTGTTATTTCTATGTGTAAAATGCTTTTTAGGGAAGGTTTGCTTTCTTTGGCTTGATACCTGTTCATTCTGGAGTCTGATGAAACTTCTGTGTTTACACTTCCAGGTTCTGCATTTTCATCTCTCAAACCCTGCAAAACAATCTACTAAGAGATGCTTTTGTTACATTTGAGTTTGCAGACCTTCATTGAAAAACTAATTTGGACTCTGCAAGACATAGTTAAAAACAAATTCTTCTGGTAATGTTTGAGCTCTTCTTCCAGGTGGATTTGATGTACTGCCTCCATGCAGGAGCTGAGAAAAGGAGTTTTAACTGTACATTAATGTCTTGCATATGCTGCAGTGTTCCTTGAGCTTGTTCTGTAAATGGCTGTAGCCAGGCAAGTCCTCTGTGTAGCTTAATGTTTAACTCTGGTTTTATTTTGTTGCAATTGCTGGTGCCCTTATGCATGCAGATAGAGTTGCACTGTAACTGAGGCTGGGAGGGGGCACTTGCTTCTCTTCCTGTTTAAGCTGTGGATCCCAAAAGCTTGGTCTAGGCATGATTTTAGTCTGGTGTAGTTTGTTACTAAAAACTTAGTAACAAATACTTTACAAGGTCCACTTATTCCAGTGAAACTTCCTAGACTACTTTAGATAAAGTCAACTTCAGTGGGATTTGGGACATTTCTTGTAATGCTTGGTTCTTTGTGTTGTGTGTATGGAGTTGGGCTTTTTCCTTTCTTTTTTCCCTGGTTTCTCCCGCATTCATTAACTGTGCTTACAATGAGTTTTCAGTGAATTAGTGTCAATGTTCCAGTGAAATCCTTGGCCGTACTGATGATGTAAGTGATGGAGATCTTATTCTGGAATTCTTTCTGCTGTCTCCTTGTGTCTGTTAGACCAATTTAGATGAAAATGCTGCAGGCCAGGGCATTGCCTGTGTGCTATAATGTTCATGTTTATATCTTAGAGGTATTAGTGGAGAGATTATTAGGAGGGGAAGTCTAGCACAGAAAAGCTTCCTGTGGATGACTTGCAGTAGTGGTGAATTCTGACAGGGTTCCCATGGTAGTGAATGTGTTTTCTTTAATACACATTACTCAGATCTTGCTATTGTCTTCTGTACAATGCAGCGTGGTGCCTGTATTATTGTCAATACACAAGTTGCCTTAGCGAAACCTTTTGAAGCGCTGTAAAAAATACGTGAAACCATGTTTGGCAAAAAATGCTGAAGGGTTTTAATGGTTCCTGAGTGTGTAGGGAGCAGTCTTTTTTCCCCTTTTGGCAATCACAAGGACTTTTGAATCCAAGTCTTTGTCTCCTTCTCCTCTGCTGTATTCACATACAAAATTAAATAATTTAACTTTCATTTTAGCAATAGGAGACAATTTGAGCATAATTAAAGAAATGTATCTGTCTAAATGAGTGATACCTAATTGGATTAGCATTGTTTAGAGAGCATGTGTGCAGTCATTCTTTGTGAATCTGTACATTTCTCTTTTAGATCTACAATAAATATTGAAATCTCACTGTTCAATCTAATGAACAAAGCTTTAGATCTGCACTTTGCCACTCTCGGGTTCCAGTGGGTTGAGATGCTGTTCTGCAATTTCTGGTCTCAGCCTTCTTACTGCCTGGGGTTTATTTTCCACCTGTGGGGAGATGGACTCAATCTGGAGATGCTCAGAGTCATTTGGATAATGAGGAATGATAATATCTATACCATTTTAAGAAAAATTTTAAAAAGTGTTTCTGAGTTCTAGTGCTCTTTTGCTAGTCTCAAGCAGTTTATGTATGAAATCTAAACTAGAAGATCCTTCAACCACATCTGAGGTCTGTGTATCCTATTCACAGGCCTTCCTATTTTTCCTGTACAGTGCCTTCCTGGACTTATCTTAATAACACTGTCATTTGAAAGACTTGGCAGGGCACTGTACTGAAGGGGAATACAATAGGAAAAATATTACTCATTAGATCTGCCTTCTGGATTAGTCCAAATTTGGGGAAGTAGTCTGTGTGATCCCCTCAGAGCTCAGATCCCCTCTGAGATCAACAGTAAAGCTCTGTTTGATAAATGTAGCTGGGTAGATGTATACAGGACACCTTTAAACTCATTTAATGTACCTGTGCCAGTCAGTGGCATGTTAGGATAGCTCACAGAAAGCATTTAGCTCATTATCTCTCCTGCTTGAAAATCCATCATTTCACAAAATGCTCGTTAGTTGTAGCACCTAAATGGGGCAAACCTGTTTCTTAATGAAGAACATGTTTTCAGTGTCATATTTGTCATCATTAAGGCTTTGGGAAACTGGGTTAATATGT
The DNA here is from genome assembly GCF_027887145.1 of Ammospiza caudacuta. Classification (NCBI taxonomy): domain Eukaryota; kingdom Metazoa; phylum Chordata; class Aves; order Passeriformes; family Passerellidae; genus Ammospiza; species Ammospiza caudacuta. The sequence continues at coordinate 24,926,780 of NC_080602.1, forward strand.
TCAGTTGTGATTCTGCACTAGCAAGATGTGCATGGCAGTGCACCTGCTTTTTGAGGTGGATGCATTTTCTCACGTGGTCTCGTGTGGTTTGGAGCTGTGAATTCCTGTCTCAGCTCTTCTTTACATCTCGAGCGGAACAGTGCTGAAATTATTTGATGTGTTCCAGTAAAGCAAATGACAGCACCCACCAACTTTTACTCTTTTTCCATTTGTTTCTTTATTAGATGTGTTTTGGTCATTTTTTGTGTGTTATGAGAACATACTAATGTTTTTTGGTGTGGCAAGTGTTGCTGCATGGAGTGCCTTCAAAAGTAAATTAATGTGGCAAATTTAAGTTAGTCATACTTTTAAAAACTGAAATCTTGTTTATGTATTTAATTTAGGTGATTAAACTACAATGAAGCTTGTGGCTTTCAATAAAACTTGCAGTTCCAGAACTTGTCTGTGGTCTAGATTGATGTCTCTGTTCTAAGAAGGATTTGGCTCAGATGGCCTTTAACAAATTGGGAAAAACAGGGGATGCAATAATTCCATTTAATGTGGGTATTTGTGTGACAGAGGCTTCTGAAGTGCAGCATACAGGTCTTGGGCTGTGGCAGTGGCTGGGTGATGATGGTGGCAGTTTCTGCCTGTTGTAATTTGACCTGACCAAGTGGATGCCTGACTCTGAGAGCTTTAACTGAGGGTTGTATTCTGCCAAGTGCTACTTCCATCAGCTCTTGCCATTTATAAATATGCAAGATAAAAAAAGATAAATAATTTTGTAGTGCAAGTGCTGTGTTTTTGCATTTGTTTCCAGTTCTCTAGTTGATACCTGTAGGTTGAATTAAAAGTGCAAATTGTGACCTGGAAGGCCTCAGTACCTCAAACTTGCCTGCTAATCCATTAGATCAGCAGCATGTTACTGCATTGGCAGAATTTGCCTTGTTTTGAGTATTTTTTTGCCTTTGAGAACATTTAGATTGGTGCCTTGCCTTTGCAGTAGTGGATTCCTTGCTGGCCCTGTGCAAATGCCTGAATTTCATCTCCCTCCTGGGTGCAGCTGAACAATCTTGAGCTCTGTCCTGTGTCAGTGAGACCGGGCAGGAGTACAGGAGGTGTGGGGAGATGTGTGACTGGGCTGAAAGCAAGTGCTGCAAGCAGCTGAAGCTGTGTTGCCTGAGATTTTTGGTGTGATGATCTGGATGAGTGAATATGTTGGATTTCAGCTGTTTATTCTCTATATGTATATTTTTTTAAGATAGTTGCCAGTAAACAAGAAGTATTTCCACCACACCCCCTTCTGTTTTCTGTGCTATTTTTTGGGCTTTCTTTCATTTCACTTCCTGGTGGGTAGAGGGTGAGTTCTCTGGCACATTTACCTATTAAAGTGCTGGTGTATTTCCTCCTGAGAAAGCAAATATAGTGGGTTCTACTCTTGGCAAGTATAAATTTTATTTTTCTTAATATCCTCCATTTCTGGTATGGCTTTTAGTGTTTCCATGAATACAATTCTACATCTGTCAGCTGGGTATGTTACAGTAACAGATTTTTGTTTCTTCTTTTCACCTGGGGTCTTGAAAAGCAGATGCTCCAAAACTGACTGATTAGGTACCAACACTTCTGGAGAAATAAAACTATTATCTGCTCTGAAAGCCAGAGCATCTGCCTAGTTTTACATTATGCAAGCTCTACTTTGGTTGATAATCATGTTGGATAGATTTTGATTTCTGCCTGTTGTTGATGGTTTTTGTTTGATTCTCAAGTAACAGTAACCTGTAGCACTTCACAGCTGCAGATAATTTAATTCCAAGTCCTTCACCAAGGTCAGTGGGATTTTTTTGTGCTTTATATAATATTGAGCATTTATTTTTCTTAGTCAAAACTTGTTGCATGTGATATGTAAGATTAAGGCACCTTAATATTATTTGCTTACAGAAGAAACACTGTTTAGTTTTAGTTTTTACTGTATTGATAAAATTTGGAAGCTGCTTTTGAATTGTGCAGTCAGAAACATGTTCTTTAAAAAGATGAAAAATATGTTTTCTGTAGACAAGTTGTCTTTGTAGATTCCTAGTTTTGTCTTTGTATGGAGCCAGCAGACTGGTTCACTTATTTAATGACTTTTCTGTGGGGTTTCTTTATCAGTGCAGTTCTTGGGTTTAGTTCTGTGTGTTTGTGAAAGGAATCCAGTGTGTGTGTGAGTTATTGAATACTCCTGGTGTGCTGGGACTTTGCTAATAGCAGGTCACAGTGTTTGCACCTCTTAAGTCATCAGTGTGGGAAAAATACCAAATGAGATGTAATGAAAAAATGGGTTCAGCTCTGGTGCAGGTAGGAAAGGGATGGCTTAAATATTCGAGCAGCAGCAAGTCCAATGCCAGGTTTGGAACGTGGCAATTCAGCCAGGCTCACGTTTGTGACAGCTCTGCAGAGGTGAAGAATGCTTCTTGAGGAGGATTTTTTTCTTTGCTCTTGGCAGCTTCCGTGCTCCCCTGGGTCGGGGGGCGGGGAGCTGTTCCCGGCAGCTGCACAGAAACCCGAAGTGCAGGCATGGCCCAGATTCCGTGCTGGAGCTGCAGGCACAGTTCTGCTCTGTGTTAGCTCTTGGTCCATGTGACGCTGTTTGACCGGATAAAGGCTCTCAGTCATGTGCTGATGTGTGACACTACACCAATACATATTCTCTGTGTGCCTAATAGAAGTGTTTCTCCTGCTAAAAAATAAGTGCCTCCTATATTAGAAATGATTTTGTGCCTCCAGCATGGTCCCTTAGAGCAGAAGTTCTAATGTCAAAATGAAACCTGGTCAATATATCAGGACCATACTGCAGACATTTTACAGTTTGGTGCTTAACCTTTGGGTGAATAAAATTAAAAGTGTTGTAATAATTTCCTTTTGTAAAAATGTGGTATTCTGTATCTTTGTGACAGTGTATTATTTGATAAATGCTGGTGTGCTCTGCAGAGTAATTAAGGGAGGACTGAATAATGAGTTACTTTAAAATATCATCTGCTCCAAATCCAGGCATACCTCTACCTTGGTTCATAGCCTGTTCTCTTGGTATGCCCACAGCAGATCTCTGTTGTGGGTAAGCTGGTGCCTTCTGGTAGTTCTGTCTGGTCTGCAGCTGTCCCCACCAATGGAAAGGGAAGATCAATCAACTATGAACCATCTCACAAAATTTCTGTTTGGGAGGAGCAGTGTCAGGATGTGCTTCTGGGTTGCAGCAAACAGGCAATTGCAGCTAAAGTAGGTCTGTGAGAACTTTCACCTACCCCCTGTGGATATGGTTGCACTAGAGAAGCAAGAGTCCAGGATTTTTATGTGGGCTAGCTGCCTAAATATTTACCAAAGGTCTGTATGATTCCCCCTGCCTCCAACGTCAGCTGGAGCTTGTTGTGGTTACATCCTTACTGATAAGTGTTTGAGTTAGGCTTTCCTCTGTGCTTAGGAAGAGAAGAGGATTAATGCATATTTCTCCAGCAGAATACAGATAACCTCTCTTGACCCTGTGATCAAGTCTGTTCCCCTTTTATCTTTGCATTCTCCAAGGCACCAATCTGAAGCTGTGGAATACTTGATCCTCTGTTGGTCTAGAGGCTGCTTTTAGAAGAGTTTGCCTTCCTTACCCCATGATGCTGGCATTCTCTGCAGTGGTGTCCCTTTGTAGTATGACATATTAAAGCGTTGTAACAGAGGATGATGAAATATTTTTAGGGTGTGCTCCATTAATTTTGACAACTCAGATTTGTTTGTGCTTTTTATACGCCAGTGTGTGTATTTCTAGACATGTCAATGTATATGTACAGACAATATGTGGGATTTTTGAATATATCACTGTCTTTTATGGAGAACATCTGCTCTGAAATTGTTACAACAATATGCAATGATGCTTATTTAAAATGTGTTCTAGTAGTTACTGTGTATCCAGGCAGTTTAATAAACCAGTAAAAAAAGATTTCAAATGTAGTTGAATAGCCTACCCAGTTAATGATACTTAGTGTTTGCAGTTTCGTCAATCTGAACGTGTCACATATTATAGACTATAATTGTGTGACCTTTTCCTTAAATTTTCATAGCAAAAAACTATGACAAAGCCATTAGCTTTGGAGTCTTGAATCAGAAAAATTCATAATATAGATAACATAAATGCAAGGCTTGCGTGTGTGTGTTAAAATAGTAAATGGGTTAAAGTAGCACAGGCATACTTTGTACTGTGTTGGCATAGTTTTCCCCTTCAGATGGTAGTTTGGAATGTGAAGCCTCTTCCTATATGTGCTGGAGCAGAGCTGAAGTCTAATGTCACTTACAGGAGAAATTTAATACAAGCAGCTTGTGCAGAACTGACCTGCTGCCATGGTAGCATGTAATATATTTAGCATGCATGTGTCTAGTAACCATGTGATCTTATACAAGTGAATAAAACAGAGAAGCTCTCAAAAGTTAACGTTTCCCTGAATGTTTTCAGAGTTCTGTTCATTAAATAAAATGTTATAAAACTATTTAAAGAGACTGCGTTTATAACTGGGATGTAACCAACTCAAAATTTGGAATGCTGCAGCAAGGTCTCTGCATATCAGTGTGAGAGACATAGAATTCCAAAATAATTAGATTTTTTTTTTTTAATCCACCATAATTTTTGGAGTGTTTTATTTGGCTGCTGCCGTTCAGTTTTCTGCTGCCATGATGACCAAAGATTAAATTCTAAACGAAATCTGAAAATAGTAATCTGATCCTCAGGTACTTAATCTTTAAGAAAGCCCACAATTGTAAATTTTGGCAGTGCTGTGGTATTGTCAGACTGTCTTGGTATCATCTGTGCTTAAGAGCTAAAGTGTCACTTATGTGCCTTCTGCAGATTTAGCAGGACACCATTTGGGAGATGATAAGCAGGGAAGAGTGGCACACATAAGTCCTCTATCAAGACAACATTAAAAAGTGGATAATCTCTTTAATGGAATATAATCTTGCTTATGCAAAATCCTAATAAAATTTAGTGTTTTCCCTGCTGATTTGTTGCAGGAAGTGTGATGTTGATGTTGGTTTACAGTTTAGGGGTTTTTGATGTCTTGTGCTGAGCATAGTGAGGTGATTTGCTCATCATCCCGTGTTTTGTTGCACAATCCCAGTTTCCCTGTGCTTCTTGCACAGCAGCTGTGGGCCCAGGTGAGCAGAAATGTCCTGGGTTGGATCCAGGCAGCTGAGTGGAGCTTCAATACTCCACGTGGGACATGGTGTTTCTACCAACACATTGCTGAAGGATTTCCTTGGTCTCAGGCCTGCGTGGTTGTGTTCCTTAAGCTGGAAGATTCGGGTGGGTTCTCAATGCTTTGGGAGCTCCTTCCCTTCCCAGGTTGGGTGGTCCCATGTCCTGCCAGTGAGGCTTGTCTGAAGGCAGAGGGGTGAAGGGTTCCACCTTCCCCAGCTGTGATTTAACATGCCTCTTCCAGCTATCAGCTTTTCCATCTCTTCCTGGTGAGAAGTCTGTGTAGGCACTTTCTTCTGAATAATTGGTTGCTGGATTTTGAGTTTTTATTGTATTGCAGATGCACTGTCATTATGGACCAGTGAACTCCTTCAAAGATTGAAGATACTTTCTGTGGATTTCTGTAGTTTTGGTAGATACTGCATTTGCAGAAGAATTGCAAGGAAGCACAGTAGATTCTGTGTACTTTAAGGATGCACATAATAAAGTGGCATTAAAATGTCTTAAGCATAGTGGAGAATTGAAATTTATTCCATAAAGCATCCATTATGTACCTTAGCAATGTCCTGTTTCTAGCCCTGGAGGGTGTAGCTGTGTTGGAAGCTGTGGTTGGTGCTCCTGAGTTAATGCCCTATGAAAACAACAAGGTCCCTTTGGAGTTCCCTTTTATTTTTTCCATAGCAGCCTGGACCTGAGACACTGCAGAGCCACCAGTGCAAACTCAGACCTCTGGCAAAAGCTCCAGCATCTTTCTAGTGGGTTAGTCAGTGTTATTGACAAATATTTCTTTGGTTTCATCATATACTTTTCCTTTCCTCATGGATGTTCTAAATAATTTTTTTTACAAGAACTGAGTCTTGTGCTTAATTGATTTAATTTTCTGAAGGCCAAGGAATGCCATGTGCATCCTTGAAAGACCTTCCCTTAAGGTGAAATCCTCGAAAGTGAATGAAAATCAGTTTCTTCTTAATGCCTGTTTGAATCTACTAAATTGAAAACTCCAGGTCTGTGTCTTTGTTCTGTGCTATCAAATTAGATAAAATGTCACAGCAAACTTATTGTTAACTCTTTCTGCTGCTGTCCTCTGTCACACTTCTGCTTTTGAGAACCTGCTCTTCCCTTTACTGCCTTTCTCCCAGCCGTGCATGGTGAGCATTTTCCCTGAAGGAACTGGACTAATTGAAAAAAGAACAAAGCACAGAGTGTTAAGATCATCACTCCTCTGTATGGGAATTTTAAGGGGATACTACCATCCTCTTCAGGAATATTGTGGCTTCTGTTCCACCTAGGCAGGGGCACAAATCCTCTCATTTTTGAATCAGAGGATTCACTAAATGCACTAAATAATTCTTCCTTTCCATGCCCAAGCTGACATCTTGCAGCTAATGCAGATGGAACGATTTGGCAGCAGCAGGGTGTGAGAGCAGAGCTCTTGGTTTACTCTGTTTAAACCAAAGCTCAGTGCTGCTTTAAATGCTGTTATTTATCCTGTGCATGGATCTGGTTCATACATGCAGATCTCTTCCTGAACTGGACACTGATGGTGGCCTTAAGATTTTATGTGGTGCTGTTTCTGTTGTGGAATACTAAAGGGTTTGTGTTATTTTGGGTAAGTGAAGCTTACAAAGGGGAGTGCCTGCCACCTCTAAAGGCTTGCTGAGGTTGTTAATCAGATATTACCATCAAAATGAAGTACATTCAGTGGTAGACAAAGAGGAAGGAAACGTACCAGAAGCTAGAAGGAAGAATCTCCAGAAGTGTTGGTTGATGTAACATGTTAAGAGTGGTGTCTGCTAGAAGTACAGGGTAAGCTTGTTTTGATTCCTATCTTCCTTTGAAAGTAGGCAAATGTTTATAGTGTGGAGAATGTCTCCACCCCTCCCTCCGTGGAGCTGTGTGCTGGAGAAAATGATGACACTGGATGTTGGTGAATTCTTACAAATCTAAACATAGCCCATAATCATAGGTGTGTCTGTGCAGGGATAAAAGTGTATGAGCTCCAGATGAAATCATAAGATCAGGTTTTGAGAGCTAGGTCCAACTCAGTGCTCACCTTTCTGGGTTGTACTAAGAAGTCTTTGTTTCAAATCTCAGTTTAAAAATCTGTTAACTTGGCAGCAAGATGGAGTCTGCTAAAAAACCAACTAGCAATCTGTAATTCGTCTGAATGCAGGGAGTGAATTGCTGGAAAGATTCCTTTCTCCCAGTGGGAAGACAGAATTTTGTAGTCACAGTGTTTTGTTTTCAATTTTCTTTAGGCAAGTCTGAATGCATTTCCTTGCAGCTTCTATAATCCTGCCTCAGAGTAGACGATATGAGGTGAGAATTGAGGGAAAAGTAGAACTCAGTCATCAATACAGTTTCCTAATTAAAATCCACTTCACTAATTCCAATTCTCATGAGCTGTCAGGAGTAGCTTGTATTTTGGCATATGGTTGTTGCAGTGTTTGCTCTGAGTTGGCTGTTCAGTTTTTATTAAGCAATGTGTGGCCTCATGTGCAAGACTTGCAAAGCATCACCAGAGAGCAGGGCAGGGTGGAACTGGGTGCTGGAAGTTTCTCTCAGTATAATTTGTAGCCAGTTAAAACTTTGTTGCTGTGTATCTGTGTGGCAGTGAGCAGATTCAGGTTCTCAGGGTGGTAGAGAAAAGCAGGTATGATCAAAGCTACACCAGCACTGGAGGGGAAAACATTTTCAATACAGGCCAGAGCAGCAATAATGGAGCTGAAGAGGCCCTGGGTGTGCTGTCCCTTGCAGGCTGGGTCTTTGCTGAGGCAGGTGAAATTGGAGAGCACAGCACTGCTATCTGCTGTTTGCCAGCTTGCTGTCAATATTTATTGCTTCAGCTGCTGCAAGGCTTCCAGTCAGCATGTGAGAGAGAAATGCTTTAATGTCCTGAAGGCCCAGAGTACTCAACAATGAAGTTTTTTGAAGAGGAGTTAGGGTTTCTTGCAGGTGCAGGAATGCTTCTCAGCAGGTTCTTGAAAGCTGTGTATAAAGTGTGTCAATTTGCTGTGGTTTACTTTTTGTTCATATAACTCCATATAATCGTGTTCACAGGTTAGTTACCTAGAATGAGTAAAATGAGATAATGTGAAATAATTAAATTAGCATCTGATTCTGTGCAGAATCCACTTTAATAAATGCATTTAATATCTAATATCTGAGTGGGTTTTTTCCCCAGATAAAGAAGTACATAGGGTTTTTCAGAAAGACAAAATTCCTTATCTTATGAGAAAGGAACAGAAAAGATTGTAGATGGCTTTCATGTGTGCTCTGATGATACTGGTAGATAAATGAAAATAATTTCTGTGTCTACATAAGTTTGTCACTTCACATGAGGAGTTTAATGCCAGCTTGATCTCACTTGTCCCAGCTCATGGGTTGACTGAGGTGAGTGAACTTACCCATTGCACACTTTGAGCTGCCAGGGCTACAGGCAGCATCCAGGTTTTATGGTGGAATGCAACTGCTCTTAACCACGGTACACCTTCAAGAAGTCATTCACAACTAACTGCTTTGTATTTGCTTTGCAATTCAAATAAGGTTCCTAAGGGCTCTTAGCTGGGATTCTGTCAGGGATGAAGAAGACAGCATGGATGGAGGGGACCCAGCACTGTGTGGAAATACTGCAGTGTGTGTGTATGCTCCAAGCAGGTTTAAATCAGTGATTCCTTAATTAAATGCTGAGATCTCCACCTAATAGTGCAGGAGATCATGCAGTGTTCTCTTCTGTCAGGTTTCTGGTTGATGTTTCTGGCAGTTTGTTTTCTCATTTTTACTGTGTAACTGAGGGTCTGATGGAGAGCTGTAGTTACAGTCTGACTCCTGATGCAGCCTGGTCATTGGCAGGTCTGGGCAGTCGTTGCATCAGACACTGCTTGACCAGAGAAGTGGTGAAGATGAAGATGTCTCTCTTCCAGTTTCAAACAGCTCACATTTGCATCTGATGTTTCATGTCAAAGGGAAATGAATATACTTGTTTAAACTAAGAGGTTTTCAGTAAGGGAAGTCTACAATAATCTGAAACTGTCTGAGCTTTTGCTGCAGATTCCTGGCCACTTAATGCAGTTGTGAAAACAGCCCAGCTGCCTTTCAAATGCATTGAGAGCCAACTTCTGTGGCTTTCTTTTCTCAATATTCCTTGCTCTTGTTGGGCTCCTCAGTGATGTAATACATTACTCATATAGTAGTTTATCAGAAGGAATTTATATGTATGTGTGAATCACTTAACTGGTTCTTGTTGAGACCTTGTTTAAAGTTTTTCTGGCCCTTCACTTAAACTTCTGTCAGCTGCATGTTCTAATTCACCTTTTTAGTGGCCCTCTGCATGTAAGATGTTTGTTGACAGGAAAATAAATTGAGATATTTTTGAAGTTTTGAGGATTTCTGTTATTAATACAATAATGGGAACAAATGGATGAGAGTTCTCACTTCTTTTTATAGTCATGGAATATTTCACTGCAGAAGCTGTTGAATCAGATATTTGAATACATGTTTCTATCTAACACTTGAATCACATAGCTTTGCTGTGAACCAGTGATGTTACTTAGGGTCAAACAAGTTAATTTTTCCATTTGCAGCAATTGGCAAGAAAGAGCAAATGGTAAAATCTAATTATTTCACCTGTCTTACAGGTAATAACAAGTAACAGAGTTACTGTAGCAGCCTGAATTTCAATTTCTCAACTAAACCATATTAACTAACTGTGTGTGCTAGTTCCTTGCTAAGGACACAATAGTTTTGAAGTATTTGACAAATCAGTGTTCTATTATCAGTGCAGTTAAATTGACATTTTTGCAAGAGAATCCAGGTGGCTGGGTTAATCTTAATGGCATAAGAGTGCCCAGACTACAGACATCACCTGCCAAAAAAGAAAGATGTTTATGAGCAGAATATATTTTGAATAATGTTCTTGGTAAAAATGGAGTTTACGACAATAAGTTTAGGTGTTGGGGTATGGATCCTAATGTACTAAACTTCTAGTTTTAATGACTTACCTGTACTTGATTAGGACAGTCTTAGCTCTTGATTGATTTTAAGAATATGGACATCCAAATGGAGAGCAGTAACTCCGTTAGGATGGAGTACTTGTACTTGGATCAATAAAATGTTTTGGGCTGTAAGGATTTCATTCTAGGCTGCTTTTAAAAGTGGCTGCTGGCACTGGAGAGGTTGTGGGAGTCAGGCAGTTCCTTGCCTGTGGTGCCCAGCAGCATTTTCCTCAGTTCCTTGATGCTGCCTAAGTTCTGCCTGTATGGAATCCTTTTGCAGATTATCACAGCTGGGGTGTAGCTGAGTGGATTCATCTCACTTGTATGTTGTTTTATTATTTGCTACCTGTCTGCCTTGGATTCTGAAATGTTTAGATTACAAAGAAACTGTCTCCATGCATGTCTGGAGAGGACCTGCTCTGTGATCTGCTGTAGCTCCCCCACCACCAACAATTGTGGTTTATTTTATTTAAATGTGATGGAACTATTTGCTTAAAACAGTGCAGAGACAGGAATCATACTTTGAAATGTGGTTTTAATATCTTAGAAATACTAAATATATATAGTATATACTTAGTATAGCTTTTAAGAATTTTTATTTAGAAGTTTGAACTGATGTATCTGAATTTTAAAAGCAGAGATTGATTTTTGAACAAAGGCTGTGGCAGCCACAGAGTAAGAAACTTGCCACTAATCTTTGTTAGAAACACGTAGGCGTCTTTATGGTTTGCTGAGTGTCTTTCTGAGGCATGCAGGCTGCTGGAAGCATTATGTTGTCGTGTCTGTCTGGTTTATAATTGTTGCACTTCAACAATATGACTGCATGCTGTCATTTAATCAGACATCGAATAAATTATCAAGAAAGCTTTCTGGATAATTGTTCAGTGATTTAAAGCTTCTTATAGATCATTGATGTGTGTTCTCTCTTGTATTTCTTCTTGGGTTTCCTGTCCTATTTCCTTTGAAGGGGGGTGCCTGTCACATGGAATCCTTGGGAAGACTGGAAGCGTGTAGTTGGTAAGAGAGAGCAATGGTCTGGAGACTGCCTGTCACAGCAGGTAAAAAAAACCCTAGCAAAAAACCAACACAGATGGGAGTTGTGCAAGAAGCTTGGAGCCTGTGGCTTGTGCAGAGCATGAGGAGAAGCTGATCTATAACATCAGGAGGAGGCAGATAACTGAGGGTGAGCCAAACCTTGGGAAGATGTTTCCCAAGTACAGAACAGGAGCGCGCAGCGCTCTGCGTCACCGAGCCTCTGTTGACTGAAGCCAACTTGGAAGCCAGAACCCATCTTGCAAGGGCACAGTGTGCAAGGAAGAATCTTGTTTATAATCCTCCTATTTTCCATTCTCTCATCTACTCACATTTGTCCCTTGCTGAGAACTTCAGTGAGATCTGGCATTGTTGGGTTTGAGGGCTGACTTGAGGAAGCTCTCTGTAGGATATAAGGTATAAGCAAAGCCACGGAATGCTGTGGCTGCCTTTGGATCCCATTACATTCCTGGAGTCAGCTGTAAATATTTTTGATTGCTGTAATGTTTGTTCAGGAACATGTGTTGAAGTTGCTGTCCTGCGGCTCTTTGTTGTATTACCTCAGCAGTTTGTACTTTGCAGGCACAGGGGACTGTTTCCCTCTTCGGAAAAGGTAACAAGGAATTACTAGAAGTTTACTCACTAGTTAGTGCTCACACGTCATGGAGTTCTAGAACTCCTGCTGCAAATCCAAAACATCAGTTCACTGTGGTACCAAATTGGTACAGTTTTCTACAATAGGGAAATGATGTGTTAAATAAGATTACCTCTTAATTTATGTTCTGGTTTTTGTTTTTTTTTTTTTTTTTTTTTTTCCCAGTAGAAGAAAATAAAAGAGAGACAGAAATGCCTTTTATTTACACCTTTCCTAGGGAGAAATCTGCTGTGGTTTCTGCTCTTTCCTTGAGAAAACTCTACCAGTTATGCACCAGTCAGTTTGAATATACTTAGCCCAGACTCTGCTTTACCTGACTGCAGAAGTGCTGCTTTGGCATTTGCTATGAGGAAAGTGAAGTGCAGCCTGCAGAATTTGAATGCAATGTTAAAGAGAGTATTTGAAGGATAAGAGTAATAGATCTCATAACATTGCCATACAGTATGGTCTGTGTTCTGAGTTATTTTTTCCTGCCTGTCTTAATTTCTATGCATTTCAAGTCTTATGTCAGGTTGCTCCTTGATCTAGCTCAGTTGGCACCTTGTTTAATTTTGAACTGTGTGTAAAATAGTGCACTGTGTTTGTGCTTTTTGGGTGTTGCTTTTGTGTGTTTATTTTTTCTGCAAAATAATCTAGTGTGAGATGTGGTTATGATAAGTCAGAACTTGTGTAGATGGATATTTTTGTCTAGCTTTGGTTTATGAAGGTTCAGTTCTTTACATGTAGGTTATTGGTTGAGATTGTAAATGGTTGTAAAATAGTGTTCCCCCTCCAAAACATGCACACAAAAAGCTGCAGTACTCCTCAGAAAGGATGATCTACTTAAATCATGTTCTCAGAGACAAAAGGAAGATCAGTGCTCTGTGTGGGTAAGGATTTCTATATAGAAATGCCAGGAACCTGAATTTAAGTTTAGTTGTACATATTGTTGCTTATGTTTAAAATGCTCCACCCACTGAATTCAGCCTGGCATGACCATGTTTAAAAAAAAGAGCAGAGCAAACCTTTAAATTAATTATCTACAAAGAGAGGAAGAAGATTAGTGACCACATAGGCAAAAAGAAAAAAAAAAAAGTATGCTGCTTATCTAGAATTTCACAGAAATCTGGCCAGGTGAATTTAGGACTTTGCAGCTGAATTCTGTTCCAGGAACTGTGAACCATGTCTGTGTGTGTACAGTGAGCAGCTCTGGGATGGCAGTGCTCTGTGCTCTGCTGATTGCCGTGGAGATAACCAGAGATGTGACAAGTGGGGCAGAGCCATTGTGAGAACTCGGAGATAATGAGCTACACCTTTGCCAAATGCATGTTGCTGTGCAAAATAAGATTATCTGTATTCTCTGATCTATTGATAAAGTTAAATTGAGATGGGAGAAGTAATGAGCCAAGGTAGCAGTAATTAAAGCTTGAGTGTCACTGCTGTAACTGATGAAATATGAAGACTTCTGCAAAGAGATTTCACAATGATAATATTTTTTCTTAAAGCCATGACTTAACGGTATGTTAAGTGTTATCTAAAGATGCATCAGTGAGCCTGAAGAAGATTAATGAAGTATAAAGATGTTGCAAAACCAGAAAGTTCCGTTCTGGTTGGTAAATATATTAATAAGAAACTGAACAGTACTGTGTAAGTATTTTATTCTCTCTTATTGTAAGATGAAGGAAAATATGAGAATTAATCTTTTAATTGATCACTCTATTAGTTGTTGTTCAGTTAATGACCAGTGCTGTGTGAAGGTGTTTTGTTCACCTGACTCTTACCCAGTCATTGTTAGGCTGCTTTTAAACCATGAAATTTATTTTCCCTGCTGAGAACAGCAGCAAGGGTTTGGTGATCCCCATCCCAAGACAAATATAAAAAGTACATTTCACAGGGGTTTGTCTCCTGTACAAAGAAGTGCTGTTTTGTGGCAGCTTTTTGTTGTGGGTCCAGGGGTGTATAATTTAAAGCCATCTCTGGCAGACGTGTCCTTATCACCATTTTGGAAGGTTCCTGTGGTGGCTCCCTTGGTTTGAGCCCAGGAGGAGCTGTAATAACACAAACGTGGCTCGGTGCCACTTTTTGGCCACATGGTAGTTAAGTTCCACAGCCATTACAAACTCCTGATAAGAATGAGGCAAATGCTTTTGATCTTGAAAAACATTTAATGTGTTTTATATGTATATTTTGCTTCAGGAAAGAATCCTTCCTTCTGTGGCTTATAATGTACAGATGTCTATGGGGTTAAAAGCTGGGTTTAAATGCTTTGAGTTGCACTTTGAGCTTGTCATTGTGAAAGCTGTCAAACATCAGTTTAGCACTAATTAAATACCTGCAAATGCTCTTCTGTTATGGAGCAATCATACCCAAACTTTAGTTTAGATTTCTGCATCTAGTTCATTACTTTTCCAAGAGCTGTAAATGGAAAAAAAGGGGAGAATTTATCTGATCAAAAGTTCTAAAATTGTGATCAAACTGACGTAGTTGTTGTAAAAGCTGTGGTTCATTCACTAGGAAATCAGTCCTTTTGGCCTCAGCTGTTACATACTGGGGTTTGTTTTGTTAACAGTGTCCCGAATCATCTTTGTTTGTGGCTATTTTTGTACACCGTGGAAAAGGCACTTCTTTCAACAAATTACATGATAAATTAGGAGCAAGTTTCTTGAGAAACTCTCTGGAGCATGTTTTCCAGACAGCTATTCAGTCATGCAGTTATTTTCTTAATCTGTTTGTAGAAGTCTGGCAGCAGAATTCTTGTGATTACTTAATATTTTATATTCTACTTGTATCTAAAATTGGATTTTAATCCAGTATTGAAAGTTTAGTTCTCTTTCTGTGGTCTTTCTCCACTGTTAGCTCAGCAGTTTCCAGATCTCATTTTCTAACTATATGCTAATGTATTTTTGAGAATGCAATGATAAATTAGTTTAGAAAATGCCAAAGTTATGGATGGCACTAATAAAACAGAATTTAGTGTTACTTGAAAAGATGTAGTAACTATGTACATAGCTTGATAATGGCTGCTTTGGTTCCAGGGAGTATCAATTATAAATACTCAGAATAGGGTGATAGAGATTTTTTGGACTGAAGAGTAGGCCAAGAAAAAGTGTATAGTCTGAGTATTGAGTATTATTAAATCTTAAGCCATTTAATTGAAAGTAACTAACCAGAGCAGAGTTCCTGGCTGCCCCTGGTCCTGGACAAGGCCACATTTGTCACATTGTCTGGAAATGCATGTGCTGTCATAGGTGATGCTGATAGTTCTGGAAAACTGGTCCGTCAGGTCAGGAAAATCTAACCTGAAAGTGCATTCTAGGAGTAATAAAACTTGTTTTAAAACAGACATTTGAATCTTCGTTCATTTTTGATACAGTTCAGATTTCTGTAGTTCTGTGTGCAAGAAAATGGAGTTCCTCCACTTCATGTTAGACAGGCCTGAGTGCATGCAGGAAATGGCAGAAAGAAAAGATGTTGCCTTTTCCAGCAACAGTCGATTTAAGGAGATCTTGGAAGGTGCAGTTCTTCAGCAGGAATATTCTTTGAAAAAACTTCATGATCTTTTCTAATTCCTTCAAAACATAATTTGAAAAGCTCTGTTACTTACAAACCAGGAGCTCAAAAATAGATTTGATTTTAGCGTGGAAGCTGAGACCATGTTTGGTTGCAAAACTCCACAAATCTTAAAAGTACAATTTATTTAAATTGTCTTGTACCAGAGATGTGCATTATTCTTCCCAGCTGAAAGAAACAAGTATTTTATGATGCATAAAACCAGAATATCAATAAAGAATTGTTTATGGCTTCCTGTTTTTTACATTGTCCCACTTTAAAAAAAAAAGTAATTTTGGCTAAGGGTTATATTATTGTTTTATAACAATGCTTGTGTATCACTTGGTGGCAGAGGACCTTGAAGCTGTGAGGCCACTCTCATTTACTGAGAGGCTCTGCTTGGATGGAGAAGAATGGCTTCTAAACTCAGGATGGAAAAAAGATTTATTTCCTAAGATTGTGGTGCAGCAAGTAGGGAGAGATAAATGACAGCATGTACCCTTGTTTTGGAAGGGGAGCTGTGTGGTTGTTTAACAATTACATCTGACATTACTTACAGCAATGTATGGTGACAGGGCTATAGAAATGTGGCTGCAGGAAACTGCTTTGGGACTGGTTTTGCACACCTCTGCAAAAACCCCAGCAAGGATCTGAGTGTGCCTCTGTTAAGAGCAGACATAAAGGTATGTAAAAATCCCTTTGCTGGGAATTTTCATTTTCAAATTTAGCTTCCAGGTGGTAGCAGTGAGTTTTGGAGCAGGGCTGGTGGAATGTCTAGAGCACAGAGGTGACGTCCATGGACCTCAGTGTGTGTCTGTGCAGTCATATCTGAGTGAACATATTTTGTGTCATTGGTACGGGATTTAGAAAAGAAAGGTGTTTGCAGTTGTGTACTTACTTTATATGGTTTGCATCTCTTTCAAATTCTGAAGAAGAAAATGTTCTTTCTCACTTCTGGACAGTGAAATGGAGTCTGAGGATCATGTTTGGCTGTGTTCCACACAGCCCTTTAACCTTCAGATAAATTACTTTGGTGAAGACACTCTTTGACTCCTTTTTTTCCCCAGCTACTTCTACTCATTGCTGTGGGGCAGAGAGAGAGGACACTGACATTTGTCCATTATTAGTAGTGTGGAAAAATGAGATACTCTGTGTTATCTGCCCTGTTGGTGTGCAGCAGCCAACACGTGTGGGACTCATCTCCGTGCTGCTGTGAATGGGAATTTTTATATTCTGCTGATGTGAGTGTGCAAAATGTCAGAATAACCAGCAACTGTGCAATTCAGCTGTGATCAGGCTGAGGGGCCATATCTACAAAAATATCTGCACAGGCTCCTTTAAGACTAGCAAAAACCTATTAATCTTGGTTCAGTACAAATGACTCTGTGCTATTTAGTAAGGCATAGCCAAGGCTTGTGTAAGATGCATCTCTGCAGATCTGTGTTTTCATGCAAATGATCTGACGTCAGGACACTCGTTCCTTTGTGTGCATTGCAGTAAATGAGCCGTGAGGAGACGGGACTGTCAGATGGAACCTGTAACCATGGTGGTGAAATGGAAGTTTCAAGAAAACAGAGTCAGAGGGAAATAAAAGGAAATTAAATGGAAGGAGTATGATTCTGACACAGTTTTTCCTAACCTGTTCTGCCAGGAGGCTTCCAGACCTTGTGCAGTTTTGCACAGATATAATGTGTTTCCACTGAACCCTTGAAAGAATCTTTTTAAATAGGTCAAATACAGTTTCCTTGCTTTAAAGTTACATCTCTCTCAACAATCTGTGAAACTGAAAGCAATCTTGACAACAAATTCAGATGAGCTCCTGAAGATGTGCAGTTGTGAGGGTATGTTTCTGCATGTGGTTCTGTTGTCTGTCAGTAATTAGTGTGCTGTTTTCACGGGTTTTGGGGAAGGGAATAAATCCAGAAAATTTGGAATAGTTTACTTTGAAACAAATAGGCTGTTATTTGGACAAGGCAAATATAATTTTTCTTGCCTTTATTGCAAGCTGACATTATGTTCTATTTGAAGTTCGTAATGAAACGTGCGATTTTTTCCTTCTTTTTCTCTTCTTACTCTAATTATTTTGTTTAATCTATACCTGAAGTCTTTCTTTAAGACAAACTTATTTTTGCTTCTGTGTGCCCATGCAAGTAATGTGAAGCAGCTTTGGTGGCTGTGATTGGATTGTGTCACTTCAGGAAGTAGAACTTTACCTTCATCAAGGTTATTTTGTGTTAGTTTCAGATTTAGTCTCAGATGTAAATGTGGATTGATCTTCATTTGTATATCAGTAGGTTTTCCTTTATTTGGGCAAAAGTGTGTTATAATCTACATGAAACGGCTTTGTGAATTAAGAGCTTCACCTAATGTGTGTTTGTAATGCAACTATGATTTAGCAAAATGAAACCTTTGCTAGTTACATTTCTGATGGAACCCAGTGTTGGACCCAGTTTTATATTTTATCTTACATAGTTTTGTTGCTAGTCAGGATAGAAAATAAAACCACAACCGTGACATGATCAAGGATGAGTAAAAGGAAAAGTCATTCTTCTCATTAGAAATGTAAGACGCCTTTGTCACTGGCAGTAACTTCCCATTGGGATGTTCTGGGCTTGCATGGAAAGTGCCTTTTTACTGCACGGTTTTCTATGATTTTGCAGCTGTGTCAAGGTCCTTTGTGCCCTGAGCTCAAGCCCAACTTGTGTTTCAGTTCTGAGCTGTGCAAATCACCTTGAGTGGGACTTCAGGATGGCAGGGGTGCTGCACCCCAGAGCTGGGCTGCCCTTGGAAAATGCGGCTCCAGGCAGGGTCTGGTGCCCACAGCACCCTGTGGGAGAGGGAGGAGAGCCCGAGCAGGCTGGGCACTGCACACAGGAGTGGGGAATTCCTGAGTGGTACAAGTACTGAGGGCTAAGGAAAGTCAGCCCTGGGATGAGGGAACACTGAACTCTCAGAAATGGGGAATAGCTTGAGGTTTTTATGCCTTATAGAGCATAAGCATTGTAAAAGACCTGAAATGACACCCCAAAGCTGTACAGAGTGTTGGTGAAAATGACTGACTGTTTCTCATTTCCCTTTGTGTGGCAGTGCACAGAGCAGATAACAGTGCTTCCATGCTACTGTGCCTTCCGTTATCTCATACAAAGCATTTGTGCATCTCTTATTTTGTGTTCTTTAGTATATATATTGCATAATCTCACATCATATTTATCTTCCTCTCTCCCTTTTCCCCAGAGTTCCTTATTTTATTCACTGCATAGACTTGCTTTTGAGTATGTGTTGCAGGAGGCAGAAAAACTCCAGAAGTTCCTGATTCAAAAACCACCTAATATGCGGTTTATATTTTTATTACTCTTCCTGTGTTCTTCCTTGGCCATCCTAGTGATATCTGCTGGTAGCCACAGATAAAATGCTGCACCAGATGGATCTTTGGCTCGTGTGGTGGCCATTTCTGTGTACTGGTGATGATGGGGTGCTTTTAAAAGCAGAGGAAGGACCCTGGTAATTCTGTTCTCAGAGAACTGTTTCAATAATACATGGGAGGTTTAAAAAATGAAGCCACACATGCAGGAGAAAACAAATTTTAAGAGCTGGTTAGAGATCCTTTGATTAGGTATGTTCAAGGGATGCAACCAGATTTTTCCCGAACTAAATTTAATGTGTGATCATAGCATGAGCTGAGAAATTTTTTTTAACCAAAAGTGGGATAAATCGATATGCCAACTGTTGTTTCCCTGGAAGATATTCCCTGGGTGCTGTTGGTTGTATAGAGGCTGATTCATCTGGTCTCCACTGTCTATTAATTACCTTCTTAGCAGCACCTTGGAAGAAATCCTTTTCATGAAGAAAACAAAAGCAGTGCAGTGTTGATGGATGTTTTCAAATGCTTTGCTTTATAGACAGTGTTATCCTGTAGACCAGTGGACATCATACTGTGCGTTGTTTTAATTTAAATTTCATTAAATAGTATTTCTAAATACTCTTGGGCGCTTTGTGATGTTTTTTTAAAGCAGTCCTTTGTTGCTGTCAGGTAAATAGAAAATGACATCCCTTCATTTTGTCATGTTCCTCCACCTCTGTGTTTTCCTCCCAAGAACATCATGTCTGTTTCCTCGGTGTAAATTGAATGTATTGTGAAGTGTAGCCTGTGACTAATCGCCTCTTGCTGTCTCTGCTCATTAACTGGCTGATGGTGATGTGGTTGCACCACTTTCTACACATGGCCTCAAGGATATGGCATGGTGACACCCAGATTAAAATACGCAAGGCTTTACTTCACAAGATGTTTTGGGTTGAGAAGTTAGAGAGGTTATCAGCTAATATTGGGGCTGGTTTTACCCCTTTGAATGAGTATTAGGTGATAATAAGATAAATAAGTTGTACCCATTTCATGTTTGTACATTCTAGTATATCCTTCATATTCTAGGAACCATTTGATTTAAATTTTTCTCCACTTTTCTTCAGCTAATGTTGTCCACAATTTAAGCAGTATGTCTGGATTATGGTTTAGCAATTATTTACTGAAAACACATTAGAAGTTTGTTAAATATCAGGTAGTTCAGTGCAGATTTAAATGTGGTGGCGCAGAGGCTTTTCAAGTTTCCTGCACATTTCTCTTGGTGAACAATAGAACCATGAAACAGGTGCTGGGCTGCAAATGGGTATTGGCAGATGTGGCACTTGGAGGTTATTGGAGAGAGAGAGGAGCTGTGTTGGGTCTCAGCTCCTCCTTGGTGTCATGGTAACCATGAAATACTTCTGTTGCAAAACTGTTTGCTCTGGTCTCTTTTAAGTAGGGAGATTCTCTCTTTCCTTCTCCTTTTTGTTTCCCAGTGGAGCCCCAAGAATTGGCTCACAAAAGGAGATGTAATTTGGCTTAGGGACAGAAACTTGATATTCTCATGGCTTTGTTTTGTTATTTTTGTGATAATTTCATAAGAGAAAACAAGCAACGCAAAATGTTTCTTTGTAAGGTTTTCTAAAATATTGAATGGAGTTTACCAAAACTTGTAAATGTGTGAAATCTCAGATAACTAAAGGCCTAAAGCTTAGAGTGATGAGCACCACCCCTTTGATAATTGTATTTTTGAGGCATTCAGTTGGAAGTGTGTGAAATTATTGGTCATTTTAAGTCTGTAGTTTGTACGTGGAATGCAGCAAACCAGTGGGAGTTTAATTAGAAGACAGTGTGTAGTATAATACTTTAATGAAAACACTTGATTTCTCACTGAAATTTCATGATGCACATGTTTTTTGACTCTATGGGTTTTTAATGATACTTCCTTTTTAGTAATTTGTACATTAATATTTTCAATTTTTTTTAGGTGCTTATAAGAAGAAGTAGCAACCATTTCTCAAGCTGAAGACAAAGTAAAAGAAAACTGTATCATGTGTTAGAACATTGAAGAGGGACATTTCTTGGATTAGTTTATTTCTGGATTGCTAAACAAAAGAAAGAAGAGGCGAAAATGGGGAGAAAGAAAATACAGATCACGAGAATAATGGATGAACGGAATAGGCAGGTGAGAAAGAAGTCTGCATGAACAGGTCCATCAGTAATCTTAAAAATTCATGGAAAGTTTGAATACATTCATCCTAATTCATTGTTCTAAAGCTGAGCTTTGTCTTCATATATCCACAGATGCCCTTGCCAGAATATGAATAAGAAACCTCAATGATTTTCTGTCTGTTTGAGGAAAAAATGTTATTTATTAGTAATAACTCTTACTATTTAAAATTTAAAATTGCTGTTCCTATTTAAATGGTATCCTGCTGTGCTAGCAGTAGAGTGGAGGGGTGTTTTTAAAGACACATGGCTTGATCTGATAACTACTAGGAACACTCAGGAAGGATCTAGTAAAGATATTTTCTGTAGCACTTTGACAGAGGAGTTTGAGGTAGCTGTGGGCAGTATCCTCAGTCCTTTGGATACAGTAACAAATTCTGTTAACATTCTGTTTAAAAGCATCGATTTGTATTTCTGGTAAGAGCTGTTTGCTACAAAAGTCTTTAAAAATTGTCAGTTAGAAGGGAAGAGGGCTCAAAATGAATGTTCCAGGGAAAGCTGCTCACTTGGCTGCTGGTGCCCTAACAGAGAGGTGCCCTGTGAACTTAAAAAGCACCAAAAATTGATGACTGACTCTTGCTGTAATATTTCCTCTTAATTTCTGAATTGCTGCATGAGATGCAAAATAAAATTTTAATTGGATACTGAAATATAGTAGTGGGATAACTGGAAGCTGTTGTTTTTAAGGGAAATTATTACAGGAATGGCTTAAGGTCTTTGAGAGCAGTGCTGGTGGCTGAGGCCAAAGGTGCCGCTGGGCCAACGTCTTTTGTCCAGCAATGGTCCTGAGCAAATACGTGTGGGCTGGAGATGCACATGTGCCCGACCCTGTAATCCTCTTCCAGCTTTTAACTATTCTTAGCTCAGGGATTTCCTGAGCTGGATGTGGTTTCCGTATATTTAGTAACCATTAATGGGTTTTTTTGTTTGTTTTCCCCACCCCCCACCAGGGAAGTTGTTCAGTTATCCTTTGAGCCTTTATAATGTTGCAGCATTTACAACATCTTTTGTCAAGAATCTCCTACAGGTCTATTGCCTGTTGTTTCAAGAAACACCATTTTATTTGCCCTTTGTCATGGTTCTGCCAGTTATTTAGCTCTTGTATGGAAGAGCCATCAGTGACTCCCTATCTAGAGTCTGTCCACACTTGCTTATTTTCTCTTAAAGTAAGTTTTTTCAGGCTGTAGCTGCTTAGTTGTTTCAATACAGAATTTGTTTCACACTCCTTGCTCCTATTCCCTGAAACCTTCTGGAGTATTACTCCATTACTTTGATGGCCAAGGGACCCAGAATTCAGGGTGCAGGCAAAATATGGACTTGTATAGTGTTGTGCTGCTGTTTTGTTCTGTTCCCTTCCTGCTGTTTGATTTCCTTTTTTAACTTCTGAGCAGCAGCTTGATGTTGGGGTACTGTCAGAATTCCACGGGACTCTCTTGCTGCTGACACATCAGCTCAGAGCCCATTGTTTTGTTGGTGAGATCAAGATTGTTTTTCTCCCTGTATCACTTTAAAGCAATGTAAACTCTGAGAAGTCTATATATAGCAAGAAAAGTATTATTGGAGTTTGGGAGAAAGCCAAGTATTGTGTTTGAACAGCTTTAATCACCCAGTGACTTTATGTTTGATGTAGATAAATGTCTTAAGTACACGTAGTAAAAGTAGATGAATTAATGACTTCAGTTCTTTTCAGATCTTGCTCTACAACTTAAAGCACATGGAAGAGATGGGAATTGATCCCACTTACTCCTTTTCTACATGAATCTGGATTAAGTTGGGCAGCCTTGGTTTTGTTCTGCTTGAGGAACAAATAGTGTTACACTTCTACCCTGACTTTGGGATTTTTTGGTTTTTTTTCCCCAGGAGAAATAGTTTTTTTTTTTTTGCTTTTGAATCCCCATCCCATTGTTCAGATTGAAACAATGGAGAGGAAGAGAATCAGTGCATTTGTATAAAATTTTAGACCACTTACACCATTGCTGTGACTGAAGCAAAATAGGGAGATGAAATTCTAGTTTTGTTTCTGACAGGTTTTTGCCTAGCACCTTTTTGGGCTACTTAGTGATGAGGAAGAGGATTTAAGCTCTAACTTAAAAGCAGAATTAGTCTTGCCTTACCCTTTTTCTCTGGAAACTCAGATGAAAACACACTGCATCTTTTTAAAAGGTTTTAGAGAGATTAAGTAGTTTTTGTTAGTGGAATCTTACTTTTTATATGTGGCCTTCATCCCCACTGGTGTCCTGTGGTTTTGGTAGCCAGGATATGGAATATGAACATATTAGAATGCTCTGGTGCACTGGGCATTTATAAGATATTTACTGGAGATACTTTTTTTCATTGATCCAGATAAGGAGGGCATGCAGGGTTTGTTCTGGACTGAAAGTGTAGTTCAGCTGTGTCCTGTCAGATTTTCTATGGCATGTCTGGCTGGTGAGTTGGTCACTCATGGACATGCCTATGATGTCCTGGTTGGGTGTTTAGTTTGAGGTTTAGATTTTCTGTGTTTGCAAATAGAATGGGACAGAGCTTTACCTGAAAGCAAGTTCATTTAACTTGTGTGGGGAGAAAAACTACTGTTTTGTCAGAAGCATCTTATTTCTGATGGGATTGTATGTGAGCTCAAAACAGAATATATAGACCATTCCTCAGGGGGATTATGATTGTCATGAGACTGTCATTGTATTATTAATTAAGCAGCTTTATCTTCTTGAATGAGCTGTAGGACATTTATCTTCATTAAGCTGAAGAGAATCCAGCACAGTAAATTAGATATCAAAGGAGCTCAATCTTGCTGCCTTTGCTGTCTCCTCCTCACCCATTTTTTTGCTAAGCAATATTAAAATAGTGCTGGGGAAATGATTTACCTGCAATAATGAGACATATTTTTTGAGTTTGATGTGGTCCTAAATGGAGCAGGAAAAAAAGAGAAATTTAGAGAACCAAGACTGCTTTTGGGTTCTGAAATGAAAACTGAGTTTAAAATAATCTCTGTTTGTTGAAGTGAGGCTCAGGGTGCTGTGGTAGAGGGGTTTGTGCTAAGCACTGTCCAGGCACCAAGAGAGAAGTTGTTGCCAGCTGAGAATCTCGCAAGCGAAGCAGCCTTACAGGAGGTGAGAAAGATAAAATTCCAGCAAAGAAATGGAGGGCTCTTGTCCAGGATCCTGCTGGTCCTCCGTGGCAGCAAACCTTCATTCTTTTGTCTGAGGACTTCTCCAGGTGACACAGCACACACACATTTTGTTTATGATGCCTTTTTCCTGACAAACACTAAGCAGTAATACCTCTCTATACCTGCTCGTACTCAGGTAATAACCTTTTAGGTGTCAGAAGAACAACAGCTGTGTATCCTCTGAGACAGTTAACATGGTGGGAAGAAAAGAATATACTTTTTATTATTAATGGTATTAAAAAAGTAATATGTGTGAGATAATGAGGAGAAAAAAGCCTTCAGGTGTGTATATACAGAAGAAGTTTCCCATCCATTTTCCCAAAAACTTGCTGTACAGCTTGGTAATTAAAGTAGAGACACCCAGAAAACAGGTTTGATTGTTTCTTGTGTCTTACTTCATTCCTCTCTTGCAAAATCTCACTGGCTGTTGTCTGTGGGACATGGGGCGTGTGGATCACTCACCTGTCACAGAGGCTCGTGGTTGCAATTGCAATGGGGGGTGTCAAATGCAGTGACACTTTTATATCCTTACCTGCTGTCTTATGAAAGGAATGATTTTTTAAAATTTTTTTTTAATCCTAACTGATGATCACTTCCATAACTTTCTCCTTCCCTGATGGGCAGGTGCTCCTGTGTGATGGTCTGTAATGGATTTGTTTCCCCACAGCAGTTCTAACTGGACAGAACAACTGTTTCTTGATGTTTCCAGGTGGCAGAAAACAAGTCAAATTATAAATGACTTAATAGCAGCAAAATAGCAATATTTCTTAGCTGTACATAATTAGGAATCATAGTGCATAGTAAGTGTTACTTCCATTGATTGTTCTGTTTTCTTTGATTTTATAATAATTAAGGTTGAGTACTACAGAAGAAAATATTGTGATACCTGGAAAAGTCAGTCTACTAAACAGAGGAAATAAAGCTAAATTATCCTATTCTAACTAAAACTCTAACTAAAATTTAACTCTTCTTGGTAGTTATTTACCAGTGGAAGAGTTGGGGTGTTTTGTAATTGTTTAACTTAGTCTAATAGACAACATTGGGCCCTGAAATTGGCACCAGATATTAAAGGCAGTTCTTGTGTTAAGCTGCATATTACAGTAGGAGTAAATGCTGTAGGCTCAGTCAGTGTATACCTTGATTGTTTTCCTTCAAACCCTTGTCATGTGTTTAAAAAAAATAAATCAATCATTCTTCTTTCTTCTCTAGGTCACCTTTACAAAGAGGAAGTTTGGATTAATGAAGAAGGCCTATGAGTTGAGTGTGCTCTGTGACTGTGAAATAGCACTCATCATTTTTAACAGCTCTAACAAACTCTTTCAGTATGCCAGCACTGACATGGACAAAGTTCTACTAAAATACACAGAATACAACGAGCCCCATGAAAGCAGAACCAACTCAGATATTGTTGAGGTAACAATCTGAGAAGACACATCAGTCTTCTTATCTCCTTAATAATTAAAACATAGAGCAACATAGAGCATTTTAAGATATTTTAATCAAATGCTTTTAAGTTATTTAATACTGTGTTATAAAATGTAAATTACTGCTTTTAGTCTGGTTTCTCTAAGGCAATAACTTGTCTTTACAGCCATGTTGTTTTCCCATCTGCCCTCCACCCCCTGCCAGTTTCTGGGAAACATGTTTGATTTCAATCACATTTGGCAATGGAAATAGAGGTGTGAAAAATGGTTGTTTTTCTGGGGAAGGAGAGGGAGAAATGTTCAAGGTTTTAATGGGGAGAAAAAATTGACTGAGTGGGAGAGAAAGGTCAGAAGAGTGCCCTCAGCCTAACAGACAAATACAGTTGGCCCTTTTTCTCCTCTGAGGTAGTAGCCACTTTACCAGTCATATCTTGAACATGGATCAAATCAGCCACCACCTCTGCTGCCCCTTGTTCAGCAAAAAAAAAAAAAGCCAAAAAAAGCCAATCTGTGGAATAAACGAACTTAATTAAATTTGTTGTCCAGTGACTGACAATTAAAATAGCAGCAGAACGACTGCAGTTTCTGCAGTAATAGAATAACATGAATATATTTACTCCAAGGTATTGGTTTCATCTACTTTTATAATGCTTGAGCTTTAAATAGAAACTCTTTTCAGTACATAATTTCTAAATTAGGTGCAGTAGAATTCAAGGATTTTCTTGGCAATTGGAGCCTTGATGTACTGTAACTGCATTTCAGAGCATGTCTCCAGTAGTCCTGTAAATAGACCAAAACAGGTGGCTGACTTAAGGGTTTAATTTAAATTCTGAAGTTGTCTTCTGAACAAATGCCTCGCTTTTTAGGAATGATTTCAGAATAATGATCAGCCTTGAATAGCTGAAGAGTCTATTGCCAAGGGGATCAGAGTACAGGGATGGTACTAGCTGATCTTGTACATGAGTGTGCAAGCAAAAAATCAGATTGACAAAACTGAGATACAGACAAATGCTTTATATTTCTTTCTGAGAAGATTCTCTGCTAATTTGTCAACTGTCTTTTATGATCAGAAAAAAACCCTCCCCAACTTCTGTCTTCAGCACTGAGTTCTCAGGAGAGGGATAATACAAGCCATGAAGAGCTGAAGGCTTAGTCACTGGATTAGCATAAATAAGGGATGGCCACTGGAGAGGAAGGGAAAACCTAATTCCTGCAGAATGAGCTCTGGATGGTGACAGACATGGGTTTGAGACAGGGATGCAAGTTCAGCTGGGTTTTGTTGTGCATGCAGGGCCTCTGTGTTGTGACTCATGGTAATGGTGCTTCTTCACATCACGAGGACTGAGGACCTCTTCCAGAATATTTCTGTGCAAGGCTGCTTTTTGGGGTTCCTTTTGTTGGTGGGTTTTTTTACCAGAGTCAGTTTGACCCCTGACTGGTACATTAAAAGTGCACTTAGCACCCAGGGCAGATGTGCTCTGGGGGAACATGCAGGGACTCATCTGCAGATTCTTTCTAATTTTCTGCTCTGAATTTAATGTTTTATGATAATGTGAAATTCAGGACTTTATTCCCATTTTTCAAATACAGTGTAATTTAGGAATGCAACCTCCTATCTTTTCAGATAAGCCCTGTGTGCTCTTTAGCCTGGTTGTGAAATATTTTTGGGTTTTTTCTTTCTGGATTGATGGGTGCTTGGAGTGTGATAGATGTTTAGTGACATCACCAGCATTTTGGAAACATGCTGAAAGAACACTGTAAAATGGCTTCTCTTCTTTTGTAATGACATTGAAATTCTATTTTAACAAATGAAAATTACTGCAGCAAAGCACCTAAAATCTGTCAAATTCATACTAAACTGAATTATAAAAAGTAATTCCATTGTATGGAGTTACAGCTAATGTATAGATGTTTAATAATTAACTTGCCTCCTTGAATGTGACAAATGGCATTTATTGGGACATTGGCTCACCATGGAACTATTCTGGAGCCACTGTGGTCCTGATGTGCATGACAGGAGGGTGAGTTTTCCTGGGCTAGAAGGAAGGTAATTCCACACAGCTCAGAAGCTGGGTGAGGGTGGAAACAAATCTGCTGCTACTCATTTCCAGTACTGGGGAGATAGCAATATTGTAAATGATTAAGTGAAATCGATGAGACATCATCCCCTTGTAGTTGTCTCCTGCTTGGTTTTGGCATAGGAATTGCTTTCATATGCCCAGAGCCTGGTGTCTTCTGTTGCTGCTGGAATGTTTGTGAAAACATAGTGGGAGGGAGAGCACTGGCATCTTAAATGAATATTAGAAATTTTTTTTAATGCATGCAGTTATGTCTTTCACTGAACATGTTCTTGTAGATGGCAATGATCTGTTGCTGTCCTGTACCTGTTCTTTCATGAGGTTACTGGAGTGGAAGGTAGTGCTCTTGCACAGCATAGATGTACCATATAGAGATATTGAAAAGAATGAAATTTTTATTCAGTGTGTGCTTTGAATTCTTGCAATACTGGGATCATGTATTTGGTTTTACAAACCCATAATGGCACAGTTGTAGATTGTTATGCTGAAGTGCTGTCTGTGATTTGAAGGACTTGCTGTAGGTGTTAAAACATTTGATGCTTTACTGTTCACGGACTTTTTTTCTGTAACAGATTATTCTTGACAAGTAATTATTTTTCCTGAAGAAAGAAGTATTTCTGCAAAGTAAAATGGGAAGAATTTCAGGTTTTATCAGGATTCTGTATCTATATGGTCATCAAAATGTTTTCATGTATAAAAGACAATTTGAGACCTTGAGCATTCATTGTTTTAAATCCAAAGGAAAAGAGGGAGATGAACAGGCACTGTATATTTTCTTTAGTGCAAGATGTTAAGATTATTGCAGGCTATTTACAATAAGATATCACTTCCATTTTGGGTCCTTCTGCCCCTCAGTAAGGCCTCAGAAAGCAGCAGTTGCACAGTTGTTCCCTCTCTCCCAGCCTCACTTCTGGGAGTCAAGGGCTGAAGATGGCTCTTCCTGCCTGTTTAGCTCAGCTTTTTATCTTTTTTCCATGTTTTAATTTTCCTTGACTGATACAGAAAACAAGGGTTTATTTCACCTACACTTGGCCATGGTGGGTTTTGCTTGTTCCTCATCTCACCTCATCAGACTGAGGTGATTTGATTTTTAGGAGCCTGTGTAAAATGTGACCTACTTTCCCAGTTGGCATCTGTGCCCAGGAGGATTCCGGGTGGGTGTCAGTTAATGAGCCTCTCCTGTGCTCTGTAGCTCAGTGCTGTTTTCAGTGTGGAGTAATGTGCTGAATAAGGCTTAGGTTATACCCCAGATATTGACAGCTGTCCTTGAAATAGGTAATGATCTGTAATAAAAATTGTAACTAGAAAGTACAAAAAAATCTCTTAAACTATGGCACATAATTATTGCAATCATGCTCATTCTTGTGGAAGGACTGCTCTGGTGTAAATTCCAGCAAATGATTTGGATGTTTTTATTAAATACCTTACCATGGGAATAGGTGGCTATAATTGGCAGTAACATTTTTGATGGTTTGGTGTGAGAGTGGATTTGTCATAGTTCAGCCAAAGCAGGTAAATGACCCTGCTGCTGCTTTCAGCAGGGTCAACAAGCCAGTTTAATCTTCTGCTGTAATCAGCTGTTTTCTTGCATTAAAATCCATTTCATCTCTGCCTTTTCACCAAATGTTAATGGAGCTGTTAGAGGAGCAGTGCACGTTGTGCAGTCAGGAACATCTCAGGGATCAGAGCTGGGATTGTTGGCTCCTGGCTCCGAGTGAGCACGGAGAGCTCAGCTGCACGTGGAGAGCCTGCAGCAGGAAGAAGCAGATGCATCTCCCCAGCCAGATGGAGCATATGCCAAGAGACAAGTGTAACAGTGTGGGGAGCATAAACAGAAAAGTTGGTGTTGAAACACTGTGTTTATAAACCAAAAGCTCTCTGGTTTTGTTTTTCATCCAGCTTTCTCCACCTCCCAGCATTGCTTCTTTTCCAGGCTGGGAATAACCAATGTGTATTTTGAACTGTTGTTGGTGCGTAGTAGTTTGTTTTGGTAGCACTTGAATTGGTTCATTGCTTCCTTTTTTTTAAATTTGGGTTGACTTCATGTGAAAATGAAGATCTGGGAATTGTATCTAAATATATACTTGGATGCACACATACAAAATTAGATGAGAATGACCTTCAGTTAATTGATCTTGTTTCCTTCCTTGGTGGATACCTGGTGTATCCGATCTAGATAAGGATTTGCAAAGCAATTTGGGCTTCCGTATCTTGCTATTCAAAGCTAAAAAGTAAGATGGTGGAAATTGGGCCAAATTCTTAAATAATTATTCCTTTGAAATGTTTTATAACACAAGCTACACCATAAGTTTTTAAATTTATTTTTAAGAAGAAAGTGCCCTGCAACCAAGAAAATGAAAACTGATACTGAATGTATGTGACTAAAATCTCCAAATCTCTGTGAAATGTCAGCACAGCTTTACAGAACTGTGAGGTGGCACCAGGAATGCTGATGGTTAAACACACACTGGAGATTGGAGGGAGGCTGGCACTGAGATGTGTTAACATTGTTTTGCATTCCTGCCTATTTGATAGATGGAGAACTGCCAGAAGTGAGCAAAACCTGGGGGAATAAAGAAAGAAAAAAGCTTTGGGCTGATAAAAGAACATGTATTGGTGTAGTATTATGTATTTTTGTAGTTCAAACCACTTCATTTGTTCTCCAAACACTGTGGGAATAAGTGGTGCACATTTAAAAGAAGGAAGAAGCTTAAAAATTATTTCAGTGAAGGAAGGAAAAGACTTGGTAATCTGCCCATGATGCTGAGAAAATGTAGGCATTATTGGGCTTGATTTGCTAAATGATTATGTAAATGTAATTATACTGCATATAACATTTCAAATAATTTGAGATGGCACACAAATACCTTTGAGACATTTTAAGGAGGTGGTTGAGGAGGATTTATGTATGGTTAAGGACTAAAATTTTCTTTTAGCTTACCTTAAAAAGAAGCAAAGTGCTTGAAAGCTGAAGTGGTCTGGAATGAGTCATCAAAAGCTTTTATATATATGTATGTATACATACATATATATACACACACATATGTAAATTTTTATGTGTCTGTGTATAGTGGTTTGAGTCTTATTTTTGTTCTGGTAGAAAAAAAAAAAATTTTCTAGTATTTTTTGCTATAAACCTGACTTATAAACAGGTTCTACCTAGGGATTTTAGTTCCCACTCATGGTTTAGGAAAAATCTACCTTGAAAAATTTAAAATGTGGTCAAGATAGCACATATTTATTTTCAGTATTGTGACAGAAGACAACTGTGCATTTTGTGCTGAACAGAACAATTGCCCCTCCTGATGATGTCTTTGTCTCTCATTTCTCTCCCCTCCTCTTTCTTTTTGGTTTGGGAGATTAAATTCAACTCTTAATTCCCACAGTATTTTTTTAGCTGTTTACTGTTATTGATTTTTCCATATCTTGCATTTGGTAATACCATTTTACTCAACAATGTTATTTTAATTCTTTGGCTGTGCTGAAATTGCTTTGTACATACACATGATTAAGGTATCTCTTTATTTATTTATTTCAAAATATCAGATTACTGGTGACTTTAGGCAAGCTGACAGTACTGGCAAAAAGTTGTTGTTCTGAGTTAATGTTTTGCATTCCTTCATTGCTGATATATAAAGAATTTTCAGAAGTAAGATAGATTTTTTTTTTTTGAAGCAGCTTTGGTTCGCCTGCAAATAATCTAAAACTGTGCTTCCCTTGTATCTAAAGCAGTGAATAAATTTAGTGTTTTAGGGTTAAGAATACATTATTTCTTCTACCTCTTTAAAACACTGCCGGTGCTTTAAATTTACCGTGTTCTGCTGGTATTCTGAATTTTGATGAATTCCAGATTTAGTCACTACTTAAAGCATATAGATATTTGAAGTTTGTCTAGAATGCATCTTTTTATAGAAATTTCTGAAGTCTTGCTAATAATGACTGTACTTGGCTGCTGTATTGCCAGCAGTGATTTTATGTAGCTGCAGTTCAGGGTGCTCTCTGTCCTACGCCAGCCCTGTCACAGTTACACCAGTGACATGACTTTAAAGCTGTGAACTGAAATTTGCTGTGATGTTCTCATTTTTTAATAAACTACCAGAAAAAGCTGATCACTGAGTGATGAGTGGCAGCTGACTTGGCTGTGCATCATTACAATCTCAGATTGGATCGGATGCTCCTCTGGAGGCTGTGCTGCTGGGAGGGCCAGGATCCTAAATCCCTGTCAAATACTGCTACAGAGCTTTTGTGTGCTCTACCAAAAATTGCTGCAGAATCAGCCCTGAAATGGGCAGGGACTGGATTCTCCTCTGTCTGAAAATTGTTTTTTTTTTTTTCCCAGCTGCACAAGCAGTGTTTTTCCAACTGTTTCTGCTCTGTGTTAGGAGAACACTTTTATTTTTGAAATTTATAGGGCAGACACACAAGGTCCAGTTCTCACACCCATTGCTCGGGAAACGCTTGTCAGAGATTGAGTTCTGGGTTTAGCTGTTCTGGAGACATTGTGTCAAGTAGGATTGAAAATTGACTCCCAAGAAAATCCACAACAGCTCATTGCTTGTTAGTGCTGGAGTTCATGCAGGCAGTCACACAAAGATAATTATTGTATGAACAAGTTCTTCAAGCTGTGCTGGTCTCGTGTATTCTGCAGCCCTTGTGTTGCTGCAGAATTCGGTGCTTTTGAAATTCTGTAGTGACAGAAAAGTGTATTTTTACTTTGCAATTTCAAAGTGAGGACCACGGCATCTGTTGATCAAGAGAGAGTGACTTTACACAAGCTGTGCGTGGAAAGAATAGACCCAGAACAAAGCATCTCCTGCAACTACAGCAAGATGAAGGACTGTTCTTTATGTGGTAGGCTTGATTTCAGTGGACACTTAATGTAATCCCATCTTTTGACTTTGCTACAAGACTTGTGTTTTGTAGCAGGGATTATCCACCCTGCAGGAGGGACAGCAGCACTGCAGCCTCCTGATCGTCTCTGTTCCTCTGTGTTTGAGCATGAGCTGCCCAAAGGAGGGGAGGGTCATCTCCTGTGCTCCACTACTCCCTGCCTTTTGCACCTCACCATGTCTGCAGTTTCTAATATGTTGCTTTTGAATAATTTTAATGTGTGGGCCGCGAGCTGATGGTGCTTGTGCAGCAGAAGGCTCAGGGAGTCTGGGCTTGTTCCGTGCCAAGGTTTTACTGCAGGTGCTGTGGCCCATGGGGGCTGTGACGCTCGGCACCCACCTGGACAAAACACTTCCCTTGTGATTGCTCCTGGGGTGGTTTGGGGACCAGCTGCACCTGAGGAAAGAAAATACTGGTGGTGGCAGTTCCTGGGGTACAGACCTCTAAATACCCTGACAGCCTGTCACATATGACAGGTGACACACAACTGTGACACGCTTTTCTTTGCAATACTTGCAGGCAAGTGCACATCCAGTTCGTTTAGTGACTTACTCAGTTTTTTTTGGTACATCTTATTATGTCACATCAGTGATATGATTTTTCAAATGGGAGCCCTGTATGTCATAGTGTAGACTGTGCAATGCTAGGCAAGTTAGTTCAATTGGCAGTAGGGTGAATTTTAATTTAAATTTTATATTGTACTGGAAATACTAGGTAATTTCAACAGGAAGTGAATAATACGTTTTTTATTAAAAAATCCCAAATATTTTGGGAATGTTGTGAAGATTTTTTAGATCAAAGCTTTTATACATTGTCCCATTGTAAACTCTTCTATAACTGTAACAAATGCGTACCATTTAAAGCCCTGCTCTTTCCTGCAAATAAATTAAAATTCAATGCTTGCTGATTACAATGACTTTAAAAAGAAAAAATCAAGCATTCCAGAGCCAGTTTTATCTAATGTTGACATGAATTACATGATAAAGCTTACTCAAATTTCTCTATCCCTGATTCCTGTACATCCTTTTCTTTCTACCTCTTAAGGTCTCACCTTTGATTTCCCACCCCTTTTCACATCAAGTCAGGACAGTCTTCAAAGTGGTGCTCTGGCTTTTGAATAATTTGCACTAAATGGAGGCTATGGAGAAAAAACTTGTTAAATGTATTGTGTTGACACACAACTGCGAAGTTCTGCATTTGATACATGAATTGGGATATTATTAGAGCTGTATCTGGAAGTCCCACATTCTCATTATTTTAGTTCAGTAAAACCAGAGATGTAATTGCTTGTACCCTATTTCCTTATTTTTGGGGAGACTCTCTGTTTCCTGTTGTACACACTGATCTCAGCTGGTGCTTTCAAATACCTGCTTTCAGTTGTCTTATTCAGCTGGATTATTTTTGGGGTGTTCTTTGGTGAAACAAGGTGGTTGTTCCATACAAATATTAAAGGTGTTAGAGCTTATTCTGGGAGATGTAGCCAGTGCCCATAATCTTACATGTGAATGCTGTTTTAACAATAGCATAAATCCTTGGAAACATTTTCTTTGGGAATGGTTGCCATTCGTGTTGTAATTTCTGTTTTGATAGCACTAAATTATCTTGAGTACCAAGACTCTGAAACAGTTCTGTTATCCTTTCCAATTTTAAAGCTGTAAAGAACTATTCAGGACAAAAGGTATCTGTAATTGCAATACTACATGGGCAGGTAGACCTAAAGAACCCCATTCTTTTTATTAAACGAATTCTAATCAGCGTTAAGCCATTTTTTTTCTTGGCAAACTCTGAGTAGGAGATAATATTTTTCCTAAAGAACTTCTAAAAGATTATGAGGGATATTATGCAGATGGATTGCTGCACTTGGAAACTTTTCATGTTCCATATGGCTTATCTGCAGTGCACTGTTGCTGAAAGGAGGCCTTCAGTCAGCTACTGCTGCTGCTGATTTATAATTTAACCATTGCAAGTACATGAAGATCTGCATTTGGGAGCTGAGTTTGTAGCTCTATGTGTTGTTATTTGGGTGAGGGCTGAAGTAAAGCATTTATGTATCATGAAATATCTCTTTGAATGTTCTAACATAGAGCTGTGTTTTGCTCCATTTTACCATCAGTTTTGTTTGTTGGCAAATTTATAATCCCTGGAAGGACTATAAAATGTGTTTAATTTATATGCTAAGGGAGTAATTTTTGCTTCTTGAAGATGAATATCAGTCTATTTTGTCTTTTTTGTTTTAATAAAAAGATTGAAAAAGATCGAGTTAAACTGGCACTTTAGTACTCTTTAATGGGAAAATCTAGTTGATGGTTCTGTCTGTAAAACAGGTAAAATGCAAATCTGCTCAGTGATATAAAATTTAATGATCTACTGAGTTGGATAGAAAGTGAAACAAAGACAAATGCATCAAAAATTGGACTTTGAGAGCTTGACTAAGCTGTCACTGTGGAAACAGCATTATCAGTGCTAATGGATTACTAATCATTTTAAGTGTCAAGGAGTTCATTTAGGACCAAGCAATCCAGCTTGTTTGTAGGTCAGCAACTGCTTTAAGAAGTCCACAGTTCACAGATAGTGTTTCTCTAAAATCACAAATACAAGCATGCAGCTGCCTTTCCCATAGCTTCTAGTCCAGAGCTGGGTAATATTCTGGGGGTGAAGAGTGGATTTTATAGCCCAGAAAGTTCTAATTCTTTAGTAATTGCTTGTGGTTATCTACTTAAAATAATGTTTCACAGCAAAGATGCTTCAGGCTAGAATTGAAACTTCATGCCATATCAAGTCTAAAAACCTTTTGTATGTGTTATTTTATATAAATGAGAGTTTGAATCCTGAGTGCCATCTTTATCATATCTGGGAGGAATTTGACAGCTAGCTTTCATGTTTGGCAAGCCAGGGATACATGTTAAAATTTGCCAGATACTGGAAGTGGTCCAACATTTGAAACAAGACAGTGTCTTTTCTTAGAGTGGTTTATAGCAGGGACACTGATAAAATTTCAAATCATGAACATTTTTCATTTGTAAATGCTGAATACCTTTGCCTGAAATTGAACATAGAGCATGGCTAAAAGGGCTCTTCTTTTTCTTTGTATTTGTATGGATAATGCTAGGCAGGCTTTAGAAGTTTTTTATTTGTAAAACCCTGGAATAAGTAATTAATCCTAAACCTCCTTTTTTTTTTCCATAGCAGGCTATAATATTTGGCCAAGAAATACAATAGCTGTAGCAAACTTTAAGTACTGCACTCAGAATTTTTCATGTCTGTGTATTTTTGCATAATGTCAATTATTTGCTTTTTAAATATCACTACTAATTGAGCATAAGTATGGAAAATATTATTTAAGTAAGCTGAAAGGAGAGTAAGTCAATAGTTCAGATTTTCTTTAGCATGCAGTATTATGGCTGGGGAGCCTGCCAGAAAGATTGGGAAGGTCTTGTTCTTTAAGAAGTTAAGCTCTCCAAGTTGCTTAGCTCATGGAAATGTCTGTCATAATCTAATTTGGCCTCCTGTGCGTTTCAGGGAAGTTTTGAAAGCTGGGCACCACTCCTTCCCTGAGCTGGTTTGGGATGGATGTGTTTGTGGCTATAATTAGAATGTGAAATTTGAACTGATAGCGTGGCAAAATGTAATTGAAAATGTGTCAGGGATACTGAAAGGAGCAGTATTAGGGCTAAATGTAAGTAGCCTTCCAACTCAAAGGACAGGAAAACAGCTCCATAAGGAAATTTGCAGATGCTTCAGTGGTTGAAGTTAAGAATATTAGTAGAGCCTGAGGAAAATCTATCGAGTTTGTAAACATCACATAAAACAATACACTACATCTATCTGTGAAAAAAAGAGTTTCAGCCTACAGAAAAAATGTTGATGAGTTTAAATAGACAAAACACCATTACTTAGTTGAATTATTTGGTTTTTCTCTGGCTGTTATCATTTGATGTTTGTGGGGATTCACTCCTGTTTGGAATTTAGACAGTGGTAAATTCATGTACAGGGCGCTGTAGGGTCAAGGTCTGACTCTGCAGAGCTGTGTTGTTAATTTAGAGAAAAGAAACAGCAATGATGATGCTTCTGTAGGCAAACTGACCCGCAGGAAGTTTAAAAACTAAAAATAGCTTTTGGTGACTAAGAATAGTCCTTGGGTACTTGAATATGTTTTATACATAATAGGGGAGACATAATGATATCTAAAGGATGGGACACCTTTCTATTGTTCAGGCTGATGAAAGTGGAATATTTTGTGTTTGAAAAGAAGAGAAAAACAGCCAGATTTTAGGCTCAACTTCTTGGCAATAATATGTATCAGGAAGCAAATAATAAAACAATTGTCCTGCTTTCAGCAGGATGTTTCTGTGCATGCAGAGCCTGTAGTGATACAAGTGGTCCTTGCCTGCTGAGGGAAGGGAGCTGAGCTGCAGTAAAGGAATATGCCCTGCTTTGTCTCACTGATCTTTCATGTATTAAGAAAGAAAACTGGGTGGGAATCTGGTGCTGTGACTGCTTTATTTGTCCTTCTTTCTGTGACTATCACAGAAAAAAAAGGTGTGGCTCTTAATGTAGCATGTGACTGTCAGTGGTGGTGTGGCTGAGGTTTGCTGCTGCCAGCGGGGCTGGGCCAGTCCTTCTGCCTCCTCTGCCCACACGTTGGCCACCCACCTATTCCTGCTGCAGATGAGGATAAACCAGCAAAACCGAGTTAAATAAAGAATGGACAAGGAGAATTTTTTTTCATTTTAGTGAGACAGAAATACTCTCCACTATTGAATGGCACCTCCAGAGCATCAGGGAACTTTAATCATTTGTCCTTTTGATATCTGTGGTGGAGGTGCCTACCAGAGCAGCATTAATACTTAGCAGTACTGGTAGGGCTTTTCCATTACTTCAGGCCTGAGGAATATTTACACTTTAAAAAGTTATGATATTTAAAACATATTTACTCTAAATTTGTGCTGCTGTGCAGCTTTTCCATGCTCTGATTGCAAGAGCAGAAGAAAAACTAGCCACCGGATTTAAGTGAAAGGGTTTGTCTTTTCCAAGGGAAATCACTTTTCATTTCAGTCTTAGTCAAATTTTGGACATGGTTTTCCCGGTGATTTGGGATGAAATACCAACAAAAATCCTCTCTGGCCAGCTCCAATAGTAAGTGCAAAAATAGAGCTGTTAACATGATACATGGTAGCTTTGACAGCAGCAACCATTTCCTTTTTGTGCAATATTACAAGAAACCAAGCACTGAGTGTTTTGAATGACCTGACACTTTTTTACACTTCATAACACTTTTTACACATGAGGTCATCCTAAATTCTTGCTTTAAGGCAGAAAAATATCATTTCCTGACGTGACAATGAACATAATCAAGTTCTTTACAGTTCTGCCAGGGCTGGTAAGGAGCCCAGATCACAATATCAGAAGTCTTGGCTTTTTAACCAAACTCCCTGATGGGAGCACAAAACCCACTGATTGTGCTCTTTAATCATCAGCAGCATTTCCTTTTGGAGTGGGATGGAAAGCCGGGGTCTGGATGGGAAGGGGCTAGCTGGGGCTGTCACTTGCTCTCTGGAAGCAGTGACCCATCCATGTTGGTGGGTTCAGAGTTCCTGCTCCCCAGAGCTGCCCCTGAGCAGTGTCTGGAGCCCCTGGGAGCCAGGCTGGAACCGGCCTGGAGGAGGTGGTGGCTTCATCTCCTGCTCTGGGGGCTCAGCAGCCTTCGGGCTCCTGCCTTCCATGTGTCTCTGTTGGATTTTGTGGAAGATGAGATGGTTGAATATCAGCTCTGCTTCCTCAAGAATCAAACAATAAATGACTTTTTTGTGCTTTTATACTCTTTGCTATTTGTATTATCAGTTTCAGTAAAATTTATATTGAATCATAGAGAGAAGCCAGTTATTCATTTCTGTTGTTGTTTTGCAAGAAGCCCTTCTTCTGTTCCTTAGATGCTTCTTGCCAAGGCATGGTTCTTTTCTTAAATTAGCAAAATGCTAATTTTAATTGCAAAGTGCAATTAAAAACTACTTTGCATATGTGTGGGGAAGTTCAGGAAAATATTGGGGCTCATGTACCATGTGCTTGACTGCAATATTTAAACCCAGCATAGCTGGTCCAGCCATTCTCATACAATGTTTTCTAAGCTCTGCCATTCGAATCAAAATAAATCAGTACTAGACTAAGAGTGGAATAGAAGCAGTTCACAGCTCCTGGGTCATTCTGCAATATCAAGATGACCAAAACTGTCTGGAACACTTGTGTAGTGACTTTGTGTGTTGCAAAAATGTATTTTTGTGTTTCCTTCATTCTTTTAAAAAAGAGATTTCACACCTGCATTGGTTTGTTGTAAATACTTAGCATTATTTTCTGAGTGAAACCAATATTTTTCTCTCATCAGTTAGTGCAGCCTGAGATCAAAGCTGCACAATCTTAGTTACTGGGGCACAATGCAGTGTGTTGGCAAACACGTTGGAACAATTTCCAGTAATTTTGGCTAAGTCTTAGAGGAAGTGGAAAGTAACACAGATTTACTGAAAGGGCTACACATTCCCTTACATGATCTGGAAAACAAGACTTCACACCAGAAGGTAATTGCAGTGAGCATCCAATAACAAAACCTGAAATTTAATGTTCTTTTCCCCTCTTGCTGTGGTAAGAAAAAATTATGCCTTATTTCTGTTAGTCTCCACTGCAAATACTATGATTTTGTTCTAAACAAGCTTTTGTATCAGACCAGAGAAATAAAACTCTCTTCATGTTACACAATTTGGTCTCACCAAATTTTTCCTCTGAACAGCCTCAAAGTTAATAACATTTTGATCTCTGTGTTAACATCTTGGAAATTGCTCAGGGAGCCGAGTTATTTACATTATTTGGAGAAACAAAATTTTAGCCCTGGAGAATCTCGAGGTCGGAGTCAGCCCTTGTTTGTGGATTTGGCTTTGCCGGGTCCCCCCGGAGCGGTTCCCAGAGCCCGGGGCCGGTCCCCGCCGTTCCCTGCGGGGCCGGGCTCCGGTGAGGCCATGGCGGGGCCGTGCCGGGCTCTGTGGGGCCGTGCCGTTCCCTGCAGCCGGGCCGTGCCGGGCTCTGTGGGGCCGGGCCGTGCCGTTCCCTGCAGCCGGGCCGTGCCGGGCTCTGGCGGGGCTGGCTCCCCTCGGCCGCGCCTGCCCGTGCCAACAGCTCGCGGCATTCCGTGCGCAGCCCTGGCCACCGAGCAGGAATGTTTTACTATTGTGTTACTGGGCACTGATAAAAGTTCGCAGGCTTTTTATGGTCAGGTCCTCCAAGTGGCACTTGGTGTTTTGGTGATAAGGAGGCAGAGCTCTGGCTGTTGGACCCAGCCTTATTATCTGTGACAGGGAACCGTGGCTTAAATCCCTCCACAATGACAGGAACCCCATCTGGAGTGACGGTTTCCAGAGCCTGAAACGGGAGATACTGAGGCATTTTCCTTCCTCAGGAGTCAAAGCAGAGTTAACCCCATTGTTAGCAAAAATGACACACAGTCACTGAGAGGAAGGAGGCATTTTTACATTTAAATCTCTTCCTTTTTGTTTAAATCGGAGGAGGATAATTTACCGTTGGGGGGGGAATGAGCTGGCAGCATTACATTTAAAAGCTTTCACTGGATTGCTTTAGACAATCGAAAGGAGCTCTGCTGAAGCTCCTCGCTGCAAGACTTCAGTTGCCTCAGCGTGTTTGTCACAGGAGCTGCACTCTGTGCATGTCTTGCAGCCCTTTCTTTGCAGAGCCTCCGTGCAGCTCCGTCATCGTGTGCCGGGCACCGCGCGCTGACGCCCAACGCGCCTAAAGACATTTGGGTTCTATTTGCAGAGCGCTGTGGGCTGCAGGGGTTAAGTGTAATCCAGATTACCCAGCGTTAACATTTTCCCTGCTGATATCAAAGTGTAGCAGACTGGCAGGCTGACTTGTTAGGAAGGGCTGCGAGAGGGATAACAGGCTCCGACCTTGAGAGGCCGAGCAGCCGGCCCTTGTATGGCCAAGTCCATTTGCGTGTCCGGCTATTGGTTGGAGGAGCAGCATCGGAGCTGTGACAGGTGCTGGAGGAGCCTACACCTGTTTTCCCCATATGCTGATTTAGTGATTACATTTTTGTGGGAGTTCCAGATACTGTGTGGGATACGTGGAGCAAGCCAGGAAACTTGAGAAGGAATTGCAGCTTATGGTGAACTGTGATATTAAAGAATTTCAGGCAGCGAGTTGGATTTTCAATTCCTGCTTTCAAAGTGTGGTAGAAATAAGCAGGATTTTGCATATATATGAATAGTGAGGAAGTAGTATGTATTTTTTATTGTACTAAAAAATCAGTTGACAGTAAAAAAATGCTGGTGAATACTATGAGCTAAAATGTTTTGTAAATCAGAATTTCGGTGCGTAATGGAAATTGCTTCTATAGGAAAACACGGGGGTTTTTTACGGCACTGGAAATGGCAGCTTGTAGATTTCTGATCTTTAGGGGTTTTAATGTAAAATTCATGGAATACAGAAAATTTCTGACAGAAGGAAAGTATGCAACTCTCTCGTCCCTGTACAGTCCTACTGCTGCTTTATGTACGAATAACATATATCTGTTTAAAATCTTTATTGCTTTACATTTGAAACCTTAAAAAAATTTAAGATTTTTTTTTACAGGTAGTGCTTTAAATACTGTTTTGTTACAAATTAGAGCTTGCAGAGAAAAATTTCTGATTGTGTAATAGGGTATAAAAGAAAAACAAGAAATACAAATATATCTTGTAATTTGGTCACGAGACCTGTAGTTTCACATCCTTTCTTTAATGGCTGGATTGTAGACAAGCTTGCCTTTTTTTTTTTCCAGGGGATGTTGATGTGAGTTCTCCATCAGAAAACAGGAAGTAGCTCCATAAAGTTAGTCTGAAGGACTCTGAAAAAGCTTATATTTAGCAAACTAAGTCATTTTAGAGAGGCATTATGTAATTTCTTTTTTGCGGTTCTTGTTATCATGCAGGATGACAGGAAGATCCTGTCTTTGTCAAGTTTTGAGACCGAATGTTACAGATATTAATGTTCTGCAGTTAGTTAACTGGATCAGAATTTTAGCCACTGTGTTTGTCACAATATAACTGTATGCTCTTTAAAATGTGAATATTAAAATTGGGTTGCTAAAATCAATTCATTAAAGATCCAGTAAACCGGCTTTTAATTACCAGTGAATACGTGAACTCCTTTGCCACAAGCATGAATGTTCCTTGTCAGGCAACTTCTCTCCATCGGCCAGTGTCCAAAAATGATTTTGCTTGCAGTGCTGGGAGATGAAGTGGTTGTAGGGGGAAGTTACCTGCGAGATGGAACCTGGGTGAACCTTTTCTTTTTGTGTACTTTGCCACTATCTTGAAAGACTGATTCTGTCTGTTGCACAGTGAGTTTTGTCTGTGAAATTTTAATGTAGTTTCAGGGGCTCTGAATGATTCAGTAGTGTACAAAACTTCTTGGCAAGTTAGTATGATTTGTATGTGAATTTTCCAATTGTATTTCAGACCTTAAGAAAGAAAGGCCTTAATGGTTGTGAGAGCCCTGATGCTGACGATTACTTTGAGCACAGTCCACTATCGGAGGACAGATTCAGCAAACTAAATGAAGATAGTGATTTTATTTTCAAGCGAGGCCCTGTAAGTACTTTTATTTTATCTTTACTTTTTATTTGTTGATCCTTTTTATTAACTTCATTATTTAGGCTCTGAACAAGAAGGAACACAGAGGGTGCGACAGCCCGGACCCTGACACTTCATATGTGCTCACGCCACATACAGAAGAAAAATATAAAAAAATTAATGAAGAGTTTGATAATATGATGCGGAATCATAAAATCGCAGTGAGTACTAAAGTATGGTTTGTGCTTCTCTTACATGCATGAGAATTTTCATGGTGTTTGCTTACCACTGAAAACCACTTCAAAGACAAGAGGATTTAATGGCTTGAGAAGGAAAAAGGACTTCTGAGGAAAAATGAGGTTGTGATACCTGATCTTGTTAAAATACATTTTATTGTAAAGAATAAGAAGAATAATCTCTAGCTTGGATTTTGCACTCCCAGTTTTTCATACCTTTGGAACACAAGACAACATTTCAAAATTTCAGAAGCCTACTGCATTACCTAATCCTACCTAAAATATATTTACCAAGATGGGTTTTTGTTGTGGGGTGTAGGATCATTTATTTGCATCTTGTAGGTCTTCATCTGTCTGGTGATCAAGATTTTGCAGTATGTGACAAGCAGGCACGTAGAATTGGATTAATTTTGTCATCTAACTAGTAGAATTTATTTTGCTCAAGTCTGGATGTAGAAAGTTATTTAGATATTTAAAATCAAGGCTGCTGCAGAATGAGAGCCTCAAAAGATTGCTCCTCTGAAATTCCAATGGATATTTCCTTGAACACTGAAGGATATTTAAAAATTTTCTGCCAAGTGCCAACCCAGTGTGCAGCCATAAGTCACTTGGCTCCAGAACTTCAGTTTGGGGATAAAAGGAGTGGAAATGTTGCATGTTTTTTGTGGAGGTGTTCACAGTGACATTTAATTTCCACCTACAAAAATAAGTTAGTGTTGAGTATTACTAAGTATTTTCTAAGCAAAATAATACAGGGCTCTGGCACAGCCTTTGAATATTTTAAGAATGCAAATCTTGTAGCAGTTGAAGGAGATGAACTGGGTGGGTTAATCTGCACAGACCCTGGGGCACTTGAGTAGTGTCTCCAAATGACTGCTGATATTGGAAATCATTTCATCGTTCAGAGCCTAAGAGATCTCTGGGCACTGAACAGCAAACTGACAGTCATGACACCCAGCATCACTTCTGTTACGTGATGAATAAATATAAAGCCAATATATTTTGGGTTTTCTTTGTTTTGAAGATTCTCATATCTGACATTTCCTTGTTGAGACATCTTTGGGCCTCATGTCTCAGTATGTTACAGCTAAATGGGTTTTTGGGGAGAAGCCCAAATGTCTGTGTGAATATCAGTGTAAATAGAAAGGGCAACATTATCTTTTAGCTCTACAGCTCTGTATTTGTAACTCAAATCTGACCAATTATGTGTTTGTTTCCAGTACTTGTGGGGCTGTATAAGAACACAGTTTCTCTTGTTCTCGAGCACTCATTGCTGTCAAAGGATAGGAATGAGGCAAAGCGTGAAGAATTCGGTTGTAACCAAATGAACACCATAGATGGGCAGACAGCCTTCATTGTAAGGTGTGGGGGGAGGCTGTCACTTATTGGTTCTGTATTGAGAAACCTACAGAAAAAATGTTCCAGCTGTTCCCTCCTAGCAGTGTGTTCAGCATACTTCAGGTATTTCCAGTTTAGTTTGAGCTGCTTGACAGTGTGCTGTGTAAAAACACCCTGGGTTTGGTAGATACTGAGTAGTTTCCAGTAGTTTCCCCTGAAAACAAGCACCAGCAGGGCTTGTCATTGGTTAGATACTGTGAATGATTTGCTAGCTTTGTGTTGTTCTGCTTCATTAATTTTTCCTTCCATCTGTGCCAAAAATTGATGATTATTCTTAGAATGCTTCAGTAGGGAC
Organism: Ammospiza caudacuta; assembly: GCF_027887145.1. Lineage (NCBI taxonomy): Eukaryota > Metazoa > Chordata > Aves > Passeriformes > Passerellidae > Ammospiza > Ammospiza caudacuta. The sequence continues at coordinate 24,970,844 of NC_080602.1, forward strand.
ATTGTTGTTGGCTCTCACTAGTAAGAGGTTTTGTTTCTTGTAGAGAATATATTCTGCTCTCTGAATTAGTATAGTTATTGTTATATTTCTTGTATTATCTAACTTTTCATGCAGAAGTATCAATCTAAGTGATTTTTAAGCTACAGATGATGAAATTGCATTTTTTAAAGTGTACTTGCTAGGTCATGTGTGTTGGTCATTTGCCTTTGACCCCTTAATCACAGCCATCACCTCTCTCTATTCTGTCAATAAATACTACTAGGGTTTTGTCCTTAAATTATACCTGTCATGGTTTTGTTTCCAGTAATTATGAGAGTTGTGAAAAAAAACATAGTCCCTTTTGTTTCAGAAACCCATCACTGTCAAAGGATAGGAATGAGACAAAGGCCAAAGAAGTTAGTCATGACCAAATGAGTACCATAGATGGGCAGGCAGCTCAGCTTTTGATTCAATAGCTGTTGAATAACAAACATATATAGTGCAGAAAAACAGTTGCCTTTTAAATAATGCTGTAAAAACTAGAATTTAAAAAATTAGATTTGCAAAAAAGATGGAATGGTTATTAAAGCAGGGGTTTGGGAAGCCTGAAATGTTTAAATTCAAATTATTGAACTTTGTGATTTTCTAAAGATCTGTTTATTTTTTTAATCTGTTGAAAAAAAAAAGTGTGAGAGATTAGTAGCAATATATTGGCAAAGTTATTACTAGAAAATGTTATTACTAACTTGTTCTTTTTTGTGTGATAATTGTTTGTAATGTGCATGTTTATGCTTACATTTTGAAGGTACAACAGTTCGTTGATTTGTAGACATGTTTAGCTTGTCATTGCTTTGTAATAATCCAAATTAACTGTTAGATTTATTGTATTTATAAGCTTGTGAATTCATGTGAATACTTTTAGTTTTCTCTGTTTGAACTTTACATATTTGAGAAGTTGGAGTAATTCTTTGGCACTGTAAATTATGTGATGTATAAGAATTTAACACCATACTTTACAACAAATGGATGTTTTAAAACTGTACGCTTAACAGAGTTTAAAAACTAACAGAATTAACTTTAATAAAAACCAAGAAACTGCCATGACAGAATTTTTCTGATGTGCTGTTTCTGCAAACACAGTTCATGCTAACGGCGCTGTCTCCTTGTTCCTCGTCCTCTCTCCCGCAGCCCGGCCTGCCCGCCCAGAACTTCTCCATGTCGGTGACGGTTCCGGTGTCCAATCCCAACACTTTAACCTACAGCAACCCCGGGAGCTCCCTGGTGTCCCCATCCCTGGCTGCCAGCTCCTCTCTGACGGACACCACCATGCTGTCCCCACCCCAGAGCACCCTGCACCGCAACGTGTCCCCCGGGGCGCCGCAGAGACCGCCCAGCGCCGGCAACGCAGGTGAGGCTGCTGCTGCTGCTGCTGCTGCTGCTGCTGCTGCTGCTGCTGCTGCTGCTGCTGGCCCTCCTTCCACACCTGCCCATCCCCTGCCAGGAGCCCTCCTGAGTAACAGGCTCCCAGTGCTGCCAGTGCATTTGCACAGCTCAAGTTTTGATGTACAGAATTCCACGGTACTGTAATGGGGCAAGTCAGTTTAATGCTCTGGCTTATTTTGATTAGGTGGAATGCTGGGGACAACTGATCTCTCAGTGCCAAATGGAGCTGGTACCAGTCCAGTGGGTAAGTGCAGTACCGTGTCTTTGTTATAAAAAATAGTCTCATGGTTTCAGTTTCTCAGTTTTTCAAAAGCAATTTTTTATTTTTGACTCTTTGGAAAAAGTGGCTGTGGGAGAACAAAGGTCGTAATTTTTTTAGCTGCACTGTTATTGTCAAGTTTTATAAATTATTATCAGGCATTTAACTTTTTACTGCTGTGCCCTTTCCACTTCAGTAATATTTGCCTTTTTTATTTTAGTTGTTTTCAGTAGTAGCATGCTGCTGCTTTTGTGTTTCTCTACAGGTGTAATTGCCGCATTCTAGAAACATCTTATGTTTGCCAAATCTGAACTATTGCACTAAAGGCAGCTCAGCTCAGTTCTCAACTTCAGTATTTGCAGGACCTGGATGTTTGATGCTGATTGTGGTGCCAATCAGAATGAAGCAAATACAGACTGTGTTGTTTGTATTGCCATGTGTATCTTGCTAATAATTTTCTAGCAATTACACGAAGAAAGCAATAAATCTTGGAAACTGATAGCTAGGATCTGTCTTAGTTTTGGATGCTGATCAGAATTTCTTTTGAAAACAAATTAGAGATCTCGCCAAAAATCAAATCTACAATATTTTTTGGCCTTCAGTAAAAATATATGATAGCACTTTTTCATTTCAATAATATTTTGTCTCCCCTAAACAAAATTTAGCACTCTGATAGAGGGGCAGGCAGCCACTGAAATGTGTCGTGCCACAGACAGACAAAATAAATGACAGCTCACCCACTTTGGTCACATTCCTGCTGTGCCTCTGGAAGCCGTGCTGGCTGAAGGTCAGTTTTGCAAACACACCCAGCTCCCCTTGGGAAGTGTTCATAGCATGGAATTAGAGAAGCAACTGTTGACCTTTCAGTGTTTGCCCACTGGCTACTTAGTGTGGCAGCTGGGAAAAAGTTCTTTGAACATGAAGTCAGGCAATTGAATTGATGAATAAAAAATGCTGCAACTCTCCAAGGCTGAAAGCACAGGATTGACTTTCCACTCTTTATCCACTCCTTGGCTATGTGCAGCAAAGATATGAAATATTAAAGAGTGGTTTCCATCAGGTAAGCAAGATTTTAAATGGAGGAAGCTTCCTCAGTTGAAAAAAGATTACTATTTTTAGAAACTGTAGAGGTCAGATGTTGATTTCCGTAGAATTTTTCAAGTCAGGCTAAATAAGTTCATTATCAGGCTGTTTCAGGCCTCTTTTCCCAAATCAGGCTTTATTAAGAGAACCTTCAGATTTAAGACTCCTTCCTTCAATAAGCAAATAAAACAGTGGTTATAGAGTATCAAACTCTAGAAATGCCCAGTTATAGCAGCTTGGGGGACATATTTAATGCAGTAAAATGTTTTCCTCCTTGCATTTATTAATAGTTTATGTAAAAAGTCAAAATGCATCACTTATCTCTTACATTGCAGAATATCACACCCAAGATGTTACACATATACCCACTCACTTCTAGAAAGGTTTGTCATGCAAGTGAGAGTTGTGACTGTACAAGAACAGGGGAGCATCTTTAGTGAAACTCAAATACCTGCTTAACACCAGAATGCTAAATTAGAGGGGTACCCAAAGTTGTCAGAGCTCCACTTGCTGTAAGTTCTGGCATAAAAACTTTGTAACTATTGACAGGTGCACAGGAACCTTCTCAGTTACAGCCACAATCAAGAAATCATACGTAACCAGATTGACTAAATCTGCTGTCAACTTGAGCTTGACAGCTGCTGTTGAAATGTATCTCATGTTAATTATGTCTGCAGACAATAATGGTTTTAGTTTCTTACTGCACTTATTGTAGAATTCACTTTTCAAAAATGTATTTTCTGCTTTTAGCTTCCAGGTTGTTTTTTTTTTTTTAACTTCTCAGGAATGGAGAATTCTCCTGTGGGTTTAGTGAAAGGTCACGTGCCAAATTCGCAGCTCACAATTTATAGGAGTGATGTCAGAGGTAAAGATGGAGTACTGGCATATCCATGTTCCCATATATTCTCTTACAAATAAAGGAAAACTCCATCTTCTTCAATATTATGAAGTTCTTGGGAATCTGAGGTTTTGTTCTCATTTTCTTGAAAGACACTTACATGCCTTTATCTCTTAGTAACAAGCAAGTAAAGGTTATCTTGCTTATTTGGGACCCAGTTCAAACAAAGATGTTGCATAAAATGGCTCATATTGAGTTCACACAAGTCCTTTTCTCAAGTCCTGTGTAACTTGATTGGAATGGAAATGATTTGCTTTAGCAGTCAATCTGCCAACTTAACAGTTTTTCTGTGGAAAATAACTTTGAGTAAAAATATCTGCATGTTGTAGCAAAGATTGGTAGGTGGTTTTTTATATCCAGAACAGAAAATTTTGTGATCACTTTATAATACTGAGAGCTTACTTCACATGCAGCTGTCATAACTCTGAAAAAGCATTTTCATTTTGTAATATTTTTAAAATTCTACCCACCACATAAAAAACATTTGCTGAAAATTTTTACTTGGCAAATGTACCAGTTTTGAGAGGGAAAAAATGTCCAGCATTATAATGGAGTTTGCTCTAGAGCTAATTTATTTTTTTTGTTAATTAGATTAAATGTTTCTGAGCTAGATCATTGATGATCTTGTTGCTCCTGGTCAATGTTCAATGGTCATCAAACGTGCTCCAGGAGTCTCAGATCACCAGGATGGGGAGAACACTTCAGGCAAAGTAGAATCTCACATGCCCAGATACAGGGGAGAGTTTCTTTGGCTTAGAGATGGATGGATGATGGATGGATGGATGGATGGATGGATGGATGGATGGATGGATGGATGGATGGATGGATGGATGGATGGATGGATGACATTCCAGTTTGCCGTGAGTGCTGCTTTGCTGTGTTCCACTGGATTGGTATCACCCCATGAAGCATCCCCAGGTTCCCAGTGGAATGCACTTGCAGTGACCTTGTGCCATCCTGAGGACTCTGAGAACCAGAAAAGCTCAGAAGTTGCACCACAGTTACTCAGTCTCTGCTTTTTCTTCCACACCTTTCACGTGTGCTATTGAGCCAGAACCATGCCAAGGACCTGAGCTGGTTTTCAGTGGCAAGGCTGCATGAAAACCATAAACCTTGAGACCTAAGTTCTTCCCAGTCCCAGGGGATTCTTAAGGAATTTTTGGAAGTGGAGGCTGTTTATGAGTTTACAAAGGCACAGTATTTTCTGTCTGTACATTTCTGTGTCAGTGAAACAGCCTTCTGATCAATAATGCAGATTAAGGACACAGTTAATCTTTTGGAAAAGAAGAAAGAAAGAAGAAATTATCTTTCCTCTTACATTTGTACCAGGAGAATGGATAAAAAGATCTGGTCTGCTTGAGTACTGAATTTCTCCTCTTTGTTCCAGAGCTATATGTTCTCTAATGTCCCCACTAATCTTTATGTTCTGAGAATGTGAAGTAACCTCAGGAATACTGATTTTCTTTGGAGCAGAACTGAAGGGTATATCTGCTGGAAAAGCTGTGAGCTGTTGGATCTCTACTAAGAGTCATTGTAGATCATGTGTGGTCTTTTATCCTGGCCCGAGGAGGGGTTTTGCAGAGGTGCCACTGACAGCTTGCACACACCTGTAAACTGCTTGGAGTTGCCAGAAAGGGATCAAGACAGAACTGGGAATAGCCACACCTGTAAATGCTTCCCTTTGTCTTGAGGGCTTGGCTGATGGGGGAGGATAAAAGAATCTCTGAGCTTGGTTTTGCACAAGTCTGAATCTGCAGCAATCTGGAGTGCACAGAGGCTTCAGTAACAGAAAGGCTCTCTGTGCACACCTTTCTAGTCCAATTTGGTTTGTGGAATGAGAGACACCCCAGCAGGGGTGTCCAGCTGGCTCCTGAGAAACACCTTGTGCAGTTCCAGGCAAATATTCTGCACTGATGCTGTCAGCATCTTCCTTAAGAAAGCAGCTTTTTCTGCCTCTGCCCCACTCTGACATTTCCACAATGTCCCTTTGCCAGCCTGTTAACCTGCATCAGCTCCAAGCCTTGGCCCTGTGGGAGAGCACCACAGAGGAAAGCAGCTGCAAATAAACCCTGCGAGCCTGTTCCTGCTTCAGGCTGTGCACTCCTGTGCTGTTTCAGGTCTGGCCTTCCTCTGCAGTGTGGCAGGTAGGAGCAGTCCCAGGCAGTGTTTCCCTGAGAGCTCCTCACTTCCCAGCTGTGTGGAAGGGATCTGACTTGAGAGTGTTGGTTCACCTGCTGCCAGATGCAGCACACAGAGGTTCCTGCTCTCAGCACTGTCAGCCATGGTGGCTTTGCCTTGCTCTGTCTCTGGCAGGACAGGTCAGTGCAGCAGGGAGGGGGCTCAGGCATCCCTGAGGAACATCCAGCCTGTGGACTGCTGCAGCTGCCAGGCTCTCCTGGAGGAAAGGGACTGTGGGAGTGGGCTGCAGAGCAGCTGTTCCACAGGGTGTGAGCTGAACCTTTTTCTTTGCTAACAAAGGCTCATCCATCCATCCATCCATCCATCCATCCATCCATCCATCCATCCATCCATCCATCCATCTCTCTGTGATTAAATCAGCTCACAAGAAATGAGTGGCTGAAATCAGCATTAAAAATGTGCTGGCAAGAAGAAAGAAAGAATTTGATATTTTTTTTACTGTAGCTCTTTCTCCTTGGAAACCACCCATCTGCATGACATGAGGTCAGTTCAGCCCCTGAACTACCCTTGGTTTCAGTTGAAATTTCATATCTTGCTGTATGTATTTGTTATGTTACCAAAATTTCTGATTTACTGAGAGGTACGTGACAATTCTGGTTAGAATTTGCTATACAGAGAGCAAATTATTAATCTCCCAACTGGGTTAAAGTAAGTCTCAACATTTACATAATGTCCCCTTGCTCAGGATACAGTCACATCCCAGGTTGTTGTAAACGTGTCATTCCTCTCCTCCTTGCTTTGCCACTCTTTACATTGGCTTTGTATAGACACACAGAAATCAGCAAGTTTAGGAAGTAAACTGATGTAATTAACTGTAATCTGTCTAATTGACAGAAGACCTAAAGGACATCCAGTTGCTGTTGGTAATGTTTCACTCAGCTACAAGAGCAATATGCCTTTATTTAGGTTTGCTATGGCATTTTGAACAATAACCACCCCTTTAAATTCTAAATATCCTTGAAAATTCTTTCTCCTTTTATGTAGCTGTAGGCCTTCCAACAACCTGGGAAATGAGCTCTTTTTAAAGTTCTGTAACATGACTAAGCATTCCCTTGACATTTAGTCATGTGTATTTCTTTTTTGCTGCCTTCTAATATCTAAAGTACACCTTTAGAAACATAAATCTTACATGTTAGACTTATTTCAAGACCTTATATTACTATCAAAGGTATTGATTTGTAAAGATCAGTAGGAATACATTTATTTCAGATTCCTTGAGAATTAAATTCTTTCCAAAGCTAATATAGAACTGGAGCTTTTTGAAACAATGGTAGAATCAGCAGTGAGTGTTGTACAGAGCTGAAAATGGTAGGAATGGCATATGCTGTTTTTAATTTGCACTTGAATCTGTCAAACTAACCCCAAAGTAAACAAATTGAGCAACTAATGCACACAGAAATGCTGTTGTTGGTTTTACTTGCAATATGTCCCCCTGCCCAAGGTTCTTCATGTCAATGTTTTCCTCCAGTAGATCTTATCTGGCCTCCTGATGCCTTGTGAATCAATGGCTTGTTGCAAACACGATTTTCAGTTTGCTTCTAATTGTGTGACGTCTGTTGGCTTTTATGATGTTACTGGAGGCATAAATATTTATTTACTACAATCCTTACTTTTGTTTAATCTTACATGGCTTAGCTGCTTGTCCACAATTACTCCAAAACTGTGTATAACTGTGTTCAGTCTTTCTCCAAAATGAACAACACCAAAAAAAAAAAAACCACAAAAAAACCAAAAAACCCCAAAAAAACCACACAAAAACAAACAGAACCCAAAAACTGTAAAGAAAAAACCACAACCAAAAAGACACCCCAAAACCAACCAAATAAACCACCAAAAAAGAAAGATTAATGGCATCAATGCCTGTAATTTATTCCTTGAGTAGTAATAAGTACATGGAGTACTTTCCAGCCACGTGTGTTCATTGTTTCAGCTGATGTGATTTATACAGTGAAATATGAGTCTGGCTCATGTAATTGAATACTGTGTCTTGGGCTGCAGGACAGTAAATGAGATTAAGCTGTATTATGTCTCCGAAGGCAGAATATCCAGTTGGTATCATGGGTGGGTTGTAACATTTCACTTCAGAAAAGAAGTTGCTTCAAAAGTAAACACTTTCTGACTAAACAAGAAGTAAGCTAATGTACTTTGGCAGGTTTTGTTATCATCAAATCTAATTAAATTATGATTCATATAATTGAGAGCTTATATTTGCATTGGTGTCTGTTTTCCAAAGGACTGTTTTGAACATGCTTTCACGTCTGTTTTAAGGAATTAGAGTTAAATAAAACTCTTCCTTTGGAATTAAAAACAGTTGTATTTTTACACATATGTGGGATTTTATATTCTGTTTCGATTTCTAGTTTGAAAACATTTTAAAACATAAAGTATTGTCTTTGGGGAAGATCTATAGCAGGTCAGGTAGAAACAATTTCTGTATTATATGAAATAGTAAGTAGAATTTATGGGGTTATTAAGGCCTTGGTTTGGCAAAGGGCTGTGTAGTTGCATCATCCTGTACTCATTATCTTTTTCTGGCTCCTGACCTTGCTCTAAGAAATACCACACATTTAGTTATCCTTTCACTCTTAACTGGTAATTTGATTTTCTTATTAGATTATTAAAAGGAAAAAGGCTTGAAGTTTCATACTAAAAAGGAATATTCTGCACTCCTATTGCAGCCCCAGCATATGATCCTTCAGGTGATCAATACAGACACTCCAGTGTTTGCTCAGTGTTCAGTGCCAGCTCTTTATCACAAAGGGCAGCTATTGGATTCATACCCATGGTATTGCACACTTAGGAGATTTTTTATTCCTGTTTGTCTCATTTTAATTTATTCTAAACACTCCTTTTGAGAAGTGCTTAGCCTTTTGTCAGAAGCAATGTTTTGACTGCCCTGCTGCCGCCCGATACTGCGCAGAGCAGGCAGTGGCAGAGTTTGTTGTTTTTGACAGCAGCACTAAAAGCATGAAATGTTTCTGAAGGATTGGCAGAGCCCTGGAATAAGGGCTCAGGAAATGACTGGATTGGGTGTGGAAGAGAGACACTGTCCAGATTTAACACACGGGCTACCGAAATACTTGAACCAGAGGACAGGAAATGGAATCATAGGATGGCCCAAAGTGTACAGAACCCCACTGTTTGTACAGAGTGGGACTGTTGGGCAGCTTAAACTGCTCACAGCTCACAGCCCTGCCTTGGAAAGGTGACACTGACAGCCCCAGTGAGTAATAAAATGCTATTTATTGTTGCATTAAAGCCCAGACTTTACTTCTGTTGTAACAGTAAGTTCTTTAAATGCTCTGGCATTTTTGCTGAAAATGGGAGGTGCCATAACAAAGTTTCAGCTATAATTTGGTGCAAATTATGCCATTTTCTGGCATTTTTCCTCCCTAGAGTGTTTGCAAATCCATTTAATTTTTACTCTGTCCGTTGTGGAGGATGTCTCTCAATCTCTGCAGGCTGGCTGTAGCTCATGCTGCTCTCATTTATAATGGATAGGAATTGATGCATAACTGTGTTAACAAAATCAAGATTCTACGAAAACCATCTCTGTTTCAGGAACCTTAAGGGTACCACAGAACTAAATTTCTCCTTTTGGCTTGTTGGTTTTTCCATGTGACCCAGCTGTGGAGAGTTTTCTCCTACCAGTCAAGAATATATTTAGCTCTAGTGCGTATTCTCAGCTCCAACCCAGCTTTTCAACCACTCCACCTAAATTTTATCACTAACCTAGAAGCATCTGAATAAATTCTGCTGTTTTCTGCTGAGGAATGTAGATCCTTTAATCACAAAATCAGTTTCTGCTGCGGGTTTTAATACAGAAGGAAGAATGCTGACATAAAAAACTTGACTTTCTGCTGTGTTCCTTCTTTCCCCCATAAGTTCTGAGTTAAAAGTCATATTCCCATACCTCCTATGCAAATGCTTCAGGAAAGTACTAAATTAGAATGACTCCTCCTTGCTCTGTTAACCTTGGAAAACTCAGGGGACAAATCACATCATCCATGTATGGTCAGGCTTTTGGCACAGTGGGAAATGCACATAGTGAGTAAATCCAGAGGAGGCCTCCTCACAGCATCCTGGTGAATTCCCATTGAGGTTCTCAGTGTGCCCTGGCTGAGTATCTTGGTGGTACCAGGCACCTCCATGAAGTTTTTTGCCCTTGCTGAGACATGTTGCTGTTCTTCCTTCTTGCTGTGCTTTTAAAGGCATTAAAAATGTTGCTAAAGAAGGTAGAATGTGACACTGACAACTTTCTTATTTTAATTGCTTTTAGATTAATATGTATTTAATGCAATAAAATTGGATTGGGCATAGGGGCCTATTCAAATTAGAATAATAATGCAAAATTCATGCCAGTGTGGCGCTATGGGCGATTAAGAGAGAATTTCCCACACAGTGAACTTTGTCTCACAGACTTTTCCCTGATTGTGCCTATAAAAGCTGCTTTCAGACCTGCAGTGTTAGTGCAAACAGAATCTTACTATGAATTGTGTTTATTTATACACACACACACAGGTTCTGTAGGGTGAACTATGGGGTTCCCTGTTGCAAAATTCTCCTTAACAACTTTTTTTCTGTTTGCAGCTGAATAAGGTTTGTGTATTTTGGGAATTGTTGCTATAAATATGCTTCTGTGATTGGAATGTGGCTTTAAAGTTTTTTCTGAGAACTATATTTTGGTTAACATGATTGGTGCTTCTGTCAGGATGGGAAAATAGAATACTGGGCACTTGACTGATTTACTGCCTTGGTGCTGTTTTCTGGTCAGTTCTGAGTGTGAGCTGAGGCCTCTACCTTGAGCGTATTCAACTCTTGGAGATTTCAGTGCTGAATTCTGAACCTGTAGGCTTTGGCTTGTCCAATTTCTCTTAAAACGAGGCAAAGACTTTGTTTAAGAAACCTATGGACATAAATGATGTGTGTATCTGGAATGAATTTGAAGGGAAAGGATTTGTTCCCCTCATTGTTGCTAAATATAATCATCAGACAGTAAGTATTGATACTGAAATTAGTCCTGCATGTCTTGGAGGTATATAAAGAATAAATTTTAGGGACTTTACGAGCTGATCTTTTGTTCTCACAGCAGCAATTCAGTGTGGTCCATGCTCTCTCTGTGGGGGTGGGGACCAAGAGGGGTTGTGCAAAACGCTCACTTTTCTGCAGGCTCAGCCTGGAGGAGCTTCAAAGGGCAAACTAAACACAACGGATGTTATTAGAAATAGTTCTTTGGCAATTTGCTCTTCTCAGCGTTTAAGCTGCCACAGCGTGCCCTTGAAGTGATATTCCCTTTCCATATTGATCCTCTGGCCAGAGTGGTTTGTGTTTGTTCAATTGTTCAATACTCAGCCCCTTGTGGGAAGTTTGTTATCGGAAGTTTTACAAAATAAATATTTCATAACTGCTACGTGAGCACCAAAATTTTGTATTGTCCTTCTCCTCAGTCTTACAGTCCATTTGTTTTTCCTCTTTCAGGAAATGGGTTTGTGAATTCCCGAGCTTCACCAAGTCTACTTGGTACCAGTGGTGGTGGGAATGGCCTAGGCAAAGTCATGCCTACAAAGTCCCCACCTCCACCAGGAGGAGGAAACCTTGGCATGAACAACCGCAAACCCGACCTCCGTGTCGTCATCCCACCCTCCAGCAAGGGCATGATGCCACCACTGGTGAGTTCAAACATTTACAGTTCTGGGTCTGGCTTTGTGGAAATGGGCTGTTCTGCCCACATGTACAGGGAGAAACTGGCTCACCTGCTTACCATAGGGCGCAGGAATAGAGGGGTGTTTGTATTCTGAAATGCCACTGATGAAAGTCAGAAGTACAGATTGTGATGTGGGGAGAAGTTCAGCTTGTAAGGAATTTTTACAGCTGTAAAACAGCAGTCTGACCTGAATGTGGTAAGAGCACAATCATAGAGACAGGGCTGGGGTGTTTTGATCTGACATCCCTCTGACTGGGTACTGAGAACTCCGGTGGTTTGGAGGATGTGGGTTTTAAAAAGGGTTATCCATTATTCCGTGGAGGAATGGCTGATCTTATTGGTGATGTGAGCTCTATTAATGTGCCCTAAAGCACATTTTGTACCTGTTTTTCCTGGGTCATAATGGCTGTGGGATGTGAAGTGCAGCTTCTGTGGTGAGGAAGGGCTGAGAGCAGCAGTGCTGTGATGTGGCACCGTGGAACGTGCCCTTGCCTGTCCTCGGGGCTCTCGTGTCCCCAGCAGGGCCATCAAAGGGCCCTGAGTGCTCTGCAGGGCTGCTCTGCTCCCTGGCACCACTGTTTGTCCAGCCAGGCTGGGAGCAGCACACAGGTCTGTGTCAGCCATGAGGCAGCCACGGCCTCCAGCCCAGAACAGGTCTTGCAGGAAGTGTTGCTCTGTTTTTCCTTTAATTTACTTGGCCAAATCCTTTGGTCCTCGTTTTTTGCTGCCATGTAGAAATTTTCAGTGTCTCTGTGGATGTTTTCTGTATATGGAAGAATGGGCCATAACCAGGAGGAGCAGGATATAAACAACACAAGTACTCTCTGTATAATTCCTATTTGTCTTTAAGCTACAACAAGTGCTTACATTTGTTACTGGTACTCATGATGAATAATGCCAAATTAATCCAAGTAACAAAAGCTATAATTAGCCTCAGAGTAATGATTCTTGAAAAAAAAAAGGTTTTTCTAGGAATACTGAAATGTAGGAGAGATAGGAAGTACACTGGCTGATCATTACAGTGACAATTACACTTTTAATTAGAAATAGAAGCATTAATGCAGTTCTGGTGTTAGTGGTGCACGGCACCTGTTTAATGTTGTGTTGTGAAGAACAACATCATATTCAGCTTTGGGTTTGTCTGTGTTTTTGGGGGAATTAGGAGATGTCAGAGTAGATGCTGGCATGGAATGATGGTTGTATGTGGAAAGTATTTTGTTGCTGAGCTGGTTTATTGGATCAGTGCAGGCAGAGGCTGCCGTGCTGCACATCCCCTGTCCTTGGGGTCACCAGGCTCTTGCTGCACCAATTTCCCCACAGCCATTGTTCTCAGTACAGCAGGGTCTATGTGACACCAATTTCATCAAGTATTACATTTCTAGCAGTATTATCTACAGAATCAGCTAGCAAATCCACATTATTAATTAAAATGAATCAAAATCCTGAAGCACAAACGTGACTTTTTCTTTCATTTGAAAGCAATGCTATTTTTAGTAACTGTGTTATCCCTCTTGTTTGCTGAGTACAGTCGGAGGAGGATGAATTGGAGTTGGTGAGTTTGGGCTGCTGTTTGCTGAGAGACAGCAAGATGCTGGAAATGTCTTTCACTACAGCTTTTTAACTGTAGTTTCATTACATATTTTAAATAATTCCAGTGTTCCCTTGGTAGCAGACAAAAATATATTTGTTTTATCAAACTAAAAACCCGACCAATTCAAGTTGAAAACACGTTCAAAGTCAGTGCTTGCCATTTGTAAACTTCCAATTTTTTTTCCTGAAAATGTTTCTGTTTTTCTTGGAGGGAACATTGGAAAAGAGCCTTACAAAGTAACTGTCCATGTGTATAGGATGTGTACTGCCTTCTGTATGAAATACAAATAATCACTTCCTATCCCCTCAATTATTGGAATATTTTTAGGAAGTGGCTTCACTTGTGAAGTTCAGATTGTAACACCAGCCCTGTGTTACTTCTCTTCCTTTCAAGGAGATGACATCATTGCTGGTGAGGTCACCTTTTTGGAGGTTAGAATTATTTCATCCTGCGTGAGATTATCAAACCACAGGGGTGTTCCCTGTTTACCAAAAGGGACAGAGAATTGCAAATGAATAATTCTACCTTTTTTCCAGTGGAAAGACATTCTGCTTTTAAAAGGAAACTCTTGGGATTTAAGTGTTTTCTATTTTTTTTTCCCTAAAGGTTTTAACATTTGGCATTCTGTCTGGAAAATCAACGTAAGGCTAAAATAATTCATAACTTATTTTTAGAGCAAATTTCAAATTGTTTGGCTGCTGTGCCACAAACCAGGCACAAGATGCTGTGTCAGAATCACAGAGAAATAAATGGACCTATTGCAGACCTTGACTTCTTGTTGAACATGGACCTGTTGCTCATATGAGGCTCTAATTGCATGAAAGCATGGAAAAATTAGTGATTTAGATAAATTTCTTGATGAATGCATGCTGCTGGTTGATTTTTACCTTAAACATGAGGAATAGATTTTAAAAGTAAGGGAAAACGTTTTTTGAAATACAAATTGAAGTTTAAAGCATTATTGGGATGTCTTGCTAATTGAGCAGTGAAAGAGCTCTCCCACTTTCCTCTTGTCTTCACAGAGGAGTGCCTGGTTTTCAGTGCAAGAAGGAAATCTCAGTGTAAAAACAATTGGTCAGATATCATTGGAATTGGGATTGGGATTGAACTGGGATTGTGATTGGGGTTGAATTGAATTGGGATTGGGATAGGGATTGATGTAGGGATTGGGATGCGAGCCCTCGGCCCCTGGCCGGTGCCGCGAGCGCGCGGATGCCGCGTGCGGCGTGGGCCATCTAGTGATGGAAGTGGGAGCAGCTGTGCCAGGAGCAGCACAAGGGGAAGGTGCAGGGTCTGCCTCAGACGTGGCAAACAAACACAGCCACACCTGCAGGCTTCAGTCTGGTGCTGACCCCGTGCTGGGAAGCAGCTCCAAATCCCAGCTGTGAGCACTCGCTCTGTGCTTGGAGCCGAGCGCTGAATGTGAAAAGCAGCGACCAACGGTAGCAGAGCATGAAATAAAGATACTGAATTCTTCCTGCTGCATTTGCACCAGTTAAAAAGATTTTTTAAAAAATCCTGAAATTTGTCATGCAAGGACAACAAATATTGGGCTCATCTAAGTATTAGTATTGCTTAGTGTCTTTGTGTGGCTGCGTGTTCCAAGAATTATATTCAGAAAGAATTTACCTCAGAAAACCACCTTTATTAGCCACTCAAAAAAAAAAAAAAATACCATAAGGAAATCCTTTGGTCTGGATTGTTTCCCAGTATATTCCTCTTTACTTTTCCATTATGCAGTAATCCCAACTTTATAGGCAGCCATCCAAGAAAGCTTTGGAGAAAGGTCAATTCCTGACAGACACAAAAATCTGCTCTAATAACATCTCTTTATGCCAGATAAACTTGGTCTAGGGGAGATTTTCAGAAGTACGTAAGTGATTTAAAGGGATCAATTACAGAAAATCAGAGGGACTTTCTCTGGGAGCTTTGAAACCTGGGAGCTCTGAAGCAGAGTGGGCACATCTGCCACCGTGTGTGTTTGGCAACAAATGCCAGAGAGCCCCCAAATCCTCAGGAGGCTCAAAGATGGGAATTCAAGAGCAGCCAGACACAAGAGGGATCAGAAGCTGGCAGCCAGTGACAGCTGTGGCTAATTTTAATATGGGAGCTGTGATACATATTTCTTTCTTTAAATGGGAAAGATACAAGATTGATAACCCTCAATTCATCTTCATAAATTTAAGCTTAAATTGAACACAGCCCCATTTCTGTACCTGCTCATTCTGATATTTTTAAGGGAATGATGAATTTTTAATGCTGCTCGTTCTCTCAAGATTAGAGTGGAGAAAAAATTTAAGTGCTGCAGATCCTGAAATACCTGTGTCTGAAATAAAGGAAAGGAGTAGTAACTTCAGTCTTGTAAAGTTATGAAATGGATCCCTACCAAAGAGATGAGAAACTGCTCCTTTTGTAGCAAATATTTTTTCAGAGATAGAAGTTTGCTTTAAGAAAACGTATTTCCAGCAGATTGAATCCCAACTCCTTGTAGAAATACAGGGTGTAGAAACTACTGCTCTTTCTAAGAATTCTGCAGATGAAAGCAAATATCTGTTCTTGAAAAATAAAACCCTAGCATTTTGTTCTTGACAGTATTTGTCATGGCCAAATGGTGTTGAACCTCATATTTTTCAGGAAGATTTGCAGTTATCACTGTGGAGAGCAGAACATTCTGTGGCAGCAGCTTTGCTGTCTGGTGCTGTTCACCACAGTGTTTAATTAATTTTCTAACCAGCAAATTTGGTTAGAGCTTATTTCAAGTGATATGTTTGCTGCAGATGTTCATTCCAGTATATAGGAAGGACTGTTATTAAAAAGGCAAATTGTACCCACAGTTGAATTATCTGAGACAATCTAGTTTAGCTTTTTTCCCTGTCAGAAAAGCACCGTTGCTCTTTGTGAACTCCAGTGTCATTTGCTTGGAAACATATCTGCATTATAACAAGTGCTCTCTCAGTTTCTCAGGAACCATGGGAACAGCAAGATTATTTTATCACTGAAGTCTTATCAACACAAATTTACAAGATCTCTGTGTTCCTTTCAGGACAGGTGTAGTCAGCACAGTGTCAAAACTGGCAGCTGAAATTTGGAAAATTGGATAAACAACTGTGAAGTGGGAGAATCTCTTCTGGTGGAACTGCACCTCACCATCTGCACTAAAACCTCTTTAAAAATAAGACTCAAAACTCTTAAATCACTTAAGAACTTCTGAGAATTGTTGTGTGTATCCCTAAGAAATTGCATTAATTTTTGTGTGTCCCACAACGCTAACACTGTTGAAATCTGCACGCTTGGGAAGTGGCCCAGTGAGCCTTCAATTAATTTTTCATTTCAGTTTGGCAAGATCGTTTCGGTTGTCTTGAAATATTTTAGCTTTTTTAGAAAACCAATCCTGACAAAAAGGATGCGTTCCTAACTCAGACACAGCAGAGCAGCAGGCTGGGCTGCAATGCTCTGTTACACTGGCACTGCATTTCCCGCTGTTCTCCTGGGCTCACGAGGTTTGTTGTTTCCGTCCTTGCAGAACACCCAAAGGATAAGCAGTTCTCAGTCCACGCAGCCCCTGGCCACCCCCGTGCTGTCGGTGACGACCCCGAGCCTGCCCCCGCAGGGCCTGGTGTACACGGCCACCTGGGACAGCACCCCCAGCACCGGTAAGTGCTGCTGGCCTGCCTGCAGCAGGGCCTGGAGAGAGCCCAGGGGCACGGGCATGGCTGTGCCCACACCTCACACCTGTGCCCACACCTCACACCTGTGCCCACACCTGTGCTCACACCTCACACCTGTGCCCACACCTGTGCCCTCACCTCACACCTGTGCCCACACCTCACACCTGTGCCCACACCTGTGCTCACATCTGTGCCCACACCTCACACCTGTGCCCACACCTGTGCTCACACCTCACACCTGTGCCCACACCTGTGCCCACACCTCACACCTGTGCTCACATCTGTGCCCACACCTCACACCTGTGCCCACACCTGTGCTCACACCTCACACCTGTGCCCACACCTGTGCTCACACCTGTGCCCACACCTGTGCTCACACCTGTGCTCACACCTGTGCTCACACCTCACACCTGTGCCCACACCTCACACCTGTGCTCACACCTGTGCCCTCACCTCACACCTGTGCCCACACCGGGTGATTTCAGCTCTCCTGGGATCCAGGCCACGCACAGGGAGGGACGGGGTCTGTGTGGGGTTCCAGGGAGAGCCTTTGTTGAGCTCCTTCCTCAGAAGGGTGCAGGGGTGAAGGCCCCTGAGGCAGGGCAAGCAGGGGTTTATGTGGGGAGCTTGAGGGGTGGGACAGAGCACCCGAATGGGATGAGGGCACAGGGTGGAACAGAGAGGAGGGACCAGTAGGATACATCTCATCTACATGGAACAGCAGGGCATGCTGGGAGAAGCTTTTTTGTCACCCTAACAGTGGAGGCTGTCACCTGAGGGGTTGAGGGGAGCGTTGTGGATTCTTTTCCCTCTTGGCCCACTGGCCTCCACAGCTGGGGTCAGGGCTGGGACTGCACACAGGAGTCAGAAGCCCAGGAAATTCACATTTCTGTGACACTGACTTTGTTTTCCTCTTCAGTTCAAATGAAGGCTCTTACTCATCAAAACTGAGCCTGTAGCAATCCCGCTGGGAACTGGAGTGGCTCACGTGGCAATAGCTGATCCTTCAGTACTTCTCTTCTTCAGATACTTTTATTGTCTGCAGGACTTTAAAACTACTTTTTATCCAGGCTGGGTGTGATGTAAGGCATTTGGTAATGTAAAAGTGATGAGTGGTTTGCTGATTGGGAAAGTAGTTCATGAAAGTCAAGCACTAAGTGATGGAACATGAGGCAATGGCAGCCTCAGGTTGCACAAGGGGAGGTTTAGGTTGGGTAGCTCTGGTGTTCAGGGGCTGTTCAGAGCAAACCCTTGTGCTCCCTGCTCAGACGAGCCTCAGGGAGTCTCACCTGACACAGCCCTTCTGTCCAGGACGCTGCTGCAGGGAGCAGCTGGGTGCATCCCTCACTCAGAATAACCTGGGAGCTGCTGCTGCAACACCAAAAGCTGAGGGGGGCTGGAACCTCAGGAAGCAGCAAAGGCACTGGGAACTGATGTCCTGCATAATGGACAAGTGCTGGGCTGTGATTTTAAACTCCAGCCCATTTCCTTTGAGAATGCAAATCATTTGTGCAAAGCTTTCAGCCTTTAGTGGTTTTCACACACTTCAGAATCATTTCTATTAGATTGAACCTTTCAGGGGATTTGCAGGAAGAAATTTGATGTTGAAACCAAATTGTTGCCTGGGGATTCTCAGAGTAGTCTCCACTTACAGCACAATTTCAGTTTTGCAATTCAAGGACTAAGATAAAATTTAAATACCTTAATTGTTTTTCTGGATTGATAAGGTTGGTTTTTTTCAGGACTGGAAGGGATAGCTTCAGCTCTTGCATCCTTAATTAAAATGTTAGATATCAGTTTTCCACAATCACCCTATTTTATATAATCTGTTTTGGTATTCTGTAGATTGTTGGAGGAAGGGCCAGAACTAACTGAATTACTAAAACAATCCAGGTATTTAAAAAAATATTAAACCCCTTGCAATCAGTTAATTAATAATTGACACCCGGGCAGAGCACACCAAGCCATAAATTCCTGGCTGCAGGTCAGTTGTTTTGCAGAGGTACAGACTTCCAGTGCTGCTTGTGGAGGCACAGCAGTGATGGTTTCTGTGGTGCACGAGGTGCTCTGGTGTGTACACCTCACATCAGGTCACTCCTGCAGCAGGGCTGTCCTCCTGTCACTGCCAGCAGATGTGGGATTATTTAGGGAATTAATAATGCAGCTAATTGTGTAGTGACTTGTGTGCTCTTTGGAAAAATACCTCCTCAAAGCCCTGGCACCAGACACATTCTGTCTGAAGTGTCAGAAGTTAATTGTCCATGGTCATAAAAGCTGTAATTGCAGTGGGAAAAAAATGACATGGGAACTGAATTCCTATCAGTGTTTCCTTCAGGTCTGCTCTGACAAATCCCATCAGCCCAGCACATCCATCTCCAGGGCGTGCCTGGGCTGCCCTGGGCAGGTGTTGGAGGCCTGGCTGCTCTGCAGGCTCAGTGCATGTCTGGGTCACTGCAGGGGCTGCACAGTTGTTAGTTTTTCTTTATTTTTTAAATTCAATTTTAGTCTTGCAGAAGGGGCTTTTTGGGTCAATCATCTTAGGACAAACCTTTCTGAAGCTATGCAGAAATACGTGTGAGGGTTTTCAGAGTTTTACTAGAAGTGACAACTGAGAAGAAACGAAGCAAAAAGAAAAAGGCAGCCCAAGAAACTTCACCTGCTGGAGCAGCTGGGACTCCTGAGGCCTTCAGGAAGAGTCTTGCAGGGATGTGTGTGGGTCTCTGACAGCACAGGGCCAAGTCTTACTGTAAGGTGCACACCTCTCTATGTACACTGCATTAATGTGTTGTACCTGTGGGTTTGGAACAAGCTCCCAGACAGCAACATGGAGAACCTGAAGGCAGAATGCAAACATTTTTCATTTGGAGCCTCTGTACTGTTAAGCTCCCCATGAGCTTGGCAGGATTGCTCCCAGACTTCAGAGTTTTCATGTTTGAATTCCTTTGGATCAGCTGCCTTTATTTGTTCTGGGCAGAAAGCCTTTGTGTTTGTTTATGTGTATATGTGTTATATATATAAACCCCCCTATATATTATTTTGTTGTTTATTTGTTTCTCCCTCTCAGATTACTCCTTGACTAGCGCAGACCTGTCTGCCCTGCAGGGGTTTAACTCCCCAGGAATGCTGTCCCTGGGGCAGGTGTCTGCCTGGCAGCAGCACCACCTCCGTCCCGCGGCCCTCAGCTCTCTTGTGTAAGTACCCAGGGCAGCACTGGGGGGGCTGCAGCAGCTGCACCAGGGGAATATTCAGCACATTTTCACCTCTTGTGTGTGCTGGAAAACATTCGTGTGTCAGGGTGTTTGTCCCTTCAGTCGCCTCCAGCTTCCAGCTAATGAGCTGTGTCCCTGCAGGCTCAGCTTCTCACCAAGGGGGCTCCTGTGTGGTAACTGAACTGTTTGGCAATAGAAAATATTTGTTCTGAACTTCTGTAAACGCAGCTCAGACCTTTACTTAATGATTTTTCACCTTTGCTCTTCCCAGTAAACCGCATTTGTTTCTGTGCCGAGCCCCAGGCCCTCACCATCACAGACACGTGAATCGTCACTTGGTTTTCACTTTCTGCGTTTTCTGATTTGCACCTTTCGGTTTTCCTTCCCCAGCACTGGCAGCCAGCTATCTCAGGGTTCAAACCTCTCCATTAACACCAACCAAAACATCAACATCAAGTCGGAACCGATCTCCCCTCCCCGGGACCGCGTCACCCCCTCGGGGTTCCCGCCGCAGCAGCCGCAGCCGCCGCCGCCGCCGTCGCGCCAGGAGCTGGGGCGCTCGCCGGTCGACAGCCTGAGCAGCTCCAGCAGCTCCTACGACGGCAGCGACCGCGAGGACCCGCGCAGCGACTTCCACTCGCCCGTGGTGCTGGGGCGGCCGCCCAACGCCGAGGATCGCGAGAGCCCCTCGGTAAAACGCATGAGGATGGACACGTGGGTGACATAAACCCGCCGTGCCGCCTCGCAGCTTTGTGTTCTCAACATGAACTGTCCTGACATATCTAAATTTATAAATAAGGACGTGAATAAGTATATTTATATGTATATACATACGTGCATATATATATCTTCACATGCATATATATGTGCTAGTGTGTGTAGCATACACCAATCATCAGGCACTTACGACAAACTCTTGTATAGCTGCAGATGTCCCTTGGTAAAAGTAACAGAACAATCCCGTAGGTTTGAGCTCTAGTCTGGCACTTACCTGGACTCGTGTGTGACCCCAGCCCGGCCCGCGCACAGCGGCGTCCCCGCAGTGTCTCCTCCTCCTCCACACCCACCGAGCGAGGGCTCGCCTGTAGTACCGTCCCTGTGTGTAGTCAGCTCTATGGTTACTCGTAGTTAAGAAATAATTGCTTTGTAGCAGCAGAGCAGTAGAAAAGCAGGAAGAAGAAAGCAATACTGTACATAAACTGACCTTTCTATTACCCAACCTGGCATGGGTCTCTATTGCAGAGGGTGCATGGAGAAGGGCTGATGCTATAAGAAATAAAAATAAAAAAAACAAAAACCCTGTTTTGCACGTGCAAAAAAAAAAAAAAAAGTGTATTGGGTCAAAGAAGTGATTTTTTTAATGAGTGAAAGAGAGCATAGAGAACTCGCATGAAATATTCAGAAAATATTAGCCTAGAAAATAGAACATTAACAAAATAAAATTAATATATTAAGTTATAATTGGAATATGTTTGACAAATTTGTTTTTACGTTCATACCTTTGAAAAAATATAGAAACGGATTTTAGCTCATGTATATTTTATATTAAAGAAAACAATACCCTAATGAATTGAAGACTATATATAAAGTTATATACAGTACTTTTGAACACATTCTGCTATGAATTATTTATATAAGCCAAAGCTGTATGTTGTAGCTTTTTTGTAGAGTATAGTTTTATCTTATTTTGACTTTCTAGTTTTTGCTTTCAAAGATGAAAAGGAAAAACTTGCAGGCGGAACCTTGGGGGAAAAATAAGCCATGAACACTTATATGTAAATTTAAATTTGAGCCAAACTCTTTGTGTATATAGCATCCTAAATATATTATCACCTTTGGTGTAAGTACCTATGTATTGTACGGTCACCAGATTAAAAAGTATATTTTTGTGGATTGACGCCAACTTGAAACAAGGCGAGGTCCTTATTAAGTAGAGTATTCACTGTTTAATATTTACTATTTTGTTAAATATACTGTACTTTCTTTGGATTTTAATTATTATTAATATTATTATCCAGATTTTTCAGAGGGTGTATAAAGGGGTTGGCCCCCTCACTGGTGGTGAATGTGTGCCGTTCAATTGTAATCTCTGTGCTGTATGGTTAAGCTTCATTATACATTTTATATATATGTATATAAATAGCAAAGTGGCAAAAAAAAATTCGGTGTTAAGTTCATCCTGCATAAATATAAAAAATCTGTTACAACACATTTTAAGGCATCATTTTAAAGCTGCCTCTTCTGAGGAGGAAAAAAAACCAGTGGAAAAACTTGACCTAATTTCTCATGATAGGGAAATGACACATATCAGAGGAGCACAAAAGGTTTTGTGAGTTGGCAAGTGGTTTGGGAAAAATTTGCTGCTTCCAAGAGAGGGAGGAATGCAGAGCCCCCTTGTGCCACGAGACTGGGCTGGGAGCAGGTTTGGTGTTGGATGCAGGGCCGTGATCCCACCAGTGCTCCCGGTCACCTCCAGGCTGGCAGTGCTGGTTCTGGTGGAAGCTGCAGAGCCCTGGGATTGCCCAAACTCTTCAGAGTTAGCCCTGATATTTATTATGGTTTTTGCTTGGGCTTTTTTTTTTTTTTTCCAGTTAGGAAAAATCCCTTGCTGCTGTAAGGGAGGGGTGGGAAGGGGGTGTCCCTGTGGTCCCTGTGGCCTCCAGCCCTGGCTCGCTGTCCTGGCACCGTTAGAAGCCGCAGGGGCTGCAGTGCCCTCGGGCCCTTCCCCTGGAACCGCTGCCCCTTCCCTGGGTCCGTCCTGGCCGGCAGGAGGGTGCAGGCAGGAGGGACACGCTCCCATGGCCGCTGTCCCCACTGACCCAATCCACTTGCTGCTCCCTGGAACCTTTTGCTGCTCTGACCAGTGATGTGAGTTCCATGATTTATGCACCTGTATGAACTTTGCTGTACATCCGAGTGGGAGTTCTGCATTCACATTTACTGTCTATTTTCTTGTGTGCCTTATCAGATGGCTTTGCTGACTGTATCTCAATAGTCTTTATTTCTATGCAGGTTTTTAAACAGTACTTAACTACTGTTTTCTTAAAGACAAAGCTACACAAGGGTTAGAGTTTGTATTGAAATTGCACCAATGAATTAAAAAAAATAATAAAAAGAATCAGTTCTAAAGAGCTGGGCAAGGGAGTGGCCTGTGCTGCCCCAGCCCCGGCAGAAACCTCCTTCCACAGCCCTCCGGTCTCGGGGAGCACCTCCTGCCACCGAGGACATGGGAATCCTGGTTTTTAATAACGAGTAACTCACTTTGAAACATACTTTTTTAGAAATTGTAAAAATGTTTTATATATAAAAAAAAGAGATGACATAGCACAGATATTTCAACAGGTTAAAAAAAAAACTTTTTAAAATTATCTCTGCTGACTGAAGTGCAAGTGGATCCAATCCTGGGCTGAACCCAGTCAGGTCTGAACGATTTAAGATTTTTATCTCTGTTGTGACAAATCACCTCCATCCTCGAGCTCTCACGATAGTTTTGAGAACGCCACGTTGTCAGGGACTCGTCAGAGAGAACTGCTTTAGCCTTGCCTTCCCTCCAAGGACACTAATGCATCAGAAACTTGCGAGTTACTGTGCGCACAAGAAATACATAGTAAATAAGGAACAAAACAACTCCTAACAATTGATCCTGGGCAGAAGTTAAATCCGAATGTGAAAGAAAGACTTAACCAATGTAAACATTTAAATCTTAGTAGAACCTTTCTTCACTTTGCTGTGCAAGAGAACACTGCTTTGCTATATTTAAAATGGCTTTTTTAAAAGAGATTTATGTATTTGGTAAATGTTTGTAGTCAACAGTTCACAAGAAGCTGTTCACGGTTTAATGCTGATAAGCCGTTTGGCGGCACAAGCTGGACTTTGTTGCCATCCTTGAGACGAATCTTTTAAGAAAAAAAATAAGTTAATCTCAATTTTTTTCCCTGAATGTGTTGTTTTTTCTTCAATATACAATAAATATTCTAGTGAACTTTTTATCAAATGGTTAAGAAAATGCTAGAGGTTGTTGTAAAATATTTGTATCCTGCATTCACTAAAGTAAAGATACTGGCTTTTACTGTGTACTCCGGCCTCTCTCGTGTTTGCAGAGCACTGGTCCCGTCCGTCCGGCGCGTCCTTGTCCCCTCCAGCTGTCAGTGCAGGTGCCAGGTGCTGGTTCTGAACTGCAGCCATGAGGGTGCTCACCAGCAGGGATACACACAGCTTGTTACTGCACTCAAGGACTGATGCCTGCTAAGATCCTTTCTATAAAATGTGGAGAAACTGGCAGATGAACCAGGGTCCATTGGGAGTGCAGAGCCCAAGGGCACTCCTGCCTCAGTTCCTCCTGCTGCTCCCAGTCCTGCTCACTGCACAGCCTGAGGTGGGGCTGCAAGGGGCCCTCATTCTAAGGCAGCTGCTCAGCTGTGTGGTAGCAAATAAAGCACAGGCTGTGCCTCTTGTGCTTTTATTTCATGTGGCTTTATTTAAAAATATAAGAACCTGTTCCCGCCCATCCCCAGAACAAAGAGATATACCTCTTCACAGAAGAAAAATACAAGATTTTGTTCAGTATAAGATGCTTTGGAGTGTTCATTTATAAAATTAGGTTCCCACTTTTGAGAGCTGCAGGGAACACACGTTCTCATTGTAGCAGCACAAGGTTGTGCCTGTGTGGTGTGGGGTCTTCAGCTTGCTGGAGACACTTCGATCCTCCCTGTCGAGGCAGACAGTGCCAGGCAGAGGCACAGGGGCACAGAGGCAGTGTGTGTCCTTCAGGCCAGGCTGAGGCCACCCCTGCACAGCAGGTGCTCCTAGCACAGCCCCTCTCCAGCCCCTGCTCTGCCCCAGCCGGCCTCAGGCTGCCAGGGGAAGCTGGGCTGGGCAGCTGCAAATGGGGCTGGGCCACAGCAGCTTCCTGCTCCTGCCCACCAGCGCTGCCCTCACCCTCAGCACCAGCAGCACCTGCCCACACATGTAGTGGTTGGTTCCAGGAAAGCCTTTACTTCTGCCCACAGGCCCAGAATTTGCTGAATCCAATTTCTGAGGCAAGTTCTTCTGTTTAGCAAAGCTCCCAAGGCCTCCCTTGCTGCTCCCTTGCAGCAGGTAGTGTTTGCTGAGTGGCCCTGAAGGGCACAGCCCTGGTTTGACCAACACCTCCACTGCCCTGTGAAGCTTTTCAGTGCACGTGCTCAGTTCACAGAAACTGCCACAACCAGCAGTGTCACAGTCCTCTCCAGAAAGGCTTCA
Source organism: Ammospiza caudacuta (assembly GCF_027887145.1). Classification (NCBI taxonomy): domain Eukaryota; kingdom Metazoa; phylum Chordata; class Aves; order Passeriformes; family Passerellidae; genus Ammospiza; species Ammospiza caudacuta. The sequence goes on from NC_080602.1 coordinate 24,996,118, forward strand.
CCCTTTTTCTTCTTGGGCTTCTGTCCTGGGCCTTGCAACCTGCACCCAGCTCCCACTTCACTCCCACTCAGACTGCACACGAGGAAGTAATTCCATGCCTGAGCCTGGGTCTCTGAGAAGCACCACTACAGACTATTATTAGTTTTTTTAGCAAATAATACTGACTAGAGCTCCTGCCAGCAAATGAGCCCTTGAGAAGTGCCTGTGACTCCTCTCTCATGCTCTCCTGTCCTCATCCAACAGCCCCTGCAGGGCTGAGCAGCACCCTGGGACAGCACAGATCCTGCACTGAGATCTCTGAGGAATTTCACTGAGGGGAAGAGGTCTGGGCTCACCCTTGCCAGGGTTGGGCCTGATGCATCTCAATTGAACACAGCACAAAGATTTGCTCAGGGGGTGACAAGGTGGGCTGCTGGCAGCATCATTGTGCCCTGGCACACCCAGCTCAGAGCTCCAGAAGGCATCATAAGGGTCAAGCAAGCCAAAAGCACCATAGTCTGCAAGAGACAAAAATGACGCTTCTGAGAAAAAGTGTCCTCTGCTTCTATTCCAGCAAAAAGTGTTTCCTTAAAATGCAAACAACCCCCAACTTTCCAACCACATTAATACTGCACTCTCTAGCTCAGCAGCAAAGAATTTGCTTCTAGACACAGCATTAAGAAATACCTGAAGCAACCATAATGCATAAATTGCTACAAAATACTTTCCCTCAACAGAGTTCTCAACTCTGAAGCCACCTGGGTGATGATCTCTTTAAGCAACAAAGCATCCTTGTTTTTCTATCAAAATCACATCACCTCATTTTCAGTCAAAGCCAGGATTACATCATCAGCTACTTATAAAAATAAAAATCTGTATTGTTGTATCCCCTCGGGTGGACTTGAGTCAGTCACGAGCATACAGGCATCACTGCTGGAGAGGCTGAAGTGGGCTGCCCTTTCACCTTAGGATTTTTTTTCCTACAACTGAGTCTTGTGGTAATTTCCCTTCCTATCCAGCCGACGAAACATTTGAGTTTGTCATGTTAGAGGTGTGGGCCACCAGGCCTTGTGTTTTAAAATAGATGATATAAAACACTGGCAGGACGATTCCTATCAGGAGCATAATGAACACGGCGTTCCACCACTGGATTCCGCAGTCCGCGCCGTTCCCGGCTTTGTCCCGCTTCCCCGCCTCGGGCAGGGGCCTCTCCAGCCTCTCCCCGCCGTACTCGGCGTTCAGCTGCACCTCCACCTGCACGGCGTCCTGGATGCTCTGGTCGATGCCCCTGAAGTACTCACTGACTCGCTGGCCGCCAGCAGCGCTGCCCGCCCCGGGCTCGGGCTCCGGCGGCTCCTCGCGCGTCAGGCCGGGCTGGGCGGGCCCCGCCGGGGGCGGCCGCAGGGCCCCCGCGCCCTCGGTGAGCAGCCCGTGCGGCCGCACCGGGATCTTGATGGACTTCAGCGCGTACAGGTCCTGCTCCCGGATGAAGTTGTTGACGCGTTTGATATCTGCAACCTAAGGAATCCAGAAAGGACACAAACAGTGAGGGCAGGACGGCCCAGGAGTGAGGCAGGAAGCAGCTACAAAACCAGTGTGCAAGGAGCTGTCAGGGAATAAAAGCAGGCCCTGGATGCAGGTGGTTTGATGTTCTGAGAGATTCTCCAGCAATTCCAGGGGTGCTCCAGGCCCTGCAGGGTAGAGTCAGTCCCCTGTGAAACCAGTCTACAACCTCCGTCTCTTGTACCTGCTGTATTCTGCTCCATACTGCTCTTCCTTCTCCTTGCTTTCTTTGCCCTTCTTTCAGTTAAGGCAAGAAGAATCTTTTTAACTAACAGATCCTTTTAAAAACTATTTTCATACCTTACATGAGTGCTTAAGGTGAGAGCACAACACCAGTGTGAGCATCCCCTGCTCAGGAAATTATTTCAGAGTGATCAGAGCTCCATTTTGGGAGCACACCAGTTGTGAAAGCAAGGGCACAGCCTGGAGAGCAGGTGAGGATCTCCCACGCAGGCACAAGCACCCTCTGCTCAAGGAACACCTCTCTGCTGCAGGACAGAGCTCATCCAGCCTGTTTCTCCTGAGCATGTCCTGCTGAAGGACAATCACCTCTGTGCTCCTGTCACCACCTCTGGTGGTTCCTGTCTGTGAGCTGTGTCCCCACCCAGCAGCCACATGTGCAGCATCAGGCAGAGGCACAGGCAGTGCCAATGCAAGGACAAAGGCACGGCAGCATCCCTCAGTTAACATTAACCAAGAAAAGATGCTTAATCCAGTGGCCACTCACAGGCACCCAGCAAGCACAGCAACTGCTCTGGCACTGAAGCCTCTGTCAAAGGAAAGGAACAGGATGTCAGCGTGTGCCAGGAGCTCTCCACTGCAGCCAAGGAGATGTGAAAGAACCTTGAGGAGAAGGCTGGAGGGCACATAAAACAGCGAGAGCCAAGGCAAAGAGAAAGGCAACACAAACAGGTAAAGCACCTCTCATCCATCACAGCAGAGACACAGCACAGGGACTGTGTTTTGCTCTTCAGAAATCACAGCGTGACCTGCATTCACTGCACACTCGCTTGAGGCTGCCAAGGAAACTGGGGAGCTAAAACCAAAAAAACCACTTTGCTTCCTAAGCACTCTGCTCAGAGGTAGAGAGGAGAGGAGATGGAGGACTGAATCACATGTTTACTCTGCAAAGCTTGAGAACTCTGAAAACAGCACATTTAATCCAGGACCTGATCTGGGGACCCTGAGGCAAAAGGAATCCTCAGTCACTGCTTTGGGCTCCTCACAGCCAGCCCCAGTGTCAGCTCTGGACTTATACCCTGCAAAATTTCTGAGTTATGAAATAACAATCTCACCCAGAGCCTCCTAACTGAGGTGCTGCTTCAATTTCTGGATTTGTTCCAATGAAAACAAATTACTGGGACAGTAAATATCCCCCATGGTGTCTGCAATCAAATACTGCAGTGTGGTGCTAAGACTCTAGAAACAGAAAGTGGAGCAGCACTCACACAGAAACAACAAACAATGTTGATGGGAAGTAAGAGAGAGCTTGGGCTGCACAAGCATTTAGGCTTATTTTCTGTACTCATTTTTTGGCTGCAGTGAGCTCCTCTTGTCCCAGCCTAAGAACAATGCCAAAAGCAAGCCAGGACTATAAATGGTCAAGAGTAAAAATGAGAATTTTGAAGTGTTTTGCATCTCTGCAACACAGCTATTTGTTGCACTGCCTTACTATCGCCTCCCCAAGCAGATTCTGAAACCAATGTCAAGTTCTCATTGATTTCAAGGAGAAGTTCCTCCTGGATTTTTACACACATTTGCCTATATAGATGTGGTTACAGTTCTCACTGCTGTCCTGGTGACCTTTCAGGAGCTGTTTAATTGTGCAAATAAAATAAAACACATGAAAACTGTCATGCCAGTCTTTAAAGATACCAGTAGACAAATCTCCTGCCATAAGGACTTCTGTATCTGTTCAGTTTAACTGGAACAAGTCAGAAGTGCCCTTTCTGGAAGGGAGGGAGGCAGCAGGACAGTTTTTGTCCTGTAGGAGGAGAACACTGACTATGTGGTGCTCATCAGCTTGCTTTTCCCCTGGGCAGGCCCAGCAGCCTCCAGAGGGGCTGAAAGACTCCAGGAATGGAGCAGCAGAGGACACAACTGAGCCCCAGCAGGGACAGAACTGGGTGACAGTGCAGAGGCACAGCAAGACTCTTCATAAACCAAAGAACTGCTCAGAATCCCCCTCCTCTGAGTTCACCCAACTGCTGTGTCTGCCCAGGCGCTGCTGAGAGCAGCACACAGCTTCACACCCAACCACAGCTCAGCTCTGCCTTCTCAGGCTCTCCTGGGGCCAATCAAGGCCTGTTCAAGCCCTACCAGACTCGCTTCTCCACACGCATCGGGCTCGTCAGCACAACCTACAAGGGTGCCTTTTTTGTTTTGCTTTTGTTTCTAAGGGCACGGGAGGGGAGGAATTGCTGCAATCCCTCTAAGGCCTCTTGCCTCAGCTGCACCATACAGCTGCTGTGTGGTTAAGCAAGACAGACTGCACTGGCAGGGCAGCACTGGAGCCAGAGCTGTGTCATTATCCCCTCTGTGGTTACAGGCCAATTGTTTCATCATGGAACTCTGAAATCACAGTCCAGCTTGCAGATAAAGGGGGCTCTAAAAATACAGCTCCAACTGCTGAACAACGGGGGGCTTCTAATGTTCAGAGCAGGTAATTCAACTTTCCAGCAGTTTTGCTCTTTTTTGGAACAAAGAAAACGTGCTGTGTGGTTGTTCCAACTGAGAAATCTCCCTGTGCGCACGCCCTCCCTCCTGCCCAAGGCACCTGAACTGTGCACGCTTGGGATGACAGCAAACAACCAAAACCCAAACACAGACAGCACCTGGACTTTGGGACTGAACTTTGGTGCCTCTCCACGTCCTCCCCTGTTAGACTCAGACCTTCCTTGCAAAATGTAAGCTGATACCTTTCAAAAAATAAACAAAAAACCCCACCCATAACTGCAGTGTTTCTTTGTGCTGCTCAATTTGCTTCAAAAACTCCACTGTTCCTTGAGAGCAGAGCCCTCATTTCTATGCTCAGCTCCCTAATGTTTGCCCTCACTGAAATAACTTGGTACAACCTGCACTTAGTCACTGAAATTAAACAGGAAAGCAGGTCAGGCAGGGTGTGAGGCTGACATCTTCCCAGGCTTTTGGCTGAACAACCATTTTTTGTGTTTGTCTGGGGTTATTTTTGCCCTTCTCCAGTTTTACAGACAATGACCATTCATACAATGCTCAGGGCCAGCACCTGCCGGTGTCAGAGCTACCAGACACAGGTGAAGCCCCGGGGCGCTTGAGGCTCACCTTACAGCCGTACTGCAGGGCCAGCTTGTTGAGGCTGTCCTCCTCGGTCAGCTCCCTCTCCAGGAGCACCACGTCCCCCGGCCCGCCCCGGGCGGCGCTGCCCCGCTGCTGCTCCTTGCCCCGGGGCCGCAATTCCATCACGTTCAGCTCCTCCTCCGAGGACTCCTCCGAGTCGGAGCGGCCACTGGGGAACACGAACAGCTGCCTGCCCGGGAAGGTGTGCACAGTGGCAGGAGCCTGGAAGGGTCTTGTCCGGCTCTCGTGCAGCCTCATCTTTCACACCGGCAGCACCTGCAACAAACCCCAGACACTTTCAGTTTCCTCAAGACCAGCGTTTAGCTCTGCAATCAGTAATTTTTTCCAATTTGTTTTTTTTTTTTTTGTCTGCCCGTGAACAAACCACTTTATAACTATGTTGCTCAACATTTTAAACGTTATATCCTATAATTTTTTTTAAAAAGCTACATTCTATAATTCTATTTTAAAAGCACCTTATAACTATGTTGCTCAACATTTTAAATGCTACATTCTATAATTTTATTTAAAAAGCAACACAGTCCCTTGAGCAAACGGTCTTTAATTACAGTCAAAACATACATCAGGTCTACAAACAGACATTAAAAACTGAGCAAAGTTATCCTTTTCATAAGTCCTTAGCTCTCTACACTTTAGCAATCCACATTTTAAGCTTTTGGAAAAGCACTTTTTTTTTTAAAGTAAGGACAGCTCATGCTATACTTAACTTCAACCCGAATAACAAGGCTTAATTTTGCTGCATGAAGCCTAGAACCTGCCTGAGCACTTTAATTATTGCTCAGCCTACAGCTGCGAGTTCGGGTTCGTTTTGTTTTTTTTTTTTTTCTTCAATCCTCAACTCCACAAACAATTTGTTGTTAGGATGAGGTAAGCAAACCCCACATTGTTATGGATCCTTGACCTTAACGTTCTCCATCTACCCCTAAGAGACTCCTCAGGTGAAACCACTACGATTTAATGGCATTTCCTTGGCCCCGGGCACAGCTGCGGGCTGGGCTCGGCTGTGCTGAGGGAGCTCAACCCGCAGGACCCGGCTGCTGTGGGACCCCCCGGCCTCCCCGGCACAGCTCCCTCCTCAGGGGCTGCCCAAGTCTCCCCAGGCTCCTCCGGGGACCCGACCTCGCCAGCACTTCAGGGGGACCCCCTGCCCTCAAGGGAGCCCGGTCCCCTCAGCATTTCGGGAGTCCTTCGCCCCTCAGCTCCCGCTGCCCTCGGCACCTCGGGGGTCCCGGTCCCCTCAGCTCCCGCTGCCCTCAGCGCTCAAGGGGGTCCCGGTCCTCCAGGGGTCCCCGCTGCCCTCACAGGGTCTCGCTGCCCTCAGCGCCTCAGGTGACCCCAACGCCCTCAGCACCTGAGGAGGGTCCGGATCCCCTCAGAGTGTCCCGGTCCCCCCCGGGGCCCCGCTCTCCTCAGCGCTTCATGGGACCCCGCTCTGCGCAGGGGCCCCGCTCCCCTCAGGACGTCCCGCTGCCCCTAGCACCCCCGTTCCCCTCAGAACCTCGCCGTTCCACCCCCCCCAACCAGCGCTCCCCTCACGGACCCGCCGCCATCGGCCCCGCACCAACCTGGCCACGGTCTCGCCCAGCGCTCCTCCCATTGGCTGGCGGGGCCGGGAGGCGGGACCTCAGCGCCGCTCGGCCAATGGGAGCTCGGCAGGGGCGGTGAGGAGGGAGGAGATGAGCGGGCGGAGCCAGGACGGGCAGGGGGCGGAGCCTCGGTTAAAGGGCCCGCGACCCCGTTCCGGCCGGGCCGGGACGGAGTCCGGAGCGCTCGGGGGGACCGGGACACACACCCGAACAGAGGGACACCTGAACAGAGGGATATATCACACACCTGCATAGCCCCGGGTGAGATGCCACTGCTCCAGGACACGTCACACACCGGTACAATGGGTCAGGCCACACACCTGAATGATGGGTGATGTCACACACCTGTACAGCCATGGGTGAGGAGCCTCTGCCCCAGGACACATCACACACGGGTACAAGGGGTCATGTCACACCCTGCAGAGCCCTGTGCTACAGTTACATCTCAGTTACTGCATTATTAATGTGTAATAACAGATTACAGTGTGTCCATATTACAATGTGTCCATATTACAATTTGCCAATATTACAATATGTCAATTTTACAATGTGTCCCTATTTCTGCCCTGTGGGTGCCTGCAGAGCTGACCAGCTGTGCTTGCCTTGTCCCATCCTGACTCATGGCTGATGTTTAAAAAACAAGCTCAGGACACGCTGCTGGCAAGTCCCACATTGGAAGCTTTTCTGGGTGCAGGGACAGCAGGAATGATGCTCTCCTTGCCAGCTGTCAGAATTAAGCAGGCACTCCCCCAGGTGCCCACGGGGTGAAGATCTCCTGCAGGGACAGCCTGGGATCTGGCTGCTCTGTGCCCTACAGGTGATGGACAAACCTGCCTTTAAGTGAAATTAAATAATTAAACCGGCTTTAAATGAAATGAAAGCTGAGTGCAGTTGTTGCCATCCCTTTGCCTTCCCCTGTGCAGCCCCAGTGCTGCAGGCAGGAGGGGAGGGCATTCCCTGTCCAGCTCTGGCTACCCCTGGATTAGATGCAATATCAGTTGATAAATGTGACACACTGAGGGGAAAGAAGGCTCCTCAAGCATCAAGAATCTCTTTAAGCAGCAGCTGTTCTTCTCAGCTCTTACCTGCCCACACACCTTGGTGGGGCTGAGGGGTTTTGGCAGGGATGGAAGGGTGCTGGCACAGTGGCCAGGCAGGACTGGCTGAGCCAGCTCCCCATCTCCCAGCAGGATCTCCTTCCCTCCATCCCTGGGCCTGATCATCCCAGGAGCAGATGACTTTGAGCTCAGGCAGCTTGCTGGCCCAACAGATGGTGGATTTAATGTGCTGGTGAGGGCTTTACAAGCACAGGGAGTAGATGAAAGGTGCCAAAATGCCTTCCCTGAGCCGCTTGGAGCCTCTCTGTGACTACTGAGGTTCAAAAGTTACAAGCAATAATCACATTTTGTCAAACAGATCCAGGTTACTCAGGGTAACCTGTCAAACCTGGAAAATGAACTGCTGAGGAAATGCTGGAAATGTGGGGGAATCAACCAGGCTTTGCTGACAGGGTTCAGTCAGGGCTGGATTACTGTCCTCGATAGTGTCTAACAAGAAATAACTGTTTTGTGGGAGTGCTGATATTGGATCTGGGTCAATTGCATGAGTGATGTCATCATTGCAAATAATTGGAATATTTTTGTCGTTAGCAGACAGATTGTGAGAGCTGCACAGCCCCAAACAAGCAGGGTCTGTCTGAGAGCTCAATGGTTCAGTCATTATCTGCACTCAACCAGCACAAGGGTCATTCTGAAGGGGCCCTGAACTTCAGGAAGAATCCTCCTGCCCTGACTGAGATCAGTGCACAGGGTGACAGAGCTCTCTGCTCATTTGCACTCAAGGCAAAGAGCAGTGTGTCCATGGTGCTGGGCACCAGCTGGAATTCACATCCATGCCAGCTGCTGCCCAGAGTTAATCCCTGTGATAAAGAATTAAAACTTTCATGAAGGTCTTGGCTCTCCAAATAATCTAGAACAGGGCTCCTCTCCTGTGTCCCTGTGATTCCTGGGAGCTCTTGCTCAGACCCAGAACTGCAATTTTCCTCATCACTTGGGATTTGTCCCTCTTTCTTCAGGCTCATTTCAGAAGTGTGAGAAGTGTCAGACACACATTCCCTGTGTTGTTCTGTGTTTCTCTTTCAGCTGCATTCTAAGCTGTGCAATGAAACCTCTCACTCAGTGACAGGCTGCTCTCCACCCTTGAGTAAAGAGTAACTTCAGAAAAAACTTATTGAGCATCTCTTTAGTATCAACCAATCACTCCTGCTTAGTTTAGCAGATATCTGGGAAAGGCTCCTATATAGCACTGTGAGGAAGCAGGAATCTGCTGGTATTTCTGAATTATACACACAAAAAGAGAAAAATATTAATATTCCTTTTTACCTTCATTTCATTGTTCCGTAGTGGGAGACTGAGAAAGCAGCTGGAGCAAACCCCACCCATACTCTGGACATGGCATTATAGAAATTATGATGTCTCTCCTGCAAATAATGAATAAGAGCTGGGCTCTGCTCTGGCTTTGGACTAATGCAGCACAACCAATTTTAGTGGAGCTACCCCTGTGTTAAGTCAGAAGCACAAGCCAAATACAACAAAATAAACCTCTCCCCTGGTACCTGGAGTGACTCAGCTTCTGTGGGTACTGCATGTACATTTGATTAAATTATACACACAGCCATAATTTTAAGAGGTTCATATAGTAAGCACCCAACACAAGGGGGAAAACCTCAGCCAAATTAAATTAATTACAGGTAAATACTTAATAGAGTTAATTGAGCTGTGGAGGTTACTCAGAGTGCATGTTTGGTAGCATCAGGTTACACCTTGTCTCTTTCAAGGCCCTTGGAGCTTGTGCAGCTCAGCAGGTGCCAGACTCTGCCATGGAGCACAAGCCCTGTAATTGTCTGCCCTGGGAGGGTCTGGGGCTGCAGGAAGGAGCTGATGGCTCAGGTGGTGACATCAGGAAAGGAGCACAGAGCCCCTTCCCTGCAGGGACATCCCTGCTCAGGGCCAGCCCGGGTACAGCCCTGCCCCAGCCTCTGCAGTGTGAGCCCAGCCCCTGGGGCAGGTGACAGCCACTCATGGTGTCCCTCCATGAGCAGAGGGCTGTGCCACCTGAGCCAGGCTGTGAGGAGCTGGGTACCTGCACCTCTGCCTTCTCCCAGGGCAGAAGCAGCTCCTGCCTCCACCCTCTCAGGCTTCCTCTCCTGTCTGGAACAGAGCAGGTGTGACAATAAAGGCCCAGCTTCATCATTCATCTCAGACATCAAATTACTCCCACCTCGGGGATTACATTTGCAACTCTCTCACCTATGCAGTGACTCAGGAGTGGGACTTTTATCTGGGGAAGCAGAATGCAGATCTGAATGGCACTGCTGTCTCCTGGAGGAGATAAGGTGTCTCTGCTCAGAGCCCTTATTCTGGGCTTGCCTTCTATCACACAGCTCCGTTTGGCAGGGGCTGCCGGGTGTGTGTGATAGCAGGCACTGAATTACTTCAGAAAAACAGACTTTTTCTTTCTATAAAAACAAATGACTAATTAAAAGTGGTTTTAATTTTGTAATTCATATTTCCTTGGGATTGTCCCAGACTCTGGAGTCCATGCTCCACACCCTGTCCTTCTGGAGAAATTTGACGAGGGAAAGCACCGTGAGATTTGTTCCCTTTCCTCTCTCTTACTCCTAAAATCCCCCCTCCCCCTTTTCCCTTCCTGCAACTGGTAAATTGTGAAGAACAGGAATGTTCCTGGGAAGAAACCCAGGCAGAATTGCATTCAGAACAAGTCAAAGATTTCTTGCATAGCTGAAGCATGTGTTTGCAATCCCCAATTGCTGGAGCACGTAAGCCCTGCCAGCGAGTGCTGTTCCCTTCAGATGTTCTCAGAGAGCTCCAGGCAGTGTCCAGGGCAGCCTGTGGACAATCTGAGCTGAGGAATTGCTCCATGGCCCATCTGTTCATGGTGCCATGCCAAAATGTTCTTGGTGAAAGGATGGCAAAGGGCCAGCCCTACCAGTGTGAGGAGCTGTGCTGGGGATGGTCAGGAACGCTGCTCTGGGACCTCCTCCAGCCACAAACTGGTTCCATGAGAGAGCTTGGCTGCTACTACCAACCTGTCAGCCCAGGCTTCAGGCAGCTTTTGGGATTGATGCTCTCCAGAATAGTCAGCATGTGCTACCCCAACAAAGGACAAAACCACAAGATCCCAAATTGTAACTGCTGGGAAGCAGCAGAGAGCCAGCAACTCCAGCCTGCTCTCCCTTCAGCTTGAGAGGTGCCACTGATCCAGAGAGAAAATTACCTTTCCAAGGGGTGCTGTTCAAACCTTGAACCTGACAGGGCCAGGAGGGATGGGAATTGGGGGCTGGGATGGGAAAAGCAGCTTCAATGTATTTGTGAGGAAGCTTTTGTCCTTGGCAGTACACGGAGCACGGGATATTACAGGAGCACAGAGGGAGCTCTTGGTGCTGATTCTGGGGGGAGGCAGGTTGATAAAAGCATCACTTGTCTTTCCAATGACCTTCTCTTGTGAGCTGAGCCTGCCTAGAGCTGTCTGTCACTGTGTGACCTCGTGGCCTGAGCCAGGGCTCCTGGATGCTCTGTGCCGTATCCGATACCGCTCGGCATCGCTGGGAGGCTCCCAGGGCTCACACAGGTCCTGCCTGGGACCAGGACACCTCTGAGCTTTGCTGCCTCCAGATCATCTCACTTCCAAACAGGCCCAATCTGATTTTGAAGGTTTTTGAGTATAAGGAACACCCTGAGGTTCAGGGAGGAACAGAAGGAACAGAAGATTCTTCCAAAGCAAGATCCTTGACCTCCAGAGCTGTGTGGCTGTGCTGGCTCCTCTTCATGCTTCCCAATAGTGTTCTCAGGTCTTTACTGGTGTGTGACAACAATAATGGGCAAGCAACACGTGGGGGCAGCAGAAGGCTTTGCTTCCCCGTCTGGGAAGGTTGGAGCATTCTTGCAAGGGTCCTGAAGAACCCAGGTGCTCCCAGGTTTGAGGGTCACTGTGGTGGGCACGAGCTGCAGCTGCTCAGACTCTGGGACAAGGATGTTGTTGGACAGAGGGGCTTTGTGACCTCCTGGGACAGGATGTCAGCACTGAATCCTGAGATTTTGTCACTGCATCTAGTCCTGCAGGCCCAGCCCAAGCACTGCCATGCTCATGCTCAAAGATGACATGCTCATGTTCAGCCAGAAGACAGACACAAGGTTGTCCACTATGGAAAACTGTCTGGAGTGAAAATCCCAGAGTCAGATCCCACTGCATCCCACAGGACAAGCCCTGCTGAGCTTGTTGCACACAGGCAGGATGGGGCCCAGCACATCCTTTTCAGTGAGGTGAAGTGAAAAAAAGAAGCTCTTACCTCATCCCTGTGAAGAAAGATGAAGGTTTCAGCTGCTCCCATTTATTCTCTTGGAGATTTGGAATTTTCAGGTAACAGGAAGAAGCCTTGATCTTGGCTGTAGAGGTCTTGAAAGCCAAGTTTCAGAGTAGGACTATTTCAGACAGGGAAGTGGCTACAATTTACACAGTATGGCTCCAAGATTTTCTGGCAGGGCTATCTCCAGAATAGGTGTCATTTTTCCTGCTCTGAGTGAGCAGAAATTCAGGAATTGCTCATCCACTCTATATTTTCCTGACTGCTCACATCAGTCTCCCCATCATCAGTAATGTGGAGTCTGAGTGGCATTGGCACAAGCTGATGGAAATGGCAAGAAATAAAAATTCCAACAAAAGCCAACCTTGTCACCAGAAATGATGATGGATTAATTATAATAAGGGGTGGGAAACAAAACACCCCTGTGCTCCATGAGTAATTTAAAAAGAGTAAAATCAGATACATTCCCAGATAGGAAAAGCATTTTCTGTAACTGAGGCTGCTACTTTAATTGGAAAATGCTGTTAACACAACTCTGACCGAGGCGAGGGCAGGAGCACAGCAGGGCTGGTGGAGATCTGCAAGTAAACAGCTGAATTGCTTCTCTCAGCCTCAATCTGCAAATTTCTGAAGCCAAAAGAACAGCTTTAAATGTAAAACTTCTGTTGGAGCTCATGCTTCAATTGGGCTGTGTGCCAGGACATGCAAAGGCTTAGGGCATTAAAAGTCTCATGGAGATGAAAAGACAGTGGGGAGTCATTTGAGTTGGCTTGTAATGCACTAAGCTATAGCAGGATCTGCCTTCATTCCCTTTAAACCAACTTGTGGGGAGGCAAATGGAGAAAACTGATATTTTATCTCTTGTAATTGTTACAGCAAAAGCTAAGGCTGAGCATGGCCCTGATGGAATCCCTGTAGAGGGGTCCCAGCCCCAAGCTAGCTTCACCTGGGAAGTGAAGTACCCCCAAAAATGCCCCAAACTATGAAGTGACCATCTCTAGGGATGTGTGAGCTGCTCTGCTGGCTGCTGTTTTCACTTCAAACCATCATCTCAGACATCCTTTAACCCCAGAGTAACAGAGCAGGTTTGCACCTACCCTGGCCCTTCCAAGGAGCTCATAGTGCTTTAGAAGTCCCCAGGCAAGCAGTGCTAGTGTGGTTCCTATGGCACAGTGGTCCCTGAGTTACAGGGCAAGGCACTGCTTCACCCAATCCTGCACAACATGCTGGCATGTCAGGACAGCCCAGATCCTGGGAAGCTGGGATGAGCACCCACCAAGAGAATGAAGGATGTGTCTGGCTGTCAATAAACACTGGAAAAAGCTGTGAACAGCAGCAAAGTATCACAAACACAGTGTGGTCACCAGGCACCACCAAAGCCCAGCTGGCCAAACCCAGCTGTTGTAAGGAAAAGGAAGAGGAGCAGGGCCATGTCTTTCCCTGGTTAATGCTGCAGCTCCCTGCATGGGCTGGCTTCAGGTGAGCAGCCTGAGCATCACTACCAGGCTCTGGGAAATGCTTTGCTGGGACTCTTCACTGCCAGGAGCTGCTTTACAATGTTCCCAGCTGCTCCCCTAAGTATCAGCTTGGACAAAATTAAAGGCAAATTAATTCCCTCGGGTTTCCAGGACCCTGGGAAGTCACTAATCAGGTTCCTGCTGAGCCAAAGGCAAGGAAGAACATTGTTAGCAACAAACAGAAAATCTTCTCTAATTGGAGCCATGGAATGGGAATGTGCTTCTGGGGAAACCTTTGTGTCTCTCAGGAGCATGTTCACCACAAGGAGAGGAGCCCCAGTGGGCACTGGGGGCTTTTATCATAGTGCCAGGAACCTCCTCAGCTGACAGGAGGAAAAAAAAACCACACCAAAAGCTTCATTAGCCTTAAAACCCCACCCTCAGTCTTTGTCCTGGTCTGAAGGGGGAGGAAAGTGTTTCCATTTGATTTGAGGTTGGTGTTGGGAAACTCTCCTAAAAGCCAAGGGCCAAATGCTGCTCTCTCTTCAGGAAACAGTCCCAGGGAATGTTCAAAGACACCAACCACACAGACTTTGTAGGTCCAAGGCCTGGGTGCCAGAAGGGAGTTTCACCCTGGTGTCCTGCATGAGAAGCTGGCTCCAGGGTCACACTCACAAGGACACCCTCAGTGTGGGATGTGGGTGCATGGGAGCAATATTGGCCTTTAAATCTGCCAGGATCCTGGGAAAGCCATCCCAGGCCCTGTGCCTGGAGTGCTAAAATCAGAGCCTGTATATGAGACAAAAAAAAAGAAGAGAAACCATTAGAAGAATTAAAGGGACACATGAGCAGATGAAAGGTGCAAAGTGCCATCTTTTGTGTTCCCAGGTTGGACATCACCAGCAGCAGAGGGAATATGACAGAGAATCAGTGGGAAGTGGATCAAGCAACCCCCACCTCACCCCATTCCTTAAAATGCAAAACACACAAATGCTGAGCTCTTGCTCAAAGCAAAGCACAATCCTCTCCTCTCATTGTTACCTGTAACCCAGAGCCTGTGGAAGCAGCTACAGTGAATTAACTTGAGAGAAAGGAGATGGATTGAATTTGCTAAGGGAGACAAAAACCCCCTACAGGCATGTTGTCAAGAAAGAATGAGCACTAATTCTGTTTATTCTGATTTGTTTTGTGTGATTGTGCTTGATTGTGCTTGCCCTAGGAAATGTGAGAGCTGGTGGGGATGATATCAGCAAAGAAAATCAGAGAGCAACAAGTTGATGGTTTAGAGTTCATGCAAACATCGTGCCAGCCACTGAACCAGAAGAAAAGAGCTGGCTCAGAGGCAACCACTTATCTACTGATAAGACCCTTTTGGGGAGGAATCTCAGAATGATGTGGAAGAGATGGGAAATTGTGCTGCAGAGCTAAGCCCAGCAGTCAGCAGAGAATATGGCATTGTTTGGGTTTTTCTTTGCTTTCTGCCCTGTTCTTCCCCATTTATTATCAGAACAAAGAGTATTTTTGCCTGTAAAAATCTTTGTGCCTAAAGAGGTAACACTGGGGTGCGCTCCTGCACCAGAGCTCAACTTCTGGGTAGCTTTGATTTAACTTTCTGGAGAAAATCACAGTAAAACTCTTACCTATGGATCTCTATATGATCATTATCTCAGCTTTAAACACCTACATTTGCAACAACTTGTTTGTGGAGATAAAATACATCACCATGGTTTCAATTCACCAGAAAGTCTCTCCCAGGGGCTGCTCTGTGGAAGTGTCAGAGGAAGGAGATCAGGTCCCAGGTGGCCAGAGAACACAAACTGTGGCTGGCCAGGAGCAGAAGCTGGCAAACATCAGGCATCTGGAGAGGTGAGGAAACTCAGGACAACTTCTTGGTCCAGCAGATCAACCTTCCTGCCTTTTTTTACAGATGTGATGTGCTTACAGATGTTCCCTGAAAGGGGCAGCAGAGACCAATCCCACACAAAGAACAGAGAGAGCCGTCCTAAATGGGGAGAAATAAAAATGAAGAGCAAGAATTATTTGCAATGTTTCTTTTCCTTGGCAT
This sequence comes from Ammospiza caudacuta, assembly GCF_027887145.1. NCBI lineage: Eukaryota > Metazoa > Chordata > Aves > Passeriformes > Passerellidae > Ammospiza > Ammospiza caudacuta. The sequence continues at coordinate 25,011,487 of NC_080602.1, forward strand.
GCAGAGGCTCCACCATGTGTCCACTCAAATAAAAACAGCTTGGACCTCTACAGGCCAAACTGGGGCTGCTTGGTAGAATCTTGATTGACTCTGTAATCACTTCCTTCAGCTGCTTTTGAGAGGAAGGCACCAACCCATGGGTGCTGGGTGTGCAAACATTGTGGAGCTCTGGATAATGCACTGATTAACACCTAAGCCACTACAGCAGCACAGCAGCCTTTGGGCTGGCAGGGGGATCAGTGTAATTTGGGAAAGGCTCACTAACAGGCTCATGAGTACCTGCACCACAGCTCATCACTCACACATTTTGGCTCCCACCTAACCCTGACAGAGGGAGATGAGGAAAAATGCTGATTAAATTATCAAGGTTCCCAACATGTTGGTGTGAAGGTGTAAAGCAGGGAAGCCCACCTTGGACCACCTCTACAATGTCTCCAGGCTCTCTTGAACCACTCAGAGTTAATTCTAGAGCTGATCCAAGCTGCTGCCTGGAGAAGAAGACACAGTTATTTACCTGCAGCAAATCCCATCTGTGTTCCTTCATCTAAGTCTCTTATCCCATCCTGTCCTGTTGTTTTAATTGCCTTATGCCCCTCTCCAGCACTGTCCACAATTCCCAGTGGAGAGGATGTCCAAGAGCTCCAACCATGGGACAAACCATAGGCACAAAACATGCACAATTCTCTCCATCAAGGCTTTGAAAGAGGCCTAAGGTTTGAAAGCAGGGAGGGGCCAGTGTGAGGTGAGAAGGCAGCAGGGGAGCTGAAGCAGCAAGGGCTTTATCAGGAAACCAAGAACCCTCTCTGCTCCTGCTCTCAGGATAGAACAGCACACCAGCAAATCTGGCTGCAGACTGAAATCTTGGCTTCTCCTGAAGCCAATGGCAAACATCCCACTGGCTTCAATGGGAGCAGCACTTCATGCCAGATCTCGTGCTTCCCATTCCTCTGCTGTAGCCATGAGAGCAGCTTCCCTTCCAAGGCTGTGTCTGCAGCTACAGCCTCCAGCAGCAGGAGAATGGCTCCCCTTGCAGCCTGAGAAGTATCAATGGGAAATGAAAGACTTATTTTTAACAGAAATGGTGACTGTCCTAGTGAACAACTTGCTTAGAGTTATAGGGCTCTCTGGAGCCATTTCTTTCTCTCTTAAAATTTCCCCTTAGGCTTTAGGTGCCCACAGGGTGCCCAGCAGCTCAAGCACAGCTTTTGGCTGTGCTGAAATCACGAGTGTGGGAAGTGGTTTGAGCTGGGTTATGCAACTATCAACACTCATCTCCCCCAGTCTTAACATCCCTCATTCCACACCTGCTCACACAGCAGCACCTGGACACAGTGGGACTTACAGCCTCACAGCAAACAGGCAGGGGAGGACCAAGTTTGGCCACTTCTGTTTTTACCACAACAGAGCTGATGGAGGGAGGGATGCTGGGAGAGCACTGACCACACAGGGCTCCACGTTTGCTCTGGCACGAGCATCCCTCTGCTGAGATGAGCATCTTGAGACCCCCGAGCTGTTTGGGAGGTGGCAAGGTCACATCTCTCATTTCCTGAAAATCTTTGCTTTCCTTGGCAGAAATGAAGGACTTTGTTAGGGAAATCTTGGTGGGTGTTTTGTGATCAGTCAAGCACAGCAGATGACTCGAGGGTGTACACAGGACCTCCCGTCTTCTTGACGTAGGAAAACGATTCTGCTTGCTCCAGAAATTCAGGAGTCACCAGCATGGTGCTGACCACCTGTATTATTCCTTAGGTCACAAGGCATGTCTACTGGACAGATTGATGTCTGTACAGCTGACTGTTTGCATATCAATTCTAGAGGCTAAGGAAATTCTTCAAATCCCAGAGCACAAATGTGCACTGCTACAGAAAAGCAGGTGGAGATGCGCCAAGTTACAGCTCCTTAGCTGCTGCCCCTGTAAGGAATGCCCTGCGAGGAAAACTGGAAAATATTTCATGAAAGAGCAAAGATAACACAAGACAATCTGGCAAAGGGTAGAATTTAATATTAATGGCTTTCCTTTAGTCACTGTATTTCCTGTTCCTAAGTTAACCCCCTAAAATCAGTCATGGTCAGAGAAAGGCTATAAAGTTTTGCACATCTAAAAGATCTTTCACTGAAAGATCTCAGAGCACTTTGCAAATGTCAGGGACTGTGGATGGATGGCTTTTCCCTGAGGAGATTGTCCATGGAGCCAATGGGCAGATGCTCCTTTGGCTGCTGAGGCCAAACACTGAAAAATTTGGCTACTCTGTAAGAACATCTTCCTTCTTTGCCTCCCAGGCTCCTGTCATCACAGGAACCCAAAAGTGAGAGGAGCTGGGCTTCCCTTGAGCTCAGTGTAAAAAATCCCTTCCTCATGGACAGATGGGTAACAGACACAGCAGGGAAGTGCTGGTGTCATTGCAGCCACTTCAGGATCTTGTCCCTGCAGATCTCAGGCTTCCATGGACACAGCTCATGGCTGTGCCTGGCTCAGCTGCTGGTTATTGAACATCACCATTGCAGCACACTGAAACCAGCCTTGAAAAGGAGCTGGACCAGCCCCACCTCCCCAGCCTTCCCTGCCAACTGCTGCTTGCCTGCAGGAGTCCAAAATGAGTCCAAGCAGATAAGAGATGGACAATGTGGCTCCTCAGAGTCCCAGGCTCCTTTGCTCAGAGGAGATCCCTCTATGCCCACCCACATCTTCCTCTAACCTGGCAAAGTACCTGAGTTACTGAGCTGACTTGCCAAGAGAGATTTAGGCTGGAAGCCTCTCTAGAAAGATGTCTCTCATTAGGAGCAGGGAGCTGGCTGGGGCACACAGCTGGGAGAGGAGTGTTACTCATTCCTGCCTCACACTGGGCCCTTCAGACACTCTCTCCTGCAAGATGCACTGTTCTGTGACTCCTGGCAGAAATTAATGAGCAGAGCTGGTTGAAAAACTTTCCATCAAAACAGTGCTTCTGCTTTGCCAGAAAAATTAGTAGAAAAATTAGAGAAGAGAGCCTGGGTTTTGGCTGACATTGTTGGTCCAAAAATCTCAAACTTGGGATTTTTTAGCCAAAAATGGAAGCATTTGGGGAAGGCAGGGGAGGAAAGGGAGGTGCGTGGCAGGATTTAGTGATACCCTGAAAAACATCTACAAAAATTTTGACAAATATGAGGGTGTTTTTGTCAATTTTATCTTTTTTTTCCCCATAGTGAAGGATAATTCTGCTTTTAGAACCATCCTATAGGGAGGCTGAAAACAAACAAATAAGCTTTTTCTTTCTTACACATATGGCTACACATATGGATCCCCCATAGCTTGTGGCACAAGCACAGGCAGCAACTCCCCTGCAGAAGGAGCAGATCTTTGCTAGGAGCTGCCCCAGAGCTGATTACCCCCAAGTGCAGCTCTCAGAAAGGGACACCCACAGAGCTGGGGCTGCTGTGAGTTTGTACAGCTGATGGGAAGCTCGATAACCTCTCAGCTGCCTTGCACACAAATAAACTGAGCCGTGGGGACAGCCAGGGAACAGGGCTTGTGATGGAAGGTACTGTGCACACAGCTGCTGCAAAACCACCCCTGCTGAACACTCAGGCAGCCACAGCACAGGCAGAGTTGTTGTTGCAGGGAGAATGGCACATGAATACCCACAGAAAGCTCTTTTCCATCTTGCTTACACAATAATGTAAGTTTTCCTTTTTCCCCTTTAAAATTGTTTCTTTAGCAAAACATGGTTTGGAAAAAAATTAATGAAACAAAAAAGAAAGAGATGGAATCTTCCTTACCCTCTGGGAAATGTGGCTGACAGCATTTCTTGGGCTCAGTGTCACTGTCTCCTCCCCAAGGCATTGCTGGCCAGTGATGTGATGGGGGGAAGAAGCCTCGAGTGAGAGCAGCTCCAGGGTGGTGATGCCTGAGGAGAGCAGAATTCCAGAATTCCAGCAGGGCCCTTCTTCCTCAACACAAACCTGGGCAGGGAACAGAGCTGGCAGTGCTGAAGCCAGCACAGCATAGCACAGGAGGCACCAGCTCTGTGAGAAAACCAAATGTTGTTATTGAGCAGTGGGGAACAGGGGAGGTTCAATTTGTAGTGATTTTCTGAGGAGTGAGACCATGATTCTGGAGAGGATTTCTATTTTATTCTTTAAATTCAGTCTAGATGTGGATTTCATACCTTCTCCTTAATGAGAGCAGCACTGGAGGAAGCAGGCTCAGGAGTTCAGATGTGTCCTGGCAGGGAATTGCTGCAGGTCCCCTTGCTGACAGCCTGAGCTTGACTCTCGTCCCACCACAGCCTGGGGTTACAGTCCCAGCCACTTCCACCACGAGCAGCTCTGGCTCAGAGCCCCCAGAGTGATAAAAGGCTTCTTGTGTGATCATCTCAGGAGGGAAGTTTGGTGCCAAACAAAGCTGCAGTCTGGTTGGGTCCTTTTGTCATTAGAGACAAAATCAAGGGGAAAAGTGCAGAGCTGGGGAAAGAAATGGGAGCTGAAAAACGTTCCAATAATGTCTTTTGTAAGAAAATGAATGAAGTCCAACCCAAGAATGGCTTGTCTGGTTTTGCTGGACAGGCTGCAGTGATCTTGGTGCAACATGAAGACTCTGTTAGAGGATTCCCCTTTTTCACCAGTCTTTCAGCAGTCCAAGTACTTTCACTCCCTGTCTCCAGAAAGGCTCCAGTGATGCTGTGGTGTGCAGTGACCTTCCAGAGAGCTGTCAGAGATCCTTCAGGTGGTTTGTGGGGTGGTGGAGCCAGCCCTGCAGACTGGGGAGCTGCCAGTGCTCTCCTGGTGAAAAATGAGTGTTTTCCTCCTTTCCAGGCCACATGGAGAGCAGCATCCCATCCCATTCTTCCTGACACCATCAGAAGTGTGAGTGCATGGACTGGGAGCACATCTGGCACGGATCTTCTCTGCCTGGAGCTGCACAGCACACTGGTGTTTGCACTGACACTCTCCAGCAAGGAGAAAACATCCCTTTCCCCATGGAGATGCTCCATGTGGTGCTGGGAAAAGCACAAAGGAACATTTGGTTTTCACTCTGCCAGAGAGCAGAGTCCTCAGCAGTGGTACTCAGTGAGCTGATGTGGGGATAAAAGTGTTCCACATTTTGGAAGCAAATTCCTTCCAGAGCAAGCAGAGTGCTGCCAGCTTGCTGCAAGAGACAGCTGAGGCTGCCATGGACACCAGGAGAGTGAAGGGAGCACGTGGAGTTGCTGGAGGCAGAAGTGACCTCCAAGGAGGGGAGAAGGGATTTTGCTTTCCTCCTGATCATTCTGTGCCACAGCACCAGAGCCCTCTGACCCCACTGCCTTTAGTGACCTTGGCTGAGGTGTCTTAAATAAAAAAAACCACAACTGAGCTCACAGGGAAGGGCAATGGCTTGGGTAGAAATGGGGATTAGGAATGAGAGAAACAGCAAATGGCTACATGCAAAATAGGCAAAGTAAGTATATAATCCTGCTGGATTTCTAGCAGAGGTATTGGCACATACCAGGAACATTTCAAGCCAAATGTATGACAGCATTCCTTACACCCCTCCCACCCACTGCCATAGCCCAGCTTAATGCAAAGCCCTTTGGCTTCCCCAGGCTCAGAGCTAGGTTTTATTGTTCAAACAGGTCAACAATTGCAATCAGATGTTGACTGCAGGCAAGGCACAAACAGGATGATGTGTTAATGCACAGCACACTTGGATGGAGGCTCTGCAGTGCTGCTGTGAAGGGTCCTGTGCAGGCTGGCACTGGGCTGATCTCCCAAGGCTGCCTCAGAAGCCCATCAGTGCTGTGCCATGAATGCCATGTGAGATCAGGAAATGAGCTCTGCTATTAAAGTATAAACTCCATTTCTGGAAGTCATTGTGGGAGGAGGGCTCTCACACCAACTCTGCTTTGGTTTGTTATAAAATCATAGAATTTTTTGGGTGGGAAAAGACCTTTAAGATCACCAAGTCCAGCCCAGCAGTGCCAAGTCCACCACTCCACCATGTTCCTGGGTTTTAAGGCTGCTTTAGAAAGATGCTGCTCCCACCTCCAAGTGCCCTTTTAACAAGAATTGAGCTGGAGTGGGATACAGATGATGGCATCTCTGTAAGGCAGGCTGGGAGAGGATCCTACAGGTGTATCTGACTGCAGAAACAACCTTCACCCTGCTGGGGGCAGCTAACAGCACAAACATTCTGGCCAGTGCCTACAACAAAGACATCCAAAACACGTGGCACTGAAGTAATTCTGTTTATTTCACACTAGGGGAGAGTGCAGCTAGGTTATGCAGTACCTTCCCAATGGATGGGATTGTTTTGCTCCAGTATAAATTTCCACATGCTCAGCACTGCTCATTGTCAGGGGGTGCCTGTGGAGCTGCTGCTCCCTCCCAGCTCAGGCACAGCAAGAACAACCTTCCCCAAAAGCACCCTCAGAACATCCCTCTCCCCAGGCAGAAGCTCCCCCTCCCCACAGCCTGCCCAGGCACACACAGATATCCCAAACACAGCCTGGCAAGCTCTTCCCACACAGGAATTTCCTACTCTTGTGTCACTGACCACAGACCTGGCAAGGCATCATTCAGGTGTTAACATCCCCGTGCTTTATTTTGCAACCTGACCAGGACAAGACACATCACTTCTTGGTTTTTAGCACACTGAGAACTCTGAGGTGTCAGAATTTTACTGCCAAATGAGCTTTTACACCGACCACAGCAATTAAACAGTTGGCTTGGATTTATCCAAATCCCAGTCTCAGTTCAGTATTACACAGATGCATAATGTACCACTTACAGCTTCACTCCTTTCTCTTCATTTCCATGCTTTGGGTTTGCTTTGTATTTTTGCTTCAAGTTCAGAAACCTTATTAAAGTTGTTATGGAAAAAATAAATTTATTATTCCACATATTCAATTTGTTCAAAATGGAATGATATTTTTTTCTTTTTTTTTTTTTTTTGGCTTTCATTTACAACTGGTTCTATTCAGTTTGACTGTTTTTTATCTTTTTCTATTTATAACCAGCACCAAGAAGAAAATTACCATGGATACAGTACATATGCAAATTAGCTAATGGAAAAATATATACATTTCACTCTGTAATGAGAAAACTTAAATGATATTATTGCCATGGAGAATATATCCCTGTATTATAATAAAATATCAAGCAATAATCAACTGCTAAGATTCTTTTCCACCGACAAAAAATAGCACCATACATGAGATAGTGAGAATCTACACTCAATAACACAATTGTGCAACTAGAAATGTACAGTACTTTAGTAACAGTACAGAGTATTGTTTACAATATGGAAATACCACCACTGTAATCAAAAGAGCATCAATCTCTTAGGAACAACTAAGAAAAGTATTGTTGTAGACACACTGAAACAAACAGCTTTTCTTTTCACCAGAATGTGGGAACTGAGGGCAGAGCATAGCTGTGACTTCATTGTGAAGCTCCTATACAGTGATAAAAACCAGAAGTGCAGGAATATTGAACAGAATTAATTTTTTTTTCTTATTATTTTTCTGGCTGTGATGTGATAGTTGTCACCATATGAAGTAAGAGAATTGAATAAAATGGAGCTGTGTTGTGCCATCAGTTCTTCATAATGTTGGGGGGTTGATATAAAAAATAAAAGGCTGATGCATGCTAATCTGTGAGCTGTGAGAACAAGTTAGGTGGTTTTTTCTCAGTGCTCATACAGTTGAAAAAAATCCTTGTAAACTCCTGTTTCCTTAGGTAGGACCCAGAACTCGGACCCAAGTGTCCTTTGGGTGCAGAACCCAAATGGTTCTGGGTCAGGCCAGAGATCTAACCAGCCTAGCACCCTGCTCTGGCCAGTGGCCTGTAGTGAATTATTACTGAAAAACACAAACCCTAAAATCCTTCATATCCTATGTCCTACCTTTTGCCTAGAGAGGGTCACAGATCAGCACCAGAAGGAAAATGCTCCTGCTGTGGAGAAGCACCTTTGATTCCCAGCAATGATAATTCACACAATTCTGCCAAGGTAACAGAGAAAATGTTGCCCATGAGAAGAAAACAGCAAATTCCAAACGGAGTGAGGGGTGTCAGGGGTGGCTGTGGGGCAGGGAGGCAGCAAGGACAGTCCCAGTGTCACTGCAGGCTAAAGGGGAAACACCACTGTGGGTTAAGAACATAAACCAGGTTCTCTGGGCTCTGTCTGATCTCTTGGAACTTTCTCATTAGCAGTTCTTCTACCTGTTAATTTGCCTAATTGAGTATCACCTGGTTTTGTCTAAATCTTCACCCTGTCACCCCCTCCAGCAATTTTCCCTTGATTACTTGCCAAGTACTTACACAATCTCTGGGCTGGGTAACAGGGTGGGAATAACAGAAAAAGGAGGTCTAATCCTGATTATAAATTGAAAAAAAAAAATCCAGTATAACAAAAACCAAGCTGGAATAATTTCCCTGATAGAGAAAATCATCTGAGGCATTGGAAAGCAGATCTGTTTGAGACAGGCACTTGAAGAAAAGAGGTGTGCAAATGTGTCCTTGTGCATCAGGCCAGCCCTGGTGCACACACACTCATCTGCACACTCACAAGCACAGATGTAAATGTGAAGCCCACACAGGGTTAGTCTGTTGATGACCATTATCTCCCTGTGCTTGAAAAATTTAGCCCTTAATAAAATGCTAATAGGTTATTCCAGTGAGGTCCTGGATATGGAAAGAATGGCACTAAGCAAAAATTGCTTTAAAGACATGATAGGTACTCAGAGTCTTTGTCCTTCCTTGCATTGACAAAAAGAGACAACAGCAACAAAGACAACCTGGGGCCAGGTGAGAGCTGCCAGGCAGCCTGGCCCAGGGGCTGGGGGAGCAGCTGGGCTTGGCTCTGTGCTCAGCTCCCAGGAGTCAAACAGTCCCACGCAGTTCCAGAGCTCTGTACTCACAAAGCTGCAATTATCCAAAGGGCTGCTCCTGTCACCAGGAGGGGGCTGAAACTCCACCATGGCCTTGGGCCCTGGCAAGGGAATGATGCTTGTTGGAGCAAGATGTGATGGGGAGACACTGGTGTGTGTGACAAGGGAGGGGACAAGGCCTGCCCTGGGCAGAGCTCCTGTTTCAAGTCTCACATCACAGAGAGGAGCCTGGTTTAAAGTGCAGAGACATGGCAGAGATTATTGTGTGTGCAGCATCTGTAAGTGCTCTGACAGCACCAAACCTATAGCACCAAACCTGACAGCACCACACAAGTGACACAGGGAGCATTCAAAGACAGCAGTGGAAGTCTGAGCCCTTGGCCTCCCACAAGCTCCAGGTTACACTTTGAATGTCTTGCATCCCTGGCTACTTCTGATTACTCCAAAAGCTACATAACCTCAGCTGTGTAAAAGAGCCCAGAGATAGAAAACACCTGCTCTGCTCCCCACTACATCCTTTTCACAAAGACTTCCAAATTCAGTTTCTGTTCCAACCCTATCCAGTTTCACAGTCCTCTTATAAGAACCAACAGTCTCATTATCTGATTGATTTCTAAAAATTGGAGAGAGCTCAGGCCAAGCAATCCCTCAGTGAGCTCTACTGGATGAAATGATTTCTGGCTTCTCCCATCTCATGTAAATGGTTCTTGTTTAAAAGTAACTATCTATGGCTGTTAATAAGCTTTCATTTCATTAAGCTCCGAGAAAAATTAGATTTCATAAAAGGAACTCTCTTATTCTGGGGAAAAGACAGAGAGGATTGTTTTTTAAAATTAGAAGGAAAAGCACTACCTATTAGTGGCTCTAAAAATATGACTTGGAATATTGGATATAATTATACTGAGTTTTCTGTAGGAAATTCAGAGATGTCCATCCTCTGCTATCAGTTTTCACGAGCTTTTACAGAAAATCCTCTCTTTAAACTAAGCCTTTCATTGATGCATGTCCCTCCAAGCCCACTCTGCAGTGGGATAACTGCTGGGAATTGAAAACAACAGATAAAAGCCAAGATTAAAAGATTAAGTAATGTCTCTACCTTTGCTGAATTATTTTGCCAGAGGCCTCCCTCCATGGAGGTACCCATAACCTTATCCAATGTAATCACTTTGCAACTCTTGTCCTTTTCTTTAATGGTAGCAAGCCATCCAGTGGCTGGTGATTTAATATATTAAAAAAGCATTAAAGAAAAATGTGAGGATGTCAAAATATTCAGAAATTATTGGCTCCTTGAGATGACCCTTTCTGTGTGTTTTTTTAAGGTGGATGAGCAGATGACTTTGGTATCCAGTCTGTAGGATTAGTTTCAAGTCTCATTAGGTGTGCTTTGGGATCCACCACGCTGTAGCAACTCATGAAGTTCCAGTACTCAGACCTACTAGTCTGTGATTTCCATACAAACAGCTGGAAGACTCTAAGGAGAGGCACAGCTTCATTAACTCTTCTGCTGCATCTTGTTTGCATAAAAGTCTCTGCAGGTCTGGCAGCAGCGCTGGTACCACCGCATGTCCTGGCACAGGTTCTTCTCCCGGATCACCCTGCAGTACACTGTCCACTGGTCCCCCGTGCACTTGTAGGTGAGGGCAGCTTGGGAGGAGACAAGAAAGGAGAAACTGCCAGGTTAGCCAGGGAACAGCACTGCAGGTGTGACCAAAGCCCTGCAGCCGAGGGGAGGGAGGGCCACGCTCGCTGCCGGCGCTGGAGAGCAGGTGAGGTTCTCTCTGCCAAAATCTCAGGCTCTGGAAGTGCTTCCTTCCTTCCCTGGACATGAACGGGGAGTGAAAACCTCCTCCTGTTGCCCCTGTTTTGTCTCAGAGGCAAACAGGCCTGGATGAACAAAACACCCAAAGATGCAGCCCAGATTTAAGGCCCTGAACTCCACACGGCACACAAGGGGATGGAGATGAATAAATCACACACCTGGCAAGAACACCTGAGACAGAGCTTATGAACCTGAGATGGGAGAATTCACATAAGAGAAACTGAGCCACAAACAAGGCCAGGACTAATGTTTCAGAGGTTCCAAGGTCCCTCATAGGTTGTGAAGGAAGACAGGAAAGAAGTGACAGGATAAATCCCTCTGAATGTGTCATCAATGAGAGACAGTGGACATGGACATAAAAGCCAGGTGAGGTGAACTCCACACTGAGATATTTTTGGAAATGTTATCCAAGACAAAAAACCATTCTGAAGTAGGGGCAAGGCAGCATGGGGTCTGTAGACTACTGGGATCTTTTTCTGACTTTTTTTTTTTTGTTTGCTTCCATTGCAGAAAAGAGAAAATTCTGTTTAAAGATAATCCAATTAGAATTGTTTATAAGCAAAAAGAGCAAAACACTCAATGATATGTCTTTCCACTAATATCAAATATCATTGTTTCTGGCTCTGGTGATTCCAAGCCTGGTTTAGAAACAAAAGCATCCCAAATTGCTTGCAGATTATTTTCAGCAGGGACTTGAGCCTGCTCAGTCTTCTAAACACATGAGCATTTTATTGCTTTGTCCTAAAACGTGAATTAGGATGGAATTCTTATCTCATCAGTGTATCAAGGGCTTACTTCTCAAATGAAATGTTTTCCTTCCACTATGCTCTTAGTGCTAAAATATCTGGGAAGTATTCTCATACCAAGAGAGGACAGAAACCCCTCAGCATGAGTGCATTTGCAAGAATGAAACTCCCTATTTTCTCTTAAAACATCTGTTAAATTTTTGGGGAACAAATTTCAGTTCAGAAGCTTGAAGTCCAGTCCTAGTTAAAGTGTTATTTAATACTGGACAGCATTATTAGAAAATGGTTCTTTTTTATTTAGCAGCTCTGTGTTTTCATGTGTGTTGGAGGTTTCTTAGCCTGTAAGATCAGCTCAGATGTGAGAGAGGAGGCTGCTCTTTCTGGTAACCTCTTCTTGTTTACAACTCTTCTACCAAAAGGGGACAGGAGGCACCCATGAGGCTGGGTCAGTGTAGCTGATGCCTCAATTTAGCTTCATCTTACTGGTGATGATGTGTGAAATGTAAAGAAACCAACTTGGTTCTTGGAGCTGCAGGGGGACACACATGGCTGAAGTTCAGAAAAATATATATTTAGTATATTTATATTTTTGTCCCCTTATAAACCAATGTGGAAAATCATGAGATCCCCACAAATATGTATTAACAGAGGCATTCTTAATTAGTGGCATGTCTTAGGTGTTTCAAGAGACAGATGGTTATCACCAAATTTCCATCCCAGCCAGGGACACAAGGAACGCAGGGAGGGTGAGGAGGAGGACAGTGACAGAAAAGCACAGGGTCAGGAAGAGGCTGGATGCTCTCTTGCCCCTCTGGGCAAATGAATCCATCAAACCACCTGTCAGGGTTTTGTATTTTCTTGGGGCACCATGAATAAATGATCCTACTTCACACTCCCTGCAGCACAGGCAGCGTGTGGAAGGGTTTGTGATGGAGAACAATGCACCTGCCAGCTCCCTCACCTGTGATCAATCAATCAATCCAATCAATCAGCCACCATTTGTGCGCTCCTGCTGCTCTCAGCTCCATCTTCTGCCATGCCAAGCACTCCATCCAGGCACAGCCTGAGGCAGGGCTCAGACAGGACCTACCCACATTTAGGCTGCAGTCTGGCTGACCCTCTCCCAATTTCTGGCCCTGGACAATCACTGCAGCCCCTGGGCAGCCGGCACCTTCCCCCCAGGGCCCTGACTCACCGAGCCTGGGCGAGGTGATGGTGTTGACGTTGATCCTGTCGTTGCAGACCTCCTGGTGGCACTGCCTGTAGGCTGCGGGCTTGGCCAGCGCGGGGCACTCGCTGCCGTGGCGCCCGGTCACCTTGTGCATGCACTGCACCACCCGCGACTGCAGCCCCTTGCCGCACGTGGAGGAGCACTGCAGGAGAGAGCACACTGAGCTCACACGGCACAGCACAGCAAAGTCACTGCTCCTGTGCTGCCGAGGGCTCACAGCTGGGGCACCGTGGCAGCCAGGGACACTCTGTGTGGCTGCTGCGCTGTCTGTGATGGTTCTGCACCTTCTGTGAGCAGAGGAGCTCTCCTGGCACAGGGAAGGAACCTGTTGTCTTTCTACCTACTCTGACTGTTCTCTGTGGATGCCCATGGGGCTCAAGTAGACAAAAATGCAATTCCTCCCACCAGTCATGAAGAGGCAAAGCTGAAAAATGTTTAATGCTGAATTATGGACCAGCAGCTTCCACCTCCCTCTCTGTGAGGGACCCGGTGGTTCTTGGTTTAAAAGCCTTCTCCAGGACTTGGATGGTCTAACAAGGCTTCTTCCACAGGCAGGCACTGACATCAGATAAACCCCAGGATTCCAGCAGAGGCTGGCAGCTCCTGTGTGCCCAGAGCCCTGAGAAGCTCTGTTCTGGAGACAACACATCAGGTATTCCAGTTTCACTCCCATCTATCCCTGCTAACTGTCTGGCCCTTGCCTGTCCTCCTGGGAGCAATTGCAAATTGTACTCATGAGTTTTGGCTGCTATTAGCCAGGGGGCCCAGCCTGTTCATGTGCTCTCTTTGTTGTCATACAGTCAGAGTCCCTCCCTCTCCCTCCCTCTTCCTCTGGCCCAGTCACTTGTGATTTACAATGTCCTACTTGCACGCTGTTCAATTTTAATAAAGCAAACACAGTGAGCACAGGGAGGTGCAGCAGCTGGAGTCAATAAAATAACCTTGTATTTAACATAAAGAAACAATGGCTTGCAAGACTTGGGTAAGATTCCTGTTTCTGCTAAAGCCACACACAAGCAAACGATGGGGGAGAGGAGGAGGTGAGGGAAAGCCCAGGAGGTATCACAGAATGATGTTAAAAAAGGTCATGTTTTCTGTCCTCTGCTGTTCCTCACCAAAGTCAGGGCATTGGAGCTTTCTCCCTGAAAACCACCATCACCTCAGAGAGGCAATTCTCAAAAGAGAGATGCCAAACACTGGAGAGGTTCAGGAGTTGGGCATCACTGAGGTTGGACTGAAGTTCAGGCACAAATCCTGTGTGTGCAGTGTGGATGCTTGTGAGACCAAGGGCAGAACGTGTGGATGCACACAGGGCTCCACTTCCACAACCAAGGGGGGTGAGTACAGCAAAGCTGTGGTCATTTTGGTCTGGAAGTACCACAAGAAACCCTTGCTGTCTGGGTTTTTTCCTTTACAATCTTCTTATTTCAATTTAGGTTCAGCACACCATTTTATGACAGATATTTTTACACTTAGATTTTTCAGGTGTTGAATTTGCATTAAAAAATGACCACTATCAAATACTACCTCAGCAATGGTTATAGCATTTAGGATTATGCTGAATGAACCCTTCTCCTGCCCTACAGTGAGCTATTCCAAAAATCAGGAATTAAAGTCTCTGATGTAAATCCCCTTCACAATCTGAATTTATGCAGTGAGGTCTGGACATTACATTAGTTTTGTGTGTCCCTCAGCTCTTTCCCAGCACTGAGTGCCCTCAGTGACTTCCACCAGCCTGGAAGCCAGTCAGGCTGGATTTAAAGTGAACTATTTTCATCCTGATAAATGCAACTATTAGGGCCTTCCACTTCAGCAGTCAAATGGAACCTTTAATCCTCAGGATTCAGTGGCACTTTTAGTCTTCACAGTGGTTTACTAATCTTAATCCTCCCCAAACTCCTTGCTTTGGGAGGGGAATTGTACATCCATTTTGCAAACAGAATTGCTGTTATCACACAGGCATTAAATAACTCAGGCCATGGGCTTCCTTCACATGATTGCAACAGTGAGCCTGAAACCTCTCTGGCTTTTAAGCACTCCCTGTGCTCTTAACAGGGGGAACACAGGGAGAAAGAAGGGAAAAGAGGACAAAACCAGCATTTTTTTATAAGGTGAATGAGCTTTTCAGATACCAACACACAAACACTCACCCACCTTTATCTGTGTTCCTGTCTCTGCATTTGTTAAGCAGCAAGGAGGGCAAGCAGTGAAACTTTTTTCCACAGACACTGCCAGCTCCAATCCTCAGACAAATAACAGCAGAGCTTTTGCCTGAAGCAGTTTTATTCCTTCTCCTGGGAGACTGGGATCATCACCTATGCTATGCAATTAGTTTTTCACAGCCAGGAAGACAGATTTTAACATCTTTCTTGAACTCTTTAGGGCTTGGCAGCTAAAGGAAGGTTGGACATCTGGCTTATTTTAAGACGAAATTTTCAGCTCGGTACTTGGATAGTTTCTTTCCTAGGAATTTCAATAGGAAATAGGAATAGATACAAAATACATACAAAGGGGGAATTGTTACTCATGCTGCACTATTGGAAGAGGACATCATTAAAAGAGGCATAAAAATCAAACTCCAACTGCACAGCAAATTCTCATAAATACCTTCTTTCCTTCTCTGGACAGCTAAATGCGCTGCTATGGACTCTCCATTCCCAAATGTTTGTGGAGCAAGGAACCAAATCCACAGAACAATTTTCAGGGCTGGATCCAGCAGAGAAGACCCCCCAGCAATGTCCCTCCTCTGGGAAGCTGGGGCTGGGACAAGGGGTTGAGCAGAGATGCTGGTGCCAAAGGAAGAAGTGGATTTTCCCTTCCACCAGGCCCTGCCAGTGGTGCCACCATCACCAAAACGCACGTGCAAAATGCACAGAATTTAACCATAATGCCCTAAACTGACAACACAAGCACAGTAAACTGGAAATCCACCCCATGCAAAGATCAAAGGGTTGCTCAGCACTGTAAAATTGAAGTGGTTAATGAACAGCTACAAAAAGTGAAACTAATGAGAGCCCCTGTAACTCCCAGTTCAAACACTGCTTAGGAAGGCAAAGCAAGACAAAAATGCCTGCATTCACATTCCTTGGCAGTAACATGCAAGCCAGTGGGGATATCCAGAAGGAAATAAACTCACAAATTGTCAAGGCAGCAGCTGCATTCAACAGCTTAAAGAAGATTTACTCATTGAAAAACTCTAACCTTAGGAGCAAGCTATGATTTTTCAACTGGAATGCTATTTCCACCTTAGGATACTGATATGAAAGCTTGAAATCTAGCAAAGGTGCTGACAGATGTCTAATTGCTTTGAAAGCAAATGCCTCAGGAGAATATTAGGTATTAAAATAAAATGAATTTACAGAAAGTGCTGAGATCTGTCAGGGCCTTCATCAACATCTGGTCTACAAAAGATGGCAGAGAAAGAGAGAGGAACGAGAATGACTTAAGCCAGGGCAGGGCTGCTGTGGGGCAGCACAACAGACAGTCCAAAGAATCCCTTTGTTGAGGCTTAATGGGGACACAAAAGGTACAGATTTACCAGCACAGACACAGGTTCAGGACTGAATGGGATAATGGATTATTGCTGAGGGCTCCTGGGATGCTGGGATACATTTCAGACCAGCACACCTTCAGAAATGTCACTTTTCTAACCTCCAAGGGATAGACGTAAAAATATTTTTTTAAGAAACTTTTCCCAGCAGAAGCAGGAGGTCACAGCATCCCTCCAGCCAATCCTGAGCACACTGCAGCACAGAGAGGGCTGATCTGTCAGAAGGAGATCCAGTTCTAGATGACTGTCACAAGTCAGCTGCAGGCAAGATGGGGTGTTCTCTTTATTCATCAGTCTGCAGGCATCTGATGTTTAGAGATACTGGTTTGCCCCCAGTTTGCTGGAAGTTGCTGGAGCCAAGGATAACACCATGGCTAAAGCTCCAATATTGAGAGATAGAGTCATGCTTTACTGACTTCAGAGTTCAAGCATTCAAGGCGTTAGGGTAGAGTGTTTTTCCCCTCGGGGGTCTTATTCCTTGCCTCTATGAAAGTCAGAAAGAAAGCAAGAGAAGTTCCTATTAAAAACATTCTAACACAGCATCTGAGATGAATGACAAAGGTCCTGTAATTGCTCCCTTCCCGGGACCTTAATAGCACACACATGTGTGCTCTGAGAGCCAGTGCTCCACACACCTTCACATCAGGCTTTTTATGAGGATCACTCCTTTAAACCCCACAGCTCTAGCTGAAAAGCAGCATGCAATATGCTTTCATAAACACCAGGTCAACTTTCACCATGGCATCATGCTAAAGAAAGAAATATCTGTCTTTTCACTGATAAGATCTAATTAGCCCAAAGCAAACTGTAAGCTGTTTTTCAAGCTTCCTTGTTCTTTTCTTTTTTTTTTTTTTTTTTTTTTTTTTTTTCCTTCTTTTTGAACCCCAGATCTGTAAAAGAACATATCTGGTCTTGCTTACAACAATCTTTCATTTGGAAACTTTTGTGAAATGACTGATTTGTTTAATTTAGCCAAGAAGAAAAAAATGCATACCCTTCTGACTCAGTATGGGAAGAAACAATAAATTATGGCAGCAAATGCTCGTGGCTGATGTGACAGTATCTTAGCAGGAAAAGAGAAGCAATTTTTGCAAACTGCCTACAGCTGTACTTTCAAACTGCACGACCCCAAGGAACAAGACCTGACCAGCACATCCAGCATGTCTCACTGCATAATTAAGCTTGGCTTTGCTATTCTGAAAAGCTCCATTGTGTACAGAGAGTTCAGAGATTAAAGGCTGAACACATGAATATTCTGGGTAGTGACAGTGCCCCTAAAGTACTTGTGCAGTGGAGCCCAGGTGGGTGCTGATGAGAAAATGCCATTTAATCCAATATTCCAATCAGACAGAATTTACTTCTCACAAGGTTTCAAACTGGATTTGAAGAACAGGCTCAAGCAGAGCTGTGAGGTGACACAGGGCTGCCCACTGGGCCCATATTCTAGCAGGTCACCTACTGCACTTGTGCCATGGCTGGACCTGTGGCAGAAAGTGGAAATACTCCAGAGCTTATTCCAGCAGGACAAATGCAAGGACCTGCTGGTGAAAAACACCTAATGCAAAAGGCATAATCAAGGTAATTTTAAATAGCCCCAGTAGTAATGGACATCCATGGGATCACAGAACTTGGGCCAGGCTGGAGAATCCCTGTTCCTACAGCACGGTGAGCTGCTTGCCATGAGCCAGGCTCTCAGGGCTCACATGAGCTCTATCCCCACCCCAGGTGTTATCCTGAGAGGACATCCTGGGAACTGAAGCCCCACTGAATGCATTATTAGTTACTATTAGTTATTCATCAGTTAATGATCAATGCTCCCCCAGTGCAATCTATTAAGGAAAGTAATTAAACTAAGGACTCCTTGGGTTTTTTTAATTTCAGCAAGAGGCTGTTCATCTCTCATTCAGTCCCGCCTGAGCATTTTCTGGACATGGAGCTACCCAGCTCTGACATGTGTGACACCAGCTAACACTGTTTCATCTCTTTGCAGTCAGTCACACTGGTGCTCATTGCTCCTTAAAGGTGTTCTGGGAGATTGTCCCCTTAATGCCTTGGCAGTCATTGTAAATCTCAAAAGGGTATGGAAAGGACTGGGAAATTACAGCAGTCCCTGCCAGCAGTACAGACTGTGTGCTGTAGGTATTCAAGGGGAAAATCCTCCTCAGACTGGTATTACAGAATTTAAATGGTGAATTACTACTCATATTTTCAAAAACATGATCCTAGACACTGTAACATCTCAGACAAACTCAGAGAAAATTAATGTCAATACTTGAACAGGCATGTCTTTCACCCTTTCTCCTTTTTCACTTTAAAAAACAAGAGTAAAAAAAATCACAATGGAATTTCATTTCCAATCCACTGGTCTTGGTGGAAGGCTTTAACTCTCCATCAAAAAAATGCACTTAATGGACCAGGCTTTTAAATAAAATATCAAAGAAGAGAAGTTACTCTTCCAGTTAATAGGATCACTGGAGGCTGTGTTGGAATATGAGACAAAAACACCAAGGCAGAGCGTGCTCCACTTCAAACAAAACATTGATCTTTTTCAGTGTTCAGATCAATCTGATCTTCTTGCAGCTCATTCTCCTTTACTACAGAACCTTCACAATAATTTGTACCAGGGATGTTCCCAGAAACTCCAGTGGAGATGAGCTGTGCAATTTGTTGTGCAAACAAGGAGCAGCTTGGAAGGCACAAACAGGACCTGGTTCCTGGAGCCTGCAGTGCCCAGGGGAAGGACATGGCCAGCTCTGCAGTCAGCATCTCTTCCTTTTCCATGTCCAGTTCTCAACTAGAGCTGCATCCACTGGGGCTGGCTCTTAGCCCAAGCCCAGGCACAGGCTCAACCTTGTTTTAGTGCCATGATGCAACATTTCCACCTCTGCCCAGAGCTGAAGACATTCCACAGACATGGGGACAGACAATCACAGAGCAGAAGGGTGGCATTCTTACTGAAGCCCTGCTCAAACCCAAGACTGTTCCTTGCTGGTAAAACCAATTTTGGGCCATTTGATCTCATCTCCTGTAGGGAGGGGTGCTTTGAGATCTAGCTGTTGGCAAGAAAGGCTCTGGTTTGCACATCAGTGATCGTGTGCCAGAGCCACAAACCACAGGGAACCACAACTCAGAGCAGTCCATGGGACAGGACTTAGCTCTAGGACAGATGCTCTGGCTCCTGGCCATTTCCAGGACCACAGAAGCAGGGAATGTGACTACTAAAGCTTGTTGGATCCTCTGCTGTCCCACCCAGCTCCATCAGCTTCTGGAGAACAACTGATGTGCATCAGTGAGGCCTGTGGACAACCTTCCAGTGCTGCTGAAGGACGTGAGCAGCCATAAATCACAAAGTTGTTCAGTGGCAGGGATGGGTCTGTCAGCTCTGACGTGCCACTGCAGTTTTAAGCTACCATCCCTCCTGCAGAGTTTTCTCTCAATCCAACAAGAAAAGTTATTTTCTCCAAGGTAGAAGAAGATTAACTTAGTTCTGACCTTTATGAAGAATGACCAAGTTGTCCATAGCTTATCATAAACCGATGTCAGGTCAAGCCATGAATTTGTAATGAATGTTAGAACAAAGGACAGTTTTGCTTCTATATTTATAACAGCTTTGAATACACCTCTCAAACCACAGCTGTCATTGATTTACTCTTCTTATTATGTAATATGAATTAATCATTAAAAGTGAGGCACATAGAGGATTTTGTTGACGTTCCCAATAATTTGGAGCTTGGAAAATATGCCTTCCTGGCACTGGGAGATTGTATTTTTGGAAAAAAAAACCCAAAACCCAACATGTTTTATGGTGCACTGCAAGGCTGGAGGTTTATCTCTCAGAGAATAAGACCTCTTGTAATCCTGCCAAAACAATTAATTTGCAATTACAAATCCTTGTTACCACCCACTGTGATGAATGACTGCTGATCTTCAGTGTGAAGCACCTCAATGTCTGGCACAAAGCCAGTATTTTTCTTCCAGGAAATTAGATTCTTTTTTTCTCTCCCTACTGTTAATGTCCTCCTGGGATGAGAACCCATGTCCAGCATTTCACAGGCTCAGCAAGTTCTGTGAAGGAATTGGCAACTCTTGATGCCCAGGGAGGGCAGGTGGCTCTGGGTGATTTTTCAGATGTGCTTTATCACTATTGACACTATTTGGCAACAAGAATGTTGTTTAACATTACACTTTGCCAAGCTGATCCTTACTGGGGCTTTCCATTTCTGGAGTGTTCAATCTCTCTGAATCCAGTGGAAGTTGTGCCAGGTGGTTATACAAGATGTGAAGTGGTAGAAATGGATTTTTCCTCTACTTTCTCTGCTAGTTGAAGCTCAGCTTGATGTGCCATAAATTTGCTTTCTCCTAAGAGCACAAATCTGTGATGGTTCCTACCCAAGACCCAAAGATTGTGCACAGCCCACCAGGTCAGATCCTGCTCTGCTGGGCAGTGGCAAAAACCTGCATAAACTCAAGTGCCTGAATTAATCTGGGTTTACCCTCAGGTAAGAGAGACTGATATGTGACCCAATGTGCTGAGTGAGATCCTTGGCCTGTGGCCAGTGGGTTGTAGGGAAGAATGAAAGACAGTTACCCTGGATTTACACTGGGTTATCTGAGATTAATACAGGCCTTAGTATTTACAGAGCACCTACTGTAACTGCAAAGAAAAAAATATGGCAAAGCCAACATGCTACAAGGCCTCTATGTGTCTTTCTTCTTCTAAAAATCTTTTCATTGGGCTAGGTAATATAATAGGTTAATGAGCTAAATTGTTGCCTGAGGGACAGAAGTTTTATATTTA
Source organism: Ammospiza caudacuta (assembly GCF_027887145.1). Lineage (NCBI taxonomy): Eukaryota > Metazoa > Chordata > Aves > Passeriformes > Passerellidae > Ammospiza > Ammospiza caudacuta. The sequence goes on from NC_080602.1 coordinate 25,032,477, forward strand.
AACTTCCACCCACAGAGCTGAAAATGCCCCTTGTGAAAGTCAGAGCTAATGATGGAGCTTGTGTGTCTGGCTTGTAATTCCACCTTTCTTGATACAACACCAGAGAAATGAAGAATAGTCAAAAAAATGAAACTGGGAGCCCTGAACCATTCTGTGCTATTGGCTCCAAATACAGAACTTCAGTCAGGACAGAATTTGAGACACGTGAAATAAGAAATAATTAAGTAAAACTGGAAATAAAAATCCATAAAAATTCTGTGGAGAATTGCTCCTGCTATATAACCTTGCCTCCTCAATTTTATCTTAGAAGAGTTCAAAGGACAACTGAAGGAAAGGAACTCAAAAAATGTAGCCTTGGACTGTACAGAACTAAAGAATTACTAAGGTTGGGAAAGACCTCCAAGGTCAAGTCCAACCTTTCACCAAACACCACCTTGCCCACTAAACCCTAGCATTGAGTGCCACATCTGCTTGGGTTTTGAGCACTTCCAGGGATGGTGACTCCACCACTTCCCTGGAGAGCCTGTTCCAATGCTTAACCACTCTTTCAGTGATGAACATTTTCTTAACATCCAACTTGAACCTCCCTTGTGCTATCCCTGGTTGTCTGGGAGAAGAGCCTGACCCTCACCTCAACACAGCCTGCTCTGAGGTGGTTGTGGAGAGCACTAAGTTCTCCCCTGGGCCATCTTTTCCTGCCACATCACTGCTGGAGCAGAAGGGGAGAGAGCTGAGGATGAGAGCCTTGGGTGGCTAAAAAGCAGCCCCTGGTGCTGCTCAGCTCCAAGCACAAGTTCTGTGTCACCACCACAACTCACCAACACCTCCAGCTCCCTGCATCATCTGGGACACGTTTCCAGTGACTCCATTGCCAGGCCCATGTCCTGCAGAGCCCCTTCCAGCACAGCCTGGGGCAGGGAATGGTGTGGAGCTGGGCTGTGTGTCCTGCTCAGCTCCCCAGAGAGACACACACATAAAGACACGCTCTGTTCTTGCAGGAATGTAATCCTCGATGTAAAGTTTGTCAGCAAAAATATAATTCACCATGAAAGAATGGGCTACTGTCTTGCTAAAGCATCAAGAGGCACATTTTCAGCAGTCTGGGAGTCTGAGCAAGTGTTGGGAAACTGAGCAACCTGTGTTTGTTCCTCTGACCAGCACAACTACAACAAAAATGTAAAAACGCTTCCAGTGCTAGAACATTTAACAGCTCAGATTTCAAACAAGGAGGAACTATTTCAAAGCAGAACGAGTGTATGAGATGTTTGTTTCTTTAACTGAATGCAAACTGGATGTGGAATTTCCTCTTGGAAGAAATGACTGAATGGGAGATGGCTTGGACTCCTTTTTCTATATTGCATCATGTACAAAAAAGGATGATATAACGAATTGCAATTCTGAAGAATCCAGGCAAAAATAGAATAATTATTTCAGTTTAACACCTTCAGTGGGTCTTGCATTGTGCAAATCATATTTCTATTAGGTTTGAAGACTCTGGGGCCAGAAGTATTGTATCACTCATGCTGAGTTAAATGCTAAAAATAATGCTTATATCCCTTTAAGGTAATGGGTTTAAAAGAGAAGTGGCAGCAGTGTAGAGAAGCTGCAAGTTTAGTAGCAGTGGTAACTCTCTGTCTTCAGAATTCCAGTGCAGTTTGTATCTCAAGCACTGGGCTAACAAAGGCAAACTCAGAGCCATTTTAAATAACTTTACAAACTTGGCCTGATGTGTTTGCAAAGTGAACGAGATATATCAGTTTCTTGTGTAACACTTGAAACATGCTGCAAATATATTAAGAATATACAAACATGACAATTAGCTCCAAATGCTTTCCAAAAGCTACAGGACACAGCAAGGACCAGCTGCAAATAAACCTGACAGAAAATGGGATAAAATCCCTCTTCTTTCAGCCATGGATAATGGCTGCAGAGCTGTTGCTAAGGCAGTAGATGAGGTTTGGCTGGTGGGTGCAGGTCTCAGATCAGCATGGCCTCATCTCCAGTCCTCACCTCTTCTACAAGAGAGCTGAGGACTTAAAATCACTTAAAAGGACTTAAAAATTTGTCTGGGGTAGGTGTGGAGGTTTTACTGCTGCTGGGAGCTCCTGGGGGAGCTGATCCATCTCCTCATGCACAGTCTGTGTGTTCTACAAATACTGCCACTACTAACACAAAACTAACACTGTCATACCACCCAAACAGCCTGCTCTATTTACAAGTTGTATCTGGACTTGACTTTTTAAATGAGGTTTTTCCTCTCTCTTACATGACTTCCCAGCATCTTCAAAGAGGATCTTGGTTTGGGAAATTAAGGATCAGTGGCCAAGTCACCAGGCAAGCTGTTTGCACACAAAGCATCAAGGCCCATTATTTTAATCTCTGATAATTACCACTGTTAGTTAAATCGTGCTTCCCTGATGGTTCTCAACAATAAGCAACAAATGCACAACACATTAATTGCACAAAGTTGTTGCTTGTTCTGAGATCAATTTGTATTAACAGAAAAAGTTTCCATCTTAGTCAGCAAAGCACTCTCACAGTGACTTTTACAGGGCTGGGAACAAATGCTTTACAGTGGAATTTTGCCCTGGAAGGATGCATTTTAAAGAGTTCACTATAAGCTAATGGCTACAGACTTTGTGTTTCTCCTTAAAGGAGGAACTGTTTTAAGCCAGAGTTGTTGATAGCTGTAAAGGCACCCCTCCTAAGTCCAAGCCCTGTATTAAAGCTTCTGGATTCTCATGATGAAAATCCTTCACTCAGGATTTGTGAAGAATTTAATTCCATCTTAAACATTTCAGCTATCTGGGTTTCTGGAACAATACATTTTCTTCTAAGAATTTTACCTACCCTTTTCTGTAATCTCTACCCCTCTACTCAGAGAATAAGAATCTAATTGAGTGACCTAAGTGTCCGGTCAGAATTAACCAATATGTCTAGAATTTTAAATGCTCATTACAAACCAAATCTAAGTCCAAGAACATCCTGCTGCACTCACACAGGGTGAAATTCCTGGGAAGCAGAGCACTGGCACAAGCTCCCTGCAGACAGAAGCAGCCACATATGCAGCACACAAGCTTTTGTGCCCTCCTGCACAGGGATGATCCTGATCCTGAGTTAAGAATCACAAACAACAAGTGATTTTGCACTGATCCTGCCCTGCTCACATGCAGACATTAAACCCATCAAACAACTGTTTACTGTGACCCATGTAAGGCTGCAGCCCTCCCAACAGTGAGCCAACATCTTTATCAGATTGGAACTGTTCACACAACACTGAACTTTCAATCCACGTAATCGGTGAATACACAATTATTTCATATTCCTCCCTATCTAGAGAACCCAGGTCCATTTGCATGCCAAAATGTTTTAGTGTTCCACAAATAAATAAATAAATAAATAAATAATGTTATTTCACCTGTTAACACATGGGGACTGTTTGTTTTGGCCAGCTTGCATGGACTCTGAGTGCCAGGTTATGAATAAAATAATGTTCAATACTGTAAACATCTTGTGACATAAATTCCTGGCTCAGCATAAATACAGACACTCTGTATGTGGCAGGTTCTTCCTGCATTCTCCAGCACTGACACCACTAAATTCATGTATCTATGACAGAGTATATACATAGCTGTAATTCCTAAAAAAAAAAGCAATCACAGATAAGCCAATTTGCCCATCCTGGGCCTCTGCTTCATTGGATTTTGCTTGCTGGAGTTTGGGTTTTTGGAAAGCAAAGTGAACTACTGTATCCCAGTGGTTTCTGCACATGCCGTACATTCCAGAACAGAAAGTAGGTTTTCTGTTTAAAGAACAGCACAGTTAGAAAGATAAGATAAAAACAAACTGAAATATAATATTGCTGGGAATTTGTAGCCCTTTATGCAAACACGGAGTCAGTAATGTAAAGGATGCTTTCTGAACAACACTGGCAAGGGTTGAGTTTCTCACACTGCCAGGCCTCCTTCCCAAGCAAAACCTCATATTACTTTAAGATCAGAATGCAAATACAGAGCAGACTCTGCTCTGGTTTAATCCACTGCATTCAGGAATTAATTCCACTGATGTCACTGGAGAAACAATGTTCAGACAGGCCTAAGTGAAGGTAAGCTCCAGCCCTGAGGAAGGGACTGAGGTTTTATCTCTGCCTTTAATCTGAAGCCTCTCTTTCATTTCAGGTGGCTGGAATGAGTCTAGGACTGGACAATGTGTGTAGATCCCAGGCTGCCCTGAAAACCAGGTAAACTTTTGCTTCCTAAATATTTAAACTGCAAATTAATGCAGACAGCAGACAGGAGCTCAGCACCCTGAACATCTTTGCTCTCAGAAAGAAAACAGCACAAGGTGTTTGCTGTTACCTTGGACCAGTCTCCTGTTTTCCACTCGTAGCAGCCGGTGTGATCCTCGCACTGCTCCTCGTCTCTCGGCCTGGTGGCTGCATCACATTTCCCTTGGGAGTTTGTGCACGTCACTGTTCTTTTCTGAATTCCTCTGCCACAGTCTGCTGAGCACTGCAAAAAAACAGGGGTTTGGTTTTTTGTTACATGGTGCTTAGAAATGATGGCTTTTATGTTGGTAACACAGCTCAGAGGAAAAGCTGGGGTTATGAACACTGAGGAAAATGATAACCCATAAGGTTTTATTACAATAATCTAAGCCACTCATATATGAGTAATTTGAAAAGCATGATGACTGCTTGTGAAACATTTTACTTATGAAAATCGGCAATTCTGAAAATCAACCTTCTTTGAAAAATGTCAGCTGGCTTTTTGCTACAATTGGTGCCACTAAACCTTGTGTTCAAGAGCTCCTGGTTCATACTGAAGGATACACTGAGATTCACTACACAGAACTGCCAATCCCTTGATGTATCATGGGATACATCAAGGGTGATAAATGGTGGTGTTAAATGTAATTTTCAATCACAGCAGCATGAGACCACTGTTATAAACACGTTTCTCTAGTACAGTTTGTGTATATCATGGCAAAGTCACAATTCTCACACCTTCTCATGTGAAACACACACATCACGTTCACATTTTGATTTGCCATCACTATCTTTATTCTGAAAAACTCTAACAAACATTTACTGAGTGAGCACAAATTACCCACAATGTTTTTGTGCCTGGGCTCCATGGGATTAGCTTCTAAAGAGCAGGGATATCTGGTCACTCACTTGCTATCTTTGCCAATGGCTGGAAATTCTTGTTTAGTGAAGAATTTGTCTTGATTTTTCTTGGCTGTACGAGGTAGGGAAAGGACACTGGCATGAACTGGACCCAAATTTCTGTTTTCAATAACCAGTTTGGTAACAGAGCACCTGCTGTCACAGCCACCTGAGTCCTTGTCACCACCCCTGAGCACAGCCAGTCTGCCTGCTCCTCATTCTCATGCCACTGCAGTGGTTAAGAGTGAGAAATTGTCTTGCAGAGCCGCTGGGGACAGGTGGGTGGAGAAATGATCTATGTACCAGCTGAGATAAAAACTAACCTCCCCTGGCATGTCAAGTTCTCCCCTTCAGGGGGCCAGCAGGGAAAAGACAGTTGATTTGACACTGAATAAATAGTGCAGATATGAGATATTCTGTGAGGTCTTTTGAACGTGTTCCAAGAAGCTTCTCCATCCAGGGGGTCTATGCTGGAAACAAGCGTCAGCTTGATATAAATTACATCAAATGGACAAATCTCAGCATGCCTGTCTAACTGTCTTAAAAACACAATCCAGGCAGTTCTGACCTGCTGGCCTTGTTAAGGACATGAATGACAAGCGTTTATGAGCTGGCAAGCAAACAGACATGCCTTTAAATACTTCACAGCACTACAAAGTGACTTCTTGAGAATCTGGGAAACCTTCCACTTAATTTACTGTGTGCTGCTCACGGCGTGACCCCTCACGGATGTAACATCTTTGTAAGGAGCACAATCTAGAGTTCTGCTAAGACAGGGGGGTGAATTCTTCCCAGCTTTGCAGAATTCCACAAAATGCTTTGCTGGACTGCTCAGAGAGCAAGGCTTGCCAGAGATCCCAGGCTGGAGCTCCCTAAATGGTACCTTAAAGCCATGAATTTGCCCCAAGTTGGGTAGACTTTCTCAAATTATGTATCATTTTCCTCAGGCCCCAGGGTGGACTCCTCAGGGTTGCACTCGTTCATCTCAAACTACAAAGCTCAATATATAAAAATCTTTGGAACGATCCAATTTACTTGAAGTAAATCAAGCTGAAGTGGGAGTATTTTTCACAGTAGGAGAAATCTCTAGGTGGGTTTTACAAGCAAGTCTGGGAAAAACACCAACTGTTTGTTCTTCCCACAGCTTTTAAGTCATTCACAGATTAATACTGCATATACTTTCCTAGACAAAACAGCATGAGCAAGAAGGTTTCCAACAGATCTTTGGTGGTCACATATAAATCACCCTCTTTAAGTGGTTTTTTTCTTTTCCTCAAGTCATCTGTTTTCATGAAGAATTTCTTAATACATAGATTTTACAGAGTCCACAAATTAATAGACACAGTTCTGTGTGTTCACTCAAGATCACTAAGTCTTATTTTATTAACAAATTACTTTGTCAGATCCCATGAAGCTTTGCAAAGGAGCAACACAACTTTGCAGTTAAGACACAACTCCTTTATCTGAAGGAAATCCATATTTTTTTCCACTCTATTTCTCTAACAGTAGAAACATTCACCTTCTCCTGACAGTCTCTATTTTTATCATTAAAAATGGGTCGAGCAGTACTTTGTCCAAAACAATCTCAAGTGTTTGGCAATACAAGGGGAACTTAATTTTTTCCATGATGAAGATTGTATTGGAATTTGCTGTGAAAACACACATTTTTGACCAGGGACCAGACATCAGCGCAGTCAACTGTGTTGCATGAGCAAGAAGTTAAAAAAAAAAAACAGAACAGAAAATAGATTTATAAAATGATACAATATCAGTGATATTTATTTATTCCTCAACATCAGATTAAAATGCTAAGGAATAAAGTGATTAACACTGAAGAAAGTCCTAGGTGTGAGAAGAGTTCACATTGGCAGAGTATCAAATGTGTCCTGGAGTCAACTGAGCTTCATAACAGCAGAAATGGGTCAGAATAACAAATTTAAAACACAAGTGCACAGTTACAGACCCAACAAAAGTAAATAAATGTATCAAAGGAGAAGTGAACCATCTATTGAAAAAATTATCTAAAAATGCTGTGTGTTTGTAAAGGAGTTACATGGTCATGGATATGGAAGATTTCCACTGATCTGTAACTTGACATTCTCTATTCCATAAAAGGGAGACAGAAGTACCTGGGATTGTTAACAAAAGACTCAAGGAAAAAATCCACATGTAAACCAGGTAGGAATTGCACCCTAATCTCAGCTATAAACAGTTCAGCTGGTTTAGCTATAAGAAATAGAGAGGGCATCCTCTGAAAGGGGAGCACACAAAAGGCCTATGAGACAACTTACTAAAACCTTGGTGTGTTTGTGCACATCTTTTGTAACAAAAGAATCTCATGCACCAGTGAAGGATCCAGCACCCCACTGAAAGGGAACACTGCTCTCACTTAACCATCACCTCTCTTGCCAAACTAAGATTTCCTGTCCAGGAGGTGCACAATGAAATCCCATTGTGTTTGTGAGGAGACACTGCTCCTCAGGATCCCTTCTGTCCTGAGCTTCTGTGACTTTAAGCACATTTCTAACAATAGTATCTAGCAAAACCTCTTTGACAATGTTTTAAACAGGAGCTCCCTGTTCCAAATGGAGGGGAATAATGAGGAATCCTTCCCACAGGAAGGGCTGTTGCTGGACAGCCAGGCTGGAATGAGGCTGGTAGAGCTGTAACCCTGCAGCCAGAGTGAAAAGAGCTCATCACTCAGGTGAGCCCAGCAAATACAAAATCAAAGTGAACATGGACATCCTGTAAGGACTGCTACTCACAGGTACAGACAAAGCTGCCCTGTACTAGCTGAGTCCTGGTCATGAACTGCAGGCACACTTCTGCTAAACAAAACACAGGGTAACTATCTAGAGCTCCCATTATTTACTTCAGAAATGCATTCGTAGCACTTGGGAAAAATGTCTTAACTCTGCAGCTACTCTGAGATGCATCTTTTATACGAAATATAATCAGCTTTTTCTTCTTCCTAGAATTATACAAAAGAAGTCTGGATAGGGCCCAAAGATTGTCCATTCTCTGTAACATGCAGATGCCTGATAAGCCTGGTATTTATTCACACCACATTTAAATGGAGTCAGAAGCCTTGGGTTACTGCACTTCTGGCCTCAGGTCAGTGAAACATTTTCCCTTCTTGGTCAGAGTTTTCAGATGGAAAGATAAGTCAGTAGAGCATATCTAAACCCTGCCTTACTAACTCATCTGGTCTGGAAACCAAACCTGACTTCTTTACTGCTCATCTCAGCAGATGAGAGTCCTGCCCAGCACTCCAGTGCTGTGGGGATGCTGACCATGCATTAAGGCCAGTGTATCCAGAGCTCTGAGCAGTCTGGCTCCTCTCCAGTGAAGGTCCTACCTTTGACCACTCTGATGCTTCCCAGATGGACAGGCAGTCCCTGCCCTCACAGCTCTGCACCGTGGCAGGTTTGCTGCCCAGGCAGTAGAGGTCCCTGGTGTTGACGTAGGTGCCGTTCTGCAGCTGATAGACACAAGTGACCTCCCGGTGCTGCACTCCCTTCTCACACGTGGCAGAGCAGGGACTCCAGTGGCCAGTCACCCACCTGGGAAGGAGCCAGAGGATACAGGTTAGCAAACTGTTGGAATAAAACATTATGCTTCACTTAAAGCCAGTGAGAAATGGACAGCTCTTCCTGGCTGTGTGGGTGCTTTGATGGTGCTGTGCTGCTGTCACCCTGAGCTCACTGATCCCCTCTGGGAGCTGAAGTGTGTAAAGCAGCAGTGTCAGTATGCGAGGGAATATTCCCTCTTGACTCCATGTCAGGCAAAACCCCAAACTCTGCATCATTCCCTTTAACCCTACTCTCTGCAGTGGGGCTGGTTTTTTTTTCTCTCAGATAGAGACAGACTTGTCTGCAGACTGTCCTGCAAAACCATTCCTTGCAAGGGAAAGGAGGAATCCTCCCTGTTCTGTCTTCCAGCTCCACTGACTCCAGCGAGGGCTGGAAGCACCACAGTGGGGCTACAAGCAGTGAATAAAGTGTCTAAGAAGGATCTGAAAGAGGAGGGATGGAGGGAATGACATTTTTTTCTAAAAGAAAAGCAGCATCGATCTTCAGCTTCCTGCAATCAGTCAGTGAGAGCATGTTCTCTGTAATTACAGGCATTCCTGCATGGAGTGAGGGACTGGAGCAATAACTGTGCAGCCACTGAGCACCAGAAGGCTCTCATGCCTTTCTCACCAGGCAATTGACCTTCTAGCCTGTTATTTAGGACTGTCATCCAGATCTGTATCCTTACACCATGAATCTTTTACCTGTCACCCAGTCCTGGGCTAAGGGGCCCAAACAAGACTTCTCAAAAAGGTCTGCTGAGAAATACTATCTCATTCTGCTGGAGACTCCTGTAACCCAGGTAGAACAACTTATTTACCACATTTCTTTTGAAGTTGTTGTATGTTACTTGTCTGAAATGAATTAAAAAACGATTACCCTTCCCTGAAGGAGAGAAAATCAGCTCAGCACCATTTGTAGGAACATCTTCACCTGCTGCAACTGTCATGAATTCATTTGTGAATGCCATGAGTGGTGTGACAGCACTGATGACTGTGCTGACAGTGCAGGCAGAAGCCATTTGGTTTGAGCAGCACTAGGCAGACTGGCCACCTGTCTTTTGTGGAACAGGGCCCTGCTCAAATGTTCCTGTGCATTAGAGCAGTTTACTGACACATCTGTGAATTTCTGTTGGCTAAAACAGCTGATGAGACACCAAACCTGTTTCTTCAGACTGCAGTTTTGGTGCATCTCTGTGGCCCAGGGCTGGTATTTCTCCTATGGAATGGGAAAATGTCAGCTGGGAAATTGAATACCAGGGCTGAAAGCCTGACAAAAATAGCCCTGAAGTGCAGAAATCAGCGTTCATGAAAGTGAATAGCCAGGCCTCCTTGGTATCAGCTGAGCTCTGCCCTGTTGGAGAAACGTGAGGGAATTATCCACCTGGAGGAAGGAACCTCCTGACAAAGGCCTGGAGGGCAGGAATGACTGTGCTTTATGAGCTGAGTGTGAGTCACAAGGCTGGCAAAGGGCTCTGCCCAGGCTCCACTCAGCTAATATTCACTTCAGCACTGTGCTCTCACTGTGATCTACAGCTACTGGCAGAAGAAAAAGGGAAAGGGGCTGAAAGTAAAGGAGAAAGATAAAAATACATTCTTGGCAGAGGCTGTCTGTGAGCTTGCACTTAGGATGGGCAGCACACAGCATGCCAACTATTTCCAAGATGCCTTAAGAAGAAAGGTTATGGCCTTCTTTTAGGAAGGAAAATTCCTTTCTAATATTTTTTGTTTGTTGCTCTTGTGGAGGGGAGAAATCACCTGGTTTCTACCCTGTTTGCTGGACATGACAGAGTGCAACTAGAAAATTAGCACAGAAAAAACAATTATTACCATCATAATGAGAAGAAAGATTACATAGGGAACGAGCTGAAACCCAGGGTACCAATACAAAGATGTGTCTGTGGTGAAAACAATCTCCAGCTTCAGCCACCATTCTCTACATCCACTCCTGATCCCAACCCTGTGGTTACAGATCAGGTGGGGGAATGCTGTAAGGGATCTCTGAAACCTCACAGCCCACTCTGCCCTGCCTGCGACAGTCAAAATACTCAGAAATTAAAGGCTATTTTCAAGTGGTGGTTTTACTTTCACATCCAGGAGACAAGTGAGATTAAATGTCTGAATAATACTAATATGTAAAGTAGGTTATTTTCAAAAGCACCAAGGGGATGATGATCACTTTGACCACTGAACTTCATCCTCTCAGTGAAATCTTTGCTTGAATCAATGGCTTGTAAAAGCAATCTGGCAAGCAAGTAAAGGTGAGTGCTACACACAATCCTGGCAGTGCCCTGAACCCCCACAGTTCCCTCAAATTCTCCTTCACAGGCAGCTGAAAATATTGTTTTAGTGCCTGTAACACACAGGAACACTGCAACTATATTTCAACAATGTTCACAACCAATGTGGAAAGACAAAGGATTTATAGATAAAGTGATTAAAGATGAAAATTCCTGCCAGTTTCAAATTTTTGGAAGGAATTTGCAGCAAGATATTAGCAGAATTACTATCTGCAAGTAATATACAGACAGGGGAGAAAAATGTGATGTACAAATAGTATCACATTATGGTAACTATTAAATTACAGCACAGGTAGATTTTTGTCTCTACACTCATTACACCTTCTGAACACACCTGAGTTTGTTTAACAACAAGACCTACTTAGAGGGTGATTTTCTTTAAAGAAAGGAGGCATTTTTCTTACGACAATGTCAAAAATAACTCCAGTGTTCTAACTCCAAACCCCAGGCTGGCTCTGCATTATTAACTAAGCCAATTAACTGCTGTACACTAAGCCCTGTGTATATCATAAACAGAATTTGGCTTCCAGTTACACTTTAAGCCTGTAAACTGATCTTAGGGATTGCTTGACACCAGAGTTCCTTTCAGCTTGGTCTTTCCCTCCCAGGTTATAACCTATCTTCTGTGGGAGCAGGGAGTGCTCCAGCTGGGGTCCCAGGAGAGCCTCTCACTTTGCCAACAAACACTGATTTACGTGACAAACACACTCATCTTTTCACAGCCACAGGGATGCCTTCATCCCTGGTATTATTATTTTTTGTAATCTTACCTCTGCAGAAGATTCCAGAGCTAAGTGATCCCTGCTGGTGGTTAGAATCAGGAAGAAAGTGATGAGCTTTTAAGCAGAGATTTTACCCCAGTCAGTGGCTGTCTTTCCAGCTAAAATATGCCCAGAAGGGTGTGATTTTCAAAAGCTTCAAAAAGCTGGGATGGGCAGGACATGCAATCTGAGAGGGCTGCTCTAAATCTTTGTCTTCTGAGTCTTCCTCAACCTCTGACCTCTCAGTATCTCTTCTGAGGAATTGGGAGTTCTTCTAATCTGCTTTGGCAACACTCATCTGGCAGGCCCCTGGAGCAAACTTGAAATATCTTGAAATATCTTTTGGAGATTCAGTTCATCATTTGATCTTTCTATGGTCTGGATTAGTTTTTAACCTTGAATTATCTACTCTACCTGCTTGCCTAAGACTCCCACATTTTCTAGGAAAAAAAAAAAGCCTGCAGCACAATGTACATAAACCCAGGGGAGATGAATGTCTGCAAATGAGAGCTTGGAGCTAAAGGAAGACAAAATGGATGAAGGACCTGTTTTTTTAGAGCTGGCTCTTACCTACAGTTTAGAGCCTGTGCTATTGCTGAGTAAAGCATCAGAGGAAACCTCCTACAAAATATGTCTGAAAAAACCAGGTGACAGAAACAGACCTAAACCCTGTAATGTGAGGGTTCTATTTCTAACAGATTTTACTGAAAACCTTTTGGTTTAATGCACAGGTGAGGATAAGTCCATGCCCAGTTAGCACTGGTTGTCTTTAGCACCAGTTTGTGACACAAAATCATGTTGAAGTCACTCAGTTTTCTGAGGCACCTGGAGGAAACTGTGGCTCTACTGATTTAGGCAAAAGTCAGACCAGCTTTCAGCAGGGCTGGGTTTTTACATTGGATAATTTTAGCAAGAAGAATTGGAAAAGATTTCTGCGAATCAGTCATGTGGAACTGACAGATATACTTTGCTTACAGCTGTCAAACCAAGCTCATGCTCGGCTGTGTAGAAGAAAAGTTTCTTTACAAATGGAATTGTGTTTTCCATGAAACACACACACACTCTGCTATTGGACTGTCCTCTCCCCACACACTCCTGAGGCTCTCCACCACCTCTCTGCTGCACTGGGCTCAAAACAATCAGGTGAATCTTGTCTTTTGGGAACAGGTTGTGCCACACCCAGTCACTAAAAGGCTTTTTTTTTTTTTTTTTGGAGAAAAGTACAAGGAATCTAGTAGAATAATACAGCTGCTGATGTTGAAAGTAGGACTCCAAGACTAACATTCCTGTCTGATTGCCTTTATAAACAGTGCTCAGTAATTTTCCAGTACAGTAGTCATTCTGCTAACAGACTTGCCAACTTTCACTCACACAGGTTTCTTTTTTTCTTTAGTGATTATCATTTTGACAGCTCTTTTTTTTTCTTTTTCAATTTCCCACCAATAAGATTGGCCATGGAACAATGTTTTATAATTTACATACACCTTGGGAAGTTCTTTTTTCAGATGGAAGCCATTGTTCCCTCTCCTCCTCCCCCACATGAGCAGATCTCTCAGTTTTGGAGGACTCAGTGTGGGGTCAGTGTGAGGAGGTGGCACCAAGGGACAGAATTTCAGCACTCTCAGAGCTCCTCTGCAGTGAGTTTTCCCTACCCACCTCCATGGTAGGTGTAGCTTTAATGGGGCAACTGGTTTCCAGCTCCACTCCCTGCCTTTCCAGGAAGGCAGTGCCTCCTCAGCTCCCAGCACACGATGCAAACTGTGAAGATCATTACAGCAGGCAGCAGGAGGAGTGGATTTCATAATTAAATATTTTGCTATATTATCCTGCTAATCCTTTTTTGTGGGTTAGAACAGCACTTGGCCTGAAGAGCTTCAAAACAAAGCAGCACAGATCATGCAACATTTTAAAACAAGGCAATGGTCAACCACAAGGTTGTGAGTCAAACATTGCACTGGGAAAGAAGTGATGGAAGCCAGCCTGGGTGTTTACACCAAAGCTAAGGGACCTGTCTCATGACTCCTTGTGGAAAATAATGCCAAATTAACTCCTGCTCCAGCAAATCAGCTTGGAGTGTTTGATGTAAGTGCATTTAGCAGTAGCCAAAGAGCACTTTTCATTCTACACTGTCTGTTCCCCAGCCTTCTCTGCCAGAATTGCTCCACTGAGTTGAGCTGTTGGATTTGCTGGAAGATACAAGCAAATTGTCTTTCAGTGGTTAATTAGCTACTGACTGGCACTTGATGACCTGCCTACAACCTGGAGCACAGGAGTTTTTGCCTCCTTTTGGTGGATGGGGATCAGCATCAGCTGACCTGGGCCCCAGATGTGCCCACAGCAAGACATCAGCCACCCCTCACAAAGGTGGAATCTCTCAGGTTTTCTGGTGTGCAGCATTTTGGTTTTTGCTGCTGCAATGCCCACGGAGCCCTGCTGCAGGCAGTGCCCCGAGGAGCTGCCACCAGAGCGCAGCATTCCCTGCTCCAGCCCCTCCTGCACAGTCCTGGCAAATTCATTAAGCTCAAGCTGATTCTGGAGATCCCAACTCCAGCTTTGGGAAGTACTTCAAAATGAACTCTTACGTGGTGCCTCCTTGGATCAGAGGGTGCTAACATTACTATTGATGCCAGATTTCCAGGCTAAAATGAAACCCTCCCCACGGCTGTTCCTTCTTTTCTTTTTTTTTCATGTAGCCAAATCCAATGCACATCAAAGATGTTTCTCAGCACAAGGCACAGACAAGGGTTTGAACCTGCTGGGATTGAACCTTATGGATGATAAACTGCATTAATGAAAGGACTGACCCATCTGGAGCCATCAAATATCCAGCTCAGCCCCTTCAGTTAACAAACACCCCCATCCCTGCAGTTTAGTGCCATTTCTGTACAGACCTGTGAGGAATTTGCTGACGTTCTCAAAGAGTTTTCCATCATATTGTTCCCCCCAAATTCTAGTATTTGCAAGACAACCACCTCACAAAATAAATCTGAGATTGTTTTGCCCCCCATCTACCTGTGATGAGAACACACAGAAATGGGGTGCAAACAGCCCAGAGTCAGGGAGACAGACTGATTTCTGTATTATTCTGATTCCTGTATTCCTGGGCTGTTAAACAGAGCACTCTCACAGGGATATGGTGAAGTCTAGAGGGCAGAGTGGACTCTCAGGCAGCACATGGATACACCCTAAGCCTAAATCAGACCAGGAGTCAAAGCAATGGGCACTATCAACCATCACACACTGAGACACCATTATTTTGGCACTCCCCAGCCTTTGGACATGTTTTTGAGGTGCTGAGCCAACTGGGGCCTTGACTGACTCTAACTGGCTTTATTTTCCCCCAGTGGGCACTGATGTGGTGTGTGAACCCTTGGGGAGCCTGGTGCTGGATTCCAGCCCATGGATGGAAAAATGAAAGGAAAAGAGAAGAAAGAAAGAAGGAAGTGACCCATGTAACCACAGAGCTGACCTCAGCAGTGTGCCAGCTTTTAGAGATGATTTGGAGGGCAACAATAATCAAGGACACAGTGGTAAAAGGATGCAAGATAGGCTTGCTCCAGGCAAAACTCCTTGGCTGCATTTCTCTGGTTTTCCAGACAAAGGAAATGTGGTAGATTTAATCTGTTTGGTGAAGAACTCCTTTTGCTGCATGGGAAATGCTTACTGGTGACATGCTGAGAAACATAGATATAATTGTGTAATTCATAGAGAGGTGAGAGCTGGCCTCCCATCTACCTTTAGTGCTGCAAAGGAGGATCAGGTATGAAAGGAATTTAGATCAGTTACTAGTGGGCTTCCTGAAAGGTCTGTCTTGCATTTGATCTAATTTAGTATGCTCATTAATGACCTTGGCACAAAAAAGAAGAAAACTGCTGGAAAATTGAAGAAAATGCTGACAATACAAAGCCTAGAAGCAGTGTCAATGCCTCAGAGGATTAGGATGTCAAACAGGAAGAACTGAATAACCTTCAGTACTGCAATAACAAAACTAGGATGGAAATAAACAGCACACAGTGCAAGGCTGAGGGCTCAGGGACCAATAACAAGCATTTTTGTGTTGAAGTAGGGTTCATACAATGAAATAAATGAGGAGGAAAACATCTCGAATGATTGTAAGCCACAAATATGATGCAGCAATGAAAAAAGCAGTAAGAAGTTAAAGTAATGGATTTAGCCCAGAAAAATGATTGAAGGAGGAGATACAATGGTTTGTTGTGTCCTGTGGCAAATAGCCCAAGGCTGAAAGGAAGGGAGGGAAAATACTCTGTAAGAAAAGGAACAGAGCTGATGCACAAAAAAAAAAAAGGCTGAAAAAATGACAGTGAGTAACTTAGGCTGGAAATAAAAGGTTCTGACCCACATGAACAAGGAGAGCCTTCCAGGGCGGGAAGGAGCCTGTGGGAAAAGCTCAGCTTATAGAAAGCAGTCTAAGATATGCTGCTGGTAGTAGCAGAAAACTAACCCTGGGGCTCAGGAGATATTTTCAAGTCCTAAACAGTGAAAATAAGTGCTCAGGGTCTCCTGTGGTTTTCTGTAGATGCAGCCAGGGATTTCTGGCATATGCTGCTGTTCAGCATCCATGTAAGAACACCAAATATTCAGCAGACCCCTGAAAGAACTTAACCTCTCCTAAAATCTCTTACAGCAAAGAGGAGAAAAATTACCAGCGTTTGCACACAGTCCATTACAAGTCCAACAGTTGGGGAATTTCATGTGGTTTTGGTGCTTTTCCTGCCTTGGAGGAGAGCAGTTTCATAGCCACAGCCCCAGCCATGCAGGCAGAAGTGTGTGGCCAGTGGCCGAGCTGTGTTTTCAGTGAAAACAGCTGATGGGATCTGTGATTTGTGAGTGTGGTGCCAGCCCCAGGGCTGGCCCTGCCGCTGTATTTGGGTTGGTGCTGGGCGTGCTGGAAGCGACCCATCCACGCTGCATGCAGGAATCCAGATTCCATCTGGTTACAGCAGGGTTTTGTAAAAAATACCTAAAGAGCTAGGCAAAGGATTAGAATAAAGAGGTGCTAATAGGGTGCAGTTGGGACAGGAAAGGAAGCTGTAAAGAATTTAATGGAAAAAGAGGGTCAAGGAACATAAAAAATAAAATAAGAAGAAAAAGAGGCATTTTTTTAAAAGGTGAAAGAGTAACAATAATAAAGAATGAAAGATTCTTTTATTTTTGCCAGTTTCAACAAAACCCTTAAGAAAATTCTCTTCTCTGACGTTTAATTTTAAAACATGTCAGTGTATCCAATCAAGTTTTAAATCCTGCTTTGTTTTCCTCAGATGCTGGGTTGCAGTTGGAGAATTCCAATCTTCTCCTTGGCCTCATGAAAGTACTGTCCCCTGCCCTACATTATTTGGCTCTCCTGAGAGGTGGCTGAAGTTCAAAGGGATATATAATTTACAAAGCACTTTGGGATCGTGCTGGAAGAAAGACACTGTTATTAATAACATATCCTTTTTTCCTCCTGATCACTTTATAAATGTGGGTAACTGTTTATTTTATTTTTATTACAATCTCAACAGCAACAGCCTCTTCCTCCACTTAAACAATATGATCTCACCCCAACCCAAAGAGTTTGCAATCCAGCTTATACATGGATTGAGAGAGGAAACAAAGGGACAGTGTGGGATAGTGAACTAAAGTCACACAGCCCATCCCAAAGTGAAACAGAGACTGAGTGTCCTCTGACCCAGTCCTGTGCTGGCCAAAAGACCCCCCTCTAGAGATAAATACTCTGAAAGGTGATTCTCCTAAATTTGGAGTGAAAGTGCAAATGCAATTCAGAATGCACAAAACAGAGCTGGTTTACCAGAGAAAGGAGAGCATTGTTCCATCTTCTGAACTCAGGTGAAGGGCTTAGGTCTGAGTGGAAATGGGAAAGGACCTTATTGTAACAAGATGCTACAATAATTTTACTTGAAACCCTAAAACAAATTCAGGGCTCATAAAAAAAGCATTGACATGGTGAAAGAGAATGGTTTCTTTAAGATGTTCTTGGTCAGAGAATATGCTAAGCATGCTTTTCTAATGTCTGGGTGGGCAAACGCAAGTGGAAATTTAAATTCTACAGAGGCACAGAGAATGTGCTTCTGAAAATGTTTCCAGTTAAAAGCATGTTAAGTGTGAAAGTGTACTCTACACGGAGGGAGTGAGGGAGTGTGGTCTATCAGATCATCAGCAAGGATTCTGTGGCCTTTCCAGGTTCTAAGCACATTGACAGTGTCTGCTGTCATTGCTCTGAAAAAAATAGACCAACAAGAGTGTCCCTGTGCCAGAGCTGACTGCAGCTGGGCAGAGCTGTGTGAGCTGTGCCCATAAACTGCCTGCTGGCTCCACACAGGAGAAGAGAGACCTTGGAATAACATTAAGGGCTGGACCAAATTCCCCAGAGGAACACAGGCGGGATACAGGAGCAGAATAATCCTTTCTGAGGAGGTTTTGTGTGATTTAACCTCACCCACTGTCACTGCCCTGACAGGCAGCAGTGCCATGGTGGGAGGGCACCAAAGAGACCTCCCTCAGAGCACACTGTGGGTCTCAGGGCTGTGACACGGCCAGAACTTCCCATCCTTGCTCTCAGCTGGTAGAGGCAGAACCTGCCCACAACTTCCAGAACTTTTAAAGTTGCTTTTGTTCATCTCTACCACCTGGAACCCCTCCTATACCTGCCTGGGCTCACTCCAGCCTACTCCTGACAGCTTTCCAAAAGATCTGGGAGAAATACTTCATGCCAGGGCAGCAACACAAGCAGATGCTTTTTGTTTCTTTCTGAGAGAGTGGCATGACAGAAATCCCAGCCTCACTGGACTTCCTTCTTGAAGGAAACAGTTGTTTCCTTGAAGCCATGGGGACTTTGGCTCTCCTTACACACCAGGGTATCTCATTATACCTTTCAGTACTGCAAGCTGTACAGCCAATATTGTCCAGCAGCAATAACAGGCAGTGCAGACAGAAACTGAAACCTGAACCAGCCTTATTGATGGATGACCTGACACTGCATTTCCCTGCTCCAGGGCACTTTAATCAGAGTGCAGCTCTAATTAGAAGGAAGTGTGCTGCCTGCTGTTCTCCCCATTGCCTCTGCCAGCAGGATTAGCTTTGTAGGTGCATTTCCCTGGCTTGTCTGATTATCCAAGATGCAGCAGCCAGCAGGTTGGTTTGAATATGCTTTTTTAGGTATTGTTTGGCTTTATCTGAAATTGATTTTATCACAGAATATTCTGAGTTGGAAGGAACCCACAAGGATCATTGAGCCCACCTCTGAAGTGAATGGCCTACACATGGATCAAACCCCTGATCCTGGTGTTATTCTAACTACTATCAAAATTGGAGTTTCTACACTACAATGCTAAACATCACCGCAGAACAAGAGTGAACTTTTTTGTCAGGAAACAAACTGAACAAATTAATTTACCTTCCTCTCTTTTGTCATTTTGGCCAGAAATGTCTTTTTTAATATAACACAGATCAAAATAATTTCAGCTGAAAGTGCTTGCCAAATTAAAAAAAAAAAAAACTTTTATTATTTTTAGAGATCTCTAATAAGTAGTGAGGAGAAAAGCACCCTTACTGAGAAAAACATCTAAAATGTGTTTCATCATAATTTAATTTATTGGCTTCAGGGTTTTTGTAGTACTGTTTGACAGTTAATCAGACCCCATTCTGTGCTGATTCAAAAAAAGAAAGGTTAGATATGCAGTCCCTCTACTCTTGTCTAACTTTATACTGTAAATTCTGTCTCCCAGGAGGCAACCAAGGGAAAAAGAAAACCATCCCCAAACAATGTATGAAGGCAGCCTGCATGGAATCTGGCCTTACTGACCACAAATTAAATGGGCTTTGTCTGAGGTAATGAAAATCTGACCTGCTCAACAAAAGGAAATGAATATTACAGCTGCTTACTTATCGTGGCTAACGTGTCCCAATACTTTGAGACATTTGCACTGTGTTCACCAGACGGAGGCTTTGGAAAGGGGCAGTTTCTGAAGGAAAAGGATATTGGTTTTAGTGTTTTTAACTCCTTACCGTGACTGGCAGGGGTGTGTGTTACATTTCCTGACCTGGGGCTCGGGGCGGGTCACTCGCTGGCAGTCACTGTCATTCACCAGTGTCATGGTCTTGTTAATGATCCGAGTGCAGGACACGATGGTTCTCCTCTCACCTGGAAGCCAAATCAAAAAGAACTCTGAACAAAACCACCTCCACTCATCAAAACTCCAAAACTCAAAAGCTTGGAGCTCCCTGCTCCCTCTACCAGATGTATTCTACCACCTCTGCAAGAAATCTTATTCTCCACTTCTGCCTGACCTTTGTACTGGCATGTTTTGGGTTGGTTTTTTTCCAGAAAAGCTACAAATCTTTCCCCAATAATCATGCAATTGACTGTTTCACATGAGCATCCAGCCTGGGCTTTCTCCTTCTAGTGTTTAACGTGGAAAGGAGCTTTAAAACAATTTGTTTTCGTTTCTGGTTCCTCCTCCACAGGTAGCTGTGCCCTGTCATCACCCCGGGCAGATGTGCTGAAGTGACACAACCTCCCACTCCCTGCTAATGTGACTGATAATGACAGGACAGCTGCCTCCTGCTGCTCCGGGGCAGGAAGTCTGCATGAAAAGGACTGACCGAGGTTCAAGAGTCATTAACTGAGCTTGTTCATATTTCACAAAGAGAAAATAAAGCCACCAAAACAAATTGTTTCTCATCTCCTGCTCCTCCAGATATACTGCTTTAAAATCCTTGTGGCAGGAGGCATCTCTGGAGGAGCCAGCATTTCTCACACAAACTGTGCACCAGGAGTTTCCCTCATCCAGTGTGGCCCTCAGGGCTCAGCCTTCCACGGAGTGGCATCAGGAAAGCTGTGCCACAGGGAGCATGACAGTGACCAGATGTGACAAGGAAAGTGATACTCCTGCTCTGTGTGACTTTGCCTCACTGCTAATTTTGGTTTCTCAGGTTTGTTTTCTAACCCTGAGACTGTGTCAGATTGAGTTTATTCACCATCTGCAGCTGAAAATAAAAAATAACTCATGTTCTGTTAATAAAAAATATGCAAACATCTGTATGGAAAGGAGAAAGTCCCTTCTCAGCTTGGATAAGTAGCAAAAGCATTGGACAACTAAAATAAAAGACCAATTATCAAGCTAGTGCTGGTGGGAGCCATGCTGGAAGACACTGATTTGATTCAAATTTGTAACAGGCTTACAACAAAAATCAGAAGAGCCACAAATAAATTTCCTTTTCCCTCATGTGAGGGTTTAATGGCTTCAAAATTATTATTTTAATGCAAGAGTGTCTATTCTAAAGTGAGTCCTATTTACAGAAAAACATCAGTAATTTCAGTGCACTGAGGGCAGTGAGCCTGTAAATGTGAAGATGAGCTCTTTCCTCCTGTCATGTCACATCATAAATAACTGAGGCTGCTGGTGCAGACAGACTGCCCAGAACGCTTGGAAATGATCTGTTTTCCTCAGGGAACAACCTCCTCCTTCCAGCACTGCACATGCAATGGACAGTGTCTGACAAAGCAGCCTCTGCTCTCACAGCACCAACTCCCAGGGCTGCAGCAGATCTGTCTGGGCACATCCAGGGATGCTCTGGGAAGGAGCTTTGCCAGGTGCTCCTGGGTGGGAGCACCTGATGCAGATCCCCAGGAGCTGCCCCAGCAGCACTGCCCTGCTCCATCCCTGGGGAGGGAAGGGCCTTTCCCTGAGCGTGCCTGGACACCTGTGAGATGCTGCTCCAGGAATGTGCTGGGGGCTGGGGCTGCACACAGAATCTGCAGTGACAGAGCAGTGTCCCTGCCAAAAGGCTGGCTGGAAATTAACTGTGGGGATGGGGATCAGAGCAGGGAGAGCCGGTGAGAATGAGCTTTCACTGAATTCATTACAGCAAAGTCCATTTTCATGGCCAATTTCCACCTCTCCTGTGGCTGGAGGCTGCAAACAGCACTCAGGAATTTCCACCAAGCTTCCTGGTGTCCCTACCTCCTCCACACTGCACACTGCATCCTTCCCATCCACTGTGTGTCCAGATGTACAAGGAGTCCTGTTGCTTTTCTGGCTCACTTCTGTTTTCAGCAGTATAGTTTACAGGGATGGTGTATTCATAATGAATTCCATAATTCTGGTCGTGGAATAACAGCACCTGGTTCAGCAGAAAAGAGAGGCTGTTGCAACACACTGTGCTGGGAGAGCCAACAGGCTGAGATAGCACTGCTGGAAATGCTGGCTCAGGAAAAAATCCCTAAAGTATAAATACCTTGTGAAAGGCAACCAAATCTTTATCTAGAAAACTTAGATTACAATGGTACTGCTAAAACAGGGCAACTGCAGGAGCAAGAACTGCTTATGATTTGTGAATATTTAAAGCAGCACAGGGATGTCTAAACTTGGAATTCAAGGCATAACTTCCAGCCTTGTATGTGATCAGCAGGACACTGGCTATTCAAAGAGAAAGACAACAGGAAGCATTAAATCAGCACTTTTCATATACCAACCATTTTAAAGAGCATCTAGAGTTAAACATCTGAAAGAACAAGGTGATGCTTCTCAAAAACAACTGCAGCACACAAAGTCCCTTGTCTCCTGGTGAATGTGGCACTCAAGGCAAGCATGACTATTCCAGCTGACAAGCTGTAGCAGCAGGGTTTTATGTCTCAGAAAACAGAAATAAGAAAAAGCTGTATCACACAGCTTCTGGCAATGTATATTTTCATCCCTGCATATTGCTAGAGGAAGGTGAAACCTGTTTCCAACAGCAGGCTATTTCCTATGGAATCACTTGTGATGTCTCTGGTGTTATTACACCAGAATTCCCTGTCTGTTAACAAAGGAACAGAGAAAAATGTTTATGTTTTCACCATGGGCAGATGAGAGTACTGGTCCTGTTTTGATTTACATGTTGGACTTCATTTGGCTCTCACTTTCCCTGGCTTGAATCAGAACTGATTGGAAGATATCCCACGGAGAACAGGATCCATGGAATCTGAGTTACCACAGTATTAACAAATGCCATAGAAGTACTACTGTAATGTTCATGCTGTGGCTTTAAACCTACTTATACTTATTATCCCATGATCTGAGCAGCATTAGACAGGTGAATTGTGCTGGCTTTTGTCACCTACTGAAAAAAGAGCAATGCCTTACCAAATAAAGGCTCTCATAAGTGGAGCAAGCAGCTGCCTGTTTGAAAAAAGACAAATTTGCAAATGCTATTATCCCCCAACAATAATTGTTTCCCCTTCAGATTTGCACAATCATTCCTACTTAACCAATAATCTCACTAAAGCTGTCAGGAGCTCATTTAACCACACAAATGTGCTGAAAGAAGGGGTCCTGGCAGCTTGTGCTGTGAACACTGAGGGGGCTCCACAAACTCAGCACCCTTGAGCTGCTCTGCACAGGGCAGAACCCTGGGCAGATGAGCCCCTCCCAGAGGATGTGGGGAACAAGGAAATGATTTTGCTTCAGCTACAGAGGGAGCCTCACTTCCAGGACTGAATACCAGGGTTGAAACCAGCCAGCCATCATTACAATTTCAAAGAACAATGTTGGTTTTTCTAAACACAATTCAAACACCAGACAGGCAGAGGCAGAGAGCTTGAGCCCAGCTTTCCTGAAGTGCAGGAGATACAAACTCCTGTTCTAGAGAACTGATCAGTCAGCCTTGTCTAAAGCCCCCTTCTGCTCTGGGAGTGTTGGGTTGTCCTCTGTTGCACAAGGGGGACCAGCACAGGCCTACTTACACAAACACCAGTTTCTCCAAGAAATACACACAGAGCAATGCACTTGGAGAAATGCCTCAAGTATTAAAAAGCAACTCCTAAAAAGAAATCCTTATTATCTCAATATGGTGCGAGACCAGTGAATCTAAAGGCCCATATGAAACCAATTTCATGCAATTTCGTAGCCATATATAATTGGGGGGTGTGTGTATGTGTGTATAATTGGTTTCAAATGCAGGTCACAATGGATTGACTGAAGCTTCTGGCTCTTTGTCAGTCCAGTGTATTCCATCACTGTTTGAACAACAGTTTTCTATTTAGAGGGAACTGGTAACCATCCTGCCTTTCCTGTGTTGAAAGAATGAAACCCACCACCCTGTATCAGGGAAAAGATTTGTATCTGATTCGAAGCAAAGACTTCATGCGTGCTTTGTTTACCACTGGCAGTGATTTAAAACCACATGTATTTTAATGGTCTGGTAATTTTTACATTCCTCATTTTTAATAATTTCTGTGAAAAAGGTGAAGAAGGAACATTTCCTCTGCTTATGCCTGCTGAAAGGGCCTGTCTGTATCTGGAGAAGCTCATGGAGAAGCTCAAAATCACTCCTACGTTAGCTACTTACTCCTTAATGAAGGGAAACTGAGCATTTCTTTAAAATCAAAGCTCTGCTGATGTTGAGGTACACAAAATGCCAAAATACAGATTTTACTGCAGTGGACCTCAACCAAGTAATGCCCTGGAAGGTTCCAGGAACTGCCAAAGGAACCCTGCACAGCATCCTCCCAAACGGTACCTGTGCAACTCCTGTTTCTCACATGAGCTTGGGAAGATCTTAGCAGTACAAAGTACTTTGTCAGAGTCCTGGTTTCAGGAGGGAAGGCTTGTGTTAAGGCCAAAGTCCAGAAGAAGCTGATGTTTCTGATGGTGAAGAGGGTGTAATACACCTGTAATACACTTTCTTTGAGTGGGCACACCCTGGACTACACAGGTGAGCCAGGAAGGTGCTGGTGAGCTCAACCCTGCACCTCTGACTACTCCAGCTGTAACCTCTTTGATCCAGCTTGACACTGGTCTGTGAGCCTGTAAACTCACTCATCTGTCTGAGAAAGCAAAGACAAAACCCCTCATGTCCCTGTGCAGCAGATTTTGACACCAAGAAGGTATTGACAAAGTGGATATTACTGTCAGCTTTTTGTGTGTGTGAAAAGTTCAGGCATCTTTGGAGCTTTTCAAACTGGGTCAGGAAGTGTTGCACAATGAACACCAGCAGCCAAAAAAATCAGGTGAGGGAAGGGAGAGAATGCTGATTTTTTAGCAGTGCTTACAGTCAGCCTTCAGAGAATAAACATGGAAAAAAGTCACAAGGAGAAGAAACAGCATAGAAAAAAATGGAATAGAATAAAAAGTTACAGGAAACAATGAAAGAAACAAATATACTTTCTATGCAAACCTTGCTACAGAACCTGTAAAGCTTTCTGCAGACTTTTAAACAGGAACAGATATATGAGACAGGAATTATTACAGCTGTCTCAAAAATACAAATGTTAAGGTTACACCAGCATTAAGGGACTGGCCCATGGGTCACCCTGTCACCCACCAGTGACAGCTCTGCGACCACAGTCCAGCTCTTCTCACCTCTGTGGACTTCTCATTCATGTCCAGCCACATAGCTGTTCACAAAATACCAAGCTGGGTTAACAGAAGGGCTATGCTGAACATTAAGAAAAAATGTCAAAAAACACCTTAAACTACGTACAAATGAAAAAACAATACAGAGAAAACAAAGAACATTTGTGTGTAATTAAGTCATTACTTAGATTCAAATTCACATATACCATCTGTGAATGCTAGATTTGCACCTCTTCTGTAAGAGAACAGAGTATTTAAACACAGAATACATTCTGGCATAATATGAAAAGACATTTCAGCAAATATGCTTTTATGTGTGTGATCAGGCATGTCCAAGAAATAATTCAGGTCCTTGGGAACCTACATCCTCTAGAATGGACCTGTGACACATTACAGGGATTTCCTGCACTGGACATGAGCTCAATGAACACTGCCTGTTCTCCCAGGATGGAGCATCACTTTCTGAGTGAGAGCTGGGCTTCTCCAGCCCCTGCAATGCTGCAAAAGAACACTGTGGTGAGCAAGCAAACAATCAAAATTTAACTTTCAGCTAGGATATAAACCCTTTCTGTTGCATCACTTAAGAAACACAAACAAAGGATATAAAGTTACCATCAAGTGCAGTGGTATTTTAGTTGGTCCTTTGGCAGAGATTTTCTCCCACAGCCCCCTTCGCACGTACCGGACAGTGGTGCCTGCGATCTGAAACTCACCAGGAAGCTCAATTTTCCAGTCGCTGTTAATGGATCTCTTACTGGAATCTTTTAAAGCTGCAATGAACCAAACACCACGGAATGAAATGCAAGCAAATTTGTAATTACAATACAGACTACTGAGCCTTTGTCTCAAGGTGCCTCAAGCACAAGATGCAGAAAGCTTGTAATGGATGTGAGTTTAAAGGAATAAAACCTCTCCCATTGTGATGTTTCTAACATGGATATATTCTGTACTTCATTTGATGAAGATATTTTGAAGAATTAACATAAAATTCATAGATCATTTATTTCTACACTCTCCTTTTAAATGCAACAAGACAAATCTGCAATTTAATTTCCAAGCAGAATTTTCTTTCAGTTTCCAGATTTTGAGACCACATTTTCCTAAACTCTCCTTGAGAAAAAGAGCAATCCAATTTTTGTTGATACAGTGCATACTGCAAATGCAATACACAACTGATGCTGTGTTTGTGTGTGCCCCATAACCAAACATAAAAAAAAATTAACATTCAGCTGTTAGAGCTGTACAGAAAAGTTAAGTCACAAAGCAGGGGCAGGTCAGTGGGCAAAATGTGAACTTGGCCACCCTCTTTTCAGAGTCCAAGTGCTGGATGTATGTATGAGGTCAGGTGAGGAGGGTCTCACCCATCCTGCGCCTCTGTGCCTCACTAAGGTCAACATGGAAAGCTCAACTTCAGAAGAAAGATGAATATTGAGAAGAAAAGATACTTGGACTTGTGTGTCCTTTCTTCTAGCCCAACTTTTGCATCAGGATCACTGATGTCCTTCAAACACTCAAAGACAACTCCAGCCATAAGGGCATCACATTACTGTTGACTCATCAGTGGAAGCTGATTTAGGGATTGATGTGTTTTCTGTGTTAGAACGGAAGCAGAGTTATCCAGATGTTGGTGTGATGCACTGAGGGAAGAGAAAATTGGCAGACCCTGCTGCAGCAGAAAGTGCCAGGCCCCTTTGTGGAGATCCATTCACTGTGATCAAATCTGCCCTGACAGCAGACAGACAGAATATCCCACGTGTTACTGGGCTTCCTTAGTTCAAGGTTAACTGTGTCTTTTGGCTAAGCCTTTAACAAGATGTTTTTTTAACCTCTAGCATCTCATGCCTATTTTATCCTCTTCCAGTAAAGAACTTTGTCCTCACTTAACTGAGTGTGTTGCAAGAAGGAAAGAGAAGCTGTTTAAAGCCTTTGGAAGTCAATGGGAAGTCTCCTATTGTCATCCCTTTGGATTAAGCCTCCATAGCCAGCAAACCCTCCTGGGTGTGTTTAGGACATATATATATATATATATATATATATATATTTGTTTATTTTATTTGTGAGGTCTGAACTTGGGGGGAATCTGGAGCATGTGGAGGTCACAAGGTTCTCTGCATCTACACTGGGAACATTGGGAATCCTGGAAAAAGGTGGATATCTGTCCTGCTGCACACAACCTTCCTGACAGCTCTCAGAGTGCCAGCAGAGACTCCAAAATCAGGGTGAAGGGGAACTGAAGTGGAAGAGTATTTTTTCTGAGGAAAGTTTCCCCTGGCACACAGCCCAGGGGTAAGATGGTGTCCTGGCATTTGCATGCTGCAGCAATGTGTCTCTCCCTGTGGCTCACTTCTCTTTCTGCTTTGTTCCTCAGTTTACAAAGTACCTTCTGCAAGCTGCAGACACAATTCTGAAGCAGGATTGCTTTCCTCTGCCAAGACCTAGTGGCTTCCAGGCAGATCAAAGTTGTGGGTGAGATAAAACTATCTCCAAGCAGCATGGCTGACTAGGAAAGATAGTCCAGCATGTGCTCCAAACTGTCTAAGAGTTTGAGTGACTTAAGTCATGCTTTGGTTCCAGCTCACCATCAAAGGGAGATAATTTGCTGATGAAAACCAACGTTTCATCTTTTGAACCTCTTTTCTGGGCAGGGTTTGATTTTGATTGCAGGCACCGCAGCCCTTAGTGGCTGAGGAGATGGAGAATTTGGAAACAGACCTGTTCCCAAAGGTGCTCTTCAAGGATTGCAGGAATTGCACTGGGGACTGAGCAGAGCACTTGGGCCAAAGTGTTTCCATTGCTGTTTGCCTCCATTACTCCATCAGCAAGATCACTGCTGCAGCTACAAAACCTTCCATGTCTCAGACACAGGGAACTCCAATGGCTTTTGCCACACACAACCACTGGCTGTGTGCCCTGCCCCAGAGGTGACAGAACTAAACTCAAATTCGTACAGTAGAAGAGGAGGAGGAATAGGAATCCCAGCAACAACCTGTAACTTCTGTTTTTCTTGTTGGCTGGAAGGCAAGAACTGACCAATCAACTTCTAAACCTGGCATCCACTCAGATCTTTATTTCCACCTTGGGTCTCTCCAGCTTGCTTCCCAGCCTGTGGACACAAACTGCCCAGGCATTTCCTGTTCAAGGTGGTTTTTGAGAGTTACAGCCAGCCAAGGCAGCCAGCGTGGGTTGCCTGTAGGTGGAGGGAAATTCTTCAGGCACTGCTCCCAGCACATGGAATAATGATTCCAAATTATGCTGGGCTTCCTTCCAGAATGTTGTACCTGGTTCTGAGTAGAAATAAGACCTGATTGGACTCAGCTTTGTCAGTGCTATTGAAATAGAAAATCCTTCCACACTCAGACCTGAATTTAAGAGTGATTGAGGTTTCTTTCTTGGTCATCTTTATTGCCCTATGGAACCCTCCTGCTACTATTCTTCATCTCAGTTCAGCAAGGCATTGGGTATCTTTTCTTTGTGTTGAGTGTTCCTTGAAAGAGAAAACCTTGGAAAGCTTAGAGAGGTTCTCCTGGCTCCTGACCATGAAACAAAGAGCTGAAAGCACTAAAAGTTTTAAAAGAGCCAGATTTTTATCTATCTTTATGTGATGCAAACAGGGCCAGCTCCTGCTCTCAAAAATACACAATCTTAATCCTCACCACCCAGTGGGGAACCATCTGCTTTAGTCAAGATTATGTTGTCTCAAGGAAGGGCAGTTTCTAACTCATGTAAGACTCTCAGTGCTCTGCTATCTGCCAAAGCCCAAATACCCTGTGCAAACCCCACCAAGACAAACAAAAAGCCTGGTTTCCAGAAGGCAGAGCACTTGCAAAACCCAAAGAAACACTGGCTCCCATTATTCCACCAGGCTTTGCTATGTCAAACATCTCATGTGTAGGCGGGATCCTCTGGCTAAAGCGTTATGGAAACAGGAGCAGTGGTGATATTCCTTCCTACCAAGAAGTGGCACAAATGCCAATGGTTTTAATCAAAGGGCAGCTGAATGACATAATCTGCCCTCCTTTTTCCCCCTGAATCTGGAATGAAAGAGAACAAAAACATCTTTCCCAGTGATATTACCAACTGC
The DNA here is from genome assembly GCF_027887145.1 of Ammospiza caudacuta. NCBI lineage: Eukaryota > Metazoa > Chordata > Aves > Passeriformes > Passerellidae > Ammospiza > Ammospiza caudacuta. Next base: position 25,061,712 of record NC_080602.1, read on the forward strand.
AGCAACATCTCAAGACAGAAAATCAATAGCACTAGAGCTGAAACCCTGACACAGCCACTATGCAAACATTTTCAGCAGCATCCGATATTCCAGAGCTGGATATGAACATCTCCTTTTGGCTGGAGATGAAGAATTACAAGCAAAAGATGTGGAAATCAGAGACCAAGGTCTGAACTTTGTTCTGACTCCCTGCATAGCCATGAGCAAGTTACAACACCTCAGTTTCCTCTTCCACAAATGAGAGAGTGACAAGCTCTGCAATCCTCTCAGAGTTCCTTCCTCTCTGGAAGCAAGTCCATGGCCATGCAGCTCTGGGACAATGTTGGGTTTTTTTGGATCTTGGCCAATTTTCTTTGAAGCCTCTGCTCTGCCACAGGCTTCCTGTGTAAATTCAGGGCTAATGGGGCATTAGCATTTCTGTATCTTGGACTCCCTAGAAGCAGAGGGGGATAAAACCCTTTATCTATTGCACAGTAATGACAGAGATGGAAATGCCTCAAACATTGGAGAGAAGAGGCAGAAGATCAGACTAACAGATCCTCAGTGTAACTGACTGGCTGCACTTTACAAATGCCATTCTGACCTTTAATTTATGCAATGAGTAACTGAACAACAAATTCATTGACAGACTCTGCCCTACAACAACCTCACATGCAAATCCTACCCATCAGCCACGTCTAAACCATTTTTTCCCAATAGGAAAAGGAGGAGAGGATGCCTGTTCCCCTCTAAAGGAATGCAGAAGTAGAAACCACAAGAGGATTAAACAAATTTTTTTGCCTGATAAAATAGAGGCAAGTGGACTAGAGGCTGCAGCCAAGCCCATCTCAGAATGCAGGATCAGGTCTTGGGTTCAGTGCTGCTGTAGGAAATGGCAGCAGGTTACTGAGGGATATCAGCTGCCCTGTCCTGCCTCTGCTTCAGACTGAGCTGGGCGCCTTCCTATCAGTACCTCTGCCATTCCCTTCTCTAAACACACTGTTCTCTTCCCCACTCCCTCCTGAAGTGCTGTGTGCTCCTGGCAGCCCTGTGCAAGCCACTGCCAAGTTCTGCTCAGGAACTCTTCTGTCTGTATATAAAAGTACTCTCTGGTCCTTCCAGGTTGCACAGGGACTGTAAGTGTCACATACTATCACATCACAAACATCATGAAACCAAGCCACAAAAGCAGAGATTGCAGCAAGACTCAAATCACCAATCCCTCCCTGGCAGCAACAAACCTTACAAGTCGCTTAGAGAAGGGTCATTTTTAAAAGAAAACAGAGCTGGATTTTAATTAAAACATTTTTACTTTTTTCTTTTTACCCAGAAAGCTGTGAGCAGGTTTGTCCTCAACCACTCTGATCCGCCGGGCACCCGCAGGGATCACAGCGGCTTCGATGTAACCTAGAGCAACAAAAAAGGGGTGAATGAAAGCAGGGCAGGGCCAGGAGCAGCCATCCCATATCTCCCTGAGAAAAACTCAACTCCAGGCTCAGGACTGAGTGAAAAACACTCCAGATGAGATCCCTGTGCTGGCAGCCACTTCTCACTGCTGTCACAGGCGTGGTCATGATTAACATATCAGCAGAAATGCATAAGTGCTGCTTAGCTGTGACTACAGGCTTGTTAATTAGCTCTAATTAGATCTGCACCCTTTGAATCACCCTGGTTTTCCTGCAGTACTGACAGGGATGCACGAGGACACTGCAAAGTGTGACTGTCAGGAGCAACACTGCACAGAACAGACACGTGAGATGTTTCCAAAAGTTGTTCCTGCTTTGTCTTCCCTGTCCAGGCTGTGGTGTCAAAAAGGATTCACTTCCACAAAACTTTTTGATGATGCTAAAACTGAACAGAGGGAGTTAGTGGGACAAATCTGGGGAAAAGCTTGTTTTCATTTACATTTCAGCTCTGTACAAAAAATCTGGAGGAAATAATGAGTCTCCTTGCACTAGGCTGCTGAGAATTCAACAGCTCAGATTTAACACAATAACAGAGCTGGGAGTTTCTCCAGGACCACTGGCCATCTCTAAACACTTTTTCAAAGACCACTTTTTACTCACAGAATACAGTATGAATAAGCAGGAGCTACAAGGAAATGCAGCCTCTTTTCCCCCACTATGGAGACATGTGGAGTTACAGACTTGCTCCATGGGGTGGAAGCGGTGCCTTTAAATAATAAAGCAGAGGAACACCAGGGCCCATTTCAAAGAGCCAGGCAGAGTTTTTCCACTGGCTTCAATGGACTTTGAATCAAGTCTCTGTAGATGACACTAATCTCATCACAACCATGACTTGATTCCTTCTAATTGGCCACCCAGTTTACTTTGCAGTGTATCACTTGGCACCTTTTTGGGGTTATTGCTGTCCTCTTTCTTTTAGATGTTAAGCAGCTTATCCTGTATATTCCCTCATCCACTTTTCTTGCTTTAAAGGGCTCTGTGAAGCTGTTGTGTGTCAGTGATGCCTTTATGGGAATTGTGGCTGTCTAGAGCAATGGGTAGGAGAAGTGCTGGCACAGGGAGCAGTGATTCCTTTAGCACTTAGCAGTGTTCAGCGAGCTATTTTAGGGATGAAAGTGCAGCCCTGCCTTTGCTGTGCTGATACAGGGAGGACTCCAAGGGGTATGGTGACAATCTCTTGCACCTCAGGACTAAGTGATTCTCCTTCCATTGTGACATGGAGTGAGACAGATTTGGGGTCTCAGATGGTGGATTCATTTCCTGACTATTCATTTCATGAGTAAGGCTTGAGCTCTTGGGTTTCATCAGGTGCAGAAGGTGGGCAGCTGACTTGGGCCAGACAGGCTCTCTCTTTCCCTGATTTGTTGTATCTGAATGACACTTTCATCTCACCCTTCAACTCAGTTCTCTTTGCACTTGTTCCTCCTCAATTACTTCTCCCTTACTCAGGATATGTCAGAAATGGTCACTCATCCCTTGCAGGAAAACCAGAGAGAGGGACAGCAGAGCTCAGACCTTGCCTGTGCACAGAAGCCAGAGCAGAGGCTCTCCCAGCTGCTGTTCCAGCCTGGGTTTCACCAGGAAAAATCATTACTTCCAGGGTCAATTTTACAAAGGCAATACGGAAATCTGTTATGAAATCAGAGCAAACAGATGTTGAGCTTCATCCTAGACATTGCCAGGAGTTGGTTTTTCTTCAGCTGAGATACCAAATCACAGTCAATACAGTCAGATATCAAACATCCCCACTGCATCCCATGCAGCTGCATGTAAACCCAACCAACAGCTACTCAAGACATGAACACACAGCAAAAGTGTGACCAGTGAGAGTCTGTCACAAGGAAACAGCTCCTGATACACCCCGAGCATCCCTGTTAGGAAGCCAGTTTGGAACATGCCCAAGTTTCAGCTAATTTAATGTACCTACTAGGGAACTATTTACTTATTTAGTTTTTAAACCAGATACAAATGCTAAATCATGCAGGGGTTGCAGACAAAGTTACTCTGAATTTAGTGGAAGGCAGTCACTAAGTTCAGTGAACTGTGGATCTGTCCCAGCAGCAGCCAGGAGTGTGTCACACTGCTTTAGAGGTGAGCAAACTCTGGAGGCTCAGCTCAAGCCATTAAATACACTCATTTCATCACTGTGCCATGAGAGAAACACCACGTGGAAAGGTGATTTTTGTGTTACATTTTACAATAGTCAAGTGTGAGCTATTAATAGAGTATTAGTTCTGGAGACTGTTTGGTTTGGTCTCACACCAGATTTTTTCTCCTTGTGTAATTTCTAATCCTGATTGATGGCTTTGGGGGGCTGCACTCACAGCTCCTGAATAAAAAGAAACACACTGTGTTATCTCACTGTGCCACAAACCTGACTGCTGACCTTCACTCTCCTGTCAGAGAACTGCCAAATGCTTTGCAGGGGTTTGGATCTGACCTGTCCTCTCAGAGGTGAAGCAGAACCTTGGGCATGTTCCACCAGGAGCACCTGGACACTCTCATTCATTACCTCCAGCAATGCTGGGTGAGTTAGTGGTCGAATTCTGCTGCAAACAGACTGGATATCACCCATGCAAATTTGCCACAGGTACAAACTTGGATCACCTCCACCATTCTACTCTGGTCCTCAAAGCTGGTGGGAGGCTTGTGGTCACAGATTCCTGATCTTTGAGATAACTGCACCAGGAAACACCTCCAGTGTTTTCCAGGCACATTTTATTAAGCAAATTGTAACTGCAGATTGCCAGAAAGATTATCAAGTGTCAGCTAGAATGACCAAAAAAAGTCTCAGAGTTGGCCCCCAGTCAAGGACTTTCAAAGCTCTGTTAGGTCTAAGGATAATTGTCTGCAAGGCCAGGGTTTGCAAGGTTGGGCTTAAAGTTCATCTTTAAATGAGGAACTGGTTAAAGACCGATTTGGCAACTATCAGGCAGTATTTTTAGTAATTTCACCCATAAATCAGCGTGTTAAGATGAAGCTTTGAAAATACAACAGGAGAACTTAATTATTTGATAATTTATGGTGCTGTATGCAGTATACTCCACCTTGGGAACAGTTACTTTGGCACACACCAATCTTTCTGGATAATCTGCATTACATCAGTGTCTCAGGAATGTAAGACTGTGATTGAAGCAAATCCTAGATACAAGTTTTATGGTATAACTTGTATTAGGAGAGACACCAGAACAAAGAGGTGGCTTTGTCATCAAGGAGATTAATATATGAACAGTGGCTACTGTATCTTCATTTAAATGCTGGAGAGATTTGCAAGGGGAAAGCAGCCCACACAGAAAAATCCATTGTTAGCCATTGTTATTACTCCCAGAAAGAACAGAAAGTTTAGTGTGAACTTCAGAATGCCACTGATCTACTGCAAAACTGGTCTGGTTCACACTGCAGTGAAAGATGGACTCAGAGGTGAAGGACAAACGATCCCATGGCTGAAAGTACCAACCCCTGGCACTGCACCTTCCTATCTTATCCCTGTACACACCAAAATCAGGTGTGAGAAGGTCAACAGTGCCCAGCTCATTATCAAACTTCCCAAAAGTGCTTTGAACAAACATCTCAGGGTAGAAGCCAAGGAGATCAGGCTGTCCTGCCTACCTGCCAGCCAAGGCCAGCAAAGCTTCCATGGCACTTCAGGGATAGGCACCAGCTGAGCATCCCAGACTCCACCTCCTTCCCACCTTGCACATTTGCTACTTGTTGCAGTGGAGTACAAATTATGTGTCTGTTTTCTGAACAGCTGTGATAATTCTCCTTTGCTTTTAGTTTGAGAACAAATCCTGCATTGGCACCTGTCCACTTCCAGCCATGGGATAGCTCGGTTGTAAGAAAATAATTTCTCTGAAGAGCCATGGATAAATTTCAAAGCCTTCTGCTATTGCTGCAAAGTTGGTAACTGGGATTTCTAACTTGCATGTTCTGATGAAACCCCCATAAGTGATCTCTGAGTTAAAGATTAGGTAGAGTTCTATTTTCTTGTAATTTACATGGGCACCCTATTGATAAAAAAAGATATTTTTGTGTTGGCTAAAGATGCTCCCAGCCAGCACGACAGCACTACTGTTCAAAATTCTTTTAGCAAGTGTAGGACAAACAGCATATGCAATAAAACCTCTACATTTCCACCATCTTAAAAAGAAAAATTCCTAGCAAATTTCCCAAAATGACAGTTACAACAACTGGCATATCTCACCTTATTAGATTCTGCCATTAAAAAAGAAAATCCAAACATCTGTGGTCATTCTTTTGAATTATAACCATAAATCCTTTTGAATTACAATAATAAATGAAAATCTTGATGTGGTTGAGAAAAATCAGGATAGACAGACCCAGGTCTCTGAGCATTACAGGCACAACCTTGGAGAAGTTGTCAGTGATAAATCAGCTCCTCAACAGACAGGAGTCCAAGAGCTGTCCTTCATTTCTAGGTCCCCTGTACAGTGGCAGAGTGACAGAGGTGGATTTCAGAACAACTCTGTGTTTGGTTTTGACAAATTATTTTGTAGAAATAGGTACAAGGCATGCTGCCAGTCGAAAGGAAACCTCAGTCTAAACAGTGCATTCAGCTGGCCTGCTGAAGACAGCCAGCTGCACACAAGTGTATGTGATGTTTAGCATCATAAATTAAGGCTTTTGACGTTCTCTGCAGCAGAAAAATGGGGTCCATTTCCAGTTGGATCACCCTGGATCACAGGTGCTAAGAGCTGAACTGCTGGATCTTCTACAAGGCACTTTGAATGTTCCACCATCTTTCCCACCAGGGTGGCAGAACCTCTGTGATATTTAAGTTGGGGGAAAAAGAAATAGATCTCGTTCTTTTGGCTTGGTGCTTGAAAATTTGGCTTCCTTTCCACAGATAGGTTCCCTAAAAGGAAAGGATCTGTATTGTATCTCTGACAAGGCAAGTGAAACAGTAAAAGGACTTGAAGCTTATCCATGGCTTTTGATAGCAAATTTCCCCATCTAATCCGACAAAACGAAGATAAAGGACCAACACCAAAGGATTTCACCGACACCCACTGACACTGCAAACAGCATTCAAGTATCTTACACGAGAAACACTTGGGAACAGCCTTTGCCTTTGCCATCACACATGTGGAAACCTTCTTACAATGACTATTGGTTACTAAGAAACAGAAAGGAGTTGGCAGGGGTTTAGTTCAGTTCACAGGGCTCCACAACATCATTTGCAATCACAGGACACAGAGGGACCAATCCTGCAGCCAGAGGAGTCCCACAGGCAGAGCCAAGGCTCAAGGCTGCAGCTGCCATTCCCCAAACAGATACCACTCCAGAAGAATCAATGTCTTGATGTTTGAAGTCTATTCTCTTTTGAAATAATAACTCAGCACACTGGACTCGGGGTCTTGGCCTTGACTTGGAATGCAGCCAGGTCATGAGGATTTGCCACTGAACTGTGCAATTGTTTACACACCCAAACCTTGAACTTGTTATCACCAGAATATTGTGGATCTTTCTTTGCCCCAGCTTTCATCAAATTTTTGCACATTTTTGCATGACTGTCAATTTAAAATAAAAAGCCTTTTTTTCCCTTGAGTAATGCCACATTCACTTGTGATACCCGGACCTGGAGCTTTGCTTACTGCATGAAATTCAGTGGGTTCACCTGAGGACCTGATTCTGCAAAACAGCATGTGAACAGAAATGGATGGAAGCACACATAAAATGTAATTAACTTTCCAAATTAAATAAAAAAATAAAACAAAACACCTAATAAATGGTTATGAGGTTATACTGGTAAAAACAATTATCTTGTAGATTATGTGAGATGGCTAAGGTGGAAACATTTTACTGACAAAGCAACACTTTGACAGGTTTGTGTGTCTGAGATGATCAGCAGAGAATCTGAATGCTTGAACACTGCTCATGAGTCATGAGGAATTCTTTCTGATTAGGTTCCAGGGCACTGGGGGTGAAAACCTCCTGCAGAGTCCTGGCAGCCACTTAAGGCTGAAGCTGCTCTGCTCCTGCAGCCTTGTAAAGTCACCACCTCAAGCAGTCTGTGTAGCTGGAAATGGGTGCAACCTCCTGGCAGTGACCCAGAAATTCTGTATTCTGTATTTATCTGCACAAGATGTTTTGTAGACTCCTTGGAAAAAAGATAGCTACTCTTCAGCAGTATGTAAGAAATCCATGAAAGCTGTATAACCTGCTACAGAAATGGAGAATAGCTGGGATTTTTCAGTGGAAATGAGGAACTTTTCCCACCACTTGCATCAAATGCAAAAGGCTTGCTGTAAGTGGGTGGAAAATGGGACAAAAGAGTCAAAAGCATTAATGCAGGAAACCATTCAACAGTTTGGCCAAGCACACAGATGGACTCCAGAGAGATGTGGTGCAGGTGGGAAATCCTACCTGCATCTCACAGGAGGTGACAGATTCCAGCTGGCTCCACAGGTGAGGAGGAGGAGGGTGCAGAGGAAGAGGTCAGTGAAGAAAATTAGAGCCTCAGACTTCAGAGCTGAGGCCTGGACTAAAGGGAGCTGCTAAGCACTGGTGCTGCTTTAGCTGCTAAACTGGACAGAAGTGTGTGCTTAGAGGGGATTTTCATGTGCTTTGTGGAACTCAGCCCTGGAGCAGCACATTGAATGTATTTCTCCATACAGAAGTGCCAGTTGTGTATTCACTGAATGGGAAATAATTTTTTTTTCTGGACAATTGTTTCCTCCTGGAGCAGTTTCCAAGTCTGGACGTGGCTTTCCCTCCCTTTGGCTAATAAGGATGTGTGATAACAGGGTTCTCAGAAGTGTAGTACAGAAACCCTGGAACAAAGACTAATTCAAACACCAAGCTGTACATACATTAATGTTTAACAAGAAAGGGAAAAGTCTTATATCCTATACTGGATATTTTTGCTGGCAGGGAATCAGTAAAAATATTCAGAGGGGAGTGCACTACTCTTTCCTTTAGCTGAGATATTCTGATTATAACATGAATCATCTACAACATGCAACATGCATCATTCTGAGACCTCAAAGATGGTGCTGAAATCCAACTTCCCTCCCACTGGGAAAGATTCTGTGATTTTGTCTCCTATTTAAAATCACCAGCATCAGTAGCACTCAGAATGAGAAACACAGCTTCAGTCTGAATTTCAGGCAGAGGCAGTGGCTGGTATCTGGGTGAACGAGTAAGAAGCAGATGGGATATCACACCTGAAGTGAGTTGGGGTTTGTGTTCCTTAGGAGCTTCCTAGAGCTGTTTTTGCTAGGTGACCCCAGTGCTATCCAAGAGGAAGAGCTGTTACTGCTGCCCCAACTCTCCTGCAGCAGGCAGAAGAACCCCAGAGTGTTACTCACCCATGCCCTTGGTGTGGTTGAAGTCTCCTTTCACCACCTTGCAGGTTTTCCCATCTCCACTGCAGATCCCACAGCGATCCTCTTTGGCAGCTGAGCCAATGATCCCATCGCAGCCAATTTTCTAATGACAACAACCAGAGACCCCCATTACTTTGTTTTCAAGGTTAGAGCATCTCTAAACAATGAGGTCAACACTAAGATTGACATTGACTGAAAACCTGAATGGGGAGAAAACATTCAATCTTAATTAAACTTTTGAAATACCTGAAAAAAGACCTCATTAATCAGATGGCTCAAGATAGCTGAAATGAAAGAATAGTTCAGTGGAAGCAGGTTAGTTCCGTATCAGGCCAATTTCTACCACAAGATTGCCCATGCAATTATGAAATTTTCCACATGCTTGCACTGTACTAAGAATCAACATTCAACTGAAAAATAAATTATAAAATCTAACAGTTTCACCTAAAGCTTCATTATAAAGGGTGTTTTAATAATTTTCTATACGTATCTATTTCTTTTTTTCTAATAAAACCTACAGTTCTGCTTCCACACAAGGGAAGAGTCACAATATTCTGCATGTAGCTATGGGAATTATCACCATGATCTTCCTTATTCACAAAGCATTCATGGGTTATGATGGTGAACATTCCACTCTTGTAGATCTTGAGGCTGACAACACTGTCATTAATCTATGTAAATGAATCTTGTATTCTATCCATGTAAGACCCTCAAACTGATCAGCAATTCACTCTTAAAACATAAATTTCTACTGAAAAAAGCCTTGTCATTATGCAAGTTATTAGTAGAGATTGCACTATTAAAAGTGAGTTTAAGATTTATTCTGCATAGATAAACAGTTTCTTGGCAAATGAGTAGCAGGACTGTCACTAGTAAGACTTATTTGAATGAGGCTATTGGGTCTCTCCCTTCTTTGCCTTCCTGTGATGAAGCCAGAGGAAAGTTGGAGAGATATCTTAGGGAACAATCAAAACAACAAACATTTTGAAAAATAGGGTAAGCAGGGAAATATTAAGAGAACTCGGCTGTTTATCTGAGCCTGGCTGTGTGTAAGCAATGCAATTTGGATCAGAATTCCAACATTCCCTTTGTTTCAGAAGACCCTGGCCACTGCCTCAGTCCAGATGTATTTCAGGGATCAAAGATTGCCAGTGTTCCACTGTGTGCTGATGCAGAGCTTGTCTGGGTAGATCATTAGGGACAGACATGCTGAGAGAGGGTGATCATCCTAAACACATACCAGGGAAATGCTGCTCATTAACTGGCACAGCACCTACATTGGTGCACAGGAACAGCAGGAAAAAACTGTATAAATGCATAAATGGGAGTTAAAAGAAGGAGAAGACCCTGGAGTTCCTGGCAGTTGCAATTCTCAAGCCTGAACTTCACACCCATGTCCAACAAATAATTTTGGGATATTGAACGTGATTCTGCCCCCAGAACAGAAGGATGTCCCAGCAGTTCTCCTTCCAGGAAAATCAGGATGATTTATTAATGGGGTTGCTGAAAGGCAGCTGGAAATGAACGCCTGCCTGCCACCCTGCTGAGATACTGGAAAGGCTGTGTTTAATTTAAGGCTCTGGCGCTATCTTTTACTGTGCTGCATTGTTATTAGCACTATGTGAGCACACAGATGAATAAAGGGAACATAATGAGTGTTGAACCACACTTATTCCCAGAGCTACATGAGGAGTCTGTAGGACTCTAACAGAGGCAGGGAAAGAATGGGGAGTTGGCAATCACATGCTTTGTATTCACGCTGGAGTTTCCCAGATAATGGAAACCAGTGGGAGCCAGCAAAGCTTGGGAAGGCTGGGTCCCCTCTCATCTGAGACTGGGGTTCAAGACAAGCCATCTCCTCACACCTTTACTTGCTCACTGACACCCTTCCACTTGAGAGGCCCTTGAGAGGCATGGAGAGAACCCACTGAATCCACAAATGTAATTCCCAATATCTTTGCTGGTTTTTACCTTTCATTTTCACCCTGTTCCCTGTGAGTGAAGGAACTGGGAATGGCCCTTGCACCCTCCTCTTCAATGGTACCAATGGCACCATTGCTCCCATTCACAGGACAAACTTTTCCCTCAATCCGGGCCCTGAGACTTAAGGCCCCCATCACGTTTGGGCCAGGAAATGGCTTCTTACAAAGGAATATCTCTAAGAGAATAAAACACATTTTTCTTTGGCTTCAAGATGAAAATTGGTGCATTCTTGCTACTTTATGGGGGAAAAATACCTTGGAAGCACTTTAGTGTTGTCTACATAAACATTAGAGCCCGTTTCCCTCTCCCCAAGCCTTCCAATCACTTCCAAACTGAAAGTGCATTTAATAAGAGTACATTTAATAACAGTACATAATGAAACAGCTTTGGGTAAGATTTGACAGTGGATTCCAAAAGCTGCAAAGTCATTTAGAAATGCATTGCAGTGACCACCTTGGTCACTCTGATCCTTTGAGAACTCCCCACATGGAAAATACTCTTAAAACCACCACCATGGCCACTCTTAAAACAAGTGGATCAGTAAAATCAAAGGGGAAGAGACAGGACTGGGAGGGCAGAACACAGTGGCTGTCACCTTTGTGGGTGCAAAGCATCTGCCAGCAGTCCTTGGGCTGTTAATTGAGAGATTCTCCAAGGTGTGAGAGCTCCTGAGACTCCAGCACTGGCTGGAGAAACTATGCAGTGTGTACATCAGCAGTTTCCCACTGACAACATGCTCTGTGTATTATACTGCCCATCCTTTAACTACAGAGCTGTCCTCAGCCTGCAGAAAGCTTTCCACAATGTGAAGCCTTAATTAACCATATGCAAAGGGAAAATCCCAAGTTTCACTGCTCAAAAGGCAAGTTTCCACAGTGCAGAAAGTATCCCTTAAACCTAAATAATTGAAGGGAGTTGTTTGATCTTTGCCATCTCTCACTTGCTTTGTGGTGCTCCCTGTCCACTCCAACCAATCAAGGTAAGGGGATTCATTAAATTTAGAAGCAGAAAAGGGAAGCTTTACATTCTGAAGGAAGAAAGACCCTGTAAATAACAATAACATCCCATGTTTTCTGACCCAAGAGTTATCCTGCAGATGAGCAGACTGAGCCCATAGACCAGCCCATCCAGCAATTGCTGGATACTTTCAGTTCCATCAGTCTTCAATGGACTGGTAAGAAGGGAAGCAGCTTTAAAACATGGGACTGCTGGCAAGAAACATGAAAATAAGTCTTTTAGGGCTTCAAGTCCTCAGCATGGACAGTCAGAAATGTATCCACAGGTTTTTAGGGCTATTTCACCCAGGCAGTCTCCTGCTCTGGCACCACTTTTTGGAACTAGCCACCAACCTTTAAATTGGCAGGTAACCGCACGTTTGCTGAGCCAAAGGCCTGAAATTAATTCTCTTTAAGCTAATATCTCCATCCACCCTTCCTTCCCTCCCTCCTCCTTCTTCTCATTTTTATAATTAAACATCTGAAAGTACTGCTTGTTGGGTGGTATTTCCAGCTTCAGTCATAGCTGGCTCCAGCATAGGAAAACTCTTCTCTTTTGAATATATATCACTTGGATTCTTCTGTGTGAACTATTCTCTGTATTGCTTGGGTATTTTTTAATGATATTTTTATTTGTATTTTCAATGGCTGTGAAAGAGCTCAATTGATACAGCTTGTGAGGGTATGTTTTGCTACATAAACACAATTATTTTTGTTATATACACCCACTCTGTGCAAGAAATGACATTGTAGGCTCACAAAACTGTAATGCTTCCCATATGCTGAACTAACTGGCTGTCTCAATGGATCAAATATAAATATTGATGCAACATGTGCCACTTTACAAATTAATCATGTACAGAGCAGGCTGGTTATGACAGATTCATCTACACTGCCAATTCCTTCTGTCCATAATATCCAATGCCATTGATACCTCCAGGGATGGACCACATGAAACAGGAATGTGCAGATGTGAGCAAGTGACATTCAGATCTGAGGGGAAGAGAATTCTTATTGCATTGTTTTAAACACCTCTGCCCCTGTGGAGGGTTGTGGGGGCTGTCAGGGCTGGGTGAGGTGAGTCTGGGTCCCTGATCAAGCAGTTCCTCTCTGAGTTACTCCAATTTCTGTTCCACAACAAGTTTTGTGCTAAGGGTTGGAGTCCCTGTAGGAGTTAGTTCAGCAAACATCTTCCTGTCATTTCCCAAGCCTTCAGATTTTGTCTGAATCAGAGCAGCTCTGCAGGATCAGGAGTTAGACACATCCTATTTTAAATCTGTATTATCTCATCTGCATTAGATCTGCAATGTGATCTGCCATTGACTTTGTGCTTAGATCCCTCAGCAGCTCATGGGGGTGTTAGACACAATAATTTATGATTTTTCACACTTAGATATTGAAGGCTATGTGTCAAAACCTCTGTGCTCATGAGAGAACATGCAAATAATGCAAAGTTCTTTCCTATCCCAGGAACTCCTTTGCTTCTGTTCTATTATATGCTTTCCATGGGATAACATGGAAGAAAAACTGGGGAAACAGCATGGGATTTTTGTTTTTCATATCCCACTGCAAAGTACACCACAAACTAGTAGGATATCGACAAAGACTTGCTTTTGCCACTATGCCTTACTCACCAAAATCCCTGATACTCTTTTAAACCTCAGATTACATTGCTACAGATCCAGACATGAAAAAAAACAAAAAGGCAATTATACAACAGGTTTCTGTAGTTCAGACAACCCTTCTGGATTTTGTGCACATGCACTAAATAATTTATCAAAGTTCAGTGCTAAGCCAAGTTGTTGTATGGAGACAAGCTACCCAGTCTGGAACATCTTGTACCACAGTTTGTAATGCAGGAATATGAATAATACATGGAAAATACTCAAGTGAGGAGACAAAGCCAGAACTCCAGGCATCAATCAAATGCAAAAAGTGGGTACTAAGTATGTAAAAAACTGTTTGCCAGAAGCAGGTCCAGTAGACAACTTCAATTTCTCCTCTGCCACCTGTGGCACTCTCCTGACACTCTGCCTGTCCAGTTTACAGAAGCTATTTTTGAAAATCTGTCCATTTTCCAATTTGTGCTCCCCTTTCATAGAGTGTGACAATCACTTTCAGAAAAAAATAGTTCTGTAACAATTCTGTTGTGCCAGGACAGCCTAATATGTGGCTTATCCTCATTAAACACACTGTGGATTCACCAGCCAGTTGAAAGGAGGTGTGATATGACAAAACATTCATGAGAAAACTGCAGATAGAGCCAAAACATCTTCACCTCTTAAATTGTTAAATCACAGCAAAGACTGCCCTTGATCTCTAGCCCAGTTCTTGCTACACAGGAGGTCTCTCTTTTCACAGAGACCTTAAATTACATCCTGAAGCACAATCTGTAGTCCCCACTGGAAAGTTCTCATGCTGTCATGAGGGTCAGACTAATCCTCCTTTGAGAAAAGCCAGCACAAGGTCATGTGCATCACACCAGTCAGCTGAGCAGCTTGTCTTCTCCTCACCCCTCTGCTCTGTGACATCTGACACTTTTTTTAGCTCCACTTCTGCCAGCAGTTTTGAATTAACCTCAGCAGCACAGAGCAAAACACTGTAAGGGGTTAGAAAGTGCCCTGTTCTCATATCAAACACACACCCCACGGGCCCAGGGAAGAGCAAAACCCTCAGGGAATCCTCTCCCTGAAAGCCATTTGTCACTTGAAGGGAAATGGGAGGAGATGAACCCAGTGTGAGGTGCAGGTTGCAGTGCCCAACCCCACCTTCCCCATGGCTGCAGTGCCCATGACAGGGAAAGCAAATTGCTGCAAAGCCTAAATGAGCAGTCACCCTCCTCCTCCTCTTCCAACACATCAGGCTGCTCTTGTTCTCCAGCCTGCTACAGATTTTCTGTCTCTGAAAAATCTCTGGGGAAAATAAATTCTCCTTGCTAGAAGACCATGTGCATTTTGAGGATGAAAGGTCAAAGACCTACATATGCTTTGAACAGGGGATCCAGTTTGCTCAGAGGATGGTAAGAAATTGTGCATTTGAAATGTTCAGCCTCAAAACCAACTCAAATAAACAAGGAAAAAATAAATTAAGACCTTATGATTCATCTTAAAAACAAGGAGTAAGGCTAGAAAAAGTCTAGGTGATTTAGGAACCCCCATGCTAAATTTAGGGCTGACTTTGCTCTTTGGTGCTTCTATGCATGATCAAAGTAATAACCAAGTTTACTCACTCCAGCTGCCTTCAGGTGTAAGGGATAAATGCAGAGATGCTGCTGCCTTTGATGATTTTGTTTCAGGGATAGTGAGGCTGACAGCAAAGGCTTCATTGACACCTTTTAGATTGGGGTTCAGCTTTAAAGAGAAACTGTAGTAACTTCACAAAGTACAACTGAAGGACAAATTCCCTTAGTGCCTAAATGTATTTGGGGCACTTTGAGGCTTCAGAGAATCTGTTCCTGCTTTCCTTCTCAAAACCCTCCTCTCCTTGCAACAGTTTTTTCTCTACATTCATTCATCACCCAAGAACGATCCACGAGCTGCATTTAGGAGCATCTAGTGAAGGGAGAAGATCTATTACATTTCCTGGGCTAGATGTTCACAGGCAATGGTTACTGCTAATTTGTCTGTTGCACTGACAATGTGTCATTCCTGCCTTTGAGAGCCTCTAACTAGAAGGATTACATAAGGAAATAAATAACAGTAATACCACCCTCTGATTTCAGCACTTATTCTGTTCTCCAGGCCCCCTGCAATGCTTATTGCCAGGCTTTGTCTGTGCTGGGTAAAGAAACAAGGAGAGGAGTAATTAAATGAATATGGCAATTAAATTGGTTTAATAGGCAGCTAGTTAGACAAGTATCTGTGGCAAACGGGGTACACAGGCACATATGGCAATTCTCAGCTCTGCACTGCATATATGGCAGAGGAGCATTATAAATGAGTTCACAGGGCTTTCAAATCTGCTCGGCTTGAACTGATCATTTCACATTTTTTCTCAGCCAGATGCAAATGGACTGAATGTTCTGCAGCTGTCATCACCTCTCTGCACAGTTAGAGGCAGTTGCCCCCGACTCAGAGTGCAATTTGCTTTTCGTGATGTGCCTCCAGTGCTCTGTGCTCATAAAGGAATTCATTTGGAGGGAGCTGGCTACTGATCCTCCCTGGATGAAAAAAAGGTGCCTTGCCATGATGTCTGATTTACCATTTGTGGCAGTTCTGAAGGTTTGGAGCAATAAAACTGGCCAGCCCAGAGTAATGGTCAATGGCACACAGCTGGAGGTGCACAGCTGGCCTGACTATAAAAGGTTATTAATGGGTTTTTGTTTTAGCTTTTTTCAGATATTGCCAAAAACTGAGAAAAATTAAGTAACTTGGGATGCACCATGAACCTGGCTCTATGTGCAAAGCACTTTGTATTATAAAGAATCAAACTAATACTGGCTCCCCAGACTGCTGCTATTTATATTCTTCATTGGAATAAATTAGAAAGAGTGAATTAAAAGTGCCTCTTCAGCATCATTTGTCAAGAAACAGTGGGAAGTGTCTCCTGCAGCAGTGCAAAATTCAATCCAAAGATTTTTCACTTCTCTCTTTGCATTGTTATTAGTAAAGCTGCTTTATGTCCCCAAAGCCTCTCTCACACCCAGGTGGGTATTATGTTCATTTATCTCCCTGCCTGGAAGGCTCAAAGCAATAAAAATTGGCATTTCTTAACCACTCACAGAAAACAGAAATAATGCCAAATTTGGCGTGCCCTGCGCCCCCAGGGCAAACCTGTGAAGTTAGTGGAAATAAAAGGTGATGCTAAAAAGCTGTTGTGGTGGATACAGAGGGCTGGTTAATACCACGAAGAGCAACTCTTACTACAGGATACACATCTGGATGAGGAGAAACTTAAAGGGAAAAATTGCCAGGAAGAATCCAGCCCTGGCAAAGCTGCTGTAGCCAAGTGAACTGTCTTTCCCACCACTGTGGTGTGTGCAGCACACTTTGAACATGTGCTCCATGATCAGGAGAGAGGAAACTCATGGAGGGTCTGCCCTGTCAAACTGACAAATGACCTGAACCCATCATCAGGAGCACCCACTCCAAACAACTTCCTGTCTTTTATGATCTTTAAATACACATTTTCTCATCTTTCTTCCCCTGTGTAAACATTAAATCTCCATCTTATATGGATCTACACACCTCTACTAAATTTTTGAGGAACCTGAAGCACCAGCTCTAAGAGCTGCCCTCCTTAGCATTTAATGTGTTACAAACTCTCTCAGCAAACCATGAAGTTTTACTTCCCACAGCTCATTTTGGGTGTGTGTGTTATTTGGTTAGAGAGAAATAATCACTGCAATGGTTATGGGCCACCACTCTAAGGAAAAGAGAATTCAATCTGAAGACTCTGGCTCATGTAGCTGCAGGAGCCAAGGAGCCACTGGTACTGAAAGGCTTCCTCAGTATTTCTAAGGAACCAGGTGGACCCAAAAGCATCATGATTCTGCAAGATAATGCTGGTAACAGGCTAGTGACAATTGGTAAGCTGATTTGCAGCTTCAGTGCTTTTATCAGTGACTCCTCTAATAGCCAAAAAGAGCAGTTAAGCAGGCCAGACTTCTCCTCCAATCTGCTCCCCTCACAGAAGTCCCTTCTCACCCAAGCCATGCACACATGCAAATGTGATTTTTTGAGCATTGCCAGCTGTTCAGCAATAATATCATACCTTGGGCAATCAGTGCAGTGCTCAGACCAACAACAGAGCCACGGAGCACTTGTAGTGAGCCCTATAAAGCCCTGAGGGAGAGCCTCCCAGCCCCCAGCACGGCACTGCCCCAGGCTGAACCTCACACCACAAATAGAACAAGAGAAGGTTACTCCACCTGGCACTTGCCATGTACACAGAGGTCTGTCTCATAGGGCCCACAGGGAGTTCCATCCAGGACTCTGTCTGCCACCAGCACAGGAGAATCCTTGCCCAGTGGGGAGCAGAAGAGCTCACATGGCTTATCTGGGAAAAGAAATATGACAACTGCCCTTGGGAACAGCACAAAAAAGTGTCTGAGGCAATGGTGATGCATTCTCTACATGAGTACATTTGGATATCTCATCTTTGAAAGAACATGAGGCTTTCAGTTTAGGCCTGTCATTTCCCCAGTTTAAAGTAACACTATTTAAAGGGTTACATTGATGAGACTGGGCTTTAACAGCACAGAAAACCAATCAGTCAATACAGTTTTGTGTATCTGTAAAGGGAAGATGTTTGTTACAGGGAACACTCATCAGTGTGATAAGAATGATCAAGTCACTCACCACATATGCTGAGATGCCCCAAAGTGTCATAAATTAAAATATGGCACAGGGAATCCACCTTTCTTTCCAGTTCCAAACTAACTGGAACTTTTCCACATTTAAATTCCCAGCTCTCTCCCAGTCTGGGAATTTCAGACTGGGAATCAAGTTAAGGCACTTCTCTCCCAGCATTTTAAAAAGATGAGTAAAGCATTGACAACTCTCTGTGTTCTATTAAGGAGGCTAAAGGAACAGCAGGGCAGCATCAAGAACAATTAATTGTAATTAGTCCTTCAGCTGTAGCTAAAGGGGGCCTATTGCAGCCTTCTCACCAACAATGGAGCCCTGCAGATGAGAAACTGCAGCAAAAGAACAGTGAGGAATTACAGAGGGAGATGAAAAAAACTCACCATCCACGATGACAGCTGTCAGGAGGCTTTTCTTCTTGTTGGTGTACCTGTCATGGGCCTGGCACTGCTGGTCCCTGAAGCTGGGCACCCCTTTGGGGCAGGGCAGGTTCTCACACACCGTGTGCTCCACGCTGGCTCCCCGGCAGTTCTTCCCACCCGGCCCCGGGCTGCAGAGGGGAACGAAAGCAGGGTCAGCACCACACACCTGGAATGTTCCATCTTCCCCCTCCCACCCTTCCTCTGCCCCCTGCCTCAAACACTCCTGAGGATGGAGACACAGCAAACATCCCATCAGCACGTGATCTCCTTGCAATTCAAGTGCCACAGAAGCAGCTATAACCTGCACTGCAGACATGGTATTTAAAAACAAACCTGTGCTGCAGATAACCTCCATCCATGAAATCCATTCCACACATTTGTTTTTTAAACATACAGGAAGGGCCACTAATGCAACATCAGAATTAAGCACCTGCAAAACTTAGCTGTTTTTATTTATGAATCCCCAGAGAAGAAGGAAAACTCAAACTCTCAGCAATAGCCTGTGTTTTCTTTGCAAAATAAAACAAAATACAAACAAAAAACCACAGGTAAGCATGGAATCTGGAATTCCAGGTCCCAAGCCTTGCACTTATGAGCTCAAATCTGGGATTTCCAATAAACACTGCAATCCAAGCCCCTCCTGGCACATGTCTGAAACAGTGACTGTGTGAGATATTCTGGTAGGCAGCCACACTTCACTGTATTTATGGCAAGAGAATCCACCAACTAAGGGAACTGAAGAACTCTAAGTCCATTTATGCTGCTGTGACCCTTTTACATGACAAGAGGGGACTGGAGAAGAGATGTTCTGTTTAAGCCAAGGTTTTCTCCTCAGTCCAAAGCCTAGACAGGAACACAAGGCAGTATAACCCAAAAGTCTGCATGTGCAAACTGGCTTATGACACATTCCTTACAACCATGGGGAGGCAATGCATGTAAATGTTCAAAGAAATTACAGAGAGGAAAAACCAAATCAAACAGTGAAGTAACTGGTTTAAAAATACTGATAGTCCCACAGGCTCAAGAGTCAGCTGGCAGGAGCAGAGATTCCTGTAAAAAAAAATCCCAAGACCAAATATATACAAAATAAAAGATAAATCCCTTAGCCAGTATTTCTGGACAGCGAATAAACCAGCTGCAGAAGTGGGCTGAGGCCAGGAATTTGAAGCTAAAGAAGATCACGTGTGTATCTCCAGCCAAGAATGTATATGAGCGAGAGAATTTTAAAATCAGCGTGCAGTGTTGGAAGGAGCATTTCCTGTAATTTAATGAACGATGATGAATGGATTTAGGTTTGGTCAGCACTGTAGCTGACAGCAAAGAAACCAGCTCAGTCCCCTTTTCAGGAAAATGAGCTGGTAAAAATCAAACCTGGATATTACAGACATGCAACTGCAACTCAGATAAGGAGAGCAATAAACAAAAATATCCTTTTTCACATGATTACAGGTCAACAGCAGCAATTGTGAGCCTATCCATCATCTAGGCATGTCTTTGAATTGACTGCGTTGCTACGCAGAATTTCAGCCCCAATTTAAAAAGAAAAGCTTTGGGTACTTTGTGTGTAGAAGAAAACATAAAATCTGAATAAAGTCAGAGAAACTGCACTTGGAGGGCTGCTCCCAAGGCTGTGAAGTTATAATAAACACAATTGGGTGGCCAGTTAAATGGCACCATTGTAACCTCTTCAAGACCCCAAAACAATGAAGAGACTTCCAGATAGGCCTCAACTGACCTGGGGGATGAAGGACAACACCTACATTTCATCCTGAGTCAGAAAAAATCCAAGCCCATGCAGAGAGCACGGACTTGTTTGTAGTCACTGTGCAGGAGCTAAACAGCACCCACGGCTCTCTGCATACATGAAAACCTTCCTGTTCTTATGCAGCACATCCTGACCTACAGAGCATCTCAAGGGGCTTTGCCAACACAGCTCAGGAACACCCTGATCATTGTCAGCCACTGCCCTGCTCCCCAAGCCCAGAGCAAGCACTGATCTCTAAGGCACATTGGCTCACTTTGGTTGGTAGATCCAGATCAGCCCCTCCTCATTCACTGTAGCACTGGAGGGGAAACACAGCATCAGTTTTTCTGCCAAACTACACGTATCTACTTCAACTGTATCCACCTTTGAATCACTGCAATGGGAAACTTCCAAAGGTGACCCTTCAGGCCACTTGCACAAAACCACTTCAAGTCACTCCAGGATTCCAACCTGGTCATCACAGCTTGTGAATGAGAAATTTCTCAGGGCTTCTGCCCAGCTCTGCTGCCCATTTCTCCCCTGTACTCCTGCAGCAAGGGTTTCCCAGGAGGGAGAAGGCTGCCAGCACGGCAGAAGGAGGCAGGATGGTGTGAGCACTCACGGGGGGTTGTCACATTTCCGCTGCCTGAAGCGCACGCCTGTTCCGCACGTCCGGCTGCACATGCTCCAGGGGCTCCACACGCTCCAGTCGCCGTCCACGTGCTCAGGGATGGGGGTTTTACTGACACACTCCCCGGCTCGGCACCACTGCAAGGACACCACGTTAGCACAGCCTGGGAGGGAGCCCTCACCTTGCACAGGTGACTGAGGGATTGCAACAAGTCCACGTTTAAGTTTCTAGGGATTCGAGGCTTTGGTGAGATGGCAGTAGGGGAAGGAGGAAGGGAGGAGGTGAAATGTAAAAGTTTAAGTGTCACTCTCAGCAAGCCCCTGAAGAGGGTTCTGTCATTAAATAAACAATCACAGAATTGAGCCCCTTACTTTATAAAGCAGATAATTATCTAAGTACTAAGACTTAAAGCCCCACGATTCACAGCAACTGAGTCCAAGAAATTATACCCCAAAGCAATGCCTGCATCAGCACTGCTCCCAGTATGTACAAAATGATTGAAGTATTTTGGACTTAACTTGGCTAAAGCCCCAAACCCCTGTGATTCTAATAGGTTGTGCTGGCTCCTGACCAAGCAGTAACTTGGCCTGTCCAGGATGTGACACAGTGAGCACAGCTAAGAAACCTTCTGAAAGAGTCATCAGGACTCCTCCAGTTAGAAAAACATGGGCATAAAAACTTTTTTTTTTTTTTCAGTTTCCTTGTCATGGCTTCCAGGACCCAGTTTTTCTTGTCATTGTTTATCTTTATCCTTGATTTCAGCAGCCAGCTTCTTAATTTTACCCTTTCTTACCTTCACAACTATACCATAGATTAAAAAAAATAAATTAGAGTCCAAAACCAGTAAATAAGGGGCTGAGAGTTACCAAACCAGTCAAGTTCCAAAAAACACATATATAAACAAATACAGCCAATTATACCTCAAAAAGAACAGAACATCACTGAATTTGAGCTACTTGTAGAAACTATAAAGTAGCCTCTTTTTCTTTCCCCATCTTCTGCACCTCCCCAAATGTCAGACTAAATGCTCTGCACACTTTCTACCTCAAATACAACCCAGAACATGACCAGCAATGGGTTTATGGTAAATACTGAACATCTTGGAAACACTTTTCCCAATGCTGGGAAACAAGAAGTGACAGCTGCTGAGCATCCTGATTACCTTGTCTGCGCCACATTCGGTGCCATCCAGAGGGGGATCCAACTTTGTCTTACAGGATGTGTCTCCTTCCACCAGGCACCAGAGCCCAGCACACATCAAATGCTGTAATCACAAAGAAAGGAGGTGCAGTTATTACTTTTGGAAATGCCAGCCATCATTCTGAGATACACTTCAAAGCTCAGGCAGTCTTTCTCAAGTGAATCCAGAGGCATCCAGTTGGTTTGGGAGCAATTATTTTTTAAGGGTTGATTTGCATTAAGTGGTGAGGCCGGAAACATGAAAGAGATTGATGGATGCCACTGACAGGAACAAAACCTACCCCAAACAAAAAGTGTGCTATTTGAACAGATTTCTTTTCACAAGAATAAATCTGGTCCATTAGAAAGGAATCCTATATGGGAGGCCACGTTGGGTGCTTTGGAACCATGCCAAATGCTTAGATGTCCAAGATACTTAATTACTCCTACTTTAAAAAAATATATACTGAAGTAACTGCAGCTGGTGGTAGCAATAATCAGCCAGCAATGCCCCTGGGGAGAAGGTGGAATGAGAAAGAGGAAAGGATGTCATGGTGTGCTGTACAGCAGAGGAGGAGCTTGGTGACAGGCAGGGTCAAAGAATGGGAATATTCTAGGGAACATTGCCCAGTGCTGCTGCTCTGCTCAGCCAGTGTGTGCTGCAGGGATCTCAGGGCTGACCACAACTGTGACCTGCCAGATCAAAGCATCTTCAGAATTTAAGAGAAAGCACCAGGAAAAGGGACCTTTGCATCGGTAACATTTTCCACAGCATCCACCATGCTTTGCATACCACGGAAGGGGATGATTCCAGTACAGTGCTACATAGCTGAGTACCAGAAGAACAACAAAGAAGAATTACATTTCTTTCCACTATTGTTCACATTTCAATGTAATGGTAAAAAGATGAGAAACCTGACTCTAGTGCCAGCTGGTCTTGTCAAGATTTATTGCACCTCATTAAACAGTTGAGTCAACACGCCTCAGCCTCATGGTTCTTCCCCAATGTAATGTAAGAGACTGTGGGTGCATGTGTGTTTTGTGTACAGGCATGTTGGTATGTCTCTATAAAACACATCATGTCTCTATAAAATAGATCTGTACAAGAGAGGGTGCAGATGAGATAAATCCCAGTCCTAGTGACGATGTAGAACATACTGAAACAAAACAGTTATCACAGCAGTATCTGCATCCTGCTCCATTTCCACATTTCTTTCTGGAAAGAGAATTTTTCACTATTTAAACCCAAAGAACATTCACAAAAACTGGGAGCAGACAGCACAATTCAGCATCTGTATTAACCACAATGCAGAAAGTCATTGTCAAACAAACAACCAAACAACAGCAAATACTCCAGGGAAACCTAAATCAATGAATTTTCAAGAGATTTTCTCTGAACAAATAGAGCATATGGGAAAATATCAGTCTTTGGTAATTTTGACTAAATGACTGTGACTAATTAGTGGTTTACCCACAGCTCTGAAAGCACTTAAGCATCAATTAGCCATGAAGACATCACACACAGTTTTATTGACAGGTATAGAAACATTGACAAGGCAGAGATTTCACAGCTTACTGAGAAATTCATTGTTCTACCTCATAACTCCCAGATTCTCCACCCCCTGCCTTCTGGAGAGGACTAAAATCAAGAAGTTCATCAATTAACCATCCATAAGCATTACAGAAAGAACACAAATCTAGGCAATAAACCACAGTGTGAAGGCACTACCAGCAAAACCTCCTTCCAAACTGTGGCTAGGGACAATATTGGTAAGTAAAATGAAGGGAAGCTTTGGAAATGAAAAGATGCAGACAGCAAGTATTTCCACTTTTCCAGTCTTCAACCCCTCTCTTGCATATAACCACAAAGCTTCAGAGCAGAATGTGAGGAGAAACACTCCAGCCAAATCTCTTGAACGACCCAGACAGAAATTTTGCCCCCAGAAGGAAACCCTCTGCTTCTGCTCTCTGTCAGAGGAGCATCCTGGCTGAAGATGTGATGGAATTCACTACATCCCAGAAGAAGTTGTTCTAGGCATATATGAGCACCATTGCTAAATATCTGTGCATTACACAAGACCAGTGTTTGTTCAGCTTCAGGTCCCTGGATCATAACTTCATGTAAATTAGGGTTAATTTCTGCTCTTGGATGTAAAACTGGGAAGACAGACTGGGTGGTGGTCGAAACAAAGTCATAAAAATGAAACAGCTTTTTTTTACAATTTTGGTTGCTAACCAGAATCCCTCCATAGCCCACAAGAACATGGAAGGTGATAAAGCCAGGTCACATACAGCTTTTTTTTACAATTTTGGTTGCTTACCAGAAACCCTCCATAGCCCACAAGAACATGGAAGGTGATAAAGCCAGGTCACACACCCAAGTATGAGCCATGGCATGGGGAAGAAATGGGCAGAGATCACCTCAAAAATGTGTGTTTGCACCTGCAAAACAGCTCAGAGTAGGGATACAGAGGGTGCAAATATTCACATACATGTGGGTGTGGTGTGTGCATATCTATGTGTGTGTCTATGCCCACATATTCATGTATACACACACATAATTGTAGGGAAATAAATAAAGGAAATACCTCTCTCAGCAACACCAACCTTTCTGAAATGTCCCACCTTCGAGGTATAGAAGACATTGGATTTTTATAGCATCCCTGTGTTTGATTCAGAAACTGCAAAGCATATTTCAGGAAACAGTTACAGAAAAATCTGGTAATGGTGCTGAGCTCTGTGTTCTGGTGCCACACCACCCAAAGCCCAGACCCTCGTTAGCCCAGTCCCCTGCATTTAACAGTGTTGAGATATCCCAGCAAAGATGAAACCATCGGCTTTGGGACTGGATGTTCCCAAGATGCTTTATCATGTTAATAGCTCTGTTCAAAAGAGATCATGTATCCTCCTCAGCCACAATAGGAACCCAAACAAAACTCCCCATTAAACAGCAAAGCAGTCAGTGACTTTTTAATGGTTAAACAGCCAGCTTTGTGGGGAAATATCCAAGTGAGAAATGGCAGGACTTGAAAGGAAGTTGTTGTATGTGAGTGGCAGCTCAGAGCTTATACTGATACAGAAGAAGCCATCAAAAGAACTGCATTAGTGCTAATTCTGCATTCAGCAACCAGCTTTCAGATGGCAGGTCCCTGCCTGCAGAGCATTCCCTACAGCGTTCAAGAAGTGCCAGGGAAGATTTTCCAATGACAGATATTTCGCACTGGAAAAATATTGATTTGTTGAAACTGTCTGTGGGGAAAGGTCATCTTTGGATCAGCTCCCAGTTTGAAATATTTCCAAGACAAAAATAATTTTTTAAAAAGCGAGATGGCTGTTGAGAAGTAGTGTTTCAATAAAAATTTGAAATTATTTTTAAAAAAAGAAAGAAATGCTTTTTTAACTGAACTGTTAAGGAATTTATATAGCAAAATAAAAATTAGAAACTGAAATAAAATGAAATTGCTATGAAAGTACAAATTTTAGGCATTCAGAAACTCCTGGGAGCTAGGAAAGCTTGTCTGCACAGCTGTTAGGAAGCAGTCCTGGGAGAGGTCAGGCTCTGGAAACTCCCAAGCTGGGAGAGATGTGCTGGGCAGGTGAGCGGCGCTTCCGATTACAGGGATTACAATGGCAGCCATTTGACAAAGGGGCCTCACTGTGCCAGGTGTTTTCTCTCCCCCAAAGATCTCACCATCTAAACAGACTCCTGGGAGCTTGGGGATAAAAGAAGTTTTATCACTCTGTTCTAGGTGGAAAGATGAAGAACAGAAAGGGATTAAATGTCTTGCTGAAAGTCTGCTGGGAGATGAGCTGAAGCAGAGCTGCTCAGAGCTCTCTGCTCAGTGTCACAGCCACAGGCTCCTGTGTCACTGCCTGCTCCAGCTGAAGCCAGGCTCTGGCTCTGGCCCTTCCCACCCTTCCCAGTTTCTCACACTTTCCCAGGATGGTGCTCCCTTCCCTGGGACTCCATCCCCACACAGACTCCCAACCTGCAGAGCTCAGGCATGGCTCAGTGCAGGGATCTGTTTGAGGTTCCTTAGCTCAGTGCTGCAGCTGGAAATGAGGAATGGCAAAGTCACTCCAGCCAGCTCCTGGTCCTCAGGCAGCGAGTCTGGAGCTCCTCCTGGGGTGGCTATTGCATCAGCACTGCTGCCAAAATCTGTGTGATCCTGCCCCACGACCTCACATGGGATCACAAGACTCCCTCAACTCAAACCCTCAGATTATTACCTGCAAGGGGACCTTCCAAAGCTCCAAAGCATAAAGAGAATCCAATGAATAAAGATGTCCTTCCCACCATGGAACAACTCCACAGAAGCTTCTTCATTCCCTGTACATTCACTCCTTTACCTTGTCTGCATCCAAGGAAAGAAACACTTATTTCTTCTGGAGATGAATTTGTTTCTGCTGCCCACTGGAAAGAGGAGCCTCTTCTTTCTAGCAGCAGAATTAAACCACCAGAAACCAATTTTTCTGTCAAAATGAGGGGACTATGAATAAGGACTTTAAAAAAGTAAATATCCTTAAGGCAGAGGAGCAAGAGACCTCTTAACACACAGGCTTGCTTCTAAATAGGCTGGCTTTCCATGAAGTATCAGAACTCTCTTATTTTGCCAGCACATTGCTAACCAGGAGAGAAAATGTGCTTATGAATGGGATTCTAATTAACATCTATTAAGTAAAATAAACACACAATTTACTCTTTTTTTCCTGTCCAAAGCACAGTGCAAATGTTCTCAAAGCCTCACAGGATGCTTCTGAGCAGCAACTCTTTACATAAAGTGACAAAAACAATGTCCCCAACTTCTACACCATCACTGTCTTTAATTTTGGGTGCCTAAAAACCCACAGCAATCACAAGGGAGGTGAGCAACACTGTTTGATGGAGCTTCTTGCTGCTGAAAATGAGATGAGAAGTGCTCCAAACTCAAATCCTGTAGAACTGGAAGGCACTTTTGGAAAGGAGCCACGTTAACCCAGACAAGATAATTGTGAAACTCAGATCCATGTCCCAGTGGCCAAACTGCTGACCTGTGTCTAGAGCTGACATTCCAAGATAGTGCCAGACAAGCAGGGGAAGACTCCCAGACTGCAAGGAAGGCACAAAGGAACAGAAACACTTTCTGGTATTTTTTTTTTTGGGAAGCAAACAATGAAACAGGAAAACACTGTCTCTGCTTTCAGCTGTCTCTGGTGCTCTCAAGGAAAACTAAAAACCTTCACAGTCTAAAATATTTCTTTGCAAAGCACCAGTTTTATTTAATTTGTTTCATCTACCTGGAATTAAATTATTAGTCAAAAGAAAGAGATTGGAAAGAGAGCATTCATAAGACCACAAGCTAATTTTATGGCAAAACATTATGCTGAATACAAATCTCTCCAGTGCCTTTAGGGCACTCACAACACCAGCTCCAGGGATTCACAGACATGGAAAAATCCAAGGAGGGAAGGACAAGTTTGATGTACTTCCCTACCAACACACAACTCTGACCGGGTGAGCTCTTCAGCTTTGCTGAGCTCAGGTTTAGCATCTTAAATGAGAGAACACAAAACAAATGTGTCACATCAGCTGGAAAAATCATAGAAGTGTGTTTATATGGTCAAACCCAGAAGTAGAGGCCCATGGAATAAAGCACTGGAGCAGAGTCTTTCAATGAAATGACTGGAATTTTGTACTGTGACTTATTACCAATGTCCAAAAGAGCTGTTCTTGGGAGCAATGTTCACTCAACAGTTCTCAGTCTGCTCCTCAGGCCTTAACACCCGAGTGTCAGATTTAAAAAATATTGATTTGTTTTGAACAACAGGCAGAATTGTCCACTAAAAACAAAAAATAGGAAAATTAAAAGAATGAAATCATGGATTGTATTTCTTGGCCATGGGAAAAGAGAAGGTAGGGACAAAAAATAAATATAGATTTGTACACACACCATTCAGATGTGGTTGTGAAAACTAAGGAGTTTCTTTTGAAGTGTTTTGCAGATGGGAAGCTCCCAGCAGCCAGTGGGAGAAGTCTGAATGCCCTTCAAGCTTGTTATACACAATTTTCAGGCTGATACTCAGTCCTATTCTGGCTAATTTTGTAAAGTTTAGACTTTAGCTGTAGATGCCACATCACAAGGCTACACTGATTCTTTCTCCCTCCCCTTGTCTTAATAAGAAATGAAAACTTGCCAAGCTCAAGTGTTTAATTCTTAATAGGCTCTCTCTACTATTGTTAAGAGTTTATTATGTTTATATTCTGAAATTTCCACATTGTATTTTTATAATTTTATTTTGGTTCCCTTCTCTCTTTTTATTTTTCTTTAAACCACTGCACCAGAATGTGTTTTGACCATCTTCCAAACTGAAACACGTACAAAAATTTCTGAAGCATTCCAATAATTGTAAACTGGGCTGTGCTGCCCAGGCAGGAACTCTGCTTCTCTCTCGTTCTCTCCCTCTCTTAAACAAAAAGTATTTCCACTGAAAATAAAGAGAAAAAGGTATTTTTGCAACAAACAGAAGTAGTGAAATAAGACATTTCAGCTTCATAGAAACAGGCAATGTGAAAATAGTCTGAATTCTGACAATCTACATGAGGAAAACTATAAACTATAGAATAGCAATTAAGTTAATTGCTACCTTTACTTCTCAAAAAAAAAAAAAAAATCAGCCAATTTTATTTTAGAATTGCCAGGCTTCTATCCTGCAAGCCTCAAGAAAAACCCAACCCATCCTCTTCCAGATTTATTAGTATTACTATGTAGACAAAGTCCCTGGTTGTACAGAAAATGACAATGCAACCTATTATTTTCAGCATAAACCAGCTTTCAATCTAATTACCACGTTCTTGTAAATATTCTATACATTACTAAATAATAGGGCTCACTATCATGGTCTGCATCTCACAAATGGCCCTGCAGAGAAAAGGCAAACAGAGCCCCATTGATTCCCATGCACAGAGCCCAAAAGGCCACTCCAGCAGCCTCTTTGCAAGACCAAGACCACAGAGAGACCTACAATTGCTGAATTATACTCACCACCACACAGCAAATATGGAAACTCAAGGAGAACATTAAAACCACTTGATCATTACAATTGCTACTTTTTCTTTACTTTGTTTTTGGCTCCTCTCTTTTTCCACATTAGCCAAGAAGTCTACTTTGTCTCCTTTGGCTTGCAATCAACTTTGCCCCCTTGTTCTGTAGCTTGTAGATATTGGAAAATACCTAAATTTGTTAAAAAACAACCTGAACCTAAGAAAAACAGTGGAGCCAGTTCTAGCTGGTTTAGTATTTCTAAAAACAGTGCTATGTCAAAATTCACATTCCCAGCTACATCTGAGTTGACAGTGTCTCTTGTCAGAAAAAAAAATCTCTTGGTAGCAAAGCTAATCTCCTTGCAAGTGCCACTCCAGCCTTAGACCAGTTTTGACTCAAAACAATGGGGATGATAACAGTTACATAAAACCCCACAAAAATGTGTTAATAATAAAGAAGCCAAAAGGCTTAAAAAACAAAAAGCCAAATGGATACGTGAGATAGAGATCACATTTTTCCCCCCCTAAACATGATTTCAGTGCAAAAGCCTCTGTTGGTAGGTGTGCCAGCCTGAAAAATAAAGATTAAACACGCAGAATGTTTCCATGGGAGTTTCAGATGTGTTTTGATGAATTTCTGGGGGAGAAATTAGTTTTGATGAATTTCTGCTCCCTGAAAGGCTGAGCAGAAACCACTCGTGCTATTCCTCTTGGAAAAAGCACAGGGGCAGCAAAGGGTTAACTCCTGCTGAGGCATCACTGCCTGGCTGGGGCTGGAGCTCTCTGCTTCCTCCGTGGAGGGGTCAAACCGATTCACAATAGCTGATTCATAGCCCAGTGTGGAGCTGAAGGACAGAGGCCAGCCAGGTGGAATTGCCTGTAATTTGCACAACTCTGCCATGCCAGCCCGGGGCTCACAGCAGCGCTGAGCAGCCAGAGCCCCCCGGGGTGTCTGTGTGTTTGGGGGGCACTGATAAGGCCCGTGCAGCGTCACAGGGGCATTTCTGACCAGCTTCTCCTGCAATTACCGTGATGTTGCTCAGAGCTGGAGAATGGCACGTTCACTTCTCTAAAAGCAACTTGTTTGCCTCAAAATAAAGGCCACTGTGTAACCTGTCAGGTGGGCCAAAGCTCACCAAGGAGCTCATTTCCCAGCACTGTGCAGCTTCCCAGCTGGAGCCAGGCAGCATGCCTGCCATGGCAGACACTTGTACAGCCTGCTAGATAAGCACTTGCGTGCATCAGACAATGGCTGACATTTGCAATGGGAAAGATGAACAGAGAACACTTTGATCCCTTTGTGTACTCCAGGAGAACTCTGTAACTTGGATATGAAGGGGGATCTACTGAAGGCTCTTGAGAGATTCATTAATCATAGAACCATAGAATGGTTTGGGTTGGAAGGGACCTTAAAGTTCACCCAGTTCCACCTCCCTGCCATGGGCAGGGACACCTTGCTCTACCCCAGGGTGCTCCAAGCCTGTCCAGCCTGGCCCTGCACACTCGTTCCCTGGCCCTGCACACTCGTTCCCTGGCCCTGCACACTCGTTCCCTGGCCCTGCACACTCGTTCCCTGGCCCTGCACACTTGTTCCCTGGCCCTGCACACTCGTTCCCTGGCCCTGCACACTTGTCCTCTGGCCCTGCACACTTGTTCCCTGGCCCTGCACACTCGTTCCCTGGCCCTGCACACTTGTTCCCTAGCCCTGCACACTCGTTCCCTGGCCCTGCACACTTGTCCTCTGGCCCTGCACACTTGTCCTCTGGCCCTGCACACTTGTTCCCTGGCCTTGCACACTTGTTCCCTGGCCCTGCACACTCGTTCCCTGGCCCTGCACACTTGTTCCCTGGCCTTGCACACTTGTTCCCTGGCCCTGCACACTTGTCCTCTGGCCCTGCACACTTGTTCCCTGGCCCTGCACACTCGTCCTCTGGCCCTGCACACTTGTCCTCTGGCCCTGCACACTTGTTCCCTGGCCCTGCACACTTGTTCCCTGGCCTTGCACACTTGTTCCCTGGCCCTGCACACTCGTTCCCTGGCTTTGCACACTCGTTCCCTGGCCCTGCACACTTGTCCTCTGGCCCTGCACACTTGTTCCTTGGCCCTGCACACTCGTTCCCTGGCCCTGCACACTTGTCCTCTGGCCCTGCACACTTGTTCCCTAGCCCTGCACACTTGTTCCCTGGCCCTGCACACTCGTCCTCTGGCCCTGCACACTCGTTCCCTGGCCCTGCACACTCGTTCCCTGGCTTTGCACACTCATTCCCTAGCCCTGCACACTTGTTCCCTGGCCCTGCACACTTGTCCTCTGGCCCTGCACACTTGTTCCTTGGCCCTGCACACTCGTTCCCTGGCCTAGCAGGAGCCCAGGCTAACAGCCTGATTCACAGCCCCTTAAAGAGGTGACAGGCACTAAAAACCCTACCCAACATTGAGGTTACAGATCCTGAATTATACATCTTGGAGGTCACAGGTTACAACAGACTGTGGATCATCTATCATAAACTCATTTTTTAGTACATTAAAATGCAGAAGGAAAGGAGAAAGGAGGTTTGGTGTATGTAAAGCTGAGCCTTGCTCATATGTTTTAATTTCTCTTCTGTAAATTTGGAGCAGAATAGCTGCAGGATAGCTGGTTTGGCAAACAGAGAGCTACAGTTTTGTTCTAAGGCATCTGAGTTATCCTTAAAACAAAATGGAAGAAGAATTTTGGGGATTCAATCTCAAAACTGGGTGAATACTCCTGGATTAACTATCTTGTTGGACTGGTGTGGGAGGCCCAGCCACTGCCAAGCATTGAGGGACCTGACTCCCTGTGAAAGCAAAGATCACATTCCCTCAAAAAACAGGGCTTTGATGCTGTTAAAGGAGAGAGCTTACTGCACAGAAATTTCTGTATTTCTCAAAAATGTTGACATTTTGGAGTTACCTAACCTCTCAAGTTTGCCCTAACCAAATTGCATGGCATTTTTGAATATAGGGCCTCTAGTTTGCCTGATATAATTATGCAGCTCAACTATCTCCAAAGAAATATTGTAATGTAACTCTCTTATTATATAAGAAAATAGGCAGCAGACACATGTAATCATAAAAAGATTGAGCAGGCTCATTTCCTGAAGCTTATTTCCTTTTCGTAACAAATATTTACTGTCAAATGTTTATTGCTTTTACATTTGGATTTTTTTAATACTTTATTGAATTAAAAATACCACATTACCATTGGCTAAAAGAGGAGACAGCTGTATTTGCCAATAATTTCTACAGCTAATGCCAGTGACCAATGCCAATTTTTTTTTTGGTTCATATTTTTGTAGACAGCTTTGAGACTTATGATACAAGTATTCTGCAGATGAGGCCTGAGGAACACAAAGGTGAAATGAACACAAAATTCAGAGCTTTAAAAATCAAAAGTGATCATTTCCTCTAAAGAATTTCCTTTCCTTGCTATCAAACACCAATTCAGAGTAGCATAACAGGATGTAAACACAAGCTTAAACTAATGGCATGTGACATAACTGATCCAGAGCTTCACAGGGTGAATGCTAATTCTTAATGCACATCTGCAACAGAAATAATTCTAAATAAGGGACTGCAAATTAGTTTGAATCTGCTGCAGTTCTACCAGGTTTTTCATTAGGAAGCACTAATGTCCTCACAAAATATGCTTCTCTTTTGGGAGAGAGATGGAGAAAAAGAGCACATTTTCCATTGTGTTCTAAAGTGTCAAATAATTAGACTGGTGAAAAATCTTGGGAGACACAAACACCTGCTGTCTGTGTCTCACAGAGAATGGTGCCTCTTGGCACATTATTCTGGCAAACAACAAGTCCCTGAAGCAATTCCAGACTGGACATGCAACTCCTGTGTGAGAAATGCTGACCACCTACCAGCGGGCTGACACTGTCATCAGGCACTGGAATATCCAGAAACAAAATGGGTTTTTTATCACAACAAGGGAAATAGCAAAAATCCCTTCCAAGAGCAGCCCAGCTGGGTGACACCCACACAAGTGGAAGAACTTGAGTCATGCTGGGTAGATCTGAGGTTTTCTTTACAGACCTATATTCTAACACTTTGCTTCCAGTACAGTAGTCCTGGTGGTCTGCATTTTCTTGATGGAGCTGGGAAATACAACCTGTCCAGATTCTTTTCCTTTGTTTTATATTAGCTAGTTTCCAAGTCCAAAATAAATAAAACAGCTAATGTGAAACTAAGAGAATTTTCCCAGGACTTGCACGTCTTCCACAGTGTTAGCAATTTGGCACTTAAAAACCCCAGTTATCTCTGATTATTGTTTTCTTTCTTAACACTGATTTAAGATCTCAAGCTTGTTCAGAGTGGGAATGAGGGACAACTAAAAAATACAGATGGCTGGTTATTAACAGCAAGAAACCTGTCTGCTTCTTGCCTGTCTGTACAGGAGGAGATGCTGCCAGCTGGTGCTGGTGACCCCACACAGCTTCAGGACTTTTTTTTGGATATCTCCAAGGCCATGCTGGAAGCAGGCACTACCCCACTCCCTGTCTAAAGCAGGGGATAAGATCTGCTCAGAATTAAAAGATCTGATTATGTGTAATACCTTATGAAAAACTTGGCTGTCTAAATTCCAGAGATGAGTCCAACAGCCTCATCTCAAGCCCAACCTGCTCCTAGAGACAGCAACAGTCAATGTTCGCATTTTGCCAACCAGCCCCAAGATACCCCACACTGCACCCACATCCTGATTAAACATCATGCTGCTTAGAAAACACACAGGATTCTGCACAGAATTTGGTAAGGCTTCATGAAACAAGCAGACATCAATATTTTCTCAGCACAGTTAAGAATCAGCTCCTCAGAACACTGCAGTGTCTGAAGGTGAGGTCTGTGAACGCCCAGCCAGCCATCTAAGCTGACTCTGTGGAAGTCGCCAAACACTC
This sequence comes from Ammospiza caudacuta, assembly GCF_027887145.1. Taxonomy (NCBI): domain Eukaryota; kingdom Metazoa; phylum Chordata; class Aves; order Passeriformes; family Passerellidae; genus Ammospiza; species Ammospiza caudacuta. The sequence goes on from NC_080602.1 coordinate 25,095,705, forward strand.
TTGTGAGGAGAGACTTTCACCTCAGCTGAACTTCCAGGAAAACAATCTCTACAGAGCATTTCAGCAAAACAATCTCAAAAGGGAACAACGTGCAAACACCAGTTTTTCTGAGTCTGCTCTGGGAGATTACCAAGGGGAAAGAAGGATGAGGCCTAAGCAGGAGCAGCTGACAGAGCTCGAGGCCGTTTGATTTTCCACCAGCAGCGCTGAACCTGAGGGAAACACAGACTTCTTTTCTCCTCCCCAGGGCTTAGCAGCTTTATTTCCACTTCCCACCTTGTTTCCAGCTCCAACCCACGAGCTCTTACCTCCATATCCTTACAGAAGGTGGCGTTGGTGCCAAAAAGGATCTGGCACTGCTCGTCGGCGCTGTAGTGCATGCCGGGCAGCTTGTGAGGGAGCCGCACCGAGTACTGGCTGCGGGGGTCGGTCAGCAGCAGGCAGGTGCTCACCTTGGACCTGGCAGGGCAGCAAGGAAAAATGTCCTCAGGGAAAGCCCCCTGAACGGCAGTGTTAGGTCACTGCTACAGAGGAGCCCTGTCCTCTCTTTAACAGTGTGAAACTGTGGGGTTTTCCCTGGAAGTCTTGTGAATCGTTGAGAGCTATGGATATAAAGGGCCTTGGGAAGTCACCTGCGGCCCCAGGCCTCAAGGCAGGAGAGATAACATTCACAACACTCTGGGTTAAACTTTTGTCTAAACCAACATTCACAACATTCTGGGTTAAACTTTTGTCTAAACCTTTTCTAGAAATCTGAAGGAGACTCAATTCGGCCCTCAGGCAATCCAGCCCAAAGCTTCATTCACCTTAAAATGCCAGCTACAAAGTCTGCCATCATGTCTCACCTCAATCCCCACAGCTGAATTGTGACATTTTTTCTTATCCATCACAGGCACAAAAAGATTTTTCTCTTTGCCTTCACAGCAATCTTTTACAAATTGCAATATTACTGTCATATCAGGGACCGGTTGCAACCAGATGAGTTCAGATGTAACTTCTTTTTCTAATTCATGCCTTTAATGTGGCATTAAATATCCCATTTTCTTTCATTATTTTCCTTTCTTTCCCACCTCTAACCCCCAGAGTGGAAAATTTTCCATGCTGAACCCACTCCTAGCACAAAGCATTGTGCCAGGCACTGTTTGTCAGAGAGCTGTACTGTAAATTTAAGATTAGATCTGCAGAGTTCAGATAATTCCAGTGCTTCCTATAGTTCATGAGATTTAACAAGCAGCAGGACAGAAATCCTTCCGGAAGAACTGAATATGATGAACTGAAACATGGATGCAGTGGGAAAGAAGTTTATAGTGAACTGTTTTAGACCAACATTCATTGAGGAGTGAGAAAACACATCAGAATAACCTCCAGGCAAAGCCAAGTTTCAATAAAATAAAAGTTATTTAATAACAAGAGAGTAAAAGCCACAGCATAAAGCTGCAGCATCTTTAAGCAGAGATTCCTGCAAGCCACCTACACACAGATTTCTGTCATTGCAAAATTGAAGGGCATTTTCTGTAAAAAAAAGGTGATATGGGATTTTTTAAAAGATGTTATCAGTACATTGACAACTGCACATAATTCATCTGCCTCTCTTCAATCCTCAGTTTCAAGGTGCTATTGCAAAGGCGACAGGTTCAAATTTGCATACCCCAATGACACACCTACACTTTTTTAAAAGGAACATTGTTAATACTTTCACTTTAAAGCAACCGAGTGGATTCTTGCCTGGTAGGATTTTTGACACTCAGCACAATCCTTACTTTAGGAAGTTTTCGAGGTCGTCTCGGCTGCAGGAAGACCAGGAAAGGTCACTTGGGTTCCTGCCCTTCACCCATTCTCCAGACATGATGTGAGACCTCCCAGCACAGGGCTGATGATCATCATCGTGGCTCATCCCCATGCTGTTGGATTAGAACAAGACAAGAGAAAAAACTTGTCAAGGTATGATGTGGGTTTCTCATTCCCACTGCCCTCAGCAATGACACTCTCAGGGATTACCAGCTGGACAACAGGCTGCCCATACCACACACAATCAGCCATGCACTGCCCTGTTCAATAAATGAACTAGAGGTTCTTTATTTTATCCATTGCCTTAATTTCACAAAGTGTTTGGTATTTGTGTGTTTGAAACTTTTAAATGTGTTTCTTATGGACTTTTCTCCTAGGCCCTTCCAACCTAAATTAGGCTCTGACTCTGTCACAGCACTGTTTAGCCTGGAGCCTGAGGCAAAGCCAAGCCCCATTTCTGCAAGCACTGTCCAAACAAGCACCAGGACTGCCCCATGCCCATCTCAGCAAGGACAGAATGGGATCTACTCAGCAAAACAAACCATCTAAACAAACAGCAGATTGTGTTGTATAAACACATAGAGGAATTCAAACACATTCAGTGAGGATTTCCAAAAGCACTCAGAAACAGAAATGTGTTACTTCAACCTCCATCCAACTTCTCCCTCAGGACCCTTCTGTCATCAGGGGAGTGTTCACCATTGGGCTGCTACAGCAGGTTCAGGTTCCGAATAAAGCCCTGCTGCCACTACAGGAAGGTGAGACTGTTCTGCTTCAGGTAAAACTTTGTGAACAAGGAAAAAGGTGTGACCAAGGTCACCTGCTACACTCAGTCCAACACTCAGCCTACCACAACAACTTGCCTGGCAGTGAAAGTGAGTTAAGGATTTTCCATCCTGCTTCAAAATGAACATTAAAACCCTTATCCAGAATTATACAGAGTAGTAACTCTTTGAAACAGTAACATTCCTCCTTCAATTCCAAAGTGAAATGGAAAATGACTTTCAGAAGAAAGGTGCCTTCTATGGCCAGTGCCACCTTCTAGCAAAACATCACCAATTTGGGGCTGAAAATACAGAACTCAGTGGGTCTCCAGCTGGCTGGCTGGAGCAAACCAGGAGCAGTCCCTTTAAATATTCACTGCTTAATCCATGCTATTTCCCTACAAATCTGAGGCTCCTGTTTGCTTTCTGACTGTGCTCTTGGCTTTGCTCCTCCCCAGTTGTGGGACTTGACTGTTCAGAGCCCAGACACGACATCCATTTCTAGTAGCAGTGAACCAAAACCCACTTCAGCACTTTGATAATTATGGCTTAGATTGAACCACCATCTCTGCTATTTTTAGCTTACAGTGAAGATTATATGGTGGAGTCTATTATTTTAGGTTTATCTCCAGGGACATTATTATTATTATTCCTAGCAAAACTACATTCAATGTAATTTTTAGACTCAGAAGTTCATAGTTATTCTTGTTTTTAAACCTTTGTGGTTTTTGAACACTGCAGAAACATTAACATCAAGCACATTTTGTTAGATGCACACAGGAATAATCTAACAGTCTATTAGTAACTCTAACTTCAAAACAGTAAAGAGTGAAATTCCTGCTCCACTGAAGTGAATGGTAGTTTTGCTATTGACTTCAATGCAGCCTGGGTTTCACTCCAAATATTTTACCCATGTTGTTTCTACACAGAGAAAACTCCTCACATGCTAGGATGAAAGTTCCAGCAGTATTTCTCCAATGCAAATAAGCCCATCTAAAGATTCTGTTCCTAAAAGTCAGGAAAGGAAGGGCTCAGCACCATGAAGCAAGGGATGTGAGCTTGTCAGGAGCCTTCCAGAACAAAGTTTGCCCCAAAATGCCAGTGTGAAGGCTTGTGGGCACGCAGCAATCCTGATAACTTTTCCAAGGGAGACCAGGCAGGTTTCCAAGGTTTCTTGCAGCTTGTCTGCCTTGTGACTGCCACAGTGCTGACACTCAAAGCTGGGTCCTTTTTGGTTTATACTCTGTTTCTGTGGGATGGGATCTGGCAGTTCTCCTGTTCTGGAAGCTTCCTGAATGGCTCCCTGGTTGCCACATCAGGTGTTCCATCTCAAAAGGCTGAAAACAAATCATCTTCCTGACTTTGCAAGTGCTTTAGGATCCCTGATTTTATCCCTTCCAGAAAAGTCTAGTGTTTAGTCTGGAGTTGTAAATATAAGAAATGCTTTAGCTTTCTGATTAGCTTCAATTATTTTTTGTCAAATCTGTTGAAAGTGAGGTTTTGTTGGCAAAAAACAAGAGTAGCACTTACTAATTAGTACATTCCTGCCCTTAACTTTATCTTAAACCTGATCTCATGGAAGATGTCTTGCCTAGGACAAATGCTGAGGCTGCCAGTGTTCACTCAGCTTTATTTCACAGGGGATTTGAGGTAGATAAAATTTGTCCTCTATAAAGAACGAATCAGAACTCACACCTCAAGTTATTTACAGGCTTCTTCTGAAATTCATTCAATTCTTACATGTGTGGAAATCTACCCATTTCTGAATCATTCCTGTTTTCCTAACAGAAAGTCTTTTAAAAGTCACAAGCATAAAGGAATTGAGCCTGCAAGGAATACCTTTATTGGTATAAGGCAAAAGAGCTTTGCCAGTTTATATTAGTTTGGGATCTGGCCTCAAGGTACACAGGCAACCCCTCCTGGCCTCTCAGTGATGAGTTTCTGGTAGAATGAAACCAGCAACACCTTTGGAGCCTGTTTTAATTGGCAATGCAGAACTTTTCTCAGCATCTATTTTACCTTACAATGACTCACTTGAGAAAATGATTAAATGACCTGCAGGACTAAGGCATACCCTTGCATGCTAACACATTCTTTTCTGAAGTTCAAGGGTCTCCAGCTACATCAAAGGGACCAGGTTTTCCTAAACAAGCAGTAAATGCAATGCTATGCTGATTCTTTTCACTAATGAACAGTCCCCCTCCTTTAAACAGAAAAAAATGGGACAGAGCAGTGTGTGTTTGTACTAAACACCAGTGCAAACTGAATCAATAGTTTACATTTCATTTGTGACTATCTAATCTTACCTGCTATTCAGAATTCACGTGGAATTAGAAGCAGGTAATCAGTCTCTTGAAATATTGTGCTTTGGGAAGTTCTATTCTTACATGAACTCATCTTGAACAAAGAGTTGATAAGAAAAGCTCTTAGATTAGAAGTAGCAATGTCAAAATGACACTGCATTGCCCTGCAAACCCACTGCCCTGTGTGCTCCCTGAGACATAAACATCCATTTTATCAGAATGCTGCCTGTTACCCTTTACAAAGCCAGCAGAGCCATTATGGATGAGCAGGACTCAGTTTCCCTTTGTGCTGTTGCCACCACAGTCACTGCTCCATCCCAACCCCACGTGAAACTTCAGCCTTTCAGTTCACCACATTCTCCTCCTGAAGACAATGAGAGTCCACAAAGGCAAGCAAGGACAGCTCATTCTGTCAGCTCTTCAACTCCTTCCATTCAATGTTTACTCAGAGTAGGCACCCTGGGACTCTGGTTTCACACTCCAGCTTCTTTCCTAATATAAATAATGCATTGCTCACCAGTCAAAGACACCACGGCCTCGCTGGAGGAGTCCTGCAGCACATTTACTGTGGCTCATCATGTGTGAGGCCAGACACAAGCTGACTGACCAGTGTGAGCCCTGACTGTTAACAGAATCACAGCAAGGCAAATCTAATCAGGAGTCACAGGGAGGCAGCAACAACAGATCTCTTTGATGCAGTGTTTTTGGAGAGCAAGGCTTTAAAGTAGCACTGCTATGAATAAAAAATAGCATGCAGTCTCTGGGAGCTCTGGCCTCCCTGAAGCCTATGCAGCAATCAGAACTGGGTCAGGATGCCAGAATTACACTCTGGGCCTGAGCTGGCCAATTTCTTGTGTAATTCTTTTAAGCTAAACTCAATTATCAGCCCTGTGTTTTCCCACACCAATGCTGAACCAATGCACTTGCTTTGTTTGTTTGGGTCATTTGTGGAGTTTCTCCTCTAGACAGTTAATGTAACTAAACTGCTCTGTTTACTCTTGGTGTGTTTTCCAGTGTTTCCTGTTTTTCTTCACAAGCCTGAGCCAAAGTGCACCAAAGCCTGTGGAAAGCCTCCTACTGCATCCAATGCACTGCTGCACCTCAATGTTCTTGAGGTCACGTACACAAATCCTCACCAGAGCCACTATGACCCTCAATAGAAAACCCAAATCTGAGTAAGAGGATAATGCCAAGGGCTGGGAGAAACTGATTTAGGAGATGCTTGAAAAATCTGTTCAACAGCTGCAGCGCTGGCTGGTAAGAGACCACTGGACAAATCCCCAGGACAGTTATCATCACTCTCCCTTAGCAGGGAGAGACGTAAAGCTGGGACAAGAGGCAAGTTTGATAGAAAACACCAGCAGCAGCAGCACTTTCCTTCAGAAAAAGGGTAGCAACTGAAAAAAAGAAATATGAAGAAGGGAAGACTGAAAAAAAGACACATAGATATGGAAATGCCACCTCCATCACCTCCCTCTGAAAGTCAAACCATTCCATTTGCCTGCAAATAACTCAGCGTGAGTCAAACACTGGATCACTTCAGAAACTCATGGCTATCAAGGCTACCCAAGGTGTCCTGGCTGTCACCCCAGCTGTTTATTAAACATGCATGACAAACAATTGATTGCTCTCCACACAACTGCACTTACCTCAGTTCTCCAAAGGGCAGGGAGGATGTCCAGCTGCCAAGAAGGAAATGAGGACAGCAGGCTGTCTCTCACTCCCACAGACAGAAATCCAAAGGAGCCTTTCCAAAGAACCAACTCACAAAGAGCTGTAACTGTGTAAGTTCAGCAACACATTAAATAGGAAGAGCTCCTTGGGGCCAGCCCTGCAGAGCAACATGGCCTCAGAGAATTGAGGAAAGAGCCCATGACAGCTGTATCCCAAATACAGGGGGGACAGAAGAAGGCAGAGATATCTCATGCTCTGAGTGAAAAGTTCAGTGGGACCACTAAGGTTTTTACATGTTTGGCTGATACTGGATTGCTGGGCAGCACGTTTTCTCTACCCGTAACATGCCTTACCCTGCAGATGTTCTCCTAAAGGCTTTGTTTCTGCAAGGAAACATTGCTATGGGCTAGGCAGTACCAGCCTTGCATGTCACCACTGACCTTCTCAGAAGAGAATATGAGAGAAGTCCTTCCCTGTGACCCAGCTTGCCATGACTCACCCACAAGTAATCCGGCATTAAATGCAGAGCCAGGACTAAGCACAAGATTTCATTCTAAAGTCTACTGCAGAACAATAAATGCAAAAGGAGGGGAGACTGAACAACATCCTCACAGAGTGGGAGAGGGAAGGGAGAAGGGGAGCTGTAATTTACCTGCTCTGGCATGTCAGAGTGGGCAGGATGACAGTGCCCCACAGCTATTTAGACATGCACAAATGCCATCTGTTTTTCCATATGAAGGACAAAATTCCTCCCCTTCCCACCTCCTATCAGGTCTCAGAAGGTTTGAGAAGGAAATCCCATCTCTGCAGTGCATCCAATGTCAAGCACAAAGGAAGATGCTGACATGGGAGGAGGTTACACAGGGTGTGGGCTGGCAGCTGAGAACATTAAACATGGCCATGAAACTCAAATCTAAGCAGAGGGTGCACACCAACAGCTCTTAGCAGCTCCTGCTAAGAGTCTGAACTCTTAGACAGCACCCCCACATCATCCAGCCTGTGAGCTGTCCACTCCCAGATTGAGTTCAATGTTAGGAATTTTTATTAACATTTGAAATTGAAGCTGCATCACTGGAAAGATGCCTACTTCTGAACTGGTTCAACATGTTGAACATTTCAATATAAAATGCTGATCATCTTGCAAGTTAGGAGGTTTCCATCCAGTTGAGAATAAAGGCTTAACAGAGAAAGGACTGAAGCAGGGGTGCTCATTTGCGCTGGAATTGTAATAGGAGCTGCAGGGCAAAGTGAGGACAGTAACTTTCAGAAGGTGACCCAGGAAGGTGATGCCTCTAAGAGAAGCAGAGATGGCCAGAGATGTCAGATGGGGCCAAGGGAGGCTTGGACAAACAAACAAATCCTGTGAAAATGCTGAGGTGAGCTGAGCTCTCACTGAGGGAGGAGGCAAGGAAACATCTTGTGCAACCTTCTTATAAAACCAGCGGCCACTGAGGCCATTGGTTTAATGGAAAGCAGGTTTTTTCACCCTCTCCTTTTCAAACATGTAAACACTGTTTCTTAAATATGCTTTGACTATTCCAGAAAGTGTCAGGAACACTTTGGGGAGCAGTGATGAAGAGAGGGAGATGATCCTACTTAAAGCATTTGAAGTAACTGAGGCTGGTCATTGTGTACACAGTGTTATCTAGCACAGGGGTGTTCAGGATGGGTGCTGTACTTTTGGGGCTTTTTTAATCAGGAAAGTCAACATTTAAAGGGAGCCATGACTACTGGACTGTTGTTTTCATAACCAAGTTTATGTCACTCTCCAATAATGAAGTAACCAGATATTTTATATGGTTATCTACTCATCAAGCAGCCAAGAAGTCAACAACAGCGAGTGAGAACACACGAACGCCTATGGTGAATAACAGTGTGGAAAGCTGTGGTTTATTCAGCTGCATGACAGATCCAGCCCTTCATGATATGGTTTTCATTTAAAAAGAATTAGCTCTTTTGCCGTGGAATCTGGAAGGCAGCAAAGTACAAGCTTGTGCTGCAAGGGACAGAGAGCACATGAGACGGACATGGCAGGGACAAAAAATACATGAGAGTGACATGGCAGGGACAGAAAGCACACGAGTGACATAGCAGGCATACCCACTGTGGCCTTGCACTCAAAAGCTTACTGGTATAAACACCAGACCTTTACATGGTTTGACTGAAGCCTGACCAAGGCCATGAAGAACAGGGTGAATTACCTTAGGATCCTCTCCCCATCAACGCCCCATGCTCACATTGACTCCTTTCTCCAGCAGACATTTGCTCATGGGATTCTCTCTGAGCAGCCCTTGCTGTTTCACAGTGGGTGTCTCACAGCAGGACAGGCACTCCAGCACCTTTGCTGAGATGAAGGAATCCAGCTGCAAAGCAAGTGAACATCCACCATTCCTCCAAGGGCCTCCCTCCTTTCTAGGATGTGGCCACTGCATATCAACCTTTTCCTGAAAAAAGCCTCACAGTTTCTTCTAAGAGCTGGCAGGTTCTGAGGGAACAGGGGCAGAAAAAGGAGTGCTCCACCAAATACAAAGTACTACAAAATGCTAAAGTTGATCAATATATATAAAAATAAATTTGGCAGAAACTCAGCATTGCAGAGGTAGCATTACCTCAGGAAAATACCCTTCTGCCTTCTGATGTCAATGGTCTCTCCTTTCCAAGATCCATTTAGCATCTTACATGAATCTTTCCTCCTTCCTTAAAGTACTATCCCATCTCCATGCAGGCATCCAACCACATGCTGAGCATTTCTACACCCTCACACATTCTTTCATACCTGCCAAAAACACACAGCAGATTTCTGACACAACAGCACCAGTAGGAGTCAAGGGTTGCTATAATTCCTTCAGTCAATCCCTGTTGAGGAGCTGAATATAAATATATCCAAAAGCACTCACTGTACAACATGGATCAGTGACTCTCTGTGGGAATCACTTGTCTCACACTGGCTGTTTGTCATGATCACAGCTGAGCTGTGACCCTAAAGTAAGAATAAATTTATCTGAGGATGCCTCCACGAAAATGTTTGCACTAAGCTGTTTCCTTGCCCTCCAAGTGATTAAATCCACTTCTTGGACATACAAAATTCTTTCTTTCTCACTAGCTTCAATCTGGTTTCAGAACACAGAGAAGTGTTGCAGAAGGAGCACAAAGACTATGAATGAACCAGCGGTGGGCAGAGAAGGACTGCTCACTGCACAGAGGCTGCTGTGCTCCATCTGTAGCTCCTTGTTTTTGGAAAGCACCCCGGGGCACAGCAGAAGGAACAAGCTGAAGGGTAACAAGCTGCTTGCTTTCAGCACTGCCTGAAGTGGGTGAGAACGAGTCCTCCAGAAAATGTGACATGCATTTCCTCAGAAGATGAAAAGGGAAAATAAATTGTAGGGTGGAAAAAAGACCAAACCCTGGGATAGCTGGGTGGGATTTCCCACCCAGGAGGGAAGAGAGACAAAAGCTCAGTGAGCACTGACAGCCCTGTCACTCAGAGTGTCAGAAACCCCAGGGGAGGCTCTGTGTGCAATCACTTTTCCAAAACTCCTGTGAAACCACTGAAAGCCTCCAGTCAACTGCAGCAAATGACGGAGGGCCAAACCTGAATGCAGAGCTGCAACACAAGACACCCTTCAAAGAGAAGCAAGGAGAGGGCAGACATGGTGTGGAATATTTGCCAAATACGTGCAACACGAGTAGCCCAGATGTCCCACGCTCTGCCCCATCAGGAAGCCACCCCCAGGCAGGGCTGGGGAAGTGGGACAGCCTGGGGAATGCACCGTAGGAGTCAGGAATGCTGGCTGCCTGCCCCACACTGGGAGATGAATTCTCCATCCCTGGAGGTGGGAAGGAGGAGATGGCCAACATCAAAAGGCAACAAGGTGTGAAGTAAATGCAATATATAAATCCTACCAGCATCAGTGTTTTGCAGTCCCCAGACAGGGCAGTGGGTATGTGTTTGATGGCTCTCAGAGCAGCAGAAGTCCATTTCACAGAAATATTTTTCATCCTCTCTCTTGGTCCACAATGTCAATCACTGTGGGCTTGCAGATTCAGTGCAAGAAGAAATCCATCCTTATGTGACCCTCCTGCACTGATCCACCAATACAACAGGTGACTGCAGTGGACAGTAACAAACCTCTGAGCTCTTTTTCTTCCAAAAATGAGGAAAAACCCACCAGAATTTTTTTTAGGAAAAAAGCTACACTGGAAACAAATAATCCAATTCTAAAATTTTGTTTCCAATACTGGCACTCTCATACACCAGCTCCCTAAACCCCTGGGATTTTTCATAATGGTTCAGCTGGTAACATAATTTATAATAGCAGAATGACCTGGCCTTGGCAGTTTGGTAAATGATTGCAGAAGTTCAGCAAGTTATCTCAGTTTCACTCCTTTTATCAGCAGGGAGAGACTCGATATCCAACAGGAATGCTGCAAATTATGGCTTGGTATCAAAGCAATTTGGCAATGAGATGTTCAGACCAATACTGCAGTGAAATTCTTTGGGTAGTGGGTGTGCCTGGCTGCCTACAAACCTCAGTCAATCAAGTCAAGTTAGCTTCCATATTGTCTAAGGAAACAACATGAGGAAAGTAAAAAGTGACTTGAAAAGACACTCTTGCTTTGAGTAACTTTGGCTTGAACATGTTAATGTGAAGACAACTTACAGAGAAAGAAAAAAGTCTGTTATTTTTATGAGAAGATACTGTTTCAGAGGGTCCCTAGCTGATAAGAGGTGCAGGGTGTGTGTCATTTAACTGGTGACAGCTTTCTGCAAATGTGTATGAGCCTTTCTCATGTTCTGTTCATTGTGCTCAGAGGGGCTCCTGTAATCACACATTTGGCAAACCTGGTGAAGTTACTTCAACACACACCATAAACAGCTCAGGAGTGCAGGTATGGAAGGTGGTACCTAACATTTAAAAAGAAAATATGAATACATTTTCCTAAGCAAACAAGTTGGCTTTTTCTTTGATTGGAGAAAGCCCTCAGGATCATATCTGAATTAGTACTGGAAATGTGTCAATAACAGTGAAATAATGGAGAAAGAGATAAAATAAATACACAGTGGAGGTGATACTTTAAATGAAGTGATGCTTGTGCACACAGGCAGGAAAGCTGAGGGCAAAGTTGTTATTATAATGCTCCTGTGGGAAAATCCAGATTGCAGCATTTCTTTAAAGCTACTAAATGCAGACAATCTGCACTTTTATCAAAATTTGACCATTTCTGACCATGGTGACTCATGATGGGTAGTAGGGAAGAGTTCTGTGTTCTTGGACTAAATCTAACCCATGTTACACAGCAAGCAGCTTTACTTGAGATAAAGGAGGAACCAGACAGGAAAGAATTTACCCATTGAAAAGTGCTGCTGGTTGTGTTTTCAGGAGGAAGAAAGGAAGCTGTGTTTTTCCTGAGAAGGAAAGACACTTTCCCTAAGTACAGAAACTACCTGGACCAAGCAGCACAAACTGTTTCTAGGGAGCATTTCTTTATCCTGCAGTCCAGTTTTACTGTGCAATTAAAATGAATATTTAAAAGCCAGATTAGAAATCTGCCACTTTATTATCTGTCTCCAGAGTGATGCTGGCAAACAGCAGGGCGGGAGGAAAGGAGCCCAGCAGGGAGCAGGAAGAGCCAGGCAGGATTTGGACTGTCACTGACAGGTGAGAAACAGCTACCACAGGGTGGACATGAGAAACTTCTGAGGGATCAAACTGTCCCAAATGTGGATAAGATGTGGTGTAGAAGATGAGTGTCCCACTGGGCTTTGGAGCACAGAAAGAAGGTACAGTGAAAAATACTCATTTTTAAGGCCCTGAGCTAATTAGAGCCCAGCAGGAGGGAAACTTTTCAAGCAACTGAGAGCAAATCATTATGATCAGATTCCTCTGGCTTTGATTTGCTTTACCTAAGCAAAAACAAAAGCAGAAAACTGTGGGCTATTCTCCTCTTTTTTATGGAAACTGGGGTTCAAATAAAGATGTAGACAACAAACTCCCAGCTGGGCTGGATCCAGCAATGGAAACAGGCCTGGCATCTCATGTAGGGAGGATTTTGCAAATGGAAAGGGATCACTGAGAACAAAGCAGGCCTGTTTACTTCATTTCTCCAGTAAACTCCTATTTGCTGAATTTTATTTCCCAACACAACTGTTGGCCAAGAGGCAGCCAACCCTGTTCCACCCCAGCACAGCCTTCCACTGACGTAGCAGCTAAAGGAAACCACATTTTTAGAGGCAACAACATTTCCACTGGCATTGCTGCTGCTGTTGACTTACTACCAAAGGCTTTTCCAAGTGACAGGCTGGGATTTATCACCTTCCCCAGCTCGGGAAGTAATTTTCACCTGGAACCTGTTGAACTCAGCAGGCCAGGCAGACAGCACGGGTTACAGGCTATTGGAACCCAACTGCTAGTGGAAAAGTAAATATTTCATCTAGATCACTGCCCTTGTATAAAAACAAATTATTATTTGGTAAATGGCACTTACAAACCTAATATTTCCTGTGCTGGTGTGCAGTGGGAGGCTGCACAATGGGGACTTGTGCTGTCCCTATGTTTTGGGTCACTGGGTGCACCAGGCTGCTGCCAGCAAAGCCAGTGGAGTATGAAACCAGAACCCTCGTGGCAGGAAGCAGATGCAAGGTTTGCCAAATCATTACAGCCCAGCTACTTAACACAGGCCTGGCTTACTCAGCAGAGTAAGCCTTCAAAAGAAAGGCAGAGCTGGCAAAGCTACAAAGCTATTGATTAAACCAAAATTGTGTTTCTAAATGGCTGTCGGTTCGCCTGTTTGCTGCAGTTTTATTATGTTAAGTAAAGCTGTACAAGATGCTCAAAAACAAAGAAATTAGAGGGACTGCAAGGGAATGTTGCTTCCCTAGGGATTACACAGATCTTCCACAAAGCAGCAAGAAACCCTTGCCCAGAACTAATGCTTGCCACAAGAGTGCAGAAAGCAACGGGACGTGGAGATTCCCACGCCCAGTTCTAATGTTATTACATTCCAGTACTGTAAATAAACTATCAAATTTGGATGGTACAAAGGTGAAACAGATAATCATGATAGAAGGAAGGTACCGTGCCACTGTGCCTGGATTAGTAAGTTAATGCACCTGGAAATATCTTGCATCTTTACATAAACAAAAAAAAATACACAAACTGAAGTCTATCCAGAGCACAATACTACCAAACCTCTCAATTTCTCCTCCCCAATATTCTATTTCTCTGTGTGATTTTTGTACTTAATTTTCGTATATTTTTTTAAATTTTTCTCTGTGTGATCCCACTGCCATTGCGAAAACAACCTGCCCAGACAAGGTCAATACCACAGGGATCTGCTGCTTCTGGGACTTGCTCAGGTGTCCTGTACTGCCTTACAGTGGGCCAACACACTTTCTGTTCAGTGCTGCTCCACCACTGCCTCCTCCCCAGGTCAAATCATCCACACTGTCAGAAGTCTCCACTGATTGTTTTTTTAATATGTTTAAACCTGTCTTTGATCTCTGCTTCCTTTTGACTAAGGACATGGTTTTCAGAAAGTTATTATCAAGCTACTAAGGTACATCATAATAATTTGTTTTATCTAAAACAGACCCCTCAGTGTGTTACCAGAAGTGGAAGAAGCATCTCCTGAAATGTTAGGATATACCTATTCTTTCTGTGAACCAGAAGCTGTTATTAAATAACTGATTTGCTTAGATCATACCACTCTGGTGTACAGCACACAGGATGCAATAGGCAGTGTTCCATTATGTCCTTTGGAGTTGTACAGAGAAGGGCAACTTAACTGTGAAAATGTGCTTGCAATTATCTGTGGAAGAAGAATGAAACCTGGGAGGAGGGGAGCTCGAAAAGGGAGCCTGGGAACGGGGAGAGAGAGACATTCCTCAACAGATTTACAACACAAATGGTAGAAAATAAAATTAGCAACTCCAGGGTGGGTACAGACTGCTGCCAGCATTTCTGGCCAGCCCCAGGGTATGTCTACACAGCAGCCAGACCCTCCCAGTACTCCTGAGACTGCAGGATACTGCAACAGCCACATCCTCCTGGGAGATTTCAAGAGGGGATTCTGGCCCCAGGAGAACAGAGCTGGGGCAGGCACTGCCTGAATGCAACTCCCAGCTACTCAGGAAGTTCTGGTGCAGCAGAGTCAGTAATACCTGAGTTTGCAAGAATAAAGTCTGCATGAGATTGCCTCTGGCTCCAGAGCTCCTTGGGATCCAACTGACCTTGATTTTCCACCACTCCAAATGCAGAGATGTGGGTTCTGACACACAGCGTGGTCAGAAGGGCCACACAGGCTTTATGAAGGCACCAAGGGAACCACAGCTCCCCAACACAGGATCTGCACCCAAACTGCCACTGCAGAGGTTTGTCCAGCCACTGGACAGATCCTGGCAGCCACAGGCTGCATCCCTGAGCACAACTGGGTGCTACCCTACAGACACACAGCATGGGCACCTCTTTGCAAGAGCTCTCTCTAGTAAAATAATAATTCACAGGAGTGAATAAGATGCCTGTGGGTATGTGTTTAAGTAAAGGCTTTAACTACATGCTGAAATCCTACCCTGTGAAGAGAAGTTTGACCTCATTTGCAGTACAGAGGGAGCAGAATTATAACTGAAGTTGTCTGGATAACCCTGAAACTGAGACTTTGGTGCTTCTGCATGTTTGATTCTACAATTTACGTAACATTGGTTTTCATGCCTTTTGGGAGGTATGAAATAACTGGGGACACATCAGTGTACTTCTGCAACAGCAACAAAGAAAAATGTTCCACAGAAATTCAGGTCAGGCAGAACCTGCCTGATAAATGTGAGACTAACTCAGAGAAACACAGAAAAGAAAAAGAAGCCCAGGTGAGAGACTTTTTTAAAAGACAGGGTTAATGTTTAAAATCAGCCAGGACAGAAACTACACTCAGCTGCCTCCACTAGTAGAACCCTGAGCTCAAGGGTTAGACTGTGCTGAGCTGCTCTGAAAAACACAGAGAGTTGTTGGCATTTTTTCTTTCAAAACAGCTTCTCAGCTCCCACATCCTGCACCTAAATGTTATAACCCCTGGATAAAAGGAGAGAATTTTTAGCAGAGGTCCCTCCATTTCTCCATGGCTTCCAGAAGCACTGCCTTTGCCTCAGCACCATGATTTGGCTGTCTGGCTCCAATCTGCTGGCACTGCTCTGACTGGAATGGCAGCACAGGCTGACCCAGAAGGTTTCTATCAGCACAGTGTGCACTCTGCAGCATCACCTGTCTGCACAGATCTCTCACATTTACTGGGGTGGTTCTCAGCTTCCACTTGAAACATCTCATTTTTAAAATGCATTATGACCAATTTTTTATAAATTGTGGGGCAGGGGAGAAGGGGGACAATTTCCTGCTTGGTTCTCAGGCATCCTGACTAGCTGCACCACAGGGAGTGGCTTTGCTGGTGTAAATTGTTACAGGGCATCACTGTGCACCTCTGAGATCTGCTCAGGGACACTCCTCAGCCCACAGTGTTTTCATATTCTGGCACATCTGCATCAATCTCTGCTGGGTGCAGAGCTACACTGACCAGGGAGGCCAATGTTATTCACAAGTCCATCAGCACAAATACAGCCCACAGAGGCAACAGCCAGAGTGCTTCTCCCTCACCTGCAACACCACGATGCTTGAGACAACACAAAGGCAACAAAGAATTACGCACTCTGAAGTAATTTTACTCAAGCTACAGCTATCAATACTAACATCTAAAGCAAATAAGCACACTGGAGAGAAACCTGCTGGTTCCAAACCCTTCTCTTTGTCTGATTCCAAGCCCTGAGCTGTTTGGTTTGTGCATTATGAGCTTTTACCTTTGGACTGGTTTTTGTCCTCATCTGTTTCAGCTTCAAGTTTGAGGCCGTGTGGTTTCAGGCTGTTGGCAGGAGGCAGCTCCTTGCTTATTGTCAGTTGATTTTAATCCCCTTTCCTAAGGGCATCTGCCCCAGCGTGGCTCCCAGCCACATCACCTCGGGCCATCCTCTCCCCATCCAGGCAGTGCCAGGTTCCTCTGGCTCATCAATGGGAATCTTCCCTCCTCACTCAAGCCTGCCCCCATCCCACAACAGGAAAGCTGAGGCTGGTGAAAGAAACAGCAATGGCAACAAAGCTGGCATTGTTGTCCTGAAAACCCCCTGGCTGCACGGATACACGCATGAATCCCAGCTTTTGTTTCCAAAAACTTGTTTGACTTTTTCTTTGGAGAAGGACTTAAAAATGGTAACAAAGTCACTGCTGTAGGCAAAGAGTGAAGTAGGAGGGGGGGAAGTGGCACTATTTTCCTCCAAGCCGGTTGTTCAGGGTGGTCTTTGGGGTGTGAATCTCAGACCAGGCTCATGCTGGTGCAGTTCATGGACGTGGAGGAGCAGGGAGGCACCAGTCAGGACCCTGGTGACAAAAGCAGGGCACTTTTAGGCTTTTACTGATGGACTTGCCCTGCAATTCTGAGGAAAGATGAGAGTAAGAAATGCTCAGTGTTCATATTATGTTTATAATATGAAGATCTCAGACTGGTACATTTTAAGACTTCAGTGACCACTGTGATCTCTGGGTCAGGTGTAGGTCAGGACCCCATCCAGCAAACCCTGGATAAAATCCAACAAACGCTGGTTACACTCAAGTATGCTGTTTTAGAAGACATCACTGCTGACCCAACTGACTGAAGGAACAAGGCTTGTGGGGGTCCTGTCTTGTGTGGGAAGAAGTTTATGATTTGCAGGCTCAATACACATTCACTGGGCTCCCTGCCTGTCACCTTTGTGTAACAGCAAGACTCTGCTCCTGGATCCTTTGTAGCAAAAATTGTATCTAAATACAGATGGATGTTCCATTTGTGTCCATGGACCAAAACTACCAGTACAAACTTGGAGATTTAAATACCAAAGTCACATCCCTCACCCCATCATCAAGCAACAACTCCACAGGTTAAACCTAAAGATGAACTTCCATCCTTCAACTTCCATAGGACCTATTTCATCCTAATGGACCTATTTAATGGTGTCTCCATGTTTTCACAGTGCAGCTGTCCGGAATAGTGTTTTTTGCAGTCAGTCCAAATGACATTAGTGGCAGATTAGGAATCTGACACATCAATTAGTAATCCATTCACTTTTTCCAAAGTCCACATCAGAAACTATCTGTGAATGCCAAATTGGGCTTGTGATCTCCACAGACATTTGTTAGTCTTAAGGAAAGAATAATAAATCTCAACTTTTCTACACTCATAAGGAAATCAGACTTCAATAAAGCTCAAAATTATGGCTCTCCAAAATTTATATTTTTGCCAATATGGATGTAAGTTTTGATTGGACTTTATTTTAAATTAAGAAACTTACACCTAGTTTTCCTTGGTTTTCATTTTCAAAGCTCATGTCAGCTTCTTTGTGTTCATGTCTGCAATAGGTTTCCTTACATTTCACTCAAAAACTAAAGTCTGCAAAGAATTCTTCTATTTGCAGAAGATGTGGTGAAACAGGACTGCTCAGAGCATCCTACTGCAGGTCAACACCAGAAGAATAAGGCCTGACACCTTGTAAGGTTAATGAAAGGATTGCTGTTGGCCTGCAGAAGACACCAGACAACTGGTCAGAGGTTGAAATGAGCAGCCAGGCCCCTGGTGGGTGACAGCACAGAGGGATGATTTTGTTGTTCAGGTTGGGGGGTGACAGACATGGCATTTCCCCGCTCTGTTTTGATTTGGGGGTTGATTAGGCTGCTGGTGGCAAGGCAGAGGGGGCGACAGAGAATTGCAACTCCTTGTGGAGTGAGATAACCTGGAACATGTCCCCAAACACCTGTGGCAGCAAAATCCTCCCAACAGCTTCTACAACCTTCAGGTGGAGCCCTCCTGGCTCCTGTGCCCTCCCAGAGCCACATTACCCCCAAGCCTTGGCTCCCCAAACTGGCCCTTGCAGCCACCACTCCCCTCCAGTACTCCTGAAATAGTTCTCCAAGATGAAGGCAAAGAAAGAAAACCAGCAGAGGAAACAGACATTGTGGTCTTACCACCAAAACTGCCCTCAGAAAAGAAAATGGAGCTGGCAATTTTCTGCACAGATGGAGAGCTGTATCTGAAAGCATTACATCCCCTATTTATGATGGGGATTTTTTTGCAAGGCATTATTAGAAGGAAGCTTGTCAGCTCTGCTGAGAAACTTGGCAAACACCAGGGCAGACCAGTCTCACTCTTTCACACAGCTGGATTTTCTGCAGCTCAAGTATTTTCCCTCTTGCTCTTGGCCCATCCAAAGATGAGTGCTGAATTTCCCTTAGCATTACCCACAGGTTAATTTGTTATTAAGTTTAGGCTCAGTTTAACATCTTGGCATGCAATCTAAATAAAACCAAAACCAAATGTCCTTCATTTCTGCTGAAACCACCCTCGGTTTGGCTCAGCTGCCTTTGGTGTCACTGGAGGGTGAACAGGAGATTCATTTTTGGTAGGTAACCTAAATAACCTCCATGCAACTTTGAAATACATTGCCATAAAGTAATTATTTGTCATGGAATGAGATTGGCCAGAACCTGAACACGCTCCATTGGCTCTGAGTTAGCTGTGAAATACTTCTTACTGCAGAAAGGAAGATACACCAGACACATGAGCTGCAGGAAGGGTGCAGAAAAACCTCAGGCACAACTTCTCACTGCAGGAACACAGCTGGGATTTCCCACCTTACATCCAGAGAGGCTGAAGGAAGGAGTGCTTGAAAACCCCCCCAGGCACAGTCCTGCCCCCTGTATAACTTTGTTCCTGGCCTAATTCTGTACCTTCAACAGCCCAACTGTGACACCACAACCAGAGTGATGTCAATGGAAAGGGGAAAAAGCTCATCAGTGTTGTGAGTAAGTGCAGTGACACTGGGCCTGGAGAGCAGGGAATGTGGAGCTGACCTTTGGTTAACTCGTTCTCTGCACTAAGAGCATGCAGCTGACTCTTCCAGTCAATTCTGTTTTCTTCTGCCCATGGGATATTTATAGGCAGCTTTAAAGAGGCTCCAAAGTCACCTGCAGAAAGTACCCAGTAATCTCATTCTTCAAATTGCTGCCTGACTAGGACTTGTCACGTTCTTTTCTGCTTTTTCCAGTGTGTTCAAAGTGTCTTACTTAAGTGTGATTGAGCTGATAAATCAAGTTATAGGAATTCTTTTTGTTGATCAAATAATTCTGCTTAAGGGCATTTCCAAAATACTGATGTTTACCATTTCAGTCAAAGCAGATCACTTCACATGCAGAGATGAAACCATTACCAAACTATTTAACTATTAAAGTCCTTGACACAGATACCTGAACTTCAGAGAAAACTTAGCAAGTTCAAAGATTTGGAAGCTCATGTTGATTTTGTGGACCTACTCTATGCAATAAAGGAAATCAGAATTTGTCTCTATTACTGTCAATCATTTAAGAGATTGAGGCCTCTTTGTGCTTCCCAGAATCAGAACAGAGAGCTGAAAACAGAGGAAGAACAGCTAGAAAGATTTCTGTGTACTAAAATGGGTATTTACATAAGCCTCCTGAAAATTAGGTTATGTATCAATGTGCTACATTTATGAAACCATAACAAACACACCACTCTAGTAATTGCACTTGTCTGGCTTTAAATAAAAGCACCCTGCAGTGGCAAAAGAAAAGAAGGAAACAGAAGACAAGTTCTTACTTGTGCCCAAGTTCATGTGCAATTGTGAATGCCAGATTGAGACCGTTGTCTTCAGCAAGAACACATTTTCTCTTGGCACTGCAGACGCCTCCTAGGTAAGCAATTCCTGCAACAGAAACACAGAGAATGTTCCCATCAGAACCAGTGAAACAGCTCATTCATTTAAACCATACAGCAGTAACAAGCAAAGTGACCAAAAATGCAACCAGAATGAAAAACATTAGAGCAGTTTCCATACAAGATCATCTGAGCAGTTTCTTCCTCATCCTAGTGAAGAATCAGTCCAGAGTTTTGTCAGACAGGAAATAAGTAAAACACACTCACCTCCACTGCTTTTGTTGGAAAATATATTTAACTGTCTCAAAGATAATTTCACTGACCCAAAAACTCATCTAAACATGTCTACTAATACCCTCTACTACAGCATTAGAAGATGCAGTGAAGGAGCCTGAACAAGCATTTAAATGGAGTTCTGATTTTCAGAATGAAGTCAGGCAGCAGGGATAAAACAATAAAGCAGAGACTCTGAAAAGATCTTACATTTTCCCTTCTTTCCACGCTCAGAAGCAAGCGAGAGTGTCAGAGCCAGGAGAGCTGGCAAAGCACTGCTGGTGAGTCACAAAGCCAATGTAGGTGGCACAAGTCTCCTATTACTGAGTGGAATTTAGGATTTGATCCATGCACAGTATTCTCCTGTTTGTGTGGGCACCACGAATGGTTTGAGGCTGAGGCCAAAAAGGAATTCAAAAGTTATGGCATGGAACCTCTGCTGTGGAAAACCAATAGTCCTCATCTGCCCTTCCTGCAGCCAGAGTGGGCCCTGCTGCAAGTGCCACTGCCCCTGGGAATGCTGTGCTGGCACCTCAGGGTGCCCCAGTGCATATATCTGCTTTTATTTGTATTTATCAGCACTCAAGGAATCTACTTCCTCACTGCAGTGCTGGTTCCATGGAGGGGTGCCTGCATGGAGCTGCAGACCATGACCATGCAATGGAGCCAGGATCTCCCTGATTTCCCTTTTTTTCTTTTCCTCTCAGAGCTGACAAAGCTGTGTTTATCAGGGTGCAAATGTAAAACTTTAGACCTGGAAGAAGTCCAGCTCTGTTTTTATGAGGTTTGACAACAACAAGGATGTGGATATTAGTTGCCAGGGGTGTTCTGGATGGAATGAAGGGATGGCCAACAGCCTTTTACTTCAGCACTTGCAGAGAAGAGTGAAGGCAGAAATCAGGCACTAACACTTGCTTACTCAAAAAATGCTGACTGTGAAAGGGCAGATTCATACCACAAACAAAAAAATGAGATCAAGATTTAACCTTTTAAATCAAGGGCCTAAAAGGCTGGACTTCAGCACTCTTCTTGGACTGACTTGCTTCTTACATGCAGAATAGTCCAAAGGACATCAAGGAATTGCTCAGGAAGGAACAGACTTCTTTGGGAAAGATTTTTGAGATTGCAAGCTCAGTCCACACACCTGGTAGCCCAATGAATGTGCCCCTTTTTGGCTAAAGGGAAGCCAAAACCAGTATTTGAATCAGCTGAAAGACACCTTTACTGAATAGGGAGAGATATTTTGGTTCCCTTTCAGCAGTTTTAGGCAGAAATGACAGAGCAGGACTTTTACCAAAAGTGTTTTATTTCTTCTATAAACCTGATTATTCCACCTCTATCTTCCACTCACCTGTGCCAATACCTCTCAGTTGTGTCTGACATATGAGGTTTTAACTGAGAAGCAACAATTGCATTTCAGGCTCAGGGGTCAATCAGATAAGTCAGTTTTGCTTGAAATTATTCATGATAAATTCCCTCTGAGAGATTTTATAAAATGAGGCTGGGTCTGTGTTTGCCATCATGGAGGTAGAAGGGGGCAACATTCCTATTTTTGAGAGGTGTGGTGTAGCAGAACAGTCTAGAATTCTGTCAATATATTTAAATATGTTAAATACCAATTAAAATGTCAAATAAATGATACCAAATAGTAATTCTTCTGAAGTCTTTATTTAGAGGCTCTAATCCCCGCTGAACCTGGCAATGCATATCCACATTATTATTTTGGCTTTTGCTCTGTGCTAAAACCCTCATTATTCAAAGGTGGAAAAGTAATGATTAAGGACTTGTACATCCACCAGTGGTCAAAGAAGTAGTGACTGTGGCTCAGTTACAGACTCTTAGTCATCTATTTTTATAAGCTATTTTCAGTGCTTAATGTGAATCCTGTGTGGCCATTTTATAATATCTGCAATGATCAATTAAATAATGTAGCCATTTAAAATTAGTTTATTATTACAGAAATGGACTGGGCAGAGAAACTCATAATCCTGGAAGAGCAGAAACCTTTGGAGCACATGGAATGAACTCAGTAAGAAGTCCAGCTCATGAACTGCTGAGTTCTTATTAATAAGAGTCATTCTGGAACAGCAAGCCAGTTATAACAAATTGGTATCACATTTTAAGCCTGAAAAAGCTTGCTTTAAAAACGTTTTTGAAATCTATTTTTTTCTATCAAACTATTTCCTAAGACTATAATTTTCCTATGGACCCTTACATTTTAGCATGAATTCCTCTCATCAGAATATCAACAGCAAATAAATTATTGATCTGCAAACATACTCCAGATCTTTAGTAAATCTAGCTGAACCATTAACATAAATGCAACTTTTTTGTAAGCCAGTACAATGATCCACATAACTGATATGCAGAGAAAAACACACCTTTAACCAACAACAATAGTAGCACAATGCCTTGGTAGCTGCATTAACATGATTTATGTCTTCATTGGGATGAATGGAAACTGTTGTTTGCCTTTTAAATTTCCAGATTTTTATCTGAGCCTTTCAAGTCTGCAGAACTGGAATAAAAACTTCACAAATTCT
Source organism: Ammospiza caudacuta (assembly GCF_027887145.1). Classification (NCBI taxonomy): domain Eukaryota; kingdom Metazoa; phylum Chordata; class Aves; order Passeriformes; family Passerellidae; genus Ammospiza; species Ammospiza caudacuta. The sequence continues at coordinate 25,118,784 of NC_080602.1, forward strand.
AACATGTTTGTGAAAATCCTGGCATGCCATGGTTCTACCAGGCTGAGAATAATATAAGAGGAAATGCTTTTATTTGGTAATTTTGCTTCTGGCCCTGTCTGTGAGACAGGTGTATGCGTGTGAAAACAAAAAATAAGGAAGGAAGCTGAACTGGGATTTTTGTCTTTTATTTTTTAAGAAAGCCCCACACTTCTCATGTGCCTCTGCAAATATACAGATAGTGACTTTCTTTGGGGGAAAATGTCCTTATCTTTCAGATATGCTCCCAGCAATTACCACAAATCTATTTTTAATATATAAAAGAGGTCAAGCAGGAGCATCAGTGGAAGAGGGAAAGGAAAGCCAATTACTATTTTTACTATCACCAAGCACAAGGGTTTTTTCCTTTCTCTCCTGAGAAATTACACAATTACAGCCCATAACTTCTGTGCTTGGGCTTGGACACACAGAGCTATCTGCACTTCCACAGCAAAGCCTGGGACACAGGCAACTGTGTAAACTCACATTTATCCAAAAACTTGTCATACATAAACAGTTTGCAGCTGTTGGCCTTGCTGCCAGCTCTGAGCCCTGCACCAGCAGCATCTCCAAGGGGAATGATCCCATCTCTCCCCAGCCCAGCGAGGCATGAGGACATTACACACTTGCATGGCCAAAGCTGGGAGAAGACAAGTCCTGGTGTGTGGGTTCCCATTTTGTCCTGCTCCAAACACCTGGGGCTCCCCCCTGGTGGCTCTGGAGTATTCACTCAGCAAGTGGTTTGTCCAGGTACTCCAGCTTTCAACTCTCTAATGTCTTGTTTTCATTGCACTCCTAATACTTTAATCTCTTCTTTTGCCAAACACCTCTGGATACAGAACTTTTACTTGATTAAAACTTGGCTGGCTCTCCTCCTGCTCAATGTGTTTGCTGTTGGGAAGGGAGCCAAACTCCCAGTCCTGAAGTCTGCTTGGCACAGACAGAGACTCCCTGCACATCCACATGCTCACAGCAAAGCTCCCATTCCCCATCATTACTAGTTTGGTGTGGAGCTGATGTTTTTCTCATCCTCCCATGATTTTCAATTTGTGCAGCTCACACATTGCCATCAATTACATTCCTGTAGCCTCTCTTAACATCCTACAGGAGTAAAATCAGGAAACCCTGAAGTGATTCATGCTCTGCCTTTCCACTCAATGGCAATGATATATTTGACAGAGATGCCCTGCCTGTATTTACACATCAAATCAGTCACCAAGGGAATCTTTCAGTGCTTGTGATACTTAAAATGAAAAATACTTCTCCCTTTCTATAAAGACTACATAGAAAATGTTCCAAAATTTAAGAAACATTAAAGAAGAAACCCACTAAACTGCCTCCAAGATAGGTACTAACACTGTTCTACAGCTGAATAAACACAGGTCTCAAGAGCCAGCAGTATCCAGGTGAAAAAGAACTGTATCCATGGAAGGGCCCTCTCCAGCACATACAACACAGACAGGCTGAGGCTGTCACCACTGAGCCTGCAGGCCAAGTCTGGTTTACAGGGATCATCCAGAGGAGTGAACAGGGTGAGCTGTTCCTTCATTTATGAGAATGTCCTAATTCAAAGCTGGACATGCAATCTTAGTGGCACAGATTAATTTGGCTTAATGCCGGATAGTCCTCCAAGATGCCAATTTCTGTTAATCTTGCAGTAACAACATGGTTTCCATTAGAGTTTAATATTCATGTATGGAAACTGTTTCCTTCAGCAATAATTTTCATTGTTACTGCATTTAACAAAAACCACACAGGAAATAACACACTCATCATGAACCACAACTCTAGAAATTACAGTGCAACCATCCAGTGCAAGAGACACAGCTACAGTCAGTAGGAAAACAAGCTCATAATCACACCAGTGCAAGTCACAGTATTTTGAACTCAATTCTTTATAGAGGAAGAGCTTCTGATGTCATGGATCAGCTGATGGAAGCTACCAGGACTCCTGAGAATACCCACCAGATCCTGACTTTCTGTGCCTGGGCAACTTGTTGCAAATGTGCATCAGCACAGAATCCTCTTATATAGCCTGCCCTGAATGTCACCATGACCCCTATAAAAACTCTATTCACCACGACCTGCAGCACAACTTTCCCAGAACTCAGACAGCTGTCCTGTAGTACCCAATAAAATAACTTCTTCCTCTGAAAACAGTCATTTCCAGTGTACACAACTGCTGTCAGAATTCCAAAAGCCCAGCAAGAAACATAAACAGCTGGAACACAAAGTGTAGGTACTTTCTGAATCTCCTGATTTTCATTACACTCACCCTGAAGGACTAACAGATCAAATCTCTCCCTGATATTCACAGTGCCAGCTGATGTTTCAGGAGCTCACAAGGATAAAGTCCTCACAAGAACACAAGGTCCTCACAGCACAAATGAGTGAAATGCTCAATACCTCTGGCAGGAGATAGTTTTCAGTTTCTTAGGAATAACTAGAGATCCTTGGCATTGAATATTGATACAATACCCAAGGGTCTGATGAGTGGCCCTGGATAACATTTCACAAGACCAGGGCTCTGGCTGAACAAGCCAGATTCAACCAAGTGCCTCACTCTTTGTGGAAGGATTGTGATTCAGGCAGAAACACCCAAATTTTAGCCATGGCACCACTGCAGCTCCACAGAACTCAGTCAATTCTTCCATCCCACACTGGAGCCTAGGCAGGAGTGCACTGCCTATTTCCAAACAAATTACCTGACACCTAAACCAGCTGCCCTCCTCAGCACCTTCCTGATAAAAATACCTTTGTGAGGCCAGACCTCTTCATGTCTGTAAACCTGCAGAGGCAGCAAGATTTAATCATCAGAGCTTAGAGGAGTGCTTTTGCTATCTTCCTTTTCTCTGTTTAATTACCCTGCAGGACAGCAATTAATGGAGCCTGTGGAATCCCCTCCCGAGCACGGCCAACCCTCAGTTTCACCTCTCAGTCTTTCTGCAGGGCTTTTCTGTTTCTTGGGAACCCTCCTGAGGTTTTACAAGTTTAATGGATGAATCATTTATCTGCCCCTTTACCAACCTGCCCACACACAGACATTCCCCAACATTAGCAAGAGCTTTATTCCAATGTTGTTTGCATTGGATTTGCACTCTGCTAATTCACTGATTTAGGCACAGGGGCTGCCCAGACAGTAGAAGAGACTGAGACTTCTCCCAGTTTCAGGAATATCTGTCCTCAACCACACCAGCAAAAGCTGTTTCAGACACCAAATGCAGTGAGATAAGACAGCTGAGAGATGCTCTAACACTTTTTTTGGCCAAGAAGATCCCTTTAACCAATGCCTACAAAAACATCATTATTCATGCTGCTTTATAAGAGCAGACAACCTTTGGAAACACTCAGAGGTTTGGCACAGGCATCTGTGAAACCACATTCCTTTCCAGTGCCATTCACCAGGATCAAACACAAATATTCACCACACTGACCAGAGCTGAGGAGAGGTGTGGTGTTCACTGGATTCAGAGAAAGCTGGAAACAAGCACCCTGCTCAGCCCCACGGAGCAGATATCCATCAGGGACACAGGTGCCACTGATCTTGCCTTGCAGCAAGGGAATGCACTAAAAGCCCACCTGAAGTTCTTTCCAGCCCTACTTTTCTAAGCTTTTATGATAAAACACCAGGATCTGAGACCTCAGCAAAGCAGGAGATAAAAGAAATTCCCTGTGTCTCTGACATCTGCTCTTTGTTCAGCGTGACATCCCCCGTGCCATTAATGGCTCCTCCCTTTCAGCAACCATCACTCCCCTGGATGACAGCACATTAATAAATCCTCCCTTCCACGGAGACATGAGGAGTGCCTTAATTAACTGGGGCAGAGGAAGCAGGGTATCATCTCCATGTTTACTCTACTTTGATATGCTAACAGCCACATTCCAGAGAGCTTCTCCCCAACACTCCCCAGAGCCTGGGCTGCTGCTGAATGCAGATCTCAAACACAGCTCCTTCCTGCAATCCTGTTTCTCCAGTTAAATATGGAGTTTGGGACATTTAGTCCAAATCACACCACCATTCCTGAATGCTGATTCCCAAATGCAGGCAGCTAATTCACCATCTGCCTACAGACATCACAGCCTGGCGCTGAAAGCCTCCATGCTCACACACACACAGGGATTACATGGGCTGGATCACTCCAAGATATACTAGGACAGCTGCTGAGAGGAAAGGCAGAGGAAGAGCTGACCAGGTGGATCTGAGAGAGGGATTCCAGCTGAGGATTGGACTGAGTTAACACACCGTGGTGGGAAGAATACAGAAGCCTGGCATAATTCATATTTAGTGAAGAAGGCAGGAAGAGAAATGGGAAGTGATAAGGGAATGAGAAGAGACAGGGACAGAAAAGTAGCAAATGGAGATAATATGGGTTTTCCAGAAGGCTTCAGGAAACATGACTTTGATCTCATAGGCAGCAGGGAGTCACTTCTGAGGGAGGCAGGGGTCAAGGAGGGCAGCAGATAAGATCAGAAAGGAAGATGAGCTCCCTGAGAATGTCTGTGTGTACTCACTGCTGGAGAAAAATGGATCTCCAGCCCTGGGTTAGAAGTCTCTGGCATCATGGGTTCACTGAGGAATTACTGAACAAGTCTGAGGACATGGACTTGTTCAGGCAGGGAGGTGTGGGCAAAACCTGGCACTGAGCATAAAGGAGGGACAGCTGCTGGAACTGGTATAGGAACAAGAGATGGAAATCAGAGAGATACAAGGTAGTGAGAGAAAATGAGAGAGGCACAGGGGACAATGTTGTTCAGGGATACCTCACACCAGAAAAGCATCAGATCTGGCAGAAGGCAGCAGAGATCTGATGCTTTTGAAAGGCTACAGAAACAGAGACTGAGAACTCAAAGAAAACATCACCAACAACAGGGAAACCAAGCTGCAAATCAGGATTTGGATCCTGGCCCTCCAAAGTCACCTCTGCCTGGGGCTCAAAGGCATTTGGATTTGAATATCTTGTGTTGGACTCATGGTGTTCAGGGGAGGAACCTGCCAGTCCTTTCCACAGCTGCTGGAGAGTTAAGCAGGACCTTCCCCTCCCACCTGAATGGAAATATCAGCATGACAACATGAAACAGGCAGGCAGCCCATCAGGGCAGCAGCAGGCCTCAGCACTGGGTGCAGGGTTTGTGGAGCTCTGGGAGTAAATGTCTTTCACTGCAGTGGCTGCAGCACAGAGACACAGGATAAAAATGACTCCACATCTCTCACCTGCTGGATAGCTTGACAAAAGGAGAGAGCTCCACCTGCTCTTGCTCTAAACAGCCTTTATTAATCTCATCCTTCCCTTTCCCAGATGTTATCAGAGTCACTATTTCAGTATTTTCATTTTGATCTGTGCTGTCTGGTGGAAGAGGCCTGAACTCAAGAATTGCATCAGTTGTCCCCTAAGCTGCATCTTTCAGGAAATAACTCACCAGAAAAAAGAGAAAAAACATAACTCTTCCATTCCCAGCACTCTGCTACATGCCTGTGTCAGTCTGCCAACACCTGTCCTCAGGATGGATTCCCACCTGCAGGCTTCCATCCCCCAAGGAATGGAAAAGCAAGCCTGGCACTGCCTGCCATAGCTGCAGCTCTGCAAACTGTGTAGGGCTCTAAAACCAGCCTGGGGCTATTTTCATCTTCCTTTTTTCAGATAAGTTCTGTCAATTCCACTTTTGGACTTGTCAGTTTGTCCCTGCAACTCATCTGAGCCACCTGCTTCAACAGAGGGCCTGAATTCAGAGAGAAGGAAGAAAAATATCAAATCAAAGCTTTTAATGAGACTGCTAACAGTCTTTAAAAGGAATGGAGTTCAGCAGCAGGGATTCTGGAGCCTTTAAATTCCTCACTATCTCCCTTCCAGAATGAAGAGACAGGTCAGACTTGGCAATTATTCAGAAAAAATATTTGGAGTCTCTGTACCAAACAGCATCTGCTTTAAGAGCAAACAGACAGGGTCCAGAATTCAGTTCCAGTTTTTCCCTTCCTGTAGTTACAAACACTAAGAAACTCATGAAGCTTTGCAAATTAAATTAAAAGATTCTTTTAACAGTTACAAGAGCTTTCCTGAGCCATGCCTATCTCACCCTGCTGTGGTGCTGGTCAGGGGTGGGCTCATGAGCAAGGATCAGTCCTGCAATGGTTAAACAACATTAATGAATATTATTTCAGTGTCTGGAGAGTGTCAGCCCAGCCTGCTGAGTGTTCTGGAGATGGCTGAACACCTGTGCTGCTGATGCATGGCATTCTTCCACAGCTCCCCATTAAATTGTTCCCATGTTCTTACAGAATGACTCAGCAATTATTACTCTCAGAACCTGAATGAATCTGTACTTCTGAAACATGTTCATATTTAAGTGTATTTTATTTTTAGGTGCTGTATGCATGTCAAAGCTGTTCTCCTGGCAGCATCAGGTGAGCTGCAGGGAAGGCAGCAAATGGGATGATGCACAGTGATCCAACCCCAAACAGACCCTTTCCCAAACTGCTCCTGTGATATTTCTCATCTGCAGCTCCCACATCCTGACTTCCAGGGCTGCTGAAGCTCCTGGCTTCCCACTGGTGAGCTGCAAGCCAGCACTGATAAACTCATTTAGAAATTCTTGATTCAGCCCTTCTGTGTTAATTCTTTGCTGAGTGCTGATTTAACCTCACAGCCTGACAAACCCTAGTGCTGTGCCTGATGAGGGTAATGGGGTTGAGTTTCTCTGTTAAGTCAGAGCTTGGGTTGCAAAGCTGCTCCCCAGCACCTGCCCTCAGCAGCCCTGGCTGATACCTCTGCTGCCAGGGCTGAGGAGTGAAAATGATCCTTCCATGGCAGCAGGCAGTGAGTGCCATGGCTCTGCTCCTCTCCTCACACACCACCAACAGGCATCACATTTGTTCTGGTAGAGCACAACAGCACCAAGGAAAGGGAGGTGAGAATAAATAAAAAATCCCTAAACTTATTGCAAAATTAATGGCTTGATTTCCTAGGGATTACCACTTCCACTTGGGGCTCCTGATGTAAATGTGGATGCTACAATCTTTCCTTCCCAGGCAGCATCAGAGGGAGATGACTCCTTCCTCTGCTTAGCTTCCTAATTTTCAGAAAACTTCTGAAAGCCTAATATTTCTGAGCTCCATATCCCCAAGTTTAATTCCAATTGGCCAATGGGTTATAAAAATACTATGGAACAGCCATCACAGGGGGAGACAGCACAAAGACAGCACAGACACACCCACCAAAACAGGGTAAAATATTTGGGTTACTGCTAACCCAAAGGGCCTCTCCTCTGGGTTCCCAAACAGAGCTGCCCATCCTGGCACCCACTGCCCAGGAAGGGAATGACCCTCAAGGTGGTTTATGCAGACATAACACATCACAGCATCAGCCTGACTGAAGAGAAGCAATGGCTAATTTCAGAGGTAACATGGCTGGAGATATTTTTAATATGTCCTGAATCTAGTTTTTAAAGTACCCCTTTCTCTAGATTGCTCAGAAATGAAATGCCACTTTTAAAGCCACCAGCTACAGAGAAATTCTCACTCTGAAAAAGACCAGCCTGAGCTTTTCTCACACTTCATAAAAAGAAATCTCTCATGTTCAAACTTGAGCTCCAGTGAAAGAAAACACAACTTTGGATGACTACCACTGGGCTCCCTGCAATGATTGACAGCAGCCAGAGAGTCCCTGGTGCCTCACAGGCACAAGTCAAGACACAGTCCCAGTCCTGGGGCCTTCATGGACTCAATTCAGCAGTGACAGCCCAGGAGGCTGACAGTGACAGCATTAAAAAAAATAGTCACAGGATCCTGCAGGAGCCAGGGACACTTTGTGCTCATGTCACTGCTCCAGGGCTTTGTGCTGAAGTTCTCCCAACAGGGACAGAAGTGTCTCTTCTAGTCCCACGTATTTCTAAATAAAACACCCCAGGAAATGCAAGAGCTCCTCAATACCTGCCTGGGTGACACTTCCAGTTCTGAGCCAAAGCCCCGTGCCCCTGACTGAGAATTCTGTGCTGGGTGTGCAGCACATGGTTCATCATGGAAAGGGCCAAATGCTCTCAGAATCCAGCCCTGTGCTCTGAGCCAGGAGCATCACACCCTGCACAGCTCCTCAGGTGCAGAGAGACATCCCAGGGAATGCCAGCACAGGAGGGCTGTGCCAGGAACCTCTGGCCCTCCCTCAGCTCCCCAGAGGGAGAAGGGAAATGGAAAATCCAAGTGAGACAGATAACCTAGAGAAAGAAATCTGGGGCAAATCAGAGAACATCATGGAAAAAGGAATCAGATACCAGGAGGAAGAACATAAAACTGAAACATAATTATTGAACTCTGGTGAGGTAACAGACATTGCTGAAAGGAAACTACAAAGTTTAGAACTTCAGCAGCCCTTAAGCAACATTTTTGCAGGATCCCAGGATTCCCACAGGAAAGCACCTCTGTTCAGATGCTGCTGAATGTGGTACAGGTCAGGCAGGAATCACAGGGAAACCATCTGGCAGGGCAGAGCAGCTCCAGTGAGCAATGCTGCCCCTCTGAAGTGAACAGACACTTGGAAGAGCCATCAAAGGGATTAGAAGGAGCACCTGCACTTTCCCAGGAGCCAGGACACAGGTCAAGAGAGCTATAGCAGGAATTTCATCCACTCTTGCACCCAGACAAGACCAAGCTGGAGACAACATTTGCTCTCTGACTGACAGAGCCAGAAAAGCAAACAAACTGGAGCACACAAAAGAAACAGGAGCATACAGGTTTCTTAAACAGAAATACAAAATATACATTATAAATAGAAATGTAATTTCAGCCTCCTATTTTCCTGTCATTTCAAGAACAACAAAGTCTGATTAGACTGATAGACTCGTTTTCAATAAATAAAAACATCCACACAGAGTTTCCTAACTCACTGGCCAGTTTTCTTATAAATAACTGCAGTGTTTACACTGTTTGTCTGCTACAGCACAAATACTGCTGTACATGCTGGAGCTTGATGGATGATATTAGCAAAACCAACAAGCAGATCCTCAGCAGAACACTCATGTGTACCCAGCAGCCAGCCATGGCCAGGCAGAGCCTTAGTGCAAACAGCCCCACAAAAATGTATGAAACAAGCACACAAAACCAACAAATGCCTTCAACCTGCTGACTGCTCATCACCACCAGCCAAAGCAGGAATACAAGGCTAATTCCAAGCTAAGCAAACACAGAAATCCATCACATTCTACAAATCATGCTGAAAGAGTACAGGAGGACAAAGATATTTGATGGGTTGAGTCTGTGGGTTTTAGTATTATTATTCTGATAAGTTCAATGTATTTCTATCAGCTGATCTAAAAGGTAAAAAGACTTGTCAACCTAATCCAGGCAAAACCCTTGCACATGACAGGATTCTGAACCTGAAATTAGTAAACCTACATAGCAGAACCTGTGTACAAATAAAATTCCAAGGAAATCCACTTCTGTTCAAGACACACAAATACACACATATATGTATATACACCTGTCAGTGATAACTTGGCTAAAATTCACTATCTGCAGTCACCTTCCTATCTAAACTGGCAAGGACTTGATAAAGAAACCCCAGTATTTTCTACAAGGAATATCTGATCAAATCTGTATGTGTAAAATTCAAAGTATTCTGCCATGCATTTAGAGACAGTAATTTATTTCCAGAATGTGTCTGTGCATTCTTGGGTCAGCTCAAAATTTCATCACCTTCCCCACAGCACCTGCCATTAATATTTCCAGCCATGGAATGAGCTTGTAGTGGATCACAGCTGGCTGGTGCACACTCCCCACTGAATTTTCAGCACACTGGTAAACACAGGGAACATTTTCAGTGTTTGTAAACACAGTGAAGATTTTCAGTGCTGCAGAGTACTGTTAGATACTCAATTCCTATTTGCATTATGTGGAGCACAATCCCAGCTGAAAAGCTTGGAGCTTGTGCTGAGGCAGGGGAGAATTGTTAAATAAAACCCAACAACATTCCAAGGATTTAAAGTGACTTTCAGTCTACTCAGTGCACTTGGTGTAGCAAAATCCTGCCAGGACCAGACACCCTGCAAAATGGGTTAGGTATAATACCAGGTCATGTTACCAGATGATCAACCAAAGCTGGGAAAAAAACAATTCAAATGAAAAAAAAATCAGCACAGATCAAAATCCCTTCTTGGGGAAGGGGAGGGAAAGTTTTATGCACACTTCCCATTGTGCTTTTCTTGGTTATCACCAGTAAAATCTCATCTCTACGTTATTTAAAACTCACTCTCAAAATTGCCTTTCACCTTGGCAGCTGCAAAACAAAAGAAATGTAAAAGTACAGTAGGCAACTGTCCTTCATTTCCTTCCTTTACCCTTACATATCCTGTGTGCAACTGGAATGCTTCTATTTGATTATCCAGTGGAGCAAATGCTACAATGAATGCAATCATGCCTTATTACCCTGCATGTCTGCAGCCTATTGCACAGCTATGTACAGATGTTTTTACACAAGCTTGGTTTTCTAGCTACAGGGTCTATAAAACAATAGGAACTATCTGAAATGTTTTCAAGCCAGCAAAGGATAAAGGCACTGTAAAGCAGTCAACTGGATAAAAGCCATCTATGTCTGACAGGAGAAGAAAAACCTCCGAGGTTTCTCGATTATAAACGCGTCAGCTTTCTGGAAGTGCTGCAGTCTGCAGCAAACTGACCAGGAATGTGTAAACACAGGGGAAAACAAGGACCCAGGCAGTGGAAAGGAGGAACACAAACCTCTGGCCTGTTGAAGGGCTTAACCACTGTTTCACTGACCTGAAGAACTGGCTGGGGTCCAAGGAAGTGGAGCTGCCTGTGGTAGCCTTGCACCAAGGGGATCACAGCTCTGATCTCTTTGGTACAGAGCTTTGGATTTTACTGAGGAAAGGCCCTGTTTACAAATTCATTTCCTTCTCCTCTCAATACATTCTTTTTTTTTCCCCAATAAAATACAGTGCAAAAAGCCCTGAATGTGTTGTTTCATGGTCTGTCAGGGAGGCACCAGGAATTAACGGGTACGGCGCCGGGCTGGAAATGGGGATGTGCAAAATCATTCTATGTTCTTGGATGAGAACCAGGGAGAAATGGTTTTTATGAGTCTCATTTTCCCCTGTCCACCTGGCCTGAAGCGTGTCATAGCAGAAAATTCTGCTTTCTGCTGCAGAGAGCCCGGGGTTGGCATTCCCAGCCCAGAGGGGTTATTTATAGAGCACTGACAGCAGGTCTGACACTGTGGAAAAGAAATACTATTTATCTTTCCACAACCTTTTATTACAAAATGGGAAGTAAGAAGCAGGGTGAGCTATGAAAGCAGAATTGATGATTTTATTTGTTTTATGATCATTCTGGTGAGAATCCCCCAGAGAAACAAACCCTCAGCAAGGGGAAGTGATGGAGCTGCAGAGTGAAGCAGTGCAGCAAGCATGGCAAATCTCCATTTACATGGATGAGGCAAGAGACAAGAGCAGAAATACTACAAACTCCAAAAGACACGAATGGTCTGTCCACAGACCAAATATAATGAGCTTGTTCTGCTCGTGTCGGCCTCAAAGGCTTCTCAGCCTCACACACACAGTAGCCAGGAGCAGTTCCAGAGCTTTTCCTGACAGTTGTTTGGCTCAGTGGGCTTAGCTGGACATTATTTAGGCTCCTGCTTCTCTGTTTGCAAACACAATGACCCCTTTCCGAGATAAACAGCAGAGATTTCTTTAAATCATCATTAAATGCTGCTTAGCCGTAAGCAAAGCCTTGGTTCTCAAGCAGTGTCCCACAAATCATCTCTAATTTAGGAAACAATTGAGGCACAAAGATGTCTAGGAAATAAAACTGTAATTTAGAAGTTCTGGCCTAATATATTCAGGAGAACCAAAACCCTAAGACCTGCCTGTCACACAAAATAAAATATTAAAATATTACACTTCTGATTGTTTTTTCTCCATGTCACCATGAAAGTGTACTGAATTGCTTCTGAAGGACACTATCCTGTAAATTCACTGGGAATTAGTTCAAACAGTCCTAACAAGCCTTTTCCCCCAGAGTGATTGCATGTCAAAGCCCCAGACATAGCAAGAGGGTGAGGGGGAAAGAGATGGGGAGAGGAACATCACATGCAGGTATCTGCCCTTTAAGCTATGAGACCAAAATTCCCAGGTGCTTTGTGTACATGTCTATATAATTTCACACAGACAGAAATGGCCCTGGAGTGGAATGCAGGACATGTTTGCACCTGCACCAGTCAAGCTGCACAATGATTTAGCACATAAAGTGATTTATGAGATGGAGTTGAAATCAAAGAATAAAGTCAGAGTATCAGAAAAAATATCAACAAAGTCATGGCAAATATTTTCCCTCGTGACTTACTCCTTTCAATAAAGGCAGCAGACAGCAGCTTAGTTACCCACCAGTGAGACACCAGGCTGGGATTTGGGCTGGAGTCCTGGATTCCTGAGGGGAAAGAACCATAGTTCTGGTAGCCACTGAATTTTGTGAAAAAAGCCAGGCTGGATGGGACTGGAACAATCTGGTGTACTGGAAAATGTCTCATGGCAGAGGGTTGGAATGAGCTGGGCTTTGATGGTCCCAAATCGTTCTAAAATTCTATGATAATTCTATCAAGATGGATTTCATTCAACCAGGAATCACCACCCTGTATAATGCTGAGATGTGATGGCCTGGAGAATATTTATTCAATAATATGTAGCCTGGTAAAGCACTATGGGTCCTTTCCACAGTTGCTCACTTGCATTTATCAAAACACATCCCCATGAACCATTAATAAAACTATGGGAGAAGGCAAAGCTTTCAAGCTAAAATCAGCCTAAACATCCAGCACCAGCTTTGGGGAGAGGCACAACAAAGACAAAAGCTCTGTCAAAGTCAGAAGGTCAGGAGGGAGCAATCAACAAGAAAAGCAAGATTTGGGATGAGCAGAGACAAGCCAACAAACTAAAACAGGGTGGGAAGTTGATGGGAAGATTTTGGACACGTTGCCCTACATCTGACAATGACTGTGAACATATTTCAGACTGACAATGAGTGAACATATTTCAGAAACCAGCTTAAACATCAATGAGCATTAATTCCCAATAGCAGTTTGAGGGAGGAGATGAAAGGCCAGGTACAGAGCAGGAAGTGTGTTATTCCTCCCTGCTGACAGTGTTTAGTTCCAGCTCCCTGAGAACAAGCTTCAAACACACACCACACTGCGAGGCCACTGTTTTATCTGCTGGGATGGGTGGGCATGACAGACAGATAAATAATGGGAAAATAAAAGGGCCTGAAACACATTTTGGGGGCTGCAAAAGGAAAATGATGTATTGAGGAGAACTAATGAGGAACTGCTGGAGGTTTATGAAGACTGAAGTGGAGTAAATGTAGGGAAATTCCATGACCTCGGTGGGCACGTCCCGAGGTCTGAGTGATGGAAACCAGACCCTGCAGGGCCCCTGGGAACAGCAGCTCTGCCTGCCCAGGCCCAGCTGAACAAAGGCAACATGAAGGAACAGAACTGACAAGAGCTCCTATGAGCCCTGAACTAACCCCAAAGAGAAATAGGGGAAAGGAAAGGGAAGGGAGTTAATCATGAGAGCAACTGAGGGTCTGCGAGACCTCCGAGCTGGGAACTGGAAATACATGGAAGAGGGAAAAATGGGAAATGTACAGAAAACCTGTAACTAATCCTCTCCCCACTAAACACTTGCATTTGTTTTAATTACATAAGTTATTTCCTTCACCTAAGACATGAAACAGAGAGAAAATGTTAAAAGCTGACATAACTGTGAGTCGATAGCACTCACAGATTGGTAAATTCCCAAAGAGAAGAGTGATCATATTTTCTACAAAAACTCATTGCAGCAGGACAATATGAGCTCCCAGCTAAGGACAGTAACTTTTTCAGCCAAGGAGATCAAGAATCCACCAGTGCCCTCAGTACATGGAATGAATAAAGACAAACTTAAACAAGACTACTGAGCTGCAAAACAAACCCAAAGGCAAATAAAATACAAATGCTCTACTTTTCTTAACAACAACAGCAGAATGTAAGATGGTATCAGGAGGGTTGCATGTCTCAGGCAACACCTAAGACCAGGAGCAGGATCCTGACCCCAATGAAGCCACCACCAGGACTCTGAGGCTGGTGTGAGCAGGATTCTCCTCTGGGCTTTAGTGCACAGCGAGGCAGCCTGGCTGAAGCCACGTCCCAAAACAAGAAAAGGAAAAGCACAGACAGGACACTGAGTGAGGCAGAGCAAGGGTTACAGCAGCAGGAATTCCCAAGTACCTGAGTGGCTGTGCTTATCCCAGGGCTCTGTTGAGATTTATGCAATCTCATATTACACTTGCTTGGCACATGAATTTTTAGTGGGAATTTGGAAGAGGAGGGATTGCTGGCTGGTGAAGAGAAACTGGAAGGCTGTGGTGGGTAGGGTGGGTAGTGATGAATATGCCCAATAGCACAGTTCAGCACTGTCTGGGCTGTGCAGCCCAGCATTTATCCCCTAGCAACCAAAAGGCAAGGGAAAAACTCTCCCACTGCACTGGACCACAGCTCCCCATGGTTTCCTAAAGCAGCAGCCTGACTCCACTGCCTTGCAGAGCCACAAGTGACAGAAATTTGCAGTGCTCTGAGGTCCCTTTCTTTCCCAAACACCAAATCAAGTTGACAGTGTTTTTTTAAGAGGCATCTTAACCTCCAGTGTGCTCATTTTAATGCATTAAGCTGGGTTTGGGTTTGGTCTGAAGGACAGTCCCAGCAAGGCTTTTGCTAAAGCCAGGCACTGCTGCTCTAATGAATTGTTTTAAGCAGCAGGTATTTCTATTTATTCTGGCATCAAATAAAAACCCGCCCTGGAATATACAGAAACATTCAACATCAACCACTATGGAAAATGTTTTTAATGTGAGAATTCCTTTTCCACTCAGAGCAAACCAGCTAGTCTTCTCCCTTTCCTTGGGGATGAATTCTTTGTTGTGACACTGGCAAAGCACTGCAATCAACCCAACCCAGGGAGGAAGATTTAAATGAACAGTACAGGCAGGATGACCAGAATTGTCTCCTGCTGTGGACAGGCCAGCCAGAGGTGGCAAATGGCCAAGGAAAAGATAAAAATGTGCAGTCCCTTATTCAGGTGTTTTACATGGAATAAAAATCCTACTTGGAGACACAGACCACAGATCCTCTTTTGCCAAACCTGGGCATATTTTGAAATACTTTACTGCAATAAACAGCCAGTAGATGGGAATGTTTTTCTCCAAACACTGATTCACTTGTGGAAAGAGTCTGGAAAACTGTGTTTCTCAATCACCTCCACTCTGTGCTTGGTTTTCTCCAGGCAGCTATTCCTTCAGCTCAGCCTGCCCCTCTGCAGTACACACACTTACTCTGCTTTCTTTTCCCCAACATCAGGCCACAGAGGAGCCCATGTGACTGCAGCAGAGGCAAAGTCATTTTTAACCAGGGCAATTTAAGGATATTTAAGACACATTCTCATTTTCCCTTTCCCAATTCCACACTGCCCCCAATTTTATTATTAGCTGAATACAGGGAAGCTTCAGCCTGGATCTGGGGTAACATGTACACTGAGGAATGAAGGCCAAGCTTTGCCTTGAAATATGCAGGATCATTCCTAACTAACCGTAAAGCTGCTTATTTGGCACTGGCAGTGGAAATATTGAACGAAAGGGGCATTCTCAATCTGCTTATGTCACAGAAAGGTTGGATTCTGACAGTGTGCAAGGCTCCAAGCTGCAGCCTGATATTAATAGCAAGACATTAAACTGGCAGTTTGGCTGGCTGGGAGCAGCTCTGCTGGAACAGAGATTGTTCTGCAGGAAACGGCAGCTCTGGGTGAGGGATGAGCCCGAAGCAGACTCAGGAATTGTGACTGGTGTGTGACAAGGCTGTGTCACACCAAGAGAACCTTCCTGTCAAACTGAGGAGTGGATCCCACAGCAGGGCTGTTGAAACACCACAGTTCCACACAGGAATATTGTTTTCCTTCTGTCCACCTCCTCTGGAATCCACCCATTCCCAGGCCTACCTTACCCAACCAAGTAGGGCAATGAGCATTAACAAACAATTTCTCACACAAACATGGTTCTGTTCCACTGGGGTATCACCCCAAGACACACATACACATTTTCTCCATTTTTGAGCTTGTTTCTGCCATTATGTAACCCTCCACACTACCCTGGCAGCTGGGCCAAGAAAATTTGAACCAAGTCCCCAGAGCAACTGGTTTCAGTGAGGGGCCCTGCCAGAACACAAATACAAACCTCCTGCTGCTGCTTTCTTGCTGGGTCTGCATGGCAGGCAAAGATTCCAGACAGGTTTTTCAATATGGATCTTCCAGAGCACAAATGAACACCTCTTATGAGCCATTTAAACTTCATAATCCCACTTCCCAACAACAGCTGGGTCTCAAGGCTTCCACCAGGGTAAGTTCTTATTTCTCACAATGTAAAGAAAATCAAGGCATTGTCACTGAAAATAACATTACCTACAGCACTCTGAGTCCTCTTATTTCAGGACATATAATCCAACAGATTCCTTAGAGTCTCTTGAACATGACTAAGCAACATTAGATTCTAGAATTGTACTACATCACATCCCCAAGAACCCCACACTCTTTACAGGAGACCACCCTCAGCCATGCAATCTCCTGTAGCTCTGCACTCAAAATCCTCATTTCACAGAGGTAGACAGAAGCATTCAGAATGCAAGTGACTTGCCAAATGTCACAAAATAAGTCTGTGCCAGAGCTGGGAATAGAAATCAGGAGTCTAAGAGTCCAGATTCTCTGCCTTATATAGAGCAGCAGTCTCCTGGTTTAGGAGCACTCATTGCATTTACAGGATGGCAGCATTGGCATTGCAAGGGCCACCCTCAGCCATAAGCAGGTGTAAAAACACACATGAATCTGCTGAGATGTTCTTCTTCTGTTCAGTGTAAAGCAAGAAATGAAAGCAAGCTGCTGTTTTGAGGACTTTGGGGAGTGCAGCAACCTCAGCATAACCACTAAGACCAAACCTGATGTCACTCCTGGACTCATTTCTTGGTCCCACAGGCAGCCCTGCTGATTTGGGAGGGGTATCTGGGAGCTGGAGTGATAAACAGGAATCTGGCTACAGCAGAGATGGTTGAAACACCAAGATAAACCTTCCTAAGCCAGAATGGAGGATCAATGGGCATCCACCTGTACAATTGTTGCAGACCTATTAAGCCCAAGCCCAAGCCATGTTACACTGCTGCTCATGTCACCCAGGTGTGTGCACATGGCATGGAAGCCTGGCTATTAAAAACCTATTTATCTGCAACTGACACCTGCTTTACCCAATCCTGACAAAGGAGGACAACCAGAGAATGTCTGGCATGGTTAAAATTCAGTACTCCCAACACTACCACTTTCTCAAACCAGCTGTGTGTCACAAAAGAACATTAATTAATTTATTCTTCCTCTGCCATGAAAAAAATCCAAACACAACACAGGGCACAACAGGGCCAAATGGGGCACAGAAAATGCATAAGTGAAGATATAAGTGCTTTGCTGCCACATAATCAAACTGTCAGAGGAGAAGGTAGGAAAAGCAGGACTGAAGAGAGCAGAGGCCAGACTGGTTTTGTCCCAGGAATATTCACTCTCTAAATATCTTGGAAAACTGTGCTGGAAAGAGTAACAAGTGAGTTTAATCTTCATTGCTGTGATCTACTACTTTCTCCACTGCAGCCACAGTGTGCAGCAAGCAGCAGCACAAGAAATAATTTGGGTATTGTAAGAACAGAAAAGAAGTCATAAAAATATTTCCTTAGTCATGCTGTCTCTGGTAATATAATTCCCTGAATAGAGATCTTCAACAATATTCTCTTTAAATATGGAAAGAGCTCTGACTTTAGTCAGCATGTGTCTTCCATCAGCTTCTCTTTTTTTTTTTAACTTCTTTATTGTATCTTACCACAGCCACCTCCAGGTGCAGGCACACAGTGTAAAAACCTTCCTCAGTGGAAGTGTGTTTTCCATTGGACACAGAATAAACACACTGTGAGGGATTCCAAATGGAAAAAGCTTGGACACAGAGGCCAGTCCTTGCTCATAGGTATGTATCCTCCAGCACTGTATCTCGTCCTTTCACCTGATCCCCCCACCAGAGAGGGAAGGAGCTGCATTCCAAGATGAGCCTTCCACAGGGCTCCTGCTGAAGGCACTTCCCTCCCTGCTCTGCATCACCCACTGCCCACAATCCCTGCAAGTGTCTCCCTGAACACTGGGGTGTAAGAACAGCAGAAAATTAGGATCCATCCCAAGTTTATTCAGAATGGAGGATGAGAGGCCACCTGACTTTGAGGCAAGTTTAAAAAAGTTCATGCTATCATCACAGAGAGGATGTTGAGCTGTGCCTCCAAACACTGCTGCCACTGTGGGGATTAAAAAAAAACAAACCAGGAGAACACTGTGAAGGTTACTGCTACCTGAGTGAAATAAATAAACCAAGTATTTAATGTGTGGGATGTAAGGACCCTGTGTATGCAGGCTTTGGACACAAGTAAAGGCGGTTAGGAAGTAGGAGGAGCAGGAGGCTGAAAAGAAGATTTAACTTGGCTTTCCCACAATGAGGTATTCTTCTCCAGTGTCTGAGTGCCAGCTTGATCTGGGAATGTCACAATGGTTCTTACAATGGGAAATACACTCCTTAGCTAGGAAATTCTTGTTTGAGGTGAGAGAATTGAAAGGAACATTATACAGACACACCAAGAGGCAGTTTCTTCTGCATCCACTCCAAAGAAGCAGAAATACTCAAGAATAACTCCTGAACGCAGATACCTCCGGGCTTAGGAGGGGTTAAAATTTAATGGCTTATTTCTAGCTCATACTAATCCATATCTGCATCACAGAGGTACACAGAACAGCAAAACCAACATGACAGCAAAACCAACATGACAGCAAACCAAGGGGTGAAATATTGCCCAGAACACCCCTCTTAGCACAGAGGTGCCTATCAAAATCCCCTCCCCTGCCTCTTGCACTTACCCACAGTGTCACAAGGCTCGTCTTTGTGCACGCAGAAATCTGTCCTAGAAAGGAAAACAGAACAGAAGTGAAATGTATCCTGTGCCTCCAGAGCAGGGAGAAGCAGTGGTGCATGACTCACATATCATGGGTGTTGAGGTCTGGGATTTTGTAAGGCTGCTGTGCAGTGTACACGATGACAACACAGATAGCAGCCCTGATTGCTACTGAGATTACAGAGAATTATGTGAATCAGCCCCATCATCAGACTTAAGATCAGCACCTAAACCAGCCCTGCCTCAGTCTGTGATGTCTGATTTATTCCACAACTGGATTAAAACTGAAGCTCCTTCCACAAGAGAATTGTAACAATAAGGAGCAGACACCCTGTGATGCACCCTAAAAGACAGGGGGAGTAGGAGATGTGTGAAGGCACAGAACTAATAATATGTACCCAGAAATTCTCAATTCTTCACTAGAATAGAAAAGAACATGAAAAAAGCAGGACTAAACAGAGAAAGACAGATGTTGACACAAAAGAAGGAGAATTTCAGGATTTTCCTGGTAATGGGTAAATTGGCTTCAGCTAAACTTATTACACTCAGATTTGCCATGTTATGGTTCAAATCCAACACGGAGAGGTTCAAGAGACTCCATTTGTTCCCCACATCTCATCAAGGCAGGAGAAGATACTACAGATGCCAGTGGCACCCATGAATCAGCCAGGGATCCAAGGAGCTGTATTAAACAGAATAAAAGCCTTGAAGCTCACCATCAAAGCACTGACATTTCATGTGAGATTTAGTACACGAGGTTCCTCATGACAGAAAAACAAGTGTGTGTGTGTGGGGAGAAGTATTTTATAACTAAATTAATATCTTGAATGCATTTCAAGAAGTACTTAGGCCTAAACTTTTAGGAGCTCTCTTCACCAGGGCTGCTTTGCAGTGCAATCCACCATGAAGAGGAGTTGCAGAGAAACATCACGTGTGCTAAAACATTTCAGAAGTTCTTTAAGCCAAGGGAAGCTGAGGAACTGTAGTCTCCATCACCTTGGCTTTCCCCAGCCTGGGAGGAGGCAAGAGAATCCCATTGGTACATTTGGAGTGTGCCATTTGAAATGCCTGAGTCCCCTTGGGGTTTGCAGTGTAAGAGTTTGGCAGGAGAAAGATCAAAAACACTTTGAGAAAGATAAATACTTAGAAAAAGAAAATACTTAGAAGAAATATAAAAATAGATAAATATTAAAAGCGCTCTTTCCTTGAAGAAAGTTATGAAACTAGGGTTTATAGGAAAAGAGATTTAAGGCCCAGGACTGTGGCTGATGAATCCAGACCCTCCACACCAAACTCCTTTGAAAGCCACAAATCAAGCTGTCAAGGGCTTGGAAGGAGAGCACAAACAGCCATTCCCAGCTCTCGTTCAGCACATACTGAAAACCAACCATGCTTCAGTGCAGAAAAACCATAACAACCATCAAAGTGTTAAAAAAATCAGACAGGAACCAACCAAAAATCGGAAGCTACGACCACACACCAGCCCCAGCTTTCATTTTTCACTGCAGCCTGTGTCTCAACACCTTGGCATTGCAGCCTTCCCAAGGAAGACTAATGACAGTCTCCTGACAGAGCTGGCACCAGCGCGCCTGCTCGGCTTCCCAGAGTCAGCTTGACAGAGGTTTATTTAAGGACTTATTATGTTATATAAACTGCTAAATCAAACAGATGCTTTTCTTGTGACAACAGATAGCTGAACTATTAGTGGATGGCAGGAGGCCACAGCTAGGAAAGCCTTTCTCTCCCTCCAGAGCCTGTCCAGCCCTGCAAATAACGCACAGAATTTCTGCTGCTCGCACTGTCCCACACCAAAAGGTGTCTGGCACTTTCTGGCAGCTCCACAGAGGAATTACCACCATGCCAGCAAATAAGGGGTCAGTAAATGATCCAGCACACCTTGCAGACTCTCCTACAGAGGTAGAACAACCATTGTGTGTGAAGAGAGTGCTGTGGGGCTGTTTGGTCAGGGAAAGGGTTGAAGCACATCAGCAGCAGAATTGGACATCGCTGGCAAATCAAGTAAAAAACCTGCTCAGCCCATCCTTAAAACTGTGATAAACACAAGACCAAGAGACTCCATCTTCTATTCAAATACACCAGGATTTAAACCATCTGGATCATTGCAAATATTTTATCCCAAAACTGTGTGGCCAAACAGAAAAGCACATCGAGACCTTTAGTCACAAACCAGCTTGGTGTGTCTCAGTCTGCTTCCAAAGGCAAGGGCACACCTCATCACAAAGCCCATGCTGAAACTCCTACAGTCCTTCCCTGGCAGCCAGAGGGAGAACACTGCATGGAAAGGTGTTGAGAGTGATCTGTCTCACCCGTGGCTCAGTCACACCTGTGATTTAAATGGCTCCATCCTGGCACCTGACACTGATCTGCTTTTCAAAAGGTTTCAGTCACAGGTGTCTCTCTGGCACATTTTTGAGCTCAGCTGCATGGGTAATTTTGAAGTGAGAGCATTGACTGATACTATAATGACACTCAACAATGCAGGAAAGGTATTTTAATATTTATTGCATGTGCAAAGGTCTCTTACCACAGAGACACAGTCCTGTTAGCAGAATTTTTTACAGAGCTGTGTTGAAATAAAACTCTTACTGCAGGAGCTGCAGCTCAAGTCCAACATCTGACCTTATCACACAAGGTCTTGGATAATCAACATTGAAATCACAGCTCTAGCTGTGAACTAGTTTTACTCTTCACTTTTAGCCATTGACTGAATCAAGCAGGACACAAGTTCTCATCCTGTGACCTGTGAAATTCTCAGTCATTATCATGGGTGGTACCCAGCAGAGGTTTCCACTAGCAGAGTACAACAATTCTCAAAAAATGACAACAATTTAGTTCTTTTGTTCAATAAAAACAGCCAAAAGAGCTCAGAACTCCTCCTACAGTCACTCTTCCATCTGGCTCCCACCAACTGGAAAAAAATACCTAACTGTGCTAAGCTGAACTCTGCAATTCAAGTCCTTCCTGTGAGAAAGAAGGACAGAAGTTGAACTGTGCAACAGGAATAAGAAGCATTCTGTTAAGTGGCCATTCCCAGCACCCTTCAAAGGACATCTTTCGACCAATCTAACCCTGCAGGGTCATAAAGTTAAAGGACACAGGAAACTGGTACAGTGCAGAACCTGCCAAAATAAACTTTCCACATCCATAGGTACATTCAGCAGCACTATGTGCCCAGTTTCCTCCATGCACAGTGAATTCCTCCATTTGCCCATTTAATGGGAAGGCAAAGAGCTGGAGAAGTGTGGAAGGGAGGACCAGGCTGTAAATGGAACAACTACACCACTGTGTCAGGAGAAAACAAGTCTTTGCTTAAAGACAGCTCTGAATTCTGCTCCTGTCAGTGCTGAGACACTCTTTGCTCTGCTATCACATCACCTACAGTCTAATAGCTGACCCAAACACCTCCAGCCAGGAGCTGGGATAACATCAGTGTGCCTGAAGATTTCCCAGGAATGCAAAAGGCAGAGGGATCAAGAGAGGGAATGTGTTTCAAATGAGACATGCTTGTAAAATCACTAAGACACAGATTCTGCAGACAGAAGTTATTCTTGTCAGCTGCCTGGTAAAATATGAAGTACACTATCCAAAGATGCTAGAGACTTGAATTTCTGCAAGTTCAAAACCAGAATCTAAATGAGAAAATTGTGATGGTTATAGAGACCACAACACTATATTCAGCTGTGGCAGATTATTCCCACTGTCTCACTTATTTACTGAGCTGGACAATGCATCTTATTCCACAGGCACAGTATGTCCCTTACCTGGAACTCAGGTGGATACCTTAAATCCCACAAGAGGAATATTTGCCACCTACATAATCTACTTTTGCATACAAACGAGGGTGTGGGAAACATCACTTAGAGGTGAAGTTTCAAAAGGCAAGAGTGTCTTGGTGTTTCAAATGAACCCAGCCAGACTGGAACCACAGGGATTTCTTCAGCTTGACCCCAAAGAATCTGTTTCTAGTCCTTAAAGCAGCTGCAGCTGCTGAAAATTCAGCTTCTGCTTTTCCTGGCGCAATTGCTCGTGCTGGACATGCTGCTGCTCCCACTCCTCTACCACTGGTCCATCTGTACAGTCTGGGGAGGGTCCAGGGACACACACACACACATTTCCAAAGCCAAGAGGAGAAAAATGCATTTCCCTGACACAGGCATGGGGCTGCTGGCCCAGAAGCCCTCCAAGCAATGCAGCAGCCTCCATGCAGCAGAAGCAGGATGGGTTAAGGATGACAGGACAAGCAAGAAGGGTGGAAAGACTCCAAGTGCACACTGCAGCCAAAAATGCTGCTGCTGTGCACAGCCATGTGCTCCCTGGCCTGAACCTTTTCACCAAAGCTGAATCTGGTTTCTAACCCAACCAAACCTGAACTTTCCCAGCTATTCCCACTGCCAAACCCTGCAAATCCACGGAACAATTCCTCCTACCAATTCTTTTACAGTTCTTCCTCAGAAGCCTGAGTCCAGCTCATTTAGCCTGACATTATGCATTCAGTTTTGAGAGCAGCAGAGATGAAATGCTCGGCTCATTCCCCCCACCCTGTGCTCAGAGCCCATCAGAAGAGATTCCCTCTGCCTCACTTGTCATGCAGGACAACTGGATACCCAGATGAGGTTAACAAAAATGTTAGTTATTTATTTAGGCCCTGATCCAGTGGAGCACATGCTTGACTACAACCAGGATGTGCAGCCAGTTGACTTCAAAGGAACTATTCCCCCTGTCTAAACTGTTAAATATCTGCACAAGTGCCTGGTGCACTGCAGTGAATACAGAGGAGGGAGCAGGGTTTGGGGGAGCTGCACACACGTCTGGGGAGGAGAGTGCTCAGGAACTTTGCTGGCTTCATGCCCTGCTCACCAGCTCTTGCACTGAACACTCACCAGAATCCCATGGACAGTTTGCAGTGGGGCTGTTAACACAAATCTAACACTGGAGATTATTGCAATCAGGATGGCAGTTTATACAAAAACATGTATTTCTACTTAAATTGTTGGCAGAGAAAAGAAGTGAAAGAGGTGAGTAATATTGAACTGCAATACAGATATTTCCTGTCTCAAACTGGGGGACAAGGGGGTAGGAAGTAGTGTTTTTCTAGCACCATTACACCATAATTTTGTGCTCACTTTCATTATTCAGAGATCACTTCTGTAAAAATTAATATTTTTACATCTTAAAGGATGCAAAAAACTTAAAACACCACGAATGTGCTGTTCAGAATTTGTAGTAACTGTGAGGAACATGGGACATGCATTGTATTGTGAAGTTGAGCTCAGATAGTTAGAGAAAAAAGATTGCTGTCCCTAAACACCCTTTTTCTTGCTTTATCTGATGTGTTTGACAGATCAGTAAGTTCAGAATTACAAAGTGCAAAGAATTTTGATCAAATATTTCTGTAAAGATCATTTCGCATCTGAAATAAATGCATGAGTTTTCAAATACACAAACCAATCAGAATGACATCCCTCCTCTACCTCAGTTGTGATAGAGGAGAGTTGTTAAAGTGGTTATTTCTTCAGGTAAAGAGAGAAAAAATTAATTTAGTTTATGGTATTTCTCTCCCTCTTTCTTTAGGAGATAACTCCCTGCCCACTGCTGCCACACTCTCTGCTCAGCTGATTCACCCCTAACTGCACACAGAGCACCTGAGCTCAGCTGTGTTCAGTTCCACACCTTCCTTCTCCTAGGAAGAAGGGCTCCCTGTTTTTTCCACTCCTACCAGCTGGGGTGAGGAAAAAGCCCCCCTGTGCTACAGCCACGTCCTGACCCTGACTGTGACACCTTGGCTCAAAGGGAGAGATGCTTTTGTACAACCTTGTTAAGAATGCACAAAACCAACACAGAGCACTTTCACCTGAGCAGCAAATATGTCATCTTCCTCTTACATTTCTGCCTGACCAGATAACCCCATCACTGGCCATGGGCATTACTGGCTGTAACAAAAACCAGACCTTCCCATACCTGGTCACAAAAACAGCAGCATCCACAGGAGGGGTGTCATCCCTGGCACCAGGAACCTGGTTGTTACCAAGGTATTTTGCCCCACCATATTCTTCATTTTGCCACTGACAGAAGCTCTCCAGAGATCTCTCTCCATGATGCCCAATGGACAACTTTGCCTTTGGGAAAAAAAAAAAAAAAAAAATATATATATATATATATATATAAAAGTAGAAATTATTATCCCCAGTGTTTAGATAAAGCATCAGACCTCTCTGTAACAGCTAACTTCATACTGGTTTGCAGCTACAAGCAGACAGCCTTACCAGGAAGGATAAATAAAAGGATTCTGGTTCCTTTCACTCCCACAGCCCCTGTACTGCCCACCTTTAATGCTGCCTGGTGAAGTGGAACAGGCAACTCCTCACAGTTTGTGATGCTGAGGCCCCACATCCCCCTCCCAGCCTGTGGGACAGCACAGAGCAGTTCCAGGAGCAGGAGAGAAAGGGGCTGGGACTCACAGGGCGACTGTGGAGCAGGACTAGCTTGGTCACTCGAATGTTGACTTTAATTCCCAGGCTTTGATGCTGGAACATGTTGTACACCTGTCAAAAAGCAAAGAAAAACATCCAAAGCTTATTAGTAGAAATATCAAGACCTAGTAATAGTAGAAGAAACTAATTGTGACTAAAGTTAGACATTTCTCCTTTTAAAAATTTACACAAAAACTCCCCCCACATGGATTGTGCTACTACACTCAATAAAATAAAGAATATTTAAGAGTTGCTGCAATAAGGAGAAAAATATTCCAAAGGAGCTCTAAAGATAAAGTCTCAGGAGCATGGACATACGTTATGAAGCATTCAACTACCATGGATCTTCAGCATTTAAATATCAGAGATATCTGAATGCAAGATGAAATAATGGCGTGTTTTAGACTTCAGGAAATAGAATGGAAAAGCAATTTCCCTCTGTTATTTTCATATCTTATATAAGAGAATAGTAATAAGGCAGCACATAATGACACAAGCCTCAGGAAATACAAAAATAGCACCGGAAACTACCTTACTACTTTCTCCAGATTTTGCATTCCAGCTCAGATACTTCACCTCATTTTTATAGGTTAGAACATAAGATCTTAATTGATCCCAGGATTTTATTCCACCCGTTTCTCAGTGTACAAATGTTTTAACTAGACACTATCAAAAAGGTGAGGGAAGGGTTTATTTCAAAAGGTGTAAAAGGCCACATAAAAGGCCTTGGGTGAATATTGTATCCCCTACTTGGTCAAAAAAACCAAAATCAAGACCAGTGAAGTGAGACTCCTGACAAATGAGAGGCAGGTTTGGCCCCAGGTAAGCAATATTCCTTGCTCACTGCTCCTTTGGCTACAAGCATCACCCAGGCTCAGAAATTTCCTACAGCAAACCTCAGACACGAGCACATCTTGCACATCATGCTTTCAACGCTTGGTATTTTTCCTATTTGTGCAAATGTTCAGGAATGTGCTCAGTGGAAGAAGCTCTCCAGTGTTTGTGGTTGGATTTAAGCACACACATAAATGTTTCCTACACTTTAGGCACAGATTGCAAGACAGAGCTACTCAGTGTTTGACCCAGTGACCTTCAGCTGAGCACAAGGAGCCACTTCTGTACCCTGGGGCTGGTGTACAAGTGCACACAAGGGCTGGCACTATTTGCTCAGCCTGGAGATGTGCTGGGAGAGCACTTCAGGCCTCTCTCTCTACACACCTGGCAGGGATAAACTTGACATTTGCACAGAAGGGCTCTGACAGATGACCCCTGTGTAAGTGGAGACCTGCTGCACCACTACAGAGGCTGACAAACACTCTCTGGGATGGATGGATGGATGGATGGATGGATGGATGGATGGATGGATGGATGATGGATGGATGGATGGATGGATGGATGGATGGATGGATGGATGGATGGATGGATGATGGATGGATGGATGGATGGATGGATGGATGGATGGATGGATGATGGATGGATGGATGATGGATGGATGGATGGATGGATGATGGATGGATGATGGATGATGGATGGATGATGGATGATGGAGGGATGGATGGATGGATGGATGGATGGATGGATGGATGGATGGATGGATGGATGGAGGGATGGATGGAGGGATGGATGGATGGATGGATGGATGGATGGATGGATGGATGGATGGATGGATCTTTGGTTTCCCAGCTCCCCACTAGCTCTGGCCATCCCATGAAGTTCCCACTCATGACATGAGAATAATCCCAGCAAACAGGTCCTTACCACTGAGCCTGCTGGGTGCTGGTGCTTGGCTTCCCATCAGAGCAGCCAAGCTGCCTCCAGAGCCAGCACAGACAAATCCAAACACCACTGATTCCAAAGGCTGTTTGCCCTGACAAAACTTGCCCACCAAGCACCAGCTGCTGGACAGTTCAGGATGGCATCTTGAAAGCTGCCAGCCCTTCCTCTTTTCCTATTGTGCTCTCTATCCCAAAGATAATTCTGACTGCACTTTTATTCCCATCCACCAGTGATATCAGCAGCAACTGGACACTAAACCAAAAAAAAGTCCCTGGGAGTGCAAGAGGCTTCACTTTGCTTGTTTATTCAAGCTTTGTTTGCTTATTTTCTTAAATGAAGGCCAAAGGAGCCCCAGGCTGATGGTATTGCCTTGAAAGAACATTAACCTTTCCCTCTGAGAGGGATATCACTTAACAGTAACAGGCAACACACACTTGGAGAAAATTTAATTCGCCGATTAAAGTAATTTGTATACAGAGAAAAAAAAAAAAGATAAATTGAAACAACACCTTCCCCATACGTCATCTTTACTCCTGCATTCCTGACTCCTTCCCCCTCACCCAGAGCCAGGCAGGTGGATGGGGAATGGGGACTGTCCTCTGGAACAGCTCTCTCTGCTGCTCCCTCCTCACACTTTTGCCCTGTTGCAGGATGGATCCTCTCCATGGGCTGCAGTTCCCATCAGGAGATCCTGCTCCAGCACAGGCTCCTCACCTCAGGTCACAGTGCTGGGCACAGCCAGCTGCCCCACCATGGTCTCCCCACAGGCTGGAGGGCACCTCTGCTCCAGCACCTGGAGCTCCTCATCCTCCTGCTCTCACCTGGGTTTTTCCCCCACTTTTTTCCACCATTCAGCTTTTTCCTCCTCTTTTGAAGACATTTTCACAGAGGCCTCCCCAGCTCTCCTGCCAGGCTCTGCTGTGCCCTGTGGGGAGGGCTGGGAGCATCCATGTCCAGCATGAGGCAGCTCTGGGTCTCAGCCCCACTCAGCACTGTCCTTTCAGAGGGAAACTTCTCTCAGATCATGAGCTTTAAGGCTAGAAGTAACCCCATAGAGAAGGCAAACTGACTTTTAAATGACTTGATAAAAAAATATGAGCCTGACACAGCTCAGGTTGTTCCCAGCTGGATTTAAAGCAGGCTGTGCCAGGTAAGTTGTGCCCAGAGGAAGCACCATCACAGGATCCAGCTGAATTTAAAATAAAACAATTCAAATACATAGGTCTTTCCTGCTAAGAATGGAATTCCATCATGGCAGCAAGAACCTTCTGCCTTTCTCACCCAGCCAACAAGAAAACCAAACCCCAGAGACTCAGTGTGTCTGAATTGTTCCACATTACATCCAAGTGTCCCCCTGCAGCACGTGCCAGGTTGGGGGGTGGGATAACTGGTACCAGGCCATGAGGAATGGGATTTCCCACTGCAGATGTTCTCAAGATTTCCTGCTGCACAGACAGAGAGACTGACTCACAGACACCTCCCTGCCCCCTCCCAACACCAAGGGCCACCCTTCCTCAAGCCTGCAATTGCATCACACCCTTCAGGCTGCTGTGACTGCTTCCAACAGGGGAAAAGTAAAAATATTTGGGTGGTTTAGGACCTTTTAATAAAACAAGGCAGCTGGGAACAGAAGTGTCAGCTGCATGAAACTCTGCCATGGAGAGTGCAGAGTTTACTTGTTTAGAACATCACCACAAGTGGCAGAAAGCAGCTTGGATGGAAAAGAAATGGAGGTTCTGGATCACTGGGATGAAAGGAAGGGATGGCAAAAGTGGTCAATGTGACTGAAGTGTTGTGGGTGCCCTGCTGCAGGGGAGCTTCTTCACTTCTGCACTGACTTCTCTGTGTGGAGTCATCAGAAGTAGGGTGAGCTCTGGAAACAGAAGATATGGTAAGGAACGATAACAACAGGCAGAAAAAATGGAAGGGGAAGTGCAGTAGAACAAGAAGAGAATAAAGCCTGTCTCTGGCATCTCCCCCTTCACCTGCATTTCTCTGACAGAGCTTTACTGTGCAGAATGCCCTAAAGAAAACAGGAAAGCTTCAAGGCTGAACCATCCTCCTCTGTTTGCATTCCTCCTGCCTTTCCTTCTCCCCTCAGCTCTGACATGGAAGGGGCAGAACAAATGCAGTTCTGGCATAAGCTGTGCAGGCCTGCCCCAGCACGCACAAAGCAAACACAGACATAAGGAATTGGGCTCAGAGAGGAACTAAACTACATCATTTAATTTTTTTTTTAAATTCTCAAGAGCTTCCTCTGCAGGTGGACGGTGGGAGGGAGACGTGTGTCTTTCAGATGTTTTGGAGTTTAGAACAGCAACCCTGGGGGTAAATTGACTTTTTTTCCCTTTTTTCTTCCCTGAGCACTGCACTCAAGCAGGAGCCTTCCCATTGCCTTGGCTGCTGGATGAGGTTTGGACAGCAGAAGCCTTAGTCAGGTTACTGAGGCTGTCTTTCTCTTGTTTTGAAAAGTGCTATAGGATTTCTAACACCCACCTAAAGCCAAGCTTTCAAATTACTCCTTTAAACATTATGAAAAAGAACATATTCATAGCTTTTTATAAGATACAGTTGACATAACTCCTTCTCCTGGGGCTGCTGGAGCAAAAAGAGAAATCTGCAGACAGTGATGAAACACTCAGATCCTTTTCCCTTACTTTCCCTTATGTCCCTGTTCTCATCATGAAAATTCCAGACCAAGGTAAGGGAGCTCATTATCAGTGGCAGCTCTGGAGCCTTTATGTGCCAGCCCTCAAGAGCACAGACATATAAATCCATCAATGCAAGCATGATAAAAATGATTTTATCTGCTTTTTTAACATAAAAAAACCCTCACAGGGGAAATCCAAAATGAAAAACAATCTGTGGAGCGTAAAACTCAGGCTTCAGAGAGTAAAACAGTATCATTCCTAAAGAACAACATAAGAATTTTCCCTCTTAATGACATCCAAAAGATCACTAACTTCAAGTTCCTGCTTGCTGCTGCAAAGAGCTTCCACAGTAATCTCATGGCTTAGCAACAGCTGCAGGAGAACTGACACACACTGCAGAAAATCTCCCTCCACACTGCACTCTCAGGGAAAAAGGCAAGCTCCAAACCAAGCCACAGTTGTAATTTATTGCAAAACCCAAAAATATACACTTAGGGGACAAAAAAAACCAAACCCAAACCAACCCATTTTTTTTTTAGGTTTTCAAACCCATAGAAAGCAGCTGTTAAACGACTGTGTTGTGGTCTTGGAAATTCAGAAATTCAGATGTCTCTGTCTCCAAATGCTCTGAGGGTCAGTCTGGGTGGGACTGGGTTTGCAAAGTCAGCTCTGCACTCTGCAAGGAGCCAACATCCACAACTCCCTGCTCAGAGCCTGCCTGGAAACAGCCACTCCTCATCCTCAGCCACACAACAGCCATGGACTGGACTTTCCAAAGGCTCTCATCCCCATTTATCACCACTTGAACCAGTTATCTCCAGAACCAGAAAGCTGAAAACCTAAACCATGAAAACCAGACACAGCAGAGACCAGTGCAGTTTCTAGAATCTCCTTTTTCATTTACTGGTCACTTCTTTCAGATGAAAAGCAACCACAAGAGCAAACAAAAGCACAGAACTCCTGCAAGAACAGAACATCCACCCTCACAGCTCCACGTGGATGAAATGCACTGAGAAATTAGCTGCCAGCAGAATGGGTGAGCAAAATAAGCATGTTTTAAAGCTGGATTTACCACAAAGGCACTTGGGAATGGAATTCAGAGGAAGTTCTGAACACTGGTCACTACAGAAGGAGGACATGAAAAGGAGATGCTCTCAAGCCAAAGGTGAGACAAGAACTGGAATGCAAACACTGCAACAAAGCTCAGTAACAAGGGAGTTTAACCTAGAAAAAGAGATCAGCACCTATATCTAAGTAGGTGGTTTTGCATCCCCACAGCTCTGCTGGTATTGCTCCCTGTCCATGTTCTTCCATTCCTCACTGCCTTGCTAAGGCTGCAGCTGTGCATGGTGGCATTTGACAACAACTTCAGCACCTGTTTGGAAAATAGTGCTGAATCAAACACCTGGCCAGAAAACAAGAAAAGATTTCTTTTTAGCAGTGGTGACTTGAAAAAAGCCAACTCAAATCCCTGGAGCCCTGCTTGTTCCTACTCATACAGAGCACCTTAGAGGGAAATTCTTCCATGATCTTGGAAAAACCTGTCTTATAATTTCAAGCATTAGTTTAGTAAATGGAAGAGCTTGCTCCTCTACAGTGACATTCACAAAAAACAAGTACTTTTAATGTGAATCCACTCTCTGTTCAGGGGCATGGAACTACAGAATAACATTAAAAACACAGCATTTGCTACATGAAGTGCTACCTGTTATTTCTGGGTTCCAAAATGGGTTTGCTGTGCTTTTAAGCTTTTATTCTAGAAGAGGGTGGTGGGGTTTTTTCCTCTAAGATTCTCATTTACCAAGGGAGCAATAAACCCATATTTTGTAATGCTGACTTTTTCCTCCTTCAGAAATTCTTGTAACATAAATAGATATTAAATACTTTAAGGCAGATCACTTTATTTAAAATGTCTATAAATATAAAATGCATTAATAAGACCTCTTAATGCTTGTTTTGTGGTTTGACAGTAAACGTAATGGCTTACAGAGAGGAGTTAAGTTAATATACCCCTGACCAGTAATGTTCTATTTGCTTAAATGCAAGCACCCAAGCCAAAATTAACATTCTGGTTTCTTTTAGAGGCAGCCTGCCATCCTGCAGTATAGCTGAATAAGCACTGCCTAATATCATGGGGCAAATCCTGTCCCCCAGCTAACAGACACCCAAGGCTGACAGAAACAAAGATCCAAGCAGCCAAGAGCTTGGCTTAAGGCCTCCCCAAACCTCATGATTATCTCTCTGAAATACATTTTTCTGAATTATCCTTCAGCTTCTTTTCCTGTGATGAAGGTCAGCTTTCATTACACAAATGTAACATAAAAATGCCATTTGATTCTCTGAATTCCACCTGGTTTTATCACCACAGAATAAAAGATTTATGCAGTGATGCCATCTCTGTGTTTGCCTATCCTTAGTCCTCTCTATCTTTTGGTCTTGCAGTCACTCTCAAGCCTTCCTTCAAACCTGAAAAATGTTCCTCAGAGCGTGGGAATGTAGGTGGCTGAGGGAGAGACCCTCCCATTGCCCCTGTGAAGGCTGAAGAGCTGAAACATGACCTCAGATCCTATCAGACATCAGAAAAACCTCACAGCAGTGAGCCCCCAGGAGCAATGACTTAACAGTGGGAAGCATTTCAGCTGGACCTTGCACCTGAGGAGATGTCACATGAACGTGTTCCTCATCCAAGAGTCCTCTCCATGTGCTCTCTCTGGTGTCCAATAAAGGGGTGAGCTCACCCTACAGCATCAGAACCCAGCTTAAAAGCCCATCAGCCTAATCCACAGGAAACTAACCTTCAATATTTGTTTAATAGATGGGTTTAGAGAAGCCAGCCCATCTCTGAGCACCTCCCCATACAGATTTAGTCACACCTGGCAAGCTGATGTTGCTGAGATGTTCTGCAGCACCTCAGCCTGGACAGACATCATTCAAAGACCCACAGCCACCTTTTGTTTAGGACTTGGTCCATCAGTCTGTTCATCCCTAACCATCTTCACAGGCTGAAAAAGCTGCACAACACAGACATCCCCAATGGCCACAGTGAAATCATTGACCTGCTGGCATGAGGGTCATCAAAAGTAACTGCAGAGCCACAGTGGAGCCTAATCAAGTGACAACTGGGAGGCCAAATAAAAGGGAGAGGAAGGGACATAGAAAAGCAGCTCATTAATGCAAAAGACTAATCAAACTCCCTACTCAGTCAGCCTCCAGGAGGGCTCTCTCACACCAGTGCTTGATGAAGGAACACAAGACCTCTTAAAAAGCTGTTGTTCCATAGCTGGTTTATGCTGAGCATCCATCTCTTCACTGGAAGCATGACCAGGCAATTACTGCTCAGGACTGTTATTTTTTCCCAAGCCAATTTGCTGCTCATAAACACCAGCAGAGGCACAGTGAGGAGAATGAGCTGTTCCTGGATATTACAATAGCATGGGCAAAGGAACATGAGCTTCCTCCAAGACTTTCTTGTGCAAATGCCTCTGCAAGGACCCCTGCAGCCTCTGAGCAGAGTTTTCCATGTCTACATCCAATTTAGCCATTACCTCCTTAGCGGCACTGCCAACAGCTGAGTGAGCATTCCCTGTGGGAGGCTTTGTGTTCCCTTATCAGCTGAGCCAGAAGGCCTCTCTACAGGGACAGCTCACAAATTAACACCCACACTTCCCAAGAGCCTGCAATTTCCAAAGATTCCCCTCACTCCAAAATATATCCCTAGGATTTCTAGAATGATTTTCAAGCCCAATTCCACCAACAACTCATAGGTATGATCAGCACCACTTCATGCAGCTCTGGGTGAAAAGAATGGGATCAGCCAGCAGTTTGGTCATGAGTTTGCCACATTTTCTACATCAAGGGAAGCAGCCATTTTCATTGTGTAAAAATCAGAGACAAAAATCATTTTGGACTTAAAGCCAGGTCTTCTGCTGGAAATCAATATGACTGCTGGCTTTAACTGCCTAGAACAATGAGCCATATCTTTTGTGAAACAGGTGTGGCAGAGGAATCTTTAGGAACCCAAGAAACATGTCAGACAAGACCCTCCTCCAAGGTAAACCACAGCTGCACCAAAAGCCTGGCAGAAAACAGCACTCCTGAACCACTATTTCCTAAGTGAAAACTTACATTTTCAGTTTTGAAAAATGGGGTTTTATTGTGGCAAATACCAGGAATAACACAAGTGGAGAAGAGGCACATAACACAAGAAAACCAAAACCTTTTCTCATACCTGAAGGTCAAACCAGTTGTTGATTTCTGCTGCCAAGTCAGCTTTATCTGACCCTGGATATGTCCTGCTTATTCTTGTTTCCTCTTTGAAGAGTAAAATGCCTACTTACCATATTCATAACAGTGAGGATGAACCTTTGGGCAGCCTCAGCTCCATGGTACTGCACCATGTCAGCATCTGCCACCACCAGCGTCTCCACCGTGTACTCGCTGGTGAGGCGGATCGCGTTCCTCCGCTCCCGCCAGTCGCTCGTGGCCTTCACCTTCTTCTGCCTCTTCTTTTCTGAAAGGTCAAAGTGCCTTTTAAGGCTGGCAGATCATAACAAAACACTCCCAGCCTTTTCACCAAACACCCTGGTGTGTATTCAGGTTGTAACAACCTTTAAATTGAAGTGTTCTTGGCTGGTTAAAGAAGAGGTTGCATTGCAGGTACGTGTGTGCCCCTGGGTGCGAGAACAGCAGATGATGTGACAAAACATAAGTTCGGGAAAAAGAAAAAATTAACTAACTCAAATAAAAATGTTACAGATAAGTTAAACCTTCCTTCCTACCAACTAAAGGACTGATGTATTAATAATTTGTCTTCTTCTAAGCTGAAAGGTGAACTGTGTTTCACAGGCAGATGTTCAAAGCAGCTGAGCCATGACCAAAGGAGAAATTAAGTTCAGATATGAATTCAAACCTGCTCACTTCACGGCAGCCACAAAATTGTGTTCATGTTTTAAATTGTAAAAAGAAAGAAGCAAATGAAGTAATTAAAAGAAATTTATTCTTGCAATAAGAAACAGACTTCTAAGATTCACTGAAATGATCTCTGCTTACTGCTCCACCTGTGATACTGACACTGCTATTACTATTGATTTTTTCCTGTGGAAAAGGGAACAGAACACATAAGTCCTGAAACAGCACAAACACAACATTCAGTGCAAAACTGACATGGGACAGAGCCTAATGGATGGTCAGACAAATCCCTCTTATGTCACACAACACGTGCTGCTCGCTCCCCAGAGCAGAGAATCACTTTTTAATTTTCTCTAGATTTACCCTGAGACCCTCTCTGAGCAAAGCAGCAGCCAGAGCTGAGCTGGTGTTCACTGATCCTGATTTTCCACAGCCTGTTTACCAGCTCCCTGACATAATTCAGCTTGAATTTCCCTTCTTTCCCAGATCATCAGCTTTTCCTGACTGACCCTCCTGCATTCAGGGTGACAAACCCCATCAGCTGCAAGCCCCCCAAAGCCCACCTGAAATGGACTCCCTGCCTTCATCCATTCATGCATTTTCTGCCTTGTCAATATGCACATTTCACCACGTCCATCCCATCTCCTCATTCCTGGCTTTCTTCAGTCATCCAGTACAATTCTGCACGTGCTTTTTCTGCCCAAGGCATCAACTGTCAACACTTGGTACATATTTTAAACTGAGAAAACAACCATGAAATTTGATTTTTTTTAAGAGAGTTTGGAAACATCCCCCTGGGTTGAAAGAGACAGACAGGAGTCTATGGACAAGAAAAAAAAATGAAAATGGGGGGTGATCATAAATTATGGAAGCTGCATGCCAGCAGCAAAGATGAAAATAACCAAGTTTCAAGGCTTGTTTTCACATAGGCTGCATGGCAAAGCTGCCCCAGAGCAGAGGATCTCTATAATAAAAATAAAATAAATAAAATTTAAAATATTGAAATACAAGAAAAAGCAAGAAACAAGGAGAGCTGAATGCACCTTTGATTTGCCAGCTATGAGATGGAGATGATTTCAAACTCTTGTGGAACAGCTCACATGTTTGTGTGTTACTTTATTTCTTTCATTCTATTCATTTCCCATCCCTCCATCTGCACAGCAGCACATCTTTAGCTACAGGTAGTCAACATTATCATTCAAATACCAAAGAGAAATCAAAGAAAAAAGAAAAGGTAAATTATTTCAGTAAAAACACTGACATTTTGGGTCTTACTGCTATCAGTCAGAACCTTCCTGAAAACAGCAGCATTTCCCCATCAAATTCTTGTTCTGGCAATCCCCTAATAAATGTTTCCAGGTGGTACAAATCTCATACCTGTAGAGAAGTTCTTACGGAGGGGCTAAGCCTTGATTCAGCTAAGTCTTGGCCTGGCATTGAATGAGCTGTGTAAAAAAGTTTAAGTGGAACAAAAATATTGGATTTCTCCGGTTTTTCCCTTAAAAATCTCTTTTTGGTGAGAAAGAAGACATTGTGTCAGAGGAGGAACTGACTCTGCTGGACTGGAGCTCACTCTGGGGAGAAGAGGCCATGCCATGGTCATTTGCCAGTGTGGTCTCTCCTCCAGGGGCAGGCGAAGGAATTGGCACCTCTGCAGCAGAACAAAACTCTGCAAGCTGTGACTCCTGGAGAGCAGCAGCCAAAGGGGCTCCTGGCAGAGGGCTGGGCAGCCTTGCTTC
This sequence comes from Ammospiza caudacuta, assembly GCF_027887145.1. Classification (NCBI taxonomy): domain Eukaryota; kingdom Metazoa; phylum Chordata; class Aves; order Passeriformes; family Passerellidae; genus Ammospiza; species Ammospiza caudacuta. The sequence continues at coordinate 25,155,413 of NC_080602.1, forward strand.
ACACACAGCCTCTGGGCCCCCTTCTCCCTGTGGGCTGGCTGCTTTCCACCAGTGCTTGGGATTGGAGGATGTGTGTGGAAAACCAGCACCCCACAGGCTGCCTGGAAACACAGCCAGAGTGACCTGACAGGAGAATCCAGGCTCCTGCTCTTACCTCCCCTTCACACTGCCCAAGTGTAATTTACCTGCACCTAAAACAGACAACAGGACTCGAGGGAGCCCACAAAGAGCTCAGGAGGTCACTGCTGCACCCTCCACAACAGGCACAGCAGCACCAGCTACTTAAAAAAAGAGAGGTTGTTCAAGTTTGTAGCTCCTGCATAGGGTAAATTGTTTTGTCATTTCTGTCCACTTTCACAGTGGTCTCTCTTTGCATCCTCCTGCCTACCACAAATGCAAATAATTTTCCAGAATAATCAAGCACATAGAGAAAAGAAGGCATTTGCATGGCTGAACCACAACAAAGAGAAAGGAAACGCATGTCCTGTATCACAGATGTTTGATGAAGAGAAAGATCCAAAACCAGCAGGAAAAATCCTCATTAAGTGCACTTGCAGCTCATACCTGAAAGTCAGTCAGTTTTATGGAGGTATCCAAAAAATAAAAATACCCCGTCTCTAGAGCCTCACTTCAGAAACAAGCCAGCACAGAGAAGTCTCATTCCTGCCCTGCAAGATTTATGGACCATGGGCAGAGAATCCCTCCATGAGTGCATGAAACCCCAAACTAAAATAAACATCAGCCATTAAACCAAGGATTAAATGCTTGGTGGATTCTTTATTTGAACAAACTGATGTTACAAATTTTGTGGTGCAGATGTCAAGTGTTAGTGTGAAGGCATAAGAGGCCATAAACCACGGGCAGGAGCTGTCAGAGGAGTTTACATTGCAGGGAGCACACAGCACATGATTTTAGGAGTCAGGTGTTCCCTGCTTAAGAGGTCAGAGAATTTAGTATGAAATATGAGCTGAAAGAGTCAATCTACAACACAGCACGTACATGCTGCAGGTGACTGGGCACAGGGGACATTACTCTTTGGCCAGTCACTCTGAGAGTGCGTTATGCAGTCTATTGGACCAAAAAATCCACAAAATTCAGGACTGTGAGGTGAAGGGAGAAGGGTGAAACAGCCCCAGATCCTCAGCAAAAAATGGCTGTGACACTGCACAAGTTCATTAGGTGACTTTCATTTACCCTTGCCTGGCTCACCACCTTCCAAGCCACATGATCACACCACGTCCTGCAGGCTTTGAAGTCTCCCTCAGAATGGGAAGCAGCAGAGTCCCCACTGTGATCAGAAGCACAACAAGGCTCTTCTGAGGCCTCTGTAGAAAACTCCTGACGTTCAGTGCTTTTTATGGCAACTCAACAGATGTGCAATTCCAGAGCAACCGCCCCAAATGACCTTTTCCTATTACACACCAAAAGCACTGTCTAGCACTGTCTGGCTTTTGGCAGATTCTTGCTGTAAGTGCAGAGTCCTTTCCTGTTCCTCCTACCTCCCTTCCAACTGTATTTCCCAGACTCATCTAAAAGCAACATCTTCTCCTACAGCCTTCCATTATTTTTCCTGCCTGATCTTTCCCTTTGTAATTTTAGCTACCTCATTCTTGTCAAACCCACTGACGGTTTCTGGATGCTGTTCAACAAAAGCCACAAATAAAAGTTAAACTGCAGAATCCTTTCTGCAAGGCCAGATTTCTCCTTAGAAGCTCTTTTCTATTGCAGCCTTAAAAACCCTCTCCAGCTCTTCCTCAGGAGCCCTTTGCTCCCTTCCCTCCTCCCATGACCCCTTTAACATCTCCCCATACCCTTGATGGAGGGCAAGCTCTGTTATACCATGTCCTGTTATTTCAGCAGCATAAAAAAGAAGAGAGGGCATCCAAGTGGGGCAAACAGCTAAAATTAATTCTCCCTAAGCCCCAGGAATTTCCAGAGAACCTCTGACTGGTACTCACATTAGGCAGGTTTTATTAGCTTCACCTAAAAGTAAAAATCATCACCTCTCCAAAGCAAAACAGAAAGAAAAGGGAGATCCTGCACACAAACCAAGCCTAGAAATTAGAGGAAGGAAAATCTTGAGGTGTATTCTTACTACTCAACCTAAAACCCTGTGTCACTGCCGAATTATCAGAGGGACAGGATGCCACAAAATGTCCCTGGTAGCAGCAGCAGGAGAGAAGCACCTCTCAAAAGGTGATTAATCACAGACAGGGAGCCCCTTTGCCTCTGCCAGGATGCAGCACAAGAATTATCTCTGTACCCTGGCCTGTTATATCTCCACCAAAACCTTGGAATTTCAGATTTACCACAGCCAGCTGATGCCAGAGGATTGCCTGAAGTTCAGGAATTACAAATGGTTGCTTATTGAAAGAACAGCTGATTACAGACTGAGAGCTGTCCTCTCATTTTTAATGCTCTGTCCTACAAAACTGCATCTCCAGTTTCTCTCTAACTGGAATGGCAAAATCAGGCATCAACTGCTAGCAAAAATTATTGCAGAGCAGAATGATCCATTATTCCCTAATTCACCTTCCAAAAATGGCCTTGTTTTGCTTTGGGGTTTTTTTTGTTTATTTTTTTTCTCCCAAACAGTCACTTTCATACTAAATCACAAGTTCATGACTATTTCTCTGGCAAAGCAGCAAACAAGAACTTGAGACAGAAGTCATGAACTCTGAGCTGCATCTCAAAACACCACAGATTTTGCTGCAAGGATTGTTATCCAAGCTAATCTGTGGCTTGGACATACCAGTTAAAACCTTATTCTTCTGCAAAACAAACTCAGTCATCAACACAACTCATGAGGGCTTTGTTTTAATGGCAGGTCAGGATAAGCACTGTGATCTCTGCTCAAGGGTTCAATTTATCACCAGGATTCAGAGAGTCAGTCCCACCTCCTGGATTGTGCACACCCATGTGCCATGGAAAGGACACTTTCCTGGTGGCACAAACAAGGACTCATGGCACATAAATAAAACAATTTAGTGGAGCAGGAGCAGGCACAGTGAGCATGGCTTGAGCTATGGACAGTGATAACATGGAAGAAGCAAAGACACCTAAAAGATGAGCAATCCACCTTAGTCCAGGAACTAACTCTCTGCTTTTCTAGCCAGAATGAAATCTAATCATGAATATATGACCATGGAATATCCATGAATGTCCTGAGACAAGGACAGTGGACACTGACAATGGAGCTCATCACCACCTGCCAGGCTGGATTTCAATGCCAACCAGCACTCAGCTTTATCAGGAACCAAGCAAAGGAGCAGCACAGCTGCTCTGGAAAGGAAAGAAATCCATCCACTATGTACATTTACATTTCCTTTTTGTGTCTCTTTTTGGCCTTGACAGCAGAGGGAGGAGAACCTGGAGTCCCTCTCACTCCTCATGATCCACACTGAGGGAATCATCCAGAACAGACCTGCAGTAAAGCCTCACCTGCCACAAGTGATGGAAAAGGACACTTCTGAGTGCCAGACTGCTGCAGGAGGCTGCTGTTTACCAGCCATGAGGAAACAATCACAGGCTTGCAGGGAAAACCCAGACTCCCCGTCAGGAAGAGAAGGGACCTGGAAAAACCAAGGGATTTATCCACAGAAGTGAGACACACTCCCATGGGCACAGTGCTGAGTTCCTGATACAGGGAATCCTCCTGTGCTTGCAAACACTTAATCACATTACATCTTCTGTGGAGCCCATTGTTGAAATCTGCTTTAATTCTCCAACAGCTGCTTCCTAATATGGACTAATACAGGTTGCATTACATCTCTCTATTTTTAGTGCACATGTTTTTGGCCATAACAACTGCTCTTTCAGGCCAAGTCAAACCTGCAGAGAAAACACAGCTAGGAGACAATGATTAAAGATGGGGAAATGCAACCTAGCAGTAACATGTGTTTAAGATTTATACCTGCTCAGGGAAAGCATTCCCTACATTTGATACCTGTACACCAGCACTTACTTAAATTATTACCAGCTTTGATAAATTGTTAAAACAGGTTGCAAAGTAACTGTGCAGAGAAGCAACACGTTGTTATTTTGTGAATTAAAATATTGATCTTCCTGTTATTTCACTGTATGTGCAGCACATTTGCATGAAAGGAAAACTGGTTCATTTAAACTGACAAAAGGGTTTAAAGCAAACCCACATTTAAGAGTAATTTATGAGGTCTATATCATAAACATGAAATAACAACCTTCTGTCCAAAGACAAGCTGCTCTCTCTTGTGCTCCTGGACTGTATTTTATATCAAATCCTTCCTATGTAAGGAGACTTTAATACATCACTGGAGACCTTTGGAGAAGTTGTAACAGAACTTACTTTTCCTGAAGAAACAGAAAGCTTTATGACATGGTTAGAGGAGATTCCTATGCTTTCACAACATGCTTTGATTCTGTCTTGAACACTGGTACCTTCTCAAAAGTAAGAAAAACTGTATTGTTTTCCTATTCATAGACTCTGATGGCAAAGAAAACATGCAAATCTCAGTAAATAGTTAAACTACTGTTGTTCCATGATAGTTCAGAAAAATAACCCATTTACTGCAGCTGAGGCTGTGGTGGATATTGTCACATGGAAACATTTATTATATGTCCCAAGCTCACAGAGAGAGGACAATGAAAGAAGCTCTATCTCAGAGGTTGGGCACTGCAAAAATCATGTATGATGCCTTAAAAAGAGATCTTTCTCTCCTGCCTGGCTCTTCTGCAGGGAAACTTACTTGTATCTATTAAAGCCTGCAAACAAAACTCCCTTTGACTCCACTCTCTCCATAGCAAAACCACTCATCCAGGACCTTTGACAAGCAAGTTGTCAGAGCTGGTGTTTAAAGTGAGAGCAGGGTGTGACAGGAGCTGTGTGCAGATGCTGCCCAGTGTCCAGAGATGAGAGGTGTTTCCCATCACTGCTGTGGAGCTGTTTCCCCCGTTCCTCACCACTCCCTGCTCAGAGCAAGTGAAACCCAACCTTCCCTTCCTTCCCCCTCACTGCATGTGCACCTGGAAACCTTTTAATAGGTTTTGTGTTTGCCTCACAGGGGCTCATGTTCATGCCTGAGCAGAAATGTGCATTGTGACTTGAACTCTCTCTCTCTTGCTGGATGACAGGTGATAAAAATAAAACATATTCACATATCATATGACTAACAATAGCACCTGGCCCATGGTGATGGGATCCCTCCTTTGCTGCTGGAACACTTTGGAATTCAAACAAAGGAATTAAAACATCAGCTCTGGGATTTTTTTAACCCATTAGCAGACACTTTCAGGTTCAAATCTCAAGGATCCAGTCATGCAAAACCTTAAGTACTTTCCCATTCTTGACTACAGCCAGATTAATCCTCTTATACAGATTATTCCAGGAGAAATTTGGCTCCCATAAAGTTCTCCTGCAGACCTAAAAATAATTTTGAGTGCTGCAGGACATGTAACACCACTCAGACTAAGGGACTTGTTTTAGAGATTGTAACCAGCCCTTATCAAACCAGCCTGATGGCTTTACCTGGCCCCAAGCCACTTTCCCCCTCCCAGTGCTGGGGTCTGCAGGGAGGGCACCACATCTGTGGGTGGAACACAGCCCTTGGAAAGCTGTGCTCTCTGTGCCCCCAGCAGCACTTCCTAATTTAGTTCATTTTGCCTTCCTAAAGTGCTTTCCTGCTCCTCCTCCAAATGCTCACACATTACATCACCAAGCACCTTTGTTTTACAAGTTATTAAGTTCATATATCACAGGAAATTTGCCATTGAGCAATTTAGCCCTGTTTAAATTTTTATGGCATGATCAATAGTTAGCATTAAAAATTCATCTTATGTTTTGTGCTTTGATTCCCAAATAACCCCAGATTATGCCAGCTACCTCTGAATTACAGAATTTGAAGAAGAAAATACATACAGAGGTGATTCTTGTGTATTCAGAAAATACAAGAACAGCAGTAAAGGACTGAAAAATGCCCAAGCATGGCAGTTCTGTGCCCTTGAAAAATACTCATTTTATACTGTATTTACACAGACCTGTCTTTTTCTGTCTATGTCATTCTACAATACAAGGTTTGTACCTAAATGTCTGGCATAGAAATATCCCCATGTATTTACAACCTCCAACCTTTCCTGCCAAGTTTTAGCCTGGGTGAGCCAAATTTTAAGCCACTGGAAAACAACCTCTAGTACAAATCTGGCCAGTCCACATTGGTGAGATTCACTGTAAAGTTTCCCAGGAGAAACTCTGGAAGCACCCTCCTAGATGGTCACTTCCACACAGTTTTATTAGAAATGGACTTTTTGTGTGTCAGACAGGATTAATTTTTTCATTTCTAAACTCCTTATGCACAAAAGTTAATCCAAAGCAGACAGGAGGCAATTAGGTCATTAATGTGCTAAGCCTATTAACAGCCATGAGTTACATTTCTGTCCCTCAACAATGACAAAGATCCAGGGGTCGGCCTTTAAGGGGGAAATCCATGAGCAATTGCATTATTTTAGATCAGGGCTACTGCCAAGCAAGGCTTGGCTCCCTTCTAGCACAGCAAAAGTCAGCACCCAAGGGATGGGAATTCTGTTCCAGTGTAGCAGGGGCTCCCCAGAGGCCCTCAGGAAGCAGGAGGTGCCACTGGAAATGCTCTTTTATCAGTGTCTTCTTTCAGTACCTTCATGCTCACTCAGCTCCTCTTTCCCTTTGTGATGCCATGTAATTATTACCCAGTGTCTCCCCAGTTTCCTTCCTTCAGTTCCTCTTCTCAGGGAGGGAATTCCAGCTCTGCCAAGGACAGGGAGCATCCTGCCCCTAGAAAACAGGTCAAAAGGTTCAGTGGCCAAAGGGTGAGGCTCATTTCCTGGACTGATCCTGGTTCAATTCAGATTTTAACTAATGGCTGTCTCATTTTACAGTGTAAGAATTCTGAAATGCATTTTCTGTGACCACAGGGCTGCAGCACCTACAGAACTTGGCTGGGAAATCAGAGCAGTGCTGAATTCTGATGTTTTCTCTGAAAAGAGACATAAGGGATCTGTAACTGTAACCAGATCCAAGATTTCACTCTCAGAGAATCAGAGGGCAGATTGGCTTAGTCTGAACCCCTGAGAATGATAAACCTGCTGAACTATTAAGAGCTCAGCTCCACACAGGAGAAAATAAAGGTCCTGGCTGCAGGATTTACCAGCACCCACTGCAGAAGCAGGCACAGGTTGTTTTGCTGGTGCATAGGTGTGGTTAAATACAAAAACTGAGATACAAAGCCTTACAAGGAAACTTCAGGCTCCTGCCTGCTCCAGTGAGCTCCTTCAGGCCCCTTCCACTGCTGCTCCCACAAGGAAGATTTTTGTGCCTCCTGTTGCTGCCACAACCTTCCACATCCAGCAGCAGCCCTTGTCCCTGAGCACTCAGCTCTTCCCACACCAGTGATCCTCATTCCTGTGCCCAGAAAATCCCCCCAGCCCTGCTCCCCAGCAGCAGAACCCACTGCTCCATTTATGGAACCCATCCAGAAGAAGGCAGGAGAGGAATGAAAGGAGCAGAAAATACAGGGACACTGCAACCTAATGAAGAGATTTCACAGAGTGCATAAAAAATACCCCCTCTGCAACACACCCAGAGAGAATTCCAGAAATGATAAAATTTAATTACTCTGAAGAAGCAAAAAAATAGTTTATATCAGCTGGCAATTTGCCTGTGTAGCTTTGAAAGTGGGAGAAGACAGGATATGATCAATGAACAGAGTTGGCCATTTTCTCCTGAAAAATGATAGCACATTATAATATATGGTATAACAGCTGTTTTATCAGATAGAGTTTAAGTTTGATGAATCAAACACCAGAAAGAAAAAGCAAAATCAAGCTCCTAGTTTAAAAAAGTCACCTTCTGAACTACATCTAGTAGCTCCAAATGCACACAAGCTCTTACAAAAGCAATTTAAAGCCATAAAAGAATACAAAGTCTGCTCAGTTGACCCTGACATGGATTGTGTGCTCTCCTACACAGAAGTAAGAATGATGGCATGAGAAGCTGAAAAAGAAAGCAGATTCCTCTGAAAGACAAACTGTGCATCTCTTCCATCTCCAGATATCCCTTTATCCCATTATGAGCTGGATCCCTGGAGTTGGACTCCACAGATGATACTTGTGATTCAATTATATCAAAGCAGGTGAAATGATGTTTTCCACCCTCTGAAATGTGAGGATCACCATTCTATCCCTGCCTGCTCAGCACAACTCCAGAAGAAAGGCGAGATGGAAGAGTCCCCATCAACACTGACTTCAGTTAAAAATCCTGAACCTTTGCTAAAAACCCAGTGAATCCCTCCCTGAACAGTGGTCACACTGCAAGATTAGAGCAGAATTTATCATCTCACATGTCCAGTGTTAGAGCATAACCTCATGGCTGTGATGTGACTCCAGCCTGAAGCAGAAACAGGATTCACCCACACGTGCCATGCCTCCCCAGCCCCAGCTGCCCACCCACCAGAATCACAAAATCCAAGCAGAATTGCCATGGCTGCTCTCTGGAGCCACTCCAAGCTCACCTGCCACAACCTTGCAGTGCTCCTCAGGGCCCTGGGGCCTGGAGGGGTGGCCAGGCTTGGTGGATCGTCTCCGCCTGATGAAATGTTCCTTCCCACTGAAGGAGCTCTCAGATGCATTCACAGGTTGGATCAGCAGCTGCTCTGACCCAAGCTGGATGTAGCCAACCTGTGCACAAAACAGAACAAAAAAAAACCCCATCAGTTTGGTGCCCAAGCCTTGTCTATCCAGCCTGGTCTGAAACCCAGGAAATTTCACCCAGGTCATTTCACAGCCATAATCCCATCATTTCCTCACATTTGCAGTGTGAGGAAACAACGGGATGATGGTTGTGTTCAGCCTGTGTAATACAGAATAAAGAACTTCATCTGCTTCTCTTGTTTACTTTTTATATTACTGAGCACTAGAAACAATGCACTGAACAAAGGAAAGGTGGGGATTCCTGTCAACACTTTTGCTTTCCCTTCCTCCTCCCCCTCCAGACACAGTGCCACAAATATGTGTGTTTTACAAGATGCTCGGCTCACATGAGGACAAATAAATCCTGTTAACAGAAATCCCTTCAAAATCACCTCTCCAGCTGCCAGGACTACCCTGCTATTGAAAGGCATTTACTGTCTCAGAGCACAGAGGTGACACTGCCTGCACCCTGTGGGCACCACCCTCACAAGGAACACTGAGTGAACTGATGCAAGTGTGACCTGCAGAGCCACACAGCATTTTTGGGACCAAACACCTCTTCCTGACTACATTAGGGGCCACACAGTCAGCTCTGCTCTCTCTGCAGGCCATGGGTTGGGTTTCAGAGGTGAAGTCAGGAAGGGACTGTTGTACTGCCCCAGTTTCAGGATTTTCCACCATTCCTGGAATAAGTGACACTAGGAAGGCAAAGACCCTGCCTAAATAACTCCATAGGGTCCAGGTCAGAGCACTAAATCCCTGCCTTCCTTGCACCAAGTCCAGACCTTACAGCAGGGCTGGCAAGAACACCTTTGGAAGCCAGCTTCTGCCCCAGGAGAGCCCTCCTCTGCTCACAACCCAGAGCTTTTAAGGTTCTTTTATGCTTTTTCCACTCCTTTTCTGGCATGAAAAGAACAGAGTGAAAGGAAAGTTATCACCTTAAAACTTAACAAAGCCTCCAGGTTTAGTAATCAACACCAAGGCTGTAACATGTTGCACAAAGTGGGTATTTGCAGTGAGGAGTTCTTATTTTTCATTGCACTAATCCAGTGATTATTTATATTGCAATTAAAAGGCTCAAAACACAGCTCTGCCCTGTACCTCCCCCTTGAGAGAAGTCTTGAGGTCGGATTTAACTTCTGTTAACAACAGAAGGGCTCATCTGCTCTGCCAGGACTGTGCACCTGAGAGGTAAAGGTGCTTCCAGAGAGCTCCAGCACCCATCCTGCACACAAAAACAGAGGCCAGGCTTTCCTGGTCCCCCCTCCCCACACTCTGTGCCAGCCAGGCAACTCTCCAAAGAAATGCTCTGCACGTACATCCAAATGCTGTATGTTCAACAGCTGACTGTACTAGTATGATTTATAATATACATTACATCCATACTGTATATTGCACATTTCCACACCTCCCTGCCAAATCCCGTCCTCACGTACACCCAGGAAATCCCTTTGGCCCAGTATTTCCAGCAAGAGGAATTTCTGCAGCAGAAATGAGAGCTCTCCTCCTCTGACAGCCACACGAACTGAACAGCATTCAGGGGCTCTCAGGAGGGGTCACTGATTTCCAAAGGGAGCTTGGACAAAGAGAAAACTGTAAAAGTTGGTGTCTCCACTGGGCATGGCTGCAAAGCACAGCAGAGACAATCAGTGCCCTGTCTCTGAGGTGACAAGAGACACCTCTCTGGGGCCTTCCAAAAGAGACCTTGCTCTTGGGACAGAGAATTGCTTAAGGATAAAATGCCTTGGCACTTCCTGCATACAGAGAAAACCCAACATTATTCCTAGGGCCTACAGAATGCTCAGCAGTTTACAAGACCCCCTCTGCCTGGAGTGTCCAAAGCGCTGCCTTTTCACTTAAATCACAAGTTGGGCTTTGTCAGAGTTGCTCCAGAGACAGCAAAAGCTCTGGTGACTTGTTCTTTCAGCCTCCTTTATGATGTTCTCCACTATTTCCCCTCCTTGTTCCAATCTTCCAGCTGGGAGGTAGCCCCAACCCCCTTTTTTAATATAGGTTTTAATTATTTAGAAGAAGGGTTATAAATCTGGTGCCATGGTACTAAAAGCCACACCAGAGCTCCTGACAGACTGCCAACCATTTCAGCTGGTGCCAAAAGCGTGTAAGAAGAAGTCAGTTTCATCACCACCCCACATTATCCCAATTTTCTGGCATCAGGAGTGAAAATAATTTAAACCATTGGAAAAGACTTATGTTTCACATTTGCTGTGGAATTGTGAAACCTATGGAGAGAAAGAGCCATGAGTCTTCACCCTGGAATACGTTGGGAAGCATCTCAAGCTCAATCTGAACAGGCAAATAGAGTTTCAAGCAGGAAGGGTTTGCAGGATGAGGCCTGTAAAGCATCCCTAGGGAGTTCAAAATGCTAAAAATTCCCCCAGACTTGCCAGTTGGGTTCTGCAGAGTCCCCAAACCTGCTGGCCCAAGGAGATCTTTTGGACCCTGCAACTTAAATAGTCTGGTCATTATTTTGCTTTTTCCATAAGAAATGCATTCCTCATTTACATCCCTCAAATCCTGCAGATCCTGCCTTGTGCTAATCCCAGCATGAGAGATCAGAAATCAGCCCTAAACCAGAGGCTCTGGGCTTTTCTTGTCTTGTCTGAGTTGAGGGACTGAAGAGGGCTTTGGATTTTGAAGACAAGGAAGTAAAAAGAAGTAAGGAAGTAAAAGTACAGAATACCAGGTAACCCTTGGAGCTACTTTTCCCACATCCCAGGAAATCACTCCAATTAAGTGAAATGCTTTGGACCTGCCAATTCCCATTTGCCTGGGGAGATGCACATCAAGAGCTGGGATACTCCCTCCCATCCTTCTCTCCCTGTGGGAGTCCAGGACCTGCTGCTGTGCCAGATCCTGGGATAGCTGAATTTTGGGAAAAGCAGCTGCCCAGCCCCACCATCCTGGAGGAGCTGAGACACAGGAACCCAAAAATTCAGAGGAGTGCAGGAGTTCACCACCATCTGCATTAATTTTACAGTTGGTGTGGCCAGACCATGCAGCTGACAGAGCCCTGCAGCTCTGCTAACAGGAAAGGCTGGAATGATTTCAGCCCCCCAAAGGCAGGCAAACTGACAAGCTGATTAAAACAAACAATAATCCACACTTCCCACTACAGCCCCACTCACCACTGTGCCTAACAGTGGCAAGATCTTTCACATTAAGGATAATTCACATCCTTATTTTAGAAATCAGCTCAACATTGCTCACCACCAGAACATTCCCATGTGCTCTTATCCAGGGTTTCACACACACAGGGGTCACTCAAGCAACCTGCTCACTGTCATCTACTCTTGTACCACTCCTCTGCTACAGTGGAGCTTTTCTTGGGCTAAATGCAGCAGGGAAAGGAGGCAGGTCCTCACAGAGTGACACTGGAATGGCAGTGGCACAGCCTTTGTGTGACCCCATCCTGCCTCCTTGGCTCTGTCCCTGTGCTCTGGTAGTGCTGCTGGAGCTGCTGCAGCTCCAGGGCTTGCTCAGAACAGGGATCCAAATCCTCAGTGCTCTCTGCACATGGTTCCCGACCTTCCCACATGTTAATACTCTCCAACAGTTACACTGTTTTTCCAGCCCTTTTTATTTTCACAACATCTTTGAAGGAGATCTGTGAAATGCTGAATCTTTAACAGATTTTTCTCTTGCTCCTAAGTGTTCATTAGTTACATACATAGAACATGCTGAAAAGAGAACAGATTTAAACATCTGACAAATTCCATCCCCTTCTCAATTTCTCAACTGTTACGCTGTAAATTGTTGTTTAACCATTTCCTCAGAGTTAAAAGGAAGTTAATGTTTAAAGTGAAGAACAAAACAACCCACAAATACAGTTTAATAAACTTCATGTGGGTTTTAGTCCCACCCTTATTAAACATGTTTCAGCTTTGCTTGGTTATTATTTAAAAGTGCAATTCAAGCAAATTGAAAAGAAGAGCTTTAAATTAAGTCTTGTTCCAGAGTCATTTCAGGTTTACACTCAGTTCTGAGAGCAGAACATACCCAGGAATATCTGCCCTGGCCTCCAACTCTGCTAGACAAGGAAACCCCAACATCTTCTCCCTCTTGTCCACTGTGGAAGAGGAAAGAAAATCCCAGCACAAGGAAACCCAGCACAGTAATTTAAGAGGTTTAACTTTTCAGCTTGTGGCCCAGCTATGGATGAATGCCAGACAGCTCCTCTCCCAGACAGGAGAGTTCAGTGGAGCTGAAGGTTTCCTCGGGGGAAATTGTATCATCTTTAATCCCCACACGCCTGCTCTGCCCTGCTTCCCACGGCAGCAGAGGCTCCCGAGTCACCTGCGGGGCAGCACCGCCCTGGTGCACACAGAAAACTCCAGGGAGCTCCTGGCCAGGATGGAGCTCCCTGAGCTGCAGCACCTTCTCTGAACCAGGCACCAGCTCCCTCTGCAGTGAAACTGGCAATCCACCAGCCTAAGGTACCTGTGGCACAGGATGAGCCGCCAGGGAAGTGCTCAACTTCATCACTCACCCACCCCTGACACCCAGACTGGCCTAACCCTGACACACGGCAGCCTCTTCTGCATCCTTGTTCCTCTTCTCCAGGAGAACTCCATGAACCAGCCTGAACTGGAGGGAGGCACAAACTATTCTCTAAATTCAACTGAGAAGGACATGCCACCTTATTTAGAGACAAGACACAGGAGGCACAAACTATTCTCTTAATTCAACTGAGAAGGACATGCCACCTTATATAGAGACAAGACAAAGAGCAATCCTGAACCCAAGATCAAAGACTCTGGGTTTTAAAATGGAAGTTATTTAGAATCAAACCTCTGCCTTTAAATGCATCCCAGTGATTGTCACCTTTTGGCTGCTGAACAGTTTTCAAGAGTTTCTTTTAATTTCTAATTATAATGCTTATTTTGACATGGAGTCATGACCCTCTCAAAACTGTAACTGTTTCCAAAACGCAGGTACAGGTATGAAAAGCCTACACCTGCTCTAAGGGGCTGATGCTGCAGTCCAGCACTTCAGCACGTGACAGTGACTCAACTGTGGCCTTACAAAGCTGGAACTTTCCAAAACACAAAGTTCCTGCACTGGCTGCTGTCCTGTAGTGATGGTCCCAGGGCTGCAGAGCTGCCTGTGAGTGCCCAGCAGCAGGGCAGGGCAGTGCAGCCCTGAGCTGTGGCCAGAGTCCAAGTGCTGGCACAGCTGCACTCCCCAGAGGCCGGGACTGCCAAGGGGAAGGCAGCAGCACTTTCCAGGAACCCTGTGCCTCTCTAGGCTCCATTCCCAGCTTGTCACGAGGAACGGGAGCACTGGAGCATCCTCACACCAGCACTTGAGCTGTATTTCAATGGTGAGACCTTGGGTAGAGCAGCTTTTACCTCACTCTGAGCTCACAGAGCTCAGCCACCCTTCCCAAAGCAGAGCTGCAGCAGCCACACACAGGTTAACAGCAGCATCTGCCAGCAGAGCTTGAAAACCAGGGCCCAACCTTCAGATGCCACACTGGGAATCTGATCCCATCGCCAGGAAGCAATTGCTCAGCCTGGCTGCAGCTCAGCTTTCGTGCCACTGTGTCAGGGATTTTGTTTTTACTAGAACTCCACTCGCCCTGATCATTTTCTATCACTTTTGCTATGATTTATGGCATGGCTGAGAATGTGATTACAGCAAGGCCTGAGCCAGCTGGAGATCAGGACACAGCATTACTGCCCACTCTACCTCTTGGCAAGCAGCTTTTCTGAAGGAGATGTCCTGATCACCCAGTCAGAGTCCAATGAGCATTCCCCTGCTGGAATTTTCAGGAAACCCCCACTGCAGCACTAGCACTGCTCACAAGACAAATGCCAGCACAAACAGGCTGCAAGGTTTCCACTACCCAGGTCTTTCCTCTGGCCCAGCAGGTCTGGCCCATGTCCTACCTGTGAAGCTGCTGCTGAGGGCAAAGTCTTATTCTTCCTGCAGCAAACAGGGCTCAAGGAAGCAATGGGAAAATATTTTTTTTTTAAGTGATGGTCTTAGTATTTTAAAATTGCCAGATTAGAAGGCAAAAAATTTTAGGCTCTAGAGTCACCTGCTCTCAACTCATAGCACATTAAAGACTTCCTAGACAATTTGGGGCAAACTTTTGATTCCTCTGATCCCAGAAAACATCTTACCACTACATTAGACAGCTTTCACTACAGGTATGCTGGTTTAGTGTGGCCACTGTGTAAACACTGAAAACAGCCTAAAATGTGAGATGTTTCATGTTTGAAGACAGACTTAAGAAACCAAAATGGTCCACTCAGCTAAAATAAAGTTCATCTACATGGGGGTATGGATTATTTCAATGAAACCATTTCAATAATTAATGAGGTTCATCTTAAGTTTAGTTTCATCCATCTTAAGTTCAGGCTAATCCTCAAGACACTGGAGTTTTCTGTTCTCTAGTTTTGAGCTTACAAGGGTGTTTTAACCTTAACTCATCCAAATGTACCATGCACCTGCTTCTAGCCCTTTCCCATGCCTGGTGATTATCTGGATGAAGAGGATGAATGGATTCCTCTAACAGGAAAGGAATATCCCAACATGCAGAAACAGCTCTCTCTCAACACATCTGCCCACAGCACTGCCAGGACCAGGTCCAAGGCAAAGGCAAGCAGAGCTTTACCAGGACTGCCACTAACACAAGGGGCTTTGGCACAAACCAGCAGCTTTCACACTGATTCCAGGCTGATCCAGCCCAGTTATGTCAATTTAGCCATTGCTTAGAATTGCCATGATCCAAACAGGTACTGCAATATTGCTGTTCACTTTTGCTGAGTAGTGAGCTAAGACTAACTAGTCTTGTCTCTTTTTCAGCTTTCCTGCTGGGAATTTTGCCAAGCTTTATCACCCCCTCCTCCATTCCCTGATCTCAGGCAGTTAATACTGTGCCTACAACTACATTCCTCTTTTTTTAAAGGTTTCTCCTCTGTTTGTTTGTGCTTTCCAGCTTTGGAAGTCCAGCAGGATTAACAAAACAGTGGTCCTGATCCCTGGTGGCAAAAGCATAGAGCTGTTAGTGATTTAAGGCTTGAACTAGAGATATTAGTTTTAAGCTGCTCTCGGTGGAACTCAGCTCAACTTCCAGTGCCACTCAGACCTCAGCATCTCTGTTTGCTGGGGTTTTTTTAATCCTGAGGCACAGCGCCCTCAAATGGCTCCGGAACGAAGGCAGGAACCCCGAGGGCAGAGCATGAACTGCTCCTCACTACGCTTTAAGGATAAATCTCCACCATCAGGTCTGTGCTGACAGGCACACCTTCCAGGACCATCTGCTGGGAATCACTGCCTAATGACCCGCTGACTTCCTGAAGTACTTTAAAAGTTATCAACAATAATTGCAAACTACTCAATGTCTTACGCATCAGTCTCAAACACAGAGAAACTTTCTGTCCCACACAAGATCACCTGCTCCTACTGGGATGCTCAGAGGAGAGCCAGGCCCTGCAGAGCCACCTGAAACTACAGCCTGGGGCAGAGAAATCCTGACACTTGTGGTGGGAAAAGCCCCCCTGAGTGGGATGTTCCTGTGACCCTGCTGGGGCACTGGCTGCTCCCTGACCACAGCGAACATCCCAACACTGAGAGCAGGAGCCTGGGAAGAGCCAGCTGCAGAGCTGCCACAGCATCAGCCAGGATGGCACCAAATCACCCCAGCGGGACACAGCCACCTGCCCCATGCCTGGGGACAGTGACACAAGATGTTCTCTTCCATCAGGAGGCTCCTCTACAGCACCCTTGGGTTCTGCCACCCACCCACAATGGAACTGCAGGGCCTGAGCCCCTCAGGGATGGCTGAGGCAACTCCACAGGGAGAGCCAGGGTGGGCAGAACACCCACCATGGGACAGCGGCGGTGCTTGGCAGGGCCTGGGAGCTGAGGGGACAGTGAGGCGAGGGGACAGGAGAGTCACCTCCCTGAGGGCAGGTATCCCGCCTCATCGGGCTGGCAGGACCCGGCCTGAGGAAGGGAGCAGGCCGGGATGGCAGCACCAGCCCTGAGGAAAGGAAGAAGGGTGCGATGGCAGCACCAGCCCTGAGGGGAGGAGCAGGCCGGGATGGCAGCACCGGCCCTGAGTAAAGGAAGAAGGGTGCGATGGCAGCACCGGTCCTGAGGGGAGAGCGGGCCGGGATGGCAGCACCGGCCCTGAGGGGAGGAGCGGGCCCTGAGGGAAGGAGCGGGGTGGGATGGCAGCACCAGCCCTGAGGTGGGGAAGAAGGGTGGGATGGCAGTACCAGCCCGGCGCAGGTGCTGAGGGAGGCGAAGGAGTCGCTGCGGTTCAGAGCGTGTCCCGAGTAGAAGCAGAGCCGCTCCCGCGGGGGCCGCCGCGCCTCCCCGCGCCGCTGCTCCACCGCGAAGCCCCGGGCCAGGAAGCGCAGGTCGCGGCGGAGGTGCAGGTACAGCTCGGCGCCGGCGGCGGGCAGGCGGAGCAGCACAGCCTCCTCCTCCTCGTCCTGCTCCGCCGCTGCCCGCCGGCGCCGGGGGCCGCCGCGATCCCCTCCGGGCGGCAGCAGGTGGATCTTCTCCAGCGGCACTCGCTCCGGGATCACCACTTCCAGCTCCGCTCCGCCAGCTGCAGGCGAGAAGGAGAGAGGCTCAGGCGCTCGCACCCCGGAGCTGCGGCCCGACGGGGCGGCCGGGGGCTGCGGCACCCCCCGCTCCCCGGGACAGCCCCGCGCTCGGGTTTCAGCGCAGACAGCCCCGCTGGAAACCGGGAACGGGCTGCGCAGACAATGGAAGCAGCGGAGCACGTCGATTTATTTCTCTCTATATACACATATATTAGAGACAGAAGCGTGCAGGAAGAGAGGAACAGAGCAAACGCTAAAGCTACTTGTATCATTAAAAAAATATAAAATATATATATATATATATAGCTCAGACACAAGCATCGCATTTCACCAACCCCAATAAAAATCTGCAGGGAGAAGGGGAAAAGCAGAGCGAGCCGCAGCAGCAGCCAAGGACAGTCAGCAGCTTTCCACATGGAACGCTACAGCAGCAGCGGGAGGACAGGAAAAGAAAATACAAAAGCCTGGAGCAATTCATCCCGCGGGCTGGGACCGCGGCCACGCAGGGGATGCGGTGCGTGCCCAGCGCTCCGCGCCCGCACGCTGCCGCCCGGGACCGGACCCTATCAGCGCCGCCGGGGAAGGGGAGCCGGGGCGGCTGGGAGCGCTACCTGTGCCGGCGTCCAGTCCGCAGAGCAGCAGACAGAGCAGGACGAGGGGCAGGAGGCAGCCGTCAAACATGGTAGTGCGGCGGCGGGGCCGAGCGCGCAGCGCAGCGACGGGAGCGGGGCCCGAGTGCGCCCTGCCCGCCCTCGGCACCGGGGATCGCCGCGGCGCGCGCCCGGCCACGCCCCCCGCCGCGGCTCCGCGCGCCCATTGGCGGCGGCGGCCGCCGAGACACGCCCCCCGCTCCCCCATTGGCTGCGCGCCGCGAGGGGGGAACGCACGTGGGAGCGGCCGGCCGGTAGGGGGCGCCCTCTCCTGCCCCGGGCCGGGCCCTGAGGGAGCCGCGGAGCCGCCGGGAACATCCCGGCCGGGTCAGGGGGTCTGGCGGGCGGTATCCCGTCCCTGGGCAGCCCCGTCGTGTTTCCTTCCTCTCCCCTTCCTCAGCATTAATTGAATTTAGACACGGTTACGGCAGCTCGCTTGACAGTCATATTCCTTTCCCAGCGCCAACCACAAGGCCGGTGCCAGGGCTTGGAAGATCAGGAAAAAAATTAGGTTGGCGATATCATAGAATGGGTTAGGTTGGAAGGCACCACAGAGGCACATCTGGTCAAAGCTCCCTGCTCAAGCAGGGTCATCCCAGACCACAGTATATGGACGTACAAAGATTTTGGGCAAGGACGCCACATACTCCTGAAGCACTCATTGCATGGATGAAAATAAGAAACATAAAGTGCATAAAGATATATAAAAATTGATTTTTGCTACCAATTCCCATTTTCACTGAGCTCCTTCCCCCTGGCTGGGCCACATCCTGCATGTCCTCAGCTGTGCAGGGATCAGGAAGAGTTAATTTGGACAGGGGCTGTTGGAATCTGTAGGGTGATTTCCAAGAGCAGAAAGGTTTCCGCTGTGCTTGGTGGGCTTTGGATGGGATCCTGTGCTCCTGGCATGGTTGAGTCACGGAAAGCAGTCAAGACCCAACCTGTTAGCAGATTTAAATTGTGGTGGCCCAGCAGAGCAGCGTCCTAGAGTTTAAACTTTGCAAAAATCTGCAACTTTGTTGCTGAAATTGTAGAGGAATTCAAAGGAAGACCCATAAAAAAGTGTGAATGACTCTGGCAGATCTCCCTGCAGCACTTCCACCAGAATTGTCCAGAGCCATACTGACAGCAGGAGTGGCTCTGAGTCCCAAACAAGTGGAATTAGGTTTGGATGCTCATCCCAGGGAGGGCAGGCACTGGGGAAGTGCTGAGAAAAGGGTGTTTGGAGCTGGGAACAGGACTGGTGAGAGACATGAGCACGTTAACACCATTCTCCTTCTTCCAGGCATTGAACAGGCAGCAAGAGCCACATTTTCTTGGTGAGCTGCTCCTGTACAAGGAGAGAGGCTGTTTGAGAGTCAGAACCTTGGAGCTGCTGCCAGCTCTTCACCCTGCTGGCTGTGCTTTTCCAGGCACCAAGGGACACCCACCATGGGCTGGTGTAGCACCTCAGAAAGCCCTGCCCTGCACAGGGCCTCTGCAGCACCTCACGGACACAGGAGCATGTCCCACCTCCTGCTGTGGCCTCAGGAATACCCCTTGTCCCTCCTGTGGGATGGCACCTGGAGGATGTTATCTGTGCTCAGCAGCAAGAGCAAAACTGGGGACCTGCAAGCAGCTCCCAGCAGGAAAATCAGAGTAAGCCAAGATCCGTGGCTCAAACTCTTTATTAACATGAGATCAGATGAGTTTTAATAGCTCTGTGTTTCCCACTCTCTCTTTCAGGGCTCTCTCTGCTCCTAATAAGAATTTACCAAAGCAAAGGGACTGGCCTGGACCCATTCAAGTGAGACAAAATCTCAGTTTGGGGCTGCCTTGCTCTGTGTCAATAGTGTAACATAACACAGAAAACAAAACCTCAGAGCTTGAATTTCCCTCCTGCCCTGCTGTGAACCAACGATTCCAATGCCTCTCTCCAAGGCCAGGCCCTGGCTGGCACAGAGTGGGGCAGAGCTCCCCCATTCTGTGGCAATCCTCTGCTCCCGAGAGCCACGAGGCAATTTGATTTGTGAGCTGCCAAACCTGGCCTGAGCCCTCCACAGCCACGTTTAGACCCAGACCACCCCCTGACTTCATTTGCTGAGGGACTGGAGCTGGTGCCTCGCAAGGGTTTGACGAGGGGGCTCAGATTTGTTTCACTTTTTAGTAGATCCTTTCTCCCACCTTCCAAAGTCCTCTGCCAGAAAAATAATAACAATACAGAGAAAGAATAAATTTAATAGTGTGGGGGAAGAGAGGCACCAATAAAGAGAAGTCTGTAACTTACTGCATGGAAGGACTTGCTCAGTGGCTGGGCTGGCTGGCACAGACTACACTGGAGTAGGGATAATCCCAATGGAGCATCCCAGGCTTCCAGAGCATTTGGACAGGAGCCCAAGAGGCTGCAAACCCCAGGACAGGGGCAACATCCCAGGCAGGCCTTGGTGTTGCCAAGGGCTGGAGCCAGGAGCAAGGGACAAGCCCCACAGATTACCCACACAACAGAAGAGGAATCTGTCTTAGGAGCAGCACTGGTGGTTTTCTTGAATCCAAATCCCAACGTTCCAGTGACACACATTAATTGAACACCATGGACTTTTCAAAAATGCCTTGAAATTGCTATTGATAAGGATAAGGTGTATGTGGCAGGAGTGTGGTGCTGTTGGGTGGTTGCATTGCTCCCCTGCTCCCAGCCCGTGGGGAGGGGGGTTTCTCCTCTCACCATCACAGAGATGGATTTGGCCCTGCAGTTCCTAGGAAACAAGCCCTTTCCCCCTCTGAAACTGGTGTTGGGGTAGGTTTTTTTCCTTCAATTTTAAATGTACATCGAGGAAGCCAAGTTTCATGGCCATTATTGCAGAGTTAATAACCCTTTGGAGACTGCAGACATGTGTTATATCCATCTTCCCGAGCAGCCACTTGGCTCGCCGCCTGGAAAATGCCAGCATGGGAAGGGTTAACTTGGCCGCTGCTCAGCTTCTCCCTTCTCCAAACCCTTCCTGTCCTGGTCCTCTCCCCGACCCCACAGGTGCTGCTCTCCTGCCGGGACACTCCGATGCTTTTGCTGCTCTCCCCGCAGCTCCTCCGCTCTCTGCAGCCTTTGGGAATCGGCAATTTCCTCCCCTCCGGGGGCTGCAGAGCTTGGCCAGGCTGCTTGGGCACAAACCTGGCAGGTGCTGCTGTTACCTGTGCAAATGACCCCCCAAAGAGGCCAGAGACAGTTTAGTGACAAGTAGGGACCAACAAAAGTTCTTTTGTAACTTCAAATCATCAGCCAAATAAGCACAAGTAGTTTCAGAGGTGCCAACAGTGGTTTTCTTACAGACTGGCTTTACACACTGAGCCAGAGGTTCAATTAAAGCTCTTTGGTGGAGGGTGTTTCAGGCTGTGCTGCTTCATGCTGGACTCACTTCTTACAGGTGGTCTCAACCATCTTTAAGGTCTTTTTCAGCCTAAACGATTCTAAGTGGATCACCAGCATCCAGTACTGTTCATGCAGCCTCAGCAGAGGCATTTAGGGGGTCTCTCCTTACAGCAGCCTGAATTCTCCCAAGCCTGCAAGAGAAAATCTCCCTCTGGGACACCTCTCTCAAGTCGGGCTCGAAATGGACAGTCTGCTCATGAGCTCCTGGGAATAGCAGAGCAGAAAGAAAAGTGACAGTGACCCTGGAGGTGTCCAGGGACAGAGCTGAGCCACCAGCACCTGTGTCCTCAGGGGAGTGCACAGCCTGCTCCAATTCAGCTGAGACCATGGCAGGAGAGCTGTCCTTGTCTTTCTCCTGGCAGGGGATTTTATCCACAGGCTGACAAGGGTCCCTTTTGTCACAGGCAGTTTGCTTTGGCTGAGCTGAATCTGTCTCACAGTGAGTGCATCACATGAGGCTTTCCCTGAAGATCTTCCCTGCAAACACTTTCCCCCTGCCTATCTCCAGGGGGCTCCCAGCTTCACCCAGATGCAGTGGGGACAAACACCCTGCTCCACAGAATATTGAGAAATGAGAAGAAAAATATTCCTGTGGGATAGGGGCTGAGGAATGGACTCCTGAAATTCCAGGTTGCTTCACATCTGGCTCCATTCCTACCCTGGTGCCACTGCTGTCTGTGCAAAACCTTCCAGGGTAACTTTGGTGCAGATTTGCAGGGATCAGGACCAGAAAATAACTGCACACAGGCCACAGCAGGTGAGAAAAGCCAGGAATACACAAGAACATACTCCCAGCTGAGCAACGCAACTGCAGGGTGCTGGGAGAATCCGCTCCCTCGGGGCAGGCAGCACTTTGTGTAGAGAAATTAGAAATGAAAGTGCTCCAGCACCTCCAGGCAGGCCATGCTGGGGTTTTCAGACAGACAGACAGACAGACAGGAGTGGTGCAGGTCAGGCTGGGATGGCAGGCTGTGCACAGATACCATCGGCCGGGTCAGCCACGCGTCACTCCCCAGGCATGCGGGGACAAACGGACAAAGCAAAGAGCTGCCCTGCTTGACCCTAAAGTTCAGCCAGGCTTTTTATGGAGTCCAGTGTTGCCACCTCTGATGATGTTATCAGGAACCTGGGAATAGCTGGCATTTTCTTTTGTTATGATTTATGGTTTGTTTGGGTTTTTCCTCTCTGGACCTTGGCTCCTGCAATCATGAGATTGATTTCTCATTTAACTCAATGTTTGACCTCCTGACAGGCTGGGAAAGTGAGCTTGGAGAAGCCTGGAGGGCTTTTGCCCAGGAGCAAACTAAAAAAGTTCCTAACCATGGGATTGTTTAAGATAATCCTTTCTCAAAAATGATGCTATTGATTCTTTTTTTGTGTGTGTGTGGAGGCAGAAGCTCTGAATGCTTGGTGCTGACAATGGCAAACCCCTCATGCAGGTGCCACCTCCTTGGCACTGGCAATATCCCACATCTGGTGTTTTCCATTTCCTCTCAATCATCTCCCTTTGTGTCCAACACCTGCCTTGGATGAGGATCATTCCCCCAAACTGAAAATTTCATATAAGGCTTCTCCTTCTCTGCCTGCTCCTTGCAGCAGGACACAGGGAGCCAGAGGGGGAGATCTGTAAGCCAAGAAGGTGGTGCAGGGCTTGGAAGAGGTGATGCCAAGGGGATGCACAGGGCACTTCATCCATCTGCATGGATGCTACCGAAGCCTGGACCGGGTGCAAGTTTGCATCTCCAGGCTGTGGAGCTCACTGAAAGCAGTGAAAGCACGTTTGTCCTCAGGGGATAAAGGAGCAGGGTGGGCAGGATGTGCTGTGACCACTGCAGGGCCACATCTGTAGCCCTGTGCACTTTGGCAGGTGCTGTTCCCCTCACACTCCTCTAAGGGATGGCAAGGGCTGCCTTTTCCTCCACAGCCAGAGAGGAAACCCCAGTGCCCACGTCAGCACAGTGCTCAGAGTCACTAACATGAGGGTCAGTGCGAGGTCTGGAGGGTGCAACACGCCTGGAGTCTGAAACACATCCTGCTCCTAATCAGCAACAGCCACCAATACCTCATCCCAGTCCATTTGGGGCCAATATTGTCATTTTTCTGCAAGGTCATACAGTGAACCAGGAACAGAGTTGAGATGCTCCTCTGCTGCTGGATCATCTCTCCCAACAGAGCTGGCAATTGGCTTTGGCTTGGCTGCAAGTGTTTGTTCATAACAGCCAAGCATCAGTGTCACTCTAGGACTGTTTAACCTGCCAGCTGTCAGGAATTCTGGGCTGGGCACACACAGG
This sequence comes from Ammospiza caudacuta, assembly GCF_027887145.1. NCBI lineage: Eukaryota > Metazoa > Chordata > Aves > Passeriformes > Passerellidae > Ammospiza > Ammospiza caudacuta. The sequence continues at coordinate 25,179,036 of NC_080602.1, forward strand.
AAAGGAGGGGAGGTGTGTGTCAGTGACCTGCTGGCAGGGAGCATCCACCAGCCCCTTCTGTGAGCTGGGATGGAGGGAACTGTGCTGCACCAGCCCAGGGAAACCCTGCATGGAGAGAGCCTGCAGGCAACCCCAAAGCTCCAACCTGCAGGGACAGGCAAGTCAAACCCAGCTGACTCCTGGCTCTGAGTGAATCCCAGGGAAGAGCTGGGGTCAGCTGGGAACCAGAGATGGTCACCCAGCATCCAAACACCTCCTGTCCACCCACAGCTATGGAGAGAGCTCATGGAAAGTTTTCATCCTGCTATCAAAGCAAACCAGATCCCAGCTCTCATAGCTGAGCACAGCCTGACCACGAGGGTTGTGCCAAATGGGATTAAAGCAGTTTGTTTGGACCAATGGGTCCCTTTTTCCTGCTGACACCCGTGGGGAGTGTAGGAGTTTGCACCTCATGCTTGTGCTGGAGAGCCTGTCTCCTGAGGTGGAATGGCACCATCAGAATGGCATCATTAGAATGGCAGTGTAACCCTCATTATTCTGCGAGATTTATCCTCCTTATTTGCATTACAGACATTAAGGATATAGATGAGAACAGGACTTCACCTACCACCAGCCACAAACCCTGTGGCTGAAAAATATGTAGGTTAAAGAGACAGTATGATAAATGACAGGCAGTAAAGCAGTGTCAGAGCAGATTTAACATCCTTTCTTCTCTACCCCAGAAACACCAGGTACAGCTCTGGCACCAGGAGAGAAAGCAGGACACTGCTGCACTACAGGGAAAGGGCCAGCAGTGACACCCAGCAGATGCCAGCCCTTGGGACACCAGCACACGGGGCCTCTGGGCTGGCACCAAACACTCAATCTCAGCAAAATTTAGCAGTTTTTTACCCGACACATGTTTCACTGTCAGGGACCGATCAAGTGCAAATACCAGCCGTGTGAAGTTTGCATATTCAAGGCGATATTCAGGGAATCTGTTTTCGGGGGCAGAAAGACGGACAGCAGCGCTCCCGGAGCCGTGTCCCGACGGGAGCCGTGTCCTGCTATTGCCACCTCGTGGGGCCTCGCAGCAATGACCCGGTCACCGACACGGGCTGGCACGGGAGGGCCCGGGGCGCTCTCACCGCAGCGGGTCCAGCAGCGCTGCGCCCTCCAAGGGCAACCAGAGGCGGAGGGAAGCATTCCCCAGTTCACTGATGCTCCGCATGCCCCGCAGAACTGTCAGGGTTACAGAACAGTCCTGCCCTTAGGCCCAAGGGGACATCGCTACAGGGTCCTGCTCTCTGCTCACCCCTGCAGGACCCAAAGGGATAAAAAAAGCAGCAAACGCACAATCACTACCTGACCTCGCTGCCCTTGCATTGGGGAAATGTATGAGACATTCTTTGGTTGCTGAATAATTCCTCCTTTAAATCAGCAAAGGAACTAGGTAGGATTTGCACAGCCTGATAAGATTTAGCACAACCTGATAAGATTTAGCTCCTGCTTCTCACAAATTCTTATGAAATCCTAGGATTTCTCCTGTTCTGTCTACAGCCCATGACAACTGAGACACTTACCCAGAGATGCAGCAGGAAGGCCTTTTAGCAGCTTTCTCCTGCTCTTTGTTGTAGAAAGCAAACACAGAAATCTTCCAGGAGCTCTTCTGGGACTCCTGGGATTTCCAGCCAGCCAGGAAAAGCACAGAACCAGCTCTGGGGTCCACGGGGCAGTCAGGCTCATGCAGCAACTGGAGGTGAAGGTTGGGGTCATTGCCACAGCTGCAGGTCTGCTGGGCTCTACCCATGGCTGCCCTGGCCCAGCCCCAGCCCAGTCCCCTCACTCACATACTGGGAACTTTGTGAAGGAGCTTTTCCCAGATCCTCCTGCTTCGCTCTGCCCTGGGAACTCTGGCTGGGCTGTGTGAAGGCGCCAGTGCCCGGGGAGAAGGAGCTGTCCTGGCTGCAAAGTTCATCCCTGAGTCCAGGCAATGCTGGCTGCTGCTGCTGCTCGGAATGCTGCGTACACAACTACTGTCTTTTTCCTCCTCCTTCTCTTGGGACTTGTTCCTGCTAAGATTGATCCTGCTCTGCTTTGTGATTCTTGGTGATGTCGGTTCTGTGTTTAAGCCATTGCTGTGTTGTCCCAGCCATTTCTGCTCCTGCTTTTCCCTCTGCTCCCTTCTCTCTCCAGCTGCACCCACGTGCTGAGGCACTTGTGACAACCACAGCAGCTATTTCACCTCTTCCTGGTAAATTTGGCCTTGGATTGTGGGCAAGGGAACCCAGGCATTGCTCAGATCCTGAGCCGGCAGGGGACAGGATGCAGAGTGCTCGCTGGAAGTGAGGATTCTGCCTTGAAAAAGAGAGGACTGCTTTGCCAGGAATGTCTTTAAGAGGATACATGCCCAGCTTGGAAAGAGGCAGAGCTGTGCTCAGGTGAGGGTCCTGCAAACAGAAATATTAATTTTCCAGGGAGGATTTTGCCCTGGGGCTGTGCCTGATGGCAAGAGAATGCAGTGCTGTGCTGTCCTTGTTATTGCTCACATGAGATCTGGGCCTAATTCTCACCAGTATCATGAGAAAAACTCCTGTGAATTTCAGTGGAAATTTAATCACTTATTTCCCTGCTCAACTTACCTTCTTTTAGACCAGCTTCTTTTGTGGTAGGAAAAATATGGACTTTTCACCACCTGAAACAACTGCCTGGGACCTGTTTCTTCCCACCCAGCTCAAAACAGAGCTCCATGGCTACAAGGCCATGCTTCTTGCACTTCAAAGTCACTGTGGAGAGGGTTTATACTTGTTATTCCACTTAATGTTTCTGACTTTGAAATGATTATGGGGTCTCCTCTGAATGCTTTATGGGGTAACAAAACTCAGAAGAATAGGGCTCACTCCAGCTGAGTAAATAGAGGCTATTTTCATAAATCTTGAGACTATTGGAACATCAACAACATTATCCTGTGTGGGTTGTTATGACTTTGTGTTTGCAGATTTGTGTGCTAAAGCTCAGGCTTGTGCTTTCAGCCTTGTCTTCTGTTACAGTAGAAACTTCAGGTAGCCCCAGAGAGGGTTCTCCAGTCCAATGACCTCTCAGAGCCCCTCTTGAAGCTCTCTGTAGCCAGCCTGGGTGGAGATCACACTGCTTTGATCACCTCCTTTTCCTTGGAGGGAGCCCATCAAACTGCCAGGGAACCAGGAACAATAATTTCCAGTGATTTTGGGTGAAATCAGCTCCCAGGTACATTCATGGCTCATGTGTGGATCCTCACCAAAGGTTCCCAGCTCAGGGGCAGCCCTGGGCCTGCTCTGGAGCTCTCACACCTGGGCTGCATCCGTGGGCTCAGCATGGACTGTCATTCCTGGTGATTGCTGCTCTTCAAACCCACAGCTGGGGGAAGTGCCTGTGGAGATGGTGTTTTTCTTCCAAATTCAGCAACTTTTTTTTTTTTATTCTTCACAGTTTGCAAGTTGTTTGTAGCCAAAACTCACACAGCCCTGCTCGGTTTGTTTTCCGTCTACTTTATTCTTACTCATAAGCTTAAAAAAATCAGCTAATAAAACCAAAGGGTTCTGCTAGAGTTCATTATTTGGGCTGAAACACCTTCCCTTCTGTTTGATTGCTCATGGGAGGAGATGGTGAGAACCTCTGCAATCTTCCCAAGCAGGGAGGCAGAAATGGAAAGAGGAAATATGGAGCAGTTTTTCAGTTGATACAAATGGGCACAACCCCCTTGTTTTCTGCAGAGCTTTCCTGCTTTTGCCAGCTGAAGATCCATGGCTGAGCTGTCTCACAGGTGCTGGTGATGAGCCACTGATAATGCCACAACAACCTGCTGGAACACACACAGCTTCCTAGGCAACCCTACTGTGCACCTCAAAACCCAGCTGGGTGGAGGTACAAGCAGGTGTAACATTCCTGGTGTACTCAGGAGCACTCACAAGTACTTTAATCAAAGCTTAAACCTTGAATAATACAAAGGATGAGTGATGCCCCCATTAATTTTGCTTCCTCTCCACTTGTTAATTGTTCAGAAAACCACAAGTTCATTTACAGACATTGCTGTTAGGTCTTGTGAAGATTGTGGGCCATCCAGCTTTTTCCAGGCAACAGAAAAACTTGGAAGAGTAAGGAATTATTTCCTGAATGAATGATGCTCCCTTTGAAAATCTTGGAGGGAATGGCAAGCAGAGAGGAGGACACTGCAAGGCAGAGAAAACAAGGAAATCCTTACCTAGACACCTCTTTTAAAAAATATTTATTTGTAGTGTGTATTTCAATTTACCAAAGTCAGTGCCATTAAGAACAAAAAAGTGATAATTATACCAAATAACATGAACAGTCAAAATGAGTTCTGTGGTTAAAGGAGATCTGTAAACCCAATCCAGAGCAGACTGACAAATCTGACACAAGTATGGAGGAAGTAGAGTACACATGGACAGGAATATATGAACTAAATCCAGAGAAATTAAACAGAACAGAAGAGTTTCCCCTGCATCTTATGGACTAAGATTTGATTTGCAGTCTAGAGCTCTATCAGAAATATGTGGCACAGTCAAAGTGACACAGCAAAGCCAGATGCACAGTGTCAACTCATTGAACCAGGACACAGTGTGTGAAATGGTAAAAAGAAAATGTCAGAGTCTACCTGTGCTCCCACACACACCCACAGCTGTTCTGCACCTGCACTTTGAGACTCTTTGTACAACAAGATTATAAAAATGTTGAATCTTCATTGCATTGCATTGAATAGACTGAAAATCTTGAAGCACCATGACATAAATTTCTTTAGCAGAAATTGTGCCCCCATGATCTCAGCTTCTTCTTTCTGAGTTTCCATCAGTAGAAAGGGGGAAATTAAATGCACATAACTCCAGGAATGACCAATCTGATTTTAACAGAGGACACTCTGACAGCCCATTCCCACTTCTTTCTGTGCTGTGGGTATTTATTACCAGGATCTAGTGATTTACATTCCGAATTTTTCGGTCTAATCCCCTTGGTTGTCCATGACAGTAATCCCTGGAAAGGGCCCTCCATGGCCTGCCTGCCTTCCACCCCTCCTCCTGCAATCTTACTTAGTTGCTTACTGTGGCCAGACTTCACCTTCAGGATAAGAAGTTACTTCCATATTCTTCTGTACTCACCCAAAATTTCCCTCAAAGTTTTATACCTGAGTGTATTTATCTACCTTTTGTTCTTCCTCTAAGATCCCAGTTTCACATCAACTTAGAACAACAGTTCTTGCAATTAGGTTGAATGACTGCAGTCCAAAATTTTTCCTAGGCAAGACTCCAACAGAGTTAATTGGCTTCAGTGGGAGACTTGTCCTGAGTAGGAAAGGCAAAGTTTTGGCCTCAAGGAGACTATAAATTCCAGTTTAAAAATCAGTAGTTGTTCAGAGGCTCATTCCTGTGACAACATCATCCTTTGTGTTTCCTTTCCTAAATTCCTTTCCTAGTCATAGGAGGAAAGCTTCTGGCACCAAAATCGAATGATAATACCCTGGCCACCTCCCAAAGCCCGTTAGATCTCGAAGAAAGCGCCGTTGTCTCTCCCAAGGAAGTGTAAATCCTCCAAGACGCCGGATTTCCACGTTTTGTTAGGAAAGTGTTTTTCACTCAGGCAATAAACGGGCCCCGATAACAACTGTGCCCCTGCCAAACTCTGCAGTTGCTTTGCATGTTGCCATCAGTGCCTAAACTCCCCATAATCCCTCCCTGCAGTATTTAAGGTGTTCTCCTCATCCGTGCAGGAAGGGCACTGGTGGCCAAAGGCTGCTCACAGGGCTCTGCCCGCTCAGCCCAAGTGAACCACAAGCACCAGGACAGGGGTCCTTTTCCACCACCACACATCTCCCTTCCTTCTCAGAAGCTGTTGCCCATGCCTCTTCCTCAGTGTAATTCCCTTTGTGGTAAAAGATGCACATTTGGGTCCAAAATGGTCAAAATACAAGTAAAAATGTAGACACTGTAAAAAAAGCCTCTGTACCAAAGCCTTCCTACAGCTTCTTGTAACTGCATGAAACAGACTTCTTTCTTCATATCTGAGATCCCAAACATTTCCCATTCTTTCAATGCTTCAGTCACTGAATGACATCCCACTTGCCAAGGAAACCTTGGGAAAACAAGTCAGTCCTGTAACACTTCCTGTAGGTCACCAATTCCTGCAGGAGGGGAACGGAGCCGCTCTGACCCGAGCGCTCTGCCTGAGGCTGCTCTGGGAGTGCTCCCCTGGCCTCCATCAAACTACTGCATTTAGCTCCCCAGATGATCTCAGCTACTGTAGAACCACATGCAGAGCCTCTCACCTCCCAAACTTATGACACAAATCCTTTATGACCCCGTGAGCTAATGCAGAGGGAAATGGGACTGGCACCACCCTGTTTACAAGGCCTGTGCTCTTCATGGAGAGCCCCAGGACTGAAAATGCTGCTGCAGCCCCACTTGTGTTAGAACAGAAGTGCAGATTTAGGATAGAGGCACTTTGGGTAAGAGGAGCTGTTACCCACGGGTTACAGCATAAACACCCTGTGGCTGAAGTCCCACACATCCAAATTTGGGTGTAGCTGATGTGATTCCCCATTTTATAAAAGAGCAGAGATGGAAATACAGATCCTGGTATCAAAGAACCCCCAGCAGTGACAGTGTGACATCCTGTGCCAGTCCTGTGCTCCCCAGTGCCCAGGTACCTGCAGTGAACACTCCAGAACCACAAATCAGAGCTTGGTGGCCTCACTCCAGAGAAGGCAGCATCCAAAGCTGTGAGACAAGGTCACAAGAAGGGAATGGATGAGATTTGGCTTTAACTTTCTGGTCTGAAGATGAGTGAGGAGCAGAGGGTGTTTTTCCCAATTCCCATTTCCCCTCTTCTCTTCCCTCTGCACCTTCTGTTCTAACACTGGGCCAAAATGACTGAAAGACATTTGAGAAGCCTGGAGCTCAATGGAGAATTGGGGCTGAGTTTTGCTATTTTAACAGTGACTTCCTTGACACAATATTTCAGCTATCTATCACTTCAGAGAAAGACTATATTTCTACACTGAAGCCAACCGTTCACAGACAAGTAATTTGAATTCCTCCATGTTCACTTCCCCTGGCCTCCAGGAAATGAAATATAAGTCAGAAAAATACCCATTTTGATGAGGGTTTAAACTGAAAAGTACAGATAAAATGCCAGTCACTGTACAGCACTATCAAATTTTTCCCACATTGAGTAATTCTGGTTCCTAATGGAGCTCACACTACCTACCTACCACAAAACATCTGTGATTTAAATTGTTTGATGAAATATATCTTATATCAGATTGAAAAACAACATTAGAGTCAACGGGACACTAAATTACTTGACTCTCTTGAGCTTTGCCCTTGTGGAGCACTGTCAGTCAGCGTGTCCAAACATCTTTCCACACACTCCACAACGATTCTGAAAGTGGGTCATTAACACATTTTGTCATGTTATGCAATTTCTCCCTCCCCTCCAAACTGGGCTTTTTTCCAGGCCGAGTAGCCAACAATAAATCAATCACAGTCTCTCACAAGCCTTTTGAGTTAAATCCTGTCCTGTAGGTTGGGCTGAAACCAGAGCAGGAATCGCTGCAGGAGGTGAGGCAGGACAGGGCTAGTGGTGACTGCTGCTCAGGAGGTGTTTGCTTGACCCACTGCTGTTCTTGCTGCCACTCTTTGTGGACTCCTCTTCAGTGTCTGTAAGAGAATCTTCCTCCTCTTCATCACTCCGATCATCTTTCAAGTCCTAGGGAGAAGAAAGCACTGTGAACACATTTTACTGCCCCCCAGAAACACACCCTGCCCCCAAAATGGAGGCTGACATCCAAGGGGAGATCAATTAGCAGCACTTTCATTTTGCAGAACCAAATGTTCTTTAGACAAAACTGCTTCCATGACCTCAACCCAGCCACTTGACCGCTTCTTGTTCATTTCTGCTTTTCCCTGTAAAGTGTGGCTATTAATCCCTGGGTGCTGTGGGATTAATTTACAGCTGTGAAGTGCAGGGAAGATGAAAAGAATATTGTTTAAAAGCTAAATATGATGAATACACTCACCCAAACACAGGAGCTGAGAGGCTGCCTGCTTCTGACAGGTGTAAACTAAACAGTGATGAGTTGTGCCAGCATCTCCTGGCACCAGCTTTGCTCAAAGACACTTGCTGACCCTAAAATGGTCTTTCCTGCTCAGTGGTATACACAGCACATCAACACTGGCATGGGGGAGGCTGTGTCTGTACAGCTGTTGTGCATCTTGGGTTCATCACCCTGCTGAGGGAAGTGCCCAGGGGAGAATGGCAGCTCCAGGAGCAGGGATGGAAGGGGTCAGCAAGGCAGGAAAATGCCCTCAGGAAAATCCCTCCCCAGCTCCATAGGGACAACTCCTAGCATTTGGCAGTCATGCTTCATGCCAGACAGTCAAAAATGGAAATAGTGAATGTTTCCACCACAGAGAGAAAAGTCATCACATCTACCCCGTGTTTCAGGGAGAGGTGAGACCATGCTGTGCTGTTTGTCATGGCACATAAAAACCCACACCATTAGTTTCTTATTTCTCAACTCCTGCCATAACCCAAGGCTCCAAAATGTGTTCAGAAGTTTGTTTCAAACAATTGAGGCTTCAGCATTAAACCCAAACACCCCTATTTTCCCTTCAGTGCAACAAGCTCACAAGAGCAGCACCTGCCTGGAGGACTTTCCACACCAGTGGGTGACCTGCTCCACAGACTCGGGGCAGGATGCTCTAGTGAGAGATGTTGTACATCCAGAAAACACTTCTTCCTAATTCCTGAGAACAGGCACCACTTTTTGTGTCTCTTTGTACTGCAGGATGCTGGGGCTTCTCCTCATGACAGAGCTCTGCCACCTGAGCCTGTGCTGGAGCTGGCAGGAATTCAGCACAGACAATCCCCTGCCTGCACAGCCACACAGGGACCACTCCAGCATGGAGAAATCTGCTCTCATGCCATCCATCTGCACCTCAGCTACACAGGCAGAGGCTGCTTGTGCTCCCTGTGATGTGCCAAGGTCAGAGCAGCGACACAGAGAGGAGAAACCAGGGCTGTTCCTGCCCCTCCTGTATCTGCTCTTGGAATGAACCAACAATTCCACTTCCTTAGCGTGCTGCTCTGAGGTCTTTCTGAAGCACCAAATTCATACAGAGAAAATAAATAGCAGCCCAGTAATATCTCATCCAATTGCAATCTCATGTCCCTTCATATATTACACTCCTAGTAAAAGTATAGGGCTAGAAAGCAAATTAAAGCCTGAGCTCTGGCTCATCACAAACTATAAACTTCCTGGAGATTTTCTTTTGCTTTTTCCCTAACAACTTACAAAGGGTATCAAAACAAACAAATCTTACTGTAAATACTGTAAAATAAACTTGGCATGCCATCAGTTAGAGAAAAGGCAAGACAGTCTTTCCCACACAATTTATGAGGTTCTGGCTCTTTCAGATCACCTCACTCCCTCCTGGTATTTTTGCCATTTGTATCTGCAGTAAAAGACAAATGCTGAGGGGGTGGGGGGAAGATTGTTGCTTTTCTGCCACCAGAAATATTTCAGAAAGAAAAGCAAACTAATCCTAAGCAGTGTCTGATGCAAATCCACTGCACACCCTGGAAATGCTCTCATCTCCCTGAGGCTGCACTGTGGGCAGTGACAGGAGCAGCACTTTGGGACTCCCTGGGAATAATGTCAGGGAAGTTTGTGGTATTTCATTTGGAGTCCCTCCTTGTGCTGCACACAAGTTGCTGATGCTCAGGCATGTGCTTTAGAACAGCTGGCAAACTGCTCTGCTTTGAATGATGGCCAGTTTGTGATATTGATTCCTGTTTCCTATAGGAATGAGCTGGCATTTCCAGCATGGAACTGGAAACTCAGATAGAGTTGGCTTCCCAGTTTTAATGCTGTCAAGCTGGATGCTCTGATTAAAGGCACTATATGTAGTAAATTTAAAAACATGTCATGTTTTTTTCCAGCTCACTGCAAATCCCTGCCTTTGAGAGAACATCTTACAGATTTCAAAGCAGCAGAATTAAATTTTTTCATATTCTGAAGTAATCACTGCCAATTTTCTTAATTCTGGGAAAGAGTGTTACTTCTGAAATTCTGATATTAATCAAGAAAAAAATGCTGCTAAATTAAATCTAATTTTTATTAGATTTTGTAAAAATAAACTTGCTTCCTGACCAAGTGCCTCTACAAATTCCTGCTTTAGGAGAGTCTGGCCATTTTTGTCTGGCTTGTTTAAGTGACAGAACTTGAAATAGCAATAGCTTCATCTGTAACTGGAAATCCAAACAAACCTGTCTTTGCAAACTGTTTAACAGACCATTATAAATATATTAGGATATCCTAAGTGAAGTTTGTGCCTCTTAACTTTGACTTTCTAATAATAACAAAAGTTGTAACATTTGTAGGATTTTCTCTGCTTTAATACCAAGATGTTTTCTCTGAGCCCCTCACATCATATATTTTACTCATGTTTTCCAGCTCAAAGGCTCTCTCTGACTGTCCCTGAGCAGCAGCAGATGAATACACTATCAGGAACACAAGAGCTGGCAAACTGTAAATACCACAGCTGAGGCCATCATTAATACTCAATGCTTCAGTTTAATGGCATCAACTGCATTTCTTATAGTTCAGCTGGTTTTGGGTAACAGACAAAATGGATGTATACATTTTCTGTTCTGGATGACTAACCAATTTAATCTTTCTAAATGGATGAATGGTTTCAAGGTTTATGAGAAGCAACACTAATGCTTTAAAGTCTGCAAGAGAGCCATTTGTAGTGAAGCCAAAGCTACAAACTTTTATAATCTTTTTTTTTCCTTTTGTTTAACCCTTCCACCTGCTGCTCAGTCTGCCTCTTTTAGTTAAATGAACCGGATTTGTTAAGGTAGCTTTGGCTTCTTGCATTTCACTGCTGTTAGAACATGTCATTGAAGCCATCAGCACTAGATGAACAGTAAAGGGCCCTCTAAGCAAAGTTGGTCACACTGCAGCCAGGGCTCCATATCCGCCACAGCAGGGTACTTCAAGTGCAAGGTGTAAGAGCAGAGGCAAAGACAGTGCCAGGCAGTATTAGAAGGCAAAAATAAATTATAGCAACGTGGATTGATCCTACAAACAGAGAGGAAACCTTAGCAACGTGCCTCTGCTTTCTCAGAAGGGGAATGGCCCTTGCTGGCAAATGTCAGTTCCTGTGAGGATGGGGAGGTCTGGACAGGTGCCCAGAGCAGCTGGGGAGGGATCTCTGCAAGTGCCCAAAGCCAGGACAGGCTTGGAGCAGCCTGGGACAGTGGAAGGTGTCCCTGCCCATGGCAGGGGTGGGCTGGGATGAGCTTTAAGGTCCTTTCCAACCCAAACCATTCCATGATTCCAACTGTGTCCATGTGAGTGGTGGGAGATGGTCTAGGCCTAACTCACCTGGTGGGATCAACACTGACTCCAGGCTTCTCAGCAGCATCAGAAGATTTCAATTTGGCTAAAACTGGACAAGACTAGCACCAATTAATTTTTTGGGCTAAGCACAGATTACACCCACAAAGTTAATTGGATTTCTCCTACCAAGTACTGATGTGTCAAAACAATTCAGAGCTGATTGCAGAATTTTGTTTTCTAATCTGGTGAAATTCTGATTTCTTGACTTTCAAATACTTATTCTTAACATTTAGTTGGAATTTTCTGACTCTTAAATGTATCTTCTATTAAAATGAGAACCTTATGCCTTAAATCTACCTTAAAAATATTTTCATTTAAACATCCACAAACACATTGACTAGATCTTGATTTTTCAATGTAAAGACAGTAAATTCCACAGCACCTGCACATATGGAAACAGCTTGAAGTACAAAGATGAAAGTTATTAGTCAGGTCAGCAACCACTGCCTCAAATAAAAGAGATAATAAACAAGAGAGATTATAAAAAGTCAGTCCAAATAGATAGAAAGGGATACTTTTCTAACATATAATACTATAAAGTTGATGAATCTCTGAGTTCAACATGTTGAATTCAACATCAATAATTCAACTCAGCTGACATGACTTAATAAGTCTTTACTTTCCTATTGAGACTAAGCAATATACATTTGGATTCAAGCAAACTCTTCTGTATTTCCAGCCTGGAAGATTTTATTGGAAAATACATTTCCCTTTTCAGCTCATACACACTAGGCAACATAAATAATGTTTATCTTCCATGGAAGATGCACAGTTGGACTCTGCTTTCTGCAGTTTTAAAATGAAGATGCAGACTTTCTAAGTTAATTGTATTGGACATCTTGTGGCAAAAAGTCCTCTTATTTAATCTCTTCCATGTAATATCCATTCCTCAAGCTTTCCACTGACAGTTTTCAGAGGGAACTCAAAGAAGACTTGTAAAAAATTAAAAGTTCCACTAATTCCACAATTATTAGAAAGAATAACTTTATAAAACTAGATGTTGCTACTTGAACACGTCCATGATTTTGACTGACAGGATAAATTTAACCCCACAAAAACCTGGCTGGTGGTGTCCCTGAGCACAGCACACCTGGAGCTGGGGCTGAGTGCCCTGAGGGCTCTGAAGAACCAAGGCATTGTTTGCAGCTAATCAGGCTCTGTGCTGCTCAGAGTCTGCTGGCTGAGTTATTGAAATGCACTGAGTGAACCTCGCACGCGGCCTGCGGGGCTTTACGATAATGTCAAAGGCCCAGGAGGTACCGGGTGACTCATAATGTCCCACTGCTTTCTGAATTATTCCAATTTTAAATCCACAGTTGGCAAAGAAACAAAGAACAGTATAATAGGCATTTGATGCTGTTCTCTGTAGTGAACTTTTTTTTACCCTAGGACAGAACTTGCTTTAAGCCGAGGAGTTCAGTGGTATGAACTTTTATCAGAACATGCACTTTTACTCCTTAGAAATGCTGTTTTGGCTGCAAAACAGCTGATCAGACACTCGTGCTGTTCTCAGTGAGGTATGATACTGCACTCAATAATGTTTTGAAACAACACAGCTGCTAAGGAGTATCCCTGCAGAAGCCTTGTAGCACTGTGAACTGAGGCCACAACACACAGGTGTGTGACAGGACTTCTGTCCAGCAGGGACATTTCTCTACGTCCTCAGAGACCATTCCGCTCCTGTTGTGATGCATCTAAACTTTATATCCATACTTAAACATCAACCTCATTTTCAGTGGCATACCTAACAAGTAATGCTTTTTTCCTATATTGATACTGCAATACTTAAAATCCACCCAGTCCTTGTAACCACTCTGGTATCAAGGCTGGGTATGGAACACTTTCAGTGGCACCCAGTGAACAAAGTTGATGCAGTTTCCTTATTGAGCCAAATATACAGAGATGGGGACCCCACTCTTCCTCCACTGGTTACAGAGGGACCCTGGAAATGGCCAGGCCTAAGTTAGACAAGACAAATCCCAGCCTGGAGCTGCTGCACACCCATCCCTGCCTGCTCAGACTCCCATGGGCTTCCTGAAGAGGGGAACCTGCAGTGTCCTGTGCCTGATCAACACTCACTGCAATTGTGTTACAGAGGACAAACTGCTCCTTGAAAGGATTTCCTCCCTTCTTGCCATGGAATTATGATTTTGGAGCGCTCCTAGGTCCTCCTAGGGAAACATTTTCTTTAAATACAAGACAGAACAATTTTCTCAATTGATATTATCCTATCATTAACTAGCTTTATTTCCATCTTTTTTAAAATCGATTCACCAGATTGCAGTTCAGTAACTCCCTCTGAAAATATAAGAATTATTCACCTCATAACACATTCACAATTCAAATCTCTGCAGAATATATTAAAAATAGTAAATGAAGGCATCAAAAGTTCTGTAAAGGCTTAGGGTTCGCTCTGTGAATTGATTTTTGGCAATTGAAAAAATAAATACATATGCACACTATTACACATATATTATTTTTATATAGGTGTATATATAAAACTAGCAAGAAATGGAACATTTCATAAAGATCCTGCTAGAAAATTAAAAGATACAAGCAGTTAAAATGAGAAGCCAGAAAATCCGTCAGTAAATGCCCTTCTGTGAACAGCAAGGTAAAGCAATTAATTTTAGAGCAAAAACTTTACCAACATTTGTCTTCCCTCTGAATTAGGAACTTGCACATCAAAAGAACCATTTGGATGGGGGATTTGCTATAAGTGGAGCTGCCTTGTGCCAGGGAACACGCAGAGAGGGGCGAGGGTGCTTGTTTGGCCAGATCCATTGCTGGTGAGAAGTGACACAACCCCACCGAGCCGGGCTCACTCCTACCAGCTGAGAGCCTGGCCCTGCATCAGCCCTCGGGCATGGCCAGGCCAGGAAGCCTCAGGACTGCAGGGAGGCTTGGCTTGCTGTTCTTAGAGGCACTGGTCATCTACAGCTCCTACTGGAGCGCAGCTCAGCAGCTTAGGAAGGGGCAGGATTTTATTGCAGCACACCAGGGCTGCTTATGGCTCAGCCAACGTGAGACAGGCAAAGGGAGCATCCACACCCTCAGTTTGCTGGAGCCTGGCCTGGGCACTGGAGCTGCTCCTGCACAGTCCTGTGTGTGCACAGCAGGGCTGTGCAAGGGTACTCTGCCCCAGTGCTCCCACCCCAGCATACCTTCACCACCCATCTATCACACCCAAATGCCCACAATTTATTTCCTGTGGTTTCTCATCAGTTCATCCCTCCACAATCATCAGAACAGCCTTTAACCCAGGTTTTTGCAGCTTTACCTGATTTTTATATAATGTTCAAGTGAAAAATATAATGGAATTATGGGCATATAAGCAGAGTTTATAAAAAATAATTTTAAAAATCCAGCAAAGAACATTGCTGCTGTATTGAAAGCTGAGAAGTATATTTTAGTGTGTGGTGTAACACACAGTCCACTAAGCCTACAGAACACACCTCTGGAAGTCACTGCTCAGCTGCTGACCCTGTTCAGAATCTGGAGTAAATGCAAAGCTCTAAACAGAAATCTGCCTTTTAATTCCCAGTGCCAGGAAAACTGGTTCAGGCCCCAGAGACCAAAGAGTGATCTTGGATTGGCACAGTGGAGAAGAGCTGGTGGCTTTTCCTCTTTCACAGGCTCTGTTGGGCTGCACTTTGACCATACCCATGTCTGGGGCAGCCTTGACTCCAGGGCTCCTCTGCTCTTTGCCTACCACTGTAAATACCATCCAGCAAACCCCAAACACCTCCATGCTCCTTCTGCCTGTCTCCCACCCTCCTCCCTTGGATCAATTTGGCACCATCAAGTGAGACTTGCAGCCAGGCTTTGGGTTTAACTAGATTGCTGCAGGAGAATGGGAAATATGCAGATGAAAGAAAGTCATAGCAGGAAGTAATTTCCCTTTACTAGGGCAAGAGCCTCCACGCTGCTGACCTGGCTGGCTAACTCCCATCTCCAGGCTATTAAACAGCTTATGTCCCCAGGGCAATCATTTCAACCAACTGGGAAGGCTCCCAGATTGACTGGTTTTCATGTCTAAGAGGGAAAGCTTTCATTTAGCCTATTTTGTTCCCCCAGTAAGCCATCCTCATGAGAAAATCTGCTATAAATATTCATCTGTTGAGAACCAAAAAATCCAACTTCTCCGCAACCTGTTTTCCTTTAAAATGGAGAAAAAGCAACCCCTGCTCATCTAGTTCAATCTGTTTTATGTTTGTGCCAACCCTCCACTGAGAGAGCTCAAACTCCAGAGCAGAACTGGCACTTCCCAGGGAACGGAACAACAAAATATCCAGGAAAAGCTTTTCCACAACTTCCCAGTTCCAGTCATGAAAATGTAACTCACTAGATTATCATTATCCTCTAGAATGTATTGCTCCTTTCAAAACAGCCACATGGAATTAAGGCAAGTGCATCTCTAGGTCTGTTTTACCAACACCCCAACAGTCACTGGGCAGCACAGGCCTGACAAAACACACAAGAAAACAAAATCTTATGTGCCACTAGGTTAGGAAATAAAGCCTGTCCTCTGTTTAACTCCTGTAGTATGGCAATTTTCTAAAGGAAATTACTTCTCACTGAATGTGCTAATTCTCATTAAATTTCCATTTGTTTGATGCCAGCAGATCAAGCATAAAAAAAGTAAGAGGAAAAATGCTGCAGTAGAAAAATGCTATGGCTGGGAACAGCAGAAGTATCATAACAAGCACTTCACAGCTCTCATTTCAACCCAAAATAGTATTTTCTTATAATTTTCAGTTTCCCCTACTCTTTTTAGTCATTCTTTGAACACTAACTCTCACTGTTGCCTTGGGAATTTGGGCCAAATAAGGACTGAACAAACCATGGACAAAGATACACTCAAGCAGTCTTTAAAAAGCTTACCAAGCACAAAATGCCAAAGGAATATTGAACATGGACAGGTTTTTAAAGAGCGACAAGTCCAAAATCCTGATCTACTGCAGTGCAGGGTGTTTTCTGCTTCAGGAAGAGGAAAGAAGCGCAGTGAATCCAAGGAAACTGCTGCTGAGGACTCCCAAATAACAGCAGCCATTAGTGAGCAGCTCACTGCCTTCCCTGAAGGTGGTCTGATGGTGGCAAAACAATTACAAGAGCAGGAAAACCTATTCCTGGACACATTACAGTCTGTTAGAAACCTGCCATTACCCTCCACTGATGGACTTTGCATCAGCCCTGAAGTATCTGAGACATGTGGACATCATGCCCATTTCCTACAACTTACACATTTTTCAAGATTTAAAGCACCATAGTCTCAAAACCTTAACTCAGTGTGTAATGGGTTTAACATATATTTTACATCTTAATTTGCCATAATAATGTGGCTATAAGCTGCTGTCATTCACTCCCTTTTTCTGACCTTGGAAATAAAATGTTTAATCTCCACGGGATTTTCCTGGCGAGATGTTTTAAATCAGTGCATATGTACATACTTCTCTATATGCTTTTTCAATTTTCCTAAAATATTCTCATATGTGCAGACATGATGACTAGACATGTTTCAGTGGTGCTTGAAACTTGATACAAGTGGGTAATTTAACCATGTAATTGAACAATATTACAGAAACACACGGAGTTTCCTAGCAACAAAAGGCCTTGGACATCAAGATGGCAGCCAGCAGCTAACATTGCAATTGCCTGACCTAACTTGAAAAGAAATTACACTGAAGAATGTCCTCCTTCCTCCCAAAGCAGAACTGGTTCATGGCTACAGGTCTGACCTCGAAGGGCTTTGCTTACAGGCCTTACTCATACACAAGGTCACAAATGTCACGTGAGAAAGGACATTTAGGGAACATTTCTATTTTCCAGAGGGAAAAAATAAAGAAAAAAAATTCTGAACCCTCAAGTTTACCCCTATGGAAAATTAGAAGTTTCCTAATGTGAAGTAGCTGATTACAGCTGAACTTGTGGATGGAGAGCTCCCTGTTTTTAGGGCATTCCCAGGGCACCAAGGGAAAGGTGGCACAAGTCCCCTGAGCCTGGAGGCCACCAGTGCTGCTCTGTGCCACCAGACCCTGGGCAGAGTCCCATGGCTGGGAAAACAGGACACAGAGGGATGGCAGAAAATCATCTCCCTTCTTTCCTTTTCCCTCATTTTCAGCCATGTCTCACTGCAGTATTAAGGAGGAGGAAAAACACAAGACTTTTAGTCCAAGCTCTTTTTTGCTGAAGCAAGTCAGTTGGCTGAGCAGTCGTCCCAGAGGGCTGAGGGCAACTGTCCCCTCTGTCAGCGCAGGGGGAGGTGACAGCTGAGATGAAGAGCTTCTGACCAGCCACTCTCAATAAAATTCTTCTCCTCATGGGCAAGAGGAAAGCATGGAAGAAGCCACCAACTCTCGAGGGTGCAGTGACCCCAAAACTCCAGGACTGAGGCACAAGAGGGCACTGAAAAACTTCCTTACACCCTTCCATGCTCAGAGCTTCCTTCAGTTAAACAACAGAAGTCTCTATTCCCAGTTACACCATGACTTCATTTTTCCATCTGAAGTAGCTAACTGTTGCTTCAAGAAAAATATCAGAAATTGCTAAGTTTTCATTCAGAAAACAGCTAGTCTTGGGCAGAGAAACAAACCCCTACTAACACCAGAATGATGGTCCACTGGTATTTCCCTAAAATAGCAGCAGCTATTTGTGTGCAGCCTGTCTGTAACAAAGATGTTGGTAGAAAAACCCTCCTTGCCAACACCATTCTTTTCAACGTTGCCTTTCCAGCTCTGGAGGCACTGGCTGCTTTCACAGCCAAGTTTGCCACTGCTATGGAAAACAGGCTGCACATGCAAGCCAGCTGAAGTCATCCAGACTGAAAAGGGCCCAGGCTGCTGCTGCTACCACTGTAAAAATGTTATTTGGAAACCATCTTCTCAGAGAACTGTATAAGGAATCAAAAATCCGTGGTAGGGATGCAGGCTTGGTGCTTTCCCATTTTTTAGCAGTGACGAACACAGCAAAGCTCTTGTCTCAAAATAAAACATTTCTGCCCCTTACAAAGGCACAGAGCAGGCAGGGCAGGGTGGCCTTATATAGCTGGCCTGGCAATGTCCTGCTCACCACTGCATCTGACATCTTCTGGCACTCTGAACCTCAGCCAGTGTGGATGGAGAGCTCTGCCCAGCCTTCCTCTTCCTCAGCTGGGAGGAACAAGGATGTCTCTCCATTCTGAAGAGGGGTTGTGCACAGGGAACAAGAACAGCACAGAGACAGGGCCAAAATCACAAAAGAAAGCAAGAAGTAAAGCACTTTACACCTAGGCCAGAACTAATGTAGTAATTAGTCAAGCAGAGGTAAATGAGACACAAGAAATACAAAATTCTCAGTGTCTAAGGAACATAAAAGCTTGTTTTAGAGGCACAGCAACACAAACTATTTCCTCCACAGATTTGTCCCTTCTGTGCTGCTGTTTGCTGTCTTACAGGGGCTGAGTTTGTAACTTCTAGGGCAGATGTTGGGTCTCTCTATGGTACCCAGCTGTGTGTTTGTGTAAGATTTGATGGAATCCAAAAATCCAATAATTACAGGATGGTTCCTGTTAGCACTCAACAATTAAACATAGGGAGAAAGGAATATTTCTATTTCCTAAAGATGCTTCACAGCCTGAACTGCTTCAGATAAAAGGACACTCAGTTTAATTAAGTTTTTGTTTCTTGAGCCTCAGAAAAAATACCATTCTCCAACAGCACAACTAAAATTTCATCTTAACTAGAAAAATGTATCTGTCAATACTTGTGCCAAATCTTAGAGACATTCTCCAGAGGCCTTCCCTTAAATGCTTTTTGATAAATATTTTATCTACCCTGCACATTTCATGGCACGAGACCTTGTGAAAATGTCACTACTTCAGGCAATCAAATGAGACATAAATGGCAGTTTTATCCAGAGATTTTTCCCATGTGAGTTTTCTCTACAAGGTAAAAAGCGGACCAGACTTGCACTGTTCCTCTGCTCCAGCTGAATATGACACTATTTCATTGAGTCATAATATAATACCAGATATGCTTAATTTGGTCTTTGTGATCCAAAACCAGTGCTCAAGTTTAGGTGACCTCAGATTTAGGCAAACCTGAAGAAATTTAAATACTGCAGAAAAATTGTAGTCAAAGCTCTTATCACTCACTCACTCACTCACTCACTCACTCACTCACTCACTCACTCACTCACTCACTTCTTTTTTGGTAAGTTCCTACAAAGCCCAGTGACAAAAGATTGCTTTCACTCAGAACACAGGAATTCCTGAGGAGTTCTGGACCATTTTAGGGCTTCAGGTTCTGGGACAGCTCATTTCTCATTTACTATTGGTACAAAACATCAAATACAGGCAAAAAAAACCTCATTCTAGCTGAAGTCTTTGTATTCCAACCAAGACATTGGGTGTGACAACAAGAGGTGCAAAGCACATTTGAACATCTCCCTGCTCTGCAGATCCCTATCAGACATTCTGACTTGAAAACTCAGGATAACAATAAAATTCCAAGTAAATCAATTGGAGGTATTGGCATCAGTTTGATATTTCACATATTTTTCTGAAGAAAAAAATTTCTTACCTTTAGGAAAACGAACCTTTTCAAAATCTTGAAAATTAAATAACCCCAATATAAATGCAAGCCTTGGAGGGTTAATAGCATCCCATTGAATAAAAAATATGCTATGACAGGAGTGGTGGAATAGTAGGTAGGCAGATATAGTGTGGCACGAAGAATCCTAAAAAACAAAGATTATTGTTATGGTGCAAGATCTCTTCCTTATGCTATTTACACTTATTTCTAATTTCATATTCCAAGCTGATTAATATTAAAAAGCTCTGCAAAGATGGTAGATTAATTAACAAGCCCTGCCTTAACTAGATTATGCATCTCTGTTGAAATACAGACTTCAGAAGATGAGAAATTTGAGTCTGGCATGGAAGTACTCTAAGTGAGGTTAGAAAAAGTCCCTGTTTTTCAGATCTCCATCTCTGTGTGGTCTAGATACTGTGCAACTCAGAGCCTGCCTATGCCTTTTTTAGTGCAAATTCTCTCTAATCTGAAATCCACACTCCAGAGAAAATCCTAGAGGCTTTGCAACAGGGCTTTTTGTTAATTAACATATGTTTTGTCCATCTTCAGACTTCACTACTTCTGTATTATTTGGGGCTCTTTGAGTCCCTTTAATCTCATCGTGTTTCACTTCCAAGCTCAAGAACTGAAGAACAAGAAACTCAGTGAAGCAAAATGATTGCAGATCACTTGTACAGTTAATTAAAAAAACAACAATAAAGTAAAAGACATCAGCATTTCTGAAAGAAAATACTACAGGAAATTAAAGCCTTATGTTGATCAATGTTCAGAAGTATTAATTTAACCAGCCTGAGTCTCTAAGGGTTTGTCCATGTGCAGGGAGGGGCAAATTAGAGCTGTGAATGTGAAACACATTAAACACTTTTTAAAAGATAAACATGTTAAGCACCCATGTGGATACTCCAAAGCAGATTAAATCATAGCACTCCAAAGGCATGCAAGTATTTAGCAAGTTAAGATTTATTTGTGCTGACTTCATAAATTAATTGGTTCACCTAAACTTCTCTGAGGGATCCTCATGTGGGTGAGGTGAGGCACTACCCAAGGACCGGGTAGCATAAAGAAGGCTCTAAAAAATGAACTACAGTCATGTACTCTGACTTTGCAACTACAGCAGAAAGGGTGGAATGAAAAGGAAAAGGATTTCTCTTAGTTAAGGAGCTCAGTCCCCTTGAAAATGCAGGGGCTAGTAGCATTTAACTGCTATTTACAAAGCAAGTTACATAACACATCAATAAATATTTATGTTAAAGAGGCTCATTTAAAATTATTTTTACATAATAATTTTTAAAGAAAAGGGCAGTTTTTGTCAATTTTCTCACTAGCAGAATTTTCAAGTCCAGTCCATTCCTTTCCTTTTTCCATCACAACCAACACTAAACTTTCAGGGGGAGTGAGAGTGAAGTAAAAGCCTGGGACTGGATTAAATCTTGCTTACCAGAAGGGGAACAGGATCATCCTGGTGATGAAGAATGCAATAGAGAAGATGATGAACAGTATGTTGCAAGTTTTCTCCCAGCGAGCATAATTAAACATTTTGGCTGCCTGCAGTGGATAAAAATCCCCAAACATATTATAAATATTCTCTGAAATAAATTCTGTGTTTTTATAAATAAAGACTCATCTTCCACCTAAGCAGGAAGAGTATTTCTTCCCAGTTTGACATGTAAAGCAATCATTTTACTGATACCTAATAAAGCACCATCAGACCAGATTCTTTGTTTATATTTCTCTTTTTATCTCAAAGGAAAGGACTCTGCATCAAAGGCCTAAAGAACAGCACTCAGACCAGAATATAAGGTGTCACAGAAACACAAAGTGCTCTTTAGAACAGAGATAATTCCTCATTTTTCCACCAGATTCCAAACAGACTGAATTCCAAGAGAAGCTGCTGCCACACCTGCACATTCAGGAGACCCCTTAAATGCAGGTGTTTGGTACATGCCTGTTACTGACCCTGCTCAGGGCCTGATTCAGCTCCTGGCTTCTCCTTTTTGAGAGCAGGAGATCTCAGTGCTGGTCTCTATCCCACTAATAAGGGCTCTAAGTGCTGCTTCTCCCCTAAATGAACTGTCCAGCTCCCCCTGCTCCATTAGGAACCACCCTGGGCAAAGTGGGAGCAAAGCTGCAGGTGCCAAACCTAAGTTTTAAACAGCAGCTTGATTAACTTAGTTTCTTTTCCTCCTCCTTTTGAGTGGCAGGGCTGAATTACATTGTTCTGGTACTCAACTCCAGTTCCATCCAAGTGCTGCCCTACCAGTTGTCAACTCAACTCTTTGTAAAGCCACAGAGTTAATTGGACCTAGGAGCAATTCAGGATTAAAAGTAAGCCAGCAAGAAAACCTGTTTAATCTGGACCAATCCCAAGTGCACAACCCCACAATTAGTTGTTCTGATACAGTAAGATAATCAGGAACAGAAATGGACAGTGGCACACAAGAGCCCACAAGGACTGCTTACACTGGCACTGCCACCAAAGGAGGTGATGAAACTGTGCCCTCAAACCTGGTGTTACAAACTCAGGGTAATTCTAGTGAAGAAACACTGTGTGTGTCTTCCAAAAAGCCCAGAAGCCACTCTGATCACAGTGCTCTCTGCAGAGTAGGGCACCGCTTAAACACTGCCGCTGATATTTTGTGCAGGGAAGGGACTTTCCCTTGAGTCCAGGAGAAGAAACTTTTCTTCTGCCAGAAAATACCTGATACAGGTTAGACTTAATGCCAGAGGTCTTTTCCAACCTCAGTGACAACCTGGTCTAATTTTATCAGTGAAACACGAATAACCCAGGGAGGCAGCTTTATTTCCAGTCCCTGTTCTGAGGAAATTCTCTTCTGCTTCTTGCTCATAAAGTATTGTGTAACAAAGTATCAGCTTAAATTATCTAGAAGCTCTTTTTTATCTTACAAGTTACAAATCTGCCAAGCTGTGTCTCTGCGGGGATAGGAAGGGATCATATGAAACTCGTGGCAGAAAGATTAAAATGTCGCTGACACCAAAACCAAAAAACTCAAAGCAGAAAAAAAAAAAAAAATTAAAAAAAAAAAAATCCTGACAGCTGGACAGCAGGGTTACCTCGAGCCAGAAATCGGCAGTGTCGTGCACGAACATCACCAGAGTTCCAAGCCGCACGTAATTGCCGCACCAAGAGCCGCTCATCAGCCCGATGGCTGCCAGGTGATGAACGACGTGAGCCATGAAATCCTGGGGGGGACAGAGGGAAATCGAGGTGAATGCCAGCCCCTGGGGGTCCCTGGCCGGGCAGCCCCCCGGGCTGTGCGGGCTGATGCTGCCCTCCCGTGGCTGCGCCAAAGCCGCTCCAGGCGCTGCCGCTCCCTCTCCCCGCTCACCAAGCGCCCACAGGCGCAAGCACTTGCCTTCCGCTTGATGTCAATGCCGAGGGTAAATATGAGAGACCAGTAAAAGCCGATCTCGGCCATGTAGTACCAGTACTGGGATGGCAGCAAGGTCTGTGATGAGGAGAAACACAGTTAACTCTGAGAACAGGAAAAAGTAAATGTCAAGTGAGATTACTTCTTTTTTCCTTTCCTGTCTTCGGCTCCTCTGGTGACTCTTGCTTAAAAAATTAAGCTAAATTAAATTCCTGTCCTGGGCTTCATTAAGAAGGATGTTCTGAGAGCCAAGTACGTTAACCTTTGCTCAGCCCAAACTCTCAATTCCCACAGTTCCTCCCCCACCTCTGGATTTTAACATGCTTTTTCTCCATGTTTCTGTCACAGAACTACAAGCAGAATCCTTCTGCATTTAATTACAAACAACTGCAAATAAACCCCCTCGGTTTTGGTGAACAATTAAAATAATAGACTGAAATGTCAATTATTTATGCTAAAATCCTATGGATCTGCCCAGGGAAGAGCAGAGCTGGGCTGCTCCCTTAGGTCAGTACATTTCCCAGGTGTGTAGCAGGAGCTGGGAAAGCTCAGCTGGAGGCAGGATTATTTGTATTCCTGGCCCCTGCCTAGGACAGGAATAGGAAGGCAGTGGGATGGGGCAGAGTTATTTCAATAACAGTGCCTTGAAGCACCGTGGGGCCTGGAGCAGGGCAAGGGTTCTGCACCCAGTCTGGGAACACTGATAACATCTGCAGTGAGTAACTGGTGTCCCGGGGTGGGGGCTGCCGGGGGAACTTGCCGCACAGGCTGATCCCAGGGAAGTCCTGCAGCAGTCGGCAGCACTTCCCGAAAAGGGCAGGATTTGGTGCCACACCTCTGTGGGTGGTGCCCGTGTGGAGGGAAAAGGCCGCTGTAAATTATCCCTTCCAATGGGGAAATACCTGGAATGCCTGGAGGCCACTGGCCCGGTGCCAAAAAGCTCACCTGAAACGGATAACCAACCCACGTCTGCCAGATGTCGTAAAACCAGGGTTTCTGGGGAAGACACCTCAGTCAGACACTGCTCAGCTCAGCAACAATTATCACCTTAACTCAAAATCTTCACTACTTAAACTCTCTCTAAGTGGAGCAGGCTAAGAAGCTGTAATCTTGATAACTGTTCTCCACCAATTTCTAAAGGGAACTTGCAGCTCAGATTTATTATATTGTTCCCAGCTTTTTGGCTTCTCTTCAGGACACCTGAAACGTTCCAGTTCACAATTTCATCATCCAAAGCAGTGGGTGTGTGTTTTATTACTGCAATTACTCAAGATATGTTGCCACAGTGATTAGATGTGCTGTGTTTACCAGTCACACAGAGCAGGGGATGAGGATGAGAAGCAGTGTTTGGGGACAAGGGCCAGATGAGCAGAGACACGCCGGGATCTGTTCCGCTGCCTGGGGAAGCACTAATGACACCCCAGGCAGGGCTCACCGAGCTGCAAGCACCAATCTCTGTTATTCCCAACTTCTGACTCAGCAGCAACACCTCAGTAAATAGCTGTGACCACCAAAAGTGCTGCCAAAAAAAGTTTATGGTGTCCTCTGAGGAAAACATGGCCATGTGATGCACTTGTAGGTGTTAACAAGGCATGTTGTAAAACCATCTGCGTGACTTCTTCAAGCTTGCCTTAAAAATACTGATTGCTCATAAATTCCTTTGTCATAGAAGGTCTAAAGTTTAACTTAAAAATTAAATCTCAGTGCATAATGCAGCCCAACATCCAGATTACATACAGCAAAGATCTGATCCCACAGAGGCATTGAATTCACAGTCTTTCAATGCGATTCAAGAAAACCTAGAAATTATTTTGTTTAAATAAAGTATCAATCTTTCAAAAAGTTAACTTACATCATACAGAAATATAAATCCAACAATGGAGGATGTTAGATAGAATGAAAATCGCCAGCTGCAAAATTGAAATGAAAAAATAGGAACAAACCATTATATTTTGTAAAGATATTGTCCCGAGCCACAGTTACTACAGATCATTGTACATCACAGACAATCCTCACATAAATGTGGCCTCACACTCAATGTTAAGGATAGACACATATTAACTGTATTTGAATTATTAACACTTAAATATTTAAGGTTTGATTCACTGCTAAATAAGGAAATTCTTTTACATTATCACGATACAGATATTTGAATTGTCATGATAGCAGTAGTTTTCCAGCCAGGCTTGAACTGATCAAGAGAATGACCACAAAAAGTGTAATAAATCCCCTAAAAATTAATGTTTGAGAACACAAACCTTTTCCTGGGTTCATTCACTTCATCTCTCTCAACACCAATTGCTGACAACAGGGGAGCCTTATGAATTATTAGAATCTACTGGGTTAGTCTAAATCTTGCTACAAGGTCTCAATTAACTATAACCTCATCTTTGACTAGGTGTGCCAGAATTTAGCCTGATCTAAGCTTTTTGTAGATTAAATGGATATCCAGCAAGGCAGATAAACCTTCCAGCTTTGCACCATCAGCTTGCTAAGTCAGCAAAGGGAAAAAGCTCTTGAGCATCTCGGTGAAGTGTGCTGCTGCTTTTGGGTGGCAGAGCAGGCTGCTGTCGGAGTGCTGATGACTCTGGAGCCTGTGTGGGAGGCATTGTCCCTAGCACTGGGTGTGGCTGCAGCCTCAGCCCAAGCATTCCCACTCCCACCTCGACAGGTGATGGAAAACTCCTTCCTTTCCACTCTTCCCCTGGGCAGGTCAAGCCTGACCTTTCCCCTGAGCAGCTCTGCAAGTCCAGTAGGAAACAGTGCAGGACTTCACAGCAAAGGAAGGCTGTGACACAGGGACAGGCACAGGGCCCCAGAGCTGCTGAGAACTTCTAGAACCAGAGTATTCCAGAGGAGAGAAGCAAGCAACTCCCAGACAACTCAAAAAGGAGAAAGCATCACAAGAACACTATAGCAGTGGATTGAGAGACGTAGAAAATGACATTGGGGTCTTTGGCAAGCTTTAATGAAATGCCAAATGAGAGAAGAGGAGGAGAACCTGTGTGGTAAAAGCAGCCCTTACTTTCTGAGCCCCACATCCCCTGGAAGCTGATATTCCAGGAGAAAGAATGAGATTTTTCAAAGGCTGAGACTGTGTTTTATGATAAAAACAACAAACAAAAATGATGATGTGGAATGTTGGAGGTGAGACAAAATAAATTGTCTCACACCTGAGAAAGAAGTCAGGAAAATAATTATAAAATTGCCACTTGATACACATGTGATAAACAACTGTTTTTCTTCTCAACTTTAAACTATCTTCCCTCAGATGATTTGAAAATAACACCACACAACAAGCACTGCATGAACAGGAGAAGCACAGAGGTACATGGTGGAAATTGCAGAGTGGAGTCCACACGGAATACCTGGCTCAGAGTTAACCAAGAGGTGCTGGAAAACACAACACTGGCACGGGACAGACCTTACACAGCAGCTGCTTGTGCCCTCATGCCTCCCATTCCAAACAAGGTGTGAGTGGCCAGTGAATATGGCAGAATTGATTCTGTGTTGGTTGTAAAGTGCAAGTGGGGTTTTCTGAATAGGATTCAAAGCACAGAGCACCTACAAGACTGTGCCATTAGTCCCCAGCCCTATTATATATTTTATATATTGAATGCATTTGGCCATAAACAGCACTTCAGATGAACTCATTCTGTGTGCAAGGCTGCCAGAGCACTGCCTCATTTTACACTGAGCCCAGCTTCTTTATGAATTTGGTGAATAAAACATGAAGTAAAACTCATCCAAATATGCCAAATTTTACTCAAGTGCTTCTTAAACTCTGATCCTGGCCACCAGAGAGAGCACTGAACAAGAGTTGTGCAAGAGGATTTTCTGGTTTAACTTCAGGAATCTTTTCTCTTGAAGTGAATGTAACAAAAAAGAACTTGGTAGGGGAAGTTAAAGGCTGGTAAATCTTACAAGGCAGTGAAGTTTCATGCAAAGGGCTTTCCAAACCCCAGGGTTGCCTAACTGGGAGCACTAATAGCATAAGTATGGTTTAGATCTGGCTCATCAGATTTTCCTTGTCATTCAGAAAAAAGATCTTGGAGATTGCAGGCTTTCAAAAAATTTCATAACGCTCATAACACTGACTATTAGAGTGGAATAACTCTGTTCCTCTTTTTTTTTGCCTAGAGAATTATATTCAATTAAATTCACTGACAAAGAGCAGAGCAAGGTTCACAAAATTGCACAAGAGAAACCTGTTTGCTTCATTCTCACTCAAGCTACCAAGCAAGTTGGAATTTCAGTCTTTAGCTGTGTGTTACTAGAGACTGGCACACATGGCAGGCAGGTCTTTTAGCAAGAGCAGGAAATCTTATTGTCACTTCTGGAACCAAACTAACTGATCCCCAAAACAACAGCAGACATAAACCATGGCAGGAGACTTAGCTCAGACTTCAAAGAGACACACCTCTGTCTATCATCTGGATTTATGTCTGACTGAGGACACCACTAAATCATCATCACATTGATTAACACTGGAAATAATCTTGATAAAGTACTCAACTTTAAGCTCTGTGCTGTACTTTTAACCCTCATGCCTTAAACTGATCTACAGTTACAGAGGTTCAATATTCTAATCAGGTGAAGTTTTGCAAATGTAATTAGGCTAATGTAAAGCCAAATACACAGAGCATTTGAAAGTGCTTTACACTGGTACAGCTCATGTCAGTACCCAAAAGGGATGAGCTGTGCCCATTTGGGGATTTGCAATTTGTGTGAGATTTTAGATCACACTTAAAGTGTTTAGGTATGAGGAAGTTCTCACACATAAGTGAAAAATCATATGCAGGAGGTTTTGAAACTTCTTACATATTCATTACTGTCACTCAAAGCTGCTCACTGGCCCACTCTCAGCAGGGACTCTGAGTTCCTGTTTCACACAGTATCCCATGATCAAGCTGTGGCACCTGTCCTTCAGTCTGGATGCCACAATTCCTGCTCTGAAACTGACTTTGGTACACATGACAGCATCCCAAAATGACAGCATGGGTACAAACTTACCCCAGGGTAAGCATTGTTGTTCCCCTATGATTACTGGCAGACAGGAAAATATTTTCATATTCTCTGCCTGTTTTCATCTTATATGTTGTACCAGGAGCCGACAAATCCATCATTCCACAAGGAAAAAAACTGTAAAATATTTTAAGGGTTTTTTTTTTTTTTTCCCCAGGAGAAACAGTTCACCTAAACTTTTAACCATCATTTGGAGAACTGCTACTAAATAATTTCAACTTTGTGCATTCAGAAACCAAAACCCCCATCAGGCAGACCCAGCCTTCTGGAAAGGGGGGACCTCAATAATTTTCTTCCAAAAGAAAGATGATAGCAATGATAACCAAAGGCATTGTGTATCCTTACAAAGCCTCCTGGAATTTCCGGAGCACGGTTGGGATCTCCAGGTTTCGCCGCCTCCTGAACCATTTCTCCACCAAGTGGACGGTGCAGTTGCACTTCTTGGCAAGGCCTTTGATCTCTGACTGCAAGAAATGGAACAGTGTTAACAGGAGATGTCATTTTCATTTATTTTGTACTTCACAGAGGAGCGTCCCACTGTTGCAAGGTCTTAATTTAAAAATAGTACCAATATTAAATATGCATGGAGGGTATTTTTGAGTAATGCCCACAGAAACCCTGGATTTTTATTCATGTAAATAATGCAGGCACGAAATGAACAGATTCACAAACTCTGCTATTGTCTTTCTGGTCACTCCTGAGAGTTTCAGAGATAGAACTTTTACTGTTAGATGAGAGCTTAGGCTGGAGGGGGAAGTGCCATAATTGAACAGACATGGACATGGCACCTAATATCTTACCTAATCATAAATATTAAAATTTGTTTATCTATGAGTCCCGCAGATTAAAAGTGGCCTGGAATTAAAGTGACCTGAGCTCTGCTCTCAAATCCAAAGTCAATCTATCCTCCTGAGCAAGGTGCAGAGTGCCCCCCTCCAACAGCAGAACTAAACTGAGGGTGGAGCAGGGCCTAGAACTGCACATGGCCATGGGGGTGCCACACTGGGGTCTCTGCATCCCCTGAGCTCCCACAGTGGCCAGGCCAGCACGTGCCCAGCACAAGGCAGTGACACTCCTGCACTTTGGGGAGCTCAGTGCCCCACATGCAGCAGCCTGTGGCCTTCCTGCCTCTCCTCCATCCCCAAGTGCAGAAGTGTGGTTTGACCTCCCAGGGCTGCCTCAGGAGCAAGGAGAGTGTTTGGCTCATCCCTGGGGAAGTTCTTTGCTCCCAAGGGAAGTATGCAAATAGTGGGTGGCAGCAGCTGCCTCCACCGAGGTGAGGCCAGTCCAGGGAGTCTCCTACCCTCAGGGAAACCTCTGGAATGTGAGAAAAGGCACCTGAGCTGCCAGGGAGGGCTGGAGTGCAAACAGCCACCGTGTCCAGCCCACCCTGCTGGCTCCCAGCTCTCCACCTGCCACACAGGAATAGCGACTCTGTGTCCATACAGCAGAGCCCACGTGCCCTCAGCTGCCAGCCAGCCTTTCCCAGGCACACTGGTCCCCAGGCTGGACACCTGAAGGAGGCAGCTTAAATCTTTCCCATGCTCTGAGGAGTCTAAAAATGCTGTGCTTCCTTCCAGAAATCAAATGTCCAGCTGTACTCAAGCAGAAGGAAGGAATGAAACTGAGATTGGGATACTTGCCCAGAGAGAGAGGAGCTCGTGTGTGAACACCCATGCATTTATTCCTGATGTTATCAGGCAAAGGACACAATGAAAGAATAACAAAGTTAGGGATAGAATGCCAAGTTCCACTATCAATAATTATCAAAATCCCTCATTACTAGAAAGCACATATTTCTTTTCAAAACCAGTGTAGGAAAACTGCAATTGTTTGGGAACTGTAGTCAGGTAAGGGAACTTCCTGAGGCAGCACTCACAGCAAAGTACCTGCCTCCCATAAAAAAATCAATGGCCTCATTTTTGGAGGTGTCAAGCATTGGCTAGTCTTTTTTCCTTGTTCAATTTTAAAAACAAACAGCAGGGTAATAGAAGGATTGCTTTTCTTTCTCACATAAGCCAGGATTAAGTATGCAGTAACATAACGGATCAAAAGGCTTCCGTGCCAGCATTCCTGCACTAAATACAATCCTGCTTTCCAACAACAGACATCAGCTGAAGCTTTCTCCAGGCAGAATGAGTTAAAGATGGAACACTAATCTTCACTGGAAATATTATTAACAATGTAGCCTAGAACAGCATGCCAGAAAATTAAACATCTTAAATGTATTTTCTGTTTCGGATGCCATATATCCTTGTCAGCAGAACAGCAACAAAAACCCAAATAAATTAAGTCATCTGTCAATCAGCTGGAACTCATCCCATGATGTCATTGCTGAGAGCTGATTGAAACAGTAAGAGTGGGATTTTCCAAAAGTAAAATGAGTTTGGAAGAACGAGAATCCTTACTTGGGATGGTTGTCTTGAGCACTCCCGGAAATAACTCTCTAGCACAGGATTAGGCTGTGGCTTCACACGTCTTACATTCTTTATACCCAAGGCTTTTGCTAAAGGTATAGCAACATATCTGAAAAGACACAGCAGGAAAAGCTTTAAAAACACAACACAGTTACAGGACCTTGGCTGTTCTCATGCCAGGATACAAAGAAAACAAATCGGATTCAATTTAATCCACCATAGAACGTGCCAGTGCACTGAGAAAAAGGGACCTCCCCTAGCTAATCCCAAGAGGGAACCACAATTTATCAGCTGTTATACAATAAAGAAGACCCAAGGAATGCAGTTTGTGGCCATGAAATGCTGTTAAACTCAAGGAAACATCCTGACTTTCATGGTCATCAGAGGAGTGTTGGGGCTGAGTGAAAGGAGACCAGATGCTGTCCCATGTGAGCTCAGGGACTGATGCTGGGCAAGTTCCTCCAGTGGCAAAGTCACTTGGCACCTTCTTCACTGGGCCACCAGCACAGATCAATGCTGGATCCAGCCTGTGGCACACAGCCATTCCCTGATTCTGATAGATTCTCTTTCCCTCCCTTTTCCACCCCAAATCACTGCAAAGTGCTCCAAAGATTTCACCTTCCTGCTTGGGCAGGGTGTTCAGGAGCAGCCCCTCCCTCCTGCTGTATCAGCCATGGATTCCTCATTGCTCAGAGCAGTGGTCAGCTTTCCCCAGACTCACTGCAGCCAGATGTGTGGGCTAATTACCCTCAGCACTGCAGTGAGACACACTGGCAATGGTTATGAACATATGATCCAAATTACTTTTCATTTCCAGCATGAATGATCTTATCTGCTTCTGGTTTAAGTCTGTCCAACTTACGACATTCCAAATTTCCTCATTCTGTCCTGAAATAATTATAAAAACCTACTAATCACATCTTTTAGAGGAAAAAGAAAAGAAAGTAAAGCAAAAAAGGTATAAATAAATAAGTCAAAACACGGCAAATCTTAATATGATTGTAGCTTTTTTCTGTGGAGCCAACATCTGCCTGTCCCCCAAGATTCCAGCTGCAGAAGCAATTCACTTTTTGGTGCCAAAGAGAGGGGAAAAAAAAAGCAACCAGCTTTACTAGATCTGCATAAAATGTTCACATGAAGCTTTGAGATCCCTCCAGTCTGCTTAGCTTGGCCAAAGAGAGACACCTGGGGTCTATCAACATCACACGAACGTTCTGGTGCAGGACCAAATGAGAGGTTTGGTTGAGAGGACAAATCTCTCTAGCCTTCCACTGAAAGAGGAAAAGGAAGCCCAAATGGTTTAGAATGGAAAAAAGATCATCAGAAATATCCAAATGCTGTTCTAGAAAAGCTAGATAGAAATATTTCTCTTCTGGATTGGACCACAGCCACACATACCTAATAATGAAAATATTTTCCCATTTTTCACCTGCTGTTTTATCTGTACTAGATCTTCCCAGTAAACCACCAACTAATCCTCCTTTATAAAACATTACATTGCTCTACAGATATCTCATTTTCAGCATGAATGAGGATGAATTGCATTTCAGTTTCTTACCTCTCACTGAAGAAGCGGATGATGAGCAGCACAAAAGCGTACGGGATTGTGGCGTACAGCTGATGGGGTTTGGGAAACACAAGTCCCTCACGGTCCACAAAATCTGCCCATGTGCAGTTGATGGGCATCCAGATATTCTCCCACCAGAACCAGCTGTTGAGTGTCTTTAGGATGTATGCCATGCTGAGTAAATAGAGAATTTCATTTATTCCTCACATATTAAAGAGAAAATGCATGAAAAAAACCCATATTGAGCCTTTTTGTGTGAAGCCAGTAAAGTCAGTGTTCTCAGGGGGGAAAAAGAAACATACAGGAAATTAAAACCCTCTTGGTTTAGAGCAAAGAGGTGGGATTATAACCCAGCAGAAGATAAAATAATAAAGCCAAATTTTTACCTGCTATAAAGCAATACAGGGCCTTTGAAACCTGCACAGGGAGGAACCTGCTGCCTCCTTCCAGCCACTCACACTGCCCTGCTTAGCACCTGGTCAAATCTCCTGCAACACTCATGTATTATCTATCATATTCATACTAATGAGAACTGATCTTCCTGGGGCTGCCTTTATAAATTAAATATAAGTGGGAGGAAGAGTGGAAAAGAGATGAGAAGGTCCAGGGAGTGCCTCAATTCCATAGTAATGAGGGCATTGCACTGATGAATTACTGCTGTCTAATATGCTAATGGAAATATATCCTGAATTTGCAAACACCTGTGCACAGAACAAGTGGGGGGGGGGGGGGAAATGCAGCACACAGCAAGCTTTTTCCAGGAATTGTGGGAAATTATATGATTTAACTGTGACCAAAACCTAGATCAGGAACAAATGTCTAAAATAAGTTCTGGGAGGAAAAAAAAAAATCACTTGGACTAAAGCATTTCATTCTTGTAAAACCTCCTTTTTAACTTTTGCAGTCTACATTATATATTTAGAAATTGCTATTCTCTCTTATTTATTTGTATGGACTTTACAGTACAAGCATGTTATATAGCCTATAAAAATATCCTAATGTTGAAGAAAAATAGAAGTTACTACAGTATTTTCCATAAGGCTGAAACACAATTTTTCCATGATTTCTAGGAATAGTAAACTTGAATTACTTTTACCATGCTAAAATTTTCTGTAAACCAGGAAAAACTTGAGGAAATAACTGATATAATTGAAACATAGCCTTGATGAGGAAACAGTTGAGCTGGGAGGATGATTTCAGCCATATCTTTATCTCATCAGAAGATCTCCCAGCAATATCTTGAGTTGAGATCAAACCATGCCAAGGTCAGGCATGGTTTCATGGTTTCAGCCCTTGCCACGTTCTTCCAGGGAACACAGGGTTTTAGTTGTGCCTGCAGCAGGCTCAGGACACCATGCCCAGAGCATCCCAGACCTGGACACAGCTTTAATTAACACTGGAGCCCATGTTAATTAACAGCCAAAAAACCACTGCTGGTCCACACTGGGCTGTTTGCACTAAGCTTGGAGCAGGTTTGTGGAACAGAGACCTGCATCCATCAAATAGAGCTGGCAAACTGCAGATCCATGGACTGGCCCAGCACAGTAGTCAGAATTGAACTATTAATAACCCAGTCATTTAATCTTTTTAAATGCAGGAAGGGGACAGTAAAAATCTCCTGAATGAATCATGTGTGTGTGTATAAATAAATGCAAAAATAAAGGAGGGAGAAATCACAATTGTTCCTGAGAGACTTTATATGCCAAGTTCCAGCCTAGAGCAATGTTTTACTGCTGAATTATAAACTCCTGGAAGTGGGGATTTATGCTGGGGCTGCTAACAGACCCTAAACAGCAGCTTGCAGGCGCCACCCTAATGAAGCAGGGCTTTGAAACATGACATTTTGGGTCAGACAGAAAGGCTTGCAGACAGTAGAAGACCAAGGGAAAGCCTTGTTACACAGTTCTGCTTCCTAATATATTATATTTTTTAGCTAGACTGTGCACTGCAAGCTATCCCAAACTGTAATAAAAGAGGCCAGTCTGGTATGGCCCAGTGGAAGGAGCACTCACAGTTGCCTTGTGGTGAGATGGGCTGGGGCTGAACATGCACCTCAAAACATTGAAACCTTACAAAAGCCCAGTAGTGAATATTTTCTTATAGGATTCTTGGGATCTCTCTAATTGATGGTTTTCTTCGACACATGGATCCCTCCCCATATGATTACCTCTTAAACTAGTTAATATAGAACTATTAAACTAAGCTCATAAGTACATGCATAATCTTAAAGTATTAGGGAATTCTGGGATTTGAGGTCTGATCCAGAGTTCACATATTTCAGGGGAAATCTTTCCTCACAATCACTAAACAGATTCATCAAAAGGTAGATTCACTGGAACTCTTCCTTCTGTAATCCCTTTATTTGTACCAGGACTGGCCCATGGGGGTTAGACCATCCCTGAGGAACACTGCCCAAGTGATTCTGACAAAAGCAATGATGAGATTCCAAATCTGTCTACAGCCTGTTCTTAAGTTTCATTACCTTTAAACTGGATGTTTTCACTGCAGCAAATCAGGCCATTCCCTGGGAAACCATGAAGGTTTCCATCTTCCTAACAGCAGCAGTGAAATATCTGGGCTGCTTTCATGCCTCCCTTCAGGTTCCTGGAGCACCTGGGAGGTGAGGAATTCCTTACAAACACTGACCTGAGCAGGACAAGGGGACAGCTGTGGCCACCAGCCCCAGTGCTGGGATCAGGCTGGAAATGCTAGATTTCAGATGTAGATGGTTTTTACTTGCACAAACTGTCACGAGTTCTCTCCCCTGCAAACACTGCTTTTAAAGAATGGGCAGCAGATGCAAAGGTCAAGCTTGGCCTGATTTGGGACCAGCTCCAACTAAAAATTTTAAATCCTACTCAGCCTAAACCTCCTATTGCTGAGTGCTGAGCTCAGAGCTTCTCCTCACACCCTGTGGCAGCACGCAGCAAGCAGCAGTGAGAAATGCAGCAGTGAGTGACTCATTCTGCCCAGCCTAGGGTGAAAAACCTCTGCCTTCACCAGATCCCTGTCCATAGAGCAGCACTGTCAGAAGCACTTTCCTTGAAAAAACTGGAATCCTTGCTCTGGAAGAGGCAAAAAGTCAGTCAAAAATAAAGATATTTTAAAAAACTCAAGTTCCTCTGCATTGCAGGGATTAAATACTCCCAGTAAAGAAATCAAATCATCTCCCTGTTATGGAAGGATCACCTCTGTAGCTTAATCTAGTTTTAATGGGCTAGTGCAAAACAGGAAAATCAGGAATGATTACTTCAGGAGCTGCATCCTTTATAATTAAAGGAAAGCCCACACAGTTGGCAAGTACTAATGTGAAGTTTCTTTCAAAGTGCTGTCTCTTGGATCCTGGATATATTCAATAAAAAAGCCCTCATTTTTAATGATATTAAGCAAAGAAAAAAAAAAAAGAAAAAGGGCAAATCTGGGGTTGACAAAAGCTGTGTGGCTGCATTTTGCAAAACAAATT
Source organism: Ammospiza caudacuta (assembly GCF_027887145.1). Lineage (NCBI taxonomy): Eukaryota > Metazoa > Chordata > Aves > Passeriformes > Passerellidae > Ammospiza > Ammospiza caudacuta. The sequence goes on from NC_080602.1 coordinate 25,214,904, forward strand.
CAGGAGCTGCTTTGAAGTGGAATTTCTGGCTGCCGCAGTCTGAGGAATTAATAAAAAGAAACTGAGCCAAAGCTTTGATTGTACTCTCTGCTCAAAAACTCTTGCTTGAAAACTGTGTTTCCAAAGCCAGGACTAAGAGAAGGAGATATCCAGGTTTGCAGGATGTATTAGGAGGATTTCCTATCCTTATTTACTGAATAAATTGCAAAACCCAGTGGATCAACAACACAAACATGCAAGTGAATGTGACCTTAATTCTCCTAAGCATCCCCTTAGTCTCCTCAGTGAGGCTCCAGAGGTAACAGGGAAAGACTGAAATCAGCAAGAAGAACATAATTCTCCTATTCCCCTTATAATTTGGCAGAGCTGGCAAAGCTGGTGCAGTGACTGTTGGGAAACATCAAGCCTCAGATATCAAAACAGATAGCAAAGCTGTTCATCCTCAACATGAAATAAAAGTGGTTTAAAAGAGCAAATAAAGATCAGATCCACCATATCACAGGCTTTGGTTTTGCTTAAGACTCTGCAATATTTCCAGGAGTTTACACACAGGTTTCAGCTGCAGATATGTGTTCTACCACAAACAGACTGGGTTTTTCTTTTTGACAATGTGTGAAGAATCCAAGTGCATCTACCAGCATGAAACAGCTGAACAGAGGTGGGTCCTGCACACTGACCTGTGCTTTGTGGAGCAAGGGACTGAAGGCAGGATGTTGGATTGATGCTGCCACCTCTTTGCATCCTGTCTTACCTGGTTGGTGCCAGTGGGAAAACAGGATTCCAGCTGAATTCTGCACAGCCTGAGGCAGGGCTGGCTGACACCTCTCCCAGCCCACACAGCAGCAGGGGCAGCACAGAATAAAGCTGCTGGACTCAGTTTCTTACAATGAAACCCCAAAATACTGAATTCAAACAGCTGAATTAAGATTGCTGTGAGACCTTTAACTTCACATTTACTCCCTGGCTTGTACAAATCTCAACTGTAAACACTTTAAGTGCCTCATTACAGGGCAATTGCAGCATTTTACTTTTTACTGTTCTTTCACTTTTTACTGTTCTTTCTTGTAACTTGGGTACTATACTGAGCAGGCAAAAATAGCACTTGGAATATATCTCAATTAAGGTGGCAAGTGAGTTTTTATTTTTCCCTGTTCTCTGGTAGGAAAACAAAACCACAAAAAAGTGAATCTGACTTCTTTGAAATAATTCATTTTCTGGGTGAAAGTCACCATGCTTCCTCTCTACTTAAAGGTAAATCATTTTTGAGCAGCTAAAATGGTTTTAAGTGATGGCAGGCTGCTGAGGAAAGTGAAATACAGTTCTCTCACTGTACAGTTACAGTGCAAACTATGTCCACTTTTAAGCTTTAGAAATCCATAAGATGAACAGAGTGGAATAAAGAGCTGTGAAATAACTCAAGTAACTGCAACAATTTTGAGGTAAAAAGTAGTTGTTGGGAAAAAACCCTAACTCTATCCAAGCTAGAGGTTCTTGATAGATGATTAATTCACAGAAAGTTTGAACAATCCTAAAGGAACAACACATGTTGCTTTGAGAACTTAGTAACACTTATCAGAATGTAAAGAAAAAGCTTTCAAATTATGAGACTTCAAATTTTTACTACTGGGGAAAGACGCAAAAAAGATTTGTTTTTTTCAGCTTACCAAAGCTTTGTTTGAAATACAAACTTGAAGTCTAACTTAAAATGCTAAGCTACATAATGGAGATTTTACCAGAGTTGTGTCACTTATTTCAGGTGAGAGTTAAGGGCAGGGAAGAATTGAGCAGCACAGGGGACACAGAGGTCAGGACAAGCAGTGGGAGCACAGAGCACGTGGAGGCAGCAGAATAGAGAGGAGAACCAGAGAGGAGACCTGAGGGTGGAGAGACTCCTGGCTTTTCCACCCTCAGTGAATGACTCAAGGTTTTAAATTGGCCCTTGGAAGGGACAGGACTGGTGCCTTTGCACCCTGCAGAACTCTGTTTGCCAGAGAACCTTCAGCCATGGTGTGCACCAGGGGCTCCCACTCAGCCATCTGTGATCTCCAGAGCTGAGCCAAGGCTGCTGTGCATCCCCGTTCCTGGGGTTCCCAGCTCCCCCTGTTATCCCTCCTGAGCAGGGATATCATCCAGCCCAGACATTCCCCACCCACCAAGACACCCAGAGGAGGAGCCAGAACCAAACTGGTCTTTCATTATTTCAGCCACTTTGCCATCCTTTTCATGTCCTAACAAATGCAAGGGAAATTTTCATCCACAGCACAGCCTCTCCATCAGCCGTGGCAGCCAGCTGAAGGGCTGAGCTGGGAAGGTAGTGAAAAATAGAGATACATTGCAACAATGTGATTGGGGTTCTTCCATCTGAATGTTGTGGCGTTACTATGAAATAACCCTCTCTAGCAGCCAGTTTAGGTGTGTTATTTATAGCACAAGCTTCTTCAGAGCTTCAAAAGAGAAGTTTTACAAAAAAAACCCCAAACCTCTGTTAACTGAGTTTCTTAAAGGAGTTTTTTTTCCTTAGCATTTTACATAAAAATTTAGAAGCAGCTTTTACAAACTACTCAAAATCAAGGGTTTTTTTCTCTTATATAATCACACTGATATCCTTAGTTAACATTTATTCCTGTTAAGAATTTCCTCCCAGTTCACAAAGAAGTGCTGTTACAGGCACTTAACAGGATAATGGTACAAGAAGTAGAAAGGAAAGCTACTACTGTAACCTGTATTATCTTTTTTCTTTTTTCCTACAATAGGAAGCAGTTCTCATAGGTTGGAATACTTAGTGGCAAAGTATAAAATCTCATTAATGTCATTCCACTCTTTATCTGAAGACTACTCATGGGAGTTACTCTACTCTTCCCTTATTAAACAACATTAGAGACCAAGCACATGCTGACAATTCAGAACACAGGGTGATGCGAGGAGAGGGGAAAAAACCCCAACAAAAGGTACCAGGCCAGGAAAAAAGGGCAGAAAAAGGAACTCTTACCTTCCTGATATTGCAGTCAGAGACTATGAGCACGTTAGCAGGGAAGAGGCATCACACTCACTACTCTGACCGAGGTAAACACGCCCTATCTCCAGAACCCTTTCAAATTCTTCTGAGACCCGCCCAGCAAAGCTGCACTTCAAGATTTCTGACTGAAGGCAATCCTGATGTCATCCACATCACCCCGTGAAACTCAGCAGCAGCAGCAGTGCCACTGCCTTCCCTGCTCCTTTCAACACAGCAGATGAAGAAATGTTTGAAGTCACGTGGCCTCTGTTGCACGATGAGAATTTGGCTGGCTGTAAATTGCTCCCCACACGCACGGGAGGATGCTGAGCCTGCTGAGGGTGCAGAAAAGGGAGCACCAAAAACATCACTTCACTCTGACAGCTGTTAGATGAAGTGGGGGGTTTTGAATAAAGTTAGAGAAAGGTTTCTGCTGCTATTGAGCACTCTCAGCAGTACTTCCAGCCTCAATCAACTGAATGTTCTACAACAAGTGTTCCAGTTCCTCAGAAGATCAAAAATGGAATTTCTGAAATTCCTAAAGCAGAAGAAAGCACACACTGAGCATGTGTTTGGTTAGAGACACCACAGAAACATGGCAGTTTTACTTAACCTGACTGTTTAATTTATTTTTTAATTCCATGACTAAGGAATCAAGCTGAAAGTCATTCCTCAGCAGCTCTCCCCAGTTTCAAATAACAACAACCTTCAGAAGTACTGGCATTCTGGTGGACACATTAATGTGGTGAAGAGAACCTCACAGAAAAGCCAGGAGCCAAGAACCTTTTATTAGCCTTTTCTTCCTGCTTGCAGTCAGCAAACAGCAGCCCAGGAAATGGGACCAGACTTGCCAGAGTTGAGCCAAAGCTCCATCTGAGCCAGCCCTCTCTCTGTCAGAAGGAAGGCAGGAGCAGATGGCTGTGGGAGAGCACAAGAATGAAGAAACAGAGCAGTAACTGGTAAGGCCCCCAGCCATCAGTGCTGTGGGGCTCCAAGAGTTCTCAAACCACAGAAGGCTCTGTGGGAACAACAGTGGAGAGGCTCCCTCCTGCAGGCCTTCCTTCCCACAGCTCCTCTGGAGCATACTGAAACTCCCATCTGAACCCCCAAGCCTGCCATGAAAGAAGATGGGACCCAGGCAATATTTGGAACCTCTTCATTTATTATTCCTTGTGAGAAAAACGTGGGTTTCTTCAGACAGCATTTCTTTAGGTACTCTATCTTGCACCTATTACAAGTCTTTGGTCCTTCCATGAAACTGGGAGCACTATTCAATAACCTGATGCACCAGAAAACATTAAACATGAAAGGGTATTTCAGAAAAGATTATGGCTTGGCTGTTGCTTTAAATGATCTCCAAACTTTCCCACATCTGAATGAACCACTGCTGTGAACCAAGCAGAAGATTTAGGAACTCTCTGCCAATTAGGAAAGCCTAGAGCAAGCTGATTCATACATCACTTGACCAATGCTGGGCCAGAAATGGAAGAGGTAATTGGCACCAACATCTTTCTTATGCTTAAAACCACAATTTCTTCAGTGTTACAACAAATTGCAAAAAAAAAAAAAAAAAAAAGTTTGGTTGACTGGAGCAAGCATGGGACTGCTACAAAAATAAAAAGGAACACATGTTTTAACAGCCTTTTTGAGCAGCATTTGTTAGGCTGGCACCACCTATATAGGATACTATTACAAGATTAAAGATATTCTGTGGTAAATAACAAGCTAATCATACCCCCTTGATTAAAGTGCCCACTGACCATACAATTATCCCTGAACCTCTATAGGGCATATCCTGCAGGAGTCTTAAATTTGAATGCTAAAAAATAAAATCAAACCAAAAAGATACCTTAGTCTGCACATCTCACTGAGAAAATAGAAATTTTAAAGTTTAAGTGCTACTATTTCTTACTTGCAGCACAATATCTACTAATTCACTGGACATTTTAATATAACAATATAATAATATAACTAAATATAGCTAGATAATGGAGACATGTATTTGACTCAATTATTTTACATATCACTGGGAATTATGTATAAGTTCTCAGAAAAAAAAAAAGTATTACAACAAAGTAAGAAAAATTTGCTTCTTTCAGAATCCAGTCAGCTGAATTCATGTAATAAATTACAGTGAATCCACACAATGGGTGTGAGCTTTCAGCTGAGGTTCCAAGCAGTTACATAAGAGAGTTTATAGTATTAGTAAACTTTCTCACTAGAGAAAATCCTCCTGGCAAATCTTTGAGACTGTATTAAATCTTAAGCTCCTAAAATCAGAGCTGTTGTGTGTGGTGGCACCTGCCACACACAACAGGGAAGGAGAAGAAACACCAAAACAATCCCCAAAACCCCTAAGGGTTTCTTTTTTTCCCTTAATATAAAAAAAAAAAAAAATAAAAAAAATCCTGGAATGAATGTGGGGAGCCAAAAATAAATGTTTTAGATATACTGTCTGTTAGTACCTAACCATTTTTGCTAACATTTTTGATTCTCTCAATGGTAGAGTGTTAAACAAATCTCAACCATATGTATACATGGAGGAAAAGTAAGAATCAATTTGATCTAATAATCATTTGCACTCTGAATTCTCTCTTCACCACCAGTGAAACCCATCTCCTTGCCATCATGAATTCCTTCAAGATTAAACTAAAAGCCTTGACATTCCTGTACATCCGGTGCCTGAATCAACAGGAGCCTGAAAATTAATCATTCCAAGTCATGTGTCACAATATCCTAATTCAAAACCTTGTAATCTGTAGTTGAAAAGACAAAATCCTTCCTTCCACAGGAATTCACACCTTCTAATATGCCACCCTTCCCTTACACAAAAGGAATTAAAAACTCTCTCAGAAAATTCTCTCAGAAAGCTTTTTCCTCATGATGTTTCCTCCCAGTATGACCTGATTCATCATCCAGATCCTTACAGGGAAAGGTTCACTAAGGAGAGGCTCGTTAGTAATTAATTAGTAATGCCATCTGTCATAAATAAAGACTAGATACCTGATCTTGAATGCAGCCATTAATGCAATAGATATTTATCATCCACAAATGCCATTGCAGGTACAAATTAGGAAAATTTGAACACACAGGCTGAAATCTTCAAATCAATTAAATCTTTTGAAATTATTGTTTCAGAACTTGATGAATTTTAGCCAGAAAGAAAATGCATTACTTTGAGAATCTGGGCTTTAGCAATAAGGAGGAAGATGACTTGGATGACGTGGGTGAAGAGAGGATATCAGGAGCAATAATGGAAGGACAAAGTCAGTGCAGGGAAGGAACTCACTGCTGCTGATCCACCCTGCCACAGGCTTTGGATATGCCTTAGGAAAAAGGGCTCCAGGAAAAGACCTTACCTGGGGGGCACTGCCTTCCAACCAACTTCTCTCACACACTCAACCACCAAGGCCAGGAACACCACAATTATGCTCTTACAACCCCTGGCTGTATTCCATTTCAATGCTGAACACACCCTGTATCAATAAGCCTCCTGGACAGGAATTAAGAATCCTCTCCTATGCAGGGGCACAGGGATGTGATTTGCTGAAGAGTTCATCTTCTCACAGTTTGGTTGTGACATTCTTTATGCAAAATCCTAATTGTTTGGTCTTTAAATTATCTTGGTGAGAAGGCTTTTTTTTCCTTTCCCTTAATTTAGCATCAACTTGTCCATACTTGTCCAAGTCCCTTTTCTGTTAACCAGAAACACCAGAAAAGTCAAATATAACTGCTTATCTATATAAGGAACTGCCAGCACGTTTGTTCCAGTACATTTGCAAAGGCAAAAGTCACATTTTCCTCTCCACCTACAGCACTGCCAATTCACCCAACACTCCTGTGCTGCCACTATCTGAACATCTAGGAGAAGAATTCACTCAATCTTCTGGCTGCAGCAGTAAGAGATTTAACAATTAATCCAATCAACTCAGAGTTTCTTAATCCATCTCCAACAACATAGGAATATCATAGGATTCAAAAAAAATTAATCCTTGGAGCTGGAAGCACTGGTTTAACAACAGTATGAAAATAAACCTCAACAATTTGTAACACTTGCACATAAGACAATCCTGCAACATTGTTTGATTACGTTGCTGGGAGACTCCTGGAGCATCAATCTTTATTGACCCACAGAAAACAAAATATGAGCATTTGCTTGGTGAAACAAAGACAATTCCTTTGATGCTTCACACTCAGCAATTCCCACGTATGCATCAGCACTAAGTGACAATTACAGAAAATAATTGTAAATAATTGTACAGAAAATAGTGGCATCACACTGGTCAGTGATTTTAGCTGAGGTGAAGAAACCCTCCTTTAGAAGGACCAATGCTCTGTTGAAGGTGACCAAGTACTGGATTCTCCCTTGAAGATATAACTTTTTAAAAAATTTGGTTGAGTTTGGTATTTGCTGCTTAATGTGTCTTTGCCTGACTTTCACAGTAGCTGCAATGGCATCAGCAGAAAGGCACAAATTTTTTGAAGAAAATAAATACTATCAAGGAAGCCAAGTACTAGAGGTAAATGCCCAGAAAGCATTAATTTCTGTTTCAGTTAAATCCCTGCATGAAAGAACCATGAAAGATCTGTCGTGACAAAGTTACTCCAAGATCTGACAAACCCTGGAAGGTGACACTTGAGAATAAAGTTTTTTCCTTTCCAGCAAGGAAAGAAATATGGACATAGGATTTTGTAATTTGACTTTTTTACTTAATCAATATACATTCCTTTGCAAAATAGACTCCAAATTATTATTCATGTATTAATATGTGGCTATTACTTTCTCAAATGCTAAGGGCATTTGGAACATTTTAGAAGTTCCACAGAAAATATTAATTTTTAACTCTCAAGAACTAGGATGAGATGGGGTAGATACTTGGATAACTCCAATTAGAAGCTACAATTCCTGACAATTTCATAATAAGGGCCTGCAAACCTTCCCTACAAACTTTAAGGAAGCCAACATTCAGCAGTGTGCACTGTTGAGGTTGTGTGTGCTATTTTTTCCAAACCTCCCCCCTAAAAGGACACTGCTGACTGGCAAAATTCATGTTTTGCAGTACAGGGATAGTAGGAATCAGAAATAACTAAGGATATTGTAATTCTCCATGTAAATTTTTACCATAAAATATATTTTGTTCCTTCCATTCATGATGTAAGCCAGCACCAAGCCAGCTGGTGCATTAAAGGACATCTCTGTCAGTTATCAGCAATAAACTCATTTACACAACAGTTAAGAAGATAATGACTTAGAAAAGCTTAAATCCCTGAGATGTTTCTCAATGAACTCCAGGTCCATGCCTGCTGTGGGGGCAGAAACAGTAGAAAACTGCTGCCATCCATTCTGACACCACTGGCTTCCAACAGGGCTTCAGAGTGAACCAGGCAGCCCAGAAGGGTTGAACAAAATACACCAAGAATTTACAAACTCATTAGGATAACTCTAAGGGAAAACACGCTGAAGTAACATTGTTATGACCACAATATATTCACTCCTACTGACACTGTGATAAATCTCTGATACTGACTTCAGAAACATCCCAGACTGACTCTGGAAGAACTACAAACAAATTTATCCTACAGTGATGAGCCAGGGAACAAGCAAGGCTCCCTATTCCCAGCTTTACAAGGGTACTGCAGGCATAGAGGTTCCCAAGGTTGGTTTTTATTCTTGTATTACAGGATTAAAACCTGCACTATGAGTCTTAAAAGCAGAATGAAAAGCAGCCATAAAAATATTGGAGAAAATCCAGTTTGAAGAGCCACAACTGTGGAACCACCTGGATTCAGTTATAGCTTCAATCAAGCTCTACAAACATTAAATTAAAAAATACTCTTTTAAAAAGCACATCCTGTAAGCATCTTCTAGTGCTAACTGCTTACCTCATTAAAGCTTAACTGATTCTATTGATGTTGAAGGTAAACTCCACCAAACTGCATTAATGGCAAACTGTGAACATTTCAGGAGTTGTCCTCAGATAGAAAACTGTGTCCACACAGGTCACCTGATTGTTCTGTCTGGCTTTGAAATAATACAAGAAAAGTTGACAGCTCAATATCCAAAGGTAAGGCACATTGACCCAATTCCCAAGTTCTAACTTAACACTGGTAACAGGTTCTGCAGCTGAATTAATTTGTTCTAGGACATGAAATAACAGCTGTGCCTAAAAATTTATATCATTGAAAAAACCCAACCAAAACCTAACCAAACCACTTTCTACACTCAATTGATTAAAACACAAATTCTTTAGCAAGGTACTTTTTTTTGTGGTTGGTTTTATCAATACAGCCAAAGAAGTCCAATCCACCTTCACGGTTCACCCTCAATTTGTGTCCAATAAGAAAACTCCAGCTCCTCAATTTAACTCCATCCCAGGTCATAAATGGTAAAATATCAACGCATTAAAGTATCTAGTTGCCAGATACAAACTATGTTCACCCACTTTTACAACTAAAACATTCTAAAAATTAAAACCATGGCTTTATGAGAAGGGAAACATAACTTCTAATACTTCTAATAATCAGGTGGGCACACAATCAGTCTCAAGCCTGTAAGAATTAAATACAATTGGACTGCAACTGGATTTGCTGTATTTAAAAAAATCAGGTTATGGACACCTACATTTCTTGCTACACTCTACACACTGTCCTGACATGTCTAAACTCTTTATAAAAGCTTATACAGTTATAGTAATCACTGACAAATAAGCCTAGGATTTATCCAAAATTATCATACACCACTCTACCTTTCCCACTCAGCTTATCATATCAGTGTCAGAGATATTGCTGCAATTTAGATACTTCCAACTGGCAAAGTGTAGATCAAGAAATGCTGAACAATCTTCTACACTAAATCTTATGTTCAGTGTAAACAACAGAATTACCCAATTAAAATAAACTAGTCAGCAAAGTCTAGATTAGAAAAGGAGTGAGGATAGTGGAAAGGATTTCACTGAAATATAAGCACCTACCTACTTTGAAAATTGTGAACTTGAGAAACTCTTGCTCAACCATCTTGCCCATGGCACTTCCTGTGTTTGAACTGAAAAAGTTCCCAAGTTGTCTGGAGCTGCAGCTCTGAACACGCCCAGAGGGATTTTAGACCTGACAGAAATGAGCAACTCAGCAGCTACAGCACAACTGGGCTCAAACAAAGAGAGGCCAGGCATGTTGTTGCCCTGGACAACTCTGGGGTTAGCTCTCAACTACAGCAACTGCAGGCATGAATGGAAAGGTTTCCATTCCTTCACATTCCCACCCACCCCTCTGCACAACAACCCCTCTGTCTTGATCTCAGTAAGAAACCACAGTACAGCAAACACCCAGAATATTCAGATCTCCTTCCTACCTAAAATACTGCTGTCACCCTGGAGGGGTAAGACAGGTCCAAACCTCCCTGTCTGTGCACTCATACCATTCCAGGGGCACTGGAGAGCACTGGAACTGCCAGCTCAAGGATCCCATGAAATACATCCAGTTTTCTTCCCCTCCCAGTTGCAGATTGTCAGGGCTAAAGACTAATCCAGAAGATGGCCACAGAGATTTGAAGGTCAGCAACCTTCTCCAGAGACTGCTCATCTCAGCTCAGTATCTATTTTAATTTAACACTAAATTTCTATTCAAAGGGAAAAGAGCACCTGTTCTCAGTCAGAACAGAGCACTTACCTTCAAGAGCAGATCCTAGGAGGAAAGCTGCTTCCCACAGTTCTGAAGAGGTCTGAGGTTTTCCCAGTGCTCCTGTTGTCAGTACTTTCCCAATGCCTAACCCTTGGCAGATCATTACAAGCTGCAGGGTAAATGAAGGAGCATCAGGTGCTTTCCTGCTAAGTGCAACTGCCTTGGATCCTGCTCTGAACTTGCTCCCCCAGGCAAACTCTCAGACACTCACTCTTCTGGTTATTCAAATTACATCTAATAAAAGATATAAGTATAATAATTTAACATCTTCAATATCCTTCTCACTGCACTGGAGTCACTTATTTTCTAATTCTCTGATTTATTAAATATACATCCTATATTTACAGGAAACGCATGATGGATGCAAAAAATTCTGTTGGAATGTCACTTCTGCATCACCTAAACCTAAAGTTATAATGCTCAACTAAAATTTTCCATAGACAATATATGGTTTAATTTCACATCTACTTTTTCTTTTAATTAAAGGAATGTAGACATCTGAAGGTCCACTTTGAGCAATGCACCAATGCAGAGCACACAGGATGAACAGTAAACTGTCCCCAGCCATATTATTTTATTTAGCCCAACTTCTAAGCAGTCAAGTGTTGCATTAATTTTGCCCTGAGTCCATGAACCACTACTAATCTGGCAATGAACTAAAAATAGAATGACATTGAGTATAATTGACAATACTTTAGCATATATTTTTGAAATGCTTTCACATGAGTTATTTATTACAAAAAGTTGAAAATCCAACAACTAATCCTTATTTACTGTACATTGACATACACACCATGAATGAGCTTAGGCCCCTCAGGTCATAGATCATATCACTGGATGCAATGCCAGATTTTAGGGTTCCAACCAAATCCATGTTCACCCTGCCTGAGGTTAAATGCACTGACTGGTGCAAGAGGCATGAGGCAACAAGTCATTAATCTCATGGAAATATTCCCTGGTGAACTTGTTTAAAAAAACCCCACAAGAACACTTTGGATTATTGTGGATTCATGGATTTATTCATCTTCTCAACCTGGCTCAGCAGTTTCAACAACGCAGATGGATTATATGGGAAAAGACTTCTCCTCTGCAACCTAGAAATAGCCTCCTGCAGCTCTTCCAGACACTTGGTTGATTTGTAAAGCATTACTCTTAGGGGAGCAATGTTATCTGGAGATGCCATACGAGTCCAACAGGATGAGGCAGGAGATCCCTTCAGTTTCGGAGGCGACACTTCAGAGGTTCGTGAATTCCGGTCATCATCTCTGCAGCTGCAACCTGTTTCCCTCCTCCTCACCTCACCCTCATTGTTTGAAGGCAATTGCTTTGTGTTTACCAAACACTCTTTTCCATCGGATTCCACCTCCGAGTCCTCTGAGCTGTCATAATTAACCAGGCTTTGAAGAGAAGCGAGCAGGGACGCGCTATCAGCGCTGGTCAGTGAGTCAGACTGGCTCCACTCTGCAGCCTCATTACCACCCTGCCGCGCTGTAAACACCGGGCAATTGTGAGGAGCCGAAGCCATCGCACTCTGTGGCTCTGCTGCACAAACAGCATTTTGCAAACTCGCCCCAGTCACGCAGCTCTGCTTGACAGAAACTGCGTGCAAAGCGCTGTGCCTGGTATCGAAATGGTTACAGACCTCTACAAAGTGAGGCCACTCCTTCCCAAGGAGCTTCAAGTACCTGACCAAGTACTCCAGAAAGCAAGTTTCTGATGAAATCAGAAAATCTAGAAGTACTGTGGAATCAAATGCAATCTTTTCCAGAAAAAATAAAAATATACAGTGTGGGTTATATCCACCTGCATGCACAAGGAACTGCCAGGACTCCTCCTCTTTGTGGCTTAGGTTATCAGGAACATCACACTGTAACCTGAAAAGTAAGCCAGGAAATCATTTAGTGGAAGATAATTTTTTTTAAAAAAGCAGCAATATCCAGATGAATTCTTGCTATTTTCTTTAATTTTGTGAAAATTAAGAACAAATAGAGAAGTCTTTGTATCAGAGTGAGAAAGAATGAAGGCAGCTGGGACCAGGAGATGGGACAGCTCAGGAAGCCAAGCATTTAAAGCAGGCCTAAAGAGCACTCAGGAAACCTTCTGCAGTAAACAAAGGTACTTACAACACATCAACTGTACTTTAATATCAATATGAAAATCTTATTTGAATATTTTTGTTAACCTGAATTCAGGCTAACTTTCAGAATGTTACACACACTGGAAGAGGAGCCTACTTGTAGTTAAGTGTCTGAGAATTGTGTGTGTCTAAGGTGTTACTTGCATTATCTTCCCATCTGAAGCTTGGGAGCCTTGTATAAATCAGCATAATATCTTGTAAGGTAATTTAAACAACAATGAAGCATTGTACATCCAGGACAAATCCATGAAGAACACTTCTCAGTTGTTAGCAAGAACCATTTATATCAAGTAACTGGAATTCCCATAGGGCCAATCCTTATAAACTCAGCCAGAAGTACCTGAATTATTGAAGTTTAAGTCTAATATCCCATTCTTGTCAAACCTTCAGTGTTGTAAGGAAGCAATCTTGCTTTTTATCTGTAACCACTATTTTAGACATGAAGTCAATTATCCTGAATTACAGGATATGATAAATTATTTAGTAGGAAACTTTCACAACTCCCATCTCCATCCAAAAAATACTTAAATTATCAGCTCTTACACCACACATTATTACATCATCCTGAGGTTGGGGGGGGGTGGGGTGGGGTTAAATTATAAAAAAATAATTTTGCTTCCAACAAAAGCAACCAATGGGAATGTCCCAGTAACCTCACTGAAGTACAATTCTTCACAGTTCTGTCAGAAATAAGAAGACAGACTGACCTATCAAGTTTTAAATAGATGAGCAATAAAGCTTTAGCAGCTTCCCACATGTCATCATCCTGCTCCATGAAAACCAAGGAGAGCCATTCACAGTGATGCCCAGCTGGGTGAGAGTGTGGGGAAGGCTTTCCATGACTCCTCCAGAACATCAGCAGCTGGGACATGGAGCTCTCAAAGTCTCCTGGAAAACAAAATTAATCATGAACTTGGCTATACATTTTTATTGCCAAACAACACACACTCTTTATTTTTTAAATTAACAGTGCATAACAGTTCATGAATGCAGTTCTTTCCTTAGCTCAACTGATTTATCACAGCATCAAATTTTATAGATTAGTTCTTGCTGTTTTAGTGCAGTAGCTTACTCATAAAAATCACTTTGTATTCATTAAACAGAGACTCTTTCCCTTAAGTCAAAAAACTTACACTTTCAATACTAATGAGATACTACAGAGCAGTTTTTGATGTAACACAGCACACACTCAATGTTTAGAAAACAAAGTTTTCCTGCAACATTGAAATCAATTTTATTTACTGCATCACTACATGATTTTCCTTAATATTTGACTTTAAGATTTGTTTTTCCTCCCAGCAAATAACAGGGACATCAAATTATCTTTGTTATTAATAGTTACTCTTCAGACTGAAACTCTTCCCTATAAACCTGGAAATGATTCTCAAAATTGAAATTAATTAAAGTTAAGCCACTTTAATCCATGTTAATGACAAGAAGATCAAGCAGCTTCCCGGAAGGGAAATTAGCATATTAAAGCATTTAGGTGCTTGTTTTAAACACTTCCTGTAATTTCAGTAAAATAAGGAAGTACCATTCTTTTCAGATTGAAATTCCTCTTGACAGTTGGGGTGTTTGAATCTAATTAAAAAACTCATTTTTATGTCATGAATCTGGAAAAGAAAGGAGAATGAGAAAGGATTTTCACAGAGATATCTAAAATTGATATAGCCTACATTTTTTCTTTTCACTTGCTTTTTCACAGTCTCAGTCTCCATACATTTTTCAGAAGGTGGATCACAAGTAAAATATTCTTTACAAATACTTAAAAATCTTTAAGAATGCAACTGACATCACAAATATAACATCTTCCAAAAATCTGGAAAAAGTTTCACAAGCTGTCTTATGGAAGGTGTAGCTCTTTCACACGGATGAATTAAAATTGATTTCAGGCTTGCTGCCTAGTACACAAATATAAAAAGTGAAATAATGTTTATGTCTAGAACTTCTACTAAAACACCTCAATGTATTTAAAGTGCTGTAAAATTTCACCCTTGTTTAAAAAGAAACAGAAATTACTTTTGGCCACATCATCAGTAAATAGATTATTGCTGCCCCAGCCCAGCCCTGGCACAGCAGCAGCTCTGCCCTTCTTGTGCCCAGCCCAGCCCCTCACTGCAGCCAGCCAGCCCAAGGCAGCAGCTGGGGGAGGAATGCTCACACCTGCTAACTGGAAGGGCCAGATGTGTCAGCCAGGGTGAAAAACAACACAACCATTTACATGGGGAGGATGTGGAGCTGCTGGAGCCAGTCCAGAGGAGGCCACAGAGATGCTCTGGGCCAGGCTGGCAGAGCTGGGGGTGCTCACCTGGAGAAGAGAAGGCTCCAGGGAGACCTTAGAGCCCCTTCCAGGGCCTACAGATGCTCCAAAAGAGCTGGAGAAGGATGTTGGACAAGGGCCTGGAAGGAGAGGGCTAGGGGGAATGGCTTCCCACTGCCAGAGGGCTTAGACTGGATACTAGGAGGAAATTCTTCTGAGAGGCTGGTGAGGACTTAGCACAGAGCCCAGAGAAGACGTGGCTGCCCCATTCCTGAAGTGTCCAGACCAGACTGGACAGGGCCTGGAGCAAGCTGGTCTAATGGAAAGTGTCCCTGCCCATGCAGGGGTTGGAACTGGATGATCTTTAAAGCCCCTTCTAACCCAAGCCATTCTGTGATTCTGTGTACCACAATTCCCCTGTGCCTTACTTTGGTGCTTCCTTATTTTTATTTACCTTTAACTTTATTACCTAGTATACCCCAGCTGGTTTTGCCTCATGACATTACTTGGCTGACCAGTAATGCCTTGTACCTTCAGTAAAATAAATACATAATGGTGCTTGAAGTTCTACCTCCACCTTAGAAAAGAGAAGAGTGTTACCTGCAGCTCCTTTCAGTTCCCCACCCTGAACTGAGCAGATGCTTGTGCTAGGGACTCTCCTTGTCCAGCTGAAGAAGAGCCTGGTGTTCTCAAGCTGGCTTAATGTTCTTAACAGGTAAAAATTTCAACCCCAAATGCAGCTGTTTCAAGCCCAACATATTGCAGGGCTAAGGATTTGATAAAATGCAAGGAGACAACTAATTAGGCAGGACACGGCAACAGCAGTTTCTTGGGTGGGTCTTCTCCTTCCTCCCTCCCACCACCACTAATTCAGCTGAAATCTATTTACAGTCTTAATGAGCTGTGACTACAAAATCTGAAAGCTCAAACTCTTGCTGCTTAATGAACAAAATTTAAATGGACTGTTACCTTTGATTTCTGCTTCTGTTGCAGAGTTGTGAATCTTGAATTCCAGTGCTTTAAGCACAACCAGACTTAAGGCTCTGAGAACAGTTTGGTCAGAAGCACCTTGAGAACCATGTCCAGGAGCAGTTTCACTGCTTCCAAAGTAGCTGGACTTCCCACTGAGTGGGATCTGATTAAGCCAAGTCAAATTCACAACCTGCAGAACAACATTACTCAGTGCAAGCATATCCTCACACAAAGATGGGGTTTGTAAGAACTGTGATCCACCTTTAGCATCTTCTCTAGACTTGCAAAGGACACATTTTTTAAGGAGCAAAATGAATTTCTTCTTGATTACATAAGGAATCGATGAGCTAATAACATTGAGGACATAAGAGACTTTCAAAAATAAAATTCTCTGGCACCTGAATGGTAATTCCAGTTCAATTCTGGAAACCAAAAGTGCTTCAAGCAGATCTATAAAACTGATCAGATTGTTTGCAGCTTCAGAATAAGGTGAAGTGTAGTGGTGACTGTCAAAATGATGGAGCAGGATGGCATTATAAAATCCTTCAAGCACTGCATCAAGAGGAGCCAACAGCTTCTTCAGAGCACCTATGGCAACAAGAGGCATATTATTGACCTGAGGTGTAAGAGATAAGTCAGTAAATAAGAAATTAACCGGTGTTGTGACTACTTTTAGAACATAAATACGTTCAAGCCACTGCATTTGAACAGCACTCTGTCACCCCCTGTATAAGGAAGGGTAGAGGTGTCCTGGAGCCGAACCATTCCCGAGGAACGCCGGGTGAGCGGCTCCTCCTGGCGGCACCGCCGGTACCTGCTCGGGCTGCGGGCGCGTCCTTCAGCGTCTCCTTGAGAATCGCCGCCAGGGTCCACAGGCAGCCGGGCACCGCCGCGCTCCCGGGGAAGCCCAGCAGCGCGGCCAGGCTGAAGCTCAGCCACGGCACGTCCACAGCGTCCTAAGGAAAACAATTCCAAACCCGATCACGGATGCTCTCGGTTGTTATGCAAATGACATGAAATCATAACACAGTGATTTCAAATTGTATGGTAAAAAGGTTGAAATGTAGGCACAGACAAAACACGGGTAGAAACAACGTCTGTCCTGGGCCATTAATTAGGTCTTTAATTACAAACATGAAGCAACATATGCATGCAATAGAAATTATCTGTATGTTCCAAAAAGGGAAAACCAAACCTCCTCATGTCATGTGACCTACCCAAAATCAGATAATTCTGTAGACAGACCAGATCTGAACTCCTAATTCCCAGACAACTTGATGAGAAATATTACAAACATAATTATGAAATAAATCTGTGCTCAGGATGCTACTATGGAGACTGCAATACATATTCAATAAATATACAGCAAATTAAAAAAAAAAACTCAAGTAATTGGGTTATTCAAACAAGAGCATACACCAAGGCATTTTATTAACTTCCAAGAGGTTATTATTTAGTTTTATCTACTGCATCACCCAGCAGATACCAAGGAACTGTAAAAATACTGATAGTCTAGATCATGGCTTTTTTAATATCTGCGTTGCAACTTTAAAAAGAGATTCTTATCATCTACATCCATTTTACCTTAAATGAGTTTCATAAAATTCCAGATTTTTATACATTTTTTATATATAAAGACACTCTATGCCTCTGTTACACACCAGATCTCCTGGCCTTCTATACTCCAGGCTTCTTCCGACACCGTTGACAAAGTTTCTCAGAAAATACAAACACTAGAAAAACCTGGCTGTAGAGTGAAGTGGAACAACCTGCAGGCACAGGTTCACTAAGCCATTTTTTGAGCTGTGAAGTGATGCCACACTCACCTCTTCCTTCAGCTGGAAATACACAAGAGATGCCAAACTTTGTGAGGCCATGTGAGATAACAGCCGGTCATCAGAACCCAGCAGGTGAATCTGGAGACAAGTAAAAAAGAAAAAATATCTAAGGCACATCCCTTTTTATTTTTCCTCCTTTCCTAAATAAATCTTTCAGCAGTTACCAATTTTGAGTCAATTTTTGCCTCCTTCAGAAGAAGAACAAAGATTTCACAGTACTTCTGTCTCGTGTGGAGCTCAGTCTCCTGGGACTCTGCTTTGGCCACCATCATTTTGATCAGGGTGAGCTGGAGCAGCGTCACCTCCCGTGGGCAGAACGAGGAGCTCATGTTTGCAAAGCTCTTGGATAAATCATCTGTTGCAGGGACAACATCTGACATATCAGAGTCCTGATGGCTCCCAGTGCCACCAGCAGAAGATGGCAGATGCTGCTGATGACAGGATCCATCTCCTTCTGGTGGCTGCTCCACACACAGATTAATTAAAGAGGAATAATGATGGCTTTCCCTTGCTAGGGGAATGCCTGCCAGGACATCCTTATACATCTGCTGCAGGAGAGAGAGCTTCATGATGAGATCATGCAATATTCCACAAAATACTGTGTGGCTTCACTGATTGCTCACTGCAAATCAGCTTCCAGGTCACTTTCATCCAGTCAGAGAAACAGGAGCACACTGGGCATTTCTCTTCTAAGTCACCTATAAATAAAACATTCTGCTGTTACTTTGCAAGTAACTGCAAAATAAAAAGGAACAACATATTTTCAGAGTTAATGCTACCATTATGAAACTTGTTTTGAAAATGCAAATTCAGCTGCACAAAACTGTCTCAGTGAGACATTAAAATGAAGAATTCCCATGCTGGGAAGAAGTTCACAGCTCCAGTATTATATTACCAACACCAAAGTTCATTTGCTGGAATTAACAAACCCAAAGATGATTGTTATTAGGGGCTACTTTCAAAGATATGAGAACTTGGACTACACTGCTAAAACTACTAGAACCTAAACTCTTTTGTGACAGATGTCTCTAAAAACAGGCATCAAATTTCAGCTGCAAATTTTCCTCTGAACTGGCAATGTTCATTGCTGCACTGAGGCTGGAACTGGAAACAGCTCTCAAAAAAATGGAAGCCAAAGGGAGGACAAGTCTTGACTTCTGCTGCACACAGGCTCAAGGTGGGCTGACCTCCAGGGCACAGCGACTAAGAAGCTGAAAATTAAAGAAAAATTTAAAAACAGAGTGCAAAATTTATTAAGAACCAATAAAAACATTTAAACATATTCAGGAAAGGTAAAAAAAAAAAAAAGTCTTTATTCTCCCTGTCAATGGAAGACATCCTTCAATTACAGCACTGGAAGATTTGCTACAGCTTAAAATTAAGCGCTACTAAGAATTCAAATCTCTGAAGTGTGAGCACCTGAGCCCCCACAATTTTCTGTCCAGTATGTAAATGGCCAAACAGATACCCCATCTTCTCAGGAAAAAAAACCCCAACAACAAACCCTTAAAAATATCAGGGTTTCTTTTTCACCTACATTAAGAGTGATGCTCATCTGTAATATTTATCTTCTTAGAGCAGTTTTAACATGCTCTCTAACCAGATCTCTTTTAATTAAAACCAACAAACTCATCTATGGTGAAGTTAGGAGTGGAACTAAAGTTGATTATAGGAATATTCATACTTTGCATACTTTTTTGATCCCCATCTCTAAGTCTGGCATAATCAACCAGGCAGAATCCTGCAGCCATCCACCTGTAGTTGGCTTTTACTTAAATACTGCAATTCCTCTTTCTTACCAAAAGAAGAAAACAGTTTAGTCTTCCAACCAGTAAGAAATTCTAAGTTTTACCTGCGTTTGTCATCAGACCAAATATTTTAAATTACCAGTTCTTTTTAGCAGAATATTAGAAAAGAATGAAATTGTAAAAGTCGGTATATGAGGCATTTCTGTTCTAGCTTATAATCTTGACAAGTTTTTAAAGCAATATCAAACATTGAAAATTACACCTTCATTTTTACAACCTGATTTTTTCTTTGCAACGGAAGCACGGATTGACAAAATGGCTTCCCAAAGGCACCAAGGATTAGAGGCAGCCCAAGATGTGCTATCCTGACTCATCACTTCTCCCACCATCAGGAAGCATTTCCTTCAGAAAAGAAAGTAAAATGTGAGAGCATGAAGTTGCCTGCAGGAGTAATCTACAATTCCCTCTGGTGTGATATTTTTAAAGACACATTCAGCAAGGGCTGACCTGGAAACTCCAAAATGTTACAGCATGTTCCTCACCTGATAAAAGCAAGAACCCTTCCCCATCCTCTCCCATACTCCACATTTTGCTGGATGTTAAGAATAAATCTGGTATTTCAGGCAATAAATTCCCCCTTCATTTGCAGAATCTTTTCAGAATTCTACTTGAGGTGGAAATTTATGACCTGAAACATCATAAAATTTCTTCAGAAATCACTCTGAATATTTTACATAGCTATTGTTCCCATCCTTGAGCTTTATTTCTTCCTAAATGAATACCTAATAAAGTAAAATCATCTCAGCACATTTACTCCTGTTTTGGAGATCAGCTGGAATTATCACCTCGTGTGGTAGATGAAGAGATCTCATGCACAAATCCACACGATCCAGCAGGGTGGTTAAGGCAGAAGGGAGTCAGAACTTTTCTAGGAGACCCACTGTGGGATTCCACCTCCACCACACAGTGCTGGCTGCGCCCTCCTGCATCCTCCCAGAGCACATTTGTGTCCCACCATTAATCTGCAAACTTTACAAAAGCATCTCTAAGATATGTCTCACTCACACATGACAACAGCGCACAAACGTAAGCCATTGAAGGAAATGAAAAGTGAGGGGGCTTATTTTGAAGGCATTTACTTCAAAGAGGGAGAAAATATCAGACAAGGACTAAATTTGTTTCAGACACAGCACGAGAGTGAAAAGCTCAAAGCTGAAGAGCAAAGAAAAGCAGTGACAAACTCCAACCCTGATTTGTATTATTTATCTGAGTTACTCACGACAGCATCTAAAAACCAATTAAGGCAATGCCTCACAGAGCCAGACTCCTGCATAAACAGGAACAGTTCTAAAAACCTTATATATAGACTAATCACATAAAAGACAGAAAGGAAAACTACCCAGAACATAAGAAACAAACAAAAAAAGGGGGTTTGTATGTTACTTTCATCATTAATAATGCTTTAAAATCAAAACCAAAGTCAAGTGGAGCTGCAAACAGAATGAGGGAAGAAACTTATGCCTCTTCACTTATATCTCTGAGTTATTGTGTGCCAATATAAGCCATTTGTGTTAGTAAAAGAAAAAAAAAGAAAGGAAAATGTGCTATCGACAATGTAGTTCAGTCAAATTAGGAAGGAATTGTTCCCTGTGAGGGTGGGCAGGCCCTGGCACAGGTGCCCAGAGCAGCTGTGGCTGCCCCTGGATCCTGGCAGTGCCCAAGGCCAGGCTGGACAGGGCTTGGAGCAATCGGGGATACTGGAAGGTGTCCCTGCCATGGCAGGGGATGGAACGAGATGACCTTAAAGGCCCTTTTTTCTAGAAAAAACTATCCAAAACCCCATCCTAGTTTCATTATAAAATTGTATCTGATAAAGCTAAATGAAACCTCAGCCCATGACTTTTGGGTATGAATCTGAAGCCGCTGGATCTGTTTATAATCATAGCATTTAAGGAATAAAATACACTTTGGACTCCTTGTACCCGGAATGATTTCGTAGGCTCATCTCGCAATAAATAAGCTTCTGCTCAGTGCTGAAATACTGTAAACGCCTCAAAATTCGTGTCATTTCCTTCCAGACTTTGCAAACAACCTGAGCAGCGCAATCCCTGTTCACTGTGACACCTCAGCACGCCGGACGCTTTGGTTGCAGTTCTGCCAGGCGCCCTCAGACCCCGCCGGCAGGAGCGGACCCGGACCCCCCTCACCGGCCCCGGCAGCGCTGGGAGCTCATCGGAACCGCGACACTCGGGGTGACAGAGCGAGCACGGAGCGGCCGCTCCTTCCGAGCCCTCACAGCCCCGGCCTGCCGGGCTGAGGGCGGCCGAGGCCTCCCGCCCAGCCACCAGCTCGGCATCCGCACAGCGCGGAGACCCTCGGCCCCCGCAAGCAGCCGGCGACCTTTCCTTCACCCGCCCGTTTCTCCCTCAGCCCCTCCCGGGCTCCCCGCCAGCAGACCCCATCGCTCCCCAAGGCCCCGCCCCCGTACAATCAAACCACGCCCATAAAACATCACTCCGCCCCTCCCGATGCGGGCCCGCCTCTTTCGTTCCAGGCCGCGCCTCTCGCCCCTCCGGTCCGCACACCCGCTGCCCCGCTTAGTCACCCCGAGCCGCGGAGCGCCCGGGCCCGGGCCCGTCCCCGCCCCGCTGCCCGGCGGCCGCTGCCAGGCAACTCTCGCCACTCACCCGCCCCCGGCGGACCGCGAGGCCCAAACTCCGCTCCGTCACAGCGCCGGAACCGCCGCCGCCGGCCCCTGTCGCAAAGCCACCCCCCCACTCCTCCGCGGCTTTACGGCAGCGGGGCGGGGCCGCGGGGCGGGGCCGCGTCAGCCCGGCGGCCAATGGGACGCGGCGGCGGCGCGCGGGCGGGGGCGGGCCCGCCGTCAGCCCGGCGGCCAATGGCGGCGCGGCGGCGGCGCGCGGGCGGGGGCGGGGCCGGCGCGGCGGGCGCGGATTGGCCGCGGCGCGGGTCAGTCCCCGCCCGCCGACCCCGCCGCGAGCCGAGGGGGGCGGCCCGGAGCGAAGTGTCCCCGCTCGGCTCGGCCCCCCCGACCCCCCGCCCGCCGCCGCCGCCAGCGCGGGGGGCGGCCGCGCCCGGGGCCCCCGGCCCGCCCCGCTCCGGCACGCGGGTCACGCAGGTAACCCCGGCTGCCCCGGGGTCCCTCGCGGCGCGGGGAGGGGGGGGCGCGACCCCGTGGCCTCCCCTCGCCCACACCGGGCAGCCCCTCCGGCGGGTGCGGGGCCGTGAGGGGAGCCCCCGCCGCTCCCTCCGGGAAGGGCTGCGCAGCCCCCCGCCGCCCCTGCCCGCTCCCCCGGCCGGCTCCGGGCCGCCCCCGGGGCTGCCCAAGGAGGGGGGTCCCCGTCCCCAGCCCCCGGCGGCGCCCCCGGTGCCTCGGCGGCCGCCGGGCCTTGGGGCTGTGCGCCGGGGCTTGGCCGGCTTTTTGTGTGTGTGTGTGTGTGTGTGTGTGTGTGCGCGCCGCTGACGGCTCCTGGAGCGTGAACTCCTGCGAGGGAGAGGTTTGGTTTCCCAGCAGCTCAGCTTTCTGGGTTACTTCCTGTCCCATTCTTTAGCACTTATCTTTACTTCCATTCCCTGGAGGAGCTGCCTTGACAGGGCAGCGGTCCTGCCGTTATTATCCCTTCAACTCCTCAGTATCCTGGGAGAGTGTCCTCCTTTTCCAGGAGAGATCCCGATTTTGATGAATAACCCCTTTCCTTCCAAATTTGTGAAGGCTCTTCCTATTTTGCCCAGCTATTGCTTTTGTATTAACCAATTCTGTTCTTCATCGCTCTCTTTTATGTCATTGTGTGGCTCAGTTCTACTTTTATTTTATTTTTTTTTTAGGTTTAAGCTGCCTTAAAGGAGAATTAAAAATAGTGACTCCAAAGAACAAAATAACACAGAAGAGAGAAAACAGCACTCAAAAAGCCCCCAGAAAGGTGATGATTCATTTAGACTCTCAGAGTCATCCTCGACACATGGTTTGGCTGGGATTGGGGCCTCTTGTGTTTTTATGGATTTGAATAGGTAGCATTAGATTTCTTTGTTCTTTTAAAACCTACTTTCTGTTGACCTTTTTTATAAGTTTGAAAGCTCTGAATCCTATTTGAAGTACAGTTCCTCTTGTAACGCTTTATAATTTTCCAAAATTATTCTGCAAATGTTGTTTTGATTATGAATTGCTACTTAATGGGGTTTTTGTGTCTTCATCTCAGGGGTGTCACTTAAAAATACTTTGCTCTAAGTCGTTAAAAGGATCTTTTCTTTAAGTCTTTCCATAAATTTATGGGTTCAGCACTGCTTCTCTTTTTGTTTCAATTCTAAAATCTTTATTGGGCTAGGTCCTGGTAACTGCAGTACCTTGCTTTAGTCATGCCTCACTCCTGTGTGGGTCACTTTATTGTGTGTGTGTTGTAACGGAGCTGCAAAAATTGAAATTAATTTAATTGGATGGTGTCTGCTTACAAGTACTTACTTTTTGGGCTGAGATCATAGAAGAAGATGATGCTGTTGGGTGCTTAAGGGGAAAAAATGAAAGGAGTCCTGAAAGCCAGTGCTGCTGGTAGGAGGGAGGTTGTGTTTCAGGGGGAGAGCTGTTCGTAGGGAGAATTGCGTGTTCTACGTGGTGAGATGAAGAAATGGATCCTAGGAGAGAGAGTGGGGGGTGAATGATGTCAGTCAGACTTTTTCTGCATCCTGCTGTCAGTGTGCTCCAAAGGATGGAGACTCTGCGCCTTCTCCTAAGGGAGGGTCTGTCTTGAAGCCATTTTAATCTGTTTCAAATGTAGGTGAGCTTGGATTTTTGGCTAGAATGCCCTCCCTGGAGGTCCCTGTGGTCTGTGTCGTGTTTTCAGAGATGTCACTGGCCCTACCAAAACGTTGTTCATTGTTGGCAATCAATTGTTTTTGAGCATTAGCCTGCAGGAGAAGCAGCAGTGTTTGTTGCCAACAGCCTTGGTCAAGGCTGGATCATTTTTCCAATACAGATGTCTTTAGATCAAGACAAAAAGTGGTTGCTCTGTGTTGAAGATTAAATAGAAAATCCCTCTGTAACACAAGTGCAGCAATTCCTGAGGCACGCTTTGGAAGTGCAGGGAAGAAATTTTCCATGTTATTTTGATAACTCAGGAGTAATGGCAGAACATGTGGACATGCCCAGTATGATTCCAGGAGGGATTTTCCTGCTAATAGGTGAGGCAGATGTGCATCAGTACAAACTTACCAGTGCAGTTATTGCACAGCTGTTTCATCTGAATTTAGTTTATTTTAACTCCCTTTTCCCAACCCACCCAGTGCCTCTCACATCAGGGCTGTAGCTGCTCTGACAGAACACCTCGTGGTGCCAACAATTCATGGGATCTTTGGGATTTATTCACAACAGGAGACTTAAGTTTTCATTTGATTTGTGAATTTCCTTCCTAGTGTGAAATGCCAGTGCAGCAAAGTTTGATTCAGATGCAGAGACTGGAATTGAGTTCACAGGAATCAGGGAATTAACTTCTGGCAGAAATTTGCACATGGCTGAAACAAGGCACAGAGATCACTGAAATGCTGAAGTCCTGCTCTTGATCCCTGGAAGAAATGCAGTATGTTGCAAGTATAGCAGCCCTTTAGAGAAAGCTTTAGTCTTCAGGCTATATCCTCATTTTGAGTTTGTTTTTCCTCATTGGGAATTCTCAACCCTTAAAGGAAATGTGCTGTCTGAGGGATGGTTTTGTTTTGTTCCAGCAATGCTTACAGAATGATATTATCACAGTGAAAATCTCGCTGTGTCCACTAAAGACATCCAAAAAATTTTGTCCACTTGGATTCTTTTAGGCTGTATTAAGTAGTAATATATATCAAATGTATTTCTAGAGATTGTTGAATGCCCAAACTCTGTAAACAGCACTCAGTTGCTTTATCAGCTGTGCTGTGAGAATGAGGGCTGAAGTGACTCCTTTAATGTGGTTTGAACTCACCATTGGTTCCTGCTTCTGTCATTCCTTGCAGTGTTGGTGTTTGGATGCTCTAATGGTAGTAAATCACGTGAAAATACATAGATCTTAGCAATTAACACTTGCTACAAATTAATTACTCATAAGGCTAAGCTTCCACCTGACTTCTGCTGTTTAAAACTTAGTGGTGTCACTGCTGGAAGTTGGAGGGGAATTGGTATTTTTTGCTTGGTACACGAGGATCTCCAAGCATGCTGCAGAGCACAAGCTCTCTGCAGTTTGTCAGCGCACATCTTGAGGGAGGAGGCTCTGGCTGTGTGAACCTGATGCAGCATTCTCTACTGAAAAAGGAGCTGGCAGGCCTGGCTTTAGCAGCAGCATGGAGGTCCTGCCTTCAGAAGGAATTGCAGGATTTTATTCTCAGGGCTCTGCTTGTGCTTAAGGGTGCCAGTGTATGGGTAGGGGTGCTGAGGATGCTGAGTGGTTGCTGTGCTTGCTGAAGGTGAAGTTTCCCTCAGGTTTGCAGACCTGAAGTTGCTTGAGCTGGGTGATCTCTGATTCTCCATCAGGCCCAAAGTTAGACCTCACAACCTCTCAGTGAGATGGATAATTGTAGTAAAATGACACCCCTGTGCTTCAGTTTCACCCACCTGCAGAATGTAACTACACAGCAGCTGCTTATTAGTGTGTAACAACACCACCTCTAGTTCTAGGAACATCTGAAGTTGGTGTGGCACTTGTAAGTTAACTTTTTTGGTTATTTTAAATTTAGTATGTCCGAGCTATGAGCTGGCCTCACAGGAGCTCTCACGAGAAATGTGTAACTTTTAATGACACCTTGTGAGGAGTGAAGGCTTCTTCCCTTTGAAGCAGCAGTTCCTCTGTGATGTTTTGGATTCATGCACTGTTAACTCATTGCTTTCAGGGCCAGCAGCTCCCATGTGTTGCTTGGTGATTTTTATCTCAACCATAGGGATATCTCTCTTCATCTCTGGGCTGTAGCATGGAACTTTCAGCAGAAAATGTATTTGGGATTATAAGGCTCTGTGAAATTTTGATATTTCACATGTTACTTGCAAACTTCACGATTGTGATGTGAGAATGCAAATGACAACACAATTGTTTGCCCTACTCTTGTCTGAAGAGCTCCTGGAATAGGAGCGTGAGTGACAGCTGAAATGATGGTTGTATTTAGTTTGTCAAAAATATAGTGACCATTTTTAAAATGCCATGTGAGTGAGAACACATTTAGCTTGTTCAAGCTTTGAAATGGGTAGGAGAAGTGAGTTGTGAGACTAATGAAGGCTGATGTGATTATCCTTATTCCACAGGGCTTTCCTTTTTTCTGTTGTTTATTTGATTTAAATGTCTCAGAATACTTCAACCACAGGCAACTCAGACCTACACTGATGAGGTCCATGCCAGATACTGAATGTCATGTGTAATGGTACACTTCCCTTGTTGGACAGAGTTAGGCTGACATCAGGAACTTATGGTCCTTGTTCTGCTCTTGGGTGTGTAATCTCAGAGTTTAGGGATCAGCTCTTTCTGTCAGGCCATGTGAATGAGCAAAATACTGAATTTTGAGGTCTTGCTTTTTGTACCAACCTTTAACTTTCTTTAAAGTAAGTGTATACATATGTTGGAATTAATTTTCCACATGATGTTTGCCGTGACTTTAAAGAAGTGACACATTGATGTGGCAAAGTCTAAGATCTCTTTGACAACATGAGACATTATCAATAGATAATGAGGATGTTTGTCTTATTATTTTTATTTAGTGCTGCCTCTACTATAATTATTAGTGTTTTAATCAAACTTTGTTAAGTCATTGAGTGAGGGAGCTTTACTCTTACTAAATATGACTTATTTTTATTAAAGTTGCAGATCTTACTCTTGCCATATGCAGCTAATTTTCCTTTGGGGGGAAAAAAGCTTGTTACTTTTTTAGTGGAGCAATCTGTTACCTTGTCTGTAGTCTGTGAAGTCAGTGCAATTCTAATTTGCATCAGCTAATAAAAAATGTGTGGGTTTTAAAGTGAAAATCATGCAAAAATTAAAAAAAAAAAGGTGAACGACTGATCATCTAGGCAAAAAAACAAGGCTAGAAATGTGATCAAATTAGGTCATGGCAGTGCAGTTCTGTGCAGGGCTGTAAGCATATCTGAAGACCTTGTATGTTTTATCTTGGGAAGCAAAGCTCTTGGAAAATGTGCATAAGAGGGATAAAAAGGGCTTTTTTCATCCTCCTCTTTGAGCTATCATTGCAAAGGATGATTTTATGTTGCATTAAGTGGCAGAAATTTCAACTTAATCTAAGAGAGAGCTGCACAGTTGAGGGAACTGCTCTGGTGCAACTCGTTTGCAGAAGAAACGAGTCACAGTTGGGTTTGTGTGATCAGCTGTACAATTAAGTATTTAATGGTTTTATTGTTTATTGCATGATTGCAGTGCTCAGATGAGATAAGGGAGCCTTTCACTAAAAGTTTGCAGCCAAAGGAAATGAAAGGTCAGATAAAGAAAGAATTAGTAGAAAGAATTAGTGAAATAACAGTGATGAGTGCAGGAGGAATGGTCTGGGGCTGATCCCATTAAGTGCAGGTGATGGGGGGGATAAGGAGGGGCTCCTCTGAAGGAGGAATCTGCACAGGGGTTGTAACTGGATTTTGGTAAACCTTGATTCTAAAAGGCTGGTTGTTCTATATGAAGAAAAGGTGAAGATTTTTGAGCTGGTGGTTTTCTTGTACTGTGGAGATGGCTTTACCTGCTTGTGAAACACAGCATGTATCAGCTTGAGCTGTCACATGAGGGACAGGAGACAGCCTGGTGGCTCTGCAAATCCACCTGAAGGACACAGCTCAATGGTCTGTGTGCTCAGGTTTTATTCTTTACTTAGGGAAACACAGATGGGATGGAGATTTAAAAAACCAAAAACCAAACCCCGTACAAAAACAACAATAAAAATCCCACAAACAAATAAAAAACCCGCAAGAGTAGTTTGGGAAGAACTAAATGGATCCTGTTTTTCCTGGCATCTGACTCCCACAGGGAGGTGTTGAGCAGTGAGGCAGAAATGCCTACTGTAACCTTTGTATCCATTCTTGTTCCATACAGGAGGGGCAGATACACATAATTATTAGAGAAGAGTGTAGACCATTTCTTCAAGGTATACTCCAGAGAGGAAGCACATCCCTCATTTCTCTTGTCTTCCATAAAATATTCCCTGTAGCCTTTTCCTCATGTGGCAGAAGCAAACTCTGTCCTCCCCAACCTCTGGAGGATTCTTTGATAACAATAGGAGACACACTTTGGGTCTTTCCTGACATAGCTGCATGAAAATGTGGCATTCTCACAACCAAACAAAGTAAAAGTAAATAAACCTCTGGCTTTTATTCTTTACAACTAACAAGAAATACCATTTTTTTGAAGGGGTAGCAGGTTGTTTGACACACATGGGCACAGAAGATTATGAACAGTGAAGACAATGAAGAGTGGGACATCCATCAAAGAGTAACAACCTCTTATAAGGTAATTCAGGACCACATTGAGTTTATCCTGTTGTATTTGCAAAATCAATTAAGTAACTGTTGCTGTCCTCCATTTTCATGGCACTATAAAATCATTATAACCAAGAATATATAGGTCTATTTTTCCCCCCTATGCTTCCTTTTGTTTTTTTACTTGCATGCAGAAAGCCAATATGTAACAACCCAAATGCATGCTGAGTCCTGAATGAGATTGATTACAGTTGCAAAACATTAAATATTAAATGCCAAAGGACTACTTCCAGTAGTCCTCCTTCTCTTCTCCAAAGATTGATGTCTTAAATGGGGCTTTGCAAACAGGAGTTTTAAATGATCTATGGAGCAGAAGTAAAAATGTTTTCAAAGCTGGTGTGTACCTAAAACTATCCTGAAACCTTTAATGTTATGGTTAAGTATTCTTGTCATTTGAATTTCATTGCTTGCCATAGGGGTGAGATGGAAGAGTGGATATTTACAGAAACTGTGCAAGTGATAAAAGGAGCTGCCTGACTTTGTCTTCTGCTTTGTATGTTTTAGTACTTATGTACTTTAGTACCAGCTCATTTGAATAAGCTCTGCTAGTCACATGCAACATATGGAGCCAATGCCAATTTTTTATAATGCTGCATTACAAATATACCCACCAGCTGAGAAGTGTGAGAGAGAGAGCTCTGCTTTTCCTCAACCAACTGTCTTCACAGAGAGTTGCAGGGGGAAGGAATACTGCTGTCCCTTCAAATGAGAAATCTCATTTCATCTCTTCAGTCATCCCATCTCTTTCTGTAGCATTTTGAGCAACTAGCCTGACCTTAACCTTCAGGATCACTTGAGGGCTTGCAAGTATTGGTCCTTTACAAGAAAGGACTGTAAAAATGGCATCATGAAGTTTGTTTACATTAAGTTTTGATCAGGTATTCTCAGTTTGAAAAAAAAGTTTTCATATCTTGTTTTTGTAGGTATTCAGAAACTAGGGCTAGAAGAGACATGGTCTGAATTAGAATTTTTTAAGGGTTTTGCATGATTCATCATCATCAGTTAGATTCTACTGTCAGTTTTCATCTGCAAATCCAAAGAAGATCTTGCTCTTGCAGCTGGAATTTCATTACCAGTGCTGTTAGTGGTGTGATGCAGAGTGAAGTCAAGCTCCCTGTCTTATAGGTGAGCATGTTCTGAAGTGCTAATTGGAGTTTAGAAAAGAGCTTAGCAAAAGCTTGTTAGAGTCAATAGAAATACTTCCATTGTCATCAGATTAACCAAGTTTGATTTTTGGAATATGCTGCAAAAGCTGACCTATTGAGTTGGCAGTTGCTGCTTTGTAAATCCCCTTTCCTCCCAGCCTCAGATAATGAAGTTCACACTGTAAAACAAAACAAAGCCAGTTTCTAAGCCATGTATAACATATGGAGCTAAAAAGTCTTCTTTAATAACCCTATGCTGAAGTAGTGATTGTTGCCATACATGGTAAGCTGAAGCATTTATAAATGTCAAAGACAGGCATTTGCTGTGTGTAATTTCCATATTTGCAGGGTAAGTGGGGTCACTGCAGCACCTGTTAATTATAAGTTTATATCTCTCCAAAAAGCAGATAAATAACTTCCTTACCATAGGCATGAGGAGGTTGTAGAAGAGCAAACACACACTGTGCCTTTGTCTGCAAAGTTGGCAGTGATTGATGCTTTCACTTTTCTCTTGTCTGTGGGCATACCTGCATCACAGGAAAACAAGTGTCCAGTGGGATGTGGGGAGGTGATTGCAATTTCTTTTGAATGACCTGTGGATCATGAGGATCTGGAAGTCTTTTTGATACCTAAAAGAAGGTTTAGGTGATGATGTGTGTTGACATCCTAATAAACCAAAAAATTCCTGTAAATTTTAAGTTTTGCTTGAAATTAATTTTCATCATTAGAACTTTTCTTTGTATTTTAATGTTGATTAACTTTGCAGGAGTTTAAATACATTTCTGTTTTTAATCTTCTAGGTCTGTGTTGATATCCATCCATGTTTGAGTATTTTCTGAGGCTCCTGTTGCTCAGCATTACCTTTCTCATACCCTGCTTTTACTCTTTCTTCTAATACTCCTTTCTATTTTAGGACTATGGGATATACTATACAATTTATGTGAAAATGCAATCACTTAACTTTGTGTGCTGGGGAACAATACACCTGTTTTTTTTTCTTGCCCCCAAGTAGAACTGCAGGTGGTACTTTACAAACAGAGCATGGAGTACACAGTATTTCTCTCTTTCCCAAGGTGTGCTTCTTTCTAGGCTCTTTTATAGTGGCTATTTTAGATACCCTTTTGGCCCAGCTCTCATGTACTGTATCAAGGTAATTATAAATGGAATTATTCTGATATATGTTCTCATGGTGTTTGACAGGGCTGTAGTAAATGCACTTAAATATATTTTCAGAACTCATAAAATATTATCCTCGTATTTGATTTTTGGAACGTAGAAGTTCTTTGCAGCCTGTGTGTACTAATTAAGAAGTGCTCAAGCCAGAATACAAACAGTAAACTCTAATTAAAAAAAAGGGTGAAAAAGGAAAAAAGATAATTAAAGTTTTCAATTTGATCATTAGTGTTACTAATACTCACATGCAGTAGGTCACAGGATTCTATTGTAAGATATTTTCACTGAAGCTTACAAGGGGTGCATTTCTAGAAAAAGAAAGAGTATCACAGTTCAGTTACTGTAGCAATGCAGTGGCAGTTCCCTGCAACTGTTTGGATCATCCATTCCATAGTTTGAATAATCCATTTAACCAGTGTCTCTGGAGGTAGTGATATTAACCACAGTGTGATTGTGAAATGAATGGTGGCTTCTGGAGATTTTTCATTTTGCTCATTGCGTGGTTGCTTTAACTGTGAGCTGCTGTTTGATGCTGTCACTTCTGAAGAAAACATTTACTATTTATAATGTGCAAGTGTCCTTTTCTTTTGCTGTTCAGTGATGTCACCATGTACTATGATTTTGCTAATAAGAGTGAGATCATTTGGGGTTTATCCTCCGCGTAGCATCACTTTTCCCCGCATACAGAGAGAAGTCTTAGGAATAACGGAACGCGATGCTTTCTTTCCTACATCCCCCATTGCTGATCCCAATCCTAATTTATTCCTGCTTCCCATTGACTGAAGGTGACTCGTGTGAGCTCATGAGGCTCCTGTAAAGGCCAGACTCAGCTAGGATGTTACACCACCACTGCAGGAGGAACCCTGAGCTGCAGGAAGAGCTGCAGATCCAGGCTGCCGTGGCCGCCGGCGATGTCCACACCGTGCGCAAGATGCTGGAGCAGGGCTATTCCCCCAACGGCCGCGACGCCAACGGCTGGACCTTGCTCCACTTCTCTGCAGCAAGGGGCAAGGAGAGATGTGTCCGTGTCTTTCTGGAACATGGAGGTGAGTTCCCCACAGAGAAAAACCTTTATACTCATCTGGATTTGTTTTGGTTTAGGGGAAATTTGCTTTAGCGTCAATTTGTTTGGTTTAGGGTAAATTTGGGAGTTCCCCACAGAGAAAAAGCTTTATACTCATCTCTTTTTTTTTTTTTTTTTTTTTTGGTTTAGGGTAAATTTGGGAGAGAACTTTTAAAGGGTTTTTTTTTTTTTAGAACAGTAGATTTAATTGGTTCTTTTCTTTATCGGTTTGGGAAAAAACTTTTTTCTGGAGAAAATTGGAAAAAAATAAATAATGAAAAATAATATAAATAATAAAACTTCTTGTTGTTTTAAAAGAGATGAAAACTTTTTTCATCTCAGAAAAGTCTCTTTTTGGGGTTGCAGTTTGGCTTACTTAGTCTTTTATTAGTTTTTTTTGGCGTTGGAAATGTTGTGGCTCCGGCCTGGCTTGGTGGGCTATAGCTGTGAGTTGTTGGTGTTTTTTGGCTGTTTAGTTTAGAGTAGGTTTAAAGAAAAAGGAAAAAAATCTATAGTTTAGGGAACTTTTTTGCTTTAGCTAGTTCAAACTAATTAAAATAAAGGAGAGTTCTGTTTTGCTGTCTGTCTATCTGCAGACAACAACAGTTTAGGAGTAGTGATGTGGAGGAGTGAGTGCAGTGTCTGCAAACAAACTGTGTGCTTCTCTCCCCCACTCCACTCTCTGGAACAAGTCTTAAAGGTGCAAAACTTATTATTCAGCATAAACAGAACAGACAATTGGGGATAAAAGCATCATATAGCAAACCCAGGGGATAAAAGCATCATTTAGCCAACCCAGGACATCATCTGACACCTTTCTGTCCCAGTTTGCACTGCAGGGCTTTCCAGCATTGGTTAGATACAAATTGGTTAGATAACTTCTGGTTATCTTTTGTAATTTTTATTTTTTATTCTTTTGTTCTTAATATCTGTTTATTTCTGATGCATACTCTGTCAATGACATCATAGCTTAGGTTTATATTTTAATAACTATTTCCTCCCAGCATTGCCTAGGAATTGTTTAAGGAATGAATAAGCATTATGAAAATAGGGCATTATAAGGACTCATTATAAAATGAAATGCACTCACTACAGGGTTCTCTTCTCTGTTAGGGGGTATTATTAGAGGAAGGCAGATCCCTGAATTTAAATCCTTGGGAAGCTTGTTTCAGAATTCTAAAGCAGGTTAACCAATTGCATTAAAGACTAAATTTAATATAGGCTTTAACAGAATCTGCTAAACTTTATGAAAACAGTCCTCTTTGTGCAAGGACTTCAGTGTCAGCTAATCCAGATGAGTTTACAGCTCTCCTGCATCCAGCCACGATGAAACTTTATTTCAAGAGCTGAGTGAGTTTTGTTGATTTAAGTGGTACTCATGTGGGTGATTATTATGCCTCAGGTGGTACAGTCAGAATTTCTCCTTGCTTTATCATCTTCCAAGGCCACCTGAAGCTTTAGAAAGGGATCATCCTAATCTTTTAAAGTGGTGCTGGAGAGGAAAGCAGTAGATGTTCTCCACGTTCTGATCAGTGCTCTTGAAGAACAGCATCCTCTATTCCAGCACTGTTCTTACCAAATGAATGATGAGGTGTTCAGTCCCAAGGAAACTGAAATGATCTCTCTGATGCTTTGTGTATCTGAGCCATATGGACCCCTTGTGTCTGTCACTGGGTTTGTCAGCTTATGGATCATCCTGGAAGTGGAGTGGCATTAACAGGCTGTGATGATGGCACAATCAGTGATTTGTTCCTTAAGAGCAGTGGTGAGATACAGCCTGAGCAACTGGACTCTGTGGATGCACCTACTACAGATTGTAACCACATAGAAAGGGCAAATCCTCGTGGCCTTCTTGGAAGGGGAAAAAAATTTATTTCTATATAGTATACAACTTTAAATTCCACTTTTTAAAAGTAATATATGCAGATAATCTCAAACCTTCAAAAGTTTAAGGCTTTAAGTCACATGCATTGCTTTTAGCTTTTTATCTGTAAGTTTAAAGATGATAAAAAAACCCCAATCCCTTCTGTATTCCTATGTATTTTCATTTTATAGGTTTTCATAATACAAAGCTGCTGATGCAGCGGTTTGTTTTTATTTTTGTTGTTACTCTTTCCCATACAAAGTAGCAGCTGAATGTGATGCCTCATGAAAACTGCCAGTAATGAAACACCTTTGTCCTGAGGCAGCTTGGAGTTGAATCACTAGGATGAGAAAGTTGAGTAACAAATAGTGTGAGGTTTAGTCATCCACAGCAGCTTCCCTGCAGCTGAGCCTCGCTCCCCAAAATTGGCACTGCCTGCTGCCTTGCCTCGTTTACCCTCAAAACAGAGGCACAAAAATAATGAGTATTTATCACATAATAATGTCACAAATGAGTTATTAAGCAGCAAGTGAGTTGACTCTCACAAGCTGAGTTAATCATGCCACCCTCATTAGGCAGAGGTTTGTGTCTACCTTTGCTCACGTGGCCTCTGCTTTTCTCCCTCTGGAGTGGATTGTTTTGCTGCTGGTGTTTAATCCCCATGGAACAAAAAAAAGATACTGGGGTGAAGGAAGAACTTCTTTTCTGTTGTAAAATAGAGAGTATTGAACTATATATTGGTAATAAATTGGCAGTGAGAGGGAGCCTGTGGAGTTCTGGGGAAAAGAGGGAGCTGAGGTGGGAAGGAAGGGGTGGCTGGTGGTGGTTGTGGCTGTCTGGAGGGTGATGGAGCTGAGCAGAGCTGGGAATATTTTCATGGGGAAAATAGGAGTGGGAAAAGCACAGTGGGCTGTTGCTGAGGGTAGAGCACTCCCAGCATAGCCTGCTAGTGGGATGGAGGGTGAGTTGGGCTAATAAAGGCTGAGAGGGAATCTGGTCACTGACCTGGAAATAAGAAGTAGATTCTTATGGGAGTCATGACCTGTCCGCCTCCTGCTTTTGCTTTTTCTCTTCCATCATTGCTCACCAGCAAAGAAAAGAGCCAGAGGACAGTGTTGTGCATGCAGATTGGCTGTTTGAGTGGAGGTGGTGGAACAGCAGGAAGCTTTTTATTATCTGCTGAGGAAGGAGACACAGATAGATGGGGAAAATGCAGAAAAAGCAGTCCAGACTAAAGGATGAAGCCAGCAGAAATACTAGCTAGATACAGAGGGGATAAGTCAGATAACAAATATTATTTAGCAACTGGTGAAATGCAGAAAGTTGATCATAGCCATAGAGAAACTTAGTTTCATGAGAAATAGTGAATTTTACTTTCTTAGTGTATTTGCCTCATTTTATTAAAGTGAATATTCTATGAAGCCATCTCTTCCCACCCATAAAAACAATCTGGAGTCCCAAAGCAACCCCAAAACAGAAAGTGTAGCTTTTAGTAATC
The DNA here is from genome assembly GCF_027887145.1 of Ammospiza caudacuta. NCBI lineage: Eukaryota > Metazoa > Chordata > Aves > Passeriformes > Passerellidae > Ammospiza > Ammospiza caudacuta. Next base: position 25,250,770 of record NC_080602.1, read on the forward strand.
TAGTAAAACAAGCCTGTTTTCCCTTTAGTGTACTTTGTAAATTTTTAATATGACATACAGAGACAGACAATCCAACACTGGACGAGAAATATGTTTTATTAATTTCCAACCACTACTATTAATGTTACAACAAGCTAAAATCTTGAAAGTGTCCAGTTAGCTGTCCCTTGGTAATACCTTTGACTGAGCACTTTCTGGTTATTCATATTAAAATGAAGAAATAATTCACTAAAGTTCCTAGATATGAAATAGTAAGAGAAAGTAGCCAAGCAGCCCTATAATTTATTTTTAGTCTTGGTTTCAAGGTATCTAAATTTTAGTAAGGTCAGGCAGAATCTGGGAGGATCTAGAGAATGCCAAATGCTCACCCCCCCCAAGCTCCTAAAGTGCTTCTGTCTCTGAACAGTAATGCTTTCCTGGACATCTCTGTATCAATGTTATCTTAGCAAATTCAAAACAGAAGCTGCATGTAGCCATGCTTCTAAATCTTGTGGTCAGAATTAAGCCCTAGCTGAGGGAAATAAGCTTGAAATAATAGAAGTACTCCATGAAGCCAGAAGTATTGCTTAAGCATTGCTTTCTTGGCTTCCAAATTACTGTGATAGAGTGACCTAAGGAAGGTGTCAAAGAAAAAGGAAAACTGTCCCACTGAGCTGTAAATTGAAACTCTGAAATATGAGTCTTTTATCTATCAATCTTTATATCCTCTAGATTGCAGTATTAGAAAGAGTTTTATTAACAGTGGACTTTAAATAACTAATATCTAGTTTATGTACCCAACTTTCACATGAAATAAAGTAATCTCAGTATCATTCAATGCTACAGATTTTCTATCTGGAGTGAGCTTGATTGCAGTAATTGGTACCCTTGATAAGCTGTTCAAGGTTTGTGCCATTGTATTTTGCCTTATATTTAAGAACATTGGAAATGACCAAATGCAGTTGTTCATGTTTCTATAATCTGCTCTCCCCATATGAGTGGGAAGCTTGGAATGAAAGAAATGTTTGACAGTCAGGATGCAGATGACATAGAGAACTACTGGCAAGTGCTGGCTTGATCCTTTTCTAGCTAAAACTTCCAGGTAGTTTTTACCCCTCTGCAGATTCTAAAAGGTTATCTGAGAGTCATTCCCAATTCAGTTTTACCTTGCTCATGTTCCAGGGAAAGAGAGTTGCTTTACATGATACTGAAAATTTTAGAAAAATCAGGCAGTAGCCCCATAGCAGCACAAGTTCTTTAGGCAGCATCAGCTTTGGGGTGTTACTTTTACTGAGACAGGGACTGAGTGGATGGAATTGGTTTGCAATTTCATGCAGGTCCAGCCTCTGCTAAAAGCTCCTGTGAAATTCGGGAGTTTTCCAGGAGGTGGCAGCAGGACATTGATGGAATAGCAGCAGACCTTTTGATCCTGTTAAAATTGTTTCTCTAATCCAGAGGCAGACTGTTGGCTCACTAGAAATCCATAATCTTAATGGCAATTACAGTATATTTTCACGAGGTTTTTCTAAGGGGTTTGTTATGGAAAGGTTGGTTGTTTGTGTAGCTTGGTAGCCCAGCTCTGAGGCTTTTTTCCTACCCTTCTAAGGAAACTTCTCTTACATGACTTAGTAATTTTTGGGTTCACTTTAGTGGTCCAAAGCAATGACATTTTGGGAGTAAAGAAGGTGTGGAAAGGTACTGAAAACTGTAGGTAAAAGGCATCCTTGTGTTGCAAGGAAATTGTTTGGTTTGGATTACAACAACAAGTATAGAAGTGCATATAGGTGCAGATATAAAAGTTGGGCCATATCTGCTTGAATTTGGAAATGGCACTGATTAAACAGGCTTTGGCAATGACCTGCACCTCATCTGGGGGTAGAAATGATGTCTTGCATGCCTTATGCAATGTGGGAGAGAAAAGGTACAACTGAAACATTATTTCTTTTAAAAATAGTTTTTGGTGGAAGACAGCTCTGCCTGCTGCTGTCTCCTTCCATCGTGTCCCTCTTTGTCCCCAGTTCTGCCCCTCAGATTGTACCATCCCTCTGCTTGTTCTCATGCCTGTTACCCACTTTATTTATCACCACTCAGAAGTCAATGTAGAGTAGTCTGAGCTATTGTGAATAAAGATACCTTGGGAGCAGCATCACTTTGAAATATTATCTTTGTGTGGGTTGTGCTGATTCTTTGCTGCATTTTGGACATGATCACAGTGCAAGTTAAGAACACCCATTCAGTCACTGGCTGCATTTTCCTGCTGAGCTCTGGGTAGTGCATTCATTCCTTTAGTTCAGGTTAGTGTGACTTTTCAGAGCACTGAGACTTCTGCTTTTCATGGGAGATGAGGAAAGCTGTCATTAGCAAGGAACTAAACTTTCCTTAACATATCCCTTATTTCTATGTTTATTCCTGTTCTGTGCACTAGAGGCAGTTCTCACAACTTATTTCTCTGTGTAGCCAGGCTGAATTCATTTTTTTGTTGGGTTTTTTTTTTTTTTTTTTTTTTTTTTTTTTTTTTTTTCTTTTTTTGTTAGTTTGCTTCCTTCCTCTCCATCTTCTCTTTCAATTTAAAAATGCCCTTAAAGTTGCTGGATCTTCTTTGCAGCTGTACTCTCTACTCCTCTCTTCCAGTCTTTTCATTTTGATATAATATCTGCTTGGTGTTATCTGGATATGATCACAGTGGGTTGGGAAGCTTATTCCTGTTTTGTGTTTGCACCTTTGTGTGTTCAGGTGTGTTCAGTCTAGGGTAGCCTGCAATTAATCTTTTGTTTTGAACTTAGAGCAGATCTTCTGGTGCAGATGGTATCTAACTGAGATTGGGAAAGTGTTCAGATTTCCACAGTGTAGTTTGTGCTTTTAGTGTCCAACAGCAGCACCCATGTATGGTGGAAGGAGAAACTTCAAAGCCTGGCTTGTTCTCTAGCTGAGAAATGGCACCTTGCCTTGGGTAATTAATTAGTCACTTGTATAACAAGTTTGGGTGTCCTGAGGAAATTAAGTAAATTGATTGGATTATTTTAATTTTTAAATTAATAAATCAGTCTGAGTGTTTGTGCTGTGTGAAGAGGAAATAAATCTCTAATTACCTGTACTCTGCACTAACAGTTTATCTGACTCCTTTCAGAAGTGGGTTTTTACATTCTTGAACTCTTGTGAAACTATAAATTCAAAACAGGTTCTAAACAGTTTCATCATCTATAAAAAGAGACTTTATCAAGATAATCTAAAATAACATATATCCTACATGCTTTGGAAATCCTGCAGACCACAGAGAAACATTTTACCTAATACAGCATTACACCCTAAAAACAATACAATGCTGCCAGACCACAAAACATCCGCAATTTGGGACAGCAGATGTTTCTACACATGCTTCTTTTTAAGACCAAGAAGCAACACAAGGGAAAATAAAAAGTTGAACATTGAGAAAGAAATGTAATATTGTAGAGCTGGGGGAAAACTGGATGGACAGAAAAATTTGAGTAATTAGTAATTAATTCCTGAGAGTGCTAGGAAGATGTGGAAAAGTATTTGTCAAATGGAAACATATGTATGAGAAAAAATTGTATTTAAGAACGAGTTACCAAAAAAACTTCTTTTCTAACTTTGTCTTAAAAATAGCATGTTCATGAAAGCAAGAATTAGTTTGAAGTACAAAAAATCCTGTCATGCTATGCCTGGAAAGACTAGCAATTACCGTTGGAATTTATTTTAGTTAATTATTTTTTTCCAGCACCGGATTACCGTAACGCCTTCTAATTATTTTTAAATTTTATTTTACCTTCAGCTGATCCCACAGTCAAGGACTTAATTGGAGGCTTCACCGCCCTGCATTACGCAGCCATGCACGGCCGGGCGAGGATCGCGCGCCTGATGCTGGAATCCGACTACAGGAGTGACATTATTAACGCCAAGAGCAACGACGGCTGGACTCCCCTGCACGTCGCTGCTCACTACGGCAGGGACTCCTTTGTCAGGCTCCTGCTGGAGTTCAAGGCTGAGGTTGATCCGCTCAGTGATAAAGGTACTACACCACTCCAGCTGGCCATTATCCGGGAGAGGTCAAGCTGTGTGAAAATCCTCCTGGACCACAATGCCAACATCGACATTCAGAACGGTTTCCTGTTGCGATACGCTGTGATCAAAAGCAATCACTCGTACTGCCGAATGTTCCTCCAGAGAGGGGCCGATACAAACTTGGGGCGCTTGGAAGATGGACAGACACCCTTGCACTTGTCTGCTCTTAGAGATGATGTGCTTTGTGCACAAATGTTGTATAATTATGGAGCAGACACTAACACAAGGAACTATGAAGGACAGACCCCACTGGCTGTTTCAATAAGTATTTCTGGAAGTAGCCGACCCTGTCTGGATTTCTTACAAGAAGTGACAAGTATGTATGTAAGAGAAGTTAATCACAGGACACAATGTCCTCTAAAAGCCTTCTTTGAATTTAGCCCCCAGGAAAAAAAAAGCTTCCTCTCTGCCCCTTTATGCTATTTAAACGCAGTAGAAAATTTCTGGGAAGGTGAAGGGATTGTGATACTGGGAAACTCTTACTTGTCAAAGGAGCTAATGTTAAGTGTACTTCATTTAAATTAGTTTTGTTTAAATATCTATGGGAAGCATTAATTTTAAAAGAGTGAACTGTAAAATCTCATTTTATTTCTGGCCTTAGCACGTAAGACTTTTGAGTTTGGTTTTGTTGTTTGTTTAGGGGTTTTTTAGTGTCTTTTGTTTTGCTTTTTTATTGCCACGCAAATCCTCGGCAGTTGATGGCTTTTTCATCTGCGCTACAACTAGGGCAGAAGAGAGCTTTGGCTGCTTTGTGTTCTCCCACATTCCCTCCTTCCCTCCCTTAAACCAGACAAAAAAATGCCACAGTTCATTCCTGCAACTTGAAGGGATTTCATGTGCTGTGTAGCTTTGATTTTATTTTGTTGATGTCTTTGAAATACGAGAGATTTTAATTCATCGTGACTTCTGATATTTAGAAAAAGTATTGGGCTCCGAATTTCCGGATTGCTTTTGATTCCCAGTTTTTGGTGCACTAGATCTACTGAAAGTTTTCCTCTCTCAGCATGGAATGCTGTACTAATGTTTCATAGTCATAGTATTTCCTAAAGCATATAGGAATTGCTGATAAGCATTTGGCAGCGTTTGCCAATGCAAATATGTTAAGATGGCCTGGCAAATTGTCATCCATCTAGAATGATCTCTGCACTACAGAAGATCTGGTGTTTCAGATATACTTTTTTTTGTCCCCTACAGCTCCTTTTATTTTTTGAATGTGGTAATTTTTTAATGAGAATTAGATAACCTATATATTCTGTAAAGAAACTGAAAGTCGGTGTGGGCTGGAAGTGAATCAGCTGAGATCTGTTGTCAGTAGCTGACACAAATAAGCATTTGGAATTTCCTTTTTTTCCCTGTAATGATTTGTGGTGTTGTTTTTGTTCATATCTGAAATTGAAAGGGAATTTCAGGAAAGGTGGAAGTTGGTAATAAGATATACAAGCAATTAAGCAATTTTGGTTTAATTTGCCTGCCCCTTCTCATTTAAACACATTTCTTTCTGGTTTCCTTTTTGGAAGCCTCTCACTATATAGTTGCAGTGTCAGGGATTTTAGGAGATGATATAATAGCCAGACTTGCAGTGTTTCAGTCTCAGGATGTATCAGTAAGCATGAAAGCTTAGGCTGCTCCTGTGTTTCCTCAGTGTCTAAAGACCAAAGGAAACAGGTACTGTAACTTTCAACTTGCAGATTCCATACCTTAAGGGTTTAATGTTAAGTGAGAAGTAAATTCTGCTATAAAAAAAGTGGCTTTAACTTGTGTTGGAGCTGTCCCAGTTCTGTGCTGTTGGAGGGAGAACTGGGAAAGCAGTGCTGACAAAAACAGCTCTCTGCTTCTGAGCAAAATAATTATCAATATATGTTTACAAACCACTGTAAACAAACTCTGCTGCCCTTTTTGTAAATATCCAAACACTGTCTTCCCTGCTTTTCATGAATAATTACTTTAATAAGATGCTGTATAAGAGATGAGATGGATAAAGAGCAAGCTGGCATTTTGGTAGTGGAGCTCCCAGTTAAGTCTGATTGTACAGGGAATTGTTGAGATCTCATGTTTTAGTACTTTGGGAAAGAATCTTGTTTATGAGTCTACTGCAATATGTATTTTCTAGATAAAAAAAATTTACAAACTTTTTGGACAGTTTTTCTGTTGGAATTCTTCCTGAAACTCTTCTGAGGTTGGCAGCAGTGCCTTGTTTGTGGGGCTTAACAGGAATTTCAGTTTATTTGAATCTTATACTAAGTGATTTATATAGAAATCTATAGCTGTAAGTTCTATATCTGCATCTGAAGTTTTGAAGAGTATATTTGCTAGTAAAACAGGAAATAGTTTATATTTTTACAGTAGATGAACATTTTTAAGGCTAAAGATTAATAGATATTAAATCCCAAAGTTATCAAACTGATCTGTGTCTTCAAGTGAAAGCAGTTGCATGCTGCATATAAATGGGATACAATTTAGTAGTCTACATGTAAGCTGTGAGTAGCTGGTTTTTTATATTTGGAAAACGTATTTGTACAGTTTCAGTTTCTCAGAAAACATCATTTGTGAATTTCTTTTTGTTTTGGTAGGTATTGTAATCGGTAATAATGGCAGCCTTTAGCCCAGGTCCCCGGTTGAAAATAACAGGCAAGAAACCAAGCTCTCAGAAATACTCAGTATTGGCCCTGAGAGTCTACAAGAAGATATTGGATTTTGGGGGTTGACCCTGAAGGTCTGATATTCTTCCTGGTTACAGGTAGAGATTCCTTTGCTCCTAGAATAATTCCAAGAGGAAGTTATTCTATAGTTGTGTTTCAGTATTTAAGCACAAAGCTGGAAGTTAGGAACAACAGAGTTTTTGACCATGAGTCTGCTGTTGACTTGGTGTTCAGACTTGTGTGTTTTTCTTTTTCCCCTCTCTCTTTTTTACAATACAAAAATAAGCAAAGTCTCCCTCAGAAAAAAAAATGAGGATGAAAACTGCTCAATGATTTTAGTAATCACCTTCCTTCTCCTTATCTGTATTACACTTTCCTATTTCAAAAAGCATTTATTGGCAGCCACCATAGTACCTAAGATCATTTGATAAAGAGTTGGTTTAGAGCAGTGTAAATGTTTCCATTTTCACATGGTCTGAACCTGCCTCTTCAGGAGTGTTAATGTGATAAGCCTGGAATGCACTAATGCAAATCAAAGTAAAGAAATTTAAGTGTATAGAAAGACAGAGATACATTGAGACTATTATTGGTAGTGTGCATATTTATAAAATTAGTGTGCAATCACAGTCCTGGATGAAATTATTTATTTTGAAGTTGAATGGGAGTTGAGAATATTAGAACTTAGAAAACGAATGTGGTAGGTAGAAAAAATGCAAGTGTTAGAAAAATATGTAAGGGCTTAGATAAACCTCAAGATATTAAGAATTTCAATTAGGATCTTTAAATAAGGGAATTTTACAAAAGCCTGGAAACTTCCCCCTCCCCATAGCCCCCCTTTAATTGAATTTGTGTTCAGCTCAGGAGCAGGAGAGGCTGTGAGGAGCTGCTGCTCTGTGTCGAGGCAGAGCTCAGGAAATGGTCTGGCCAGAGCAGTGTGATGTGGCTGGTGTGGAAACAGGTACCAAAGAACCCAGTTCAGTTCTGGAGCAGCATCTAAAGGTCACCCAGTGAATTTAACTGCAAGTGTTTCAGCTGCATTCCTTTTCTGATTTTTCAAAGGGCTGTTCTTTGGCTTTGGCTGGAGAGTGTAATTTTGTGCTTAAATTTATACAGCACTGTAAATATACAGAATAACTGAGACAGAAGTTCTGTTAAGAAAATCCTTAATCCTGTACATCCTTTGTCTCTATCCCTTGGCTAAATCAAGATAATTTTTCACTAGAATTTTATTTTTTAATTGGAAGAAGATTTTTAAAACTTTCTCTCTGCATAGTTTTAACTTTTATAAATACAGAAGTGTCATAGTGAATTAAGTAGATTTCTACATATTTTATTTAATGGATAATTGCAAAGGAAATGGTGTTTTTATGTTTGTAATAACAGTAGATCTTTACTGGAATCTCAGCTTTTACTTGTTTCCTTGGGTGCTGCTGGAAATCTTGCAGTGATGATTGAGGTCTGCTTTGTCATCCAGTTACACAGGGAACTGGGATAAGGGGATTATTTTTTAATTTTCTGCTCTACAGTTGACTATATTAAGTAGTTGAATCATATTGTGTAGGCATATAAGTTATTTACTTTGGAGGAATTTTTTAAGAGGCCTTCATAAAAAAATATTGAAGGCTATTTTTATATGTGGCACTTAAGGTACAGCCATTTGTACACCTATGCTCTACTCTGCAAAAATAATTTTCAACTAGCAAAACAATGTGTCTTAAGCCTGTCTTGATTTTCAGAGCACTTTACTTACTGATTCCTAAAAATAGATAAACATTATGGTGTTGAAATTCTTAGCTGCATTTCCATAGCAATTTCAGTGGGACTGAATTTACAGAGATATCACAATTTTTTAAAAAAATACCTTTGCAAGCTTATTCAAATCTTAATTTCATTGCCAAATACACCTGTTAAGTATAACATTGAGCCTTACTGATATTTGCTTTTTCATATAGGATTTTTCAGTCCAAAATAGTACAGAATTTCTGTGCCAGAGAGACTGAAATTTAATAGACATCTAAAACTCATTGTGGGGAATTATTTTTCAGAGACCAATGAAAACATATGTCAGGCTCAGACATTCTAGCAGAGACGTACTGAACACAAAATTAAATTAGAACTTTTAAAATAGCTTGTATGATACCCAGTTAAAAAGCTCTCCATGTCCTGTCGAGCTGGAGGAATTTGTTCATGCTCTCAATGCACACTCTGAGTTCTACACTCATCCCTGCCTGTTTGATATTAATATTTTAGACCTGTAGATTTTTGATATTAGCTTTTTCTGATGTTTTGAATGCTGGCAGTTATTGCAATAATCTCCAGTTCTTCTGCAGTTGTTTTATACAGAGTACAAGCAGTGCATTTCCTTAACTTTACACCTACTGCACTGAGCAGCCGAGTTCCCCTTGGCTCAGCCTCTGTCACTCCCTAGGTGATCCCAGCCTTTCCCTGTGATCCCATTTTTCTGCATCCTCCCCAGTGTGTTTTCTGGGTGTGAGTTTCCAGTTGATAACTTAAATTATCTTTTTCATTTCCCCCCTTCAAAAAAGCCAACAAATTCAGAACTCAGTTCAATTGCTGCCAGTAGCTGCATTCCCTCACCGTTGTGAAATAAGGGATGGCTGTAAGGGCTTGCTGCAGAAATAAATACTTTTCCTGATATTCTAGAGGAGCTGAGCTGTTGCCAGCATACATCAGCCTGGTTTCAACCTATTTTGTAAAATGTTTCAGAAGATTTTTATTTTTAAGTTCCCTTTGTAGCTAAAAAGAAATTACCAAATGGTTTCTTGCTACTGTTTTCAGCCTTTCAGAATTCCCAGGAGGGGCAGAGGCTCAGTTTGAGAAATACCACTCTAAGGTTTTTTAGAGAGATGCATTAATATTGTAGAGAAAACTGTGGGCGGCTTCTGAAGTATGTCACTGATGTTATTTTTCATTTTTTAATTTCTTCAGAATCAGCCTATCCACTTGAAACCAATGGCACTGATTGTTTGTTTTAAAAGTATTTTTCTTTTAGTAGTTAGAACAATACATCAGAGGGGATCTTCTTGCAGCCTACAATGTATTAATTTCAGTTATTCCCAAGTTTTCTCTTGGGTAACACAAAGGTCAATTCATGATTGTTGCATTGTATTTTTGCATGGATTTTTTTGCTCTCCATCTGCAGTGGAGGAAATGGGTAGGGATTCCTCTTTTTCCAGCTTTATAGTACTGGATTAAAGTCCTCAAAAAAGAGAGTTGTCAGAGGCATCACAAATATGCCTTGATAGTCCTTAAATATAGACTTACTGGGTGAGTTAGTGTTTTATTTCTTGGGGAGCATTGTCTGCAGAGGGAAGGCACAGGTATAAATGCAGAGCAGTTTTTACAGTGACACAATTCTTTGGCCAGGTAGAAAATCCTAAATGGAAATTTTGTCTGCCTGTGGGATACAACAGCAAACTCTCAGATACCATACCAGAAAAATCTTGAAACTGCAAAAGGAAAGGAATTGAATTTTGAATGGAAGTTTAGATTAATTGTTATAATTTGTTGCTGTTAAAACATGTTTTTTTCCCTTTGCTTTACCAGCAAAAGCTGATATTTTAATAATAATTTAAAAGGCTCATTTCATTATTCGAGTAAAAGAATTTTATTTAAGTGGGAGAAAGCTCAGAAACTTTGTTAGCAGCTGAAGAACTGATTTAGGAAAAGGCTTAAATTTTATACGTACTGAAGTCTGCTGCGTCTAGATTAGGAAAAAAACCAAAAAACAATTCCTTTTGATGTTTTAAGGTCATGCCTTAGATTTCTTCTGTTTGGAAGAAGCTTTTCTGTCAGGTTTGGGGATTTCTGCTTTCCCTTCCAGCACAGAGTACAAGCTCTAAAAGGGAAAAGATGAACTGTGTTTCTTTCTCCTGCAATTAATACTTCTAATTTAATTAATTACTGCTTTAAAGCTTGCAAAATAAATTGCAGCATGTAATAATTTGGTGAACACATGAGCAAATCCAGAATAACAGCAGCAAGGTGGCCCTTCAGGGATGTGCTGGATGTTTTTAAGGTGATCAGTAGTTTTATGTGCCTGTTTTGCATGATAGTGGTAATTAGGCCAATCGTAGCTTTCATGTTTGTGGGGATTTTTATTTCTTTGTCTTTTAATTCTCTTCCTTTCCAGCTTATTTGCCTAAATAACTTCCCAAACTTGTGCTGCAGGATATAACCAAAGTTGCAACTTCCTAATCGTTTTTAAAGAGAACTTAATTCATCATTTAACTTGTCTTACTTTGCCAAGTTACTAATAACATTTTTCATTTGCCAAACTAAGGTTCACTGACATCGGGCCGTAATCCTTTATTTTTTTTTTTCTTTTTCATTCAGATGCAACCAAGAATGAGTAAGTGTTCCAGACACCGTTTCTAATAAATCACAAATGCATTAATAACCCTGGAATTTGCAAGGCGTGACCTAAGACACCAGCAGCCACTAGATGTAGCAACTGGTGCTTAACACTGGAAATGTCCATTGTTAACACATTCCCAGGAAATATTTTTTAGGCTTATCAGGGGAAAATGTCATACATTTGATAATCAGGTCTTTTTGAATTAACTGATGACCAATTTCTTCTGGGTATTTTAAGTTGTCTGTTCTTTTATGTTCTCAAAACCCACGTAGGATGTTAATTAAAAGGCATTTATTTCTGAAACCAGAAATCAGTGTCTCATAGCTGATTTATTGTGTACTCTGCTACAGAAAATGCACAAAGTCCTCTAGTCCTTTATCATTTCTAATGCTGCTGTTTGCAGTGAACTTTTGCTTTCTGAACCCTGTTTTAAAGCATCAGAACTATTTCTTTATCACCATTAAGATTGCTTGGTTTCTTACCAAAATAACTTTCCTTTCCCTGAAGTTTGAGCATTCTGCTGTTGTCTGAGTTGCCTAAATTCTTTCCCTCAGGTGGAAAAAAATTTGCCAAGAAGAAACCACTGGTGGATAAAGTAACCATTGGTCTGTGTTCTAAGTAATGGATGAAGGATTTAACTAAAAATAAATTGACATTTAGGTGGTGATAAGTATAATAAAAGTATTTTCAACTTACATAAAGGAAACTCAAAATTTTCATGTTTTTTAAATTTCAAACCTAATTTCTTTAAAAGCAGACTGAGACTATTTTCATGCATTACTTCTGCTGGCTTGCCCTGGATAATTTTAGTGCTTAAGATAAATCCCAGTGTCTAAAAATCCCTACCTGTCTGTCAGCCCATTTCTATAGATACCAACAGAAGCACCTACATTGTTCAAGGTGCTGAGTATTTTGAATTTTACATTCATCAGGTCCCATAACCAAGTCTTGGCTTGAAGGGAAAAAAAAATTAAGAAAAAGAGGCTTACACAGTTAAGTTGATGATCAAAATATTGATTAGCACAGCTTTGATGTGTTACTGGAATAACTCCAAAGAAGCTGTAGCAGAATGAGGAAAAAGCACAAAGGCAGGCATATTGTTCAGAGGTTTGGAGTGGTTCCCATGGTGGGGGTTGTCAGCTGCAGTTTTCAGCTTTGGGAAGAGGTACCAAGCAGGAGTGGAGGATGGAGGTTTATATAAAGGTATGTAAAACCATGACTGGCGTGGGAACAATTATTCATTATTTTCCTTGTAACTCAAAGAATGGCAGGCATGCAACAAAGCCATCAGGAAGCAGATCTAAAATAAATAAAATTACTTTGCAGTTTTCCAGCCAACGCCTAATTATATTGTGAAATTTGTTGCCACAGGATGTTTTGGATACTGAAAGTATGAATGGGTTCAAAAAACACTAGACAGATTTACAAAGGGCAAGCTATTCACAGCTATTAAAGACATAGATCTGTGTGCAATCTCTGGGCTAGGAAGGCCCAAAGGCAGCAGTGCTGAAAGGTAGAAGGGTTTATTGGGGCAGGATTTCTCAATGTCTGTTCTGCTCCTTTTCTCTTTCTTTCTTCCTTGGGATCCATTGCTGGGTGCATTCAGATACAAGACTTGATTAAATTTTTTGAGATTATTTTGGATAGAGGGACCAAACCTCAACTTTTCTCAAGGTGTTTGATTTTGAGTAGTTTCCTGGTAAGAATGAGCTTGAAAGAGAATTGATTAATTTGGAAAATTCTGGACAGGAATGCTGAAGTTTGTATTTGTCCTGGTTTAGGGCGAATTTGGGAGAAAGGACAGCCTAGGACAGTGTGACATCAGTAAAGCTTTTCCTCTGTGGACAGTGGTTAATTCACATTTTCATCTCTTTCTGTTGGATGAGGGTTTGGCTGCATCCAAAGCCTGAAGGCTTTATCTTTTCATTAGAAGGCAAAGAAAACCCCAATCTTTAACTCTGCCACAGCTATCCTGAAATAACTTTTATAAATCCTCACTCTCTAAGGATACTTCCTAGTCCTGTTACAGCTGAACTTAGAAGTTTCTATCTCATTGTTTGAAAGAAAAGCAAGACAGAGGGGTTTTCCCCCCAAGGATAGAAAAAAAATCCACAAAAAGTTAAATGGAGGAGTTCTGCTGTTCTATAATGCATAAGCATATGTTGCCACCTGGTGGGAATCCTCACATGGGTGAAATCACTTTACACTGGCATCAGTACAATAATGTGCATATAAAAATGTTTTTAGGATTCATCCCTTGATTTCATTGAGTTCATTAAAAAGGTATTAACTTGTGCTTCTCTTGTAATTTTCCCTCTCCCTCTTAGGAAATAGCAAACCCCTGTCATTTTGCAGAGTAAATGATGTCTTAAAATACACTTAAAATGTGATCATTTTATTTTTATGTGTTCCTTTTGTCTTTTCAGGACAGCCCAGAAACTTGCAAGATCTATGCCGAATTAAAATCCGACAGTGTATAGGCCTTCAAAACCTCAAACTGCTTGATGAACTACCCATTGCCAAGGTCATGAAAGACTACTTAAAACACAAATTTGATGATATCTGATATCCATGAAGAGAGGAACTGTGAGCAAGTTTAGTTCTATTCCAGATACTGAAGAGGCTTGTTGCCTTGCACAAAGTATATCCTATGCAAATTCTGATTTTTCTGTGAAGTCAGAAGGCAGGTATACACTTCCTTGGGTTTTTTTATACCACATGCTAGAAGGTCTTAATTTTTGGTTTCTTGGTCCAAGTTTACAAGGTCCAAGCTTTCTATACAATATTGCATTTTAAAAATTGCTGTTGGTTTTCTGTTTGTTTTCACATTATGTGTGCAGACTTGCTGTGGAGATGGAAGGCAGCCCCTCGAGGGAAGTGCTTGGTTTGAGTTGGCATGCTGAGCAATGATGCAAGAACATAAAAGTCTGGAAATCAAGGCACCAGTCCTGCAAAAGGATACAGATAGACCTCCAGAACCCTGTTTGTTGGGACCTCTGTCTCTGCCAGGTGTTTGTTTTTGCAGGACAGAGGGAAGAGGGGATAATTGACATGTCCTTGGGTACTGTATGAATATTATTTGGAAATTGAGGAAAAAAATGCAGTTACCCTGCTCAATTTGAGGGTCTATGGGTCTATACATTGGCTTGTTTTTTGGTTTTTTGGCATTTTTCTTTTCCTAATTACTGCAGTTGGGATGCCCAGAGAATTCAGGCCCTCTTTCCCAACATTCCCTGTTGAATGGGCTGTTTGTAAGTCTGTTTTTACCAGTGACAGTACACTACAGAGAGGCATGGCCTCTGTTTTTTTTACATTAACTTAAGAGGAAACAAATTTAGATTTTTTTGAAGCCAATGTATTCTGTTGCTCATGCAGTGCCTCCTGTGCAATAATCTCTCTGATGTATTTTCCCTTGATGTGTGATTCCCCCACTATTCCTCATTTAGGCTCAGTGCATTATTTGTGAGAGCAGGAGCTGCTGCCTCACTGTAGTGTTGGTATGACATTACAGAAATGATGCAGCAGCTCCTGTTCATTATTACTCCCTGAATTTCATGAATGTATAACCTGCTTTATTTCACTTTCAGTTGAGATTTTATCTACGGGTTCTCAGCCAAATTGTGTCCAAAAAAAAAAAAAAGGGTAAATTGGCCAAACCGTTTGGTTTTAAAAGCAGTGTTGGGGGTGGGGATTGTTTTGACTGCTCTGAAATTCAGTTTGTTTCAGGTTAGAGAGTGGGAAGTGCACATAAGTTATTAACTAAGAAGACAAGCCCCACTGACATTGAGAGTTCAAATTTTGCAATTAATCTGAAAGCAGAAACTGAGAGGAGTGCTGAAATCTGGCTACTGAATGTGTCTTTCAAACCAGGTATTAAAAGATCTGTTGCAGAGTTTTGTTTCTGATCGTAGGAAAAAAATTAATTTCTTGATCAAAAGATTGGGCCAAAATGTGCAGTTGTTTCCCTCTTTATTTTCAAGGCATTACAGACTCAGCATAAGGTTCTTGCCAGTGTTCTCTGCTTTTATTTTGGCATCTGTCTGGCTCCAGAAGAGCCCCTCTGATAGTAGGAGTGCTTTTGTAGCAATTGCACCAACCGAAGTGGGAGATGAAAGGAATGATGATGGCTTTTAGTTTCACACTGTCACTTTCAAAATACTTAATGTTAAAAATAGGAAAAGCAAGGTAAGGCAGGTAAACTCGTATTATTTAACTCTGCTAGTTCCTTTTAATATTTGATAACCCTGGACTGCAGCTCCCTGAGAATGAACCTTATCACTGCTAATGGATGCATGGAACCATGGCAAGGAAGGAGGATTAGCTGTCCCTATTGTGGCTGGCATTGCATCAGGTCTGCAGACAATGAGGGATTTTGGAGATTCATGGCTCCCAGGGTTGGCAATGGGCTGTTGAACCTTTTTATCTCCAGCTTGTACTGGTTCAAGCCCAGCTGCTGGAGCAGTGACCAGGAGTTCACATCTCTGCTGTGTGAGTGAGCAAGTCCAGCCTAACACCCTGCACTGGCTTGTAGAGCTTGTGGTGCTTCCTCCTGGTTGTATCTGTGGAGCAGGGACGAGCTGTGAGCTGGAGTGCATGGCTCAAACCTCTTGGCCTCTGTGGAGGGAAGATCAGCCATTCCAATCTTTGAGCTCTCCAGTGCTGAGACAGGGCAAACTGGCAGGTTTTAACTCAAATCTTCCGTTTTCTGACATGAAATCAGGAGTTTAAAACGGTTTTCTTTAAAAAAACAACAAACAGAACAGACTTAGTATTGTTCACTACACTTGTAAGTTGGTCTAAACCAATGTCCTTCCCCAGTGGATTTTTACAGTAATATTTTCTAAGGTAATCTAGAGTATATTTTAGTTGCAATCTACATTAAGGCAAATTATTTGTTCTGTCTGTTGCTGTGACTGAAGAAAATTATGAAAGACTTTGTTGGTAACAAGAATGCTATTTAATGAAGAAATCTGTAATTCCATTATTTATTGTTTGAGGTTTGTTTTTTGGTTATTTCTTTTAAGCAACTGACATCTAAAAGGGAGCACACATATGTTTCAGGCCAGTAAAAAGCCTTTCTTTTAAATTAATTTTCATCCTCTCCTCTCCCCAGGGTAGAGGGAAGCCCTCATCCTTTTTTGCAATGCTAAGCCATCTCTTGTAGCTGGTTTCTCACCTTAATTCTTGCAAAGCACCACAGCACATGTGGGTCTGAACCTACTGATAGTCCTGTGACTATCTCTGGTTATCCATGTGCTCAAGTGCAGATAAAGTGGGATTATTCATTGATAATCCTACCCAAATTTCAATAAGGGGGAATTTGGTCTTTTTTTTTAATTTTTTTCAATATTGTGCACAAATACTTTGGAGAACAAACTGACTTTTGTTTTTCATTTGGACTAGAATGTGGAAGGAGAAGTGCATAATAGAGACTTGTGATGTAGCCTCGTTCCGTTACCTTAAAATTCACGGTTGAACACTTTTAATAAACCTTAAAAAATTGGCAAACACACCAAAGAATCAATATGAGTAAAAGACTCTGATCATTAACGAACTGCAAACCTCATCCTTAAAAACAAAGCAGAAAGTTTTTGTAAATATTTATGTTTATAAATGTACAGCAGAGTAAGAGTGTTTTTTAGATTATTTAATTACCATATTTCTAAACTATTTACATTATAGACAATACTTGTTAGTTTGAAAAGCTCGAGTGGGTTGAGTGGGTTTGTTTTGTTTTGAGTTTTTCTTTCTTCTTTTTTTTTTTTTTTTTTTTAAATTCACTATCACTCATGCTTGGAATAACTCTGGCTTCCTTGGGATAGCGTGGAAAATTCGTTTTTCTGGCTCTGGTTGGCAATCATAGGAGAACACATCTGGACAAACTCTTCAGATAAATACCCAGAGGCAAAAGAAAAGATATGGCATCTTTACAGGGATGGGCTGGTTTGGAGGAAAAAACCTGTCCACAAGTGCAGCTTCCATGCAATGCTGTGTTACCAATACCATCATGTATTTTGTTCTTCCTTTGCAATGTAAGTTTTTGCTTTGGGTCAATTTGAATTTAAAAAAAAAAAAGAAAAAAAAAGAAAAAGAAAAAAGTTAAACCTGGTTAAAGCCTATTTTTGGTTTATGTTCTGTTTATTTCTAATGTAATGTTTTAATAACATAATACCACTTTACACATTTTCTCTTCATGTTTGTCTGTCTCTTCTGCTCCTATTCCCTTCTCTGGGGTACATGCTTCTGTAATGCATTTGGGACTCAAAATGCCCCCACAAATGGGAGTTCAGATGTCTCATGAGTTGTAATGTGTTTTTTTTACCAGTAAATATGGACAAAACCCTCATAGAATATTTTGGGATGGAAGGGACCTTAAAGCTCATCCAGTCCCACCCCTGCCATGGTCAGGGACACCTTCCCCTGTCCCAGGTTGCTCCAAGCCAGGTCCAGCCTGGCCTTGGACACTTCCAGGGATCCAGGGGCAGCCACAGCTTCTCTGGATACCTGTGCCAGGGCCTGCCCACCCTCCCAGTAAAACAAACCTCACCCTAGAGCTGGGCCTTGGAAGGGGGAACAAACTGCTCCTCAAGTGTGAGTGGTTGGGTTTTCCCTGCTCAGATACCAGCGCTGCCACTTCAGGCTTTTCTGACAGGTTCACCTTTTCTCCTCAAGCTCAT
This sequence comes from Ammospiza caudacuta, assembly GCF_027887145.1. Taxonomy (NCBI): domain Eukaryota; kingdom Metazoa; phylum Chordata; class Aves; order Passeriformes; family Passerellidae; genus Ammospiza; species Ammospiza caudacuta. The sequence goes on from NC_080602.1 coordinate 25,268,523, forward strand.
GCACTGACCAAGATACAAAAATGACCAAACAGAGGCTGCATTTTAGGCTCTATTTACTACTGACAAAAAAGGGGGGTGGATATGAATATTCCTGACACACAAATAGAAACTGAAACGTTTGTGTTCAGTCATGAGAAAAACGTACAACCAAAAGTTGCAGTAAGGTTTTGGACTCTAAAAATTTGGAGAGGAAGGAGACTAGATTTCAAGACATTACTGCTAAAGGGTAGTAGGGGGGAAAAAAATGCTGTTTCCATTGCTCAGTAGCAAACTTCACAAACATCACTGGGAGAACATTCACTGTTCAACCAGCAGTTGTGTTTAGAGCTGCTGCTGATGGTTTCTAGCAGACTGGCCAGGCTTTGGCTGGGCTGTACTGAATGCTGTGCTAAAGACTTTGTTCCTGTTTATGTATCATATTTCCTGTATGAGTGTTCGCTTGTGAAGTTTAAAACAATTAATGGCTAATGTTACTACTTGGAAAAACCTGATTTACAAGCTGTTGACAAATGATGTGTTTAGAATATACCATCTTTATATATATTGGTAGGAGTGGGTGATAGAGAAGTGTACTTATTTTATATGGCAAAACATGGGGTTTTTTTACCATAGTGAATAACAAAAAATTAGAACCTTTGAAAGAAAAATTATCAGAGCACACAACAGGCTCTGCTGTGTCTTTTCCCAGACAGACTGGAGTGAAGCATTTAAATTCTCTTTGCTCAAGTCTTTCCCCTCTGCTTTGGTTGGGGCTACCACTACCTCAAGGTTTTATCCTGTTCTGGAAATTGGAATAGACTAAAGTTTGCTTTTTCCTTCATCACTGGCACACTGAATCTCTGCTGTAGGATTCTTCTCCTTGACTTATTAGCCAAAGTAAAGCTCAGCATGTGATTGAATCCCAGGGCAATCAGAAACAAAGCAGGTATGTGCACTGCTTTATGAAACCATGCTACCAGGAGTTCTTCAGCCAGTGCATTCCCCAGGGAACCACAACGTGCAGCTGGAACAGCAAAACACTGGGCTCGAAAGCTCTGCTGACTTTTATTGGGATGTCTCCAGCTGTCTAGTGAAGAAGTCAGAGCTCCAGCTGTTTCCTCCACATCTGTGCTCTCAGGTGCTGCTGGCTGCTGTTTGTGAGGTCCCAGGTAAGTTCTGAATGTTGTCATGTTTGCAAGAAGGATGTTTGGCCATCTCCAGAGGTGCTTGTAAAGGGTCTGGAAGCATTTCTGAGCCTTCTTCAGACTTGCAGGTTTCTCATGTGGTTGAGTTGTGTACAATTAAAACAAGTGGGTTTGAGAGTGATGGGTGCTACAGGGTCAGTATTTCCCTCACTTTTGCCTTTATGTTTTTACAGACCCCTCAGCATCCATTAAATAGTCCTAAAAGGAGTGAGAAAGATGAATTAAAAGAAGCTTATGGGCAATAGGTTATACAAGAGTAAATACTTTTAGGAGAAAATGTAGGTCTGTAAGTAACTGATCTACCACAAAATCATCTATTTCTTAAAGACCACAAAATTTGCCGTAATTCTTCTATTCTGACTTGCAAAAATAGAGTTTATTTTCAGTCTTAGTAGACTCCAAATAGATAATCTGTTCTGTGTCGAGTAACTGGAAGTTAATGGATGTGTTCTACTAAATTGTCCTAATTTCTGACTTGGACCATTGTAACTTCACTGAAGGTGGTGGTTACTCAACATTTAATCTGTTGTGAAAGAGCAAATAATTGCTTTGAATGGTCAGCTTGCAGTCCTGCTCCTTGTTTTATGGCCTAATGAGGAGAGTATTTTTGGAAGGTTTTTGTGAAACACTTTGTGAAGGAGCACTAGGAGGGATTCTGGAGTTCAAGCCAACTTTATAAGCAACCAGCCAACAATTTTATTTTTCCCCTGAAAACATTGCCTGTTTTGCTAGAGTTACTTAAACTCTGATATCTAGTCCTGAGCTGGTGAGAAATTTGAGTTTAATGTTCCATTCCATATATTGACAAACAGCAGATTGATGTAGATCTACAATGAAATGTAAACTCATTTTATTTTAAATAATTAATTTTTAAGCCATTAGAGATTAAATTTTATATATATTAGCATAACAGCAGATTCTTACATTCTTTGCTGAGAGTGTGACTGCTTGCAGTCTGCATTCACAGTACCAGGTGCTGAGTTTGAATAGCATCTCTGGATGCTCTGGGTCTGGAACTATCAGATCTGCCCTTGTCCATGATAAGATTTAGGATGATGCTGGAATATGTTATTGTCCATGTCTTGTCCACCTACAGGCCAATACAAGTGGCATTTTTAGGTTCTCAACTGTTCCTACTTGACTACAGCATTTGCATGGAGTAGTAGAAATTTAGACTCAGCTTCATCTAATGCTTGATTTTCAAACCTCAGAGTACCCAAGTGCAGGATGTGGGTTACTGAAAATGTCTTCCAAGCTGTGTCTGTCTCGAGCAGCCCAAATTGAGATCCATCTCCTGGCTCTCTTGGATATTGCTCCTCTCATAATGGCTTTTAATATAGCTGCTAGGAGGCAAAACCAAATGATTTTTAGAGAGCAGTCAGTCTGAAAATAAAGTGCCCAGGATGTTTGGTAAGAGGGTGAAGTTTAGATGTGTGTGGGATTGTGTGAGGGAGAGAGCAGAAAATGTGCCTTTTGATCTTACAGAAATGTTTGGTATGTGGGTTGTTGGGCTTAGAAGTTTGAACGTCCTTAATATAAAATAATCTGTGTGAGTATTTGAGTCTGTTCCTTTTCAACTTTGTGTGAGTTGTTTAATGGTTAGTGAGCCAGAAAAAAATCACTTTTCTGCTGGTTCAGGCACCCTCCTGATGAGTGGAAGGCTTGAATTAAAAGTTTCCACTCTGAACCAGGCAAAGCAATTAAGGATGGGGATTTGTTCTCACATTCCCACCTTTTAGTGCTGTGGTTACAGGTTTGTTAAAACTGTGCCACAGAGAGAGAAAATACCAAAACTGTTACACAATTTCCAAGGCTGACCTCAGAAGGTCATTCAAAGCAGGTTCCCAACTGGATGGAGTCCAGTCCTGATGTCTCCTGCTCTTGTGAACAAATGGCTGAAGCTCATGGGGCTTTTTTGTCCCTACTTATCTGTAATCCACCTGAGAAAATTAACCCAGGCCTCTTCTGGTTCCCTGAGCACCCTCCCTTGAGCTCTGGTGTGTTTGTGTTTGGGTGCCACGTCCTGGAGGTGCTCCAAGCCAGGCTGGATGGGGCTGGGAGCAGCCTGGGGTGATGGAAGGAGTCCCTGCCCCTGCAGGGGACGGAATGAGATGAACTCTCAACCTGCCAACCCAACCCAACCCAGTCTGATTCTGTGGGCACCCACCTCCTTCCAGCTCTTGTCTTCGGTATCAAAGACTTTCCCTCTTCACAACTTGTGTTCCATACCTCACTGAGGAGGATGGGGAATGAGACTTTCCTTGCTCCAAAGACCATCCAACAGGTGGATTGAAAGGTGTCAAAGTGAAAAAATCATTTGTGATGTCAGTTTTTATGATATTCCTTAGGACTTTGCTTTCTTGGCTAGAGTCAATACTTTTTTTTCATAAAACCAAAATATCTTACCCTGCATTTTCATTGACTTCCATTCCAGTGTTTCATTCCAGATCACTGATTTATCTTATGTTTTTTTAAGACTCTAACACTTAGCAAAGTTCTTTCACATCACAACCAGTTAGTATTTTAATGAATCAAACTGATTAAGGGCACCAAAAAATGTTACAGTGACATATCTGCATTATTAGTCCTATATCCTGTAACTCTGCTTTTAATTTGTTCTTGTCCAAGTAAATTAAATTAAGGGGCTGTTTTAGGAACCTCATCAGTTGTTTTCAGCCAATAGTAGAAAACACTTTAATGATTCCATATAAGAGTTCTTTGAAAGGTGTCCAGAGAGGGGCAGTTTCAATCTTATCTGATAAATAGCTTCAGATCATCCTTGCCTCAAATTGAATCCTGTGGTTTGTGTTTTCTTCTTCCCGAGCTTGGGTACACTGATTACTTTTTTCCTCAAGCCATTTTGCCAGAATTTTTGAAATCTACCATTTTGAGCAAACAAGAACTTTGCTCAACTTGAATTGCTTTCATGATTCATTGATCTTCCTTCAGTCTTGATAAGAGAAAAACTTTTAATGGGAGCAGACTCCTTTTAAAGGGCATTTTTAATGGCCCCTATATTTTGCCCAAATGTTCAATATTTTATCCAGTATTTTGTTAATTTGTAGTTATCTTGTCAATAAAGTGGCTTTTTACCAGATACATGGAGCATAACAGTTATTAGTTATATTGGTATATAGCTGAACTTGCTGGCTTTGAGTATTTCCTGTGCTTCATAAATACTTGTATAATCTGTTGTGCAGGCTCAGCTGTTCTTAATTCTAATGTGATTCATATTGTGCTTAGAAATCTGACATTCTTGGCTTGTCAGAAATATTAATATATGTTAGTGCCATATCTATCGAAAATTGACATGTTTTGTGCAGGGCCTTAATTTTCACTTCTTTATATTGCAGCATTCCATATTGAGCAATGCAGCTTTGTTTGCTTTTAAATTTCCCTCTCACCTTCAGCCCTGAGAAACCAGAAATAATTAGATTATATCTTTCTCTTGGCTCGCATAGTTTTCACTTGTAGTGAATTATGCCATGCAAAACTATCCCTCCAGTGAGAATTTGGTTGTCATTGTTAAGAGCTACATCTGGACTGTGTAATACTTTGTGTGTTGCACTACAAAGAGTCTTTGCCCGTGGCTCAGTCAGAGCTGTACCTCACCAGTGAGCTGGAATAGCTCTTTCCTCTGGCACGAGTGCCACAATTCACCTCCCCAGACCTTTCTGCTGTGGGTGAGGCTGCTGGACAGACAAAAATGTTGCCCTAAACCTCCAAAACTGAAATGACCCTAACTCTTAACAGCTCAAAGTATTACAGGAGTGTTGGATCTCCATGTGGACAAGTCCTGTTTCTTCAGTGGGTGATGGAAGTTCAGACTTCCACCTACTTGAGCCAAATACTTTATCCTGGTGGCTGGATGAAAGTTCAGCTTCAGGAAAGAAGTTTGAATGCACCTTTAAGGTCTGTATGAGGTGAATGAAAAGCCTTTTCTCTCCAGCCCCTTCTGTGTTTAATTACCCAACCGCAGAGGAGCTGAAGCTTTTGTTTCCAGGTTGAGTCCTGATTTCAGCTGGGCAGTAATGAATGTTGCTGTCTCTCTGTACAGTCTTTCATCTTGCTGATGATATCATTTTCTTGTATAGTCATGGGGGTAGTAAATGATTCCTATTCAGATTTCCTCTTTCAAATCAGACTTGGAGATTCCCTCACTCCCCACACTGGTTTTGCTGCTGTCACCTCTTATGCCACACTCTTTACTGATACAGACCTACCAGGTCTTCCCTGAGGCTGTTCTGATTCTGATAAGACACTGTAGACCCTTCTCTGGAGGATTCTTTTGGTTGTGAAGTAACAAAGAAGCAGTGCCACTTGGTTACCCAGAGAGGAACGCAAGAAATGTGTGGACTTTGATTTGGGGTATTTGTTTGGGTTCTTTTCTCCCCTTATCTTCAGGGTCAAGAGACTATTAAATGCTCCAAGCAGAAGTGCCCCTGTTGGCAGAAACCTTGGTGGTTGCTCTTATTGCGTTAAATTCTTCCTTGCATTAGAGTCATACTCAGAGCTGGTGCTGGAGGGAACCCTCTTGTTGAAACAAATCTGGACTGATACTGAATTGAGGTAGCAATTAGGTACTGTCTTTTTCTGTCCATGCAGAGAAAAACGAACAGCTTGAAGCCTCATGTCTCTTTTGAAGTTTCCTGTCCTCATCCATGTCCTCTCCCATCACCTTTTCCCAAATCTATTACAGAATCAGCAAAGTCAATATTCTGCATTAAAAAAAAAAATCTACTTGGAATTGAAACCTTGACTGCCTGTTTTGTGTACTATTAAGAAACTTTGGGCTTTTCTTGTAGTGTGTAAATGAAGTCTGGCTCCACAGCTGTCTGTCCCTGTTGGGGTGGTGGCATCTGTTCCGAGGGCAGGAGATGAGCTGACACTCTGTGAAGTTCCCTTGACTCATCTGCTTTACCAGAACATACCCCAGCATGGATATGTCATGGCTTTTGAGCAGGATTTATTCTCAGAGTAGCTGCTCACAGCTGCCTCTTTTTCCTGCCACGCACAGATGTGAGGTTACTGTAGGGCTCTTCCCCAAAATGATGGATTGTCACTGGGACCTTGACTTCTGCTCCCACAGAGGTTCATGGCCATAAAAACCACTTTGTTCAAGAGTAGTGGCTGTAACAAATAAGCTCAGCTAAATCCTTGCTTTTTCACTTTTACTGGTTCCACTCATCTGCTGTATGATAGGAGTTCATACAGAGAATTAGATTTCAGTGACTTTGTTTAAAACTCCTTATCCTTGTCTAATTAAACTGAATGCTTTAAAGATGATTCATACCACTTGACACCCTTGTATCTAAATGCTCCTTCTTTTAGATGGAAAGTGAAGGAAATGTTCAGACTAGAAATTTAAATGGGTCTTCCTTTCCCTTACTGGAAAAAGGGGGGCTTTGGGGGTTTAGGTATTTGCTTAAGCTTTCACTAGAAAGCACTGTGCTTTTCCAAGATCTGGTGTAATGATAGCCAGCTCCCATAAACACAGTTTCCCATAAAATGGTTCTTAAAGGGAAGAGTTCAAAAGCTGTGACCATAACCCCTGTTTCAGTGCAGAGCAGCTTCACCACCTGTTGCAGAGGGGCACCAGCACATTTTGGAGGTTGTGGCTTCGCCCTCTGGTGTGACCACATTTTGGCATGTTGGTAGAACCCAGGGCTAGGTACAACCTTCCCCCAGTTCCACCCATCTCCCCCTGCTTCCAACTTTCAGTTCTTGGCAGTTACGGTGTATCCCAGTGAAGAAGTTGCTGGGAAAGGGGAGCAGGACTGCCTCTTGCCCCCACCACAGGACAGCTCTGGCCTTGTGACAGTTTTTTTCAGATTTTGTCTGCTCAGTCAACAAGGATGCACTGAAATGCAAGTTTTCTGCCACGTAATGAATGCTTCTTGCTAAGCTACCAGGAATGGCTTGGTTTTGCATAACATTTTTGTACTGTGCCTTCCAGAAGGCGTGGTGTGAGTAACAAAGGCAGGGTTGAAAGATGCCATGGGTTCCCTTCCTCCTCACGGCAGGACTTAATGATATAAAGAGCACAGTATTTCATTGATGTTTGTTGCCATTTCTGCTTGTGGGCTTTTCACAATACTGTGGTCAGGAAGATGACAAGATAAAGGATGACTAGTGTAGATCTGCTCCGTCTTGTAAAATAGGAATAATTCCCTTTTTTGATTATATTTCCTCTCCCCTCCCTTGGAAAAGATGACTCAGAAATCCATGACAAAGGAAATAAGTTCATTTGAATTTCTGTGGAACCTTGAAAAGCCGCTTTTATGAAGTCCTGTTAGGAGGCTTTCAGCAGTGGCCTTTGACAAGAGCAGGAGGCAAAACCGAAACTCATGGTCCAAGTCCTTCGGTGTCAGTGGGTTGCCCTTGGCTCTTGCTCAGTATTGCAGATGGAAAATGAGACCATTACTCATTCTTGGGGGTTTGCTGTGGGATCCAAGTCTTCAATAGCCATAATAGTAGAAATCTCTACCATACAAGGAAAAATTACTGTTAGCTAATCTCAAAAAAAAGCCAGCACAAATCTACTATTTTTTCCGTTTGGAGGTGAATGAAGGAAGAGGCTGAATGCAATGACTTATTTCCCTGTGCCTTTACAAAATTCCTAATGTTCTTCTAAGTAAGAATTTGTATTCAGCCTTCAGTTTTGGCATTGTGTTCAATGATGATCATATGCATTCAGAAGAAAGACTTCTTTTCTTTGAAACAGAAGTCTCCAGAAGACACAGACATGAAAACATGCCTGTTCTCAGTCCTGTATGTGTGTTTCAGGAGCAAAATGGTCATTCTCTGTTCTCAGCATGATGTGCAGGGTGCTGAAAACAAGAGCAGCAGTTTATCGCTACATTATGGATGTAGAATAGGTGCATCTGCTTGAATAAACTGCCATTGCATCAATGGGCTCTTCATGCCAAAAGAAACTCTGGTTGTCCTTGTCAAAAGTTAGCGTTTGAGTTGCCATCAGATTTGCAATTGTTCTGAATTCAGTTTTTCAACCTTTACTCTCTATAATTCATTCTGCTCAACTGTCACTGATACCAACATTTCTTTCCAGTTAATACAAGTCAGAAAAATGTGGCAGATCTTCATTTTTTCCTTTTGGATTGATTGTCTTGAAACACAAGTTCTAAAGACCAACTTAAAGTGTCTTTAAAAGATGTCCACCTGTTTCTGGGCATGAGTATGGAGGTGTTGGACCCAATGTTCAACAGCAGGGCAATCTCTGAAGTTTGGAGAAAACTCTTGGAATTCAGGCTGTCAAGTTATTTCAGTAAGTCAAGTTTCTCTACACTGAATTAACTGTATGTTTTTAAATGCCATTTTTAGAACCATATTTAGAGAAAAAATATAATGTATGATAGATCTGGTTCTGTGTCTCTTTTATTTAAACAGTTCTCAAAATAACAGGTGGCAATAAGAAGGCAAATAATGGAAATTATATGAGGCCATGCCTTGAGAAATACTTTTTCCTTACATCAACATTTGAGTTTATTTCCCCAGAGTTAAAATCTGACAAGTGACTTCTGCACTTTTTTCCTAATTTTATGCCAGTCTGCATCCATGAAACTCAGCACTCGCTCTTTGTAACTTGTTTATCTGGCCCAAACCCTGACATTTCTACTATTAAAAATACTTTAATTTCATTAAAAATACAAGGAGCAGGGGAGATTTTGCAGATAATCCTCGGACAGGGTCACTCGTGGTATTTTTTGAGGGAGCTGTTTTTGCTGAGTAGCCTCAGAGCCCGTCGGAGGCCTGGGAACCGGCGCTGGGTCGCTGCCGGCAGCCGCCACCGGGGCCCTCGCCCGGGCAGGGGACAGGGCACCGTGTCACTTGGCCCTGCCATGGCTGCCCCTTTCTCATGGCTCCCCAGGAAAGCTGACCCCGAGCTTTCCAGACTAAACATCCAAGATGTGTAATGGCCTTTTTAGGGCCAGGAAGGACAAGAAGGGAACGGGCTCAGCCTGGGACTGTATCTTCCTGGTTTGTGCTGGAAATGTGCACGTCTGGTGAAGTCTTTAAAGATGCATAATCTCTATAATGAAGCCTGCTCTTAATTAGCAGTTTGTTTTAATATGAACATTTGCATTTTGAATTCTGCCTTCCAGCTCGTGTAACTCAAGGCTGTGTGTTTGCAGCAGTTGCCTGAATACTGAGGGTTTTCCCCTCAAACCACCATTCCTTGTTGAGGGTTTCTAACACTTTTTTGAATATAAGCACAGTGGTTAATGGATTGTTCTCTGCTTGAGTTCACTTCAGGCAGTTATTTGCATGCACTCTTTTTTGTAAAAACAGAATTAGAGGGTGTGTTAAAAAGACTTACAAGCAGCAGATGAAGCAATAAACAAGCAAAGGGCATTTGTATGCAAATGCTCCAAGTGCTTTGTCATGTTCTGGGATCTGTTAGCCACCTCCATGCTTCCAGAACTTCATCCCCATCAGCTCTTTGTGCTGAGGCTTCGTGCCAAAGCCTGGAGAAGTCAGTGGGGTTTCCCAACACCACTGGTGGGCTTTGGACTTGGGTCTGAGAGAGGAAAGAAGCAAATTGTTACCAGCCACTGTGATTTTGCTAGGAGCTTCCCTGTATTAGGAAGGATTTTCCTGTGCTGGGAATAAAACCAACTCACAAAAAGAATGGTCCAGCTTTGGAAATTTTTGTTGTCGCCTGTATTGGCCACTGGCTTGATCTGTTGACCTCAAGAGCTGAAAGCATTGAGCCTGTTCTGCCTGCACAAGACAGCCAGCAGCCCCTTGAGCTGGAACTGGGAGAGATTAGCAGTTTTTGTAGCTTCTGGCAAAAAAAGAGGACAGGAAGCCTGTTGACCAGTGTGTCAGCTCAGTTTCGTTGTGTACAGTGTATGAGTCTGTTTGTAAAGTTATCTCTGAGGTTTTCAGAGTAGGTGATTTCCATCCTTCTCCCCCATCCCCTGTGCCTGCAGTGTCTGGTGTAAGCAATGAGAGCCCTGAGAAATCCCTCTGTTCCTCAGCTGAGACAAGCTGGAGCACTTCCAAACTCCATCCCACCAGTGCAGTTATCTTTTTATTACCAGGAATTGCAAGGTGCTGTTGTGCTGCTGGGAATGAGTGAAATCTGTGTTGGTTTTATATGGCTTTTGACTCTTTCCAATGACTCTAATAAGCTGCTTTGCATTACAGGACAGGCAGATCAGTATCTCAGGAGACCTCCTGAGTTTGGCTCTTTTTCCTGGGGCTTGATAAGCAGGAAGGATAGTCCCTAGTGGGAGGAGAGGGAAGGAAGGAACAAGGAGACATGTGGCATGTGCAACCTGGAAAACTTGTCTCTGAGCTTGACTTGACTCCATCCAGGGAAGGAAGCTCATGCTAATGGCTCTGCATGAGATAACAAATTATCCTGGAGCATGTGTTTTTTGTATTCATTACAATATGTCTTGAGGGGTGGGGAAACAGGATGTATAGTGTGTGCTTATTTCTGGAGCCTCCGGAGAGCTACCCAGATGTTGAAAAGAAGTAAGGAAGAGTTGGAGATAAAGGAGAAAGACCTTCAGGGTGGGACTGTAAAAGCTGATCCAGAATAGGAGTCATTGTGTTTTGCTCACAGTCACACCAGCTGGCTTCAAGTGGCAGGAGAGCTTTCCAGAAAAGCTGTGGACAGTAGGAGGATAAATAAGGAATTCGGTCCAAAAGGGTGAAACAAAAAAACCTGAGGTCTGCAATACACCCAGAAATAATTACTTAGGAAAGCTGTCCTGAAGAACAGCTGCTGGGTAGCTTGTCCTAATGCAAACCTTAGGTGTAGTTGGAAATATGGTGATGCTGTGTTTATTGATAGTTGTTGTGCAGTTGTCTTCAACAGGATTTTTAGGAAGCACTCTTGTAATCCCATTGCCACGTGTGTTGGAGCTGGTTCCCTGTGTGCTTGGCTGTCAGGGACTGCAGCAATGACTGATGGAACTCACTGCACTTGATCATTGTGTGCTTGCACTGTTTGTTTTTTAAATGAATTATCCCATTCTGGTCCTTCCCTGGGGCTTTCCTAAGATTTTCCTTCTGTCCTGTGTAGGCTCTCTGCAAGGACAGCACTAGGGTTGGTGCAACAGCCCCACTGACCTAGTGTGGTTGTCTGGTGATGCTTCCTTTTGTTCTTACTTCTCTGGTGATATTTGCTGTATTTTAATTTAATCTTTGCTAAAACCATAGTTCAGGATCTTTTCTGTTGCCTGAGCATGTAAAGCTTTCTTGTCCTAATTAAAGGATATCTGTTTCTTTCGACACACACACTACTGTAGAGAAAGAACCCTACAAATTTAAAAAAAATTAAAAAATCCAAGCTTCCCCACTATCCCCTGTCATTTTGTATATTTGCAAGAATCCAGATGCTGCTGCTATTACTAGGTAAGGAAAGCCCAGAACATCTGGCTTCCTTGTGAGTAATATTGTGGTTTAGTTGTCCTGAATTCAGTGAGTAAACTCTAGTCACTTAGTTATTCCCAAAAAAACCATAACCTTATGAGATAAGGAGTTAGGACCCAATTTCCTGCTATTGTTGGTGTGTTCCCATGTTCTTGCTTTTCTCACAACTGGATTTTCAGAAGTGAGTTCATTGTACCTTAGCAAAGCCCTTCTTGACACAAACTTCTTGGATGCATCGATCAATCAAAGAGACTGGGGAGACCACAACCTTTCCAGAGTCCCAAAGGAGGTCAGTTCTCACTCTTCCTCTGCTCCAGGGAAAACAAAGATAATCTACAGGGGTACATTTTGATGGCTTCAGCAGAATACTTGAAAATGGCAGAATTTGATCTGAACTGTTGTAACTTCTTGCATCTGTTGGAGCGAAGTGGGCGGATGAGAGAGTAAATCAGCAGAGAGCTGTGAGGGCCAGGATGATGGGCAGTGCAGTGCAGCTGACAGATAATGGGATGACATCATCCATTTCCTGGAAAATGAGACATTTCTGGCCAAATTATTCCAGACCCCGAGTGCTTAAGTGAGCTGGAGCATTCCTGGAATATTTTCAGCAGATATTTCAGTAGTCTAGGTGTAATGTGATTAAGGATGAGTAACAGCAAGATATGAGTCAAGATGAGGATTTCTGGTAACTCTTCTGTAGGCCAGTGAGAATCACAGGCAAGGAGAGAGAGGGAAGTTGAGAGAGATGGCCAAGATGTGAGAAAAATGTAAGTCGTTTAACCTTTTCCATTTGAGAGTGGAGAGCTGTAAATAAGATTTTTTTTTTCCACTCTTTAGGAATACTCCTGAATTGGAAGTACTGGAACACCCAAAAATTCCATGAGGGAGATGAAGATTAAGGAACAGCAGAGAGCTTCCATGGTTTGGAAGACTGAGATTTTGGAAAAGGCAATTCTTGCATTTTGAACAGTGTGGAAGATTTTTTCTGGTTACTAATTTCAGTTACCTTGTGCGGATTTGATGTTTATGTCCAGTTGTAACACAAGAACAGAGATCTTAGAGTATCAATGCTAGAAGGTGAAAAGAATCTCACTGGATATTGCAGAAGCTCAAGACCAGGAGGGATTTTACTTGCCAGTTGTTTGATTCCAAACTTAAAATGAAGCAAACACTGGACAAGGAATTTGTACATTTATTTCTTTGGTGATGAATATAAGGAAGATGCAGCAAAGGTTTGGTACCTTGGGGTGGGAGGCTGCAGGAACTCCTTCAGCACAGGGATAAGGATGCTGATGAGCAGACACCCCTGGATCACTCTTGCTGAAGGTCCTCCCAGAAGGGCAAGCTGGTTTGAGTTCCTCTGCTAAAGAAACCAAGAAAAACTTAGAATTAATTACAGAGACAAAAAGAACACACAATGTCGATGTAAACAAACCTTTGTAACATATCCAACAACTTTCCATCAAAATCTTCAGAACCATAAATATAAGCCAGGGCAGTACATGCCTCATCCAGCTGCTGAAATCCAGGTGCTGGAATGTTAAGACAGGACCTGCCTGTCTGGGCTGCTCACAGGTAATTGTGTTTGGGAGGCTCTTTAAAAGACAAAAAATGCTCCCACCCACCCTGTAATGTGTGTCTCACTCACAGCACTCTCTGCTCAGCATGTCTGGCAAATGGGAGCTTGTCCTTTCTCATTCTTGTAAGATCAGTTGGTCAACAGTGTCTAATTATCTCTGTTGTGAGTGTCTAATTATCTTGATATTTATTGACTGTTTCAACTTGGTGTTTCCAGGCTGTCTCCTAGGAGGAGACATGGAGTGTGGGTGGATGGGGGTCAGGGAGGGCAGAGAGATGGTTGGGACTGAGTACAAGCCATATTCTGGGTTTTGGGAAATTATTGCTTTTGTGAAAGTGAAGCCCTGTGATCCATACTGAGTGTCTTCTGAATGTCAAAGGAAATCAGTCCCAAAGGATGAGGAGCTGCCCACAGGAGAATTCCTGGAGTGTTTGGTAACGAGATCCCAGCTTGGCTGGGGATGGCAGCTATGTGCAACACGCTCTGCTTCTCGTTTTCTATGGAATTTTCTGGGTTCTGCAGGTGTGACTAAGGTGTATCCTTCTAAAGTGTTCAAAGCTTCATCTCAAACCAGCAGCTCTTTGTCAGTCTGAGCAGTTGCCTGGCAGATGGAACCTCCTGGCCCCCTCCAACCTCCTGTGCGTCATCTTCATTATCACTAAATTAGCTGTGTTGTCATGTGGGATCTTAGGAAATGTGGTTTTCTTCTTCTTGAATCCAGAAATATTAAATGACATGATGTTCTTGTTACACAAGGTGGAGGCAGGAATGGAGGGGGAGCAGAGCAGCACTCTGAGGAGGAGTAAGGAGCTGTGGCCAAAGCCTTGAGGTAAGTCAAGGTAAATAATGCTTCTGTTGCCCTAGAAAAGTGGCAGGTAGGAAGCAAGACCTGGAATCATACACTGAAAATATAAATATGCGGAGTTCTGTACACAGCACTTAAATTCCAGGAGAACACCTTTGGAAATGTTTATGTTGCTTTCTGAAATACTATTAAGTAGAAAGCCAAGACCCAGACCACCTGATTATGGGGCTAATAGTTTTCACAACAGAGTTGTTTTGAATTCCTACACAGTATTGAAAGGAACAAAAGAAGATGTATTGTGTGAGTTAGTCTGTGCAGGTTTCAGGCAGTGCAAATGCATGCAAGTAGCAAAATACTGGTGAAAAAGCCCTGTCATGCCAGTGCTCCTTGATCTTTTAAATTGGTAATACACAAAAGCAGGTCTAGAAGAGGCAGCAAAGCCTTTTGTGGTTAGCAGGACAGCACAGAGACTTGATCTCCCCAGAACCTGGAGAAAATGACAGTAGTTTGTGTGTTTTCCCATTGGAAAGGAGGAGGGGGTGGCTGTGGGAGTCCCAAGCACCACCTGCAGTGGGTTGGGATCAAGCACAGGGAACGTGGACACGCTGTGCTCTTTCTTAGCTTATGTTTTTCAATCATAACAGACATCTCACTTTGACAGTAGCTGCCTAGAGGAATTTAAGATGAGGGCATGCATCAGCATATCTGATCCCTCCTGGTGGCTGCTGCTGGTTTGTTGCATCTCCATCCCACAGCCCTCTCTGCAGCATCTGCCATTGCTTCCTCTGCTCTTTGCAAATCCCTCAAGATCTGGGATCTGAAACATTCCAAACAATCAGTTTCACACTTTCCTTTTCTGTCTGATTATTTCATTAGTTTTACCCTAATTTGTTGATGTAATGAAAAAGGAATAATTGTCCTTTCAGCTTTTTCATTCAATTTGTCTTCTTCATGCTTTACCTACAGTTATCATTCATGTACACTTTTCTGTGCATACAGCCTGTTTTTATCACTCTTCCTGTTCTATTACAAATTCCTGAGATGTAGGGAAGGGCAATTCCAGAGCTGGGTGCCATGCTCAGAGCATGGGTGAGCTGTGGGTTTTGTGTGAGTTACCTTGTGTTACCATCATGGTTCAAGGGCTGATGAAATTCACAGTGTCATTTTCATAGAATCACACAAGAATTTAGGTTGGAAAATGCCTTTGAGGTCATCGAGTTCACCCATTGACTCAGCATTGCCAAGGCCACCACTAACCCATTTCCCCAAGTGCCACATCCACACATCTTTTAGAGCCCTCCAGGGATGGGGACTCCACCACTGCCCTTGCAGCCTCTTCTTGCAACACTCCACAGTCCCAGTTTTGAATGCCCTGAAGGATTTTGCACTGTTGGTAAAATGATTTCTTTTGTATTCACTTTTGTGAGCCAGTTATGAATATGGACCATCCTCAGTGTCTCATCCTAACTGACTGAGGATAGAGAATGCCAAGGCTTGAGCTTTTCTCACAGTTTGGTAAGAACACACCAATTCTAAAGGAATGGGCTGACAAATTAAGAGCAATCAGAGTGGAGCAGAGAACTTCAGCCTCTGAACAAGCAGATGGAGGGAAACAGGGATAAAGGAGGGTTTTCAGCCAGAAATGAGTGGCTCAGTTCTCAGGGAAAGGGGCAGAAACAGGACTATTTGGTGACAAATATACCTGACTGTGGTTTTTTTTTAGTTTTTCTTTCCATCAGATGCAGTCAGCCCCTGGAGTTGCAAGGTTGAGATATTTTCTGCACTCCAGAGGCTCCATCTGTTCCTTCAAGGACTGTTGCTGCTGTTCCAGTGGGGTGTTTTGGTTCCACTCAGTTAAAGTTTAATGGGTTTGCTCATTTCATCTCAAACCCCTCACAGGTCAGCAGTTACAGCAGGACCTCTTCTAAACTTCTATGAGGAAATGCAGACAGAAGCAGCTTCCCATAAACAAACTAAATGTACATTGGGGTAGAAATTCATCTTTTGAGACATAAACAAGACAAGGACGTGTACATGGAACAAGGAGTGAAGCTTGGAATGTAAGTGCCTGGATGTCCAGTCCCCTCTGGATGACCACTTGAGCTGATAGAACAGTGGTAGACAAGAGTCTGTGTAAGAGAAGCCCTAAAAACAAAGTGAAGAAACAACTTATTAATCTTTGTCTTGGATAAACATTTTAATGGGAATATTTGTGGGATTTAAGTAGTTCGAAAGTCACAACTTGAGGAATGAAGAAGTCTCCAAAAATAAGTAATCATCATAACCCCATTCCAACTCCTACTAGTAAGAGTAAGACCAGTAGCTGGACACTTCAACACAGAAGAATTTTAGACTTTATATTGGAAAGGAAACAGACTGGGTATTGCACATCTTGAATTTTTCAGTAGCTGGAAAATAATGAAGGATATTCCCTTTGCATATGAGCTTGTGGGGTCTTGCCTGTGCCTGCAGGAGGGATGCTCTGACACAGGCAGAGCAGAATCAGCTGCTGAAACTTGGATTTGGTTACCCTTGCTGCTGAGCTTTAGACTTGTTACCTGAGACATTCTTCTGTTCCTTGGTTAACTACAAGATCCATTTATTACCTTTAGTTTTAGGTTGCCCAGAGAAGTTGTGGCTGCCCCACCTCTGGAAGTGTCTGAGGTCAGGTTGGACAAGGCTTGGATCAGCCTGGGGTAGTGGAAGTGTCCCTGCCCATGGCAGGGGGTGGAGTGAGATGGGTTTTGAGGACCCTTTGAACCCAAACCATTCTGTGATGCTGATTTCTTGTTTGTATCAGTTGGGAATGCTGGTATTGCTACTGTGTTGCAAAGGAAACTAAGTACTTCCAAAACCAGCGGCCTCTTTAAATGTTTGGTTTGAAAATACAACACAGGATGCAATTTTTACCCAGGGCAGCTGTGGGCTTTGTTTTCCAGTGTGTGCAGCTCCCTGGGCAGCTGCTGTTGTCACTGCCATGGCACTTCAGAGGAGGAATGAGTCTGCTGTTCATATTCCCTTTATGTTCACCTTTTACAAGTCATGATCTGTGCCTTGTTAAGAGATTTAAAAACCATTATTCCGGGAAGTTAAGTTTCCAAATTTCCTCATTGCCCACCCCCATCCTTTCTCCAGGGGATGTTCTGCTCTGCTCCCATTACAAGCTCTACCTCTGCACATGGTGTTTGTAAACACTGCAGATTCTCTGCTTCCCTTTGCCAGCACTTTCCTCCCCAAAATGGACTGTCTGAAATCAGCCCTTGCAGCGAGTGCTTCTCTGGGTTTCTTTTCCCTTCCCTTAGGATGGCTCTTGGTGCCATCTGAAGCTCCATTCTGCTGTTCTATTTCTCCATCTCAAAGCACTGCCAGATTTCTGTGCTTGCCTGAAGTTCCTCAGTTCTCTCTTGTGGGATTTCTGTGACCCTCTGCAGCTTCTCTTTATTTTCTATTAAGTGATTTGTTCCTGTATTGCAGCACTCAGGACACCATCCCTATCCTCACCTTTCTCATTTATTTAATTAGAAATATCAAACCTCATTAATGAGTTCTGTCTTGGGGTTAGGATTTTTTTTTTATTGCTAGTGCACTTATAAAGTTATTTGGAAACTTCCTAGCCAGCAAGGTGTTGTGCTGTTTGAGTCAGACTTTCCTTTGCCTTCTGCAGTGCTGGAGCTCTCATGGAAGCAGAGTTACATCACCCAGCAGGTTCCTTAACAATGCGTATTATGTACTCCTCTGTGTAACGGAGGAAAAATCATGTCATTATTCCCTCCAGATATTAAACCCCAGCTCAGCTCAAAGGGGAACTATTTGGAAAGTAAACAGCTCCCTTTCTAGTATCATCAGTGGGTGCTTTTTCAATATCCTGTATAATTTAGGGCTGAAAGCACCTGTCTTCTCAGCCAGATCCACGAGGCACCGAGGCGTGACCGGCTGGAGCCCGGGCGCTGGAATGCCCTCCTGCTGAGTTATTGCTTTAGCCACCATCAACAGGCACTGTTTATCTGCAACCTGGCTTTACACTGCATTTCTGTGGGGCTGCTGAGACTGAAAACCTGCTTCTGAGCCAGTGGCAGCAGCGATGTCTGTGCATGCAGACTGGCAAAGAGTCACATCTCTGCTCCCAGCCTTCCCTCTAACACCTACAAGAGGAGAAAATGATGCAAACCAGGAAGGGCTCTATTTTAGTGTAAATTTGGTAAAATAATATGAAACATGAGCTGATTAGCAGGGTCTCAAACACCTGAAGTATGTAGTGATTCTCTGCACAATAGCTCCTCATGATATTACCCTGACAGGCCAGCCTTGGTGATAGCCAAGGGGCCATACATTGCTTGAAATAATTAAGCAAAAATATCTCACACATGGCTTCTCCCTGAGAATGTGGCCTTATCAGGTTTCAATTTTATTTTGTTTTTGTTCTGCATTATGGCTTGTTCTGCTTGAGGTTGGTTGTGGGGTTGTGACAGGAGGCTGGAAGGGAGAGAGAGCAGGGTATGCTTCGTTTATTTTGGAGAAATACATATGATTTGCAGATGAGCAACTACCATGACACATTTTTGTTGCCATTTCTGATTGCAGGTCTAAATGATGCTTATGTTAATAATAGATGTGGTGTTGTGGACTCAAGTGTGGAGATCTCTCTGTGATTGGTATTCTAGAAAGTCTTTTGGTATTAAGACAAACTTGAACAAACATATGTTGGTGCAGAAACTGAAAAAGATTTTTATCCCCTGGAATTGTCAGAATTGGTTTAACTAAGCAGGTAGCTTTAGGGCAATGTTCAGTGGAGAAGGGGAATAGCTTTATGTCTTCTTTCTAGTCTAAAGCTGCTGGGAATGTTGATGGAAGCCCAGATCACCATAGAAATGCTCAGGAATCTCTTATTTAGTTTAAAAATAAAATTTAAAAAGCACAATATTCTTAAAAAGCTGTATGTGCTTTCCCATTGGACATATCTCCTCACATTAGCAACAAGGATGGATTAACTGGATGATGGATGAAAGAGGATCTCTTTGAATCTTGGTTTGGAACATGAAGAAAAAGAAGCAAAATGTTGTTTATTTTGAGGCTTGGAAAAATGAACTTGTTTGTTACATCCCCACTCAAAGTCTTTTCTTGTTTGCATAACTTTGCAGAAGGTTGAGTTTGCAGAAAACAGATGCTGACTTCAGTCCCTCAGGTGGTGTTTTGTGAGCAGTCCAGGAGGAAACAGAGATGCTGCCAAGAGAAAGGTTTCACATCCCCTCTTCATCCCAGCTGTGGGTTGCCATGTCATGCTCTTATGACAGCACCAAAATCTGTGAAGTCATGGAGGGGCTGGTGCTAGGCTTGGTTTTCCAGGACTGACTGTGCCAGGGCTGGTGCTGGCTGGAGGGAGGGAGGGAGGATGTGAGGCCAGGAGGTGGCAGGAGGCAGCATTTGGACAAGCTTAAAATGAGCAAGGGGCTCCAGCTGTGGTGCTGATGGAAGTGACCTTCAGCACCTGACAACCTCTGGGCTGTGCCATAGAAAAACTCTCTTTTCTGGCTGCTCTCATTTATTTGAATGGCTGTTCAGTAGCAGAACCACAGGTACTGGGGGTCTGGAGGTGCCACATTTTGGAAGGAAGCTCAAAGATCCAGTTCCTTGAAAGGATCTTCTTGGGCAACTAAAGAGCGATAACCCTGGCCAGACTTTAAGGTCTCCATGGCACAATCAAAGTCTCACTGTGGTGTAAGGGTGCATTCAAAGGCACAGAAGAAGCTGTGCAAATACCTCATCTTGCTGTCCCAGCATCAGGAAAAAATTAATTAGGATTAAAAATTAATAGTTTTTTACTCTTCTTGGTGTTACTTGAAAGATGTCTCTTCTTTTGATACCTTGAAAGCCAGCACATGGAATTAATTGGGTTGCATTATTTCATAGTGGCTGTCAAAACCTCTCAGTAGCTTCAAGCTCAGTAGCTGGAGCAGATCGTGGGACACTCGCCACTTGGCCTGCAGCTCATGGGTTTTATTGTTCCTGGGAAAGAGGAGGAGCAGTTGCAGGGAAATCTGGAGGAACAGATGGAATAATGGATCCAGGAACACTCACTGCCTACAAGTGCTCTGCTTTCTGCTCCAAAACAAAGCAAACACAAGCATCTCTTCCTTTTCTCATGTACAACTAAAGTTTTGGGGGTTTTTAGTTGAATTCTAAACTGTTGTTCTGTCTAGATGTGTGGAGTGATTGCCTTGGAGATTTGGGGAGTTTATGCCCATTGTATATGGAATGCATCTGGAATGTTTTACTGCACACCTCTGTGTGCACAGAGCTCAGGCTGTTGAACCCATCATCTCATTGCTGTTTGGATCACCTAGCATTCTTCCTAAATTATCAGAAATCCAAGGAAGCTGGGTTGCTTAATTTGGTGTTGTTTCATTAACGATGTGTCTTGTTTTTAAAGGCTGGAGTTGGAATCTTTCAGTGCTGGGATCAGGTCTTCCATTGTGGCAAATTGACATGGGATTTTGCTGATTCCTTTGAACAGCTTTCAGCACAGATCTGCTGGAGGTGCTGATGTCTCCCTGGTCTGCTGGAGAAGCCCCTGGCATGGAGAGACCTGGTTATTATTTCCATATTGTCCATTTGCCAGGACACCTGCAGAATGACCCTGTGGACCTGATGTCCCTGGAGCCACATGGCTGGAGTAAAAAACAGCACATGACAGATCCAGTGCAGGACTCAGGAGATAATCTGAGTTTTCTGTTAAAAAAAACCCAATATCAAATGGGTTTCTTTCTATCCATCTGTTCTCTCAAGATATATGGACCCACCAAACCAAGTCCAACAAAGTGAGAAGGGTTAGGTTCCAATCTGGATCCTCAGCAGATTTCAGTAGAATTGGTGAGTGAACAAAGGGGAACCAAAGGTGGTGTTTCCATCACAGACAAGGTCAGAAGAGTTTGAGTTATCCCAGACTAGTGCCTGGACCTTCACATGCCCACCAGCTTAGGAATGCTGGAGATGGTTCACCCACAGCCCTCAGGAAACTGCAGTGACCCAGCCATGAGGTCTGAGAACTCCAGGACAGCAGAAGCAGGAATATGGAAGGTAAGGAATGAAAACTGGGGACACAGGACACAAACTTGCAATGAATCAGTTCCCAGCGTTCCTGCAGTATGAGCAACTTGGATTCTTAGGTGCTGCTCAGGGTGAAATTCATCCCACCTGAGGCTGTATAAAACTGCTGAGTGTTCTACTTAGTTTTCTCCTCTTTTTTGGTTTGGCTTTTTGAGTTTTTTGTGGGTGGTTTTTGGTGGTTTTTTTTGAGGGATGGGGTGTGGGATTAGGTTCAAGTGCTGTTAAAGGCTCAAGTACTGAGAGCCCCTGCAGAAAATGAAGTGCTCAAGAGGATGGCCATTTTCATTAAGTGGACCTAATCAAGCATAGATAATGGGGAGTTAGACCATCTCTGAAAATCATGATGTGTGTCACATAAAAGGGTTGCAGACTTACTGTTATAAGTTTATTTAAGTGAAGAGAGATTTGGCTTCTTATGGATTTGAATCCTTCTAGGGACTATTGGCATGGAAAATTAAGAGGGATTTTGCTGGGGAGGTGCCTGGAGGCATTGCCTCTGTCTTGGTCATATTTATGCACACAAAAAGAACCCAAAACAGGATTGTTAACCTCTCAAACTTCTCCAAGGCATTGAATAGAGGCTTGTGTTTCACTGAGAGAAAGCAGGATGTCATCTGCTAGAAAAGCAATTTCATATTCTTTATCATGGGGTGGGATGCCCTGAATCTCATTTAAGGCTTTGAAGTGCTCCAAACCCTCTTGCATTATCACCAAATCCCCTCCAGTGAACGTGTTCAGGGTAAGGCACACATCTTAAAGGAAACAGCCATGCAAGGAGCCTTCCCTGTGATAGCTGAGACGTTCGTGCAGACATTGCAGAGCGTAATCTAAAACTTCCTTGGCTGCAATTAAGTAAATCCTGTGTCCTACAGCACTGAGATAATATCTCCACAGAAATGCTTTTTAAAAGTTTCCTGTTTCCATTGTGTTCTCAATCCCCACAGGATAATATTCTCATTCACTAAGTCCTGGGACCTTGAAAAAAATAATAATTAATACAGCTGTGAGTCAATGGGATTCCCCAAGTTTCTTTTTTGGTTTTTGCTTAAGGAGCATTGCAACACAGAGTTTATTTGAGCAATCTGGGGGTATGCTGGGGTTCTCACACACTTGGCTGAGCCCAGGGACACGAGAGGGAGGCAAGGGAAATGTGGATTCTCAGGATGCACATCAGACCCTGTTATCCCACACTGTCTGCACTGGCAAAGGCTTTCCCTCTCTCTGTCCCAGCACTCTGTGGTTTTGGGGAAGTGCTGTCTTGTGATGAGCACACTGGTACCTTGTACTCGTGGAATCACTCAGTGAATGACTTCACCTGCCTCAGTTTCTCCAGCTGTAATGAATGATGACCAACAGAAGGATGTAAAAATAATATCACAGTTCCCAAATCTTTTTAACCCACTTTTGTGCATGCCCCTGGGCTCTCTATCCAGCTTGGGAGCCAGCAGCTCATCCTTCAGGGGGATTCTGAGCTTCTCCAGTGAAAGCTGTTGGAGAGTGGAGCCTTTGAGCAGCTGCCTGGTGGCAAATGCTGTCTGGTTCTCCAGAGGAACCCAACCCATAGACTGTTGGGTTTTAGCTGGGCAAATTTTTAGTCCAACTGAGTGGTTGGATTCTCCCTGATCTGCTGGAGACACTGCTCTGAAGTGAGTCTCAGGAGGAGACCACTGTGTTTCCCAGGGCATTTTGGATGTGCTGCTCCATCCCAGGGAACAGGAGAAGGAGGAGAAAATGGTCCATAAAATTTCCATTACTCTGAAAAGCAGAAACATCTGTTGGAGCCTGCGAGTGAGGTTGGAAGTGGTATTTACCAGCAATAAGCTGGCATCTCATCTGCTCAGACCCTGTGCAAAATAACTCCTGCTTCCTCCCATGGAAAACAACGTGGAGGAATCTCTGAGTCAGGATCTGCCCCAGGCACTGAAAGGCAGCAAAGTGCTCACTCTTAGCCAGGCTCTGTGCATGGACCCACGCTCGTGGTGCATCTGCCCAGGCTCCCAACGAGGTGCATCCCATGAAATCCCAGCTCAGCAATGGCTGTTTCTAATAACAGCCTTACATAAAGTCAGCTGTTCTGCATCATGCTCTCTGGGTTTAGGAACTCAGCTCTTTAAAGCAGAGTTGCAGAAAACAAGCTGGATTTTTTTTTTTTTTTTTTTTTTTTTTTTTTTTTTTTTGTAAAGGAGGGAGTTGGAGGAAGTGGCAAAGTTCCCAAGTTATCCAGAGGCCTGGGGTTTCTCCATTCCCAGGTAAAATGTGTGTTGGGAAAAGGCAATGGGCTGCTTTTTTGGGTCTGCAAGATGCTTTGTGGCTCCACACAGAGCCCATGACTGCCTCTTCCATGGTGATTTTGGTGCTAAAATGACAAACACCTTCTCTGTAATTGCAGAGCTGCCCCAGCAGAAACTGCTAGAAGAGTTAGAGGTCTTCAATGCAGCAAGTTCCCTTTTCCTCCTGTTACTCCAGTGGTGTCCTGCTCTCCTGGCTGTGTGAGGTTCCCAGAGTTATTCTGGACCCTGAGAAATCAGACCTTAAATATAGAGAAATGACCTGCACCTGGGTAAGTCAAAGATCCACCTAAGTTTTGAAAGAATGAGAAGTATGTGCAGGTCTGGAGTAGGTTTGGTTTCTCCTGTTGTCCTGTTTCTTCTCAGTTTGGTCCTTCCCCAGACCCCAGGTAAGACCAGGTGTGCTCTGGGTGCCCACCAGAGCAGGATTTTCTTGGAAAAAGGCACGAAATCCAGAGGTTGGAAGTTACTCCTCTGGGTATCCTCTCCTGCCAGGTGGGGGTCTGGTTGCAAATTTGTCATATGAAGTAAGGCAGGAAGGCAATTAACATCCTTGGCTTTCATCACAGGATGATTTGCCAGCTGCTTCCTCCAGTCTGTTTTATTGTGAAGCATCTCATTAAAAAGCAAAAGGGATTTAAAAGGTGGTTTGAAAACCAGAGGTGAGAAAGGCTGTCCTGTGTCACTGGTGGGGTGTTTCATGGGCACAAATCACTTCATTTGTTCACATCCCTGCCTTGCTCCAAGAGCTCAGATGAGCACTGAGTCAGTGTGTGCTGAGCAGAGGCTGTTCCTGCACTGAGACATTGGCTGATTTTGGATTAATTAAATCACTTGTGAGCTCTGTGCTTACACTGAGCTGGTCACTTCTGACATGGGTTGATTTAACAGGTTATTTCCTTGGCTTTGTGCAAATCTGTTTGAGACCTGACTCTGTGGGTGCTGCTGCTGCTTCCCAGCCATGCAGGGCTGGAGGAGGAGGTGTCAGGTCTGCCCACCCTGCTCCAGGGGACACAGGGACACTGAAGGTGCCAGGGAAGGAGGCCAAGTCTGTGGCAAATCCTGATCCCCTGCCTGGGGCTGGTGCAGCGCTTTAAATCTGTTTTTTCTCTTTCCACCTGTGCTGCACAGCTGGAGAGTGGCTGGAGGGTGCAGTTGTTGAGGGGGCTCTGTGCATCCCTCTGGAGCATCCAGGCTGAGCACTGTCAGATACAGCATCCCAGGCTAAGCCATTAGAGTGACTGGACATGGCATTTCTCTCTGTCCCTTTGCCAGGTTTTCTTCTGAGGATAATATATGTGCATTGCAATGTTGGCTAACAATGCCAAGGACTGCTGGAGGAACTCTTGCAAATTACTTTTTTTTTTTTTTGGTGAGATAATCTGTGGGTTATTAAAAAGACATATATTTAAAAATCCTAAAGTCAACAGATTTGCATGAAAAATTGTCTGCCTTGCCTGGCTTACTTGACACTTTGGCTGTCTCAGAACAGATGGGACAGCATCCAGCTGTGGGAAAGGAAATACATTTAATGTTCATATTGTGGTCATTGAAATGTGAGGGGCACCAATGGGCTCATAAGGAACCACAGAGAAAATCCCCAAAGCCTATCAAAGCCTAGGTTGCATAATTTTGACATAACAGCACTGCTTGGAGTAGCTGGGCTAAATCTAATGGATGTCCAGGCTGCTCTGCCCTGTCATGAGAGATTAGGTCTGATTAAGACCAGTGTATTTCAAGAAATCATTTGTCCCTGCAGATCCACACAGGATGTTCTTGTGGGCTTAAAGGTGACCCTCTGAGGAGGCAGAAAGCTGGTTCTTTCTGGAGGAAGGAAGCATGAGAGACAGACTGGACTGAAAAGAGAAAAAGGACTCTCAACTCTCCCTAATTTTCAATAATGTTGCCAGTAACAGAGAGTTCCTCTGGTGGAATCAATCTCTTGCTGCTCTGGTGGGTAGGAGCTGCTTTGAGTAGCTTTGGCTTTGTGCTGCTTTTTTGGCTGTGTAGAACTGATGCCAAAATAATTCATTGTAAGAAAACTCAAAGGTGGATTAAAAAATGGTTTTATCTGCACCATCCCTCTTCTCTGCCTTCTCCAGGGAATTTTGGCAATGAGGGCAACATCCAGGCCCATGGGATGGCCCTGCATGGAGAGACCCTCCCTCACTGCAGCTCCTCCAGCCAGGTAGAGTCAGTCCCCTGCAGGATTTCACAGCTCCCTTCTTCCATTTTCTACCCCCTTCTTTTCACTTAGAGATGAGCCTGGATTTACCCCTTCCTGACTCTGAATTGATCAATGGACCATCTCAGCCACGTGTAGTGGGCAGAACAAAAGCTCCTGAGCATTCAGATCCACCTCCAAACTGCACAGCTTGAGCCCATCCCCAGGTTTAATTACTCCAGACCATTCCCATGTGTCTCTGGGAAAGACGTGTCCCCTCATCTCTGTATCTGCTTAAAAATTCTATCAATTGCCATTTTTCTAAATCCTTCTATCAAAGAAATCCTCTCCCCTCCCTCCTAAATCTCTTGCACTTGGAACTTCAGGGAACAGAGCAGATGCAGTTTGATGCCCTCATCCAAACTAATGATTTGTTTCTGGCCGAGAACACGTTACCATCAAGGGGTTTTAATATTCTGCAGAATTTAGTGGAGGCCAATAGAGTAGGAGGGGGGTTAGATGCTCTGCCTTTGCCAAGATGTTTATGCAGCAGGAATGTTATTTATGTAAATCTGGAAGCACTCTTGAAGCGATAGCCTCGCTCTTGCATCTCAGACTTTTTTCATTAAGTCATTGATCTTCCTTCAAAAAAAATTTTTTTTAAATAAAAAAAATCCCTCTCAAAACCTAAAACTCGAGCATGAAAAGTACTTGGGGAAAAATATTTACTGCATAACTGCTCCAAGCTACCCACATTATACAGACCACTGCAATTCCTGAAGAATGCTGGGGTAACACTGCTGGATTTGGGATTTCACACATCCGCTCCCCTCTTCTCCTGCTGCTTACTTTCTCCTTCTAAATGAAGTTATTGCCTGGTCCAGCATCTCACTGTCCTCTTTAGGGTGAGCCTGTTTCACCTAAACAGGCCATGAACACACACTAAATTAAAATAGGAAATATAGGAAGTCCTGGTGCCTGGAGTATGTGCACAGGGGATGAGCACCATCCTCATCTCCAAGTGTTCCTTTCTCACCAGCACAAAGCCCTGCAGAGCCCATGTTTCTGCATGAAGCAAACAGATTCTGGCACAACTCAATTTGTGCTCCTGACTTTATTTTCTTTTTTTGAAAGATGTGCTCTCCTTGTAAAGTTTTTAACATTTTATAGATTTCCTCCCTGTACATAACTGCTACTCACAGCTTTGTGTGTTGAAACCCAGAACATAATGGGAAAGTTTATCAGAATGGATTGGAGAGCACAAGGTGGACTCCTAGGGATGTTTTTTGTTGTAGGGGAAATCAGGCCAAAGTGTCAGAGCAGGGCAGCCTTGGCCCACTGAGTGCTCATTGTGAATATCCATGTGACATGTATATCTCCATATCCATGAGGAGACAGGGATATAAGCCAAATGAGGTGGTGGCAGGTAGAGAAGGCCTGGATGAGATGTTGCTCAGAGGCCAGGGTGTGTGTGAAGCTTCACAAATGCAGTCTCAGCTGCCCTCCCTGGACTGGCACAGATAAACAACTTGCAGGAGCACTTCTCCAGAGCCCATTATCCATCCTGAAGAGGTTCAAAAAATATCTCCAAAAAAGGCTGGTGGCAATTTTGGATCATTTTATGGATACACGGAGAAAGATCAGCAAAGCTGTGACCTGCTCACTGCACCTTCAATGCCCAGTGAAATTCCCACTGCACAGAAAACTCCCACTGGACAGAATTGTTCTGCACACTGTGGAAGTCAGGAGCTGGAGAGAAGTGGATGCTGTGTTTCAGGTATTCAATGTGATGATTTCCACCCAGGAGCAGTTAACCTGTGTTCTGCAGCCAGCAGACACTGGTGCTGTGTGTTAAGGCAGTGTGTGTGAGGAAGCAGCAAGTCAGACAGACAACACATTCCTGCAAACCAGTAACATGAAGCACTTGTGGATGGAAGGGAGCAAGGACTGGAATACCCTGGGAAATAACACTGATCAATAATGTCAGCTTCTCAGGTCAGAGTGGAGTTTAGTCCACACAACTCTGATTCCTGATTAATTGGGAAACTCTTCCTTGGCTTGTAATTCCCGTGACTCCATGCAGACAGTTCACTTCGTTTATCTTTTGGGGATTTGCATTATCTGCACCAGCAGCAGAATTTGACCATATCTGATCCTCTCAGAACCCCAGCCAACCCAATGGCAAAATATAAACATCTGCCTGGAAACTGTTTTAGCAGGGCATATATGGTAATGATGGGGATCCAAAGGCCCAGAAATGCACCTACAGATAGCACTGTGATCATCCCAGAGCACATCTTCTGCCTGTTGCTCATGAATTCTTCCAAGTATAGCACATTTGTGAAGCTCACAGCAGTAGCAAAGACAGTGAAAAAAAACCAAAACTGTGACAACAAGCCAAGTATTAATGCTTTTATAACCCAGCAACCCAGGCAACAGCAACAGAAGGAGTTGTTTTACAGTCAGCACCTGACTGCAGCAAGGCCATCGACATCCAAGTCTGTCCAAAGCTGAGAGAGCACAGGGAAACATCTTGGATCCCCCATTAATTAACCCTCTCTGTTTTGTGGTTTTGCATCCCAAGGCTTTACTTTCAGCACAGGAGGACAGGAGTGCTGTGGGCCAGACCCATGGAGGTTGGCAGATCACACCAGATGTGCAGCTGCCTTTAAGCTCCAGCCATAGAGCTAAAATTAGCTTTTAGAAAAGAATGTTAAAAGCAACCAAGATGCATTTTTTTATAGCACTTTTTTTTTGTCATGTATTTTGTTGGGATTTTTTTTTCTCCTAATAGCAGGTATGAGACCAATTATCCCCATTTTCTCTGAGCAGTTGTTATTGGGGTTTATTAACATCTGGAGTTTGACCTGGACCATCAGTGTGTGGCACTGGTAGCAAGCAGGATTGTGATGTGGCAAGGGGACATTCTTATGTGCATAAAGAATTCTTGGACTCCTTCCTGCTAGGGATGCTTGGATCCCTCAGAGATGGGTGTGGGGTTTATGAGGAGGGGGAGGAGGGGTTACTTGCTGGTTTTTGAGTCTCGATGGGTAACACCCTACCCGTGGGGCAAATAGCAGGCAAATCAGAACCAGGAAGTGATGTGGCACATGCACATGAGAAATGATGGGTGGGGAATGTTAAACCAAACTCAAAAGGAACTTGGGATAGGTGCCAGGTCGTGTTCTGGTTCAAGCCCTTTGCTTGGCTCCTAGCTCAGTGGCCCACTCAGTAAAAGCCATCTCTCTCAGATGCAGAGAGGGGCAGGAAGGAAGTCTCTGCTTGTTTTTGTTGTGAAATCTAATTTGGGCTGGGACATGCTGGGGACTGTCCCTTGGACAATTGATTACTCATGGCTCCTGCATTGCTCAGCACCTTCCAGCTCCCTCTCAGGCCCTTCATCTCAAGAGCAGCTCCTGCCATGTGCCCCTGATGTGATGGGAAAGGCTGATCAGCTGTGCCTGGTGAGCTCAGTGCAGTCCAACAGCAGGGAATGGCCCCAGGAGCTCAGCCGGCAGCTCCAGCGCATCTCTGGCTTGAAAGGAAATCTGGAAGTGGCTGGCTTGCAATATCACTGAGGGCACCTGCTGCCCTCACTGGTCATTCAGCTTCATGGAGGGTGACAAGTTACTCCTGATGTGCAATTTTCACTGCAGAGGGGCTCCCTGGCCTTCATAACAGGGTGTCCTTCAGACCCCAACAGTGCCAGCCTCCTGTGCCAGTTTAGCCATGATCAGGGAAGATCCAGGATTGAGGGGATGGTAGATGGCAGGTGTATTTATACAACTCTGGTTATGAGCCCTGAAATCAATCAGTGCTGGATCACAGCTTTTCCAGCTTCTTCATCTGAGAAGTTCTGACATCACCATGGGATGACCAGACCACAGCAATGATCAAACCCTGCATCCTCTCCTGAGACACTGGGATTCAGGAGGACTGGAAGAGATGTAGGAGGAGGATTCCCAGATTTCACATGAGATCCAGTCCCAGCTTTATTGACCTACCACATCCTGTGAAAGGCGCTAAGTGACCACAGCATGAGCCAGGGTTTATCTTCTCAAGACAATTATTCATTACAATGAAAGACTCTGGATTAAAGAATGTCCTTCAAGAAATGCTAAGCATCTGAGCCCAGGTAAGATATGATTTGATGAAATAATTAAGAAAACATACCTGGTTTCCTTCTATGAAACATGCAAGCCATGTCTAAATGCTCATTTGTTATGTAGAGATTTTACTGCCTGGATTCTAATTTTTCACAGCTGTAAGCAGAAGACAAAGGGCGGTGGAAAAAAACCAGTCCTAAGTAGGAAGGAAGAGGTGTGTGATCAGAAAACCTTTGGCAAGTTAAGAGGATTAAGAAAGGCCCCAATGTTCTGATTTTAAGTTCTCTGAGTTGGACTAACATCATGGATTAGATTTGGGTGGTTAAGAGGAAGAAAATACCTCATTAAAAAGAAGCAATTGGGTTTAAAGTTGTTGTAAGACAATGGCTGAAACAGCTCAACTGGAATGGTCTCGCTTGCTTAATTCTGGGGTTTTGTGTGTGTGTGTTTTAATGCCCTCCCCCACCTCTTCATTCCCACCCTAAAAGCCTGCAGGGTTTGCCTTAAAATATATTACTTTCATTCCTTCTGCCCTCTTGGTCTTGCTGGTTTTGGGAAGTGTTGAGCTCAGTGAATCTGGGCTGGTGTCACAAAATCTTTGGAATGGGCACTGTGAATACTGAAAATTGGCACTGGAAAAATAAGAGTCCAGTCTTATTTTTATCCAATTATTTCAAGTCCACATCTTCCTTTAAAAAAAAATTGGATTTTTACACCCTTCCTCTTTGGAAGGTAGTAAACTAATGGTAATTAAGGAGATGATCCCACTGCAGTGGGATTAAACTCTGCAGGTGAGGAGGAGACCAAGGGCTGGACACTGCCATCCCTTTCCCAGCTTTCTGAAAACACCCACCAGCAAAATCGTGGGAAAATCGGAGGAGTATGGAATTCTGAGGAAAAGCAGAATAAATACAGATCTGAAAGTCAGCACAGCTTGAAGGCAGCCAGGAGTCTGTAGGGTAGGAAACAGCCAAGCAAAACCCAAAAAACCTCCTGTGTCTGTGATCCCCTTTCCTGAGAAACCACCTGGGAGCTGTTTAGGGCTGGTGGAAGGTTCCTGTGGCAAGGTCACCCCTGATTTAAAGCTCTCAGGTGGCTCCTTGAGGAATGTTTGCTTGTTCTTGGAAGCCAACAGGAGAAGAGCTGGGAGTGCCATGGCTTGGGCAGGTGAGTCCTGCTGGCATCCAGCGCATGGAGCTCCATCCAAGGAGGAGATCAGTCCAAGAGGATGTCAGAAGGTGCCATAGTCCTCCTTGGTTAAGCAGATTTGGGTTGGAAGGGGATGGGTGTGCTCTTCCCATTGGACCCTCTTGGACCATCTCCATGTCACCTTGGCTGTTCCTCCTGCTCCTGCCCTCCAACCAGGCAGGATTTTTTCATTTTCACACTGGAGGCAGCTCAGCTCCTCCAAGAGCAGCTCCCTCAGCCACAGCATCTTGCCAATGGAAAAAGTGACACTAAAAATAAACTTGTTTCAGAAGGAAGCAAAGGCAGCTTCCAAAAATTCCCAACTAAAGAGGGGAAAAAAGAAAGCAAACCACCACCACCCCAGTCTAGACAGCTGCACTAGGTGGAGGCAACAACAACCAAAAGGAATAAATTAAACTGTGGTTAAGGGGAGAATTTGTCTCCCCTGATTGCAAGACAAAGGAAACCCAACTCCTTGTTTGCAGAAAGAGATATTTGGGAATTTCTCAGGCCAGCTGAGGGCCCATTAGAGTGATGTGAACTGGAAATGGAGCTGAGGGCTCTGGCTGGTGGCACGACCCAGCTCAGACCACACACAAGAAAGAGGCACTGTCTGCCGAGGCAGTGAGCAGGGGTGGTGGCAGGGCCATCTGTCACTGCACTGAGGGACAAAATGGGCTTGGGCCACATGGCCTGGGCACCAGCAGCGGTGACAATGGCAGGAGAACGTGTCCCCCTCCTTCCAGATGTCTCCAGCTGCTTCTCAAACTGCCCAGCTCCATAATTGATGGATGTGAGTTGTGACCCTGGTCTGAAAATCCATGGGGTGATGGATTCCTCCTTTTTATCCTTCCAGTTGTGATTGAACCAAAGGTTGGGTCCTGCCCATGCTCTGGGCTTTTTCCTTGTATATTTTTGTTTGTTTATTTTGTTTCTTTATTTTTGGGTTACTCCTGTTCTGACAGAGGTTTGTGCTTTCTGTGTCCCAAAGCTTACCTGTATGTGCTTGTGCCACACAAATTTTTATTCCTTCACTTGATTTGGGGTGGATTGGGGATTTGGAGTTTCATTCTATCTAAGTGCTCATGGAGACTCCAGTGGGAAAACTTTACCATATTTGTTTATTTTTTAATGCCTAAGGAAGCAACTAAAAACTCACCTAAAGAAACATCATGGTCATTTTCTCAGTTCTGCTTCTCCTCTTAAAGAAATTTGATTTTGGTTTGTGCATGATCTGTGATGTAAAAATGAAATATCTATTCCAGAGTGGGCATTGAAACATGGAAAGAAAATTAAATGTTTTGGATTTAAGGAACTGTACCTGGGCCTGGCTGGGCATTGGTTCCCACATCAGATGTAACAGAGGTACCTGCAGGGTATCACACCCTCTGTCTTGGACATGGGCAGCTGACATGAAAGCAGGGCCAGCTCACCTGCCCTCAGTCATTAAGGGTCACTTGGCATTTGATAAAAGCCCCAGTTTTTGCCCCAGTGCCCACCCTGAAATCCACTTTGCTTATTACGATTTTTCCTACATGAAACTCATCTCATGATTTGAGCTGAAACCCAGATTATTCTTTCACTTTCCCACAGCCTTGCACTGCAGAGGGGCTGCATTTCAGTGGTAAACAAATCATGGGGAGTTTTGGTACAACCAATTAGTAAAATAGCTTAAAAATGCTGACAACCAGCTGGAAAAAAAGGGTCTGTAGTTGGCTTATTTATTCACTGTCTGGAAGTTTCCTTTTAAAGTTGAATTATTGATTAAAATTGGGTTGTTTGGGGTTTTTTTAGGTAGTAGCTGTTTACAACCAGACATGTAGAGTCAATAAAATCCCAGTACCTTGGCTCAGCAGGAATTTGGTGTCAAATCAAACCTGTTGGAGAACCCAGGGGTGTTGTGGTGTTTCCAAGTCCCAGAGGCACAAGAGGCAGTGGGAGAGGTTAAACTCAAGGAGTTTGATGCTCAGGGAGGTTTGGTGAAGTGTCCCTCATCGTGGGCTTGGTTCTGGTGAGTGGTCTGGATATTTTTGGCTGGGATGTGGTAACACCTCAGAGATGGGGTGAGTTGGCTTGGGCTTGTCTTCTTCCTGTGCCAGGCAGGTTTAACCAGCCATGCTGGGGGCTTTGCCTGCTTTCCCAAGGAAATGAGCCTGATCACTCCATGTTCTTTTTCTTTGTGAGACTTTCAGCACCTCCTCAAAATACCTGCTGGTTTTGTGAGTGCCATGGGCTGGGATGAGGTGAGAGTCCATGTACCATCCCACCAAGGGTTGCTGTACCCTGGTGTGAGGCTCCAGACAGACAGGGAACATTGTGGGTGCTTCAGCAAAAGAAGATTTACTTAGGATTTGCTTCTACTTTGGTATAAAGTGACCTGAGATGCACAGCCACAGAAAATCCCTGCCTCAGCAAGTGCCACTGCTGACAGGAACACTTGGATTAAGTATTTATGGCTGCCTGGAAGGAGCCAGGCTGCTGAGGACACACAAGCTCACCTGGACATCACCAGCCCAAGTTATCTGGTGTAAAGGGGAGCCCAGGATGATCCCAAGGATAATAAATCCACCCTGTGCAAACAGAGAAGGAACAGTGGGAGCTGTTTGTGCTGCAAACACTGAACCGCCCTGGGAGCTCAGCCCTGGCTCAGCCACAGCCTCCCCTGCCCCAGGCATGGGCACCAGGCAGCCCAAACACACTGCAGGTGGATCAGCATCAGGATAGGTCTGTGTCAACGGGGGACAAAAGGCATGGTGCCACTGCTCTCCCACCTGATCTGCTTCCTCCTCCCCAGCCCCTTTTGATGTTTTCTTTCATGGCCATTTCTTATAATGTGAAATTCATCCTGGGTTTAATGGTTTGGGGATGATGTGGTTTTTCAGATTAACAGAACAAGGATGTAGAGCTCTGAAAGATGTCTCTGCTCTTTATCAGCATTTTCTTTCAAGTACAAAATGCTTTTTCTTTCCCTTTTTGTTCTGCAAAGGTGGATTCTTCCCCTGCCCTGTTTACTAATTAAAATTTAGTTGGTAAAGAATAAGCATATTGTCCCTGCCAGGGTTTG
Organism: Ammospiza caudacuta; assembly: GCF_027887145.1. NCBI lineage: Eukaryota > Metazoa > Chordata > Aves > Passeriformes > Passerellidae > Ammospiza > Ammospiza caudacuta. The sequence continues at coordinate 25,302,412 of NC_080602.1, forward strand.
ATCTATTGTTATTAGGGCTCTGTGTTGTTACAGATGAGATCAAAGAATTTAATTTATGATGGGTGGATAGGTCAAGTTCAGTCGTCTGAAGCGAGTGCAGGGCAGAAAGCACAGTCAGACAATGATGTCTTAAGCAGCAGCCCAGGCAATAAGTTCTTCCTTGTAATACTGCCCCACTTTCTCCAGTTTTGACTCAAGAAAGTCAAGCTGTCCTCTGGATATAAATATTTGAGGACAGCTGGATGCAGTATAAGAGGCCCCCTCTGCCTTCTCTCAGTACAATATCAACACCACCCAAGGAATCCATCGTTTAAGGTAAAGGGAAACGCTGGGACCATGACCATGAGTGTTTCAGCCATCCCAATCCCCAGATTTGCATTTTGTCTGAGTGCCTGCTGCAACTCCCTATGATATTTTTAATGTGATTTTAAAATATCCCTCGAGCTCACAGCAAGAATCTCTAATTAAGACCTAAAGTTGATGCTGCAAAGCCTTAGTCACACCCTAATAACAAAAGGGGAATGGGGTGGGAGGTGAACAAATTTATTGGGTCTGCTTATGGTCTCTAGCTGCAATATTTTCCTTGAACTGTGCTCAAAGAGGAATGGGTTGGATTATTTCCATTTCATCTTTATTTATTGCACATCAGTGTGCAGTGCTGTTGTGAAAGCAAGCAAGACACCCACCTCTCCCCCATGCCTATGGAAACCATGAGGACTGGCCTGGGATGAGTGACTGGGGAGCAGTTTCTGGGCTCTGTTATTGGGACATGTCTGTGAGTGCAGCTCACAGAGCTGGATACGTGGGGTGTGCTCTCCCTGTGTTCTGCCCAGCTGGAGCTGGAAACTGTTTTGGGTGGGAACATCATCTCCCTGTGTCTGTCTGGAGAGCACTCAGCACACCAGGGGCTGGTGGAAGGGGCAGGGCAGCTCGGGGCTCTGGCTGTGCCTGGAATGGAGCAACAGGAGGTTCCCTGTCAGCTCCAGCCCTGGGCTTTGCCTCCCTGTGCTCGTTTCTCTGTCCCACCAAGTGCTTTGGCTTCTCTGGGCCAGGCAAACAAGGCAGCAAAGCTGAGGCCTTTGTGGGAGAGCCAAACGCAAAATGTCACCAGTTTGAAACAACAAAATCCCTTTCCTTGACCTGCTTCATGGAATATGAGGGAACAGTGTCAGGGCTCCGTGGAGGGGTTTCTGTGGGTGAGCACCTCCCTGCCCTGGTGGGGTCTCTCTCTCAAAGGGTCCAACTTTCCCTGCTCAAGAAGATTTGGGGTTCACAAATGTCCCCATCTAAAGCCCCCAGGTGCTTCTCCCTCACAGGGATTCTGCTCCAGGTCCCTGTGCCTTGGCTGCTGGTTCTGGTTCAGTTTGGTGGTAGTTTGAGGCCACGAACAGGGAACTGACTTGGCACTGAAAAAACAAAACAGTGGGGGTTTCTCATAAATTGGGATGGGTTTATTTGGTTGTTTTGAGGTGAGGGCAGTTCCTCAGGCTGGCTCAGAGTGTGGTCTCACACAGAGCAGGGGATGCTCAGGGGGTACCTGGCGTCTCAGCAGGTACAGAAACACTTTCCTCCAGGGCTGGTCAGAGTAGTCAGAGCATTGGCAGTGCCATTTCAGCTGTAACGACACAACTGGGATCTGTTCAGATCCTGGTGACACTCTTGGATCATGATTTGCCCTTTTTAGTGACTTTTTCTTTCTTTGACACTGAGGGTCAAGCTCTGTGAGGTGTAACTGCGGCTGCACAACCCCACACTGCTGCTTTGCTTTGGGGAAGGTTTGGTCAGGGCTCTTCTCCTTCCATTTTCTCATTCCTCCATTCCTTGACTGATATTCCACAGCTGTAACAGGGCAATATTGGAAGAGATGATGCTCTCAGGGCATTTTTTACCCCAGTGAGAAGCTGTAAATATGTGATACCTCAGCATGCCCTTGTAAATCCTGCAGCCCAGGGCTGGATCCAAGGAGCTGCCACAGTCTGGATCAGCCTCAGGGATCTCACACACATTGTGTGGCTCATCCAAACCCCAGCACTCTTAAAATTTTCTCATTATGGCTCTGACTTCCAGTCAGCTTGGAAGCTTTAAAAGGGGAACTGGTGGGTGGTACAGTGTCTGTCTTAGTGTCTTCCTTGCATTTACTGCCTTTTCCTTTCTGGAATAAAAGTTTCAGTTTTATTTCTCATGACTTTACAATGCATCATCTTGGAAATCAATCTTCCCCTTCAATTTCCTTAATAATGCTGTCAAAAATCATCAGCTAGAAAGCATTTAGTGGGGAATGCAAGAAAACTTTTCAAATCTCTCCATGATGAGCGAAAGGGACAAAGAAAATCTTTTACAACTTAGTTTCTCTGTCTCAGTAAAATAAAAACAGCCCCCAGAGGGGCATTAGTAACTGTTGAGAACCAATATTTACATGTAGCAATTTATCTTCATGTTTATAGAAACCACAATTAAATATTACTTTTTTAAAATCTTCAGAAAATTATAATTAGTGGCCAGATTTTTTGGGGGAGGGAGTTAAAAATTATTTTTCCAAAAAGGCTTTTTAATGTCTAGGGATTTGTGTTTGTTTCTGTTGACTAATCTATAAAGTAAACTGCCCAGGCCCTGAGGTGACTCACGGGCTGTGCAGATGGTGAGATTTGCTCTGGGCTCTCCACGTTCCTCCAGGAGGAGGAAGAGCTGGTTCCACCTCCTCATCCCCTGCTGCAAAGCCAGAGGGTGTGTGAAAACCCCTCCTGGAGACCCAGCTGTGGGAATCCTGGCCTTTCCAGGCAATTACATTTTTGGGAAGCTTGTGCTGTGACCCAATGTGAATGCAATGGGATGAGCTGGGGGCTCCTGGAGGCTGCCAAGGTGGGAGCCAAGGGAGGACGTGGCTGTGGGGGAGCAGAGCAGCCCCTGGAGGACAGAGCTGGTTCTTCTCAGCCTCATTTCTCACTTGCATTGCCCAGAAGGACATGGAGGGGCTGGAGCGTGTCCAGGGAAGGGAATGGAGCTGGGAAGGGTCTGGAGTGGCTGAGGGAGCTCAGCCTGGAGAAAAGGAGGATCAGGAAGGACCTTGTGGCTCTGCACAGCTCCTGACAGGAGGGGACAGCCGGGAAGGTCGGGCTCTGCTCCAGGGAACAGGGACAGGAGGAGAGGGAACGGCCTCAAGTTTCACTAGAGGAGGTTTAGGTTGGATATCAGGGAAATATTCTTCACCAGAAGGGTTGTCCAGCATTGGAACAGGCTGCCCAGGGCAATGCTGGAATCACCATACCTGTAGGGATTTAAAAGCTGCATGGATGTGGCATTTGAGGACAGGGGTTAGCGGTGGCCTTGGCCATGGTTGGACTCAATAACCTTAAAGAATTTTTCCAACCTTAACAAGTCTGTGATCTTCTCCAACCTAAATCTGATTCTTGTGGGCAGGCCAAGGGGAGCTGTGCTCTGTCTCAGTAATGAACTCTGACTGTCCAGGAAAGCATTTATTTTTGCAAAATTAGAAAGAGGGAGAGGTGGGGGAAATCAATGGATCTGTTTATAGGTGTGTAAAAAAGACAGAAAAGTTAATGCTAACATGTGTTTATTCACTTTCCCAGAGCAAAAACATTTGCAGGACGGTAGTCCAGAGCACAGGTGGTAAGTGATCAGTACCTTTATTTACATTTTTAAAGGAATGGCAGGACATGGAGGAGATGTATAGAACCCCTATAAACACATTATATTCATGTGGATGCTGTGAGCATTGTATTGCAAAGACTTCAGGAGTCCAACTCTGCAAGTCAGGTAGATATGATGGGTTTATTTTTTTTCAGTACACAAGCAGAGCACTAGACTGGACACAAGACAGCAAAACTCGAGAGTTTCCTCCATTTTCCCCAAACTGGTAACAGCGCTGAACATTTTAGTCTAAATAGCAGAGTCTCCCCCTGCCACACACAAGGTCAGCCCCATCCAAACCCACACTGTGTCACACCCATCCAAATGCCACCTGAAAATCAGCTTGGGCACATCTGTCTTGGTCTGTGTGTAGTGAAAAGCTTTGGGAAGAATCATTCCAAAATGCAAAGGGTTTCCTGTTGTTTTTACTGACAATATCTGCCCTAAGATGGAGGGAGCTCTGGTGTGGGTGCAGCTGCAGGGTTGTGGCACAAGGCACAGCCCCAGGTGGGAGCACTGAGGGAGGGCTTTGATGGGAGCACAGGGGTGGCCTGGCAGTGGGTGATACCACAGGCAGCAGTGGCTGGGCCAGGGAAGGGTCTGAATGTTTCAACTGCAAATACATTTAATGTTCTGCGCCTTGGAGAGAATTTCCTAGGATTCTCGTTCATCAGCTTGCCTGGTTTTTAATGGGAATGGGGGTGGTTACCTCACTGTTCTGGGCTCAGATGGAGGGCACTGGGTGAAATCAATCACTGCTGTGGTTGAGGCTTCACCAATAATCTCTGCCTGGAGCTGGAGGAAGCTACAAACACTGCCTGGTCTTCTGAGATGGGCAAATGCTTTATTTTCCCTCTGTTTTATGAATTTCCTTAATGCATGTTGATGCTATATGTTATTAAAATCGATTACCTCCTTCACTTATTTCCTCTGCTCTGGACTCAATTACTTTGCATCTTTTTTTTTTTTTTTTTAAGTAGGTTGAAGCTGATATGAGAGAAGTAATATCCAATCTCTATTTCTAAAGATACAGGACCAGTCTATCAGGCTGTTGGCACAAAACAACATTTGTTTTATTGTTGGGGTAAGTAAATAAGAACAAGAAGTCTTAAGTATTGGCATATGTTGATACTTGGCCAAAAAGGTCTCTAAACAATACATTTTCTATTCATTCCAGAAACCTCATACTCTGTTATTTCTCATTTAATGCTGTTGGCAAATACCCATGTCACCATCTAATTTTGACTGTAGTTCAACTTTTTTAGTGCAAAGCTAATCCTCATTACAGCTGTAAACATGTGTTTCATTTGGCCTTGTGTTCATGCACTGAAGTGACCAAGACACTCGAGGCTTTCCATCAGGAATGGAGATGTACAGGTAAGTGTTTTGTTCAGTCTGCTTCATCTTTCCCACTGTGACAATCAGCCCAGTTGCTTAATAGGGAAGAATGTTTTTATAAACCTCTCTGTGCTCTGTTTCCTGCTCTGCATCTTTTGTCAGGTAAGTGGGACAGACCAGGGAGAAAAAGAACAAGTGAATGTAAATAATCACAAAAGCCATCAGGATCTGGTGTAGCAGCTCTGTGTGTGTCTCCTACATCTTTATTTGCTCTTCAGACACTGATATGTTTTAACTCTTAGTTTTCATGGAATGTTTTGGGTTGAAAGGGAGCTCAAAGATCATCTGGTTCCAGCTCCCTGTCATGGGAAGGGACACTTCCACAAGACCAAGTTGCTCCAAGCCCTGTCCAACCTGCCCTTGAAAATTTCCAGGGATGGGGAAGCCACAGCTGCTCTGTCCAACCTGGAGAGTGACTTTTCAAATGTGGTAATTTCAACATGCCTCAGTTTTCCTGGAGATTTACAAATTTGATTCTAATCAAGACCCTACTCAAAGTGACTCTGCTCTAAAATAAGACCTCTTGTAAGGGGGGATCACAAACCAGCAGCCCTGAAGTCAGAATTCACTTTCATGTAATTTGATTTAGTAGTTTTTAATAGTGAAATTCAGCCTGGTTTCCCTGCCCCCAGCAGAACCTGTGACAAACTGTTTATCAAAATAATCTGACTCATGGAAGCCTGGCTGTCACCACCACTGAGGTTTAAGTGTTGTCAGCAAACTCCTTAAAATGCAGCATCATAAAAACAGCAGAAACCCCTGAGCCTTCAGACCTGAGTCAAGTAGGAGCAGACTTGGTTTCTCTAGAGTTTCTTTCTTTAGGATAGAGTAGAGTAGGGTGGAGTAGGGTGGAGTAGAATATTTTTAGTTGAATGGGAACTACAATCATCTACTCCAACTGCCTCATCTAGGCCAACAATTCAAATTATTCCACTGAAGCTCCTGGTTGAAGTGTAGCTTTGTGTTGGCTCTATTGCTAAGTACTGCTGAGTTAAAGCTCCTGGGAGCAGGTCAAACAGAGGGAGGAGTTAGGGGGCACAAGGTGGAGGCAGAGATTTTATTTATTTCTGGCTGTGATCTCACCCATCCTGAGTGGGATGGGTTCTGCTTGGTGGGGGCAGAGGGCTCCCAACCTGCATTTCCCAACCAAATGAGAAACCTCCTGAGGGAGTCCCAGTCACACAGAGCCCATCTGCTTGGGCTGGGGAGAGCAGCACAGCTCCAGCAGCTGGCAGCTCGCTCAGAGTTTGTCTGTGCTAAAGGAAATATAGTTTGCCACAAGATACTTTTCTATATTCCAATGCAAACTTGAGCCACAAATGTTTCTCTGTGCTTGCCTACACCAACGAGTCACAAATTGTCCTCTTGTATTTAAATAGAACCCAAATTCAATCCATACATTCCCAGTCATTATCACCCCATTATCCTTTCTCCTTTTTGCTATTTTTCTCACCAAGCAGTGGTAAACCCCAGGCCCTTTCTCAAACATGTGGTTGATATAAGAGGAGAGGAAAGTTCTTTTCAAATATTAAAATGTTTTTAAATACTGTTTTATAGCAATCATGGTCATCTGCAAGAAATCAGTTTTCAAAGAAGTGTTTGATGGACTGACAATCATTTGAGCCCAGGATGAGATGAAAAAATGGTCCAATTCAAGCTGGATTGGGACTCACTTTTCTGGAGAGCACATGAGTTTAGAAGAGATTGATGAAGCTGAATTTTGAAACTATCAATTTTGTCTTTGAAGCATGTTGGGATCCAGACTGGCTGTGAGGATCAGAGAGCTGGGAGCTTAAGGGGATGGAAGGAGGTGGCCTCCTCTGGAGAGCGGGCAGCAGTGGGGAGGAATGATAAAATGCTATCAGAGAATTCATCCCATCTTTCACTGGACTTTTACTACTTGCACTCTGTTCCTGGGACAGGGTGTCCTGTGAAGGGCCAGGAGTTGACTCCATGATCCTTGTGGATCCCTTCCAACTCCAGATATTCTATAATTCTATGATTTTGGTGCATTTGTTATGCAGCATTTATTGCTCTCTAATGCACCCAGGCTGTTTGCTTCCTATGTGCTTCAATTTACACTTTTTGCTATGAGCTGCATTTTGTTGTGTTTGTATATGTAAGGAACTTTCAATATTAAGTTTCAATGTGTTAGTATGGAAGGAAATCAAGAAAACTCTTTCTTGGGTGGAATTAATCAGGTCCCCAGCTGGATCACTGTGTTTAGGGCTGCTGTGGCTGCACGAGGCTGGTGTGCCCACAGTGGGAGCAACCTCCTGCATTTTCCATCATTTATATTGTTTATGCTGAATATCCAGGCTCAGAAGCAGAAATAACTTGGAGTTGTTTGAGTTTTTCTGGTTTTCTTTTCTTGAATACCAGGAAGGAGCAGCCAAGGCCTTGGTGATCAAGACTAACAGTGGGGCTGCTTTAAAAATCATTCAGGCTTTTCAGGTGTCCAACTTCCAAACTACTTAGGGCACAAGGGGAAATGTAAACATTGTTCTGTTATTCAACCTACTACATAGGAGCATTGAGTTTGACAAGGCTCCAGGTCCCCCCGTGTCCCGTCCTGCCCGAGATCAGACGCTGATATCCCTCCCCAGTGACATCCAATCTGCCAGGTTTGTTTTCACTCTAACAATTGCCCACTGTAAATGTTCCTTGCTCTGCTTCGTGCCTACCCTGCCAGAGCTGCTTCCAGGAGGATTTCACTGCCTTTCTCAGCATTCAGGCTTGTAGTAGTTCTTTCTTAAATGCAGTCAGGGTATATTTAAATACAGGTTCAGGTGTGTGCTGCATTTAATCTGTGCAAGGAGGGAGGTGATTTTAGATATTCTTTTGAACTTTTTAAACTTTGTATCAAAACTTTTTTTTTTTTATATATGTGTAATATTAAAAATTGTAAAACATTTTATTAAGGAATTGGCCAAGTTGGATGAATCTGTTTGCAGGGCCCAAGGTTGGTGGCAGAGCATGAGATGCATTTCAGGTTATGCCACAGACAGATTTTACAGTGGACACAGGGTGGGAAATGGAGCTAATGAAGCTGGAAGTGCTCATTGCAGGACTCTGTACATATGGAGAGCCTTGGTAGGGGAGAGGCTGATGAGCTCCAGGATTATTATTGAGAGCAAGGCTCAGTGTCTTTGTTCTGCACTGATCTGCAGGGAAAGCAGAGTGGAGCCATCCCCTCTGCCTCTGGTGAGCACAATCCATGTTTATACCCAGGAATGGCAAGGCCAGGTCTGGCAAATGCCAATGGTCTACTTCTGTAACAGCATAACGTTGGAAATCCTGATTTAAAGTATGAGATGTATACAAGAATTATAAGCAGCAGTAAATGTGCTTGGACCAGGCAGAGAGAATTATTCCTGATCAGCTGGCAGAGCTGGATGTAGAGCAGGACCCTGGACTTTGGTGTAGTTTGAATTAAGCTGGATTTCTGTATTATATTATTTTTATAGTCTCTTCCCATCTGACAGAGATCTCTGCTTCCTTTGCTGTTTCATACACTGTTCACAGCTCACTCCACTGCCAGGGAACAGTTGTGCCTTGGTGGTTCAGGGCTCCCCTGATGGTGGGCATGATGGTCCTCCCCAGCATCCGAGATGAGACAGCTCCTTCCCAAAATCCTATTCTCTCTCTTGCTGCACTGACAAACTTCTCTGCCAGTCCCAAAAGCAGCAGGGAAGCGTTTCCATCTTGAACAGTTTGCTTCTCTTTATTTACCTTTGGCCTCTGGGTCAGGAAACCTTAATAATTTCCTTTTTATTAATTTAATCCATAGTTCCTAGTAATTACCATAAATTAAGCCTGCTGGGGGGAAAGCCACAGCCAATAAAGCAGAGGAACTGCTGGCTTTATGTGGGTAAGGTCAGTACCTAGAGGATTGTTTCCTGCAGCTCGCTCCCTTGGTTGTTGTGATTAACTTGAGATCAGCAGAGAGGTTCCCATTCACCTTTTAAACAAGGCTGGGACATGCCAGGAATTCTGCTAATGCACAGGGCCCTGTTAAAGCTTAATCTTGGTGTGAAATGAACTTATTCCTGCCCCTGTGCAGGTACTGAGTATTTCCCAAGGGATGTTTCCCTCTGGTTTGAATGAACTTCACTGGAGACACCAGCGTGTCCTTCTTGATGGCATTGACAGCAGTGAGGTGACAGCAGCAGGCACAGATTTACTTCTGACGCCTTGGGGCTTGGAGTAGGGATGAAAATAGAGCTTTACCCCTAATAGCAAAGGGAAAATAATAGTAATAATAATAATAATCATCATCATCATCATCATCTGGATTTGCAGGGGTGAAATACATGGTGTCATTTTGCAAAGACCCTTCTTTGGTCCTCCTCAGCAGCTCCTTTGGGATTGGGGCACTCAGAACATGGTGGAGAAAGAAAGTGGGAATTAAAACAAGCCCATGGGATGAGAGGCAGCCTCCAGGAGCCCACAGAGGCCCCACTAGTAAAGGGTTGCTGGTTTCCTCTCTGAACTGGGCTGCAGCCAGGCATTCCTGAGTGGCACCGGTCCTCCCAGCGCTGGAGAGGAAACATTCCCGTTTGTGAGCTGTGGAAGTGCATGCCTAAGCCAAAGGTTACCAGGCTGAGGTGATATTTTTGCATTCCTACAATGTCTTAGCTTTTTTAAATTAAATTCTTGCAACATGAGGATTTAATCCCTCCTGGTATATATGGCGTGCGTGTGTGTGCGTGTGCGCGCGTGTGCATTTTTTTTTTTCCTACAAAAATTTCATCAGGCAAGTTATTTTTGTTTTTGAAAGTTGGCTCAGATACAGGGTCAGTAACTTTCCACCCAGAGCCTGTGGAAAGGTTTGGGGTTTGAGGCTGAATAGAGGGTCAAGTTTTAGGGTTGTGCTTGAGTAGAAACTGGATCTGGGGTTGACAGCCACTAGGGATGAAATCTGTTGAATTGTTCGTGAATATTTTTTTATTAAAAATAGTGGAAATAAGCAGTTTTCCTTTGCCCAAAAGCAGAGTTCTACCACATTGAAAATGGTCCTGAGAAAATTAGTGGTTTCTAGCATGGAATTGGGTTCGAAATCCAATCCCAGAAGGATAAGTTTGGAGTCACATACTCAAAATTAAGCTCCAGCAAAACAAAAAGCATTTTGATTATAGTACTGTGAGGGTGGGGAAAGAACACAGGCTGTGCCCTGATCCTGCTAGCAGGAGCTGGAAACTTCTTGGGAGCAGAAAGGTGCTGTGGGACACCACAAAGAGCTGCAGGCAGAGCCCAGGCTCTGTGCTGGCCTCCAGGAGCAGATATTCCATCCCAGGGTTACTCACAGGAACCCAAAGCTTTGCCTTGCAGCTCGGGCTGTGCCTCTGCCTGCTCTGAGCTCACACACTCTCTGCCCTGCCTCTGCCACCAGAGGAGGGTGGTGGGTTTTTCCTGGGGAGCACAGAAGTTGTACACTCAGGCTCTGATCTGGCTCCTTTTCCCTTGTGCTGAGCTGCTGTGCCAGCTTTGAGAAAATCAGGCTGATTAAACCCACCTAGGCTGGTGCCCTGGACAAAATACCCACAGCTGCTTCTGCTAACCAAGGAACCCTCTGCTCTGGGCACAGGGCACAGCTCTGCCCCTGCTTTGAGCCACAGGACAAAGATCAACCAGGCCAGCAGCACCAGGACACAAGTGCCCAACTGCTCTAAGCCAGGACTCAGATTTTAAGCATTGACCTTCTGCTGAGGTGCCCCTAAAAATCTGTCTTGATCATGCTGGAGAGCAACAGCATTGCATTTCTGAGGAGTTTTTCTCCACAGGACTGTTGAGCCTGAGCTAATTGCTGTGCTGGTGCCACGGAAGTGCCCATGTGCGCTCTGCTGGACAAGGCTGTGTCCTGGATGAATCTTGGAGCAGAGATGCTCAGATAAAATGAGGATCATGGCGTTCCATGGTTCCCCTCTGGTGGCTGCCCAGCTGGGGATGTCCCTCAGAGCTGGCACAGCCCCCTCAGGTTTGCTCAGGGAGGGGAAGGGATGTCCTGAGCTCTCCCTTTCCCTTGGCTCAACAAAACCAACACCATGGGAGAAAAGGCAGGTTCTGCTCAATGAAGATATCTCTGTTTCACCACTGCTTCCTCCTCTGGAAGAAAAATGATTCCTCCAGGTCTTGACATCTGCTGTTATTTAAAGGATCATCATCATCACCACTCCAGCCCTCCTGGGGCCTCAAGGTATATAAAACCTTATTCTTCCCAAATTTGTGATTGAAAACAGATATTACGTGATGGTGTCCCTGTAAATGCCATGTCAGTGCTGGGGAGCTTATTAATGAATGGTTCTGCAGGACAGAAGCTGAGGTGGCAGGGGAGGGCAGGTGGAAGGTTTTAGGTGGGTTTTTGCCCCCCTGGGGCAGGTGGGTGGTGACCACCTGGGGACATGCTGCAGGAGGAATCTGCAGCGCTTGCAGCTCTGCTATTTGCATTATCCAGGGATTCTCTTGTGACCTTTAGCAGTTTTTATTTGGGCTCTGGTGAAAGACTGAGGCAGGGGAGGAATTTCTCAGGTTAGCAGACCCCTCTGCTACTTCACACCTCCCTCATACACCCACATGCACACCCCTGTGGCATGGAACCAGGGGAGCAGTGGGAAAGTGCACCTGGAAGGTTCTCAGAGGGTCCAGGCTGTGGAAAAAGCTCATAAAACACCTCCTTGAAGGCTGTCCCTGTGGGAGGCTGTGTGTAACCTCCATCCTCACCCTCCATCAGGTGGCTTGGACAGGGGGGCTGCAGCTACAGACACACACTCACTGTCACAGCTCCACACTGGGGGACCCAGCAGCTCTCACTCTGATTTAGGGTTGGCAGGTTCAGTGGTGATGGCAATTATTTATTGAATCTCAGGGTGGGCAGGCCCTGGCACAGGTTCCCAGAGAAGCTGTGGCTGCCCCATCCCTGAAGTGTCCAAGGCCAGGTTGGACAGGGCTTGGAGCACCCTGGAACAGTGGAAAGTGTTCCTGCCCATGGCAGGGGTGGAATGGGATGGGCTTTGAGGTCCAACCCAAACCCTTCTGGGATTCTTCTAATTGCAAGTGCCTGAGAAGTGAAGTAGTGCTCTCAAACCAAAGACAGGAGGCTGTGTGATCAGCCTGCTGTTTGATTTCCTCCTTTAGCAATGCTTTTTGTGAATTAAAATTTGGATTGTTCAGCTCAGTGCAGGGAGCTCTGCCCCAGCCTCTCCGCATTCACCCACCATGTCCTTGCACCCACACACACAAATTTAGAGCAAATTTAAAGCCTTTTCTGATTGTTGAGTTATGGTGCCTGAAGCTGATTTGACACAGAATCACCATTAGGTATATTGGGTTCCTTTCTCTTTCCACATCTAAAGTGTTTCTCTTGTGTGGTTTGCCCTTGGGAAGCCAATTCCTTTGGAAGGCAGCAGGAGTGGTTCTGAGTGAGGGGTGTCCCACAATGGGACTGTGCTCTGATGCTCCACAGGCTCTCAGCAAATAACCTTTCAGTTCCAGGGCAATAAAAGATGTCAAGGGTGGTCAAAGATGTGGCAGCTGCTGCTCTGGATCTCCATGCAGTCAAGTCCTTCAGATTTTCCTCACTCCCACTGAGACGGAATTTTCCAATATTCAGTATTCCAGTCTCCAGCACCCCCTGAGCCAGCTGAGGGTGTTGAGCACCCTGCTGGATTCAGTCCAGGTTCAGCCCATCTCTCTGAGCTCCCTGTTCCCACCCATCCATCCATCCTGCCCATCCCTGCAGTGCTGGGTGTCCTCTTTGGGCTGAGCTGGGAGCGTGTGGTCCTTGCACACTGCTGGAGGATTGCTCACACATGGTATGTTCTCCATGCAAAATGGGTTTTTAAGAAATAAGGGGTTTTTTAAATGGACTAAAAAATTTTTACCAGGGCATCTGGTATTGCAAATATTTGAAAACGTTGAAAATTTTTCTTTCTTGGCAGTAAAACCAACCCAGCTTCTTGCCCACTGCAGTCCAAGAACTATTGAATATGTTTTAAAACAGATCGTTTGGGGGGTTTATGTAACTTTTTATGGTTCTAAACAGAAGATACTTTTCTCCTTAGAACTGCTTCAGAATCCTAAATTATAGTTGTTGATTTCTTGGCTTATGGGGAGCTATGTGATTTACACCAGTTAAGAACATCAGAAAGCTTCAGGAACCCTTTGAAAGTGCAAACCAGAGAAAGGTGAGCTTTTGTTTTCCTTCCCAGATATTAATATCCTTGTTGCAGACCATGCCTGGATTCACTCCATTGCTGCTGTGAACTGTGGGACTTTATCCCACCCCCATTCCAGGTAGCTGCAGTCAGGCCCTGCAGGGAGCAGCTCAAAGGTTCCCCCAGCAACTGAAGGGATCTGAGGGAATCCAGCCCCTGATGCTGCAGCTGCTTTAAGATTTTTCCAGTTATTTTTTCCTGAGAATGACCATGAGGTCACAAGATCTGGGGGTTTTTCTGTGTGGCTTTCTGACCTGCTGAATCATGATTTTTTTTTTTTTGGTTTTTTTTTTTTTTTTTTTTTTTTTTTTTTTTTTTTTTTTGGTTTTTTTTTTCCTCATGCCTGTTGCATTCAGATGTAATTTTGACAGAAGCTGAAAGCACCTCCCTGGGCTGGAGGGGGGAATTTTGGACCTGCACCTCTTGCATCTCAGCTGAGGGCCTTGACAATTGCATATGGTACAGACAGGAACAAAATTAATGCTTTTTAAAAAACATATTAAAATATGGGGGAGGAGTGGGATAGGAATGGGAAAAATAATTTTAAAAGATCAGCATTTTATCAGCAATTCATCCCATGCCTGGATGCTGGAAAACCCTCTTTGTGTGACAGCTCCTTGTGCCCAGGTGGCAAAAAATCTTGGGAAACTCCAAATACAGCTGAGATATTTGTGCATACAAAACCAGCTGGGTTTTCAGCTTATTGTGTGCTTGGACAAGTCCTGGTTTGCCACCATGAAAGTGGCAGGAACAAGGATGGAGGGTTGGGGCTGGGAATGCCACCAGACACAGCTCGTGGCCAGCTCTGCCGTTGCCATGGCTGGGGTTTGCTGATCCATGAACCATCTCTGAGCCAGGGGGGATGGCTCAGGGATCTAAAAATGTCAGAAATCCAGCCCTGGGCAAGGCAGGGAAGGGCTGGCGCTGGTGGAGGATCCAGCCTGGCCCTTGGGGTCCCAGCAGCCTTGGCACAGCCACAGCACCAAACACACAGAATAATGAAGTCCCGAGATATTTGGTTTAATTAGATTTACTCAAGTGCTGCTGGGCTTGTCTCTGCCTGCTGCTGGTGTCAGGGTTTCTGTCACCCTCCCTGGCTTTGCACGTGTGGTTCCACAAACATTACTCACATGGGACCTGCTCAGTGCCACTTTGGTCCAGTGCAGCATGAGCTGGACACTTTCAGATGTGCATCATTCACTCTGACAAAGCCACTTCTCCCCCAGCCTTGGTAACCTGGAGCTGGAGCCCATCCCTTCAGAAGAGAAATTCACTCCTTGCTTTGAAGAGAGAGTGCTGAGGCATCCACTGCATTCCTTCCTGACGTGTTCCAGTGCTTGGCTGCCCTCATTCCAAACCAGATGTCTCCTCTCTGATGTGAATGCTGCTGACTCCAGATTCCTGCCATTAGGCCTTCTTCTGCCTGTTCCTGATGGAGGTGAGGAGCTCCAGGTTGTTGGATACCCAGACTGCCACTGCTACCCAAAGAAGCACTGTCAGGGTCAGAGAGCCTAACAGCATCATAAAACAATTCAGAAAAATTCCTTTAATTTGTCTCTTGGCTGTGATGGCCATTTAGTAGGGGCAAAGATTTCATGTGCCCAGCCCTGGTCTGGTTTTCCCATTGCTGGCTCTTCTTTGAGCTCTCTGCTTGGTGAAATGGTGGAGGTTTGTCCTTACTTCAATTTTCCTCCTCTGATGAAGAGATAAGTCAGTTAGAATGTGTAATTTTCCCCTCGCCTTTTTTGTGTTTAATATCATACCATAAGTATCCCATAGCTTCATCTTGCCACAATGCTGGTTGAGGCTAAGCTCATGCAGGTTTTGGTTGAGCACTGGATGTTCTTTCCATAAAAAGTTCCTGGTGAGATGTGGGGAAGGCAAGGGACAGTCTGACTGCCAGCCCTGGTGAAGGCAGTGGATGAGTCCTCATGAACAAGAAACTTGAGATTTTCTTATCAATAGTGTAAAGGTCAGCCTTGGTTTTGTTTCTCAGCTGCATGTACAGAACAATGTCTCTTTTCTCTGCAGTGCTGTCCTTCCACCTCCTTCCCCTGTAAATTTTGCTCTCAATTTAATTTATTTGCAGCCCTACCTTTGGTAGGCGAGGCAGAAACACAGGCAAAGTGTGAGATTGGTCTGATCCTGCAAAACTCTGCAGCTTTTGCTTTCAGGATTAAATGCTGAGCTCTTCTAAATGGAGGGGGAACCTGGTCTCAGCTCATTTAAAGCAAGACTGACACACTCTGAACACTTTAAAATTGTAGACTCACAGGATCACAGAATAGTTTGGATTAGGAGGGACCTTAAAGATCATCCAGTTCCAAGCCCTCTGCCACAGGCAGGGTCACCTTCCCCTAGGCCAGGGTGCTCAGGGATTTAAAGGAAGCAAAGATGTGTCCATAGAGCCAGTGGAAGTGTTTGTGCTCTCGCCCTCCCTGTAAGTGCATCACAGTAACTCAGAGGAGCAGCACGTGCTCACTTACAGGAGATGTGCTATAGAAGAGTTATCACTCATCAGGGGAGATATGGGCTTAATGCAAAAAAGAGCCTGAGATGGCTCAGCTCAGCCCAGAGCTGAAATGTGTTGTGATACCCCTGGGTAAAGATCAAACTGTAAAGGTCTTACCGACATCTGATTCTCCTCAGGTTTAGTTGGATCCAAATCTAGCAAAAGGGCATTTTTATGTCTGGTCACAGTCCAAAAAGATATAGCAAAATCACCTGGAGTTACAAATGTGTTGCAGAACCTGTCCCTAATCACATTAAGAGCTCTCAAACGATTGTTTGCCAAATGAAATATTCTCCTCCGGTATTTGCAGAAAGGAATTACAGTCTGTGAGTCATGTTTTTCATTTGGTACTGAAGTACAGTTTCTATTTTACAGACCCAATCCTGAGCTTGGGGAAGGAGTTGTTAAAAAGGCATTGTTTTGTTGGGAAATAAAGGCAAGGTGACAGGTTTGAGACAATGTATTGTGGGCTCAGTTTGCAGCTGGGCTTTCAAACCCTTGAGGTTCCCAATGGAACACACAGGTTTTCCTCTGTGGCTCTCAGAGAAGTGCTGGGGGCTGTTGGATTTGAGGCTGTGCTGAAATAAACAGAAAGGCCATGTAATCCCAGGGCTCTGCTCCAGAGCTTCAGTGGCAGCCCCTAAGGTTGAGACTCTGCAGAAATGTCTGGTGGGTCCCCAGTGGACTCTTGCTCCAAGCCTGAAGTGCCTCTGGCGCTTCCTTTTGGCCCACTCTGATATTAGCTGGCCACCAGCCGTGGGCTCTGGGCTGGAGCTCACCTGTGGTTTGCACATGAGCTCCTGCTCTAGTGGAAGGTGTCCCTGCCCCTGGCAGAGGGGCCCGAATGAGATGTTCTCTGGGGTCCCTTCCAACACCCTGGGACTCTGTATCACCCCATAAATTGATATGAATGGGGTGGTGTGGAGCTCTTGCAGGGGGTAGGAGGTGGGGGACAGTGAAATGCAGGGAAGGAAAACATTCAAAGCACCAGGTCAGTGCCAAGAGGAGAAGCAAGGTGAGTGGGTGGAGAGGGCTCCAACCTCTGCCCTGGAGGATGGACCCTGCACAGACTTTGTCAGTTCCAGAGCTGTGGGAGCTGAGCCAGCTCCAGGGGCAGTGGGAGAAGCCCTTGGCCCAAACCAGAGCTGCTGTTGGATGAGCTGCCCCTCACACCACTGATCACACTGAGGGAAGCTCCCACCCAGAGTCACCCCATGGGAAGGAGAACCCCAATGGGATTTACTGCAGCTCATCCTTACAGCTGTGGGCAGGAGGGGTGGGCAAAGCCTGTAATCTCTGGGGAAGAGGGGAGCACATCCCCCTGGGCTGCCCCCCAGCCACAGCCTGCCCCAGGCTATCCCCTCCTCATCCTCAGGGAGGAAGGCAGCACGGGGCCAGGTCAGCAGTTGTGCCTGGGGGATTTTGGCCTGACTTCTCACAGTGCCTTAATATACCCCAGCTGGCAGCAATAATTGGGGAGTTATTAAATAACTGTCTGCAGTGACATACAATCTGCAGAGCACTGTACCAATTATTTTTCATTTGCTTCCCTCTATCTCAACGTGTCTCTATCTCCCCATCCTACCCCAGTGCCTTTCCCAGGAACAATTTACTGGAGTGATTGGAGGGCAGGGAGATCTTCTCCAACAAAGAAACTACTTTATTTTCTGCCATGGTTAATGCCCCTGTTTAATGAGTCCTTCATATCATTCTCACCACCCTAAATTAAAGGGTAGCCTGTGCAATTAAACTGTTTAGCTTCCAGAATGCCCCTCACAGTTATCTGCAAAATGGGTTGAAATGCAGCTGCTACTACTGTTGCTTATACTGAAACTGGCAAAGGGAAAACCACTTTCATCTCTTTATTTTTAGTAGTGTGGCTTTACTTTAAATTAAACTAATTATTTGTACCATCTTATTCCTGATCCCTGTCCCATGAGATTTTCCCAACCAGGAAATATTTTATGCAATATATAGCTGTAGATGCATAGATCTTCATGTTTGTGTCTTTTGGGAATGAGGAGAGAGGGATTTGCAGCTCTTAGTCCAATGTTTATCAGTATTAAACCAGAGTAAAGTTAGTTTGCAGTGGATTCACTCCAGATTTAAGCTTTGTTAGATGGCATTTGCTCTTTTTTTTTTTCCTTTTTACATCAGAATTTGCTCTTTTTCCTTTACTTTTTAATGTAGAAGTTTAATGAGGACAAGTTCCCCAAAACCCTTCTCCCCAAATATCTTTCTTTGCATCCAGAACCTGCTGCTGCATTCCCAAGGGTCAGATAACAACCTGCACTAAGAGCATCCTTGAGGATCTGTTGATTCTTTTCATCAGGAGCTGCCTCATCCATCCCTGATATTCACCCTGCTCAAGATGAGAAGTGGTTGCTTTTTAAGGATTGGAAAGAGGTTTGTCCCTGCTTGGGTTGGGAGCAGAGTGGGAAGCCCCCAGATGTCAAACCATGAGGCTCTGCAGCAACCCAAGGAATTCTACTTGGGATGCCTCTGCAGGGAAGTTTCTTCCTGCCTCAAACCTGTTGAGTTCCAATATTCATTTTAATGATCTCATTTTATAAATAATGAGAAGCAAAACAATGCATTCAATAGAAATGAGATTAGAAATAGGAGGGGAATGAATTACAAATGCAAGGGCCTGTATTTATTCCAAGGAAGATAAATCTCATTTTAAGTGGTCTCCAGTGCAACAGAGTCTTGCTAAGACTAAAACAAAGTAAATCTGGTTTTGTTGATAAATAAAAGTGTGAGGCAGTGGCAGGGAATGTTTTGTAACACTAGTTGGTTGTCATAGTATCCTGGGAGTAACAATACCTGGGCTTTACTCTTGGCTTGGCCACTGTCTCTCTGCAGTAAATCATTTAACACCCTGTGCTGGAGTTGAGGCACAAGCTGGAACATCCAACTGCACTGAACAAATGGCATCAGGGTGTGACCCTCGTTAAAGCTGTCACTGACAGGACTGTACTCAGCAGCGTGAAGGGGTTTAGGGTGCATCGTGAATTGGAAGGTGGAATTAGTGGCATTTCAGCAGCCCAGGCACAATTTGTTGTGGGAAAGGTGGGAGACCTTTCAATCTGGAGCTGAATCTGGCATGGTGATTCACCTCTTGTGTGTCACCCAATGTAGATACAACACCAGCAGCGGCTTGAAAAGTTCTCCTTCTTTTTCTTCTCTTCTGTGATTTCATCAGGTTTTCTGTCCACATGAGTAGTAGGCAGGAGAAAAAGATGTTTGTTCTGCAGAACTCTCCCTGAGAACCTTCTCCATGTGGTTCTGGAGCTGCAGTAAGGAAAGGACAGTACCAGGGATTGAGAAGGGGGTCTGAACTGCAAACGCCAGCTCAGCAAGGAGGTAACACCATCACCGTGTTCTCACCTAATTGGAAACACATTGTCCCTCTGTCCCACACCTGGAGGCTCGGAGGGAAGCCCTGGCACAGCTGCAGGGGATGGATGGGGAGAGGTGTCCCCAGAAAGGAGGCACAGCCCGGAGCTGGCACACACCGAGCCGGGCACGCAGAGCTGCCCCAAACAACACCACAAACAGCAGCTCATGGGCTAGAGCTGGAGCTGACCGACCCTCCTAGCTGGGAGCTAATGATTCCCTTCAGGATTGCATCATTACATTCGAACTGAGTCATTATGAGGCGATTTGGGAAAACAAGTTGGAATTCATTACCAAGGAAACGCGCTGGAGCTGTTGCAAGGGCCTCGTGCGGGCCCGGTGGGTGCAGGGGCACCAGCAGCCCCTCGCTCCCAGGGCCAAGCACAGGAGCCAAGGTCCCTGCCCAGTGCAGGCTGGTGGCACTCTTCTATTCCACCCACAGCTGTTCCTGATCCTTCCTGCCACTGCTCTCCATGTGACACCTGTCACAAGAACAAACAAACCCAGGGCAGGGGGAGACACTGGAATTGTGAAATTTGCACTCGTGCATTCCTGGGTGCAGCCTCAGGACAGCCCCAGCCCCTGTCAGCAGTTCCAGCACGTTCTCCCTGGTGTCCAGCTGCTGGCAGCCCCTTTGCTGCAGCTGCAAGGTTGGATGTTTGCCTGCCCTGCTCACTGCCTGCTGCTGGTGCCTCTCCAGGTGGGCACAGCTTGCACGGCTCTGCCATCAGCAACAGCGTTTTCAGCAGGTGCAGTGGAGGGGCTGGAGAGGGACTGCCTGCAAACAGCCAGGTGGGTTGTGGCAGGTTTTTGGAAACCCAACAAAACCACACAGTGTTTGGGCTGCAACTTGTTCTGTGAAGCCACCACTGAGCCACAGGAGGATTTCTACCTGCAAAGTGATGGGTGAGGACAGCAACGTCCTTGGTGAAGGCAGAGAATGTGATGTGAAGGGTGAGTAAAGGTTTGGGAGAGCAGTAAGAGAAATGGAACCTGGGGAGCAATCCAAGGCCTGATTGTGGGCTGGCACTCAGCACTGATGATCATCAGTCACAGAGATCAGGTACTCAGGAGGCTGAAGCACCTACCAGGAGCAATGCTAACATCAGCTGGATGACCAAGGAAGCAAGGGCATGCATAGAGACCAGCATGGTTGGACACAGACCCCTTACTTGCCTCTGCAGAAAGCTGTTATCCCAAAATTACTGCTGGGAGAGGCCAAGCTGTGGCACTGAGGGTGAGTTGGGGTCTTTGTTAATATGTTTATAAAAATGTGAAGCCTGGGCATTGCTGGAAAAGAAGATACTGGTGTATTTGAAAGTAAAATAAGCAAACATTTGCCTAGTGAGGGAGAAAAATTATGTCAGAAGTAATATGTGATAATGGAGAAATTCCTCAAAAATCAACTACAGTGAGGACAGCAAAGCCCTGGTGAGGTGAGCGAGCTAGTGGGTAGCAAAAACAACTGAGGGCAGCCCTGCTGAGCATTTCCCATCAGTCATTTTCTAGGGAGCTCCCTGCCACAGCTCTTGAGGAGATGATGGATGGCTGGTCCCTGGCAAAGGTCTGCCAGCTCAGCTTGACTCACCAGGAATGAGGAGGTTTGAAGGAACAGAGTGAGGTCCAGAATGAAGGAGAGGATTTCAAACACAGGGCTCAGGGCATCACAGCCCTCATTAGCACTGCCCCACATGGTGCTTACCACAGGACTGGCAAGAGGAAAGGCTTTGCATGTCCTCACAGCTGCCTGTGATGCCAGAGCACAGTTTGAGTGACAAACTCTCCAGACTCAGGGGACTGGGGTGGCAGTCCACCCTCTGCCCAGTGGCTGCAGGCTCAGGACTGGCTCTGCTGGGTGACCCTTCCAATTCAGAGCCTCAAAATCAGGTCAGTCTTGTGAATTAGAGGTTACACCTGAAAGATTGAATTTTTTTTTCAAACTCCCACCAAAAAGCAGCAGATCCCTGTAGAGTCAGTTGTTTTCCTGAGGGAGAAACTAGGTCAAAACTTGGTAAATTCAGCTATAAAGGGTTTCCTATGCTTCCTCAGCAAACAATGTCTTACTGCAAATAACTGCAGCTAACTGTGTGCCCTCAGTCTTGTTCTGTCCGGGGTGATGCTTAAACTGTCAATAATCCTAAGGCTGCTGTCACAGTGCTGCTCAATGGGGTTGACAGATTATATCTCTAAAGTCCCTTTATTGGACCTTGTTCCCAGAAAAGCTTGCAAATTGCTCTGATCTTACCAGACAAAGGCGTTGCTCACTCCCGGAGTCCTTGGATATCCTACACAAAAAGGTAGGAATTGGTGAGAATTACCTGAGATAAAATATCTCTTACAACATCAAAGTTCCTGATCCCTTAGCTGTCAGCTGCAGGTATGTGAAAGTCCTGACAGGCTGAAGATAGAAGGAAGAGATAAAGCAAAAAAAGAAGGGAGGGGGACTGGAGAAATGCTCTGCATGAAACGTTATATCATTGGATTTGGCACAAAGATGTCAGCTCAGGGGTCTGTACAGCCAGCTGGGGTGTGAGCAGGGCACTGGGCTTTCACCTTCTGAGATGCATCAACAGCAGCTGATACCAGGCAGCCAGGACAGATCCTGATCCTTGGCACACAGTGGAGAAGGAAGTGGACTTCAGTAGTCTGTGTGAGTCCCTTCTAACTCAGGATATTCTATGATAAATGAAGCAGGAGTGACAGAGATCAGGATAAATCATGATCATGACCCCCACATTTTTCCCATCCCTGTACACTCAGCTGTTGGTTGTCTTTTGCCAGTAAAATGGGTGAAGTGGGTCAGTTACCAGGGGAATCACTGGTGTAGCACAGGACATCATCCTTTTGCCATCTTTGCCCTGCACATTTTATAATAATTGAGCTCCCTGAGTTGTCACATGAGCGTGGCAGGAGAGCTGGGGTCAGACTCCACCTGGTGCTGCCCAGCCTGCACCACTGACCTCCCTGCAAAGTCCAGCTCATTGAGAGTAAAGCCACAGGTAGGCCTGAAAAACAGATTTTCACAAAAACAGAGTCAGAGTTGAGCTGAAACAAGATCTGACTTGTTTGTCTAAAATCCTGCCCTTTCACACCACAAAGACTGGACAGGTCGTCCCTCTGCCCAGTGCTTCCACACACCTAATCCTCCCTAAAACTGTGGTTTAGAGCAGATCAAATACCTTTAAGTTCTTAGAAAGGACTGGTTTTGGCAAATGCACAAATACTTTTCTCAAATGGCATAAATATTGTATGTGATTTGCTGCCTTGCCAAAATGCAAACACACACACATGCTCTCCTAACTAAGCAACATTCTTTAAAAGTTAAGATCATAGCTTAGAAAGAAATATAGAGCATTTTATAAATCCAAATTGATCACGCACTGTGTGTGTTGAAAGTATGTACAAAAAATGGAACCCCAAAACTCCATTAAACCACTTCTGAGACAATACATCACTGCACCTTTATATTGCACCAAAGGGTTTAACAACCCTTCTCCAGGAAAATATTTTACTAGGTAACAAAAAAAAAAGTTATTGAAAACATATATTTGATACTTTTGGCAATTCATTTTACTACTTGCATTTCCAATTCATTGGTATAGTTCATGAAAAAAATATTTTTGCAGTTGAGTCATGTTATTATTTCTCTATTTTTTTTCTACTTGAAAGCCATGATACAATTTATTTTTTTTTATGAAACAACAAAGAGACAAAAGCTGCTTGCTTGGTGATCCAGTGGATGTTTGAGGGTCTGCTGGAAGCATAGAATACACACAAACATGCCTACAGGAAATTATGCCATCTTTCTGCTTTTCTGGATAACCATCTTCAAATCTGAACCAGCTAAAATAAAGCCAGGAAAGAATTAGTAGGTTGAATCTTCTAAGGAACAAAAAGAAGGCATCATTTGCTAGAATACTAAAATCTTTGTTAAAATTAGATGATTTTGCTTCAGATCACCTGAACTGTCCCTGGCACTGTCCTGTGTGTGACTGATCCTCTCCCTGCAGCACTGCTCTTCTCTTGGCTGGTGTGAATGCACGTCCTCAGGTGAAACCCTGGCTTGAACTTGGCCTGCCCAGATTGCAGAAGGCAAAGGAATCCCAGGAGAGGAGAAGGTAAGCATTTCCTAAACCAGACCAACAGCACTGCACACTCAGCCTGGGCTCAGATTCCTTTCCCTACCCAGAGAGTGACCTGTCACCCAAAGCTGCTGGTGCTTTAGACCATTTGATCTGGCCATCGTGGCATTGTGGGCATGCTCCAGGCTTTTGCTTTCCCTGGGGCTGAAAACACACCCTTTTCAAAACAAACCTAAACCATAGGTGGGACCCTTCTGTGCCTGCCTGCCATCCATCCTCCCTTCTCCCTCCCCACCTGCCTCTTTCCTTCACATCTCTTCAAGAAGATTTTGGTGGAGATCTATCATGCAAAAACCTAGGTGACACACTTCCTTGGAAGCACTGGTGTCCTGCAGAACTGGACATCCACACAAGGATTTCTGCTTCTTTAACCAAACTGCTCCTGGACCATGTGTGTGCTCACTTCCTCACCATGCAGGTAAGTCTATAGCCTTTGCTTTGAGAGAGAAACTGTTGTTAACCACGAGCACGTTGCATCCTTGTTTGTCTGGAGAACAGTGATTTTCCATTTTAATTGCTTCCTGTATGACACATTTTGTTAGACTCCTGTCAGCTCTTCTTCTCACTGCATTTGTTTCCTGATGTGTGTGTAATTACAACCATGAAAGTCCATCAGCAAAAGCGCCATCAATCTGAGAGATTAACGAATCTCACGCTTTCCCTCTCTCCTCCCCCCAAAATTAGAAAGCCCCCTCTGTAGTTTCCAGCACACATCTATCATTACACGCTCCTGGGTCTCAGGTAAATTAGCAACCTGATTCTTTTCCCTGCTGTCACTTAGAAGAAAAGGGCTTCTTATTTGCCATCCAAGGAAAAGTACAGTAAACCTAGAACTAGATAAAAGGGAAGTAATCAAATATATTTAACTGTACTCAGCCAAATCCCATTATTTGTATAGATGTTAGCTGGTGCATTGGAAGAATTAGGGAAGCCTTGTATTTTATAGGAAATTGTACTGCTTGATTGAAAACTGCAATATCTGTGCTACTGTTCCTCTGCTTACTTGAAATCAGAAGTTCAGCATTATGTAGAGATATATTTATGCATGTACAGTAGATATTTTAAAAGGGGTTTCATGTCCTTGCTCTTCCACTAAGCACGTACATTTGGGGTGAGGACAGCATACTTCTGTGTTTCTTTCAGAGATGGGAAATGCCTCATCAGCGTGGGAATGTTCCATGGATTGTCCTTCTCACTTCTACCTGAAAGATGTGGAGAAAATAATTTTAGATAAGTCACCTCCTACACATCTGAGGGAATCAACTCCCTGGAGTGTGAGGAACAGCTTATGGGGTGTAGGGATAATGTAGGGGTAGGCTGAGCAGCCATGGGGAAGGAACATTCTGGGAGTATCCCATGGAGATTATAACCATGGTGAGGCTGTAGGAGGGCACAGAAAAGCTTCAGCTGGTGGTAGGAACCCAGGTTTTGAAAATAGATGGACAACATGACAGCAGTGCCTGTGCAAGGGGTGCTCCTTCCCTTGGCAGGTGGCTCTGTGGGAAAGGGGGAATGCGCCACCTCTAGACGGCTGCAGTCGGTGGTCACCAGACCTTCCCCTTTGGAAATCCCTCCAGGGCCAAAACAGAGATGCAGAGCTACTTGGAAAATACACCCAAAAATACCCAAACCCACCTCCTCATCCTTATCCACAGCACCAAATTATCTTTCAGGTGTCCCTGTGCAAACAGTGTGAGTTTCACTGTGAAAATGTTTGATTAAAGTGTTCCAACACAAGCACTGCAATTCAGGTCCATGGATGGAGGGAAAGGTTCTCCTGAACTGTGTTCATGCCAGAACACAGCTTTTCTCAGCTCAGTTTTGTGCTCAGAAGCACTGTTTTGTGTGCTATCCATCCAGGGGTTCTTCAGGATGGTGACCCAGCTCACCCTCATGACAATGGACATAGCAAGATGAGGCATGTTTTGATCCCAGATTCCAGTTTTATTTTGCTTGTATGAAACATCACAACTCAATATTGTTTCAGAACTTTGGGGAGAAGAAGGAGGCAAACAAGAGTCCCCACAATGTTTTTTTACATGCCTGAGTCAAATTACCCTCCCTTCTGCGGGGCTTCTTCTGAAGTAACAGATCGTACTGTAACCAAATATTGCCATCCAGGAAAGCCATTTTCCATCCAGCAAGGAGGCTTCTTCCTTCTCAGCAGCCACTGAAAAGGGCCTTTGTTCTCAGGCTGAACACCTGGAGGGAGTTATCAGCAGTGGCCTCTGGGGCCGGCGCGCAGAGCAGCTGTGACAAGACCCAGTGGCTTTGGCCTCGGGAGCGTCAGCAGCACCTGGCAGCTGCTGGCACCCAAAAATCCTCCTGTCTGGGCCATTGCATGGGCAATTTTGGGTGGTTCCTCTCTTCTCTAGGGACCAGGGTCTGTATTTTCTTTCTTTTCCCATCCTAAAATGAACGGCCTCACTCCACTTGGTCTCTGAATAACCTCAATGATCTGACACCTCTGTAGGGAATGGAGAACAGCCTTGGCATTGCCTGGAGACACTGGTGGTGTGAGAGGTGAAAAGCTGGCAAAGAGCACCAACATCCTGGGCACATGGTTTGACACTACACTTTAGTGAGTAAAAGGTGGAATTGTTGCCTGGCATGAGGGTAGGACATTCAGCAGAGAGGGAGTCACCTGAGGTGACCAAGGACAAGACTGCACAGCAGCTGATGTGACCCTGGGCACAGCTTTCTGCTCTCTCCACACAGTCAGCACACTTCTGTCTGTGTCCATGGAAAGACAGACCCACAACTGCTCAGAAACTCAAGGAAACCCAGCTCATTTGGCCCATCAGGGTAATTCCCTGGAGATAGAACTGCACTGCATAAACCATCACTGCCAGAGACATCAGCTTCAAAATCAAAAGGTTTTTATTCTCTCACTGGATTTTACAGGATCTGTAGAAAAATTTGTGAGAAAAGATAGAGTCAGAAAGCAGAGGTTGTCAGTGGATCTGCCATGGGGTAACCTGGAGAGCTGTTGACCTGAACCTATACTGGGTCTGTGAGGGGTTTTACCAATGGCCTCAGTGGGAACTCCATCTGCAGCCTAGGAGTTTTGCAGGTCTAAACCTACAGACCTTTCTCATTGTGTTGATTTTCCACTGAGGCCAGACAGTCCAGATCACAAAAAATTGCCCCCAAAACCCCAATATAATTCTTATTTTCCTGATAACCCAGATAAAGTTTTGACTCCTACAAGGGAGTCATACACAGGAGGATTTTAACAATGCCTCATCATAAGATGCACAGCTCTGCAAAGTGTCTATTCTGAAGCAGTTCTGCCAAATACCAAGAGAAAATTGCATAACATGAGAAGGAGCAAACCGCAGCTGAAGCTTCATCATCCACAGTGGCAGCTGACCGTGGACGTCACGAGTTCTTCCATACCCGATGGCATCATTTCCATTTTCTTTGGACTGTAGTAGTGAAAGAATAAACATTTCAAAAGGTTCAAATGAGACCTTTGAGTGCCAGTGCTGAATCCCTGTGAGGTTGGGATAAACTGACAAAATAACATCCTGCAGAAGTTGTGCCTGGGACAAACCACCATTCCTGTGTTCGTGTTCTGTGGTTTGTAGCACAGGGGCCACTTTAAACCTTGATCTCGGTCCAGGGACCAGTACCAGCTCTCCCATGACTTTGTGTTTGCATCTCTTTCTTCTTGATGAAGGGAAGATTTCCAGGTTTGTTCCTTTTAACTTTGTTCATGGTAGCACTCTTGACAGAAGGACTTAGTGCCTATTTAATGTCTTTGCAAGGAAAAGAGAGAAACTTCTCGGTTACATAAAAGTTTGTATCAAAATTCAAGAATCCGGATTAATTATAGAAGACTTGCCTTGTATCATTCAATTTGTTTGAATAGCTTTAAAGATTAAGCAGATCCAAGGCCTAACAGAACCAGAGCCAGTAAGACAATAGCTGAGATTTTCCTTTGAAACAAAATATACAGGTGGTTTCTGTGAGTTTCTGTGTCTATCTGCCCGGCTTTTTTATTTTTATGTCGTATCCAATATCACAGAACCTGGCAGTAGAAATCATATAGCAATTTGTGAAAGCTTGTTGCTGTTCTAGATATCATATAGTCTGTTCCACACCAGCAAAGACAAAACCAATGCCTTTACTCCTCGAGTTTTCATTCAAAAGGATAATGATCTCTGGTAACAAAATATTTGGCAGTAGCATTATTTAAAATGCACAGAGGAAATGTTTGTCCCTAATTCAAGGCACTGTGGTCACACAGTCTCTATTCACTTGGTATTTACCAGTGAATGCCAAAGGCTAATCTGCAAAAAGCTCAGGAACAGAGTTAAGTTTATCACACTCCATCCTTCACCCATCCCATTGTAAGGGAGTTACAAAATAGTAATTATTGAATTTTTTTGTGGCCAGAGAACTTATAAACCGTGTTATACCCAGCAGGCTCTAATGGCTCCTTCGGTAAGTATCTAATTAAGTGGTTGGGGTGTTGTTTTTTTTTTTTTTTTTTCTTTCACAGCATACTTTCGTGTTTTAAAATCCCTTTGCATTAAATGACTTCTCGAGTTTTCCAAATTTCTCACACGCACTGAAGAGGGAAGTAAGACAAAAAAAGTGGAGGGGAGATTTTGGTCGTGGGAACAGGAGGCAGAAACGAGGATTCGCAAAGGCTAAAGGCAAATCCTCCCCAAAGTCTCCATTTAAAATACCGAAAACTGCGGCTACTGCCTGGGACGGTCGGCTGTGTAGAGAGGGGAAATAAAGCCAGCCCGAGGGGAATGGCTGCGTTTGGGGAGGAGAGGCCGCTCCCCCAAAGCGATTACAACACCTCGAGAACTTTGAACGGTGCAAATCCGGGGTTTGGGCAGTTTTACCGATCCCGCTCGGCATCCCTCCCCCGCCGGTCCCGCCACCGCGGAATCCCGCTCCACCCCGGGGCAGCGGAGCGCGCCGAGCCGCGCTGGGCGAACGCACGATCGGGGTGGGGAGAAAGTGCCCCGGGGTGAGGGGAGAGGAGCCGAGCATCCGCCCCGCTGCCTCCTCGCCTTCGGGAGGGATGCTCGGCTTCGGCGGCGACGGCGCGAGATGAGAAACCGGCCGCTCTCCGGCCCGGGGAGCCGGGGAATGCTCCCTGCTCCCGGGAAAGCTGCTTGCCCCGGGAAAACTACGTGCTCCGGGGAAATACCTCACAGCGAGCCACGGGGCCGGTCCCTGCCGCTGCCCATCGCAGTACCAGCGGCCACAGCCTCCCGCAGCATCGCTGCTTCCCCGGGCACCACGGGGACGCTCCTGCCCTCTCGGCCGAGCTTAAATCGCGCAGTAAGTTGGGGTTTCTAATGGAGCCACGTCGAGGTGCCGGAGATGGGCTGGAAGAGCCGAGTCTCCGCATCCCGGCTCGGTCCCGCATCCCCGGGCGCACCTGCCCCGGCCCCGGGGCTGCGGGTCTCTCCCGGGGCTGCTCCTCCCCTGCGCCCCCGATCGCTCCGGCCCCTTCTCCCTCGTTAGGGAAGTGTTAGAAAGTTGCTGAAGTGCGAAATGAGCCTGCGAAACCTCGTTGTCCTCATTAAACTCTGACAAGGAGGGTGAC
Source organism: Ammospiza caudacuta (assembly GCF_027887145.1). Lineage (NCBI taxonomy): Eukaryota > Metazoa > Chordata > Aves > Passeriformes > Passerellidae > Ammospiza > Ammospiza caudacuta. The sequence continues at coordinate 25,331,299 of NC_080602.1, forward strand.
AAGAAGCAGCGGAGGGGAAACAATGCGGCAGTGTTGGGGAGAGCCCCGCGCCGGGGCAGCCTTTGTGCCCGCACACAAAAGCTCTTGTTTGCATGTGTTAAAGTCCATTAAACCGCGGCAGCCCCAGGTGCAAACGCCAGCCCGGAGAGGCCGCGCCACCTTCCGCGCCCGCTGAGCGCCGCGGCCGCTCCGCGCTCGGCCCCGGCAGCGGCGGGCGGCGGGGCCGGGGCCGGGGCACGGCCCGGCGGGCTCCTAATGAGGGCCCGGGGCTCGCCCTTCATTAACGGACACGGGTGGGTCCCGCTCTCTGTGTCCCCAGACTCGCCCGTGCCCAGCCCCGCCGTTAGTGGCAGCGACGGGACACAATGTCGCCCATTGTGCTGGGCAGCCCCTCAGCCGAGGGGACACGGATGGGACCCCGCGCGCAGCCCGGGGTCGTGGATGCTGACCTGGTGCCAGAGCCTGCTGGACAGGGGCCGCGGTTTGGCTTTTCCCACTGGGGCTCCTAAAGGTGCCTTTGGACACTGTACCATCATCAAATCTTCACAGAAAGTACCGCCAAGGTTAGGAGCAGAGCAGTTTCCCGACTCCTGGTTCAAACAGCAGAATTCAACCCAGAAGGTGGAAAAGAGAGCAATTGTGCATAGAATAGCAACCAAAAAAAACCCACAAAAGCTTTGCACAGGTCAAAGCCTACAAAAACAACCTCACCACAGTGTTAGTGTTTCATATGACTGGCATGGCAATTTATCCAGGAAAAAGTATTTCCAGGTTCTGTTACAACAAGTCTACATCACTTTATCCCCAGTGGTCTGCCAGGGATCTGCCCCGCAGCTATTTTAAATTGTGCTGCTAATAACAATTCATTACAGTTGATAGAACTGGGAGACTTGCCTTTTATTTTGCAATTAGACATAAAGGCTCTGATCTGGCAAATGCTTTGCACTGTGAGCATGTGAGTAGCTCTGCTGAAGTCATCTGGGACTGTTCATGTGCTTAACATTAAGCCCGTGTGGGTTTGCAGGATCAAGGTCTGAGACCGGATCATCTTTAAGGATGTTTGGTTACCTGCTCTGTTCTGTATTTTCAGATTCACAACGGTGCCCTGCAAAACCATTGGAGTGTCTCGAGTCACAGCTCACAAGTAGCATTCTGAAGCCAAGTGATTCTTCCCGTAAACAAAAGTGGTTTGCAGGAGCTTGATTCGGGAAGACATGACGGCACTGGGTACTTTGCATTGCGAACTGTTCAGCTGTGTGAGCCTGTGTGTACTGAGGCGTTAATGCAGAACTGCTGGGCATTGGGCCCAGAACAGATGTGATGATGAGTGAGAGCAAAGAGACAGGGAGGAAGGAGAAGAAGAAGCACATTTTAGACTTCTCAGTTCCTGCCTAGACAACCACTGCTTCCATACCTGGGAACTGTCCCCAAATACCTCTTATCAAGAGAAAGTAGAAAGCAACATGATCTGTGGAGAAAACAAACATATTTCCTTTTTTCATTTGCCAATCCTGCAAACAATACCTGTTTGTAGGCAAATAATCTTCAGGTCTGCATCACCAGATCAATGCAGGGAGTGGTTCCCATCAGCTCTGTGGTGCCAGACACACTGAATGGTTTGTAAGGAAACAGGTCCTTGAACTTCTCCTCAGCACAGACACTATCTTAGTAGGTTATCTCACACTTGCTTCTGTTCCTGCTCCCATTCTCCTCATCTTCCAATGCTTGGCCTGGCAGGGAAAAGTGAAGACTAGATGAAATAGACCTTGTTTTAATAGAAAAGGCTTCAAAATGTTCAGCTGTTTGTTATTTCCCTGTCACTTACTTTTCCAATTTACTTTTGGAGTCAGGCTAGCTGAAGGAAAGGCCAATCCTTGTGCACAGTCGCAGTTTAATACCTCTGATATGCATGAAGAAAATTAATTTGACTGAGGATTTTGCTTCATGAAGTAATTACAGCACAAAGCATAAAAAGGCTGTGTTTTGTCTTGAGCCGCCAAAGTCCTGGTTTGCATCATGAGGTCATGTTTAGGATTACAAATGTTTGCACAAATAGCATCTTACAGTATCTCACATCGCCTCTCTCCACCTTTGCTAATGGGACTTTTGGAGGCGCAGAGGAACAGGAAAAGAAACTGTTCTGCAGTCCCAGATGTGTTAAAATTGAAGCTTAAACCCACAGGGCATGAGAAGGGCACCACAAATATGGGAGGGGGCTGAGTTCATGGGGTTGCTCACACTCCAAAATATATCCCATGCCTACAACCCCTCTCCATTAATATCAGTGGGGGAGAGTTGTAGGCACCAGCACAGCCCAGTTAAGGTTGGATTGATACAAGAAAAACCCTCATGTAGGACATACCATTTCCACGGTATGTTCAGGGCAGGCTGATCTTTTTTATTTTGACTTTTTAAGGCACCTCTCTGGATTCAAATCCTTTTGAAATTGTATGTAAATACTTTGATAAACTGAGTAGAAGTAGTTTTGGTTAAAAATGGAAGATTTTTTCATTAGTTTGGTGATAGTTGCAAGGTGTTTCACAACGGAAGGCAACAGTTCAATTATCACTATCTTGCAGCCAAAAAATATTTGGAAAAACAAAGCAAATCAAAATGTGCTAGCAGAGCACATCTCACTGCCTTCACATGGCCAGTCCCGATCCATCAGTCACTTCTGCTGCCAGGGAGCCCACAAAATGACAATCCCATCACAGCTCAAAACAGCCCATCCTGCTGCTGACCTGTATCACAGCAAATTTCTTCAAGACTGATGAAATTTATGGATTTTAAGTTTGCTTAGAAGAATTAACTCAAACTCTAGAGAACTACCCATGGAAATAAAAGTTACTGGAATGGTGAACTTAGAAAAACCAGAAAATTCACTGGGGAGCAATGCACTCACCAGCACTTTCTGCCTTACCTGGATGTTTAGGTGGGAGACCTTTACATTCTGCAATGACTGCTGGAGCTGAGCTCTGAATGTCTGTCATGAAAGCACTCGGGCTGTGGGTGAGTCACATTGGGAAACTGAAATTATGAAGACCCTTCTTTTATTCATCACTGCCTGCCTTCTTTCCTCACTGATAATGCAGGGTCAGCATCCTCTCAAAATGACTGGAAAAGGAAACAGTGCATGTGAAACTCTCAGACACTGCTGTCATGAGCACCATGGAAAAACCATACGGAAATGAATAATTTTGTGCCCAAAGCACAGTTTGAATAACAGGCAGTAAAAAGCCCCTTCGCTGCACATTAAACAAGAGGAGAATAAATCATGAGGGGAGCTGCTCCCTCAGGAGCAGCAAGCATTGCCAATGCAGAGTGAGGGGGATGCCTGTAGGAAAAGGGCGTGGATAACTCAATTACAGTTCATCTGGATGAGGAAAACCAGGCAAACTCTGGACACTCCGGGCTGCTGAATGCTGGAGCGTAGAGCCTCAGTAGCCTTTCAGAGTATATTGTTTCACACACGTATTTATGTTTGTGTGTGCATGGGCTTCGGGGTATATGGAAAATAAGTGGGATAAGCTTTGGCTCTGTGCCAGGCTGAGTGCTCTACACAGCTACAGTGCTGCTGGTCAGCTGGAAGCACAGGCTGAGGTCTAGATAAAAAATAGAAAATCTTTGGAATATCAACTGATCTGTTTGTAGAGTATCTGTCAATGGCTACAGCACCACTGGCTGGGCAAACACAGCTCTCTAATATGTGCCCCACTGTCAAATCTGTCATCCATGGGGCAGGATGCCAAAGGGGCCTAGAAACACCTATTTCCAGGTAGTCTGCAGATGTCCTCACTGACCCTCTGTATACAATTCACTGCTCTTCTGGGCTGGAGCCAGGGAATAAGATACAGCAGAGTGTATTTGGAGGAGTTACCACCAGCAATATCCCCTTCATTAAGGTTAAACAAGGTTGGGAAGTAAGAGAAATTAATTCCTACAGGCATCCCTAAGAGATAGGGAGACAGCAAGGTCATAGCAGGAACACGTCCTAGGACTCTGCCTGGCACAGGCAGGCAGGACAGCACAGAGAGCTGTGGTCAGACTCACTCACAGTGGCAGATTTAAGAGTGCACATGTCCAACCCAGCAGTGGGAAGGTGATCTTTGTTCTGCTTGGCAAAGCAGAGCTGGTGTACTGGCAGAGTAAAAACTCTGCGAGACACAGCTCTGCAGAGCAGCTCCAGGGAATCCACAGCCACTGCTGTCACACACTGCCAAGATCTCTGTGACAGGAGAACACAGCAGGGTAACTCAGGAGTGATGTGGCCTCTCATCCAGGGATGCTTTTCCTCTTGCTCCTGTTTCTGACACATTGATCAACTGTTGCAAACTTAGGTAAAACCCATTTTTTCAGTCCCTCTAGCCTAGTGGTGGCATGTCCTTCCTGAGGTACAGGAATGAATGCAAAATGTCTCACATTTGTTCTGATCAGGGCTCTGCTGACGGTTTTAGGGTTTCTCCCACTCAGAAGTCAGGAGATGTGAGTATTTCCACCCCTGTGATCTGGTAGAAGCACAAAAGGCACATCTGGTGACCAAAGACACATCACCTCTGGGGACTTTCCACTTATGCCAGGATGGAGTTTGCCCAACAAGGGACCAGTCAGTGTCCACAAGAGTCTTTGACAGCAGAACATTCTGTTACTTTTCCTGTGAAATTATCAGAGGAAACACTGCACACAGCTACGTACATCCATTGAAGTCTATTATTTCAGCTCATTCATATGTTGCTGACTCACCATTCATTCACTTTGTACAACCTTTTAAAAGTCTTACACATCTCCAAACCCTGTCCATGGAATTTCTGCCTTAGATGTATCTCACACTGCACCAACATTAACTCAAAGAGGCAATAATTTTCCCAGGAGTGTCTTGTATAAAATCTTCCTCATCAGAGATAAGAGACAAGGTCATTCCACATGAGACAACCCACTGGAATGACTCTTTAGACACTGCTCGTTCTGGAACTTCTTATTCATCATTCTCCTCATCCTGATATTTTGTCCTCTAATTGCAAAAGTACTTTCCACTTCCAATGAGTGTTTCTGTGGGCAAGGTAAAGACAGAAATGGATAAACACCACTGGGACTAGGAATACATTGGGATATGGCTAAGAGATTTCTCCTATCTTGGGTGCATTTGTATCTTTTGTGGGAAATAGCAACTGGACAGTTAAAAATGGACAGCTTAGAAATAAATGTTTCTGCACCAATCACCATCAGATAGGTTTTCACCTGGGCAGAGAACCTCCAAAAACATCCTGCAAGCTGCAGGGAGTGGGGATTGATTCATCAAGGTACTTTCCCCTCTGAATCAGCACTAAATCTATGCCACTGTGATATCACAGGCTATCTGCCTTTGGAGGCTCTGAGTATTTTTAAGCATTCTAACAGCAAAGCGCTGACTATTGCTGGGGATTACAGATTCTGCAGAACATTTTGGAAGATAACTTCTGGCATCTTGCCACTTGTTATATGGAAAATATGTTGTATTATCTTCCATGTGTGTGGGGGTGTGAGGGTGCTCTGAGTGTCCTGGCCCTCAGCCTGCAAAGACTTACACATATTTTATGCAGAATAAAGTTAAGCAATACATAATGAACTTGTTCAGGCTCAGAGCCTAGATCTGTCACTTAAGACATGTTCCATATCCTTCAGGACTTCTCGAAAGACAGCATCTTTTTCGACACTCCAAGTACGCTACTATGAGCACCATGCTGGAGCTTGGCTGACTGGGACACAAATATGCTGTTATCAGTGTAGGACTTTACAGTGGAAGGGCCGGGTCCTGCCCCAGCCGGCTGGAGTCCTTCGACTGGGATGGTCAAACTGGTCCCAGACTCCTGTACACACACAGGAATGTGGAGGAGCTGCTGTCAGATGCACAACACACATTTGGTGTCGGGTTCTTCTCTTACTGTCAGTCCTGGAAAGTTCTCCAGAGGCACTGAGTGAAGGATGAGGTGTAGCAGGTTGAAGTAAGGATGTCAGGGCACCAGGAATAGCAGATATTATCTCCCCTTATTGCTGGGAGACACTGGTGTTATTCCCATGGGGACCCTTGCAAAAGTCCTCCCATGAATGACTTCTGGGTGGGCTTGGGTGGGACGCAGAGGCAGAAGGCAGCAGAGGGCACATCCTCCCATGCCCACCCCAGTGGGACACTTTGGGGGAAGCCAGGGTGGCTGCACTACTCCCCAGAGCCCATCTGGCACATCCTGCTGCCCTCCCTCACTGCCCCAAGGGGAGCCTTGAGGGAGCCCTGTGGGGAGCAATGTCCGAGCTGTGTGTGGAGCTCTGAGGGAGCACTGAGGGAACACCACAGGGAGCCCTGAGAGAGCAATGTCCGAGCCCTTTGGGGAGCCTTGAGGGAGCCCTGTGGGGAGCAATGTCCGAGCTGTGTGTGGAGCTCTGCGGGAGCCCTGCAGGAGCGCTGAGGGGCCACCATGGGGAGCCCTGAGGGAGCAATGTCCGAGCTGTGCGCGGAGCTCTGAGAGAGGCCTGTGGGGAGCAGAGTCCCAGCTGCGTGTGGAGCTCTGAGGGAGCCCTGCAGGAGCGCTGAGGGGAGCACTGCAGGGACACCACGGGGCGTCCTGAGAGAGCAATGTCCGAGCCCTCTGGGGAGCCCTGAGGGACTCTGTGGGACCCCTGCGGGGAACCCCGTGGGATTCTGTGGAGAGCCCTTCGGGGAACGGTTTATGGCCTGAGGGGAATCCCTTGAGACATTGAGCAGAATCCCTTGCAACACTGTGGAGAGCCCTTTGGAAGCCCTTTGGGATCCTGAGGGGACGATTCCTTTGGGATCCCGTGAGTCCCTTGGGGAGCCCTTTGCGAGCGCTGTGGGGAACCCGCGGCGGCGCGCGGGCGCCCCCCCCGCCCCTGCGGCGCGCGCGGAGCCTCGGCGGGGCGGTGCCGCCTGTCACCTGCGGCCGCGCGAGGGGCCGGGGCGGCGCGCGGGGGCGGGGCCGGCGCGCGAGGCGGGGGGCGGTGGCCAATGGGGGCGGGCGGGCGGCTCGCGCGGCGCTCTTAAGGCGGTGCGGGCGCTGTCAGCGGGCAGAAGGCGCGCGGGTTCGACGGCGGGGCCATGGCAGCCCTCAACGGCGCCGTGGAGAACGGGCAGCCCGAAAAGAAAGTGCCTCCGCTGCCGCGGCCCCTGCGCAGCCTGGAGGTGAAATACACCAAGGTGAGCCCGCCAGGCACGGGGCGCTGGGGAGCGGGTGGGCTTCGCCGTGCTGTCGCCGATGTTCAGTGGAGTCAGGGTGGTAGTGAGGTGTTATATTTTTAATACGAAATTTTCACCCTCAGTGTTATTTTTCTTAGCTTCTTTTATTCTTTCTGCTGCCTGAGACAGTAGGTTTATAAGGGTTTGAGGTTGAGAAAGCAGATGACAGTGGTGTTTCTAATGGAGCAACACTTGCCCCAATCCCTAATGCCCAAAACCTAATTTTTTCTTTTTAATAAAATATCTCTTCCAAAGCTGTTGCTCTGCCCCTGGCGCCCTGGGCTCCTCTCCCTGGCTGTGGTGTCTAACACCATCTTCCCCTCCCAACCCACCCGTGAACGCCTCCAGCTCCCCGCTGGCGCTCAGCAAAATCCGATTTGGATGGGGTGAGCCTGGGCAGGGTGAGGAAGGTTTTATCCCTCAGAGCCGCTTGCTGGGGTCGTGTTCCAGCGTCCTTGACCCACAGCTCCCCTGCGGGGAGGTGGCTCGATGCCAGTGGTGGGTTTGGGTGGTGGCGAGCCCGGGGCCAGTGTCCAGCAGGACTGGGCCTTGTGGAAAGGCTCTGCCATGAGAATGGAGCATCCTGCAGCCCCAGAGAGGAGCAGTGCTCGTGTTGGTGGCTCTTCATCCCAGCTCCATGGCCTCCCCACAGGATGAGGAGTCGGGCACTGAGCCCATACAAACCCTCACCTCTCCATTCTCCATTGAGCTTCCCTTTAAACAGTCGCTCCTGACCTTTTGGTATAAACCAAAGGCTCCTGAGCTTGGTATCTGTGTCCCTCAGAGGTGGGGCTGGCTTGGAGCTGAGCAGGGCTGCAGAAATCCCTGCTCCCAGTGCAGCTGTAGCTCTGCGATTGCCGAGTCGCTTTGTGTTCCACAACAGCCTGACCCGCTGCCTTGCGCAGTGGGGAGAGCGTCAGGCTGGTTACTGCTGAGGAGCCTCAGCTGCCATAATTTCAACTTTGTGCCCAGACTAAAAGAGCTGCAGGGGCTGAATGAGTGTGCGACTCTTGCATTTTTATGTTAAGTATTAAGAAAAAACAAAATTCGAAGCTCATTCCCTTGTAGCGAGAAGGAGTGAACAGCGATAGTTTATCCGGTGAGGTGTTGATTTGAATTATGCATCCAAAGTGTACTGAAAGATTAGCAATTAGGAGTAATTGGTGCACTAGATTAATTTTTTAACATCCAAAATTTATCTACCCTTTATTTGTCAGATAAACTTGTCATTTAGCAGCAAATTGGGTCTGCAGCTGCTGGTTGCAGAATGGCGTAATGCAGCACAAACAGCTCCTTCCCGCGTCCAAAATGGACACGGCCATTTGAGTTCTTCTTAAACATCCAAATGTTCTGGTTTTTGTTATTTTTATTGTTGTGAACACTTTTAAACACTCCTTAGGGATCTTTTCCTGCAGCCGTGTGTGTTTTCAAACACACAGTTTATGCTCCACAGTTTTGCCAGAGACTGTGAGCGCTGAAAGAGTCAAGGTTGTATCTTTAAAGTGGAAACCAACATAAATTAAAAGTGTGAGTTTGATGTTTGATCTGATGCTCCCGGTGCATCTGAGAAAATAATGAGCAGCAGTCAATTTTCATAAAACTGTGAGGGGTTTTGTGCAAGCTCTGAGTTTCACCAGATGTTTACAGCTGACAGCACGGTTCCCTCTGCTTGGAGGAGATTTTTATTTTTGGTTCTACCAGTTATGGGGCTGGGGGAGAGGCAAAGTTTTTCAACAAAGGTCTTTCTTATAGAGCAGCTTAGTGCTTGTCATGGGTGTGTGATGGAAGTGATCTGTCCACAATTGCTTGTCTCAATTCTGGCTATGAAGCGTGAACTGTGGATATACTATTCAATTTGATTTCAACTCCTGGCACCAAGGACTCGTGATATGTGGTGGATTCCCAGAATGATGCCAGTGTATATGTTACATTTAAAGCAGCCTGATCCTGTCACTCTGGTGTTTTACTGCTTTAGTAGGAACATCACTTTCCCACAGAATTAGTGTTGAATGCAAAGGGAAAATCAGTATCCTTCCCCAATCCTTAGTTTGTGAGCATATACCTGATATTGTAATTTTATGGTTCCTGTCATATTTCCCACATTTATAGTACAACTTTTCTTCATTAGGGAAATAAAGGAAAACTGAAGTTAAAATGTGTAAATGTTAAAATGTAGCACTTGGGTAACAGAGGTAGTTTGGGAGCACTGCTGTCCTAAACAGGAGTTAATATTTCTAACACTGTATCTTTTCTTGTGACTTTCCTTGGCAACATTTTTTGTGAAATTTTCTTTTTCTCAGCCTGTGTGAAACAGGTGGGTCCAGCAGTGCAGCTTCTACACCAATTACACTATGGATGCTTTTTTATGCAGAAATAATAAGAAAAAGTCTTTTCAAGAAAAAAAGCTGCCCAAGGAAAGAAAACTATGACCCAAAGCGGTGGGAATTCCGAATGTAAGAGATGCAACATTAATCTCCTGGTGGTGTGTAGAGACTCATAAACAAGATTGCAAATGTGGATGGCTTCCAAATAAAAGTACTAGCTTACAGCCACTAGCAGGCTACTAATAAAGATTACTTCATCTAATCTTATTTAAAGTATATTTATAAAATATAACACTGCCAAGTCAGATCACAGCGTGGATAAGATGCATGCTGAATCAATTAATTGTATATAGGTATTCATGCTCTGTTTACAGTGAGTAACAACACTCCAGTATTTAATGCATTTTCAGTTACGCAACGCTGGGACTGTTTGTTCTTGCTCTGGAAATGCAATATTTTGAAACACTTAAATCTTGTCACAGATGACTCCAAGTGACGTGGGAGGCTTGATCTGGCCTGTGACAAGGCATGGTGGGGTAGAGCCGAGCCAGAACCCTCCTCCTGCAGACACTGCCAGAGGGGAGCAAGCTGTGGAGGTGGCCCAGGGCAGGGCACCAACAGCCAAGTAATAATTGTGCAGCAACAACTTCTGCCTCAACCATACAATTTCTCTTGGGGTCTGCTTGCTGTTCCCATGGAGATGTAGTTCAAAAACTGCCCGTTTCTCTCTGCCAAATCCCAGTGTTGTTCTCTGTGGGACCTGTGCTCTGCCTTCCTCTGCCTCAAAAGTTACTGGGTGCACAAGGTTTGTAGAAATGCTTCTGTACTGACAGCAGTCCCTTGGAGAGAGCCTGAGCACACTTGACTCTGCCATGGATGGAAGTTGAAGAGCCTCTGGACCTTTGAGGAGCACTTGTGGGCTTTTTGTCTATACAAGTTGTTTTTCTTTCTCCTGCCCATCCCACTCCCCTTGCTCTCTCTTCAGATATTTATTAACAATGAATGGCACGAGTCTACAAGTGGAAAGAAGTTCCCCACCTACAACCCTTCAACTCTGGAGAAAATCTGTGACATTGAGGAAGGAGATAAGGTAAGTGTTGTTGGACAAGCAGTGCAAAAGACATTTTCCAGAGGATTTCTTTTTGTAGGGAAGCACACAAAGGAAAAGCTGGATTTTAACAGCAGCATCCATCTGGCCAGCCTGAGCTGGAGGTCTGGGACACTGGATGTGCTGCTCAAGAACTACATGGGCTGGGTGGCATCAGTCCTGTCCAGCTTGTCAGAAGCACTTTCCCTGGTAGGAACTGGCTGCTGAACACTGTCAGAGGAATGAGATTGAGCATCATTCTTGTGCCATAGACTGGAAGGAAGTAGCCAGCCTGAGGAAATAGCAATGATGATGTGTGCTCACCCCTGACAGGATTTGGGCCCTGTGTTGGGGGTGGTTTTTACCCCAGCTGCAGGGCAGCCTGTTGGAGACACTGAACTGAAACTCCCCCTTTTTAAAACACAAATAACCTGAGTGCTTGGGGGAATTTAAATTTGGTCATGCAAACATTGACCATTTGCTGCTGGAGATGTGGTGCTGCTTTTCTAGCTGGTATTGTGGGTTCTGGTCTCCTGCACAAATGTGGCAGCTCTCACTAAAACCAAGCCAGTATCTCAAGAGCTTTAGTAGTCCCTAGTGTGCTGGAGAGTAACCTGAGATGTTACTGCTTGGGTTTGGTAGCAGCCTGAGGTGAGGAACAATCACATGTGACACTGTTTTTGTCCAAAACAGCTCATCACGTATGGGCCAACTGGTCTGACCTATGGAAAAGAGCTGGGCCAACATCTGGCTTTGTGCAGGAAGTCATGGGAAGGTGATTCACAGCTGCTGTGCCGTGCCAGGGCTTTGGTAGCTCATTGCTGTGGGCAGTAAGTGATGGGCAGCGTGGCCATTTCTGCCTGCACTGACTTCTTTTTCTTGGTATTTAAGCTTGTCCAGTGCTTGTGAGGCAGCCTCCAAGACTTACTGCCACTGGGGATCTGTGCATCCATGGGGCAATTACACATTGAGGCAGAACCAAACATTATGTGTCATTTCTTTATCCTGACTGGGTAGGACACAACTGTGTTTAATTGCAGTGGCATGTAAACAGTGGAATTGAAGCTGACTCTGATGCAACTGTATTTTGATAGGCAGAAACCATGACGTGGTTATTGTTCCCTGAGCTAAGTGTCTCCTCAAGCAGCTATAGAGTATTATGTGTGCAGTTTGTGCTTGCTTCTCAATATTGGCTAAAGAAAATTGTTATACAGAACTAACAGGCCAGTTTTGCCTCCTTGAGATTTGTCCCTGTCTGAATTCAGCTTCTAGCTTGCAGGAGGGTCACTGTAAACTTTTCCAGGCAGTGAAGATCTCTTCCCCTAAGTACTCAGTACAGGTGACTGATTTCTTGGTGGAATTTGCAGTGAAAAATGTAAGCTAGCTGTGCTTTGGGTGCTGAAAGCCTCTTCTCTACATCACACCTTTTAAAAAGAATATTTTGGTCTAACTAGATTTTTCCAAGAAACTGAGTGGGGAGTAGACCTGGATCTGGATTAATTAAAAACAGTAATGGGTGACAACCATCCCCAACTAGCTGTTTGCTTTCTGGTGACACTTGACCACATCCCACCCTCTTCTGGCAAACCAAGGTCCGTGGGGCTTCCCTTGCTCTGGTTTGTCCCACTCTGGGGCTGTAACCCCAGTCTGCTGCAGTCACCACAGGAAGTGGTGAGTTCTGCTCAGTGGTGCCTTGTCCCCTTGTGCCACTGTTCTTGCTGTGCTGGCCAGTGCCACTGCAGGGGTGGCAGCTCCTGCTGCTGCCTTCAGCTGTGCTCTGCCAATGTTGGGCTGGGAGCAGAGCTCCCCTTCCCAAGCCCTGAACACAAACCTGCCCCTCCCTGGCCACGCTGTTTTGCTCAGGCTGCACGTGAGGGGTGGAAATTTGGCAGCCGATATCTCACGATGACAGTTTAGTCTGGTGCTGAAACTTGGCCAATGCTTTATAAGCCTACAAGCAAAGGTTTTGTTGTCTGTTCTTTAGTTAGAGAATTGTCCCTTGATGGGACAGTTGAGGGATAAAGAGAAGTCTGTGTGGGAAAAGACGCCCTGAAAATAAAATGGTGGAAGTTTCCATTGAATGCTGGAATATACCTGACAAATAAAAGCTTAGTGTCCAACTGTTGCCAGGTTGATAATGGAAAAGGAGTAACACTGGTGCTGTCCCTAACACTTGGAGACAGGCTTTTTCCTTCTGGCAGCTTGCTGACATCCATCAAGGACAGGGGAGAAGTGCTGCTTCTTCAAAGCAGTGCCCAGCTCAGAGCATGGGCAGCAAGTCCACAGCTGTGGCTGTCAAGTCTCTGTCATGATCATTTCTAAACAGCTCACTCTCATGGATCTTTGAAGGGTTGTGAGAGGGACTTGTTCACAGTCACCCCGTCCCCTTCAGATTGTAGTGACAGACTGAGGTAAGACCACAGCAGACTTGCAGTGCCCTCAATAATGATTTTGGACATTTCAGGCTGTTAGGATGCTGTTTGGAACTTAAAGCAATTCAATGTGTGAACTGTTTGCAGGGGAGCAGGTCAGGGAACCTCTTCTGACTGAAAAACTGTGATGTGCTCATGCCCTATGTCAGAGAAGTGCCTTTCCAAAGATGTGCACAGGGAAGGCTTTTTGAAGAAGTCAGTAGGTGAACTGAATAAAGAGGGTCCCCATGGGTGTGTCCATTCCTGGCACATCTCCTCACTTGAAGCACTCTGAGGCACCTTGAGATTGAAGAAGAGCAAGGCTTTTTTGCAGGTGTTTTCCCCACTCACAGAGCCAGTGGGGTGATGTTCTTCACTGTGCTGGGGCAGGAGAGAGAAAAAGAGGATGGGAAAGAAGAAAGAAGCAGCAGTGAGCAGGACTTGAGGCAGAGGAGGAAGATGGACGAGGCAGCTCAGAACAAAGAGCAGTGTTCAGTTTGTTCGGGGGGGAGGTATGTGATTGTGTAACTGGGGCTTGTATCATAATTCAAGCACCCCAGGTGGCTATGAAGGTTTGCAGGCATTTCCCAACACTGCAAAGACTTTGCAATCTTAATATTCTTATTGGAGCTTTTTATGTAATGCTCAGTAAATCTGTTATAGATCCGAGAGGAGCACCAGGATGCATGGATCTCTTCCTGCTGTGGTTTTGTGCACCACAGGCTCTTCCTGGCACCTTGACAGCTCAGAGTCACTTTGTCACGCCTTGTGCCTACCTATTGCAACATGCCTGCAATGAACATGCCATTCAGACTCCCCTAATGCCTAGTCATAACAGGATGGATTAAGAATGGCATTTCAGCCTTCCTGAAGGATTTCCTTGTTTTTGCTGGTCTCTCAGGGCTATTGAGGCTGTGTAGAAAGGCTCTCAGGATATCACTTGGTGGTGCTACCCTGAGGGTGTTCAGGGAAAGCCTGTGTGACAGTGACTGCAAGCTCTGAGCCACTATTTATACCCAGAATGTCTGAGAAAGATGGTTGTCTTCATTTTTGTCTCCACAGGAACTGCAGCAGGGCTCAGGTGCTCCCATTTTCAGAGGCTGGGGAAGATCTGGGCATGCACTGGAGTCCTCTGCCCATGCAGTTGTCTCACTCCTGTTCTGAGTGCCAGGGTGGAGGGAAGCCCCTCAGCACCAATGGCATTGTGCCACTGCAGACCCAGTTCCCTGCACATCAGTGCTCCCAGCCTGGTTGCAGAACTAATTAATTGCTGCTAAGGAAAGGCTTGTTTAAACCTGACACACTTATGTTCCTTTGCCTGCTCTGTCACATAAAATATTGCCTTCTTTCAGCTCAAGCCTTCATTCCAGCAGGCAGGATGGGGGATACATGAGTGTGCAGTGGCTGGTGGTGCCTTCTGGCTTTTGTGATGTGCCAATGTGAATGCAGATCAACTGCAGCAGAGTGAGCCATTCAGAGGCCTGTGATGGCCCCAGGCAGGACCTGCCTGGCTGTGCTCAGTGGCCCTGGGCATCTCTGCCCATCCAGAGCCATCCTGTGGCAGCACAAGTTTCCTCCAATGGCTTCCCACCAGTGCTCTTCCAGAAGGATGGAATTCTTTCCCTGACAGTATAGGTCAGACTGTTTAAAGCTGTGTGATTGCTTGGTAAAGAAATGCAGCCAAATTTAATGTAAGGTGCCACTGCCTTGGGTATGATTGCAGTTGTGACCACGAAGGCAGATGTCTCCCTACAACATTTTTTCTGGATTGAGCATCACACATCCCCTCCTGTGAGGGGGATGTGGCCAGACCTTGTTGGATGAGTGCAGAGGCTCATTTCCTAACTGGATCCAGACAAGACTTGAGAAAAGGAATAGATGAGAGCAACTGATGTAGTGCTGGGAGGAATGGTCAAGGTCTGACACCCTCCCTCCTTTCCCAGCCTTTTGAGCCAGATATTGCAGTGAGGTGCAAGGTGTCCATCAGCTAAAATGAGGCTTTACATACAGCAGGAATCTGTCCAAAGCTTTATCAATGCTTGGGGTACAGCCTTGGCCTTGTGGGTGTTGGTGGCAGTGTTCCCATAGATCCATTGGATTGGGAGCCCTTGGCTTCACTGTTTTAATCAATGTATGTGAGGTGATGGGAGGAGTCCAGGGCATATCATGGCCAAAGCAAATGAATGAAACTCCAGGGGTGATGGTATGGGAAGAGAGGAATTTGCTCCCTATCTGGTTGGTAACTTGGTTAAACAGAGTTGGATTTGGTCCAGAGGATGGTAAAGCTGTTGGGAGATGAAGGGACAATGGCACTCAGTGTGTGTAGGGGAAATGTCTTTGTCATAGCACTGAACAGCAAAACCTTTCCCATCTGGTAGAAATGTTCTGGGAATGTGTTCTAGGATCTAAGGGTGATTTTTGGTGTGTTAACTGCCTTGGCATGGGCTCCAGGGGAACTGGATGGTGGGATCTGAGCTGTAATTACTTCCCTGGGTAAAATCTTGATCTCATGGGGGATTTTCCTGCCCACACTTGTTTAGAGGAGGCTAATTCATGTAGGCCAGTGGCCTGTCATGATTCTTCATCCTCCCCCAGTGTCACATCCTGTATTGGCAGGAACATGATTCTGGATTATTTTATAAACAAGTCAGTTACATTAAATTACCCTTGAAAGACCCAATTGGTATTCAGACCTCAAGGTTGTTTATGAGGCCAGGCCAAACATAAAATATATTCCAGGCTTGAATTCAAATCCAGGAGTGAAATGAAAGTAGTTTTGTTAGACAACTTGATTTTGGCCATCACCAACTAGGAGGGTTTCTGTGCCATTGTCCAGCTCCTTCCCTGTAACCTGAGGTTTTCCTGTGTGTGTGTTGTGTAGCCTGATGTGGATAATGCAGTGGAGGCAGCGAGGGCAGCGTTCCAGAGGGGCTCTCCATGGAGACAGATGGATGCCCCAAGCAGAGGACAACTCCTGCACAAGCTGGCTGATCTCCTGGAGAGGGACAGAGTCATCCTGGCAGTGAGTACTGGGAGCAGTGATAAGCCAGCAACAGCTGGCTCTGGTGTATCCCTATCTACCTAATGTTTTTCTGTTCTCTCCCTTCATGAAGGGCAGAAGACAGGAGTCATGTCTTTGTTCCTTTTTCTGCAGGACTTCAGGGGTTTAGAAGGCCGTCAGTTTTTCTACATAGGTGATTTTTACAGAACTTCAGCTAGTTATTGAAGTGATTAAATATGTTAATACTTAAAATGTGCTCAGTTGGTAGAAGCCTTTGGACTCTACAGGCCTTGTGTGTCTTTCCAAATGGCACCCAGAGATCTCAGCTTGGGGCTGCTGTCTATCTCTACCCAAGCTCTTGGATCTCAGCACTCTCCAGCTCAGTGCTGCATTTTTACCTTCAGGGAAATGCATTTATGACATCCCATGCTGTCAGATGTGCAGGTAACTGAGCCAGTGCCCTGCTGAGGTCAGTGGGAATTGACACCTGTGGGATGTGCTCAGGAGCCTGTACCTGTGTGACTCTTCTGAGCTGGGTCTCTTTCCCCAACACAGTGTCACTTAACCACATGACAGCCTTCAGTTTCAGCAGGGCAAAACCAAAACATTTTGTTCTGAAGACAGTTCTGGGCAGCAAGTAGAAGGGAAAAAAAGAAATACATATATATGTGTGTGTGTGAATAAACACTGATTATTTTCTGCTCACTTTGATGTGACTTTGGGACACTCTCCTTTTCACTTAACCAGAACACACTTCAAGCTTGCTGGTCTTGTTTGGCATTGCTGTTTGCACTGCAGAAATCCAGCCCTGGCTGCCTTGGCTGTGTGCTAAGCAATGACTTATACAAATCAGTTGTTTTAGCAGACATTCAGTGGATAACAATTCTTGCCATTCCAAGGGGAATGTCTGTTTGAGTGCTGTTTGGACCCTGATGTCTGTGGAGCATGACAGGGTATGACTTCATGTGTAAACAAAGATGTTTCAATCTACCAGGGGATAGTACTTCCTTTATGGATGTGCTGGCCATTTGCACCAATATCCCATTTAATGACCTGAGTGGAGAACAAAGCATTCCCTGAGCTAATGTCCAGAACAGTGTGAGGGACACAGGCTCAGCCTGGACTTTGTTTAGAGCTGATCAGCCCCAGTGGGGCAACTTTTGCCTTGCCCTGGGCTCAGCACAGATAGGAGCCCAGAGGTTACTTTACCAGAAGGCTTTTCAGAGGTTGGGTTTAGGCTTATGAAGTAGAAAAATTAGATTTTTTTTTTTTTTTCTAATAGAAGGAAAGTAGCTCTGCCTGATTTCAGTGACACCATCTGGACTCCAGAACATCTGTGCTAGGAGGTTAGTTAGGGTGAAGTCATGATACTTACATTGTTTCTGACCAGTGCCCCAGCCTGTATCCCACCCACACTCACCTTCTGGAGGCTTCTGGAAGGTGCCCCTGAACAAAGCAGCTCCTGTGCACATCAGAGTTACTGTGTCTGCTTTCCCTTCTGCATTATTTGTATTAACAAGCTCATTATCTAAATATTAGAGGAGGGAAGAACATTCATGTCTTTAGAACAAGGCACAATAAAGATAAGAAGAGGGTTTTTTAAAAGCTCTTTTTTAAGAAAAAAACCCCAAAACATTGACTTGTCTGACAGTGCATGCACATTGGTTTTTTCAGACTCTGGAAACAATGGACACAGGAAAACCTTTCCTGCAGGCTTATTTCATTGACCTGGAAGGCTGCATCAAAACCCTGCGGTACTATGCTGGCTGGGCTGATAAAATTCAGGGCAGAACTATTCCAGTGGGTGAGTACCTTCAGAGCTGGGATGGGATCAGGCTTGAGGGGGAGGGAGATCCATGGAAAGACTGCCTTCTGAAAGCCTGCAAAAATAGCCTGCGCTTCCTTTCTATCTCAGGATGCATTTTCAGCAGATGTGTTTCAATATTGAAACTAATGGGAGAACTTGGTTAATGCCTGGATAGATCGCTGGGAAATAATGTGTGGGCTCTTCTGTTGCTTTTTTAACAGAGAAACTTTTGTTCAGGGCAGTCATACAGAGACAAAACTTTGGTCCAGGTATAGAAGTTCAAATATGGTTTTGGTGAGAGCAAGTTAAGAGAATGGATGTCCCTGTGGCATGATGGACAATATGGAGTATTTTCAAATTTGGCCTCTTTTGTCCCTGCATGTGGGTGATCACTGAGGCTGTGTGAAGGACAGACACTGCAGACAGAAATTAGTCACCAGAGGAAGGGCTCTGGAGGGCTGAGCTAGTTTAGGCTGTGCAGACAGCAAAAGGAGCCATGTCAGTCATATAAACTGAGATTTGTCACCCTCATTCAGAGTGCTGTAAAGCTTTGCTTGTCTGGACACTCCTTGTTTGTCCTGATTTGAAATCACTTTGAAAAAGCATTATTAGAAATGTTCTTGCTCTCTGTCACATCTTCCCAAAGAAACTAGATGTTCAGCAAGAATGAATTTGAAAGGCAAATGTTCTTCCTGCTTTCTCTGTGAAAGAGCAGCAGCAGTATTTTAAGGTGAATGGTACTGCTTTAGTTCCAGAGTTTCACCTTGTTATGATTTCTTACCAGGAGTGTAATTCCTGTCACACTGAACAGGATTCCTGTATAAAGTGGGTTTTAAAGCTCTCTCCCTCAGGGAGACAAGTGCTTTGTGTTTTTCAGTAGGACACAATCTGAAGGAAATTTGTTTGCTCATATCAGTGTGACAATGAGTTATCCTCCCCTCAGCCTCAACACAGGGAGTTTGCAGAAGGAACTGAACCCTGGATTTAAAAGGTTCCTGTGTGACTGTGAGTGGTGTTTGGCTTTCAGGCTGGCACAAGACCTGTACTCAGATCTTGATCTGGACAAAGACGTGAGTCTGGATGAACAGACAGTGTTCTCTGTCTAACAGGGGCTTAGTTCTGTCCCCAGCACACCTTCTGTAAAAGTGAGGGTTTTGACTGTTTTGTGCCCTTTTACTCTCTTGTTTTGCAGATGAGAATTTTGTCTGTTTTACCCGGCACGAGCCCATGGGTGTCTGTGGAGCCATAACCCCAGTAAGTGACAGTGTTGGTGCCCTGCATCTCACACAGAACTGGAAATTCCATGTTCTCTCCATCCTCCCCTGCAGCCTTGTGCTGCCTGGCTAAGCACAGCTGTTCTGCAGGGAACTCCCATCTCCGTGGCCTGATGTAGTTTTGTGTTTTACCCCCATGCCAATTGCTCTTGGCAACAGGAGTGCTCTGCAGTGGAAGGGTGGGTCTCCTAATCAGATGCTCTGTGGCTCTCTGAGGCTGACACCAGTCACCAGAGAGCAGTCAGAGCTCTGACTCTCACACTGCTGGGACAACCAGCTCGTCATGAGGAGTGCTGGCTTTCTGCTGCCTTGTGCTGATGCATAAGTTTTGGGTTTTAAATTATATCCATTATCAATTAATTATGTCTGGCTGCTCTCTGAGCTTTCTGGGATTAAATCTCATGAATAGTTTTCTTTTCCTTGAGGTCTCATTCTCTGCTGAGCGGACAGTGTGGCCAGCTCTTGGAATGCCTCCAGTGTTAGCATGTGCTGCTTGCTGTGTTTCAACAGACAGCCAGGAAGACTTTACAGCTCATGGGAGACAGATCTTGTTCCTGTCTGGTTGTAAAATGCTTTGAATGTGGAATCCTACAATTTGTGAGGCAAATGGTGCTGTGTCAAGATTCTGTTTGGACACAGCACCAAGTCTGCCAGAGCTCAAGAAGTCTTTGGACAATGCTCTCAGATCTGTGGTGGGAGCCTTGCTGCTGTCCTGTGTAGGTCCAGGAGATGGAATTTGATGATCCTAGTGGATCCTTTCCAACTCAGGATGTTCTATGATTATGTGGTACTTGGATCAATAAGAGCTCCTGGAGGGTTTTGACTTTTGGGATAGGACTGAGAGAAATGCATATCTGCTGGATCCTGGGAATACCAGGTCTGGATCCCAAAGATGTCTGGGGAAATTCTGCTTTTTCCTTCAGCAGGACTGAATTTGTACCCCAGGTGATGAGAGGATATGGTCTGTTTGGCAGTGTCAGGGTGAGGCAAAGTAGGAGGTTATCAAACGCTTCTCTTGGTGGCTTCAGAGCTTTTCTGGTTGAGCAAGCAATGTGACTGCTGGTGAGCAGAATTTGATTTAAGATCAAAATCTCAGGTTCCTCACACTGATCAGCAGTTGGAAGGTATTTCCCTGTCACTCTCAGCCACCTTTGGCACTCAGCAGTGCTTTGGAAGATATCCCTTTAAAAGCCTCCATGCAGGATGCTTTGGAAGGTCACTGTAGGGGACAGAGTGGGGCTTGGAAGATCTCAGGTTGACCCTAGACCAGCAATAAATACAACAGAAAGTACAGAAACAAATTTGACTTAAGATCAACACTAAGTTTGTATAAAGAATGATTGGGGTCAACAAAACCACATCTGTCTTCAGTTTACTCAGAACAAATCTTCTCCAATTTTTTTTCCCAGTTCAATCTCGATAACACTAACAGCCTGTGGGTTTGTATTTCCTACTTGATTGAAAGAGATTCTGTCACTGTCCTGGCTATGTTTCCCTAGAGCAATTACCAGTCCTCCCTTTCTCCTATGGCTTGACTATATTTAAATAATATTTTATTTAGCTAGAGAAGTTCTTAGGAAGTGCAGCATATGGCTGATTTTTATCCCAAGGTGATATCATGAGGCAGCCCTGGAGTCCTTCACTGTTACTTTCACCAGGCACTGCAGCAGAAAGCTCCTAATGGAGGGATTTCATCTCTGAAACTGTAGAAAAGTAGTGTAGGTGTAAATGGCTCAAGCTGCCAGGCCTCCAAGAAAACTTAGGAGAAAGAGACAAATGGGCAAATTATGGGATGTGGCCATTGGAGAAGATCACTGAAATGGAACAGGTCTGGGGAAAAGGGTGAAGCAAGTTGAAGAATAACACTTGAGACCAAATTCTGCTTTGTCTCAGGGTTAGAATAGAACTCATGGCTCAAAAGCTGCACTGCTCATTTATTTGTAAGTGTGAATTTGTGGATTCCTGACATACTTGGCTTCTTTGTTGATAGCTGAAGGCCCTTGGCTTGGGTTTTGACAAGAAGTCCCCTTGCTATTGGCCTGCTTCCATCATCCCTGAAGCAGCATTAATTATTTTTAATGAAAAAATCCTTTCTGCTGCCAAATGACCTTTCTGAGATTTAGTGTGAGCTAGATTTTCCACTTCTTGCTTAGACTCCAAGATCCCCAAATATACATGACCATGAAAGAGATTAGCACAGAGAGAACTGATGTGGACTGGTTCCTAATTCCAGATTAGAAAACTAATTGGAAAGGAACAATTTACAATATGAAGGAAGTATGAGACCTCCCTTAGATTTCCATGACTGAACAAATCACTGCAGCTTCCTATTTATAAAACTGGAACTGAATGGAATTATATAACTCCTAACTACTCAGCCAGTGCTTAACAGAGAAAAAATAGGGTTTTTTTTCATTGAGTAGTTGCATTCTTTAATTCCCCACATACAGATGCTGTACAGAAGTGATGCATCAGGAAACTGCTTCCGACACAGTATCTGTGAAGAGCCAAAATCCTACACAAAATGTGATCAAACTCCTTCAAAGAATGAGGTCACATCATGCAGAAGGTTGTCCAGCTTACAGGATTAGTGTGAGGACTGCCAGCAATATCAGGGATCTCAGGGGGAAATCAAGGAAGTTGTATTCCTTAGCCCAAGCAAACACAGCATTATAAACAGACGCTCCTCTTTGTGGCTTTCCTTTCCTCCCAGAGCTGGGAAAAGGCTGCATGGGAGTGAGTAGGTGACTGTGGCAGGCTGATCTGAGCAGTGCTTTGTGTTCTTGCAGTGGAACTTCCCCCTGCTGATGCTGGTTTGGAAGATGGCACCAGCTCTGTGCTGTGGGAACACCCTGGTCGTTAAGCCAGCTGAACAAACTCCGCTCACGGCGCTCTACATTGGCTCTCTGATCAAGGAGGTGAGGACATCTCAGCAGCCCCTCCACGCTCTGCTCTCTTAAGGCCATAAGCAAGGCTGAGTTTTGAATTGGTTTTTAGTTTTTAAGGAGTCTGAGCATAACAAACATACTTCCAGCTTTAACAGGCTCACAAAGGAAAGTGAGAACAACCTCTGTCTTTGGTCTTTTTTTCCAAAAGCCTTTGTGGCTGGCTAGGAGGTGGCAAACATCACAAAACCTGTGCATTTTTCTCCTTTCTCAGGAAGCTGCAGAGAGAAAAAAAAGATGCTTTTGTTCCCCTACCTTGTCTTCCCCTCTCCCAAATGAGGGAAAGGCAACAGCTCACTTTTATTAGACAATGGGACAAAAAAGACTCTGATTAGACAGCAGTGTTGTGTTTGTTGTTTTTAAGTGGGATAATTCATCCAAGGCAGAGTGCCCTGGGAAACAATTCCTCGTCATTTCTGTGGTTCTTAGAACAATGTAGTTGTGTCTGGCCTGTAAAGTCAACTGAAATAAAGGCAAGATGATAGGTTGGGATTTTAAAATGCTGGTTTAGGGCTTGTCAGGTAGGATCTTGTGTGCCAACAGGTCTGTTAATTGTACAGAGGAGATGGGAGAGGCACAGAACCTTCCAGCACTGCTCAGTACATCAGCTTCCTTAGCAATGGATGTGAGGGACTGAGGAAAACTAAAGGAGTTGTAGATGGACTTTGGCCTCTCAGTCTGTTTGTTAGGCTCAAACAGTGATTTTGTCCTTTCTTGGCTTAGCCTGGGAGAAAACAGAAAGATATGTTGACAATTGTCACTTAGGGCTCTTCCATCAGGAAAGGAAGTGGAAAAATAATACCAGTTAAGTATCTCCTACAGTTACTTGGCTTAATGAGATTACTCAAGATGAGTGAATGAGTACAGGGTGCAGTTGTCATGACTTCTACTGAGCCCTGCCACACCACTGCTTTTTTGACTCTGACATGCAGCTCCGCAAACACAGGCATAGCATTCCCCCCCCCAAAAAATACCATTCAATTCTGGTAGAATTATTTTTTTCAGCTGAAATTCTAAGGTTGCTGTTTCTCTCAGTTGTCCTTCAAGGCAGGAGTGTAATTAGAGCACAATAATTTTATTTGAAGATGCTCCTTTCTCTGCCCAAAATTAGCTAAATTCTTTTAAGTTTTCAGAAAAACGAGGTAGAGTTTTTTTGTTTTCATCTTTAAAAGGATGTAGAAGATGTTACCACACACACAAAGCTATGTGTTACGTTCAATGAAATAATTTTTGGCCAACCAAAATATTTGGCTCTCATTTTTGCTGAAAAACAGAAAAAACTTTTTGGCTCAGGGTGTTTTGAACCAATTTTTACTTCCTTGTGGCTTTGCTGCTGACTCCAAACATCATTACTTGCACAGTTTGACATGCAGTATTTGCTTGAAAACTCATTAGCCAAGATGCAAACTCCATTAAATGCATTTTTGTCATTGTCACATCCATAGAAGAAATGTGACCACCCTTCCAATTTATGAAAAGAAAAAAGGGGGGGAAAAGTCTTATGAGGATAATTTTTTGCAAGGCAGTACATGAGCAATTGCTTCCTTTTTTTCTCTATTAAAAAGAAATGGCATTTATTGAGATTTTGTATTAAAAAGTCATAGGAAATGAAGCATATGTGTTATATTCTGGAATTTCGTCATTAGAAGTTGCAAGGAAAACAACTTTGTACTATCAGTAGTAAGGGAAGGCTGACCTAGATGAGCCGTAATCCTTGGAACTCTTGTTTCAGGAACTAAAACCAAATCAATCAGTCCCTCAGTTCTCCTTGCACTAAAATTTCACCTGAAGTTTTGCCATTTGTCTGTTTTGGCAGAATTACTAGTTAGCCAATCTAGGTTGTAAATGTGGTGGAAACTTGCATAAGTCTTGTTACCATCTGCTTTTGTACTCCTGTTTTATTAGCCCCATCATCTAGTGAGGTTTTACTGACTTCTTAATCCCTCTGGTCCCTGAAGAACCACAAATGTCAACCTTTGTTCAAAACAAACTTTCATTCATTTACCCCTTGGCTGCAGCTGCTTTGCAATAGCTGGGGGCCAAGTTTGGCCAAAAGACTCACTCTCTTTTGGCTTGAAACTGGGACTTCTCCAAGAATTCTTACTGAAACTTGGCATTTCCTAAGCATGGCTGTTAGCTTCACCCACGTCTACTGCAGCTGGTAGCATGCAGCCATGTTACTGGGAAGTCTGGAAAACAGGGATGTATCTGGTAAGAGCTCAGAGGAGTATAGTACAACTAACCCAGGCTTCCTGGGAAATGAGCTGTGCTCTCAAATTCTCTACAGAGCTGTTTTTAATCTCTGTTTCAGGTGGGTTTCCCTCCAGGTGTGGTGAACATTGTGCCAGGCTATGGCCCCACAGCTGGAGCTGCAATTTCTACCCATGACAGCATTGATAAAATTGCTTTTACTGGATCAACCAAGGTAGGTGATGGATTTCTCAAAGACACCTGCTGTTCCTCTTTGCTTTCTCTTGTAAACTGTCATCCATACAAGACTGGACCTAAGAAATGTCAGTGACTTCTGTACAACCAAATGTCAGTGACTTCTGTACAACCAGCACTTCCTCTGGCACATTCCATGTAACAGGATTTCTCAGAAGTGTTTGTTATTTGTCTAATTCAGATCCTTGTGCTTGTAATAATCCCACATCTCTGAGAGCTGGGTTTTGCCAAACCACCACATTTCTGTAAGGACTGTAGGAAAAGGGGCTCTGACGTCAGGGAAGGCAGGCTGGCAGTGACTTAACATCTTGTCATTGACCCAGTGGAGCTGCTGGGCATGTTTGCCTGCCAGTCCTGCCCTGCAACTGGAAAACATGTCAGTCAGAGCCCTGAACAATTCTTCCTTGGCTTTATTTACCTCTGAGGAACTAGGACTTAAATAAAAACATGGCTTTGTGCCCAAGGCCTTCTCTGCTGACGTGGAGGGGATTAACATTTGAGCTTCATTCTGAGGCCTGCACAGTAAAGCACCTTCTATTTAGCTTTTTTTTCCTGTAAATAGATGTGTCTGGCTTGTTTATGAGAGGGGTGGCCACAAGACCTCTGCACTATCAATCACCTCCAGCCATCTTCTTCCATATCTACATGGGAAAAGTGCATTTGGCTTGGCCAAGACCATGGAATTGAGCAGAGCTGAGACATGCAAAAAAATCTGACTGCAGTAATCACTGCTGAAAATTCTCAAACAAAAGCTTGCTTAAAGGGAACATTTTTCCACTGACTGCTTTAGATGTTTCTTGCAGTAGATCTGCACCTCCAGAATAGAGGCAATGTCCAAAGAATGGAAATGCTCACACCAGTGGGGGCAGCTGAGGCAAATTCAGTCTCTTACTTCTTTGAGGAATACTGTTCTTGTTGAGCATTTGCTGAATTCATCCATTCTTAAGTCTGCCCTCGTCACTGCAGAGTGTGATGTGAATGTGTAATGATGACAAATTACCTGGGAAGGTGTTCTTGGTCGGTAAAGGTAACTCCAAACACTCAAAAGCTGCAGCATTTACCAACACTACCATCTAGTGGCTTTGTGCACATCCTGTGCTTATCCCATAGGAAAAGGTGTGCTAAGCCTGTGTTTCTGTACAGGGATCATGGGAACAAACAGAACACAATAAAGTAAAAGTTCACAGTGAGCTTTTCCTCTCTTGATAGTTGGTCTGATCTTGGAGTTTATTCAGTTACATGCTTCTCTCCAAATCCTAGATCAGAAACTTTTAGCCCAGATGAGACATTAGCTGTGTGAAAACAATAGAGCTTATAGACTCATCCAGCCCACATGGATCTGTTTGGGTTTTTAATGAAAAAGGAATATCCAGTGGATTAGTGGCAGAAGGAAAATCTCAGCTGCTGGAGCCTGTAGGCAAAAAACTGATGTAGACACTGTGCTTGTCTCCTAATCCATGGGTGTGCAGGAAACACCAAGGGAGACAGAGTCTTTGCTAATGCATGTGTAATTTAGAAGTGTTTTCTTCCCCCTCCACCCATCTGTGAGTTCAGCTGCATCTCTGCAGCATTTGCAGCACAATGCTACTGTTTCTGAGCCAGGAAGTGAAGCTAATTCAAAATATATTTTGACTTAGTTATTAAGCCCCAACTTGGGCTCAGTGCCAGCTTGGAAATGCTGATCTTAAACTCCAGGAGAATTTTCCCATATAGATCTCTTCTCTTAGGTTATTAACTCACTCCTCTTTGGCCAGCCAGCCTGCAGTAATGCCTCTTGCAAAGCTGGGATGCATCACTTATTTCTGCTGTCTCTAGGCATAAGCTCTGAGTGACTAGAGGAGATCTCTCCTGAGTTCAGGAGTCATGCTTGAGTAACAAGGACAAACCATGAGAAATGCAGACCTGTAATTGCCAGACAGCTGCCACATGCTTTCCTTCCTCACAGTTCCACTCCAGGGCAAGAGCAGTTTTAGTCAGAAATAAAGGTAAGGTTTCCATGTACAAAGGTAAAATACAAGAAAACAGTTATAATATGAGCAAATTCAAGCATTACATCACTTTAAAGAAATTATCCTGCCCTAACACCTAATGGTCCCAAATAATTTTAATTCATACAGCTTCTAACAAAATTAGTTTACTAAATTCTGAAAGCAGAATACAGATGTAGTTCTCCCACACAGCCTGCCCTTTCAGACCTGCCTAAACCAATCCTTAGTTCTGGGGCTGCTTTTGGCCCAACACATCACAGCAGTAGGAAACTCAAAGCATTTCAGAGTGCTCTCCCTGACCTCTACCTGCTGCAGCTGCCATCCAGGCTCTTCCACCCTTGTTGGAATCACACTTGAGATTTTAGGGGAAGCAACTCATGTCCTCTTTGTGTCTCACTGATACAGGTTGGAAAACTGATCAAAGAAGCTGCTTCTAAGAGCAACCTCAAAAGGGTGACATTGGAGCTGGGAGGGAAGAACCCCTGCATTGTGTGTGCAGATGCAGACTGTGAGTATGGGCTGCTGCCTGTGCCTGCTATCAGAGGATCCAGGGTGGGGGCTTTGTGGGTCTCTGCTGTCCTCTGGCAGCTCACAGGGCTGCTGTTTCCACCCCAAAGGCTGGAGGAAACCTGTGTCCAAGGGCAGGGTGTAGTTGTGTATTCCTGGAGCTCTTCCCCAGCATGGGGATCATTCCCATGGCGCCTTCCCTGGGGATGGCTGCAGTTGCAGTTAAATATTGTATTTCTGTGTTTGCTGTTTGTGGGCTTTCTCTTTGGTTGGCAGTGCTGCAGAGCCTGAGCCAAGCCCTGGGGATAGCAGTTTTCTGCAAAGCAGCCCCTCTGCAGGCTTTCCTGTGACAGGGGAATTTTGTAGGACCTGATCTAATCCAGCCTTCACCTCTATCCTGGTGGTCTGCAGGGCTCATCTTGTGTGTTTCATAGCAATTTTGTTACATGACTCAGTAGTACTAGGAGATATGTTTAATCTGTGACCACCAAAATGGTTGGAAAATCCTATTTGGCTTCAGTAAAATCCTCTCCAGTCCTGCACAGCACACATTGAAAATCAGAGGTATTTGTGCCAGCTGCTAATTGTGAGGATTGCAAGGAGCTGGCCAAAGCTGGCATGCTGCTTTCTGAGCAATCATGACTGAAACTTGTCTTTAAGAACCAATGCATGGTATCAAGAATTGCCAGAGCAAGAAAAACTGGTCACTGCCTTCAGTGAGTTCTTGTGGAAGAAAGTATCAGGAACTATGGCCAGCTAGACCTCAAGACAAAAGGCAGGAAGGGAGGTGGATGCAATAAAAGATCTGGTTTGGGGGCAGTGAGGCCCTCTGAGTGCCTTCCATGGGTGTGGACCATTGTCAGCATTTTTTAAAGAGGTTTTCCAAAGAGAAGGGAAAACAACAAGTCTGGAAACACTGGAATGCTGGAATTGTGCATGTGGTAACACTTTTCCCTCCTGGGTCTTCTCACAGTGGACTTGGCAGTGGAATGTGCCCACCAAGGCGTGTTCTTCAACCAGGGGCAGTGCTGCACGGCCGCCTCCCGCGTCTTCGTGGAGGAGCAGATCTACCCCGAGTTCGTCAAGCGCAGCGTGGAGTTTGCCAAGAAGAGACTGGTTGGAGACCCCTTTGATGCCAGAACTGAACAAGGGCCCCAGGTAAGTGTGTGTCTGAGAGTAGCTGTTGTTTGGTTTTTGGTTGTGGTTTTGTATAATTTTCCTTGTGTAAATATTATCCTTACGGATGCGGTCCCAGCAGAAGTGCCGAGGGGTGAGTAATGTATCGTGGCTTTATTTTTCCTCTCTATTTTAAATATCAATTAATCACAACTGTTGAAATGTTATGTTGTAATTTTTTTCAAAACACAAATGTATTTAATTCAGTTCTTATCCAGCTTTATGGAAGGGGCTGTCTCCCTGGTGCAGTAACACAAAGCATGTTGCAGTGAGCCATAGCTCTGTGCAGAAGAGTGCAGCTAAATGGCTATTCAGCTCCTTGGCTGTGTGGGTGATGACAAGTAGTTAGAGCCCAGAGACTCCTGAGTCCTCACTTTCCCTCTCCTCCTCTGCTGCCTTTCTGATCCTTTGGAGAAGTTTCAGCTGAATTAGGAGGAAGAAACATGCCAAACTGCTGTCAGAACCAGCCTCCTCAATACTTCCAGAGCCTTCCTCTTAGTTTTTCCTTTTGAGGCAATCTGAGTTGTGCTGTAGAACTCTGGGGGAAGATGATCCTTAGGTCAGATCTCCTAACAGGCCCACTGTTTGGTACCAAAAATAAAGCAAGTCCCCAGAAACCTATAGCCAAGGCCTCTTTTTCTCAGTACTGCACTGTGGGTTTTTCTTCCTTGATGCTGTCTGTATAGGATCCCTCAGAGAAGGGGTGGCTCTGAGGACATCTGCCTCTCCCTCTCCTTATCTGGATCTGAATCTCCACATGATTCATGCATGGTAAAACCTCATTGCTTGCCCTCATGCAGGGGCAATAAGATGAGGTACATCCCCTGCTCATGCTGAGGCTGCATCCAGCTCTGTAGCTTGCCTAGAGATTTCAAACTGCTCAGGAGTCTTAGGAAGAGAATCCCATGCTGAGACTTGCTCCAGCAGAGATGAGCTGACCCTCAAACACTGATTCCATGAGAACAGCTCCTGAATCCATTCAGTTGTGAGTTTAAAGGGTGAAACACCCTGCAGTGGTTGGAGCATGTTGAACTGGGCTGCTTGTTTAATTTAATCATTGTTCCAGCTCCTGCCAGGCTGGCAGAGCCCTTCCAGGATGCACTGTGGCACAGCTCCATCCTCTGGGGTCACTGCTGTGCCTCAGGGGAGACCCTTTGCATACAGACCTGTTATTAAGAGAGAGTTGGAATAGCAGTGTCTGATCAGATTTTAACTATTTTAACTATTTGTCCTTTTTTCCTGCTCTGGCTTACCTGTTATACTTGTAGGAGAGAGAGAACACCCACACACACCTGAACTTCAGTGTATGCAGCTGTCAGGGTTGGAATAGCAAGGTGTTGAGGGAGTAGGAGGAAACTGTAAATCCCAAAGCTCTTATGTGGTTGCCAGTTCAAAGGGACAACCACTTCCTCTGCAGCTATGGCTCCTCACTCTCTGGAGCCTATGTTGTGGGCACATACAGAAACTTAAGCAGAGGAGGGAAATGATGCAGTGTCACAAGGACTTAAAAATACCTCTGAAAGTAGCAAAGATTCACACTTGTCCACAAGTTACTCTTCAAATGTGAAGCTTCCAGATAATTTTTTTCTCTGTTCCTGAAGTAACCTGCTTCGCTGTGAGGGTTTTTTTTAATCTTGAACTGATGGACAAGGGAAGAATCACCAGGAAAAATAATTTATCTTCTTAATCTCTCCCCATCAGATGCTTCATATCCAGCCTGTTGCTTTCATTTTCCTTTGGTGTAAGGCAGGATGAACATACAAACAGCATAACAAGAATGTTGCATAGATCCCACTGTGGAATGGTCACTGGCTTAGGAGCCAGCAAGGGGAAGGGGTTGAAGCCAACCTTCAGGCTGACAGTGGTTGTAGCTCATCATCTCTTTGGTCCTGCATCAGCTGCAGGTGATGACAATCCTGTTCCACAAGAATTTGAAGTAAGCTAGTCCTGGAAAATGGTCCCATGTGCAGTTGTTTGTTCCTACATTGCACTGCACTGGATTGGGGCACTGGCTGATTCAGGTCTAATCCAGCCTTTTTGGAAGTGAGGAAGAAAGGCTTTACTCAGGTCAGTCCCCTGATGTGGATTATTGCTCACATAGATGCTCATGGCATGGCAGTGGGAAAAGACTGTGTCAGCTGCAGCATTGGGTTATGCTGATATAAACTGTGCTGCTCTGATTAAAATTAGGTCAACTTTAAACAGCATTAAATTTAGACAGAAATGAGGCATGCATCTGGTGAGACTTCTCCAAAACTCACATGTGTCTGGCAGTGCTGACTGGCTGGAATTCAAAGGACACCACAAGAAACCTGAGGGGTGCTCAGGACTGTTTGAGCAGAGTGCCAATCTCAAATGCTGGCATTTTTAGACTTTGGATTCCTGGCTGCTGTATCACAGGAAGCAATAAAGTAAATCTGCACAGATGGCAAACTGGTTAACCAGTGCATTGTACAACTGTGAGCAGCAAACTGCATTAGATGAGACTGACATTCTGGGGCGCTGGAACAGGGATTACATTAGAACAAGACTGGACTAGTTTTGTTATTTTAGAACCCAAATACTGGGATTTGTGGACTGCAAGATCTAGTCTACAGAAATAAAACAAGCACTAATTGTGGTACTTGTTAGCCAGTAATTATTCAGCTCAAAACATATAATTTGATTTATAATACAGTGAATATTTTCCTTATATTGTAGACATGCATTTTAGGAATAAAGTGTGAAAATAAAACATTTAAGTTGAAAGGGTTGTGTCCAACAGCCTGTTGGACCCAGTTGTGGGCTATTTTGTAGGATTACAAACACTAGGTTTGCACATGGAAATAATTCTCCTTGTGGTCTTGACTGAAATGAAGCAAGAGATGAAGATTTGGGGGTTCCCGGATTTTCAGTATTGCAGTGATCCTTAGAAGCTCCCTTCTCTATTGAATTAGATGAACAAATAGTAGAATTTGCTTTACCAGATCATGTGTTTTTAATAGAATTCAATGCTTGAACCATAAATAATAGTGGAGTAGGGGACAGAATTTAAACAAGCCTTGCAAGCTCTAGTTACAATGACAAACAGTTCCACCCTTGCGTGTCATTTTTACAAATGTTTTCTTTCCCCAGTGTCTTTTCATCTAACTGTAGTTTGCCTTGCAACAAGTTACAGCTGTATAAATATCCTTGTTTTGTTTTCTGTGATGTGAAGTGGATGGACTGGATTGGTCTGGATCACAGACATGCCAGGATGGAAAGCACTTGCAGATATTTTCAAATTATTTACGCTTGGCAACTAAGCAACCAGACAAATAGACAATGTGTATGGCACCTGCCAAACTCAGTGTGACACTGTATCCTACAGCAGGACACACATTTCCTGGGGCAGTAGCATGAATTAAGTGTGTCCTTGGGTAGCACCTTAACACATGAGAGAACACAAGCACTGAGAACACGCACAGTGCACGTGCTGCTCACACATCTGTTTGCCTGGAGATGTGCTGGGCTCTGTTTCCAATGTGTACCACAAGTATCCCAAGGACACCCTCCTGCAGCTTTGATATTTGTCTAAAAGCATGAAAACTTGGATTGTGTGTGGTCAGGATTAACTAGGGACAGGATATAGTCTGTAATCTGGAGGAGTCAAGTGTGGAACACTCCGTGTAAACAGTCCCAACTGGCAACTGGCCCTGCTGAAATAAAACCAGATGCCTAGGGAGGGGGATTGAGCCAGAACAAGCATCTGGAGATACCTGGCAATCAGAATAATCCCCCAGCCTTCCAAGACACCTTGTACTAGTGGGTGGAGCCTTCTTTAATCACCTCAATAAATTTGTTGAGCTTTTTTTTGAGTTTTTCTTTTTAAAAACATCTCTAAGTGTTTTACTATCTCCAGTGTGCTGTCTTGAGGAGTTTCATCACTTAATTCCACATCGTGTCAAGGGCCAGGTCTGTTTGTTTGAAACCTGCAGTTCTGCAGCCCACTGCTGCACATGGAGCACAGAAGGGTCAGCAGTGAGTGGAAGTGCTGTGGGCTTCTGCACCTGTTCCCAGGACAGGACACACTGTGCTTGTGGAGTGCATGATGTGTCCTCCAAGTCCTGGTGCAGCTGTGCAGCCTCAGGGTCCTGTCACTGGACTGGCCTTTCCCCACCCCTATAGAAATCCCTGGTTAAAGGCTGACAGCAGCACTCACTATTTGAGATTACTCCATAGCTAGGAGGAGTTAGAAAAGGCAGTTAAATGTGAGAGAGAAAAAAAAAATGCAGGATTATACCAGTTTCTAAGAACTGTGAAAAGTGATTCTGGTTTTAAAAGCAAGGCTTTGGTGCAGCAGTTGTTGTGAAGTCACCCCACCAACAGGGCTTATGTTGAGGCTGTTGGTGGAGTGTGCACTGTGGAAGGAGATGGAGGCAGAGCTCACTGGGCTGTTCCAGCTGGGGACAGAGAGCTGTAGGTGAAGCTGCACACTGCAGCAAAATTGAGTTAATAGTTCTTAGATCCTCGCCCTCCCTCTCCTGTACTGACTCTGCTGCTGGTCAGATCCCTTGCTCAGCTCCCCAGTCTATCTCGGGCAGTTCTCATACTGCTACTGAGATAACCAGTGCTTGGAGAAGGTGAGAAATCCCAGAGCTCCAGTGAGGTGAGCTGTGGGAGCACACATCCAGGACATGGAGGAAGGGAAAGGGGAAAGACTCCTCCATGTGACAGCAAACTATTAGATCAGATTAAACTGTCACATGTCACTTCACCTTGTGTGTCCTGTGGCTCTGAGCTATGCCCATGTCCTGTCTTTCTCCCTGCTTACTCCCTGAGTGCCACATCCTAAACTGAGCTATAAACTGACCCACTTTGACAGTGCCCTGCAAATGTGCCCCTGGGCCACATTCCATGACTCCTCTCTGGAACCATGATAATGAAGGTGCTGCTGTTTGTTTCTTTCCTTTTGTGTCTGACAGATTGACCAAAAACAGTTTGATAAAATCCTGGAGCTGATAGAAAGTGGGAAGAAAGAAGGGGCTAAGCTGGAGTGTGGAGGTCTTGCCATCGAAGACAGGGGCCTGTTTATAAAACCTACAGTGTTTTCAGAGGTCACTGACAACATGAGAATTGCCAAAGAGGAGGTACAGTACAAATCACCTGGAAAATGCTGCTTCAGAATCAGAAATAGTGGTAATGGAGAGGTTCTGTCTGAATCCTTAATTTTAAATATAAATAACTGAGTAAAAATAACTGACACTGTGGCAGGCTGGAGCAATTATTTACCCTGTAATTGCCAGTGACCATGAACAGTGTAATGTGTGTTCTTGCTCCCCTCCTTTGTAGAGAAGGGGTTGCTTTATTGAAGAAAAGTGGGAAAAGAACTCCGGGACCTGATGCTGGTAAGGAGCAAAGGAACAGCTACTGAAGTTCTCTAAAACAGCCTTAGCATCTGAAACAATCCCAGATTCCATTCTCATGGCAAAATCTCCTGAGACTGACTATTTCTTTCCTATATGAAAACATGGCCAAAGCCAGCAAAGTGCAGATCTAATACTCTGGCTTTCATTATTCATATGTAGAAATGTGGAACAAGCTGCATGTGATTAGATGCTGTGATATTCCTTTGAAATAGAAGTTAATCTACTTTTCATCATGTTCCCTAATGGAAAATAAGTAGTTGCCAAAGTCTAACTGGCATTTGTAGTTTAAAGTTTAGCCTAGTGCTTTTTATGGGGCTGCTTGCTGCTCACTCCTGGCAAGATGTTTAAATGTCTCAGATCTGCCACAGAATCTCTGAGGAACCTGGGAAAGATATCAGTCAGTCAGGGCATGAGTTACATGCTAAAAATAGAGAGAAAAAGAGCTGAAAATCCCATGACAAACCTTTTCTTAATGAACTGACTCCAAATCCCAAGCCATGATTCACAAAGCTTATCCAGTTCCATTCATTGGCAGTTTTGTTGCAAATGCATGTTCATCCTTTGCCTAGGATTAAGGCTCCACATAAGAGCCTGGATATCCCAAAACAAAGACATTTATAAACCCTTGTATGAGCTTAAAAGTGGCCCAAATGAGTCTGTTTCTCACATTCAATGGGCTTTATTGTGCTGTGAGAGCCTGCACACCAAGAAAGGGCTCCACCTTTGATACTGTGCCCAATGAGAGACTCCATCCCAAAATTTGGGAAACCTTCTGTATGGCTGTTGCTTGTACTGGCAACCTGGGAAGCCAAGTTTGTGGTTGAACACAGATGTGGTTAATGCACTGCATGCAAATAAAATGCATACAGTGACAAAATCAGGGTTAAAACCAAGGAAGGAAATTTGCAGTCCTTGAAATAAATTGTTACTTGAGCACACTCAGCTTCGGAGTTCAAAAGGAGAGTTGTAAATGGAGTAAGGATGAATCATTTGTAACTTGTCCAGATCCAGCTCTGCTTATTTTGATTGTTACAGATGATCCATTACTTGTTGGATCTTAACATTTATTAACTACTGCAGCCCATCACAATGCTTCCTTTGAAGTTTAATTAGTAGCTTTTAGGACACTCCATCAGTGACCCCTAGAAGGCTAAAATATAAGATTTTGATATATTATCCAAACAGAGCATCTGATTCTGATTACTTCAAAACTACCATGATTAGCAGATGCTTTCCTGTACTAAAGTTTAATTGATATCTGCAGATTTTTGGGCCAGTTCAGCCAATTATGAAGTTCAAGAGTATAGAAGAAGTGATAAGAAGAGCCAACAGCACCGAGTACGGACTCACAGCTGCAGTGTTCACCAAGAACCTGGACAGAGCTTTAACCCTGGCTTCAGCTCTGCAGTCAGGAACAGTCTGGTGAGCAGCCTGGGAACAGAGGGTGGGCTGGGGCTTTGTTTCCTGGGAGGGGAGAGGGATTTAGGACTTGCAATCGTGTTAGTAAGATGATAAAGGTTGTGGGCTCCATCCCCATGTGTGCCGCTCATTTAAGAGTTGAACCTCGTGATCCTTGTGGGTCCCTCCCAACTCAGAATATCTGTGATTCTCTAAATGCTGCAGCTAAAATGGATTAGTAGCCTGCCTAATTCTTGATGTTCTGCTCAGAAGCAACATCCATTCCTCAAAATGAGGTGGTGAGTCCAGACAGCATGTTGAGAAAGGGACTGTTTTTTCCTTCAGTCGAGGTATTTCTTTGTTGGGGTTGTAGTAAGCTCCACCAGACATTGTGCCTTCCAAAACCCTGTATGTAGCAAGAAGCAATTCTCATGATCTTTTGCCAGCACCAGATGGGATTTTGCTGCACAAACCAGTATGGACAGTAGGTGGCAACATACCATTGTCACAAAGAAAAGCAGCTCTTTTTGTGTACAAAATTTCTTATTTTATATTAGAATGATTTTAAAGATGGAATCCTGATTTTTTTTCCCACTCAGGACAGGAAGCTGATCTGGTATCTGATTCTGATGTGGAGGATTAATTTTAAGAGTTGGCACCAGAAGAATCAGCCTCAAATATTTACATAAAAATGGGATGTTGGGCTTTGAAGGATGCATGTGCTGAACACATATGGAGGTCCACACTTCCAGCACAAGCCATGCCTCTGCTGCATGACCTTCAGTCATTTGATCATACTGAGATGCTGGGGAAGTGTCTGCATCAGCTTTTTCTACCAAGTATCCATAGAAATGGGCCCAGTGCTTTTATTTTACTGTGACACAATTGTCTGACACAGTCCAAATGTTTTCTGTACCTGGAAGGGGATGCTGGGGCCTCATTGTGAGTGTTTAGAGAGCTGGGTAAACATGTTCATTTCAGAATGTGCTTCATAAATTAGGGAATAGCCTGAACTATTTATTTTAATAATGACTCTGAACATGGCATAAATTCTAGCTCAAGGATGAATGTCTTTGCCATTAGAGGATATGAAGCAAGATGTAGGTCAGACTGAGAACTACTCAGATGTTTTCTGTTTCTGCAGCAAAAGAAGATTTTATTGCAATAATCTGATTTCTCAAGTGTATGACAGAGAAAACAGAGATTTCAGATTTTATTGTATTGTTGCTGTTGTCATCATCTTGCTTTTCCTTGGTATTGAATTGTCTTTCTAAAATTGATGTTTTTATTGTAGGATCAACTGTTACAATGCGCTCTATGCTCAGGCTCCTTTTGGTGGCTTTAAAATGTCAGGCAATGGCAGAGAACTGTAAGTTTTGCTCAGTATTTTGTTTCTGTGTGGGTGGTGAATGCAATAACATTTGTGACTGTGAAAACACTGTTGAATTTGCTTTTAAAGTTTAATCAGGCTTGCAGCATGCCCCACAGGGAGGTGCTAAGCCAGCAGAGCGTGGATGTAAAGCATTCCTTTAGGAGCACCTTCATCTGCTTTATGAGCTTTTAATAGCTCCAGTTCAGTCAAGTCCACTTGCAAGCATTTTTCCATACCAGTTAGATTTTTAGATGAAGGGAGAAGTGTGGCACCATGGCTGGAGACACTGGTATCCACCCCAAACCTGCTCCATCTTTCCATGGTGGTGTCTGTGCCTCTCTTGGCTGCTGTATCATTGCTCCTTGTTCAGGTGGGAAGGAATGATCTCCCAAATCATTTTCCATCCCACCTTCCCAGGTTGCTGCTAAATTACACAAGAGCTCTCTCTCCCTCTTCTCCAGCCTGACCTGTTGCAGTGGGGCTACCAGACACTTCAGCTCTTAATAGTTACTAAAGCTGAAATTTTTAAACCAAGGTCACTCCATGAGTTAGATACAGAACTGAGACATTGTCTTAAATCTTAATTTTCTTCTTGTATAGGAGACAGGTTTTCTTAGACCATGCAGCAGACTCCTCAGAGGAATCTAACACACCTTTTTTTCACAAGCCAGATTTAATCCCAGAAAGCATTTCCAGTAACTGTTCTGGTACATCTGCTGCTCTGAGACATTCAGGTGCCTCATTTGCTAAGCACAGCAAATAAATTAATCCTCAGATTTGACACAGTTATATATTGAGACCTTATGGTTTGCTTTGCCTGACTGCCTGGCTAATTAAAGGATGTCAGAGGTTTCCCAAGGGTAGGGCCTGGGAACAGAGCCAGTTATCACCAACCAAGACATAATGTAGTGGTGGGCTCTCTCATCAATATGCATTTCTGGAGCAACTGTGCCCTCCTGATGACATGGTAGATAGAAGCTTTCTTTTGGTGAAAAAATAACTTCAGTTGCTGTCTAAGCACCAATAGCTGTGTGTACGTGCTGTCTCTTGTTTGGCTTCTCACAGCAGCACTCAGTTTGCACAGGCAGAGTCACAAGCATCATCTTGTGGGTTACAGTGACCAGAGGACTCTGTGTTTCCCTCACAACAGGGTGTAATTGTATGTACTTGTGTGCATGTACTTGGTGGCTATTAGAGGTGGTGGGACAAGTGGATAGCTGGTGTAAATTGTTCAGATCTGGTTTTAATGACCTGATGTCAGAAATGCACATGTGTACAACTCTCTTCTCTCAGAGAAATACACATTAACATTCAACAACTGTTTGTCCTTTTGTCCCTCTTTTCTTTTGCAGTGGGGAGTATGCTTTGGCAGAATACACCGAGGTGAAAACAGTCACCATCAAACTGTCCCAGAAGAGTCCATGAGAGCAGGAGGCCTGAAATGCTGACACTCTGAATGTGACACATGGGGGACGTGTTCAGAGCAAGGGGGAGGGGAGGGGTGGGAAGGAACATGCAAACACCTGTCTTTATTCCTCTAGAAACACTGAATCTGCTGGGCTCCATTTTGCCAACTGGCTCTTCAAAAACTGATTCACTGACCCTGCTGGCAGTACACACTTGTACTGCACAAGTCCCTGGCTGTACATCTGCCTGCTCCCTGTGACTCAAAACTGGTCAGTCACAGTGTTGGCAGGACATCTGCTTCCCAGCTGTACCCCTGAAGGACATGGACATCACTGGCATGCTAGAGAGACTGCTGGTGCCATCACAGGTACTGGCAAATACCTTCAGAGGCACTTGGGTTTCCCTTGGCAGAGATGGACTCGAGTGGTAAGGAAGGGTTAGAACAGCTTGACTGGAGCTGGTGGAGTTTGTGTGAAGATTGCAGCTGCAGTTTGGAATGGGAGTGCAAGCTTTCATGGAAGGATCTGTAAGGAAATTCCCTTTGAAAGAGCTACTATGGTTTCTCTAAAGATACCTGCATTCTCCATCCTGGTGATATTCTAGCCCTGAATGAGATTTGTGGGAGTTTCCTGGAGGACTCCTTTGGGGCCACTATGTCACCCAACAGAGCCAGACTTTCAAGTGTCCTTGGAACCTGATGTTTGGGTGTGCACACACTACACATGCTGCAAATGCAAGTTCCTGACTTGCTGACCCCTCTGGCTCCCAGTGAGTCACAGTTGTATCTCAAACCTTCACTACAGCACTTTTCTCAAGAGGATTTTGCACTGCACTTACCGTGGTGACACCGAGTTGGATGCTGAGCATGTAGCATGGTAGATACCCCACAGAAAACACCCCATACCAGTCCTGATCTGGGGGAGGGAGCAGAAGATCTGCAGGAAACTGCCCTGCACCCTCTTTCTCTGCAACTTTGAGGCTTTTTGAATATCTCTTTGTTTTTTGAGCCAGTTCTATTACTTTGAGAGTAAAACATAGCTCTTCACACTGCTTCTTTATCCTGTATGAATGTAGCTTAAAATACATTCCTGGAAGTGCAGTGTGGAAAGGCAGGTGCTCCCAAGCACACCTTGAGTGCTGAGGAGAAGGGTGTACAAGCCAGTTAGCATGGAATAAGCTGTGGCTGGACTTCAGTCTGTCACAGCTTCACAGCCATTGTCCCTGTGAGTGCTGTCATCCCATGGCCAGCACAGAGTAGCTGATCCTTCACTTAGAAAACTGCCTTGGATTGTCCCTTGGAGTGGCTGTCACAGCCAGCTCATGCCTTAGCACCTCCTGCAGTAACTCCTTTGCATGCCTAGACATTATTATGAGATTAATTACCATGAGATGAATGACAAGCCACAGGCTATCTTCAGTTCCTGGCTCACTGCTTTCCCTCCTCCTGACTCTGCTGGAGAGCCCTGGCAAAGCCACAGCCATGTATGCCGGAGTTAGTGGTGACAGCTTGTTAGGAAGCTCAGCTGATCCCTCTGGGATTGTCCTCTGAGAACAAACCCACCTTATGGCTTATCAGCAGATCCCCAGGGAGCACTGATAAGGATTGCTGCTCCAGATGTCAGAGCTTGAAGCAGACATGCAGGTCTAACCTCTCTTCTCTGCTGCAAGCCAGGATTTAGCCAGTACCTTCCTTTGCTCACAGATAGGCTCAGACAGCAGCAAATTCTGTTGCATGAGTGGAGCTTTTTTTGGAGGAGGAAGGAAGGTGGGTGGTGATAAGTAAGGAAAAAAGTTTGCATGAGCCTAAACTTCCTTATTAGTTGGTGAATGTTGAAATTGCACTTCAACATCACTTCACTTGTGATGTGACATACCTCCCACAGGGTAACCAGGAGCCTGTGCTCCCACGGGGTGTGAGGCAGGTAAATCTCCCCATCCAGTGATGAAAATGTCCTCCCTTCCCCATGAAAGACCAAATGGGATCATTGTAAATAATTTCTATTTTTGTAAGACACATAAGAGTGCAAACATCTTCTCAGACAAACATTTTACTCTTGCCCACCTGAGGGTTTCCTTGGGCTGCAGAGAGGTGAGGCAAACAGTAGAAGGCTGTTTATCTTGATGTATCTCTGTATTTTTGATAAACAGTGGTGGAAACTGAAATAATCTGAAATTCTTAAAACCCTACTCTTCTGGCTTTATATGTATGATATATATTTCACTTTTTCCCCCTTATCAAGTTTTTTAAAAGTCAATGTATCTCTTATTGTATAAATCAGGGTTTGACTCTACACACTGAATTTTGTAAGTTATATAACACTAGACACTAACTTTAAAATAACCCCTTAGAGGGTATATATATTCCTCCATTGCACAGTAAGGCTTTCATATGAATACTAGTTGTTTTTTTTAAAGAAAAGAACTATATTTATAAATTAGAATACAGTTAATCTAATGTATTTTTATAGCTAAAGGTACATGAAAATGTTATGTTTAAACCTCATGTATATATTTAGACTATGGATATCTTTTTTGTAATAGTTCTTGTTCCTAATAAATGTTTAACTTTGTGAAACAGGTGTATCTGAGGATTTAGTATCTCGCTGGGGCACTGTGAGGGAATCTGCACTTGGATTAATTTTTGCAATTTGGATTAATTAATTAAATTTTTTCCAGTTTTTGGATTAGTTTTTGTAATTTTAAGAGTAAAGTGCTAGGTGTGGTCAGTGTTGTGCACATAAAAGCTCAAGTTGTGCCATTTACCATCAGCAGAGGGAGGAGAGCAGAGCTGCAGCTGGCTGGGGCAAGCACAAAGCTGGATGGATCCTCTTTTCCTTCTGAGGTGAGCCTCAAAATGAAGTGTTTAAAGACACTGTGGCTCCTGCAGCCAGATGGGAATTCCTGCCTTGCTCTGGCTGCTCCCCAAACCCCTTGGGACACATCCACCACCAGAGTGGTTCTGCTGAATGTGTTCCCAGCCCGGTTTCATTTCCCTCATCTGCAATGTAGATACAGAGCAAGAACATTCCATTGTCTTTTAACTCTCTTCCCATCTGATGTGTGAGAAATTCCTTTGGGCTCCCTACAACAGGCCAAGCCAAACTCCTTGAATTTTCCACTCACTGACAGCATCAGTCAGAAGCTTTCAGAGTCCAGAAAAGGGAAGGCTGGAGATACAGAGGCATTACTGTGAGTGACATAATCAATGGAGACCTAAGGAAGAGTGGGATGAGATATGGGGAGGGAAAAAAGGGAAAAATTAGCTTGAATATGTGGGTAAATTATTGCCAAAGGAAATTAGAGGCTCTATCATAATAAAGGAAAAATAGTTATTTTAGGGTGTTTTCAAACATTGTGCTAAAAATGGTGTAAGAAAGGTCTGGGTAAGAGCTGGGCTGTGAGGCATAAAAGGGAGCAGGCTGGGTAAGAGGTGGAAAGATGGTGAAAACAGGTAACACTGGTTTTTAGCTGTGTTTAAAGTCAGAACACAGTAGTGTTGCTACGTTCTTGCTCTCTACCTACGGCTGCAACTGGATGCAGATTGATGGGGACCTGAACACAGGGAAGAGCAGCAGCGAACACCCATCCGTGTCTCCACAATCACCCAAAGGAGCTCCCAGGCAAATCTCAGGCTGCTGCAGCCCTTCTGTGAATGCACATCCACCCCAAGTGACCATCAGTGGCCCATCGCTAGGTGCCGACCAGGGTAAAACACATCCTCTGTGTTTAATTTGATTTACAGAATGGCTGCGAACAGCAAAGCAAAAGGCACGCAGAAATGTTTGGGGTTTTTTCTTAGTTGGTCTGACGAGTGGGGGAAATGGAGCA
Source organism: Ammospiza caudacuta (assembly GCF_027887145.1). Classification (NCBI taxonomy): domain Eukaryota; kingdom Metazoa; phylum Chordata; class Aves; order Passeriformes; family Passerellidae; genus Ammospiza; species Ammospiza caudacuta. The sequence goes on from NC_080602.1 coordinate 25,372,878, forward strand.
ATCCCTGGCTCGTCAGAGGCTGCTGGAGAGGAATGGGTCAGTGTGGGGAAGGGCCGCGGACACCAACATCCGACTCCTTCCGAAGAGAGGGGGCAACCTCGCTCCGCTCTTCCAGCGGGGACCGAACTCGCCGCGATCCGGGGAAGGAGCAACTTTCAAAGTGCAGCTGTGCCGAGAGCTGTGCCGGGAGCTGTGCCCCGGTAAGGCCGGGACCACGGGCAACGCTGCGGGAGCGCTCCTGCTCCAGCCACCGCCACTCCCACGCTGGCTTTTCCTAAAGAACGCAAACCCTCGGAGCCCAAGGGCTGCCCGGGGGCGGGCGTGCGTGTGGGCCGGGTCTGGGCAAGGAGCTCCATCCTCCTCCTCCTGCGGGCCAGCCCTGCCCTCGGGGCAGGCCGGGGGCCGTGCCGGGGGACTCGCCCTTGGCCGGCGGGCCTGGGGCCGGAGGAGGAGCCGCTGTCCCGCTGCCTTTGCTGCCGGGCTCCCTCCGCCTCCCGGGCCGCGGAGCGAGGCGTGCGGGCGGCGCCGGACGAGGAGGAGGCGGCAGCGGCAGCGCCGGGAGCGCCGGCCCGGGACGCGGAGGTACCGTGGCTTTGCTGCCGCTTCTCGGGCACCTGCCCCGCCGCCAGGGCAGTCGGTGTGGGGGGCTGCCGGGGCGCTTCAGGTGGAAACGAGGGAGAAAACGAGCTTGTTTTTAAAGAAAATGAAAGTTCGGAGGGAACTTTGCGGGCGCAGCGCGGCCGCCCCGCCCGGCGGGGCCGCAGAGCGGCGGGACTCGCTGTGAGGGGACGCCTCAGCCCGGGGGCTGGAAAGCGGCTGGGAAGGCGTGAGAGACCCCCCAGAAACGGGGTGCAGCGGCTGGTGTCCCCCCGGCCGGCCGGGGTGTGAGAAGGGATGGCTTGGTGCTCGCTGCTCACCCGGGACGAAGGATGCGGGTCCCTGGGCTGGCCGGGTCCCTGGGCCGGCACCTCGGCCCCAGGTTCGCTATCGACACCGGGCAGAGCCCCAGCGCCTTCCCTGTCCCTGGGTCTCCCAGACCCGTGGCAATCCGCAGGTGGGATTGTCAGAATCAACAGGTGGTTTGGGTAAGGCACTGAAGTTTTAGCAGGGTTTTTTTTATGAATTAGGAAGCGATTTTGGGCAAGCTGTGATGTTTCTGGGGGCCCGGCTCTTTTCAGGCACAATGCACAGGGTCAGACTGAGCGGGATGGTGAAGTGGAGAGGAGTATGGTTCAGGTATGGGCAGTAGCAGGTGTCAGGACTGGGAATGTGGGAAATGGGATGTAAATCCCATTTACACCTGTTCAGGTGTGTTCTGCATGGTCCCTCTCCTTCTGAACAAGATTCTGCAGAGCTCATTGATTCCCTAAATCAAATCCCTAATGAAATAAAATCATGGTGTTTGCACGTGTTACAGTTGTGTGCACCTTCCTGAAGGTAAAGCTCTGTGGGTTTTTTTAAAATTATATACAAAAAGGTCCTGAAATACGGAAATCCTGCTTACCTGGGCACTGTATGGCAGTAATACAGTGCCCATGACTACAGCATTTAGTTACTTGCAGTTAAAGGAACTGATTACCAGAACCACACTGCTATTTTTCCTAAAAGTTATTTTTAATTTTACTTTATACGAGGAAAGTTTCTGCCTGGGGAATAGGCTGAGTAGAGAGCTAAAAATCAGGAGTGGAGTGGTTTTCAAGCCTCAGGGGTCCGTGCTGACCCCCACTGAGTGTTTCTTGTACAGTTGCTGTGGGTGCACATGGCTTGTCCCCATGTCAGGGCAGGGAAGTGCCTCAGAAGCCATCGTCTGCTGCAGAGCTGCTGGGCCAGAGTGTGCATGGGAAAGTGTTTGCTCTCCCTGGAGCTGCTCAGTGCATCGAGGGCAGTGGGCAGGTGGCTGCTGGAAGCATCAGATCCCCTCCACTGCCAGAGTCAGCAGCCTGGACAGCTCTGGGAGGTGTGAGAGCCTCCCCGACCCCTCTGCCTGGCGTGTCCCACCCGTGGCATGGGGGGATGTGTGGCCCCAGCTCCTCCTGCCAGTGTGGGCAGGGGAAACTGAGGCCAGGAGAGAAGCTGGGTCTGGTGGGCCAGAGCAGAATTCAGTCCTCCACCAACACAGAGCAATTCAGCAGTTTGTGGGCTTGGATCTGGGATTAGGGATTGCCTCCATCTCAGCCTCCTGCAGCACCCAGAGCCCAGACAGGCACAGGGGTGCCAGTCCTTGTTGCTGCTGCAAAGTCAGGGTCAGCAGAAGCTGAGTGCTCCTAAAATTCAAATATTTGCCTAGAAACAACTGAAATAGGATGCAGTGATTTTTAGTGTTGTTGGCTGGCGGTTGAAACCCAGTGTAAGGAGGGAGGAGCAGAAAGCTCCCTGGATAGGAGTGATGGATCAGCATATTTAAAATTCCCCTTGGCCTTTGATCCCAGTTCAGGAAGCCAGCTCTGCTCAGGGGAGTCAGGGAAGGTCTCAGGCCTTGCTGCCTGGAGTGGGAGGTGGGTGATGAGCTTTGCTGAGCTATAGCCTCAAATCAGAACTTCATCATCACACACCAGACATGAGTGAACCAGTAAGAGTCAGTTGAGGTGCATCATGTCACATCTGAGAGGCGTTCACTGACTGAAACTGAAAGCAGCAAATGAAGGAGCTCTGATGCTGCTTGGGCAAGCACTGAAAATCCTCCAGGAGTTTGAGCCTCTGTGCAGAGAGGTTAAGGGGGGCTGTGCAGCTGTGGAAAGGGAAGGAGCTGGAAGTGCCTCAGGAGACTGAGCTGTGCAATTTTCTGCTGCCTGTTATACCAGGCAGTTCACAAGCAGGCAACCTTTAATAGCTCCTAAGGGGCTGATTTGCCTCCCTGGGTGAAGAAGCCTGGTGCTTCCAGGGTGGGAGAGTTCTCAGAAAGGGCTGGGCAGAGGGGACAGGAGCTGCTGTGTTTTCTTTGCCCTCTTCTCTTTTCTACAGAGGATTATCTCAGTAACCACATCAGTGTTTTTCATTTTCTCGCAGTCTTACAAGAGCTGTGGTTGTCTTTGTGGATGGGAGAGGTTTTGAGGTTGCATTTAGGATTTTTCCAGCTGCACTGCAGGGTTTCAATGGCCTGCCTTTACACCAGCTTGTGGAGAATCTGAAACTGCAGCTGTGACCCCATGCCCACCCCCTTGTCCTCTGCCCAAAGACGGAGCAGCTTTGGTGGTGAAAAATTAGGAACATTATCTTTCTGTAGCACGGAAATTAGTAGTAGTAGTCCCCTCTGTTAATTCACGTTGTGCTCTTAACGAAGCTAATATGAAAATAATTGTATTTATAGGATGATAAGTGTATTTCTGCAGTGTGACATTTGGACAGCTGTGCTGATAGTGGAGAGGAATGAACATGTCACCATTTCTACAGTGGAATGATTAATTTGTTTTGTTGTTTATTTTTAAACAGAATTAATGATGTTTCTTCGGGATGGTGCTCACTAGCAGCCTCTGCTCCTGCATTCACCTGATGGGGATCATCCAGCCTTGACAACCCTGCTTGTTCTGAAGTGCTGTGGAAAGTTTGTGTGTGGGGCCTCCACAACTGCCACCCAGAATGTACTGGTGTGTGGGAACGGAGGAATCCACTGTTTGCAGGGAGAGCACCATGGAGCCACAAAATGGTAAATAGCAGGATTTGTTTCTTTCCTCTTCACACTGGGAACAAAAGGTTCTAGCAGTGCTCAATAGCCACCTGCCACTGGGCTTTGATGGAGTTCAAAAATGTGAAAGTTTTTTGAGCCCGATCTTTGAAAATCTACAGTCTAGAACAAGGAATTTTACTTCCAGGGAAGGTGATGTTGAGCTATGGAGGTGGTAAGAATAGCATTTTCCTGAAGAGGGATGTTCTCCAAAGGCATGGGGAATTAGTCAATATATGTATCATGTCTCACCAGTTCTTAAATATGTTTTACAAGATCTGTGCTTTTTCAGTGTGTGGATGCAAATATGTTCCCAGTCACTGATGCAATGGGTATTCAGGATATGAAAGCTGCTAAAATAGAGCATCTCTTCTCAGCCTGAACAGATATTAACCTGCTCCAGTTTTACCCTGCTCAATTCCATGGCTTGCAGTGATTTTATGTCGGGCTAAATTAGAAGGTTTGTGTTTATGTAATAAAGTAATTCCCCTTTTAGAAGGGACATATGCTTCAGGTTGCTTCCTGTGAATTTTTTTTTTTTTTTTTTCCCTGAGCAGGCAAATTATTTTTGGATGGTTTCTCTCACTGCAACCCTCATCTCCCAGGCACTGCTGCCTTTCTCTGAGTCAAACCCCAGTTATGTTTCTGCAGCAAGAAATAGCCTCCTGCTCTTGTGTAACGGTGTTCCCCCCTTGCAGCAAGTGCTTCATTAGGAGGCAGCATCTGCGCTCCAAGTGTGGGAAGAAGGTGTGTTTGACGCTTTGTAGTGAGTAAGCAGGCTCCAGCAGAAGCTAATGTTTTTGCAGCCTTATTTTGGATTTTATCAGCAACTATGAAGCAAAACCTGATAGTTTATTCAGAGGCCTCCTTGTCTTGTCTGAAGACGTTCCTCAGCAGCGTCACAGGGAGCTCTGGGAACTCTTTCCTTTCTCCGTACGTATTCTGCCTGTTCTGTGGTTTTCCTGTTTGCTTTTGGTGATTAGCATTGTACCTTTCTGTAACGCTTGGTTATTGAATATTCTTAAAATTCTTAAATTCTGTCTTCTGGGTTTCTCTCTGGAAGAAATTATCTGCACTTGAATACTAAGCTATAAACCATGAGAAGAATTTTAATCTGTGCTAACGGTTCACAACTGTTCAGAATTGCTAAATTTTTGTTCTGCAGTAGTGCTCTGACAAGTTTTCTCTCTGTTTAAAGATACAGCAAATAAATTATTGTAGGAGTGAATAAAGAAGTGAAAAGTGGAATAGTTATATTTTCTATGTTTTGAGTTCAGGTTTTTTTCCTGAGAACTTTATTACACATTGCTGTTATGTAATTATATTCAGTTAAACTGGTTAGCTGGAAGCATGCAAATATCAGTGGTAGACTATTCTATATAGATAAATTTGGGTTGTATTAAAATAGTCTACAGTGCTGGAAAACTGGGAAAGGGATCCTTGTAAAGCTTAAGATCCCTGTACAAGGCACCAGTACTTCCTTGGAGGATTTGCTCTTTATAAGGGTATTGTACATGCTTAAACTCATTGTTAGTGTCCTGCCAAGAATGATTGTCATTAGCTAACTGGTCCACTCCCTAAGTTTCTGGTCCTTGTTCTGGCTCGGATCCCATTACAGGGCTGAAGCAGGAGCACGGTGACTCACTCAGCCTCCACATGCCAGCCCATTGTTTATGCCCTGAGGAACAATGTGGATGCAGCCTCCTGCTCCCATTCAGCGGGAGCTGCTGGGAAGGGGAGTGAGATTCCGGATCCTTTCTTTCATGCCGACATCTCATTAGTGCTCAGAGCTTGGAGTCTTTTCTGTGCAGGAGGGACTGGCTTGTGGCTGTGGGGGTTTAACCAGAGCACGGTGCTGCCGGGGGCTCCGGGTGGGTCAGCTGGATCAGCAGGGCTGGAGGCACCTTCCAGCAGCTCCTTGTGCACCTTCATTATCTGAAGCTTTAGCATTTTTTAGGTTTTTTTCCCTGGCAGCTATAAAGCCCTGGCCAGTTGTATGTGGAGAAAATCACACTCACAGCATCCTTGTTAGATAGAAAATGTGACATTGTGTGCAGGGGCTCACCTTGCTCAGGTGTCTCCTCTGCTGTTCCTCTTGGTTGCCAGTGATCTCCCTGTGTCCCAGCGGGATGACAGCTTTCCCCAGGAATGTCTGAGCTGTGTGTCAGGGCTGGACCCTCTCTGCCCTCCAGGGATGCTGACCGAGCCCTCGGAGGGGATTTGTCACCAGAGCTCAGGATGAGGCTCCCTTGTGGGTGCTCTCAGCATCTCCCTTGCTTCCTCAAACCCTGCTTCCCCTCTCCTGGATTTGTTCTTCTTGTCCTAATTAGAAGAAACTGAGCAGGGGTATGGGGGTGGCTGCAGTCTCTCATGAACTACAGGGTTTGGGTTTTTTTTTAAAGCTTGGTTAAAGAGCTCTGCATAATCCAGAGGAGGTGACATGATGTGAATTTTGTAGGAAGTACAATGGAAACTCAAAGGCATCACTTTATGAATGTGTAGAACAGCATAAAGATTCACCCCCTTTCTATGGGCTGATTGATTTCTTTGAACATTACAAAACTTCATAGCTAGGATTTAATTCTTGCATGGTTTTCTAGGACTTCCTCAGAGGTGTAGGAGAACAATCATTGTCTTCTGAAACATAAGGGTACTTCTGTTAAAAAGCTTATTTCCTTCTTACTGGGAATTTTATTCCAAGTCACAGAGCATTCCTATGCCACTGGTGTGTGTCTCAGAGATGGGATTGGATTATCCTTCAGACATGCCAGAGAGTGTCTCTTTTCTCCTGCTAAATCTGGAAATGAACCCTGAAGAGGGGTGTTATGGTGGAAGGTGTCTAACATTACATAATTAGGGACAGCAGTGCCAAGGAGAGCTGCCTGAAGCTTTACAGCAGCTTTGCAGGTATTAACTAAATGCACCTTCGCAACTTCTTTTGGGGCAAATCAGTTGTAACTTGGTGACTTTGCACTGTCCAGGGAAGCTCAGATGGGCATGGACAGTGTGCCTGGAAAAGGGACCTAAGTATTACCTGAGGGACCAAACAAGTAACCAGAACATGTGGCTGGAGTTGTCATTTGGAGTGCACCAGAGGCCCCTGAAGCTGTGCAGGTGCTGTGCTGACCCTGCAGCTCGCAGGGCTTTCTGTTCTATCAGAAAGAAGCTGCCCACAATGGCAGTGACCTCTGCAACCCCACCCATGGCCCAGCTCAGATCTGACTCACAGGGAAAGCTGCTCCTGCTGCTTCCTGAATCCTGGGAAAGGCTCTGGTGTGAGCAAGGCTTGAACTGGAAAAGCCAAGGGGAGAGAGCAGACAGCTCAGGAGCAAGTGCAGTTTTACAGGGAAAGTTTCACAGCAGTTTGGGTGGTGGCAGTTCAAGGTTGGCCAAGAGCAAATGGAGCAGTTTATCCTCCTGGGACACACTTTGTGCCTCCAGCTTTGCTCCTGGTTGGCATCAGGGCAGGATATGTGCAGAGGTGGAACTTACTGGTCCTGGTGGGTCCCTTCCAGCTCAGCCCGTTCTCTGATTCTGTTATTTCCTCACTGCTGTTGCCTGAGTGTGAATAACTTTGTTTAAAAATCTTTCCTGCTGAATAGAGGAGGAAGGGAAAATCAGCAGCACTGATACCAGTTTGTTCCTCATGAAATCACCATGTAAACCTTAAAACCTTCCCATCAGCTGTGTGGGGACAGGAACAGCAGCTGGGCCTTGGGGCTGAATAACAGGGAAAAAGTGCTCAGAGCCTCTGTCCTGCTTTTTCCATCCACACATCACCCTGCAGTAACATTACCCTGGGTGTTTTGTGACAGTGTGGGGTGAGGACAAGGAGAGGATCTGGGAGGTGAACTGAGCACGCAGAGCCCTGGTGAGCTGCAGAGTGTGTCAGTCGTGTGAAGTTCTCCATAATCACACTAAATCAGCCTGGAAGGTTTGCTGGTTTTCTTCCTGCTGGTTGAGCTGCGAGTAAACTCGAGTCCAAACAGCAAACTGAAAGGGTTCCTGTGAGCTAAAAAAGCAGAAAATAGAACAGGTTTTGTGTGTGAGTCAGTCTCACTGCAGAGTGCCCTGCAGAAGGAGAAGTAGGAAATGTTCAGCAGGAATAGGAAGTACACCAGTAAGGCAGTAATAGGCTTGTATTTTTAAATATTTAAATAAACTCTTCATACAGAAGTGGTGCAATTTCACAAGGGGCCAAGGCTCCTGCAGGAGGCTGGTCTGCAGCTGAGCGTGCCTGTGGTTAAACCTGCCCTGCTGTGCAGAGCTGGGTGTTACAACATCCCTGCAAACCAACCTGTGTGTGTCAGAAAGGGGCAAGGAATGCTGAGGCATTTACAATTTTCCTGACAAGGACCATCAAAGCCAGCCTGCTCTTGAACTTGAGGGCTGTGTCAAGGAGGGCAGAGCTGCTGGGAGAGCCAGTGGTGCAGCAAAGACCTTGGGAAGTTAATTGAGCAGGGAGTCTGACCTGAGACCCAGCTTGATTTACAAGCAGCAGTAAAGCATTGGTCTTCAACTGAGCTGCATCTGGAATTATCTGCTGCTTTACAGCTTTATTTTTACACCTTCATGTTAAAATTATTTATGGTGTATCACATTGAAATGTAACTTATGACAACTCTATCAAGAAGTCTGGAAAAACCCAAAGATAAGGTGATAACGTAGCAAAGAAAATCCTTTGCCCTTAGCACTTGTACACAGGGAATTCTTTACAAGGTTCCTGAGGTGTGATTTATGAGGGAGCTTTCAGGTGAGGGTTGATTCTGGGGTCAGGGAACTGCTGTCCTCTGTTTCAGTGGGAAAACAGCAATTGATAGTGTTCACACCAGCTCAGCCTTTACCAGGGCTGTAATTGATGTAGTGTTTTGACAGAGATGTTGCAGGTGATTCTATACTTGCATTAAGAAAATGCTATGAATTATGGAGTTTTATCCTCCCCAGGGCCTATGGGGGCCTTATCCAAAACCCATTAAATTCTTTGCACTGACATAATGGGATCTTCAGGGATCCTTACAGCATTAAATCTGTGGTTTGTTTGTTTTTCACTGCTCTGATCAATAGTGGGGCTGTCAGGGCTGTGCTTGCAGAAGGCAGTGAGCTGGGAGGAGCTGTTTGCATTGCAGATAGAGGGGAGAGATGGATTTTATACCATTCAACTCCCAATCTGCTATATAAAATCATAGAATCGTGGAATTTTTAAGGCTGGAAATGACCTTTAAGGTCACTGAGTCCAACTGTTCCCCAGCAGTGCCAAGCCCACCATTAAACCATGTCCCCAAGTGCCACATCCACAGAGCTTTTAAACCCCCCCAGGGATGGTGACTCAACCATGGAGTCTGTCTCTTAATAGGTTCTGTTTCAGATTTTACATCAAGTCAGGCTGATATTTAATTCCTTCCCTTAATCTGAGTCTGTGTGCTCATTAGTGGGTCAGCAATTGCTTATTTGCATGATTATGTATCACCACAGCAGCAGCTCTTTTATGTAAGCTGCTGGTATTTTCACAACACAAGTGTCTCCATGTTTTTTTAATTTTAGGGGACCTATTTAAAAAGCCTTTAAGTTTTAGGAAAGGCTCTCACTCTTCCAAAGCCCTTCTGCAGCCAGAGGGACTCTGGGAGTCAGCAGTTTGTGTTGGGGTCTGCCATGGAGATGCTCAGTGGGAACCTGGGGCAGATCCTCTCTGTTTTGGCTCTCCCTCTCCACTTGGAGAGGGCAGCAGATCCCTGGTGAGCTTCAGGAACTTCTCATGTGCAAAGACAACCCCACTAGAGTCACCCAGGGGTGAGGAAAGGGGTCAGTGTGCCACAGGAAGAGTGGGAGGAAGGAGCTGGGACCTGGGGCTGGCAGCTGGAGGAGCAGCTTCATTTCCTCTCTGATAGTCAGTGTGTGCCTCCCAGGCATAAAGGTTGGCATTTCAGATGCTGCTGGAGAAAAAAAACTCAGTCCCAGGCTGTCCCCAGCTCCTCTCTGTGCATAGCTGAAAATCATGGAAAAATAACCAACCAAAGCAGTGACTCAAACAAGAAGTCTGGATAAATTTAGCTCAAATATTCTTGGTATGTTTGTGGTCACTGTGGAAATTGCATCACTTCTTGTTTTAATGATCAAAATATTGCTTGGAAAACTGGCATGGCTACCCGAGAAGAGCTCAAAATGAAATCCTTTAAAAGCAAGTATGTCTTTGGAATTGCTTCACCTGCAGTTAATTGGTTTTGGGGGTTGTTTGTTTTATTCCTGCCTTGGTTAAGGAGTTTTTGGACTGGAGGTTATTGCTGCTTAATTGAAAAGCCACAAGGTTTAGAGCTGATACACTCTGCAGTGTGATTATCTACTTCATATAAAAGTTCTGTCTGGGGAGTAGGATTCAAAAAGAGTGCTGGTAATTGCTGAAGACAAGACCTCCTCCAGAATCTGCCTGCATGTCTTTCTGTCTTTCACATCAAAGAGCCTTTGAAAATGCTTTTATTTTTGCATCAAACAGGAACATTTTAATTTTTTTGACAACACTAATGGACAGGATCCCTTTCCAGCTCTCATACATAGCCTGAAAAGCAAAAAGCTTGGCTCCTTAAGTGAGCTTGTAATCCTGGTCATAATTCTCCCATGTTTTGCACCTTGGACCTTTCTCACAGTGGCAGGGTGGGAATAAAAGCTGCCAAATCAAAGCTATCTGCATGGATAGGGCCAGGTTCTGGGATGCAATGGATCAGAGCTGTCCAAGGTTGGTGGGAAGGGGATGAACTGTGCCCTTCCTCATTTTGCTGTCTCTGCCTTGCAGCAGACATCCAGAAATGCTGTGAGCTGCAGTGGGGTCACAGTGTGGACACAGGAGCCTCCCAGGCAAAGTCCTTGTGCTCCCTTCACTGAAATGGGTGCTGATGTTCCCAGGAGGACAAAATACCCCCCTGCCAAAGCAGGCATTTCTGCCTCTTGTAGGTTTTGTCACAGTAGGGGAAGGCTTTGTGGGGTTTTTTTGGTAGCCCCACTGAAGCTTTGGAGCTGTCTGGGCCAACAGCAGAAGACTTTCTGTCAGGTTTCTCTTGTGCTGCAGCCACAGCTGTCCAGGTGATCCTCCCTGTGAGCCTGTCCTGGAAACCAGGATCTTCCCTGGCTCCTTGGGAGAGCTGTCAGAAGTGGGAAGTGCTCACACTGAGCTAGCTAGAAGCTGGAGTGAAGCCCCACTTCCTTCACTGTTTTATTTAGATTTTTTTTGTTTTCTTCTCCAGACTAACCCATCCATCCCTTCTCCCTGGAGCTCTTCCCAGCTCTGCATTTCCCTTGGCTCTGCTGTTGCCAAATTGTCCCTTCAAGTCTCCTCATGCCAACCATATCCAATATCTTGATTGCATTTTCTTTTTCTCTCCATGCAACACTTTAAACTGATCCAGAGTGGTTGTCTTAGTGATAAATGAGAAGTGAGGGTAGCAAGGAGTATTTTATTAGTCAAGCAGGCACAGTAAAGAAGCTCATTGAACTGTGTCTAACATGTGCTAAGCTTGGATTTTGCTGCGTGGGATGTTTGCCCCCTCAAATCTCTTGAAAGGCTTCTTCCTTTAGATGTGTCTCCTGAACATATCAGTCTTTTAATAAAAATATTCTTTCATTCTTCAAACTTTAGTCCAAGTAGCTGGAAGGAGAGTGGGTCAGTGTCCTGGTGTCACACTCCTACACCTTCTGTCCTTCTGGAGAGACAGATTTTGGCTGCTTTTGTGCTCTTAGTTTTGACCAGCAGTGGGGTTGCAGTGCTGTAAATGGGTTTTCCATGGAGGAAGGTGTTTACATGTGTTATTAAAGTGAAACACAAGCTTAGGAGCTGCTTTTCCCAACTCAGAGAAGGTGTGGGATCTCTGGATGTGTCTTTGGTGGAGCTGGTAGAAGATTTATGCTCAGAAGAGACCTGAGCAGAGACCTTGGGCCCATTTTCCTCTCACTTACACACAGCAAGCCTCTCACAGCTGGGGCTAAAAGCATTTACTTCTTCTAAAGCAAGTTTTAAATATGTGCCCAAGCAGCAGAAGTGGGCTGGCTGGCCATGAGGTGGTGCTTCCCCAAGGTAAATAATTAATGTTTTAATTTTTTTAGAAGAAGAATTTTGAGCAAATTATTTCTCAAACAATTATTTCTCAAATATTTTTTAGAAGAAGAATTTTGAGCAAATTGAAAGAGAGAAAACGGTGTGTGGGAATTTTTCCCTTCTGATGAAAGCTTGAATGTTAGGGAAAGGGTTCGGAAGAAAGTTAGCCATGAAATTTTATTTTGTGAAGTTTCAGATGAAATAAAATCTTGGTTTGGTTTCATGGCTGTAATATTTGATTCAGTTGGACAGGAATGGTCTCACTGGAGACACCTTTCACCATTTAACAATCCTCCATTTCCAGCCATGCCTGGAAACGAGCACAAAGAAAATCCAAAAGTGTTGTCATGCTCCTGCATGCTTAATGTATATCTTCCAATTTAAAATTTGGACAGCAAGAGTGGCATAGCTGGCCTTGCCTGCAGAAGCACATTTCTGAATGATTCAAGCTGTAGGATGGGAACCAAATCACTGAGGCCAAAAGACAAAAATAGAAACTTTCACTCCAGAGCTGAGTCATTCGTATTTTCAATACAGCAACTCTCTGGCCATTTGGAGCTCTCAAAGCTTCTCTTTGGGGTGGCAGTAACAGCATCACTGTTCTCTTTGGGCTTTGCTGATCCTTTGCACCCCAAAGAGGGCACTGCTGGAGGGCTGGGGGTGTTCCCACCCTCTGTGAGAGCAGTTCTTGCCCTGTGTGAGGGCATCCCTGCCCAGAGGGATTCCTGCTCCTCTCCCAGCAGGTACAGCCCAGAGCAGTGGGAGTGGAACTGCTCTTCACAACCAACCAGTGGGGAACATCCTGTGCTCTTGCTGAGGAGAGGCATGTCCCAACCCCTTGCTTCTTTTCCATGGATAGCTGCAGGTATCATTAGTGACCCTGGATCTATTTTCCACTTTCCAGCCTGGTTTGCACAGTGCACGAGGGTTTGTTCTGACACTCATATTCCATATTGTGCTCTCTCTGACCCCATTGCCTTGCAATGCCTTTGTGCAGCCTCTTTTGTCTTCAGCAAAGAATAACCAGCTCAGTTCCATTTTAACTTCTTGGACAACACAAACAATCCCCAGAGTCCCAGGAATTTGGGAGGTGCGCACACAAATGCAGGAGCCTGCCCAGATCTGGCAGTGCTGGCACTGCCCAGATACTGCTGTTAGCAGGATTTGAGGCTTTTCTGTTCCCCCTTCCCTCATTATCCTGGTTGATGAAGAAATGATTGTGTAAGTGTGGAGCTGAAGCCTTTGGAGGCGTCTGTTTCTCATAACTCTGTCCTGGAGCCCAGAGAAAAGGCAGCAGTCCAGAGCATTTTCCACCCGGGACTTCATATTTTCCTTTCAAAGCTGCACTAGCAAATGCTTTTTTTCCTTGCAGGTTAAAAGTGTTATAAATAGAAAATTTCCAATGATTTTGGTGATAATTGTTCACTTTACACAACTGTACCTAAAATTGTCAGCATGCCCTGGGTGCTTGCTGGAAAATGTTCAGTGCAGATCAGCACCATGTGTGTGTGGTGCTGGCATGTAAACAGCTTCAAAATACTTCCACAAGCTGCAGTAATAGTGAAAAAGATCCCTTCAGCACTGGATTTTTGCCTTTGAAGCATTCCTCTGTGTTTCATATCTGGTTTCTTTTGGGGTTTTAAGTCTCCTTTTGGGGCAGTGAGCATTGATTGTGAGCTCTGTTGTAGATGTGGGTGGCTTTTGTGCTCAGCACATCATATTTTCCAGTGCCTTTGGCAGGCACAGCTCAGTGCAGAGCTTAGTGCAGAGCCACTCCTTTAATTAGCTGAAATAATGGATTTTTGGGGGAAATGGAACCACAGGAAATAGGCAGAAAAAGTGTGTGGAGGGCTCCCACTGCCCCTGAGAAGCTGGCACATCCCATTTGTTGTGGGAAATATTAATTAGGGTCAGAGGGGCCATGACCCAGTTCTGGCACAGGCTCTCCAGTGGGGATTTGGAGCTTCCCAGATAAACCACCTTGGTCTCAGTGTCTTCTCACAGGGGCAGTTATTGGTAGTTCTGACCATTTTTGAATCCTGACATTTTAAAGCAGAGTTGGTTGAGCCACATGTATTTCACCTAAATCTGAGAGAAGGCAAAGCAGATCACTGGCTTCTTGCTGCAGGATGGTTTTGAGGCAGCTTCTGGCAATATGGGCAGGTGGGGGGCACAAGAGATCTTGGTCTGTGGCTTTATCTTCTAAAAAATGAATGAACAAAATCTTCTAACTATTTTTTTGAAAAAATGAAACCTTGAAGTGTCAGCTGGATAGAAAAGGAACCCAAAAGATACCTTTGCTTCATAAAACATTTTTACCTACTAGGGCTGACTGAAAAATTTATTTCTTTATTTTTTATTGAAGAACCCAGGGTTTTCTTCCTTGTTTAGGATGGGATTTTTCAGTATCTCAAAAATTTCCAGAGGACTGAAAAATTTTTCTTACCCATCTAATAGGAAAGTGCAATGTAGGACAGATCCATCATCCTTTGAAATCACTGTTGGCTGCTGCTCAGTTTGTTATCCTGAAGTTTTCCAAAGCAGCACAGGATTCATGAATCTGTTGCAGAGACTCAGAAATAACATGGCTTTCCATTAATTTTGCAAACCAGCTGGGCAGAGCTTTTGTGGAGTAGTATTGAAAAACATTCAGTGACACCGGTGAGTTTTGGAATGTTTGGAGGTGCTGGCTTTAAATATTCTGCACATCTTCACCCTCATCCCTGTCCCGTTTTTCAGCTGTGCAGTGGCAGCACTCAGAAGTCAAAATGGCAAAAGATTAAGCTGGGGAGGGTGAGCTGCAGCCATCTGGTGCTGTTGAGGAATTAATGTGTGAGCTCAGCCTCCCTGCCCACCCCCATCCCCACATCCTCTGCACCAGAGGCTTGGATTTCGCCGTAATGGGACGGGGAGATGAAAATATCTGTCAGGGCTAAACTGTGGTGGTTAATTCAGACAAAGGAGCAGCCAGCCAGCCATTCCATCCAGTGGCCACTGCAGGAGCTGCTGGGGCTGGAGCAGAGGTGGGTGGTTATCAGTCCCAGGAATTGACAGCTGAGTGGGGCATCGCTGGGGGGATGCTCTGGTAAAGCATCAGCTTGATTTGCTCCCGGCTCTGGAAATACCTGCACACATTATGACAAGGTCAGTAGCAGTTTTCAAGTTGTATTATTGTTGTAATTCTGCTTTTGGAGGAGGTTAGCTTCCTGATTTATCCTGGGTTAAAGCATCTAATGTATATCTTGCTCTGCTAAATAAAAATTTCCTACCTAGTTGCCAAAGATCTGCTGGTTATGGAAGGGCCTAATGTGGCATTTACAAACTCCTGTGAGTTTATGTGTCAGAGATGCAGTGATTTGGGCTATTGAGAAATAATCATCTGTACATTGTGCTGCTTTGTTATGCAGCTCTTTGCTGATTCACAGCACTGACCTGCAAACCCTCCCCTTTTACTGATGGCACTCTGTCAATTTAGGAATTTTAGAGGGTTTTTTTCCACCTGCTGTTATAATAAGGCCTGTGACAGGGTCTAACTACACATGACCCTGAAATTCTCATGGTACTCTTTATTACTAAAAAGGCTTATTTTTATTTTGTTTCTCTGAGCCGGGCCAGCAGTTTGCTGCACTTTAAAAGTGATACCTTGTGCCCTTTTAATGGCAATAAAATAACATTGCTTTTTTATTGATAACCTCTGGTTTCATTGGGATGTTTTGTAAAAGAAAATTAGTCTTGCCCTTAGCTTTTATAGGGCTGTTATGGCAAAGCCACACTTAAAATGTATTTCCAAAGCATAAATCATTGAAATCAAGAGAGAAATAATTCTAGAGTTAGTCGTTTTTGTACAAGCTGTTAAGTGGTGTGAGGAATAGATGATGGATGCATTTTTAGTGTCAGCAGATGCATCCCCTTTCCCCCCACAAACAGCCCTGGTTTGCTTACAGCTTTTTTAGTAGAAAGCAAGAGAAGAAAAGAAGCTGTGGATTTATGGAGAGGTTAAACAAATATGATGCAGAAGCTGCATATGAAAGAGTAAACTCCATGGCTTTATTTTCATAGATGTTCAAAGGTGTTAGAGAAAAAAAAAACACAGGTTCCTCAATTCAAATAGGCTTCATTTATCTGTTTTTGGTGCTGCTTTGGGGCAGTGCTCTGAGAGGAACCTGTGCCAGCACAGGAACTGCCCAGATCTGTGTGCAATAAAGCAGAAACTAAAAAAGATGGCACAGGGTGTGTAAAGTTTGTGGAGTTTCTTGGATAGTACAGGAGTATCCGAGAAGTCCTGCTGGGATATCATCCCTTGCACACAGAAAGTGCATTGTGCAGGAACACAGACCCTGTGTGCAGTGTGCACAAGCTGGTTCCTAAATCCATAAAATCCAAGAATTTACAGCCCTTTGCTACATCTGGGCTCAAATGCTCAGCATGTTGCACAATCAAGTCCAAAAGCAGAGGTTCAGCGTTCCTGAGCTCCAGTATTGCTCAGGGCTGGGTGTGACTGAGGTGACTCTGACAGGAGAGCCATGAGGAGCTCGGGCAGGAGCAGGAGACATGTGAGGTTAAAAGCAGAGCAGAATTTCTTTGGATTTCAGCCCAGATTTCTGCTAAAAATGGCTGGTGCATGTATTGGCAAAATGTTATTCCAGCCTACACGAATGGCACTGCTGATGGTAGGTCAGTCATGCATCTTGTAGAAATAACCAGTCTTTAGTCAGTAAAATGTAGTTTTCCTTATTTATTTTCCCCCCACCGGTGAGTATAAATGAAGGTTATAGAACATGCTGCTTCTTAATTTGCCCTAGTTTTTCAGAAGCCAATATATCATTTACTAAGTCACCAGGAAGTCTTCTGTAAACTGGGTAATTTTGCTGGTGAGATGTTAACTTTGCCTTGGATGGTGTTTGTCCTTTTTGGAAATTTGGGAATTGACAGCCAACCTTGTCTCATTTAACCTCTGAAAGCTCTACTAAAATCTGACAGCACCATGTGAGTACAGCTGTTGCAAACTTTTTTACCTGTGTCTCACCAGTTTTGCACTTTTCGGCTTTCAGTTGATAGTCACAAGGAGTTTTTTTTGCTGGAGACCTTTGGCAGCTTCTTCCCTCAGGCCTAAGGCAGGAGGTCAATTTTACCCTGCAGAATGGAACCATAGAAGGAAGTTTTGGTGTAAGAAATTTGAGATGGGTAGCATTATCTTGCTGCCAGGAATATTTCATATAAAAATATTGGTTTCCAACAGTAGAATTGACCAGATTTCTTACACTCAGTGAAACCCTTATTGAATTCTGCCTGATGAATCGAGATATTCAAAACTGAGCAGTTTTTATTTGGTCAATAAAAGTTTCCCTAAAACAAGACTGGAATAGAGTTTAAGGACTAAAATGAATATACTGAAGATTGTTCTGGCAGTAAGCTCCATGGAGCCAGGTGTGACCTTCCAGTTCCTGGAGATCCCAGAATTCTACCCCTAACTCATGGCCAGCCCATGTTCTTCCAGGGCTGGTGGCACCAGGGGTTGTGACTGAGCCATTGCACCACAAAGGATTTCAGGGGGGCCAGAAGTGTAAGGGGAAGCCCAACACATTGGCTGAGTTGTTTTGTGAAGTAGTAATTTGGCAAAACACAGAAGTGGTGTTGAGTTAGGGTCAAGCAGGCGAGTTCCTCCTTCCCACAACCCTGTGACCCTTCTTGTGCTGTTGGAGTGGGGCGGCTCCAGCAGGAGAGGTGGAAAATGCTCCTTTTAAACTTCCTTTATTCCCAGTTCTGTGTGTGGGAGGGTGGCTGGAGACCTCTCTGCTTGAGGGGAACGTGACACCAGGATCTGATGAATCTCTGATTGTGAGATTCTTGTACCTCCACCCTCCCAGGCCATGATTTAAAATCAAAGAGAGATGGTCCTGCTCAATTCTTTGGCAGAAAGGGTGTGCTTTTACATCTGGAATGGCTGCAGATGTGGGCCTTGAGTGACAGTCCCCAAAATCAGGATTGAGGCTGGAATTGAGTGAAATTTGTCCCTCCTTTCTGCAATTTGTAGGAAGCAGATGGAAGTTGCCCTGCTCTGTCAGCCCTGGTGTGCAGGGCTCCTTGAGCAGGAAGCTGAGGAGCTTCCAGCTGTTTTGTATCTCTGATGTGAGGCATTTTTTCCTCCAAGGGGAATTCCAGAGCTTCTCTCTAGGTTCAGGATTTCATCACAGAGTGCCAAGAGGGGAGGCTGCTTGTTCCAGTAACTGCAGTGTTTGCTTGGATCTGTACTTCTTGAATTTTCTTAGTCCAGTTGTTTTGACTGGAGAGCTATTTTGCTCTGAAGTTCTCCTTTCTATCATCCTTTAAACATACTTGCCTAAGAATATTTTTTTCCTGTCTTTGGTGTCCATGAAAATGAAAATTAAATCATATGTGATATTTTTAGTGATCCCTTATAGGTGTGTGATCTGCTTTAAAAGAGTGAACCAAATGCAGGAAGAATTTCTTTTCCCATGTACTCCCTAAAATTACAGAATTATGGAAGCACTACACCCATTAATGTGAACTCTGAGATGCTGTTTATTGTGCTGTAATTTAACCCCACTTTCATGGGCCTTGATTTCTGCTCCTTGTCCTTCACAGGTTCTGCATCATCTGGGAAAGGTTATTGGTGAGGGCACACTTTTAATGGCACCAAGCTCTGGAGCCATCTCCAATGTCTGAGTGATTTGAGCTTCGTTTAAATAATTGATGAGAAGTGTTAGTCAGAACCCACTGGTGATTCAGGCTGCATTATTCAAAGATGTTTACTGACAGTTATAGATTGCTCCAAATTTACTTCTCTTTCCAGGCTGCATTAAACTAGGCCCTGTGTGACATATATGTCTATTTAAAAAATAAATAAATCCTTGTTAATACATGTGAAGAACTGTGGGCTTAAGTGCTGTATTTAACCAGTTGTAAATAAGCAATATTAATTCATGATGTTTTAGCAGGAAAAAACCATTCTGTTTTCAAGTGGAAAATGCTTTTTTCCTCTGTCTTGGTTGTTGTTCAGGAGTAGACCTGAAAACATCTTGTATTTCAGTGACTTTAATGCAGCTTTCCCTGTACTGGTAGTTGGGGAATGGTTGGGTGTGAGACTTCCTGCCTGCCTCATTAGCCACCCACCAAAGTATCTTCTCTAATGGCTGCAGCTTTTAATCTCTGACACTTAAAAGCTCTTCTGGCTCCCTACACCATTTAGGAAAAGAAAGTCTGGTCTAGGAGATTTCTCCAGAATTGATTAAGGTGACACTGGGCATCTTGCAAAATCTCCTTTTACCTTTGTATTTTTTTCCCGAGTAAATATTTCCAGTTTCTTTTATTTCACACTTGTAGAGGTTGAAAATGCTGGAGGACAGTGGGATTTTATCAGGCTGTTGTCAGGAGTGAAGTGTGACTAAAGCAAGTCCAGTAATTCCAGATTTGCCTTTCAGATTCCTGCCTTTGTCACAATTCCTGCAGGTGCCAGTGCCATGCAATTCCTTCTCTTCCCTGGTTCCTCAGCAGGAGGAGGAGTGTGCCAGGAGATGAAGGGTTCATGTGTCCACATATGTGAACTTCCACACCTTCCTTTGGAAACCACCTCTGGACACCATTGGGGAACTCTGCCCCTCTCAGTTTCATGTCCCTGTTGGGAGGAACTTTAACATTTATCACTTTCTTTTATCAGCCTCTATTGCATGCGGTAAACAATTCCTCTGAAAATCACCAACTTCTTTTATTCCCAGGATTCACTGACATTGTGGCTGTGCATGGGTAATGAGCAGGCACTTCTCCCTGACTTCTCTTTGCTGTTTTCCCTGCAGGAACTGTGGACATGGGTGGCAAACAGTCCACGAGTGGCGACGTCTCCGTCACCCAGACCCCTGTGACAGAAAGCATCCAGGATGCCTACAAAGCTGGGGACACCAGCAAGGCCCAAGAGTTGATTAGGTTGTCCTGTGAGGAGACTGCACTGCAAGTGGAAAAGGTTGGGTTGGGTTACTGCTCTCTCTCAGATTTTATTGGCAAAGATGCCAAAATTTCAAGATGCTGCTGTTATCTGTTGTTTTTCATGGAGAAAATCCATTTGGATGTGTGGGTCCCAGACATGGCTGGTTGTGTGGGGCTCTGCAGGAACATGCTCAGGGACACAAGTTTGCCCTTGAAAACACAGATCAGGAAGATGAGGCAGACCACAGGGAGCAGTGTCTGTATGAACACAGGCTGTGTGAGGAGGGGTGCTGCTGCTGTGGTCACCAAACAGGGAAATGCATTTTTCCCTGTAAAAAGGAAGCAGTTTATAGACTTAGCAAAAAATGTATTCCCTCATCAGTGCAAAGATGGTTAATGGCCCCCTGGGAAGATTTTGCTGCCTGTGTGTGGAATTTTATCACAAACTCTGTGCCAGCTTCTGCACTGCTCTGCCTTCAGAGCCCTCCATTTGAGCCTGCCCTTTGCACAGAGCTGATGTGAGTGTTTTGGGAGGCTCCCTGCATGTCAAGTCCAGTCACAGTGGCCATCTCCAAAACAGGTAATACTGCATTTTGCAGCTGAGCTGTGGAAATGCTTTTCTGTTGGTCCATGAAGAATGGGTTTATATTCACTGTTCTGTGCCTCAGGCACTAATGTGAAAAAACATACAAAAAAACGTAAAATACAAACCCCAACAAATTATGTGAAAAACCACACAAAAAACTAAAATACAAATCCCAACAAATCAACATAATAAATTTATCAACAATGATTACAATGGCCACTAGTGTTTGTGACATTTTCTATTAACCACAGTGACAGTGGACATGCCTTGGCATGGGCACAAATAAAACCATACAGCTCTAGAAATGCTCTTTCTCTGCCTGCTGCCTTTGACAGAGAGTTTCTTCTGCTGTGTTTCCTTCACCAGTGTCAGCTCTTAGGCATTGCAGCAGCATATGGGGACCTGCAGGCAGTGAGGTACCTGCTGAAGGAGGCGTTGGTGGTGTTACCAACAGAGCCCAACGATGACAATGCAGCCGTGGTGGCAGCGTATTTTGGGCACAAGGACATCGTGAAGGAGCTGCTGGATTCCCTGCGTGGTAAGCCCTGGGCTGACCCTGCCTCCCCTCGAGTTTTTCAGGAGCTGTGTGCTGCAGCTCCAAGCAGGCATTTGGGTTTTTTGGCATTCCTTGGAAAGGGAGGGGTTTAGTCATGGGGAAGTGCATGCGGGATCAGATCTCTGCTGTGCTTGAAGGAAACTTCCCCCAGGGGAAGAGAAACACATGCATAAAAATATTCCATGTTTGCAGGCTGGAAGTGGAGGAAGATGCCATTAAGACAGTTCATTCCTGTCAGGCCTCACAGCTGGGTAACATCCCAGACCCTACAGGGAGGTTAGGGGATTTTCAGGATGCAGCATCATCCCACTGCTGATCCAACAGTCTCAGTGGTGCTGGCAGAGTGGCCTGACTGGTCAGGGACACTTTGGGTGCACAGCTGACACCCACTCTGTTCTCTACTTGACATTTTGGGGACTTTCAGGGGAATTCCTTCTTCTAATAATAATTAGATTTTACTTAAGTTTTATAATAGTAATTATTTTGGAGCAGAGACTTTTTTTTGACTCAGACACGATTCCTAAGGCAGCAGTGGGAGCAGAACTCTGACTCAGGACCAGGGGCTGTGTTTGGGTCCCTGTTGCTCTCTCAGTGTTCCCTGCACTTGGCAACTGCTTCTCCCTGGGACCTTCCATGCATTTGGGGTCCAGAGGTCCTTCAGAACATCTGGGGCAAATCCTTGACCTCAGACACTGCAGTAACACAAGAGCTAAGCTGGCTTCTGCAATATTTAACCTGAATATAGCTCTAGCTCCTCACTGGGACTAAATAGTTGCCAATGGCCTCACTGAGAACAGGAATAACCTGTTGGAAAACCTGCTTATTTGGTGTCCTGTTGGAGCACTGGTAAGCAAAATAAATGTTCCAGTTTGGGGGATGCAATTAAATGTAATATTTCCTTAAGCCAGAAAGGAAGCTGAGTAACCTAGTAGAAAAATTAAATTATATTAATATAATGCACTGAGTAATGAAAAGTGACTCAAGTAGTTTCTGGAAACTTAGCTCAGTTTAGAAGTGACCAAATTCCCTCCAACTCTTGCTTCAGGGGGGTCAGGGGAGGAGCTCTGTACAAACAGCAGCTTTCAGAAAGTTTTATGCAGGACCTTCCAGCTGTTTTTTTGGGAAGCTACAGAGAAACCAATCACAGGCCTTAGGTATAAATTACATAAATTTGCAATTTGGCTGTTGCACTGCAGTGATTCTCCCTGGAACAGTGAGAACTACTTGTGGCTTACAGCTTAAGTGGAGCCCATTTTTTGTAGCAGGAGGGTGAGGGATTTAGTGGAGTTGTTAAGAATGCAAAGAGAGATGTAATTTCCACATGGATAAGCTGCAAAAAAGCCTTGACATGTAAAACTTGGGCTTGTGGATGTTCCTGTAAATGTTTCATAGAGGATGTGAATTTGTAAAGGATATGGAGGCATTACAGGGAATCAGGGGAGATTTGAGGACTGCTTATTGTTAGCAGAAATAATTCTGTCCTGGGCATTTAGTTGCATGTCCAAAATTAGGCACACCTAGAGAAAAGTGGTGTTCTACAGGAAAACGTTATTTCTGAAATAAAAAAGCAGTTTGAGAATGACTAAAACATCAGCAAATTCATGCAAAAATCACAAAAATAGTGTTTTGGTTTTTAGCCTTAAATGACATTTGTCTGACTTTACTATGAATTAATAGTAAAGAGTTGACCTGAAATGAAATATTTGAAGGGGAAATGAAAGTTTTTGTGGGAAACTTCATGTTGCAGCAAAAACAAGCTGAAACAATTCCTTTTTTGTTGGCTGAAGCATTTTGGTTTTGTTTTATTCATCCAATAACATGAAAGCTTACCTGGTTTTCCCCATTCTTTGTATCCCCTCTCATGATCTTGGAAGAAGTGGCCAATCTTGGGTGTTTGGATCTAATGTCTGTTTGGATCTGGATGCCAAGACAGTCCTGATCATCCCTCTTTGGGGTCAGATGTTTATTTGTCTGCTGGTGTTTTAGCAGATAAATGTTTTATGAATGCTTAAGTCAGAGGGAGACAAAAAAATTCACCCATTAGCTGGGTGGGTAAAGAAGAACAGTTAAGTAAAGCTGAAAACTTTGTGCCTGACCAGCTTAGGACCCTTCTCTGACACACTTTTGCAGTGCAAGCTGTTCCTTTCATCCTCAGGAGCTTCACCCTGTGCCAGCCCCTTTGCTCAGCCATTATCCATGGGCATTCCTCACACATCACAGCTCGGTGGCGCCAACTAAGTCACATTTTGTGTGTTTTTGGTAGGTCCCAACACTTGCCAGCAGCTCCTGAACTGGATGCTGGCCATAGCCTGCCAGCAGGGCCATTTGGACATTGTCAAGCTCCTGATCCGTGCCTACAGTGCTGACCCAGAGAGCTGTGCAGTGAGGAGGAACGAGTTCCCCGTCCTCATCCGCCTGCCCCTCTACGCTGCTATAAAGGCAGGTGTGTGTCTGCATGCTTCCACTTTCTGCCCCTTTCCTGCCAGCTCTGCAGAGAATGGGCTGAGCTGTTAACACACAGGATGGTGTCCATGCCTTGCCTGCAGCTGGATTTCCAGCAGGATGAATTAAAGTAAAATTGGCTCTGAATCTGCCAACTCAGCCAAATTGGAGTCAGGGCCTTGGGAAGTTAGATTGCTGTAAATACTGAGAGGCTGAACTTTCCTCTGCAAACTCCTAAGGAAAAGACCCTTAAAAAACAGAATCCTTGTAAGTAAAAGCATTATTGTTATGGACACTCTGGCACACATGCTTGATTTAGGCTGAATAATTTGCACTTCAGAGCACAGCTGTGTGCATTGTTTAATAAGATGGGAATAAAGAGAAAAAAGAAAGAGGCTGGGCCAGCACTTTTACGCAGTGTCTTTGCTGTCTCAGTTTGACCAAACTGAGTCCTGCCACTGGAGGAAACAGCCTTTACACAGTTCAGTTTCCTTTTTGCACACCCCCACAGTTTTTTTTCAGAAGTGGTTATTTCCCAGGATTTCTGTTCAGCTCCTTGCTGGTTCATTTACCTGAGGTGAAGGGAGCAAACAATCTGCTTTTCTCCCAAGGGAATGAAGATGTAGCTGTGTTTTTGTTGAGGAATGGAGCTTTCTTTTGTTCCTACATCCTGATGGACAGCCCTGAATCCAGCAAACACCTTCTGAGGAAGTATTTCATTGAGACAACCCCACTACCAGGTAGTGCTCCAGCAAAAACAGTAAGTAACCATTCATCTGCCTGAGGAGATGTAGTTTTGAAGGGGCATCATCTTAATAGTTGATAATTGTCTTTGCATGCCGTGTGGCTGCTGATTCTTCTCCTCAGCTAAGAGCCTTGTGGTTTGCTGCCCTTTTAGAAAGCCAAGTGGCTTTGGTGCTGATTTACAGGGTGTGAAACATCAGGCTTTGAATGGCATCACTGTGCAAGGCACAGCCACAGCTTCTGTGGGGCAATTTAAACACCATCATGTGAGCCAGGGTGTGCTGGGGACAGGAAACACCAACTTTGGGCTCAAAGCCTTCCAGAGAAGCTGAGATGCCTCTAGCACAGATTCCCTCTTGGCCCCCAGGGTCATCGCTCCCCTTAGGTTCCTGTTGTGCCCCCTGCTTGCAGGGTGATGGCACCAGCTCTGTGGTGTCCCCAAGGGTTGGCATGGCACAGAGCTGAGCATGGGAACCCTTCTGTGTCAGACAGTGCAGGTAAAAATGGGCTTGGGTGGCTTTTTGTTAACAAGGACCATGAGCAAAGCAATGATCTGTTGAATATCTTCCCTACTTCATATCCTGAGCACTAAAAAAGTCTCACACTGGTGTTGTTACTACTTTATAGGGAAGCACACAGTATTTTGTATTATTTATACTGTTCTCCAGCAATTTATTATCAGGCATTTTGAATTTTTTCCCCTCAATGTGTAGTTTAATGCACACTGAATAAGAGCATCAGATCCCTGAGCTTTCAATGCTTACAGTTTTCATTGGGCCACAAAAATTTGGCAGTGAAAAGATGTCCCTCACCAATCCAGTTGAGTATCTGTGTGCTCAGCTTGTAGCATTGTTGGTTCTGCTTTGGTGTTAAATAAAAATAAGGAGAGTTTTTAGTAGCTTTACAAACTTCTCCATTCTCTGTTTTTCTGTCAGAATCCTCTCACTGTTCCTGTTAATAGCCTGGGTGTTAGACCACATAAATGAGCTTGACTACTTTAGGTTTAATCAGCAGATTTAGAGCCCTCTTTGTGCTACTCTTAATTTTGTTGGCAGATAATCAAAAGGAATCTGAATTCTAGATGTAGATAAGAGTTGATAAAATGTCTTTAAGAAGAAAAAAAGAAATCCAACTGGATAATTCAGCTTGAATAAGCTCAGGATAAATGTTTGAATCACAGGGAAGAGGTCTGTTTCCTATGTGAATTTGCTGGCAATATTTAACTTCGCTGCTGTAAAAATGACTCAGCTTTGCTGTTGTCACACCCTGAGCAAAGAAGAGAGCAGTCTTCAGATATCAGCTAATTGCCAGAATGGCCTGGTTGAACAAGAAAGAAAAAGAAAAAAAAATCAGAGAAAAAACACAGAATCTTGACCTTGATTCTCCTAGTAGCTATTTATTTTTAATATGTTTGCTTATTTAACGCTTTCTCTTTGAATTCATTTTGGCAGACTGGGACAGATTGGAGAGGATCTGTCCTAGTTTGTCTGCAGAGCTCAGATCTTTGGGAAGTGACACTCACACACCCTGATAACTTTGATAACTTTTTACAACACAGCTTTGTGGCAGCTGCAGACAAACTGCCTCAGCGCTTTCTTTTTGTCTCAGAGGGCTCATCCTGAGAGGGATTTTGCACTGGGAGGAAGCAAAACTGGGCTGTGTGAAAACTGGGACATGTGTGGCAGCCAGCTGCATGTCACAGAGTTCTCCCCTTGGACAGGAAGGGCAAACCAAGCACTGATCATTTCAGAGAGAGCCCAGAGCTTCAGGAGGGTTTGTCCTTCTGTGCTGTCTCTGAGTGGAACCACTGGAGCACAGCTGAGCTCCAATGGATTTCACAGCAGTGACTGCAGAGCTATGCACAAAATGTGCCTGAGAGCTGCTTTTGGCTGCCACACCTTCCTTGCACCCAGCACAGCTGCCCTTTCTCAGGCAACACGAGTTACATCTCATTTTTCTAATATCTGTTTCTCCTTTTTGTGTTCTTTCCTGGCATAAATTTATACCCACAGCAAACCACAGCTTTGCTGAAGAGGGGAAGTGGTCCATTTTTACAGGAACAGGTAACAAGTGCCAAAGAGAGCCTTTGCAATGAAGTGGCCAGGCACAGATTCCAGACTTCAGTAGATGTAGCCAGCAGAGAGATAAATGTAACTTTCCAATGTGTGCTGTGTGAGATATATTTAATTTTTCCATTACAGGCCAGAGAAGAGCTTTGTCTGCTGTATTTTCCCTAGGAAATCTTTTACCAATAGTTTTATATTCAGGCATACAAATGTATGTGTGTGTGTGGGATCCTCCTCTCATTTCTTTATCCTGGTAATCTCACTTACATCACCAGCAGCACAGAGCCCTGCAGCAGTCCCACACAGGATTCAGAGCAGGGCTGTTGATGGAGGGAGCAGATCCCTGTCCTCAGATTATCCCATCTACAGCAGCAGTGAGGTTCTGGAGCACATCACGTCATTTAGGAGAAATGCACAACAGCCTCTCTTAATCACCTTAGCAGACAGCCTCAGATTTGAGTAAATATTTTTCATATTTATAGTTGATCCTTTGCCCAAGAGCAGCGGGGTTTCTTGCTTCTGCACAATTTCCAGTCCTTTGCCTCAGTGCATCCCCTGACATTGCTGCAGTATATTTCAATTTAGTCTTCAGGGCTTGTATTGAGAAGTTCTTCCTTTGGCAGGAGAGAGGAGTCTGCAGAGGTTTTCCTTGGCCTTCTGAGGAGCAGTGAGCTGCCTGCAGTCAGCCCTGAGCTAACATCCTCTGAACTCTGTCCCTGGTTTAGCACAGAGTTCACCACCAGCCCCAGACTGAGAGGGGTTGGGCTGAGCCCTGAGCTCTGTGAGTTTGGCATCACAGACCTTTGGCATCAGAGAAACAGCTTTTCTGGGAAATAGTGCAGGTGAAGAAGTATGAGTTGGGAGTAAATCCCCTCTTTGTGGCACTGCTGTAGGGATTTCTTTCACTTAATTAACATTTTCACTGCAGAGTCCTGAGCCAACCAAACTCCAAAAGTAACTCCACTGATACCAGGTTAGTGGTACCAGCTGAATTTGGTCCCCTGTCTCTAAATCAGATAGAGGGGTTTGGCTGGTCCTCCAGCTTGCAGAGACACTGTCAGTCCTTGTCTCTGCATGGGAAGGAGGGCACTGATTGCTGGGATTCAAAAGCTGCCCTGGATACAGGACACCAACCCACAGCACTGATAGCAGGTGCTGGATTTCACAATCTTGTCTGTGGTTTGAGAAGTCATTATCTGCATTCTACAGGTATCTCCTTATCACATTAACCACCCTGAGGCCATGCCTCTGCATTTTTGAGGGAAATGATACACAGCAATCTAAATGCAAAGTAGAGATGGTTTATCAGTCTGCAGCACAGACACAAGGTCCTGCTTGCAGCCCCTAAAAGAAGGCTGTAAGGTTGTATTATTGCTGCACTGTTTGGTGCACTCAAGGACAAGTACATTTTTCCTAAGCCAAGGGATTTGTGGTACATGTTACAGGTGAGAGAAAAGTTCAGAAAGCTGCATTTTAGAGTTTCAAACTTAGAGTTTCTAAGCAAGGAGCTGTTAAATATGCAGAATGGGAAATCTGGCAGAAAAGCAGGGTATGTTTGGTGTGAGAGTGGAAGCTTTGCAGGGCAGCTCCCTTTGGGTGCTGTGCACTTTGCAGTAGCAGTGGAGACTCTGCTGAATTTGGTTTCTTGTTGCTGCTGGCTTGCTGTGTTTTACAGGGGTGCCTTGTGGCATGGCAGTGGATGTAGCTTTGAACAAACAGCTGGAGCTCCCTGCCTTGCTTTCCCCAGTGGCACAGTGGGCATAATATTTCCATTCATATTTGCAGGGCTGTCCTGAGGCATCACGAGTGAAGGTTTGAAAAGCACAGTGTCTACACTAAGTACAACTACTGTCAGTATCTAAAAAGTGCATCTGTTTGTACTTACCCTTTGTTCCATTCTCCAAAACATTTGAACTGTCAGATCAGTCCTGAGTCTCTGATAAGCATTTGAGACAGGCCTTTGTTTCCCTTTTCTTTCTCTCCTTTTCCCAAACTCATTCCTTTTAATTCTAAATTAAGGATTAAAAGTCCAAAGAGCTAAATACTGGGCATTGGAAAAGAAAGCAAATTAAATTTGCTGTTGTGTTCTTGCTGCCTCCTGGTGGAGAATTAACAATCATTCCATTGAGGCTGGTTTTGGGATGAGTTATGTCAAAAACAGCAAGTTTATGAAAACATTTTGGGAATATAATTTTTAAAATGTGCATTTCAGGACAAGGATTGGAATGCAATGAGGTGATCTTGAAAATGAAGCCTTGGGTTGTTTCCTTGCATTGATGAAAACTGTGTGTTCACACTTTCTTCTGTCCATGCTGGGCCCTGGATAATATGGACTGGTGAAGAGGTCCAGGTCCCCTGCTTGAGCTTGCTCATGGCCTTTGGAGTGAAATCCTGGAGCAGATACAGCAGGGGCTGCTGATATCCAGGCATGATTTCATCTCTGAGTCAGTTTAATTCCTAGAAGCAGATTGGAAAGTGAGCAAAATGTTTATGGCCTGTGCTCTGCTCTGCCAGATCCCCAGTGGTGTAGCACAGGCTGAGACCAACTGGGATTTCACTAATGTGGTTTTCTCTTCTCTCTCTGACACATGCAGGCTTTGTGTGTGAACTGGTCAAACCTCAAGCTGCCCTGGGTGGATCTAGACTGGCTGATCGATATCTCCTGTCAGATAACTGAGCTGGATCTCTCTGCCAACTGCCTGGTGTCCCTCCCCTCCGTCATCCCGTGGGGGCTGATCAACCTGAGGAAGCTCAGCCTGGCTGACAACCAGCTGACAGAGCTACCCAGTGTGCAGTCCTCTGATGAGATCATTTGCACAAGGTGTGTGCTCCCCGCAAAGCTGAGCCTGCAGGGAGAGCAGCTCACACTGGCCTTGAGGGAGACTGTGTGAGGGGAGAGCGCATTGCAGGAGCTTCTTGCTCTGCAAGGTGTAGCTTAGGATTTGCCCCTCTGCATTCTCAGGGTTTCCAAGTTTGTTGTCAGGACAGTTGTGGGGACTTTTATTCCTGTGTGGTCTCATGTTGCTTCTGCTTTTCTCCAGCTCTGGTGAGCCCCACTCCTCTAAGCTGGCTCAGAGTGACATTTACTGGATGATACCAATGATTTGAATTGCTGTCTATCCAGAGCACCTCTCCCTGCTCCCTGGAAGGGTTAATTTTCTAATTAGGGTTTTATACTTTGCCCTGTGAGGCACACTTCAGCTGCTTTCGTTCAGAACTGAAGCTGTCCTGGTAAAACAGATGTCTGTGGCCACAGGAGGCTTTGCTAGTGTTTTACTGATACCTGACTGAGATTGTTCTGTACTCACAGGTTACTCGAGGTTGATGTATCCAGCAACAGGCTCTCCACTCTCCCTACTGGATTCCTACACCTTAAAAACCTTAAAAAGCTCATTGCTTCCAAAAACTCTCTGGAGAAGTTGTTTGACGAGGAAAACAGTACGTACAGTCCAGTGCTGGCCTTGTATTTCAGGGCTGGGCTCTAGGGAAGAACCCCAAAATGTTAAAATAATGGCTTAAGTGGCTTTAAAAAGCTCTCATGCTCTCATACCAAGGCCACAATGTTTCATGTTTTCCAGCAACTAATTGGATTGGTTTAAGGAAGCTGCAGGAGTTTGACGTCTCTGACAACAGGTTGGTGGAACTTCCAACGGTTTTTGTATACTGCTTCAAGTCCCTAAACATGCTGAATGTTTCCAGAAATCAGCTGAAAGTGTTTCCAGACCCCTGGGCCTGCCCCCTGGTAAGTTGAACTGCTCTGACAAAGTCAGAGGCTGAAAAAACTGTTGAAACAATGAAAAAAAAAAAAAAAATTGACTGTGATGCTTAAAAAGCTGTCAGATGCTTAAAAGGCTGTTCTGTAGGAGTGCCCCTGCCAAATTTGGTTTATGGGTTTCAGATCCAGTTTTTCTGAGGTTCCACCCTGTTCTCACCATGTTGATGGCATTGGTGGAAGAGTTTTAGAAATGTGTCTTACATGGATGTGTTCATTTTCTCTGTGGTTCCTCTGGGCAGAAGTATTGTTAGGGTCATTTTACAAAACACCCAACTTTCACCAGGGGTGACTTTGCCTAAACCCATGGCAAATTAGGACATCTGTATCCACACCCATCACTGTGACTTTATTCCTCATTTTTACAGGGACGTCAGAGGAACAGAATCCTCTGGGGAAGTGTTTGTTTGTGGTTGAAAAGCAAATGGGGGTGGTTTTCAAAATAATTTTTCGAATGCTTTTTGCCTACCAAGAAATTTGACCAGCAGTTGAGTGCATCTCCTTAGCAAACCCTATGTGCCTGCATGCCTAATAATTTATCTAGATCAAGAGATCTAAAGAGACCACCTAAAATTAATTTATTAAAGCTTTTGATATGTGACAGCTGATCTACCACATTATTTAAAGATATTATTACTACTCTGTAAGTGTGGGGCTTGTTATCTTTTCCAGAAATGTTGTAAAGCCTCTAGAAACTCACTGGAATT
The DNA here is from genome assembly GCF_027887145.1 of Ammospiza caudacuta. Taxonomy (NCBI): domain Eukaryota; kingdom Metazoa; phylum Chordata; class Aves; order Passeriformes; family Passerellidae; genus Ammospiza; species Ammospiza caudacuta. The sequence continues at coordinate 25,403,433 of NC_080602.1, forward strand.
CCTACCTGATGCATTGACTGTGTTCTGGAAAAATCACCTGAGAGAAGTGGATTTTTCTGAGAATTCACTGAAAGAAGTTCCAGCAGGACTCTTCCAGCTTGAAGTAAGTGTCATTCCTTCCTAGTTCTCACATTATTTTTCCTAACACTGACTCAGACTGGCTGCCTGGGTAAGGTAGGAGCCCTCGTGCTGGTTTGAACTGGTGCACAGAGCCCCTGAGCAGGCTGTCACCCCCTGAATCACCACATTCAGGCCCTCACCCAGTGAGATGTATCTAGTTTCTCACACAGGTCTTCTGAGAACTCTCTGGATGTCTGTGGTTTACAGAATTTGGGAGCACAGTTTGGAAGACAAGCCCTGCATTGTAGCTCCAAGCTCCAGCCATTGAAATGTTGATGTACTCAAGTACACTCGAAAATAGTTGTGTTTTTTCTTGAAGAAAGTGTTGTGTAATTAGGAGTTAGTCTTTCTGTGCTGAAAATAGCACGTTGGAATGCCCTAAACAATGCTGCATGGGACCTCTGTAATCTTAAAAGTTGTAGATTAAATAATTCTTTCCTGTGAACACCACAGATCCATGGGTTTATGTCAAAATTCTTTAGAATTTCTGCTTTCACGTGGTGTTGTCATGAAAGCAAGCAGAACTTGGGGTTTCCTCCAAGCTTCCCTGCAAGATTGTGAGACTCAGAGAAAAACAGAGAAACAGAGGTGAATCTGGGCAGAAGTTCCATGCTTTTCCCTGCTGGCCTCTCTGGGAAGGATGCAGAAGTGATGGTTCATTTCCATGTCCAGTCCTGATCTCAGGATCTGCTGCAAAGTTGCCTTTTACTCCTGCTGGAGCAAGAGGGTTGCATTCCCTCAGTTCTTCCCAGTCATCCCAGGACATTTGGCTTTGCTCTCTGCTGGCTGTTTGTTTCCAGTTGGCATTTCTCCTGAAACAGAACAAATCCTATGGACTATTGTCTCCAGAACTTGGTTTTTCTGAATGTATTGAGAGCCATCCCAGGGGGTGGGATGGCAGATATCTCACCATGGCAGATATTAAACACTAGATGGTGCTTCCAGGGCACAGTTCTTAGGTGCTGCTGCTCAGAGGGTGCAGAGGGAGAGACCTCAGCACAATCTTTGCTGATGTTTTCAAAGTTAGTGAGCCTTGGCTGCCCTAAATCATGTCAGTTCTTATCTGTATATCATCAGCATTTTATTCATAAAAGAAATATAAAATATTTTCAGCACCCTGAGGGCCAGAGTGTGGTGAGCAAGTAGAAGGTGAAACCCCATGCCTGGAGGAGCCCTGGCTTGGCTGCTCCTTGATTGTAGAGCTGGTGTGGGTGAACAGGGCTGTGCTCATGCTCCAGAAGCAGATGTGGAGGAGGGAGAAAGGGGAAGTGAAGTGTTCCTACAGATAATGTATTATTTTTATGTAGGAACAGCTGTGAACTGTTTTCTCCCTGGGAAAAGCAGAGAGCAGAGGAGGCCTGTGACTTGAAAGCAGATGTCATGGGACAGCCATTTGTCACTGTAGCTGCAGTGCAGTGTAGTTTATCACTGGCCTTTGCATGGTTTGAAGAGGAATCTCAAGACTGGGACCAGCTCAGTCCTTCATACCATGTGTACTCCAGAAATGTGCTGTTGAGAGAAACAGAAACCTCCTCAGCTTTCCTGGCTGTTGCCTTCTAAGGGAACCAACCAAGCCATGTCTTAGTTCTCTAGACTACTTGGCTTCTCCCTGCTTTGCTTCTCCTGCAGACACCTGGCCCTCTCTGGGTGGAATAATTGAGTTTAGACTCTGGTCAGCTTTTCCACGTCATGACCTGACTGAGGCACCTTAATCCGATGCTGCAGTCCCTTCACTCAGGTGTCACCCACACCCTTTTGCATGCTGTGGCAGCAGCTTTGAAGGCAGTTTGTCTGCCACTGCTGTTGTGTCCCTTCTGGAGGCCCCCATTCTCACACTGAAAGGCAGGAAAAATGGAGAAATCAGAGACAAGAGGCAATTTAAAAGGACTGGAGATCTCCAGAGTTTCAGCCATGAAGAACCACAGCCAGCTGACAGTCACTGATTTCCCCCCATGCACAGAACCACTGGAGAGAAGCTGCCCAGGCTCTCAGCTCCCTGGAGAGTGGCCTTGGTCAGTGTTGGGAGCACACAGACACAGTGATTGAAAGAGAATCACCCCAGTTAGAGCCCCCAGAGCACATTTGTGCTAATTCTGGGATGTGCAGCCTCCCTCTGCTCCCTCCCCCTGCCCAGGGGTGTTTTGGGGAGACGTCTGAGATTTTGTCCTTGCACAGCCCCATGCTGACACTTGGAGAGAGCCCCACACCAGGAGCCAAGGGCAGGCTGGGCCCTCCTCGCAGGGGAGCACAATGATGGTAAAAGCATTTTCTGTCAGTTTTCAGTTCTCAGTTTTCCAGTTCTCCCTTTCCTTGGGTGGCTCACTCTGTCTGCAGTTCTGTATTCCTTTCACCTTCCCAAAACCCAGCAAAGCCCCGTTCTGCCCCTCTCCATCACTAGAGGGAGCGTTTTGCACGGGAATTCCCATTCCAGCCACTGCTGCTTGTCCATCACTTATGTCACATGGACACCTCATATTTTTCCAATCTAAAAAAGGGGAGGAAGGCCAACAAACTGCTTTGTGAGACCCCGTTAATCCTGCTCGATGAAAAGGGGCATAAACCTTTTTTATTAACGTGGAGCACATAAAACATTTAACACACTTGACACTGAAGTCTCTGCTGGTAAAACATGATTTCCATGGGCTATAATTCATTAATATTGCTGTACTTCTGACAGGAGATAATTCAGCTGACATTCTGCTTTATCTCAGTTTTTCATGGTGGGGGGACTTGCTGAATAAACCTGGTTGGAAACTCTACAGACAGCGCTGTTTTTCAGTGGAAAATTGGATTTTCAGCCAAATGAAAATGATCATTTGAGCCTCAACATTATTAAGGGCAGATGGAAGAGCATAAACTTTACAAAGCTGAATGGGAACTGCATTTTTTGTTTTATATTTCAGTTAAATTCAAAGGAGATTTTATGTTTAACTTGGTATTTCCAGCTGAGTCCTATCTGTGTGGTGTTAACTGTATGGTCTCAATCAGTTTCACTTGTTTTTAAAATTCCTGTCTCTGCTGGGAGGGGAGAAAAAAAGGAGATGTGTAAATTGTATAAGTCTCAGAAAGTGAATACAAATACTGTCCATTTTAATACAGCTGTCATAAAAAAGCAGTCAAAACTTGTGTGAAGTGGCTCGTGTTTTGCACCTTGATTTTGTGATGCACTGCAGGTGTAAACCCACTGTGTGCAGACACACACATTTATTACATATATTTGTAGTCCATACGTGGCATCCTGTGTGGGTAAATCAGAGTGTTCTTTCCCACTTGGAAAGGTTTCCTCACTCAGAAGTAAGATGTCCTCTTGCATGGGCTGTTTCCAAGTGCATCTGTCAGCAAGTGGAGCAATAATCTCCCTGGAGTGAGCGGTGCTGCTCCGTGCAGAACTTGCTGGGGACAGGGAGGAAATGTTTGCATGCTGGGCAGCACGGACAGGATGTTCTGATGAATAAGATGTACTTTCTTCGTGTTTCTGTTATTTAATAGCCATGCTTAAAAAGCTCCTTCTGTGTGTTTGGTGCTCCCTAACTCCAGGCTGTTCCTCTCCTAGGCTTTGGTGTCCCTGAAGCTGCTGGGAAATCAGTTAGTTACGTTGCCTTCGCAGGATAAGTGGAATTGCAAACAACTTAAGTCGCTGGATCTTTCAAAAAACCAGCTTGGGAAGTAAGTGTTGCTTTCAAGTTTTGGCTAAGAAAACAAAAGCTGAAGAAATAATAGCAAACCAAATGCCTCGTGTAACACAAAGGGTGTCAGGAAAGAATTAATCACCTGCACAGAAGGCATTGATACCCACATACCATATCCCCAAGTACATTGTGTGTCTGTGACAGTGATGAATTATCCTTTGCTGAATTCTTTGGGCATTTAGCACACTGTATCATTTATTAAGTGGATAGATTGTTGATAATAGCAGTTTAATTTCTGAACATGTAGGAATTTCTTCAGCCCGCTGTGTGGTTCATCACTACAAATACAAGTTTGTGGGGAGCATATCTTAACCATAAACCATCTGGCTGGACTGCAGTTATTAGTTAGTGTGGGAGTATTGTTATGGAAAAAATGAAAAGTCTTTGTTTTTTAAATGGAAGTGTAACCAGCTGCCAGTTCATAGAGATTTCCAGCCTAAAGGATTCTGTGATTCTAAGGCTGATGTTAATAAGATCGTCCAATAAATGAGTGATGTTGTTCTGTTTAGAAATTCCAATAGAGATGTTTAACATAGAGAGTTAAAGGTCCTTTATCATCTCCAAAATTGCACTGAATTGTGTCATGCTGATATCTTCTCATTTGGGTGCCTGTCCAACACAGTTTTTGGAGTCCTTAGGAGATTCTGTGTCAGTTGCAAAAGACAAGTTGCCACTTTTTGAATGTCCCAGTGCATTTCCAGAGTCATGCTGCTGGGTCATCTTCTCTGAGCCTCCCTGGGGAGGGCAGGCAGTGGCTGCAGGTCGGTTCTCCAGCACTTCTGGTGAAACTCCTTCAATCTGCTGTTTGACAACCACTTAACCCTGACACCCATAAAGCCAGGGGTCAAGTGCTCCTGCCCTGGGAGCTGGGAGAGCTGCTTGAGGAGCTCTGTTGATTTGCCAGGACAAAACCACTGGGCTGGACAAGTGTTGGTGGAGTCTGATTGCACAGTGGGTTTCACCCCATCTCTCCAGAGCAGGTGGGATCCTGTGAGAGCTGTGAGCATGGTCAGGCTCTTCCCAATGTAGCTCAGCACCTTTCCAAGATGTTTTCCCCACGAGTCCCTGTTTTGTTTGGCCCACAGGAGCGATGAGGGGTTTAAGACGAAGAGGATCCCCTTTTTCACCACCAAGAACAGGGTGCGTGGTGGCCCCGAGGCAGGTAAGGCTCACAGCGAGTGCTGGCAATGCCAGGAGAGCTGGGAGGCAGCAGGAATCTGCAGTTTGGCTGGAGAGAAAGCAGAGGAAATTCCTCTGCAATTTAAAGTGCAACTGCATTTCATTAAGAGGAAATATGTTCAGATTAAATGTTTCTAAAGAAATGATGCAGCTGGTTGGTACCACCAATATAGAAAAATGGTGTGAAACCTGCTTCTTTTGCCCTTCATGAAGGTTATGCCTTTTAGCCAGAGCATTAAGTGGCATGTTGAAGGGAAATTAACCCATAATTATCCCTGTGACTCTTAGGATTGTTTTGGTTGCTGACTTTATAAATGGCACATTTTCCCCTGCCTGTGATTTGCACCCTCAGTTTGGGGCAGAGCTGATGAAATGCACGTGAAATCCCAGAGAGAACAAAGGGATATCTGAAGATATTGCACTGCTTCCTGCTCTCTGTGGGATTCATCTGCATTTCTTTTGTTTGTTGTTTTATTTTAAAGCACTTGGGGAGTTTTCTCATTCTGGCTGCCTGCAGAATGCCTGGCTCTAAGCATTCCCTGCCAGTCACAGAGTGGGACAGAGCCAGCATCACATCCCAGCAGCCGTGGATGGCTCGTGGGAGGAAGAGGCCCTCCTGCAGCAAATCCTTCCCTCAGTTCCCCTGCAAACTCTGCCTGAGGTGAAATTGGTGAATGAACCATGTGCAGCCATAGCTGTAGGTTAGGGCTGGAGATCCTCACCTCCAGCTGCTCTCTGGGAGGCAGAGGCTCTAACCTGGACCTCCAGGCCAGGCTGGTCCTGCCTCATTTTCCTGTCCATGGCAGTGGAGGTTGCTGTGCTGGCTGAGGTGTGTGTGCCTCCCAGGGGGAGAAGAGGTTGGTCTGTGCTGTTTCACAGGCAGGAAATGGAAATGCTGTGACATTGTTGGCCTATGGAACAACTGGAAAAGGAGTGTGACCCTTGTGGAGTCTGACATATCCTCAGAGCTTTGCTGTGAAGTGCTGCAGCAGCATTTCCCAAAGGGGAGAGAAGGGCAGGAGCAGCAGGCAAAGGCAGCTACAGCCAGCTCTAAAACGGAATTGCTGTCCTAATGGAAATCTCTACATGCTGCAAACCCAGAAAGCAGGAGAGGATGGGCTCTGCAGCAGTGACATTTGAACAGCCACTTTACACCCTGGTGCACCCTGGAGCTGCCTCAGGTGGCCTCAGGTGTGAGGGGGCACAGAGCAGCCCACCTGGCTGGTGCCACGGGTGAGCAGCACAGAGACAGAGCAGAGGCAGCTCATCCTTTTCTCTCTGTTCCTCTGCCAAATGTAGCTTGGTGAGATGAGAGGATGTGGCCAAGAATTTAAACATCAAGAGAAAACAGAAGCTGGAGTACATCAGCTGCTCACAGAAGTCTCCTGGTGAGGTGGGGGTGGACAGGTTTTCATATGATTTACCAACAAAGCTGTTTACTTAAGTCTAGGTTATTTAAAGAGAATAATTTATGGTGCTCACTATACTTGATTGATAAGTCTCAGAATAACTTCTTGCACATGCATGTGTGGTGTTGGTAGCGTTTATTCATCCAAAAATACATTTTCAAGATGGGATTTGTTTTAATTTTTCTACAGTTCTTTAAAAGAAAATTTGAGCTGAAGCCAGAGAAATCATAAATAACTCATGAATAAATAATTACAATTCATAAACACCTCAAGCTTGCTTCCAATATAGTACACTCCTTTCCACCTGGGACTCTTCGGTGAATTCAGAGTATTGCTGCTATTTTAGGAGTTTGCTCCTACGTGTCCAAGAGGGACTAAATCTATCCGTGCCCAGGTACCTACTGAAGAGCAGCAATGCAAAGTTCAGCAATGAGCCAGAAAGGAAGTGAATTGCATCCCTGAATCAGCCTGCTGTTCTCCTAAAATAATCCCAAAGATGATTTTTTCAATTTGAAAACTCAAAAGGCAGACTGTGACACTGCCCACACCAGACAGTCCTGTCACGTATATGAGACCCCCCTGCAGACAATGGGACTCTATTTTGTTCCTTTTCTGATCACAACTCAGGCTGCAATGCTGTTAATATTAGAACTGGGGAGTTTTCTCCTGAGAAAACCTCTTCCAGTTTTTTTTCCTCTTTTTGACTGAGTCTAATTGCAGGTCCTCACATTTTCTCTGTAAAGGAAGATCTTGGTGAAGTGGAACTGTCCCATCCCTCAGGAAGGGACAGTCTTGCATCTCAGGGAGTTGCTTTGATTAACCATGGAGGCAACAGATGGTGCTGGTTGTACTTCCCTATTCAGACTCCAAACCTGCCTGATTTTCCTTCATTTCAGGATGCTCTTTGGTAGATAAATGTCAAACCTCAGTACAGCAACACAATCCATGGCAGCTTTTTGTGCCACTGTCCCAGGTGCCATTTCTGGAGTGAAATGGTGCTCTTTGGGCCTTGAAGAGCTTCCCTTTGTTTGAACCCCTCCAGCAGCAGCAGCAACTCAGCCATGCAGTTGATGCTCCTGTTGCTTGGGTTGCTCCCAAAATGCACAAGATGCTCCTCAGGCACGGGGGAAGTTCCCTGAGTCCTTTTCTAAAACAGAACAAAGGGGCAAACACCAGCATGTTTTAGAGACAGCATAGGTCAGTCTCTCAGCTCCAGTCTGGATTTTCTTCTCTGTTGTTACTGACTTTGATCCACCATCAATTACTGTGGGATGCAATGTGCCAACCTGAACATAAATTCTGACTGGCTTTTCTTAGGTAATATGGAAAAAACACATTGAGAACCAGCTGTGCCCTGGGTGTGCCCTTTCAGTGCCATGTTAAGAACCAGTTGTACCCGTGGGATGCCCTCTCAGTGCCAGCTGTTAGGCTGCAATAGGGGCAGTTCACAGGATATTACCATGTATTCAGCAGTAGGAGACAAGGTGCCACTCATCCCCTGAGCTGTTTTGGCAGGTTTGGAGGTCCTCCCTCAGCACCCCATAAGTCCTGGACACTGTCCCCTTCCAGCCCTGTGACTTTAGGACACTGAGATGTGAACACTGATGTTAGATTGTCACTGAAGGCCATTTGCTTTTCTGCTCTTGCTTGGTGGTGGCCCTGCCAATGGATGTGACCTCATGTCCTGCCTGCAAAGTTCACGTGAAGCTCTTGGTTCAGAGCCTTGATGCCTGTTTTGTTGTTTCTTTTTTTAAAGGTGCATTTTGTGTTCTGTCTCGTTCCAGGTCCTTTTTTGGAGTTTCCAGCATTTCTGAGTGATTCTCTGGAGGTTCTTTATCTGAACGACAATCAGCTGGACTCAGTCCCGCAGTCCGTTTGCCTCCTGAAAGGTTTAACAGAGCTTTATTTAGGAAAGTAAGTCCATGTCCTGGAAAAGCTTTGCAGTGTTATTCCCATGTTGTTTTAGTGACCAGTCTTCTGTGGAGCCCCACCCCAGATGTCCAGTGCTTTTGAAGTCAGAAAGCTGGAAATTGTCAGCCCCTTGTTAGAGCTGTGCCCATGGTTTGCTTTAGATAAGGAGGAGGCTGGTCTTTGGAGTTAGGGAAGATGATCTAATGCTTTGAACACAGGCCTGGGAATCTAATGTGTCTCTAGTTCATTCTGGCTTTTTGCTGTCAGTTTCTGTAGTGCTACATTCAATAACTCATCATTTTTGCCTTTATTTCCTCAACTATCCAGCAAAGATGATTACATTTGTCTGCCTTGGAGGATAAATTGAGGTTATACATCACTTTTAGGATGGAAATTGCTATTAAAGTGCTGAGTAGTCCTATTAAAATGTTAATGGAAGATTTCTGCAAGGGTAGAATAGCGTAATCTGAGAGTCCATGAGAGCAGCTACTTACACACAAAGCCTGGTTGTTGGTAGATTTATTTGTTTTTGTACAGTAACCCTGGTATCCGAGAGCTTCCTCCAGAACTTGGACAGCTGGCTAATCTCTGGCAGCTGGATATCGAGGAACTAAATATCAGTAACGTTCCTGCAGAGATCAGAAAAGAGGGTAAGGCTGATGCTGTGTATTCTTTATTAAATTGACTGAACATGCAATAAAATCTCTTCCTTTTAATGGTCAAGAGCAGGAACAGACAGTGAATGCCTGAGCCCTCATGGGGTTAACTGGAATTGCACAGGGAAACTTCCTACTCATATTTACAAATTTGATAATCAGTGCTAAGCTCTGGCTGTAATGATCAATTCAAGACAGATCACAATTTAAAATGATGGCTTATAAATGCAGTATTTCAATTGCAGTATGCATAAATTCTGTGGCTTGCTTCCTGAATGTGGATATTTTAGGATATTTAGATGGTCTCTCTAAAGACTGAAGTGTTTAGGATCAGCAGTCACAGTCCCGTTGAAGTGACTTTATTGTGAACTGCTAGGTTTTTGGATCCATTACAATGCTGTTTTCTTTTCTTTTTTTCTTTTTTTTTTTTTTCTTCATTTTAATCAGAAAATCCTGTGGAAACAAAGTTACTAGGAATTATTCCTGCTCCAGTTATTAGGAATTATTCCCACTCCAGTAGTATACTGTTGAAACCTCAATCTCACTTTAACTGGAAGCATAAAAGTAGAGGGAAAAGCTGAGTATTTTTCCAATACTGAATTAGTATTTTATGTTTCCTTTCAGCTTCTGAAGCATAGGAGCCCCAGCATTTGTTTCTCCTTACAGTGCTCCATTGTGGAGCCTGCGAGCAGTGACCTTTTCCTGGGGTCTCTGTCTCAGGTTTGTCCTGAGGCTGGAGGTTTCTTTGTTTATTCTCAGCCCACAGCCAGGCTGCAGGGGCAGCAGGAGTTCCCAGCTGGGATGTGTGAGTGCAGAGTGGGGTTTGTGCTGTCCCTGGGTGCTGCTGGCTGCAGTGCCCACCCCGTTGTGTCCCGCTCCCAGGCCCCAAGACGGTGCTGGCGTATTTACGAGCGCAGCTGCGGCGGGCAGAGAAGTGCAAGCTGATGAAGATGATCGTCATCGGGCCCCCCCGGCAGGGCAAGTCCACGCTGGTGGAGATCCTGCAGACAGGGAAGGTGCCCCAGATGATGCACAGCGAGGCCACCATCCGCACATCCAAGTGGGAGCTGCCCAAGCCCGTGGGACACAAGGCAAAGGTGAAAAGCGGCCGGAGATCTGCAGGACCTGTGGGCTGAAATTTGAAATTGTCCTTTTGCAAAGAGCAGTTTCCATTGCCTCACAAGTGGGATGTGGTTTTATACCCGTTGCAATTCTGTTTCATTTCCAGAACTAGAGGGCAGTTCTGTTTTCCTGACTGTATTCTAAAGAGTGTTGGCTAGGCTGAAATTCTGGCTCTCCCACCTCAGTGGACACTAATTTTTGAGAGAGTGATTTAAATCAGCAGATTGGGCTTTCATTTGGGGCATCAGTACCTAAAGCTGGACTTGCTTGATACCAGACCTGTCCTGGGTGGGGGATGAGGGTGGAAGGTGAGATGTCCAAGGCATATCTCAAACACCCAAATCTCAGGTGGCTCATCCATGGAGTGTGTCACACTGAAGTAATTTGGAGATTGCTGATTTAATCCAAGCATTTGTAGGTGGCCCTGTCCACTGCCTGCAGAGTAGCCCAGGGTTTAGAGGATGCAGAATTCATCCTGAGGTCTTGTCAGAGCTGAGGGGGTGCAAACACATCACTCTCCCTTCCCAGATGAGAGCCATGACCACCAGACTGTTTTGGAAAGGGGAAAGGAGCCTGCTGAGTTCAGCTGTTCCACAGCAAAGAGTGCCAGGCCAGAGACAGAAAGAAAAGAGCAACACAGGCTGACTCCTTGAAGGGTAGAATCTGGTGGGAGAAGGGATTTGTGCATTTTGTGTTGAAGAGCAATTGAATAAAATAAAAGTGTAGACAGCACCAGGGACCTGGAGTGGAATCAAGACAATGAACAGGCTTTTATCTCTATCTCTGAGTCTGTCTGTCCACACACACAGTCACAGCTGAAGGTCTTTTGGATGAACAAAGCAGTCCTTGTGCTGCTTAGGGCTTGGTTTCAACAATATGGAAGTTCTTCCAGCTGTTTTTGGGAGACTTCACACGGATTGCACAGAATCAGAGCCCTGCTGAGATGCTGAGCTCCTGGCTGAACTCTGACAGGGTAACTTCCACGTGGGATCAGTCAGTACCTGGCCCCAGCCTCTTAAACACAGCCCACTGAGGGTTATGTGATGCTCTGAGGATGGTGGCTTCCTCTGAGGAGGAAGGTCTGGTTTTGTGTTCAGTCTCAGGTTTTTTGACTCTCCAGGGCCAAGTGATTTAGGGACAGAGCTTCCCAGATATGCAGGTACTTCCTGCTGCAACTGAGAGCCTGAATGCCAGTGAAGCAGAGAGCCAGGCTCCCTCTTAGTGCTGTCTTGGGGCTGCACGGAGAAATGGATGCAGGGATACTGGGAAGAGAGCCAGAACTGGAGAGGCCTCCATTTAAGCGTTCCCCCAGAAATCAGTGAGTCTGATTCACAGCAAATATGATTCTGGCCCATCTCTGGCGTGGCACAGACGTCAGAAGCCTGGGAGCAAAGTGTAGGAGGTGTTTATGGAAGGCCTGAGAAGCTCCCCATCTCCTGAGCATCCCCCTTCTGCTTGGCTCAGCTCGGTCTGAGCTCAGTGGAAGTGATTTCAGCAGGGGTTTCCTGTTCCCCACAGCAGTGGCAGATAAGCAGCTTCAATGGCCTTGTGGCAGAGGCAAGGATGAAACAGTTTCTATTACAGATGCAGTGAAATGCAGGGCTCAGAATGAGACCCTTGTTTGGACTGGAGAATCCACAGCATTAACTGGAGTTTTACCAGCATCAAGGGCACCTCTATCGTTTTAGCAGCAAGTAATTAGTCTTGATTTCCTGTGGGGAAGTGGTAGCCATGCTTAACAATTGCTTGTTGATTTATCTTTCCTGGAGGCACAATTAGGACATTGAACCCCTTCTTGTGTCATACATTATGCAGGCGTAGGTTTATACTTCAGCTATTATCTCCCAGTGATTTACTGCCACGGTTTGATTTGAACACTTCTCTTTGTCTAAGTAGGTTGATTCAGTGGAGTTCAATGTCTGGGATATCGGAGGCCCAGCGAGCATGTCTACAGTCAATCAGTGTTTCTTCACAGACAAAGCATTGTACATAGTGGTCTGGAACTTGGCACTGGGGGAAGAAGCTGTGGCAAACTTACAGTTCTGGTTGCTGAACATTGAGGTAAGAAGTCACTGGTGGGCTCTGGGATATCTATTTATCAAGCAGCAGCTCAGCACGCAGATATGTGATATTGCAGATTCTTTTTGCTCTGCTTTTAAAAGCTCCCCAAGCTATGAATTTTGCACAGCATTTGGGATTCATTTTCCATTACGCTGTAGGCGTATCGCTATATTTAATGGTTTAAATTTATCATTTGCTTTGTTCTCCCTCACACACAGCAGAGAGCGAAACAAAAGCTGATTTATAAACCCTTGCTAAGTAAGGCTGAACATACTTATTTTGGAATTAGTGTTTGACCACACTGTGCTCCAAGGGGGGTTTCAAGCATTTTCTTTCTTCTGTGGGTTAGACACACATTAGTCTTGACATTATATTTTTAACACTTTAGATTCAGGTAAGCTGGAGAGTATTTCCAAACCAGCTCTCATTTAGGCTCAGAGCTGCAGTGAATTAATTGCATTTTTCCAACACCATGTTCATAATTGTCTGTAACTCTTTATTATTTGATAGTTGTTTCAACATTAAATGCACAAAAAGGGGTGCCTCTTGAAAAACAAACATCTTGTAATTATCGAAATATTAATGGTCACCAGCAATCAAAAACCCAAACTAGGTAACAAAGCTGAAGGGAAAATTATTATATTTCCAAAATGTATGATGTGTCCTTAATACATCCTAGCAAGCACACAGTAACATCAGGAAAAATGCAGAGAAATGCGATCATGATGGTTAAAAAAAGGGGAAATGAAGAGGGCTGTATGTAGAAAGGAGAAAACCACAAGAGAGTCTTTGTTCATGACCCTTTACAATAGAATTGGGAGAGAAGAAGTGAAATTGTAGCTTTGAAGCACACAATGGGAAGTATCTTAAACACACTGGATGCCTAACCTGTGGAATTTACGAGAAATAAAGTGTACTGGGGGTACCAGGAATTGGAAAGACAAACTGGTGAATGCAAACTCCATCAAGTGCTGTTAATTCACTGACTCACAGCAACTCCTTTTATGTTAAACCCTGATGTAAAAACCCAAAGTGACAGTTTCCTGCTCTGCAGTAGCAGAAGATGATTAAGCCATGATCTACTTCTGTAATACCCAAATCACTTGTAGCTGTTGTCAAGCTGCCATGACAGGTTGCCTTTATTTTATAACCATATATGTGTATTCCATTTTATTGATATGTGTGACTCCCTCCTCTTAAATACAACACTTTTCACCTGTCCTCACTGGTGTAATCTGGGTGAGATCACTGCCAGTGTTTTCTCTTGCAGGCCAAGGCTCCAAACTCAGTGGTGTTGGTGGTGGGAACACACCTGGATTTGATTGAGACGAAATTCCGTGTGGAGAGGATAGCAACCCTGAGGGCCTACGTCCTGGCTCTGTGTCGCTCTCCCTCTGGATCCAGAGCAACTGGATTCCCAGATATCACCTTCAAGCACCTGCAGTGAGTCCTTGTGCCTTTGTGAAGTTCAGTCACTCACTCTTTATTTTATGACACTTTTAACAATTTTGAGATACTTGATCTCCTTGGCAACGGAACCAATTTAGAGGCTCGTCAGCATTGCATTTCATCTATTTTTGACTGAGATAATGTATTATAATGAGAGAGAAGGTCAGTGTTGCTCAGGGGGCTGATGATGAGTCTGAGAGCTGCAAGCTCCAAAGTCATGACCTTGACCAGCCTGTTTACTGCTCCCCCTTCACTCAGGTTTCTCACTGTTTGATGGTGACACATTAGTCACAAGGGGAGAGGGTGCAGATCGACTAATTAATGCTGTGGGAGCGTGACTGTCACAGGGGGGTGCCAGGGCCTTTGCTGAGGGGAGGCTGTGGGTGGTTCCTGACGTGGGAACACAGCTCACGTGGCTGGGCAAGGAGGGTCAGTCCCCCGAGCCTCTGACAGTCCAAACCTGTCCCATCCATCTCCAGGTGTCACAACAGAGGGCTGGGCCTGCCTGGGAGGGGGGTGTCCCTCAGGCCACACAGTCTGACACTGCTTCAAGAGAATGCCTTTGGGAAGAGGAGGCTGCTCCAGCTGGGAACGGAGCATGCTGTGAGCCAGGGGGTGCAGCAGGCTGGCACCAAACAACGTGAAAATATCTGCCTGGGGCAGGAGCAGGTGGCAGCTGGCAGATGAGGAAGGGCACTGTGATGTCCCCAGCACTTCCCATCTGCTGCCTGGCAAAGGCATCAGCCGACCTCCCACACACTGCTCTGCAGGCACTGTCAGGCACCCCGGCCCGGGTCAGGCATCCCAGGCACTGTCAGGCATCCCAGCCAGCTCTTCCCCATCAGAAGAAGCATCAGGGACCCGCTGTGAGGCTCAAAGACTCACCATGAGAAGGAGAAAACTTTGTTTGTGGCATCTCAAGCCTCTTTTGCCATCACCTCAGAGCATCACAACACAATCTCCATCATTCTTTCCCAAGGGGATTTTCTTTCACCCTGACAGGCATTCTGAACATTTCTCTTCACCTTCCTTTCCCCTTCCATTTCTTCCCAGCCTCTTTCCTCCTGTGCCTCTCCACACTCCATCATCCACCTGGAATAAACATGGCATTAAGCTCTGGGGCTGGAGGAGTGTGAAATCCTTGTGTGGGTGACCCCAGGTGCTTCTGTCAGTGGTCACGGTCATTCAGCATCCCAGTGAGCTGCACACTTCCCAGTGCCATGAAGGGCTGAGATTTAAGATAAAGCATATATTTTCATTAGAGAAGGATTTTCTGTCTGCCATGGGAATGTGTGTAGGATCAGTTAGAAAGACCCTTTGTTGAGGAACGTGGAACAGAACTGTTCTTATCCAGCCCACAGAGAGATTAAAACTAGTAGGAGTTGAAGAGAGCAGGTTTTTAGCTGTTGAAGAGATAATGAAGGCCAGCTTTTAAGATCTAAGCATCAATTCCCAGATTGCAGGATCCAGCTGATCAAGGGCCGGAATGAGGGTGGAAAAGGTGTCTGGTAGTCATCATCCTGCCTCTTTGATCTGGGCAGGGAGCACTGGACCTGTCCCCAGAGGCTGCTGGGGCACAGAGTTCTCCTCCTCCCCACAGCCCCTTCCAGGATGTGTGTGGCTCTGGGACGGAGGGGGATGACTCCGGTCAGGCTGCCAGGATGTCCCCAGACACCCCAGTGCACAGGGGACAGCAGTGCAGGCACTGAAGCAGGCAGAGCAGAGGTTGGGCTAATACAGATGTGGCCTGGTACATCTTTTCCAGACGACTCTGTGTTTTCTCCAAAGTATTCTAAAAATACTCACTAACAGCCTTCCTCCCATTCAGCTGACACAGGAAATTTACAGTCAGTGATAAGAGAAAGTGAGGCTGGAAAGGAAGCCAGTGTGCTGATAAGGATTGATAACCTTGCCCCTTGCATGGCTTTTGCAGTGAGCTCTCGTGTAAGACTCTGGAAGGCCTCGAGGGACTGCGGCAGCTGATTTTTCACGTCACCTGCAACATGAAGGATGTTGGCAGCTCAATTTGCTCCCAGAAACTTGCAGGGAGATTGGTGAGAACTGCTCTGTCTCGGTGATCCTTGCCAAAGCAGGGCCTTTGGGAGGCTTGGGAGGTCACCTTTAGGAGTTATTGATGGAGTAAGGGGTTGGTGCAGGAGCCATGTGAATATTTAAAATGGCAATCTGGCTCTGGGAAAAGACAGCACTGAAAAATCCCTGTGAAAGAAAGGTGGCAGCCAGTTCATCCCTTGCTGGCTGATCCTGATCCTGCTGGTTTTCTCACACGGCTTGCAGATACCAAGGAGTTACCTCAGCCTCCAAGAAGCTGTCCTTGCAGAGCAGCATAGAAGAAGTCAAAATGATGATGTGCAGTATTTAACAGACAGACAAATAGAGCTGATGATTGAGCAGACACCTGGAAATGACATCAAAGACTATGAAGACTTGCAAACTGGTAGGTCAGAGCAGACCAGTCATTTCTTGGAAATTAATATGTATGTCCAATTGAAGTGTTCCACAAATAGAAAACACAAATTCCACCAGTGTAGAGGTGACTTTGGAAATTGGTAAGATATAAAATTAGTAGTGGGGCTTTGAGAACAAGACTAGGAAGTTTCTGAGGTGGTCTGAGGTTACTGATTTCATACTCTTTTTTTTTTTTTAACAAGCTGTGTCTCATTTCTAGTCTGTGTAGAGTGAGGGTTGCCATAGTTTCAAGTCTGGCTTCTCTGTAGGTCCCCAGTCTTGTGATCTTCATGGAGGCCTTGCTCTGCAGGAGGCAGGGAGAGCCCTTCCCTGTGAAGATGACAGGAGGAAGGTGAAGGGGAGGTGTCGTGGGGACAGAAATACTGGCTGTGAAGAAGTGAGATGTGGGTTTTACAAGTGGAGTGTCAGATAGCAGCACTCCTCAGATAGATGTTACTCTCTTGGCTTGGCTGCGTGCTGGCTGTGTCTGGAATGCATAAAACTGCACAAAGTGCCTCATAGTCTTACTCTTCTGCACTTCTGTGGTTTCCTAATGCTGATCTATTGCTAATTCCCAATTCTTCACTTTTTTGCAGCAATTAATTTTCTCATAGAAACAGGGACACTACTGCACTTCCCAGACACGAGCCATGGCCTGAGGAACCTCTACTTCCTTGACCCTGTCTGGCTCTCAGAGTGTCTGCAGAGGATTTTCAACATCAAGAGCTCCAAGTCTGTAGCTAAGAATGGAGTCATCAGAGCAGAGGACCTCAGGATGCTGCTGGTTGGGACAGGTTTCACCGAGCAGACTGAAGAGCAGTACTTCCAGTTCTTGGCCAAGTTTGAGATCGCCCTGCCTGTGGCCAACAACAGGTATGTTGATAATGAGAGAGGTTTAGTCAGGCTGGAGAAAAATGACCTTTTAGTCAGTAGATATTAACAGGCTTTGCCACTCTAAGTGGTTGTCTTGACAGGGTTCTTGTGCTGAGAAAATATCTGAGAGCGTTCAGCAGTGTCATGGAAGGCACCCGTCCATTTGGGCTGTATTTCCTGAACTGAGCATCCTCTGGGCCAAACCAGCCCGTGTGAAAGCTTTCCCAGAGCAGTCTTTGTCCCCTGGGTGCATTGAGGCTGTGACAGGCTCAGGCACCAGCCCGGAGGGGCAGTGACACCGCGGGGATGTGGCCACAAGCAGGTGGAAGCTGTGAGGGCTCAGCCGGCGCAGCTGCAGCCGGGAGAGGATGTGAGGCCACGGCTGCCAGGCCTGAAATATAGATGGGCTGGAGTCATCTGTTTCCAGTGAAGGATCCTCACTTCAGCATGGCAGAAAACTTTGGGTAATCAATACCTGTGTCAGCCCTGAAAGTAGCAGCATTTTATTCTTGGTGAAATCAGGAAAGCGTAGCTGCAGCAGCAACGTGATTTACTTGATTTTAAACTTCAATAGGTGTTGATCAATAGTTTTCCTAGAAATGCTCTAAGAAAGCTCATTCTCTTTAAATGTTAATGAGTCCTCCTCCCCTCTGCCCCCGGTCCCTTTTCCTCTGGGCAGAGTTCCCTGCGATTTTTCTCTCTGCCATCTGCTTGGCGACAGCCTGTTGTTGGGCTAGCGGTGAGCCCGGAGCTGTGCTGCACTTCTGATGTGGCATTTGCATTTCACTTCCTTGCCCTTGCAGGACAGCGCGGCCGCATCGCCCCGAGCCTCGGGGGAGCTCTGAATGCCAGCACAAGTGCAGCATTCTCTGTGCTGTCATTATGCCTGTCACTTATCCAGTCCCGGATGCCAACAAATTTTCTCAGGCTTAACACAGATAAAGCAGCAATGTTTCTGCTCAGTCCAAAATGCCTTTTGGACTCCTTGTCACTATCTGCCATTTTTCACCAGGGCAATTACATTGTCTGTGCCTCAGGAACAAGGAAACTGCTTTTTCATGGCCTGCCCAATGTTTTTCTGAGCGATCCAAGCCACATTAGCAGAATATTCTTCCCACTGACGGGCTGTAGCTATAGCAGGTTGGATTAATTTAATGTACTAGCCAGACACAGAGCAGTTATTTGTTACTGTGCTGCTGCAATTATTGTCTAGATTGCCAGATAGGATTTCTGTGCAGTCAGTAGAGAAAGCAGCTGCCAGTTTCTGTTCTGAAAGGGTGGATGGGGGCATGTTTCACATATTTTCAAAATTTGCATTGGCTGTTGTTCAAGAGCGTCGAATCACCATCTGTGTTATAATCCACTAGATAGTTGTGGCCCAGAAGGGCCTCACTGGCCCTTCTTACACTCCTAGACCTTTTCTTGGATGTGCTGGGGAAAATTTATTGGGTCTCTGATGATGCATCCACTACTTTTATAGAGCGAGAAGTTTTAGTTTGTTGCACTCTGCTTTTCTGCCTAAGGTGCATGTAAGTTAGCTGTGCTCTGCTTCTTAAAATACACTTAAAAGCGTGACCATTCTTACTGGAATTTATAATTGAAACTTTTGCCAGTTTTACATTCCAAAGATGTTTCATGGAACAGATAATTTCATCATGTAATATGTCATCACGTGTGACATATGGAGAGAGCTGTTGTCTAATCATGGCTGTTTTTTTTCTGAGCCGATGTTTCAAATTTTACAGAATGCTGCAGCTGCTAGAGAGAAAACACGAGAGACAGTAGATTCTTTAAAGCAGTGGATTCTGACCCAGCATTAGTTCTGGTTGTGTCTAGTCCCTGCCAGTGTTATTTTGGTCAGGTCTCTTGGCCACATGCCTTGCTGCTGTCGTTGTGCCCGTCAACGATGAGCCCCAGATGCCAACACATTTTCTCAGGCTCAGCACTGATAAAACAGCAGTGTGTCTGCTTATAAGCAAATAACATTTTAGATTGTACAGGCATCCTGGGATGTGTTTGGTACAGAAGAGTATCACTGACAGGAGATTTACTGGCAAGTATTGAAAGCCATAAGCTCATGGTTTTCAAAACAGTTGCAGTGTTCCAGGACGTTTAACTTCCCAAATATGAAAGAGCAGGACAAATGAATATTCTGGGATTACTGGGAGATCTGAAAATAATTTGAAAGCATTGTGGTCCCCTACACCAGCATAACCCCGTTATTGCTGACTGGTCAGGCACAGATAACATCAAGTCTCCTTCACACTTGGGCAAAGTACCTAATAATCTGATTGCAGAGGAATCTGAGACAAGAGATTTCTCTGCTGGCAGCAGCCTGGCAAAGTGAGCTCTTGCTCTAGAGGTTTGTCTGGGATGTGACAGGGATCAATCAGCTGCAGGGTGGGGCAGCAGGAATCCCTGTCATGCTGATCCATGGGGTGCTCTCATTCTGAATCCCTGTCATGCTGATCCATGGGGTGCTCTCATTCTGGGGATGGGTTGAGGCAGAGCAGCCCAGTCCCTGCAGCCTGGAACTCCTTTCCTCCCCTTCTGGGCTTACAGAACCTGAGTTGCTGGAGGGTTTTTTTGCACTGATCTCCTGTTCCACAGCTCTAATTCCCTGCTTACTACCAGGGCAAAATAGTACCAAAAAAAAGAGTCCCGACATCACAGCTGTTCTAATGACTCTTATATTTTAATGCATTTAATTTGTGAGTACACAAATGCTCATTACATCAATTTTAGCCCTTTCCAATAGCCCTGGCTGAATTATGTAATGTCTGTTTTGCCTCTGCTTGCTTTCATAGTGTAAATTAATTTCTCCATGTATTGCTGCAGCGTTTTAGTCTAAAAGCTTTTTTATATGCAGTAGGCTGTGCCATTAAAAATCTCTTTGGAGACTGAATCGCCCTATTATCTGGTAACAATGTACTCACTGTTAAAAGCTGTAGCTAAAATCTGAGCTGTTGAACTTGATGTGTTTCAGCTACCTCCTCCCTCATCTGCTTCCTACCAAGCCGGCGTTAGATATCCACGGGCTCTGCCACCAGACCGCAAACACGGTCCAGAGGGTCTTCAAGATGAGCTTTGTCCCCGTTGGCTTCTGGCAGAGGTTCATAGCTCGGATGTTAATTAGCCTGGCAGAGATGGACCTCCAGGTAGGTTACTGTGTCTGTCTGCAAACAAAAGCAGACAGCTGAAGGGGTTCAGTGTAAGTGGGATGTCTGTTCACATCCCGCCTCTGTCACAGACTGCAGTAACATTGTGTGAGTAAAGGGGAGAGGCGAGGCTCTGCACTCACAGTCTGACTCTGTTTTTGCAGTAGGTGTCATTGAGAACGACAAATTGGCGCTGGGGGAGAAAACCTGAGTTCTCCACAGCCTCTTTATAACGTGATCCCCTGGAAGGTCTCAGTTCCTCCAGCATCTTCCAATTACAAGTAATTGGAATTCTGCCTGCGGCTCTTGTCCATGACCATTCCACCAGGCCAGACTCCCTCACAGCTTTGCCAGAGGAGATCTGGAATAGCTCCAGCAAAGCCAAATATCTGAATCTCTATGGGTTTAAATGAGAAGAAAATTACAGGACTGTTGCCTTAATGAGGCACCCCATTAGTGCAAGTGCTATGAGTGACATTAAAGCAGTGTTTGCAAGGTTCTGAGAGCCCAGTGAATTTTGATGTTGTTGCAGATGTGTTTGTAGCAGTTTCTATCTGAAACTGTAATAAATATCTGCAAAATATTTATAGTACTGCTCTGCTATCTTCTTAGCAGCTCTCCATTAAACTGTGGTCTGTCAGTGATGTACAGAACATGGAAAACATGATACCTGTTTTTGGAAGGTCCTCTGTGTTCCAGGCTTCTCAAGCCATGTAATAACTTTACCTCTTTTAATGGGGTGTCTTGGCAACCCCTTGCTTAGATCCTCCTGGGCACTACATAATCCTAGAGCACCTTTCCTAGGGTCTTCATCCAGCCCTCATGAAGGGAGTGGAAAGGATGCCAGGCGTCAGACCTGTCTGCAGGCAAATAAATGTTGGAGCAATGAGTACAGCGGAGTCCTGCAGATTAACTTCTTGGTTTTAAAACAGAAATACAATTTGCTGGTTCGAAGTGTCTTGGAGAAGAGCCATCTTCCTCCTACTAAAACAGGTGGAAAAGTTAACTCTCTGCACTGAGGGCAGGCTTCATCATTCACTAGAACATTTAGTGCTTTAGGTTTATAAGACTTTTGTGAGTGCAGAATAAATACGGCAAATGTCACAGTTACAGAATTAGCTTTGTGCACTGATATGAAATTGTTCTTTTTTGAGTGGCATGAAAAAGATTTCCACTGTGGAAAAATCAATTTTACCATGTGTATTTCCATTCCATCGCAAAATTTTATATGAGCACAAGTCACTTTTACTGGAAAAGGTACAACAGCACCTGTGAAAGCCAAAAAAAGAAATCACTTTCTTGCCCGATTAAAACATCCTTACGAGAAATGCAAAACTCATGTTTTTCTGCTTGTTTCAGCTCTTTGAAAACAAGAAGAACACCAAGACAAGGAACAAAAAGGTGACCATCTACAGCTTCACAGGCACGCAAAGGAACCGCTGCAGCACGTTCCGAGTCAAAAGGACTCACACGGTTTACTGGCAGGAAGGTCTGTTCGTTACCTTTGATGGAGGCTATCTTAGGTAATTTGTGTTCATAATGCAGCATGTGTGACAGGGGACTAATAGAGTGTATGAGACACATCAGCTGAATGGAGATGAATGGGCCTGACCCAGGCTGTGTGCTCACTCATCAGGAGAAGAGGAGGCTCTTCTAATGGACATAACTCACCTGGTAACAATTGCTGGCAAAATGATGAATAACTGATTATTTGGCAGGTCTGAATGTATCAAGCTTATCTGCTGTTGCAGCCACAAATTGAAAGAGGCCTGAGAACAGAAAGTGAAATTCAGAGTGGGGCTCTGGCAGCTTAAATCATGCATTTTCACATGCAAAGATTTCCTTACCTCAATGAGTTTTCCACTGAATCCTAAAACTTCACCACTACGTGGCAGCAATCCAGGTCAATGGAGGTGCTTCTGTGCAGCAGGGACTGTGGGCAAGTGCCTCAACCTGGCCAAGGCAGAATGTCTGCTGGCTGCCAGCATGGGGAAAACCTCCTGTCCATGTTGTTTCACAAATGCAGACATTTAAGGCTTCTGCTTCTTCAGTCCCTGGCAAGATTGGTGCTGTTGCGTGGTCGGAGGCCAGAAGGGAGCAGTGACCTTCCCAAGTTTCCAAGCTCAGTGGGGACTTGAACCCAGACGCTGCAAACCACAGGCTGGAATCCTGAATTCTGGACCATGGTAGTGGTCTTGCTGTTAGTTCCCCATGTATTTCAGGGAGTTACACTTTCATGGGAATTGTGCAAAAATGATGTTCATAAACTTTTCCTAACGGTTTCTGGAAATACCATTATTATTCCACTGGAGTTTTATGACTGATTTTACAGCTCCCAACCTTCCATCATTCTGTATAGGGCACTTCTGTCAAAGCTCTCTGTCATACTCAGCTTGCTTAGGCCACAGTTTTCCCTAGTCCTGACCTTCTATAGCACTTACCCTTTGTGAGGAACTGGCATTTCTGTACAAGAATTCTCTTCTGAAAGTCATTTTCAGAAGAGGCTGAGTTGAAAATCACCCTCGAAGCTAGATTGCTTTGTGTTTCTATGACTCATGAACTGTGTGTTATTATGAACTCAGGTTTCCTGCCAGAGAGAAAGTTTGTTGATGCTGATACTTCAGAAAAGCTTCACAGGTCTGTCTTTTGGCTTTCTCCCACAGTGTCGAGTCTTCTGATGTGAACTGGAAAAAGAAAAAAAGTGGTGGAATTAAAATAATTTCCCAGTCAGAAGTGAGAGACTTTTCAGCCATGGCCTTCATCACGGATCATGTCAACTCTTTGATAGACCAGTGGTTCCCTGGTAAGAGAACAGCTCTAATTTTCTGCGCAGTGTTACATCTTTTCAACAGAGGGTTCTTTGACAGAGCTCTCCAGGTGCACAATATTGTGTGTTAATTGAAGACCCCTCAGGCTCTGACAGTCTCAAGCCAATAACATTTGATAAAAGCTAATAAACCTGCAGACAGATCAAGATTAGTTGCCAACACCCTTTGGTCTAGACATTGTGTCTTCCAGTCTGTCTGTCACAGCAGCACAGGTGAAACATTGCAGTTCAAACAGGACCTGCAGGAGTTCAAGAGACTCACCCAGTGCTTGTAGCAGGGGCAGGATTTGGCCCACACTGCTTGGTGCTGTCCCTTGAACTCATTCTGGCATCAGCTGGGATGAGGATTTGCCCACCATTTCTAACTTTCTGTGAGTTACAAAATTCTGATGTGAGAGGCTTGAGTGAATATGGTACCAAGGACTGCATGCCAAGGTAACTTCCTTGACTCCTGCAGCTGCTTTTCCTGTGCTCAGCACAGATCCTGCTGTTACCCAGCAGGCTCTTTGCAACCCCCATACACTTTGTTTGAAACCAAAACAAAATCTGAAGTGCTCTTTGTCGTCCTACCCTGGTCTAGAAAGCAGTGCCAAAGTCTCTTAATTGGAGGCTCTGTGGAGGAAACAGTGGTGCGCTCTCACATACTCACGTTCTACATGTTCTGAAGATAAAAGAACATTTTATTTGTCTTTGGATTAAAATAATGCTAAAATTAATCAGTGAAGCTTGAGAAGAGCCACGACTTCAAAGGCTGCAGCCTGTGTTCACCCTGACTAATTGTGGGCATTTAACAGAGCCTGTCACCACAAAATCTCTCTGTAGTTATGGGAGAGGTATGAACCTCCCAAAGGCTTAGTCGTGGTAGAACCCACATTTCCCCTGGAGGGGCTGAACACGTTGCCCATGAGGGAGCCCACAGGACCTGTGTTCCCAGCCTGGGTGCTGCAGGTGAGTGCTGAGCCTGAGCTCAGTGTGCTGTGCCTGCCAGCCTGCTCCCAACCCCATTCCCACCTCAAGCCATCTGGCAGTTTGCAGCCTGGGCAGAGACACAGACATGCAGCAAGCAGAAGGGTCTCTCCATTCCTTTATTCACATACTTCCAATTTTTGCTGGTCCTGAGTACATCTGCCTCACAAGCCTGTGGGTTACCTGTGACCAGAGCAGGGTGAGTGTTGGGTCATGTCCACAGCCCTGACTCCCCAGCACTGTCCCTGCCTTCTTTGCAGAGGTTTTTCTGTTCCAGTCAGTGCCCTGCAGCAAACCGCTCTGTGTGAGCGTGACCATTCCCAGCCGGCGCATCCAGGTCGTGCTGCGGACACTGGAATGCACTCGGAGCTGTTGTTCCCCCTCAGCTGCCGTGGTGGTGACGTGGTTTCCTGTTTGTTTGCTCTCTCTGCAGCCCTCACAGCCATGGAGAGCGATGGCACGCTGCTGATGGAGCAGTATGTGCCCTGCCATATCTGTGCAGCTGCCAGGCCGGAGCAGCGCGAGGGCGGCGAGCGGGCCGAGGACGCGCAGTACTTCAACATGGAGGATTGCGTCCTGACCGCCATCGAGCTGGACTACATCACGTGTCCCAACCACCCTGACATCCCCGTGTCGCTCCAAGAGCTGGTCCCAGAGCTTTTCATGACTGATTTTCCTGCCAGGTAACGTGTGACAGCCTTTGGTTGAGTTTCAGTGTACCTGCGTGATTTGGTTGGGCACTTTTCCCGAGTTGTCTCTGCTGACCACAGGAAACAAATCCATCTGCTCTCCATCCGTGCTCTGGCAGTTCATCCTGAGCTGCACCCCTGGTGTTCAGCAGCTTGCTTAGGCAATATCTGTGTGCTGACCAAGTCATCACACCAGGGGTCCTTTGAGATCACTGTGCTGCAATGTCAAAGTCCTTTTTAAAGCCACAGCTGTCCTGCATTGCCCAGAACTCTGGCCAGGACTTTCTGTAGTTGGAGTCTTTCTGAGATCCCACAAAAGGAGATTTTAATGTGGCAAAACAAAAAGGAAGTGCTGCTGCATCACAAAATTGGCACTGAAATGGATTTAATTTTGTAAGGGCTTGTAGGTGAGTGAGTTTATGGTCACCACAGGGGGACTCACACTGAGCTGGGGCCCCTGCTCAGCTGAGGGCTGCTGGATGTGCTGGGTGTGTGGCAGCCCTGAAGAGCTGAAGGAGCTCTCCCCTACCCACTGCAGCACTGCCAAATCTTTAAGCTGCTTAACTGCATTCCCAGATGGGCTCAGTCTTACACCCCTCATTACTCTGTGTGCAGAGCAGGAGACCTGAGGGCAGGCAGGACCGCAGAGCAATGTCCCCTTTGGCTCCTGCTCTCTCATGAGTGCCCAATGCAGAATCACAGGGCCTCTGGACCAGACTGTCCTGTTGGCTGCTGTCAAAGCTCTCTGTGCTCTCACTGGCCCCTGCTGCTTTGTTGGGGTCATTTTTCTGGGCAAACACCCCATCAGCTCATCACACCAGCCCTCCTCATACTGTTATCTCCTGCAGATTCATTTGGCAGGTGTGAGGTGAGTGGAGATGTTTGAAGTGTGAACAGCTGTAAAAGTAGTCTCTGGGAGAGTGGGGAAATGATGAATTGCAGCCTGGGAACACTAAGCTGATTTGAATAATCAGGTTTCAGAGTGTGGGGCTGTTCATAAACATCCTGTCCTGCCTCGGTGGAAAAAAAAAGAGGAACAGGAGGTAAATGAAGCAAAACAAAAATGATTAATACAGATAAGTAGTACAAGTATCAGTACCTGTGTCATCTGCTTGGAAAAGGGGCTTATGTGCTTTCCAGATCTGTTTGATTCTTATGGGATAAATTAGCAAAAAGCCTTTTGTGCTTCTTTGCTCAAATTACTATTTTCTGTGAGAAATCTGTTGTACAATGTGAGCCAGCATGGAGTGAACTGAGATGACCAAGGTAGTTCAGGTGATCCAGTCCTCTTGGTAGATAAGGCAAGAACCTATTAGACATTTGTGAAAATGGAAATCACATTAAAAATATTAATTTACCACATCTTTGAAACTTTAATTAAAAACCCCCAATTTCTGTTTGGCAGACTGTTCCTGGAAAATAGCAAACTGGAATGCAGTGAAAATGAAAACAACGTTCTTGGCCAGGGTGGAAGTGGAACTGTTATATATCGGGCACGATACCAAGGAAAACCAGTGGCTGTGAAGAGATTTCAGATTAAAAAATGCAAGGGTTCTCCCACTTCAGCTGCAGGTACAGTGCACAGGTTTGGTGTCAGGAATCAGGGAATCTGCTTCTCTCCTGCAGATCAGAGGTTGGATTGATAGGGTGCCAAGGCAGAGCCCTTGATTGGGAAGGGAGATGAGATTTCAACTCCTGTTCCCATGCTATTTGGCCTTGAGAAGTGTGGGTTTGCTTGGGTTTGCACTGAGGACTTGCGAGTCTCCACCTCTGAATTAATGTTTTACCCCCTCTGTGCCAGCAGCTGGAGAAAGCAAACTGGGAATCCTGCTGAGCCCAGCAGCTTCCCCAGGCAGGGATGGGCTCCTGTGGAGCCCAGCTTTGCAGCAGAGCCTCAGTCCATGGACAGAGGCAAGGGGAAAGTGCCTCACATTCCTCATTTTTGTCGGGGGAGGATGTGGGGAATCCCTGAGCTGTGGAGGAGGCCAGCTGCTGTCCCAGTGACAAATCACCTTCGGGAAGAGCCGACCTGCCTGAGCAGCCTGGGCTGTGCTGTGGCAGCAGGACCATTACTGTGATGGGTCTCTTCTGGCAGGGAGGCTGGGAAACTGTAGGGCAGAGCCCTTGCAGCCAAGGGGCTGCAGTGGGCCATCTGCACAGAGCCCCTGCTGGGATAAGCACAGCACAGCTTTCCAAAGTCATCAGGGTCTATGTGAGAGCAGCATGTACCAGACACACCTGAGCCTGGTGTTTAAGGACCAAGGGAGCTCTTGCTTCCTGAGGCACCAGACAGATCCTGCTTATAGTCAATGTCTCTTAGTGGCTCATGCATCAGCAAAAGGATTCAGCTTCAAGCCTTGCTGTCAACATAATCCCACCAGCTGCAGCCCTCGTTGGGTGATCACCTCCCAGAGAGTTTGTGACTTGTTTCCTGAGCTGGGCAGTGAGAAGGGGGGTTGTGTGTCTTGCCAGATACCATGCTGAAGCACCTGCGGGCCATGGATGCCATGAAGAACTTCTCAGAGTTCCGTCAGGAGGCCAGCATGCTGCACTCCCTGCAGCACCCCTGCATCGTGTCCCTCATCGGCATCAGCATCCACCCGCTGTGCTTCGCGCTGGAGCTGGCCCCGCTGGGCAGCCTCACCACCGTCCTGGCTGAGAACTCCAAAGGTAACGCCAGCCTCTCCCCCACTCCTCTCCCACTGACAAATGCTCGGTGGTGTTTAAATTACTGCTTGATTTGCTGGAGGGTTTTTTTTTTTCCAGACTAAGGGAAGTGGGAGGGATGGAATTGTTCTTGTATTGTGCTTTTGGGAACCTAGTAAAAATTGATGCTCGGGATTCTCAAAGCTACTTTGGAGACCTGGATTTTCAATTTTTCTGCAAATGAATGTGGAGTGCATCTTCAGTGCTGCGTGGATGGTGCTGTGATTTTCCCTGTGCAGATGGGTGTTTGGTACTCTAAATTATCTCATTATTATCTGTATTGCTGTCATTGTCAAATGAACGACACTAATTCCAAGATAAGTTGAGGCCATCTGACCCTCTTGGCACCTTGGCTTCATGTCAACTTTTAGTCAAACACTGATTTTCACCCAAAGATTTAGTGGCCTAGAAGTAAAAGGGTTTAAAAAAAGAATCTAATAGGACTGTCAGA
The DNA here is from genome assembly GCF_027887145.1 of Ammospiza caudacuta. Lineage (NCBI taxonomy): Eukaryota > Metazoa > Chordata > Aves > Passeriformes > Passerellidae > Ammospiza > Ammospiza caudacuta. The sequence continues at coordinate 25,431,165 of NC_080602.1, forward strand.
CACGTACAGTAAAATAAACAGTGTCTTTTCAAATGGTGGCATTGAGTGATGTTTCAAAAGGTTGTCAGCTATTGCTCTGGAGTTAAAAAGAGAAGGAGAGAGGGGGAAGAAGCAGCAGTTATGGCAATTACAGGAGCTGGAGACGGGCTGTTCTTTGTGCCAGGTTCCTCCTTCGTGCCGCTGGGACACATGCTGACACACAAAATAGCCTACCAGATCGCCACAGGCCTGGCCTACCTGCACAAGAAGAACATCATCTTCTGCGACCTCAAGTCGGACAACATCCTGGTGTGGTCTCTGGACGTCAGGGAGCACGTGAACATCAAGCTCTCCGACTACGGCATCTCGCGGCAGTCGTTCCACGAGGGCGCGCTGGGCGTGGAGGGCACGCCTGGGTACCAGGCCCCCGAGATCCGGCCCCGCATCGTCTATGATGAAAAGGTGACTGACTGGGGGGGCTGTGGGGCAGCCCTGTGGTGGCACTGGGGGCTGGCACCGTCCCATGGCTCAGTTCCCTTCTCTGTGCATGAGGGCTGGCACTGGCTTCCCCACTGTGCCTACCTTGCTCTCCTCTCCACCCCCCAACAGAGCCCTGTCCTGATTTTCCCTCTGTTTCTGGCTCCAGGTGGACATGTTCTCCTATGGGATGGTCCTGTACGAGCTGCTGTCTGGGCAGAGGCCTGTGCTGGGACACCACCAGCTCCAGATTGCAAAGAAGCTGTCCAAAGGGATCCGTCCTGTCCTGGGGCAGCCCGAGGAGGTGCAGCTCTACAGGATGCAGGCCCTCATGATGGAGTGCTGGGACACTAAGCCAGAGAAGGTACAAAACCACCCTCCTGAGCTGTGTTCTCTCTTTTTGTGCAGGAGGGGTGAGCTTGCTCCTGGTGCAGCACAACAGCTCCATTGCCCATTTACCCCTCCTGCTGATTTGGCCCAGAATTCCTGTTGACTGGAATGAGAGTTTTATGAATGAAATTATGACAGATTTGTGGCCTTAGACATCTGTGGTGGCTTGAGGGTCCCTTGATGTCCATGGCAGTTAGGCTGCTGATTTCACCAGGGCAAGACATTACCCACAATTTCTAGAAGCAGCTCCAGTGTCATGCTTTGAGTGCAACTACAAAGGCTTCAAAATCCCCAAGATTATAAAAGGAGGTATGAGGAAGAAAAAGCTTCAAAGTGCAAGAAAAGGATTGTGCTGCATTGCATTCTTCATTAATTTCAGTTGGTGTTTTAGAGCTGCTGTCCTTCAAACAAAGGTCAGCCTGACTCTCAAACATCTTTACACTGTCATGCGATGGGTCAGCTTACAAAATCCGTAAGCCTTAGGAAATTAATCAGTAAAATGTGTAAGATAATGACAGACCAAGCTTTAATAAATAATCATAGAATCAGAAAATGGTTTGGGTTGGAATCCAATTCCAGGGACACTCAGCCTTTGCTTGTGCTGGGGATTGCCCTGATCCAGGTGCAGGACCTTGTGCTTGGCCTTGTTGAGCCTCCTGTTTATTATGGCTCTCCTGTTTCACCTTGTGTGATTGTCTTTCTCTTTTCCTCCCCCCTCAGCGTCCCCTGGCCATCTCTGTGGTGGGGCAGATGAAAGATCCAACCTTTGCAACATTTATGTACCTGCTGCCCTGTGGGAAGCAATCCTCCTTTTTCTGCTCCCCGGGGCACGAGTACACCGTGGTGTTCTGGGATGGGAAGGAGGACACCAGGTGAGACAGCTCACATTAGCAATTCCTTTCTTTTCCTTTTCCTTTTAAAGTAAAAAATCCTTCAGCATCTTCACTGCTGCCTCTGGGAGGGAGGTAAAGAAGGTGAAAGTGAGCTTGGATGAACGCCAAGAATACAGTGAACACTGTTTTCCCAAACTCTTTTAATTGGGAACAGTGGTTGCTTTATAAAGGATATTTAATGAGCTTAACTCTGCTTCAGTTAATATGGGGAGAAGATTAGGGCAGTGTAATGATTCACACACACAGGATGAAGCATTTGCACATGAGAACAGACGTGTTCTGCCTTTCCTAATGAGGCCATTTAACACTAAACCTTTCCTAATTGAGGCTGCAGTTCCATCTCTCTTCTGCAAAGCAATTAAGCACATGCTTAAATCCTATTGCAATCATGGGGAGTTAACCACATGCCTGGAGCTGTGTGTGCATCCAAGTGTGCACTGCCAGTAAAATGTGTTCTGGACTGAGGGCATGTGCTTAAAATGTTATTAAATTGTGACTGAGGTGATGGCATTTTGCTCAGCCACATGTGACCTGCAGCTAGTTAGCTTCATTTTTATGGATGCTGCTGATTTTTATAGCCTCAGTCTTATTTGGAAACATTCACAAACTGATCTGAATTTTATATTAATGTGTTCATTATTTGTAACCATTAAGCTAATGGGGAAGGCACATGATTTGTTGCTAAACTATTTGCTTTGCCATTTGTGGTGCCTGGTCAGTTGTTCAGTGCAGGCAATGTAACTTTTCCTGCTGAGCTGGTGAAGCACATGGCACTCCCAGATGTGTTTTGAATACATGGATGTTGTCCAAATATTCACAGCAATATATCTCAGTGAATCTGCTTCCTGACTGGACAATCCACTTGCTGGAGACTGCTCAATAACAAGTTTACTGACATGTGACAGATTTCAGGATGTGTAATTGCTTGTGCCACAGTTGGTAAAACATCTGGGATGTGGTTGTGAATATCGCAGATGTGGTTGTGAATATCCAGTTATTGTTCAAACATCCAAACTCAATAAACTTCCCCAAACAAAAAAAAATCCTTTTAGCTACAAAAAACTACTAATTAATCATATTTGTAAATAATTTTATTAGGTTACAGATCTTTGCTCTGTAGAATCATGCTCCTCTGTTTATGTACTGGAATAATAATGAAGCCAGATAATAGCAAGGCAGTGAAGTTGGAGAACAGCTATTCCCTTGAGAACCTAATGGGCAAGATGGGCTGAGATTTCCCAGTTATTAATTGCTGCTGTTCAGCTGGATCTATTTGTCTCACAGCTCCATTACAGGAGCAGACCACATATGTCCTGCTAACCCTGTGCAAAGTCAGAGAGCTGAGTGTAAATCTTCACAGAAGCAATTGCACATCTGCCCCTGAGGAAGAGCCAGGGCACATCTTTCTTTCCCTTCAAATGAGGAATTCACAGTTTGGAGGGGTGTAGATCCTTGCAGCATCATCCATATCTGGGCAGTTGTGTCGTGGCTTGGCCACAAGTGCCACAAGTCCCTTGGTCCTTTGCAGGAGGAGTGTTGGCTGTCTGAAATTGTTGCTTGCTCCTTTCAGGAACTACACGGTGGTGAACCTGGAGAAAGGAGTCATGGAAGTGCAGAGGATGAGCTGCCCAGGAATGAAGCTGTGCTGCCAACTCAAATTTCAGAATGCCCTGTGGGCAGCCACGGAGGTGAGTGTTGCCTGTGCCCCCTCGTTAGGGGCGACACTAACCAAGAGAGAGGACCTGTTAAATTAGTAAAGCCAAGAGTGTGTGAGACAAAGGGCATCTCAAATGAGCAGTGACTTTGCATCTGCTGTCTCCAGGTGTTTTGTTTCTACCTGACACACAGCTCCAGAGCCCAGAGTGACCGTGGGAACCTCAGCTTCCCGAGGGGAAACTCTGGCCTGGAGCAATCTGTGCCCAGGGGTTCCTCTGGGAAATGTCCTTATCTGTGGGTGATAAAGGGAGGCAGGGACAGAAAACATGCGTTTAAGGGTGGGGTTTTGAAAGAGGCCTGAGGGATCTGAAGGTTGGTGGGAAATGGGTACCCGAGGTTTGTGTTTGCTGTGGAAAATTGCAGCTAAAAAGATAAGAGTGAGAGAGCTTGGCTGATTTATCCCCCAGAGCCCCTGGCCACCCATCAAAAAGGGCTGTTAAGTGTCAGCCTGCTCTGACACAATCATTTCACACACAAAACAAAGAAAAAACAGGCAAAAACATTAAATGTACCTGAAGTTCAGTGTTTTAGAGTGGGGGGTAAAAAAAGGCCACACTCGCTGAGTAAATAATTTGTGTTGGCTATTTCACTCTGCCCTGGCATGGATGCTGTGAGTATAAATTTTTTTTTCTCCCCATAAAAAAATAAGATATTTTGACTTTTTCTCTTCTCAAATAGAGGTAAAGCTCAAATACTCTTTTCTTTTTAATAATAATAACAAGTCTAGAAAAATTAAAATTTAAAGATCTTAAAGCATTGTATTTCAAATTTTGATGAGAATGAAAAGTTTGCTGGTTCCAAAACTGGGTGCTCTTGGTTAGTCTGGTAGATTTAGGAGGTATGGGACTGTATGATTCCACATAAAATATAATGTCCCTTAAATGGACAGATTAATGCAAAATGACATACAACCTGCTTCAATTGTTGTTCGGGATTTTTGAATTCAGGGTTGTCAGATGCTGCTTTTGGATGTGGTGATAAAATCCCTACACTGGTGATTTTTGGTGACTTTTGGATAATGCATATATTGTCCACAGCCTGTTCTGGGGAATGCAGCACCTGCTTTCTACTCACATGCCAAAGGTTTTCCATTAAAAAGAGAAATTTACTGTCTGGATATCAAAAAATACAAATAAAACCCAGTTTTGGAACCAATTAGGTCTTGCTCAGGTATCAAGACATTAAAAGCAGGAGGTGGTTTGCATTTATAGAGTTTTATGTTCTCTTTCACAGGACCAGAAGATTTCTGTGTATGGATTGCAGGGCATGTGTCCCTTAAAGACTCCACTGAAGGGTTTAGACACTCCTGCCACTGTGAGCTGCTTCCTGGTGATGCCTCTTCTGAAAAGGGTAAGGAACAACCCAGGGGAAAAGGGGAGAAGGGGCAGTAGTGAGACTGTGCTGCTGGGCCAAGCTGCCGCTCTCAGCTGGTGCTGAAGGGCTTTGCTATGCCCAGGAACATTTTGGCATTGCAAGGAGAAGGTTTCCAGGTCTTTCTGCCTCTGTCAGAGGACAGAGGTGTGGGCAAGAACCTGAGTCAGGGGACCAAAGCTGGCACTTGCAAGCCTGCTGGGAAAATAGTCAAAACAGATCAAATTCCTCAGCAAGGAAGTTTTCCAGCTGCATTTCCACTTCACTGGAACACAAGGTTTAGGCTGATCAAGCAAAGTGGAGAAGACATGAAACAATAATTAGAATAGAGATTTGTTAAGTGCTAATGCAGGACGTGGGCACATCCAGCCCCTTGTACCCACTGTTTTCCTGGCTGTGCTGTCATTTGTGTGCACAGTCATCCTGAAATGTTATCTGGGCTCAGCCACACTCCTGTTTTGGTTTTGAAGGAGAACACTTAGATAATACAGCTGGTTTGGGTAATGCTCTTATGGGTAACAGGGATAATTGCTCTTATGGGCATTAAAACAAATTCTGTGTTCTCTGCCTTGCCCTGGAATTGCCACCATCCCGTTCTGGCAGGAGGAATGTGACCTGGGTGCCCATTGTGGGCAAGCCTTGGGAGATGTATAAAAACTGTTTTCCTGCTGAATTACCTCCGTTTGCTTAGAGCCACCTCAAGTGAAAACATGGAATTATGTTCCAACATTACTGGTAGCTGTGTAGTCTTTGCAAATGCCAGCAGGCTGGGATGTGTCTGAGAGCTGCTGGTTTATACCAGGCCTGTCCCGAGCCATTGTCCATTTCTGGCTCTTCTGCTGGGATTGCTGAGTCTGAGGCAGATGGTTTGTGTAAGGTGTGCTGCTGCACTTCCAAACATGGTGTAAGTAGAGCTAAAGTAGGGCATTGATGTAAATTTGGCACAGGGCTGGATTTCTCTGCATCTGTTGGCTTTCCTTGGCTCCCGGACCTGCAGCGTTTGTCCGCTGTGGAGTTTCATTTCTGATGTGTAGGGCAAATTTCTTTTTCATGCTGGCTGAGGTTCCATCCAGGACAGTCGAAGGAACCTTTTGCTTTCAGCTTTTCCACTGTCACACAGCTTGCAAAGCCATTCCTCAGGGGTTACGAGTGGCTTTATGTCTCCTGGTTTCTATTTCCAGTTTGTGGCTTGCCTAGAAAATGTCATAAATAATGCCAGGCCCTACAATAGCAATATTGAGTCTAGACACCTCCCTTCCTCCCCCAACCCTACCCAACCTTCCAGAAATCCACCTCCCTTCAGCTCACTCCTTCTCAGTTTATTGTAGTTACTTTTTCCTCTCTCCTTTCTATGAATGAGTTTGGCAGTGAAATGGCCAGAGCAGCAGCCTGGGGATGTGCAGACCAGGCTGGCAAGAACTAAACCAGCCAGTTCTTCCAAAAAACCTATGTGGAAAGCTTACACTTGTCACACTCACTGCCTGGCCAGCAAGCTGTACCAGAGTTATCACAGTCACTGCTGTCCGCTGGAGAAGAGAATTGCATTTCCCTTTAGCTGGTGAGATGTGAGGTAACTTTTAGTCAGAGAATTGCCGAGGGATGTTGCTGGGAAGGGGAATTCTTTACGACTGCCTTGGGAAGGCTGATCCAAAAGAAATAGTTTCCAAAACTTGGTTTCTCATCCAAAGGAAGCATCATGGAAATTTGAAAGCAGGCAAGAGGGGCCCACAATCTGAAACTCACCCGCCAAGGAAAAGTCTTGTACAATTTAAGCTTTTTGTTGCATGCTTTTTGTCACCAGGATGATTCTTTTTGGTAAACAATACAATTTTCAGCAGAATAAAGCAAACAAATTAGCAAATGAGCAGGTTAAAAAGGGCAAACCAAGACACATTCTGCCTTGGTAGAAGACAAGTGGAGGGAAGAGATGTGGAGGGAGAGAGAAACCTGAATGGGTGCAAATCTTTGGCCCCGCGCAGAAACCTGGAACGTGTGGAAACAAAAGCTGCATTTAAAGGCTGCAGCCAGCAGTGCCAGACCCTGTGGGGACAGGAGGACGAGGAGGAGGTGCCCAGGCCCTGGTGCAGGGTGTTTTGCTGTTCCTGCTGGCCTGCTGGCAGGGGGACAGGACGTCTGGGGCCGGCTCATCCCCGCTCATCGCTGCGGCGCGGCCCCGCTCGGGGCCTGCCTCTGGCACGGCCCCGCTGCTGGCAGCACGGGGCCTTCAAATGCACTTCTGTTGCTGTGTGTTTGTGTTGGCTCCTCGAGGAGCCCAAATGTTGAAAATTAATTCTGAGAAAGTTACTTAAGGTGTCTGGAGGCTGCAGCCCTGCCTGCCTGCCTGCCTTTGGTGGCTGCTGGAATACCCTGGGCAGGGGGGTTTTGCTTCACCAGCACTGGGTAAAATCTGGCAAGAATTAATTGTGGCATCTGTGGGGAGGTGGTTTTTGACATGGTCTTCTGCAGAACTGGTCACTCCCTCAGCTCAGTCAAGTGAGGGACGGCAGGGCATTTCTCAGCATTTGCTGCTTGTTTCTCGGAGAGATAACAGCAATGGCTGGATAGAAACAGGTCCTGATAGCCAAGACAGAAAACAATAAGTACCCCAATGGAAAAGATACCTCCAAATTTGCTTCCACCATTATTCCATCCCAGACAGGCCAGGATTGGCATTGGTATTACTGGTAACACCAGTGACCCACCTCTGCCTGGTTATGGTGCTGACTGCTCAGTGCCAGGGAAATTTGGCCTGTGGAACCCAAAAGGGAATAGAGATTCTGTTCTGTAGTAGCTGACACTAATCAAGGAATTCAAAATAATTTTTGAGAAGACTATACTTGGAAAATTCAGCATTATCAAATCAAATGAGACAAAATTATAATCTCTGAAGATTTTTATAGTGTCCTGTGTCATGCTAGGAGCAGTTCAGGTTGACATGCCTCATTACAGTTAATATCTGATGCTCCCATTTCAATTTAAATTTTCCATTTCTAGTAATAAATGCCTCTTGTGCAGAGTCCTTCAGACTGAAAAACTTGGACCATTTTTTACCAGAGAAATGTGCGCTGTTCTGCTTTGTTTTATTCAGTTTTAAGTAATTGAACTCCCTTCCAAAGAAAAAGTAACCCAAAACCCAGCTTGTGCAAAGCATTGTGCCATAATCCAACCTACTGATGCAACTCCTTGGCAAAGGCACTTCCAGGAGCCTTTGCACCAGATCCACATGGCAGCAAGAACATGGCACTGAGCACTGCAGGTCGTCGGGGTTTCTTTTAATTAGTGGTTAGAGAATTGGGACTGGACTGAGTTAGTCCAAGCCCCATTTCACAACTTTCCACTTGCTTTCCTAGTTTTTCCCATTACAGTAAAATTCTGCTGTGATCTGGATTAGTCATAGGGGCTCAGTGCTCTCGTGGTTTTACTCATACTTGGTGAGCAGAGAGTGTCTCTTTGTCCAGGACTCAAAATGAGCCTTGCAAGCAGAGCTGTCAATTAAATAACATTCACCCTGCACTACCTGCCCCCCAATAGCTGGGGCAAGCCAGTATACTGATTTTTCCAAGGGTTTACAGCCTGAGAACTATTGTCCAGGCCTGGCAGAATCAAGATCCCTGGAAGGGCACAGGGATGCCTTAATTTAGTTTTTGCATTCCCAGCTAAGGATGACTGAGCCCTCAGCCCCTCACTGGCATCCTGGGCATGCCAAAGACAGGGCTTTCCACTGTGGAGAGCCTGAGCAGGGGCAAGGTTGTGTCAGCTCTGTGCTGCTCTGTCTGGTTCTGTTTGGTTAGCTGTGCTTAGTCCAGGCAGCAAAGAAGTCCTGGGTAAAATGGTCTTTATTTAGAATTTATTGCTCCACAGGGAGGAAAGAGAAAGGCCTTTGAGGTAAGTATTGTTTTATCTGCTTCACACATGGGGGAGTTTCTGGTAGAGGCCCAAGGTCAGGGGAAGTTTTGTTCCCAAGAGATCAATTTCCCAGCCTGTTTAACAGCATTTGCTCCGCTGGGATGAGCTGGAGGAGTTGCTGAGCCGTGGCCTTCTCAGCAGCTCCTGCCCCTGGGACACGAGGGAGGCATGGCCACGGAGCTGGAGCTGTGTCCAGCACATCTGTGCATTTAGGGACAGGTTTTTACCCACCTGCAGAAGTGTTCATGGCACTTGGCAGGTGCTTTGCTGCCGCTGTGTGCCCTGGGCTGGGATGTGTGAGCTGCCAGGGATCCCAGAGCCGGAGCACATCCCTGGGAGGAGCAGAGCTCTCAGAGCACCAGACTCTGGGTGAGGAGCAATCACTGGATGCTCTTGTTTGTGAGAATATTTTTCTTTCCATTTTCTTTCCATTTTTACTGCATTTCTTCCATTCCTCTCCTACCTACATTGATAGCAATAGCTTTACTCCTTTTTGGAAGTGAGCCGGGTTTCTACAGCTGGATTCCTGGGATCATGGTGGCTGTCTCTGAACATACTCCAGCTTGAATTTGTTAACCTTCAGGGCAGGCTGCCAGGTCTGTCTGTCCGCCCCTGCCAGTAAAGAGAGAGGTAATGCTGGGTGAAAGGAGCCTGGCTCTGCAGCAGCTTCTAGGGAGTGACTCCTTTTTATGTTGTGTTATCACTCTTCTGGGGTAAGTTACTGATGTTCTTGCAGAATGTGAGAGGCAGGCAGAGCTTCTGGGAATGAAAACCCTTCTATTATAAAGAAGCAAAGAAACAGAAAAAAATTCTTTGCTGTGAGGGTGGTGAGGTCCTGGCACAGACAGGTGTTGGACTCCTATCCCTGGAAGTGTTCAGGGCCAGGTTGGATGGGGCTTGAAGCAGCCTGGTCTAGTGGAAGGTGTCCCTGCCCATGGCAGAGGGATGGAATGAGATGATCATTTAGGTTCCTTCCAACCCAACCATTCTATAATTCCATGAAATTTTTCTCTCTTTCTCGCAGAACTCATATGTGGTGCTGGCTGGCTTGTCAGATGGGCTGGTAGCCGTGTTTTCAGTGTCCCAGGGCCTGCCAGGAGACTGCTCCTACCTGTGCTCCCACACAGCCAACAGGTCCAAGTTCAACATCCCCGACAGCGACCCGCGGCAGAACCCGTACCCGGTGAGGGCCATGGAGGTGACCGGCAGCGGGGCCGAGGTGTGGTACAGCAACGGCCCCGGGCTCCTGGTCATCGACTGCGCCTCCATGGAGATCAGCAGGAGGCTGGAGCCCTTCAGCCCGCCCTCCGTCATCACATCCATCGCCTGCAACTCCGAGTGCCACGGCGAGGAGGTGCTCTGGTGTCTGGACGACAAGAGCAACTTCCTGGTGATGTACCACGCCACCAGCTACCAGCTCTGCGCTCGCTACTTCTGCGGGGACTGCAGCCCCCTCAGGGACATGTTCACCATCCAGCAGCCCTCGGCTGCCATCCCGGCCACGGCCCCCATCAGCCACGGGGTGATGGAGAGCAACCCCCCGGGGGACATGAGCATCATGTACAGCCCAGACGTGGGCACCCAGATCCTGAACCACCAGGACTCGCTCACAGATTACTGCTCTGTATCTTCCTACTCCTCCTCGCCTCCCAACGCCGTGACCCGCTGCCCCTCCAGCCTGCCCAGCTCGCCCTTGAGCTCTTCCAGTGCACCCTTCTCCACGGATTTTGAGGAGTCTGAGAAATTCCACGAGCTGAAGGCTCCCCTGGATCACGATGCTTCACCTGTGGGTGATAACACAGAGCATCTCCAAGCAGTCAAGATTCTTCCCGTAAAAGACCTCATCTGGATCCCCAGGTAAGTGGGTCACTTAACCAGGCAACTTAGTCAAAATCCCTCCTGGCTGAGCATGAGATTAACTCAGGCTAATTCAGCAGCTTTTACATTCCCAGTATGATTCACCTGGCCAGAAAGTCAAGTTACCATTAAGAAATTCTGTTCCCAGTATAATGGAACATGGATTTTCTCTGCCTTTTGGAATTATGCAGTGTTGAGCAGAGTGGCCACGTGGAAAGCCTTGCTGGGTTGGTTTCAGCAGAATGAGAAGGGGGTGATTTCAGACTCCAAGCGGTGTTTCCCCAACTACTGAGGAAACAAAGAGCAGCAGGCAGCCTCCTTGCTTGGACACAGCCCTGGCAAGTCCTGCTGCCTCCTGTGGAGCTGATGGGAACCTCTGGGAAGCTGAGTTTGCTTGTCACAGGATCTCTCACTGCACTGGATTCAGGATGCCCCCGTGGCATCACGGTGCCCCCTCTGTGCCTGCAGGTGGGCATGGAGCAGAGGATGGATATCCAGCATGGATCTTCCTCAGCTGACAGCATCCCCAGTGCTGAGGATGTGACATCTCCCTCGTTTCTCTTCCAGGAGAGGAGGGGACATCATTGTGATCGGGCTGGAGAAGGAGTCGGGCACGCAGCGGGGCAGAGTGATCGCGGTGCTCAAGGCGGCTGAGCTGGCTCCCTATGGGTGAGGCTGCCTGGGCACACCAGGGGCACAGGGGGCTGGGGGTGCACGGGGGGCTCTGCAGGCTCTCAGGGCTCTTGGGAACTTCTCTTGGCTCCCAGCAGCTTCTGAGGAGTTCCCAGTGGGAGGACAAAGTTGCTGGTTGCACATCAAGGCTCTTAGAGAGGGGCAGTGAGGAGAAGGCTCTGTGACTGCAGCCTGGTCTCCAAAATCCCACAATGAGCACCCCATAATGACACAGCCAGGACTGTGCACAATGTGATCGAGTTGGCCTGATGCTGCCTGGTGCTGGCTCCCTGTGCTCTGAGGGCACCTGGCAGAAGGTCAGAGCAGCCTGGCAGCCTCAGCCCTGTGCTCAGAACAAGAAGTGTATTTATGCAGAGCACGGCGCTTGTCTGTGGCTGCATTCACGTGGGTCAGGTTGATGTTCTGGCTCTAAATGAGCACCTTTGTGCTGTGGGCAGTGACAGGCTGGGGGACGGCTCCTGGAGCACAGGGGAGAGCAGTTATATACATTAATTTAAAATGTTTCATACAGAGAAGGAGAGTCAAGGAAATAAATAGCTGCTGGAGAGGTGGGGTGTTCCTGCTGATCACTTAAATACCAGTCTGGGATTGTACTATTTATGTCCAAACAAATGCAGGTTAAGCAGTGCTAAGGATTATAAATGATCGTTTATTACTGCCAGGTAAACACAACAGGAGATCAAAGGCTCCTGCCATTCCCTCTACTCTGAACTGAGTGTCTTTAGCTGGGAGGAGAGAATTCTCTTTATTGGTCACAGATACTCTTAGGTTTGTTTTGCTTAACTGAGGTTGAGTGTGGAGTTCAGGTAAAGTGATTCCACATCTCACACCTGTCCTGCCCTGCTGCCTGGCTGGACCAGGCACCATGGCCACTGACCCTCCCTGTTTGAGCAGCAGGATAAAGGGCAGAAGGGGAGGAATAGGAGGGGGCTGCTTGAATGGCACAGCAGAGCAGGCAGGGGGCTTTGTAGGGGCAGTTTGTAACAACAGCCAGCTGCCAAGGAGAGTCCTGTGGCCAGTGCTCCCAGCTGGGCACCTTTGTGGGGAAATACTTTGGCACCAACCTTCCCCATCTGCTGTGGGAGTGGGGGAAGGAGCCCAGTGAGGGCTGCACTCCTGTCCCTTGGACCCTGCAAGGGCAAAGTGTCATTGTCTGCCCAGTCACCTCCCTCTGAGGTACCTGCAGGGCCAGCTTCAACAGACACCATGAAGGGAAGGACATAGAACACAGACCACACAGATCCCTGAGTGCTGCCACAGCTATGCCCGCTGCTCTGGGCTCGGGGCTCAGCCCCTGAGCTGACACAGGCAGGCTCTATCCCACTTCCATGCTTTACTCCAGGCTCTGGAAGCTCTCAGCTCTCAGGCTCTCTGTCAGCTGTGTTATGATGGAGCTGTTCTGAAAATGCCCAGCTGGCAGCGGGAACAAGAGTCTGTGGATTTAGCAAATCAGGAGATTAGCAGCAACTTCAAATGCCATGGCAGACTTAAGCCCCCACCTGCATATTTAGGCACCTGAATCCCTTTAAAAACCTTTTCCCATGTCACTGAGCTGCTTGGTTTTGATGTGACACAGTTTCTGATCCCTCTCTTTGTAACATTCTCCTTGCTGAAGGATTTGCAGCTTATAAAAAGCTTGTGTAGCTGGAAGGGAAGCTCATGAGCCAGTGCTGCACTCGCAGAGCTGCCCTTCCCTGCAATGCCCGTCCCTGTAATTCCTGTCCCTGTACCATCCTTCCTGTAACATCCTTCCCTTTAATGCCCTTCCCTGTCCTTTCCCTGTAACTCCTTTCCCTGCAGTTCCCTTCCCTGTAATTCCTTTCCCTGCTCTCTGCTCCTCCCCAGGACGCTGGTGGACGCGGCTCTGGTGGCGAGGGACACAGTGGTGTGCTGCTTTGAGAACGAGCACATGGAGAGGTGCCTGGCTGTCTGGAGGGGCTGGAGTGCCAGAGACTTTGACATTTTCTACCAGGCCTACGAGGAGCTGGGCAGGCTGGAGACCTGCATGCGCAAGAGAAGGTAGTGCCCGTGGCGCTGCACCCGACACAGCAGGAGCGTCCTGGACTCGGAGACACACCAGGGCTCATGGGGGAGTGTGTGCCTGGTTTGCTGCTAGTGAGCACCCTGGGGTTCCCACAGCCCCACCAGGGCTTTTGGGGAGTGAAGAAGCCGCTGTGAGCAGGGCTGGGAGCTGGGCCAGCTCCCTGCTCTGTCACACGCTCCCCTGTACTGGTGAGAGCAAAGTTTGCTCATCCCCCGATTTCCAGTTTGTCCTTCTCCGTTTTGAATTCCTTCCTCACCTTCAGCATGCCCTGGCTGCTGCTGCTGCTGTTGTTGTGTGTGTGTCAGCCAGGGGAGCTCCGTGGGCTCTGCCCTGGGTGTCTGAGCACGTCCCAGTCCCGCTGCCTGCTGGCCGGCAGCGCGGGCACCGAGGCTGGCTCACCCTGTTCCCAGGAGGAATGCATCTGCTGGAATCCCTGCACTGTGGGGCTGCTTCCCACCTCCCTGCAACTCCATTAGTTAGGGTGTGTGTCCTACTTCAGCTGTAGTCCCTGTGTAGAGACCTCCTGGTGTAGGAGCCAGGGAGAAGCTGTGGCTGGCCACTGCATTTCTGGTTCCTAGAAGCTGTAGTGGTGCAGAGTTCCTGTGAGGGAGCCCAAAACAAGGAATGCTGCACCAGGAGTGAGTGAGCTGGCTCATGGCACTGCTGCCTTGTCAATGGAGCTGATGGAAAATAAAGCCACTGGGTGTGACAGATATTCCTGATGGAAGAGAAGGGAGTCCAGGAAGGTTGATAAGCTGTCTCTGCTCCACTCCTGTTTCTCTTGGGAAATGCACTCTGGAGCAGCAGGAACACAATAAGCTCAGTTTGCCTGTGTATCTGTGCAGCTTCTGCCCTCCACAGCTCATATTTTATCTTCATTAGTGGCCTGGGATGCTGTATTGGCTCTAAATCCAATTGCACTTAATTATCCCAAGCATGTACAGCAGTGTAAAGAGTGCCCCCAGCTAAGCACCCTGTATAAAGGTGTACAGTTTGAATTTTGGACCTTTCCTTTTCTTTTTTTTTATCCCAAGAATCTCGTGTGAGCATCGGCAAGGCTGGCCAAGGCCGAACGGGCAGGTTAACCCTCTGGTTCACATTTCTGTTGCAGGCTGCTAAAATATCCTTCTTCAGAAACAGAATGTATCTTAAAATAAACTGATTCCTCCCCAGGATGACACTGCATTGGTGGTTTTTATTGGAAACCCAACTGGCACTGGGTGTTTGGGGGTTGCAGTGTGATTCAAGTTCTGGTTGTGATGGGCACAGCTGGAGTCAGGGCTGTGAGTACAGACTGTCTCCATTCCTGGCCTTGCCTGGGACTGTCACCCTGTGCCTCTCCAGCAGCTCATGATCAGGTACGGCAGCACCAAAATTTCCCTCCCTTGCCAGGACAGGCTCTCTGCCTCTGTCTCAGGGCTGGGCCGAGGTCTCATGGTCACCTTTTCCAGCTGCCAGATTCTTTTGACTTGCAGGAACACTTCCCATGATACCTGAAGCATCAACAGGAGCTACAAAGGAGCTCATTCTTTCATTCAGCCTTGCAGGTTTCCTTTGAGGAAATATCCTGTGGGACAACCACAGCAGTTCCTTACTGTCCCTGTTGACCAGAACACCTTGGGTGCTGTGCTGCCCCCAAAGCCAGCGTGGGCTTGTGCCCACCATGGGCTGCCCAGTGCCCATGGGGGAAGCTGGAGCATCTCCCAGACCTTGGGTGGGCCCTGGCCAAGGCCTGGACACAGCAGGGCCTCTGTTCTGCTGGACACTGCTCTGGGGCTGTTGCTGCACAAGACCCTTCCTGACACACAAGAGATCCCTGCTTTGCCAGGTGGGTCAGGGTGCTCAGCTGGGGAGGGAGCAGAAGGGGGTGGCACCTGGGTTTCATGGGACCTCTGAGTGGTGGGTGTGTGTCCCAAAACCTCCAGGAGCAGGGGGTTGGTTCCCAAAAGCAGTTCAGAGCCTGAGTGTGGCTACCCTGGAATAAGAACAAAATCCCCCCCTCAGCAGCCCTGAAACCTCATTAGCACAAGGCTCCATTAGGTGAGCACTGCACCTGCTGCAGGAATGATTCCCCGGGGGCAGAAATAAACAGACATTAAAAACAAAACTAAATCAACTCCCACGAGTTCAAACAGTTTGAGATTTCAGTGCTCCCGTTCGCCTGATGGCAGGTACAGGTGAGGGGCATCAGGGGAAAGGGGTGGGGTCACAGCCAAAGGCAGGAAAAACTCCAGAGCCCGGGAACAAGGGGCAGGAGGAGCCCCAGGTGTGGGTCTGGGGGACCTGCACCTATCTCAGTCCTCACTATTTTGTTTCAGCTGATAAAAATAAGCCCAAGCAGGGCCCTGGCAGGGGGTTATTCCTTCAGCTGACAGAGGAGAGGCAAGAGAACAGCAAGAGAACAGCTTTGGGCTTGGTGCTGGGGGGAAGCGGATGCTCTGGGAGTGGATTAACCCCAGCACCAGCAGTGGGAGGGCAGGGCGTGCCAGGGGTGTTATTTACTCATCAAGGAAGCAAAATGAGATGAACAGGACCTGCCTGGGATTAACTGAGCCCAAAAGCCCCCCCAGCTTCCCTCCCTCACTCCTGAGAGCAGAGCCATGCACATCCCTGGGCTTTTCCCTGGAGTGCTCCCTGGTGCTTTACCTGCTTTGAAAGGATTGGATTCAATTCCCAACTGGATACTGATTCCTGTTCCTGGTTTGGCTGTTTCTTTGCTGGCATCAGTGCAGAGTCAGGCCCTGGGATGAAGAACAGCTGTGCCCAACATCCCAGTTTGGGGCATGGCCTGAGTATTTCTGGGGGGAGGCATGATGTAGGGGCAAACTACAGGTTGTATCCCATATCCTGATGCCCACTCAGGACATTTTGGGTGCACAGACCCCACCAGTCTGGGGCTGTCCAAACCCAACCTACCCCTCCATGTGTAGGAAAATGGGAATATTACAGCTCATTCTGCTAGGAAAGGAAAGAAGGGCTGGCTGTGGCACACAGTGCCCTGCACAGTGGGCAGGAATTGTAATTTAATATATTAATGCAAAACTTCACCTCCTGTGCCCCCAGGACAGGGAAGGCAGGTGAACACTGACACAGCAGCTGGATGCTCCCCATCCCACACAGCACCAAGGGCTCTCAGCTTCAGCAGAAGGAAAAAGAAGGTGATTTCTAAGGGAGCTGGGGAAGGGGCAGCACTGGCTGCTTTGTATTCTGCTACCGAAAGGACAGAGGAAATGAGTTTTCTTTAAAAGCTTTAAAAGGACAGGAAATACTCTGGTTATCTCAGGCCTGTCCTCAGCTTACCCCTGGGTTTGGCTTCAGGGGCTTAACCCAGGTGGAGCAGGGTGAGGATGGGGCTGGGGCTGGGGATGGGGAGGAGGGTGGAGATTGTGATGAAGATCAGGGTGAGGATGGGGCTGGGGATGGGGCTGGGGATGAAAATGAGGAGAAGGATGGGATCAGGAATGGGGTTTGGGATAAGAATGGTGCCTGGGATGGGGCTGGGGCCGAGCTCACCTGCTCAGCACTGGGGACATCACTGCCCAGTGATGCTGGCACAGGGACCGAGCACACCCCAGCCCATGAGTGGAACATCCACAGCAGTTCAGGTTTCCCAGGGCTGTTCTGGTTCCACCCCAGCACTCAGAGCCGTCCTGGCACAGCAAACAGCCTTTATCTGCCCCACATCCCAGCCTGTTTGCACTGGAAGCTTGTTTTACCACACAACCACTTTAAACTCTGCCCCATTTGGGTTTTGGGAAAACCTAGAGTTTTCAGCCCTCTAGGTGAAAAGTCAGTAAAACACAAAGGTGGTGGTACTCTTTTGTCTTCTTTTTCTAAAAGGTGGAGCAGGACCTTGGCAAAGTCCTCTTGACACCCCCAACCAAACAGGGGGGACCCCCACTTCCAAGAGACTCCAGCCCAGCCTGCTGGAAATGTTGGAGCCAATCTGGTCAATTAAAGTTGAGGTTTTTATTGAATTAAAGTGTGAAAGTAAATTCAGCCAGCTTTTTTTTTTTTTTTTTTAATGTTAATTTTTTTCACCCCACTCATAAAAGTGATTTAGAAGGTGGTAGGGATTCCTGGGCTGGAGGAAACCTGGGAGATGCTTCTGGAGCTTGGAAAGGACATGGACACGTTCCTCACACCTGGGAGTGTCGGCAGCAGTTCGGATGTGAGGAATAAAAGTGGTTCTAGCAGCAGCAGCCAGGTAAAATCCAGGAAACCAGCTGGAAAGGATTCCTCATGGGATGCAGTGCCTTGGCTGGGCAGCCCAGGTTGTCTCCAAGACTGTCTAGGCCAGGAAGGAGGTGATTTGTGAGCTCCAACTGGGATCAAACCCCTGAATTTGCTCCGGTCAGCACAAAAACTCACCCTGGCGGAGTCCACTGGGTACAAAACCATTCCCTGAAAAGGGCAGTGTCCCACCAGCCCAGGGATCAGCAAGGCCAGAGCAGAGCAGGAGCCCAGCGGGGCCTGGACCTTCTCCCCATTTCTAATGCCTCTGCAAGATTTTCCTTCCAAAAGCTCCCGGCTGTGGCTGGCTGTGCACGCCGAGTATTTTTAGCAAGTATTCATGCGAAACAGCTCAGGATAATAATTTGCAATGTAAAGTTAGAGGCTTCCACAAAAACTCAGAGTAAGCAGATTTGGGTCAGCAGGACTTTGTGCTGATTGTGCTGAAAGGAACCATCCAGCCAGGTCCAGGGAAGCCACACGGGGCTGGAGCTGGGTATTGAGTTTTCTGGGTAATAAACCCTCACTGTGCCCACAGGACCAAACCCTGAAATCCTTCCATGGGCTGTGACTCTGCAAAGTCACAGATAAATAATGTCACAAGTAAACAGTCACATCCAGCATGACAGTCACCAGAGTAGCCACTGCCTTTCTGGACTCACATTTTCCCCCATCTCTTTTTGCCATCACTGATCCTTGAGCAGGAGGGAAAAGCTTTGAGAAAACAGAGTTAATAAATCCAGCTCCTCAGCCAGGGGGGAGCAGAGAAAGTGAAGGGTTTAACACCACGTGCCCAGGGGCTGCAAAGCTCCGTGTGGGTGGGAGTTTTACTGCTCTGAGGATGCCACAGCATCCAGACCAGGTTACCTGCACCAGACTAACGAGGGGAAGAATTGTCTCGCATTTTTAATTGTTTTAATAAAGAACCAAAGCATCTCTATAGACTGAGCACCACATCCTTCATTTTCAGAATGACACCATCTCATTTTCTCTGTGGCCCAGAGGAAAACACTCCATGGTTTTCCTGCTTCCTCAGGCTGAGGGAAACTTCTGTCCGAAGCAAACAACCGGAGTAAACAACCGGAGTAAACTGAGGATGAAGTTTACTGAGGACAAAAAGCCCCAGAAGGGATTTTTGTCAAGGCTGGGTTAGCACCTACCAGCTGATGATTCTGTCCAGCTCCTTACAAGTGGGGCAGCAAATGCCACTTACTTTAGTATAAAATGGGGCTTATGTGTTTAGACTTTGTCATAAAGGGTTATAATTAAAACTTCACTTTAAAATGGACTTCTCTTGAGCTGTGAGTCCATAAAACATGTGATCAATTGCGATGTGAGGCCTCGAGGGCTGCTGCAAGCTTGGTACAAAACTCACTTTTAATAGAGATTTGGTAGCAGAATTAGAACTGCAGCAACTGAGAAAAAAAAACCCAATACCACATGGTGCTGTTCTCAAAATGGCTTTTTCCAGTTACATTCTGCTTTTACCAGCTGTTATGGGCTAAAAAAAGTCCTACATAATCATAAATGTTAATAAATACAGTACAAGTAGGGGCTTTTTTCCTCCATTTTGCTGCCATTCTTTGGGGTGCATTTTCTTTAAGCTCTTTTCTGTATCACAAATACAAGTTGGGTTGTTTGTTTGTTTTGGTTTTGGTGGATTTTTTCCTTTTCCCTTTCCCTTGTGTGAAGAAACACCTCTGCAATCCCTAAGATTCTTGCTTTGGGACTTAATTTTGTCCTCACACCAACACCAAACAACTCCTAGAGCTATTAAAAAATAAGTGTTCAACCCACTTAATAATTATTTTTACTGTGTTTTGAACACACAAAACATTAGGGCACCATGCAGCCTTGTCACTGTATGCATTTGAAATGTACACTCAGGGGTATTTTCAGGCAGCAGAAGCACTTTAAACATTTTCATGAGGAAAAAGTCAAAATCAGGGAATGGCACAGCTCATCAGCACCAGCTCCTGATCAATGGGTTTGTTCTGCCTTCCCTCAGAGCCAAGGTGTAAACCCTGGGCTCATCCCAGACCACAGCACAACACAGAGGTTAAAGCCCTCTGGAAGAGAGAGATCCTTTTACCTGGGCTCACTTCCCAGGTGTGTGACTCAGCCTCCGCTGGGTGGAACGACACGGACTGACGACGGGAGCAGCTCCAATTGCAAATAAAAAAATCTTTATTGCATCTTAGAAGCAAGTCTTAAAAAAAAAAAAAAAAAAAGAAAAAAAGAAAGAAAGAAAGGAAAAAAAAAAGAGAGGAAAAGAAAAATTTTCCATGCACCTACATCCTTGGGACTGTCACCAGAAAATGATGAACATTGTAAGACACAGACTCTATGCTAGTTGCAGTTCATACTCCACACACGTGTAAACAATGGTTATTTCTTCTACTGGAATAGCAATTGCACTGTAAGATCCCTTCAAACATGGCAACAACCACCAAAGCCTTGGGTTTTCTCCATTCCTTCACTTGCCTCTACTTCCCAAAGAGCAGGCAAAGTGGAACTGAGGGCAATGGGATGAAATGGGGCTGGAGGATACAATAGAAAAATATATTGTTCGCTGGTTTTTATTTTCTGTTTCTGCTGAGCAGGATATTTACAGGTACATAGGTCCCAAGAGATCATCTGCTTCAATGACAATGTCCAGTCACTAAGTCTCAGTGTACAGGGTTCCCTATCTGGCTTTAAGGCACTTTATTTCATGTATTTTCTCTTACCTTGCTAGATGTTAACTCATAGGGATCACACTTTCCTTGTATTCAGCCTCCTCATCCCCAGTTCCTCTTAGAATACCAAAAAAATTCCTAAACTCACTGAAGTCATTCCAAAAATGTTGAAGAAATTTGGGGGAGAAAAAAAAAAAAGATCCATGAAAAAATATTTTAGAAAGTAATCTTTGGAGATCATTTACTGTAAGTATGATGTACACTACCTTATCAGTGAGAAGATGCAATACATTCCTAATATATATATATATATATTTACACACGCATATATATATATATAAAATATTAAAATGACTAACAGATATTCAAGGAAAGGTCAAGAACCTAAAACAATGGATATTAAATAAATTAACGGTCTAGCAGATACAGAAAAAAAAAAAAAAAAAAATCCCAGAACAAAACTAGCAATCCAATGCAATAATTGTTCCCGAAGGAAACGGACGCGATCAGGGACGCTCGGGCAGAGGAGCTCTGCAGGTTCTCCTCGGGGATTTTGGATTGTTCACTGTGTGCTGTCCTTTGGCTGCCAGAGATTCCCATCCCCAGCCCTTGCCCTGCTCCTCAGCATCCCCTGGTGCCCGGCCCAGCCTGTTCTGTTCCGTGAGCGCAGAGCTCAGAGCCCACCACGGCTTCTTCCCCCAACATCCCAAACACAACAATTCCCACCAGGACCGACCGGATCACGGCTTGTGCTTGCTTCCTTCCCTCGCCTGCCCATCACAAGTGGAGGTGTGTTTTTAAACTGAAATAATCAGCTATTAGGGAAAAACATAAAACCCCTCCTGCGATTTACCACCCTTGCTCATCGCCACAGCGACTCGGATTTTCTAACGCAATTTGAGAATTAATGGCTAATCCTGAACCAAAGGAGCAGAATCTTTGCAAGGTAGCAGTCACACCGAAAACATTTAGACACAGCGTTTTGTCACTTGGCTTTGCACGCTCAGGTCCACATTTACAGAATCCCAGCCGTGAAGACGGCAACGGAAACGGCAGGAAACAATCTTTTGTTCATAAGGAAATTCTAATTCAAGTCAGATTTCCGCTGATCAGATAACTCTTAAACAACTTTTTTTCTTTTTTCTTTTTTTTTTTTTTTGTTTGTTTGAAGGCAAATATTGATCACAGTTTTGTTCAAAACCAAAACCACAACAACAAAAAAACCCAAGGGCCTTGTTCTTCTCAAAACGAGCGCTTTGTAAGAAAACAACGATGATTTCTAAAATATATCCTGTGTGGTCTTTTAAAAGTGAATTATCAAAAAACATTTTCCCAAAAATAAATTAGATAATTAAAAAAAAAAGTCTTTTCCAGCATAGCTGGACATTAGGCTGTCCTCACTGAGCCATTAGTATTGCTGCTTTTCCCAAAATTTGGGTCGTTTTTTTCAAACCATATTTCAGCCAGCTGTTGTGTGGACCCATACGTTGAAGCTTTGGACCCCAAGCACATTTTATATTGTTTTGGATCAAGATTAGGGTCACAAAAAACAGGGTGATGCACATGGACTACTCCAATTTCTTGGCTTCTGAAAGTTTTTAAGCCAGCTTGAATGACTTTGTTAAATAGATCTACGTCTTCAAGGCCCCAGCCTTGGATGGAGACATCGAAGCCACCTGCTCGAAGAAGGTCAGCTTTGTAAATACAGGTGATACCAAAGCCATAGTTCCTCCAGAAACCTGTTTTCTGAGTGAAGGCAAAATGATTGTCACTAGGAACCTTTCCACTATAAACAATCTTTGGATCATACTGGCTAAAAATGATGGGAAAATATACTTGCTGACCCAAAACTGTGTTGGCTCTACACCGCTGGAGGAATTCTGTGGTAAACACTAAGTCAACATCACAGAAGAAAAGTAAAGACTCGTTCTGGAACTGAGAAGATCCGACTTCCAGAGCCAGCGCCCTTGAGAACTCCCCCGACACCGGCAGAACCTGCATGTCAGCCTTGGGGTACTTGGAGCGGTAATCTCTCATCAGCTCGATCTGCTTCGCCTTGTCAGGGTTGGAGTTGGAGTTGAAGAGCAGGACCACCAGCTTGACGTTCTGGTTTGGAATGAGGCACGTCTTTTCAAAATTCCCCATGAACCTCGCAAACATGTCGAACCGCCCAGAGAGAGGGATCAGGATGTTGATCTTCTTGTCTTTGAGCTCCTTCCTTTCTGCTTTGGACCTGCTGAGCTGGAAGGGGACAAACATCTTCAGCGAGTTGGAGAGGAAGGACAAGGAGCCAGAATCCTGGTTGATTTTGCTGGCCAGCTCTTTGGCGTCCATCTCTTCATGCTCCATGAACTGGATCTTGCTGAAGGTCTGCTGCAGGTACGCGTGCCTCCTCACGGGGACCGTCATCTTCTTCCCCTTGTGCTTCTTGTAGAGCAGCAGCAGGTCCAGCACGTACTCTGCCCCGTACATGGGGTTCACCCTGCGGTATCCGTACTGGATCTCCTTGAAGTCAATGATCCTCCCCCGCGTCTTGGCGTTGGCGTTGATCATCTCCATCACCTGCATCACGATGTCATCCAACGCCTCGCGCTGGGACGAGTCCATGCCCCGGCGGGGCGGCTGCCCGTCGGCGCCCGAGTACAGGTACTTCCCCGTCAGGAACTCCCACTCCAGGATCTCCTCGCGGTGCCGGGGCTGGAAGCGCATGAAGGAGGGCGGCATGCCCAGCTGCAGGTCCTCCTTGTGGATCTCGGTGTTGCTGTACTTGCTCATGAGCACGATCTCGCGGTGCAGCTGCACGGTGCGGTGCCGCAGCTCGGCGATCTTGCGGCTCAGCATGTAGCTGTGCAGCCGGTACTGGTACGGGGGGTTCTTGTTGGGGTGCAGCGTTATGGCTCGGTGGATCTTGCTGTTCCTCAGGTCACGGATGTAGCCTTTCTTGTTCTTCTCGTAATTCTCGTAGAACAGCTGCTGCATCTAGGGGCGGGAGAGAGAGAGGAGAAGTCAGAGCCTGGCAGAGCTGACCCTGTGAAAGTTTGCCCACGCTACCCCGCTGGGAGAGAATTCCCCCTCGCTCACAGGGCCAGAAGGCTTTCTGAATAAGCTGTGCTTGGGTTTAGGCACAGGTTGTAGCAATACCAGCTGCTATTCAAGGAAATTAAGAGGATTATTCATTGTGAACTGGTGAAAGAAACATCTATCATGGATTTGGGATTACTGCAGCCCATTCTAGAGGAATCACCGGCGGCCAAACAATTCTGCACTAAGTCCATTGTAAGCTCATTTCTTCACAACAACACACCATCACCAGGAAAATAACACCGTGAAGTGTTCACTACAAAACTCTCATTATTCATTTGTTTCCCATTGTTTTCATATAAATAATAAAGAAGAATAAAAAGGGATGCCATGTACATACTAAGCAAATCTGACAACACCTTTTCCATTACACCCAAATGCCATTTAAGCATTAAAAATCCAGGTTTAGGCATTAAAAATGCAGGTTGCTGAATGTTTTAGTCAAGATGCCAAATATCCTACCTTGAGAGTGCTGCAATGCAAAGCTACAGGTGTAATTTTAAAATGTCAATGGACAGTAAAGTGCACCTGAGATTCCTAGAGTTCCAGAGTCAGGTAATACAGAGTGCACACGTACACCATAATAAAAACATCCTTAACGTGGCATTTGCTATTTCAAAACAGGAAGAGAGTGAGCTGAGATTAGATTCACAGCTCTCAGAAAAGCAGACCAACCAGCTTTACAGTCCTCAGCAGCTCAGGCAGTAGCTGATATCGTGAAAGGCAAACCAGGACGACAATGTGGAAAATAAACTGAAAATAAAACCTTGAGACCAAAGGTATATATCAGCTTAGATAATGGAAATTTAAAAAGACCACAGGCAGATTCTGTGTCACAGCACAAATGTCATCAACCTGCCAGAGCTGACACAGCACCCTCATTCAATATGGGATCCAATCTCTGTTACTGGCAGTGGAATCTGCCACAGGAAACACGGCAATAAAGCTTGTGTAAAAGGTCAGCAAAGAGCCAAACTCAAAAAAAGAACCAGGGAGAAGGTCTCAAATATGATGGCAATCAAACAGAGCACTAAAAAGGAAATCACAAGCACAGAAACCTTCCTTTTACCAGCTGCTCAGAGCCAGCACAAGTCCTGTTTTATTAGGCCTTCGGTTGCATTTTTCCCATTATTGTGGACAGACACTGAAGCTACGGGATAAACTTACACCTGGATTTAATTGCTCTATCTCAACAAGCTGGCTGTGTGCATGCTGAAACCTGACATTGGGCGGATCATTGCCGACAGCACGGAGCAGGCTGAGCCCACTGGGAGCAGGGACTGAACGTGAGCAAACGTGAGTAAATCACTGCAAAGGAGCGAGGGAGGAAGGGACTGCAGCAGGACTGGCAAAGAAAGGACGCGTATTTCGTGGGTCACCAGCAGGCTCCCACCCCCTTCTCCTCCAGGTTCACCTTCCTCCCGCTCTCCCCAAGTGATCCCTGCTGCGTGCACGCTGTCTGGGAGCAATCCAGGCCAGAGATGGATGGATGTGCACAGGACGCAGCCAAAGGAGAACATCTTGGCCATGGCCCTTGGCAGCCTCAGATGAGCTGCCTGTCGAGATGGATAATGTCCCTGTGGAAGGCGTGCAGGATTGAACAGAGTGCTACGGGCAGAGGTTAGCGGGGCTTATCCCACGTCCAGCACAGTTATCCAAACTGAATGAACCTCATGCTCTCCCAAGAAACACGGTTTTTCCACTCACCCTAAAGACTATTCTTCATTTGTATCCCTGTATTGTTTCCTCTACTAATAAAGCTTTATTTTTTTGGTCACTTTGAATCTGGCTGTGGCTGTGAAGGGCTCTAGGAGACCTTAAATCACACCCACCTAGGGTCAGTCCCATGAGCACCATTTATTGCAGTGGAGAGCTCTCACAGGAAGAACAGGATCAGTCCAACACTGCAGGACCCACTTATGCTACTGACAACACTGATCCATCCTCTAACACTAGGCACATGTAAAACTACAAGTATTAAATGCATATGGTAACCAATTTCACTGACACTTTAACACCAACTATAGACAGGCTTTTCCAGGAGTCCTGTGACATCTGATAAAAATTCTTAAATCACATCATTGGGCCGCCATTATTTAAAAGAAAATTGACAACAGGATTTAATTTCAAGTCTTGTTTTGAATTTATAAGACAACAAAATCAAGACCATGCAGCCTGAATGCATTTACTCCAAAATTGCTACCTAGGGCATTCTGAAGAGGAAACCATGACAAGCAGAAAGGCTTTCAGATTACACAACAAAGTTTTAATAGAATACTGATGGGTAGGAAAATGTTATGAAACATCCCAATGGAAGTAAAGATAGGAACCCCTAGCAAATGGCACAAATTAAAATTAAGAAGCATATTTTAAAGCTCTGGTTTGCCACTCAGGAGTAACCTCTTAGGTAGACCGGTTACCTTCTAATACTCCTTCCTGCCCCTTCCCAGAACTAGCTTGCTTTGAAAACTGAAAATAAAACCTATCTCCGCAAGCCTTTAGTGGGGCTCAAACACAAAGCAATTTACAACTGAAACATCAATTAACATGCACCTTGCTCCAGCCAAGGGGTGACAACTGCCCGAGCCCTGCGCTCCAGCCAACCCTGCCGTGCAGCTAATGAGGAGCACCACAGTAGCCAGCTTTTATATAATCCCATTTTTCAGGAGAATGCCTTGCAAGGCTGGTTCCATGTTTTCCCTGTGAAGCCTCCCCCTGTCCTGCTGCAGTGTCCCCCTGTCCCTGGCACTCAGCAGGCTGTGCCAGGATCCCGCAGCTCCGATCCCCGATGGGGAGCCAAGGTGCACCCCACACCAGCAGGAAACACAAACAAGGGGGCTGGAAGGGGTTAACAACTCCCTACTGAGAGTACAAGGAGTTACAAACCATTTCTTCAGTGACACCAAGCCTGCACACAAAGCCAAGTGGCCAGTGGCCAGCAGAGCAGTTTAACCCTTCTCGGGCCGAGGCGAGGGCAGACACTGGACCCAGGGCCACAGAAGGGCTGTGAGGTCCCAGGGCTTTGTCCCAGAAACCAGCCCCACATGGATTCTGTTTGCTCACCACACCTACACACTTGAAGGAAATGAGCAGTTCATTTGACAGCTCCACCAACACTGATTTGCCCAAATCATTAAGGCTCCCCAGCACTGGGTTCCATCACAAGGGCAATGCCCACCTATCACCAATCATTGCTAGTATAATTTATGATCATATTTGGGTCCAAACCATTGTGCTAAATATCACCAATTAGCACACACTGGCTTTTGACTCCACGCAACACTGGACAGCCATAAGGAAGATACAAAATCACAATTAATCTTGTGTACATTACCAATAGGTGGGTGGAAGAAGGCCATAGAGAAGGGAATACCTGTGATTTATTTGCTCCTCCCAGTCCCTAAACACACAGAGGGAGTGACACAAGCCCAGGACATGCACGTCCCCCACACACATTATGTGCCAAATCCCCCACGCCTGTTACCAGTCTTGAGAGTTGAACTCTTGCAAACTCTTCTTCTAGTGAAACAGGTTTCTCTATGATTCTTTTTTTAAAAAAAGAACCTTTCATGGATATTAATTTTGCAATGATTATATTCTAAGCATGCTTTATTCTAGCGCAGAGCACTGAGAGCATAGGGATACAAAGAAGAGCTACTCTTTATTGACCACTATTTACTCTAGACCTGTTGAAGCCTTAAAAACCCTAATGTTCCCCAAACCATTAGAGACTGAATGTTTAAACTGTGGTACAGCTGTTGTGGGCACTGCTGGCTCATGTCCAAAAGACCAACTGAAAGGAGAGAGTGTTATGTTCTTCGTTTTAAATGAAGAAGTCTTTTGCAGGCCAAAAAAAAGTGTACTGGAGAAAATGGACTTTAAAAATAAGACCAGTTTATGCAGAAACTGGCCTGCAGCCACGGATCAGCCCCCGAGGGCTTTCTCTCACAGCTCCAGATTGTGCTACCAGAGCCCAGAAAACACAGCCCCACAGCCTCAGGAACAGCAGCCATGGGTAAGACATGTTCTGTGGCAGGCTTCGAAATGCCCAAGGTGGGTTTCAATACAAAGCCCAGCTAATTGAAAGCCCAATGACGGTTAATGTCACCTCTGTCAGGAGGGGATGAGGGTGAGGGTCCCAGTGTGGAGCTGCAGGAGCAGTGCAGGTGCTGGGACAGCCCCACAGCCAAACCCAGGCAGGATGCTCAGGTCCATCTCCTCCTCACAAAGCTGGTGGCAAGGGGGCAGCTCCTGCTCAAATGAAATTAAAGTCCTTCTGCTACCACATCCCAAGGAACTGCACTAGCACCATTTTGCACTGATTAACCACAACACATCTCCAGTTTTCTGGTTTATACATCACCAATACAGCTCAACTGATGATAAATTTTGCCAAGGGAAAGGAGCAGCAGGGTTTGTGACTTCCCTCTGCTGGAGGGGAAGACTGTAGGGACCTCCTGGATACAACTCTGTGCATTCAGGGTTCTCTCTGTTTAAATCCTGATGCTTTACATCCCACAGCTAAGCTCTGACATGACTGAAGCCACTCCTCAGCCAGAGTTATTATGGTGGAGACAAACATGGGGAAGTAATGGATAAACACTCACTTCCAGTGAACTTGGCCACTCGTTCATGGCTTTAAGCTCCCCAGTTGCCACTACAGGAAAGGATGCAGGAAATGCCACTGGGTGCTGGGAGATCAGACTTTCCTCTCAGCTGGCAAGTGAAGCCCTGAGCTCTGGAGCACAATTAAATGATGTGATTCTTCAAACAAGTCACTTCTCACACAAACTTCATCATGTACTGCTGGTTCACGTTTGCTTTGTTTCATAAAGAGAGGCAAGAAAATCATCCTGAGCAGTGAGCACTCAAAATTTCCATGGCTGGGGCAGCAGAGGCAGATCCAGCTGTGGCCTCTGGGTGCAGTAAGCCCAGGCATGCTCTGAAGCAAGAAGTTTATTCTGCACAACACAAATGCCTCTTCTTATATGATCCTAAGCGGAACAGTGCTGATCTCACTCGAGAGCCCTGCAGTGCCTCCTGCTCTCCTCTCCTCTCCAAAGTATTCCAGAAAGGAAGCCAAGAACTCAGGCAAGTTTCAAGCACAGCAAACTCAAGGTCATTGAATTCCCAAGGAATCTGTGAATTAGGAGAGTTACTGCTGGGGTTCAAGCTTTTGTGAACCATACCAAGTAGCTGTTTAATTAAACAAGTGTTTTTATTCCAATCCTTTCTTGTTTAAGCAAGTAGAAGAGCTTAAAAATTACTTATTCATTTAGTTTCTCAAACCAAGCAGCCTTTAAAGTATTTCCAGCTTGGCAAGGGAAAGAAGAAAACCTGCAAAAATGAATGGGTCTTCAAAACTGGCATTGAGTACCTCACCTCTGACCCTGAGCTCCACAATCTCATTACCCAAAACCTACACGTGGGAGCAGTCCAAGGCTCTTGGGAACTGAGATCCTCCAGCCAGGAGGCAGAGAGCTTCCCTCCTCCTGGCCCTGCACTAAACTGAGCTTCATCCCCTGGTCTAAATGAGGATACAGAAACCAGATAAAGCAGAATGTGCCAGTGAGTGTAAACCTTAGGAGAGCTGGATGTGATTTGGAGGTTTTCGTCCAAAAGGTTCTGATTTGACAGAAACAAAAACAAGTAAAATACCACTAAACATTAACAAATGTTCTACACTAGAGCTATTGAAGAAGCAGAACATGGTAGGTGCAAATGACTAATTGTCATTGGGATTGCCTGAGAAAGTGTAATCAAAAGTTGCCTCTAACATAATTTCCAAATTATGAGTGCTGGTGCAAAGTGCTGCTCCTCACAAGGCTCGCCCTTGCTCAAGTCAAGGCTCTGACCCATGGGGCAAATGATTCAGCTCTCCCTCTGTCCCACATCCAAACAAAACCAGGGATACAGTGACTCCCTGCTGGTTGCTCATTTAAAGGCCAGACCCAGGGATGATGCCAGATTTTACTTGCCCGCTGAATCTGCTGCATCTCAGCATTTCTTTTCCTTGTTGTCAACTCCACACTTTTACTCCGCAGCACAGGCAGAGCACAAGAAAACTTGTTTTTCATTATGCATTTCAACAGGCCCGTGAAAACCAGAGCCACAGCCCTGGAAGTCTGTATCTGCTCTTTCTCATGCAAAGTGTTAAGATTCCAGAGGAGCAGCACATGACCCTTGAAGGGGAGTTTCTTGGAGATGATGAGCAGAAAGCTCCTGACACCCTGGCCAATATATTCTGGATGCTAAAAACAGACTTAGAGGGACGCAGCCTCCCCTGAACACAGCCTACAGAAGAGAGGACCTCTTCTGGACTGCTGTGTGATTTTCCACCATGTGTTTTCAAGAAGCAGTAATGTAATCATTTAGAAATACTTTTGTTCATGGAATTCAAAGATTCCTATTTGGGAGCTGCTTTCCACATCCAGTGGTTTCGTAGGAGCTGCGAGCCGCGATGGATGAGGAGCCTTTTTGGTCCACCTGGCAAGGCTACCAAAAGCTGCTGCTTAAAGGGGAGTGGAAAAGAAACCCTGGAGAAATTTCAGCTGCAGCCAGGCAGCTCAGCTCCTGCAGGATGGTTCAGGACCCTCCAGGCCAGAGCAGGCACAGGGGGACAATGTCACACAGCAGCACTGAAGGACAGGGCTGAGGCACTCAGCACAAAGCTCTGAATCTCTCTTGAGCCTTCGCAGGAGATTACTGTGAATTTAATTAGGCAAAGATTCAGCCTCACAATAGCTGCAGTTCTTCCCTGCATGTAAAAAGGTGGGGGTGTATTTTAAAAAACAGATTCATTTGCAAGACATTCATCACTTCCAGCTTAAGCAGAACCATTTAGGATGAGGAGAGCCACAGCCCCTTTTTCATGGCAACAGACCAGGCTTGCTGTTTCTGATCCCTTGAGAAGATTTGCGTCAGGAATGCACCTTTTGGAAAGGGCCAGGAAGGAAGCTGGGAATGCTGAATTAAATCCCCAAGACAAGGCCAGCTGCTCAGCTGCCTGTGTCAAAGCTGCTGCCCTCAGAGCTGCAGTGCCAGAACAGCCTCAAAGAGAGAGAGCATCTTCCATAACTTCATTTATAAACCCATCTGCATCATGCTAACAACTGATGGTAAAAGCACTTCTCTGCCAGCCACATCAGTATCAGCTGATGAAAACGCACAGAAAACTGGGAATATATTTCTAATTTCTAATTCCTCTGCTGGTGAACCCTCCTCCCAGATGCCACAACAGCCCCTCCATGGATGCTGCTGTGCCTCTGCCAGGGGAGCAGCTGGAATAAGGGATGTTATTCAGGAGGAACTCTTGAAACCTCAGCCCCTTCCAAATTGCTGATGGCCTGTCCCTAGGAGGTGGCAGCTGCACACCACTTGAAGCTGGTGGGTTATCTGAAACACAGAACCAGCCAGCACTGAAGTAACACTCAGGGCTCTCTCTGTCCTCTTGGTCCTGCTGGACCAACGAGGCTCTGCCTGTGTCTCACTGGTGTCACCTGGCTGGCAACAGCACAAAGGACAAGGTGATGGTGAATCACTGTGCATGGCACAGCCACCTCTCCTGCAGGCCTGGATTTCAGTGAGTGCTCCAACGGTGCTCTCCAGCTGCTTTTTCCAGGGTCATGCTGAGATATCCGTGGTTGGTGATGCTGAAGGCTGCTCTGCTCTGAGCTGGCAGCACGAGGCTGTGCTGGGCTTGCTGCTCAGGTCTGCAGTCAGCAGTAATCAGTCACAGCAATCACAGAATATTCTGAGCTGGAAGGGACCCAGAGGGATCACTGAGTCCAACTCCTAAGTGAATGGCCCATACTGGGATGAAACCCACGACCTTGGTGTTATTAGCACCATGCCCAACCGGTGAGCTCATCTCAGTACACCCCTCCCTGGCATCCAGCAATGAGCAGGAGCTCAAATTAAGCTGGATTTAAAAGAAATCTCCTTTTACTCCTGTTGGAAGAAAAGCAGAACGAGCTATGGAGTTCCCTACAAACCTCCCACAGAACCAGTGTCCAGTGCAGACACAACATTTGTGGCACAGGCAGAGAGGGATCCACTCCTCTTTCACCCTCCTGCGAGCTCAGAGCCGCTCTTCATCTTTAATCTGGTTTTTCAGCCAGAGCCACCATCCACCATTGCTGGAGCTGGTTTGAAGACTGCCTACAAGGGCCTGGACTCAATCACCAGCTTGTTTCACACGGGGAGCAGCACAGGGTGACAGCTTCCAGGGCTCACCAAAGCTGCTCAGCATTGTTCTCAAGTGTCTATATGAAACGCGTGCATTTTTTTTTTTTTTTTCCCCCTCCCAAAGAATTGTTCAGCAATTGCTCCAAGGAGGGGAGGAAAATAAAGTCACAAACGCTTGTTTTATGTGGAGAAGCCACATGTTTCAGCCAGCCCACGAGGATCCACAGCTGAGCCCTGGCCTGGGGAGAGCAGAGCTTTAGGAGGCTGTGGTGGTAGCGAGCAGTAACGCAGCTGCTGCAGGAAGAATTTCCACAGCGAGATGGTGATTGCACAAGGGTTCCTCAACGCTTGTACCATTACCACACACGACTTACAGCCTTCCTGCTCTTCTGGGCTGAGTTTAAAAACAAAATCTGCCCTTTGTCTCGTCGCTGGAAAACACATGTACATCATCCAGCGGAGACGTGGCACTGCCAAAACCATTCCATGACAAGGTCCCTGCCTCAAACAGCTCTGCCATCTAAAATAACTGCAACACACAGCAGCTGGGTTAGAAAAGATACAGCTCCTTGATCAATAAGGGATCAACAGGCGAGGTTTGCCCATTCAGAGGGCTGATAAATCTCTCAAGAATTTGTCTTTCATGCCCTGTAAC
Organism: Ammospiza caudacuta; assembly: GCF_027887145.1. Lineage (NCBI taxonomy): Eukaryota > Metazoa > Chordata > Aves > Passeriformes > Passerellidae > Ammospiza > Ammospiza caudacuta. The sequence continues at coordinate 25,463,325 of NC_080602.1, forward strand.
CCAAAAGCACCATAAATTGTGCATTAATAGCTCTAACTACAAAGGTCACCTATTTTTATTGCTTGCTTTGCTGAGGCACAAGGGATAATATATTTTAAATAAGTCACCTTTTAGGAGAAAGCAGTGACTTACTAATTACTCATTTGGATAGGGTTGGCAGGGTGGGCGCAGATTCAACACCCTGGGAAGAAAAATGGTGAGAGAAGGGAAAGGGGGTGAGAGAAGGGAAAAAGGTAATGAAAGAAGGGAAAAGCACATGCACAGGTCTGGGACCAACCCATTCCTCTGCAGCTCAGAACAAGAAGGAAGGCAACATCTTTCTAGGCAGCCACAGTTTTTTATTGTCCTCCTGTCAGTGGAACAACTTTCTCATGATTAAAACGAGCTGTCAGGCAGACTGGCATTTCCCTCCTGGCCGTGTCCAAGGCAGCCCGTTCGTTCAAATATGGTTAAAGATTTCACACAGTGTTGCTGGCTAACTGTATATGGTCTGAGGTTTTCTGGAAGTTTGCTGTCTGGCACAGCTTGGACAAGGAACAAGCAGCATTACTCTGCAGCACTCTGTAACCAAGTGCCTCTTGCATTACACACAGTCTGTCAGAGCCAGGCCTTCACCTCCACAGGGGTGTTTAGGCCTTGCTGATGTTCACCATCCATCATCCAGCTCTGACAAAAAGAATATTCAACTGCTCCCTTTGTAATGCTCTAAATTAAAACAGGAGATGTGGATGCTGATAAATGCAATTATGCTGAATGTAAATGCATTAGAAATGGAAAGGAAAAAAAACACTGTCTCAAATACTCACACAGCTTGGGGAAGGATTTGCTAATCACACAACACAAGGGAATTCTCTTTTGAATATTAGCCACACACACAAAGAGTTTTTAGGACTTTCTAAGGTCTTCTTTGCTTGCAGCCGGGAGTACACTTTGTTCTGCTGGCTGCAGCCAAGCTGCCACAGGCTCCAAACCCTGTGCCCATTGCCTGCAGCCACCATGGCTTGGTCCCTGCATCCCTCCAGCTGCCAGCCTGCAGCCTACGAGCCTCAGCTTGCACCCAGCTGCTGCTTCCTTCCCTCTCCCTTAGCCACTGCAGCCTCTCTGCATTTGGAAACCAAGCAGCTTGGAGGAATTTGTCATTTTCTTCATTAGTGACTTTCCCTGACATTTTTCCCCTCACCTGGGCAATGGGAGATCTCCTGGGTGGGTTTGCCTGTTGGGTCAAGGTTCTGCTGCTTCGAGCAACCTCACGTGTGCTCCACAGAGAGAGGCAGGGAGGGAGGAAAAGCCATTGCTGAGAATGCAGAAGGAGCTTTAGCGAACAGATGGAGAAGGCCAGTGGAGTTTGCATCCTCCTTCAGCAGACAGCAATGCCTTGTCTCCTTATGACCCATTTTTAGTTGCTGATCGAGGACATTTCAGGGATTTGACTCATGAATAGCAAATTACTTGTGCTGGCTTTGCCAAAAAGCCCTCTCCTTGCTGCAGGAAGCCTGGGCTGCTTTGAAGTAGCTCCTGAACCAAGACAATTTACAGCCTGACAGCCTAAAGCTGCCCTGGAACGGGCCTGGTGTCCTGGGGGGGCTGTAAATCACCTTGGCTCAGAGGCAGCAGGGCAGGTCCTGCATGGGGACTGTGTTCCTCTGCTGGGCCACAAAGGCACGGCCACCAGGGAGCCAGAGCCCTTCAATGGGGCTTTCAGAGGGACACACAGCCCTGCTTTCTGCCCTTCCCTCAGAGCTGCTCCGAGATATCCCTGCAGCATCTGAACTGCAGGTTGTTCCCCAGCTCAGTGCGGTTTTGAGCTGAGCTAATCCGGGCTCTGATGAGCAAATAGGCGCTCCCAAGTCCTGGCCAAGAGCAGGCCTGGAAACCTCCACCAAGAGCCAGCTTTGGGAACAGGCTCAGCTGGTGGCAGAGGGACCCAGGGCTGACTCAGCCTGGGGGCTGCACCTCCTGTCAGAAACCAAAGGGGCACTGACACATTATTTGAGTCCTGAAATAGCAGCAGTGCTCAGCACAGCTCATGTGGCAGGGCCCAGAGGCACCCCCAGAGCCCTGGTGGGAGGACAGCTCTCACTCTGCTCAAGGACATCTGTCAGGGCCCTCCTCCAGAGCCACAAGCTCAGCTGGGATGCCCAATCCAGCAGTGCTTTTCTCTAAAGCCCACAGAAAGAGCTCTGCATGGATTCTCACCCCCATTTCATGTTTTGCCCATCCCCATTGGGGTTTTCCCATCCCAGAGCCAGGGAATGTCATGCAGGCTGCGGGACCGTGCTCTTCATCAAGCCCTGCCTCGTCTTGATGTCAATGCCAAAGTCAAATATAATCCACCCACCCAAACCAGATGTTAGAAACCTGTCTGTCTCTCTTCAGCTGTCCTCTGAGGTCTGGCCTCCTGTCAAATGCCTGAGGCTAGAGTTTTCTTTCTTATTTTTAAGGCAATGATAATATGTTCAAAGGCTCTTTCTTCTGTTTGGAGAGAGCAAATCTACACCTGGCCCAGAAGTGCTTCAATACACACCAGCAACTAACAAATCTCTGCCTCTGAGAGAAGTTCGGCCACTTGACTTTCAAAATAGTTGTTTCCTCCCTTCACAGAAACTTTAACAGCTAATTCAGCAGTGCCACAGGAACAGAGCCGACAAATCGAGTCAAAACTGTTCAGTGTGCCACCTTTTTGTCAAGCAAACTGTCAGAAGAGAATTTTTATTCTCCCCTCTGGAATGACATTTATTTCTACAGATCTTTAAGCCAGAAAATACAGAGATGATCTCCTGGACATTTGTTTTCCATGGAAACAGTGCATTGCTGGATATTTCTTACAGATGAAAACGGAGGGGAGCAAAGACAGAGGGAGAGCAGAAGGGAGAAGGACAGATCAGACCAGAAGGCAGCTATGAGAAGCACCATTGTGCTGTCTCATAGTACTTCTGAAGCAAGAACCTCCTTTTGGGTACTTTATGTCCTAAAAAAACCCCAACACGTAGCAGGAGTCTGTGTTGTGCAAGGATGAGAGATGGAAAGCATTATGCTGACCTTAAAATGTAGCTCAGGGCCCTGGTGCATCCCAGACTGTTTGGTATTAGCATTATCCAGAAAAGCAGCATTGCAGGATATTGGAGAAATCTATATCCGGATATTAAAACTAGCACTGGGTAAACTGTGAGGAGTGACTATCACAATATGGTCAGACCACAAGCTTAGCAAAGCCTAGGAAATAAAGCACTGTGACTAATTTGAAGCACATTAAAAGAAATCACATACAAACCCCACTAAATCCATCAACTCCCAAGAACACTTCTTTGCCTCGTTCAGAAGGGGAGAGGACACAAACACATGAGATTTACACAACATTTGTACTGCTCACTGCTTTATGCTCATTTCCAAGCAAAGTACTGCCTGTTCTTGAGGACTGGGATTTCACACTTGGAGGATTTCTAAGAAAGAGGTTTTATGGCTGGGACTGAAGCGACGTGGCCAGGACATGAGGACCCAGCAGAGTGCTGACCACAGCAGGCACTGTCCCCTGGCAGCAGGGATGAGTGCCCAGGTTCTGGAGCCCACCAGCAGAGAAACAGCACCATCTCAGCAGATGTACAATGTTATTTGCAATGAGTCAAGAATTCTGTCAAAGAAAACCTCCCTCCCCCTGGAAGTCCAGCCTCCTGGGCTCCCTGCATGTTGGATTTCTCCTGTGGCATTGCCCTCCTGTCCACCCTGCAGGGGACAGAAACCACCCAACCCATGAAACGTCAGCCTCTCTGTTCTGTCAAAAGGCTCAAGTAAAGGGAAAGCAAAACAACCCCACAGCATCAAAAAACCCACATCAAAACCCAACCCTACCCACAACATCCTTCTCATCTTCATCCCTCAGAAAACTCACACTGGTACTGAGCCTGGAACTGTCTTGAAAGGACATTTATCTGCTCTGGGCCTGCTTTGTGCTCCACAGGAGAGCAGCTGGACAGGGCCCAGGTGGCTCAAGGCCACGAGAAGTGTGTGGGTACAAGAGCTGATGGCTCACTCAAGGTGGCAGCAGGAGCTGAGCATCCTGCACAGACACCGTGTCAGATAGGATGTGGTGCAATAAATGCCAGCCTGGAAATTTCCTTACAGGATAAGAGAAATACTGGAGACTGGAAAAGAGCAGATGACAGCAAGAGGTTGTAGCTTATGAGAGCAGTTGAGACCACTGCTAATAATTTGTGCTCTGAATGCTGCAGAATGCCAGGAGCAGTGAAAATTGTGAATCATGATACAGGTTTGTAAGAGATTCACTAACTCATGCCACTACTGAATGATATCAAATCCAAATGTCAAATCCACTCCAAACCCACGGGTGACTTAGCCAACTCTAGATTTGGTTTCTTTCTTCATTTCCAAGTTACAGAAACCATTACCCTGACATAATGGTTTAGGTTTTAATAGCATGAATCTTTTGGCCATAACCATGAAGGAAAAAACAAAACAATAATAAATCTGTAAGCCTCAGTGGCTAGCAAAAGAATGTAATCTTGATTCTCTTGCCCACTAAATAATTATGCTTACATCATGCTAAAATAAAAGTCTATGTTCTGCTTTCTGTTATTAAAAATACAAGGAAGAGATCAAACTGTCCATATATATGGAATTATAAAACCAAGCCATATATCACCCAGACCAAAGTATGTAATCACGACATAACAAATGGAGTTTAATACTCAGCGGAAACCACAGCTCTGGAAGGCATTTAAAGGAATATTTCCATTTTCCTAGGTACTATATCAGGTTCTTGGCCAGACATTTTTGATTGCACTGTACTAAAAATACAGTCCTAGTTTCAGAAGACAAAAATTTTCGAAGCATGACGAAATGTGAAAGGTAATTGCAATGCACCACTGAGCTATTTTATTACGTTATCTAACATCTTTAAAGAGTAGATTAGCTCACAGTGCAAACATTCTGGTTTCCCTGATGTTTGAGTCCTGGCAGCAACACAAGCAGCAGGAAGAGCCGTGCCTGAAGACAGGAGAGTGGTGCTAGTGAGCTTCTGGAGCAGCTTTCCTCAGCAGAACAGGCAGGGCTTTCCATCCAAGAACGTTGTGGAAGAGCTGCAGCCCCTTTGCTGAGGCACTCTGGGAAGAGGCTGGAGAGGTCTGTGATCTCCTGCCAAGCCCTCCTCAGCAAAACTGAAACAGCCAAAGGTTTATCAGCACCAACTGCGTCTTACTGCTGACACAGACCAGGGGGGAGCTGATCTGAGAAGCTGCTGGAGCCCACAGCCCCACCGAGCACTGGGCAGTGGGCAAGAGCTGCCTCCCCTCAGCTGCCTTCATTTAACCCTAACTTCCATTAACCCTAACTTTCTACCTTCATTTAACCCCAACTTCCTACCTTCCTTTAACCCTAACTTCTTCTTACCTTCATTTAACCCCAACTTCCTACCTTCATTCAACCCTAACTTCTTCTTACCTTCATTTAACCCCAACTTCCTCCCTTCCCAGAAGGAACAGCACAGTGCTAATGTGATAATACCTTAAGAACTAAGGCTGCCCCAAATCAGAGATGCTCAGCTCTTAGGAAAAGGACACAAGCCTGGTGAGAAACAGCAGATGTGGAGAGAGCAGAAGGGACTCGCTACACCTGCAACAAATAACTCACTGCAGTGGATGAGATTTGTGCTCCACAGATCCCTGTTTACCTAGGAAATCCATATTTACAATGGCTGTGGTTATGTGTTCCTTCTACTCCCTTTGCCCTCCCACCAGTTACAACCAGGAGCAGGGGGAGCCTCCTCCAGCTGCTCCATCATTCCCAGAGATTTTCCCCTTCCTCTTCACTCTCTGGCTGGTTTGTCCAAGAAACAGCTCTGGTTTTAGAAAAAGCAGTGAGAAAGAAAATCACTAGCCAAACTTCTGCTTCCTTCGTGCAGCCAGGCTCACAAACTAACTGCTCCCCTCATCAAGCAAAGGTTAAACCTCCAGAAAACCAACATGCAGGTGGGTCCAGCATGGCATGGGATGCAGGGAATAAGCAAATGTGTCTCAAGAGGGCAAAATGGAGGAGAAATATTTAGATCCCTACTCAAAAGCAGACAGTAGCTGTATGCTGCCATCACCCAGTACATGACATTGCAGTTTATTGCCCCATAAAACTCAGTTTTAAGCTCAGTTTGCATCCTGAAGGCTGTTTGCAAGCAGCAATTTAAATGTAGGTTTTCAAATACGATGTTACAAAACTGAAGACCCATTTTAGACAAGATTGAATTAATTGTATTTTGAATGTTGTTTTTTCTAAAACATGTACAGCCTGCCATAAAAACCAGTGAGAGAAACTCCAGCCAGAATACGAGGTGTCAATGGTCAAGCATATCCTCATTAGAGGGTGGCCAAGTGATATTTATTTAAAGTGTTACGCACTATGAATTAAACATTTATTTTGTGTCACCCAGTAAAATATCTGAACCTCATTTTGGCAGCTGTGCAAATTCTACCTCGACTGCATTGATGACTGACTGTACTTCTTTTGACTTTCATGCAGTCTCTCTTCTCGTTTTAAGAGAAAAACCTGAAAATCAAGAATGCCAAAAATGCAAACATTGGTGTATCAGCCCATGGCATGCAAAAGGAGGAGGAAAGCAGATCACCACTCACGACACCGCCTCTATTAAGGCTGCAGATGGAATTACAGCATGATAATTAAAGTTCTGGAAGACTTGGCAACCTTATCCTGTAAGAGTGACTCTCCTAAAAGATCTGGGAACATGGACTTTGTGTTCCTGGATCGATGGCTTGAACAGGGAACATATCAAACATCATTTGGAGATCTGACTATCAGTTCCTTCCCCCACTAAGGAGAGAAAGAGCCTCACAGGTTTTGGCTTAGAAACCCCTCAGAGATCCTCCTGCCCAAGGTGGCTAAAGCTAGAGATGACACTCCACCAGAAACCCATGTCAGCCTGCTATTAATGCTCACCCAGTCTGAAAAGTGTTTTGGCACGGTTTTAACAGGATTGCAGGATTTATTCCATTTGAAATGCTCTCTGGAGCACAGGGCAGAGCAATCCTGCTGTGTGCCACTGTTCCATTCACTCAACAGCAGAAATGTGCCACTTTTTCTCCCTCAGAACAGAGAGCAGAACCAGCCTCTGCTATGCAGGGCACAGAAGTGGCAGATGGCAAAATAGTCAGTACAAAAACACTAACAAGAACTGAAACAGGATCTGTCGACACCTACTTCCACTGGGCAAAGCACATTCAAAAATCACATTCTACAGATCAACATTTACTCCAGTGCCTGGCACAGAAAAAAGTGGTCACTACATGTACTGGCCACTGGAGGGTTTATGATAGATAAAGCAGGAGTAACAAGGTAGGAAAGGAAAGGCACTTACAAAGAAAGTCCAAATTTGACCACTAGGCATGGGATAGTAGGCATGGGCTACTATCTGACAATATGGAAATGGACTTCCATATTAATTCAAAGGTGTAAGAAGATCCCAAGCTGAAAACAAGGACACGACACTATCAAAGTGGCTGAACAATTATATTTTAAATAAAGTTTCTGGAAGCTGTTGCACAGAGCATCCCACTTGCTTTACATGTGACCGACCACCCTGTCTGGACCAGAACCCCTAAATTATCCATACAGCTCATTACTTTACACAACTGTCTTTATCTTTCTCCACTTGTCCCTACCACTCCTATATTAATGAACTTTTATTTCAGAGCTTCAGAAGATTCCACCAGGATCAGGGAAGGTTTGGTGTTAAATGTAGTTCTGGTAGCAAAGATACGAGTGGAGAAGGTCAGGGGACATGGGGGGGCTTTGCTCTGAGAAGCTGCTCAGCATCTCCCACCAGACCAAGTCCCAAGTAGGATATAGACATTTTTCAGAGGTCTGGCTAGTTATCCATGGTGAAGGTCACTGTAGGTCACCAGAGCTGGTGTCAGGAACAATTCCTATGCCAGGGCAGATGGGAGACTAAATCCTTCCCCAGAGCCTCTCCTGCTGCAGTGTGGGATATGCTTCTCTCTTAGGACCACTTAAGCATCTCTCCCCTAATCAATCATCTGTCTTTGGAGACAACCAGGAATTAACCTCATCCCTCCAGAGCAAAATTGGATTAGGCTGAAATCCCTCAGTTACCACGGGCACACCTGGAGAAACTGAGCAGCCTGTGAAGCACCCGAGATCAAACCAGCAAAGCCCAGGGGGACACCAGCGAGTGCTCTACAGGCTACAGCTCCAAACACAATCTCTGCCTGCTTCTCCAATCCCTCATGCTCCAGTTTGGGGCAGGAACAGCAGCCTCAGAGCCGGATCTGCAGCGCTGCTGCCTCTGCCAACAGCAGCATCCAAATCCCCACTGGGAACAGCCGGGGCTCGGGCACTGCCATGGGCTGCACCTCATGGAAAATCCACTGCCAAGCCTGTGCTGAGCCAGCCCCACACCCTGCCAGGAACGGGCTGAGAGCAGCCCCAGCCTCCCCATCAACGTGGAGCTGCAGGCACACAAGAATCCTCCTGGCACCGGCCGGGCCTGCTGCACATTTTATGCTGCCTTGGTAATGACACTGCTCTGGAGCAATACAAGCCCCAGCCCTGGAGGAGAAGAACTGGAGAGCAGGAAGTCCAAGTTAAGCTGTGGGCACAAAAAGTGACTAGGGATTAAGCAGCGTTGTGCTTTGCTTAGACTATTACCCTGGGTGGAGCACAGCAGCTGGGCCAGACATCCCTGAAAGGCACTTTGCAGGACAGCTGGATCCTCTGAGTTTTGAGTTGGATTCCAAAAAACTCCTGCTTTGAGTCTAAAAGAGCAGCAGAGAGGGAATGCTGACTCAGAAATTTAGCTTTTCCCCCATGCCCCACCACATCCCAGCAGTGCTAGAAAGGTGCTACCTTCCCACACCCACAGCAAGAGGATAAGGAACAGTGAGAAAACGTATCAGTGCAATGCACCAAAGCTCAGCAAATTGTCTTTAAAACGCAGCCTGACTTGTGTCCAGAGGAAACCAGTGCTCTGTACCAGTTTTCTCCCCTGTCAGAAGAGCTGCCAGGAGCACACGAGGCCTCAGCTGTGTGAGAAGTGGGGAAGCTCAGCAGACAGCAGGATGAGCCTCCCCAAATGAGAAGCAGCAGGTTCAGAACCAGGGGGAAGGGGAGGGAAGGGATGAGAGAAGGAAGCAGATTACTGGCTCTGGCCATACTCATTATATAGAAAGGACATGAAAGGCTTTACTTAAAGTGCCAACGTCAGTTCAATGTATTTATAAGGATTCAAACAAGTCCCACCGGGCAGAACAGCCCGAAGGAGCTTTGTGTTTGTGTAATTTAATGGCTCTTTGTTCACTCAAGTCAAAAAGCAGCTCTGGATTTGGGAGAGTCCCTGGCCAGGCCCAGCTCCCAGGACTAAAAGAGAGTGCACTGAACTCTGGTGGGGCAGCCTGAATTAAAGGGCTGTTGTAAAATAAATCCTCTGATAAGAGCAATTAATGTTATCCTAATTGTGTCATTTCCCATACTCACCACTGTTTCTGCTGGCTGCCACGAAGGCAACTCCTCCTCCTGGGAGAAACTGCAGGCGAGGTGGGGACTTTAAAAATACACTTTTGCCAATTTCTTTTCAATCCAGCACACTGAATACAAGATATAAAAAACCACTCAGCAGCCTTTTGTTCTGGGCTGTATTTTTATTACTGGCAAACCCATTAAGCTTGAGGTTTTTCTTATTTTATCTTTGCTTTCAGTTTTTTGGGGTGGTTTTTTTTTTCTTTTTTGGTAATCAAAATGGCAATAGTTTATTATATGCTCTGAGGTTTCCTGCACACAAAATGAAAAAAAGGCTGTGCTACTATTCCTGTCTCTAATTCATCCCTTTTGCTTGCTCTGCTGTGGGCAGGACTTCAAATCATAACCAGCAATTTTGTCTGCCTCCTACTTACCAAAAATTACTGCTGCACCCACTGGTGATTCACAGACACACACATTTGGTACCAGGACATCCATCTGAACCAGCAGATGCCTGGCAGCCCTATCTTTTGGTCATGAAAACATGAGAGCAAACCAGCCTAAAAGGTCTCCCTGATAAACCAGTGGAAAACACACATGTGCTTTCAAAGGGGTTTTGGGCTGATTAGTTGGAATAATATTTTCAAGCCGAGAGGATGATACTGGAGCATTATACATCCTTGAGATATGTTATCTGAAATGTACCATTCTTTGTCAAAATGGATGTCTACAAAGGCTATAGCTGGTTATTCCTAAGAAGGACAAGGAAAGGGAGAGAATCCTCTCCTGCATCAGTGGATTTCAACAGAACTGCAGCTCCAGGCAGCCAGGACATCCTTCAGCCTGTCTGGAAGATCACCCTCCATAAGGCAGGGCTCAGCATCCCCCTCAAGCACACAGAAGTGCTGCCCAACACCAAGAGCTGCATCTCCACCTTCCGCACGGTACCCACAGAAGAACACGCTCATTTGCATCCCCAGAACAATAGAGAAATTAATGAAGATGACTGCAATTCATAGAGCCTTGTGTCTGCAGCAATGGAAAGGTCAAACAAATTAAGGCTCTGAATTCTGGGCAGAGATTTCAAGCTGGCTCTCTAACATTCGCAACACGAGGGAATAATTAGAAAACATCCATCAGCTCCATTTCCGTTCACAAGCCCGTTGCTGTGAACATGGTGATGAGCTGTCCTCTGCAGAGCTAGATCTGCTCTCAGATTATGGTCAATTACTTCTCCTCAAGTATTTCAACTCCCGAACACAAACTTCACTTCCTCCAGCTCCCAGATCTCAGAGCAGCCGACCACACACAACACCCCTGGCAGGAGGAGCTCCCAAAGAGCTGAGCCCCTGCAGGGACCCACTGCAGCTCCCAGGGACACCAAGGACAGGAAATGGTCCCTGAATTTAAAAAAGTATCTCTAGGTACTACAAAAACCACAGAAAAGATCACAGGAGCTCCACGCTGAACACACAAAGCCCACACCACCTCCCTCCCTGTAGCTGTGAAGTCTCATTCAAAGGCTCTGTCTCCTTTACAACGAAGGATCCTGCTGAGCCCAGAGGATGTTCTGGGATTGGGGGACAGGAGAAATGCAGTTGAAAAAGCACATTTTGTGTGAGCTGTTCCATGGGAGAGCTTGCACACCCAAACACTTCACTCCCTGCAGAGCTGGCACAAACTTATTTTTAACAGACTAAACCAACCTGCCCCCCCTGGGATGCAGACAGCTGCTCAGAAGAGATCTGCTGGTTTGGCTCTGCCTTCCCAACTCACACAGCTGAGGAGAAGAATGCCAGCTTCTGGAAATCTGGGTAGGGATCCATAAACCTGTGCAATGTCTCCAGCTACATTGTGAGGAAGGTGACAGGAAAGATTCGATGCAGGAGCCTCAGCAACACAACTGAAAGGGGACAAAATCCCTTGCCAGACATCCTGGTGTGCTGCTTTGGGCTGGGACAGAGTCAGCTTTCTTCATAGTAGCTGGTATGGGGCTGTTGTGGATCAGTGTTGATAACACAGGGGTGCTGCAGCTATTGAGAAGTGAGTCAGGGACCGCTCTGCTCCTCATCCCACCAGCAAAGGGGCTGGGGGGCACAGGGAGCTGGGAGGGGACACAGCTGTGACAGCTGACCTCAACCGACCCAGGGGATATTCCAGACCATATGGACTCATGCTGAGCCTGCAGAGCTGGGGGAAGAAGGAGGGGATGCAATGGCATTGTTTCTCAATTCACTGTTTGGCATGATGGAGCCCAGCTTTCCTGGGCATGGCCGAACACCTGCCTGCAATGGGAAGTGGGGAATGCATCCTTTGGTTTGCTTTGTGTGCATTTGTGGCTTTTGCTTTACCTACTGAACTGCCTTTGTCTCAACCCTCAAGTTTTCCCACTTTTACTCTTCTGATGCTCCCTCCACCCCACCAGTGAGCCAGGGCTGTGTGGGGCTGGGGCTAAACCACAACACCTGGCAAGGAGAAAAGACATGATCTGAAGAGCTGGTTTAATATCAAAGTCTCCTGTGACCCAGGAGAGCTCCCAGAAAGAAACCAAGGGGGAAGAATGAGGCAGAGCTCTCAGGAAGGATTTTCCCCCTGTGCTGCTGCAGGCAGTGACAGGACAGGCACTGCTCACCCCTCAGCCCAGCTCTGCTTTCTGTGGGGTCTCTGTGTCCAACAGGAGCCCACACTCAACCAGCACCTCCAGTGAAGCCCCTTCATTCCCCCATGTGGGCAGCCTGGTCCAGGGCAAGGTGTCCCTGCCCGTGGCTGCAGGGTTGGAACTGCACGGTCATTACAGTCCCCTCCAACCCTCCCACCCCACATTCCGGGTACTAAACCTGCTTCCCACCTCCTGACAGAGATCAGCAGCACTGAGCAGCACACAGTGGATCCAGGATTCCCAAGAATGGTCACTTCCACTCTGCATCATCTCTGGTCACCCCTAAGCCCACTTCACTCCCTGCCTGGCCCAGGAAAGCTCACAGCTGATGCACATTTTTTGTTGCAGCATGGCTGCCAAGGCCAATATTAGTATCTGGCCATAATCCCTCACAACCCTGTGGAGATGTCTGGGAGATCAGCATGTTGCAGCAACAAGGTTTAGGGGTTAATAGGTGCTCCATTAGAAGCTTGCCCTTGGAAGCTTTAAAACATGTTTTTTCTCAAGCACTATGACGACATCCCCACCATGTCATGCCCTTTCCATGCTATCCATCTGAGCAGCCAGCTGCAGCACTGCCCTTGTCCCACTTTCCCAGCTTGCATTTGTGTCTCTTTTCCTCCAGTTTTTCTTTTTAATTTAATTTAAAATGTTGGTAAGTGCTGGGTTAGCTGAAGCTCCATTACCTACAAGTGGCACCGAAAGGAAAAAACCCCAGACTTTTCTGGTTTTGGAAATAAAAATGCTTTGGCTGCCAAAGAAAAGAAAGAGTTACACCCATGTAAAGCTTTCACTTAGGGAGAATTAATACAGCCAACTGTTTTTGGATGGACTGCTGGCTAACTACAGTATAAAAAACAAAAAAAGAAATGAGCAAAAAGAGTCCCAAGCCCTGTCCTCTCCCATTAGACTCACTCCAGCCCCAGCTTCTCCTGGGTTCCTGTTCAGAGGGAAATCCTCCATCACCTCTGTCTAGACTACTCACCTGAGTGATTTGTACTGGAAGAAGTGCAGAGATGCAGCTTCCAGGACCACAAACCTCTCAAGGCACACATGCTAGAACACACATACAAGCTCTATTTTACACACTTGCAATGGTTTATATACATGTCTCTACCATCATTGTGACATTCCCTGCTATGTTACTGCCTCACTGACCACCAACTCAAACATTTCCATCCTCAAAATGCTCCACAAAACGCCCCTTTAAAACAGAAGCTGCATGTGCAATCCCTAGCATGACTTATTCTGCATACTATAGGATTCTGGCTTGATTCCTGTCACCTCCCACAGAGCCAGTTAAGCTAAAGATCTGTCCAGAAGGACACGTAATCTTAAATGGAACACTGCTGAACACACAGCCATCCTGCCACAGCTGAGCTCCCAGCCTGGGTAATTAGAGATTTTATTCCTCTATTGTCCAACTGCTGACTTCATTACAGACTCTGTGAAATTCTCTCATTAAATTCCCTGATACTCATTAGCAATAATTAAGCAGGGCTGGTGCAGGAGGCAGAATGAAGAGGTTAAGGAGAAGGGAGTGACTTTTCTTTTCTGCTTTTCCAAGTCCAGTGCTAGTGGCTGATTTAATCACTCACTTCACAAGCCCTGCAGCACTGACATCCCTCAGCCCAGCACTGCAGAGGCTCTCACTGCTGCTCTCACATCCTTCTGGGCTTTCTGCTGCCTGGCTGCTCCCCAGAAACACAGCAAAGGGATTTTAACAGGAACTACATCAGCCACTCAACCCTTTCTTCTGGACAAAGTGATAAGATCAAGAGGATTCTCTGCATGGACATAACTCTCTCCAGCAGCATGAGCTGATGGAAACACATTAAAATGCACCATGTGCAATTAAAAGCATGCTGACTTGAATTTTTCCACTTAGAAATGAAAAATTCAGCTCCTCAGTACGTATCCTCCCCTTCCTCCCTGATTTGCAAGTTTCAAATTCTGAATAATCACTATTCTGAATAATTTGCCCACAGGCACAACCCTGAGAAGACTCCTCACAAACTAGGACATCTCAACCCTATTCAAAATTCCCAAGTGCTGCTCCAACTTGCTTATCAAATGTCTGATTGTGGAGACAATCAGTCTGTGCACTGGTGGCTCAAATATCCCACACTCTTGCTCAATTTTGTCCTGGGATTTTTTTTTCTAATTTTTTTTTCTGGTTTCCTCTTAAAAAAAATTAAAAAAAAAAAAAAAGAGCCAGCAGCTGTTCCAGCAGACAGCTCCCGGATTTCCCTGGATGTGCGTCAGTGGGATGATGCTGCTCCTCAATCTGGCGGCCATCCTCCAGACAGAGGGAAGGAAGACCGTGGTCATATCTGAGCTACTGAAAATCTTGGACATCATCAGCAAAGTAAGCCAGGCAGACACAGCTTTCCATGCTTGCACTTTCTAAAAATGAATCATAAAAAGCCACGACAGTGGATAGGACAGTTTAAGCCAACCAGTCAAAAATAAGCCAAAGCAGAACAGCACTGCCAACGTTGCTCCACTGTGTCATTTCACATTCAGGAAGGTCTTACAAGCATTTGCAGAGCCTTAAATTAAGCCATCAGCACCAGACTGGACAGCATGTGGACATTCACCACCACGGCTCAGTGAAGCAGCGTGGCGAGCCTCCAAGCTCCGCCTTCCTACAGTCAAAGTTCCTCTCAATAGAGCATTTTCAAGCACAACCTCACCTTTAATTAATGCAAGATGTACACTAACTCTGCATCCTCTTACCTCCCCAGAAATATTCAGTTTAAAGTCAGCTTGTTGGTTTTATACTGGAAACCCAAGACACGGCCAGGAGTCCAAGATGACACGGCCAGGGCCACAGCAAGTGAGAGAAATGCTACAAAAGAGATTTACACATCTTTGCTGGAAAATCTCAAGAGAAGCAGTATCTGTTCTGGGCCCACTGCTTCCCACAGAGTATGACAAAATCACACTGAGTCAATGTAAATTTGTCATATCCTGTGAGGGAAATTTACCCCACCAGCCAAAGGGGAGAAGGAGCTGTCAGTCTGTCTTAACGAGGTGCAGCTGATCCCTGAAAGCAGCCAGAGCCCAGATATCTTGACATCAGCTGATAAACCCTAAATGAAACTATTTTGCCTCAGGCAATATTGTGACAGGGCAAAACCACATCCTTAGCAGACACCTTCTTGACCACGTGCATTGCTGTGTGCTGAGAAACGTCCATGGGAGTCACCCTAAAAACCCGACACACACAGGAGACTCTGCCCAGTAGCAGCACAGAGGGCCAAACTCAGTATCACCCATGAGGCAGGAATCCTTGCCAGGACTGCAATGGAGTGTCTGTGCTGCATGCGACAGCAAGATCTGCTCCACTTCCTCACCACCTCCCGCCTAAAAATTCAACACAGACAACAACATCCTAAAGCTGTCCCCACTGCAGACAAGCCCAGAAAATGTGTCTTACTTCAGCCCCTGACAAATGGCTCCTGAGTGACATTCTTCCAGATCAGAATGAGAAGATCCACCCTACCCACACCCAAGAGGCTCACCACAACTCACTCTTTACCAAAATGCAACGTTAGACCCACCACAACCAGAGTCACTCTAAGGAGGTGCAAGTGGCCAGACCCAAGGCCGGCGTTGTGGGCGATTTGGCCCTGCAGTGACAACCCAGATGTTCCCTGTCCCTGCCTCCCTCCCTCCCACCTCCTCACGGCATTAGTCACTCAGAAGACATGAGAACAAAGCCACATTCAGGCCTGCCAGATCAGGTTTTGTTTGCTTCAAGACCACAGTGGTAGACAGCTGTTGCACATTCTGCCCCGAGGTCTGACTGAGCTCCTCACAGGATTAATGAAGCTCTGATCACAAAGGACCTCTGAAGGCTCCTGATGGAACTGGGGCTACTGGCACAGCCTTGAACCCCATGAGCTTCATTATATGGCCCAAAGAGTTTGGTACCATCACATTCACATCTGCCCCTCAAAGAGCTGTAGGTGCTCTTAGACAACTGCAGCTCCTTCACCAGAGGAAGCAAGGCCAGCTCCTCACCTTGTCCCTGGAGGGCACCTGTGGCTCGTGGGTCTCTGACCATTGTCTGCTAAACCCTCTGCAGTTTCTCCATGACCTTTTTAAGCTGAGGGGATACTATTTCTGATGTATTTCACCAGTATCAAAGATAGGTGGTATGAAATTCCCTCATCCTGCTGGCCAGGCTTCCAACACATTAAATCCCTAGCAGTATCTGTGACACCAGATTGAAGATTTCTCCTGTCATCTGCTTTCCTTATTTAAGAAGTGATAGATATGCACACAGATAAATGCACAAAAATCTGGGTAACAGCATTTCCCTGCCTTGAAGGTGGAGATGATGTTAAGTGTATTGGTGGGCAGCCACTAAAGATGCAAAAGCAACATGACAATACTAGCAAGTGTCTTGCCCTGAGGCAGGGCTGTTTCTTCCTTCAAACTAACTGTAAGGGTATTAAATATATTTAAAGCCTAAGGGTTATAAACAGTTCAGTTTGGAACATTTTTACTTTTAGACTATATACGTATTGGTATTTACGTAATCAGAGAAAAAGCAGGGCAGTTTAATCCATAATGGCTTTTTTTCCCCCTATAAATAGGCATTTAATCAACAGAAGACAAAGCATGGCATATTGGAAAATCACTGAAATTATCAGATTTGGCAAACAAAGCCCTGGTTTTCCTTATTTTCTACATTAATTTAGGAAAAGAAAGAAGTGGACTCCTTTCAGAACAGTTGTTCACCTTAAAGGGAATGTAAAGAGCTGCTGTTCCACCTCACATTTGCTTTCTATGGCTGCTTCACACTCAGGAGAACAGCCAGGAGCAGGCACCACCTCAGCCCCTTTGCTCTCATGGGTTAGTTCAGCTGCTGAGAAAGGTGAAACTAAACTAAAACAGGGAAGGGGTTGGGGGGTTGGATTTTCCTTTCAAATGCTTAATAATTAATGTGTCAAGTGAAGCTATGGGGGGAAGAAGCAGAGACAAAATTATTGCGTCCATTGCCAGGATGGTTGAGCACCATACTACACCTTTCAGCTGCCATCCTCAAGCCCAGAGGTGGTGATGGATCAGCCCTCCCAGAACAGCTGAGAGGAAGGCCTGAAGAAGGGCTGGAGGCGGGGGCACACCTCTCCACCCGCTCCCAGCAGAGATGTCTGTCTGTCTGTCTGTCTGTCTGCTCCTCCCTGCAGCCGCTCAGCCCCAGGCAGGCTGTGCTGGGAGCTGCTGCAGCCCTGGCACCCATCCTGCCTGCAGGGAGGGCACTGCTGGGCAAACCCCAGTGCCAGCCCAGCCCAGGGCAGCTCCCCACAGGCAGTGAGTGTTCTGCCCCAAAGGGATGTGTTTTCACCTCCAGCTCACCCCAGGGCCCTCAAGATGGCACTCTGAGGGCTCCCATGCACCACATCGCCATGCAAGTGCTTTGTTCTCATTTATGACTCCTTGAACCAACAGTTGTTTAAAGTTCTTTTTACCCCCCCTTTTACTTCTAAAAGAAAAGGAAGATGCTGACAGTGCAAGTGGCCACCCAGGATTTCAAAGCACTGCAGGAGGCCAAAAAGGAAAGTCACCCATCAAGCTGTTTGCTGTCCTGATGTCTTCTCAAAATAAAGGCAGTTCCCACAATCGTCCCTATTTACTGCAGGCTGTAATTCTGCCTGGATGGCAGGATGACCTCCTGGATACTGCTCTAGTTGCATATGAATGCATTCGAGGCAACAGTTAAAATTAATGAAGGCAGGTTTGGGGTCTGTCCCCTGCAAACAATTCAGTGTCCTTGTACTGACAGGGATGAGGTGTGTCAGTGCAGAACACACAATGCCTGACGGGGAAAAATTGTGTGTTATGGGGCTAAAAGAATGGCAGACCTGTAACTTAAGGCCTCAGCCTCCACCTCAAGACCAAAGCCCCAAGAACAAGAGGAGTTTTACTTGGCACAAACAGAGATGACTGAGCAAGGCAACACGTACAAAGAAGGCAAAGGTTTCAATCTCTTCTGAAAATCTCTGCCCTCGTAAGCCAATGGCAGGGAACATATGGCTCCCAGCCATATTATTTGTTCTGGTTTATTATGCATAGCACAATACAGACAGTAACAAGTGCGTGTCAAGATGTGGCCTGTTAAAAGTGCTGAAAGCATTTACTGGGCCAGTAGCAATGAAAAGGTTCCCTACCCTTGTATTACACAGATAGAGGTTTACCACACACAACCCCAACTCGAATGCATTGCCCAATTTGCAGCCAACAGCCCCAAGTCTCAAATGTTTTATGAACAAGCAGCTTGGACTCCTCTCTGATACATGTGAGCAATTGCAACTGGAGTTGCACTGGCACATCCAACAGGCAACCACCAATTGCACAAGGATTGCACAAGGGTTGTGTTCTCCACTGGTTCACCAACGGCCAACGCCAGCCCCAAAGCCATTCCAGAAGCTTCAGGGGGTGTAACAGGATGAGCCAGGCCAGCAGGGATCTCTAGAGACCCCAGCACTCTGCTCAAAGGAGGGCAGCTGACATGGGCTGGTCACTCAGGGCCCTGCTCAGCTGGGTCTGACTGTCCCCAGGACAGGATGGAGACTCCACAGCCTCTCTGGATACCCGGCTGCCATGACTGACCACCCTTGCAGTAACAAACTTCTATCCTGTGTTTAATGTAATTTCCTGAATCCCAGTTTGAACCCACTGCCTCTCCCCCAGCCCCTGAGGAACACTGAAAAGAGGCTGGATCCATCTTCCTCACCCCTCTGCCAGGTATTAGATGTGCTGGTGAGATTCCCTGAGCATCCTTACTCCAGGCTGAGCAGCCCCAGCTCTCCCCACAGCTCAGACCCTGCAGTCCCCTCACCCCTTCTCAGGGTGTGTCACTGCACTCCAGTACATCCATGTCTCTGTTGTGCTGGGGAGCCCAGCTCTGGAGCCAGCAGCACTCAGGTGTGCCTCAGCAGGGCTGAGCAGAGAGGAATGTCACCTCCCCCAGACCTGCTGGCCACGCTGTGCCCAAAGCCCCCAGGATGCTGCTCCCCATCTGTGCCAGGACACGGTGACATCTCACATGGAGCCCACCAGAACCCCACATCCCTGCCTGCAGTGCTGCTGCCAGCCAGTCAGGCAGGGCCCTGTGACCTGTGTGAGCTCAGTAAACTTACAAGATTGTTTTCACATCAATTCCTCCCATCTCAGCCCATATTTGCACTCCCACAGCCAGAAAATCACACGCAAACAGCTGACTCACACAGCCCATGGCAAACCCCCAGAGCCTCACCCCTGTGCACTGAGCTGTCACAAAATGCCACCAGGGTGACACCTGAAAGGTTCTTTCCTTGGGGTAAGACAAGTACAAAGTTCAAATCAGATATGGATCAAAAAAATCAGCCTAACGTCGTAATTGGTGTAATTAAATGTGCTTTGAACCATTGGAGGAAGAGCACACGAGGAAATAACACTGTGAAACAACATGTAATGACAGTGTTAGCACAGCAATTACTGTTTGCAGGCTCAAAAGGCAACTGGAAGGTAACAAAGAGAGGCCCAATCAAATCAAAGCTTGAGACAGCACATTAAAAAACCCTGAAACAGCCTTAAAATTGTCTCACTTCAAATTTGCATTCTCTCTCCCAGAGATGATTACCACCTTTTGATCTCTGCAAGCAAGACAAATTATATTATTGTGATTAAAAATTCCAGTCCTGTTGCCCCAGTAAGCAGGACAGACACAGGGCACAGCACCGAGCTGGCCGCTGTGACAAAGGTGCCACAGATCCAGCAGCATTTCTCTCCTGAGACATCTCAGTTCCTGGGCACAAAGAGTTAAAATCATAAGCTGCCACGACTTTAAGGATGCTCAGCTCCTTCTCCCAGAGTGCAGAGCACCAGCTGACCAACACAGCCAAGCCAAAAGCTGCTTTCCCAAAGGGGAAACTGAACTGCACTCACCCTTTATTTGATTTCTTGCTGCACGTGTAACAAAATTAAAAGGGGAGGGGGGAAATCCGGTTAATTTTACCCAAACCTAACTGAAGGGAAGCCAAGCAAACTACCACATCTCTCCTTTTCCTTTCAATAAAAGCTGCCTCTGTCAAAGCCTTAACATCTTGTAAGTGCATGCCAGTAAATCCATTTAAAGCTCAAACACAGAATTTTATTCTTCTGTGACCGCACAGCAGAAGAGATCATTCCTCCTTTGTCCTGCTGGAATGATTTGGGCTGAAATCTGGCAAGAACCAAATTTTAAAGCTGGGTCACTGCTTTTCCCCTCCTTTTCATCGTGGTAGGGTCTCAGTAGCAACATTCGGTGTGAGTCAAAGGGGATTAGGGAGAGGTTCAGGAGCAGCACAGTGAGAAAACGTGAAGTGTTACCTTTAGTAATTACCAAAGGAAGACTTCCATGATGTTACCATAGGAATTAATCCTTATATTAATATTTAAAGCATGAAAAAAGCATGGAAGCTCTGGAAGACACGATGGGGGGAAAGCAGCAATTTGCCCTTGCAATGCATTAATTCTGATTTAAGAAAAAAGTAATTTTGAGACTCCTAAGGAAATTGTGCTGTCTGGGTAAAAGGGTGAGCTCAAAACCAGAACCACTTCCTTCCCCATGGCATCTCCTCAAGTGACTGGCCAAATCTCTCTAATTTTACAAATGTCCAGAACTGAACTCCATTCTATACAGCATCTTGGGGATGCACACCAGCAGCACAACAAAACATGATTTTCTTAACCAAACCATGCACGCTACAAGGCAATGAGGCAGGAAGAAAAGATTTCTTTCCAAATTCTGCAGCACTCTTCTTAGTGAAGACAAAGTTCAGGAACACAGACATGAAAAAGGAGGATGGTGTCAGACCAGATGTTAAACTGTATCTGAAAAATGTTTTTTAAATGTGAGACATCCCCTGCAGATCATTGCTTGACAGCAAGCCTGAGCAACACCTCCTGAAGCAAAAGCTGGGCAAACCTCAAGCAGCCCCAGAAAAATGGGATATTGGGAAGGAATTGCTCCCTGTGAGGGCGGGCAGGCCCTGGCACAGGTGCCCAAAGCAGCTGTGGCTGCCCCTGGATCCCTGAAGTGTCCAAGGAAAGGCTGGACAGGGATTGGAGCAGCCTGGGATGGTGGAAGGTGTCCCTGCCCATGGCAGAGGTGGGGTGGGATGAGATGAGCTTTAAAGTCCTTTCCAGTTCAACCCACTCCACAATTCTGTGACTGCTTTCAATAGAAAATAGAAAATATAGAACAGAAAATAGAAAAAATAGAACAAAAGCCTGTGTAAGTGCTGTGACATGGCACATGGAATAAAGATACGGGTCATGTAAGATGCACAGAGAACAGAAAAGTGAGGGTCTAGAGTAGGTCTCTCTTTAAAACTCATTATTTCAAGAGAGCTTGCAGATTTCAACACCACTCCATGCAGGAACTGTGATCTTCAGTCTCCTTTTCCCTGCCAATTTTCCTCAGCCTTTTGTGTTGTTTTTATTAAAAAAAAAAAAAAACCACTGTGCACCAAATGCTGCATTTCTAAACATTACACATTTATTCCTTGTTCTACTGGTCTGTTACAAGGCTTCTTCTAGATTCATTCTCAAACATTTGGAATATCTCCCATGTGGGGGAAGAGCACAGAGCTCATGGTCTCTGCACAGACAGCTCAGAAGTGGAAAAATCCTATTAGCAGCCATTGGGATATTAAAGACCAGGCCAGGGAGCAGAAGACCTTATTGCCTTCAATTTACAACAGAGGGTGAATGTTTCATTTTTCCTGGCACACAAGAAACAATCTGAATTCTGCAGTTGTATGGTGGCTTCGAGATGTGAAAGCAGCTTGCTCAAGGAAAGAAATAAGATTTTTAGCTCTTCTAGAGGAAAGTGCATGTAAATCACTTTACATGCTGCGCTTAAAGTGAATAATCAAATCCTTCAATGCCTCATGGCATCAATGCAGAATTCTGCAAACAAGTTTGGGGGAGCATGCATTGAAAGGACAGGAAGAGTAATAGCTAATAAGAGAGTTCTCCAGCTCCAATTTCCTAAAGCTGATGTCCTGAGTACATCTATGACAGCAAAAATAACAAGTCTCTTTTTTTTTTTTCTTTTTCCCTTTCCCTGTTAGCAACAGCTATAAATGTCATCAACAGTACCAGCAGGAAACCTCCACAGAGGGTAGGATGTGAAGAAATAAGATGCTTGCTAGTTTTAGAAACCATTAAATTTGCCATTTCCACCGAACTCCTACAGTCACTCCTTCCTGCAAAGTTCAGGGACTCAAAAAATAAAAAAAAAGCCATCCAAGCAGAAAGAGAAAGTGTCTCTGCAGAGGGAACTGCCACCAGCCCCGTGTGACACCCCAGCCCCACAGCACCAACACTGCAGGCAGCAGGAGAGGCCACATTCCTCTGGCTCACAGGGCTCACAAAGCGAAGACCAACTCCTCTGCTCTCTCCCAAAGAACACAAGATGATTTCAGAGGAAAGACTGCACAGCCCAAAGGACCTTGTTCTCCTGTTCCCATGAAAAACCTCCCTGCTCTGCCTTAGATGCCAAAGAGCAAGGAGCACCTTTTTGGAGAGCTGTTATTTCCCACCTTCAGAAAGACACTCAGCACCACTGAATTCAGTCTATCTACCAACTTCTATTTTCCTCAAAGATACAGGCTAAGTTTACAAACCCTACATATTTAACTTGCAAGCTTGTGTGGAATGGGAAGTCAATGGGACAGAGACCAATAGAAGTTCCTGCCAGTTTAAAGAGTGCTCCTTTAAGGTTTGGGGGCTGAACAAATCAAGTGAGTACTGGAGAATTACAACTAAACCCAACTCTTGCAAAAATGTCATTTCAAGGACAAACCTACTGCTGGAAACCTCTGAAGAAGTCTGTATGAGCAGCACGAGAAAAATCAGATGCCTTCAGCTTTCCAGCACTGCAGCTTGCTGCAGTCATGGGGTGTTTTTGCCTTATGGTGGGACAGCAACGCCCAGACTGACTTGAAATGCCTCGGCTCAGCTCCCAGGTACAGCTTTACTCCAGGAAGAAAGTGTTTTTCTCACACCTTCCCACTCAGGCCCTGCTTTCACACCGCCCTGCACTGCAGACACCCACAGGAACCATTATCTGTGAGCCTGGAACTACCCACTTTAAGGGAAAAAAATGTGAGATCTGTCAATGGGCTGCCAAAGACCCAAAATAATTTTAAAATGCAGTAATGTCAGCAATGCTACTGAAAAGCAGAGCACTGCATGCTATAAAAGCCAGATTTTCACAAGCACCAGGTAGCCTGACCCCAGCAAATACAGGTCTTCATTCAGCAGGTTTAAAAAAAAAAGTAATTTAAAGAAAAAATGTCAGCTGAGCTGCCTCATGCACCATGGATTCTGGTACACTGTCACTTTGACAAAGATTGCTTGTTAATACCAAAAAGCAGTGCATCAGGAGCAAGGAGCAGCTCCTCACAGTGCCTTTAATTCTCCTGCAGCAGTTTTGGAAGGGAACAAACCCAGGGCTGCACCAACCTTCCCACATCCCTCCTTCCTTCAATGCTGGGGGTATGACCAAATGCTTTTTGTTTTAAAGGTCAGGATTTGAAACACGAACGAGGATGGTTTCATGATCCTTAAAGCAGCAAGCACTTCTAGGTTCACCTGCAGAAAGGTATATTTGACATACAGTGATCAAAAATCAGTTTTCCCAGGTAGCACAAAAAGCCCAATAGCCCAGAAGGTGAACATTTCACATTTTGAAGGAGAGGATGGTCACCCCAGCACAGCACAGACAGCAGAGCCAGGTGCAGGCTGGATCCCATCCCCTGGTGTTCTGGAGCTGTTTTATTGAGGATCTGTCCTGGAGCAATTACTGACTCTGCTGGCAGCAAATGCTCACCAGGGCACAGCCCCGGTGAAGGAGGAGAAACTGTGGCCATGGGACATCAGGAGCTGCTGGCTATGGACACATCTCAGACAGGAATGTGCATTTTCTATTGAAAAATAAAGAGTTTGATAGGTTCATTTGACAACAGCACTAAATAAAGCAAAGATTCCGGAGAAATGCAGAACGAGAGCTGCAGGTAAATGAGGTTATGATGCAGCAGAGGCTCCAGGAACCAAAAGGCCTGGCTGGATTAGCAGGGAGAAAAGCAAAGCAAACATCTGCTGCAGGACTGGTGTTTAAATAGACACCACCTAGACTTCAAAATGAGAAGTTTTCAATAACTGAAACATTAAAGGCCTCTGTACTGTCCATACTACTTTACCACCCACTTAAAAAAAAGTTGGACAGCATTCCCAAAATCCATCTTCATGATTTAAAGGCCGTTCAGGAGTGTTATGGAAACCTGCCTAATTCGTCCAGACAGTTTTGACAAATCCAAACCAATGTGTTTAAATGTTTAGCGAGGAAACATTTTTCAGAAGATGTAATACCTTTTATTAGACCAACAGATACAAACAAGGAGCCCGAGGGGCTGGGAAAGCAAAGAGACTGACAAGCTTTCAACATCTAAGTCTTCTTTTCCAGTCTGAAGATGGGCTGTTGGCCTGAAAACCTTTCTGCTCAGACTAAATAGTATTAGAAAAAATTAGAAAACTTGGTCCTCCTCTAAATTCCCTTCACTTGTACACTTAAACTGTCAAGGCTTCACCGCTAAATCGTTAAATGATGAATGTACCTTTGGACTGCGTGCTTGAACACAGCAAAAGGTTTGCAAATCCTTTCTTTAAACAATGAGAAAACCTAAATCCATGTAGGGAGAGTGCACAGTGTGTCATCCCTGGCCAACCTTTGCTTCCCTGCCCCACAATGTGATGGCAGCCTAATGTCCTTCACTGTGCTGGACCAGGAATGCCCCAAGGCTCAAGCTGCCAATGTGCTGCTCAGCCCAGTGAACACCAGGAGGATGCCTATTCCTCCAGACTTTAAAGGCTTTCTTGGGAATTATATGACTTTTTATAATTTTTAATGGCTTTATTACACTTTTTAATTAATCATTTTAATTAACGATAAGCAGCCATGTTAAAGTCTTAAATCACTTTCAGCCAGCATTTAGCAAATTGTGTCATTATGCCATAAGCTGCTATTAGGGGAACACAGCTTGGGAAAATTACTGAAATTTTAAATTTTGATAAGCTAACTCTGATATGATTCAATTAGCAAAGCCTTGAAGAGGACATTTTACAGTACCCAGAAGATAAAGAAGATAATAACAAAGACTCAGTATGTCTTGGAAAGTCCATAC
Source organism: Ammospiza caudacuta (assembly GCF_027887145.1). Classification (NCBI taxonomy): domain Eukaryota; kingdom Metazoa; phylum Chordata; class Aves; order Passeriformes; family Passerellidae; genus Ammospiza; species Ammospiza caudacuta. The sequence goes on from NC_080602.1 coordinate 25,488,702, forward strand.
AAAAAAAAAGATACTAAAAGGACTAAAAATATGGACTCATTAACATAAACATAGCAAATAAATAATATAAAATATAAAAACAGTAAACCGTATTAAAAAACCAATAAAGAAAGGAATAATAATTAATGAAAGAGAATTATGTCATTCAGAAAGAATGAACAATAATTTCTTTGTTTGCTAATGAAGTATAAATAGGTGAAAAAGTATTGTATCCATGTCTGTGTAGAGGCCAGAATTTTGTCAGCCACTCACACACCTCCTGGCCAAGAATAAAGCAGCGCCTTACTTGCTAACATTAAAAGACAGTGTCAGAGGGTTTTATTTATCCTTGCAATTTTGAAGGATGTTGGTAACAGCTTCCCAGGAAATTTCACTTTTCTGTAGCCTCGTAGCAAGGCTGGGATGGAGGAAGCAGTGCTTACAAAGGCTGTCACCACACACATGACACACTGGAAATGCTGTCATCCCTAAGAGCACGGAACAGGGAATGCACAAAAAGTCACTCTGGAGCTGTGCTGGGAGGAACACGACCTCAGTGGAACGTGCCCTTGGAATGCCTGTGTGCCCCTGTGGACTGCAGGACCATGAGGGGTGGGAACACCCCAGCTGCCCCTCTGGCCTTCTGAACCAGTCACTCTGTACACATTGCACAGCCTTGTACACGGTCTGTCACTGGGGACATTTGGAATGATGTCACCAGCCACCACCAAGGACAGCCAGGGGCCTTTTCCATGAGCTGCACCAAGGATGTTGCTGGATATGAGAAGGATCTTCACCAGACGTCATGTTTAACAGAACCGGAGAACCCCACAATGGTTTGGGGTTTGGGGGCCTTGAGCAGGGACACTTTCCACCATCCCAGGTTGCTCCAAGCCATGTCCAACCCCACAGCAAGGGGCAGGCTTCTAAAAGGTGCCACCAGACATGTCTCTTCCATGGTTTGACATCTCTGGGACAGTTTCACAGGGACACTTCCAGGGATGGGACAGCCACAGCTTCTCTGTGGCACCTGTGCCAGGGCCTCCCCATCCTCCCAGTAACAAATTTCTTTTGAATATCAAACTTAACTCTGCCCTCCTTCAGCTTAAAGCCATTCCCCCATGTCCTATCCCTGCATATCGCTGTCACAACTTCCTCTCCAGCCTTCCTGCAGTCCCCTTTAGGTACTGGAAGCTTCTAAAGGTGCCACCAGATGTGTCTCTTCCATGGTTTGACATTTCTGGGACGGTTTCACATTGCAGACACCACCACCAAAGAAAGAAGTGCTCGACTGGCAGCAATACACATACACCCTGCTGGCCTATTCCTCCCAGAATGTGGCCACCCTACCCAAAAAAAGCAAATGCTGCTGCTGCCAGGGATCCTCTCCAGCAGTGAGGCAGGGCTGGGCAAACATCAGCGCTGTGACAACTCCTCGAGTTCCTTGCTGAAGGAGCAGAGGGGCAGGCAAGGAGAGGCAGGGCTGTGCCCATCCCTGCGTCTCTGCAGTTCTCAGAAGGGTTTGATGTCCCTGCCAAGCAGCTGGCTGGGATTCCGAGGAGTCCTGGAGAGGCTGCCTGGTGCTGGGCACTCAGCCTGTGCCCAAAGGAGCACAGAGCTCAGCCAGCCCTGCAAAAGGCAAAGCTGAGCTCTGAGAGCCCTCTGGGGCTCCTCTCCCTGCACTCAGCCCTCAGGAGGGGCTGGAGCAGCACTGAAACCTGTGCCAGGTGAAGACAATCTGCAGGAGACTCAGCACTGTCAAATGCTTGCAAGGCAGGCATGAATTAAAGAGGTATTTTAAACACCAGCTGCCTTCATCCCTCCCTGAAAAAGTATGAGCCAAAACCAAGACCAAATAGGAGGACTTACAGGCTAAGAGTACCTTAAATAAGTAAGGTCAGTTTTGCATGTGACTTGCATTTTAATACTGTATTAAATTATATATATTTTTCACTGCACCCCTTAGTAAAAAAAGCCTTAAATATATGCCTGAGGCCTTTTGGGCTGTTATTAACAGCAGAGACAAGAGAGTTTGAAACACACACCCTGCAGGGATCTCTGTGCACGTATCCAATTACACACATTTCTGTTTCCAGAGTCTCTTCCTGATAAGTGTCTGGAAGAAACTGCAATTTCTTCAGCATGCAAAACTTCTGGGATGAATTTAAATGAGCGTCTTCAGCATTTTATGAACAATCCCTCACAAAGAGGCAAACTAAAAGACAAGATTCACCGTCCAAAATAGGCTCTAGGTAAGGTTTTGTCATAAAATTCTTGTATGACTTATGGGAAATGTCCATTCCATGGAATGGAAATTGGAAATGGAAACTGGACAGGTATAAGAAACTGCTTTCCCATGCATTTAATAAGCCAGATGACAGCCTGTTTAAGTGGTATTACAGACTGGGCAGAGCTGTCTTTAACCAAGCACAATGTCCCTGCCCTAGGAGATTTGGGGAAAAGTCAGAAATGCCCACTGCCAAAAAGAAAAGCTCTATTTTATTGTCATGGAGGCAGGGCCTGAAACCACGTGCTGGAGTCAGAAAAGGGTGAAATAAAAATAATTTTTTTAAAATTAAAATGAAAGGAAAAAAGAAAAATAACTTGTCAAAAGAGATACTTTATTACCACAGAACCTGAGCCAACTGTACAAGAAGGCTTTGCAAGCAAACAGCTCTGCCAGACAGCTGTGAGAACTTCACACTCCACAGACAACCAACCTCGGCTCTAATCACCTCCTCCAGCGCTACTCCAAGAAAGATTTGCTCAAAATCTGCAAGTTAAAGACAATTCTGTTTATAATTTATAGTCTAGGAATGGCCAAAGGCACTCTCTTACCCCAGAGGAGAAGCCATGAGGCTTGGTAACAATACAAAAAGAAAAAAGCAGCCAAGAAAACACAAACAACAACAACGAAATCCAGCAAAAAACCCAACTTCTCTCTGACCTCCAAATTTAACAAGCCAAAAGCGAGGTGACACACAGCAGGCAAGCCCAGGCAGAGCAGAGAGAGCACAAGGCAAAAGGTGAGGCACAAACACGTGCACCTGGAAGGGACACACAGAGCAAACTACAGACTGACAAAAACCAGATGAAACCAACCCAAGGAAATATAGATCCTTCCATCACACCTTATCCTTTAATGTGGCGGGCTTGCAGGCTGAATTTGTACAGCACAGGCCCTTCCAGAATATGGAGTCCGGGTGGGGAATAAGTGATTCCCCTAAGCTTGACCCTACAGAGATTCAGCATCAGTCTTTGCTGCTCCAGGCTTTGCATTCCTGCTGTGGCAATAGTTAAGGACAGAGGAAAGACACCACCTCACGTGGGTGCACATTCTGGAGGGTTTTGTATGCTGATGCTTTAGCAACCCTGCCATTCTTAATCACCACTATGGTGAAAGGTAATGTGCTTGCCCATTATGGCTTACAACTGGGAAATATTTATGGAATGAGCAGCACGTTAACATGTCTTTATTTCCAGCAGTTAAACGAGGCTTCTGAGAGTCCTCCCTAACATTGTGGACATTTGTTTCATTGCATGAGACTCTGTGCTCAGCTTAGGATTAAACTGTCATAGGGGGATTTACTTATTTAACTGAATACTTGCTTTCTGAGAGAGAAATTCCAGTTGTCTGCTTCTCAGCTCTATCTAGCCATCAATACAAGCCAATTTCAATTTCAGGTTTCCTGAATGCCTGGATTGAAAGAAAAAGAGGTGAAAATAAAAATCCATTTTTTCACAGGAAAAAAGAATCAGCCAAGACAGATTAGAACAACAAAACCAACAAAACAATCTAGCAGGATTAAAAAAAAACCACACATGGTTCTTCCTAAAGGTATTGAGAAGCCTCTTCTGCTCAGCCTTTATTACTTCCACCTTCTTTAAACACACAAACCTGTCAAAGTCTGACATGCAGAAGGGACTCTTGCAGACCTGTCTTTTGTCTGCTGTCCAAACTTGTTGGATGCTCAGAGTGGCTGCAGAGTGGAAGGGAAGCAGCAGCTCCTGTGGCACAGCCCTCACTGCCCCGGGCAGATGAACACCCAGCAAGCACAGGAAGGCAAACTCCCTCTCAATGGAGTTAATCAGATCAACAATTATTTTCCATAGTGTCGTCATGTTCAAGCATAAACATGCTTATCTTTGTGCTTGAGATACAGCAAAGGCAAAGCCCTGCTGCAAAAATCCCTTTTTCACGTCTGGTTCTGTTGGGGGAGCCATAATTCTCAGTAGAAAAAAGGATTAAGGACACAGAGTAAGTTCATTCTGTCCTTAAAAGTCCAGCATTTTGAAAAGTGTATGGAATTGCAAATATTAGTAAAATTTAGGTGAGTTTTTTGCTATTTAAGTTTCCATAATAATGGAATACTATTTATTTTAAAGGCTGTAGGCAAAGGAACAAAGCAAACATTATCAAGGTAATACTACAAAAATACCATATTCCAACTACAAAAATCATTATTAAGAACAAGTTTTTTGGAAACAACTCCTAAACTGTTCACTTTTCAAAACTGCTTCTCATCTAAAAAGTCCTTTATTTTTAATATTTACTTCCACAACCCCAATTTAACAGCTATGATGAACTACCAAATCCTCCCCTTTTTATACAGAAGAAAAACCCACAACACAAACAGAATGCAGGGCTGGAATGAACACCAGCCTAACTTCTACCTACAGCTTCAAGGGGAAGATAAGATGATTTGACTATCAAAGGTAAAAAGGATTCCACAAAGACACACTCCTCAACAAATGAGATAAGTGACATCCAAGTGCCTACAAAACCCTTGGAAAGTTAATAAACTACTACAGGAGTGCCTTTGTCTCTGCCAAAAGTCTAATTAAAGCTGTTGGCTTAAAACTAAATACTGATACACAGCCATGAAATCACATTTTCAACAAATGGAAAAAGTTCAAGGAGCCGGGGTGGAAGTGCCAAGCTGCAAGTGCTCTACTCTCCTGGCCATGGCAGTGCTTAACAAGGGTCTGGATTTTAATGAGCTTCATTTCAGGCTGGATTGGTTCAGCAGGTCAGGCCCATCACCACTCTGGGGTAAGTGGAAAGGCCCCTCAGGTTCAGGAGCAGCCCAAGCCTCAGTGCCGAGCCCAGCTGGGGCTTTCCAACCAAACACACAGCTCAAAACCCAGCACTGTTGGCACAGATTAACCAGCAAAACCCACCGAAGCAGTTATGCACAGATTAACCAGCCAAACCCAGCACTGCAGTTGGGCACAGATTAACCAGCCAAACCCAGCACTGCAGTTGGGCACAGATTAACCACTCAAACCCATCAGTGCAGTTGGGCACAGATTAACCAGCCAAACCCATCAGTGCAGTTGGGCACAGATTAACCAGCCAAACCCATCAGTGCAGTTGGGCACAGATTAACCAGCCAAACCCATCAGTGCAGTTGGGCACAGATTTTCCAGCCCAAAAACCCAGCACTGTAGTGAGGCACAGATTAACCACTCAAACCCAGCACTGCAGTTAAGGCACAGATTAACCAGCTGTGTGACTCTATTCAAAGCATGGAAAGTTCTCCTTCAGGAGGGAGGAGAAACACAATTCTAACAAAAACTCTGAGAGCCAGAAACCCCAATCCATCACTATTATTGATCACCAGAAGAACAAACAGCCCCACAACTGCCCTCAAACCTTTAGACATCACTAGAAAAAGCAGACGTGTCTTTCCACCTTTCCCACCTGCACACGCCTAGCCCCAGGCAAAGTCTTTTTAAGAAAGCATTTTAAATATAAAAAGCTCTTGGCTTCATGTTGCATTGTTCAGGTGTTCCCTTTCTGCTGCAGTGCCCTTTGGAGTGCTGTAAAGGACAAAGAATTAAAGAGATGGAAGAGGAGAGAAACAAGATGAGGCATTCTCATTAAAAGCAACCCAGCCCCATGTATGAATTGAAAGCTCAGCTGACAAAAATATTTAACATCTCAGCGTGGTCAGGGAAGTTTTCCACTGAACAGTTTGTACTTCCAGGATGTGGAGGAGGAAAGCACAAGATCTCTTGGTGAACACCAAGTGACAGCACCTGCTACACAACTGGGTACCAGGTTTGGGCAACTGCTTGAGAAACCTGCCCAAGTCCAGTGGCCAGGTAAGAACTGAAGTGGCATTCCTGAGGATTTCCTAACACAGGAGGGTCCCTTTGGTCTATTATGTCCAAGTAATGTTTTCTCCCAAACCAAACAGAAGATCACCAGCATCTCAGAAGCTGTTGCATTAGCTTAAGGCTGGTATTACTGAAATACACACAGTCAGATGCCCATTTCTTTACCTGATACCAAAAATAATCCTGAAAGCCATGAAGCTTCATTAATCACTACCATCAAGTATGAAGCACGAAGCTTTATTAAAGTGCTTTCACATACAGCAGGAAGGGCAATACTTGAACCTGCATTAGCAAAGGGAAAGGAAACACTGCAGATATTACCCTCTCCTGCCAGCAATTAAAGAGACTCTTCATGGAAAAGCTGCTCTTTACAATGTTTGCCCTACTTAGCATTAGCTCTCAATTAGTAAGAGGCAATGCTCCAGAGGATGGTAGGAATCCAAAGAAAAATACTAACAGGTAAAGAGTAGAGGTTGAAGGCTGTTAAATGAGCTCACAAGATCCTCTGGATGGCAATAAGAGGAGGAAAACAGATTGAGGCAAACTGAATGCTGCTTCTCAGTGCAAGGCACAGCAGTGAAGCAGTGGAAATCCACCACAGCAAAAAAAGAAAATGGTCCACAAGTCATCTGGTTGCAGGGAAATCGTGAAAAGCACCAGAAATTAAAGCCTGTGGAGGAGATGACCCCAACAAACTACCTAAATACAAGTCAGACTGTGCACAGGAAAGAGTAATGCCACTGGTTTGAAAGGAGCCAAGGTATGACCCAGGAAAATATGACAAAGATTTGTAAAACAATAACCTAAATGTGAAGGAACCAGTTAACAGTGTAACTCAGGTATTCCTCTCTGACCCTAGGGCAAGACAATATTTGGCTACAACTTAAAGGGAAAAACCCAGAACTCCCAAGGGACTAATGAAAAAGTCACTCAAAAGTAGCTGAGAAATGTCTAGAACACAACTACAGGATGAGCAAGAAGGAAGTTCTAAGGTCTCCCTTAGGATTTCAAGGGAGGGGGAAAGTGAAATTTCCAGATGTCATCTTAAGTCCAATTACTCTTGTCTATTATAAGAACACCCTGCCCCTTTCCATTCAGGAAATTTCAGGTTTACAGCATATTTTCATGTTTCTTTTCCCAGTTGTAGCCTTTACCAGCTGCTCAACACTTTACCAGCCCTTCAGCATAAGGGTACGTCAGAACCTTGTGCATCAATAATGTGTTGATTATTATATAACTCTGGCATTTTAGATCTCAATTAATGTGCCAATGTGAACGAGATACTGTTAATTTAATCACCTGTGTAAGTACCAAAGCATTCAGCTGGGCAGGACTGCCTGAACCACAGCTGTGTTTTCATTTACCTTACAACCTCTGATAAACCTAACCAAACAAAAATGCTCAAAACTAATCAGATATATATTTGCTCTGCTCAACTACTACATAAACCATGGGAAAATGATCAATAGACTGCAGTTCTCAGACTGTTAATGTTTACTGAAAACCAAATGCATAAATAATTAAATCCAGTAGAAGACTTTTGACTGGAGCCAGTTTAACCAGTGAAAAAGTGATTTTCGAAGCACAGGCCCATGTTCAGTACAACACTGATACCATTTGGGGTTGCTTGTTTTTCAGAAAATACTTCCTGTACTATGGAAATCAAATTCTTCAGTCATCATTTGCATGTCTAAATTAACGCATGGCAAACAATGCAGAAAACCTCAATGTCTTTATCTCGGTGCTGCAGGGAAGTGTTTATTCAAGTTACAGGCATCTTGCAGAAGTCAGTATTGTATCTGCATTTTACAAGACATGTCACTTACTAATGTATGGAATAACTTCTGTGGTTTTACCCATGTAGGAGCATTTTTCACATCTGTAATTCCTCATTTCTTTCCTCCACTACCAAACATCAAACCTACTATTGCCGCAAGAGTGCTAATGCCTCCCTCTGTCAATGGAGACAGCAGAAAAAACTGATAATTTTTGATACCCCCTAAGCTTCTCCTACCTCCCCAAACACAAATTTTCTTCCTAAATTCCCATTTTCCCCCAAGTGCAAGGCCCTGTTGGTATTTCCCACCAACAGGAGATCTTACACGGTTAATAAAAATCAGACATTTTACAGCTTGACACCCCTCCCTCAGTATTTATAAAGGATTTGATGCATTTCAAAGGGCGATTCCCAGCTTGATAATGGAAGAGCCATTACTGGAGCCTAGTCCTGCAGAAGTCCAAGACACTGAGCTTTAATGTCATGCCAATCTTATGCACAGAACAGCTATTTTGGGTAATTACACAAGTTGTAATAATGCCTTTGGAGTCCCATGAAGCTGAGCTCACTCAAGACATGTAGTCTTGCAGGAAGAAACATTTTCAACAGGGATTCAATTTGTTTTAATAAGATACTGAGAACTTTTTCCTTTAGACATCAGTAGTTTATAGTAGTACTTATAATTATCTACAAGATTTCTAATCTTTAGCTGATGTACATCAGCATAACCTTGCTACCTGATCAAGTTACACTTATTTACATCAGAGGAAAATTCAACCTTATGCCAGATCTTATTTAGCAGTACCTCTTGCAACTTATCTGTATCTCACTTTCAGTATTAATATATTTTTTTACAAAATAATCTTAAACATCATCTGATTCAGCACTTGCTGTTTGGAACTGAGCATTTTACCACAGCAGAATTAATTTCCAATTGTTTGCACATTAAAGACAGTTCAACCCAAATTGATTGGGAGTGTCTGCAGAAAGCTCAAGAGAAACATTTGTCAGGATGAGGCTTTTAGGGGAGGCTCCTTTTGCTGCAGGACAGGTGAAGGATGAAGGTACATCCCACGAGCACGTGGATCTGAGCTTTTCCTCTCTCCCTGGGAGGGAACAGCCTGTTCTTCCAGCAGGCAAAAAGCAGCAAAAGCCAGCAAGAAATAAAAGAAATATATGATAAAATACTAAGAGTTTGTTAGCTACCGTGCACCTCAGCTTTCAGTGACGTCTTTGGTGCAGCCTTCAAGTTTCCAAGTCCCTTCTGTTAACCAGGCGTGATTAATTCCCCTTCAGCTTCCCAAGCCTGCTTCTGCTTAGAAGCCAATTTAGCAATTAAATTAATCGTCAAATATTTCTTGCCAGAGAATGAAAAAGAAGTTTCACTCGCCTGGGCAAAACGCAATTCCCGAAGGATTTGAGCATTTAATGAGTGGAACAGTTAAGAAAAAATGTAAAAACTGGCAAATCAGACAGCAAAGAAAGAGACAGGAAGTGACAGATTTAAGAAAATACCTCTAAAGTAGAGGAAATGAGTCGTCCTTTAAGAAGAAATCATACATATAAAGCACATAAAACAGAGTTTTCTTTGTAGACTGGACTGAAGAAGGAAAGAAAAAAAGAGAAGCGATAAAAAAAGGCACATCCTGAATAGCATTAAAAGCAGGGCAGCTTCAGTGGTCAGCCTCTTCTAGTCAAGATGGAAATTTGCATAATTTTAAAAGCAGCGTCCAAAGGCTATCTGTGAAAGAAAAAGTGTGAAAAAAGGAGAAAAAAGGCAACTAAATGCATGGAGAGGAGTGACTTGAGCCAGCAAGTGGACACAGCTGCCCATGTGAAATAAAAGATCTGCTCCATGCACTGTAAAGTCCTAAGGGTGATAGTCTTGAGAGGATAAAAGGAATTTCTTTACAAAAACAAAATGCACCTCTCCCAGGAGGGATGTGCTGAGAAGAGCCTTGTGCTGAGTTTCTGCCCAGGTGAAGTTCTGCCCAACTGAGAGACTTCTGCAGTGATTTACAAACCAGAGAATTCTGTGGTACCCAAGGTGTTGGGTGCACAGAAAATGCATTTTTATCACAGGCTGGATGGGCAATTCTCAGAGTCACAACAGCAAGAACTGCCCAGCTGGACCCAATGAAGTCCTGGACAGCCCAGCACCAGGTCAGGGAGGGGACTGGGGGCAATCTGAGGACTGTGCTAAGGGCTTTGAGTGACACTGACATTTTTAAAAGGTAACTCAAGCCTTGCTTATGTGAAGATAAGTCTTTGTTAAACACCCATTTTTTGAAGCTGGTTGCTCTAATGCAGGAAATGTCACACATAAAAGAGCTTTATGTGAGTGCAAACATCTTACAGGGCATATTTAACCTCTGAGATTGTGTGTTCATCCCTGCAAAAGAACATTCATTGTCCAGACGTGTTCAGTGAGGTTTTGCTGGAGAGGAGGGAAATGCAAGGAAAAAAAATAAAAAATATCCTCACTGCATTTTGCAACTACAAAAGGCACTTAAGACATTTTTGTATAACTTTCATTATAACGTTACCTCATTAAATAAAAATTTACCTGGACTTGATTCTTAATTTTTTGAATTATTTGTCTTTCCCAAGGTAGAGAAATGAGACTAATTAATAAATGTGAAAGCCTTCTGCCACAAGGATTTCCCTTGAAAGGGCTGTAACAGCAATTTTAGCACTGAGCTGCTTCAAGCAAGCTCTCTGCCTGGTTTTCCCTGGCCATAAAGGCAGCAGCAGCTACCCTGAGCAACAAGCCTGCTACTGTAATACATCACTCATCACAGCCTCACTGGCATGATAAAGTGTTTGCTCGTGAGGGGATTGTGTGGCCAGTCCAAACAAAGACCACTTCATCTTGCATTTCCTAGAAATCTTTTTCTCTGGAAGAAAAGAGCTCACATCCTGAGCTGTGCCAATGGAGAATGGTGGGAAGGCAGAGCCACTCCCCAGCCCTCCCCTCTGCCCACAAGGCAGAGCTGCCTGCATATGCCCTCCCAAATAACTGCTCTGCCGCACACCCCTGATGCATTTCATTCAGTTACAAATGAAATAATATTATAATCACTTGGGGGTTTTATTACTGTTACCTGGAGACACTGCCAGCAGCTCCCTCCAGCACTCTGCTGAGTGGATGAGATTTGCAGCAAACCTAAAGCAATCAAGCCAGCAAGGTCATCTTTATTGCAGAGTGAGAAATAAAGGCTGCATGAGCTTCACATGGTATTTCTCTCCTCTCCTTCCTCATTTCCCTGCTCCTTCCAACAGCTCCAGTTCCCAAAAGCTCATGGGGAGATGATGTGGAACTGCTGGGAGAGCATCTCCCCACTCCTGACTGGGAGCACACATACAGATCCACTTAGAGATATTCACATGTGCAAATCTCCACTTCTTCCAGCATTTCCCCACAAACAGAAGACAGAGAAACAAACAGAGTGATCCATCATCTCTCCAAACTATTACCCTGTTAAATTTGCTGTGGTGAGGGCAAGCAGGGATTTACCCAGCAGCAGCTCTGGTTTGAAGGGCACAATCCAGAGATGAGTGTGCCTCAGCACCCTCTGAATGCCCTTGTGGTTTAATTCCCCTTCAGGTCCTAGGAATTTCCTGCTTCCACTGATATTACATGGCTCTGGGCTTCGCTGCTATCCCTGCATGGAAAGCAGAGCTCTCAGCCTTGACCTTCAGCCAAACTGCTGGGGGCAGGAGGAAAGGTGTGTTTGGCCCCCTGACATGGACCCTTCCTCTTGGGCCCTTTTGGGAGGTTGGAGCTACATTTCCCACAGTCACACCTGGGAGATTTTCCATCCCAGCCTGGTTAACCTGTACATCCAAGTCCCCACTCTCAACACCCAAAGGACACCTGCCAAAATCCAGCATGAGATGGAGGGTGCTGCCTTCCCAATGCTACAAACACCCTCTGATGTCCAAGAGCCACAGGACAGCTCATCCCCAGCCTGTGAGAGCCTGCTGGCCTCTTGGCCTGCTCCTTTGGCAGCCAGAGAGCTCTTAATCCCATGAGAGAACCAATGTGGCCACTCCACATGGGAGGTGACAAGGAAAACAGGGCAGATGAGAGCTGCCAGAGCATCCAGGGAGCTCACCTAAAGCACAGACAAATCCTCTTTCCCAAGCTGTTTGTGTAAATTGAATTTGCCTCAAGTTAAAACACCATTCCAAAGACGTGGTTCTGCTCTTGCTCACTTAGTGCTGGCCATGGCACTGTGGGGTGTCCCTCCCTCCAATCTCCTGGCACGGGAGTGTTCCAAGGCCAGGGCTGGAGCACACAGTCTGTGCCCTCCCTGCACAGCTCCCACACTCCCAGCTGGGGCACAGCAGCCCCTGTGGGCTCACACACTCCACACTGCAGCAGAACAAACATGGAAGGAGCTCCCTCCACGCTGCAGCCCGGCACCTTCAGCCCAGGCCCGCTCTGAGGGAATGAAAAACAGCCCAAATTGGATCATGCACATAACCACAGCACCACAGGCCAGCGGGGACACTGCCCTGACAGGACACAGTGCCAACAGCTTCCCTGGCAGGACACGCTCAAATCCACGGGGCAACTGGATCTGAGGAGAATGGACAATCCCATGGTCTGTTTGAAACGTTATAGAAGACACAGGTTGAATATTAATCAGAAAGAAAAAAGTACTGATCATCACCATATCAATGGGCTCAGTTTAGCTTTCAGGGCTCATTATTGTCTGGTGTGAGGTGCAGGACTGAGTCTGTGCAGATATTTCCAAGCTGCAAAGTTATAGCTATGGTTTTATCCCCAAAGCCTCTAGAAAGGACTGCAGCAACTCCATCAAACACTTGAAGATTTAAAAATAAATTTTAAAACCCTAGCTCTGCAACAGCATCATCCAAGTGACAATGCTCAGGAACAGGGTCTGGAATATTTTACAGTGATTCTGCTACATTCCAGCACACATATTTACTTTAGCTGACCACAGAGTGCATGAGCACACAGCTACATGAAAAGGGGTGCTTTTCAGTGTGTGGCAACCAGGGGAGTCTAACCAGAATATTAAGAGACAGCCATATTTTACTATTATTTACCATCAAGGCACCACAAGAACCACTGCAGCTCCTTTCTTCTGAATATAATCATCATATTGATAAAACTGGCAGCATTCCCAAAGTGGACACGGCTTTTTTGTCCCACCACACAAAGAGAGGCAGACACAAAGACAACCAGTGACGTTATATTGGCTACCAAAGAAAACAAAATCCAAGCCACTGTTCTTCACTGCACGCTCTCTGCTTGGACAGGAAGAAAACATACTCTAAGAAGTCACTTTCAGAACTGTAAAGAGTTGACTGTTTTGCATTGTAACTAGGCATGAAATTACAGCAGCTACAATTCAGTGTTTTTCCTATGCTGGCCATCAGTCAGGTGCATGAGTGCTCCCACTTGGATTTAACTCGGATGCTACGCCAGAACACATGCCATCAGCAACACACTTGTCACTTCCATGCAGGATGGGTTTGCTGGCATGTGGGAGCAGCTGAGGCTCACAGCATGTTGCTTTCTTGGCAGGTATTCCACCTTGCCTAGGGGAGACAGGCATAGGGGAGTTCTACGTCTAGGAAAAGTAAGATTATTGTAGCCCATCAGATATGATTTCCAGCTTTAGGGATTAGAGCTGTGTCCCAGCCAGAGCCAGGGAAAACAGCAGGTTGCTCCTTAGCTTGCACCTTGTAACATTTGATTGTTCACCTGCATTTATTTCAGACTAACTTCCTTTCTGAAGGCCAATCTCACTCCTTCTCTGCCCACTCCCACCACACACCAGCCCTCTCCACTCTCAGAGAAACTGCAATTAAGGTTAAGCACATTTAAGTTTCATATCATCATAAAGAAGTAGTTCCTTCAACATCTGCAAGTGACTGTGACTGCTTTTCCTCCTCCTCCTCAGCACTTCCCACCTCAAATTTTGCCCCTCTGTTGGTCCTCTGCAAAGGTGAGCACCTGTAAACAGCTCCCTGATTTACCAGACAAGAAACTGCTTCACTTGGAGCAGCAGCTACAAAAGGAGCAACATCTGCTCTGTGAGCACTCAGCAGAACATTGCACAAGAGCACTTATTGCAGCCTGCCTGATATTGCAAATGCCAAAGGAATCTGGTTCCCTCGTATCTCTACTCACGGGACCTCTGTTTAGCATATTTGAAATTACTTAGGCTCCAGCACATTAATAAGACCCCCCCGGGTTTCACCCTGGGTCTCTTGCTTTCGCCACCCTTCACCTCCAAGAGATTTTTTCCCATTGCTCCACTTTGCTCCCTGGTTCCAGTGAAGAGCCTCATCTGCACCCCTGCAAGCTGGGCTCCCTCAGTTTTCTTAGGAAATCATCTCCAGTGATTGCCTCGGGCCACGGTTCAGAAAGGCTGATGGAGAACTGCAGGTTTGTCTGCAGGGCTCCCAGCTCAATTCATTCCTTCTGATGCCCTCTGGGAACCAGAGCACACCATGCTGATTCTTTTTGACATTTCTGCCTGTGACTTTTCTGCCCCTAAACAGGTGGGGAGGGGACATTTCCTGATCCTGCTCTAGGAAAAGGTCCATTCCAGCAGAAAATATGGTTCTCCCTCTCCCTCCTGAAAACAAGTCTGCTCCTGCCTCACCTCACTTCAGCCTGACAGTGGAATTTTAATTGCAGTAACTGGTGAAAGGGGGGGGGGGGGGAAGGTGTGGTTTGGCTGCAGGACACAGAGTCAGGACCTCTTACACTCTGCACCTTGCCCTGACGGCACCTCCTCCTGTGCCCTGGGGATAACCCCGTGCCATGCAGGGAGAGCTGCTGTTCCCCAGTGTGGAAGGAGCATGGGAAAGGTTTGCAAAGCCCTTTGATGGTAAAGCACAAAATTCTAGACCCGGGGTAACAGCTCCCTCCGTGTACTGGGCAATCAGGTTCCTCCAAGTTCCCCTGCGAGCAAGGTCAAAACCACACGTCAAGTTTGCCCGAGAATGACAGCCAGTCTAAAATTAAGCTGAAAAGTAACTTCTCACCCTCTTGTGAAACAGGCCACAAAAAAGCCTAAATGCATCTTCAAAGCCAAAACAGATCTTCAGCAAGAAATGCTCCCTGGAGAGGGGAGCAAGCGCTGCACATGTTCCAAGGCAGAGCTGGGTGTCGACACCAAGGCCTGGGCAGGGCAGAGCTGCTGCTCTCAAGGGACAGAGACATGGTGTAAAGTGCCATGGACCCACCCCAAGTCACCTTTTGCCACACTCAGCTACCAAATCTCATGATTTATCCACAGTAATGGAGCAGAAGGGAAGAGCAATGTCAAACCTAAAAAGCTTAACATTAAACAGCACATCCCTCTCGTGCTCTTCCTCCATCCCATGAGACCTATCTCATGGTAATTTGATGGAAAGCTGTTTTTCCACCCAAGCTCTACTTTGAGTCAAGAAGCCAGCAGTGACAGCATCAGAAAGCTATTTGGGAATGGAACTGAAAAGCTGTCAGATAGCTTTGTGGGGTTAAAAAAACCAACTTAGAAAACCAAACACAGGAGACAGGAGATGGCAAACCTCAAGATGTCTGAAGACCACAGGAGACAAACTCAAGAGATTCCCAAATCACCAGGACTTTGTCAGTTTACAGATCCTCCTCTCACTTCCTCCCCTACATTTCAGACGATGAGTGTGCATTTCTGGGCAGGACAGGTTTCAGCCAAGTGTCTGTGGAACAAGCATGAGGACACGTGCAGGAGGAAAAAAGTAACAGCGGAGGCGGGGAAAAGATGGGGAAATTAATCCAAAGGCTGCAATGAAGTTCAAAAATTTTAAGAAGTCAGGATTTTTTTCCATTTAAGTGCCTGGTGAAGGACTGGGCTGCCTCTGTTATGGTGCACACAATGTCTTTCAAGCCAGGTCTGTCTCTGGAGCAGAAATTCAACACACTTTTCCCCAGAGAAAGTTCTATTGTCCTGCAGTCGCTGCCAAATTCAGATGTTTAATTCAAAGTGTGAACCAGAAGGATTCCAGTCTGCTTTTAGAGAGAAAATCTCCAGGCTACCGTCCATCCCATAAGTAACACCAGCTTTGTTCAGGGCAGGACACAGCACAGCTCCCTATCCTCAAAAGGCAAGGGAGGCAACATATAAACAACATATCACTGTACATCACAGCCTGGGAGCTGCATACCTCAAACAGTAAGCAGTGCTAACAGTCTGAGGCACCTCGACAGATGTACGGCCAAGCAGCCATAAAGGAGCCTTTGTGCTGCCTGAACAGAAACAAGGCATTTTCTGTACAGGAGCGGGCCCAAGCACCATAAACGGGGTTACACATTTCACACCTCCCCTGCACCGGGGCAGATGGCACAAGGCAGCATGGAGGAATGACCACATCAGGGATCTGCAGGAGCCACTCTGCAGCCACAAGAAAGATGACTTTGCCCTCAGCTTCCATCCCCCTCACTTGCAGGTCCCAGGTCAGAAGTGCCTGGGTTAAAGCGGAGCCAACCCGCCATTGAGCAGAGGCCTGTCCCTGCAGGACAGTCCGTGCAAAAGGTCACCACAAAAACTTGTGATCCACCACACAAAGGCTTTTCATCCTTGTGCTTAAGCACCCAGCTGCTATTTTATATATATTTTGAAACACACTTTTCATCTTCGCCCTAGTTTCCAGTTCTGAAATTAGGCTAATTCTTCAAGGCTGCAGGAGCCGCGCTGTTATTTTTGGCCTAGGGAAGATAAGAAACCGTGTGGATGGTTTCCCCTCAGTACAAGCACACACAGCAGCAGCAGCAAACTTCAGGATTCAGCCAAACACATTATTCCACAGGATCAGAAGTGGCTTCCAGTTGGGCCCAGTAAAACACAGCAAGAAAAAGTCCAACTGCAAAAGGCTCTCACAGTGACTGCAGTGCATGTTTCAACTCCAGGGAAGCAGAGAGAGAGGGGGGAAAAAAGAGAGTATTTGAAAAAGTCAAAGAAAAATTGCTCTGTCCAAAACCTGGAAAAGCCACAGTTAGCAACCATTCCCAGGGAAGCAAAAGCCCTGCTGCTTTATGAAGATTAAATCTGCTATTGTCTCACAGTTGTTGGCTGTTTGCTTTTTTTTAAATAAAGTTGCCCTTGAACAAAGATGTTAGGAAGTATCTTCAATAAGAAAAGGATATAAAAACAAGTATGCTAGTTAATAAATCAGTGATAAGGTTAAACAAACAAGGTAAGGTAAGGTGAGGGTAAGGTTTCTTGACAAATCATCTGTGATAAGGTTAAGCAAATTTCTCTTTTGTCAGGACAGGAAAGATACACATGCAAAGGCACAATATTTTCGCTGACATGGACAATGAATGTGAGAGGTGTATGTTCTGAGTCACTCATATTGGACAAGACTTTTTTTAAGCATATGGTCTGAAGACTGTAGGAAACCATTTAAAAAAAATTGGTCAGGCATTTAACCCACTCTGCACCTTTACATGGAAGGGGACTGTAGGAAAAAAGCTTTATAAAAAATTCAGACCTTAGATACAGACAGTTCCCTGCTGAATATCTATGCAGAATTACACATAATGTTAATTCTCAACAACCCATCCACCCAGAACTTCGTCCTTCTGAGGACAAAGAACATTGCTCTTATGCAGAGATGCTAAGGAGTGAATTCTGCTGTCCCTTGGGAAGCATTTTCTCTTTCTGCAAGACAGTAACACACAATTAAAAGTATGGTTACAAAGGATTAAGGCAGCTCAGTTAATGCAAACTAGCACTCTCTCCTGCATTCCTCACTAATACAGTGGTGACATAACCAGCCAAAACATGTAGCTTTAATTCAAATAAGGTTTAAAGAAGTTACTGCCAAGTAATTACACCCATTGAAGGCCCATGAGCACAGGAACCTTCATTAATACCCCGCTGCCGTTCTCAGAGCGCTTTTCCAACCAACTGCACCAATCTGAAGTGGCAACCATGGACAAGAGCAGGCAACAGGTTTTCATGAGCAGACTTGTGCCTGCCTTTCAGGAGACACTGACACATGGCTGAGCACAGCCACGAGGACAGAGGCAAGGACACAGCATCCAAGTGCTGGCTGCCTCCTCAGAAGGGCTGGGGCAGCCCCGAGGTAGAGGAGCTTTCTGGTAATGTCCTCCTTTATTTTTCTGATAACACGCTTTTCTTTGCGGCTGAAAGAAGGTGACACTGGCACTTCAGGAACTGCAGGCAGCTTTCTACTACCCTTTTCTGCTTTCTAATGAACTGCTGGCCAAGTCCAAGCCATGGGTTCCCATTTATTTCATCACTAATCCTAGCCTCTGTGTAAGAACCTGTGCTTAATCCACAAAGAGTACCGGATGCTTCTGAAGACTGCTTCCAAGAACAAAAATACAGCACTCAGCTGGAGCTCCCTAAAGCCATTCAATAGGAAGGATTAAACCCAGAGACTTGGATGGAACTTAGATCCAGTGGGCATGACCCTACCTGTGCTCTCTTCATTACACAAGAGCATGTCGTGCCTTTGCCTTTTCCTAAAGCTCTTTCTAAGCTAATGACTCCAAAGCACTCATCTCACTGCTCTGCACAAACATTCAGGGCTCACATCCATGTGCTCTCAGCATAAACCAGCACAGACCCAAATGAAGCTGTTTGTGGCAATGCTCCCAGGACATCAGATCACCAAGCACAGACGCTGACCACTGAAGCTGCACCTGCACTGCAGCCCTGGGAGCGAGTCCCTGCCAGCAGCTCAGGTAGAAATGGCATCACACAGGCTGCAAAGCTCTCTGTGAAAAGGAAAAACTTCTTCCATGCTCACCTGGAAAAGGGAGCTCACTGTGGTGGCTCTCCTCTTACCACCACCATTTCACATTAGGGCACAACACTGAAGCATGGACAAGAGATAAATGGAGAAACTGACATTTCCTATTCAAAGAGCCTTTAAAAGAATGGTCCCTATTAGCTTTGGTTCTTAATAGCAACATAAATTACATGCAGGCATTGATTCTTTCCCTGAAGTCACCATTACCACACAAGCTGCAAGTAACTGGCATGAAGTTCAGCAGGTTCTCAAGAGTCCCCCCATAAAAATCTGTCACAACTTTTACTTTTATTATTGTAGCACCACTTTTAACTTGCTCAAGACACAACTGAAAAAAACCACTAACTTGCTCTCACTGAGTACCAGCAGAAGTTTAGTTTCATGTAAAAAAAACTAACCAGAATAACCAGAGCTCAAGTTCTAGTTTTGCAAGGGCTCCCAAATACACTTTTAGCTGAAACTAAAATTTAAGAAAACAAAGCCAGTTAGTCCCCCAAACTTTTTCCAATTAAGTTCCCAACTTCATTGTGACACATAAAGGTCATTTTGGCCTAGGCATGCAGGAAGATAATCCCCACCCTTCAGGCAACTGGGATTTCTGGCAAGATTTTAAGAGGTCTCCAGCTGATAACCATGAAAAGTTCACACCACCAGGAGTCCAGATAAGCTTTTAACACAGGAAATTAGTGCGAAATTGTTTTAAGCATTTTCAAGATCAATTAAGATGGTGTAACAGTCCAGCAAAGTAGAATTGAGTTCTCTGCTTCAAATCAGATGGGTTTGGAATACAAAACAGCAGCTCTGGAGCTGGGAGGTGTCTGCAGGAAATGAGGTTAGACAAATGCAGGGCAATTAATCCTCTGTGCAGTCAGATTACAGACTCCCCCATCCCCAGGGCACAGCCAGAGCTGGGTTAAACTGCTGCAGGTTGTCATCCTGCACCTTCCCTGCCCATCCAGGGCCAGTGGCTCTCCCCCACAGCCTAAAAAGCCAATCTCTTCCCTGACATGTGAGGTACACACAGGGAGACTCAAACCAGTCCTCATTTGTAACTGCAGATGCAAACTATGAAAAAAAAGCAGCCGCAAATGCCATTTTCTGCCTTGTCAGCACTGAGGGACAGTAAAATTCATCAAGGACACTGAATTTCAGAGAAGCAAAAGTGAACTGGGAGTTTCTGGCTAGGGTGAGGAGTCAGCTGGTGTTAGCAGCTCGTCTGGGCATCTCTCCCGGCACAGGCAGCAGACCAGTGACTGCAAACAGTGTGAACTGGGAAAAATGTGACTGTACAGATGACAAATGCATCCTCAGACACTGCCCTGGTACACTGTCAGCCCAGGGAGCAAGGCAAGTGTCTCAGCACAAAGCCTGCTAGGAAATGTTCTGTCCCAAAGCATAAAGAAATCCCTTCCTAGCAGGTTAGTGCTACACACCACTAATGGGTATTACACTGAGACCCACTGTATCTCTCCATTTAAAAAATCCAAATTTTCTTTCTTCTCTGTGACAATTCAATTGTTCTTACTGAAAAAAAGTCAAGTATTTCTTAAAACACCGTAGCAGGTAGCACTGAAGGCATTTGAGCTGTGTGTTCCTACCCTCCTGTTGGTGACCTCAGCTAAGCTGATATTAAGCCCCTTCCCAACATCAGCACTTCATTTTTATTTCCCAGCACCAAACAAGTCTGGCTTTTCTCTCTCATGCTCACAGGCTCTGACACCTCCCTGATGCTGGTGCTTTAAGCTGCTCACAGAATTTGGCTTTAATAGATTGAGGGGAGAAATGCAAATATTCTCTCCAAATTAACACAATTAGCCCACCCTCCTCCCACAATTACCCTCTACATAGAGATCAGCTAAAATCTTCTATTCTGAGAGCCCCAGCTGACATTTTATGTCCCCTTCAGTCAAGAAAGACATTTTTTATATCTATTTTTATCACTGTCTAGTCACACAGGACACTTACAGAGATCCTGGTTTTATACAGAGATATCCATGAAATGGTTTATTCCCCCTACCTTCATCTTTTATACACAGAAATAAGCACTAAAGAAAAAGGAAAAGGAAACTTGACAGCTCAATGTTTGGTCAGATATCATTGACCCATAGAGAGAACTGACTACAAAGGGTTTGACATTGATTAGATTTGGAATTTAACACTGTCCTTCCAAGGTCTCCAGTCAGGTGGGATTCCCCTACAAGAGGCAGGGCAGCTCTGATCACAGCACAAGAACCAGAGTCTCACAGCTCCAGCAAGCTGTAAAGTAAGATTTTACCCTGCAAAAGCAGGATGGCTTTCCCATCAGTTCAAAAGAAAAATACACAATAGAAAGCTTCTAGTCTCAGACTCATCCCCTTCTGCCTATCCCCACTGCTGTTCAACAGAACAAACTCAAATCCTCAACTCCCTTCTGAGTGCCTTAATTAAGAAACTGGCATGATGAGCTATTTTCTTAGTTCTTTGTCCTGTCATGCTATGAAGGATTAGCCTTTCCTGACTTGTCCTCAAGATAACAACTAATCCTGATGTCTCCCTCAACTCAACAGGCTGCACAGACCCTAATTTATAACAAAACCACTGCGCTCCAAGACAACAGTAATGGGGGAAAGCAATACTTCTGTTTGCTGGATTCATGGCTGAAGCTTCCTAAGAGTCTGCACGACACCATCTAAGTCCTCATTTCAGCAACCCTCAGCTTAGGCATTAGGTCAAGTCATCCAGCTAACTAAGGACAGATTAACCATGTGCTCACAAAATCTAGGTCAGTCCCAAACAGGCTCTACAGCCTGGAAAGGCCTCTCTGTGTCAGCCAGAACCCCCCAGCCCTGCCCTCTGAAGAGGATGCTCTGCAGAAAGAGAGTGGGACCCACACTCACGTTCTGTTACATCTGTTCTTCATTTCTACAGCACAGAATAAACCTCGACAAACCTGCATTCAGAAGTCAGTAAGAAACCAGTCAGTGATGTCAAGTTCTCCCTCTTCGGAATATCTGGTTCTCAAATACTCAGTTATTTTCTGAAGTGAAAGAGCCAGGTCAGGACCTGGCTGCACACCGGAGACCTGTCTCCCATTCCAAACCTTCCAAATCCTCCTAACCCACACCTCAGTTCCACAGACCCAGTCTGCAGCCCCTACTGTCTTCTCTCTGCCCTCCTCCCCAGCAAACACTAAGATCAGACCACAGTGGCCATACCACACTGCCTCCCCACTGCTGTCATGGGCTCCCTGTCACACCAGTCATGTATTTCAGTCTCACCCTGAGCCCCATGCATCACCTCCCCTGCCCAGATAATGCTCTTCTCCAGTCTTACCTGTCTGTCCTTTGACAAAGTGCCATTCCTCATTACCTTCAGGCAGCTCAATCTCCATCCATCCCCAGAACGCATGGCCACCCACTTACTTCTTAATCTGAAGCCAAAAAGACATCTCTGAGGCATTCCAAAGATAAAATTTAGTGCTGGAGGAAAGATGCTTATAAACATCCACTCTAAAACTCTGGGCATGCTTGTATCCTCCCTCTCTCACACACACAATTCACATCACAGGTTTCTTGAAATTGAGAGATGCAGTGGGCTGCACACACAGCAAGATAAAGGTGTCTGTGCTGTCAGGGTTTGTCAAGTTTCCATGCTCTGACTTCAGAAAATGTCCAAGCTTTGAAGCCAGGACAATACACACATACAATAATGTCTTACTTCAGGAGTGCTGCTGGAAGCTCCTGACACAAAGACAAGTCAAATCTTTCATTTGCTAGCTGGGAGTCAAAGGAGAGGCTCATGGAGCAAGAACAACCAAACACCACAGTCCAACCCCACTGCCCCCAATGTCTGCAGGGACCAGGGGTGTGCAGAGCCCCCTCACAGACCCCATCCTGCCCTGCTCTGAGAGCTCACTCTGTGCTGGGTGTCACTCTCATCCAGCCCAACAGGATCAGTCTCCTTTTTGTTAATGAGAGAAGGGTAGAGCAAAGGAACTGGAGGTCAGCCATTAACAGCAGCACCTCTTTCCAGTCCTTCAGATCTGATCAATCACTGCAGGACTATAATTGATTTTATTGGTGTTTTTTTTTACTTCCAGCTGTCTTACAGAAAAGCATAAACTTCAGTTTTGCCCTTGGGAACATCCATACCAGAAATGGTATGTTCTGGCACTGCCAGTGTACTTGGCAGATATAATGAGCACTTTAGGGGTTTCTTAACTTCAGTGAATTTCAGAGTAGCAATTATCTTCAATTACTCCAGATGAAAGACCACACAAAATGTTAATTCAAACCCCCCTTCTCCCAAAGCCCCCTGCTATCTCTGGTCACCAATGTCCTACTTTTTCCCCTCACCAACACCCAAAAGGTTGGACCTGCTCTTCCTTGCTGCTTATGTTTCCTGGTGTGATCAATGCCCTTGTCACACCTTCCTTTCCATGTATATTGTACAAAATCCTGTCTCCTTTCAGGACATTGTAGAGCACTTGTTGCAGTTTGGAGGAAAGCATTGCTTTCTCCAGACACACTTCCTGCATCTCACCTAACTTCTCCCACAACCTCAATCAGAACAGGAGATAAAACAGACAAAATTGGCTATTTGTATCTGCCAGAGCTAGGAAAAGATGCTACACTGGATCCACTGTAGGATCCAGTATTGCACTGTAGGACACAGAGGAAGGAACTGGGATCACCTGAAAGCAGCATGTGTCAGAAGGGTTTAAATACAAAAGAAATTAATGAGATACCTCAGCACTTCTTGAGGTATGCCTTGACTTCTAGCAGCTACAAAGAGCCTGTAATGAAATTGTGAAGCTGTTAACCACAAATTAGAACAATACTCAGCAACAGCTGCAAAACAAGGCTGAAACAACACCAAGCTACACAGCAGTGACTTTGTAATTCAGGTGCATTTCAAGGAAATATTGGACACAAAACTGAGATCAACAATACTTTTGGGATGGTTTAAATCACAAATGAAAGAGCTTGTCACCAAAACCAGAACATGTTCTCAAGGCTGAAATCCAAGACCCTGCGTGGCACCACATGGCAATGTAGGAGAAAACAAAACTTCCACATCCCTGTGACTCACATGAGATGGACTGGAAGAACTACTGGTGGGAGGAAAGGGGAGAAGGAAGGAGACTTAAGTAGGCAATCTTTTCCTGAGGATAACACCCAGCAACGTGCCAGAAGTCTAAAGTACCAGTATTCACTAGAAATGCAGAACCACTTCTGAGGAAGTTCACTCCAAGCCTTCAGTTCTCTTCAAGAAAAAGGACCACACACTGTATTTCTTCATGAACTCCGAAGCTCCCTTCTGGAAGCTTCAGAGACTTCATAGCTCCATTCTTCTCATGACTGTTTTCTTACAATTTGCTGCATAAACTCTCTGGCTTTGGTTGCTCCACCCTATTGAGTGAGTTTTACAGCTATTTGTCAAACAGCAGCCACAGTCTGGGTTTTGTTTTTACAATGATAATAATCCTTGCCCTAAAGAACTTGCATTTAACAGCCATGTCTCATCTGTGACTCACCTCAACCTGTGTCAAATAACAGCTCCAAGCCTCGTCATAGGAGCTTGAAATCCCTCATGGGCTGCAAACTGCTCCCAAAGCAGCAGCTTGGGTGGGTCAGAGATGCCCAGAGCCCAGGGGGCTGCAGTTGTCCTCAACCTTGCACATGCTGCTGCTTTTCTGGGCTGAGATGACACAGGAAGTGCAAAGAATGGTGGTGTCAATTCCTCTGCTGTGCCTCTGAAAAGCTCCTGACGGCAGGAGAGTGTGAACAAATCCTCCCGAGTCCTGAAACGGGCAATAACCAATGCCACTCTAATGAAGTGGTCTGAGAGGCACTGCAGAGAGCAGAGCAGTGACAGAAACACAGGAAGGGGGGAAAAAAGGGGCTTTGAGACAAACTGCTGGGAGCAGAAACGCCACACAGAGCTGGGCTGGTGATGCATTCGGGCACACCACCAGAGCCAGGGCCAGGGAAGATGAGCAGCACAGTAAAGACATTGTGGGATCCCAAAATCAGAGAAAGGGGCAGTGACAGTCATGGAGATGAGTAAAACGATTCTGGGCAGGGAGCCCACCACGAGAACAGTGCAGGGAAAAGCCACCCGTGGTGAGGACCAGCAGGGCACTCCACGCCCGAGATGCTGAGAATGAAACGCAGCGAGCTGGGGGGTCACTGCAGAGCCCTGAACTCCTCCCTTGTGCTGCCACTCGAGCCTCTTCAGCATGGGAAGTGCAGGCTGCAAAGGAGAAGTCTGAGGTTTGGGATTTCTAAGGCCAGCACTGCTCTGTCTGCTGAGCCTTGTGCTGTCACAGCTTTTCCTCTGATGGGAATTGTGAAGGATGCGGTGGCTGTGCCCCAGCAGAGCAGGCACAGATAAACTTTTTGCTCCATCAGAAGCTCAGTGAAACACAACATTTTGTAACTCACTTACAGTGGCCTGTTACTTGATGTTCATGAACATACAAGACATGGAAAATGTCACTTTTACACCAAGCATTTCTAACACAGCTGTTGCAACAGCTGTGTTTTTTCACACAGCTATTGCTTTATCTGAAATAAACTACCAGGCACATTTCATCTGGGCAACAGGAGGACCAGATAAAAAAAGATGACAGGTATTTAAATTGAAAAGCCACAGCTAAATGAGAGTGGGCCTACTTCTTGCAGAAGCTGTGTGCTTTTGTCATTGAAATGTTTCCTACTCTCCCCAAAAGCTGAGCCGTAACATCCCACACTCACAGGTTACTTCTGAACACCCAACAGTTTATACTTCACACAAACCAATTTTAAGCAATTCATGGCACTTAGGAGAATCCAGCATTAAGGCTAATAACAGCAGCTCATCAAACAAAACTGATTATGAGAAAGCCCCATCTGTTTCTGTCAGACAGCATTCCCAGCGCAGTTGCAGGCTATCCTTTGGTTATTTCAATCCAATATTTGGTTGTATTGAATTTAGGAGCTCTTTGACAGTTTCAATAAGACCAAAATGCTGACCTTCAGTAACTTATCAAATGCCAGATGGTACAGGCATTCACAGCAGAAGTTATTTCAACTCTGAATGTCTATAGTAAAAATTTTATGCTGCTGAAAACTGTGGAAAAAGTTACTGACTCTTTACGAATGGCTAAACCACAATGCTGGCACAACATAAACTAGTTCCAGGTCTGAAAGCAGGGAATGTGGAGAGACACTGTTAGTACAGAAAGTCTCCAGGCACAGAAGATATTAATTAATAACTGCAGCTGGAAACCTCCTTCCCCTTCCTCAGAGGCTTCCCTGTCACTGAACTGTGAACTGAAACAAAGCAACAGCTTTTGGGGGCAGAAACTCAGTGTCAAAAGTTAAACCCAAGTCTTTGCCAGGGAAAGAGTGGCTCAGCAGCAGTATCTGTCACTGTCTGTGACCTCACTGTCACTGTGACCACAGTTCCTGCCACAGAGGCAGAAGAGCCCCCCTCCACCACATCACATGAAAGGACAAAGCCGTAGTTGCGTCAGGTCGTAAATGTTTGTGCACAAACTGTTCAGCCTCTCTTCTGCTTTCAACTTCTCCCATATTTCTAAGGCAGACCCACCAGCATTTACCCTGGTGAAAGTGCAGCTCAAGCCCAGCAGCTGCTTCCAACCAGGCAGTCTGCAAACACCCAGGACTCACTCCAAGGAGCCCAGCACACCCAGGCAGGAGAAGCCCCTGTCATCCCCGGGGAGGAGCTGCCAGCTCCCAACAAACAGCAGCAGGAAACTCTGCCACAAACAGGCTCTCTAATTTTTTATCCCCCAAAATGCCAAATTTGCAGGCACATCAGTGTGGGCAGACCACGAGTTTAGGTAAGAGTGGTGGCTTGTCTCTGCTGACGTCAAGGACCTGCTGAGCAGGCGCCTGCAGCATGGGGCTGCCAACCAGTGCCCGGAGCAGCAACAGATTTGGGCTGCCAGGAGGCAGCTCAGCATGCAGGGTTACAGTGCCAGCCACCATGAGACATCTCCAGTTTGGGGAAAAACTGTCACTGTCAGGGCAAACATCTGTCAGCCTCACACATTTCAACTGCAGCAAGAAACACGGTAATTGTATCATCCATTTTCCATACTGACAGCAGGACGTGCTCGGGTAAAGAAGATAAAAGAGGCTTGGACAGTCAGGACTGCAGGCACTTGAGGCCATTTTGATTTCAGCTTATTCCCTTTCTATCTAAATAAAAATATCTGTGATGAATAACGAATATTCCTCCACTTCCCTCCTTACTGCTACATTTCCAAATTTTCCAAGGGTGACACTCGCAGGGAACAAAAAGCGTAGAAACCGTACAGTGGGATGGTGATGCTGCAGAGGCAGCTGAGAGCTGGGGGATCTGCGGTGCACAGCAGCCCCCCTCCCCTCTAGCTGCCCCGAAAGCCCCCTCCCCACTGCCCCGTCCTTACCTCGTAGGACCAGACGCACTGCACGCCCGCGAACCTGCGCACGCAGCGTCCCACCTCCACGTCCTCGTGCGTGGTGTACATCTCGCGCAGGCACTCGCCGATGTGCGGCACCATCCTGCGCAGCACCTCCCTGCTCATGATCACCCCTGGGCCCCCCATGCAGAAGTTCTCCCCCGGCTCCAGCGCCAGCTTGCCCATCTCCTCCGTGGTGCCGAGGCCGGTCTGGCCCAGGAACAGCGGCTCGCTGCTGTTCAGGCTCCTGAGGAAGTTCTCCAGTTTGTCCCCTTTGATGTAAACGTCGTCGTCAGCCCTCATGAACCATTCGTATTTGTCCAAGTAGTGGTCATGCATGTATTTGAGCATCATGAAGGATTTCTTCTGGGGGGGGTAGGAGTCATCTACGCCTGGAAGCGGCACGATGGGGATGGGGATAGAGGTGTCTGAACCCTCGCTGGAGAAGAATTCGACCTTGCCAGGAATGGTTTTGGACCATGTTCTAGATTGGAAAAGACAAGAAGCAATAATTAAATATGCAAACCAGGGCAGGCAGAGAGTGTTGCCAGACTGCGGCTCACCTGCTTTACAAATTTTCTTTTTTGAACACCTCAAAAGGTTATTTTTTACCACACAAATGAGGACATTCACATGGCACACACAGCAATTGGTACAACACACACAAAATTCTGATATGACAAGAGTCTGAGTACCATTTCTGCACCTCCATATGTCAGAAAAATAATTCAATAGCAGCAGTTCACTAGTAGGAAGCAGGATTCCTTAAGCACACTCAGTTTTGCACTAACAGCTATTGATCACAAAACATGGAGGCAATCCAATACAGGCCAACAATTCACATACAACTGAATTCACTGCTTCCAAAGCTTCCCTGTAAATTATTCAGCATCATAGCCACCTTCCATTCCCTCTACGCCTTCCCAAAAGCTCAAATGTGTACTCAGAAATACAGACTTCCAGAGAGTAAATTCACATGAACTTTCAAGGAAACAGCATCCCTTGGGAAAGCAACCAAAGAGCAACTTCTCCAGATGGTGTGTGGAGAAGCAAAGCACAGAGCATGGAGCAGAAGTAACCTCAAGTGGCTTAGTCCATACCAGCAAAGTTCTAAGAGATGCCTGTAAAACTCCTAATTCCCACAGTAACATGGTGCTACCCAACACCTGCACCTTTCCAGACACTTCATTCCGGGTTCTAGTGCAGAGGAACTGCTCAGAAGAGGAGCCTTCCCTGTGCAGAGCAGCACAGCAACATCTGCTCCACACCTTCCGCGCTCCTCTCTGACAAATCCAACCCATCTGCGTGGGCAAACTGGGTCACTGACAGCAGGAAGGGCTGCAGGACGATTCCTCAAGGCAGAGCACAGCCTCCTCCAGGGAGGATTTTCAGTCACATAACTGCTACAGCCTTGCCCTGAAAAATTATTAATTTTAAGCTTGCGGTACCATTTTCTGAGATTCTATCTGGGATAAGAGATCACATATCCCTCACAGAAACATTTTTAGTTGGTAAAACTATTTTAGTTGGTAAACCAACAGAAAACTGTTCTAGTTGGAAAACCAACAGATTTTGCCCCTTTTTATATAGAGGAAGAATAATTTATAATTTTATTTGGCAATTACACTTAGGATATAACCTAAAGCTGATGTGAAAAGACTCTCAAGGTAAAGGACACAGTATTCCCTCAATGCATCACTGTCACTCTGACCAGATGCCTCTCAGCACAGGCTTCTTGCCAATACCTGAGCAGATTTTGGGCAGCACAGACCATCTGAAATTTGAAATCTCCAGAATTAGCTATCTTATAAAATCTGAAATGTAAAAATACTTCAGGAGAATTATTATTTAAGTTCCATCAGAAAATGCAGAGGTATTTAATGAGACTACCTGAACATCAACTTTGACACCTTAACAGTTTCTCAATAATTCCACTGAGTGTAATGAATATCACCCAATTACTTTAAAAGCTTTGTCTCCTGGATTTCTTACTGCCATGGGTAGTGTTTCATAGCAAAAGTTTAGATCCGAGCTTCCAGAAGAGCACAGAGTAAAGGAAATGGAAGCATTCCCACTGACTTCACAACAGAGGTGATGAGGTCTTTAATCATCAGTGAAGCAATTAATGCACAGTACTGCTGGTTATAAATCACATCCTGGTAAAGCACTGAGAACTGCCTGCTTTAAAAGGAGACACTGTCACATCCTGAACTTTCACTAACTTAAGGAAGTTCTGCTGTTTGTTTTCTAACACCCACACTCCACATACAAACCATCCACAGCTCTTCCCATATCAGCTCCCAGTCTAAGATTGAAAAACTTTTCTTCACAAAAGATGCATTTAAATTTTAGTGTCACAGAAAGGACAGAAGGAGTTACTGAGAAATGCAGCTCATCACATCCACTGAGACTCAGCTTTGGGTGGACCCAGGACACTCTGCAGACAACCACCAGGTTGAAGTTACAACCTAAAGTCTTTTGGAGATTTCTGTTCAGTTACTTTTTTATTCAAAAGCAAACAATGTATTTTCAGACTTGCTCTTCATACCCTGAAAGATCTGCCTTTATCATGACCATAATCTATGGGCAATACAGGATGTCTTCTATCACTCCAAGCTTTAGCTCCTTCCTGGTAGTCATCAAGCCCTTCTGTTGATTCCCAGTTTAAATTTACTCCCTGCACTCCAAATAGGCACCCTCACCTCAAGAACCACTAATTACTGTCAAGAGAAGAGCTCCCATTCAACAGAAAGGGAACAAAATGCATGCACATCCATAAAGCATGGCATGCTTGATTCCCAGTCTTCCTATTGCACTAAACCCCTCATCCCAAAGCCAGTTTGAGCCCACTTTCCATATGAGCCACATTTAAATTTCACATTAGACCAGGGGTAAAACAGAGACATTCCTGCAGTTGTGCAGGAAGGGGGACAGAAACACCGTGCCCTAACAACATCCACACCCCAAGGACCTGTGTGAGCACCACGATGTCACTCCAGCCTTGGGATCTCATGTCAACCACATCGACCCTGCACCAGCACAGCTTGACTGAGCCTTTGTTCACCTCCTGCAGCAACACAGTTTCTAGGAAGAGACAGCTCAACGTGTTATTTGTGACCGTGGCTTTGTTTGAACCCAAAGGGACGAAACCCTCGCACATGGACAAACAGCCCAAGTGTCTGTGTCAACAGAGCACAGCCCGGGCACGGGCTGAGACAATGGAGCCACCACGGGCTGCCCCTCACGTCCAAGCCTCAGCTCGCTGGGACAGAATGCAGGGAGAACAGTTTGCTCAGGAAACATGCTGCTGCACTCAGCCAAAGAAGCCAAACCACAGAGGGTGAGATGAACTGTAAGTAGGTTTTTCTGGCCCCAGTTATCAGCAGAACTAAGGACTGATAAATGCAGGGATGAATTCTGATCAAAGCTGCTTTTAACTTTTTAATCCAGTGTTGCAAATAATCAGACTTGGCTCCATCACCAGCAATTCTGTAGTTTAGTATGTAAAACCTACACTTCTTGCCAATCCTCCCACCTGCACTGTCATTTACCTTGTCTGCTCTCAGGTTATGGGCAGCAACCTGACCCTTCAGTTCCTGAGCACAGAGCTCTTGTCACAACACCTCCCCATCAACACCCCCTTCCACCAGCTGACATCACTTTCCTGGTCAAGGTTTCTCCAGTATAAGCCCTGCAGGTTGTATCTGCAAAAGAATTGTATGTTTGATAATGAAAAAAAAAAACCCAGAAAAATATTTTTATTGAAATTTGACACCCTCCTTCTTCCCCACCGCCCTGTCACCCTGAGCTGTTTAAAGGACACATGGACACAACATTTCTGCCACCAGACTCTGTATCTGCACCTGCAGAGACCACCTGGGCTGCAGTGATCGATCACTGAGCCTTCAGTCAAAGCCATTTCAACTCTGTCCACAGAGAAATATCAGCCTGTGAATACAACTGATACGGCCCTGAACTGGTCATTTAAAAACCCTGACAGATCCCAACCTTATCTCCCCCGTGTAATCTGAATCTGCTGCTTGAGCAGGAGGATGTGCATGAATCAGGACAGCAAGGCTCTCCATTACCCTCCCCAGGAGGTAAAAAACCTGCGCGATGCTGAGTGACCTGGTTTCTCTCAGTGCACAGAGCTCCACAAACCAGAAGGCTGTGCTGACAAGGAAATCAAAGTGAAAATTAAACAAACACAAACTAAATGAGTAATGCTTCCTCAGGAAAAAATCTCTAAGTAGAGGACATGAGTCCAGTGATGCTCCAGTATTGGTGGCTACCAAATCAATTTTAACATTCCTCCCTCACCCAGTTTTGCACACTGGATATCCTATGTGTACCCTAGGCTATGCAAGTCACAAGTAAAGTGGGTGAAAAGATTTTATCTTTTTAGCTGGCGCCCAGGAATTCACGAAATACAGAAAACCTTGTGCACACCAAGGGCGCTGAAAAACCCCAGTATTTTCTAAAAAGTGACCACAACTGTAGTCTTGAAATGTTGTCAGAAGTAATTTCTTCACTTAAAAAGAAGCTTTAAAGCACAGCTTGCAGCAAGAGCAGCACAGATCTGGGATGTTTTCCCTTCAGTTTCCAGTATTTATTATTTATTTGTATTATCCTGCTTATCAGCGCTGCAGACTAGGCAGAAGCACAGTCAGTGGTGTTATGCAGACAGTGCTCCCTTTGTAAAGACTCAGGCTGAAGACTGACAAAAAATGTATTTGGTTTTTGTCTGCAGCTCAGGAAGTTTCCCTCAGAGGAGATCAGAGAAATCATTTAAAGTTTTGAGAAATAGTCATCTTGTATAATTAAGCTGAAGAAAATCATAATTTGTGAAGAACTCAGCAAGACAACAGACATGAAAGACTGATGTCTTGAATGCAGCTAAATTCCATGTTGAATTAGGGCTAGTTTGGCATCCCTGTTATTCAAGGCCCCATTCTTCCAACAACATTTGCTACAGGGGAAGCAGTGAACCACAGCTCAGGCAGGAGAGCTGAGCTCGGAAACCAGCACACTACTCCTGCACATGGTATTGTAGATAACACACGGGAAGTCACCAAAAAAAGCTGGTTTTTTAAATTTCCACATCTCTGTCACTAAGATCTGCATTACAGAATTCCAATTTTGAGGAAAAGTTCCTTTCAGGTTTCTGCAGGATTGCTTTAACAGAGAACTCAAGCAGATTCCACAGCTCTTTGAGTCCTTTGAGCTAAACTCCTCCAATTTTAAGTGATGCTAGTTTTCTGTCCATGCACATCCACCTTCCTTGTGGACACAGGGACAGAAATGGATCCATCACCCACAGGCACACAATCAGTGGCCAGGCTAAGATCAGAGCCCAAGTGTCCCAGAGCTTTTGGCCATATGGTTATTTTGGGGGGTGTAAGTGACCTTATTTTACTTACCCCCCATTCCCTGTATCAATGACAATTGCTCTGTGTGCTTCTTTCATACTGTTCCTTCAACATCCTCACAGATTTTAGGTCACAGCCAGAAATGCCATGTACATCATGCTTCTGGTGGAGGGTACCTGAGCAGGACACTGAGTTCTCACTGCTGCAGTACTGTGGTACGATTCACACATGAAGTAAAACACGTACTGTGCTGGCACAACATCCCAAGTCACTCCAAAGGGCCCCCTCCCAAGAGGCAGGAGCTCCACAACCCATCACATCCCCCAACAGCGCCCAGAACGGGCCAAACCACCCGACTGATGCAGATCTGAATTTAGGAGCAATGCACTTACAATGTGTAAGCGCAGGCTTAGACAGATAACCCAAACTCCCCCACACCCAAATCCTTTGGCTGCCTTTCACTTAAGCTCTTCCGAGCACTCAGGTGTTTGGATTCCAGCTTCCTGTAAGCCACCACCAAGAGAGGTTGGAAATGGAGCCTCCAAAGGGCATCCCTCTGCCGCGGGGCAGGGATGGCTCAGCACCAGCCCCGGGCATCCCTCTGCCACGGGGCAGGGATGGCTCAGCACCAGCCCCGGGCATCCCTCTTGGTCCTCGTGGCACTTGCCGGTGCCCTGGGGACCGTCCCAAACCCAGAAGTGCTGTGGCTGTGTTCCTGCAGAGATGCTGCCAAAGGCCAGCCGCTGACATCTCGCCATTAACTGCATTCACACCACTCTCCTGCCACGTTTCCCAGGAAATCTAGTTGCTACGCAAACGGGAAAAAAAAAAAAAAAAGGGTTAACTGCCTGATATTTCTGTTCCTGAGACAGCAGACTTAAATCTTCTGGGAGACTGCTTATTCCCATCCTCTCCTTCCTGCAGCTCTTTTAGGACAACTCCCCTCAACTGAAAAAGCATTAGCACATATTGTTGCACTTTCCCTGAACCCCAGCCATCCCTTTAACTCCTTCCTGCCCAGCTCTTTTCCTGACTATTCCTTGTCCTTCCAAGTGACACCGTGGCTCCTGCTGCTGCACTTCCCCGGCCTCCTGGAAGGGAAGCTCTGCTAACCTGGCTGTCGGATGCAATCACTGCTGAGGCTGCAAATCTGCCCTCCGAAAACCTGTGGATCTAAAGCTTATTCTCTGCCTCACAGACTACAAAAGCAGGACTGTTACAAAGAGCCGGCGGCTCCCGAAAATCCAGCAGGCCTGGTTTGCCTTGCAGTGGTCATTTTGCTCATGATTGATGTTCAGGAAGTGGATTGCTTCCCCTCTTGTTAGACCCTATCTGGATTCACAGCAGCCAGGATCAGCAAATGCTTTCCGCTCCGGTCCCTTTTAGCTGTGTCTGTAAATGGCCTTTGAGCCACAGCAATTTGGAGGTATTCAGCCTCTGAATCCCTAATTCCTTTCAGCGTGGTATCAAGGCTCTGCACACGCTGCCACCCCGGGAATGCCTTGCTAGCAGCTTCCCATTTCACTGGCTGTGCCAGCGATTCAGCTCACCAGGATGCTTTGTCAATGTAGTAATCCCAGCAATTGTCTGCTTGAGTACTTCATGGCAATCAAAAGCCATTTAAGATTTCAGGTTTGTCTTCCTCTTCCCCCCTCCCCATCTTCCCCCAAAGATGTCTTCCTGTCACCGGGACATTAGCTCATTTCTTTCACCAACGGAGGTGAGAAAAACGCATTTAGCCCGACTAAGAGTCTCTTTATCCGTCTCTTCCAAGAACAGACATCATCTCTAGAGGTTAAACCAAAATAGCAGTGTAGTAAAAACAATACTCAGATCTCCATCTAAGGGCTGAAGGAGCCCGATTCCATTAGCTGAATTTGTTAAGTTGCATCTTTAGCCATTGTTTTGTGAGAGCAGATGTCGCAGATCTTGTTCTCTAAACCCAGCTCCGCCACAGCACCAGACTGTTCAGCAAGCACAGGCAAAACCAGGCGAAAACAGGAATCCTTCCCACACCAGCAAAGTGAATTTCTCCCCAAAGAACACTCTGGACAACACAGTGATAAATTTCCCTTTTCCAAATTCTTGATGCAAAATGTGATGGATGCTAGAAAAAGTATTCTGCCATAAAACCTGGTATGTGATGTCCCAACACGACTCCAGCCTCCTTGTATGTAAATCTAAATTGCACAGCCTGTGAGATTTGCAATCCAAAATACTCCAACCCACATGGTGAGGGAGAACATAACCCTGAAGAAACAGATTCCTTCACCCATTTCAAAGCATCAATCATGCGCTCTCTGTAACTTAATTACAGGTCTACTGCTGGAAGAAGGAATTAAGTTTCCATTAAAACCATCGCTGGTGGACAGTATGCCTCAGATTGCCCAAATAAAGCAATTTTATTTCATTGGATGCTGATATAAAGGCAGATTTCCTGAAACCAGAGGCGAGCTGGGAACGATAGTATGATGGCCCATCATCATAGTTTTGTCACCCTGCTCTTACTGGCCAATAGGGCCACAAGTACTTTCCAGCCAGGGCAGGCAAGATATGGAGAAGGGTCTGTTCTAGCACAAGACTGAAGGGGATGTTTTATTAAAGATCTGCCCCAGAGCTCCTGGCTGCTCCTCTGAGGGTGCTGGCTCAGGCAGAGCTGGGGTGTACCCGAGCTGACATTTTAGCCCTTGAGTCTTTCAGATTTCCCAAGCAGGCTCCCAGCACTGCCTGCTGGCGCACACACCGGAGCAACGAGCACATCCCAGCACATTTCAGCAGAGCACGGAGTTCCACCAAAGCCACAGACACATGTCTCACAGAAGAGATGATTACCCTGATGCTGCCGAGGCTTTGGACAGAATTCCCCTTAGCCCGTGGCACTCACGGCCATGCCCAGCCACACCTGGGCACCACGGTGAGCAGCACACAGTGCAAAGCACCCAGATTGCTCCTGCTGCAAAATTAGGGGTGCTCAGGTAACAAACACACGGCTCCGAGACCCTGGCTCCTACATTAGCTCAACCAGTCTGAGGCACGGAGCGCTTAGCCCAGGCTGACTCTCCCATCCGAGCTGTTTCACTGCCTGGTCCAGCCTCAGCAGCGGCTGCAGAGAGCCGAGCTGGGTTTTACTCTTTGTTCCCAGATGCCTTTTCTGGGTCTCATTCCCTAGCACAAGCTTTCAGCTTGGCGCAGTGCTCTTTACCCAGGGCATTACAGTAGTCCCCAAACTTTATTTCTGTTACCGTCAGGCTGTCAGCTCGCTCCACAAGCAGCGGCCAAGGACCGTACCAGCGTGGCGCAGCTGCGCCCAAGGCAGAGGCACCGAGGGACGCTCTCTGATGCCCGTGTCACCGCCGGTGACCGGCACTGAGCGTCCCCTCGCACCGGCGGGGCTGCCTGACCCTCAGGCAAGGTCACCGGGGCCACCTGCCAGGTGGAGCCGGGCTGAGCCAGACCCTGCGGGAGCGGCAGCGCGGCTCAGGGACCCCTCGCGTCCGTGCCGAGCCGCCCGGGCAGCGGAGCCGCGCTCGGGGCACCGCGGCTGCCGCAGCCCGCCCGGAGAGCGCCACGGGGCTGGGAGCGAGGAGCGCGGGGGCTGAGGTGCCCCGAGGCTCGCTCGCACCTGCCCCGGGGAAGGGCGAGTGGTCCCCCGGCCATCCCGGCTGTAAGGGCATCCCGGGCCGCGCGGTTTCACCCCGGGGGAACTGGCCGGCCGGACCGAGTCCGGCTGAATGGGAGCGAGGCGAGCCAAGCCCAGCTCGGCTGAATGGGAGCGAACCGAGCCAAGCCCGGCTCAGCTGAACGTGACCGAACCCAGCTGAGACGAGTCGAGCCCACCCGAACCGACCCCGAGCCCATCCCAGACCCCAGCCCAAGGCAGCCCACCGGCCCCCCATCCCCGCCGGGCGCCCCCGGCCCCCGCCGCTCACCGGTGCGCGGCCACGGCGCGGCTCCGCAGGTACTTCTGCGCTGTCATGACCCCCACGAAGAGGAAGCTCTGTGCCGGCGGGCCGGGGCGGCGCGGCGGGGCGGCGGCGGCGGCGGCGGGCGGCGGGCGGCAGCCCTGCGGGCGGGCTCGGTGGGGCCGCGCCGCCGCCGCCAGCTCGGAGGCGCGGGGCAGGACGAGGCGCGATGCGAGCACGAAGCCCAGCACCAGCCCCAGCAGGACGCTGAGCCAGGCGCGGCGGCCGCGGCCCGCCATGCCCGCCCGGCCCGCTGCTCACAGCGCCGCCGCCGCCGCCAGCCGCGCCGAGGCGCCCAGCGCCGCCATGGGGGAAGGGGCAGGGACGGGAAGCGGAGGGAGGGGAGCGGGGGGCCGCCCGCCTCCCCGGCCCTGCCCCTCGGCACAGGCGCCGTGTGCGGCCCCGCCGCGCTGCCCCTGGCCCCGCCCGGCCCTGCCGGAGCCGCCGCCGCGCAGACCCCGGGGCGGCCCCCGCTCCGTGAGGCGCTCCGGGACGCGGCCCTGGGCAGGGGGCTCCGGGAGCACCGCCCTGCAGCCGCACCGCTGCACGTCCCGCCCCGAATCTGCAAGTGTTCCAGGCCAGGTTGGACGGGCTTGGAGCAGCCCGGTCTGTGGGAAGGTATCCCCGCTGCCCGGGGCACGGAGTGGGATGAGATGAGCGGTACGGGCCCTTCCAACCCAAACCCGTTCTGTGACAGGGACCGGCACCTTAACCAGGCATTCCACACAGGGGATAGGAAACCTGGCCCTATCCCACACTGGGACCTTGAACTGGCACACCAGAACCTCAGCCCAGCTGCCCAGATCAGGAGGGGCAGAGGCCGAGAGAATGTGGATGCTCAGCTCTGGGGACAGGGAGTGAGACGCTGGACATAACCCCGGGATAGGCGTTCCAGCGCCTGCACCAAGCAGAACTGGGAGCCCAGCCCTTCAGACTAGGATGGGAGGACACTGGGGACCGACCCAGGACAGGCACCAGGTCGGGTCCCTGCTGCCCAAGGCCCGGCTCTGCCCCGTTGCACAGAGTCCAAGGGGATGCAGGCAGTGAGGAGCAGCCTCCAGCCCTGTTTGCCTGGCACTGGTGCATTTGTGCAGCACAGGCTGTGGTGACAGGAGCCAAGGCACAGGCACTCTCTGTTTTTTCCCACCTTGCTAATTAAACCAACCAGAAATAGGTCAGTCTGTTTCTATCCACAGGCTATAGTGAGTGCTCAACAGATTGAAGACTTTATTGCATGAAGATTTCTTTTTCCTTTGTCCACACTGACTCTCCATGAGCGTTTCATCTACAGAGCACTTCAGCTTCAAATGCTGCAGCCACAAACCCCTCACATTTCAAAGGAAAAAAACCTTCCAGTCTCAACAGAAGAAACTTATCGAGTACTACCCACTGACCTCCTGCTTATCATTGTGGTTTCTTCCATTTCCTGCCCACTTCGGCCTTTACAATTGCCAGTCTTTTCCATTTTAAATTTTATTTATATCATGATGTCATCCACAATGAGCTGGGAAGAAGAAAGTCTTGGTGTAACAGCAGCAGCCTCTTGAGCAAGAACCATTGCAAAAGAGGATATCACACCACATTAATACTCTACAGTAATAAGCCAAAGAGAGACATCCATGACAGACTTTTTATGATCACAAGTAACTGTCTCGATTCTGGGATTGAGCAGGTAATGACACAATCTGCTTATCTAATGAGTTCAATGAAATGTCTTGAAAAAAATGCTTTTGTTTGGGGTTTATTGCTCTTGTGGTGGTGCAATCCTCACTCCGAGGTCAGAACAGATGAACTCGTGATGTCAGAGCACAAATAACACAAGGAAAGTGCCCCCAGGATTTATGGTATTAAACAACAATAAAATTGAATACAAATAGAAACTAGATAAGAAATACAAACAGTGAACAGGAAGGAAGAGCAGGGACGTCTCCTTTTGTTTGCCCATGGATAGAACAGAGATGTATTGAGTTAGATGAGTTTGTGTGAAGAGGAACAGAAGAGCTAAATGGTGAAAGAGAAAGGAAGAGCAGTCCAGACTGGGATGCACACAAGGCAGGTGAGGGGCAGGAACACCATTGCTTGGCAAAGGCCAGCTGGACTGTCCTTTCCACTGTAACTCCTTTCTCATTCTCAGGGTTTGCAATGCTTCACAATTACTTCTAACTGCTGGTACTCTGATCCTTTCCATGAGGTCTGGGGTTATCCTCAGCCTGTGCCTCTCTGCACATGTGGATCTTTTATTGCACTTAAAAAAGATTCTTCATTAAACTCTGCTTCTCTCCTCTCCCCACAAGCCTGATCATCAGGTCCTGAAATAGACAACACCAAGAAACATTCAAGCTACAAAAAGAGCAAGCCCACTCCTTTCCAAGAGAGGCACATGTGGCAAGTCCATGAGCAGGAATGGGATTACTCTGCCTGCTCCAAATCAGCTGTAAAAATCTCCTGATTCAAGGGAAAGCCACTGTGGCCTATGAATTACAGGAAAAGGCAGAGCTAGCGTGGTTAAAAGGCAATAAAAAGGAGAAAGGTTGGGGCTGGGGCCGAGGAGCTGTCAGTTGGCTTCTTCCCACAAAGAAAAGAAGTTAGTCATCAGAGCTGAGAGCTCCGTGCCACTGCAGCACACATGGAAATGATGAAGTAGAGCATCTCATTCCCCTGATGGAGCTCTCCTGGGCACATTCCCACCTCGCTGCACCTCCAGAGCAGTTATGGTCCTGGAGCTCACCACGTGCAGGGCTGGCCAGAGAATGCTTGGGAAGGGGCAGGAGGAGGAAGGGGAGCTGTCCTGGTGCCAGATTTGACCTGCAGAGCAGGCACAGTCAGATTTCACACCCCAGCTCCAAGGCTGAGATGCCCAGCTGGGAAGAGGGGGTGCCACCTGGGAATGCTGCAATGCTCACACAACTCCCACAGCACATCCACATGCCTCCCTTTGTGCCATTTATTGTGCCAAACTCACATTTCAAAGTGTCAGGCAGGCACATGCCCCTTTTACTGCTTCTGCCCCTGTTCTTGCATAGAGCAGCTGCTGGAAAAAGAGGGGGAAAAGCAGATTTAGGGAAAACTTGAAAAGCATGGCTTATTTCTTCCAGTGGAATTATAATACTGTTACCTGCCTAGAGTGTATTTTTAATCTGGATGGCAGCAAAAGGTCATACTGCATAATCACATTTAAGTGCCATTCCCTATTAATGCAGCTCTTGGTCTCAATAGCTGTCACTATATATCATGGTTACCATATATTCAAAGACATGATATTTTTCTTTGGTAACACAGTCTACAAGCATGCAGGCATCTTTATGCAGCATGTTTCCAGTTCCTTGTGGGATGGCTGGAGGAGGAATTGTGAGGGCTCTCCAAAAGGATGCACATGGTGTGTGCTCATCCCCACGCTCCCATCCCACTCCCTCCAGCGAGATTAGCACCCAGCCCAGCCACTGAGAGCCCACTTGACAGGCCCACATGGTTTAGATTCATAATCAGATTAACAAAACAGTAATCCTATTTTTAAACAATGGAAAAACCAAGTCCTCAAGCTGCCTCTGTGAGTGTGTGTGCATACAGAATAAATGTCATCTTTTCGGAATAAAGAACCTGAATACCAAATTTAAAAAGTTTCTTCCACATAGGAGACTTGGTCCTGTAGAGGAAAGGAATATCTTGCATTATTACCATTTCTTTTTCACACTGATTTTGATCTCCAGTGAGCCCACTTCCAATACTTGCAAGATTTACCTTCTATGAGACACATTCTTCACCACATTTTAAAGGAGTAAACTACTCTCCAAATGCTCCAGAAACTTTAATTATGAATGTTCCAGTACTCAAACTTATACTTTAAAAACTGCCCAGGCACTGGAAAATGAGCATACTTCATATATTCAATGTAACAGACTCACGGTGGAAAAAATCTCACTGGGCAACCAGCAGCATTTGTCTCTGTCACAATATTTCCAGCCCTGCTGCACTTTCCCGAATGATGCAGAAACTCCTTCCTCAGCTCCAGCACCCACTTCTTTCTTTCTTTCTTTTTTTCTCCTCCCCATCCTATTCTGGTCCTGGCAGGCCCAGTCCCAAGCTGTGCTCACGTGGGTGACTCAGAAGAGCCCATCCTGCAGGAGCTGTGCCCGTTCTGCCGTGCCCGTTCTGCAGGGGCTGTGCCCGTTCTGCCGTGCCCGTTCTGCAGGGAGCTGCGCCCACTCTGCTGTGCCCCTTCTGCAGAAACTCTGCCCCTTCTGCAGGAGCTGTGCCCGTTCTGCTGTGCCCCTTCTACAGTTCTGCCCATTGTACAGGAGCTGTGCCGTTCTGCTGTGCCTGTTCTGCAGGGTCTGTGCCCATTCTGCTGTGCCCGTTCTGCTGTGCCCCTTCTGCGGAAACTCTGCCCATTCTACAGGAGCTGTGCCCATTCTGCTGTGCCCGTTCTGCCGGAGCCGTGCCCGTTTCTGCTGTGCCCCTTCTGCAGGGGCTGTGCCCATTCTGCAGAAACTCTGCCTATTCTACAGGAGCTGTGCCCATTCTGCCAGAGCCATGCCCGTTCTGCTGTGTCCATTCTGCAGGAGCCGTGCCCATTCTGCCGTGCCCGTTCTGCTGTGTCCATTCTGCAGGAGCCGTGCCCATTCTGCCGTGCCCGTTCTGCCGGAGCCGTGCCCATTCTGCCGTGCCCGTTCTGCCGGATTTTTGCCCGTTCTCGCTCCCAGCCCGGCCCGACATTGCCATCGCCCGGCCCGGCCCCGCAGTGCAGCGCGCTCCCGTTCCCGGCCGGGAGATGCGGGAATGCCGTGGACAAAACCCCTCTGCTCCCCAGGCAGCTGCTCCGGGGCCTGCTGAACCCCCAGTGTCCCCGGCTGGTGACACCTAAAGCAGTGGCAATTACATTACCTGAGAAATGGAATTCACGGGCAGTGTTGCCCCCTCCCAGTATGTGATAAAGTAAAGCTGTACAATCTGTTTTTTTTGTTTTTTCAAAGTGCATCTTTTAGGCCAAGCTGACAGTAACTCCCCATTTTAATGCAGAACTTAAATGCCAGATATTTCAGGTATCCATTTCCCTCCCATTCTCTTTAAATAAAAATTTCTTTCCCTTCCATTCTCTTTAAATAAAATTTTCTTCCCTTCCATTCTCTTTAAATAATATTTTCTAAGTTCTTTTCCCTGCCTCCCTCCATGACTGTTCCTCACAGAACCAGCTCGGAAGCTCAGTAACCACCACACAGAAAGAACCTACAGTAGAGGGAGGAGTGCAATTGTAAATTTACCAGTGGAGATGTTGCTCTGTGCTGAAAGTGCTTTTTAGCAGGTGTGCACTTCAAAATAAAATCACAGCAATCAATACACGAGAACAGCACCTGCCTCCCTACCAGCGCCTTGCCACAGAAACCTTCAACACAAAATTTGTATTTTCCCCACCAAAGCTGAGCTGAGGGCACCTATTTCACTGAAGACATTGGTTTCTCATTTAAAAAAAAAAGAGGGTTTTGAAGTTGCTGGCTTTGGAGCTGGGAATTTGGGCAGGGTGTGTGTCAGGCTGCCTTGGAAGCTCTCACAAAAATCAGCTCCAGCAGCCGGGCCGGGACACCACCCAGCCAGCAGCCTGTGCCTTTCCTTTGTGGTTGCAGAGCTGCTCCCAAAGCCAAGCTTTCATTCCACACAGGAGGGAGGGAAAAAGAAAAAACCCAAAGCTTCAGCTCATCCAAGTCTAGACCAGCTTTTTTTACAGCTGGAAATTGCATAGTTTCAGTGTTCAGCTATAGCATGGACAGAAATACTCTGAGCCCCACTTGTGGCTAAATTGATCCCTGAAAAGGTGCCACTTTTTAGCCTGTATAGGAGCAAAATTCATCCAGAAGATGGACCTGATGCTGAGATGCGTGCA
Source organism: Ammospiza caudacuta (assembly GCF_027887145.1). NCBI lineage: Eukaryota > Metazoa > Chordata > Aves > Passeriformes > Passerellidae > Ammospiza > Ammospiza caudacuta. The sequence goes on from NC_080602.1 coordinate 25,531,009, forward strand.
GATGTGCAGCCAGGCTTGCAAGGACCCAACTGCACGAGCAGGGAGCTGCCTGCTTGAGCAGGAGGCTGAAAGAAGAGCATCAGAGGGGTTTAAATGCAGCCAGGAACAACAGGGCTGCTGGTGACATGCAAAGGAGACTCTCAGGCTGGATGCCATCCCCCTTCACAGACTCTGGAATGCAAAGTCATCTTCTGGGGAGAGAAATAAGGCACAACCCCCCAAAAAAAGCCAATCTGAACACCTGAGCTGAGAATCAGCAGTCACTGAGAATCACAGAGCCACTGCAGAACAGCCCAGCTCCTTGAGTTTTGAGTCTGAAAAGTACAGAGCTGCATAAAACACAGCAGATGAGATTTGTTAGTTCTGGCATTTCACACCTGCACTCAGATTTTGCAAGGACAGCAGTTCCTTGCAGATATAGGTGCAATTATAATTTTCATTCACATTGATCTCTGATTGAGACACAGATAACTTGGAACACCTGGCAACAGCTCTGCTGACAGATTCCCCCATTGCCCTCACTCCCCCAACTCCCTCTTCTCTTTGTTATTAAAAATTTCCAGCATAAGAAACATATTTTTTAAACACTCAAGTATGCAATATCACTCTTAAAATCTTTTCCTTATTTCACAATGTTTTTTAAAGGCATAAATAAAGCCAAATAATTTTTATGAGTCTGACATCGTGGGTTGTTTTGTTCAGTTTTAACTCCAGTGCTCAGGAACTCCTGATGAATAGTTGAGAGAACTATGCACAAACCAGATCTCATCTGCAATTTAAAGAAAACAAAAACCTCTGCTCCTCCAGCATATAAATCATCTAAAAGCAACAGAAAATACTTAGCTGCACTTCTCAAGCAAGTAACATCTTCAGAAGTTTTTTGTGCCTCTGAACACTTGCTTGATTTTTAGATTTTTTAATACTCAAACCAGATTATTCTTCAGTGGTTAAATAGCACTGTACAGCAGTTAAATAGTTTATTACCCAGCTCCTTCCAGAGAGAGGTATTTCCAGAACATCTGCATGGGTAAAGCAAGAGGCTTCTTGCATAACTGCTCTAGTGGGGGGAAAAAAAAATCTCCTGAAGGCTTTTTAATATGAACTTTCATAATTCAAGTTCTTGGGAATTCATACCAAACCAGGAACAATGGATTCATTAAATAGTTCACTTTCACCTAATGCTTTCTGCATGCTTCACTCCTGAGCTATAAAGCAGCAAGCAACCACCTTTCCATAATGCCTGTGGTCAGGGGAGAGCTTTCCATTTGAAGTCAGAGGAAAAACCCTTCCCTCTTGTGCAGGTTCTGAGCCAAAAGAAGTTTTATGAACTGAGGTTTGTCCTCCCACCCTGTTCAATAGCTTAGAAGTGTCTGACTAAGAAAAATTCAGGAACTTGAGGATTAAACTAAAAAAAAAAAAAAAAAAAAAAATAAAGGAGAAAAAAGGCTTGAAGCTTCCAGAAGTACATACTTCATTTCATTTTCACTTGACATGTCTTATTAAACTTTAGAATTGGGCAAAAAGCCATATCCCTAGTCCTAGCCAGAAGCAAGTCTTGAGACACAGAGAAAGATTAGCATGTGCTCAGTTAAGACCTGCTTATTTATCTTGCAAATGTTTTTACTGAATTAAATAAACCCATCCCTGACCATTTTATCACACAGGGATTTCTGCTTCTTTAAGACAACAACCTCCCCCATTTGTTTTTCTGAAGACAACACCTCAGTCTGTTGCCTGTTTCCCCAACACGAGGGAGAAGATGTTCCCTAAGGCATTACAATTCAGCCCTCTTTCCTGAGGAAGACTCCTCAGATCTTGAAAATATTCCCCAACTCAGGTTTTTTTTGCCTTCTGAAGGATTAAAAACATGAAGTTATACACTGGCCTCTGAATGAATTTCCACAGAAACATCAACAGCCTCACTTCACCTTCCACACACATGACCAAACACTTTGTTGTGTCTAAAACAAAAGGTTCTTGGCCTTTCAATTTCATTACCAACTTTAAAACTCTCTAATAACACCCTCCTGCTGCATTTCTAATCAAGAGAAATATCAACATGCACATAAACAGTGTACTCAAAGTTGATGCTCATATCTATTGGTAAGTACAAGTATCCTGAGTGGAAATACTCAGAAACAAGTGCTCAAACAGCCCTAAGCTCTAAGGAACCACTGCTCCTTACCCCAATGCCCACAGAGCAGCTCGGGAACAGCAACACAGGGACACTTGCCCCATGCCAACAGGAATTATTTCACTCCTCTCCAAAGACAACCTGGATTTTATTTGTCTGTTGCATTTTAGAGAGAAAATCGAGGGGATGGGATGCTTGGAAAGTTTGGTTATGATGACCAGTCGTTCTCTGTCCTCAGGGCTGGACATACACCAAAGGATGAACACCCCACACTCCTTGCACCCCTTCACTGCCCAGAGCCCTCCTCAGCACACACCAGCCTCAGCTTTGGTGCTGCACAAGCTGCACCAAGGTCACTTCACCTCCCACCTTGCTTTATACACATTTATTGCACCAGAATAAATGCCTTCTATAAAAAAGATGCTGCAGAAAACCACGAGACTGTAAATACTAGATTTGTGACGTTTGCAATTATATTTAATAGTGTATTGTTTTTACAAAGCAGTTGAAATAAAAAAAAAAAGAAAAAAGAAAAAAAAGGAGTAGCAAGAACCCCCCTGTCTGCTGTCTAGCATCAGTAATCCTCACTGGTTTGTTTACCATTTATAAGGAAAACATCATTCAAGCCGGCTTGTCACAGAAACTCTTCTGCAGTAACTGACTTTTGGTGCAAATCCGTGGCATTTGTCAGATCACCTGTGCTTCTTCTCAAAGTCCCTCTGCCTAAATTCAAGGTGTCTGCCAATGATAAAATCCCTCCTCTCTAAATGACTGTGTTTAGCTGGAAGGTAAATCTGGTAACATGTCTGAGGATGGTAAATATCCTCATCTTACAGAGGTAACCTGAGCATAGACAACTAAATTTGCCAGAAACCCCAGATCTCACAATCCCAGGTGATTCACCTTGGAGACTACAATCCCTCTCTACAGAAGAGTGAAAATTTACTGATCATGCTGAAATTGCTTCTCTCTTTGCCCTCTCTAAGAGGATCAGCCATTTTTCTGGTTTAGGATCAGCCAATGTGTTACAATTTGGAAACTGTGTACCCCAAACAAACAGAAACCTGTTTTAAGTTAGCAAGGGCACCAAGGCAGCCCCAGAGGAGTGGCTGTGCCAGGCCAGCTGCAGGCAGTGGGACAGGGGGTGGGACTGAGCCTGCTGGTGCCAGGGAGGGGCACCAGGGATGCTTTAGCCTCATCCACCCGCGGACGGGCCCCGCCGGCCGGGCCTCCAGGAGCACGTCCCTCCTCCTTCTCCAGACAGGGGGTTGTAGCCTGCAACACACAGGAGAGAGACTTCTTAATATTCATCCTCCACAGCCCTTCACCAGCACACAAAAACCAGCAAAAACTGATCTCATAATATCCACACCTTGCTCATACTTCACACTCGCAGCATTTTAGGGAAAATGAAAGCACAGAAAACACCCAGACTTGAGAAGACTTCTTTCTTTAAAAGCCATTGCTAAACACTTGTGGTTTAATTTGATCAATTTGGGTTAAATGCAATTGAAATTAATTACCATTTAATTTTTCTAAGTCTGCACTAAAGCTGCAGTGCTGCAAGAGCAGCTCTTAGAGTAAACTCTGCAGAGTGTGTCTGTTCTGCAAGAGCCCAACAGTCAGGGACTTAAAACAATCCTTCATTCCAGTCCTGCAAGGAATACTCTGAAGGTCAAAAGGTAAATCCGCTCATTAACACTGCAAAGTATTTTTTTAGAGCATTTGAAAGGCAAACATAGGCAGTAAGGCAAATACCCGTTAGCTGAACATCCTAATGCTGTAACCATGGGAAACTTCGTGTCAGGAGAACACACTCAAAGTTACAAGTTGGCAAACATCTTCAATTTGTTCTGCACAAACCTAAGAACCCAAATCCTAGCAGCATTGCTAACCAGGGAGGTTCCAAAGCAACCTGCTCCACTGAAACTCCCAGCACCACCTTCAAATTTGAAATTTGTTTTTCTCATACCAAAGCCAAGTTTTGCTTTCTAGCTTAATTGAGCAGCTGAGCAGCACAGATGGTTCTTTCACTTCATGCTGATCCACCTCAGGAGAAGGTCTGAGACCTCTAATTCTGTAATGGGTTACTTAAGCAAGGACTTTGCTGAGGATTAAACCAGGACAGGTAGCAGCAGGAAGGGTGCCCACAGCCAGCTGCCCTGACCCTGCCTCTCAGCACAGCCCTGCACTCCTCATCCCCCAGGGAGGGAAATGTCCCATGACAGAGACACCAAAGGCAGCTGACAGCATCAGACACCACACCCTCATAAGATGAGCCAATCTACTTGATTCCTTCAAATGCCAGGAAAAACACTCAAAGCAGAAATCCCAGCACTGCACTGCTATGGAGGTTTAGTGTGTTTCATCAAGAATCCACAGATTTTGTACTTTTAATCAATTAATTAGCACTGCACCCTAAGGGGGCCTCCTTTTCAGCCTGATTGAGGCTGTCTGGATGATCAGACAGAAAATTGTCACTAAAATACACCCAAATCAGCACCTGCAGGTATGGCAAGGGCTCTTGGGCTGAGAGGAGAGGGAGCAGACTGCCTGCATGGCCACTGAGCCTGGCAGTGTGAGGCCATGGAAAGCACTTCATCCACCAAGATGGTGCCAGCAGGTGACTGAGTCTAACATGAGACCTTCTGGTGCTTTGTGAGAGTTGGCAAGAGTTCATACATCCACAGAATTTATATATTCAACAGGCTAGCACTGTGGTGTATGAAAAATAAGGTCACATTTTACATAATAATTTCTTTCATCATCTGAATCTACATAATACAAAGTAAAATACCCTCTTTCTGCATTTAGTCAGTACACAGGTGCTTTAAAGGCAGAGCAGATACTAAATTACTGAACTTACAGAATAATGGGAGAAGAACTACTGTAAGAATCTGTAATTCTAAGTGACAAAAATCTCAGTAAATTATACCAAAGCATATTTACAAAAAAAAACCTGACACATTCTTTTCCCAAGGAAAAAAACACCCAAAACTTCCTGTCAGCTTTTGCACAAAGGACAGAGCAGACCAGCTGATCAGAGATAAAGAGCTTGTTTGTCAGGAATGTTTTGTTTTTTCCTTGAAAAAAAGTATGTACAGAGCCCATAGATACAGCTGGATAAATGCCCTGTTCCCAGCTCAGGGTGTCTGAAGGATTCCATACTCACCACCTCCTCTCAAGGGCTTTTTGTTTGGTTTCGATTTCGGGACTGCTGAGGCAGAGGCACCAGATTCTGCTTCTTGCTGTTCAGAAAAGCAGAAAGTTACTCAGTAGGAATTTCAGCTCCCTGAATCACAGGAACACAAGTGTGGCCTGACTGCCATGGCTGTTACCTGATTCAGTTTCAGGTTTCCTTTGTAGCTCTTTCCCTCCTGCATGCTCTCCCACATCGCGATCTTCTGCCGTCGCCGCTCCTCCTCCAGCTACACAACAAACCCAGGACACAATTTAATCTTAGTTTTGACCTTAAAACTCAGATTTCAGAGCTAACAGAATCCCCAGAAACAGCTACAACAGGCTCATCAAACTGCATTTATCTGAAGCAGTATCTCTGAGATTATGGAAGAATTTACTCTTTTTATGCAGCCACATCTCTCCTCCTCCTCAGGATGCACTGACTGAGCTTGCAGCTTCTTTTGGCCATCTGATGCTTTAAAAGATTTTGAAGGTAAAACCAAGTGGCAAGTTTAAATTTAATGCACCATGTGAGGTTCTACAGAAAAAAGGAGTTGTTTTTTTTTTTTAATACCAACGTTACTTGAAGCATCAGCTACAAACTGAGGTCTGAGTGTCTGACTGCAAAAGCAAAACCAGAAGAGCTGGGATGATGATCAGAGTTATTACTGTGCTGATCACACCCATTTTCTGCACTGTCCCACTCAGCAATTTGTATTCCTTGTGATCTCAAGCTGTAATTCAGACCCTTAAACTGCAGCAATGCTAAGCTACATTTCTAATATTTATATTTGCCTTTCAGAGCAGAAAACACACATGTGCCATGGGACAGTTAATTTAAATGCCAGCAAACCCCCTCCAGCCATTCACTGCTCACACAACAAAGCTCCTGCAGGTACAGATTTACCTGTGGAAAATGAACACCAGGCCCTGCCCACAATCACAATTTGCTGCTGTCTTTTACAGCAGCAAAGTGCTTGATGAGAAATTGATGAGAAAAAGGAAGAAATGCTCTCTGGTTACCTGTCTTTGCTTTTCTTTGTATTTTTCTGCTTGTGCATTCAATTCCTCTTGCATCCTGAGGCGAGCTGCTGCCAAAGCTTCCTGCCTTCTCACCACCACATCAGGCTCTAGGAAACCAGGAAAGAGTTTGCAAAGCTACTTTAAGTAAATCCTAGATGGTCTCCTCAAAGAATTGCAATAAGGAAAGGCTCACATCACTCCCTGCAGGTGTTTTGCAGAAAATCACAGCTCAAGTTCAGTTTCCAGCTAATCTTTTATACTAATTTATAATGCTGAATTAAACTTCATCATGTTTTACTGTTTTAAAGCAATTACTTCAACAGGATTTTAATAAGGACACAAGTGTACTTAACCATAAAATTTAAACCTCACACTTCAAGGACACTTCCTTCTATTTCTGAAGGATTTGTTAGATACAAATTAATTCAGAAATATCACTCAGGCTTTGCAGGGACCGTTTTTACCCAGAGAACTTCATTTACGCAGAAGGATGAGGCAACCAGCCCACATTCACTCCTACTCCTTCTGGCAAGGGGTCCTGCTGGTGTCAGTACAGCAGTGGATTTAACAGCCTCCATCAGCAGAGAAATCACTTACAAACATGACACACATCTCAAGAGACACCTGCAGGTCTCAGAAAATCCACACTGAGTCACCACTGCTCTTCATGAGTGACCTGTGAAGGTCAAAAGGAAAATTACACCCCCCAAAATAGGCAAATGTTCTCTGTTTTCTCCCAGCAGCTGAAGCAGCTCCACAGTTTTTTGCCTCATTCTTTGCTATGATCCAGTGATGAATATGAAAAAGAAATGTCAGTACTTTCAATAATTTCATTTTACAGGCAGTTTGGGCAATCAAACAGCCATTTAATTATCATCACAAAAGAACAGCAGGAGGATAAGAGCACACAAATAAGATTTTACTGAGGGGCCGACGTGCCCAGGGGATCAGTGCCAAGCACTCGTGGTTTGGCAGGTCCAGGAGCACAGGCTGTGCTTTTCAGCAGGATGTGACTGTGTGAGAGCTACAACCTGTGCCACCCTCCCAAGGATAACACAGACTGTCACACCCCAAACGCACACAGTGCTGCCAGAGCAGGAACTGGGAGAGGGTAACTGCAAGGGAGTGATGAATATCAATGAAAAGTGGGTGTTTGTAGAAGTATTTTCACCAGGATTTAGATTTGGGCGTTTTGGTTAAGTCTAAAAGTTATTTGGTAGCTGGCCACAGGTGCTGCTGTGCTCCATCCCCTCAGCTGCTGCCCGCCGAGGAGCAGATACCCATCCCCGAGTGATGTCCCACTCCTTTATTCCCCAACACGTTACTTTGGGACGCAGCTTTTCCTTCAGAGCCTTTCCAAGCACTCCCGGGCCCGGCCTGTGCCGGTGATCTCCGCACTGAGGACCTGGGCGCTCAGAGGCGCCCCGAGCGCCGCTCCCACCCAGCCCCTCCGCCGGCTCCCTCGGGCCGTCACCGGCCCCGCCCCGCACTCACCCTCGGCCGCCTCCGCCGCTCCGGGCCGGCCGCCGGGCCGCGCCGCCAGCCCGCGGGACACCTTCTGCACGAGCAGGTACACGGCGACGGCGGCCAGCAGCAGGTACCAGCCATAGCCGGACAGCACCGAGCCCACTGCCGGGGGACAGGCCGGGGCTGAGCGCGGCCCGCGGCACGGGGCCCGCCTCGGGGCTCCGCGCCCCGGCCCCGCCGCGCCCCGCGCTCCCCCCCGGCCCGCGGCCGCTCACCCGTGTGCTGCAGCGCCTCCAGCCCGCCCCGGCCCAGCGCCGGCCCGGGCCCGGCTGCGGCGCCGCCGTCCCCCAGATCCATCGCCCGCCGCCGCCGCCTCACGTCCGGGCCCGCCCCGCTCCGCCAATCGCCGCCCCGTCCGCCGCCGCCTCACGTCCGGGCCCGCCCGGATCCGCCAATCACCGCCCGGTCCGCTGCCACCTCATATCCGGGCCCGCCCCGCTCCACCAATCACCGCCCTGTCCGCCGGCGCCCGGAAGCGCCGCCAGGACGCGCCGCGCCGCCACTGCCGGAGTGCCCAGGGCGACGTTTAGCTGCGCCAACCAATGAGAGAAGGGGGCAGGCGCAAAGCAGCCAATCAGGGCGCGCCGAAACGCCTCCCGCCCCGCCCCGTCCCGCCCCGTCCCGCCCGGGAAGCGGACGCGGCACCCCCGGGAGAAAAAGGGACCGCTCGTTTATTGAACAGCGAAATGCGCGAGGACGGGGGCGGCGGGCCCCGCCGGGGACACCGGCACGGCCCGGCACGGGAAAGGGCTCCTGGGGGGGCCGGGGCGCGGCACGGCCCCGGCTACGATCCGTTTGGCACTGTGTCCTCCTCCATTTCTTCTTCGCCGTCCTCCGATGGGCCTGAAAGGACACGTCAGAGTTTTAGAGCAGCTGCTGAAGGCGTTGCTGTTCCTTTTCCCACCCCTCTGCAGAAGAGTAATAACGGGAATGTTTAAAAACTCTACAGAGAGGAAAATCAGGTAGCCCTGATGTACAGGAAAGAGGTGCTATGGCCGGCCTGCAGCTGAGCTCCATCTCTGCAGAGCTCCCAGACTCACTGCTGAGGCACTGATGCTCAGCAGAGGTCCAGAGAGACTCTGTAATTCATCTCATTTTGTTAAATTGATGCCTCAGGTTTTAGCTTTTATCTTTTTCACATTCTGTGCTGCGTTAGTGTGCAGTTCTGAGCTTCATTTTAGGGGATGGTGAGCTCTGTGCTCAGGGGACACAAAACAATTCCTGCTCCAGCTGAGCACCAAGCACAAATGACCCAAATCTCAGCCCAGGAGCACAAACCCCGTGGGCTGGAGAGAGAAAAACAAGCAGGGTGGGACTGCAGGGCTAAAGCTGGAATGGGACAATGAACTGCAAGGTGCAAATGGAGCAGAGCTGATCCCAGGGACAGAGCCCGTGCCCGGCCGTGCATTTTGGGGCCATTTTGGTTCATCTTGGGTGCAGCCCTGGCTGGGCTCTGGTGCTGCCCAAGGTGGATCCATGGAGGCCTCTTAATCAAACCCTGCTTTATTGTTTAGCTCTGTCCAGCCTCTGTTCTAGGTCAGCCTTCACAAAGCACAAAATAGCTGGGATGAATTTTGAAGTCATCCAGTGCAGCAAAGCCCCTTGTTGGGCACCTGGCTCTGCAGGGAGTGCAGGGACAGCCCAGAGCTGCCCCAAGGCCAGGCTGTCACAGCCAGGATGTGCTGCACAGGTGACAGACTCACTCTGTGCCCACCCAGCCCCCCACACAGACCACATGCAATCAGGAGTGAGGAGGGCAGGCTGTGTTTGAGGAGCAGAAGCAGAAGCAGACAGACAGTGACCTGGTTTGCGCTCCCTGCCCGGGATCTGGCCCGCCTGCAGCAGCCCCTTCAGCCGCTCCACCTCCGCCAGGGTCGAGGCGTTGGCGATGGCAGTCTGCAAAGAGAGCTCAGTCAGTGCCCACAGCCTGGCAGCTCCCGCAGCAGCACACAGCACAGGCTGCCACCAGCTAAGGGACACTCAACACACAGGAAACTGCCACTGAATTCTGCTTCTACAAAATTCTACAAGTGGCAAAGCATTACTGCCCCCCTCCCTTGGAAGAACTCTAAGCTCAGGTTGACATTTCATTGAAGTTTTCAAAATACAGATAGGTCAGAAGAAAACTTACAGGAAAAGAATTTAAACCAGAGCCAGGACATGCTGATCTATTTGTCTGAACAGCACAAAGGAAACTTTTGTTCAATCTGGATCCATGACAGCTTTTCTCATGACATATTTACCTTAATTGCCTCCACATCCCCTGGGGAAGGCCCAGTTTTCTTTTTGTCTGTTGGCAGGCCAGCCCCTGGATTGAAGCTTCAAAAGGAAAAAAAAAAAAGACCTGTTACACTTTTTGAAGAGTAGCTGCTTCTCTTATATTGAAATGCTTCCAAACTAGGTTTGAAAGCATTTCATTCCATCAAGTGTAGTATCTTATCTTTGTTAACAAACTGATACAGTGAAGAATTGCCTCCTTCAGAAACACCAGCATCTTGTCCTCACTGTCCCATTCCCCCCCCTTTCATCTGCTCAGAGGCAGAACTTAACTTTATTCATCAGGCAGTTGGCAAAAGCTCTTCAATTTGGATGTTGTTGAACACTCAGCTGCTCTGCTGCCATGACAAAAGCAGGGTGGATAAATAAAGAGTAACAGAAAATGGGGTTTCTGTTCCCATGTGTCAGATGTGGTATTACAGCAGCCTCAAGTAAAGCCTACATTAAACTGGAATTCATCTCAACAGCCAAAAGAAAAAGGTTATCTGCTGCTGCTTTAAGGAGATCACCTGACCTGAATCCCTTTCCACTCACAAACCTGAGCTCAAATCTGTTATAGGTTTAAATGCTGAATAAGGTCAAGACATTTTTCTATTTAACCATGAATTTGGAAACATTGTGATCTGAATTCTTATTACCAAATATGTTGATCAAAACATATGATGTACCACTGAATAATTAAACTAAATAAACATATACTGTAACAGCTTCATTAAAGATTTTCATTTGTATTTCTTCTCCTAACTACAGCAGATTTTGCCGTTTATTCCCAAAGTAAATATATAATTATTTATTTTGGGAAATAAAAGAATTTGGCAAAACAAAACCAATCATTTAGGAGAAAAATCCCACCAACCACAAATCAAATAATGGCCACCTCTCTGCAGTTAAATAACAAAAACAAAATTAGGCTTTCCTGCTTGTTGCCCTCAGTGAATCCACCTTGACCAAGTTAACTCTTTCAGAAACACTTCTGAGATGTATTCACCACCATCCAAAACTCGGGGTGCTTGGACAAGGCACTTGTGGCTCCCCAAGCTTTTGAGGCATCCTGGCAGCAGCTGCTATTTCAGTTTTCTGCCTGACACTGCACACAAGGGAAGTGGTGTTTCTGAAGGAGGCTGCCAGTGGAAATTTGTTTGTTTTATCTTACGTTTTTGCTCTCCTGGCAATATCCTTTGCAAGCTGTGCACCCCGTTTGCCCTTGAACATTTTCTCTGCCTCCTGTCGCTCCTACAGCGATACCACACACACACAGAGTTAATTTGAGAACATCACAGTTTGCAAAGCTTCTGTCTTGGCCAAGAAAGACACTTTGGCTCATCCTCATCAGTGAAATTGGTACATGGAGACCAGATGTAAGAACAAGCAGATAAACATTGCCCAAATATTCAGAGAATTATCAACTTTGTGTTTTTAGAATTAAGAGTTCTTTCCCACACTCATCCCCCACCCAGTGGTGTTTCCTTCTCTAGAGCTGAGTCCTACCAACACCAGAGGGACAGGAAAGAGTAACACTCAACAAAGGCACTGGAACTTAATTAGACATAATTGAACAGATTATATCCTTAACAGAATGAAACCATGAAAGAAAACAATGAGAGTGTTGTAGAGCCACTTACAGTTTCAATAACATTTACAACTGTGGCAACAAGGTCACTGTTAGTGGTGAATTTTCAAGAATGAAAAAAAAAAAAACCAAAAAACCAAAACTACTAACACAAAACAAAAACAAAACACCCCAAACCAAACAAACAAAAACCAAACAAAACCCAAAGCTAACCAACCAAACAAATAAAAAAACCTAACCCCCCCCAAAAAAAAACCAAAAAAAGCCCAATTAAAAAACCAAAAAAAAAAAACAAAAAAAAAACTATTAAAAACCCCAAACACCTAAATCAAAAGCAAGCAGACTTACTTTGAGCTTCACTTTTTGAAAATCCAGCACTCTGACCTGGGGAACTTTATGAATTAGATATAATCTGTAATGTTTCTTATTTGTTACAGGATTCCTTAGAACGCTGTGAAGGAAATAAAGGTTACAAAATATTTTAAAATGCATTTGCATTGAAATATGTTAATATACTTGAAATGCATTCATGAACTTCCTGCTGTAACAGGGAACAAATAACACCATGAAATAAGCCTAGTGACAGTACTTTGATATTATGGAAACTATAATAAAAACTTGCACTTTAGCAATTCAGTAGATTGAACTGAAGGATGACATAAAGAACAACTTCAAAATAATACTCCCTCAAAAAAGTAACTGAAACATCACTTTTCTCTCTGATCAACTGAAAATCACAGGACAAACTGTGTTTCTTTCTGTCCCTCACACCAAATGTAACATTTCTGAAAAGTCCTTGTTTACATGTTTTTTTAATTATTTTTTATCAACAGATTAAACCTTTTGGGTTTAGGTTTTTGAAGGATAAGCTCACTTCAGCACTTGTGTAGTGGTTTATAGAGCTGTTAGATCTCATTATCCCAACAGTGATATAAAACCTCAGACATTACTTACCAGATGCTCATGAAGAGTAGAGCAAACACTGTTTATCAATTCAATTTTTAGACATAAAGGATCTGTCACAGCTCATAAAAAGCAGAGCATTCCAGACCAAAGCAAAGGGCCACGCCAGCAGCAGAGCTCAAACACCAGAGAAAGAGCAGCTTTTCTTTTTGGGGTTACATACCTCAGGTAAGTCAAGGATTTAATAGTTGATAATGGATCCAGTTCACCCTGGGTAGAGGGAGCACAGCAAGAAATTTTAAACCTCTTTAGCAAAAAAATCAAATATTTGAAAACAAAGTTCCTGAACTCATATCTATTTTAGAGATTAATTAAATTACTGCAATTATTTTAATAGGAAAACCACTAAGCTTTGTGACTGCTGTTGCAAATCATGTTCATTAAAGGATGTACACAATTAACTACTGCCAAAACTGTAGGATATTACTCTAAAGGGAAAGAACCAACTATTACCAAAAGGATATGGCAGTACTCTCAGGAAAATGGTTAATTACAGGGATGAAAACCACAAATTTTCAGCTTGCTTAGCTTTATCCTGCCTGACAGCTTACCAGTTCTGCAATGTTGTTGTTGGTGAGAATGAGCTCTGTGAGGCTGGGCAGAGCCTGCTCCAGGTTCTCCCCAATCCGACTGAGGAACAACAAAAACAAAGGGTTCATTTAGGGCAGGAATTAGCAATGCTGGAAATACACAGAGAAACAAAGTAACACAGAGGATCTCCCTGTGAACAACCCAGTGTGACACTGGCACAAGTTTGGGTGAGCATCCAAAACACTTTTCTAATGAAGCTGGCAATAAATCACTGCAAATCTTCGGTGCAAAATGATACTTAAATCTTATAATCTATTATAATCTATTCCCTTGCAGGTACTCATTTCTTCATGTCTTTATGGAGCTGATTACTGAAATCCAAAGATGTGGCCAGACCCCAAACTCTGCATCTCACTGTCCTGGCTGAGAAACAAACACTGAATCAGGAAGGAAACTGAGAGAGCCCACAGAGTGCCCAGTGCTGATTTCACTGCCTGAAACAAACACTCCTGCCCCTGCCCAGCACTGAAAGGCACACACCCCTCTCTCCCCAGAGCACTTTCTTCCGCCCACGAGGCCAAGCAGAGCCCTCACCAAATCCTGTTGTTGTTCATCAGGAGCGTTTTCAGCCTCCGCAGCAGCGGGAACCCGTCCAGCTTGCGGATCTCGTTGTCAGAGAAATCAATGGCATCAAACTGGTCCAGAGTGGCCCCCAGGTTCTCAATGACTGGGATTTTATAGCCTGGGGAGAGAGTGCAGGGCAGGGGTTAGATGTGCCCACAGAGCAGAGCAGAGCAGAACAGAGTGTGTGGGAGCTCTGTTCTGGGCTGGGGATGCTGATAAGGCTCAGACAAAACACCCTGGGATCCACTCTGCTCCACACAGCTCCCAGACCAAACTCTCCCCCTCAAACCCAACAGCTCTCACGGCTTTTGGAATCCTCCTTCCTCCCCCTCAGCAAAACATCAGCTCCCTGCCGGGACGTGTCCTCCAAACCAAACCAACCTTTCTAGCACATCCCCCGTGCTGAGGCACATCCACCCCCACACCACAGCACATTCCTCCCAGTTTCCCCTTCTTGATGGTTGGCACGAGATGATCTTTAGGTTCCTTCCATCCTAAACGGTTCTACCACTCTGTGATTCACCCCTCGCATCCCCCGCAGGTTCCGAAGCCACTGGAGTCTCTTTAATCGCTCTTCATCCCCAGCCCCCGGTCACTGCAGCCCCTCCAACAACCTCCCGGTCCTGCTTGGGCACCTCCGGCCACTGCAGGCGCCGGGCCCCATTGAGAGATCCATCACGGACCCTCCAAACCCATCACAGCCTCTCCTCCGGGCCCCCACACGGTCCCACCGCCCGGCCCCATCACTGACCACCCACCCACCCACACACACATCCCCTCAGCCCCCCGCCCTCGCCCGCCCCTTGCCGGCACAGCCCCTCTGGCCCCGCGGGGCCCGCGCACCGCGCAGGTCGAGCTCCCGGTCTCGGACGGCGTTGGTGTACTGTGCTGCCTGCTCGATCAGCTCCGCCGTGAGCTTCACCATCGCGACACACGGCGACAACCGGCGACACACGGACACAGCGGGACACACACACGGCCTCACACCGGACACGCACACCGCCTCACACCGGACACGCACACGGCCTCACACCGGACACGCACACCGCCTCACACCGGACACGCACACGGCCTCACACCGGACACGCACACGGCCTCACACCGGACGCGCACACCGCCTCACACCGGACACGCACGCGGCCTCACACCGGACACGCACACCGCCTCACACCGGACGCGCACACGGCCTCACACCGGACACGCACACGGCCTCACACCGGACGCGCACACGGCCTCACACCGGACGCGCACACGGCCTCACACCGGACGCGCACACGGCCTCACACGGCCTCACACCGCCTCACACCGGACGCGCACACGGCCTCACACCGGAAGCGCACACGGCCTCACACGGCCTCACACCGCCTCACACCGCGCCAGGCCGCGCCGCGCCGCCGCAGGACACCGCGCCGAGCGCCGAGCGCCGGGCCCGCGCAGGCCGCGCAGCCGAGCGCCGAGACAGCGAGCGGCAGAGACCGCCCCTCCCCGCCCCGTCCCTGCGTTCCCCCCTCAGGGACTGATACAGCCCCAACACCCCGTCCCTGCATTCCGCTTCTCCTGAGGGACTGATACAGCCCCAACACCCCATCCTTGCATTTTCCTTCTCCTCAGTGCCAATACAACCCCGAGCACCCCATCCCTTCGTTCCCCTTCACCTCAGGGCCAGCTCCCAGCCCCGGCCTGAGCCATGGCTCACAAGCCCAGGAGAGAATTGGCCTTGCTGTCAGCACAGGTGCCCCCAGAGGTTCCCTCCCACCTTGTGGTGTTTCCAGGCACAGATATATCTGCAGAAATGCGGGCAGAGCAGGAACACGCTTCACGCCATGGCTGGTGCTCCCCTTCAGACAGAACCGTGCTCGAGCACTTGCTGGTGGGCCGGGCACCTTCAGCTCTCGGTGCTTTCTGTCCATCCATCCATCCATCCATCCATCCATCCATGCATCCCAGTAGCAGCTCAGCCTTTGCTCCTGGACATTGTGGTTCCTATAAGCGCCTTCCCCTGCAGCTTTTGGGGCAGTTTCTCTGTCATTTCCATGTGCATTCCTGGGCTGAGGTGCTGTGATGGGCTGGGAATACCCCACAGGCTGCAGCACCACACCCCCCCTTTATCTGTGAGACAAAACGTGCTTGCAAATGTCACATCGTCCCCCTAACCAGCTTTGGGAATTTGGGGAGCAGCAAGGAAGGGCTGGGAGGAGCGCTGGGGGAGCTGAGGTGGCTCTGGCCGCTGTGTCTGGCCAGGAGCTCCTTGCTCTGGGGCCGGGGCACTGCCTTGCACCACTGGGAGGGCTCAGCTGGAGGGTGAGACACCCTGCAGGTGACTGGACTGAAAGTGACACCCCCAAACCCCTAAAATGTGCTGAATGCCACCATTGCTTCTTGGGAAATCCTTCCCAGCTTTCAAGGCCCACAGAGCAGGATGAGGAAGGATGATTTCTGTCTGCGCTGCTGTCGAGGGAAGGATGATTTTTGTGAGCCATGACAAAACCCAGAGGGTGTGATAGCAGGCTAAACAGTGCTGCCACGCTTGGCACTGCTCAGGGACGGCTCGTGCTTCTCTTTTGGGAGCTTCTCAGGGCATCAACCCGGGCACGACGCCCGCCTGTCGCCAGGACTGCGGCATCAGAGCTGGCCCTGCCAGGGATCAGCTGGGCTCAGGCAGCTCCTGTGCTCCCTGCTGGGAAAACTCCCTCACCAAAGCCATATGGGAGAGCACAGTCAGGTTTTTATAACAGCTGTATTTGTTTTATAACATAGGAGGGAGCAAGAACAAGAGGGAGCTGTCACAAGGAAAAACCCAAGAATTAGCAGTGCTGTCGTACGTGACTCAGGCATCATGCAGCCTTAAAGACAACAGAGACTTTAGTCATTTCAGGCAGTTCCTACAAGGAGACTCTTCCCAGCCTCCTGGAAAGCAGGTCCTGCCTCTGACAAGGCCAAATAAAGCATGGACCTGTCTCCCTTAGCACAATGCATCTGTTTGCCTCGGCTCTGCAGCCACAATGGGATTGTAATTGCGAGCAGATGGATTCTGGGTCTCAGACGCTGCACACAAGCTCTCCACAGTCCTTTCTTTGCAATGGAAACTCAAAGCAATGTTTTTTAAGATCTGTGCTCCCCACCTGCCAACTGCACAATGGCAGATGGCCGTGGCTGCAGCCCCACAGCCAAACTGAAAACGAGGAGTCAGGCTGTGCTAAGATTTTCCAGAAAACAGCTATTATAGATTTGGCTTTGGTGCCAAGAGACAACAGAGAAATGAGCTTTAATAAATTGCCTAAATATGCATTTATCTGGAAGACACAGCCACTTTGATCCTCTGAGCATACCAGTCAGACTTTAATAGCTCCAAGCAAGTATTGCAACAGCTTGGAGAAATAATCTGAATTTTATTACTTTACAAGAATGATTTCTGAGAGAAACGCTGGAAGCTGATGTTGTTGCATGAATTCAATGTGCAGAATTTGTTTTTCTTTCCCTGGCAGGCTGGAAGGCAGCAGAAAGCAGGATAGAACTGGTACTGCTGGGGACTGGTCATCTTAAATTGCATTGCCTTCCCCAGTGTGTATTTTAAGTTATGTCAAGGTGTAAGAGTAAGCATTTTCCTTTCTTTGTAGCATTTCAGTACATCTAAATATACCAGGGAGCAGTATTTAGAGGCAGGCTGCTGTGAGCCAGAGAACTGGAAGGCTGGCACAGTACCCCTGATCCACAGCTCCTGTTTTCTCACTAACACAGCAGGAGAAATGAAGTTTGGTATTTTCCAAGCAAAGGGGCAGAAGCCAGGAGTGTGTCACCCCAGTTCTGACCTCTGGTTTGGCCTGAGACTGAAAGGGAAATCCTGCAGCAAAAGAAATTGCTGTATGTGATTAATTCACATTTATCATCTGATAAATGTGAAAACCAACAAAATGCAGGCGTCCAGAGCTGCACATCTCTGAGAAAGCATCCTCCCTTGTGGGAGGGCTCCATTCTTTTCTTTTTTCCTCACTTAAAAAACTCAGTTCCAGATATCCAGGCACTACCCTGGGCACTTGGCCCATGGTTGTTGCAAAACCAACACAACAAACAAAGGATTCCACAGCTGCCTCCATGCCCAGCCACACCAGCAGCTCCTCTTCTTCCCAGACCGCCAACAGGGAACAGTGGCCCCGTGCTGGGAACTGCACCGGGGAACTGCTCAGGATGTTCCTTGTATGAGTGGGAAAGGAGAACAAGCCCTTCTGCCAGCTCATCCAGGATCCCCCACACTGGAGAATTCACCCACCCGTGCCCCAGCACAGCCCCAAACCCCAGTGAGATGGCCCTGGGTGCGCCAGCCCAGCCTGGCACAGGGCAGGTATTCAGGATTTGAGTTTCTTCTGGAGGTAAAGACCTTTACAACAACAATAGTGAGGTTTTTGCAGATACAGCTCATCTGTTCCTGAGCATTTGTCCCACAGGTGCTCTGAGCTGAGCAGGAGCTCCAGCCAGGGGAGCTGCTTTGTCCAGCAAAGTAAGGACATGCAGTGCCTCCAGCCAGGGCTGCATGAATTTGGAAAAAGCACAGATTCATTTGTCAGGAGAGATCAATAGTTTATTAACTTAAAGATTGGTTCACCAAAGCTCCATCTTTCCTTGGATTTGGTCCAGGCAGGTGAGGGCTGGAGACAGTGTGGCTTTCCCCTCCTCACCTGGCTGAGGTGAGCTCTTGTGGGCAAGCCCAGGCAGGGCAGGTGTCGTTGCAGCCGAAACCAAGCAGGGATTATCCCAGCTCCCTGTGGAACTGGTGACAATTCATACTGGGAAGTTCACTGGAGAAAGGTTTAACTCATTAAAACTATTAACAATGAAAATCAGAACATGCAGCGTAGGAAAGAATGTTTACATGTGTCTGGTGCAAAGAGTGGCTTTGCAGGGTCAAAGAGGAGAAAAGGAGAAGGAATAAGACACAAAAAGATACCCCACTCCCATATAAAAAATAGTCCACAGAGAAAAAAAACAAGGATTGTATAAGTTATTTTTTAAAAATCTGTAAAACAACATAGCCAAGGATATTTTAAACACAATTATATAAACACCACAACTTACTATTAAGAGAGAGCATGAAAAGGTTTGTTTTGGGGAAGGGTTTTGTAGAATTAAGTTTCCTGGCTGGATCCCTGGAATGTATCATTTGGGAAACAGATGCCCAAGAAAAATCACTGCCATGAACAGGAGGATTTTGTCTGAGAGAGAGGGGTGTACCCAGCGAAACAGGGGGAGGATCGTGACGCAAAATGCCAAGAAAGTTTAATTGGGACAACATCTCGTTTAGAGGAAGGATTTACCTTGTTCCAGAACTGACTTGATCAGCAATGTACAAGCAGTTCCAGGAGGGAAATACATTTTGTGGTAAGGCTGGTCCGTGTGGACAAACCCCCCAAAACCCTACGACTCCTTGTAGGCACACACACGGGTTTTGCCTGGCTGCAGTCACCTGCAGGGCAGAGCCCTGCTGGGCTGGCACACCTGCAGAGCCACAAGGGGCAGCTCTGGCTTTGGTCCTCAAATCTCCAGTTATTGCCACGGCCAGAGGGAAGCGGTGAGCGACGGAATCCGAACAGGAGAGCCGGAGTGGGCCGTGGCCCCGCTCCAGAGCCACCTGGTTCATCGTTTATCTATGTACAGAGCACGGCGCTGGCACTGCAGGGTTACATCAGCTGCACCTGGCACGAGAGGGCAGCAGAAACGAGCCAGGAGCGGCTCTGTCCTCGCAGGTGTGTGAAGTCCTGCCTCC
The DNA here is from genome assembly GCF_027887145.1 of Ammospiza caudacuta. NCBI lineage: Eukaryota > Metazoa > Chordata > Aves > Passeriformes > Passerellidae > Ammospiza > Ammospiza caudacuta. The sequence goes on from NC_080602.1 coordinate 25,550,596, forward strand.
CTCTGGCGAGGGCTCCGCCGGCTGCTCGGGGCGGGCGGATCAGTAGGGTTCCTGCGAAGAACCAAGTGTGTGTACATGGATCATGCATTGGTCCCTGCTCACCAGGAGTGTTTGAGAGTGTTAATATCACCACTTGTCTGCTGCTTCCAGGCCTTGATCACTCAGGGTACGCTCCAATCTCTGCTTAACATATTGCTATAGAAACGCGCCGACAGTGATATTAAAGCTATCAAACTTACGAGCGAATGCTTGACAGCACCATGTAAACTCTCCCAAAGCTGAAAAAATAAACTTCTGTCCTAAACATTTGGCAAAACTGGGCTGGCAGTCAGTGGAAGTCCTGGATGGATGCAGCCGCTGAACTTTACCCGGCCATAAGACACGTCTGACAGCAGAACTGCACAAACAGCTTCTTTTCACAGAGCTTGTTTGATTTCACCATCTCACAGAAAGTCTTGTCAGCTGGGAGGCCGGGGTGAGGAACAAGAGAAAATGAGAGCGGATTAACATTTTAAATAAACAAACACTGCATGTAACAGGCACAGCAACTGTGCCAGTGTTGGGGGAGACAGAATTGAAAAGAAGTCGCTTTTTAAGGGCATCTTTCACATGGTTTTAATGAAGGAATAAAGGAGCTTTGCAGTGAGTGGGAGAATTAGCCCCAAGACTAAACTATAACGAAATACAAGTGCTTGGATGTGTTTGAGCAACAGGCAGATATCCAGAAGCAATGCCAGGTGAGCCACCTGCCCCCCACAGCCGGAGCCCAGCCCATTGCAGCCATGCCCCAACAAGCCCAGGAGCTCCAGCACTTTTAGCTGTAAATGGTGAAGGGAATCCCCCAAAACCTCCCATTTTTGCTACCAGGAGAGCGCTACAGTGTCAGCAGCTCTGCCACTTACCATTGGTACAGGTTTCATTTGTCACACAGGAGCCACCGAGGAGGCTGTAACCTTCCTTACACCTGAGGCAGTTTCCACTGGAGCCCTCACAGGCTGAGCAGTGGTCATCACACCTGGGGACAGAGACCTTGCTGTGGCCTGAGCCAGCACCAACAGGTCAGGCCACCCTGAGTGGGCTGTCAGCCAAAAGGCATCTGCTGGCACTGTGACAGCCAGACCAAACCAGAGGATGTAGAGAATGGCAAATTTGAAGGCTGAAATGTTATTGAAGCCCTGAGTTTGGTGAGGCCAGCTCAATGCCCAGTGACAGCTAATGACACCCCAAAAGCTCTTGCCTTCTGGGAAGATGCAGTGGGACATGCACCTCATGTCCCTGCCATCCCAGCTAGAAAAAGAGCTGCAAAGGGAACTTGTGCTGCTCCCATCCATTTGCTGAGAGTAAAAAGCTCAGCACTGTGCTTCCTGCCTGGGGACAGTGGCTTGTGGAGACTGTGTCTGAAATCTCTGGGAAGGGATGCTGGTCCCTTGTTCCTCCCGGATGAAGAAACAGTGCAGGTGAGTGAAACCCCAGCAGGCAGGGATAGCGTTGTGTGTTCCCAAGTCATCTTTAATCCTTGCCTTTCATGTTTGCTTTCATGAGGCTGAATCCACTCCCACTCCCCACTTAAAGCTCAGAGCTCCGGAGAGAGTGGGAGCAAATTGTTGCCTCCCGGCATCTCCGTGTCTCCCGCACACAGCCCCGTGCCGGGCAGGGAGTGGGGAACACTCCTCCAGCCTGGCCACGGGGCCAACGGAGCAGCTTTAATTGAAAGCTGGAATATTTATCTAAACATTGCAGTTCCTCCCACACCTGCTCCAGAGAGCCTGGGGCTGAGGTTGAGCCCCTTCCACCGTAGCCCCAAGACACCTTGGCTGGCTCTGGCAGGGAGCATGCAGCTCCACCGCTCTGAAATCCACAGGGCAGGGGCGTGTGGGGTCCAGCCCCACAGCTGCCCTGGCTCCCTCAGCCCTGTTTGAATTTCCATCAAGCTGTGAGCTGTTTCCAGCATGATCCTGTCGAGGCTGGCAGTGCTCCCCACCAGCCCTGGCTTTGCTCTGATGGTTCTGTACCTCTTGCAGACTTTGTTGGGCAGCCCGTGGCTGTCGGCGGGGTAGAAACCCTCACGGCAGGCAGGGACACAGCGCCAGTGGGGTGCAGGGCCCTCGGGGGTGCAGGGGGTGCAGTCCTCCTCACCTGGCCCTGTGGGGACAGGGTAAAGGGAAAACCTGGGTGGGTTTGGAGACAGTGCAAACAGCCCCACATGTGATGGGGACACCAGCTTGGCTTTGTCTTGCTCATGAACGAGATGCTTGTCGTGCCACAGGGTCCCGCGCGTGTGCTTGGCTCCCACCCCAAAAAACTCAGTTTCCACCCCAAAAAACACATCCAGGATCCAGTGTCTGTCTCTCTGCAGAGCCAAAAGCTGCCTACCAGGGCTTGGTGACAAAGAGCACATCAAAATCCCCTCTAGGCCATCCCAAGCATGCACCGATTTGCATTTCCCCAGGGTGGAAAAGAAGATGCTGAACTGGGCCAAGGAGGAGCTGGAGGGGGAAAGTGCTCCAGAGAGGAGCTGGGAAAGCAGAGGGCCCCACTCTGATGCTGTGTGTTGTGGCTGGACAGCAAAGCTCAGTGATGGAGGTGGTATCATTAAAGGGCTTCCACGCACCAAGCTTGAGAAATGGTTATGCAGGAAAAGGAGGAAAGAAAAGGCTGGAAAAATAATTGTGGTGGAGTACCTTCACATTGACTGGAATAAGAATTAGAAGGGAAATAATTTTCTTCAGGGATTAAGAGCCCATTCCCTTCTAGCCTTGCCAACAAGATCAATAAATATTTTGGATTTAGACTAAGGCAATTGCCCATGTATGATAGAAGAGGTTCATGCCACTGAACATGGATTGTCTGGAGATCATATTATCATCAGATCTATGATGATTTCGAGGGCAGACGCAAACATTAACAATGGAAAATAATTGGACTTGCAGGAAGCAAGAAAGGCAGGATTTAAAGGGAATGCTGAGCAATTTGAGGCAGCTGGGGGAGGCCAGGAGCAGCCAGCCCAGCACCGTGGGGCAGCTGGGATAACATGGGATAACACAGGATAACACACCTCAGCTGCCTGACATTTTTATCTGCTGCAAAGCCACCTTCCATCATTCCGAGAGGGTTTTACAGCCTCCCCCACAACCTTATTAAACTGAAGCACCTGGCTTTGGGGAGATCGAGAAATAAAAAATGGCTCTAATAAAAATGTAAAAACTCCCCTAAAACCTTTCCAGCATGAACATATACCTCACAGGACATGCTGGAGACTTGGGACTGCTTTCCCTCAAGCACGCTCTGCCTCGGCTCGGGGTGGTACAGTGGGGATTGGCACCTGATGCAGTGGGGTTTGGGGCTTTGCATGGGATGCTGTGGGGCCAAGGAGGGATGCTGTGGGACCAAGGAGGGATGTGGGGCCTAGGGCGTACCTGTGCTGGCAGGGCAGGTCTCACACCGCCAGGGCTCCCGGCTGAGGTACATGGCAGGCTGGCACTCTGGCACACAGCTCTCCCCTGCCAGGCTGCCAGGAAAGCAGAGAACATTTGCACCCAAAACTACAGGATATGGGGACTCAGCACAGCCCATTCCCACCCCTCATCCCCCAGTGTCCTATGGCATCCTCAGCCTGCAGCACTGGAGGTGTTGGAAACCCAGCCAGCGTTTTAGGAGAAATTAAAATCCTGCCTGGACCAAAGGGACAGCTGCTGGTTCCTTAATTAAGTATCCAGGAGGAAATAAAATTATTTTTTTCCCATGGGCAGCCAGCCAGGCTCTCCTGAAGACCTTTTGCACCAGTGAGGCTCCCTGGAATAAAAGGAAATTGGTTCAGCACCATGCCTGGGCCGGTGCTGCTTCGCCGTGGCAGGGATGATTTGAAGTCCCAGCTTAAAAGGATATTGGACAATAAAAAACAAGCACCGTGTGGATTATGTCTGACAAGTGCCTCCACTTGTGCTTTTCTGAGGGAGTAGATAATATTTTGGCAGCAGGAATTTCTTTGTCTGAGTGAGCCCCACTGCTACTCCATAGCTCTGGCTCACTTGCAGTGCCTGAACACTGCAGACTGCCACGGGATTGTACTTCCATGAGCAACTGGGGATGGAAAACAGCCTCTCCCTAGTGGTGACACGGGGCTCTGTGTCCCACAGATGCCATTGGGCCAGCAGCAGTGGCACCCAGTGCCCCTCTCAGGGTCAGGGCTGCCCTGCCTGCATTTGCAGGGAGCATTCTCAGCCTGCCTGAAGCAGCTCAGGCTGGTACCAGCTCTACACAGCTCTTACCCACCACCCTGGAAAGAGCTGGAGAAAATGAAATTAAATTTAAATCACGGTTTTCAGCTAAGAAAGAGACACTAATCACCCCCTTTAAATTCCCAGACCTCCAGCACACTGCACCACAGCTGCAGCGCCATGGAAGCAGGATCTCTGGTCTTGAACTTAATTCACTCTCTAATTTCCCATCGGTTTTCCCAAATTTAAAGCACAGGTATGAGTGCTGCAGGTATGAACTCCTCCCATGCTGGTGTTTTACCTGAATCCCTCTTTGCATGCAGTACATTTATCTGCTTCGCCGACACATTTTTTACAGCTTTGATGACATTTCAGACAGCGTTTCTGACCTTTCAAAAAACAAAGCAAAGCAGAGAGAATAAAATCCGGACGGTGATTTGCACGCAGCAGCCGGAGCTGCAAAGCCCCAGTGCACCCCAGCAGCAGCTCCCCAGGGTGGAAAGGCACATCCCTCCCCAGCAGATCCCTGCTATTGCAGGTGACCTTATCTGTCACCACTTGCTAAAAAGAAATATGCTTTGCAAGCAGCCAGGATCATTAATTACAGTCTTCTAATTAAGAGTTTCAAGTTGAGCACCTCTTTGCATCACTCTCTGAACACCCAGAGGTTTCCCTCCTCCCTCCACCATGCAAAGTGTGTCAAGAGGGAAATTCAAAGCCAATACTCAAGAATCAAGGTGTGTTCTCCACCCAAAGCGCTTAAAATAGAAGCAACCCCAGCACATCCTCATGCTGCAACTTGCAATGATAAACATCCTTACGTTCCTCGGCGTAGAACCCGGGAGGACAGAGCAGCACGCAGGTGCCCATCTCGGGGTGGTGGTAGAGGTTCCTCTTGCAGGCCGTGCACTGGCTGGGTCCCCTCCCGACGCAGCGCTCGCAGCCCTTGTGGCACCGCCGGCACCTCCGGGCGCCGTTGTCACCGAAGAACCCAGCGGGGCACGAGCTCACACACATCCTGGGGAGGGAACCGGTGGCACAGGGCTTTGGTGCCAGCACCGGTCACCTCCCGCCTCAGGCACAGCCCCTGTCCCCTCACCCGCAGTGTCTGGGGTGTTGCCCAGCCTGGGCAGCAATTGGAGCTCGTTTACTTCTTGTTGTTGTGATTTACAGTGTCTTGGAAGTCACAGCCCTAATACAGAGATGCGGAATCTCTTGTCCCAGCTGTAGGTAAAGTTTCACTGTGCTGTCCCAGTGGAAGCCCCAGTTCCTGACAGCTCAGTTGGCTGTCCCTTGGGTGTGGGTGATCCCAGTCAGTGAAGCCAAAGCTTCTTCCCCAACATTATTATGTGGTCAAAATCCTCCAGGACTCTCCAGATCCATGTCCTCTAACCCACTGTACCCTAATTCAGGACAGGGATCCTCACACTTCCTCCACCCATTTAATTTCTCATACACTTCTTTCTCTGTGCAAACATCTATCACCCACACTAAGCTGTGAGACCTGAGGCAAGGTGCTGCTGTCACCTTGGGGACCCCGTGGGGACACCCCACCATCACTCACCTGCCAGTTTTCACACTGCCCAGGCTGTAGTGGATGCAGTTCAAGCACTGGTCAGCGTTGGGGCCATCGCAGCCCTGGTCACCACACTCAGGGTGGCATGGACCTGAGGAGGCAGAGACCAGCTCTCAGTATGGAAGAAGCTGAGCACCCTCCAGGCACCACTGCCAGGATGCAGTGAGTACACCCTCCCTGGACTGAAGGACACCTGAACCCTTCCCCTGTGTTATTTTATATTCTATATATACTATATTTTAAATTTAATGCTATGGAGCTGCATGGCTTTGGGTGCTTGTCTTTCCTGCAGCTCATCCTTCACAGAAAGAATCCCACCCAGCCATCCTCTGGCTGAGCACTGGTGCAGGAGCAGCTTTGAAAGAGGGACCTGCTCCTCAGGGAGCAGCAGAGACACCCGCCCCTGCCTGTGCTGGAGGAGGGAAGGTGGGCAGAGGAGCTTTTTTTACCCCTCAGACAGCTGCACCACCAATTTGTGGCTGGGACGGGGCATTTTCCTACCTTCTAATTTCACCATGCTGCTGCCCCGCGCTGGCCACAGGCCCTGCTCCTCCCAGCCCGCCTCAGCCCCAGGCAGGATCAGGCCTCGTGGCTCCCCCAGTTTTTACCAGGGTTTTCATTTTCCAGGGCACTCTGGGGGGAACAAGGTGGCAGCTCAGGCAGGGCTTACCCGCGTACTCCTCCTCCTCCTCCGCCACCTCCACCTGGCTCTGCAGGAAGGCGGCTCTGGACGGCTCCATCTCCGACGTTGGCACTTCCAGTGACCTGCCCCGGGCCTGTGGCCCACTCAGGGCAGTGTAAGGGTGCTCGCCTGTCCCGTAGAAGATGAGGCTCCACTCCTTCAGCTTCCCTGTGGGGCAGACACAACATCACCCATCTCCTCCCTGTCTGGGGGACCGGGTTTTGAGGGAAGCAGGAGGAGGATGGACTGGACCATCAGGGTGTCACTGCTGGCACAGCAATGCAGAAGCAAACAGTGAATACCCAGAAATGTTCATCAGCCCCTGAGCTTCCAGCCCACACAAATGCAGCTGTTTAAGCCACTTACAAAGGATTTTTAATTCCATAACTCATCTGAGGAACTGCAGCATCACCACAGTCTCCGAGTCCAACACTGGAGAGAACCGGTAATTTTAAAAGCTCCACAATAGAGGATTATTTCTGTCTGACAAAAGCCACCCGGCACACATTGGATTATTTCTTGCTGCTGTTGCTCCAGCCCTCTCTTTGCCTGACACAACAGAAGTCTGAGCTTGGCATTCCCCAAAACACTGTAGTGCACCTGGTGAGACCCCCCAAGGCCTTACACCACACCAAGACCCTTCACAAGCCACATGGCTTTGGGGAGAGAGTCCAAAAATGCTGCTGCTTCTTTCCAACGCTGTTTTTCTTCCAATTCCCCATCAATGCGAGTCACTTCATGCCTGCAGTGTGCTCGGCTTTAACTCCTAATCCCTGTGTTTCCAGGAAGGGCTTAAAATTTGCAATACCCAAATCCCTTGGCTCTCCCAAAGGGAGAGAGGACACACCTGCTGCACCAAGCAGTGCTGGTGTGGAGCCTGCAAAGGGCTGAGCTCCGGCAGCATCAGCTGGGGAAGAGCCTTTGCCAAAAGAATTGAGTTTGCTTTAAATCTAAAATATCCTATGTGAGGAAAGCCCAGGCTGCACAGGGCTGATGTGGGGGTGCAGCAGTACCAGAGACATGACACTCTTAGTATTTAATTTATATTAAATTAACCAATTTAGTGGTATTAAATTAACATTTAATACTAATTTCTGCTACGAGCTGGGAGCATCTTTCCTCTTTTTCCTCTTGCTGTGCCCTCTCTACTTCAAACCCAGTGCAGACTTTTTGAGGGGATGACTTAATGCACTCGTTTTCATTTTGTTTTGCCAAACCCTGATGCCCGTGGGGGGCTCAGAAACACCAGCCACAAACTGTAAATACCAGGGCAAAAGCAGCTCTGTGGGCGCTTTGCTGCTGCTCTCCAAGTTCAAAAGATTTGGGGTGAAGGCAGCAAACAGAAACACTTTCAGTGCAATGCACCCCCACATGCATCTCCCGCCAGAAAGTAGCGTGGGAGAAATTTTTAATATTCTCCTGGCTTCCTATCAATGATTGTGTGGGTTTAACACCCCCACAGCACACGCCAGCCCCAGGCAGGATGCTTCACATCCCGCTGCCCCCAGCCAGCGAGGCGGGGCCGGATCCTGCCCACACGGCTCCTGTGCTGGGAAGGGGTCAGGGAGCAGGGGGACACGGCAGGGCTGGGGACATGCAGGGGGCCAGGCTGAGCCCAGCCACCCCCCACCAGCGTGGTGGCAGCCCAGGGAGGATGTCCATCCGTCTGCAGCCCGAGGGGCATGGTCCCCTTGCGCCGTTGCACAACCAACCCACATGCCAGATGTCCCAGCAGCGAAGCAAAACAAACAAACAACAATTACAGCTCTTGGGTTTCCTCGTTTTGACTCATTACAGTTTAATTTTGGAAACCTGGCTCTCAGGTGCAGCCAGTTTTCTGCTACTGCTGCTGCTGCTGTGAGGAAACCAGCTTCCAGCTCAGCCAGACCGGCAGCCTCCTGCGTTCAGAGCTAACGTTTCATTCCCATTTTTTAAAATCTGGGCAATACGGTTTTGCTGGAGACCATGAAACTCACAGTAAAATTTACAGCCGAATGAAGCAGCCAGGAAAGGGATTTGGGAGCTGGTGGGCACTGGGGGATCCTTACCTTGCACGGCGGGGTTGCGCACTTGGGATGGCGTGTCGTGGATCTCCAGGGTCCACTCCCCCGCCGCCCGCTCCCCCCAGCAGTGCACGGTCATGAACTCCCAGCCCTTGAAGCCTTCATTGGAATGGTCAAACACCCTGCAACGGTAATGCCACACACCAAGAAATGTGACTTTGGATGTTGTATTTTTCAGAAAAGGGAGATGGGTTGAAATCCCAAATTGAGGATTTTAGGGATCCCTGCATGCACACACCTTGCACAAAGCTCCCCTGCAGCTGAAACCTGCGCATGCTTCCCACCTTCCCCCCGAAACCCAAGAAAACTTACAGCACCCCCCTAAAGGAGGATGCTGCCCAGCCCAGACACCCTGGCTTGGGCTGCCCTCACCTCCTGGCGAGGAGCTGTGACCGTGTCCCAGCCGGGGAGATGAGGCTGATCTGGAGGTCCCCGCGGCGCGGGTGGGCGATGCTGAGCCGCACCACGACGTGCTCCAGGTACAGCACGTGCTGGTCGCGCTGCTCGGCGCAGGCGCTGCTCAGGGTGCTGGCCCGCAGCACGTGCTCGGCTCGGATGTACCTGCCAGGGACAGGGAATGGCGTCAGGATGGGGACAGAGTGCCCCTGGCTCCCTGGCATGGACAGCCTGCTAGATCAGACCCTGGTCTCCTGCTGCTTCACAGCAAAAATTATCTTATCTGCCACGGCAATTCCCAGTGTCCTAGCAGGGGAATTTGCTGAATTGCTGGATGGTAACCAGACGAGTTTGAAGTGCTTCGAAGATCTATGCCTTATGGGCTGCAAGGGCGCTGCTTTATTATAATTATGAGTGCAGCACTCCACTTTGGGCTGTAATTAGTGTCTGTATCAGATAAATAGCTTCATGAACACACTTGGCTCTGCACTCATTCCTGTTTTGAATATGCAAGTCTCTAAAAGACTTTTCTGATTAACAGCTCTCTTGCTGTACAGCCAGGCATTGGTAAATGAGGAGTCACTTGGTCAGATCCCTGATCCCACTCTTCACCTAGGAGGGACTGACCTACCAAGGATGAGATGTGAACCTGAGCTGGAATGAGCCTGAAGTCAAACTCAAAGAGAACTAAGACACCGGAAATTTGGTAATTTTTGCAACAAATCACCGGTTTTTGGTGTCTTCCATCAAGATAAAGTGTTCAGTGTAAGGATGGAGAGACCAACACATCACTGCTCACACAGGACACACCCAGCAGGCAAGGTGGGTTTGGTCTCTCACTGTCAACCCTCAAAAATTCCCTGCTGATCACTCATCTAGGAAGCAAAATCTTGCAAAAGAGAAAAAAACCCCACCCACTATCAAAGCTGGCCCTGGAGAGCCCTAATGGGACCTGCACTTCACCAAGCCATGCACAGACCCCACAACACTCACTTGGGCACCCTGTCCAGGCTTCCCACGCAGACGTGCTGGGGAGGAACCATCCTCCACTTCTTGGCTTCCACCACAATAGCGTCAGCATCCACCAGCCCAAAGCCATATAGATGGCTAACTGGAAAGAGAGAAGACTCAGAAACCCTCAGCCTGCCTAGCAGGGGTCAGGAGCTCCTCCTCAGTGATGGTGGAGCATCCTCCAACTGTGGGGAAGGTGTGGAGTTGACCCCACTGGGGTATGAGGTGTTTCAGCATATGGAGCTCATCACCCTGGCCAAGTTACACCCCAAATCCACACAGACACCATGGAAAACCCATTGCTGGGAGCAGCCCAAGGAAAGTAGCAAGAAACTCTGCAGCTCAAGATAGTCTCCAGCAAACAAGTTTTCCAAATCTCCACCAAGCAAGAGTTCCAAGCATCTCACCCCATGAATTACTGCCCTTTCCTCCCTCCACTTAGCAGCCTGAAGGTAGGAATGAACCCAATAGTGGCCACCCACAGTGAACTGTCCCCATAAGTGAAGCTCAGGAGAGCTTTCTTTTCCCTTGGCTGGCTGTTCTTGCCCTGCCATCCCCACGGCCTCTCACCTTTATGCCCTGCTCCGTTGGTTTTCCAGTCGGGCGCTCGCAGGTGCCCCGGCCGCGAGGTTTTGACCAGCAGGTGCTGGACATCCCTCCAGGTGAGCAGGGGGCTGCAATGACACGTGGCTCATGGGGTGCAGCAGCAGCAGGTACCCCACTGAGTTAAAAAATAACAAAAACACACCAGCCACCCCCTTTGCTCTTTCCTGCTTGAAAAAAAAAAGCAAGAAATTATGATTTAAATGATGACCACTTGCGGAGCCCGAGCAGAGTGGTGTGCCCCAGGAAGGGATGCCACATGCCCATGAGAATTGCAGGATTTACTCCTGGATAAGGCTGTTTAGCTCTCAGGCTCTAGGGTAGAAATGAAGCAAATAAGGAAGGTTTTCTCAATTTTTTTGAAGGAGACAGGGAGAAAAGCTGAGGCAGGATAGTGGGCTCAGCATCTCACTGATACACAATGCTGAGCAAACCTTCCCTTTAGAGAAATAACAGCAAAAAATTGCTGGAAATAAAACCTGGGTTGTTCATTAAACAGAAAAATTAAACCCAAATCGCCTCTACCTCCCCAGGCGGGGTTTGTGTGTTCAGAGTGCTGGACATTGAGTGCTCTGGGCTTCTGAGCCCCCTCATGACCCCAGCTCAGGGATATTGCTGGAGAATTTTCCTCGCTTTACTTACAGTCAGTTGTTCAGCTTCTCGAGCTGGGATTTATATTGCTCTCGAGCAACATTTAAAGAAAGAAATTCAATTTATTCTCTCTTGTCATAATGGAATGCCTGAGCACCAAGCTCTGGTAGTTAATGTTGCGGTTTATGCCTCAGCTAAACTATTCAAAAATTACATCTAAAGCTTTTAATATATTTGTAATGAAAACTGCATCTCCGGAAATGCTCTCACCCGACCTGGGTGTTGGGATATAAACCAGACAAGGAGGAATGGAGCCACAATCACCATCCCTGGATGAGAGTGCGGCGCTGCCCTGAGGCTTATTCTTATTCCCAGCCTTTATTTTATTTCCACTCCATAAAAATAATAATAAGCTCATGAGAAGACACTCCATGAAGCAACACAGGGATGCCCAAGGGCTCTTCCTGGGCTGGAGGACCATGATGGAACCAGGAGGGGATTGGGATGGGGACAAGAGGAAAAGAGCAGCTAGTTTGAACCAGGGGTGTGTTACTGAAAATTAAGTTCTGTGAGTTTTTGACATTATGAAAAAGCAGTCTTTTTCCCGCAGAAATGCAACACTTGCTGAAAACCATCACTTCTGCCGACATTTCCCAATATCTGTGATGTTTTCTGACTTTTTTTTTCCTGGAAAGTATTTATAAAACTCCCGTTGGAGCTAGCTGTCAGCAGTTTCAGTGCACCTACTGAAAAGCTTGACTGATGTCATCCACCCCAAACTTTGCAACACATGGCAACACATGAAGAATTAGATCAATAAAACACCTGTGGGAAGATTAGATTCCAAACAACAACACTGCCAGCAAGGAGCAATTTAAAACAACTCTGTCATTTTGGTCACTGTACAGGAAACAAAACCACCTTGTTTCTTTCAGGTTTTGCTCAGCAGGTGCTAAATGTGGGAACATTTCTCCTGGCCAGGTTACACTTACTTTGCCTCCAAGGCCAAGGCGATGATGCCGGCGACCATGGGGGCGGACACGGAGGTGCCGGTGTGGCCGTCGGTGCAGCGGTGCCGGAGATCCGTGGTCACCTGAGAGAGAGGAGCTGCAGCCCCCAAAATGCTCCCAGCACGGGCACTGCCCCAGCAAACCTCCACCCTTTCACCCATCTACCAGGGACATAATGACATCCCTGAGCAAAAAGCAGAGCAAAACCCACTGCAGGATGCTGCCCCACTGGGGGTTGGGGTAAAACTCACAATTTTCCGCTCATAAAACGCGCCGCTGCTGTAGGTGGTGGCGAGGGTGGAGGCACATTCCTCCAGGTACCAGGGCTTGTAGCCATTCTCAGTGGTGCTGCTGATGGAGATGGTGTAGATGCTGTTGGTGTAGCCGTCACAGGAGCAGTAGTCGCCCTCTCTGCCGCCGTTCCCCGACGCCCACACGAAAATGGACCCCAGTCCCCGGCGACCCTGCGGGCACAGAGAGCGTGGGGGGTTAGAGGAGGTGTTTGCCCAGGATGAGGGGTGATGTCAGCGTGGGGAAGAGGGGTAAGTCTGGTTTTTGGGTGTTTGGTTAGGGTGGAAGGATGGGTCCCACCCTGCCCAACATTCAGCCCCCTGTATCAGTCCCCACAATGTGCCTCTCGGCTCAGTCAGTCCCAGTTTACAGGCAGTGACTCCTCAAAATCCAGAAACAGGATTTTGGCATTTTCCATGGGTCAAAACATCTTGGGTATTCAAAGTCCCTGGACCACAGCATGGGTGCTTTTAGGGATGGCCCTGCAGGAGGAATTGGCAGAGAACCCCAAAACCCCAAATCTCCCATGCCCACAAAGCCACTCATGAACCACTCAAACCACCAGAATCCTTCTCCCAGCCTATCCTTAAAAGTTTCTTTTGCTTGTCTTCTATTTGTTAACTCCCACCCTTTTCTCTCCCTGCCGTCACTTGGCTGGAACCTCTGATGGAGCCATCCCCACAGGGTACAGCTGTGACCCCATTGGGAATTGGGGAGTGGGAGGGATGTGCCTGCTGCCCAGACCTCCCTAGAGCCAGGGGAAAATCCCACCTGGCAGCAGCAGCTGTGATGCCAACAAGGGGCCCCTAAAGAAGCCAACACCCCAGGAATGAGCCCCATTCACTCCTCCATCCAACCACTGCCAGGACACCCAGGAACAGCCCAGCCCTGCGGGGGTTCACAGCAAGGTGAACATCCTAAAAAGGAGGATTTTTGGTGAGCCAAAAGGGTTAGGGGCAGGAAATGAAGTGGCTGGTTCTCTTCCGTGCCCCGTGAGGCAGAGCTCTCCGGGGAGGATGGAGCTGCCGGGCTTGGCAGGCGCGGGAGCAGCGCAGCAGCCCCGTCCTCCCCACGGCTGCTCCTGCCACGGAGAGATCTCAGTGCTCGCCTGGGCAGATCTGCTGTTTACCTCCCTCCCACTGCTCTGCGGCAGCTTCCTCCACAAAAAATAATAATAACAACAATAATAATAATAATAATAAAGCAGCTTTGCTCTGGAGGAATTCACCGGGATTTATTGTGGGCTTTAGGCGCCGGGGGGAGCGGGAAGGTTTATTACCTGTCTCGCCCCCCTCCTGGGGCAGAGGTTTTCTGAGCTGACCCTGCCTCTGGATAGACAGTCTAAGTCAGGCTCTTTCCTTACTTTATGAAAGTTTTCATTATCTGGGCTGCCTCCCAGCAAAACTGGGTGGGTATTTCCCTAGCAAAGATTAATAGAGCTGTCTGGAGCTCTGCAAGAAAAAGTGCAATTGCCAAGGGAATTACTGCCCTGCTCCACGTCACGGAGAGCTTGACCCAGCTTGCCAGCCCACCAAGCCTGCTGCTGGCATCTCCCATCCCACTTTCCAGGGTTTCCTGGATCTGCAAGGAGGCATCATCCCAGCCCACACACTCGACGCAGACAGCAACTGTCCAGCTCACCCACACCAAAGTCAAAACACCTCCAAGGATGGGTCCCACTGCATGCAACACAAGCCTTCCCAAATCACTAATCAGAGGAATAAAACCTGACACAATTGGCCAAGCATCTGGAGATGGAGCAATGACTTTGGTTGGGATCAGGAAACTGGAAGCCCAGACCTCCCTTTCATCCCTCACCCGAGTGTCGCACCCATGGGACCCAAGAAAGGCTCAGACCTGCTCCAAACCCACATCCCCTGATGCCCAGGCAGGGCTGCACTGGGGGAAAGTGGGTTTGGAGACAGCACAGTCACCTGAGGACATGAACAGGCACATGAATGACACAACAACAATGCACACACAGCTAACACCTGACAGCATTTCCTGGTGAGTAAGAGCTCACCACAATTGCAGCTCCTTCAGATTGGAAAAATCCATTCTTTCCCTTTGCTCTCAAACAAGGAACTATCAAGATTTCTGTAAGCAGACCCCAAACTTCCAGCTTCTTAATTTGCCATCCTTCTAAGACAATGCAATGCCAGTGAGGGGCTCCTGGCTGCTATAAAACCTGAATCTGGGCATCACTTAAAACAGGGAATCCCTCCCTGGCCAAGCTGGGGCTGATCCAGCTCACCCCAGCAGCTCATGGGTTGGCTGTGAGATGCACAGCATCTCCTGCTTCCGCAGCTCTGCAGGGCCTGGGTGTTTGCCCAACAGCACTCCATGAATGACCAGGATAAATATTCCCTCGTTAGCTTGGGAACTAATAAAGTGTGGCTGGAGGAACAAGAAACAAGATGATAAATTACCCCAGTGCAGTCCTATCGCTAATAGATAAAGGTTATTTTAATGTTTCCATTAAAAACTCAATTTTAAGGATTTATAACTTGGTTACAGCTGTTTGCTTGGGCTAAAGGTGGCAGTTTACTATCTGCTTGCAGCTTTCCTTGTTATTTAAGGAGATGGAGTTGGCAATTACGAGTTGTGCATGTGGGATAGTGGGTGCTGCAAACACGGGGTGGCAGTGGTGGGACTGGGGTGTCCCCTGGGAGGCAAAAACAAGCATCCTGAGACAGTGGGGCTGTGCTAGGCGAGTACCCTGCTGCTGCCCGTTTGCTCCTGCGTGGAAAAATAAGGTCTAAAAAGCAGCTTGTTCCCCGTATTTACACGGCGTGAGCTGCCCGGCACTTCAATGGATTCCTCGGCAGGCTCACCGCCCCAGCAGGAAATCAAGTAAACAGTGGGAAAAGCACTCCACCCTATTTTTAGATAAGAGGCCGCCCCAACGCCCGGCACGCTGCGGGAAGAGGCAGCAGAGGGAGGAGTGGTGGCAGAGGTTGAAGTGGGGGCTTCACAGCCTGACCCAGGGCTGCTGGCAATGGAATCCCACCCCCAGATTCTCTGGAGCCCCCAGGGAACAGCCACTGTGGAGCCCTGAGCCACTGCGACACTTACCCACAGCGCCCACCAAGCTGCCAAAAGGCCTTGTTCCCAATGCTTTAGCCAATATTGGGCATTTTTTAAAAGTACCCAAAAAGGGAAGGGGCACAGGAAGGGGCCAGGGCATCCCCAGCAAGGATTGACAGCTGTCAATCATATGTGATGTTGGCCAAACAAGGACAACAATCCATTGTCAGACCCTGTGGCAACACCCATGTCCCACCCCAGCCATGACACAGCCGCTTGTTCTGGGGGGAAAACCAGAGAAATGCTTAATGTGACAGAGGCCCCTGGGAAAGGATACCAGGAATCCAAAGAGCATGGAGGAGATGGTTGGACATACTGGGGATTGGGATACTGCTGTTTCCATCCACACCAGCATCCAGGGGGACATTTTGGGGTGCAAAGCTACCCCCCCAAGAACCGCTTTGGGTTTCTCATCCCGGCAGAGCTTTGCACAACCTGGGGCCTCCCTGCTCTGCCGGGGCCGTGCCGAGGGGTCCCACCACCACGGGCACCTCCCGCCGTCACCACCCTCGGCCGCCAAATCCACCGGAGCTCTTAGGGGACAACCAGGAAAAATCAGAGATGATTGGCGCCCCCAGCCCTAGTGCTGGCATCGCCTCGGGGGCCGAGCTGCCCATCCCCACACCAGACCCCGGGACAGGAGGAGGAGGGCGAGCGCGTCTGGGCGCTGTGGGATCCACACCTTTTTAATGCCTTGCTCAAAAGCCTGTTTGGCCAATAGACCAGGTCCATCAACTGTCTTCCCATCATCATCTGGCCCCCAGCTCGCGCTGTAAATGTCAATGTAATCGGGTCTGATGCCAAGCGACTTCGCTTCAACAACATCTGTTACATCTCCATCTAACATACGAATGCCTAAAAGCACAAAAACATCAGACATTAGGGCTTCATGGCGTGGATGACAGCGTGAGGATTGCAATCAAAGGGCTTTGTTAACGGCGGCGGAAACCGCGCCTGGAATAGCTTCAGCCCGTGGCCCCGCATGCCAACAAGCCTGGCAGCAGGAGGCTGGGGATCTATGGGGAAACTTCTCTGTGTTGCTGGCTTCATGGCAAGGGATGGACAAGGGGGTGTTAAAATTCACTTCCCCTCCTCCAGTGGGGAATGGGTGGTGGTAGTGGTACTGCACTCCCCAGTGACAAAATCCCCCTTTCTCCCCTTATGATTCCTTAGCCAGCACATTTCTCCACCTGGAAGATTTTGGTGTTTCCTGAACTCATGCCTCCCCCATCTTCAGGCACATTGGTGGGATGAAGTTTCTCCCCTCGACTGAGGATGACTATGACTGTTCACAAACCCCATCACTGCCCAACTGATGCCAGCAGTTCCCTGGAGAGGGAAAAGCCCCAGGAAAAAACCCAGGTTGTGGTTTGTATGTCCAAAATCAGAACCAGGACCCCAACAGGTGGGACAACAATGCCATCTGGGATAACTCTCACTTTCAGCTGGGAATGCCAGCAGGTACAGCTAGGATGCTCACAGCAGAGCCCACCAGCCATGCTGGGATGGGATGGGCTGGGGGATTGCTGCATATCCCCAGCCTCTGACTGCTGCAATATGAGAGCACAAACCCCTCTGCCCTCCATCACCCTTTCCCTGCTGGATTTCCTCTCAATACAGCAGGTAGAGGATGCCAGGCACCCCAGCAGGCTGTCCAGAAACAGCCCTTGCAGGAAAAGCAATGCTGAAAATTTCAGCATCGTATTTTGTCAGCCAGGGAGAGTCTGGTTTATGAAAACGCATTTCCCCTTCCACATGTATTTTGTCTTAAAGCAAACAAATGCAGGCAGATGTCATTCCAGCTGCAGCTGTGCTCTGGACACCAGTCAACTCAAATATCTCCTTCTGACGCTGTCCTCAACCAGCCAAAACCAAGCTTAGAAATGTAAAATCAGGGAGCAGAGCTGTTCCCAAAAAATTCCTCTTTGTCAACAAGAAAACACAAGGAGAAGGGGCAAAGAGCCAAGCCCAGTGTCTGAGCTGCACACGGCAAGGAAAGCCAGCTGAGGGATGAGGTTTGTGCTTGCTGTGCGTGGCTGTTCTCATCAACAAGCCCAAAATCAGCCTAAAGTCAACCCAAAGCCAACCGAAAGTCTGCCCAGAGACAGCCACCCACAATGAGGGGCTCTCTGGTAAAATAATGGGGAGCAGGAGGGAGCAGGGGTGGGTGCTGCAAAATAAATGAGGTTTGTGTCACACAGGGAGCAGCACCGACCTCCAAAGCAAGGGTTGGAGGAGAGGGAAGAGGAGGAGGAATGGCAGGAGCCCTTTCCTTGAGCAGTGATGTGTTTTGCCCAGGGCATATGAAAAGCAATGCAAGAGCACTGAAGAGCAGCCAGTAAAATTAGATGGGAGCTCTCCGAGTGAGACAAATAGGCTTCCCCAACAAGTAGTGCTCATTAATCGCTGCTTTATTTGTGTAATCCATCTAAAATCACTCTCGCTGCAGCTATAGCGTATTTTCCTCCATGATCCCAAACTTGATATGGCTCAGACTCTATTTTTCCCCTTTGCCTGCTCACATTGTGGGAAGCCCCCGGCCCCCAGCCCTCTGCCAGGTGTCTTGTCTCACTCAACACCTCCCCAGCACACCCCTGAGGCAAGGCACTCGTTAAAGGGAGCAAATTAAAATGAGACCCAGAGGTCGTCATAAAGTCAACAAGGAACTCTCGTCTCCACAGCTGCTGTAGAGAAAGGAGCATGAAGGGAATGGCCTGATCCTGCAGGATCCAATAAATCCCACCATGAGCTTTGCCTTGCTCTGCTGCTGCTTGCAGTGTGCTTGGAGATGGGTTTTTAGAGGCAAGAAGCCTCTAAGAAGCAACAAGCCATCACACATGTAGGGGGCACAGGAGATGGGATGGGATGATGTGCCATAGCCCTTACAGCCCTACCAGTCCACTCTTCACCCTCCCTGGGGTTATTTCTTCCCTCTGGAGATTTTCCCAGCACAGACAACACAGAAGGTTCTTGGCCAAGAGCAAGATCCCTGTGGACACTGCTCCCATGCAGACACAACTCTAACAAAATCTGTTTCCTGCACAGCCAGGATGAATAAGCCAAAAGAAGGAATTAAACCCCAAATCCACCACTGGGCACTTGGGTCCCTGCTGCTGACAGTCACTTCTCCCAGCACTGGGGTGGTAGGAGGGGCTGCAGGAAAAGCCCCTCTCCTGTTCCAACCATGCCAGGGATGGGTCTGAAGGCTGAAAGAACTCATCCCTAGGGATTTGTCCCCTACACTGTTTCACCAGCCATGTAAGGTGGGACACCACACTCTCACCCCTGCTAAGACCCTCATGTCCCCAGTGTTGGCTGTGTTGGCCAGAACTACCCCAGCTCAAACC
Organism: Ammospiza caudacuta; assembly: GCF_027887145.1. NCBI lineage: Eukaryota > Metazoa > Chordata > Aves > Passeriformes > Passerellidae > Ammospiza > Ammospiza caudacuta. The sequence goes on from NC_080602.1 coordinate 25,569,470, forward strand.
AGCTCAGCTAATGCAAATGAACTCAGCAATGCTGATTAACACTAGGATCCAATTTGGTGATTGGATTTCCATTTGCTTTCCACACGTTATTTGAGGGGCTGTGCAGAAAATTCCCTGTACGTGCATCTCTGACCTCCCCACCTTCTTGGTGTTTTTTTCCCCCTAAGGGTATATTTGGGGCTCTCCCCAGGCCCTCTGCTCTGAGCAGCTCCTCAGCATCCCTTGACCCCACAAACGAGTGACATCAGCTCTGAACCTCAGCCAGCACCACTGACCACAGCAAACACAGCCACCCCAAAGGACAGAGCCCACAAGAGCAGTTGTGGACTTTTGGGGTGAAAACACCACATCCTCAATCCACATGCACCCTCACAGCAAGGATGCAGCCCAGGCAGGAAGTTTCCACCCTAAATCCATGGAGCCAGAGTCCCCTGCATGCCATAGCACCCATCCTCTTCCCCAGCACCCCTGGGGCTCCCTGCAGCCAAGGCGCCACAGAGGAGATGGGGGAGCAGCATCCCACCTCTCCCCCAGGAGCCTGTTGGTGTGACCAGGGTGGCTGTGGTCCCTCAGGGGGTGGTGAGGGGCAGGGGAGCCGTGCAGGTGCAGCCTCACCTCCGATGCGGGCGTTGTAGGCGATGCCCACGATGCAGTAGGAGTTGTTGGCCGCCGCCGCCACCTCGCCCGCGCAGCGAGTGCCGTGCCTGCAAGGACAAACCCCATCAGCTCTGGCCATGGCCAAGCATCCCCCAGCCGCCCCACACAGCACCCAACACCAGCCCCAAGGCTGGAGCGGAGCGAGAAACTGCCCTTACCCAAAACCCACACCAAGCGGGTGGAGGAAACTAATGCTGAAAGCAATTTGCTGTTTGCATTTTGCACCTAAATCAAATTTGCTGTTTGCATTTTGCACCTTGATGCAACTTCCTCTTTGCATCTTGCACCTCTATGCAGGCTGCTCTTTGCATTCCTGTTTCCTTTCCACCTGTAACCATCCCACTTTATCTGAAGCCCAAAAAAATGCATCCAGGCTTTGCCATCTCAGCCACCTATCCTGACTCACATGGTTCAATCTCCAGACAGGGCAGGGAACCCCCTGGTGCTGTATTGGGTGGCTGGAGGATTCATTAGCAATTGGTGTGGTTGGCACCAGCTGAATTTGCATCAAATACAAGGACTTAGTGCAAAGTCCTTAACACAGACTCCTCCTCAGCACTGGGAGTGAGGAAAGGGGCCTGGAAGGCCCCATAGGGGACACCCAGCCTCAGGAACACCCCCAGACCCCTTGCTGCATTACAATTATCACCACATACTTGTTCTCATTGCTGGCATCATAGCGTGGAGTGGGGTCGTGGTCATTCCCATTAACATCATAGCTTGCAAGAGGGTCCTGAAAATATTAGATTCACCATTAAATTCAACTTACTAGGTGCTTGTGGTGGCCAGTAGCTGCAGTGATGGCCAGCGCAGGCAAGCAGAGCAGAAAATTGCATTTTCCTTTTAGTTTCTGTCTGTTTGCTCAGAATAAATAGTTTTAGGCTGCAGTCCTGCGTGTTTCCCAGGGGAAATATCCTGCTACCTCAGGAACTGCTCCTCTGAACCCCAAATCCTGCTGGGTTCAGAACCCCCCTCCCTCCCGTTCTGGCCATGTGGGGTTTGAGCTGGGCTGAATGGATTCATGCAGGTTTTTGGCTCTGCCCTGGTAAGCAGAGGGAGGAGGCTGCTTCCCAGGCAGCTGCAAAGGGAGTTCCCCCAATGCTCTTTATCTAAAAACCTCATTTCCTTCTTAAAAACATCTCAAGCTTTTTTTTTAAAAAAAAAAAAAAAAACCAAAACCAAACCTTTTCCTCTAAATATGCCAATGCACAGCCTTCAGCTGTGTTTACAGTCTGAAATTCTCCATGAATCAATTCATGGTGAGGATCAGCCCCAGTCCATCCCGTCCATCCCCCAGCTCACGTAGTTCTGCAGGAGGTCGGGGTGGTTCCTCTCTATGCCGTCATCCAGGATGGTGACCACCACGTTCTTGCCCGTGTAGCCCCTCTGCCAGGCTGCCAGGATGTTCATCTCTGACCTGCACCGACTGTTTTTATCACCGCAGTGCTGCGGGGACAAGCACAGCTGCAAAAGGGCTGCAACCCCATCCCAGCCCATCTAAGCAAACAGCCAGGCTGGGAGCCCATTTAATCAACCAGAAAATATATTTACAACCCACCCCCTGCCATATAACTTGCAGATTTGTTATAACTTTACTCCACAGATCAAACCCATCCTGCAGCAGTTAATCCAGGCAATGCTATCTCCCCATTATTCTTTTCCTCTTCCATTTCAAGTACTATGGGCTCCTGGGTTTTGAAGTGCTCACTTCCTTTCCGCCCTTAATTTTCAATGAATTTCCCTGTCAAATACAGATCGATGAAGCAGGCAGGAGAAAAATTATATTACAAATAGATGGCTGCAGCTCTGGGATGGGTAAAATACAGCAGTGCTGCTCCCAAGCCTTTGCTGTGCAGACCATGAAGAGGGGCTGCTAACAAGGGTGAAACACTTCAAACCAGACTCTCAGGTGTATTAATTCACAATTTTTAAATCCTGCTGCCAAGCACATTTGATGCTATTATTTCATTACTGGCTGGGCTGAGCAAAGATTGATGATGTATTTGCTTAGAAATAAATGACCCCCCATAAAGCAGTGACAGGGAGACACCCACCAGGTACCACATGTTGGGCCACACCGGGTCGTTGAAGGGCAGGGCATGTGGCTCCCCTCGGGCCTGCCTCTTCACCCTCCTCTTCACCTCCTGCTGCTGCAGCCAGTCCACCTGCAAGCAGAGACCTGGGTCAGCACCACCCATGGGCACTGAGCCTGGCATTGCCCACCGAACTGGGATGTGGGATGCAGAAGCAGTGCCGGCCTCAGCCTGAACCCCATGCTCTGGCATACCCCCATCTCCGTTAGCAAAGCTGCCGTGGAGACAGCAGCTCCATTTGGAAGGAGACGGGATGGATGGACAGACAGACAGGGTGAGCTCAGCTCGTTGAGCTGTCTAAGCCAGAGCAGATTCCCCTGCTGGAGCAGCGGAGCCCTGGAGCACAAGTAACGGCGGCTGGGAGCGCGTGCCTGAGCCCCCGCTCAGCGCAGCACAGAAGCACGCGCTGGAGCCCCGCTGGAGACACACCACATATTTCAGTGTTTAGCCAAAGTTTTGGACAAGACTCAGGTGCTTGGCTTAGATTTTGGGCTGATCCTTCCTGCTGACTGGGAGGCAGCAGCTCAGCCCTGAGGCTGTTCCACCTGGCTCCTCATCCTTCGAGCTCCTTCCTCCTGATAAAATACAAAAACTGTGGGCTTTACCCAAGCACAACACGCATTTCCCAAAAATATGTGATGGCCACACACGGCTGTGACAGATCTCAGGGGACGTGGCCAGCTCCACACAAGTATTTTTGGCAGTGGCTGCGTGTGAGGTGGCCTTGGAGCTGACCACTCTGACATTTGTTTGCGTTGCAGCGGGGCATGACACGCAGGGAGATCAAACGGGAAATGATCTGGAAAAGGCCATGATTGGGAAATGCTGGTGTTTGCCCACGGCGCTGTGGTGGGAGCTGCCTAAGGTGCTGCTTTGGAAGCAGCCCCATCCCATCCCTATCAAACATTAACCAGACCCTTTATTGCCACACAAAGGGCTTTCCTGCCTTCTGCATGGAGGTGAAGCACAAGTTTAGTGAAAAAAGGTCATAAAAGTAATTTATGGACCAAATCTTTACAGATGTTCATGCTGGGGGAGAAAGGAGGCACCGGCCAATGAGCTGTGAGGGCTGTGTGGCACATCCCTCCTTGCTGGACACTTTCTTCCTGATGGCTCTGGGTCTTTTGGGAGCTACTCATGGCGATGTCTCTATTGTTGTGACTAAGGTTTTGTAACAAAAGGAATAAAAAATACAAAGTGCAACTTTTGTTGAGCTCATTTATGTAAAACTGTCAGCTGAACTGAGTTCCTGCACAGTTTATTGCTTTGTGCCTCAGATGGAGGTGGATGTCAGAAACCCGACAGCTTCCAGCCTAGAGCTTGGGTTTTAAACACATATATATTATAAAGAAAAAAAACACTGTTGAAAGAGGGGGAAAAAAATGTATTTCATAGAAAAATGATTTTCCACGCTGCCTTGGCTGCCGAGAGTGCACCACTTTGCTTACACAGTGATGGATTTAAACACTGGAAGCAAAAATATAACTTCATGGTCTAACTAAAAAAAAATAAAAATACATTAAATAGGGGTTATGGCCCAAATAACAGGCTTTTTTCCTTAAAGCACCACTCCCTGGCAGCATTTCCATGAGTCTGGCTGCCCAAGCCACAGCTACCACCTTTCCCTGCTGCTTTGCAGGATGCAGGAATGATGGTAAGGTGTGGGATTTTGGGGGGTTTTGCCAGGAGCTGCCTCACAGGGATGTCTTCATCTCAAGCAGGCTCCTGATCGACCCCAGCGCTGCCAGCCAGGAGTCAATGGAGCCATCGTGTGTGGACACAGACAAATCAGCAGTTTAAGGACATTGATTTCAAGGAAGAGTTGATAAATCAGTGTGGCTGGCATGGGAAAATAGGCAAGCAGGAGGAGTCTGGGGCATCCCTGCAACAACTCCTGCAGCTCATGAAACTCAGATCAACTTCCATTGATGATCCAGGCTGGGGAAAAGCTTCTTGAAAATGTAAAATAAAGAGGGAAAAGGCTTTTTAGTACTAGAAATGGCCCAAACTGTTATAGTCCTGAGGCCCAGGGTCCCAGCTCTACCCTTGCAAACCCTAATTATTGCAGAATCACAGAATGGTTTGGGTTGAGGGAGACCTTAAAGCTCATCTCACTCCAAATCTTCTGCCATGGGCAGGGACACCTTCCACCAGGACAGGTTGCTTCAAGCTCCATCCAACCTGGCCTTCAACACTTCCAGGGATCCCAGTGGCTGTGCAGGAGTTAAAGTGGAGGTCCAGGATAATCAAGATGGTTCCAGCACACATTTGCCATGAAGCACAGCAAATATTTCCGAGGGGGTTGATTTTGCTGTGGTGCATGGCCAGAGGCACAGGGACCAAGGCCGTGGCATCCCCTGATGGGAATCAAGAGACTGGAGCAGTGAGGATGGAGGCTCAAGCACTGCATGGACCAACAGGAGCATTCCAATGAGCAAGGGAAGTTATGGCAGTAAGAGCTGCAAGTGGAGCCCCAAGAGGGGTGGCACAGCATGGTGTGACCCCACTCTGCACCCCACAGTCCCTCCCCAGCTCTCACCACCATGACCTATCCCCAAAATCACTGGATTTGCCACATCCTTGCTCCCTTTCCATCACGTGCCACATCTCTTGGCTCATACCAGCCCCACCAGGAGCAGCCAGCTGCTCAGGGGTCTCTTGGGGCAGCAGGGCAGCTCAGCAGCAGCGTGGTCACACAAGGATCAGGACCCTGGCTGCTTCCCTGTGTGTCCTGGAGTCTCCCCTTCCCCAGACTTTTCCTGGGAGTAGAGAGCTTGGCGTGGTCCTCCTGCCCAGCTCCACCGAACCCCACAGCAAACAAACAACAGCGCTGGAAACAATAGCCCCCAGAAGGCATGAACCACCCAACATCTGCAAACAACCGGATTGGCTGGTTCCTCAGGATTTCTGCGAGATTTGTTTCCATCCTCCCTATTCCAGCTCCTGTCCTCGTGCCTCGAGGTGATGTTTTCCTGCATGCATGCTAAGCTGGTGCCATCTGAATGCAGCACTTAAACGATTTGTAAATGTGCATGGGAGAGGGGGAGAGGCAAGGCATGCCAACAGGTTTTGAATTGATAAGGAAGGATTAAGAGAACAGGAGTTAATTGCTCCAGCTTGGAGCCCACAGAGCAAGGTAAGGTAAAGGTTAATATGACTAAAAGCCAATTGATTTAGTTTGCATTATAACCAGACTCATTTAAATGGGGGTATTTCAAATGCAGAGAATTCGCTGTTTGCTGGGATGCCTGTGCACCCCCTGAGGGCGAGCAGCTTTAATTAAAGCCCAGCACACTTCCAGGGCACCAGGCTCCCCTCGCCGAGGTTTCCCCCGCTGGCAAAGCAGCCACTCGAACCAACGAACGCCTCCTCCTCAAAAATGTGCTACAGACCTTGTCCAAATATTGAACAGCAAATCTCTGCAGAAAGCCTGGGGAGGGCAGGGCTGCTGTGAGTGTCTGGGGAGATGTGGATGGGACCGGGTGTGGAGATGTCTTGGGAAGGAGCATCCCAAGGGTGTCTGAGCACCCCGAGGATGGCCAGAGGATGGCCAGACATCGCTGCAGGCACCAGCAGCTTGGGCTACATTCACCAGAATGGCTTTTTCTGCTTTTATGTGCCCCTCTCCCAAAAAAAACCTTCCCACCATTAACCCTTCCCCTGCTCTGCACAAGTCACACCTCGCAGTGCTCAGGGGGAGCTGGGGGAGGAGGACAGCCACAGGGGAGCCCCAACCCTTCCCCACCACCCCAAACCCAGCTTGCCCAGGTCCCTCCTTGCCTTGTTCCCCTCCCACCCCATTACTTTTGTCAATTCAGCTGCACTGAAAATCCCTTTGGATGCTTGCTCTAGGAAAGAAGCAATGCAGAGCTATTGCCAAGGATTTCACACATAGCAACCATTGAGGCAGCAAGTGTTGTGGCAACTGGATCAACACCCTGAGCATGCAACAGCCTTTCTGTCCTGGAAAGCTTTTCCCCCTTTTCTTCCTGCCGGCTTTCAGGCAGATGTTAGTGTTTAGTCACTTTTACGTATTTTTCACCACCGCTCTCCGTGCCCGTGCCCAATGAGTCACTCGTGTGTGAGCAGGGCTGTGGCTCAAGGGTGACATGTCATCCCAAGATGCTTCAGCTCACTCTTGACCCAGATCAAGCCAACAGCCTTCTCCAGGGACAGGTGAGGACCCCCATCCCACCACCCCACAGGAGCTGGGGACACCAGGGTGCCCAGCCCCGTACCTTGGGGTCCATGCGGAGGAAGTTGTGCGGCCCCCGGCTGCTCAGCGTGGAGCGCTTAAACGTCTTGCTGTGGTGAAAGTGGTAGTAGTTTTCCAAGCTTCCAATCTGCAAAAAAAAGAGGTTGTTTGGGTTGTTGTTTTTTAAAGTCTGTTTTCCTGTGGCTGCCCCCCCATTTTGTACTGGCAGCATCAGTGCAGCCGTGCCCTGCACCCCAAATCCCTCAGTCCCACAGAGCTCCCGGGGCTGGGGAGGATGCAGGATACTGGCACCAGCCCCGGTGCCACCGCTGTGACAAACAGCGTTGGTGGTCGGACACTGCACTGGCACAACAGAGCCCGGAAAACATTTTTATGAATTTTCACCCATTAAATGCATCTTTGAAAACTGCCTTTCATCGGCTCCCAAGCAGAAATAATGAGCTAAAAATGAGCTCAGCAGCTGCAGCGCAGCCATGGGAGCTGTGCCTCATCCTCCTGCCTTCTCCGCCCGGCGCTCCGGCTGCACACCAGGAGAGGTGATGTGATCCTGCCCGCCCCGGGATGCTCCTGGAAGCGTGGGATATAACTGTGCATCGCCTGCAGGGAGGGATGGCAGCATTTGCAGGAGAATGCGGTGCCAGCAGTGCCACCCTGCCAAGCCCCGGGGTGGCTGCGCTGCCTCCGGCCCCTCTCAGCCTGGCATCTGGAGACACCACAACTCCTCTTTTTTCATCTCAAAAGCGCGGATAAAGTCCCGGGGCTATGCAATGAATCGAGGGATCTCAGCCAGACACCGCATGTGAAACATCCCTCGGGGATTCACAGCCAGAGGGACGGGAATGACCCAAAAGCTGCACTCGCTGCCATGTGGCTCCCAGATCACATAATTTGGGTACAAATTGGGACTTTGCTATAAATTCATTTTTGCCTAAGTTGGTTTCCTTTTTTTTTTTTCCACTCCACAAAAAAAAACCATATTCCATGTCAAGAGCTGGATGTTGGGAGCCAGTGACATTCCCTGTGTCTTGCTCACAGGACCAGAAAGGGCCATCCTACAAGCACCCATCTGCAACCCACAAGGCAACATCTTTAAGACCATGTGTGACCCGGGGGCCAGGGTGACATTCCTGAGGCCAGACCAGGGCTGGCTGCAATGGAACAGCAGGGAACAAACAGGTTTGTCTGGATCAGATACTAAAGCAGATGACAACTACTTACATCTTTATCACACTTGATACCTTGAGAACTGCCAGTGTCTCTTACAAGCATTAAATATTTAATTAGTCTTGGTCTGCCTTTTATGCCAGGATGTCATTTCACTAACTTTACTGCTGTTAGTGTGATTCTTATAATTTATTTCCACTCAAATTCATTTAAACCCTCCCTCTTCCTCCTTCATATTACAGCATAGATGAGCATTTTCTTTAACATCCACATAAAGAGGTTGCTCATTGCAATCTGTATTTGCCTTTTAAACCCATTCTCCAAATCCATTCACACTTATAAAATAGAAGGAGGGTGCTTCAACTTCTCCATATTTTAGGGAAACCTTGACAAGGCCGCCCTGTCTCTTGCTCACTCTGCCTGGAAATCGGAGTACAGGGCTTACCACAAAATCCTGCAATGGGTTTAGGGTTGGAAGGGATCTTAAAGATATCCAGTTCCAACTCCCTGCATGGACAGAGCCACCTTCCACTAGACCAGCTGGCTCCCAGCTTCATCCAGCCTGGCCTGAAACAGGGATGGGGCATCCACAGCTTCTCTGGGCAACCTGTGCCAGTGCCCCACCGTGCCCACAGCAAACAATTCCTTCCTAAGTAAAGAATTTCTTCCTTCCTTTTCACAAATAAATGCAAAATTGCCATGTGATGCAAAGCAGCAAGAGCACAGGGAAGGTAATGATCTCATCACAGGCTCTGGGGATACATAGCCAGAGCAGCAGGAAAAGAACTCTGTGCCCCACTTCTTTATCCTCCTGGGATTTATGGGCAGAAAAATAAGAAAAACCTTCCCATGATGGGAATACCTTGAAAGTCTGAGCAGAGGTTGGTCCCAGTGGACCAACCTGGTAGACCTCCAGATGTCCTGTTCCACCTAAGGTATTCTAAGTAGAGAAACTTGTAAATGTCATTTTTCTTTTAAATGAAAAAGGATTTGCTGGTCCTCCTTGTGATCAGTCAGCTCAGTAAGGGCTTTGTAATGCAATCCCATCTAACCCAAACCATTTTATCTGTGCAAAGTACAGCTACACCAGCACTGGTGCCTTCCCATAGGGTGGATCCAACCGGGAAGGCAGTGATCCCTCCCCTCCTGGGGACACCACCCATTCCCAGCAGGGACAAGGGGTCCAGTCGCTGAGCTCCTGCCTTCAGGAATGCAATTCTCAAATGATCAACTCAGTAAGGATCAAGCCAAGAGCTTCCAGATGAGAGGAATCCAGGAAAGCTCCAAATACTGCCCCAAATTAACCCCATCCCTCTCCTGCACTGCAGGTGAGACCACTGAGGATGTGCCAGCCCTTCCAAAAGTTAAGTGTTGGACACCACACATGGAAAAACTCATATGAACCCTGGAACCAGGATGGGAAGGGGGTCCCCATCACCCCCCGGGATGGGAAGGGGGTCCCCATCACCCCCCGGGATGGGAAGGGGGTCCCCATCACCCCCCGGGGCTCCGGCGCCGTCCCCGCAGCGCCCTCGGCCAGGGCCTGTCCCGGCTCGCCCCGGCACGGCCGCGGAACAAAGCCCGGCGGGAGGAATGAGCCGGCGAGGAATGAGCAGGCGTTCGAGGGTGTAAAAGCCGTTTCTTTTGTTTAGTTGTTTGCTTCACTTAAATAGAAGTTGACGCAAGTGATTCCCCAAGGGAAATGTCACTCTGCCATGACCCAGAAGGGTTTAGAGTGTCCTGGCTCGTGGTTTGGGCACGGGAAAACGCTCAGAGCTGTGTGTGCCAACCCCAGCAGTGCCTTTCCCGGGCAGCACCGTGTCAGGAGCCTCCAGGATTGCATCGCAGAGGAAAAGATGTCACCAGCCACCAAGGCAGGGCTGAGCCTCCTTGCACCCAGCTGGGTCTTCATCCAGCGAGCATCACCTCTCCTCCTCCCTCACCGCTTTGGACTCCACTCAAACATCTTCCCAGGGTGATAACATCCTTGGCAGTTTCCCAGCAGGTTTTGTCCAGAATCAGCCCCCCAGGAGGGCACATCTCACTGGGGACAGTGCCATCACCAGCAGCTCCACAAACCGATGATGCAAGAGAAGTGGGGGACACCCAGGTCCTCACAAGGCTCAACACACCACGAACCTTGAGCAAATGTCGCACACGTGCAGGGGAAGCAATCCCTCAAGGTTTAACCTTTTTCCACTGGACAGGACCCAGTGAAAAAAGCCCAAAAGCCAATGGGAAAAGCTTGGAGAGATGGAGGGCTGAAGGCAGGGCGTTGAGAGCAGCTGGGGAAGCCCCAGAGGTGCACGGGCTCCCAGTATCCACGGGAAAGGCGGGAGCCAGGAACACCCTGATGCAACCACAGAAATATTTCCCTTGCTCTCCAGCCTGCACAGGGCTGCCCCGGGGAAAGGGCTCAGGGGGAAAGGATGGATGCTCCAGTGGAGCCACATTGCGCCCATGGGCCAAATGCCTCCAGCATCACGGGGATGAGCTCACATAACCGGGATGCTGGGGAAGGAGGGAGGGGTAACAGATGCTCCAGCAGGGAAGGGACACAGCAAAACCCCAGACCAGGAGCTGACGTTAGGCTGATGCAACTTGGGAGAGTGGGAAGTTCAATCAAGATATTCTCTGCCTGCAGAGGGGTAAACACTGAAAAGCCCTTTGGGTTGCACAACCACCTTCGCCCAGCCCTGTGATAGACGCAATTGAACAATACAATGTGATTTTCCCCTTGGTGGGACGGGAGCTGAGCACGCAGGTAGGAGACTGAGGGTGCGATGTGAGGGGTTGTCCCCCACGGGAGGTCACAGACACGGGTGCAGGAGACAATGTGCCCAATTCAGCCTCCCCCCAAAAAAATTGTTTATGCAGCACCCCGTGACTTTAATTATAGTTAAAAGCAGGGTTGCGATATAAAGCAAGGTTATAATTTGTAGTCCGGGAGACACCTTGGGCAGGAGGACAACCTGAAGTGTCACCCAGCCAAAAAAGCGCCGGGCAGCGCCATGGCAATAAACTCTGGAACAAACTCCGAGGACACCAGCCTGCATCTGGGATTGCAGAGGATGAAGAAATTGAAAGGAAAATGAGCTGCTGTGCGGAAAATCTCTTTTAAGACACCAGTGTTCTGCGGGGGTTTGAAAGCAAAAGTTCTCTGTGTTCCCAAGATCTCCGATAAAAACCCGGGCCAGAGAGTCCAAAGTTTGCTAAACCCACAAATACAACTTTCCGGGGTGGGAGGAACTTGTGCAACCCCCCAGCGGTGCGGGGCGAGGGCACCTCGAGGAGGGGCGTCCAGCCGGGGGGAGCCCGCCCCCGGGCCAGAGCGCTCCGACAGCATCCCCGCACCGGCCCCGTTCCCATCCCGACCGCTCCGGGGGCTCATCGCCCGCTCCCGGGACACCCGGCATCGCCTCGGAGACCGGGCAGCTCGGCGAGACCTCCGCCAGCTGGGAGATCTCGGGGTCCGCTCCCGCTCCTGGGATCCTGCCCCCGTCCCGGGAGTGCCGGCAGTTCCGCGGGACCCCCGCCGCCTCCCCGGTCCCGGGACCATCGTCGGCTTCCCGGTACCGGGAGTCCCAGTGCGACACCCCGGGCAGCTCCCCGGCGCCGAGCTCCCCACGCCGGGATCTGCCGCAGGCTCCCAGTGCCGGAATCCCCGGCAGTTTCCCGAGACCGCTCCGCCTTTCCGATCCCGGGACCCTCGGTAGCTTCCCGGAACCCTCGGCTCCTCTCCGGCTGCGGGACCCCCGGCAGCTCCCGATCCCCCGCAGGCTCTCGGTGCCGGAACCCCCGGCAGCTCCCCGGTGCGACCCCCCGGCCCCGCATGCCCCGCATCCCCCGCTCCCGGTGCCCCGGCACCTGCCCGCTCCCGGAGCCCCCGGCCCCGCCGCCCCTTACCTGCCCCAGGCTGATGTAGCCGTAGGCGGCGGCGAGGCGGGCGGCCTCGGCGGGGCCCCCCCGCACCCGCACGGCCCAGTGGTTGGTGTAGACGGTGCGGGCGGGCTCGGCGGCGGCCCCGCGCCCGGGCAGCGCCAGCGGCAGCGCCAGGGCCAGCAGGCAGAGGCGGGCGGGCGGCGGGGCGGCCGCGCTCCCCGCGCCGGGGCCGGCGGCGGGCATGGTGCGGGGCCGGGCCGGGCTGGGCGGAGCGGGGCGCTGCGCCTTTTAACCGGCCCCGCAGCCCGCGGGGGCGGGGGGATGCTCGGGGGGGGCGGGGAGGGCCCGGGAGAGCGGGCGGACGGGGCGGCCCCCGGCGCTGCCCCCCCGCGTCCCCCCGCCCGCCGCCGGGCAGCCCCGCTGCGTGCCCGCCGCTGCTCCCGGAACCCCCCGCGCACCTCTGCGGCCCCCGCCCGACCCCGGGCAGCTCCCCGGACCGGCTCTGTCCCTTCCCCGCGCACCTCCGGACAACTCCCTGTGCCCCCCGGCACTGCCCCTGCGCGTTCGGCGCTGGTCCCCCAGCAGACCCCCTGAGTCCCTCCGGGTGCCGCGGTGCTGCTCCGCGGAACCCCCCCTGCCTTTCCCCGCATGTGACCGGGCAATCCCCTGTACCCGCTGCATCCTCCCCTGCGCGCCCCGGTGCTGCTCCGTGAACAACCACCTGCATCCCTCCGCATCCCTCTGCATGCCCCAGCACTGCCCCCCGGGTTTCCCCCTGCGCCCCACTTCATCGTCCTTTGTGCTCCCGATTCCCTGGGGCACCTCCCCTCCTTCCCCCGCAGGCAGCCCCCATGCATGCTCCCAACTCTGCTCCTCAGGTAACCCATGGCACCCTTCAGAGAGAACCCCCGCATCGCCCCCGCATCCCCCTGCATGCCCCGGCACTGCATCTTCTTTTGTGCATCTGCATTCCCCCCGGGCAGCCCTCCATGCATCCTCCCAGATCTGCTCTGCAGGTACCCCCTGAACCCCGCAGAGAGACTCCCCACATTGCCCCTGCATTCCCTCAGCCGTCCCCCCCATCGTGCATTCCCTGGCTCCATTCCCCACGTAGCATCCCCCCTGGGCAGCCAGTCTGAGCCCCTTCCCCTCTGTCTCCCTGGAATGCTTGGCACTGCCCACATCTCCCCCACCCCGTTCTCCCTGCATCCCCCCAGGCATCTCCCTCACCTCCCTGTACAACCCCCACGGGCACATCCCACTGCACCTCCCCTGCATCCCTCCAGCACTGCCCCCACACCCCTGGCATCCCCCCTGCACCCCCAGGCGAACCCCAGACGGGTGGGGAGGGTTTTGGGACAGGACTCGGGATAAACCTGGACACCCGTAGGGCACCACCATGAGCCACAGGCTGGGGCAGACAGGCTGGAGTGCTGACTGTGCCTCCCACGGATGCCATTAGGGAACAGCAGGGACCTCGAGGGATATCAGAAACTGGGCTTTGTTTGGGGAAGGTGGTGGCGCACACAAAGGCCGGCTCAGGAGCAGCCCGGGGATGCTCTGCTCCACAGGCCTCCCTGCCAGTGCGGGCCCAGGCCGGCAGGGAGCTGCCCAAAATTAAAGGATGTTTCAGTGGCATTGCATCCACTCACATCACACCAGAGCTTCACCTGAATCATATCCGAGCTTCAGAAACGTGCCCGGGGCTCCCAGGGCCCTGGCAATGACCAGCTGCTCAAGCCAGGATGGTCTCAGATTCCCGGAGTAGGTGCTGTCTGTTTTCCAGACCCCGACCAGATTTGGGGCCCCACACCCCATCTCTCTGAATGCAAACACCTTCCTGAGCCCCAAACAGATTTGCAAAACCTACCTGGGTGTGCAGGTGTGAGGGGGCATCCAAGGAGCAGTAAGTACAACCCATCTCTGGAGCTGGAGAGGAAAATCACAATCTGGTGCCACCCACTCGTACCAGCCCTGCCACTGCGCAGGTGAGCTAGTGAGAGTCTGAGGAAATAGGGAAGTACTCCCAGCTCAGCCGTGAGATTAATCCAAGGGAAATTTATAGGGAGCCTGTTCTGCATCAGACAGGGCCAGAATGCTCTGGCAGCTCCTGCACTGGGCTGGCTTTGACCCATTTGCAGGCAGCAAATACGTGGAGGGGCCAGATGGAGGTGAGTCCCTGTGCCACAGGCAGGCTTATCCCGGGAAATTACAAATATTAGCAAAATGGGGATTGGGAGGGTTTCTGTGTGCAAACAGTGCTGTACTGGCATTAGCGATGTGACAATTTGTTGCCACAATTTGCAGGCACTGGGGAGTTTGGTGACTCTCACCATAAGATGTTGCTCACTGAAATCACTGTGGGTTATCACTGCAGGGACACTGGAGCCTCCAGGGCTCCCCACCCCACAGGTCCTCACAGCACCCTGGGCAGAAATGATGGGTTTTGTGTGACCATTCCTTCTGATTATGCAGTGAAGGATGGTTTCCATTAGCACCAGCACATTGCAAATCCAATCCTCACTTCCCATCCGGTTTATGGGCTTTTCCTCAAGTTTCCCATTGATTAAGGTGTGTGAGATGGATGAGCAGTGCTGGCGGGTGCTGGGTGTGCTACATGTGTGATGCACATCCAGAGAGATGCAGGGGGCAAAGCCAGAGGAGAGGTGGGAATAGATGAAAGAAAACCCCTTCGTTTCAAAACATCCACCTCCCTCTGCTGGGGAAGGTCTGAGGGATGTCGGCAGGGGATGCAAAGTAGGGGCAAAGTATCTCCACAGGGAGCAGAGGAGGGCGAATGAGCTCTGGTAGCAGCAGGGAGGGTTTAGGTTGTGGCAGTGGGAAAAGCTTTCTGAAGCTTTTCAGAAGAGTGAAGATAGGAAAAAGGTTGCCTTTGTGGGATTGTGTGTGCAAAACCTCATTGTGTCTGTGCTAGGTGATAAAAAAATGGGCAAATCCCAGGAGAATCAGGCTGAATCCACGTCTGGGAGTGCTCTGCAGCCCACTGCAATGCTCATCAGTGATCATCATGGCCATCAAATCCTAGCTACAAGCTACATCACAGACCTTCCATCCCAAGGCCATTCACCACGGCTCCCGATGTATCTGCCTGGGGAATAGTTACTGGTGCCCGTAAAGCCCTGTGCCCAGCTCAGGCTGCAGCATCATGTGAGCTGGGTGAGAGCCTTGCCCAGACACTGACTGCAATGTAGGGACCCTGGTTTTGCTGCTCCCTGGTCCCTGCAGTGCTCCTGACCCGTCTCCCACTGACATAATTTTGAAATTCAGAGTGGCAATTTTCCCAGATGAACCGAAGGGATTTCCAGGGGTGTCAGGAAAGACAGACTTTGGCCCCATGTGCTTTGCAGTGGATGTAGACTAAGGCAGAGGCTCTGGTCAACTCTTTTCCTGGGATTATTTGAAAACCTGGAGAATTACAGTGAGCCGCCAACAATACAATAAATTTTGTGAGCTGAGAGGTTAAACAGAAGCTGCTGTAAAAGAAGCATGGAAAGGGGCACTGCTGAACCAGTAACATTTAAACTCTCCTGAATAAAATTCGTAATAACCCTGGAATTTTATATCTGTCCATGAATTACAGTTAAAATCCCACCACGTCCCACGCACGCTCGTTGCTCTGTACGGCAATAAGATTACAGCGAAGAGCTGGACGAGCAGGGAAGAATGTAATTTAAATGCTGCTCCTTTGAAAACCAAGCCCTTCTTTTTAAGGCACGTTCAGAAAAGGAAAGTACAAATAATGCACCCAGAAGGTGCTATTTTTTCCAGGGGTGGGATGGCAGGGCTGGCACTGAGCTGCCTGCCCTGGGCAGCAGGATTGTCACCCTGTTCCTGCCTGCGGAGGAGGGACAGGACAGTGGGAGCTGTGCCTCTGCCTGCTCCAGTGCAAGGAGTTAAGCAAACAAAAGACGTTTTGCAAACACCCACGGTTCAGAGGTGTCCCTGGGATGCCAGAACAGGGAAGCCACTTGGCTTGGAGCCATCGGCCAGCCTTGCTGGCAGGAGCTGCCCGGTGAAAGCCCCGGCCACAGGAGCCGGGGTTTTATCCTGTGCGTGATGAGAGCCTGTCGACATGGAGATTACAGCACAAATCAGGTTAAAACCCATTTATCTGACCCAAGCAGAGCCCGTGTGCTGGGATGTGAGTGAGTGGGGCCATTGCCGTGCCGATGGCTGCGAACTTGTCCGGGTCTGCCGGAGAGCCGGGCAAAGCCCGTCCATGCAGCTGTGCACGGTGGGTAATCCAGGGCGAGCAATAATTAAACCAGCACACCTGGAAATAGCTCTTTCTGTAGCTCCCAGGCTTAACCAAATGAATGAAATTTGCGCTGGCGTAATTAAAGCGATGCGGTTCAGGATCTCGTCTGCAGCGGGGAGTTACTGCAGCTTGACTCTTCACTCTCCGTGACAGCCACGTGGAAGAACCCCCAGCTCCAGCCCCTGCACGGCGGCTCCAGTGCTGACTTCTCACCATCAGGGTGCCCATTAACACCAGCCCATTAACAACAGTTCATTAACACCAGCCTTCAAACCTGTCCAGCAGCACAATGCCTCCAGCGTCCTCCGGCAGCTGCCCCGGCTCACTCCAGCGCACAGCAGAGATGGCAAAACACCGGGCTCTCGGCTGCAGTCCCTGCTCCCCTCCAGGGACTTGTAAATCTGCAGGAGACATCAGTATTCTTCCATTTTAACTATGTTAAACCACGACACATTTATATTCACTCATCTCAAACAGTCTCTTTTTTTTTTATTCTCTGCTTGCCCTTTTAGGTGTTAAAATAACCCCAGACTCGCTAGTGGCCAGATGGTTTTGGGGATATTAATGGTAAAATCCTGCACACAAGTGAGCTGCCAGTGAAACTTGCCAGTGGAAAATAAGATTTGGAGCCTCCATGGAGCTTCATCCCCACGGCTGATGTGTCACAGCAGCACATGGCTCTGGCAATGCCACCACGGCTGTCAGCATGCAGCAGCCACCAGCTTTCAGCTGGGAAAGCCCTGGGTGAATTCCCAGGAGATTCATGCTCACTGGAAAAATCCTGTCCCTTCCTTTTTCCTTCCCTTTCTAAATCTGGATTAAGCTTTCAGTCTGAAGAGGTGACATCAAATGTGACGGAGAGGAAGGAGGGGATGAGGTGGAGCAAGGCCCAAGGAGGTGTGGACAAGTGGCAGCTCTGTGTTGGTGCCCAGCCCCGGTCACAACACTGCAGGTACAGAGAAATTAATTTCTAAATTCTTGAAACACCCATTTTATAAATCTCTGACCTCTGGCAGCTCTCATTAAAAAATGGGTAAATTTACAGGGGAAGAAGCTCTCTGGCCAGGGTGGAAGGGCTCAGAAGCACAGGGATCCCCAAGGAGGATGTGCCAATGGTTTTCTGCCATCCAGCACCTCTTCCAAGCACTGAAGGCAGCAGCCAAAGGGATTTAAATTGGGGATTAGAGAGGCTGCCTGGCTGCAGTGATACACTCGGGGTACAGAGCATCCCCAGAGCCAGAGGTTTTAGCTGTAATTAGACCAACATCTGTCCGGCCATGGCCGAGGCTTGCGCAGTCTCCGTGTTGCTTCAGGCTGGGCTGGAGATTTCCCGCAGGCTCCTCCTGCTCTGCTTTTCTGCAATTTCACAGATATCAGATATTTTTTTCCATCTGATGAGTTCTTCCTCTCCAGAAAGATTAAATCTTGATTGTCTGGTACTGTGGTAGCAGGTAAGAAGATTTCCCTACCTAGTTCAAATGCCATCCTAGTAAAAATGCTAGTAATAAAAAATAAAAGAGAAAGGGCCCATTATGGACTCAGGCCTGAAAAAAATATCCAAAAGATGGATCCTGAAGTTTAGAAACAATTGAAGCTCAATGGCCAAAGGGTTCTCTGTGGACTGCTGGGCCCAGCATACACATTCATAGGGGGGAAAATCAATCAAAGATAATTGACTGCGTGCTGGTCTCAAACTAAAATGGAACAAACCCAAGCCTTTTCACCCATCTCAAATGGGTTTGGGGATTATTGTTATTTTGGAAGTTGGGGAAGGAAGGAAATGCCCAAGTGAGGGGTGGTAGAATGGGGAGATGCTTCACCTGGAGAGGGTGCTGGGACAGGGAGGGGACCACAGGATGTGGCACCCATCCCACTTGTGAAGCAGTAGCTCTCCTGGTTGTTTCCACCATCCCACTTCATCTGAGAGCACTGTACCAGGGAGAAGGATCAGAGTCAAGAGGGTGCTGGTAACAAACTAAGCTGAGCCAACCCCACCCCTGGAAGAGCAGGTCTTGGAAAATCCGGTTACACTGGTGCCACGTGGGGGACGTGTTGTCACCGTGCAGGGGGAGGCTATTTCAGGTTCCCCCAAAGGAAGCACACTGTTGCTGTTGGAATGATGGCTCCAGGGCTGGATTTGGGATCAAAAGCTGAACCCCTAGAAGGGGCTGGGGGTCACCAGGAAGGAGCTGCTGCCTGCTCTCTATGGTGGCTTTGTCAGATCAAACACAACTTTTGTATTTCGCCCACAGGAGGGGTGATGTACCAAGGACTTGGCTGTGACTGGCACAGGATGAGCCTTCCCACTGCATTTTCACTTCCCAGCAAACCCCACTGCACTGGAGCAAGCACCAGCAGCAGAAACACAAGAGCAGAGCAATGAGCCTGGGGGTGGAGAGATGCAAAGATCAAACCAGCAGTGATTTCAAAATAAAATCCAAGAGCCCAGGGAAAACGCGGTGTGTCCTTGCCGAGGCTATCATTTATGCCAATTAAAAAAAAAAAAAACCAAACTGGCATGGCACGAAGGAGAGCTGCGTGGTATTTCCTGAAAAGGGTGTGGGGAGCATCCTTGGAAAGCCTGCCCTGCACAATGTGCTTGCTGTTTCCAGAAAAATAAAGTTTGCTGTGACCCACCTGTCCCTGAAAAGCAGCTATTTAGGGCTGGAACATGGTCAGCCCGGAGTCAGTGGCTGGGTCTGTCCTGACTGCAGAGCAGCTGGCACCTTTGCCAGGATTTGGGGTTTGGCATTTACCTGCAGCTTTTTAATTGATGCAAAATGTCTTAGAAAAAAATTCAGGAGAGCTGCCCAAGCACCAAGTGCTCACAACTGAAGGTCTTTCCTCCACAGCTTTTGGCTGGTGGCCATTAACCCCCATACCAGCCCTCAGAGTGTGACAGAACAGGACAGGAGGGGTTTTCTCCTTTGCCACCTTCAGATTTTGGGAGTATTTTGACTCAGCTATGAATCTGGGGGGTTTAGAGCAGTAGTTTTGGAGTTTGCCAGAGAGACAGCTGTGGGAGTGATGGGTGAGAGCAGCCCCGTGGGCCAGTGGAGGGGCTCTGCTGGCAAAGGACAGGAGGGTCCCCATTGGGAAGGGACAGCTTTTTGTGGAGAAGGGAGTGTCCCATGGGTTTGTGTCCCCTCATCCCCTGGCAAGCTGGGACAAAGACTCACTCCCCACCCCAGTGGCAGAGCATGCTTGGGGCTCACCAAGGGCATTTCTGAAGGTTTTGGCAGCATAGCAAGACTTGCCAAAGCCTAATCTCCAAGTGAGCTTACCTTTGGCGTGGAATTTCAATGGTGGAGCGTGGAAAACAAACATCAACCCACAGTTTGGATGGGTTTTCTTTTGTCTGAGCCCTGCTCAGAAGCTGCAGGCAGGCAGTGTTTGGGTGACCAGACTGGATCCAGCGTTCTCTGGGCAGCCACGACGCTGAAAGAGAAGCAGCTCCACCTTAGGGCAGGCGCTGGTGCTGGAGCAGAGCCGACCTCGACACCAATTCAACCATCAGCCATCGCCCATCAGCCATCACCATCATCTGTGCCAGGGACTGGCAACATCTCCTTCAGCCCCCAGCCAGGCTTCGAGCAAACACCAAGGTCTCAATTCTTGGGATCAGTTTGGGGCTGAAAAATTAGAGATTCCCTTAGTCACACTGAAAAAAAAAAAAATCCCCTCTAATGTTTATTTTCTTCCCTAATGAGGTTGGGGGTTAAAAAAGCTGTTTTCAGCAAATCCCCCTTTGCATCCTGCAAAAGCACCCTGAGACCCACAGTGGGTGGAAATCCCACACAGAGCAAAACTCCACAAACATAATAACTCATCCTTGGTTGAAAAATAACTTTAAAAAAAATAAGCAAGACAAAGCAGGGTTCTATGGAGCCCTGGACATATCTGGATTAGTCCTATAAAAATCAGCTGTTGTGGCATATCGGCTTCCCTGCAGGAGACAGCAGGAGAAATGTTAACCTGGTCTTGATTTGAAAGCTGCTTATTAGTCCTCATCAAGCATAATTATGCTTCAAAGCCAAATGAGATGTCCAACTGAATTCTGAACACACGTTAATGTTTTTAAATGTGAAAAAAACCAACAAAACCGTATTTATTGAATCCCAGCCAGGCTCCAAATGATAAAATAGATGCTGCTAATGGCTCTGGGAAGGGAGGGCTGGAGCTTCACTGCAGCTTTGCCAATTAAATGGTTATTACTGACCAATTAGTCAGGAATCAACCCTGCTTTTAGTGATATCTGATTAAGTGCGTCCTGCAGATCAGCCTCAGTTGTTAACCAGGGGAAGAAACACCTTCTCCCCATCTGCCCCCCCAGATACTCAGACTGGGCAGGGTTTGTGCCCACCCTGCTCATGAAAAATCCCTTTTTCTTCCAGCACTACCACTGTCCTGGGGAAAATACATCTCAAGGACCCACCTAGGCACGGCAAAACCTTTCAGAGCCAGGAAGGAAATGGGAAGGAAATGAAGGAAAAGGGGAAAATTAACCACACGCAGAGGGTGGCTTCTCCCCCTGCAGCTCACAGGTTGCTGCTGCCCGGCACATGCTGAGCCATGCCCATTCACAGGCTTTTCCAAATATTATCCCAATATTTTCTTTCAGTTCCCAGATAAATGGGCCTCTTCAGAAGGCTTTAAGCCCGCTCTGTTCCAACATTTTCTTTAAAGCAGCAGAGGAAACCTTTGAGTTGTGCCAAGCTGCTGAATCCTGCTTTCAGGGCTGAGCTGCAAGGGGTTTTCCAACAAAAAATAGGGGCAGTGTTGGGCTTTTTCCTTGTTTCATCAGGAAATATGAAGGAGGCCACATCACCCCTTAATCTTCCTTTCTTCCTGCCTCCTCTCCTACCCTGCAGTCCTTGTTTCCTGTGCTTTCCTGTGGTCTTCAGAAATTTCTGAGCATATTCCCAGATTTCCAGGAGCATCCCCCTGCAGAGCATCCTCCCTCTAAATACTCCTGAGCCATGGGGAAACTCCAGGGGACCTTGGTATCTCCTGTAGGACAGGGACAGCAAGGCCACAGCACCCAAGGAAGCTGGGGAAAGTGCCTATGCAACAGCCAGGGAGGGTGGAGCCAGACAAAAGATAGGAAAGCATGAAAAAAAGAGCAAAATTTCAGAAAATGTCAGCGCAAAGAGCCCCTTCCTTCCAGGGACTGGGTGCAGCAACATGTAGAGGGTCCATCCAACCAAAACTATACTGGGTGAGTGTGCTGCAAGCCCAGGGAAGCTGGTGTGGTTGAGCAGAGGATGACTGCTCACCTCCTTGTTCCAGGTGATAAGATAGCTCTGGATGCCCTGGCTGGCTTAGACAGCACCTGGGCAGAAGGAACAGCCCTTGGCCACAGGAACAGGGCTGGTAAGGATCTGTATGTAGATCTGAAGTGAAACAGGGTGAAGGAGAGGAAGGAAAATCTAAAGACGTGGTGGCTCTGGGAGTCTCTGATGGGCTGGAGGGGGAGAACACCTGGTACAAAGGGGCACTGCTCAAGGCATTTCCTGGCTTCTTACTCTGCCCTACACATCTACAACTGGTGCTTACAGGGTGTGGAGGGGGCAAGGGAGGTGATGCTCCCCAGGCACTGAGATTTGTGGGATCCATGGCCACGTGTCCTTGGGAAATGCCACTAAGAACTCCAAAGCTGCGATGTGCAGGAGCATCCCCAAAGTGATACCCCAAGGGGTCCAGCCCTGCCGATGGGACAAGCCCAGAGACTGGGGATGGAATGTGGCCCTTTCCCTCGTCCCCAGACGGGTTCCTCCTCCTGGAAAGGGGGAATCCCGTTTTCCCGGGCCACAGGATGGGGCATGAGGAGGCCAGCAGCCCCAGCAGACGTGGGATCCATTGTGGCCTCTGCCTGTCCCCATCCTCTGGAGCAGCGCAAAGGCTGCATCAGCTCATTTCCTCCCACCGTTCCTTTACCCCGGAGCCTCCCTCGGGGCCGGGGCACGAAGATTCCCCGCAGGGCCGTGCCACGGGTGTCCGGGAGCAGCCGGGGCGGGCAGGAGCAGCCGCGGAGCCCGGGGAGCCCGGGGAGCCCAGGACTGCCCGCGGCCGGTGCGCCGGGCCGGCACTAGGTGGGGATGGCACCACGCCGCGGGGAGGAGGAAGGGCGGGAGGAAGGGCAGCGCCGGGCCGGGCTGGGCCGGGCTGGGCTGGGCCGGGCTGGGGCTGGGCTGGGCTGGGCTGGGCTGGGCTGGGCTGGGGCTGCCCGGGGAGCGGCGGGGCTCGGGCTGCGGGAAATGCCGGGATGGGCTGAGAGGGGCTACAGGGAAAGGCGGAGGGGAGGGATGGGCAGGGATGCGGGCGGCACGGCTGCGATGATGCTGGGGACAGAGTGGCGGGGATGTTGGAGGCTGCAAGGACCCGGTACCACATCAGGCGTTATTGCCAGGGCTGTGGCTGTCTGTCTGTCTGAGGTCTGAGCCCTTCTCTTCACCCCACTCAGGCTCATAACGGTTTTTACTGACATTAATTACATTTGAAATTTTAGAAAGGAAGTATTTCCCACATGTTCTCAGTCAGACATTCTTCTGCACCCCACAGCTTGTTCCATCCAGGCTCTGTGCTGAGGTGGGACACTGGCACAGCTGAGAGCTGGGAGTTGGTCACCAAGCTTTGGAAAGGCTGGGAGGTGGCACAGCGCTGGGAGAGGGATGTAAAGTGCCTGTGGTCTCACTGCAGGGCTAAAGAGGGATGGATCCATGTCAGGAGGAAAACTCCATCACAGGGAGTGTTTCACACTGGTGCTGGGCCATGCAGTACCTCCAGAACCTGGCTGGGACACAGCAGGCCAATGCAATAACCCTGCACACGAAAGGGTTTACTTGCTGTAAATCTTGGCAGGATTCACTTGGTCCAGTCCTGCCTCATGAGTCACCACTAAAACCAGGGCACAGGGTAAATCTCACCCCCTCCCTGTCACACCAAGGCTCAGCTCATTTCCACAGCCACTGCACAAGGCATCTTCAGGGAAAGCATCACCCTGAAGTCCTGATCCAAGAGACAGGATTTTTCCAGCCTCCTCCGGCAGGGACCCAAGCAGGAATTTGGCCATTAGCATCTGCAGGGAAACTCGAGGTGAGAAGTAACTGTTGATACACGTTTTTACACCAAATTCTGAGGAGCTGGTCTCACCACCGGATTAGGTGCATAGACCACAGACATGGTCAAGTTGTTTAATTCTTGTTTCCTCTCTTCTCAACAAAAAAGGCCAACAAACCAGCCCAATCCTGCAGCATGTCTGTCAAAACCCATGTTCACCACAGAAATGGTGGCTCAGAATGAGCCACTGAGGCCTGTACCCTCAAATTAGGGGACAAAGGAAGTCAGCACCACTGGGACAGGAGCATAAATCAGAATATTGATTTAAATGTAACTGTTGATTTGACCCCTTCTGCTGCCGCTCTGTGTTCCTCACATGCTCATCTAAATAAGAGAGAACATTATTTCAGACAAACTCCATGGTTGCTTGCTTTGCAAGCCATCAGGCCCCAAAATTCATGAGCCCCTTTGTGCTCAGGAGCCAGGCAGGGTGGCAGGTAGGGATCAGAATCAGGATGGCCCAGGACAGCCCTGAGAGCAAGAGTGCACAAAGCAGGATCTTATTACCAGGGGTCATCAGTGCTACAGGTACCAGATTACACTTCTCTGAGGGTTTGTTTCTTGTCACAGCAAACAAAATCAGGTTCTGAGCACATGATCATATCAATATATAATATTTTTATATACCTCAGCAGCTCCAGGAGGATCTCAATGCTGCATTGCATACAGGAAAGCTGGTGGCTGCAGTGCACCCAGAGGTGCTGCCTTACCTTAAACTCACCCAGAAAAATCCCTCCAGAACCTCTGGGGCTGCAGCTTCACCTTCTCAAAGTGGCATGCACACAGCAGAGGTGTTTTGGAGAGCTCCCATGCTTAGACAAGGAAGGGAGGCAGTGGGAGGTCAGGACTGTGGAGCAGGAAGTGATCCCCCCCAAACTCAGCCCAGTTTGAAAGCCTGGCAAGCACTAACACTAACAAACAGTCAGTGTGTTTATATCCCACCTTCCTGCCTGAGAGCAGGGGTTATTTTTGGCATATTTTGTCATTGGTGGAGATGTCAGTGAAGGCCAGGAACACTGCAGAGCTGTTGGGAAAGCCCAGAGGCAACTGCCCCAGGCACAGGATGATGAGCTGAGGGATGTGGGAAGCTGCTCCAAACCATTCACACAGGGATTGGGTTTTGCCTGCAGGATGTGGGGCACAGGTCTGGCTTCAAAACACCTGAGGACTAAGAACAGCATGGACTGTCCTATTCCAGCCCTATTTCAGCCCCATACTGCTCCCATTCACTCTGTGCAGCAACGTCATCCTGAGCCCTCACCCACCAGATGCTTCACTCCTTCCCACCTGTCCTGCCTGTGCACAAACCATGGCCATCAGCTGGGCACCACCAGTGATGTTCTGCCATCATCAGTCTCCTCTTCCAGCCTGCACTCACTGTCTTTCATCAGGGCTTACTGCTCCTGCTGAATTAAAATAGAAAGGAAGAGAGCACAAAGCAGCATTGCTCATTGCCCACTTGCCACAGGGCTTGGCCACATTCCTTCCACTCACTGCTGGTTTTAAGATCATTTAAACCACTCACCTCCCCAATTTTCTCCCAGCAAGTGACCTCCTCACCTACAGTTTTGGATCTGCTTTTTCCCTCCTGTGAGCACCAGACGTCCTCTGCAGCCAGGACTGATTTTCCTGACAAAACCAGCAAGATCAGCAGGGAGAGCACACGAGTTCCTGTGGTGCTTGCAGGCTGATGGCTTTGGCAGATAGCTGGGTCTTCTCTTCCACACATATAACTAAAATAGGGAGCATGAGTAGCTGGAAAGCCCAGGTTTGATTTGGGCAGAAGCTTGGACTGGTATCAACCAAGAGGAAAACAGGTAAAACCAGGATTTTGGCAGGTCAGCAGTTACAGGCCAAACCTCCACTGCCCCAGTGCAGCAGGGAATGTGGCTGGAAGCACCATCCTTTCACATGGCTAATCCATAAAACACAAGATTGAAGTCCAGAAAGCTGGTGAATAGGTGAAGAGAGACCTTCTTCCATGCCAGCTCCAGATGTGTGGTCTCCCATCTCCTTCAGCCTTTGCTGCTGCTAACTCCCCATGTATCACCCGAGGATTTGGCCATCCCCACACTTCTTGTTTAGCACAGGTAGTCTGGAGGACTGAGAACTGATTTAGTCCCACAACCATGGTGCAGTTTGAGAAGATGCCACAGGCTCTACTTGGCATCAAGAGCCCGAATTGAGCCCTATCTTTGCACACCCATTCAGATCCAACACTTTCTCTGGACCTCTTTGTTTTAGCCCCAACCTAACAGATGAAATTAAGAACATCCCCATTAATTCCCCATGCACATGAAGGGGTTGAGGATTTCTCCTCCAGCTCAGGACCCCTGTGGCCTCACTGAGCCCAGCACTGGCTTTCAGTCTCACAGGCATGTTCACCTCCTCCCTCCCCAGTGCAGAGCAGATAACAGGGCAATTCCCCTAATGAGTCTCTGTCTGTCCGGCCCTGCTCAAAGCAATTAACAAAGCCAGGCACTAATGAACTTGGCTTCAGAGCACCCTGGAGATGGGTTATTGCCATTTGAAGTGGAGGAAAACCAAGGCGAGAGCAGGTGGAGTGGCTGACCCTGGTCACGAGGTGCCTTGGTTGGATACAGGAGACAGAGCTCCCTGCCTGGAGCAGGGAAAGGATGGCAGGTAGACACGAGGGCGACCACAGCTCTCTCATGTGGTGTCTGTGGCTGGAGAGACTGGTTTGTCCACGTTTGGGAGGGCAGGAGGGACTCCCCACCCACCCCTGTCCTGTCTCATCCCTGAGTGGCTTTGGGGAAGCTGCGTCTCTGCAGCCAGAGCTCCTGACACCCGCCTTGGTGGAACTCCCCTACATCCTGTGCCCCAAGTTTTGCAAGACCCCAAATGCCCAAATGAGGCACAGAGCAGCGGGAGTCATGGGTCCACTTGCAAAGAAACTTCCTCAATTCATGACTCACCATCCCACCCTCCCTGGTGTCACTCGTGACTCCGTTTCACTTTGCTGCAGCAGCATTTCACCATCTCTTATCAATGCAGAAGACACAGGGCAGCCTGTCCTGGCTGCAGACATGTGCCCAACACCTCTCCCTGAAGCATTTTTGTAGCAACCTCCCTGTTGTTGTGAACTGAACATCCTCTTGTAAACGACAGGTTCCCCTGCAATGCTGGAGGGGGTCAGAGTGGGTGTCTCCAGGTCTGCCTGCAAGGGTGAGGATAGCTGATAAATCACAGGGATGTGGCCTCTGCACCACATGCTCTCACAGCACACACGTCCTCACATGCACGTTGACGGCATGCTAAAAATATTCTTCACTTTTTGACCGATTAAAATTTTCCAGGAGAGTTGGAACCACAGCCCCCACCCTATCTGTACAGCCAGAGGCTTCCCCTCACCTCCCCCAGCCCTGCCAGGAAAACAGAAAATACTGAACAACAGTTCCAGTAATTTGGGGGGTTTTAGTTCCTTTAAAAGCCTGGCTAAAATATAATATTTTTTCAATAGTTTATTTTGTGATGTCTGGCACCATTCTGGAGCTAAACTTGGCACGCTG
The DNA here is from genome assembly GCF_027887145.1 of Ammospiza caudacuta. Taxonomy (NCBI): domain Eukaryota; kingdom Metazoa; phylum Chordata; class Aves; order Passeriformes; family Passerellidae; genus Ammospiza; species Ammospiza caudacuta. The sequence continues at coordinate 25,596,410 of NC_080602.1, forward strand.
TCTTACTCTCTTACACCCACTGAGAAGGCTGTGGGTGAGCTGGGATGATCCCACTTCCCACCCAAAATCCCATTTTGATGGCTCAGGAAATTAAACAAAGAAAATATGTTTTAAAACCAGCTCCCACCTGGTGTTAGGCAGCAGAGAGCTAAGGCTGGCTTGGTGACAGCTCTGAATGCTGATGGCCAGTCACGATTTTCTTGACTTCTTTCAGAGGTGCCTGTTGTGCCAGGTAAAGAAGGAACCTGAAGGATGCTGTCAAACCCCTGGCCACTGGCCAGGCCCCTCTGTGCCATCACTGGTGCTTGTGGCAGCATTTTCTTTGCCTAATTTGGCTCTTGGCCATGGAGGAGGAGCAGGGGAGGCACAGAAGGTGTTTATACAACATGGGGATTGTCTTGGTGAGACCACAGCCTTTGCCAAACTGAGCTGAGCTGATAGGAAGGAGATGTCATCAGCGTGTTTTTGCCAATTATCACTAATAATTATTTGTTACAAGCTCCAGTCTTGGCTCAGCCTCTGATGCTCTTGTAGCCCTGTGAAACTGGAGCAAACAGCAGGGTCCTGCCCCAAAATCCTGCAGGTGAAAGGAGAAGGAGGGCAAGTGCAGTGCTTGGGCAATGCCCTGACCGTGGTGGTCAGCACAATGCATCCTCCCTCATGGTGTTCTCTCCCTGCTCACACCAGCTACAACCAGTTAGACCATGTTTGTCCTCCCTTGGCTTTTCTGAGTGTGTTTGGTGCCTCAGCCTCTTGTCAAAACCCAGATTCATCACAGCACAGCTATTAGCTGCTCCCTCCCATGTGAGATGTCTTTCTGCTGACACGGCAATCATTCTCCTGTCAACGTGCCTTGACAGTACCAGGATTTCTCATTTCAAGTCCTGGTGTGTCCCAGGGTGATTCCCAGCTCCTCCATTAACCCCTGGCCCTGCAGGATGGGGATAGCCTGCCCTGATGGATGCTCTGCTATCCCTCCCACCCCTGTTTGGCAGAAGCTGCCTCCTGTTTTTCCTCTCAGCACTTGCCATACCTATACAGAAGAGCATTTAACCTGGAGGTAGAGGGTGTCAGACTTTTATTCTTCTTTCTTTCTTATTTTCTATGCTGAGAACAATGGAGGCAAGGTTTGCAGAGGGAGGTAATATCTTTTTTTAGACTGCCTGAAATAATTAGAAGAAAAACCAGGCAGGCTGTTGGGTACATGAGCCCTCCAGCAGGCCTGAAATAGCTGCAGAAGTCTGCAAAGCTCAATACCAGTGGAGAACAATAGCTCTAAGCATGACTAGTGTTAACCACTTCTGCTACCAAAGACCATTCCCCAGCTGTTTTCCTTGGGGCATCACCCCTCTGCACAAATCCACTGTCCAGAGACCACCCTGTGGCCTGGAGCCACTGCTGTGGCTGAGGGAGCCACGTGGCTGCACACACCTGAGCCCCGACCATTGCTCCATGCTGGCTCCATGGAGGGGCAATCCCTCGCCTCTCTCCACGCTGTGCCCTGTCCTGCTGCTCCTGGGGCCTGTCCTGACCCCAGCCCCAGGGACAGTGTGGCACCCCAGACCCTGCCTCACCCCTGCGTGACCATGAGGACTCTCTGATTTCAGGCACTGTCTTACTACAGGGGTCTGGCCTGGCCTCATGGGAACCTTTCTGATCCCAGGGCACCGTGTGAGACACCAGGGACCCCCTGACCTGTGGGATCTGCTGATTTCAGGCTCTCCTACCACGGGGTCTAGCCTGATCCCTGGGAACCCTGCCTGACCCCAGGATCTGTATGTGATCCCGGGGACCCTACCTAACCCTGGGGATCCTATTGGACCCTGGGGACCCCAACAGACACAGGATGGGGGGCCTTCTGATTTCAGGGATCCTCCGATTTCAAGGATCCTTCGATTTCACAGACATTGTCTCACCACGGGGGTTTTCCCTGATCCCCGATGACCCTATCCGACCCCGGGGATCTCTCCTACCCGGAGCACCATGTCCCACTCCGGTTATCCTGTCATCCCTGGCTATTCTGCCCACGCCAGGGTCCACGTCCCACGCCAGGGTCCACGTCCCACGCCAGGGTCCACGTCCCACCCCGCAGCCGCCGTCTGACCGCACGGACCCCGCTCATCCCCCTCTCCCGGGCTCGGTCCCAGCCCGTCCCGGGGCTCCCACCCCCGTCGGCGCCGGGGGGCCGGGGCCGGGCCAGGCGGGGGGCCGGGCCAGGCGGCGGCGGGGCCGGGGCCGGCGGCGGGGGCATCCCCGCCTCCTCGCTGGCAGCGCCGGAGCCGCCGGAAACCCGGCGGTGCTGCTGCTGCCGCGGCTCCGGCTCCCCGAGAAGTTGTTGCCGAGGGAGAGCGGCGGGGCCCGGGCCGGCAGCCCCGGCCCGCCCGGCATGCCCGTCCGCCCGGAGCCCAGCGGGGCAGCGGGGCGGCGGCCGAGCCCCTGAGCGGGCGGGAGGAGCCATGGAGCCAGTGAGTCCGGCCGGAGCGGGACGGGCAGCGGGGGGACCCGGGACAGGGAGGGGGGACCTCGGGCCGGGCGGGAGAAGCGCCTGCCGGGGCACGGGGACCGCCCGGGCACTTCGGGGCGTGTTCGGGTGTTCGCCGCTCTGGGACATCCCGGCCCCGCTGCGCCCGGGGCACGGCGAGGGAGACCGCGGGGCGGGGGTTCCCCGTGCCCGGCAGCCCCGGAGCGGCTCGGGCAGAGCCTCGGCAGCGCATCCCGCAGCCCTCGGGATGGTGGGGCCGGCCGGGAGGGGCTGCCGGGCTGGCTCCACGCGTGCTGGGCCACCCCGAGTGACTCCGCTGGCGTGTTGTCCTGCCCCGCTGGAGCCGGGCCTGGGTCGAATCGCCAGCTTGGCCGTGGCTACGCACCTCCAGACTTCCCCACTTCTGTTCCGCTCCTCCTTTCTGTTTGGGACGGGTTTAACTCGGAGAAGGGCAGTGGTGCTTCTTCTGCACACGGTTTTCATGTCCATGGGATCAGACACCCCAATAATCCATCCCTCTGAGAATTGATTAAGATGCCATAAATTTTTTGGCAAGTTAAACAGGTCGCTTTCTCCCCTCGTCTGGCCACGCAATTATTCCTGATTCCTTTCCTTGGATGAGGTTTTGCTGCTCATGCACAAAGAAAGATCCCGGTAGGACGGACTTCAGGCTCTGTCTGGTACATGCGATCCCTGTCGCTGTGGCTTGTCTCTCCCCCCTCACACCCCCTTATTTCAGCTCCCAACATTCTGTGGCAAGAATGAAAGCTCTTTTAAAACAGCAGGGAGACGGCAAAGCAGCCCAAGTTGGTAGTGACTGAGAGTTGTTATTATCCGCTGGCATCCATGAAATTAATCCACAGCAGAGAAACTGCTTCCAGCTGGTGGCTACCGGCCAAAGGGGCTTCACACTTACCCCAGCATTGGCTGGCCCTCTCACGGGCTTCTCTTCTTTAGTGATCCATGAATCCTCCAAGGATTGCTTGTAGAAGGGGTGTCAGAGGCAGTTCCCCAAGTTCCACGTGCATTTGAGCAGTTCATTTCCAGCGATACAATCTGTTCTGCTCCTGCAGCCTGGGGAGAAGTGGAAGTGCTAACAGCAAGGTTTGGGAGATAACATGGAAAGGGAGAAAAAGAGTGGACGTGTAGGGATGCAGGTTGTCTCCTGGGAGTTGTTCATCAGCACCTTGGTAGAAAGGAGTGTATGATAGTGAGATGCTTGATTGAAATGAAGTTGATGTAACTGGCTGAGGCACTTCTGTGATCTGTGTAACTTTAAAAGCACCACTGTTATTCAGCTCTTGAGGGTTTGTTTTGTTGGAAGATGTGAAGACTATGTGGGTTTGTGGGCCCATAAAATACAGGGCAGGGGAGAAAAAACTGCCTAGTTGTTAAATAAAAAGCCATCTTGTCTGATTTGGGTTCTCTGCTGAGCTGCAAAATGTGAGGCTAAACCAAGCTGAAGGAGTGGAACTCGTGTTTCATCTCTAATGCAAAAATGGCTCCTTTGGGTTGGTTTTGGGAGCAATGCCTTTGGCCTGAGCCAGCATTGGGATAACTTGGTTCTTCCTTCATTTACACTGGCTCACTTGGCTGATGTCAGAGGGCTCCTTCTCATGGAATTACCACAAGAATGAATCCAGCCCAAGAATATCCCAGGAAGGATATCTGAATTTCTTGTGGAATGCTCATATATAGCTGAGTTAACAACAGGAGCTCATGTCTTTTAATTGTGGAATTGCAGGCAGGGGACACAGGATGGACACAATTCCCTGCTGCCGGTGCCCTTCCCTGGCCAACCTCCCCTTGCCAGTTTGGGGCAGGGCTGGCAAAAAAAAAAATTGCAAAAATGTCAGGCACCATCTCTGAGACTCTTCTTGCTTTTGCAGGAACAAAGTTTGCAGTTGAATGATCTGGGTTTTTAATGTCCTTAAGCTGCAGGTCAGGGATTACAGCACCTGCCCCCCTTGTGGGATGTGCTGGGTATGTGTGAGGGGGAAGCTGCTGACCCAGAGCCCAGCAGAGTGCTGGATCTCACCCCTCACATCTGCCTTGTAGCAGGGACTGGAGAAGGCAGCTCAGGCTCTGGTGACTCCTGTGCAGTGCAAGGGGCAGAGCCCTCTGCTTGTGGTTGCTGTCACTTGCTGAGACCAGCATTGTCCATCTCATTGCACCTTCCCTCTCCTGGGCTGCTCAGGTGGGGCTTGGAGTCAGGGATCCTCTGTGTGGATGCTCCCAGTTGCTGGCACAGCAGGAAATCCTGCCTGCTATGGAGGGTTCCCCATGCTTGGCTCCTTTCAGGCAGGGGTTCCAGCCAGGGCTCCTGAGTGATCTGAGGAGCTCCAAGGCAGCCCTGCAATGCCAGGGAGGGAGGGGCAGTCCCTGAAAGGCTGGAGAGCCAGACCCCAAACCAGCTTTGCCCCGCTGTGCCTTGTACAGAGGTGCCAACATGAGCCCCAGCTCTGCTGGGCAGGTTGTTTTTCACAGGTAGATGTTAGGTGCTGTGTTTTCACAGGCAGTACTTTTATTTTAAAACCAGTGTAGTTTTTGCTCTGCGGAGCAGAGCATGGATAGACATATTTACCATGTGACTTCAGCCTTTCTGCCAGGTGGGGAAAAAAAAGCCCAGCAAAAATTCACCTGCCAAGCAAAAAAAAAGCCTTAAAAGATGAAAACATTTTAGCAGTGGTTGGTCTGGACTCACTTGAATAAACTCTTCATACAGCAACATCCATGCACAAGTGCTACGAGGGAGGTTAAAGTCCATGCCCAATTATCTAAAAATGACATCAAAAGGGTTCTCGATCAGGAAACCAGCAGGTCTGTATTTGTGCAGGAATTGATGTTTGCTGAAGTGGCAGATCTCAACTGAATACAACTTCCTGGCAACCTAAAAAGTCAAGTTTAAAAAAAACCCACCCTATGTAGTTCCTCCATTTCCCGGAAAACTTTTTGATGCTCAGTCATCCTCTATTGTGGCCATTTCAGATACAGCTCAGTATAACTGAAATAGCTTCTTCAGAAGGCACCGAGGTTGTTGCAGGTTTCAGCCCAGTTTTCTTTTAGATGAAACACAGTTTATTTGAGTTTCTTGTTCCCAGTCTGCACCTGAGCCTACCAGGAAAGCCCAGCCCCTTCTAGATCTTAGTGGAGGTCAGAATAAATGTGGGTGCACGGGGTTTTTAAGCTGTTTTTCTTCTTTTTATGGGTGCAAGCTCCCTCTTTGGAATAAGAGCTCACCCTGGTGAAAGCTGCTGTCCAAGGGTGTGTTCAGTGGGAGTTTGGTGCATGAAAACAGATTCGTTAACAAGGCTCTCCTCCAAATTTTTGAAGCTTGTCCATACACACTTGCTCTGTCCTGGCTGTGGGAGTATCCAGCTCTGACTGTGTTCCATGCATTTGGGATTTTCTCATGTTATGAAACAAGATGTCTGAGCTCCAGCCAGTCCCGTTTGTGCAGTGAGGGCCACTTTGGGATGTTTGGGGCTCTCTTGTCATACATCTTCTGTTTGTGTGCCAGCTCTCTGCAGCAGGATTGCTGCTATTACACGAGGGGACATGGAGAAAACCGAGTCTGGGGGACAGTGGGGTCCCTGGGAGGGGTTGGAGGATTTGGGCTTGGCCTCTCCTGACAAATCACAAGGTTGGTGAGGTGATTGTGTAAGGGGATTTGGCTCAGCAAGGGATTCCTCTTGCCTTGCTCCAGGGAAAGAGGCTTATTGAGGGGTCCATGGGGTGTGGGGAGCAGCAGGGTGCTCCAAGGGAGGGGTGCAGGGATCCAGCCTTTGCAAAGGCTCTTCCAGTGCACTGGAGAGGAGGAAAGCTTTCATCTTTTACCTGCTGGGAACGTTTTAACGTGGATACAGTGAAGCCCTGTCCCTCATGCTGTGGATTTGCCCACAGGAGTTGGTTTGGGGATGGTGACTAAGCAGAGACACCTAGAAGAGGAGCTTGCAGAAGTGGCCTTGGACTAAAATATGAGTGTTGCTACTGATGCCAGCAGAATCCATCGTGCTGGGATTCATCAGAAAGCTGGAGGAGCAAAGAGGAGAGGAATCTGCTCTTTTTCAAGGTGCACTTGGTGCACGAGTGAGCAAGGAGTACCTCCCCAGAGAGGGAAGCAGAGCCCCTGGGGGAGCAGAGGAGCAAGGTGGACTTGTTGCCATCCCAACAGTGTCTACAGGGATGGCTGGGGTCTGTGCCCACTTACCAGTCCTGTGAGAGCTGGTTGAGTTTTCCTCTGGAAGATGCCAGTCTCCCGTTGTGATGTGGTGGGGAGGGACCACAATTGGTGGGTGCCAAAATCTTCTCTGGGCTGCCTTTCTGATGATGGAAACTCCTTATGCCTTCTGTCCTTGCAGGATACAAAGGAGGAGGTCTCAGAGAAACCCAAGGGTGCTCCAACTGCAGAGAAATATGGCTGGATTAAAAAAAGCAGCGGGGGGCTCCTGGGGCTGTGGAAGGATCGTTACATCCAGCTGAGGAAAACACAGCTCATGGTCTACGAGGATGAGGTATGGTCACAGCTAATGGCCTTGAATGAGGGGCAGGAGCAGGCCCCTGGGGACACAGGCATGTCCCTGTGTTTTTTACTCTTCCCTCCAGCCCATTCCTTCCAAAAGGGCTTCTCCAGATATCTCCAGGAAGAGTAAACTCTGTAAAAGAGACGGCAGCTGCGTTTTAAATATATTATATATTATAAATATTTTAGCCACTGAATATTTTGACAGAGCCTTTGCCAAAATACAACATGGGGGGCAGGACATCCTGTGAGAAGGTGAACGGAGTGAAGCTTTGGGCAGAAGCAGGATATGTGCAATGAGGTTTTGGCTTTTGAAGGATAAAAGTGATTGTAGCAGACTGACTTCCCACCTGCCACTTGAGGGGATGGCAGGCAACCCTGCAGCTGTTTGGCGCCCCTCAAGCAGCTCAGATTGTTGCCAGCCAGCCTGACTCTTCAGGGTTTCTTTTAGCCACTGAAGGATGCAGAGTGAGATTGTGAGTGCTTGCTGTCCTCCTTAAGCGCGGACAGTCTGGATTTGGCTCATCTTTTCCCTTTACTTGAGCCAGTTCTGAGCAAAGGACCCCTGGGAGCCTTGTCCTGGACTTCCCTAGATAAACTGCATGCCTTGAGTTCATGGCCACACTTTGAGCTGTTTCCAGACAAATGAGGAGTGAGAGCCAAGCCGAATCTGTCCTGCATTTTCAGGCAAGAAGAATGAAAAGTGCAGGGCTGCTCCTGCCAGGATGCAAAGGTGGCTTTGTCCTGAGTCAAGCCCTTGTTCCTGGGCTGGAAGCAGCTTCTGCAAGAGCAGAGTTTGCCCCAAAAGTTAGAAATTACAGTGCAGAGCACAAGCTACAACCAAGAGGGGTGTGAGATGAGGGGTGGGTAGGTCAAAGCCCTGTGGTGGCCTGTGTGTGCAGCTGGGTGGGGGACTGTGGTCTGCACAAGGCCACGTGTCTGTGAGGTGTCAGGCCCAGGAGGATCTGGGTCATGTGTGGGCATCAGGACAATATAAAAGCAAAATCATGTAAAGCTTAATGTGCAGTGTGTCAAGGGAAGAGGAATGGGGAAATGTTTCAGCAGCTGCATTGCTGTGGTGGTTTCAGGAACAAAGGACTGACAGTGAGTTCAGCTCTCTTTTTTAAAAACATACTCTTGCCTAATAAAGAAGATTTGTTATAAACAATTTAGGTTAAAGGGTACTACCCCTTCCCTTAAGCTGAACACTCCTGCTCTTCCCAAATCCCAAAGCTTTCTGGTGTCATTTGTTCTTAGCTGTGAAATGTCATGAAGAGTGCAAAAATAATGACAGGAGAAGTCAATGTCAGGTGATGAGCAGTTCAGAAGGCAGGAAAAGCAAGGGGGAATTCTCTTACCCAGAGGGATGCAGCCTGGTCCTGCAAACTGTTGACTCTCTGTAGATCAGTTCCCAGTGCCCTGGACACCTGTTGACTCCAGCTGAAGCTTCAGGAACTCGAAGATTCAAAATCTATAAACATGACGTAGGTTTTTTTTAAAAGGGCATGCCTTTAAAAACTAGATCCATGGAGGCTCTCATTACCACAAGGGAAAAGGAGGCTTTTAAAGTAAGATTAATTTTCACAGACATTCAGAAGAAGGAAAAAAAATCCCAATCATTTAAAGGGTTATTTTATTATCTCAAGAAGGAAAATGGCATTTGTAACAACCAGGAATAATGTTTTCTGGTAGCCTGCGGATTGTGGTAACATCCTGTAATAAATTGCATCTGTAAGCTACAGTAGCTGCAAGGTCCCATTATTGTAAATAAGGGATCATGTTAATATCTATAGGCTATTAAACTGGCTTACAGTGAAGTCAAATGTCTTAGGAGAGGAAATTGCTGCAAAATTATCTGGTAGCACAATAGGATAACGTGATTGTGCAGACTTACTACAGGGAAACCAAAGGAAATGGCCATTTTCTGCACTCAGGAGGGGTCTTGTTGCAACAGAATTGAGGCAGTTCATGTTTATTACTGTATTTATCTTCCTTTAATGTGATCAGGGCAGTGTGGCTGTCTCTATCTTACAAATGGTGAACTCAGTTTTTGAGATGGGAAGGGTTGATGTCTAGGCAGAGCCTGTGGTGCAGTGTGCTATGGTGGTTTGCATTTCTGGAGTTCAAGGTGCCATTTTTCCCACTGGACCATCTCCACATATCTGCTCTGTGTGACCCTGGAAAAGAACACAGCATTCCAGACCATCCTCAGACTGAAACACTTACAAATGGGGTTGTTCTGTGCTTGCTGAAAAGGAAAGGAGATAAAACCTCAGGCAACAGGAATAAAAGGCATCTCTTCATATTTATCCTGAATTAGACTTGGATGGGTTAAACGGGGGGTCAGCTGCCATGTGGGCAGGCAGGTTTGGAGGCTGAGCCTTTCAGCTGGTCTGAGCCCATCAGATTTCCAGGAACTGAGTGGTGCCTTGGACTCAGTGTGCTTTTCTAAGTCCCTCCCGTGCCCACCCCTTCACAAAGGGCTGCTAATGTTGCCTTTAGCGGTTGTTTCCTATGCAGGCCGCCTTGTTGGTGCAGTTGCATGAGCCTGGCTGCACGTGTAGCTGAGGTTTAGGTGCAAAACAAGAGCAGAGGGGACTGCCAACAGGAGATAGATACAGACAAGAACATTGTACAGTGTTGCTGGAAAGTACAGTCTGAGCAGCACACAGATACCATATATCATCATCAGTAGCAATCTCCTGGAATGTGCTGGAGATTGATTCCCTGACCTGCCCTGGGAACGTGTTCCCCAAGTTGCATTGCTAGTCAGGCTTTGGGTTTGGTTTAAAGCAGAGCCACCTCCTGAAGGCAAATGGCAAATGCCTATTGTGTTACCTGGAGCAGATGGGGTGAAAGTCATCCCACGGGGCTTCAGGTTTCTTTCAGAGGATGGGGAATGAAGGGAGATGGATTTCTTATTCTCTGCTGTGCCTGCATATCTACAGCAGCCTGCATCTGTACCCTTGCAATTAAGCAATATGTTTGTATATTCCATACCCAAATGTCAGGAAAGGAGGCACTGATGCAAGTACAGGGTGCTCGGATCCCAAGAAATGCTGTGCAGGTCTGCATGGAAGCAAGTGGGTTGTTTTCTAGTGGGGTTTCTTGTCTTCTTGTCTCTGCATATTCTTGCATTAAAAATACCTACAGAGTTGTTTTTGGTTTTTTTGCCTGAAGACCAGGCAATGCAATGTAGGGTGACTAGACAGATCAATATTATTACTTCAAGGATTAGAAAGTCTTGAGTTTGGATTTTTTTACCCCCTAAACAGTGCAGCTAGTGCTTAGACCTGTTTTCTTGTTGTTTTAGGGTTTCTTTGTAAGTGTCTTATTTGACAGGGAAAAATCCTACTAGATTCTAGAGACCAGAGAATCCACTTGGCATTCAACAGTTGGACATTTAACATCTGCATTTTGCCCCTGATAAAGTAATTGCAAGGTATACCCAAAACTGATTTGTTAAAACACTTTGAGAGCCTCAAATGGAGAAATAAATTATTATTTCAGACATTTTACACTGAATGGAAGGTCTCAACCCCTGAGTCAATGAGGAGGTTTTTGCTGGGAATTACACCTTCATATAAATAAAAATTTCAGGGAGTCTTTTCCCCCCACCTTTTTATAAACTTTTCATTAAGGAAATTGTTTACCAACTGTGAATCTTCAGTTAAGCATATGCATTAATATGTCCAGTTGTTCAGTAACTTTCTTCTTAAGGGCCAAGCCAATAGACTCAGATATGTTTGTCACAGGACGTGCTCATGAAGAGTTAATGGAATAGTTTTTCTGCATTAAATCATGAATGTAAGGGTTCTGTACCAGGATTGAGCTTCTCCAGAGCACGTGTCAGGGCAGTGTCTGGAAGTGACCTTGTCCCTGCATGGTGCTGAGTGTCCTCCAGGTCCCAGGAGGCTGAAGGGACCTGGGGACCTGTGTCAGGGTCGGGTCTTTCGTTCTTTATCTTAGTGTTGCAGGACAGACATAAAGGATCTCTTTGTGACCCAGGTAGGCTCACAGAGCGGGGATGGCTGCTTGCCAAGGGTAAAACATAGACAAAAGCCCCATTCTGCTGCTCCCTGAACTCAGATGCTTTTCCTTTGCTTCATACATGGAGTTTTTATATTTCTCTGGCTGCTTTCTTCCCTGCTTTCCCTGAAGAGGATAACTCACTTGAAAAGTTCAGATCCCTGAGATGAAGGAACCACAGCTTGAACAGTCAAGGTGTCTCTGGGAGACAGCATCCTGCATGTCCCCATCCTATCTGCTCTTGTTCCATGGCCAGGTCACAGTCCCCAAAGCCTCCCCAGGGAGAAGACAGGCAGCTGGAAGGCAAGAGGCAATCTCACAGCAAAACCACACCTTTCCACCCTGCCAAGTCCCCTTGTTCCCCAGCTTGGTGTTCCACAGCCCTTAGGATGTGGCACACGGCTTGCGCAGGGAAGAGTTCCTGTCCAAGAGGCAGGACGGATGGCATGGACAGGAAGGGTGACAGCGGCTCTGCTGGGGACAGAGTTGCTCTTGAGAGCAGGGAGGGTGGGCAGGAGGCTTGGGGCTGGTGTCAGCTCAGAGCACTGCTGAGCTCTCTGCATCCTGAGCCCAGGGAAGGAGGGGAAGGAGCTGGGAGCTGCACCGGCCGTGCGCGGGGCTGTAACGTGGGCGGTCGTGCTCCGAAGGCCAGGATGAGATCACCCATCCCCGAGGCATGTATTCCTGACCTCACCCTCCTCTGTCATTTCTTGGCCGCAGAGGGGTTATTATTTCCATCCCTGTCCTTTTGCAGTGACATTGCGATACCAGGATTGCAGCAGGAGCCTTCAAAGGGCCCGGTAGCGTCAGCAGGATTTTATCGGCTGGGTTTTAGGTTTGGGCAGGATTCATCTCCTCCTCCTAGTGTGCCTTTTCCCAGCTCACATTCACCTACTCAGTGTTAAATGAAATAAACAGTAATGTCATTAAAATAATAAACCTAAATTAGATCCAGACGTCCCTCGGTGGCTCAGGACTTGCTCTGAGTACTGGCATCAGCTCTGCCGGGCCCCCATCCCCAGATAGGAGGGTTAAAAAAACTGAAACGCAGGCTGAGTTCTGCACAGCGACTTAAATGTCAAGTGGTAAAGGGAGGAAATTCCCCGCAGCCCACTTCCCTCTGAACTCTCCATTCCCTGCCTCCAGCCACGCAGCAGCTTCCTGGCTATGACATGTTTCCTCATCCCACACCCCCGTCTCCACTACAGGAATTGCTAAATACAAACTCATACAGGCACAAGGAGCTGCCCTGGGAGCAGAGCCTGAGCTGGGGGTGGTTATGGCCAGCGATTTTAATTCAGGATGGTACTGGAGAGGTTCATGAGCCATGCTGACTGTAGCACTTCACTGGCAAGAACTGCTCTGAGATTCTCACTGCTCATTTGTGCTTAGCAAAAGGGAGCTTTGGTCTCTGCTGGGCTACTGAGACATGAAGAATATTATCTGCCCAGTGTTACGCTGCAATTCCTATTAGGGATGGTGCTCTGCAGCTGAACTGAGCCACGCACCACGTGTGGAATTTTAGTTATGTTGCTGGGAGAAATGAGCCAAGATCGCGGCCGGCAGTCATCAGTGGAGATACTCCAGAGATAAATATTCCCCACTGAGATGCTGGCCCAGACAGTTTTGCCGGCTGTACAGGGCTGTATTTCCAATCCTAAGCGTTTTGACAGCTCAGAGTGTGGCTGCAAGAGGACTGTGTCCATCACACATGGCTCCTGCTGGCCTTTGTGATGTGAGGACCAGTCTGCCCCAGCTCAGTGTGGCAGCAGGGCTCTCCTCTCATCCCTGCTCTGGCTCAGGCTTCCTGAGGGGGCTGCTTGGACAATCGTGATGCTTGTGTCATCTTCCCTATGAAGAAGCAGAATCACATCTCCTCCTTTCATTGTGGGATGGAGGTAGTGTCACTTCTGGCTGCAGATGCCTGGATGAGGCAAACAGAAATGACAGAAGCTGGTGTTACTGTCCCCAACCTGTTATTTGCTCAGCCACTGTGGACCACTAGGCCTGTAGCTTAAAGACCAGAGTATTTTCTTAATGAGATGCCAGCCTGATTTATGGGGCTTTCTGGCTGCATGCAGGTTATTTTTAAGGCAGAAGAGCTTTTAGACAGTTGCAAAGGGAAGAAATGCAGAATTTGATGGTCTATGATTGATTTCAATGTCTCCTTTTCATAGTAATGTTTCATTCCCTCTCTGCAGGATGAACAGAAGTGCATAGAAACGGTGGAACTGGAGAGTTATGACAAGTGCCAGGAGCTGCGTGCACTACTAAAAAGGAAAAATCGTTTCATTTTAATCCGCTCCCCGGGTAAGAAGGTAGGATTGCCTTTCTCATCACCCTCGAGTTTGCTAACTCCCAAGTGAGTTCCAGCCAGCTGTGCCCAGAGCAGATGAAAAGCTCTGAGACTGAGCTCCTTGGCAGCTGGGAGAGTGACCTGTAGCTGTGAAGGGTGCACAGTGTGTAAGAAGGAAAGCCACTGTCATGTAGATTTCTTTCTTGTTGTGGGGAAAGCGTCTTCCTGCAGCTCCACCTTTTCCTCTTGATTTTTTTTCCCTGCCTTAGCATTTTCTTTCTTCCAGTACTCCCTAAGTTGTACTTCTTAGAACATTCCCTATGGTTCCTCCATGTCTTCTGAGCACCTGTGTATGCTGCAGCTTTGCCCAAGTCCAGCGGAATCAGTAATTCCAATCCATGTACTGAGACAGTTCCTGGAGTTAGAACCATTGATCTGAGAAACTCCAGTGCAAATTTACTTGCAGCCAAACAGTTCCTAGGAGAAAAGATTTATTTTGCAGAATTCATGAAACCCTACATCTGTAGCATCCTGCACAGCATCTGGTTAGATCCAGAAGCTAAAAACCAGGCTGGCATTGCAAAGTGACTATACATCCATCTGAGCACGGGGTGTATGCGAGGACATCCTGCTTTACTTCCTGTCTATAGTCATCATCACTACACATCTTTTGATGTTCTCCTTAGCTCCTACTTGCATGCCATCCATTTCAGCATCTTTATGGGCTAGAATTCTTCATTGTTGCTTTGGGGTATTACACTTTGCCTTGTAATTTCAATGTGATTTTTTTGGCCTTATAGTTCTTACTAAATCTTCCCATGCAAATCTGAGAAGTTGTGAGGGACAAAACACATTCATTTCCATAAGAACATGAACAGACACAAATACCAAGTTGCTGCACTCCCCCATCTCCATTTTGTTTAAATAAATGGAGATTGTTTAGTCCTTGTCACTGTTGCTTATTCTTTCACTCCAGTCACTTAGTGTTTACACATATAATAAGACCACAGCTGAGTTCAGAGCACCATTGTGCTAAACTTCATTCAAAACATCAAAACAAGGACTTTCCTGCCCCAGAACCCTGGGCTAGTGAGCTCCCCCAGAGCGCTGGAGCCCAGAATACATTAGGAAGAAATTCTTCCCCGCAAGGGTGAGGAGGCCCTGGCACAGGCTGCTCAGAGCAGCTGTGGCTGCCCCATCCCTGGAAGTGTCCAAGACCAGGTTGGACAGGGCTTAGAGCAACCTGGAATAGTGGAAGGTGTCCCTGCCCATGGCAGGAGGGCTGGAACTGGATGGTTTTTCTCTTCCAACTCAAATAATTCTAGGATTCTGTGATTCTAAGTGTCCACCTATTCCCAGGGAGGCCAATAATACCCTGTGTGCTCAGAGAGGGGCAGCACGGTAGGAACAGGTATTATCTGCCAGTGTGTTACTGAGAGAGAATTGTGTAATAGGCTGCATATGTCTCTGCACTGCTCCATGAATCAATACAGGGTGTGAGACCTGTTCCCAAACCTTTCATTTCTTGCTATGAGAAAAATATGCCCAAACTGTGCCCAAAAGGGTAACTTCATCCTTTTGGCATGCTGGCAAGTTTACAGCTACCCTGTTTTTCATGCCACTGATTCAATGGAGACCTAGATAGAGGGTACTTTTTATAAGGCTCTTTTGGTGAAAGGAAGGGCTTTTATAAATGAAAAGTCCCCTGTTTGTGGCTCCCCTCCCGCCCTTCTTTTGGCTGGGAATCTGGTGAGGGTGTTGACACACAACATACTTTGGCAGATGTTAGCACAGGCTTCAATTAGGAGGCCAACGTACACAACTGTCCTTCTTCTGTTTTGAAATACACAGCTGTGGCGATGTATATCAGTTAAACATTTTCCATTTGGGAGGCTTGCTGCCATCCACACTTTAAAATCACCCTGAGAGCCAGCTTGCCAAACCCTGCCACATCTTGCTAAGGTTTTTTTCTTTTCACCCTCTCTCTGGAGCATAATGGTGAGGAATGAGTTTGAGGGACTTAGCAACAAGCTGGGAAAGGCCATTTCTGTTTCAGTGCACAAATCTTGAATACAGGGAGCCCAGTTTAGTTGCAGGGGAATCCCAGTTTTAATCTTGGATGGGATATTTTTGAGCAGAGATGAATCAGTCAGTTAAAACTACTCTGCAGCTGAAGTTGCACCTGAATAAATAAGTTGTCTGCAAAACACTGGTCGTTGATGAATGTACCCCAGATTCTGCTTGGCCTGTTGACAAGGATGACATTTTTGTTGAGCTGTGACAATATGAGCATGTCACTCGCCTGCACTGGTATGGAACTGAAAGAAAGCACTGCCCCCTGAGCTTCAATTCTTCAGTGAAGGAAGCTGGCAGTGTGCAAAAACCTGTTCTGCTTAGAAATCTCAAATGCTTCATTCCATCCACAGCAATTAAGTGAAAACTTTTGGATGCAGAGTGCTGGGCTTCTAAGAAAGGGCAGTAGCCTTGGCCTGGAGACTTTAAAATGTACTAGTCACAATGCAGAAAAGCAGTGTAAATGATGCTTGGTGTAAACTCTGAAAATTACCAAGATTGGCACAAGTCTGGTGTTCAGTGGATCTGAAAAGCTTCAGCTGCAGGGAAGTATTAATATTGGGAAGAGGGTGGTAGTAAGGAAAGAGCCCACCAACAAGTCCTGCAGCTCCTCACACCTGTGGTCAGGGATGGAAACTTCCACTGCTTATTTTTCCCTCAATCAGTTTTTCAGGTACCTGGAACTGCCTTCACCAGGGGCCCAGCCTGAAAGCTGCAGTAGAATGCAGTGAGGTTTGGGGGAGTCTGCTCCTGGGGCCTGCCAGTCTGGCAGAGATGCTGCATTATTCCCAGGGGTGATGTAGCTCTTGGTTCAGCTACAGAAAAGCACCAGAATCCTCTGACAGTCATCTCATAGAAACATGGAATGGTTTGGGTTGAAAGGGACTTTAAAGATCACCTAGTTCCAACCTTCCTGTCATAGGCAGGGAGTCCCTTGTCTTCTCCTTTCCCCTTCTTGATATATAACCTGACAAAGTCATGTAGAAGAAGGCAAGAAAAGACCTCCCATCTGGCACATAGGCTCTGCTGCACTCATGGTAGTTGAGATGTTACTGACCCAGCTCTGCTGCAGCTTCTGCTGGAGGTGATCACCCTGTACCAAAAGTCATCAGAAGGAAACACATCCCCCCAGCAGTTCACAGGCAATTCACAGTCCAATTTAGCCCAGCCCCACCAGGCTTTGCTCTGAAACAGATAAGGACCAAGCACCGGTTTGTGTCACCTACCTCTGCAGCACATCTGCAGAACTGCTCAGCAGAGAAGTGTTGGTGACAGTCTTAAACTGCAGCTACAAGCTCTCCAGAGCTTGTCTGTTAAATCACTTAGCACAGGTACAACAGACTGACCCCAGGAACACTTCTCTTTCCTGGAAAGCAGGCTTGGCATTGCCATCAGGCTGTCAGTGCTGGAGAAGACTGATGTCTCAGGGAGGACAGGGAGCAGGGAGGGAGCTGGTGCCCACTGCTGTCACAGACAGTGATCCCTGTGGGAGCTCTCCTGCCTGAGGTCTCAGCAGTGATTCAGCAGGAGCTGTGCTGTGCTCTGAGGAACTGTCAGTAAATTGTGTAGCCTGCATTCATGGCTTACAATGGTCACTAGGTTTGGCCATGACAGCTTTTCCTGGCACATCAGCCTGTTGTTTATGGCATGACTCAGTCTCAGCTGGCTTAGCAAGAAGGAGTGCAAATGTGTTACCCTGCCTGCTGCCCTCTCATATTGGCGTCACTGACTCTGCCTTAAATTCCTGCTGGAGAGCAGACTCTACTTAATGTTTTGTAGGAAATACCCATCTTTAGATGCATCTGCTGATATCTGTAAATATTCAAATGAGTAAAGATACAGACAAGAGAAATTAATTTGTTCCTTGTTTGCTGAGAGCCTAGGTGTCTCAGAGTACTGTGCAGAGTCCCAGTGATAGGCAGGACTGAGACCAGCTTCTTCCTGCCTCTCCTCTGCAGCTTCCTGCTTTACAGAGAGCTCCCATCCTGGTTAGGGTGAGCTTCCTTCCCCCAGTGGCTTGGCTGAGGACAGGAGCCACAGATGGATGCAGGCAGAGCAGGGACTGCCAGGCAGCAAAAGGCTGTGGCTGGCAGCAGCCTGAGCACGAGCCTTGGAGCCCCAGCAGCCTGACTCTGTCTTGGTGTCTGTGGATGTGTTATAAAATGGAGAGAAAAAATTTCTAATATATCTGGGTACTGTAAGGAACCTGCCCCTCTGTGTCACAGCCCCAGGGAGCTGTGCAAGCAGGGCTGGCACTGCCCCCACTGCCCTGTGGGTCCCACTGTGCTGCTCATCCTCCCTCACCCAACCCCTTCTGCTGCCACCATGAGTCCCTTTCTCTCTCCATCCACTGGATCTGCATTTGATGGCAAAGGGTTGCATGCCAGAGGGACATCTCAGCTTCTCATTAACGAGGAACCACCCCCCTGAGGTTCTCTCTGCTCTGCCACAGAGTTGCTGACACCAGTGCTTAGTCACAGACTGGGAAGCTTTATTTGGAATGAGGCACAGAAAGTGGCATTGGAAGAGGAAGCTTGAAGTGAGGCAGGAATCCTTCCCCTGAACAACGTGTACGGAGATTTCTAAACCCTGGTGCAGGCTGCCAGGTCTTTGCCAGGCAGTGCAGCAGCTCAGCTGCTCACAAGTAGAGCTTTCTCATAAGCTTTTATAATCACAAAGCTTTGGGGCAAAATCGTTTTCAAACAAAAAAAGTTTTTAAGCACACACAAAACCAGGCCAGCTCGGACTAAAAGAAAATCTGGCCGTGGCTCTGTTTTGGAGCTTTGCCTTCCCTTACAGTCCCTGGTTAGAGTGGCTCTTCTGCATCCCAGACAAAGGGCTCTTTTTCCAGAGGGCTGTGGGTCAGGCCCTAACCTCCCCTCTGAGCTCTCAGGAAGGCATGTGGTCCCGTCACCTTACGTGCAAACTGATCAAATAAAGAATCTTTCCCCAAATTATTCCTTAACTCCCTGCTTGCCGTGATGGTTGTGAGTGTCTGGCACTTGGAAGCTGTGATGTAAATCCATGGCACTGACACGAGAAATAAATACAGAAAGGAAGAACAGTTGGTTTCTAACAGCAAGAGTGGGTGTAAGGAGATCAGGCTTTAGTTCTGCAGAATTTCTGATGGTCCCTTCAGAAGTTGCTGAGACCCAGAACAGTTGCTGCTTTGTTGTGCCATGAACAGGGAGCTGCTAAGAGCACTCGTCTGTCAGTCACCATTAGCTTTGTCCCCCTCATTTAATATAGTCCCTGTTTTATATAGACACTGCTGTGATTTTGGAATGTGGGGCCTCATTTACAAAAAGGCTGAGGCTACAACTGCTCTTGAAGGCAATAGGAAAGTGCAGAGTACTTATAAGGATGTTAAATACCCCAAAAAGCTGTTCCAGGCAAAACCCCCATGAGGCTGTGTTTTGAGCAAGCCTCTCTGTAGTTCATTTCTCCACCTGGAAGAGGTGGATAATTTCAGTTGCCCTGAAAAGGAATTTGTGAAGCCCTCTAGATACTGTAGTGATAAGCAGGAAAGAAAAAGGACTGTCAGGGGAATCAGTAATTCTGTTTTCAGGGCAGGGCTGGAGCAGAGTGAAATCAATAAGACATATTGACCCAGGAGGATAAAACACATGATGGAATAACTGAGTAAGAAATGCCACCCTGTTGTTAGGGATGGTGCTAGGAGGAGCACACACAGCAGGCTGACATCCCTGCAGCCCGGAAACAATGGGAGTGTCTGACTTTTCATTGCTTCATTTGCAATGTTGCTGGTGTCCTTGAGCACAGGAGTATTCCTGTGTGCCTGTGCAGTGTGGATGAGGGCACCACATGGAGCTGTTTGGATCCCAGCTGGTCTGCCATGGAGCCACCTGTAGGGTGAAGATGATATTTCTCTCACCTGGAGTGTACTCTGGGACACAGCTACATAATACTGGTGACGTGCTCAGAGGAAACTGCAGTGAATTAAATAACACCCTGCCTACTGTCACTGCCGTGGGCAAGGAGAGACTGGAAACACTGAGCAAAGCCATGGGGCTATCCTGGAGGAAGGGAAGAGCTGGCTGGCTGGAGGACAGGCCATAGAATCACCCATTCTCCCTCCTTATTTGTGACCCATACTTCTTGCCAGTTCCCTCTTAGATGACCAGCTCTTCCCTTCTTCTTGGGGCAGCTCTTCAGACCCCAGAGAGTGCCTGTCTGCAGCGTTCACTGCTGGATTTCCTTTGCAAACAGAAATAAGATATGGTGAATTTCTGCACTTACATTGCTCTTATGCCTCATTGTGTCTGTGCCCAGCTGGGTCAGGGTTAGAGCAGCCAGTGTCAGTGCCCCACATTCCAGTATCAGTTCTGTTCTGCAGAGCCACAGGAACGGGGAAGCAGGCAGAGCCCACTGCGTGCAGCCTTCCCATTCCTGGTATTCTGGAGGAAGTGGGAGATAACATATTTTACTTCATCTGAACCAGCTAGTATGACTTGGACTTTCAGTCTGACTCTGTGCAGTGTAACCATTTGCTGTACAACTCACTGATGCTCCAAGAGCTATTCCAAGTGTTTTGCAGAAAGGAGAAACTTACGTTTTTACTACTTTAGTAGTTACCAAAATAAAACTACAACAAAAAGCTGTCCAGCATAACAAAATGCTGTTCATGGGAGCTATGCCAAACACAAAGGAATCTGTCATTTAAACACAGGCTAGAAGTGCATGTTATATAGAAACTGAAGTGATTCAGAGGTATCTCTGGTCCTGACAAGGAATGCTCAGGCAGAAATTCTCTCTCTGCTTTTGCAGGTTCATGATATCAAATTTCAAGCTCCAACTTTGGAAGAAAAGGAATCGTGGATAAAAGCTCTTAATGAAGGGATCAATAGAGGCAAAAACAAAGTATTTGATGAGGTAAGAGAAACAGTTTTCAAACTCCTATGTTTCTGTTTCTGTTCTCCTTTAGCTAAAAGCAGAACTTGCCTGAACTCTTGTTCTCCTCATCCTTCCTGCATGCCATCCATGGTCCAAGGAAAGAGAACGTGGTGTGCAAGGTAGGGCAGGTCCCTTCCCTTCAGAGCTTGGGATCAGGATTTCTGTGAGTCTCCCTTTCCCAATGGAAGCAGCTGGTGCAGAGAAGCAGCTGCATCGCTGAGTTGTGTAGAGCTGGGATGCAGCCTGGAGGGACTCATCTTCCCCACACTGCCATGGTCCTCAGCACCAGGCAGCCTGGAAATGGAGGCACTTGGTTAGGATGCAGCCCAGTCTTCAGGACTGGAAAGGTCTGAAGTGACTCAGTCCACCAGCTATTCCGCCTGCAGTCTGGAGAGAAGTCTGGTGGAAAGTTACTCCATGGTCCTGGCCAAACCTGCCTGCCTCTCAGCTGGCCCCAGCACACCTGCACTTTCAAATTCTCCTCCCATCCTGCTGTATGGAGGGGAGGATGAAAATTGCACAACCTAGAGCCTGTTTAACCTTGTCCTGCTCCCTCTTAGTTTATAAATCAGCCCTGAGCTAAACCAAGGAAGCAGCATCTCTTCTGCAGTCCTTTCCGTAACTGAAAGGAAATTAACACAACCACCACCATGGGAATGACACGAGAGAAAACGAGCAGCGTAAGGAGGGACAAGGAAATCAGCAAAACTGTTTAGCAAAGGAAACCAAAGCAATGAGTAAAAGTTCTGAGAAAAGGGCTAACTTGTGTAGATACAGTGCTAGAGGTGTAAACTCTGAGAAGTTGGGCTTTGCTTTTATTCAGTACAGTGGGCAGTGAACTCTGCACACCCTTCAGCAGCACAGCAAGGTGGGATCTCAGATCACCTCCCTGCCCTGTGAAATGGGGTTATCCTCCTTACAGAGGGATCCAGCCTCTAATTCTCAATCATTCCAGTAAGGATCAAACCTCAGATTTAAAATGTTTCCACACAGGCCAGGCACAGGGTAATGGGTCAAGCCCTCAGCTCAGTTGGATTATCCTGAAGGAGCTGTAAAACCACTCTGCCATAATTTCTCTTTAAATCCCTATTTCACCCTTGCCAGCTTTCCTATTGTACAAACTTGTGGTACCAAGGACACACAGATGTTTCTGGTCACTGGTGCTGCCCCTCCATGGGGAGCAGAGTCCAGCCCTTGGCCATCAGTGTGGGTGGATGGTCATAGAGCCAGCACAGAGAAATACCTGTCAGGGCACTTGGACTTCCCTCCTTAGGAGTGTGAGGCAGTGCATGTCTCATCTGATTGCAGGAAATAAATTTGTTAATTCAGCTGGATCTGCAATTAATCCAGGTCACTGCTCACACCTTCTCCTCAGCATCCTGGAGTCATTAGAGCTGTGGAAGGGAAGGGCTGAAACAAAGTGCTGCTGATACAGTTCACAGTCAGGTCACGGTTATTAATGAGCTTTCACCTCTAAGATGGAAACAGCAGTTTTGGAGCTGTGTTCTGCCATGTGCAGGAGCTGGTCCAAGCACAGGGTGCAGTGAGGACAAAGCTCCTTGTGTCCTTTTTTCTCTGCCTCTTAGGTGGAGATAAGTTTAGCCATTGCAAACCTCTGAGACCTTAAACATCCACCACATATGTGCAGGGCTTTGCGGGCAGGCTGTAACTGAGCTCTGAGGTAAATTCTAGAGGTGAAATGCTTCAACATTTCATGTGTGACAGTGACAACTTTATGGACATGTCCTGAGAAATTAATGACCCTCTTCCTTTTTTGTTTTCCTCCTCTTCCCCCTGCTCAAGGTGAAAGTAGACGAGAGCCTTTCCTTGGACCACGTGACTCGGGACAGGGTGAAGGTGTCCCACGGACGTCGGCCCCCCACGAGAAGTCACCTAAAGGAGGTGAGTGCACCCTGATGGAGTGACCCATCCCACCAGCTGGGATCACTGAGAGCTGCTCCTTCCACACAGATGCCAAACCCCAGGGGAACCCCAGAGAAAGCTGACAGGGAAACAACTTCCTGCAGGAAAGACTGTGCCAGCACCTCTCTAATGAAGCTCCAGGTTCCCATAGATCTCTATCTGCTGCAGCACGTTACCATATATTTAGCTTTTCATAACTCATAAGCTGCTTCACCATCTGGTCAGAGCCATTAGAGACTGAAGCTCCTATATTTATTTTCAAAGATGTGATAATTTTGCAGCCACAGTGGTGTAAAGGTAGAAGAACTGCATGGTCCATGGGGAGAAGCTGTATTTTTATTAAGCTAACTGGAGAAAGCAGACGAGCTTTCAAGCTTACAAGCCCTTCCCTAGGTCTGAAACAGAATACATTATTCTCCCAGGCAGTTTTATAGACTAACCTGTCTCTACTTTTAACTGATTTTCTGGGTCTGTCACTTGAAAAAAAAAAGAAAAAAACCACAAACCTGCATTTCATTTCCAGGGGAGAGGTTCTTACTAATGTTTGATTCCTGTGATTTATGAAGAAGTTCCTACAGACAGATTGATATTTTAGCAGAGCGTTAATCACAAGCAAGGAAGGTTTTTAAATCAAACCTTCTTTCTTCAGACTTCCAAGACCCTGACTTATGTGCCTGCACAACACTCAGATGACCCTTGTGCAGAAAATGAGATACCCTGAGACTTTTTACTTTGCATAGAAATGGAGGGAGAGTGTCTCTCCCAGAGAAATGCATGAGAATGAATCATAGATTCCCATCCTCCAGAAAACCGCAGAAGAAAACATGACAAAAGTCACAGCAACAATGAACTGTGGATTCTCTTGCCTAATACGGGTTCAGTAAGGTGGGGAGCCCTTCCCTAGGCAATAAAAACATCTCTCTTCCCTGCTCAGATCACTATTTTCACAAGATAACCGTGAGGTTAATACCTCTAAGATGTCTCACCCTCAGCCAAAATCAGGGAAAACTGACTTACAAATTCAGCAGCAGGAATGAGGGGATAGAGCCTGCAGAAAGATGTGTATCATGGCTGCTGGCTGCAGATTCATGAGGGAAATGGCATGAACATGGATTTTCAGTGTTCATAGCAGGCCAGGTGAGGATGGGTCAGGGCCGAGCTGCCAGGATGCAGCTTGCCTCTGTCTCTCTGCTGGGCTGGAAAGGCAGAGAGAGGCTTTAACTAAAGTCTCTGCACTGCAGGAGCCTGGCCCTGGCTGCAGCTATGCCTCTGTGTGGTTTTGGGTTCCCTCACACAGGAACTGTCACTGCGGTTCTCCCTGTGGGGCACTGAGCTTACACACTGCAGTGTCTTTGCTAAGTCCATCCTTTTTAGGAAAACCTCCCTACCAGTGAGATTTTCACAGAGCCTGTGGTTTGAAGGAGGCTTAACCAGCTGAGGCTTGGCCCTGGTCAGGCCAGGATGACACTGGGTTAGAGGAAACAAGCAGAAGGCAACAGGATTACAGTCTCTGGCCAAGTGATCTAAAGATCACCTTGGTTTATGACAAGCTCAAAAGCAGAAAATGAGCCTTTGTGGGGGGGCACATTGTAAATGAAGGGGGTACAGGGATCCCACTACCACAAAGAATAAAAAGACAGAGCTTAGCACCCACCAAGAAATTAGGTTATTGTGGTACAGGCTTTAAGACAGTCTTTTCAAAAGCAGTATTAAAATAAGTTCTGCACTTTTCTTAGAATCAAGGGCTGGGTTAGAAGGGACCTTAAAAATCATCTGCAAGGGCAAAGAACCTTTCACTAGACTGGGTTTCTTAGAGCCCCTTCCAGCCTGGCCTTGAACACTCCAGGGATGGGGAATCCACAGCCTCTCTGTGTAACCTGTGCCAGGGCCTCACCACCCTTATAGTGAAGAATTTCTTCTGAATATCTAATCTAAATCTGTCCTCTTTCTGCCTAAGGCCATTCCCCCATGTCCCATCACTCTATGACCATGTGAAAAATCCCTCTCCAGCTTTCTTGGAAGCCCCCTTTAGGCACTGGAAGGGGCTTTAAGGTTTCCCCAAAGTCTTCTCTTCTCCTGGCTGAAAAGCCCCAACTCTCTCAGCTTGAAGCAGCAACCCTTTGCTTGCCATGCTGGTTGCAAGGGTTTTGCACTTTAACTTGAAGTTAAAGGATGAAACATAGAATCAGTGATAGAAATTGAAAACTTTCTCCCTTGTTTTTCAGGCTGCCAAGTGTACATCAGATGGTATCCTGCGACTAGATCTGGATATAGTAGACAGTGGACCACCAACCTTTGACTCTACTATCAATGAAAGTGACAATGAACCACCTCAAAAAGAAACTCCAAAGCCCCCTATGCCACCCACAAAACCCACTGGCATAAAAGAAAACCAGGAGGCAGAGAACGATGTTCCTGACCAGGAGCATAAAAAACCTCTGTCTCCTCCACTGCCTCCAGATAAGAAGCTTAAGGAAAACATCAAATCAAAGGACAGTGTAAATACCAAGGAGGAGGATGCTGGAATTCCAGAGGAGGACGTGGAAGAATCCCAAGAGCCAAGTGAGGAGAACAAGGAGAACCTCGTTGAGGTCAGCAACAGGGTTATATCAAAAGCTCCAATTCCACTTCCTAAGAGCGTGCCAGACAAGCTGAAAGTAGCTTGGGACCAACCAACCATTGAACCTAAAAAGACAGAAGACTTGGAATCATCAGGAGATGATGGCAAAGACAACCCGGCTGAGATTGCTGCTACAGATGTTTCAAAGCCTCCTGTTCCTCCTAAGGTTTTGCCAGAGAAAATGCTTGCCACAGAGAACTCCAGCCATGGTGACCTGGAAGCTGGGGGCTGGGAGGAGCAGGACTCTGGCAGCTCCAAGCCCCCAGTGAATGGGATCACAGCCAGCGAGGTAGCAGAGTTCACATCCCCAACAGCTGAAACAGAAGAAGGAAATGGGAGGACCGCATCTGAGAAGGAACAGCAAACTTCAGCAGAAGAGACAGAGACTTCCTTAGCTACAGAAACAGACCATGAGGGTGCAAAAGCAACTATTGAGAAGAAAGATTCTACAGAAAACACTTCAGTTCTCAAACTTCGCTGTTCTTCTCTGGGAGACTTGCTCTCTGATTCCAAAAACAAACAGAGAGCACTTCCAGGCCAAGGTTTCCCAAAGGATTCCCATCAATGCATAGCTAAAATGGAGGAGAAGGTTGCTAATGAAAGGGAAAAAGCAGAAAAGCTTCTGCAGAAGGTTTTACGTGAAGGTTTGGAACAGGCCCAGGAGGGGAATGGACCCCCAGTGGTGGCAGAGACGTTGCTCAACGAGGCAGTGGAACAGCTTCGGCAAGCTTCACAAGTTTTGCAAGAAATTAAAGGTCTTGGAGAACTGAAAAAAGAAGGAACACAGAAACAGAAAGAAAAGCAAAAGGATCTAGTGACTCTTTATAGGAGAAGTGCTCCCTGACACACTTTGCAAAGACTTCTTTCCCAAAATCAGTGCTAAACATTTACATTTATGATTTGTACCATTGCTAGGCCAGTGTTTAAAGATGGTGTTTTGCTGTGCACACACCATGTTTGTGGGACGGAATTGAGCTTTCAGTTATAGCATCTTTCTTTCTTCATGTTGTACATACCAGTCTGGTTCTAATCCTCTTAGCACAGCAGAAGGTTACAGGACAGTGAACAGTTTCAAAAATGTGAATGCTCCTTAAGGATTCTGTCCAAAGTCCTTTCAATGGATCAGGCCTTAAAAATTACTGGTAATCAGACCAAGCCAGATTTTTTGAAAGGAGCAGAATGGCTATTCTAGCAAAAGCCCCTGTCTCTCTGTATTTTCAGGCAAGCAAATACCAGGTTACACTGGCACCTATCTGGTTTTCCCAGTTAAATCATTTAGGGATAAATGTAGTCAGTGTTTGTTCACTTGCTGGCATGGTTTCCCAGACCACCTGTCCCAGTGACATCTAGGAATGTAAAGATAAACGGTTTAATCTTCTCCAAAGATCCTCATAAAACCGCATCCACAGTTAAAAAGTGACCTCACACAGAGGCAAACCAAACTGGCCAATTCCTGACTCCAACTAGTGTCCCTGATGCGGAGCAGCTGTATGAAGGCACTTTGAGGCTGGCTCTGCAGTGCTTTAGGTGTGCTAAGCACTGTGTGAGTGAACACAAGTCTCAAAGTATCATTGCCAGGCAAATATTGATGGTTCCTCTTTCATTAATAGGGAAATTGAATTATACCTGGCATGTGAAAGTGTCTTCTACCAAGACAACACATTTGTTATTGAGGAACGTACCTATCTGAATTCCCTCAGCATTGTTAGGAGCAAATAGCCAGACATTTGGAGAACTTGTGTCCAGGAGATCCCCAGGAGCTTCCTAGGAGAGCTGTCACAAAGCAGCTTTGGGGATGTGTGTTCCCTTAGTGTTGTCTTGGGATGTAACTGACAGGAGCATGCACATCAGGCAGTGGGTCTGGATGAGATCCCCCTTCCCACTGAGCACATCTCTACCTGCTGTGTCCTGGCCAGCCTGAGCCATGGTTTGGCCCAGATCTCTCCAATTTCCACACATGGAGAGAAAGGCATTTTGCACACAAAACTTTGGGGCTGGTCCCAATGGCTGAAGTACATGAAAATAAAAATGCATTGCTATGGAAGGATCTGAGGAAGGCTCCAGCACGATTCCCACAGTCTCCCCTGTCCACCACAGTTCCTGTGGCCTTCAGTGATTACAGCAGTGACAAAATGGTGTCTTTGCACTGCTACTGTGTAGCCCCATACCCGAGCTGGGCCCTCTCCCCTGTTCTCTCTCCTTGCTCTGAGGAGAATTGTGTGACAGCCCAGAGGGCTTCTCCTTTGCTTGAGCCAGGCTCTGGAAACATGGAAAATGGCAATCTTCCCAGTCTGGTTTTAGAGAGCAACGTGCTACCTAAACTCTTTTCTCCCATTTTCCAACACTTTGTTCTTAGCTCATCCATTTCTTTTTCTCCTCATTTCCCAGGTCCCACAAGTCTGCAGGGGGCTGCAAACACCAACCACAGCAGCAGTAAAATTTCCTTTGAGCCTCCTCTTAGGCTAGGCATAGGTACTTCAGGTTTGAGCACAGAAAGGTTGGCTTTGGGCTTCCAAATACCCTGGTTTCTACCACCTTGAGCCAACAAGACAGATAGTGACCATAACTGATGCTTCTGCCTCTTTTGATTAAACTAGCCTTGGTTTTGGTAGTGAGTCCCCCTCTCAAGACAGACGCAGATGTTGTATGAGAGTTCACTTGTTATTCTGTCACATGGAAAGTTCTACATGGTCAAACACTCAGGGCTCAGGTGCCAAAAAGCTTTGCTTTGAGGCAAGAAGTTTCCAGTGTCCTAAGCCCACCCTGAGGCACACAGCCTGAAGCAAACTCAGGACCTGTGCCATTTACTGCCATGGGTTCAGTGTGAACTCTGGGTCACATT
Organism: Ammospiza caudacuta; assembly: GCF_027887145.1. Taxonomy (NCBI): domain Eukaryota; kingdom Metazoa; phylum Chordata; class Aves; order Passeriformes; family Passerellidae; genus Ammospiza; species Ammospiza caudacuta. The sequence goes on from NC_080602.1 coordinate 25,624,111, forward strand.
CACCTTTCCAGACACACTTAGGACAAGGGCTAAGAACACAGACAATATTCAGTGCCTATCTGCTATCTAATGTATTTTTCTGCATGTGCACTTTTGTTTACCGAACACTGTGTGGTATGAATGTGAGCTGTCAGAACCTGGTGTGCACTGGAAGTGGAGGGACACCAGCTCCAGAGAGCAGGCAGGCCTTTGCAAGATGCAGTTCTGTAACAATACATAGATGGGGGAAAACCCAGTTCACACTAACAGGAGTATACACAAACCAGGGCAAACTCTGGGAACAGGTTCATATCCCAAAGCTGAAGCCACTCCTAAACTTCAGGACAGGCAAATCAAAGCCTGGCACTGAAATCCAGGAGAATGACAACAGCTTATGGGGTAGCTCAGTCCCCTAATTTATACACAAATGCTTTTGCTCTCTCCAGTGTTTTCTTGTGGCAGTGTGTTCTGTGGATACTTGTCTGGCAAAGTGCTGGTGAAAATACCCAGACATCCCTCTCTGTTACAGCCAAACCTACAGGATGTGCTTATATTTACTGCATATTTTTATATTATACTCAATATTCTAATGAATAAATGTCTGACATTTTACTGAACAGCCATCAGTAGGAGTCCTAACAGATAAATATGCTTTACCTGTTAGGAAATGGGCAAATTAAATAATTTTTCAACCTACAGCTAATTACTGTGTATGCTGTATGCTGTACTAACAGATCTCACTAGATTTGTATAATGACTTGTAAATAGGTATAACTTAAGTGGAATCTCTGTATCACCCAGTAACTTTACTGCTGCAAATACTATGGTAGAGACTCTTGGTTTTAACTATTTTTTCTAATAGATTTAGCAGTTTCATCCTAAAACAACCAGCCTTCTATGGCAACTCCCATCTTCAGTGTACATCCTGCCACCATGCACTTTTTTTTTTAATCTTCCTTTAAACATGCATTTAAATTTGCATCTAATTCCTGGCTGCACTAAGGCTAGGGGGCTTTGTGCCTGAAAACCCTCTGGGCTTGGAGTGCTGAGTGCGAGTCTGTGTTTTGGGCTGTGCCACCAGTTTACATGTCTGTGACAGGAAGGAAGTGAGTTTGCAAGTGAGCAAGTGTGGATGACGATCTGAAAAGCAGCTGCTGCAGCCCGTGGAAAGGCAGCACTTTGTCTCCTGTTTGTAAAGAGCTTTGAGATTTGGCAATAAAACCTCCTTTTAGAAATCTGCTGTTTCAGAGTGACTTTGTCCTAAAGCAGAGCAAGGAAGTGCCACCAGAAGCTGCACATTAAGGCTTTGCTCTGAAGGAGGGAATGCTGCACAGGCTGTGCTCAGGCTGAGGTGAGCTTGGTGCTGTGCTAACCACAAGACAGGAGGAAGGAGAAGTGTTGGGGCTGCAGCTGGCACAGAACTGGAGCTGCTGCTGCACACAGGGCAGCTCCTGGCTCATCCCTGCCTGCCAGCTTGGCTGCCCTGGCCAGAAAGCATGGCAGAGGCCAGGATTTCCTTCAGGAAAGCAGTGGGAAGCATCACCTCAGCAAGTGCAGTCTCCAGCAGAGCTGGCTGGGCTGCTCTTAGCGCCTTCATGTGGGCTCACTGGTGTCTACAGAATGTGGAGCCCACTCAGCACTCGTTCCTTGGTGGTGAGCAACACCAAAGCCTTGTTCCTCTGCCCAGATGACAGGAAGCTGCAGCAAGAGAAGGGGGTGGTATCACAGTGTCTGCTTCCCTTCTGGAATAACAGGCCAGAAATTGGTCAAAAGTAGGTAAGAAGTAGGTTCAAAAGTTAGGAGGAAGCAGGGAAAAGAGTGCAAGGGTACGTGCCATCCTGTTGCACAATAAGAACATTCATTTGGGTAAAAAATTGTGGTTAGCAAACCCTCTAACCCTTTGTTGGGAAAGGGGCGGTTCCTCAAAGGAACCTCTAAAACACAGGGTGATTTCTAAAGATAGACTGTAGAGAAAGGCACACTCTTCTCTCATTAAGAAAACACACAGCACATCACATTTCAGCCTGAAATTGGTGTTGATAAGGAAGGGAAATACCTAGCACAATGTGAAATAATAAAATATGTTAAAAAATGCAAAAGAAACATACATAGTATTGGCATATGAATAATTTGTCTGACTTGCTCCTAATTCAATAGATATTTATGGTTTACTGCTTTGAAGTGACTGCCTTGTGCAATAAACTCTGAATTAGATAATGCAGGTCCTAGATTCCTTACTGTGATCCTCCAGAACTCAATAATTTCCTACTGAAAAGGAGCAGAAAGATCTCTTCCAGTCCCAGGGGGCCAGAAGATTTACTACAGCCTGAGCTAGCCTACACTGATGACTAATTATTCTTGCTATTAAAAAATGTGTGTTTTATCTTAAACATGACTCATCAAGAGTGAAGCTCTCCAACATTTCCCCTTTCCAGTTTAAGACTCAGAAAAGTCGTAGACACGAAAGGTACCCACAGTGTTTAGAGAATGGAGATCACTGTTTTGTTACTGCTGTGAAAATTTACACACTTCAAAAAGCCAGTGCTTAATTTATTCCAGGAAACTTCATCACTGTGTTCTAGAGCCTTAGCTCACAGCTCCCAGCCACCATATTCCTGTGATAACCACTGGTAGGAGATGTTACAAAACATTAACAGACTCAGGGAATGATAAACCTCACAGGCTGTTCAGGTCTTTAACCCTGGCCTCCCCCTCACTGAGGAGTTGTGAGATGATCAGTGTGGTGCCCCTGCAGACCCTGCTCACATCTCCTCAGCCTGGCCTGCTCTCCCAAAATGGATCCTCTTCTGCTCTACGTTTCAGTTCTCTTCTTTCCTTACTTTTCCATCTCATGACCCTCCTCTGCCAGAACTGTGCTGACAGAAACTTTCCAAAAGTTTTAGTTGTGCAGCTGCCAAGAAAATCTTTACTCCCACCGTCATCAGATTCACAATCCAGTTTCTACATCCCCTGCATCTACAATCCCCATTTTTACATTTCCTATTTCCACTCCATGCCCATGAAGGATGTTTGTGCTTCAGAACATGGACGTTCTTGAAATGAATTTTAAAATTACTAGCTCAAAATAAATTAATTAAAAGCACCGAAATGTTCAAAGCTAGAACTGCCTCTCTTGGTGGTTCTTTTATAGTGTCTTCCAGTACAAAGACCTAAAGGTGTTTTGTAGCCATGAATTAATTTTGCCTTATGGTGCACCCAGGAGAGATGACAGAGCCTCTCACCCTGCAGAATGAAGGCAAAGGCACAGAGCATTGAAGAGGTGGGCTCCAAACCCATTCTCCTGCAGCAGATACTTTTATTTTTAGTTGGTGAACTACTGACATTTTGCAATAAACATTGAATAACCAGAATATCCGATGACCACATGAAGTGCCTCTAAAAACAGAAAAAAACCAAACAAACAAAGCCAATTCTGAGAACTTGTCCCTTAGTGACTTTTCTAACCCTTAACAGGGATTGGGATGAACATCCAAATTCTGCTTGTTTTGGACAATATGACAGTTAAAGAACTTGTATTCCCAGGCCATAAGTGGATAAGACATACTATGAAAATACTGTATATATCTATGATATCTAAGATATTGTTAATTTAAAACAAGAAATAAGAACTTGAAGTATTTTGGAGATATTCTGGGGGAAAAGACAAAGCCATGTGAAGCAGAGACTATCAGGAGAAGAGGTCAGAGGCAGGAGGAGGGCAAGATGTGGGAATGCAATGCCAAGTCCTAGCTGTCATTCGTGGGTAAGGATATGACATTTATGCAATGCAAACAGATTCAAACTCTCCTTCCCCACAGAACTACACAGCAGGACAAATCCAGAAATGAGGATATTTGAATGCTGATAACTGACTTTCCTTTACCCTTTATTGAAACATTTAATTCCCTCTTGGTCTCTAAATAGTTTCAGATGCGTGTGAAGTTCTTAACTATATTAATATTTTTCCTTTTCCATTCCACAAAAACTTTCGTTTTGGAGGAAAGATATTTTTTCGTTCCAGAGAAAAGTGCCTTGCACAGAAAGAAATGTTTCTTAGAGGACAACTTCTAATCTGTTTTAGATACAAGTTATCTAGCACACCACTGCACACTGGGGTATTTATCACTGAAATTGATAAAACATAAGATCTCCAGAAGTCCAACAGATATGCAAGCCAGCATGACTAACTGGGCAAGGATCCGTGCAAACAAAACTGCAAGTTCCTCAGCTATTTCATCTGCAACAAGAAGTGAATTTTGAAATGCTGGCAAAGTCTTCTGGGTTTGTTTAGACCACATCACCATGACAGCAAAGCACTGCCCAGCTCTTCATGCATTGTACAGCTTTGGAAGAGACTGGTGAGGGGAAGCTCAAAGGAAAAAACACGGCCAGATGTCATTTGGGAGATGACAGGAGATGCCCCAGCCCGTGGATAACCTTTCTCTCCAACCACAGAGCTTTTGTCAGGCTCTTTCTCTGGAGCAACGCTGAATTTTCAACAGCATGGGTTGAATTTCCTGAGCAAGGCAAATATATTCCACTTGTGTTGCAAGGCCAAGAGCTAATGAACTTGTGAAAGGTCAGCAGTGCAAACAAGAGTCATGTATTCAGAGGGCAGGACTGCTCTCAGCTCAGCCACACTTCTTCCATCCAGGTGGGTTCAAAACCACCTACCTAGGGTGGAATCAGGGCCTCGTGGGAGTTGCTGGTGAGAAATTTTCTGGCAAAACATTTTCAGGTCAAAACAGCAATGCAAGGCTGTTATCAGAGAGCTGCAGATAGGGAAAGGTGTGCTAGTTTAAAAAAATGTACAAAAAATAATTTTGAGAAGCTGACATTTCAAAAGGTGACAATTTTGCTCTGCAGATCGAAAACATGATTTCAACACTTTGGTTTACAATTTCTTAAGTAACTAACCCAAGCATTTTTAAAATATGAAATTACATATTTTGATGAAGCTCATGTGATTGTTTCTTGTTTTCTCACAAAAGTTTTAAAATTTTTAAAATGCTTTTCCTTGCTCTAGCTAAAGGGAAGAAAATTTAAGCCCTTGGGAAAGCTGAGAAGATGTGAAAGCTTTTTCAGTCCAATCTAGGCAAAGTAGGATTCCTGTCCATTTCATTCAAAATGAGGCACAAGGTTCCAGCCTGGCTCCTCTGCTCCTCAAAGGGGCATTGTTTCATTCTGAGATGATCCAGGCAATTCATGAGTTGTGGCCCATTTATTTTGTCTCAAGACAACAGCAGCTGCACAGGTACAGAGTTGGTTTTTTAAATGAGAGAAAATGCCCACACAATCCCAGCAAATTTGCAGACATTAGAAGGAATCCTCAGAACATCTGTAAGGAGTTTGGTCTCATTCCTGTGACAAGTTTGCATTTAAGAATGTCATGTTCTTCTAGTAAGCTGCTTGTTTGGAATCAAAGTATTTTCAGCACTAAGCACAAGAGATGTAAATTTGGGGGCTTGCAGCCAAGGCCACCTCTCCTATAGAATAGAAAGAGCACAGGCTGTTCTCTACAGCTCCTGTTCTGCTCATTGAGACAGAGGCAGAGGGCAACATCCACAGCAACCCCATCCTCGTCAGACATCCCTCCCATGGCCTGTGAGACCTGTCAGCAGAATAGAAGGAATTTTTCAGCCTCCAAATCAGAACCCTTGGAGGACCCTTCTCATTCACCACAGTGAATAACAGCAAATTGAAATGCAGCCACTGCCTACCCCAGTTCCCTGGCATTTAGCAGATACTTGCATTGGTGAATTATCACCAGTCCTGTCCTACCTCGAGCTCCCAAATATTGCAACAAACTGCTTCAGGGAAGAACAAGCACACAGGGGTCTGCACGTGCCAGAAATACCATGGGAATAGAAAGCATCTGGGTTTGAAGATGTAGCACCCACAGATTGGTTCTGCACAAATGCACTGATGAGGAGAGCCAGCCACTGGGTTCTGACCCCAATTTCTAGATTCAGCAACCAACAGAGGCCAACAGAGTTTAATTATGATTTTTTTTCCAAGTGGTTGGGCACTCAGCTGAGTTCCTGTGGCTGTAACTCAGCTGTGTTACAAGCCATCTCCAGCAAGAAGGCACTGGAGCAGGAGGTAATTGAGGGTTGGCTCCCAGAGGGAATTTTCCCTTAAAAGGATAACGACATTGTCATGAAGAAACCAGCTCACTTCCACTGCCCGCAGAGCTTTCTGCAGGCACGGCTGCCAGAGCTGGGGGCGGTGGCGGCTATTGAGAGCAGGAGGCAGGAGCAGCAGGGCAGTGCCCGCTCCCTACAGGGCAGTGCCCGCTCCCTACAGGGCAGGGCCCGCTCCTACAGGGCAATGCCCGCTCCCTGCAGGGCAGTGCCTGCTCCCTACAGGGCAGTGCCCGTTCCCTACAGGGCAGTGCCCACTCCCTACAGGGCAGTGCCTGTTCCCTACAGGGCAGGGCCCGCTCCCTACAGGGCAGTGCCCGCTCCTACAGGGCAGGGCCCGCTCCCTACAGGGCAGTGCCCACTCCCTACAGGGCAGTGCCTGTTCCCTACAGGGCAGGGCCCGCTCCCTACAGAGCAGGGCCTGCTCCCTGCATGCCACAGCTACTGCAGGGAGCTCAGCCATGCTCTGCCATGAAGGGCTGCAGCACACACAGGCAGCCCCAGGACTTCACTTCAGTGCCATGTGTAACAAGAGGCCAACTCCCATCATCTGCTTGAGGTGGAAAGAAACCCAAGTGAGGGATTGCAACCCAAAAAAACCCCAAAACCCTCACAAGAAGCATTTGCACTCAAAATGAGCGATATTTTCAGAGAGGGGAAGGCAGTGTAACAGCTGAAAGCATGCCAAGGAATATTTCAAATTAAGTGTTTTTCCACCAGAAAATAACCAAAATCCCAGCTTTTCATTTGAGAATTTGTGGAACAATTCTTATCAGAATTCTTAAGATGGGATCCAGGAGGATGATGGAGCAGAACCCCATGGTGGGTGGCCTCAGCCTGTTGACTGGAACCTCAGCTTCCCATAACCAAGAGGAAACTGCCTTAGCTCTAACACAGCCCTGCTCCATATCCAGGATACCTCCTTGTCCTCTGGACAGCCCACCCACCTGGAGCTTTGCACTGTGCTCTCTTGTGCAGCTTTTACATGGAATGAAGCTGAAATGGGCAAGGCTGGGTTTGGCCCAGCTGTAGTGGCAGGCACCAATTCCCACCTCACAGCTAAAGCTTCTCCTGGGTGAGGTTTTCAACTCTGACTCATGCTTCTGTCTCTAGCACAGAATAAGCCACCTATCACACTGCAAGAGAAGGAACCACAGCCTGGTGTTTCCCTGCACCCTGATAAGAGGACAAAATATGTGCAAGTGAACAACAGCCAGGTCTGAAAAGAGCAGACTCCTGAGCTGGCAGTGCAACAGAGGCTTACACAGAGTAAGTAACACCATCCCTTTCTTTGAGGACTGGCTGCCCACAGAACCCCAAGCAGCTCAAGTTCTTCCATTGCAGTGGGGAGTCCAGCCCAGAGAGTGGGTCTGACAGATTTCTGGTGACCAACACGTCATCACTGCTGGAAACACGAGCTCCTAGTACTGAGCACCTTTAAGAGATAGACCACCAGCAACCTCCTCCAGACCACAGAGGTCAGCTCAGGAGCTGCAGCAATTCTGCAGCTGCTCCCAGTTCTGCCTGGTGGTTGCTCTATCTGGTCCCATCCTGTTACTACTATCTTTGTGAAGTGTCCACTTGAAACAGTCCTATTTCAGGAACTCCACAAGCAGCCACGGAGATTCAGCACACTTCCTCTTCGCTTTAGGGGTAGAAAATTTTATTTTCTAATCAGTCTTCCTCTGTAGAAAGAAGTATTAAAAGCTTCAGCAAGGTAAGTGTGTTAGTGTCGATAAACAGAAACTCATCCAGAGCAAAACAGCAGAAATCTGGAGAATTACAGGTGGCTACAGGCACAGACTGGTTGCCATTTGACTTTTTTTTCTATGAGTAACAGCAAGAAAATGAGTCAGACTCTATGGCTGAGTCACAGTGAGTGAATATAAACTTGCTTTTCAGACCAAGAGAGCTTGGGCAGGTGGAGGAAGAGTTCTCTATAATCTGCCCTGGATAAACACAGCATGGTCCCTCCATGTGCAAATCCTGCTCCAGGGCCTAGGATCTGCAAGCCTGTCCCAAAGGAAGACCTCGTGGTGGAAATATATGATAAACATATGACAACATCTGCCTTGTGTTTCCTGTGCTGTGTACAGATTATCTCTCTCTACAGATAACCCTGGCCTTCTCAAAGAGAAAGCTGGGGTTGTGCTTTAAAAACACTGCTGATATCAGTGACAATTTGAGTCAGTTCATGCTGTACCTGTTCTCAGACCACGTGTATCACCACATCTCAGCACCATCTGCTCAACACCTGAGTGATGTGATTACACATCTGCCCGGGGTTGTTTGTTCCCTCATCCCTCCTGAGCACTGAAGCCAGAGGCAGGATAGGCAAAGTGTGCTCTCTGCATTCACGTGTGCTCTCCCCACAGGCAGAGAGGAGCTGACGCCCAGCTGAGCTCCCCCACCTCTCTCTGCTGGTGTCATTATTTTCCATGTTGCTTGTTGAGCCCAGCAGTGAAGAAGCCCTGGGAATGCAGAAGCCCATGTCAGAGCATGATCACCACCAACTGCAGCAGAGGACTTTAAAGGGAAGCCTGGTGGGCTTCGGTAAAGTAAAAATCATCAGGCTACAATGTGACATCAGCAGAGCTCCTTGTAGAACACAAGACTGCGGCTGCTGTCCCAGCCCCCTCCCCCTGCCTCCAATTCCAAGACCATAAAATTACTCATTAGGCTTGGAACAAAACACTCCCGGTGCACTTGCATGTGGCTGGAGGCAGAGACATGTTTGGGGCTCTGGAAGAAAATTGCTGAGAGACAGAAATGAAACACTTCCAAAGCTGCACTGTGCTTGCCTGCTCCTGTTGGACTGCATGGGGGTCGGATTAGAAGGGAGCAATGGCATCACTGAGCAACCCTTTGCTTCCACTTAGCTTTTATTAAATCCTCAAACCCAATTTTCTGTTTCACTTCAAGTTTTGCACGGAGTCCTTCAGCATGGCATAAGAGCAGCTCAGGGCTGTGCCTCTGGAAGCAGGTTTCAGCACTTTGGGTTTATGGTTAAAAGATCCTACATTTCAGCTGCACTTTTGTCTTGAAAAGAACAGGGAGAGATTGCCTTTAGGAGCCAGACAATCCTCAGAGGCCTAGGAAGCAGAGGATCCTCCCTCTTTTTACACATGCAGTAAAGTGAGAATAAAAACATTGCCTGCAGGCATGTCAGTGAGGGGATTAGGATTCAGTGTCCCGATTAAAGCTTGGTTTATCTGAGGCAGCCGTTCCCACCTCCCATAACCAAACACTTGCTCAGTTAACCATCACATTCAAACAAGGGAGGGCAGTGACTCCAGCTCCACCACAGCATTTCTCTTCTTAAATTCAAGAAAGAATATTCTGCCTTTAGATCCTTTCCTGCTACATTTGCTTTTGGTCACACAGTAGATATTTTAAGACCATACTACTGTTTAAGACCACATTACTGGTCAAACCTGGTCCTCGGGCACCAAGTCTGAACACAATGGGCTCATATAGACTTCCCTCAGCCAAGCATCACAGAAAAAACAGATTTTTTTTCTCCTACAGTTATTTCTCAGGTATCATTCAGGTACAAAAGACTGGGGAGGTATTTTTTTGCCTCTGACATATTCCTGCAGGATAGATGTGAGCCCAATTCTCCACAGCTGGAAGGAGAATATATCGAGCTGGAAGATGTAGTGGCCATGTCAGTAAACTCCATGTGGAGGCCAGGGATCAGCAGGAGTGGCCTGGTGGTCAGAACAACCTCCGCCACAGCGCTAATTACATGTAAGCTTCACTTTCAAAGCTACATAGAAGCTTAAGCTCATTTATCTTTACAAGGGATTTAGAGGCCTATCGGCTTTGGGAAGTGAGAGTGACAGGAGAGGGAAGTGCCAAATCACCAGCTCAAACTTCCAGTTGCTGTTAATATGGACTGAGCTATCTGTGTCAGCACCATGCAGTGCACTGGCAAGGCTCACTCACCAGCCCTGTCTGACATCTCTGCCTGGTTCCTTGAGACTTTTTTCTTACCAACAAACAAACAAACCCTTTAGTTTCTCTAACATGATTTCCTCCCAATCCCATAATACTGGATTATTCCTAAACCTAAAGTAAAGAACATCACTTTGTGATTCAGGCTGCTTCCTGAGCTAGGAGCAACAGCTCTGCTCAAATACCTCATTCTGTGCTGTCTGAAACACTACACAGCATGAGCCGAGTCTGGGAAGACAGGAAAAATGGAATTATAGGCTCATGAAATGGACACTGACAAAAACCTGAAATGTCGAGCTCACTCAGATGCAGTCTGTGTTTAATCCAGTCATCAGACAGTCTCTGTTTAGCTAAATATTTGACTTCAGAATTGGGCCTGAATTATTATTGGCAAAGCTTCCAAGCTCCACAGGTCCCTCTAACAAGCTGTTCCTCTGTGGAAGCCTTGCAAGGAAATGAATGCAGCCTTTGAGGAAACTGCTGGAACCCTTCTCAGGCTTCCAGAGTGGGTTTGTGGAGTCCCGTTAGCCCTCCTGAAAGCTCCATATGTTGAGTGTTAGAAGCTACAGGGCTGATGTTTGTGTGCATTTCTGGGATGTTCCCAGAGGAGTTCTGGCTCCGCAGCACGTCACAGGAACAGAGTTATCAAAGAAAGCACCAAAAATAACCTAGTCTACAGAACAACTAAAAGCCAAACCCAGACAAAAAATAAATAAGCTGGAGCCACACATGAAGCCACGTAGCCAGAGCTGTAACGTGTATTCCATTCTAATGGGACATATCTGAAAGAGCACAGAACTGGCATTTTTGGTCCCCTGTGAATACCCACAGCAGGGACATAAAGAAGCACAAACATTCAATTCCTCATCAATGCAGCTGGGCACCACAGGGCCCAAAGATGTGATCCAGGTGCTGCCAGGCAGAGCCCATGGCTGCTATCTCAGCACACTGGCAAGTTTGTCACGTAGAAACAGTCCCTCAGCACTGAAAGAGGAACGTGGTCATCCCCTCTCCCATGCAGTATTCAATTTCCTGTCTGTGCCAGCATATGCCAAAAAAGACAATCCTCCAGGGATGGAAGCTGTTCCTTGTTCCTCAAGCCAGGCTCCCCTTCTGTGGGCAGCTCAGAGAAGCAGAAGCTTGGCTTCCCAAATTATGGGCAGCTGCAGGCAGGAGGAGTCACCTTCCAGTTTTGTTTCCAAAGGAAGATTATAAATTAAAGTCCAATTTGCTAAACCTCTAGGTAAGCAACTGTTTCTGCATAAACACATACTGGTTTGTGGGCTGTATTACACAGCTAACTGCAAATCTGACTGGCTTGAAAATCACACTGTATACAACTAAACCAGGGAGCTAACAGAGGCACATTTTAAAATTACATGGATTTTACCAGCCTGGCTCATGATTTTTGAATGTGATCAAAAATAATGATTGTCCTAAAGCAGTGCCTAAAAATTGTGCCTGCAAAATAAGAGCACAAAATTCCCTGACAGAGAGCTTCACTTCTAAGTGAGAAAGAGCACAAAGCTGGCTCAGCTAAAATTATTCAAGTGAAATAAAGCTGAAGATTTTAACACCATCCTGAAGATGGGGTCAATGTTCGGAATATTTTGCAAAAAGGGGTCAAATTACCTCCTCCTCCTGTCATTCTTTATGCTACAACATTAGTGGAAAAATCCAAGAGCTGTTTTAGGTCTGTTAGCTAATAAATGGATCACCAGGCGAATGTTCAGTGTCGTTAACAAATTGTCTCAGCATTCTGTACTTAGTATCAGCAGAAAGTCTTGGTCCCTTCCACCCCTGCACACATACCACTTTGGGAAGGACAGAAGGAACTGCCTACATTGCCTTTTTTTGTGCCTGCTGGAAACATCCAAGATGACAAGCAGATGCGAACTCTCAGTGCATCTGCGCTGTTCCTCCTCCGAGATCAGCATTAACCCGCAGGAGAGCCGTGGGTGATGAGTCCTGGCTGATTCAAGCTCTGGAAGACAATGACATTAACAGTGGCAGTTTAAATCCAGACAGCTTTCCATCCAAGGATCTCTTACAGCATAACAAAAGGCTAGCATGAGCCGGAGGTCCCATCTAAGGCTGGGATGCACACTACCTCCATAGTCCGTACAAGCAGGGATTATTCCCTGCCCTATTCAGGGCTGTTTCCCCAGGCACCAGGATACCCAGTGGGAAGGGCTCAGCCCTTCTCAGTCACTCCTGCTGGCGCCGTTCCAGTTTGTCTGAAGACACTTAAATATTCATGGAGAAAGCGCAAGACTCCGTCTTGCCGGGTGCACAGATTGCTCCCCAGGGAAACGGGACACCTGCCTTCCCCACTCCCTGCTCCATCAAATCATTAATTATTTAAAGTAACAGGAAAGAGCAAGAAAAACTGTCCACATCAGACATGCCTGCAGCCTGTTGTTTATGGTGCTCTCTGGGGTTTTGTGTGGCCCGAGGTTTGCATCTCCCCTCCGGCAGAAACAAGGATCAAGCCCAGCTTTCCCCTTTCCTCGGGGAGGATGCTCTACCAGCTAAGCTATTGCACAAAAGAAGGGCTTCCCCTTTATCCAGACAGACCTTATGTTCACTTTTCCTATCAGAGAGTATTTTTTTTTTAACTTCAGTTTGAATAAAAGGCAAACAAAACACAAATCCAAATCTCTGAGAGAAGCAGCTATCCATAAACCTCCACACATTCTGTATTTGCTCAAGAGCTTAGGGTCTACCTCTGCATTTCACAGCTCGGCAGGCCAAGCCGTAGTGATCCAACTGCATCAGCAAGCACTTGGCTACTGAATCCATCGGTGATGGGTTTCAATGAAATGGAAACCACTGTCTCCCTGCCCTGAAGACAGTTCTGGTGTGCACAGAGTGGCATGTTTGGAGAAGCAGGTCTCTTCTTATCTGCCTCCCCCCATCTTCCAACACATCAAAGGCCCCACGCTCTCTCACAGGAGCAGCACGGATCCATACAAGGGTGCCCGAGATCGGGATGTCCCCCAAAACTGTCCCGAGCCCAGGGAACAGCCCCATCTGCACGCTGAACTCTACTGCTAGAGCAGAAAGTCGTGGCAGGTGAACAGCACTGGCACCCTCATGTGGTGACAGGCACCACAGTGAGCTCACAGCCAAAATCAGCGGTACAGGGAGAGATACCTGTCCAGAGGGACTTCTCCCAGGGGTCCTGACAAAGACCATCTGTGGGCCAGCATGGTCTAGGGACGGGACACAAACCTGATGTCACCTTTCCTATCCTGAGACCAGCAGCAAAGAATGACAGAATGGTCTGGGCTGGAAGGGACTTAAGGATCATCCAGTTCCACCACCTTCCATGGGCAGGGACACCTTCCACTACCACAGGCTGCTCCAAGTCCCACCCACCCTGGTCTTGGATGCTTCCAGGGATGGGGTTCATATAAGGTCTCCCTGGAGCTCTCTATTCTCCAGGCTGAGCACGTCCAGCTCTCCCAGTCTGGCTCCAGAGCAGAGGTGCTCTGACCCTTGGAGAATTTCTGTGGCCTCCTCTGGACTCACTCCAGCTGCTCCATGTCCTTCTGATGTTGGGGAGCCCAGAGATGGAAGCAGTATTACAGGGGAGGAGTACTGTGGGGGACCCACAGAAACAGATCTGATTATCCCCAAAACCTCATCTCACCCTGTTTTTTTCCTTATCATACTATCAAAATGGAGAACAAAATGAAAGATAAAACCAGTCCAGATGCTGAAACTGGAGAATTCACTAAACTCTGAGGGAAAAGCCCTTTTGCCCCCTCCGGCACCTGCTGAGGGACGCGTGGTAACAAGAGCACCTCATTCCCAGGAAACATCAACCCCTGAGCCCTGCTTTCACGGGAAAACAAAAAGAACCCCTCGTATTTTCGACTGCTTAGAAATCTCTCTCCTCCCAAACTGCTCTGGAAACAGAATTAAATTAATTTTGAATTAAATTAATTTTAAATTAAACCACCCACCACCTCGAAGCAGCAGCACTCTGCAGAGGCGCACTGAGGTGAAGGGCGGCACCTGGCCGAAATGGCGGCAGCTGGATGTCCCCGCTCCCCAAACGGCCCGAAAATACCGTGTTTGCCGTGAAGTGGGCTTGTTTTATGAGCTTTAGCTTTAAAGACCAGCAAAAGAGCAGCTCGGCGGCGGCGAGGTGGCCTGCGAGGAGGCGGGGACGCGCCTGTCAGCCCGCTCTGAGGCGGCGGGGACGCGCCTCAGCCCGCCCTGAGGCGGCGGCGGCGGCGGGGCCGCTCTGTCGCGACATGGGGGACGACTTAGCGTCGGAAGGCGACACCCGTGAGTGCGGCCGAGCCGGGGCTGCCCCAGCGGGGCGGGGGGGCAGCGCCGTGAGGGGCGATTCGTGTTCGAGGGGCGGGCGGGAGCCGGCGGGGCTGAGGGGCAGAGCCGGGATGCCTTAAGATAGAACCGGACACCTGAAAATCCACAAGGAAACAAAGCAGGTGGTTAAACCTACCCGTGATTCAGGACTGCTGTTGTCTAAAAGCATCTTGCACCGCTGAGATGCTGCACGTAACTCTGGTACCCCGCACTTGGGGATTTTGGCCTCCTTGGTCCCTCGGTCCCATCCCAAGTTGTCTTTGTGTCCTGCAGCCCCAGGCAGGGCTCGGTGGATGGGTTTTGCACATTTCTTTGCACGTCTTTCTCCTCCTTTGCTGCTTTTCTACATCTCTTGCATAATAAACTGCCTATGAGTTGGTGCATTGCATTGAGGGTAAATAATTTAAAATGTTTTCCACGCTGTTTATGACAACTGAATTCCTATTCAGTAAGCTGTGAAGTACCCTGGAATCTGAGCTTGAAAGAAGGAACACTGCTAAATATCCACTGAAATGTTGCTGCCATGATGAGGAGTGCATTTACACTTACAGAGACACTGTGGATCTTAAGTAGGAAACTCAGATCATCAAGCTGTTACTCATGTGTTGCTGAAAATAAATAAATTGTGGCTTCTACAGCCTTAGCGATGCCAGATTTGTTATTGCATCTTCACAGCTATCCAAAGAATGAGGTGGTTTGACATTTTTTGAAAATGATGCTTTGTGTGACAATAAAATGTAAGAAAACATTTCTGTCACCTGGAGAGCAGGGTCAGCAGCATTTGCTTAATTGAAACATAGGATTTATTCCACTGAAGGGGGATAAGCATGTGCAAGGAGGTGGTATGTATGTAGCCATTGGTGTTAATAATTAACAAAATCTCAGTGTTTTTCACAGGTTCTCTTGATATTTCCCCTTAAATGAAGGGTCCATGCAGGGTGAAATGCAATCCTGTTAACACAGCTGACAAGGTGATAAGAAAGTCTTAATACAGAGTATAGGAAATCCTGTTTCTTGCAGAAATCAGTGTCCAAATCCTTCTGCCTTCATTGTAGCAGCAGATCCAGCACTCTTGAACACACACTCTCAGATTCCCATGTCTGGTGGATAAAGTGTTAAGTGGATAAACATTGTTGAACGATCCTGTCTAGAGTTAAAATTTGTGTTATTTGTGTTTTTCCTGAGCTAAAGTTCTTTTGTTTGAAGGCAAGGGGAATGGAAACTGGAGGATGAGGTTATAGCTCTGTTGCTCTGAGAGTCCATGGTAGGGATGCCTTTCTTCTGTGCCCTCCAAAGAGATTAATTGTGCTATTCAGGCAACAAGTCTCCTGGTTTTCTCCCTCAGTGTGGTGGAATGGGAACAATAATATGTTTTGATCCCTTTTGTATGGCATGTGTTTAATATGCAGTTGATATGTTGGAATAAACTGAATTGTCATTGAGTCCCTCAATCTGCAGCCTGGGCTCTGGAGAAGTGTAGAGGAGAGCAGACCCTCTAGGCCAACTCTCCAGTAGGATGTGACAGACCAAGGGTCTGACTCAAGCACTTCTTGAGAGAATTCCCCAAAAGCACTAGGACAGAGATTGAGTCCAACAAACACTGACACCAGCCTTGCCAAAAGCCTTCAGAGCCTCCCTGTTGGGCTGTGGCAGTCACAGCCTTGCTCTTGTTTCTTGGCAGGAAGGTTTATTTGATGAAGGAGAAGATTGCTGGGGCAAGGCCCAGCATGGGGAGTAAACACTCTTAAATTGTGCCTAACTGTGCAGGACAAGTAGTGCCAGTCATGGTAAATTATGAGCAGAGCTGCCATGGTTTATTAAGAGATGCAACACTAATCACAGGCCAGGCTGGCAGTTTTGTGCTGCTTGGCTGGTTCAGGTTGCCTGGAGGGGGAACCATGTGTAAAGGCCTCCTTGTAGAGCAGTGGCATGCAGGTGGAAGGGTGGAGGAAAGGGTCTGTGTCATCTCAGAGCCTTCACACTGATCAGAGGGTGCCCAGAGGATATGGACCTCATGGATCAAAAGGTTTTGCAGCTGGAGCAAATCCATGCAGAGACTGAATTAGAAGTGAAGTGGGTAGGACTGGAAGAGCACTGATGTGGCACAGGGAAGGAGAGACAGTGGTAGGATATAAATCCAGCAAGCATGCCAACATCTGTAGGGCTGGGATTCTTGCTGGAAGAATCTTTCTGCAGTCATCCTTCCCTGAAGCCACCGGGGCCGGTGAGATGAAGGGGGGGTTTGTTGGGGCATGCCGCTCCATGCCCCTTGCCAGCACTGTTGTAATGCTCACTCTTCTGCTCTGCTGCAGTGCTTCAGTCAGAGAAGGAGTTCCATGATGCAGCGAAGCGAAATGATACAGCCAGGATGGAGGAGCTCATCAGGAGAGGAGTTGACATCAAAGCCAAAAACAATGTAAGTCCTGGGTTTTTCCACCTCCAAGCTGCAGGAAGTGCTGAGGGCGTGTTTCAGATCTGCAGCTCCTTAATGCTACTCTTCTCATTAACTGCTTAATTTGTCAAAGCTTTAAAATACAATACCCAGTGCCAAATAGGGCCTGTAGCAACCAAGCAGTTTTCACAACACACAGAGACCCCCAGAACCATCATCCTGGCCACACTGGAAAGCTGCAATTGCCAGATAGACATGATTGCCGTGAAAGGCTCTGATTTTGCTGTCTCTGTACAGTAAGACTGTGGGACAAACTCTGTTTCTGGTGCAGGTCTTTTCCTTGTTGGCTAGTAGGTTCATGGAGATACAGGATTGCCCCCATCCCTAGTGTTTCAATCTGTCCTTTTATTGTCAGCAATGTTCTTCACTCTGTGCTGTCATTACAGAACTGCAGCTCCTGAGCAGAAGGTGACTGACACCTGTCTGTCAGGAGAGGAGAGACAGAGGGCTGGGTCCAAAGAAACTCTGCACAGTGCAAGAAATTCTGGCTCTATAGATGGCCAAGGCTATAGTGGCCTTCAGAAGGGCTGGTGGACAGCCACGCTGTGCACACTCAGCCTTGCCTGCCTCTGTCCTTGCCTGCAGGCGGAGCGGAGTGCCCTGCACTGGGCTGCGGGAGCCGGGAGCGTGGATGCCGTGCGGCTGCTCCTGGATCACGGCGCCCCTGTGGATGACGAGGACAGTGTACAGAGGCCACTCTCCCTTGCATGTGCTGCACATGTGTTCGGTGCTGGGGCAGTGCTGGGCACTGGGTGCTGGGCCAGCAGTTACACACTGCACCTTGGCCCTGGGTGGGTGGCACAGGGTGGCACGCTGCACCTGCTGAACAAGCCTTGTTGGCACATGTGATAGTGGAACCCTGGAAAAAGTTAAAGATAGAATCTAAAATGTTAGGCTTTGTGCTTTCCCAGATCAACTGCACCTGCGTAAGCAGTATGATAAATTATATAATTGTTAGATGTGATGATTGTTTAGTAATTAAATGTAATTATTATATAACCATAAGAAAAATAGTGAGAAACTATGTTGGAAATTCAGAGAGGGGCTAAATTTATGTATACAATAGAACAATATAAGTTTAATAATTAACATGAAAGTTATGTAACGATAGAGTATAAAACATGATCATTTCAGATGTATGGTCAGAGTCAGATTTGGGTTGAATATACCCCAATTCCCAGAGCTCTTAATAAAAAGCACTGCATATAATCCCCCGTGATTATGTGTTTTTGAACGCTAACACGTGTCTGTGCTCTGTATTGTGGCCTTTTCCTTGCATGCACAGTGACCTGGAATAGGCTGGTAGAATCTGTGAAGTTTTCCATAGAGCATGGGGATGCTTGGCTTCTTCTGATTGTGTTGGTGGGGCTTGTAGGATGACAGTGACAGCCAAAGAGTTTTCTCTTCCCCATACAGCCAGGCTAATACCTTTAAATATGTAGTAGCTGCCAAGAAGCAGGTCTCTGCTCAGCTGCTGTGAACATCTGTGACAGGAATAATAATAATTGGAGAAAGTGCAACTAAAAAAATATACTAGTGAGAAACAAATAGATTTGGAAAACTTCATTAAGCTAAGAGGACAGCTTCCCTCCAGGGTGGGGATGGGGATGGGGATGGCTGCAGTTTAAATATCTTTCTTTCTTGCCCAGTTTGGAATGAATGCTCTTCTCCTGTCTGCCTGGTTTGGCCACCTCCGTGTCCTGCAGATCCTTGTCAATGCTGGGGCCAAGATTAACCGTGTCAATAGGGTGAGAGTCTCCCCATGTGGATCCATCACTTGGCTCTAGAGAGGGACAGAGTGAGGTTTACCTGTGAGATCAGTCATGTGTGACAGCATCTGCTCTGGGGACTGCCATCTGCACTCTGACTTATCCCTGAAGCAGGTGTAATAATTGGAGCTCTGGAGATGCGCACAGCGTCCTCACCTCATGTTTGTGCAGTGCTGATGTGGAAGTGTTACAAAAATGGGAAATGCTTTAGTGAATCAGCAGTCCTTGTATTCTAAAACAGACCTTGTCTAGGAAAAGGGGGATTAATATTTCAGTCTTAACTTGCTGTCTGCAGCCCAAGGAATTTTAGTCCTAGAGGTGCAGGGAGGATGAAATGGGCCTTTGCTAACAGGAGCAGTTTGTCAGACTGTCCTACAGTATTTGACTTGTTGAATGAGCAGTCCTTTGTCTCCTCTCCAGAATGGCAGGAACCTGCTTCACTGTGCAGCTCAGAGGGGACACATCCAGGTCATGGAGTTCATCATGGAGGACTTAGAGGACATGTGTGTGGATGAGACAGACAAGGTAGAAAGGCTTTTCACAGCTTTGTTTTGTGAAGTCTAGTCTTGCTGTGCTGAGCTTAGCAGGAATATTGCCCTTGATCTTGGGAAGAGAATCAGAGTCAGACTCCCTGAAGTCTTCCTGCAGAGTGAGGTTAGGGATGATGGGGATTCTGGCTCTGGTCAAGCTTCTTGCAACAGATGATGTGATCTTGTGCTTTCTGAGCCTTTTGGACTGTGTTTCTCTGTTTCCTCCCAAAGATGGACAGGACAGCGTTTCACCTGGCTGCAGAGCATGGGCAGCTGGAGGTGGTGGAGTTCCTCATTCGACTGGGTTGTTCTCACAGTGCCAAAGACAAGGTATGGGCTCAAAACCACGTGCAAGGGAGGTGAAGTCTAAGAATTAGGAGATGTGAAAACCAGGGAACAGAATCCCAGATAAGGCTCAGGCAGGCAAGATGTCCATAGTTGTTACTATGGCTATGGTGTGTCAGGGCTTTTCTTCCCTATCCATTTCAAGCCATTTTCTTGCCTAGTTCATGATTTCTCTCCAGGACTTTTCAGGCAGGATACACAGCAAGCCTGATGGACCGTGCTTCAGTTTAAGGTAGGAGGGGTTCTTCCCTTGCTGCTGCAACTGTAGGAAGATTGCTTCATATTCGTGCTACTGGTTACAGCCTCCTTTTCAGCCACACTGGATACATTCTGTGCAAGATTGTGGTATATGAACACTCAGTCCTGTGAGACATATGTTTATAAAGTAATGTTTACTTTCAGGAAGAAAATACAGCATTGCATTTAGCTGCTAAAAATGGACACCTCTCTGTGCTGGAGAAGATTATAAATGTCGGAGTGGACCTTGATGAAAAAAACTCAGTAAGTACACTTAAATTAAATCAAAACCACATCAGTTTTGCCCTTTTCCCCCCTAGAAATACTCTCCTGCCACAGTCATCAGGCTGAAAAGCCAGTATTGATGGGAGAGGTCTAGAAAATAGCTGATTTTATCTAAAGCCTATGTGGGTAAAGGCAGGTCACACTTGCAGAGCATCAGTGAAAGGCAACATCCGTCTTGGACCAATTTCCGGCTTTAAAGTGTTGCCTTCTCTTCCTGCTGTATCTGCACACCTACCTTATCACTCCATTTAATCTCCCTTTCTCTCCCTGACCCTTGTACATTCAAGTGCCTAAATGGTTATTGAGTGTGTTTTAAACTAAACTTCACCATGCTTTGAAGTATTGACTTAGTCACTGAACATATGGACCTTCTGTTTGAGATCTCTCTTTTGACAGATCCGCTCTGGAAAATTATGTGGCTGGAACACAGTTAATGACTTAGATAGCAAATATTGGCTTAGTATCACTGTTATTTATTCCAGGGCACACTCCCAATTAAGTTTATCAGCACTTTTTTTAGTCTTATTTGATTACTGTCTTTGAAAAGTATATTTGATTGTGATTAAGATCTGAAGGAAAGGGGGAGCCACCTTCTGTGGTAACTGGCAGCATTTGTCTACCCCCACATGAGCTGCCCTTTCTGCAAAGAGCAATAATAAAACCAGATGAAATCACTTAGGAATTCTGCTTGCTTGCTTCTGTTTTCTTGTAATGAAATGAGCTGCAACCCTTGGAAAGGAAAACCAGTGATAGAGGGTCACAGGTTTCAAGTTCTATCTCTGGGCTATTCCAGGAAAATGGTTTGTCTTTGCTGTCTGTGTGAAATCCTTTTTGGTTTATTGACGGGCTGGAGGGGAGGAAAGATGGTGGACACAATGTCTGTCTTGTGGCCCACAGCCAGTGACATTCACGACAGATCAGTACTCTGGTATGTCCAGGGCAGAAAATTGTGTCCTCTATTTTTGTAACAATCAACTGGAGATCCCTGGCCCTCAGAACTGGTACTGTAACATGTCATGGATTCAGAAGATGGGGTGCAGTCTGTGACTCGTTCTGCTGCTCTGTCTCAGCCTTGTCTACAGAAATGCTGCTTGTGTCCTTTCTTGCCTTGTGCAGGAAGGACTCACAGCCCTGCACCTGGCTGCTGAGGGGGGACACAGCCACTGTGTGAAGCTGCTCGTGGAAGTGGGTGCTGATGTCAATGCCCAAACCCAGGTTAGCTCCATGGAGGTCATTCCATTCCCAAACCCTACCTTGTGGATTTGTGCCCACACCTGTGGCTTCCCAGGTCACTCATCATAGATAGAGGTCACGTGGAGCCCTGCATTGAGGAATAGCACAGGGACTTTAGAGGAAGGTAAATGTGGTTTTGTACTAAGAGGCAGGTGAAGCTCCCTGTGACTGGTTTGGCTGGAGACAATCTCCATGAATTTGTCAGTGCTGGGCCATGGGACTCTGGCAGGAGGGAGCAGGGAGCTTTTTGTGGGTAGTCTGTAACAACTGCAGCCTCTGGGAAGAATCTCTGAGTACCACTCCTCTCTTCTGACTTGCCTCTCAGAAAAAGATGAACTGCCTTCATTATGCAGCACTGCATGGCTATGAGGAGATAGCCAGGGTCCTCATGGATGCTGGAATCCACACGGATGCTCTCAATCATGTGAGTCCCTCTCAATGCTCTCACCACTAAAATTAAGGTAAAACCAGTTTGTGGAGCTGCTCAAGAGCACAAAGCAACTCTGGAAGGACCAGTGCAGTATCCTTGTCAGCCCACAGTGCAAACTGGCAGCTGGGATAGAACAACACATGCTGGGCACAGCATGGTCCTTTCAGTGCTATGAGCTAAGCTCTCCCTAAGTGCAGGATCTTCTTTCCACAGCAAAATGCATCAGCAATGCACATTGCAGTCCTGCAGAACTTCCCAGCCATGGTGAAGCTCTTCATCAGTGCAGAGTGTGACCTTGACATTCCAGATAATGTAAGACTGCAGCTCCTGTTCTTTGTGTTTGAAATGTGAACCAGTTTCATGGGGGATTTTATCACCCTGGGGACAGGATTAAAGAGGAGTGCTTTAAAATGTGGAGAACCTGGAAGTGCAGCTTAGGAAATGTGAAACCTGTGAAATTATTCTAATTGTTGCAGTGTGGTAATCACTTGATGGTGTTCAACATGAGGGCAGTGCTGTGTCCCCTGCAACATTGCACGGTCTAGGCAGGCTCTCTCATCCTTGCTGGAAGCAGGTAGGGGAAATTTCAAGATGGAATATATTCTGCAAAATGTTTAGAGGGCTGAGAATAGGAGGCAAGCCTGGAGGTAGCTGGTTGTCTCACCAAACTGTAATTTTCTGAATGAGGGGCTTTGTGTAGCTTGTTTTGTTTAGTCTTCACACTTGTAGCAATGTTCTCTACTGATGATACCATAAAATTGACACATTTTATGTTCAGTTTTAGTGGTTTCCATTAAACACTCCCAAGCTCCTCCTGGTAGTGTTCTGCCTTCCAGCCTCACACTTGTCCTTCTCTGGAGTGTAGCCCTTTCTCCCTCCTTCTGCAGAGGCAGCAGACCTCACTCCACATCGCTGCAGAGCATGGCAGGCAGGACATTGCTGAGATGATCCTCATTGCAGGAGTTAATCTGAAGCTGACAGACAAGGTAAAGATCTCCATGGGTGAAACAGGTTCTGTGGGGGTATGGAGGGAAAATATACATAGATGGTCTTTGCTAATGTTTTCCATAATTTTCAAGGCAGGCTAGTAATATTAAAATTTAGGTATTTCCAGGGATAAGCCCTTAAAACACAGCTGAGTAGGTAATTTTGGTGTGTTTTCCAGGAAATAAGTGACTGGTTCTTAGACAGGTAGAAAATAGATAACACAATGAACAATGCTTTCTTCCTCAAAGTTGTTCTGGTTCCTTCTATTTGTACTATCATGAACAGTAATATCAAAGATTTCCTCAAATAATGGTAAGTAATATACCTGAAAATTTATAGCACACATATTCTAATAGGTTGAAAGGATCTGTTTGGTATAGATCTGGCACAGTTCTGGGGCTTTTGGCATCTAATAAAATCAGCAGAATGAATTTCAAGAGCTCTGAAAATGTAGCATGTGCCCAAAAATGCTGGAGGCCCTTGGGCAGGGATTAAAATAGGGTTTGCCATTTGCAGTGGGTAAGAGCAAGTGCAGACCTGGAGGCACCTGGCTGAAGTGGCCTTCAGCTGTGGTGAATGTTTGTCACCTTTCAGCACTCTGTGGAACTGCAGTGACAGCACAGGGGACTCATTCACACTTTGCTGTATGAAATTGGGTTTCTGCTCACATCTGAGGCCAGAACTGTTCTTCCTGTTATGCCTGGTGCCTGGGCTGGCTCGCTTTCCTTCATGCAACTTTCAAACCTCGTTCTTTTCTGCCTTCTGATTTTAGGTAGAAATACAAATCTCCCCTGCCCAGTCCAAAATTATATTCATGAAAGGAACATAGCCACATTTTCATAGCCTCATCAGCCTGTGCTTCTCCTAAGAGACCATTTTTAATCATGTGTATCTGGAGCCTGTAAAGTTAATGAGGTTGTATAAATCATTTTGGCTTCATGTGTCAGCAAACCTGCTGTGCAAAAGGCTGTGAAGTACCTTGGACTGCAGAGCTGAGCTGGTTCTCTGATGGTTGCTCTCATGTTGGTGGGTTGCAGCTTTTCCAATTGGTGGGTGAAGCTTTTCCAGTGGCTTCTGCAAAACAGGCAGATCCCTTGTAGCACCAGAGGAGATGCTGCAGAGCCTGGAAAACCACTCCCCATGCCCTGAATGCAGGAGCTTGACAGCAGCTCACATCTGAAGTTCACAGGTGGAGAACAAGTCATGGAGATTGTACCTCCTAAGGTGCAAAGTCTTTTCCAGCTCATTTTTCCTTTCTAATTTCAGCAAGGGAAAACATCTCTGGATGTTGCTGCCCGAGGCAATCACACCATCTTGGTGGACATGATTATCAAAGCTGATCGATTTTACAAATGGGAGAAGGTGAGCAGCTTACACAATACCCCCTGTGCTTTCTCCTCTCCATTGACACTCCACATACCAGCTGTCAAAGAAAAAGAGATACCGTGACTTCTATTTTCATCCCCTTAGTTAAGGAAAACAGAAGTCCTCACCATGCCAACAGCATTTACTAAAGGTTTTCCTTATTTAAAAAGGCCTCTGCTGTTAGAAATCCCAGGTGGCACTGCTGGGAATAGAGGTTTCCAAAAATTATTTAACAGCTGCTCCCAAAGGGATAGAATTAGTTCCTTTTCCCAGAAGGAGAAACTGAAGGACTTGAGTGAAAAAATGCTTGGCCTCAGGTCACCAAAATAGGATTTTGAGAGTTTTTCAGCAGTGGAAGGAGACAGCTCTTGATGGAGTCATACAACCAACTTCTCCCTCAAAGTGCAGCCTCTCAGCCCCAGTCTCCCCTCTGAAACCCTGCCTACCCCAAGCCTGTGCCCAAACCAAGCTGAGCAGAGTGAGCTGAAAGTACAGCCCAATGTCACATCCCTTGCATGTTTTTAAGATTTTGGTTGTCCTTCCACGGCAGTGCTCCAGAGGGGGAAGCAAAGGAAGGAAAGGAGAGCATGTGCCTGTGGCTCAGGTGCAGCTTCAGGGTCATGCTCAGTGGCTCAGGCCCTTGCATTGGCTTCCATGCAGCCCTAGAGAGTGTCATGCAGCCTGGCATGTAAGCACTGTGAGCACAGCTGATGTTGCAGGGAAGCAGATTTAATTAAATGATTCTGCCCCAAACCCCAGATGAAAGGGAATGTAGAAATGCAAATTGTGATCCGCATGGGCTTCCACAGCGAAGTGGCCATTAACGGCGTTTTAACCCCGATGAGCACAGAGTGAAATGAGAATTAAGGGAGTAAAAACTCGAGCTGTGCCAGAAAGAACTCGCAGGGACCACAGAGCTGAGGGTGTGGGAGGCTGCAGCACCACAGGCACTGCTGCAGCACCCGTGTTCTGGCTCTGCAGGACAACCTGAGCAGCGACTCCGGCTCATGGGTGGCAAAGCACTTGACCTTTAAGCAGGATCACAGGCTGGAAACACAGCACATCCGCTCAGTCATGTGGAGATTAGCCACTAAGTACCTCAAACCCGGGGAATGGAAGAAGCTGGCACATTGCTGGAAATTCACCGATGACCACATTAGGGCCATTGAGCAACAATGGACAGGTATAAAAAAGCTTCCCAGGTATTTTCCTTTCTTTCCTTGGACTTTGTTTCTAGGAGATAAAGCTGCATTAAGAGCAAAGCATGAAGAAAACCAATTGGTTTATTTGAAGCAACCATAAGATTAGGTTAAAAATTCTGGTTTTTCTGAATGTGGAATTACCTACACACTGTAATTTGTCTAGGAATAAGGCATGCAAGCAGGGGAATTAGTGGTTCTTTGCTCACACCTTAGGAGACATTTGGCAGGCCTGTGAGTTCTTGCTACAATTCTTGTTCTACAGAACAGAAGAAACTTGCTGGTTTTACTTTTTTGAGTAGCAAGAAGGCAGTGAAGTGAATTCTTTAGAATTTAAGAAATACATTAGCAGAAGCAGGGTCTGAGGGTCAGAACAGATCACTGCTAGTTCTGGCTGTAGTTTGGATGATGTGAGCAAGGGGCCAAGCTGTGTTCTGAAGGCAGAAACTGTATTGCCATGAAAGGCTGTGCAACAAACCCAAGCTCAGCCATAGCCACTCCATTGAGTTCCACATAAATCCAGCAATCCCATGACAAGCAGGAATTAAAACCATGCTTTACAGCCTCCTAGTAAAATCCAGAGAGGAGGGAGGGGTGTGCAAACCCACCAGGGCAGAAATCTGCTCTGGTCAGGGCTGTGCACTCTGAGTGTGGGATTTCATCTGTGCTTTGATCCAGGCACTAAAAGCTACAGGGAACACGGGCACAGAATGTTGCTGATCTGGCTCCATGGTGTGATCACTGCAGGAGAAAATCCAATCAAGGGACTCTATGAAGGCCTGGTGGGGATTGGGAGAAGAGATTTAGCAGGTAATACTTTTGTCTTCCTTTGAATAATACACACTGAGCATTATTTGAATTAATTTACCCAAATTCTGTGCTTAGACAAATACACAGAGGAAAACTTCAGCGAAGCCAACTCACGGGAGCTGAAAGCACCTGCTCTGCCCCCTTGCTTCCATTACATGCAATCTCTTTCTCTCAGGTTTGATAAATGAAAAGATCCTGCCGTGGCTTTATTGTTCTGTGCAGCAGATCATTGTCTTTTACAGAAAGCATCAGGAAAAAAGCAAATGCAGACTCCACCTCTCCACGGAAATGCACAGCAATGTAACACCAGGAGCATCCTCAGCTGGTCTCTGGATGAGAGAGAGAAACACTTCTCTGCTGCTGAGAGAAGGCAGATGCAACCTAAGGGCTTCTTGCCACAAACTGCTGGCACTGCTGCACCCTTCTGGACAGGAAATGACAAGGGTAAAACAAATGCTCATGGTCAAAAACGCCTCCTCACAGAAGGGAGATTTTTATCAGCAATTTCAAACAGTCTGGGCACTATAATGAGTTTGGTGAGCAAGCCTTACTTGCCATACTGCATCAGGAAATATTACAGTTCTACTGTAACTTGTCTACAGCACAGTTTTGTATATAAATTTTCAATTGTCAAGTTTTTAAGTCAATGGGGGCTTTGTTCTCAGGAATGTTCTTTACCTACCTTATTTGTGGGGGTGTCTCATGTCTTAGGCATGTCCATACATTCTCCCCATAAGAAGAGAATTTAAGCAAAATCAAAGCCACTCTTCGGTCCTTTTGGAGCTGAGGGGTCGTGATTTTTAATGCTTTGACTCTTCACAAAAACTTTGAGAAGAATGTTAACATATGCTGTTTATAAATGTACATTAACGTGTATGTTTATAAATCAAATAGGTGACTGACCTTTTCAAAACATCTTTTCATTTGTCATGTAATCCTTCATATTTATTTTTTACAGCATCTCAAGGGGAAAATAATGTCTGTATTTCAATAAATCTAGATTTTACCCTTTAAAGTTACAAGTTATGTCTTGTTATCTTTATTAAAAAAACACTACAGCATTTTTTCTTAGAGCTAAACCAGTACAACCTTATAGTTAAAGCTTGAGAGGAATTCAAGCAGGTGGTGATGGTTTTCTTCATTTCCAGAGGTGTTTGTAGAGGCAAACCAGGACTGCAGTGAGCTCAGCTGCTGTTTTCTTGGAGTCAAAACAAGAGACACTTGCTGAAAGTGAAGTTTTATTGAAAACCATTTTTATGCAGCAAGAAAGTTAAAAATTCAAATGCTTTATTTCAAATAGAAACAAACTAACTTACAACACAATGTACGAAGCACATAAGTGATGGCAATATTGACACTTAAACATCTTTTAAATCATATATTCAACAAAAATATAGGTCAGCTTATAAGTACACAATCTGCATGTGGTAATATATACAGCCAAGTGAAAAATATAAAAAGAAATACCGTTCTGCTTAAGAACATGATACAGTGAAGACTTTGGTAGAAAAAATGTCTTTTATTTTTAAAAGTGTAGTCTTCTAAGATGCTTCCTTGAATCCAAAGACTAAAACTGAAACAGATCTATCCCATTACACTGCTGGAGGTTGCTGTCCACAGGTAGTTCACCGACTGTTGATCCTGTTGGAATCACACAGTGATAATCGGCTAACACAAGGGAAAGGCAGAGTGGGAACAGCTGATTGTACACAGGAAGACCACCAAACCAACGCCTCTGTTCCACTGGCACTCCCAAGCCTACTGCTCCTCGTGCTCGTTGCTGGTGTGAAGGCTGATCTTCTGGACTTCCAGCTCCTCTGCACTGACCATGGAGGGATCAATGGCTGCGTACCGGGTGCCGTGGAACTGCAGCAAATGGATCTGTTGGGCACGGGAAATAACACAGAGACAGGTGTAGGAGCAGTGTTTTTGTAAAATAGAAATATTCCTTCTGAGTAACTTTTGTGAGGGTGAAACCACGGCTCTGGAGTACAGGAGTTCAGAGACAGAAAACCCCCAAAGCTGGCCCAGCACGGACACAGCTGCTCCCAGCCCTGCCCTTTGGTACCACAGCACAGAGCGCACAGGGAAGTTAAGTAACAAAAGAAGCTCAACAGGAGTTTCCTTCTGCTGTTGTGGCTAAACACGTTCATAGATTGAATTCAGGAACTCACTTGAATGTACAAGTTGACCTCAGCACTCCTGCAGAGGTAGGGGAAGTTGCCTCCTGTTTTGAGGTGAGCTCTTCTGGCATTAGGGTAAAGCTTATACATTTCCTCTTTTGCTTCTGTTGAAAGCGCGCTTTGGTCAAACACCTGTGCAACAAGTCCCAGCAGTGAGTTCTGAACATCAGATTGTGTTGTTACATCAGATTGCTGCATGCTGCTCCTAGAGGAGACCCTCAGCTTCTTTGTGGAATGGTGTTAATGAAACAAAACAAGCAAACCCGGGCACTGACAGCTAGCAAGCCAATACTGTAATATTGAAACATATGGCACAGAATATCTAATTCATAACGCAGCACAGAAAAGTCACAGCGTTGCCCAGTCAGCAGAAGGCTTCCCTAAATAGGAAGTTACATGCTGCAAATGCTTACTGAGTTGCTGACTGAATAGTGTGGCTGCACCTGCCAAAGGGAGGAAATAGTGTTTAACTAAACAATTGAGATTCACTTACATCCATAATGGTTACAGGGATGTCTCGGATTTTGTGAGGTTCTACGTAGGAGTTCTGGCAGTTGAGGGTGAGTCTTGAGGCCAGCTCGCTCTGGCCCAGGCTCTCCAGCTTGCAGGAGAGAGAAACACTGATTAACAACATATTTCACTGCAGGAAGTTAATGCAGTATTAATAATACAGCCAAGGAGAAGATAGTTTTAAAGGGATGAAGGTTGTAATTCCAATTTAGTGTTATTCTGCAGGAGACAAATGCCTAAACCACATTCCATGAGTTGTTTCTGTCCCCAGAGTGTGGCCTACAGATCTATCCCAGCATTTTCTCCTTTTCCACCTCAGTTCCTTAACTCCTCTTGATTGACACAAATAAACAGCACTAAGGTAGAGGGTCAGTGAATCAAAAACTGCTGGGGCTGTGACAGTCAACACTGCTAAAGATCCACTTCCCACTCCTCCCTCTGGGGTCAGTGAATGAAGAAAGCAGCAGAAATATCTCCAACCTCCCCCTCAGTAACTGCAGAGTGACACCACAGCGAGCAGAGCACACCTACCCTGTCCACCATGAAATCAATCCCATCAGCCATCTCAGGATCTAGAGGCCCAGATGCAAAATTCCCAAGGACAATTTTTTTCAGCATAAAAGCAGGCATCAGCCAAAAGCTAAAACAGAAATAAGATGGAACAATATCTTCAAGCACCAAGGACTCAACATCAAGATGCTGTATTGTAAATGCTTTCTTTCCTTGCAGAAGCTTTGTGTTTTAACTTCAAATTAAATCCTTGAAGAAACTTCTAGTTACATGGCAAAAAACATGATGAACAACATTATTCTTGCTCTAAATGGTTTTGTTAGACAAAAGGCAGAGTTCTTAAATCCACACATCCACAGAGGATCACAGAACAATTTGTCTAATTCCACACTCTCAATTGTTAACATTTCCACTCTCCTTGTGGTGTGCTTTTAAAAGTCACAAGTATTCCATCCCACACCTCCCTCCCCAGGCTGGAATCAGGTTAGACACATATCCAACTAATCAATGTGACATTTCACTGCAAAAAAATTAATGCCATGAGTCTGCTTGCTTGTCTGTCTGCTTTACCTGTTTGCTGTCCACGTCTGATTGAAAATAGAAGTGTCACTAAAGGCATTACACAAGATCAGAGATTGGACTCTGGGAGATTTGTGTGTGTATTCAGCAAACTTCTGAGCCAGAAAGCCTCCCAGAGAAGCGCCAAAAAGGTGAACCTAATGCAAGGGCAAACAAAAAACCAAACAGATGATGAAATGTGACCTCTGAGCAGAGTGTTTCATTACAAAAATAGGTCATTCAAGTTTACCTTGTCCTCATAACCCATTTTTTGAAAGAATCACTGTTCCATTCATTTCCTGGTTTTATGTGCAATATAAATGTGATAAATACTAACACAAGGAAATGTTTCCCAAAGACTCACAGTGCTAATTTCTTTGTGTTCATCAAGCTTAAGAGAAAACCCAAATATTTCACTTTGTTCTCCATAGCTATTCCAGCCCAACAGACTTGACTGTGGTGTTCTGTACTATGTGAGTTAGGAAGGGTCACTTCCACAGCATCTCACAAAAAATGAAGTTAACCCATACAGTTTAATAGGCCTGGAATAGCAGTTGAATTTAGGCCAAGTATTATAATTTCCAAGGGCATTCACCTTCAAAAATAAACTAGTTTCAAATGTGAAATTGCAACACAGCCTCTTTATTTATAGGGTGTATTTTTGTATCCTATTTTTTGCACTGGCTCTTAAATGAGACTGTTTCAAACATCAGGTTTTTATTGCAACAATTTGTCCACTGCCTTGTCTCAGAGCACTCACTTTATCCAGCTGAAGGTGGTCTAAGAGTTTCCTGAATCCATCACAGAACTCAAGGTGATCCCAGTACACTGGATACTGCAACTAAAATAGCACAAAGTTAGAAAAAACTGAGATCAATCTGCTTCCAAGTTGTACCAGTTCTCACATTAAAGGTTTCAAGACAGTGCTGTGCCTCTCCCATGTTAGGAAGTTCCTCTTCAAGGTCCCCAGAGCCCGAGGGTGCCAACACCTCCCCCTCAGTTACACAAAACCACACAAAGTGCCACTGAGCAGTTTGCTGGGGAAAGTGCAGCATTGCCTCACTCTGGGATCAGGGGCAGGGGAGGCTGGAGTGGCTCTTCAGTGGTTTTGCAGCATGTAACAGACACTGAAGTCATTAACTGCTGCAAAAGACAGTGGTACTCCTAAAGCCAGGCTGTTTAATATACTGTACAAATCAACATTCAGCTCAGGAGCTGAGAAGCCCCAGAAGAGCAGGCTGGTAGGATTTAAGGAGTGAACCTGCAGCTATTATACAGTCGAAGAACCATGTTATCCACATTCCCAAAGGAAAATAAGGAAACCCTGAACTAACTCATGTGCTTGCCTCAGGGCTAACAAAGATGCAGCTGGAGGCAAAAAGTACTGGTGTCCAGGACACACAAGGAGAAAAAAAAGTAGGCTGAGAGGTCAACAAGGTCTTGGTAAATGCTGCTGTGGACATATAGCAGATTCCAGCCTGGATCCATATGCTAACTACTCTGTAGTGCCACTTAGCACCAAGTTTTATGGTGGATTCCCCAAGTCAAAACTAAGAAGTTCATTATGCAACCTCTAATCAGAGCAACAAGCACAAGTACAGCACCTTTGACACAGGACTGAGAATACTCACAGCAATAACTCTGTAGCCCCACCCAGTCAGTGCCAGAATTTGCTGGAAAAACACATCTGCAGTCCCACTCACAGGAGGGAGAAATATGAGAGGGCAGCGAATGCTCCTTGGCCCTGCATCGTACAGTGACCAGACTTTGCTGTCATCATCATCCACTATAATCTGGAGAGAGAGGCACAGAGGGGAGGAGAAACACAAGACAGGTGAGGTTCTTCTGCCACCTTCCAGGATGGCTTCTAGAAATTTCCAACTGCTAGTAAATGTTATAATACTCAAGACCTTCTTTTACTCCTCTTCACAATAGCTTTCAGGCTGTTTTCTAACTGGAATGACAATGTGGATACAGCTGGAACAGAACTGTGGCCACACGCCATCAGACAATATTTTGTGTATCGTGACGTAAGCTGGATAATGAACTGCACCTCAGGAAAGGAGCCACATGCTCAGGAGAGCCCCAGGAGGTCAGTTCAGGGTACCAAGAGCAGCAGCTGGAGGCTGCAAGAGCCAGCACTGCCCCAGGACAGCTTTTTAAACAACCATTGATATTTGCATCCACAGACAGGAGATGTTACAGGTCTGGCACCACAGAGGGCTGTGGAATTAAGCAGCTAGCACCACAAATTATTGATCTGGAACACTCAGAGCTGCCTGCCAGAAACAGAGACACACACAGCTCCCAGGGCAGCACTGCAGGGCTGACCTGGAGGGGAAAATGCTTCCATCACCTGGCAGCATCTCAGGAGCTTCTGGATTGCCCAGGACACAGGGCTGGCTGAGGGAGATTACTCACACATGAGGTGCCATCCTTAATGAGCAGCTCCACATACAGTACCACAAGTCCTAGCAAAATTAGTGCCTTCAGAAGTGTTAAGAATTGGGTCTTCTTTTCTAGCAGCACCAAAGCCTGACTTGTTTTGATAAGGCCTGTTCTACCAGAAACTGCTTTCTATACTCCAGATGTTCTTTCAACTCCACAACCCAGAAGAAGTTGCATCTTGTACCAGATCAAGAAGCACAAACCTCTGGAGAAAGCCTGAGTTAAGCAGCCAGAATGCATCTCCTCTATATCAAGATTGTATAGCTTTTTGAACAGTAATATACAAGCACAATTTGCTTTTCCAACCCAGCAGTTAAGCCTCTCAGCAATCAGAGGAGAACAGTGTATCACAAATCAGATTTGCTTGACTAACAAATCTGCTCCTAATAAAGCCAGTATTTCAGGCTCTGGGAGCATGTGAGGGATCACATGGTAATGTTGTTTTCTAAAGTCTTTATAAAAACAGAGAGATTGCATACCAGAGCCTCCAGACCACTGAAACCATTTAAACATAAACCTTGTACAAAAGCCCTCCCAATCCCCATCACAACAACTCCTTGCACACAGCCCCTGGGCTCCAGGCCTTGCTGTTCTCAGCTGTAATTCCATCAGCAATGCCGGATCCATTCTGGGTGGCTGCTACCAGGTTTACCTTTAGGAGTGTTTCCAAAGGCACACCACAGTCTTTGAAAAAACAACACCAAAGGTAGCTCATGCCAGCAGAGCCGAGGCAGACAGACAATGTTTCTTTCCTTGAGCCCAGACAGTGAATCAATGGTTTAAGCACTTGCTCTGGTTGATTTCCAGCCACATGCTGGACAGTTTAACCCCAGCTCCTGAGCTGTGCAGGCAGCAGTGTGGTTAACTCCTGACTTGGGAGGTCAGAACCTTTTCCTTGTTCTGGTTGACGAATCAAGATCATCTACAGCTCACACAAGGTAAAACCTGCACTGCCTCAAAACAAAGAGCAGAACTTTTCAGCAGGGCCAGGGAGTCCCTTGATGAAAACTTTCAGGAAGGACTCAGATAAGAGTAAGTGGTGTATGCAAATAGAGGCACAAAGGCAAAGCAGATTAGGTTAAAAAAATGTTATTTTCTCTGCTGTACTTCCTATATCTGACCAGGGCAGGAAAGAAGATGGAGCTGTGCATTTCCTGTGCCTGTCAGGAGAAACATCTCAGCACATTCTCCAACAAACTGCTCTGGCTCTGCCTCTTTAGGTTGATCTGAGAGCAGTTACCAAGGCTGGTCATTGCCTCCTCTGTACTGCACAGGCTTTGCACTTCTGAGGGGATAGTGCAGGCAAATGCATTAGACTGCTTCAGAGACTAATTACATTTTCAAATTGAGCTTTTTTTAAAATTCTTTCTCCAATAACCAGGACTAGTTTGTTTATTTCTTTATACCCCACATTCAGCCCTGTGGCATCATTTGCCTCTTGAGGAGACAGCAGCGCTCAGGAGGGTAAGGCATTCCTGAGGCTGAAGGTTAGCAGGTCACCATCAGCTTCAGCTTACACACATCCCCAGTTATGAAACCCTGACCATGGCAGCAGCTGAAGGCAGTGGCTGCTGGCCCTGAGCTGCAGCAGAACCATGTTTCCTTGGAATTAAACCTCCAGCTCCTTCCATTCACCACCTTGCATCCCACCAAGCAGACCCT
Source organism: Ammospiza caudacuta (assembly GCF_027887145.1). Lineage (NCBI taxonomy): Eukaryota > Metazoa > Chordata > Aves > Passeriformes > Passerellidae > Ammospiza > Ammospiza caudacuta. The sequence goes on from NC_080602.1 coordinate 25,658,044, forward strand.
CAGAGCACCCTCACATCTTTCTGCTGGCCCTGGCTGTGGTGACCCAGTGAGGCTCTGCCTGAGAGCACGTGGGGTCAGCAGCAATGCACCTTTCTCATCTGCAGGACACAAACTGGCAAACATGAACGAGAATCCTGCAGCCCTTCCCTAGAGGCGCTTCTGCAGCCCACACAGTCATGGAGGCAAGGGAATCACAGCAAAGTCAGCTCAGCCCAAAATCAAACCAAAACACACCTGAGGCCAGACAGGACACTGCTGCTCAGCCTGCAGAGCCACAGCAGTGACTGTGCCACAGCAGCAGGGTGCCAAGGCAGGGCTGTCCCTCTGCCTGGCACAGTCTGGGCTGCTGCAGGTCACTCTGTGACCACAGCCCTGCAAGCCTGACCTGCAGAAGGCACACAGGGCTCGAGTGGGTCAGCAGTTACACACTGCACTGCATGCCCTCTGCCACCCTGCACACCTCAAACACTCTCCTGGGGCTCAGGGAAAGGCAGTGGGGAAATCCAAGCAAGAGGAGAAAGTGGTTGGGCAGTGTGACTAAGCAGAAGAAACTGTCTGGGTTTTTCCCCCGTGGTTAAGGACATTGCCTGACTGCTGGGGAGGTGCCCTGGACATTGCTCTGGCCCGAGGACAATGGGCAGGAACAGTGGGGGTGGCTCTGGCAGCTCAGTCCAGTGCCCAAGGCAGCTCTGAGAGGCCACTCAGGTGGCACACAGCACTGCCTTGGAGCCCCCTCCTCAGCAGGGCTGGCACTGGGATGGCACTGGGATGGCACTGGGATGGCAGGTACCATGGCCATGGCTCACAGCTGAGAGTCTGCTCCCCAGCACAGGCAGAAGTGACCCCCAAGAAGCATGTGAAGAAGATGAAGGCTGTGCTTTCAGGCACTCACATGACATGTGGGACAACAGTTCAGGAGATAAAGCAGATCAGTAGCACAGCCACAACTGCTCTGCATTAACCACACTGACTCTCTCCCCCTAAAACACGAGAGGAGATATTTCACCCACTAGATGTACATACCTTTTTAAGAGGAACTGTGCTTCTGAACCAGTTATAGTCAGGAGAGACTTTAATCTCTCCCATGATGTTTAGAAAAAACTCAGTTTGGGTCAGCCTGCAAAAGAGAGAGAATGAGAAATCAATAGCACAGTTTCACCATGGGCAGCTCTCAAAAGCTGTGCTGTGTAAATAAAGCAGTGCAGGCTGATTTGCTCTGATCAGTTGATGGCACTACCTCTGACTCACACCAAGTTCACTTTTGCTCAGTTTTCATCAAAGCATGCAATTATTCTCCCAAGAGGCAGTCACCTGACTGCCTTACTGCACCACCTAATTATGAAATGATGATGCTTCTGTAGCAGCATTCCCGTGTGACAGCTGCAGAGAAAGTCAATTGTGCTGCAGGCTCTAAGTGCCTTCGAAACCTAAAGCATCTTCTTGGTTTCTTTTAAATTGATAAGGCACTTCAAGTTTATAGCTAATAAATATTCATACAATTCACTCAGGAATTCACACCACAGACATTATTTCATGAACCTACTCAGTATTCAGGTCACATTTTTCCATCTGAGTATAACTGACCCAAATGAGTCCCAAAACACATCAGGAACATCACCTGATCCGAGGCTTAATTTACAGAAAATCCTTGAAATTTTAATTCTATCCACACATAAGCAGGCTCTTGTCAGGAGTTACCAATGAAGAAATCCTTGAAACACACCAATTAATACAGCACAAATTGATTTTGAGTTGGATCCACACAGGAATGCCACTAACTCACTCCCCAGCCAGAATGTCCAAGCATACATAATGAGTATCTTATAATACTCCATTAATTAGTAATAAACACTGAGGTAGCTCCAAGATTTAACTGTTTGGGTTTTCCTTTTTTAAGCAGCAAGAGACCATTTATACAACAAATGGCATCAAACGCTTCTGAAGTTTGCAGACTCAATAGCTTCACCCTGAACGCCAGCTGCCTTGGGAGATTATTTTCATGCATTCACACACAGCACTGAACATAGAAAAACAAAGAAACTTTTGCTCTTGTTACTTAACAGTTGCCAAGTCTAAATCAATAGGTTTTGTTTCTTAATTCTTCATAAAATAAGACTTTGTTGTGTTCTGTGAGTCACTGCAATTCATTTGTCCCTGCAGGAGAGCTGCTGGTGGACAGCTTAACCAGTTTATGGGGTTACAGCTGGATTAACAGGGAGCTACAATTTCCTCATCTTTCAGTCTTCATTTGCCATCTTCCAAGGGCAGAAAACATGAATTTTAAAAGGGAAAGCACTTTCTAAATTGCAAACACACACCTTCCACAGAGCACGTGCTACACCTCCCATGTTCAAAGGTTTGAGGTGGGATGTTCAGCTGTGGCTGCTGTTTAAATTTTGTGTGGTTTCATTCTGGTGCTTGCACCAACTGTTCTGCTCTCTATCAGAGTCTGGCAGCAGGTGAAATTACAGCTAGGGTAAAAAGTATCTGTTCAAGAACCTGCAAAGCAGAGCAGGGGAAAGGATGCTCTGCTGGGCTGGGGTCTGCAGCCACTGGAGAGAGGAAACCACAGCTCACACTAATTCCTTCCCACAACCACACATCAATGGCTTCCTAAAAGCACTTCAGCAAACAACAGAGTGACAAAACTGCAGCAGACAAATGACAGGAAATGCCTTAAAACACACATTATCTTGGACTGTTACACTGGCAGGGCTGAGAAGCAGAAGTCACAGCCAGGGCCCTGCAGGGACACAGAGGCACCAGAGAGGAGACTTCCTGCTGCTCAATCTGGCTGCCAGAGAGGGCTGGCAACCTCCTCCTGCTGTGATCACCCCTCCTCTCCTGCCACCCCAGTCCTTCTGCACCCCTAAAGCTAAGGGCTGGGGCTGGGAGCACAGAGCTGTGCCATGGTAAGGACAAGGCACCGTGCAGGAGGACTTTGTGCTGGCCCTGCACCTTGTCACAGGTTTGTACCACAGCGACTTCGGAGTCCACCTGAAACCCAAATCTTGAACTTGCCAGTACATCTGTTATCACCCACGGAAGGGAGCCATTGGTCACCAACACCTGGGCAGATTGCCACCAGTTTTCTTCTGAAGGAGCATCTGTGACTGCCACTCCTAAGGGCTGCCTTTCTTTCCAGGCAACAGGAAACTTGCATTAGACGCTCTTGTTTTACTAAAATTGTTTTTTTTTTTCTCCTTTGCACAGAAATGCAGCATTATGTTTGTACACACAAATACATTAGCAACAACTGCATGTGCTTTCCAGCCACAGAGAAGCTAAACCATGAACTCAAAACAGAGATTCAGCTACAGAAGGTAACTCAGACCACAAAGAGCCTGATGCTGGTCATGATCAGCCTCTAAACACCCAAGGTTCATTTTTAGTAAAATCAAACAACATGAGGAACTTCAACATTTTAAAGCCAATTCCTGTGGAAGAATCTTGGATGTGCTCAGAGCACTTGGCAATAGTCTCCCTGTGAGTTATTCTGCCACACTAATGACATCCTCCATTCATTATTGATTTTAAAAGACAACGAGAAAGAAGATTTATGGGTAACCGGGATGTGGCAGCAGCACCTCCCCCTGTCCCCCACACCGCTCCCACCAACCCTGCCCCAGCTGCCCCCAGCCCCTGCTCGTCCCCTCCTCACCCAGCCTTGGCTCCCCAGCTCTGCAGGGACAAGGGACAAACCCCACACGCTCCGCTCGGGCAGCACCGGCCGAGGCGGCCCCTTCCCCCGAGAGACCCAGGGGGCTCTGCGGGCCGCGGCCCGGCCCTCTCCCTTCCCTCCCTCAGGGACAGAACATCCCCGCCCCGCACGGTGCCCCCTGCCCACCGGGCTGGCGCTGTCCCGAGGGGAGCGGAGCCCGTCCCGAGGAGCAGAGGCCGCCCCGCTCGCCTCAGCGCCCACCCGGCCCCTCAGAGCTCCCTCCCCGGAGCGGAGCGCTGAGATCAGGGGCAGGCCCGTCTCCACAGCGAGAGCCCCGCGGTTCCCATCGCTGCTGGGCGCTCACCGGCTGGCAGGGCCCGGGGAGAGCAGCAGGACCGGGACCGGGAGCACCGGGGCCGCCGCCGCCGCCGCTCTGCCCCTCCCGCCCCGCGCGCCCAGCCGGGGGCACCCGCCGGCCGCCACTTCCGGGTGCTGCGCCGTGCCGCCCACGCGACCCGGGGCGGGGCGCGGGTGGGGCGGAAACAGCGCCGCCGCCATCGCTACCGAGGCGGAAGTGAGTGAGACGGGCGCCATCGCTACTGAGGCGGAAGTCACGTGCCCGCTGTGATAATTAATGTAATAATTTGCGGTGGAAGGGACACTTTAAGACTCGTTTTGTTCCACCCCGCCACGGTCAGGGACTGCTAGATCACGTTGCTGCAAGCCCCGTCTAACCTGGCCTTGAACACTTCCCCCAGGGATGGGCCGCATCTTCTCGGGCAATTTATTCGCTGCAGGGCAGCTCAGGTTAATTGAGGAGAGCGACAGGTGATACTGAGTCATTCCTCTAATGAGCAGGTGGAGTCAATTAGCCCCCTTTAATTGGTATGTCATAAATAGGAGTTGAAGGTGAGCCGAAAAAACCAGACCTATAGTTATCGGTGTGTTCTTCATAGGCCTTGCCTAAAGGATACACTCCATTAAGTAATATATATTTATACACTGCTCTAATCTGATTGAAGACCACCCCACAACACGCGGCATCATTTTCTATTTGCTCTCAATATCGCTTCAGTTTGCCTGAAGTTTTTCTGCTCTTGTCTCAGCCTGATCTTTTCACGAAAGGCTTTTAAATAACCCCATTTCTGTGATGTAAGGGAAATATTCCTTTCACATCGTATTTGGAAAGAGGAACTAAAGGGCGGAATCACCGGGAATAAACACACCTGGACGGTGTGCCTAGGACAGACTGAGAGAGGCGGGGGGGGCACTGCTGGCCGCAGACTACATTTCCTCCAATGCCACGCGGCGCCCACGCACCCATTCGCCGCTGGGACTACACTTCCCATGATACCCCGCGTGGCGAGTGCGTTCACGCAGAGCTCGCTGCGGCGCGATGCCCGCCGGGATCTGCAGTCCCGCGATGACGCGCGGCGCCGTCACGGGGGCGTTACCGGGGCGGGCGGGGCCGGACCGTCGCCAGCGAGGCCTTGTCGGCGGCGGGGGGAGCGGGCCGGGCCCGCGGCCGCTGCACCATGTCCGCCTGCCACAGCTGCGCCGCCGCCGCCCGCCTCTTCGGCTCCACGCTGCCCTCCGCCCGCAGAGGTAACCGCGCTCCGGGTCAGCCCTCCCTCCCCGGGCCCGGCGGGGTCGGGCCCTGCGGCCGCGGGCCTGAGGCGAGCCCCGGCCCCGCGCTGCCCTTATCGCGCCGTGACAGCGGCGGGCACGGCGGCCTTTCCCCTTTTCCCTCTTGGAGCCGTTTGCTGGGGGCACCCGCGCGCTGCGGGCCGCGGCCAGGGCAGCGTTACGTGCCGGGAAGTTTCGGGGAATTCGCCCTCGCTGTGGGGAAATGTAACGCGAGAAAAGAGTTTATTTCAGCAGGGGTGATGCTCAGCAGCTGCCGGCCAGTGTGTGCTACTCTGCAGTGCCAGTAAATGTGTTTAATTGGCTTAAAAATGGCTTGATTTCCTTAATTAATTAAAAGCCTACCTTTGAGGTAGCCCAAACTTGAAATATTTCTCATAAAGATGGGCTTAGTTAGCAAAATTGATTATTTCCAACTTGGTAGAAGGGCGAGACTGTGCCAGCTGCTCACTGGAAGTTGAGGGCTGTGGGAGGTTGTTACTTTTTTACTGTTTTTCCTTTTTTACCCTTTTCACCCTTTTCATGGTATTCTTGGGGTGCTGAGAGCTGACAAACCATGTTCTGCTTTGGTGAAAGGTAGAGCACCCCCAAATTGTGCTGAAAGATCTCTCTGTTGCCACATTTGCAACATTATTTTCAATTACTCTACCCTCAGCAATAGCCTGATGAGTCAGAGATCATTTATGCCCCGAAGAGGTGAGTTAACTCTTTGTAGGTGCCTTTTCATTTGTATCTCAAATATCAGCTGTGCTGAAAGGTTCTGACCTGTGCTTTCAAATCCAGCCTGTCTGCCCTTATGCAACCCCTCTGAAACAATCAACTTTAAAGCAAGTACTGTTTGGAATTTATTACAGAATTATCTTTAAAAATTTTTGTGGGGTTTTTAGTTAGATCTAAGATTTGAAAGGATTATGTCAAAGAGCAAATGAGAATAAAATGCAGGTAGAGCAATACAATTGTTGATCCATCAGCTTTCAATGAAGGTTGTTTAAAAATAAATGTATCTTACTTTTGTGTGGCTTTTATAAGAAATTGTGTCATCTGGCAGGTGCTTTGTTTGCTGTTGCTGGTTGGTGCAAACTTGAGAGAGTTCAGAGTGCACAGATCAGTGTAATCAGTGGAGTGTTATGTGGGACAGCTACAGTTTGTCACAGTTTCCCTTTCCCGGGCAGTAGATGCCCCAAGATCCCCCAGGCTTGTCCCAAAAGTCAATAATTATTCTGTCAAGTATCAATTAATAAGGTGTTAAGGAGCTTTTCACAGTTTCTTAACTCACAAATCCGAGCACCCTGGATCGGTTCCATGGCTGCCAGCAGCTAGGGACACATCCCTTGAAGTCAGTGCTCCAAAAAAAATCACCTGAGCCATGCTGCCAGGTGTGTGTGTGTGTGTGTGAGCCCATCCTGCCAGGTGTGTGTGTGCACACCCTGCCAGCTGTTAGGGTTTGGAACATTTATCAGAGGCTGGATCCCTCAGTGGCAGCTGCCAGGCATTGAGCTGGAATGTTGATTTCCCCTGGAAATCTCCCTCTGGGCTTATTGACCCAAGGAAGTCGTGGTGATGACTTTCTTATTGCTTCATTGTGTAATTATACAATGATATTTTGTCCAAAAACACCACTCAGACCTCACGATAAGCACGTGTGGCTTTTCATGCTCAGCCACAAGCTGATGTAGCAGTAATATGATTTTTTTCCCCTGGTTTAGTCTTCACAGCTCAGTACTCATTGCTGTGTAAGGTTTCATAGTTCAGCCCATACAGTTCTCAGTGCATTTTCTGTCTCACAAGAGCACTCTGAATTAAAATGAGGATTGAAATGTTCCAGCTTTTGTGAAGTGCTTCAGCCTTTCTCCACAAGCCAAATCCCCCCCCCCGTGTCACTTGTGTGACTCCAGGTTTTGCTCAAGGGAGGTGAGGTGGTCATTGTTTGATTTTTAAGGGGTCTTTTCTCAGTTCCTAAACCAAATCTCAGTAAAGGAACCACCTCTGAGGAATGGGGCTCCAAGAAGCTGCTCAGCACAGCTCTTGCATTGTAAACACACGGCTTGTTCCTCACTGACAAGTGCACTTGGCACACGGGGCTCTCAGAGTTCTCTGCACATTCACTAAAAGGCACAACTGCTTCTGAGAGCCAGCCAGTGTTTTCAGCTTTGCTGTGATGTTTTTGTAGCTTACCCTGTGTAATCTAAAATGTGTTGCAGTGGCACTGAGCAGAGGAATTTAAAATGGGGAAGCTCATTGATTGTTATTCCTCCCTGACGTTTACAGACAGAAGCAATGCTGCTAAGAGATTTTTAAAATATTAATTTTTAGTCATGTTAACAATAGTACAAGTCATCTTCAGGTTAGGGACTCTTAAGCAGTGTGTAAGTTAATAAACCAGCTTCAAATCTCATTTGTTACTGTCATCTTCATTGTGACTTGCAGATCCTGTAAGAGTTTTCCTGGTCAATTTAGGTTCCTCTTCTTTATTTTTCTCCCTTCTTATTAAAGTAACAAGGTGAATTTTCAGAGTATCCTCTTTCAGCTAAGCTCCCATCTCTTGGTTGCTGTTGTTTCCTCTTTCAGAACAAATGAGCTGTGCTCTTCTTACCATTCTTACTTTATCTTATTTTTTTGAAGAGTTTCTGGATTTTCCATACGATTCTCTGATCCCTTAACAATAAAACTGTGTGTTGTCAGCAGGTCTGCAGTTGCCATTGTTGCTGTATAGCTCTGCAGTCAGTAAAACACAGAGTTCTTATCAGAACCAGCGAGCCAAGTGAGAAATTTGCCACTTTAAATGAGATGAGATGTGGATTCCAGGCTGTTGTTGATGTTGAAATCACAAGCACAACATATGTTGGCTCACGTCATGCCTGCCATGAAATGCAATCCTGCGGTGTTGCAAGAGGAGGAAGAGGCTGTTGAGTGTCTGGGGAGGGTTTTTCACGTTGCAGGGAGGGGTTTCAGCAGAGTTCAGGTTGTGCTGAGTTTGCCGGTGGGTGCCAAATAGGGCACAGCTCAGTTTCCCTCAGCACGATTCCTGTTGCCAAGAGCTGCCTCAAATTCCTGGAAACGAATTTTTAGTGGAGTTCCCAAGTCCAGCCGTGCAGTCACTGAGTCTGAAACACCTCATCTTCGCATAACAAAGAGACTTCTCAAAGGTTTCTCTCAGGGGGTTGGATTATTTCACCATACAAGCTCTGAGGTGATTGTGTTTATCATTCTGAGGATCAGTTTCATAACTGGGATGTTCCCCATTTCATGCCACAACAGGACTCTCCATTGTCTGATGTTAGAGGACTGAAATTATTCTGGGGTCTTTTGGAGAACCAAGGTAGCTTTAACAAGGTGAACATTAGGGTGGCAAAGATCATTTATTTTGGTTAATTAAAATCTGTTCAGAGCTGAATTCTGTTGCCAAAACCTTTAAGCTCCACTTAAAGTAAATCAGTTCTGAGATTTGATAGCAATGGAATTAAACCAGGAGTATTTTAGTATTTAACTTTCTTTTTTTTTTTTTTTTTAGGTATTACTTGTGGTCGTACACGCATCCCTGTTTTAGGAAAACTTGGGACTTTTGAAACTTGTTCTCTAAAACGAATTCCTCTTAGAAACTTTTCAGAAACACCAGCATATTTTGCTTCAAAGGATGGTGCAAGCAAGGATGGTTCTGGAGATGGAAACAAGGTAATTTCCACAAACTGGGGATTTGAATAATTTATGTAAAATGTCCCTTGCATTTTAAAATTTTTTTTACTCAAAATTAATCTTGAAATTTTGGCCAACCCCTGACATTTCTAATCCTTCAAATTGCTGTAACTGGCAGTGAAGAAAAAATAAATTGTATTGTGAATTCGTTAGGAGATAAACCTTGTCCACATCCCACAATGCTTTTCCCAGTTTTATAAATCTCTTTGCCCAGTGTAAACTTGAAAACTTTATTGGATGTCATAAATCAAGAACAGGATTTCAGGAAAGAGGAGTAATCAGAGCTTCTTCTCCTTCAAAAGCCTGGTGCTCCCAAGTAGACTTTTTAAAATTCCATTTTAAATGTTTCTGGGTTTAGAACTGGTTTGTCTTAAGTAAGACAAGTCAGTGAGGACATGAATTCACCTCTTGTTAGTCAGTTGTAGTCTATTTTTATCCCAGTCATTCTCTGTAATTATGGTTAATAAACAGCTTCTTCAGATAAATGATTACCTGAGAATAAACCTGCTCTTTAGTCAGCAAATAACATTTTGAGAGTTCACAGGCAATTACTTTGCCTTAGTGTGGTGTGTTGTGAACCTGAGGAACTGTCCAGGTGGCACAGGTCTGTTCTGAAGGTGCAATTAAACTTTTTAAAAAATAAATAAAGAAGATAAAAGAAATTAATTAATTTTTTTCTTGAAAAGGATTGTAAGGAGAAATCAGTAGGCAGCATAGGTTTAAAAAATTAAGAACTGCTTTAGAAATGGGAAGAGAGATTTTTGCTGTTTCCTAAAATGTAATAACTTGTATTAATCAGAGTATGAAGGTACAGATACAAATAAAAACTGCAGTGTTTCCAAGCACTTTGAAATGCATGTTTTAGCACAGATTGCTACACCTGCCAAGGAAATGAGAGGAGCTGTGGCTTCAGAAACCCTTAGAATCCACGCAGCTGAGATAATAAAATACTTTCTAAATATGATTTGTTTTCTTGTCTGGCATTAAAACATTAAAATACACTATTAAAACACCTTTGACACAGCTTGTTATTGTTCTAGTGCCAGTCATCAGCTCTAATGCAGATGTGGGGAACCTCTTCCATGGGCATCCAAGACTGGCAGAGCTGGGAAATGCAGATGTATTTGTAAATAATTTGTAAATGTAAAACACTTCCAAGTGTTTATGTCACATTCTTCTATATTTCAAAGCCTTTAAAAATCCTGACAATAGCTACTTTGTCATTCAGCTGTTGCAAAATTCAAATTATTTGCTTCCAGAAGCACGCTGCTAAATGCTTACTGTACCAGCTCCATTGTTTGGGGCTAATTGTCTGGAAATCTCTTTTAGAAATCTGTTGGTGAGGGTGGTGGTAAAAAGTCCAGCTCTGGAAGCTCTGGGAAAGGAGGGAACCAACTGCGCTGCCCAAAGTGTGGGGACTTGTGCACACACGTGGAGACCTTTGTGTGTAAGTTTTCCTTAAATCTTCCTTGTTTTACATGGGCACAGATGTGACTTTGTGATTGAACACAATCCTTTCTGCCTAATTCCATGGTGTCACAAATTTTGTTATGCTTAGTTTGGCCTTGTTGATGTAACCAACATTTATTGTCTCTGTGGGTACATTTGTGTAATTCCCATCATGTGTGGGGATGTGGTACTGGAATTCACATTACATCTGGGAATATGCATTTTTAAAATAGTTTATGGCATTTTATACTTAATACCATTTGAACTACAGATACTTTCATATCTCTATTATATAAGTATATACTTTATTTATGTGCATTTGTAATGTCTGTCCTTTCTTTCCTAAATAATATAACTTTAATCCTGCATGTACTATACCCAAAGTGCTTATCCAGAGGAATTAGTATCTGACAGATGGCTTACTAGAACAGTCTTCCATGGCAAAGTCAGAGCTATAATGCATTCCAAATAGCAGGCTGGAAAGTCCAGCTAGAAAATCCAAAATCCTTGTTCTCCAGCAGCAATTGCTCCTATTTTATTTTTTTTAAATATAATCCAAATTAATGCCATTTATTCTTTAGGTTCTATCAGTCTTGAAGATATTTCATACCTTATTTCTGCACTGATGAGACCAGCTTAGAAAACAAGAACTTTTGTCAGAAAGCGAATACTCACTGTTAGGTGGTGGGGCTCAAGGAGGAAGTATCAAGTCAAAATCAGACTTGTGCACTAAGAAGCTTAAGACAAAGTCAGCATAAAAGTGTTCAGCAGTTGTTAATAGAACAGCTGGCAGAAATAATGAGTGGATGTGCTGTGATCTGCTGCTACTCGTATAAAATAATATTTAAAATTATCAAATGTCACAATAAATCACAAGGCAGCTGTATAATAATAACAATAGATTTCTTTAGAGAAAGGATCAGTCCTCAGTCCTTATCCTCCCCAGAAATGAGGTTGTTTTTCCAGTTTGTTTGAAACTATAGGCAACAAGATATTCTGCAAAACCTGGCACTAGTTCATGGAACTGGAAACCTGATCCTGTCTGTGTTCAGTGTGCTCTCTCCCTGGACTAGGTGTGGCTGGAAACAAGAAGGATTTTTAATCTCATTTACTTTCTTATGATTCAGGCAGAGATGTTTTTGAAACTCTCTCACTTCACTGTGTGTTTCCCTTGGTGCTGCAGTTTGTGCTTTTGTGTGGAAATATCATTCAAGCATTGTCCCAGAACGATCCCTGGAAAGCAGAGATGTGATTTAGTGCTTTGTCAGTGTTGCTGGGAACTCTTAAGCGTGCCTGGAAACTTCCTTGGGAACAGATTTATTGATTTATTCATACCAACACCATGGGAGAACATACCTTGATAAATGCTATTTAAAATTCCCAAGTAGTGAACTCACTTGAGCTGCAGCATCAGAATAACACAGGTTCTATAAACAGGTGGGGACTGGAAACACTTTTTTCCCAAAGTTCTGTGAGTCCTGGTGGAGTTTTTTCTGGACCTGTGTTATTCTGGTTTAGTCTGTTAATTAGAGCAAACTGTTTCCCAACCACACTCTGTAAGGCAGCTGGAAAACAGAAGTTCTAATTATCTTAAAATTTATTTGAAAAAAGAAAACAAAAACTAAGAAAAATAAATCTGTCCCGTTCTGCCCAAAATGAATGGATTGCAAGTTTTATTAAGCCTGCTGTAATTTGATTTTTTTGTTGTTGCTTAGTCAGGAAAAATGATGAATTTGCACAGTTCTGGTTAGAATTAACAACCTGCAGAGCCTTAAATAAATATCTAAAACCAAAGGAAAACATGCAATTAGCATTTGTTTCAGTTTAAATATTAGATTTTCAGTCATTTTGAGAGAAGTAGGAAAGCAAAATACTGAATAAAAGCCGTGTTCATTAGAAAATTAATTGCCAGTGAGTGGCAGTGTGACAGGCTGGTTTTTCAGTGGAGTTTGTTTTTGATGGAGCTTCTCTTTGTATCTGCAAATCTTGCAGAAAGATTTGCTTGGCAATGGTTTTCCAGTAATTAACAATGAAGGGAAAATATGAGGCGAACAAAAAGTAATTTTGCTTTGCCCTCCTTTCTCAGCAGCTCCTGTATTATTGTTTTGGGTTGTGAAAGTCTGTAAGGAGAGTTTGTGATCAGTGAAATAAGACTTGATCCTCAGATGTGGAGTGAAATCCAATAGCTGTAAAGCTGATTGGCATAAGAAGCCTTATCTGGATGCTGCTTTTACTGTCTCCACCTGATGCCATCAGGTTACTCCACCCTCCAAGCAGCACTTCCCTGCTATTGTACATTCTCAGAAGCTTCCCTGCTTTCTTTTTCCTGGTTTGGGGTTTATTTTTTACCTTAAAGCAATTTGATAGCAGCCTGTTATCTCAACCCTACAATTTTAAGCCTCTGATTGTTTCTGTTTCCTGTATGTTTTGTAAAAATCTGCTATTTCTTTTTGGCAAGGTCAGCTCACACAGACTTTATAAGTGCCTGTGCTAATGCAGCCTCTGTGGCAATGTTGTCTGATTAAAAACAACACTTGACTTGCATTTTGGCACACTGTAAATATTTGCAGACACCTTAATGACAGGGAGGTAATTTGCCATGGATGTTCTTTGTTGTGCTTTTATGTGCTTGCTAAAATCACATATGAAAACATGCCAATATTTAGGATTAGCAAAGTTGCCTGCAACTCAATTGTGTACTTTTTTTTTAGTGAAATTTAAAGATGCCCCATTTTACTCTTACAGTGCACTCCTTATTTTATGTGGTTTTTAAATATTCATGTGGATCTGTAAAGGGACCAACCATTCTCATGGCTATTCTATCCTACATAAGCCTTGTATAAGGAAGGAGAACAGCCTCATGGCACTGTGGTCATCACAAATATCAGAGGTGTTGTCAGTGAGCCCTAGGAGAAAGGTTGAGTTGTTTTTCCCTACAATATTGTTGCTAAATAATAGTTACATAAGAGGAATGGGTTTGTGCAAGTGGATTTCCATCACATTCCCATGAGGCAGATAACAGTAATTTGGAAGGTTGCCAGGAGAACTTCCAGGCTGTTACCCAGAATTTCTTTGAAGTAGAGTTAATAAAGCTGTGTTGGTCACAGTATTAGTTGTCACATTCTTACAGTAATCTGCTGGTCTTGCTTATCCAGGTATAAGGTGGGATTAATGGTAAGAAAAACCCCACCCACTCCTCTTTTGCTGATGCCAGTCCTGTGGGAGACAACAAGTTATAAATAAGCAGCTTGTTTATTGCTAGAGGGTGTTGTTACAGTCAGCTGGTGCTTCAGTGTTCAAGCCATTTTCTGAAAACTTTTTATGAGTTCAGAAGTTCTGACATTGAAGTTTTCACAGGGTTGTTTTTCTACAGTTACTTTACTTTGAATTAAATTCATTTACTAGTATATTTTCTTTAAATCTATCCTACTGCTCATGATTTGCATTTAGCAGCATAGTAATATGGCTAGAAAGGATCTATTCTGAATTCTTTTATTATTCTTCTCTACTGTCTGTTTTTATTATTTCAACTTTGCCTGGCCAGAGGAAAAGAAGAGCAATGCAGGTTCTCATTTTCAGGCTTATGAAACCAACCTTTGCAGATTTCTTAAGACATAGTTCACAAAGTCAGCAGTAGGAGGGTTTAGCTTTTGGAATTTGAAAGAAATTTGTCCTAGTCTTGACAGTAAAAATAAATAAGCAGAAGATCTTGCAAAACATCAAAGTCCTTGATGGTTTGTTGCATACCACAGCTGCCTCTTGTTGGGATGAGCCCTTTGGGTGACCCCCTGTGCTTCCACAGTGCTCCAAAGCCAGAGGGATGCAGAGAGCAGCAGCTGCCAGAGCCCTCCTGTAGTGCTGTCTTTGATATTCTGCACTGCCTCCCTGCACTTTAGTCTGTGCCTAACCACAATATCTTATTTTGCTGTCAGTTTGAGAGTTAGGAACATTTCCTGCACAGCTAAAGCCTTCATTAATTTTGTTTCTCTCATAAGTGAGTGTGATGCTACTGGAGAAGTATCAAAAGGAGTTTTGTGTCTAATTCATTGTCTGGTTGCTGCCCAGCATTCTGATTTTTTTGGGGGGCAAATTGTGTTCTCTCTGTGTCAAATTTCACAGGCCAATAGTAGCTTTTAAATGTTCTAAGGTGAGTGAGGGAGAAGTGTTGTGCAAACACAGGGAGGCTGTGCTTGTCCTGTGTGATGATCTGGGAGAGAAGCAATTCCTCTCACTGCTTTGTTTGACTTTTTCTGCAGCTTCCACCCGTTTTGTGAAGTGTGAAAAGTGTCACCACTTTTTTGTTGTCCTGTCAGAGGCAGACACAAAAAAGAGCATCATTAAAGAGCCCGAGTCAGCAGCAGAAGCTGTGAAATTGGCATTCCAGCAGAAGCCACCCCCTCCACCGAAAAAGGTACATTCTTAATTCCACCCAGAGCCCCCTCCTGCTGCAGCACGGAGAAATGCTTCCCTTAATCTGCATCAGGTGTGTAATGGCTGCTGGGACAGAGCAACAAACAATAAAGATGATTAGCTCAAGATTAAACCTTTGTGAGCTGTGTGACCCAGCAGGGCACTGATAAAGGGAACAAGTAGATCCAATAAAGGTATTGGAGCTTGTTTTCCTCTTTGGCTTGTGATTTCATTTTCTCCTGTGTCCTTGAGGCTGACCTCAGCCTTCACCAACCATAGTAACTTTTCTTTCTCACTGTGGCCTTGCATTCTGTGTCTTTATTTTAGCAGCTTCTTTCTGTAGCTGCAGAGCCTTTTATTTGGTGTGTGTTTGGGTGAGAGCTGCAGCTGATAAACTTATGGCCATGGTCCCTCTGAAGTCACTTGGTTTCCCTCTGGAGATTAGTGAGGAAACCTTTTTATGTTTCTGAGTTCTTGGTGGACTGTAATGATTACTCCACACAGCTCCTTGATAGGCCTCTTTTAAGAAAATAAGTGTTCTTAAAATTTCTGTTCCTCTTAAAAATTTGGGTGAAAATAAGCAATGGGCTTATGTATTAACACAATATGAGTGTGTAAGCATCAGGTTTTCTTAAGTGAACTTATCAATAGGAATATATTTTGTATTTTAGATGTTAGTTTCTATTTCTCAGGTCTGTAACCATTCAGACCAAAGTCTATCTTTGGCACAATATACTATTTTTCCTTTTCTGCTGCAAGATGATTTATAAGTGTTACTAAGGTTAATCTGTTTTGCAGATTTACAACTACCTCGACAAATATGTTGTTGGTCAGTGTTTTGCCAAGAAGGTGCTTTCAGTTGCTGTGTATAATCATTACAAGAGAATCTACAATAATATCCCATCTAACCTGAGACAACAAGCAGAAGTTGAGAAACAGACTTCTTTAACACCAAGAGGTTTGTATGATATTTGGTATTTTTCTGGTCAAAGCAATTACCATTTCAGGGCTCTAACTTGAGAAATCTAAGAAAGGTTCTATCTTGACACTAGATGTTCTATAATTAAAATTATAAGAACTTCTACTAAACATAATTTTCACTGTGAACTTCTATGATTTATTTAAATGGTAATCAGAAGGTTTAAGCATTTCCATGTGAAATGCTTAGCCCTTTTTGCTGATACATATTATGGGGTATTCTCCTTTAACTTTCTGAAGTGAGTCTCCTAATTTTTTCTTTCTAATCTCATTTACTACTTAACGGTAAATCTGCTGCTGAAGCTGCAGCAACAGTGCAGATCAGGAAGGTGATATTTTGTATAGGTAAACTGATGAGTACTTAGATTTCTAACTTCCCTTGCTCCTGCTGGCAGCATCTGCTGGGCACCACAGTATTGTTCTGTATCTAGCAGGTGTAGATGGAGTTACTCTTGGCAGTACTTTTGCTGCTGAGTAAGTGTGTAGCTATGTTGATCTAATTTATTTTTAGAAGTAGGATTAAGTTGCCATCTCTGACTCAAAGTGTACCTTCGGTGGTTTTTTTAAAAGGTGTTTTGTTCTGTCTTGCAAAAGTTACCACAGAAATATTCTTTTTTTTTTGAATTAAGTCTTTTAAATGAGGAGGGAACATCGGTAGCACTGTTCTGGTAATGGTAAGGGCAGTTGTGTACCTGGCACCATCCCTGACCCTCCTCAGGGAGATAACATGGTCCATACCCACAGAGACTGACAGTGAATGTTTACATATTTCAGAGTTCTGCCTTATAACAAGGAACATTGTAACACTCAGGGAGAGTTTAAGGAAGCCTCTTCAAACTAAAATTGTTATTCTATTTTTTTCCCTTCTATAATTGGCTGTAAAGTGGAAATCTAATTAGAGGTAATAGATTGTTGTTGTTTTTAAAAGTAGATATCTTGCTGGCATTTCAAAAACATGTTTGGGTTTTGGGTTTATTTTTACAGCAATAAAAGATAGCTCTTGTGGGCATTTCTTGTTCTATTTCTTGTCAGAAATACATTCATAGACAGTGATGAGATGTATTCAGAAGAGGGCAAGAGGTGGAGAATTTACAAGCTTTTATAGACTTACTTTTTTATGACTGTTTTCATCCTCTCTCTTAGAATTAGAAATCAGAAGACGGGAGGATGAGTACAGATTTACAAGTAAGTGAACCCTCTCCTCATGTCCTCCTCTGCAATACCTACTTTATGACATGGAGAAGAGTCTTTAGTGACTGCTAGTTTGAAATGTTGGGTGAAGTCCAGTGCTTGTACTTTTTTGTCATGAAAATCAACAGCTTGGGTTTATTTCTTCTTTTATGTTAAAAAGAAATATAAGAAATTATAGTAAAAGTGAATAAATTTATAAGGACTGAAACTTTCTCCGGCTTTTTAATGTAGAGGAATGCTTTTAGGTAATTCACTGTGCTATTGGAAATTCTTTTCCTATATGCCTCTACAAAAGTGTGGTTGGAACTCCTGTTTGTGCAATAATTGTGCTGTATTTCTGTTGCATTCCTCTCTGTAAGCTTCTGCACAGAGAGAATTCTAGGTTTGCAGAAGAACCTTGCTGTTACTGTGTGTTTAAAGTAGTGACAGAGCTTGTTGGTGCTCAAACAGTGCTGTTATTGTTCTCTTCAGAACTCCTGCAGATTGCTGGAATCAGTCCTCATGGTAATGCTTTGGGAGCATCAATGCAGCAACAGATGAACCAGCAGATACCTCAGGAAAAACGGGGAGGAGAAGTACTAGATTCAGCCAATGATGACATTAAACTTGAAAAAAGTAATATTTTGCTGCTTGGACCAACTGGATCAGGTATACAGCTGCATGTTTCTATAGATGTCATATTTTTCATGGAATTTGTTGTTAATGGGTGATTTTCCTCTTCTGTGATTATTCAGATTTGGTTTATGAAAAAACTAAGCAGTGAATTTCAAATTTGGATTCCAGTGTTTTCATGTCATGTTAACATGCTGAGCTTGTGGCCTTAAAAAGGAATGAGCTGTAGTTGTGTGGGTTTCTTTTTTTTTTTTTAACACCTTTATTTACTGACTGAATAAAAGATGCCACTTTGACTGAAAAGTGGCAGTTACAGTTCCACTGCTTCAGCTGGCAAGCTGAGATGCTGCAGTTAGTATTGCTTCACCTCTGGGACAGATTAGTTGCAGGGGGTTGGAAAGAGAGATTGTTTTGTATGTTCATAAGACTTGGGAGTGTTTGTGCTGAAGTGATGGCATTTTGCAGACTTCTTGGGAGAACATTCACTAAACAATATTTTAATTCTATTTCTTCCCAACTTCAAAGCAGGAGCAATTGGACTTTGCACTGCACCCTGAGTGTCTGCAAAGGACTACTGATTTATTTAATCTTTAAACTCTGCAAGTACATGTATTATGGTTTTTATATTGTGTGACATTTTGTGGTACTGTATGCATTTCAAGCTGCCTTAAATGTGTATTACTAAACTAAAACAAGAAATACAGCCTGCCAATGTAAAAACCACTGCTTATGAAAGCTATCTCCCTTGGAAAATATTCTTATATTAAGATGCTAGTAGGATTCAGAATGTTTAATAAGTGTAATCATGATCCTGTGGTAAATCCTTGAATGGTTTGGGTTGGAGGGTACCTTAAAGTTCCCCTTGTTGCACCCCTGCCATGGAAGGGACAACTTCCACTATCCAAGGTTGCTCCAAACCCTGTCCAGCCTGGCCTTGGACACTTCCAGGGATCCAGGGGCAGCCACAGCTTCTCTGGGCACCCTGTGCCAGGGCCTCACCACGTTCACAGCCAAGGATTTCTTCCCAATATCTCCTCTAAACCCATCCTCTTTCAGTTTAAAGCCATTTCCCCTTGTCCTGTCACTACACACCCTTGTTAGAAGTCCCTGTCCAGGTATTTGGATTTGTGTGCTCAAAGAGAAATGTGTGTCAGTTCTGACATGCAGCTTTTATTTTACCAGGTAAAACCCTGCTGGCTCAGACTCTGGCTAAATGCCTAGATGTCCCTTTTGCTATCTGTGATTGCACCACCTTGACTCAAGCTGGCTATGTGGGAGAAGACATTGAATCTGTCATTGCTAAACTCCTGCAAGATGCAAACTACAACATAGAAAAAGCACAGCAAGGTAAACTTCTCATGTGTGGTACAGAGACTGTTTTGTTGAAGTGCTCTAAGCTTTTGAGACCAACAGTATTCCTGAAATTTGTGTCCTGCTGCATCTACCCAAATTTTAAATCAGGTAGAATAAACCTGAAAAGAGCTCAATGTGTATTTTTTTTGGTTTTGTCCAAAATTTGACAAAATTACACATGCTTTTGCAGTTGGGAAGTAGAACAAGCTGCTGCTCCCTTAAATGTTATTATTCTCTGTAAACTCTTGCTTTTCTTTAAAAGTAGATTTGTCTTTATTCCCATTTTCTGTACCTGCAGGAATTGTTTTTCTGGATGAAGTAGATAAGATTGGCAGTGTTCCTGGTATCCATCAGTTAAGGGATGTTGGGGGAGAAGGTGTTCAACAGGTAAATATTTCCATGGAGTGATTTTACTTCCTGAGTGAACAGGACATGGGATCCTGTCATGTCAAACAGCATGGGAATGTATGGAGTCATAGTTCCTCATTTCCTTAATTATTCACCTTCAAAAGACACATCTTTCCTCTTGACTTCATTAAAAAACAATCTCAAAAGCAGTTTGAGGCATCCTCATGGAAGCATTTTAGTCCAAAACTGTCTTTGCAGCATTTAGACAGCCAGTTCATAATATTCAGATAGCTAGTTCCAGGCAAGGACAAGTAACATTTCCTATTTAAACAAAACTCTTAAAGCAGCTAATCATTATATGCATAATGTGTATGGCACCCACATTAAAGGAATGTTTTTGTCCTTGAGTGGGATTGTCTCATAGGGAAAACTGACTTTTTTGACACTTACTGTTACTATAAAGGCAAAAGGGAGCAAAAAATGTGAGTATATTTGTTGAAGTGAACATATCATGGTGTGTCTCTTTGCATGATGCTCCATAATGGAATTTTTTTATTGCTTATTTCTTCTTTCCTTCTTAGGGCTTGCTAAAATTACTTGAAGGCACAATAGTAAACGTTCCAGAAAAGAATTCTCGGAAACTACGTGGAGAAACGGTGCAGGTTGACACAACAAACATTCTGTTTGTAGCTTCTGGTGCTTTTAATGGTCTTGACAGAATTATCAGCAGGAGGAAAAATGAAAAAGTGAGTGCATCAGGCTGTATCCAGGCTGAAAAGTCATCATCTTGATCACTGTTCACAATACTGACTTTTACAGGTCTTGCTGTATTTGTAAACACATTAAATTTCTTTATTTCAGCAAGTGGTGCTAAAAACCATCATTGTCTTAAAGTACCTGATCCTGCAGTTCACTGTTTTGTAGATTAATGTCTGGGGACAGGTTCTGGCTGCAGCATTCTGACAAAATGTGCTCCTGTCTCTAACACTAAAGGAGTGACTGAAATTCAAGTTATTGTTCATGTTAATTCGTGTAGCTTCCCATGTAAGCAAACTTGCCTGCATTTGATTCACTTATGAAGTGTCACTGATGCTTGTAAAATTAAGAACATGTTGATAACCTTCTTTCTTTTAAGAGAAAATTGCTCTTGTACTGATGTATCAATCCTTCACTGAGGAAATTCAATCTTTTAAGAAACTGATTGTATGCAAGGGGTCTAATTTTACTCTAAGTAGTTTCTTGAGCTCAAATTAGTATGTAATGACCTAATCAGTACCTGCAGATTTTTTAATACTCATGGAAAGTGAGTAAGAACACTCAGTTATTACAGTTCTCTAAGCAGCACATGTTTGTTTTTGCAGTACCTGGGATTTGGGACACCATCTAACATGGGGAAAGGCAGAAGGGCTGCAGCAGCAGCTGATCTTGCCAATATCAGTGGAGAGTCCGACCCACAGGAGGATATTGAGGAGAAGGATCGCTTGCTGCGCCACGTGGAAGCCAGGGACCTCATCGAGTTTGGCATGATTCCTGAATTTGTGGGACGTTTGCCTGTCGTGGTTCCCCTGCACAGCCTGGATGAGAAAACCCTGGTGCGGATCCTGACGGAGCCGCGGAACGCTGTGGTTCCTCAGTACCAGGCACTGTTCAGCATGGATAAGGTTTGAGTTTTCATTTGGTGACTCTTGGTGTTCATTTTTATAAATACAGTGGTTTCAGTCATGTTTGTACTCGCCACACTGAGTTATAAATGAAATTATTCCCATTTCTCTCTGTGTAGTGTGAATTAAATGTAACTGAAGATGCATTGAAGGCTATTGCCAGACTGGCCCTGGACAGAAAAACTGGTGCCAGAGGTCTTCGATCTATAATGGTGAGTAAATTAAATCTTATAAACAACAAGTGAAGCTTCCTGGATTTGTGTGTATGGACCTAATCTTGCCCATTTCCAGTGACAGCCACGCTTAGTTCTGGCCCTTACATGGATGTAGTAAGCCTTTCTAAAGCTGTGAGTATTCAGAGTTCTTCCAAGAAGACTCTCTGAAAATCACTTGTTTCTGTATGCCCTCTTCTACAGAAATATTTTCCCCTCTATTTTCTTGCAGGAAAAGCTGCTGCTGGAGCCCATGTTTGAAGTGCCCAATTCTGACATTGTATGTGTGGAAGTTGACAAAGATGTTGTAGAAGGCAAAAAAGAGCCAGGATACATTAGGTAAAATGGTAACAGAAGTAGCAGAACAGACCAGTAATACAACTAGACAGGTATTCTGATGGAATGAGCACAAATCCATGCACACAACCTAAAAAAGATTCAATGCTCTGTATATTGTGCACAGCTGAATTAGTGCCTGTTCTGTCCTAGAGATTTTGAATTTGTATTGCTTTAGTTTTTAAGCAGAAATTTTAAAATAAACATATGTGAAGTTACTTTTGTGTGTGTATACCTGTAGAAATGGAAGTAAATTTTAAGGTAACAGTAAAAATTTGAAATTCAGTTGTGACTGTACTGAAATTTCTGAAATTAAACTGTTTCTTTCTTCCTACTCCTTACCACAGATGTGGGGTTTTCATACAAGCTCCAGGCTGCAACAATTTTCTACATTACTCTTGCAGCAGTGGGGAGCCACAAAGGCACATTTATTGATTTGCTGAACTCTTGTTAAAATAATCAATTTAATGTTGTAAAGAGTATGGTAATGATGTGGAATGTTGAAAACACTGGACAAATCTTCATTTAAAAAAAAATCCAACAATTTCCATGAATGAAGGATGGAATTGAGAGAGAGTGGGTCAGGTTAAAACTGGTTAAAAAATTAATTTCTGAATTTCAGGTCTGAAATTTAGGAGCTGTATCAGTGATAGAAACCAAGACAATGTTGTTTGAGTGGCTTTCTCCACTAAGGTACATTTACTTATTCCAGCACCTTGTCTGTGCTGAAGCTTGGTTCAGCCTTGTGTTGTTGGAGTGAGAAGTTTTACGCTGATGGTTGCTTGAAGTGATTTTGTATAGCACCAGAAATACTAAATTTATTGATTAAATCCAACAACTTACTGAAAGTCAGGAGGCTAATTGAATTCAGCTAATCAGCCTGTGTGCTGGTGCCACTGCAAATGTGCAGAGCAGCATTTCCAGATCAGAAGGTCAGAACTTTGTCACGGGGCTCTGTGCATGTGACACGTTTGTCAGAAGCTATGGAAGGTGCCTCTTGTTTTTTCCCTCTGTGTCTAAGGTGTCTGATCATTCCTTCCAATCCTAGGGCTCCCACCAAGGACTCATCAGAAGAGGAGTATGACTCTGGAGTGGAGGAGGAAGGCTGGCCTCGCCAGGCAGATGCTGCAAACCATTAAACACTGTCAGAACTGTGACCTGCAGAAAGCTCACTCGGTTCTTTCCTTGCGATTGCCTCTGGCTCCAGCCTGGCCCCAAAGGCACCAGGTCTGCCTCGGATGCAATTCCTGCTGAGGAACTTCATTAGCTAAATCAGATCGTGTACTTTACTGCAGCATCACCTTGATTTGATGGACAGAGTGTGGACTGGGATGGCATAATGTTCAACTATGAATTGTATATTACACTTGTTCAATTAAAATGTATAGCAAATGCAGCAGCACCTGCACTGCCCTTGCCAGAAACTAAACCAGCAGCGCAGGTGCTGCCAATAGTTAGATTTAACAATAATGTTACTCTACAAGTGGGAAATCAAAATTAATAAATAGTAGAGGGTGAGTAAACTATCTTAGCTCCTGGTACGGCTCACAGGGGGTTCTGTTCAGGTCAGTGTTAGAGTCCTGCTGGGGTGTGAGACCCAGCGGGCACTGGAGTGGCTTGTTACATTGGTGGGTGAGGAAGCCCTTTGGAAAAGGGGACACGCTTTGTGACACTGCTGGGACATTCTGCTAAAATGTGACACTGGTTTGTTACAGTCATTTGAATATCCAATAATACCATTCACGTCTCCATTGGGAGCTTTAATCACCTTGGATACTGTGAAAGAAGGTGAAGTCTGGTTTTCCAGAGGGGTAAAAAGATTCCTAGGAAGCAGTAAAACCATCTAAATTTGGATGAGAAGTAGCCATAAATTTTTAAATATTAATGTTCTAATATAGTACATTTTGTTTAACATATTGGAACTATCATGCATCAATTTTTTGGTGCCAGGTATTTGCCCAACCTATCTTATAATGTTAAGAGATGAAAGAAGTAAATGTATAATATTTTTGCTGTAATCAGTAGTGATTGTTCACATGACAGTGCTTTTTAAGTTATATTCTCAAATGCTAGTATTGCATCTTGTGGGTTTGTCTTTGATTTTAGTCTCACAGCAAGCAATCCTCCCTCTTCTGTTCTCCACCAAAATTAATTCAATCCTTTAGGAATGTCTTTGTAAAAACACTAAAGGACCTGTATGTTTTTGATTTGTTTCAGGAATTAAAATTGTCACTTAAAACTTTGTTTTGTCCTTCAGTGAAAACGTGGACTTGAGTTTCCCTAAAACTTTAATTCACACTATTTAAATAAAACTTTCATCCTTCTTTTTAGTCTAGTGGCTGTTTTAGGACAGGAAAGGATACAGAAAATCTATTGACCCTATTTTTGTCATTAATTTCTGTCATGTAAATTTTATGTAATATTTGTGTTCTTCCCTAGCAGCAGTGTGACATGCAATTGTAGCCAGGTGCAACAGATACTTACCGTGGGATTAGAGATCTTTTCAGGTTAAATGACCCACTAATGGTTCAGAAAAAGCTGTGTTTGGAGTTGAGGATATTTCTAGAAGCTTGGTCCCATCGCAATGGGAATTTGTGGTGAACTATCTGTAACTGCATCCTCACTTTCCTTTTTGTAGAGTGAAAAAACATAACAGCTTTTAATTCTGAATCCTTTAATTCAAGTCCTTTTTTAAACAGATAGAAAAAACCACCACATTTTAGGTGAAACTGTTCAACAACTTAGTTTTGAAAGTTGTTTGGAATTCTGTAACCAAGAACTGTTTTTAAGGAAATAAAAATGCCGTGTAACTACAGTTTGTACTTCACCTCTGGCGTTTGAATAAAAGCGAATACTCAAGCAGTGGAGAGTTGTCATCCCTGACGCCATCCCCGCATATTTTGAATTTTAGGAGTTTTTGAAATTTAATGTTTAAGCGGAGCGCGATGCGGGCGGGGCGGGTCCTCCGGGCCGCCAGGGGGCGCTGTGGCGCTGTGCCAGGGGGGCGCCGTGGCGGTGCTGAGGCGGCGCTGAGGCGCTGTCATGGCGGCGCGCTGAGGGCCGCCGCGGGAGCATGGCGCAGCCGCCGCCGTTCCCTGCTCGCCTCCCGCCGCCCTTCCGCGCCTTCCCGCCGCCCTTCCCCGGCCCCTCTGTCCGCCCAGCGCCCTTCGCGGTAGGGCCGGTAGCACCCCCGCCTTTCTTCTTGCCGCCGCCGCCGAGTGCGGGTGAGGGGGGACCGCGCTTACCGCCGGGCGTCCCCTACTTAGCGGCGGCCCCGCCGCGGGCAGCGGCCGAGGAGGAGGCGGTGCAGCGGCAGCAGGATGAGCTGTGGCTCTCGCAGTTCCTGGGCCGCCGCCGCGCCGCTCCCCCGCCGCCGCCGCCGCCCGCCGCCGCCAGCCCCAGCAGCGCCCGGGCCGTGGCGGTGGCGGCGCTGGCGCGGGTGGCCCGGGTGACCGCGCTCTGCCGGGCCCTGCGGCGCAGCGAGGAGCAGGGCGACGAGCCGGGCTGGGCCCGGGCGCGGGAGGAGGCGGAGGCGGCGCTGCGGGAGCTGCGGGAGGTCGTGCGGCCCCTGCGGGAGCCCGGCTACGGCGAGGCGCTGCGCAGGAAGGCCGAGAGGGCGAGGAAGAGGAGGCTGCGCCTGCAGCGGAGGAAGCTCGAAGCCAGGGCGGCCAAGGAGGAGGCGGCGGCCCGGGCCGCCGAGCGGGAGGCCAAGATCGACCAGTGGCGGGCTAAGTGCATCCAGGAGGTGGAGGAAAAGAACAGGGTATGGTCCTCAGTGCCTGGCCCTGCCTCTCGCCGGGGCTCCAGGGCAGCGCGGTGGGGCAGGGGTGACCTGTCGGTAGTGGGGTCACGGCGGGCTGTGCCTTTCCCACACCCGGCTTTGGCCCCCTTGCTTCAGTGGGTGCCGCTGAGGTGCTCCGTGACTTCAGCATACTGAGAGACGTGCTGTTTCCAAGGCCTGCAGCCCTGCTTGCATTGAAGTCTTGGTGGGCATCTCGGTTTTGCCTTCCTCATCTTCTAGGCCTTGACATGAAATTGGGGTTTAAGCTGTTTCTGAACTCCTGGAGGTTTTCCTCTGTGGTCCAAGTGTCGGCCTGTCCACGCAGCTACCTTGTGGTGGTCAGTGCTGTTTCAGTATGCATCAGCCTTCCCTCCTGCTTTCATCCTTCTAAAGTTTGTGGTTTACAAGCTTTTTGATGTTATGGGGAAGTAAAACATCTCCAAAGCAAAAAATACCACCTCAAATTAGACTGGTTGAGAAGTGCAAACCTTTCTGTTTGTTTTTGGCTAAAGAATTCCCTTTCTGCTGATCTGGGCTGGGTTGGTCCAGAGCAGCTGCTGAGGTAGGGTTTGTGGTCAGACTGTGGCAGGTTAATGCTCTTAATTGCAGAACTGTGGAATCAGGATGGTTTCTGTTTATTGTAAAATATTTACCCTAAATTTCTGTGGTTAAATATTCTCAGGCTTTCATCATTCATAAATCATCTAGGAAGTGTTCAAAAATGTGTGGATGTGGCACTTGAGGACATGGCTTAGTGGTGAACATGGTGGTGGTGCTGAGTTGACAGATGGATTTGATGATCTTTTCCAACCTTAACAATTCCATGATTCTGTGATTTAGCCCAAATTTATGAGTTCCACAGCATTTTTTTTTTCTGAAATCTGTGGTATTTTAGCCCTTTTTTCATAAAAAAGCAAGGCTAGATGGTTGGCTTGATTTGTTGCTGTGAAGTCACTCTGCTCTCCAGTGCTTTGCTAATCTCTGAAAATACCATTTGATTTGTGTCTTTGAGGGATATTTCACAGATCTCATCTGGTTTTTTTCCTTCCTTTCCTAGGAACAAGAGCTGAAGGCTGCTGCTGACAGTGTCCTGTCAGAAGTCAGGAAGAAACAAGCAGACACAAAGAGGATGACGGACGTCCTGCGCGGGCTGGAGAAGCTTCGGAAGCTGAGGAAAGAAGCTGCTGCCAGGAAAGGTTCATTGCGAGATTTTTCTAAACTTCTTTAATTGCACACACAGGAAATAAGATGAGGGTGCCCTGTGCTGACTAGCAAGGTACAGCTTCAAAAAGCTGTGTCTTCATTGCGATTTTAATTACAAGAATAGGTACAAAGTGCTGAATTCAGTGGTTGTGTTTTTATGTTTCCAAGCTCTTTCTGGAAGAACGATTATTCCAGTAAGAATTTTGTCTGTTACAAGGTTAAATTCATATTCCTCTGAGATTTTCCCAGCTCTGCTCTCAAGTCTGGTATCAAACCCCCATCTGAATCTGAAAACTTAAAATCACTTCTCTTTCTGTTCAGGTGTTTGTCCACCTCCTTCAGCAGATGAAGCATTTGAAAATCAGGTGGAGAGTCTCAAAACGTTGCTCAAAACTCGCACAGAACTGTATGAAGCTGAGGAAAGAGCATTAAGGGTTATGCTGGAGGGAGAACAGGAGGAGGAAAGGAAGAGGGAAATGGAAAAGAAACAGAAGAAGGAAAGGGAGAAACTACTACAGCAGAAACTGGAAATGGATTCTAAGCTCTTTGGGGATCCAGGTAAATTCTGCCTCCTGTTCTTAACAGTGTTTTTCCACATCACATCCCCATCTCACAGACACTGGATTTGAAATGCAGGCACACATCTAGTTTGGAAAGGAATCATACACTGGAGTAATTTATGGTCTGAGAATGGGGGATAAACAAAGTGCTGTTAACACCTGTGGTGTAAGAGGAACTGCTGAGCTCTTCAACATGGACTGCAGCACATCTCAAGCTGGTTTCATGTTGTTTTGCAAGAAGAGGTTCTAGATGAAACCGAAGTGAGAATAAACAGAATGGATTGAAGATTTCCAGCACCATAGATGCTTTAGTCTGGTGCTTCAATAAGTGTGACTCGGGTAATCTGTAAAGACTGATTGTCCATATGTTCCCCTTTTTTAGATGGTGGAGTCAGAAAGTTTTGCTAGTCTTGGCTTTCCTTTGACAGCTGTGGTACAGACCAGGAAATGTGTAACATACAAACAGTTGAGTTTTATATGTTACCTAAGGACCTGATGTTAGATTACAGTTGGGCAGTAGCAAATGATTTTGCACATTATGGGCTTCTGAGACTCACTAGAATGGAAGTTTTTTCTGGCTTATTGAACAATTTCTGTGTCTCTGTTTTACAGCTGAATTCCCCCTTGCCCACCTGCTGCAGCCTTTCAGAGACTACTACTTACAAGCTGAACATTCTGTAGCAGCTCTAATCCAGATCAGGTAAAACCAAGGAAAGGATTTTATCATCAGAGATGGCAAACACTGTTTTTTGCAATTGTAAATTCAGTGCCCCTTTTGGTTTGTCAGCTTCCAAATATGGTTATGCAATGGATTGTTCTGTTTTATTTAGTTTCTTGCTTGAGTCATATCCAACAGATGCCCGTGTGAGGCAGAGAGCACTTCATGCATAACCATTCAATTTAACACCAGAACATTGAATTTTCACATTTGTCTTTTGAAGTTTAAGAGTTTAAGACAAGTTTAAGAGTACAAGTATTGTGGGTTTTGCATCAATCAGTAATATCTGTGTGGGTGTATAATAAATCTTACACCAAATTAACCCCAGGTCTCCTCTCAAACAACGCTCTCTCTGTTAAAGGCATGAATGGGATCAGTACTTGGTGCCAGCTGACCACCCTGAAGGAAGCTGCATCCCTCCAGGATGGGTTCTCCCGAGTCTCCCCACCAGTGACACCTGGGCCACTGCTGTCAGATAATTTTGCAATAAATTATTTCCACGTTGGAGGATTGCTTCATTATTACTGCGTGTAAATATGAGAGGGCCCAAAGAGGAAGTCTCACCCTCTCTTTCGGCAGCCAGGTACTGCAAAGTCTTTACTAGAACATCTTGAAACAAAGTTTAAGAATTGTTTTTGCTGATTGACTGTGCAGGGAGATAGCTGAGCAAGCCCAGAGCTGCCAGGCCTCTCGTGGTGTGGAATTACAATCCAGCTGCGAGTTACTGCTAAATCTCAGTCTTAATAAAGGAACATTGCTGATGGTGGTATTTGTGCCAGTATTAACATCATATTTTTAGTGACTTTTATCTTTATAAAGGATGATGAAAGCTTCAGAAAAAAAGAAATTTTTAAATAAAGAAGAGATCATTAGTAAACATGTTTTTCTTCTTAAATGAAGCATGTCAAGCATCACTGTCAAAATAGGTCCTGTATTTTTGGGTGTAGAGACAAACCTATTACAAGTTTAAACGAATTCTGAAGTACAAACAAGACAGGGTTTTTCAAGGTTGATTAAGGCAGCTGTTGACATTATACTTTTGTGGACTAAAGCTGATACCAAAACATGGAAAAAAAATCCCATTTGTGGTGAAATAGGTCAGACAGCCATGTGAATAAATACAAATTTGATTAATAAGCCTGCTGGAAAAAACCCAATAAAATCTGCATAGTCTAAAAGTCTAACATACTGTGTTTTGACTATATAGATATTTTTGTGTATGTCTATAATATTTGATTAAAAACCACAGCTTTATTTTGTAAGTTGTTTTTTTTGTACAGAACAAATAGAGAAAAATGGATTTTTGTTTAAAATATTTTCACGCAAGGGAAGAGATTTGTTTGAGTACTTTGCATCAAATACAACTCCAGCAAGGAGAGAATTGTTGGGAGGAGGTTTGTGTGAAGGAAATCTCCCTCCTGCAAGGTGACAGAGGTGACACCTGGTGTCAAAGCTTTCCATGTTCTGAACAGTTTGCTTGTAACTGTGATGGGCCATATGGATTTGGAGCTTTGCTGTTCTGCACAGATTGCTGTGGCAGCTTTCCAGAGCTTCAGTCCTTATTCTTGCTAGCCCCAGTGTGTGGGAATGGAGTTAATCTCTCCATGCTTTGCCTCTTGGCGTCACAGCAGTGCGTAATTCACGTGTGTCATTGCCTAAATTCAGCACCTGGGCCTTAGGGGTAATGTCAGTAGTGTCCTGGCTGAACCTTTGCACTGGTTTCTGTCAGTAAGAGACACGATCTGGTGGTTCCTGACAGAACATGAGTGCAGAAGTTTGCAGTTCTTGCTCTGTATGCCCAACATACAGATTGCCATGAAGTTCTCTGCAGGTGCTGTTCTGATTTGCTCTTCCCTGCATCCTCCCATCCCTAATGTCACTTCCAGCACCTCATTACTCCAGACCCAAGGCTGAGTCAGATCCTGGGAGTCTTCCCTGATGAAAAGGCACAAGATCAAATATAAAAATAAAAACAACTGCATAAAACCAATACAAACCCAACACTTTCAGTTCATGCAGCTTAGTGACCAGAGGATGCTCTGCTTAAACAATTAGGCTCCTTATCCCATCAGCATGTCTGATGGAACAGGCCAGCTGCTTAAGCTACGATTATCTTAAAGCTGTCCAAGTCAGCTGCTTGTCTGACACTGCAGGAATTTAAAGAGCTGAGCAGTAGATAAGGAGGCAGCAAAGCAGCAGCCCTGTTCTCCCTGCTCTGTGAGGAGAGAGCTCCATGAGTTCATCTGATGGTAAGGACTGCTTCATATTGCTAATAAACACAGGGCTTGGAAATGCCAGGGGAGGATCCACCTTTGGGTATGTTCTGTGTATTTGCTCCTGTCTAATGACATCTGCATTAAAATGTTTCATAGCTTTAGTGAGGAAGTTGTTGAAGCCACAGATGGGGAGGAATGTTTAAAATTTCAACTAATAAAATACATGGACACATGGTATTAATTTAAAAAGTGTGTGTTCAGACTTCATTCCCATTTTTCTGAATATAATATTTCCCACTGTTTTTAAATTTTAAAAACTTAGTGTAGCTCAGAAGAGAGATGTTGGCTGTGAGTTTCCAAGATTCATTTGTAACGTATTCCTCCCCTGGTCCTGGTGCAGTTTGGGTTTTCCTGCTGTTTAGGCACATCCTTTTCCAGATGTGCACTGCTTCATGCACTGGCCAGTGTCTTTGATGTGAAAGTGGGCAGGGCTCCTCTGGAGAACATGAGGTCAGAGCCCTTGTAGGAGTTCCCTTCTGGTGGGAGTTGGTGTTTATGACTGACCCTCTTTTATCCTTTTCTAATAGCATTTTTGTTGTGATTGCTCCTGCCCCAAAGTACTTCTTGTTTTCTAAACTGTGGTTTTGGGAATTAACACTTCTGTGAGCCTCTCTTAAAGCACAGTACTTATGCAGTCAAATACAGAGAGCTACAATACCATAATCCTCTCATATTTTCTTCATTGTGGCTTCAGACACACTCACTACCCATCACCATCCCTTAAAGTATCATCTGAACCTGAGTGGAGCCATTCTGGGTGACAGATGCTGAGACACCACTTTCCTGAGCACCCTGGGATTTTGGGGAGAGCCAGTTTACAGCCCAAGCTGCAGGAAGGTCAGTCCCCCTGCCTGCAGGGGCTGCTCAGGGAGTAGCAGAAAGCTGAGGGAAGGTGGCCTCGCTTGCAGATGTTTTCAGGCGTCACCTTAGTCAGTGCTGACGTGGATTGTCCCTTAGGCTGAGCCCTCTTAAGCTGAGCAGGTGGCCTGGCTCCACGTGGGATCCCAGCACGTTGCCTGTGCTGTGTGTTAGTGGCAGGACATGTGCAGGAGCACAAAGCTCCTTTGGGGCTCTGCTTCTGCAGGGGCATTAAAGGCTCCTGGCGTAAGCAGGCAAAGTGACAACCCTGTTGTCATTCTGATATCACTGCCTGAGTGATTGTGCATGTTGATTGTGTGTGTCACTTTCTCTGGCCTGGAAGCTCTTTGTGAGTCCTTTCCCAACACAGGAAACTTCCCTGAACCCATCTCCCATTATAGACTCTGATTTTTGCTTTAAACAGGCAGTTCTGTCATCCTTGTGTATATTCTTCAGCATATTTACTTTTAGTGGAATGTTTATCCTTGTTGTCATAGAAGTTGTTTGTTTTTAAAGGAAAAAAATAATTGGGGAAAGCACTTAAGGATGTCACATACATATTTACTGTGTGACCCGAGGATGAGTGCTAAGGACTTTGGGATGAGCAGGCACATGCTGCCAGTACCAGAACTCAGTGAAGACTGGCTACCAGCTCCTAACAGTTTATAATCTATAAAAGAAATGATTTTACACACTGTCATCACTGGGAAGCTGAAAGCTCGAGGCTTCATGTAGCAAGTAATGGCTTTTTAGTAAATTGAGACATTTGTGGGGACCTGATGGAGTATCGAAAATACTGAAGTAATATTTTCCTGACAGCATTCCCAATTCACCGGCAATTTTTCTCTCCCCTGCAATTTCTGATCTAAAACCATCACCACACTTAAAAATGAATGCATGGATCCTAAAGGCTAATCTTCAAAATTGCTTCTTTGACATCCTCCTAGTTCCCAAGCTTGCCTGATGCACAGTCTCCTTGCCTGGCTCCCAGTAAGCTGTTCCCAAAGGAATGCCCTCACCCCAGCTCCCTCGGGATGCTCTGTGTGATGGCTCAGCAGCACGAGGCCATGTGCATGAGCCCTGTCACCACAGCTTGTGCAGACAGGGGAGACCTGCAAGGTGTCCTCCTTGGCTGTGCCTTCTCCCTCTGTAACTGGAAAAAGTGCCCAGTCCATCCCCAGCTTGGGGAAGGGAGTGTGTAATGGCAACAGAGAGAGGGAGAGACAGGAGGGATGGGAGAGATGGAGGAGAAAAATGCTCAGGATCTCTGCCAAAGGAAGCCATAAGCTTGGTCAAGTCCTTCTGGCTCAAGCTGAGAATAGCAAAGGTTAGTTCAGACAAAGCTTCCTGGTGTCAGTAAATAAGATTTTGCCAGTCTTTTTTTACCCAGCTGGCACTTGAAAGAGCTCATCTTTCTCTCCTTCCAGCCACCTTAAGAGATGTTCTTACAGTTTCTGTTTCCCTTCCTCCAGCAGCAAGAAATCAGGCAGCAGCAATGAACTACCTGGATGAAGTTCCCTTCCGGACAGCCATGAGCCTCAGTGGGGACTCAGAGGGAGAAATCCCTTTAGTCACTGCCCCGGACATTGAGCTCCCTGACTGCACCGACATCCTCATGAGCACCATGGTGAGTCCACACCCAGCCACTGCTGGGGGATGCTGGAAGGAAATCAGCAGTGCTCCCATGAAAGAAGGGAAAGCTAACTGTTCTCCTCCTCACTGGCTGGTTTGCAGCAACAGTGGGAGGAAATGAGGATGATCTGTGGTGTGTAGCAGTGATGATGGGGTTGGTTTGGGGTTGCTTTCTAAAAATCCTTTCTAAGAAGGAAGGTTGGATTTTTCTGGGATAGGAGGACAAACTTCAGGCTCTGCTCTGGGGTTGTTTCCTCCTTTGGAGTTATTACTGTCTCATTTATTAATGATATTAATTAAATATTTACCAATAAATCTACCAGCTATAATCAGGCAATACTGCCTATGCCAGAAGCATATAGATAGAGTTTATATACATATATATATATATATATATATACCCCGTGTTTCTCCCTATTTAGTGATGATTTGATGCTCCCCTCTGAGCCAAATCATTGTGCTGCTGGTCCAGGCTGATCCTTATGGAGGGACGTGAGGGTGTTTTCCTTGGGGAGGCTGATTTGGGTCCACGGCTGACCCTAGTGGCAAGAACAGTAAAAACAGCATTCCTGGGCTGTGAATGTACTTGCCTGCCTGTCAGGAGGAGACCTTGTTTGGAGAGCTCTGGGACGGGCAGGGCTTGTTTGTTCCAGGAAAACCCTGAGATTTCAGTCACAAACACACTTATATTTTAAGCTGAACTATGTGGAAATGACAACTCTGTTTGGGGAGCAGCCGAGACCCTGGCGCCACTAGATAATGCCATGGCTGCTTCTGCTTCTGCCCGAGGTGGCATCTGCCCTCTTGGTGGCTTCTGAGCCCCTGAAGTGGCTCTGCCAAGCGCTGCTAATGAGGGTCACAAACAAACTCTGCCACCATTCTGGGGGCAGCCTGTGGCTGGATGCAGTGCCTCTCTGCAGCTGCCTAAAATTGGGATGTCTGCACACTCCTGCCTTCCACAGTGACACAAACACCTCCAAGCATAAAATACTTTTCCAAAGAATTGTAGGTGCAACTCACTATAGTAATGACTTCATAGATAAGAGTTATTTCAAATATAAATTTGGGGATTCCATGCAGAGATGTGGCTGGCGCTGCCCAATCCTACAGCCAGCCCTAGTGCTCAGGGAAATAGGAGCTGATGTGGGAAGACTGTAGCCCTTAAGATGCCTCGTGGAGTGCATGGTTTGCTCCATGCCACCTGGTCTGGTTTCACATGTCCTCACCAGCTGTCTCTTGCTCTCCTGCAGCACGACTTCTCGCTGGAAAGGAAGGTGCTGTACTGGGTGGAGGTGGCCTCTCAGCAGCAGACCTCCCGCCATCGAGTCACCTCCGAAGTCGTCCCCACGGCTCCCCCGTGCTGGCTGCTGCTGGTGGACCCTGCCGACAGCTACGGAGGGCGGGGTCGGGACGGGGCGGTGCGGCGCTCCATCAGCCTGAGCGCTGCCGACAGCTCCTACGGGCACGCCCGGGGCAGGGCGGCCATGTCCGACACCGAGAGCGACACCTGGCACTCAGACGAGGGGGAGTACTCGGATGATGAGTACTCCTCCACCTCTTGGGAAGAGAATGACAAGGACGAGTCACACCTCTCCAGGAGGAGAAGCTCTGCGAGAAGTGTGTCTTCACGGCCCGGCTTTTACCAGACCCGACCAAAGACATCACCCGGCTTGCTGGAGCCCTCGCCAGAGAACAGTGTCCACAGCCCAGCCAGCCCAGACCCCAGCAAGCAGAGAAGATCCATGGTGATATTTAACAACATGAAGAATGAGCTAGAAGCTGCCAGGAGGAAGCTGGCTGCTTTGGTGCATCCTTTGAACAGAGCTGCCACAGGGAACAGGGGGATCCTGGTGCCACGGCTGCTGCCCCAGTGCCCCGGCACCAACGGCAGCGTCAAGTACAGGCCAGATCCTGACGTGTCCCAGCAGGGCACTGCTGTGCCAACTCCTCCAGACACAGCCTCACCAATCCCTCCCATCAAGCAGCACAAGCCCACGGTACCGGTGAGAAGCTTCCTTTGGTGGCCCTTTGTTCATCACTGGGAGATGAGGGAGGTGGAGGGCATCAAATTGGTCTCATTTGCTGGGGGCTGGCCAGCAAAAAGGAAGCAAAATGAGGCTTTGGAAACACCGGACCCATGAGGAATTGCTGAAGTTTTCACAAGAAGTGAAGAAAGGGTTTGATTTTGTCACTGAGGTTGAAAGAAGCTTTCTGGGTACACTTTTACTTGCTCTGTCCAAAACATCTGTGTTTTTCCAGAGCAGGGTCTAATCTGATTCTCAATTGAAACACTAAGAAAAGAGTGAAATATTTGGGGGGGTTGTCCTCTTTTTGCTACATTATCCCATTCTAACAGATATAAGCGGGGTTTGTAGGGAAATATCCCCTTACAGTCCTTATGTCTTTTCTAGGAAACTTTGGACTTCCTACTAGAAATACAGATCATTTAGTGATAGAGACAGTGATGTGAAAGGATGGAGTAAGTAGTACTCTGTCAGCTTAAATCTGAGTTCCACCCTGCTTTTAAGAAATTGAATATAATCCAGCTGCTTGAGAGGTGTAGGAGATGAATTACTGAAAACCTGCAATAAAACCATCAGACACTTGAATGACCAGGTTATTTATATGCAGCTGTATTTGACATGGAGTAATTAAGGGGAGATTAAATCCCCATGTGTATTTGTACAACACCCACACTGAGCACTCTTCTGTATCTGTAGCTGACCCTGGATTTAATTAAGTCCAGTCTCATTTGATGCTCATTTGATGTTCCTTGTATGGGAATTTTCCTCTTCTGGAGAGAGCAAGGTAACCACCAGCATTCAGAAGCATTGCCCCAGCCCAGGTTGTTTCACCTCATTCCATGACCTGGAGCAATAACACCATCTGTTTTTTTCCTTGCAGTCCCTCAGCCCCTACACTTGCCTCCCCCCTGCCTCCACGCCTGGACGACCTCTGAGCTGCCACAGATCCCAGCCAGATTCCTCGGCTGACCTGCTCTCTGCCCTGAGCCAAGAGGAGAGAGACCTCATCGAGCCCGTCATAGCCCTGGGCTACCCCACCCAGAAAGCCATCCTCACCCTCCAGAAGACAGGAAGGCAAAGCTTAAGTCAGGTTGGTGGAGCTGGCACAGCACTGTGAGAAGCTTTTGGTAAAGGAAAGCTTGATTTTCATGGAGAAAGGCATGGCTGTCTTCTTTGGGGTAGATTTTTGACGACCTTGCCTTTCCACTTTGGTGTTGGACCACAGCTGACAGGATTTTCCATGAGATTTCACTTTTGCTGTAATAAAATAGCAATGAGCCGCCCTCAGCTTTTCAGCGCATAATCATGGCTGGCTTTGTTATCTGTTCAATCTGTTGTGTGAAGCATCATGTCCCTCTGAGGTACAAATTTTGCCCCCATATATGGAAACTTTTTGCACATCATTTTTCCTAGCTGTTGGATTCGTGTGATTATTGCCATGGCTCATCCTGTCAGAGCGGGACTGCAGGAATACCTTGGAGATTTGGTTTGGCTCTCTCCAAAACACAACTTCCCTGTGTTGGAGCAAGCACGGAATCCATGCAGACATTGCAGCAGAGTCCCAGA
Source organism: Ammospiza caudacuta (assembly GCF_027887145.1). Taxonomy (NCBI): domain Eukaryota; kingdom Metazoa; phylum Chordata; class Aves; order Passeriformes; family Passerellidae; genus Ammospiza; species Ammospiza caudacuta. The sequence goes on from NC_080602.1 coordinate 25,694,210, forward strand.
GCTCTTTTCCCAAGGAACCCTCTAGAATAACCTGAAATTTATTGAAACATAACATGCAGCCTCTTCCTACCCCTGGTATGTGAGTACATCCCTGCCTGCTGTGCTGCATCCCCATTCCCAATGTCTCTGTCCAGATGAATGTCAGAAAGGTCCAGGTGGGCTCAGAGCATCCGGGACATGAGGGAAGCTGCTGGCTCTGACTCCCTTGGCAAACTTGGGGCTGAACTGCCCATTCCAGCAGAGGATTTTAGGGCTAAATTATCCAAGTAGTTCTTGCAAAGAGAGAAAGGTCTTAATTACAGCTGAGCAAGAGGAATTTCCATGGGGCTGTCAGGCCCGGGAGCAGGAGCAGATCCTGGCAGGGCATGAGCAGGCAGAGCACCAAGCAGCCACTGCTGGCTGCCAGTCTCCTTCCCATTCCCCTGGGAGCTGCATGGGCCAGCCTGGACAGAGCTGCTCTGTGGCTGAGTCATCCTGCAGCTTCCGGCTCCCTCCCTACTCAGCCCAGCTCCCCAGAGCTCCCTGGAGTTTCAGGTGAGCTGAGGTGGGAAGGGAAGCTTTATGTCTTCAATCCAAGGAGGTTTCATCTGGGCACAGAGAGATGGGCAGAGCCCAGCCCATGTTGTTTCACAGAGCCATGCGAGGGTGTCCTGTAGCAACTGCTGGCTTCAAAATGAAGAAACAGTGCATCTTATTAAGGGTGGAAATGGGTACAGCCTGCTCCCTTCTGTATGAACACCAGGACTCCCACTCCTTTGGGGAAGAGAGTACTGCACCAAAAGACAAGGTCTGCCTTCTATCCCATGCCTTCTTCACCAGCAGTTCCCATCTTTCCCATTTATGCCCAATGCAGCCAAGATGAAGCCTGACTTGTCATGCATTTTTTACAAGTACCAAACTACCAAATTAGTCTAAATCTTCCTGGAAAATATGTTCCAGTTAAAGTCAAAAAGACCTGTGCTCTTCATTGCTTGCTGGTGATGCCTGAGGTTTTGAGGTGTGACAATGACTACTTCAACTGTGAGGATTGATGGAAGTACCAGATGATATGCAAAAATTGCTCAACTTCCTTGTAGTGTCAAGAGAAACTGGCACAGCCCCCCATGATAGAGAAGGCAAGGCCTTCTGTAGCCTTCTTTAGAAGCAATGCTTTCCTAATTTTGGTGGAAGAACTTCTCTGAAAGGCTCAAGTAAGATTAGTAGCCCCAGCATGCCAGAGGTTCATCATGTAGGACATCATGGCCAAAAAGGCACCATTGCAATTTTGATCAATGATCATTGGTCAATTCAAAATGCATTGTTGGTCCATGGAGCCCTCAATGTACATGTGAGCTGAGACATGACAAAAGCAGCAGCTGGTCACTGTTAAAAAAAATCTTATTGTTTAGTCTTGAGGATACATATATATAATAATTTTAGTGATAAAAAACATTGAGTTGACAAAGGCACTGATTTCATGCTGGGCTTGACCAGGCTGCCAGGACTGTCTGTGTTATGCTGTGGATGAGTGGCTGTTCTGCCACAACAGGGGAAGAGAATGCAGCAGTGATCTGGGGTTGTCATTAGCCTGGTAACAAGGGAAATAACATGAGGTGAGGAATGCCAATGACCAGTGCCTGTCTCCTTTCTGAGTTACTGGGCTCCTTAAGGCTGACATTTCTGAAAATCCCTACCCAACTGTTCAGCCAAAATAGATCAACTCAATGTTTGAGATACTTTTTTGTCTTTTTCCTATGTTTTATGGCCTTTACTGAGTCCTTCTCCTTGTCTCTGGCAGTGCTGGGAAAGGTGGAGGTCTGTGTGCTGGTGAGTCTGGGGAGAAATGAATCAGCTTGTCCTTGAATGAAAACTCTTTGGAGAGACCTGTGGGATGTTTTTATTCCCCCTGCTATTGTATAGCTCATTTATTATTGCCTGTCCCATATGTTTTTGGACAGTGAGTGATTCTCGCAGTATTTAAAAGATGCTGCTGGGAATTGTGCTGTCAGCACTCCAAGAACAACGAGGAAAGCCAAAAATAACTGTTTACTTTCAGTAATGACAGCACACAGGTCTCCTCTCTGCTCTTGGACCCTGGAGCAAACCCACGGGTGCCTGAACCCCAGCACATCAAAGGGATGCGGGGTCATCTGAACAAAGTCATCCCACCGGGACAGGCCCTGCCTCACCCTGGAGGCCACTGCTCTCCATCTCGAGTGTTCACATGTTTGGTTTCCTCCTTGTTCCCATTCCCACCCTGGGAGGGTGAAGGGGGACCAAGATGTTGTCTCCCACTGGAAATCCTGCAGACAGACAGACAGACAGACCACCCTGGCTGAACATTAGGTGGGAACTGGCAAGATGGTGGTGGCTGATGTGCCCCCGTGGTGTGTCCCTGGGAGGTGGCAGGGGGACTCCTGACTGGCCTTGCTCCCCATGCCTGCAAGGTTGGATTAACCTGTCTGTCTTTCTCTGCAGTTCTTGAGCTACCTGGGTGCCTGTGATCGGCTGCTGAAGCAGGGCTATGAGGAAGGGCAGGTGGAGGAAGCCATGGAAATGTTCCAGTACTCAGAGAAGAAGGTCAGAATGGGATGGCAAAGCCCAGCCCTTTGTGCTGTGTCCTCCAGGCTCTCCTTTTCAGTGGGCTGCATGCTTCCCTCTGCCTCCACAGGCCCTCCTGCAGCCTCATGGAGGGCCAGACCTCTAGGGCAGTGTCACCATAAGGACCCCTGGGGGAGGACACCTGCTCCTTCACACTTCTCTGCCCTTCCCTGTTGTGTGGAATGATGTTCACTCAGCCTCTGCACAGGCAATCCCATCCTGAGCCCACCAGCACCCACTCTGTCTCAAGCCCTGCCAGCTCTCCCTTCTAGCCCCAGGGAGGAGAACCATGGAGAACTGGGCGTTTGTCTCCATCATCAGACTCCCCCTGGGGGTAATGGAGAGCCTGGGAAGGCAGAACTGCATGAAATCCAGGCTGGCAGTGTTTGCCAAGATGCCAATGCCTGTAGGATTGCCGTGTCACCAGTCCTTAGGGCAGTGGCAGTGGGAGGGCACCTGGGTCTGAGTGTCAGGGAAGGGTTTATTTATTAAGGACACAGCTCTGGGTGATGTTGTGGTGCTGGGGCCCAGCCTGACCAAAGAGGGGGAGCAGGACAAATGAATTCCTGTTGTGCTCACTGCCATTCCCTGCTCTCTTCATAGTGCAGGCAAACACTGCATGGAATTGATACAAACATTATAGGGAATAGTGAAACTAGAGGCTGACTTTATTAAATATTTCTTATTTAAGAAGTTTCAGTCCTACCAGGGATATGTGTGCCCTCAATCTGCTGTCACAGTGATACAACTCAGATCTTCTGAGTGCAGCCTTGTCCCACAGCACTGCTTTTTCTGCAGCTACACAATATATCCATGATAGCATCATTCTTCTCTCCTCCTTCTTCCTCCAGGCAGCTGAATTCTTGCATCTGTTGGCTCAGTTTAATGATATGGGCTTCCAGCAAAATGAAATCAAAGAAGTTCTTTTGCTTTGTGGGAATCAGAGGGAGAGGGCGCTGGAAGAGCTTGTGATGAAAACGCACTGAGCAGCATCCTGGAGCAGTCACAGCTTCCCCTCTTCACACCAGACCAGAAGCACTCAGGTGATTGTGCTGCTCCATCCCCACCCCTGGAAGCACCAGATACACAATTTCAAAGCTCTGCCTTGGAGTCTCATTTTATGGACATCGATCATAAGAGTGTTTGTCATGCAGGCACTGAGTGCATAGCAGGAATGTTTATCTCCTCACCCACACATCCCCACCCTTGATCATCTCAGCTATTCAGATTAGAGAAGATCCAAATTGCCTTTGGCTTAGATTTTTGCAAAAACCAAACCAAACCAGTGTTCTCCCTCCACCTGGGGTGATGGGTGTAGGTTTTCAGCTACAACAAAGTGGGGATTCTTAAAAGATTATATAAATCAACAGAATAAATTGTTTTCCTAAAATCTGAAGGCTCCTGCAAGAACATGTGTTGGCTTGGGAAGAGTCTCAGCTGACTTAGTCAATTGAAATCCACTTTGATCGCATTAGCTTCTCCTTTTAAACCAGACATGTGAGGAAAATACACAGTTCCATGTGGATAAAGAAAGAAAACAAGCTGCCCTTGCTCTGAAATACATGAGGTTTATCCAGCGCAATGAAAAATGGTGGAGGCAAAGGTTTGTCCTCAGGAAACTTCACGAGATAGAACAGAGAGATGGGGAGCTGCTCACTGCCCTCATGCTCTGCCCAAATCAGGAAAATTCAGGGGATGCGTCCCTAAACTGTGAAGACAGTGGATCCAAATGAAGTGAAGCATGAATATCAGCATCAGGAACATCTGTATGCCCAAGGGAATTTCTGTATGTAACTGAAGGACAGAGAATGGGAGATTCAGAACACTGTACAGGATGTGTGTCTTGGCTTGGCAATGGAACAGTGGACAGTGTTTTTACATAAAGTATGTTATTTTCCTGTGAATTAGAAACAGATGTAATTTCTTTGAGTAAAGATGCTTGGGGGGTTCTTCTGCAACATGTTTGTCTTTTTCTGTCAGGATGCCAGCTGGCACAACCCAGCAGAGAAAATCCTTACTTGCATTCGTACCATTTTCCATTGTACCCTTCCAAACAATCTCCCCGCACAATGTGCTGCCATCAAGGTAAAACACTATGTCCCTTCTCCCTGGATCTCCAGGTGGGTGCCAGACAGCAACAGGAAGGTACAGCTCTCCATGGCTGCATTGATTCTTGCATGGGTGCAACAGGGAAACTTGGCATCCAGGTGTTGGGGGAGTTGACCCATCCATCCCCAAGGATGCTTTATTCCTGCTCTTCTTTAATGGCATTGAAATGGAAAATGTGGCACCCTGTATGTCCTAGGGAGATATTCCTGGGGAGCTCACAGGCTCTTTTTGGAACTCCCAGCTCTGTTTTTCCTCCTGCTTTCCCTTGGTTATACAAGCTTTTATTTTTGATACGGCCCATATAAGGCAAGTCCATCTACAGACAGCTTTTCCTTGCATTCCCCCTTGCCAAGATGATGTCACCTTAAAAACGAGACTTGCAGAAGGTTAAGCTGTGATTAGGCAAATTGTGTCCCTCCAACTGTGATCTTTGGCAGAGTGAACACCGTGTGGATGGAAAGGGGAAGATAAGGGTGCTGTGCCGGTGCCAGTGGTGCTGAATGCTGGTGGAGCAAAGCACACTGGCAGCATTGTGCCAATTCACTGTGCAAAGGCTGAGCAGCTTCTCGCCCTCCTTCGTGGTTTGCTTGGTCCTGGATCTTGGATCGTTTCTTGCAGAGGTAAGAAATGTATCTTTTTTCCTTCCTTTGCACCTAAAATTATCTTGTGTTACTTTCTGGATCACAGTCTGGACTGATGGATGCAACAAATGGCTCTTGGGAGCATCCATGCCATACTCAACTGCCTGCCAAGACTCACACTTTCCCTCAAGTGCTACACTTAAAATCTTAAAACCTTTTGCATTTGTTGACAAATATCTTTGTAAAGCCCTGAACTGTGGAGCAGCATGTGGAAGTGGGGAGGAAGTTGTATTACTTGGTGTCAGAGCTGGAAGGAATGGGTGAGCCTGCCAAGTTCTGTGGTCTAAGGCTGGCCACAGGAGCCCAACATAAATATTTTAGTAACAGAATTATTTTAACTTCATTTTAATGGATGTTTAAGCTGTTTGTTCAGCTTAAAATTGTTTTAAAGCAACATGTTTCCATGTGCTGCTCCTAGGAGAAGACAACGTGAAATGTTAATTCACAGAATTCTGTGAAATGTTAATTGGCTTTGTCTGGGAAGGGGAAAATTATTTGATAAGTTGCTGTAACATTCCACCTGGGGACTGCAATGCTGCTCAGCTCCCGGTGCCCACAGTGCAGGGGACAGGGACAGGTCCCCTGTGCCCCCACCAGGCCTGCAGCTCCACCAGCAGCAGTCCCTTCATGGGTGACATCGGGGTGGTGGCCTGGCCCAGTGGCAGAGAGCAAATGGGGACAAGGCACATCCAGTGGTTTTCCATCTGGCTGTGGGTGCAGGCTGGGGTTTTCTGGTTTGTTTTGGTTTGCAGTTGCGTTGAGTGGGTTTATTCTCAAATGCGGGAACTGTTTTGAAAATGCTGAGAACTTGGCGGGATCAGCAGCGGAGTTATTTGAGGCATCCCAGCTGGTATCCCTTCTGTTCCCTCCCAGCCTGGACAGCACAGGCAGCCCAAAGCCTGCCCCATGGATGGGAAACCAGCTGAGCTGGGGTCTGGGTTTGCTGCTGCCCTGGTCCGTGGTCACAAAGGGGAGCTCTGTGCTACCAGCTGTCCCCAGAGCTGGTGTTGAGGCTGTGAGCCCTCAGCATCAGGTGGTGGGATCTGATGGGAACAGCTCCTCTGGCTGTGAAGCTCTGCAAGCCTGGTATCGCCATGTAATGGCTTCCTAGCCTTCATTCCCTTTTGGCACTCTGTACTTCCAAGCTTTGCCATGTCCTCAAAAGACCCTGACTTGGCTCAAGCAAGTCTCTGGTGAGAGCCAGCACTTGCCACCCCATTGGGTCTGTGCTGGGGCCTGAGGGGGATGATTGAGGGTTCCCAAGTCCCAGAAAACCCTTGGCACATTAGGCACCTGATGCCCAGGAGCTGCTTTCCTTCACTCCCCATCTCCCCTCCTCTTACCAGGACCCTGCTGCAGCCACAGAGAATTCCCAGGGGAGTGTGGGGCTCTCTGGGAACTGCACTCCCACGTAAGGCTCTGAAACTGAGCCACAGCTGAAAAAGCATTCAGGGGCAGAAGCGAGTCCTGACATAGATCCCTGTTAGGAGGTATTTTCCTTCAGAAGCATGGGAGGAAAAACCCCAAACTCAAGAGTAAATGAAAAACACAGTAATGAGAAGCTTTTCTATAGCTTTCCTTTTAATTCCAGCATGTAATGAATGATTTCCCATCAAGGCAGAGAGGAGGTGGAATGCTGCACACCCTCAGAGTGCAGTCAGAATAAATAAATCCCATGTTTGCATCTCTATGGAATCTGTCCTCTGCAGAAGCCACAATGTCCTGCACACAGCTGGCTTGTGAGCTCATGGCTGACAGGGCTTTGTGCCCGTGCAGGGCAGGAAGAGGGGACAGCAGCTGCCCTTTCCCTCTGGCAGGGTCTAATGTCACCTCCAAGGTCCAACATGATGCATCCCTGGGCCTGAGCACAGCTCCATGGAGGAGGAGAGGAGCCCAGGGCAGCAGTGAGTGCAGAGCTGAGGCCATGTGCAAGGAGAGCATCCTGACGTGGGACACGGGAGCAGCTACGTTGCGATGTCGTGGTCACGTCTTGGCAGCCGCAGGAGGAAGGTCTGCAGGGAGCCGCTGCGTGGGAAACCTGCCCGCTCCTTCTTCTGCTTCCAGGTCTCCTCTTCCACGGAGTAGAGGAGTGTCAGCATCTTGTTGACAGTGTAGATGGTGTCACCCCTGACGATGGCAGTGAAGAGAGCTCCCTTGCTGTTCATGAACTGCCCGGGCAGGGCGCTCCACTGCCGGGACGTCAGGTTGAAGCAGTCGATGACACAGCGCAAGAAGTCGTCGTAGGGGCCGTTGCGCATGACGTAGAGGTTGTCACGATGGGCCACCATGCAGTGCCCGTAGCTCTGGTGCCGCTTGAGCTCGGTGACGGGAAGCCACACGTCTTGCTGGGTATCATACTCATAGATGACAGTGGTGTCCAGTGGCTGCCACAAGCAAACAAAGATCTGCCCCAAGGCTTGGGCACAGGGCGCTGCCGTGCTCGGTTGCGGCAGGTCAGAGACGAAGGTCCAGGTGCTGGAGGCCAGGTCGTACCTCTCCACGGACTTGAGCGAGATCTTCTCGTACTCACCACCGATGGCGTAGAGGTAGCCCTCGTGGCCCACCAGCCTGACGTCGTAGCGCAGCTGGTGAGGGCTGGGGAACTCGCTCCAGGTGTTGGCATCAGCATCGTAGCAGAAGCTGCTCTCCACCACCTGCTTGTTGGCCCCGTAGACGCCGCCCACGATGTAGATCTTGTTATCCATGGTTGCCATGCCGGCTAGGAATGTGCTGGCGCTCAGCGGAAGGCAGGAGAGGGTCCTCCATGTGTTGGTCTCCTCGTCCAGGTAGCAGATGGTCCTGGAGAGGTCCTCCAAGAACTCGAAGGTGGGTGTGTGGGCTCCCACTGCCACAAAGGTGCTGGGGAGGAGGGCTTCCACATAGGCCAGCAGGTCATCGGAGAGGCAGTCCAGGTACTCCTCCAGCTCAGCGTAACTGTCCCTGATGTAGAGTGCGGCACAGTGGAAGAGATCCAGGAGGCCGAATATGGCAGCGGCTTGGTACAGAAGGATGCAGTTGTCAGAGTTGATGGAGTGGATCAAGTACTTGGCCAAGGGCTTCACCTGCAGGAAGGCAGCACATTCCACTGCCTGGAAGGTCTCCTCGCTGCCAAGGATGGGCCTCTCGCCCGCCAGCACCCGCAGCATGGCGAGGAACCCGGCTGCACTCAGCTCCCCCAGGCCGATCTCCTCCTGCGTGCTCTCCCTCATGCCCGAGCGGAAGAGGGCACGGAAGTACTCACTGCTCTCCACCAGCAAGGCCTTCTCCACCGAGAATGACTGCTCCTCCACCCGGATACGCACCCGCTCCGGGGGTCCTGCCTGAGAACCTTCCTCCTCCGGGGTCATCCTCGCCTGGGACCTCAGCAGCTCTCAGGGGTGGGGGAGCACAAGATGCCCCTCTGTGCTGTGCCCCTGTGCAGCCCCCTCGGCCTTCTCCAGCCTTTGATGCCTTTGCTGAGCTGCCCGGTGGCCTTGTAATATAAATACCTTGGGCTAAAGATAGCTGAGCTCGTGACCAGGGCCCTTCAAAGGCATCCACCAGGCTCAGCTGACCCCCAAGCTCAGGCAGGGTTCCAGTGTCACCAGCCAGCACTGGGCACGGCAGAGGTGCCTGGATATCCCATGGAATACGCCCAGCCACTCAGGAGAAACAGGTTTTACTTTCTCCACTCTCAAGCATCCTTCTTATGATGCCCTACGGAACAGTCCCCAGCCTGGGGAGGGCAACACACTTGCATGGCTGGGAAGAACATCTGGCCACACTATTTTTTTTTTCTCTTTAAAATGTGGAGTTTACAGCCCAGGGAGGTAAACAACATCAGCAAATCTCATTGCCACCCCGCTCAGCCATGGGAAGGGAGCTTGGCTGTTCCTCAAGTGTTACCATGGGCAGAGAGAGACCTTCTTTTGTGACCCTCTCCATGGCAGCAGCATCTGCAACATCCATCCCAGCTGCAAGGAGCCATAAGCCAGCCTGTGCTTCACCTGGGGATCTCAAGGTGAGAAAAAGGAAGTGCAGCAACCTCTTCTCACCAAAAACCTCCCCTCTGGCCTCAGGGCTTGCTCAGCTCCCCATAATACCTGGCTGTGGGAAGAGATAAACCCCTGTTTACTGACAGAGCTTGACAGTGAGGAAAAGTGTTATTTGTGGCACATCACTTGTTAGTGTGCTAATCACAGATTTTTCTGGCTAGAAATCCCATTTCAGCTCCGCCATGGGGTGCCAAGGAAGGCTGACAACAGGGCTCACTTGGGGGCTCCTTCCTGGATCTCCCCATCACTACCTGTGATTAGTTTGCAGCTGGTGTTTTGTTTTGATGAATAATTTAACCTGAGCAGCTCATCCTGTTGAAGGTCTATTTTCTGCTCCCTCCTTAACCCCTTCATCCCAGCAGCTGGGAACTTTCCAGGCAGTGCATGATGGCAAAGCTGTTGCCTCAGGATCATGGCCACAGCGGGTTCCCCCAAAAATCCAAGTTTAGGGAAGAACAGAAGAATTTTGCACTTACACCACTGTCATTGATCCTCATGGATACCCAGCTTAAAATACCATGTTTAGTTCCAATTGCTTTTAAGCGCCCTAGACCTGTGACCAAAGGGGGTCTGGGGTAAAGGGTCCTCAGAGGAGCTCTGCTTCCCGCAGGTGAGTTATCCCTGTGATCCCCATCCTCCCCATCCCTGGGGCTTGCAGGGGCTTCCACACTCCCAGACTATTTTGGGAGGGCTTAAAAATACCCTGCCTGTATTAACGGGCAATATTCCCAAGGGCGCAGCAAGCCCCGCACGGCCGCGGAGCAGCCTCGGGCCCCCAGCCTCGGCTGCGGCCCCCCCGCAGTCCCTCGGGGCCGGCCCTGGGGCCGCATCCTGTGGTCCCGGGCATCGAGCCCTATTCCAAATGGCTGTGATCGCCATGACAACGCTGACTTCAGCCTCCGCCACCTACTCGGGCTCAGAGCCGCTGGGTGCCGGCTGATGGATTGGTACGGGCACTGGTGAGTACTCCCCGGGCTCCCTCTTCCTCTTGGCACCGAGGCTTTTGGGTGGCAGAAGGGAATTTCTCTCCCTGGAAAGCCTCTGCCGGCAGGAGAAGGTGTCAGTGCTTGGTTGTGTCCGAAGGAGCCGGGCAGTGGCTGCACAGGCAGCTCCGGGTCTGCTCCTGCCTGCCGGAGCTGGGATGAGTGCGCCGGCCCCAGCCGGGACAGAGGGACCAGGCTTGGGCTTGCTGGGACACGGCGAGATGCTGCGCGCTCAGGAAGGTGCCGGGACACGGCGAGGTGGCCGCCAAGCCGAGGCACGGCAGGTCTGGGACCCGGGGGTCCCTGCCCGAAGCCGGGGCAGCTCGGGGTGCCGCGCGTGCTCTGCCGCGGGGATCGTCCTCGGGTGGCCGGGGCAGCGTGTCCGGCCCCGCGGCGTGGCAGCTTTCCTTACAAGGAGTTTGGCTGGAGCCCGAGCAGCGGGAGCCGCGCTCGCCTCCGCCTGCCTCATTCATCGCAGCCCCGGCCGTGCAGGGGCCGCTGCTGCCCCGGCCCCGCGCTCACGGAGAGCCCCGCGTCCCCTCCGGCCGTGGGTTTTAAGGTGGGAGGCTGCGTTTCTCTTCTCTTTCTGGGGTGTGAGGGGTGGGCAGAGGGCTGGGGTGTCCTTCTCTTTCGGTGGGGTGCTGGCCGCCACTGTGGGATGAGGATGGAGGAGAGGGGATCTCCCACCCTGGTGCTGCTGAGCCCTTCTTTCCCCCAAGCTGGGGCACCCACGAGCCAGGCAGTGAGAAGGTCCCCATCCGACGGGGCAGCGGGTGCTCCATGTCCCCCCGCTCTGTCCCGCAGGGCCGAGGATGTCCTCGATGTTCGGCAAACCCCGAGCCAGCAGCGAGCGGCCGCCCCAGAGCGCCCTCCCCGAGTGCAACGTGGCCATCCTGGGGTGCAGAGGGGCCGGCAAGTCAGGTGAGACGGGCAGGGCAGGGCATCGGGGAGCTGCCGCCAGGGGACACCTGCCTCACCTGCCTCTTTCGCCTCCTGCAGCTCTGACCGTGAAGTTTCTAACCAAGAGGTTCATCAGTGAATATGATCCCAACTTGGGTAAGGCACGTTCTTATCCCATGGAGCATCCTTCCCATCTCCCATGTTTCCCATGAATTTAGGGGAAAGAAAAAAACAGCCCACCCAAAATTATATAAAAAACAACAAGAAGGGCTGGATTTGACCCAAAACCACGTGTGAAAACAGGTGAAAGCAGTGCCCTCTCTGGGGGGACTTCCTGTGGGAACGTTGGCTCTTCTCATTGCCCCCAAAAAACCAAAAGCTGACTTCTTGAGGCTCTTTGAGGAGCATCTAATGTCTGTTGGGCAGGGAAAAGGCTGAGGAAATGAGGATGGGTGCACAGCAGGCAACCCTGGGGCTGAGTTTTGCAGTGAGCAGTTCTGGGTATTTTTTTTTCCACTCATCTGAGTAATTAATAACTATTTTCCTAGGCCTGACTCCAGGCTGTGGGGAAGAACCATAAGTGATTTATCGGGGACATTAAGGAGATATGGACATTGTCCAAGAACCAACTCCAGCCACTAATAATTGAGTGACTCTTAGAAAGAAGGATAAATCCTTTCTTCCTCAGATATTTTTGGGAATGTGGTTTTATCTTCCCACGTCAAAACCTTTCCGAAACGCATCAGTTAAAAGCTGGCCCAAAGAAAGCATCTTTCTCCTGGGGGAACGGCACAACAGCTCTCCCTGCCTGCCCTCCTTCCAAAAGAAAGGACTACTCCTCTCGCTTGATTTATTGGGAAGCAGTCCCATGTCAAGCCCCCAGCTCGCTTTATCTCATCAGGCCATGGCTTTTAGATAAGGGCTGAGCCCTGGGTGCAGCGATTGTTGTGCCAAGCTCCTTCCCCTCCCTCCTTCTCCTGTGGGAGCCCACGCTTGCAGCACATGGGGAGAAATAACTGCTCCTAGCCAGGCTTGCCCAGCAACATCACCCCCAGTCCCCCAAAATAATGTTGTCTCAGGAAGGAGTAAGGTGGGAGGCATTGGTGGAGGATGCTCCTCATCAGGGCTGAAATTTTTCCATGGTATCCCAAGCATCCTGGGCTTTGCTTGGCTTTGAAGAAGACAGGATGTGCCAGCCCATCCTTACAACCACCCTTCTTCTTGCAGAGGACACCTACTCCTCGGAGGAGCTGGTGGACCAGCAGCCTGTGCTCCTGAAGGTGATGGACACTGCTGACCAGGTAAGGCATTGGGGGTGTGCTGACCAGCTGGACCGTGGCTGGACCACGACTGGACTGGGGCTCAGCCACTCCTCCCACGCCAGGATGGCCCCGGGAACTGCGAGCGCTACCTGTGCTGGGCCAGCGCCTTCCTGGTTGTCTACAGCATCGACAGCAGGAAGAGCTTCGAGGGCTGCCAGCGCTACCTCGAGGTGCTCGCCCTGCACGCGCGGGGCTGCCAGCGCCGCTGCCCCGTGCTCCTGCTGGGAAACAAGCTGGACATGGAGCAGTACAGGTACCGGGCACGCGGTAAGGCTGCCTGCTCCCCGTGGGAGAGAGCTCACACATCCCCATCCCTCCTGCTGGGATGCAAAACCCAAATCTGATTTCTTCACGGGTATTTCCACTCCCATTAGTATTTGAACATCCTCCCACATCCCTGAATTTCCTGCCCCAGGGCTGATGTGTTTATTTTGAGCCTGTTGGTATTTTCAGTAGGATGTTTTTTGGCTGAGTGGCGAGGCAGCGTCACCATCCCTGGCAGGGCTTGAGCCAGAGAAGCCCCTCTGGACATGCCCTTCCTTTCCCTGGAGCCCTCTAGTTCCAGCCCCACTGCCAGGACTGGATGTGCCCAATATGTTTTTCTGGCCTTTTGTGCTGCTCTGTGGTCCCACGGGCCCCTGAGTCACATGCATTGCTGGAGCCATCATGCTCTCAGGATGGAGGTATCCCCCTCCCCACAGCAAGGACCTGCCCCATCTCCTCCTCCCTGCTTCCCAGTGCACTGTCATCACACCCACCCCTGGGTCGCTGGAACACATCCCTACCAGGAGAAGCTGTGTGATTCTCCAGGGACACTAAGAGGCCATTACTCTGGCATTTTGGGAAAAGCAGAACTCTTTTAGATTCATGTCCCAGGGCAGGGATGGGCAGGTGCTACCTTGAGGCTCTCTGGGAAGGAGGTGTGGGATGCACGATCTGTTACCTGCACCTTTTTCGGGTGGCTGCCGTGCCCCAAGGCATCCTGCACCCATCCCCTCTGCTCTCGCCAGGCAGGTGCTCTCAGCAGAAGGGATGTCCCTCGCCAGCAGGTTCGGGTGCCTCTTCCATGAGGTGTCGGCATGCCAGGACTTCGCTCGGGTGCAGCACGTGTTCCACGAGGCCGTGCGGGAGGTGCGGCGCCAGGCAGAGTGGAGCCTCCCCGTGCGGCCGCTCTTCATCTCCGAGGAGCGGCCCTGCCCGCCCGTGGCCACGCCCGTGGCCCTGCCCACCCACCACAGCTTGGCCACCTGCACCTTCAACACCCTCGCCCCCGTCAACTACAAGGAGATGCCCTCGGTGGCCCAGGCCAAGCTGGTCACCGTCAAGTCCTCGCGGGCTCAGAGCAAAAGGAAGGCTCCCACGCTCACCTTGCTGAAAGGCTTCAAGATATTTTAGGACACGTCCCTGTGGGCTGCAGAGAGGGAGGAGAGAGACCCTGATCCATCCCCCCACCTCCACGGGAGCTGGGACCTTCCATGATGGACTCACGGCGCTGCAGCAGCCGCTGGCACACGGCAGCCCTGGTCTCTGTGCCGGGGCAAAGCCAGCAGTGCCAACCTGGCAAGCAGGCAAAGTGCCAAGGGTCTGACATGGGCTGTGGCATCGCTGTGCCTGCCCCTGCCCGGTGTTTGTACCCTGTCCTGCCACTGCCACTGTGGCCAGCCCAGTTTTCTGTGAGGATGCAGCAGCTTCCAGAGGAGCCAGAGCTGTTGGATACCATTGGGAGGGGAAGGGACAACTCCACGGCCACCAGCCAGCTTGGGCACCTGGCCCACAACTACAGGAGCCAGGAATGAGGAACTAATCATTAATCCAGCATGGATTAATGGAATCCATCCATTAATGGAATGGAACCCATCTCGTTCATCCCACAGGTCCCCGACTAAGCAATAAGTAGGAGAAAATTTTATTTTTTTTAAATCCAGATAAAAAAGGTGCAGATAATGTTTCAGCTGCTTAAAGGCCTCAGGTGGCCTGTAACCCATATCCACACATCAAGCTAAGTCACACCAAAATTGCTGCTTTTTTGCTCAGCTTTTTACACTATAGCATCCCTTTCCAAAGGCTTTGCAAAGAGATGCTTTGCTGACAAGGACATGGTCTGCAAAGTCTGTGTTTAAAAGACTGATGTATTTCCAATAATGTCCTAAATTATTTCATGGTTTCTACGCATGCCCAGTGAAGGACACAAAGGGAATCCTGGAGCAGACCAGGCTCTACCTGTGCCTGAGCCAGGGGCTGGATGTTTGGTTTCAGGTGCTCTATCAAATTAAATGTTCTGCTTCTCCCTGGAGTTGCAGTTACTTTGCAGAGTAAAATATCCATGTGTATATTTGTACATATAGCCATATAAATATATATATATATGACCTTACTGACAGATTCAATATGGCATTTTGATCAACCACTTTGGAAAGTATTTTAATAAAGAGGACTCTGAAAAGAATAAAAATGTCTCAGCTTCAGTGTTGCTGTTTTCCTGATGGGAAGTGAGGCTGCTTTCCCTGGCTGACTGCAGGCCAAGCTTCCCGCTTACTTCCCTGGCTCAGGTCAAACCTGTTTGCAGCACCTGAGGGAGGAGAGGAAGCTGGCATTGGAGGGAAGGCTGGAAGCAGCCAGAGCAGTGGGGGAACACCAGCCAGGCAGGAGATGAGCCCAGGGCCCCTCCTGCAGGTGCAACTCTGCTGCTTTCTTGTTTCACACTTTTCTTTCTCCAGGCTAAACTGCATTTTTAAACTGGCACCCCTGCGAATTGAGACATTCTGATACCTTCCTTAAGGCCTAAATGGGCTGACTCCAGCTGCCACTATATGGCCTCCTCAGACGTCTCTGTGTACAGGGATGTGACAGTCCCATCTTTCCACTGGACCACCACGTCCCCTGGTCTCTGGGGCCCTGGCTGCTGCTTTAGTGGCTCAGCCAGGTTGTATTCCTGCACAGGCATCAGGGCTTGCTTGGCATCGAGGTCAGCCTCCTGTGTGGGTCGTGCTGTTTCTCCGTTCACAAGGATTTTCCTTTTCCTGCAGGGAAGGCACAACAAGGACACACGAAGTGAAGCAGCAAGCCCAGCCCACATCTGAGGGCACCGACCCCGGTGAGGGTCACAGCCATCAATTTACACCGTGTTCCTGGAACACGCCAGCTGCTTGTGGGCAAACGCCGCCAGGTGAGCTGTGCCAGGTAAGTGCTCTGAAGTGTTTGAGCACACACGGCTGTGCGATTCACACTAGGAGAGCGCCCAGCTCCTGACGCCAGGAGCAGCACGCAGGCAGCCGTCACTAGAGGGAGAGCGAGGCAGGCTCGCAGCCTTAGCGCTTCTCTCGTCTGACACAGTGCTACGTTTTCGTGCCCTAGCAAACAGCGAGTTGCTCCTCAGCTGTGGGATTGTGCAGCCACTGGGGAACTGTGTGGGGATGTGCATGGGGAAAGGCTGGGAGTCCTGCTCCAGAGCCCCTGTACTTAGGGGAGAGCACCTCACACCAGTTACCATCACTTCCCACCCAGCAGCCCTGTTGGGCTGGACAGAGCTGTGCAGACCTCTATTCCATCCAGGGCCCAGAAAAGGGGCTTGTTCCAAGTGACACAAAGTGAGCAAATGGTTCAAAGGGAGTTTGCTCTTCTCCCCATCACTCAGGGCTTGTCCTGCCCTGCCAAACCCCTGTGGCTGTTTGCCTGGGAGGCTTTCAGGGCACCACCACACACCAAAAGATTGTCAAATTTTCCTGTCTCACCTGTTTCGCACAATGTTAATGGTCAGAAGAACGAGACCCAAAATCATGGTCGCGAGGGACAGCGCAAGAACAGAGTAATTCCACGTTGAGGCTGAGGGAAAGCAGAGAGGCAGCGTTAGCAGGCACAGCACAGTGTGACCCATAGAGCCTGGCCAGGGGTTTTCTGAGGATATCCAAGATGCTCTGTCCTTGACTTTTGTGGCTTTGAAGTTGATCCTCATGACGCTGACCTGCTGCTATGTCAATCTGCTCCCTCCACCCTGCCAAAATCACAGGAGACCTTTGCTCTCTTGGCAGGCTCTGCCTGGAAAGAGGCTGAACCCCAGAGACAATCTCAGCAAAGCCTCCTGCCTATCTTCACCTATGGCCTGCTTATTCCAGAGGCAAGACTGAGGGTTTGTGTGTCTGGGGTAAATCACCTCCTCAGGCATCTCTGTTAGGCAAGAAAGTTGACAGCCAAGGACTGTGTCTCAGCCCAGGAACACCAGTGGGACTCACGGTCTTCTCTGCGGAAGAACCAGAGCAGCTCCTCCAGCTCTTCCAGTTCCAAGCCCAGTGGAAGGGTAATGTTGCCTGCTGTGTGCTCATCCATGTGTGTGCTGGCCAGGGTGGTTGGGAGGTACTTGTGCTCTGCCTCAGCTGTGGTGGAAAGACAAAGACACAATAGTCACTCACTGAAGCTCTTCAGACTGGAGGTGACCTTCCCCTTCACTCCCAGGGTTGCCCAGCATGTCTCTCCAAGCAGGCAGAACACAGCCCTGAGTGCACAGCCTGAACTCATGCACTGAGAAGTGGAGAGTGTTTTTGGCTGCAGACCCCATTAGGTGAGGCAGCAGGGCTGCAAAGACTTCAGAATCCTGGTAAGGCCTTTCTCCATCCCCCGTCTCCCACCAAGGAGAGGCAGCTCCATGTGCCACAATTCACCGAAGAGTTGCCTTGCCCAGACCAGTCCTGGAAATCTGACTCTGGACTGCAGTCCTCCAGCAAGAAATTCTTATTTATCAGGCTGGCTTGTATACACAGCTTGACTCTAGTAATTTTTATCAGAAAAGCTTCTTTCTGCACAGAAACCAATATATAAGTGTGGCCAACCCCAAGCACAGAACATGCACACAGAATGCAGATGGGAATGACACCCAGTTCTGGAGCAGGAGTGCGACTTTTTCCTTGGCTCAGTCAGGCTGCTGCTCATGTACACTGAGGAAAATAGCCCCATAGAAAGAAAGAAAGAAACTATATTTCCAAGAAGTTAAGGTCTTTGCACATGTGGACATGCACCTACTTTACCCACACCATTATCCTTTAAGCCAAGACTCTACCTTGCAGCAGGAAAAATGGGATTATCCAGAAGAACTTCATATTTGTGTATGCAGATGTGATGGATCACACCTTCACAGTATTTCTTCAGCGTGGAGATGCCTGCAAAAGACAGAGAGACTAAGGAGTTGACAGAGAACCTGATTCCCCTCCCTACTCCAGCTGTTTTCAGAGAGGGGATCTCATGTATCCCGGCATCTGTTTCCTCCTGAGAACGTGAGTCTGACCTGCCAGGACAGGGTGCAGAAATCCCTGGGCCACCAAGGTGACAGCAGAGGGGTCTGGCACTGCATCTGCTGCCCGAGGTGAACCTGTAGAGATGTGAGCTCAGCTGCTGTGAGCCAGCCCCTCCCCAGCTAACAAAGCCTCCCTGCTTGCTCCCCTGCCATAATCCCTAGAGAACATATACTTTGCATGTGACTACCTATTGCCAACCCATGGATGGCAGAACATGGGCGTGGAGATGAGGAAGTGGAAGGCTGAGCTCCAAGAGGAGGCAAGGCTGGCTTGCCATTGAGGCTACGGTGTCTCCCATCCCTCAAGGAAACAGAAAGTCCTCCTTGACCTTTAGTCCCTCATTTATTAGTGGCATCAATCCAACTTTTATGGCTGCTCCTTCAAATTAGTTCTTCAGCGTCCTTCGAAGGGCCCTGCCCTGAGCAGCGGCTCCTGGCTGCCCACTGTGAGCTGGTGAGATGTTGAGGTGGCTCTCCCCAGCCCATGGCTCACTGGCCATCGCCCACTGGCAGGTCAGCCACACCACAACACACCTACATCCCTCAGACATTCTGGCCCCACAGGCCATTAATTATTATATGAAGACTTTTATGACAGCCTGATACTCCCAGCTTTTACCTGCCTTTGCTGTGTGGCCTGGTGCTGTCTGAAACTTGCTTCCCAAGCATGTTCCACTGTGCCAGGCGTGTCAACAACGCTGCTGCTGACTCCTCAGGGAAACATTTGTCCCGTCGGTTATAGACCTAATGATTGCTACTATTTTCCCCCCCATTCTCAATGTCTTCACAAATCAAAGTTCACGTTTTATAGCTAACCAGGCATGCAGGCTTACTCCCTGCTGCCAGAAAACCACCTGCTAGCAATTCTTAGAGGAGGGGACTCTCAAGTATGTGGTCCACTTTGTATTTCAGAAAATATGGGTAAAGCTGCTCCCTGCAGTTAGGTGTGCCAATTACCCTTCCGTCCAGGTAACCTTTAGCTTATTCACATGGATCACCCCTCACAAAGGAGGAAATAAGGCCTTGGTGCCAATGAAAATAAGTTACAAGTCAGCTACACCCTAATAAGAAGTGGCACTTGAATGTGTTAAATCTTGCTGTGCAAGGCTTCTGAGTAATCATTTGCTCAAAGAGGGATATTTGACAAGCATGTTGCTGATTTTCCCCCAAGGTGTTTCATAAGCTGTGGGCTACCTCCTGGTGTCTGTGCACAGCAGGGATGCTGGAAAGCTGCTGGAAGTACTTTGCTATTTCATCAAGTAGTGACCAGCAGCCAAATCTCCTCCGATATGGGAGGCCAGAAGTTTGTGGGTAAAACACAGCAGCAGAATGGACCCTTATTGTGCATTAATAGGACATTTAAGTAAAATGTCTTTAAGAGAAACTTCTGTTATTTTAGAGATCTTTTACATCTATATCACATTAACAAAATTAGTTTCACTCACCAAAGCTACAAAACAAAGTGCTCTCAGGTCAGTGTGTCTACTCCAGTAGAGAGTGAGCCTAAACCACCAGTTTCCCCAGTAAGAAAACAGTGATTCCCACAGCTGGGCTGGACATGCTCTGAGGAGCTTGGATCTTGCAGCCTGGAAGAGATTGTTCAAGGCATCTCCTGCAGCCTCCCCCACACAGCTGCTCTGCCCTGCTGCCCACATCCCACCGTGGGTAAGCGCTGCTCCACGAGACCAGCTGGGACAGGTGGGGGATGTTCTTCCATTGCTCCCCTGCTGCACATCCAGCAGTGACTCTGGTGGCTGATGGACAGGGACGAGCCCTTAGATCCAGACCTCTGCAACTCCAAGTGTGCTCTTTGTTTTCCTGTCCCTCTGAAGGCACCCAAGACCCTTCTGAGGTTGCTTCCCCAGCTTTACAACAGGGGAAGCTCAAATGAGAGCGAGCTCATCCATTTTATGCTCCTATGGAAGGAGGCAGAAAGAACAAAGAGGCCCGTGCCTCTCAAGAAACATTTTACCTGTGTTATTTTGAGTTTATATTGACTCCTGAATGTCTTTGTAATTTCTTTCTTCTTACAAATGGGATTTTAACATCAAAAGCTGCAAAATCTGTACAGTATTATGTATTTCAGGAACAAAGAGTCACACAACAATGCTATTTCAAATCCTCCTGTGGATCTGTGGACTTTGCTGGCATTCAATGAAATCTCAAGATATTACAGGAAAATGTCAAGGGACTGCTTTTTGCTCTATGCATTGATCCCAGCACTTAAATGGTAAAACCATTTCTCATAATGGAAGCCCTTGAAGATCTGAGACATGTCCCATGCAGAAGGCAGAGCTGAGGGACTGGTGTTCTGAAGGCTGGCATAATCCAGCCAGGGGTCTGTGCCATGTGGGAACACAGGAACACACACCTTCACAGCTGCACGTGGACTCTTCCCAGCCAGGGCACAGCACGTGGTGCTGTGAATCCACCCTGTCCTTGGTTTTTGTCAGCTCTGATATTCATGGCTGCTCACCAAGACACATTTTGCCCTCATTCTGCAAATGAGAAGTCTTTAGATACGTATTATACTGGTTTAAATAAAGATGGGGGGAAATCTTTTGGAAAGACCATCAAGTACAGCTTCTGTTGAGACGATAATGTCCCTCCATATTCAAAGCTCACTACACGGTATGGGACAATGCATTTAGAACATCTCAGTCTTTTTAAATTAGTCTCTTCTTGTCATCCAGACTCTCTCTCTGGTGGTTGTCCTATCTTAGCAGATTGTGTTAAAATGGGTCAGTTATTTCAAACACAGTATTTAAGTGGGATGTCCTGTCCTTGGGATTCATAGAGGATATATATACAATGTCACACCACAGACATACAAATGGATGGTAGGGTTTATAAAGGCACATTAAGGTCTGAGCCCCATTAAGGAACACAAGGAATTGTTTATTATTTAAAATATTAAGGCAAGAAGGCAGTCTGGGCTATTTTTTAACCTCTAAAACCTTTAAAAAGCTAAAGAAAAAAAATCTAAGTTATATTATATATATCTAAGTTATTTTTCTTTGACTGCTTTAATAATCAGGAGTTACCTCAGCCTGCTTCTTACTCGCCATTCAGACAGTCTCTCCTTAAAAAGTCTGCCTTCACTTAAAATTTCCAAGGATTCAAGCTTTCTAACTGGAATAAATAAATAATCCTTTTTTTACAGATAGCTATAAATTAACCCAGCAGCCAGTGCAGCAGGAATGCCCATTAATCTCTGCTAACTCACCAGAAACGTGGAGTTCCCAGTAGGGAGGAAGCTACATTTCTTCTTTAAGCCCTGTCATCCGAAGACATCTCCTCCAGCACCGTGGTAATACAGGGCTCCCTGTGCTGCTGCTCTGGGTATGCTACCAGCTGTGATTCACTCTGCTCCTGAGTCATGTGTGAAGGCCAGTTCAGCAGGTGAGGTACACTCCAGCCCCTGAAAAACACACCTCTTTAGTGGGACCATTTACAGCACAAGGTGAATGACCTTTTGCCAAAGCATGAGCTGTAGCAACTTCCAGTTTATTTGCTCAGGTTATTGGCATAATCAGTATTAGAAGAGCACGCTGAGTAGAATGACACTCAGTAATAAGTTACTCTTCAGTGAAAATAAATGATAATGTTCACTCTGCTTGGCTCAGTCCTCATTGCATACAGGAAGCATGTCCTGATAAAGCAGATATTATCCTTTTTTTTTTCTTTTTTTTTTTTTTCAGTGAATGGCCATTCTAAGGCTGTCAGAGCATCTTACCAGAGGAAAAAACTTTGCATGCAAAGCTTGAAGCAGCAGTCAGAGATTTTGCCATCCCACTTTTACAGGTACTGCTAATGCCTGGCTAAGTCAATAGTCTGCTAAGAGGCTCTGCAGACTGATGTGCTGCTTTATGTGACAGCCACATTGGGAAAGGAGGATTCCTCCCCCCTGAAACTGGGAGCTGATTCATGGATGGAGCTGCACGCTGCAAAGCAAGAGAGATGCATCTCACCAATGGGCTTGGGACACACAGCTAGCTCTGGTTAGCTCCAGCTGAACTGCAGATGGCAGGTGTAGTATCCACGTGTTTGTCCTGTTCTTGGTGGTTTTCAGCTTCAAATAAAGTGCTCAAGGCCATGTATGACAGGGCTTGGTGCAATCTGGTCTGGTGGTAGTTGTCCCTGCCCACAGCAAGGGTATTGGAATGGGATGATCTTTATGGTCCCTTCCAACCCAGGCCATTCT
Source organism: Ammospiza caudacuta (assembly GCF_027887145.1). Lineage (NCBI taxonomy): Eukaryota > Metazoa > Chordata > Aves > Passeriformes > Passerellidae > Ammospiza > Ammospiza caudacuta. Next base: position 25,716,267 of record NC_080602.1, read on the forward strand.
ATGATTTTATGATCTTTGGCACTGAAGCTTTGTTCAATGTTAATTGTTAATTGCGATTAATCCTTTGAATCCCATCTCACATCCAGAGTTTCCCTGGGCAGCCCCTGTGAAATACACCCAGCAGAACATGTGCTCCCCAAACAGAGATGTTTCACTGCTCAGCCTCAGCCTGGCAGCAATCAGATGGGAGCTCAGAAATGCATCCCCCAGGAAACAAGAGCTGCTCCCTGCTGCTGGAAGCATGTCCAGGACATCCTACCACATGGTAAATCGTGCTGTCTTTCCTTCTCAGTTCCAGCTGGATCTTTTTAGAAGTGACACCAGTGTGGGGAACACTTTTCTAGCATCTTTGAGAGTTTTTTCTTGCCAGGTGCACAGGAATAGGACATAAGTGGTCTCACAATCAAACCCCGTGGCCTTGGGAAAGCTCAAAGAAGATACTTGGCCCCCACAGAACAATCTCTGAGTAGAGGGATAGAGACACTGGCCATGGTGAAGAGGTGACTAACATAAGGATGGTGACTGCAAAACCCCAGAAGGTTCCTTTTCATCCCAATTTTCTACATGGCTTGATGTATATATCTAGGGTCAGGATGCAGGTAGGTGGCTGAGATATGTTTAGGACTCAGCATGATGTATATGGAAACCAGTTCCACACTGGTTAGAGCTGGCTCTTGTGCCCAGTAATCCTCTCCTTTTCCAGAGAACCACAAACATGCTCAGGAGTGCTCCTCTCCAGCAAGGGTGTGCTTGATTCTGTGTCTCTCCTGACAACACTGGCACTGGTCATTGTCAGATATCTTTTTACTTCTTGGAGACACTTTCAGCATCTTTTGCCAGGAAGCAAAGTGGAGATAAGATCTGATTTGTGTTCTGTTTCCTCCTCAGATTTGTCTTCACTACTCTTGGGAAGAATTTGTCTGACCTTGGTGTTTTAATTTTGCTTATCTTTTTTGATCCCTTCAGTGTCTTTGACCTGAAATGCCTGGTTACAGAATAACTAAACATTCAGGGTTGGAGAATTTTTTTCTTTCCATGTACAAAAGCAGAGTTCAAATACAGCAGGAATGCCAGATTTTTTTTTTTTTTTGTGAAACAATCAGATAGTTGCTGTCATTCTGAAAAAATTTATATCAAAATAAATCTTCAGTTAAAATTCACGAACATTGCGTTGAAGGCATAATAATGAATAACAGCCATGATGTGTTTGAAATGTGCTGTCACAGCAGAGCCAAGGATGAATTACGTGGGAGCAAGTGTACTGGAAGGAATTTAAGTCCACTTCAAAAACTCATTGCAAATGAAACTTTAATCACTTTGTGCATATGTCTGGCAAAAGCTCAGCATGGAGTTACAGCATTTCCAGGAGTGTTAACTACAGCCAGAAGTGAGAATCCATCTCTGGGCTTAAGTCCTGGAGGAATAGCAGGTGAAACTCTACAGACAGTGTCAATGACATGTTCAGTGCCTGGATCTGATACCTGGAAATCAACGCTGAGCAGCAGCTGGATTCTGGGTTCAAACTCACATCTTTTGGGCAATCCAGGCATACACGTACATCCCTGGCCTTTCTGAAGTGCTGGTGACAAATCCAGGGCTTCACCCAGGACCTCAGAGAACTGGTATTTGTGGTCACCACACAGGACATCTCCTTCCAGCCTTTCTTCCAGCAATCTCCCTCGCTGCCTCTGGAAACCATGAGTATTTTTCAGCATCTGAGATATCACAAGGTCAAATTTTTCACCATCTGAGATAAGGCCTGAAATTACACTCTGTGCTGAACAGCACTCCTCATGTTTGGGGCCTGACAGCCATGAGTGTCTGTAATCACTTAGTTATTGTGCAATGACGAATTGTTCCCTGTTTGTGATAAGTCAGACTGTTCACCTTCCCTTCTTTCCAAGCCACTTTCCAACATGAACCAAGCTGGGAGCTTTAATCTCTTCTCAAGCACAAGCCATTCCTTCATCCTCGCTGGCCTCTTGTTTATATTTTATTTTAACTATAACCTTTCGTTTATGCACTAAGATGAGGTGACCAGAGTTGACGTGTACTGCCTTTGACTAAACTAAGTATTTTCATGGAACTTCCTGGTTAACAGAGAATTGCAAGGTTTTTTGAGCATTTGATTTTTCCATACTGATTAGGAAATTACCTCAGTATTTGGTAGCATATTCTCCTTTTCTCAGGGTACAGGAATGTAAGCACCCCAGTTAGGATGGCCTGACTCTTTTTTTTTTAACTTGTAACAGCAATTTTTCATTCTTTTCTCCTTATTACCACAGGAGACAATGGCATCTTCAATGTCTGAGAGAAGAAAACCCTAATGATGGGCAAACAGACATGAAAAAGGGAAGGAACACATACAACACTGCTTAGTGCAGTACAAAATTTCACTTTTTTAATGGATCCTTCCCTCATGTATCCGACATAAAATTCTGCCATCAATTTTCCAAATAATTTACATATTTCCCCAGGCATATAGGACATTTACAGATTCTCACACTCCATGCTGCAGAAATTCCTAGTGTCAAAGATTGTAGGACAGACTGTGATCTAGATAAGCAGGGAATTTGTGTATGTGATTTACATTAAAAGCTACACAAATAATCCATCTTCCCATGGGGGGGAAAGAATGTACTTAGCAGAATGATAAAATATTTTCATACTAACGTTATGGGAGGAGACAGTTCTTTAAGTGGTGATTCTGACCCCATAGTTTACAAGAAAACATTCTCTGAGTTACTGTCACTGTTAAAATGAAGCTGTCCGTGGAGTCAGAAACTGAACTCTGTTTTTCAAATGCTGTCAGAGCCAGATCAGTGGCTTTGGGGTCAACACCCCTTCCAGTCCCTGACGTTTTTCTGCATTATCTTTGCACTGAGGCAGCACGGAAAATTCCGGGTCAGGGTTAAGGGGGCACGGGTGACACCACTCAGGATCATCGACACTGTGGGGCTGGAGCTGTCAGGGCAGCCCTGACGGCTTCCACCACCCCACACCAAGATCAGGGAATTGTTAGGGTTGGAAGGGATCTCTGGAGATCACCCAGTCCAACCTCCTTCCAAGGGAGGGTCATGCGGAGCATAGACACCGCTGGACTATGTTTGGAACTCCACACCCTCTCTGGATTATTGGGGTGTCCTGCGCAGGGCTATAGGTTGCACTCTATGATACTTCTGCGTCCCTTCCAACTCAGGTTCGCGGATAATTATGTGATTTTATGACTATGGCGGCGCCGCCTCAGCGCTGAGGGCGGCCCCGCCGCGGGGCGGGTCCTGCTGCGTCATCGGCGCGCGCGGCGGGAGCCCCGCGATGCGGGCCCGGCTGCTGCGCGCCTGCCGCGAGGGCGTGAGGGCGGCGGGGCCGCCATGGCGGGTCCTGTTCTTCGGCACCGACCGCTTCGCCGTGACCACCCTGCGAGCCCTGCGGGCCGCCGGGTACCGCCCGGGCACGGGGGAGAGGGCTCTGAGGGGAGACAGGGAGGGGAGGGAGGGGCAGAGGGGACACGGGAAACGGGGACGTGAGGGAGGAGCCTGAGGTGGGAGATGGATCCTGAGGGGCGCGGAGCCTGAGGGGACACGCCAGGGGCTGGGGAGGGTGAGAGACGGGTGGGCACCGAGGGATGGGAGATTAGGGCTGGTGATGAGGCTCAGAGGTTATTGAGGGATGAGGTGGAGTCGCGCGGGAGGGACCGTGGGTTGGACAGGGAGGATGGCAGAGAAGGGAGGGGGAGGGAGCCTGAGCGTGGGACAGGGACCGGAATAATGGAGTGAGGGAATTGGCACAGGGGCACAGCGAGGGGTGGAGGTGACCCAGCCCTCGCCTCAGTCTGCCTGCACGACGCCTTCAACACCTTGTTCCACCCCAGGGAGCCCAGCGAGGACTCGCTCGTGTCCCGGCTGGAGGTGGTGACCCTGCCCTCCCGCCTGGCCCGGGACCTGCCCGTCAGGCGCTGTGCCAGGGAGCTCCAGCTGCCTGTGCACGAGTGGCCGCACACGGGACCCGCGGGGCATTTCGATGTGGGTGTGGTGGCATCTTTTGGACGTCTTCTAAGCGAGGAGCTCATTCTGCAGTTCCCATAGTAAGTGTGTGGACAGGACATCTGTCACTGCTTCGTTAGTGAAGCTGCACTCTCGTTTTGAGGCAGCATCTGTGACTTGCAGTAGGTGAGGTCAGCTTCCCTGGGTTCATATGCTTAGCCTGAGCCTTATTGCTGTCATGGTGAAATTCAGTGTTCTTTGACACATGGGTGTAAATTTATGTAAATATTCAGCAGAACATTTGCTATTATTCCTCACATCTCTTTCTGTGTTTGCTGAGAAACTGAAGTTTATATAGTGTGAATTTTCCTTCAGGTGCATATTTAAGCCAGTAACACATGAGAACATATGAGCAGATAGTAGTTCACTGTAATATACATTGCACTCCACCTACGTATGTTTCAGGTACCATTCCTGTTCTAACCTGTGAATATTTCATTCCAGTGGGGTGCTGAATGTCCATCCCAGCTGTCTCCCACGATGGCGTGGTCCTGCACCCATAGTCCACACAGTGCTTCATGGTGATCAGGTGACTGGGGTGACAATTATGGAAATAAGACCAAAAAGGTGGGTTTGGTGTCCTTTGCAGACAACTCACTGTTGCTGTTGCCTCTCAGGGCTTTAAATAATCACCACTGAAGTCATCATTTAACTCATTCTACATAACCACAGTTTTTTCTAATGTATGTAATTAAGGTTTTAAACACTTAAAAATGTTCATCTAGCTATATGACATTTGCCATGATTACAGTGTTTTCATAAGTGTGCAATTTGCACTTCAGGCCTGTTCTCTAATTCTTAGCATTATCACAGGGAACAGACAGCAGTCACACAGCTTTATCAATAGGCTTGGTAAGACAGGACAGAAAATATCTGGTTTTTAGATTTCAAAGTCCCCTGTAACATCCTGTAAGTGGACAGAAGACAAGAAATTACTTGTCTAGGCATGAGGAAGATTATATGTTTTATTTTCAGCCCAAGCTCTAGCTTAAAAGGCTTGTGAAAATACATTATTTGGTTACCTTTTCTTTCTGAGATGCTTGTCTAATAATAGATCTCAGGAAAGTGTGGAGCAAGTTTCATCTTAAGTATTTCAGATTGTTTCTTCTTAGATCTCATGTTCTGAACTGTAAATTGTGTGTTCATATCAGTCTCAGCTTGCTGAGGAAAACCTTGCTGCCGAGATTGGTATTCTCTTCCTTGTGCTGTCTTGTGAACCAAACATTTAATAATGTGAAATGACATCTGAAAAATAGTTTTAGAGGGGATAAAAAAGGATAATTATCAACTAATGTATTGGATGCAGAGTTTTGAGCTGCTAATTAAGCTTCAGCTTCTCCAGTAAGGTTGTGTGTTTTCTACCTTGCAGGTTTGATGTAGGTCCAATTATTAAGCAAGAAGAGGTCACTGTTCCTCCCCGCTGCACGGCACAGGAGCTGGAAGGGATGTTGGCAAAGATGGGGGCAAACATGGTAAAGTCCTGCCAGCTGTGTCACTTCTGACTGGTACTTTTGCTTTTAATGTGTGCAAACAGAATTCTTACTAATCTTGTTCTGAGCTGGCTTCAAGTTGAGGAGGAGGATGATGTGAAACTTGGTGTTTGTGAGCACTTTGCTGTGAGGAGAGCTCAGTGGTCTGTGGTCAGGCGTCAGTGTCAGTCCTCTGTGTTGCTGTTGTGTTTCTATTCAGTGAAGAACCCAAATGCTGTCTGTGGAACCAGTGCAGGTTCTGTCATTTAAATTAATATCTGCTTTTTTATTTGCATAGTCAGCTTTTGTTCTCTTCTGGAATTAATATCAGAGAAGAGATCATCCATAAAAAAATTGCGTTTTTTCGTTGTGATTCAGTGGGAAGAGTGTCTTTACTGTCTCTGTGTCAAGGATACACATTTTTTGAATATACTGAGCCAATTTTCTAAAAGCTCACAGGACAGTTTCACTGTTAAAAGATTAAGTTTTATTTTGTTTATTATTGATTAAACTTAGCTTGACTAATACTCTGTACAAAATTTAATTTTGCAGCTGTTAGCAGTTTTGAAGAACTTGCCCGAAAGTTTAAAAAATAAAAAAGAGCAGCCAAAAGAAGGAGTAACATTTGGTAGGTACACATTGTTTTTAATGTGACTTGTTCATTTTTTCCTTGATCAGCAGGAAAATTGAAGTTTTCTGCTGTGCTGGGTTGTATTTTTTTTAGGTTCATTTCTCAGTATGCTCTCTTCACTGCCTTCACTGGCTTAAAAATGTCATACAGGAGAAAAATGCTTCAGAATTCTTGAGACTTACTGCATTAATTTTTTTTTCCAGTTACTTGTACAATATCAAAATCACTATTGATGTCACAAGATCTGAGTTTGTTATTCTTCATTGTTGTAATGCAGACAGAAGGGTTTGAACTGTACTTATAAGCATGATATAAGTTTGCAGTGCAATGGGTAAATAAAGAGAACAACTGAGAATAAAAAATAATCCAAATTGAGGTGTTTACAAAATATTTTCTCCAGTTTTTGCCTGAGCTGCGTTGGCTGGATGGTAGATCCACTATTGGTCAGGAAAAACTGAGGTTTAAAATAGGATAAAGTAGTACAGCTGTTTGCTAAAAGATACAAAGCAAATTAAGAAGTCTTCTAATTTCTGTTTTCCCCACAGCTCCTAAAATCTCTATAGCGAAGAGTTGTATAAAATGGGAAGAGCAAAGAGCTGCACAAATAATTCAGCTGCATCGTGCAATAGGGAGTATGGTGAGACTGGATTTTTTGCAGCCCTTTTCTGTCCTATGGCATGGCTGAGTTTAGTGTAGATATTTTAACTAATCACTATATCTCAATTTTAGTTATTTTGGCCTGTTTTTGAAAGTCCTGGTAGCTTGTTATTAGAAGTGAAATTAATGTGCAGGAGAATTTTCATGGACTTGATCCCAAGTGTGAAATCAGCTCAAAAATTTTACATTGTTTCCTTAGCTCTGAGATTTTCCCTGATGTATTTGAGGAGGTTTGGAATGCTGCAGTGAGAGCTCTGCATGGCAGTAAACAGTGCAGACAGCCACAGTGAAGAGCTGTTGTAGCTCATTGCTTAACTCATTTCTGCATAGGCTAATGGTTTGAGTTGAGGTGGGGTAAGGAAAACTGAGTCTGATAAGGAAAATCTCCTATCTAGACATACAGCTAAATTTTCCCTTAATGTTATTACCACAGGTATTTTGCCTGAGGAAAAAATAGCCTGGAAATGTGAAAACATTCTGAATGTGTAATTTGTTTCTGTTTCCAGTTTCCTTTGCAGACACTCTGGAAGGGTACTGCCATCAAACTCCTGGATTTTGTTGAAGTGGATAACATCCCTGGTTTTTCTGGTATTTACTCTTAAATTATTAAAATTTTAAAACCATTTTCTTTAAGAATCTGAGTGCCATGTGGGCCAAGGTGTGTGACTGATCAGGGCTTAGTGAGTATTCATGGATCAGATATGGAGTAGTGCCAGAGAATGACTGTTCTGATTGTTTCTGTTCATTTGGTTATAATAAAACACAGAATACAATAAAATATTTTTCAGCAAAATAGTGACTCAAGATGGTTATCAAGCTTCAAAGGAACAGAAGTGGTTCAAATATTTTCTGTACTTTTTGGCATAAAAATGCAGGATGATCTTTCTTTGCTTTTAGATCAAATACAAAATGACTGTGAAGTTGTTCCTGGTTCAGTGTTGTTCCATAAAATGTCCCAAACATTGATAGCTCGCTGCAAGGTAGGCTTTCCCTATTTGTTTTATATTCACTGCCCTAAAGATGAGGTTTTTGGTTTTTAGTATTTTTGTGGTGCATAACTTTTGTCTTAATTATCCATTGTTAGTCTCTGTACTAGTTTAGGTCAGCACCAGATGTTTTATTTGACACCTTAAACTTTTAATTTCCATGAACAGGCTTTGCACATTTGCAAGCAAGAATTTGACTTGTTAGGTCCAATTGAATTGGACTGTTAACACTGAATAAAATGTATTCTGTGAGCCAGCCTATGGGAGCTAAAGATAGCTTTAAACGTGGAAGAAGCTTACTGCTTTTTTTGTTTGTTTTTGTTTTTAGGAAGGCTGGGTTGGAATCAAAACAGTTGTTTTAAAGAAGAAGCTTACAGCAGTTGACTTCTACAATGGATATATGCACTCTTGGTTCCAGCAGAATCCAAGAACAGTTCATGGGGAATGCAGATTTCAAACACTCAAACTTAGCACGGCAAAAAAGACTCTGAAAGAGAGGGGAATATTGGCACAGGATATAAAGCAATAAATGTATTTTTTAATGTCTGTAAGTTAATATAAAATATTTCAAAGCCCAACTATAACATTCAACTTATTTAGGGTATTTCTTCCCACAGTGTTTGATCTTATTGTTATCTACATGTTTTCATGGTGGGTTCCTGAAGATACTACTTCTCTTTTCCCGTTAAGGAAGAGAATCTCCATGAGTGCTGTAGATATTGAATAAATCCCTGTTTCCACTGTTGAGAAATAAATTTATTTTTATACAGTATTTTCAGGGGTTTTTTTTGAGGACTTCGGTATAATTTTCTTCAGGTGTAAGTTTTGGACAATTACTTTAATCTGGAAATACTAAAATCCAGTGAGCTTTTTTAATGCTCACTGGGACTTAGACTGTAGTTTGATATTCTTGTGGATCCTAAAATTCACTTTGTATCCCTGCATTGAGGTGAATAACTTAGCTGGGAACATAAGAGAATCTTTCCCTGTTCATCACAATTTTCTTCCCTCCCCTTTCTGTTTTCATATCCTGAGATACATCCTATTTAATATTTTTGTGCCCTCCATCCAGAAAATTTATGTTCTGCTATTTCACTTTCTGGTGGGAGAGGTTTTTACCTGATGAGGAGTTAATCTAATCCAAGATTTTCCTCAATCTGTCTTTGCTTAATGGCATATACAAGGAGTATTTCATGTCAAGAACCCCAAAACTTGTGATTCTTATACTTTCTTGTCTTAGAAGAGGTAATATAGCACTGAGCATAACAGCAGAGCAAAGACTGGCTGTATCTTAGGAGCTGTTCTAATATTTGCTAACTTTTTCCTGCTTTTTCTGAGTTCTACTGAAGTAAAAGCAAAAAGTCTAGAAAAATGTCATATCACAAGGATTAAAATGTTTCTGAAGAAGCATCTGTTAAAGCAGCTGCTGCTGTAATTTTCTTCTACTGCCATTAGATCATCAATTAATTGCCTCTGACAGGTTTTCCAAAACACATGGTCCTCCAAGAAATCCAAGCCTATGAATCAGAGTCAAAAACTGAAAACAACAGCAAGGTGGAAGTCAGGCTCCTGTAGAGAATTCCTGTTGTTCCTGACCGCAGACTCTGCAGTTTGTGCTGCAGAAATTCTAAACCTGGCAAGTTTGCTTCCAAGAAAATTACGTATTTTTGTGTTTTGCTCCCTGCTACCTTTTGCAAGTGCAAGTTGTGGAGTCACTTTGTTTTTATTCTGTTCAGATCAGTCTGGAAATGTTAGTAATTGCATTATGCCACTAGAAGGGTGGGTGGGTCACTGAGTTTTCTATGGGTTTGTGGGGATAGTGGGTGGTTTGGAGAATTTTCTGGGGCTTGCTAGCTCACTGTATGGCAAAACCCCACCACCACAATTTAGAGATAATTTTAAGCACTAATGATTAAGAGTTTTGGACTTAAGTGTTACTTAACTGGGACTCAACAATTTCAGTGTTTCAGGATCCAACTTTTCAGATGTTTCAGCTCCTTAGGCACTGGAAAATTTTGTTCATTGTAACCTGAACAAAATGAACAGCGAGGCATGACTCCCACAGAAAGAATACAGTGACAAAAGTTCAGGCAGAATAGTCCAGGTTAAAGTCTTTTAGATAACCAAAGTGTTAAATCAATAGCTGCTTTCTGGCAGTGACACGAGGAAAATTCTTTTAACTCCTTTGTGCATCTCTCATCCTCAGTTTTAGGTCACGTCTGGTGTGAGACCTATTGCTGGCAGACAATAATCTGGCTCTCACTAAAGCATAAAGCAACAGGAAGAGTTGGCCTGTGTTTTGGGAAGTTTGAGGTGGCATGTGCCCAGAATCCCTGTAGATGGAGCTCGCTGCATCCCTTTTGGATGAAAACCAAGGACAGCTGGACAGAAGATGGTGAAAATCTGGTACAGAATGCCTTCAGTTAGTTGTTTAATAGTGAATAATGTCTAAACCATATTTCAGCCAGGATCCCATGTACTTGTAATTTAATCTTTTGATCTGTGCAGAGTTTGCTATAAGGCTTCTTTTGCTTTCTGTGTGAGAGGTTATAAAAGATAAGGCCATTCTGAGTGGTTTAATAGCTAATGTCCTAGCTCTGAACATACACAACTTTACCCAAGTCATTTTATGGAGCAAAAGAAGGTAAGATTAATTTATTTTTTTATGGAGAAAGTCTTCGGCATGCTATTTTTGGCATGGTAGAGAAGTTTTAAATGGAACTGGTGTTCCCCAGGCAGCTGTTAGCCAAAATGTCTCTTTGGAAACTTTGCTTTCACCTGGCTCTGCAGGGATTTAACTCAGTAAGTAATGAAAATCTGATTATTTTTGCAGAACAGACAGAACAAAAATAGGGCATTCACTGATGAGGTGTGGAATAGCATGTCAGGGTTGACTCTGGAACACAGACACAGTGATTCGATTCCCGGTACCACTGATGGGGCTGAGTACAGCTACCCTGGCTATTGGAATGGGATCTTAGGAAAATAAAACAGCTGTCCTCCTCTCAGAGGAGAGAGGGAAAGCAACAGAGGTATTGACAGACCCAATGTCCACTATGGCTCAGTTTAACATCACTGGGACCAAATTACTGGCAGAACTGCAAAATATTTGGGCACCAGAAAGTCTCTGGTGTTGGATAGGGATGATTTCATCATGGATTTCAAATAAATGTTAGTAGAGGGAGTGATATTTCCTAGGATGCTGGTGACTCACGGTTAGATGCATCTGTTTCATGTTCCGCAACCTTACTACTCCCCCTGCTTCCTAGGAAACCTCTTTATTCCTGTTTTCTGAATACATTACAAATAAATAAAAAGTATAAGTGACTAATCAGAGAAGTACTTGAGCCTTTTTATAAAGTTGTTTGCAAAATCCCCCAATAATTTGCTGGTTGAGGCCCGACAAGAATCTCTCTCCTTTTGTTTATCCTATCTGCTAGTGTCCTGATGGCTTCTGGGAAGCAATAGTTTCCTTCAAAAACAGGAGGGATAGGTCACTGGATTTATCTCTGGATTGGAAACTAAGTGACCTTAATGGGAGATGCTTTGCCATTAGCCACAAACCTGCTGATGTTGAGGAGCCAGGTCTTCTTCAGCCTGTTCCTCAAGGTTGGTGGTCCAAAGGCTAAGGCCAAGGGAGGAGCTGAGTCCCAGCCTTGCTGCATTCCTCCAGCTGATGCTCTCTCATATGTGGGAGTGTGCATTTGGTTGCATGCTGCAGGAAGGACACAGCCATACACTGACCATAAACACAAGCTGGAGGAGTCAGAACTGACACTGAACTGTAGCATAAAATTTGTGTGAGTAGCAGATGCCAGGACCCTGCAGTAGCTTTGCTCCTATATAAACTTTTCTTAATGTATTTGGGATGGTGGCTCATCAGTAACAGTGAAGTGTTAGCACTGAGTGGTGGTTATGTCATGGTTGTTTTCTGTTGGTAGTGCTTAAGCACCCGTGATGGAAACCTCTGTCTTGCTCTGTGTCCAGCACAGTCTGCCAGAAACCTCCTGGGAGAGCTCAGGGACTCAGTGAGTGCACAGATTAGTTTGTTCCTCCAAGTCAGTGCTAAGCTGCAGAGGGGGACAGTTTGGGGAAACTTGGAGAGCTTCTGGCTGTTCCAGGCTGTAGGGCTGTGACTATTTCAGTGCTGTTAAACACACTTTTCTCCCCAGAAGGAAAAGCCCTGTAGTCTGCTGTGTTTGACTGGCAAGCCCACATGCAGCACAGGGATCAGATCCTCAGCCTGCTTTCATCCATTTATCTCCTGGGTTTGTCTGTAGAAGCCATTTGTGTTACTTCACTTTCAAAGTGATGAAACAAAGTTTGGGATTTGGCTGTCTGTCTGCAGAGGAGGAGGGGAGCAGAGGGAAGAGACGTTTCCCTGCACAAGCCAAGAGCTCTGTGGGAAGGTCCAAGCTAATGCTCCCCACTGGCTGCCTTGGCTCCAGCTCCTGCCAAGCCCTTGCAGCAGACTAGACACAAAAGAAAACACACTGAGTCTAAATTCATTGGTATGAAGAGGATGTGCCAGAGTATTCCACAGCTCTTCCTTTTTTACTTTTCTTTGATAACTGTCAATTTGCATAAAAAGGTGAATTATTAAGGGTTTTTTTTAACCTGTTAAAGCATAATTCAGCCTGTCCTGTGTTGGACCTGAGAACAAGCTTGCTAAACACTGTCGGAAGATTCCTGATGCCCTTGATGGGAGTGGGTATGGCAGCATAGGCCTAGAACTGGCTTCATATCCATAGGAGGGGATTAGGTAGGAATGGGAAATCCATGTTGGAGCATATGTTTGAATTCCAGTTTGCATCCAATTGCACTGCCCACCTTTTTATGATCTCTCTTGGTGGGAGTTTTGGTGTCAGAGACTTGCTGGTTTGTCTGCACCCCAAAATTTATTGCCAGTGTTTGTCTGTAAACACAAGGTGTCTTCCATGCTGTGAGGTCCTTGATTCCACTCTAGGAAGGGTAGGGGTGGAAAGGACAATTTAATAGGTCACTTGGAGAGGGATCACTGACCCCTTCTGTGGCCAGCTGTACCTTCAGCTAAGAGCAGCTTCTTCCCAGCTCCTTATGCTCACTGCTGCTGAGTGTGGAGGGAAGCCCATCTTCTCCCTATCTGCATCCAGCACTGCTCTATATTGCCTGGTTTCCTGTCATCCTTAAAGCACAAATTCCCAGCCTTCCTTTCCCTCTATCTTGTGCCACTCCTTAATTCATCCCTGCCCAGACCTGCTGCTCTGATTCTCCCAGAACCATTGCTGACTCTCCACTTGTTAAGCTGGGGAGAGATTCCTTGACTGCAGCATGCCATGGGCAAACCCTGGAGCTGCAGGAGAGCCAGGCATGCACAAAACCCCTCACACATATCCAGGATCCGTCTCATAAAGTTGTGACCTGTTTGTGAACAGAAAGATGAAATCCTGCAGGTTATTCTTTGCTCAGCTCTACATGTGGTTTATTTACTTGGGCATTTCAAACACAAAAGTGACACACATTGTCAAAGTTACAAAATTACTTTTTTTATTAACCTACCCTATCAAAGAGCAGAGATTTTCTTGTCAAACAATGCAAGAAGCAAGAGAAAACTTATCTGTATCTATGTGGAGCCTACAAATCCAAATGGCTTCGCTGTGCTATTGAGCATGTGAGTTCTTAGAAATGCAGCTGCCAGTAGTTTAGCTTGAATACAGTCATTCTAAAACAAGCTAGAAATAAATAAAATACTTACATTTCAAGTACGAAACCTTGCAGTTGAATTCAGTATGAGGAAATCAGTTTATTCCTTTTCATGTTACCAACTACTGTACAGGTACTTGGGCTGGCAAAGTCTGCAGATGCAGAACAGAAGAACGTTTTATGTACATGACTTAATTGAATCATATGTTTAGTCTTCTCTTTAGGCTATCATGTGAAGCTGTTTAATGTCAGGCAGAAAGAAGATTTTTATGGATGCATTTAATAAGACACAAACTCACTACCTCTGCTGGCCCCCAATTCTCGCCTTACGTCTTTTCTTGTTGGTGGGGGAAAAAAAATGGCACCTTAATTATGTCTCATAAATAATGACACCTACCAGCCTTCAATTACGTTATTTAGCAGGTTGATGTTACTTTCAAATCATATTTAATTGAACATGAGTGACTTTACCAATGCTCCTATACAGCTCTAGTAGGTGGGACGTTGACCCATCATCGGGATCCTGGCTTGGTTTTTACGGCGGCTTGCCGGTGGCCTCTGGTACACAGGGCTTTGCCCTGGCAGAACCAGGATGGACTGCTGGCCCGAGTCCCTCGGAGACTGCTGGCTCCAGTCCCTCGGAGACTGCCGGCCCAAGTCCCGTGGAGACTGCCAGCCCAAGTCCCCCAAAGACTGCTGGCCTGAGTCCCTTGGAGACTGCCGGCCCGGGTCCCTTGGAGACTGCTGGCCCGGGTCCCTCGGAGACTGCCGGCCTGAGTCCCTTGGAGACTGCTGGCCCAAGTTCCTCTGAGACTGGAAGATGCTTTGCTCTGTCGTGCTCCTCTCTGAACAGGTGAAAGTCAACCCAATGCCGACATCGCTCTTCATGATTCTGGATGTGCCATCAGATGTGCCATCAAAACACCTGCCCAGGGCGATTTCCTTGGCGATCCTCGGGTCTTGATCTGTGACTGTGTAGATGCCATAGTTGTGTCCCAGCGGGTCAAGAGGTGCCAGCATTGTGTACTCGCTGGTGTCGTTGTTGGTGGCCATTGGGAGGTGGTTCACCAGGTACTCGTGGAGCATGCTGTTGACGCTCACTCGGCGGCAGTTGCCTTGTGGGATCACTTTGACGAGCGTGCGGTCCACGCGGTCCTGGTCGAAGAGCATTCCGCTGCACTTGAACTCCAGGCAGGCTGCCGACACGTCCCGCTGCTGGGGGTCGCGGATGCTGCGCACATCCCGGATGCCGTACAGCTGGCCGATGGTGCGTGGGTGTGTCCCACCCATGTTACGAGATCTTACATTCACTTCTTGGGGTCCGTTTATTTTTACTTTAATGTAGCAGGCTCTAAATTCCATGGGCTTGGGCCACCATGCCAGGTAGTCATCAGTCCAGCTCATGAGGTCATCTTCATTGAAGGGAACAGTATTGAAGTCATACCGGTCTCCTTCTATCCTATAAAACCTGAAGTGAGCAGCACTGTGTGGAGCTTCCTCGCATTCACTGAGGTTTTCATAGGCATAAATAGGGCCATTGTTCTCTTCTGGGGAATTAGGGCTTGGCTTGGCCATGTTAATGCTGAATGCTGTTTTCTTGATGTTGGGGTCCTCATGGTCTGTCCTCCTGTAGTTAAGCTTGTTGAGGTATGGCTGTGGGACCCCAATAGCAGCAGGGTTGAGTTTGGGAGCAGAGGGCACAGCTTCGAGCTCTTCACCCCCCAGGCTTGCCAAGATGTAAGCTCCGTAGGCTTCGGGGTTTTGCTCATCGCAGAAGGCAGGCACACAGGCGCCATTGGGACCAGTGACTACGCTGTCGAAACGGCCCCATGCTCTGGGGTTGGAGGAGAACCCTGGTTCTGGCTCCAAGTTTATAATAGAAATCACAACCCCTTGGATCTGCTCGCTTTGCAGAAATCGCTCACTTCTGTAGGCTCGTACTTTGACGTAGCACCGTCTGCTCTCAGGGACATCCAGGTTAAAAAGACGCCTCTCTTTGATCTCCATGTTCCCAACCAAAAAGGTTCTCTCCTCCCTTTTGCGCCGTGTGCTTTTCTCAAGGTTGAAGTCCCCTTCTTCCTCCCATAACCCTGTCTCTGGGTTCAGGGACCAAAGCTTCATCTCTTGCACATGCTCTGGCATCTTGACCTGAGCAGCATCCAAATGAACCTTCACCTTTTCTGCATTGAGGGACTCAGTGCCCCGTTCGTCTGTGAAGTCCACAGAAAACATGCCGTACGTGCGGAGCGGAAATACGTCTCCTTCCTCATCTACAAAGTTCAGGTCACTTTGTGTCACAGGGGCTGTAGAGACGTTTCTTGGGTCCAGAAATGTCACACTGGCTTTCACTTTGCCACTGTAGACCTCTCCATTTTTCTTATAAAATGCGTTGGGAGGAATTTCTAATTCAGCAATTGGATCATCTTCTTCCATTTCCCCTAAAGAAATCACATTGGTTTCGGTGGATTCCAGTGTAACAGGGGCTTTCTTTCTCAGTAGCTTGATCTCATGAAATACAGCACCTCCATTTTCCTTGAAGGGCAGAACTTTTGTTGTGTTCACAAACTTCTGCAGCCGGTCCACAAAAGTTAGAACCAGTCTCTCCATATCTGCTGGGACGTGGATGGAGAAGGTTCCCTTGTAGCCAGTCATACTCACTCTCTTGTTCCCCATGTAGATGTGGCCAAACCTCAGTGGCTCACCATTATCTGCTGCTGTGGCTCGGCCTCGAACCATTATTTTGGTCTCGGTGCATATTTTGCAACCACATTCAACGATGACTTTAGTGGGGAGCGTGTAGCCATCGCAGGAGATGTCCCTGGTTTCCATCTTGGATACCCCACAGCAGTAGGAGACATTGTCCTTACACCTAAGTCCCTTATCCAGTTTACCCACACAGGTCTTTGCTGGGCACTTGCCCACGTCGTAATAGAAGGAGTTTGTTGCTTTTTGGAAGCAATCGTGAGGAAGTCGGATGAGGTGGCTTTGGGGTTGGGAGTCACAGGCTGCCTCTTGTCTTCCTGTTGAATAGGATTTCTTAATGAGCAGCATGAAATAATTGTACAGTTATCACTATGTTGTCTGAAACCTCAGAGCTAAACATTTCTTCTAAAAGCAGTGAGGTTTTTGCAGGATTTTGGTGAACTGGTTAACTCATTTCAGTGAAGCAAGTAGCTTAACTTTAGCTGTAGGACCCTGATTAAGAGCTGTTTGCAGAATCCTCCCTGCTCCTGCTTATCAACTTTCGTTATCCTCAGCTATATGCTCTGCTGCTGCCTGGCTTTTTGACTATGGCAAGACTAGAATATATCCCAAGACTTTAAAAACAACCCTAAACAAGCAGAAATGTTCCCATGTCAGGCAGCAAGTACAATGAGAAATCTCCTGACAGGAGCAGGTTCAGGTTGATAGGCCACCTGCAAGCCAGAGCTCTGGTTTGTAGGGAGCGTCTGGTTCATAACCAGCTCACTAAAGCTTGTCTGCAAACAGATGAATGACATAAACCTTAAGAATTTTTCCTGTGGCTTTTCTTTACCAGATGTATAACAGTTTCTGGTTCCTGCACACCAACACCTCCCCAGCTGCTTGGAGAACACCAGGCACATTTTCTCTTACCTATGACAGCCAACTTGGCAACTTGGGACTTTGCTGACCCCCCGGCACTGCTGGCCTTGCAGAAATACTCTCCTGACTGTTCTCTCTTCAGGTTCTTCAGAATCAGGTTGTTTTTATATTTGTACAATGAGGGATCCAGCAGTGAGCCATTGTGGTACCTGCCAGGAACAGTTAAGGGACAGAGACTGACCATCTGGCTGGAGCACAGCAATGGCCTAATCCTGCATCCTACTATGTGGATTTTGCCAGATTTCCTGCCTCAGTTTCCCTGAGGTTTTAGTTCGGCTAGGTGGCATCACCTAAAAATTTTCCCCCTACTTTTGGCAGTACTGTGATTGCTGGACAGCCGGCAGGGAGGCAGAGCTGCCAGTTGTGTCTGATGAGGTTTTTAAACTCTTTGTGTATTTTTCCAGTGAATCCCTCAGCAGATGAAATTGCTGTGCCATCTTAAGGAAGAGGATCACTTGCAGCCATCAGTTCTCAGTGCATTTAACTGTTTTATAACTAAACCCCCAATTTATGGAGATTGTAAGGAGATAAAACTGGCATCCATGGGATAGCTAAGACTTCTGGCAGATCAAATTCAAGCTCCTTACCAGAGGTAGCGGTCGGGAGCTGGGCTCCCTCGGGCGTCGCAGCAGAGTGACACACTCTGTCCCACTCTCCTGGCTTTGTCCTCAGGGCTCCTGAAAACATAGGGTTTGCCTGCAGGAGAAGGAAAATGCCATCTCATTACTCTTCCTCTCATAAAACCACAGTTTATTTCTGGTGCCTGTGTAAAGCTTCCTGCCTCCCCCCTCTTTGGGGCTACCTGATCGGTGCAGCTGCACTTGGATCGCCAGGTTTCTCCGGTTGCTCTCAGGCACTGTGACAGTCGCTGTTGCATATTTGGCTTTCTTTATTTTAAGGGTGTTTTTGCCATCAGGACAAATCCCTGGGATCCTAAACATGCCTCTGTTATCAGCTGTTGTCAACAGCTTGAGTTTCTTGGCTTGCAGGTAGACCCGGGCATCGGCAGCAGGTGACCCATCCTCGAGAGACACCTTCCCATGCAGCGTGGCATCCTCACACATGCAAGTGTCACAGTCAGCGTTGACATGGCCCATGGGGCAGGTGATGTTGCAGGCTGGAGGAGAAGCAGACAGGTCAAAAAATAGCCCCAAGTCCCCACAACACTCACAGCATGTTCTTGCATCTGCTTTTCATTTAGATGCAATAAGGCAAGTACTGCATAAGGAGTAAATTGTATCCAAAACATATTTTTCCTGATTACCCACAGCTGTGCATTAGAAAGGCAGGGACGATGTCATTTTGAACCTGACAATTAGTAGAAAGCAGCCACGTGGATATAATTACAGCTAGGAACTGTTATTTACCTTCCCCAAAGGGCTGAATTTCAGGGGAATTTGAATCCAGATCAGCATGTGAGCTCTTAGCTCAACCCTGGCAAGATTACAAATTCAATGTCATAAACTTTCTAGGTTTCTGTTACCAGTGTATGCTCAGAAGTTGTGATTTTGGTCTATCCCAAAAGCTGTCTTCCCTTATTCAATGGTATCCTGGCTTGGGCAGAATGTGGGATAATTGCCAAGTGAGCATTACCCAATAGGTTTAACATTTGGGCTCACAAGTATTATACTAGTCTCATTTACTTATAGTGATTAATCCTAAACAATAATCTGTTTTTTCTCAAGGCTCAGGTCATTACTTTTACAATTACAGAGCATCCCTGTACAGGAACTATCTGATATTTCAAAGATGAAAATAAATGTAAGAAATCAGGGAAAACCTGAAACAACTTTTCTGCACAAAACGTATTTTCAGAATTTTTTCAGAATTATTTGGTTAAAAGGAGATTATAAGAATAATATAATTAATTACAAGCCTCTTCAGCAGGGACTATGGCAAGTTGATATTCCTGAATAATTTCTTTCCTGGAGGTTTTATGGAGACAGCTGTCTGCAGTCACTGACTCTACCTTGAGTGCTGCTGTTATAAAAAGATTAATGGGATTTTTTTCTATATCCCCAACATATTGTGAATCCCTGTTATCTTTCTGTTTGGCTATAAAGTCACCCTGCTCTGCTCTTTGCACTGTCCAGCCCTGCTTGGAAATCACTAAATTCTGTCAGAGGAGAGAAAGATGGTAGTATGACAGCAAAGGGAGTTCAGCACCTGGGCAGTGGTGAGACCACGACATCCTCCCCTGCCCATGAGTGAGTTTAGAGGAGCACCTGAGCAAACATGTCCAATGCAGAGCCGCCCTTCCTCAGTTGCTTCATTACAGTGCACGCCCCAGAGAGGCTCAGCCAGGCAGGATCTGGTGCGCTTCTGCACCCCGGTTTGGCCACACTTGGCTGAGCACTCGCTCCATTTCGACCATGGAGACAAAAACCTTTTTGAATCTTGCACCAGTGGACCTTGAATAACATCAGTGGTGTGTTACTGAGAGGCACATTACACATAGAGCTGCCCAAAAACGGGCAGTTGGCTTTTAGCAGCTTCTACAGAGCTCAGACTATACATTTGGATATTACATACCACATGGATTAAACAAACTCAGAGCATGTTCAGGGAGCTGGGAATTAAAGCATGTTCAGGGAACTGGGAATTAAAGCATGAGAAGGCGTCTGAAGGCTTCTGGCTTAATTCCCCACAGGCTTCCAAATTCAGGATGATTAAGATAAACCCAGGGGAAGCAAAGTGCAGGCAGCTCATGCTTAGTGTTGAATAACTTTGGCTTAAGGAAATCAAACACACATTCTCATTTAAATGTTGTTTGGGGGACAGCACTTGTCTGTTTCAAATGTGGTTAAATGTTTAAATAGAAGGTTAAATGATTAAATAGTTACCAAAAAAGGATAAAATTGTTGGTATGATCATGTTGAATGTCTTTAACCAAATTTCAACATATGTTTTCTATAGGGGCAATGTGTCCTATTGTGAGCACCACTTTTACTGAGTGCAAACCAGAAGCTTAAGATGCTACCGAGCAGGCTGAACATGTCAGGAGGCAGCTGATTGGTAAAACAGAAAATTTGCAAAACACATTGGGAGTTTAATATGAGGTTATATTTTTAAAGGAATTTCTTTAAACAGGCTACTAGATGTTATTAATTTAAGCTAATTTGAATGGATGAGATCCACTCCAAGTCTGTGGTTTGGGCTTTTTTAAAAATGACAGTGTTCTAATAATGTTTATGAGGATGCACTAGTGACTAAAGTTTCTAAAAATGCAGTTTCTTGGAGACGTGTGCTATGTCATCTCCCATACCTGTTCTTCCACACAGTTTGTAATAGAGCAGGTTGATTTGTTTCCTAGAAAGGCAGACAGGCACAGGGCTGGACTGTTCAAATTGTGAATGGGTGTTTGAAAACAATCCTGGCTTATAATAGCAGGTGGGTGGAAAAGACCCTTTAAATGAGAGCAGATATGGGAGCGTCATGTCTGGGAGTACTTAAATGGGCAGGGTTTTAATCTGTTGGCACATCAGCATCTCTGTCTAGTTCAGCATCCCAAGTAGTGGGATCCACGACTTATTTAGCAATTTGAGGCATGCAGGAGGAGGTGGGCTTGGGGACGAGATCACATCCTGTGGATGAATGCCTATTTGTGCTTGCCCCAAGCAAAAACTGAATGTGCAACAGATTAAAGTGGGATCTCAGCAAGATCCTAAGCTTGTTTGGGATCAGCTGCTTTAATCTGCAGGGCTGCTGATGATAGGAAATGAGCAGGGGAATCCCGGGCATTATCTAAGTAGTGTTTTGACAGCAGAAAAAGCAGAACATGGAGGATGAGGGAGAAGCTGAGGGATGGAGCATTGGTGGGGATGTGGGAAGGGACAGGGCTGGCCCGTGGCACCAGCCAGCAGGAACGTACTGCGTCTGACGTAGGTGAAGGTGGGGTCTCCCCGGCGAGAGCTGCTCCTCGTACCTGTGGGCAGAGGGGAGATTCAGGCAGGGTTTCCCAGCCAGGGAGCCAGCCCCAGTATCACTGCCTTGTGCCATCCACTTCCAGGGGAAAACTATTTTGCCAGTGGGCTTCAAAAAAATACCTCTCAGCAAGTGGAAGGGGCCTCTCAGTGTTCATAGTTTTGGTGCTTTGATTCTTCCCAGTGGCTAAGAGAGCTGCTGGGAGTTAGGCAAAAGGTTGGGAAAATCCCCAAATCCTTCAGCATGACCAGCATGGCCAGCCCTTTAAATTTCAGCCTGCTGAAATTTAAATTCTTAGCTCTGGACAGTAAAGATGAGAGGTTGAGGCATCTCCCAGGGATTAATGAGCAGAGTGGGCTCTGCAGGTTAATTAATTCCCCACAGGCTTTAATTCTGACGGAATGGTGTCACAAACCGCCCAGGGTGTGGGGAGAGGCTGGGCAGGGTAGGGGCAGGTCAGAGCATGTCCTGGCCCATCCCTGGGCTCCTCTCACCCTCCCAGCCTGCGCGTGCCTCCCGCAGGAGCTGGGGCTGTGGTCACACGTTGACCTTCCCTTTTCCAGGAGAGGAGCCAACAGCATGTGTCAGTGATAGCCAAAAGCCTACAGGAGGTCGTGGATGATTAACATTTATTCCATTGCCTAAATCATAGAATCATAGAATGATTCTAACCCTAAATGTCGTCTTCTACTCAAATAATACTGGCTAGTTGCAAATTGTTGGGAAAATTGTCCAGTGCGGAAAATCCACCCAAGGTGGGAATTAACTTACTCTCCAAGCTGAGCATTACCAGCGGGCTGAAGGTTCTCTGTCCTATCTGGATCCTGCTGAGGGCTGGTTTCAGAATCCTTTGTCCTAAGGGTCAATAAATGAAAGAATAAATTAGATTCAAGGAATTGGACATCCTTAGGCTCAATATTACAGCTTTCCCATTGGACTGTGGCTGGTTAGAGCTCTTGTAGGATGCAGTGCAGGAGATACCAAGACAGGGACATAATGGATGTCCCACAGCATCACTGCAGCTCAGATATGATACAAATTTTCTATTTCCCTTATCACCCAGAAAAACTTTTTTGTACTTCCTGTGTTGGAGCAGCTCAGATCAACTAATCTTTTTATAGCTGGAGAGATAAAATATGTCCCTCCTGTCCGCATGCAAAAAAAAATTAATCCAAAGTGGATAATGTTGGTTGTTTTTATGGGACAAGGGCTGGTTTCTGAACTTGCTGGCCACCTGCATGCCTGAGGTGAGGGGAGCTGATGGCCATGGCTGGTTCCTGGGGCGCTTGCTGGGAATTGGGAAGCTAAGCCCCAGCACCAGCTCTCCCCTGTGCCCAGCTCTGCCCCTGTGCTCCTCTGGGTGCAGACTGGACACTATGGGATCTCAGAGACAGCAGGCAGGGGTGATCCTAGCATGATCAGTGGTACGGGGAGCTCATCCCTGGCCAACCAGAGGCTCACTGAGTTGCAGACAGGCTTTGCTCAAACCCTGGGGCTGGATGGGAGCCAGTCCTTGTGTGGAAGTTGTCTGGCCGGGCAAACGCCGCAGTGACCCAGGGCAGCGCCCGGCATCGATGTCGGGCTGCGGCTGCTGCCTCAGCGGCTGCCAGCAGACATGCCTGCACTGGCGTGGGCAGGGGACAGAGCAGTGGCCAGAATGGAAACGTTTAACCTTCACCTAAAACAGACGTGGCTCCCCAGAGGAGGAGGAGGATCCAGCCTTTCATGGCGACCATCCTGTCTCCAGAGGTGACCAGGGGATTCCTGGAGTTTCCGCAGCCGTCCCACGCTTTCCCCACTCCTGCAGAGACAAGCCCAACTGTGTCAAACTGCTGCTTTTTGGGAGCTTCTCCCAGGCTGAACCACCCCAAAACGTGCCACAGGGGCACTTATACCCTCTGTTCACCCACCCCCAGCAGCTCTTCATTTACCTCCCCAGTGGGGAGAAGCAGGGGCTCCACATCTGTGCTTGCATCCCCCCTGCTTCTCACCATCACATCTGAGCCCAAATCTATTTTGCAGAGCACTGCTTTGCAACAGCATCTCCTTAACATGCCTAGGAACAGCTTAAATACTTCTGCAGGGATCTCTCACTGCCCATGCAGCTCTGGAGGCCCCCCAGCACCCAGATCTGCTCCCCACAGGAGCAGGGACAACCCCATGCCTCCATCCCTCTGCCTGCAAACTGGGCATAGTGTGAGGATAGCATCTTATCCCAGTACATCCCAGAGTGTGAGGAGAGGGAAGGCTCCTGAGCACCTCTGAAAGCAGAAAAACCCATGCACAAGCCAAGTCTTTTCTGCAAATGTAGCAAGAAGCTCAATATTTTCCTTTTCCCACAGGCACAGATGTGGGACAGGCTTTGTGTCACTCTTCACCAGCTCAGCCACTTCAGATTTTGTTTTCAGTGAGTCCCTTTGCCCTAGAGCATCAGGTATTTGGGTATTTAATTTCTGAAAGTACCTGTGAAGCTGGTGTTATCCCTAGTGACACCAGCTGGAATTCCAGGTGCTTTATTTTATGCACCTAAAATTAATGAACTGGGAGGAGGGGAAAATATTGTCCCAGCCGTTTGGTGCCTCAGTTTACCCATAAAATGGGGCTGACAAAGAGCAGTCACTGGTGAGAACACTTATTTGTAAGTGGTACTAACCATCCCCTCTGGGACCAGGGAATGTGGGACTAGGAAATACTTTGATTATGGCTCAGCAAATCCCAGTCAAGCAAAAATAACAAGCAACACATGAGCAGTGTTTTGTGGGCTTACGGTGGGGTCGTGAACTCGCAGCCAGACAATAACCAGGAAAAAATTAATCCTGTTTCCCACTTGGCAACTATTTTTGGAGCTGACTGTAACTTGTTCAGCACTGGGTTTGGGATTGGGATACATTCCTCTGTACCCAGACACACAATGCTGTAAAAGGGGGGTTCAAGCGGCCGGGGTTTGGCGGAGGGAGGGTTTGAGCTGTGTCCCCTGTCTGGCTGTGCGAGCCAGTGTGGGACACGGCCGCGGGAGAAGAAACAGCCCCACGTGAGCAGAGCCCCCAGAGCCCCGCTCCAGCTGTCCCGTAACCCTTCCCCAAGCCCGTTAGCTGGGATGAGGAAGGGAGAAGCGGGACGCAGGGAACTGCATCCCCATCCATGTTTTTCAGCCTCTGTGCCGTCATCTGCCCAGTAATTAATTTCCACCTCACCTTCAATCACAGCTACTCTTAATTACGTCGCCTTAACACAAAAGAATTCTATAACCACTATCTGCCATAGAAGGGAAAACAGCAGGATTGGGGTTTTTTTTCTCTTACCTAAAAAGCCATAAAAACCCCACTTAAGGAGAGTCCCGTCTTCTCGCCACAGAGCCGCCAGCCGAGCTGAGATCCGCGGGCGAGACGAGGGCTTGTTAGCTGCGTGTGCAGGGATTTGCAGCCGGCTGGGAAGAAGAGAGAGCTGCGGCTTCTCGACACGTCCCCTGCGCCGAGCGGAGCCGGGCTGTGTGCGAGCCGCCCGCCGCCGAGGCAGCGAGGGCGCTTATATAGCCCGGCGTGCGGCTCAGGGGATGGCAGCGAGCCACCGGCCGCGAGCACAAACAGATCGGACGCGCGAGGAAACCGCAGCCTGAATAATCCCTTAATAAGGTGATGGTAAACACAAACCTGTGGCGGTGCCACGGCGTGGCGGCTGCTGCTGGTGGTGGGACAGGGCACCGTGTGGGTACCACGTCCTGGTGTGGGCACCGCATCCCAGCACAGCACCGTCACTGTTAGGGGTTCACCCGGGGTCTGGATCTGAAATAGATGCTGCTGAGTGTTGAAAGGGGAGATACAGTGAACAGACAATGAGTTTTGGGGATGATTTTTGGCTTTACCTGGTCTGGGACAAACGGGGTGCCCACCCAGCAGTGGGCACATGGATTTGCCCCATTTTGCAGGTGTGGACTCAGCTGGGCACCATTCCCTGCACTGCCTGCCCACCTCTGCCCCTGTGCTAGCTCTGGCAGGGATCAGATGAGGATGCTGTGGGGATGTGAGGATGTGGGACAAAGCCAGTGGGATTGGTTTGAACACCCAGGGTAGCACAGAGCTGCAGAGGCAGGACCATCCTTGTAAATGAATGTGACTGCATCTCAAGCCATGGGGAGATCTAGCAATGACCCCTAACCAGAGTTTCCTGCTTGCCCCAGTCTGGCTTCAGCCTTCCAGGCTTTTCCTCCCTCTGCAGCCACATTTTTCTCATGTAACTTGTAGCAAGTGTCTGTGGACACAGGGCTCCTGGGTGTTGACAAAGCATGTGGCCTTGTGCAAGTGACTGCCACCCATGCATGCAGCCCTGGAGCCACTGGACTGCAGATGGTTGTGCAGGAATGTGGTGTGAAAGCATGGGCTGTATGTGTCAGGAGCAACCCCCAAAAGATGGGCATGGGTGTTGGGGCAGCCAGTGGGGGTCAGTGGTGTCCCAAGCTGCCTCCTAGTAATCCTTGTGAGCCCTGCTGCCAGAGGGAGTGGTGCAGGAGGAACACAGATCAAGATGTCACATAAAAAATAATCAGCGGTGACCTACACCAGCTCCTGTTTATGTTTACAAGGGAAAAGGAAAAAACACCTGAGGTGTGCCAAAAATGGCAGAATGTTTATATGGTGGACAGAGAGTGCCCAGTGAGCTGGAAGCTCCAGACCTCTGACATAAACATGAAGATCATCTGTGTTTCTCCTCTGTGATGAGGACAAGATGTGGGAAAGGTGCTGAGGCAGAGAGCAAGGAATTCATCTTCCCCAGATGGAACCCACCTCCCACCATGGCTGACCCACACTAAGCCCAGCACCAATGCCTTGGCAAGACATCTCCAGTCCCACCAGCTGCTTGCCTATACCCTGGCATCAATTTTTATGGGTCGCAGTGCTGAGTAAGGAAATGTGCTGTTCTGCAAAAGGAATAAACTGTTATTCCTTACATTAGGGAAATGGGATGATAGCTCTAACCCAGTCCTGATGCAGGCATTTCTGCAGGGGATTTTGCAGCCTGCTCAGCATGGCTGTTTTCTCTCTAGCATGTCTCTTTCAAGACAAGCTCTGGAGACATGTGTGTGGATTTAGGAGCAGGTCTGGAACCTGTGAGTCCATGCAAACCCCAAGTCTCTAGAACAGTTCATTTGTACAGTCTCTCTTGGCTTGACCATCCCTTGCTGCAGCTCTGACACATGGCTGACTTTGGAGGGGACAGCATGAGAAGAGCCCCAGATGTTCCCAGTGCCGAGCACCACTGGCTCTGGGAGAGGCTTTCCATCTGCCTGGAGGTGAACAATGGCCCAAGGCATGGGGTGGAGAGGGTCTGCCCCATGCCTGGGGTGGTCTGCAGGGCTGTAGTACCTGTGGCCAGTGACAGGGATGCATCCCTGACCAAACTGCTCCTGTCTTTCTGCCCATCACCAGTGGCTTCAGCTGCCTAAGGCTGCTCCTTCCCATCAGATAACAGATCCACAGCCTCTTGGACTCATTCCCCTTCTGGATTACTGCTGGGGAGCCTACCCAAATCTCATGGTTTTTTTCCATGGCTTCATCACTGATGTGTAATGTCAAAGCCATAAGGTCTTTATGTGAATGCTGCCATGCTTAATGCTGCCTCTGACCAGTGCTGAGGCTGGGGCAGTGTCAGAGGAGTGTGACAGCAGATGGTGCCAGCAGCATCTCCCTCCCCACACTCCTTTGTGGTTGTATCCATAACTTTTCTTATGGTCATTTGTAAATCCAGGGGAAAGCTGGCTATTAATGCTCATTCTGGTTCTTCATGCCTCCCACCATTTCTAGTACAGCATGGGCAGAGTGGCCATCTCCAAAAGCCAACTGTACCATGCCAGGGAGATAGCAGGGCTGCAGGGGCTGCTCTCAGGGCTGCATGTGGAATTTGCAGGCTGTGGGGTCTGCAAAATGCTCTGTGGGGCCCATAAATCCACTTTTGGGCCAAGGCCATGCCTAATTCCCTGCCGGCTGCCCTCGTCCTCCCTCCCTGCGCCCTCCCCACTCCGCCAAAGGGAGCTGACGGTTATTTTCCCCTGCTGCATGTTTCTGGGCTTGCTTCTGTTTACGGAGATGGGAGTTAAAATAACTGATTGATGACTTTGTTCCATCCCAAACACTTTGGGGAAGTTTGCGTGGTTTAGAAGGGAGAGTTGGGAGCTGGGATTTCATTAAGCACTTGGCTCCCGGCACTTCTCCAGCCATGCTCCAGGGGTGGCTAATGTTGTTTTTTAAATCCTGTTTTGCTGTCCCAGGAGCCGGAGTGGTGATTTCCATGGTTTGTAGGAGAACTTGGAGATGTGGCAGGTCCCTGAGTTTCCCTCTGAGCTCTGAAACACCAGCAAACCTCGCAGCCACCACAATATTGTTTCACTTAAGCCCTCCTCCACCGCTTCATCAGCACAAAATTGCACTCCAGCTGCCTAAAATCTTTGGAAAAGAGCCAAAAAAATGAATTACTGGAATTTGTTTTCATTGTGCGGATGAGGATTTACAGGCTATGACTGGGAGAGAAGGAGTGAGTGGACCTTTTTCCCCTCTGAAAGGATTTTCTTGGGAGCTAAAGCTTCTACTGGGGCTCAGTAGTGCTCAGCTCCATAAACATCATTTATGGAACAGATACAAAAGGCAGCACACAGTGGGGACATCAGGGGAGCCAGGATCCAGGGAAGGGCTGATTTTAGCTCTGGAGCTCAGGAAGGTTTTTTCTGCAGTGGTGAAAGAGCCAGGACTGAGGAGACAGTAAGTGCCTGTGCTGGTTGTGGGGTCTGTTCCACGGGGTAAGCCCCCACATATCCGCTGGCACCAGCACAACACAACTGACTTCTGACAAATAAAAGAGTGCCCTCTGTTCCATGATTCCATCTGTAAAGGAAAAGGGCTTTTGCTAGTGCTTTTGCAGGGCATATTTGCTGTTGGAGTGCCCAGGGACTGTCACCTTCCACCCTGCTGCACACAAATAGACCCACGTACCCTGGGGAGGGATTCACTGCTCACTGGGATGTCCTGGACTGCAGAAGGGTCTCACTGGTATTTCCCTCCTATGGCCGTGGCCATATCTGCTGTCTCTCCTTCCCATCAGAGCCTGGAGAGGCAGAAACCATGATGCTGTGAGAGCACCAGAAGTGCCTCAATAGTGAATCCCTTTTTAATTAAGTGTCTGAGCTGGGGAAATTAAGATAAGAATACTGACTCATTTAGAAATTCTCTTTGAGATGAAGAAGGCCATTATTTTCAAGCCCTCCATGAATAATGGATATCCCAGTCTCTCCCTGGAGCTTTAACTGCTCAGGGACACTTGCAGGGCAGCACCATGGTGTGGGGAACATCCTGCCCACAGATGTGGCAGGGCCTGAGCTATTGCACAACCTCTGATCAATGATGTAAAAGTGGTTGCAGGATGGGAACAGGCGTGAATGGGAATGTGGCCAGGTCCAAGCCAGGACAGCACCTCAATGGGGACATTTACACTGCAAAGGAAGGGCAGGAGCAGAGCTCCAACCCACAGTCCACCAGCTGTTTGCTTTAACTCTGGACAGGGTTGGGTGGACAAAGACCATCCTGTGTCAAAG
This sequence comes from Ammospiza caudacuta, assembly GCF_027887145.1. Classification (NCBI taxonomy): domain Eukaryota; kingdom Metazoa; phylum Chordata; class Aves; order Passeriformes; family Passerellidae; genus Ammospiza; species Ammospiza caudacuta. The sequence goes on from NC_080602.1 coordinate 25,744,862, forward strand.
TCCATGTTGATTTGGGTAATTCATTTCTCCTGAAGAAATCCTTGATTTATTGCTCCTGTTTATGGGTATTGGCTTTGGGCTGGGATGCACTCCAGGCTGTGCACCCATGCTGGCAGAGGGAGCAACCTCCCACACATGGGATGGCGATCGTGGTCTCATTTGTGCCTTTTCTTCCATATTCTTGCTATAAACCAAGTTGAAGTGGGCAGGTTTGCAGTGATTTACACCAGCAAAACATCAGCCAGTTTTTCCTAAAACACAGCAAAATCCTGCCTGATCCATGAGTGTGCAGATCACACACTTGAGGCTTGGTTCTTCCAGTTTGCCTTTATCCTATTTTGCAGGGGTTGCACTGGCAGCACATTGGAGAGGTGTAGGCTGCGTAAGTCAGACCAGAGGCAACAGTGATGGCAGTGAAAGTGAAGCTTTGAGTTAAGAAGTGTTTTTTAGTGTTTGGATGAGCCTCTACACGGGATGGACAGAAAGAGATGGAGCTGTGAGGACAGTGGGCACTCCTTGTTGAACCATGTGGGAATTTCTGTCAGGTTAATTTCTGCAATGGGGCCGTGCCTGGGCTGGGGTAATCGGGGTTGATCCAGCCCCAGCTTTCAGCTCCAAAAGGGTTTGCCAGCATCCCCACTGGCAAAAGAGAGCATGGAAATGCCTCCCCTTCCTGGAGTGCCTGTGGTCATAGGGGCGACCGGAGATGTAAAGTATCTCATGACCTCATGCACTATGCCAAGGACATGCTTGGAAGAGCCGCTCTCTGCCGAGCTAATTGCAGCACTGCTGGGATTCCCCCTGGAATACGTGGCCAGATCAGCTTTCGCTGCAGGGTAAATGTGTGTTTGCCGGGAGCACACCAGAGGCTTTGGTGGGGCCAAGAGCTGCTGGAGGAAGGCCTGGCAGCTCCTGCTGTGAACACCTTGTCCCATCTGAGACAAAAATTGCAGGGAGCAGATTGCGAAGGCAGCGTGGGAGATGAGCACTTCTGCAGAGAAACAACAGGAGCAACTTGAATGCTGGCTCCCAGAAACACCTCCCTGCGAAGCCAAATCTGCATGGGGGGAGATGTCAGCACTGATGCTCATCCTAAGGGACAATCACTGATTTCCTGCAGCCCCATAGCTTGGCTCAGAGCAGATTGCTTGAGGGAGGGTAAAAGCAGATTTGGGGAGCAGAAATTATATCCCTCTGGCTCATCAAATTTAGCATTGATGGTATCTCTCCCCACCCAGAAACTGATCCTTTCCTAAAAGCATAGAGAAGGATCATGTGCCTCCATAAAGTTCACCCAGGAGTATCTTTAAGCTTTGAAAACTGCTTGGAGATATGAAGCTCATGAGAAAGAGGAGTCAGGGGAGGTGTGCCCTGCTTTTTGCTCCTTCATGCCCTGTGTAACTGCCAAGGGTCCCACAGGGATGTCAGCTTTCTCCACATCTCACCTCTCCCCTAGTGCAACAAAGGAGAGCAGCTCTTGAATTTGGCCAATGTTTGGGAAGGAGCATCCAAAGGGAGCACCAAAATATGGCCTTGGGACATACAATCCTATTTGAGAGTTTGGAGGGAGGAGGATATTTGGAGCAACACTATGGACAGGTCCCACAAGGAATAAAAAAGCAGAGGATAAAAGAGGGCACAGAAGGCAAAGGCAAGGAGAGCCACTAAACCCTGTCCAAAAACAAGGGCAAAATTGTTCACTTCCATGGTTAGTCACAACGAAAACATTGGCATTTCATAATTTCTTCCAGCTCAAAAAAAATATCCCGCTAGGGTAGTGAGAGCCCTGACTGGGTCAGTGCATGCTGAAGCTGAAGGGGACCCATGGCCCCTCCGCTGACCCTGTGGGTGATTTTCTTGCTTTACTGGGGACTGGGGTACCAGGTGAAAGTTCCCAAATAATTTCCTCCCCAAATAAATTCCAGCCTGGACAGGAAAGCAAAGCTGCTGTACGGAAGCTCAGCTGAGTGGGAGAGCGATGCACACACAACACCAGATTTTATCCCTTGGTGTTGAGCAGAAAGGGCTCGGCACCAGATCCCACCATGTTTCTTCAGGCTTGACCTCAGGATCTGAGCTGAGATGATAAATTCCATCCTCTTTCTTTTCCAGTTTAGAGATGAGGAAAGGGATGTTACTTAGGTTGACATGTCCTGGTGAAAGATGGAGGAAAGACCCTGAGAGCAGCTCTGAGTGGAAAGATGTAAATTTGGGAATCACTGGGAAGGATGCTCTGGGCATCTGAGCTCAGCAGCATCAGGAGCACCAGCCTGGGCTATCGAAAGGTGGGAATTGCAGCAGGTTTGAGCATGTTTTTCCTGGTACCCTTGTCCCATGGTGTGAAACCCCCAAGAAGGGTTTTTATCAGTGAGGTTTTGATATACAAAGCTGAATCAGAAACAGAGCATTGTCTCACCAAGAAATGGTCTAAAGGCACAGTTTACCAAGTAATTGAGCCAGGAAGGCAGGACAGATCTCTCCCTCTGCTTTAAACACAGGATTTTAGGAGGGGGATGGAGTGATCCAGATTATCCCCAGGAGGGGCAGCAATTACCATCCCTCCTTGGCAGGTTCAACAGAGCAGCCAGGGCTGGCTGAGCAGGCAGAATGAGGTGCTGGTTTATCCCTGGTGATCACTGGGCTTTGTGTCTCTGTGTTTTGCTGCAGAGATTTTGGGGAATTTTGGGTGATGCCCTGTTTCAGACCTGTTTGTAACTTACAGCACAGTGGCACCGTGCTAATTTTTATCATGCTGTTATTTAATGAAAAGGCTGAAAACTGGGAGCTTCCCAATCGCTTGACTTGTGAACTTTGGGTAAGAAGAGAAGCTGTTCCAGAGGTGAGCTCATTTCTAACCCCGGGAAATGACTTCATGGACGCTGGTATTTACTCACAAAAACATTGCATGTCAGATGTCCCTGACTAGACTTTCTGTTTCGAGTCCAGTATGAGACAAAAATTTCCTTGGATGAGCTGCTCCTAAGACAATTCAAGGTTTGGAGAAGGAGGAGAAGAATTGCAGGGGGGAAAAAAGAATCAGCATTAAAACACTCTGAAATAATGAGGTTTTTCTGAATAAAGGGAAGTTTTTGGGCACCCAGCCTGGCAAAAGCACCTGCCTGGAGGGAGGGTGTGGGTGATGAGTCCAGCAAAAGAATCTCTCATCCTCACCCCCCACAACAACCAGCAGCTGGAGTTTCTCTCAGAGAGGAAAATACAAGTTTTTCTCTTTGGGAAGCCAAGCCCCCAGCAGTGATTTATCAGAATAAACAGAAGCAGGTTCCCTGCCCTGTGTTTGCTATAGGTTAATGGAAATTATATCCCACACTGCTCTCTCTTGATGAGATAGATCCCAGTATATACAGGGTGTCTGATGGAAAAACACAGCACTTGCATTTTTATTCAAGGTTTGCTCATACAGAAATTGTCACTGGAACTGTATCACCCAGTGTGGTTCCTGATTTCTGTTTTTTCCAGCATCCTGGGATGATCCATGTGGATTTGGGGGGATCAGTCCTATTTGGAGACGCTGGGGGAAGCTCTGTCCCCTCATGACCCAGCACTGGACTGCAGCTCTGGGGATGTACTGGGGCAGCATCCCAAGAGGAGATTTCGGGAAGAGCCAAGCTGGGATGTATGGAAACAAGCCCTGCCTGCCAGCACTGTTTCCTAATCCTGGACACCAAAACTCTCTGATCGTTAAAGCAGTGTTCAGAGATTCGGCTGAAGGCTGCCATGCAGACAACATCCAAACTGACCTTTGAGGAGATGAGCAAAAGAAAAAAAGAGAGAAAACACAAGGGGGTTACTGTGAAAATGCTGGAGAAAAGCAGTCATTTCAATAAGGGACCCCACCCTTCAAATAAGACTTATTGCTAATGCATGCCCAGGACATTTCTGTGTGATGGTATGCTAAAAAAATCCTCTCCAAACAGGGACTAAAGGCTTTGTTTTGTCATGAGCAAGGCTTACAATTCCCAAGAAAAATCCTGTCCCTCTCTTGCATCATACAGCCAGGGATGGAGAGGACATTTCTAGACAAGAAGGCCATCGGCCAGGATGAAGGACAAACAGGGAATACATTCCTGACTTGCTACTTAATTGCTTTCATGCAGGTGCAAAGGGCTAAATGAAAAGAAAATAAGGATGAGTGTGTGGGGCCTAATTAATCTCAGCTTTAAGCAGGAGCCTAATGTCAGGAGGAGGTGGCTGCTGGAACAAACAGGCTTCCACCCAACTTCTGTGCAGATTTTGTGGTATTTGTCCTTCAAGGGCCAGGCTCGTTTCCAAGGCACTGGTGGGTGATGCCCCTGTCAGGTAAGGAGGTGATGGGGACAGTCCCACCCTATGTGGCAGGGCTGGCTGGTGCTCGCTGGCAGTGCCAGCAGGGTCTGCTTTCCTCTTTCCCCCTGTATGGAAAGCACTACACATGTAGGAGTTGCTCTCTGTGACTCTGAGCAGAGTTTCATTCCTGATCCCTTTTGACAGCTCCATGCAGAAGTGATGGAGAGTTTAGGGGATTCCAGGGCAAACATGGTCCAGTGCCTGCAGCACTGGTCTCAGGATCTGGTTCCTCTGCCACACAAGTTGACTCTTAAACCCACAAAGGTTTAAGAGTCAAATTGGAAAAGGGGAAAATATCTTTTCTGCTTGTGCCCAGGAACACTCCTGCTAGCACAGCAGCCTCAGAGATGGTGCAACCACCCTCAGAGCTCAGGCGTTTCCTCCTGAAATAAGTGGGAGTAGTTTTAATAATGGAAAACCTATTCCAGAAAGGGAATCTCCTCCTCTTGGGGAACAATGCAGAGCCACCACTGCCAGCCCGGGATCTGCAGGGACCTGTATATCATGGACTCTTTAATTTAATAGCCTGGAAAATGTGAAGGTCTGTCTGCATGTCAATAAAGTCCCAGTGAAACCCCTGGGAGTGTGTTTGCCAGCGCTGGCCCCAGCAGGGCTTGGGGCTGTCCCTCTTTCACCCCCACAGCTCCAGAAGAGCAGGATGTCCTCAGTTTCCCTCCCTGTCCTCACATTGCACTTCATATTTTTTAAGCTCTTTTGAGCTCTTTGTCCCTCCCAAGGTCCTTCCCCTCTCACTGTGTTATGCTGCAAGAAATACAGAAAGAACCAGATGGAAACTGATAGACTGCAGGAAAAAAAGTGTATTCATTAAAATGGCAAAATGAACCACATTTCCCCTTATTAATTCCCTCCTTGCAGCATTTCCAGTCCAAGCATGTACCTGTGATGCTTCCCTGGACCCGTGTGGTCCAGGAGCATCTCTGAGGTGCGTGTGTGCGCGTGTCTGCGAGTTTCTCGGTTGTCTGAGCAACGGGACGTTCATCACTAACTCCCAGGATAATTAACTCATTCTCCTGTATTTATAGCAAACCAGTGCAGGGAGTGTTGGCACTTATCCCTGATAGAGCCACGTTTGGCCACAACGTTTTGAATTTTGGCTGTTTCTTGCATTACAGCAGCTTTGTCATCATCCCCACTGCCTGCTCATTAAGTGGGCAGCTCATTAAGCTAACAAGGGCAGGGCTGATGGTGGCTGCCTGAGCCAGGCTGCCCATGGGTGCCTGCCTCGGTGTGCCCCACTCCTGGTTTGCAGGTGCAGGGAGTGTTTGCAGCAGCATTTCCATCTCCAGATGCCTGCATATGCCTGTGCTAACAGCAGCGTCGCTCCTGGCTTGCCTGCTGGCAAGGGGAGATTTTACTGCTTCAAGGTTTGTTGCAGGGATCTGATGCAAGGAAACGTTGGAGCATCCTGACTCAGCACCGCAGCGGAGGGGGACCCGTGGGAAAGACGCGGAGCATCTTCTCTCAGCATCAGGGCATGCGTATGCCAGGTATGTTCCCGTCAGCTGGGATAAATCCTGACCTGCTCTCGGATTTCTCGTTTCTTCCAGAGAAGCAACTTGGTACTTTTTAGCTGTTCTTTCTTTTTGCTGCTTGTTTGTTCACTTGGTCTTTGGGGAGGGAGGGGTGAAGGAAGCAAGGGGAAGGGGGCTCAGGGGGGGTGTGGTGGGGCTGGAGGAGGGCTCATTGCAGCAAGGTGTTGTTGCAGAACTGGGGAGACAGATTTGATCTCTGCTGTTCCTGTTATTTGTACAAAGGTAAGGAATACTTTATTTTGGAATCAGCAAACAGGAAGGTGATTGAAACAGTAGATGTGCTGTACCTGCAGCTGGGACTGTAAACAGCTTGTGACCACAGGAACTGAAAGTGTCTGTGTCCTTAAAACGTGAGTTCTACTCGGGTAAAAAGGGCAATGAAATCAAGCGTGGGGGACAACCACACTGCTCATCACTCCCCAGCCACCCCTGTTTTAGGGAGGGTTCTACCTTTCCCTCCTCCTCCTGCTTTGCCTCCAGAAGGGAAAGGGACAGAGGTGTTGTGCTGGTGCTGCTTGGGTCCTGGGAAGGTCCAGCCTGCTAAATGCCACTGTGATCCTCTCCCAGGAGCCACTGTAAGACTCTGGACAGTGTGGGATGCCCCTTCTCCTGCCTGGTCACCCCCAGCTGCTCCTGCCCATGACCCCAGATCTGGCACTTGAAATGGAGGTAGATCATTAAGGTTTAGCACACTAATGGGAAGGGCTCTGGGGTTTCTAAAAAACTGAGCCCTGCTTACAAACTCCCTTTGGAAGGACAAGTCCTTGAACCGAGCACAGCTGCCCCAGCACAGGCTCAGCCAGCTCTGGTATGACCTATTCCCAGCAGGATGCTGGCAGACAGTGACTGGTTCCATGGTCCTGGCCACTACTCCTGCTTTCCCAGCTGCTCAGCCACCTTGCAAAGAGCTAAAAATATATGTCTGTGTGAGCAGTCACTGTAGCTACAGCCAGAGAGGGTGGCCAGGCTGGGTCACTGTGGTGGGGGGACTCGGTGACTTTGCAAAATGGGCAACACAGAGGGGACAGGCAGGGACAGGATGGGACAAGACGGAATGGGACAGACTGCTGCTGGTACCTCCAGTGCAGATCCCACCATCTCCCCACTTTTGTTGAAGCTGCAGCACTACAAAGCCTCTAAGATGGGGTTCACTTTGCTGCTTGTGTTTCAGCAGGGGATGAGCGAGGAGCAGCTCCCTGCATCTCCCCACTGCCCCACCACGCAGGAGGACACCAATGTCTCGGCCTCTGCGTTCCCCCAGTACTGGGTGGAGCCCCGGTTCACCCAAGCAGCCAAGGTCCGTGTGATCATCACAGCCATCTTCTTCCTGCTGGCAGCAGGCAGCAATGCAGCCGTGCTGGGCAGCCTGCTGAGGAAGAGGAGGAAATCCCACGTGCAGCCACTGATCCTCAGTCTGGCGCTGGCCGACCTGCTGGTGACAGTGATGGTGATGCCTCTGGATGCAGCATGGAACGTGACAGTGCAGTGGTATGGAGGGGACATCTCCTGCAAGATCCTCAACTTCCTCAAGCTCTTTGCTATGTATGCTGCTGCCCTGGTACTGGTGGTCATCAGCCTGGACCGGCACGCAGCCATCCTCCATCCCTTCTCCCGTGCTCACCGCCGCAACGGGATGCTGCTCCGTGCTGCCTGGGCTGGCAGCGTGCTCCTGGCTTTGCCCCAGGTAAAGTTCAGTATGCTCCCCATGGAGTTTGCCTAGGCTGGGGTGGTTTTGGAAAAAGGCTTCTCCGTCCAACATCCCCAACCAGTCCATCCCAATCCATGGACTCCACAGGCACCAGAATAAGGCATGAGTTTGGTGCCCAGAGCCTGTCTCCCAGTCTGACACCAGCAGGAAGGTGCTCTCCATGCACAGCCAGCAGCATCTCTAGGATGCAGTGCTCTATTCCAAATTCTTTCTGAGCTTTTATTTGGTTCTCCATTTCAGCTTTTCCTCTTCCACCTGAACACAATCCCAGGAAGGAATTTCACCCAGTGTGTTACTCATGGGAGCTTCCGAGCACACTGGGAGGAAACTGTCTACAACATGTTCACCTTCACCACCCTCTACATCACCCCCCTGAGCGTCATGATCGTCTGCTACATCCGCATCCTTTGGGAGATCAGTAAGCAGCTAAAGGTCAATAAAGGTAAGTAGATCCTAGCCCTTAAATGACTGAACTTCTCTATCCTGGAATTGTTGGGTGTGTCACAACATCCTTTGAAAGCTAAGAAGTTTTGCACAAACCAACTAAGAGGTTTTGCACATTTATTGACCCCAGCCCTTGCTGTCTTCTGCTTCCTGTGGGACACGGACCAGATTATGAGATGATCTTCCCTCTCTGGCAGAAGCAGAGTCATGGATGGTTATGTTGTTTTGGTTTTCCCCTATCTTCAATTATCTTTTTGACTCTCCTTGGCAGGTTTGACAAGAAATCAAAACGAACACATCTCCAAGGCACGCATGAAGACTCTCAAGATGACCATAGTGATTGTTGCCACCTTCATAATCTGCTGGACCCCTTACTATCTCCTGGGCTTGTGGTACTGGTTCCAGCCAGCCATGATCCAGAAGATGCCAGAGTATGTCAACCACAGCTTCTTCCTCTTTGGCCTGCTGCACACCTGCACTGACCCTATCATTTATGGACTGTACACCCCTTCCTTTCGGGAGGATGTGCAGCTGTGTCTCAGGGGCATTGAAACAGCCATCACCAGGCAAAAGAGACACAAACCCATCTCAGCCTCAGAGAAGAACACCAAGGATGGTGCTGCAAATGGTGGGGTGGCATCAGGGGGCTCCAATGGGACAACTGTCAGCATGGTCTGATGAAGAGATATACCCACAAGGGGATGGCAAGCACAGCTTTGGGACTATTTTGTCCTGTAAGACCATTTTGGAGACTGTCATGACAAGGTTCCCTACTCACCTTTAGTGGGTGAGGATTTCTGGCCAGAAACTGAGAATGTGTCTTCTTCCTGTACTCAGGGTGAAAAATTTGGGGGTATTTCTGGTCTTTCTGCTGTATTCTGGCAGTGGTGTGACAACTAGAAAAACATGTACCTGACACATGCTCCAGCCCTGATTCTGGGATCAAGCTTCTCCACACTTCCAGCATCAACCTCTGGGAGGAAATTTACCATCGCCTCTGTGGCCCAGGTCATGCCTCTGGAGTGGCTGATCTTCAAGTGCCCTTTGCACCTACACCCAGCTGTAGAGCTGCATGGATGGTGCCACCCTGAGCCTGCAAAGGTGTGATCACAGGCTTTTACTCTGTTTTCTTCACCCATTGTAGGAAAAGCTCTCTGGAAATTTCAGATCTCCTGACTCAGAACCTGCCTGGTTCTCCCATGGCTGTGTGGCAGGCCCTGGGAAAGATCTAAATATCTGGAGGTTGACTAATGCAGGGGCATTCATACCCCAGGCATGGTGGGCAGGGAGGGAGTGCTGTGGGGATGGAGGGACTCAGGCAAGAGTGGTACAAAGAACCACAGCAGGGTGGGGTGAGGTTTCTTCTCTCTTTTGAAGAGAGCCAGAAGGGAAAACAAACCCTGCTACTGTTTTCTGGTGTGAAGGGGATGGTACAGACAGACAGACACATTACACAGCAGCTCTGTGGGCAAACCAGGAGAGAGAGTATTTGGGGTAATGAGAACCAGACCTGACACTGCCCCTTTCTGTCCCCATGTCCAGAGCACAGGCTGGCAGGTTGCAGGCCACATGCAGGCCACATTTGCTTTACCCCAAGCAACACCAGCCCCTCAGCTCTGCCCCAGCAGAGCAGGTGCAGCCACCCCACAGGTGTGTTCGAGGTGTCCCAATGATGGAAGGGATGGGATGCAGCTGGTAGGGCTCCACCAGCACCTTTAGTGCCAGATGGAGGTAAATGAGGGCAAGGAGGACTTCTGGAGGGATCAGCTGAGCTGTGGTGAGTAACATGGGTTGTTTGCTTTCTACCATAGTGCCAAAAGTTGCTTGTGAAGGCAGAAGTCTCTTCTCTGGGTGTGGGTTAAAGAGATGAGGTTTTTTTCAACTGTGTTGTCCTTTCCAGGTAATTAGAAATAGTGGATTATTTCTTTTTTTCATTCTCTGATGGTTGTTATTAAATGTGGGGTTTGCTTTTGAAGAGAAATTCAGTTTTAAGCCAGGTGGGTTGTTGTTTTCTTAGTTTAGTTAAAGCTTTGGACAGCTCAGGAGCTCTGGACTTGGCAGGAGGCAGTTTCTTGGCTATTTTTGTGGCCATTGCAGCTTTGAATGAGCATCTGGACTTTATCAGGATGAAAGAGCTTTGTTTTAAAAACAACCCCTGTCTTGCTGTGGTTGCGTGTGTAGGGAGCTGGGAGATGTCTTCCCCTCCAGAAAACAAATTTCCTTTGGGCACTGAGGGGGCTTTTTCTCAACACTGTTTCTAAGAGGTGTTGGCTCCCCATCAGCCAGAAAGGATCTGCATTGGTCTCCCAGTTCACCAGCTATCAAATCATTGAAATTAGAGGGGTGGCAAGCAGTCCTTGCAGGCTGGCTGAGGCTGGGCAATGAGGGCGCAGGAAGCCACAGTGCTCACAGTGATGCTGAACTGCGCTTGGGTATCCAGCCCTTGCCCTTCTGGTATTAATTATTATTTATGCTAAACATGTAGCCCAAGAAGAAAAAAAAAATCAATTAGAACTGCAGGAGCCCAGACCAACTGGAGGGGACAAGCATGAGCCGTTTAGGAAGCATCCAAACTCCAATGAGATGCGTAATTGCAGTTTGGCTTTCCTGGGCTCGTTCTGCTCAAAGTTAATTACCCAATGCTAACAGAGCAGGGGGTGCCTGATGCCAGACTGGCAAAAAAGGCTTCTTGTAAGGTGATGGGAATGGCTTGCAGTAAGGGAAGCTAATTTATTCATCAGACACTCCTTTGGTCTCTTTTGTTTGTACTGCTGACGGGAGGCAGACCTTGAAGGTGCGTTAGTTTTCTGGCAAGCCTTGAATAAGTAGGAAAATGTCTTTAATCTATTGAAAATTGTCTTCATCCACTTTTTGCTGAGTGGGAGCAAACAGATACGACATTGCTCATACACGTCTCCTCTTGCCCAGCAACAGGAGAGCTCAGAGATCTTCTCTGAGGAGCAAGAAATACTTTTTTTTCCTTGTGGGAAGGATTTTACACCCGATGGGTACAGTGAAAAGGCAAAAGTGGGTTTGGCTTTAGGGGGACTCTGATCTTGCAATAATTTAGATTGGAAAACATCTCTATGAAGAGTAGGAAAATGGGAATTCTGGCAAGCATATGTACCTTAGTCCTTAGGGGAAGCATGGCACATTCTTTTGGATTCTTGCAGGCACCATAGTGCTGCTCCTTTTGCCCAACTCTTTCATACCTTCCCTCCTGTTGCTGATGTTCAAAGTGACATCTTGTAGAGTCTGGAGTGTGGGCAAGGTGCCCAAAGTGACAGCTTTTATGAGAGAAGGAAAATGTCACTTGGAAACGTGTGCTGCTGAGCCATGTGTCCACTGCATGCAGGAAGGGGGAGCAAGCAGGTGGGCAGCACCTCCCTGGGGAAGCTGGGATCAGTCTGGGTCCTGCCAGAGGTGGGCCAAAGCCCAGGCCTGGTTTGTATATTCCTGCATTTCTGATTCTGCTTTTCTTGTATTTGCTCACACTATAGAAAGCACAAGATTCTTGCATCGCTTCTTAGGACCATGAATCCCCAAGTCTCGCTTTCCCCCCAACCCAGGGGTGGTTCTGCTTTCTGTGGTGCTTCCTTCTCTCTCCCCCCACTGCCTCAAACCCTTTGTCTCCAACAGCACCTGCTCTTCTCCTCAGCTGGCTCCTGAGATCTCTGTATATAAATATATATAAAATAGAGAGAGAAAATACTTTTTATATTTATTATCTATTTATGCTTGTTGGAGGAAAATTCTCCTGCTTCCTCAAAACCTGCTCATTCCCACCAAGGAAACACGTTACCACACTTCTTGCAGTCCCAGGCAGGATCAGATTTGTCTAATTTGGTAACAATTCCGTAATATTCACCACAGTAATGTAATGAACATATTAATAAGAGCAGGTAGCTCTGTATTTTACAACTCCTCGACCTCACCCTGGGCCGCCTGCTTCAAACACAGCGGCCCTTTGTTCGGGAGGAAATTCTGATTCATTCCCTGTTAGTGTTTTTATAGCACTGTGCATGTTCAAAGAGCCACGCAAGTGGCTTAAGAGGCTAACACAAACCTTGGGTTAATTCATAATACTGTTAGTTACTCAGCACAATACCCACATTAATCCAGATGACTGCCCCTCGCCACGTTGGGAAACACATGCTGAAATCAGCAGGGAGCTCCAAAAACAAGCGTGGGAGTAGGATATTAAGTATTTTGCCAGGCTGCTAGGTAGGATCTGAGCACCTTAAATGTATTTAAAATATTTTCCCACTGCTGTTGCCTCGCTCCACAGCTGTGGAGCTGAAGCAATGATGAGGCTGTGCCCAGAATCCCTGCAGGCCTGAGCATGAGGAATGGGGCTACAAGCTCTCCAAGGGATACTCTAGACACATCCATCAGCCCCCACCTGAAACCACCTCCTTTTTTGGGGTCTATTCAAACTGATCAAAGCAGAAAAAGCTGGTTTTGTTTTGTTTTGTTTTTTTTTTTTTTCTTTTTTTCCTTTGATACCTGCTGATTTCATTGCAGAGCTGGATGTGCGTGTCTGCCATGAGCCCCCACAATGCTTGCTCTCTGGGGACATAGCCTGGAACTATTATTACTTCTGCTTACTCTCAGAAACTTTCCTATGCAAAGAAACCCAAAGAAAAGAGTTTTAAATCCCTGCTGTGTTCTTTTCATCTGGCTCAGGAGCTCCCAGGTTTGTGCCTTTCCCTGCAGTGCAGCAGACAGCCATCCCACAACTGCTGCTCAACCTCCTCCTTTTCCAAAGGGCCCCAAACAGCCCATCTGTTCCAAAAGAAGGAGTTTTTTTCAAACAAACCAGGCTTTTACAAAGCAGTATCCTTTAGACAGCATAAAATACCTCCAGGTTTTCTGGCTGGCACATTATCTCCCCTAAACTTGTATATTTACATGGCACGACATTTAATATAACATGCTGAAGACAAAAATAGGCAAATACTCCCACGGCCCCTTTGCACATCCCAAACCCCAAGTTTCTGCACTGAAATATCAAGGAGTAAACTATAAAGTAGTTGAACCTGTTGCACAATAAATTATTTGTTTATGTATATTTTAATTGCAAATCTCTGCTATAATTAGCACGGACACTTCTTGGGCTGAGGCGCTGCAGTGTCCTTTGACAGTGAGCATTATTAACAGGCTCTTAAAGGCAATGGGGAATTGGATTATACTGTTCTTGTTTTGCGAGCTGTATGGTGAATAAATAAATTTGTTCTGGCAGCAAAATTAAGTGGGATAAATGTGTCTAGCTCCAGTCACCAAGAAGAGGGGTTGCTGTAAATGAACTTGTTCTCAGCCTTGAATTAAAAAACTTGATTACCAGGACATTATTTCTGGCAATTAGGTACCAGAACAACATCAGAAAAATAAGAGATTTTCTTTGAAATATTTAATGAGTAAGCTAGTAATCACATACTCATTTGCTGGAAATATGTGATGAGTTGGGGTTTTTTTTGTGGTTAGGGTTCACTGTGCAATGAAAATCTGCATATATCAAATCTACTAAAAGCTGGACTGCAAGACTGAACTGTGGCACCTATCTGACTTTTCTTTGCCTAGAATCCCTGGGTCTTCATGGGATTACCCCACGCCCAGTCACTAATCAGAGGACAGTGCTTTGCTCCCTTTTCTGTTTCAGGCAGTTGTAGGTTGCTTTGCAAACACAACAAACAGCAAACACAAATGACTTGACAGGAGGGAGAGAGGAGAGAGCATTGCCCTGTGTATGTTGCATTGCTAACTTGCACGTGGTGTATTCTCTAACAAATCCCCAGTTTGGTAAGAACAATCCTTATTCAGTATTGATGCTGAAAACCCTGGGTTTGTCTAATCTGCACAGTAAGCTAGGATAAGACAGATCACGGCTGAGACCACAAGCCTTGTAGATGTTTGTGCTGGTTTTGTTCAGGATACAATGAATTTTCCTCATAGCAGTGCAGTAACTATGTTTTGGATTTGTGCTTAACTGCCAGCTGGGATGAAAACACAACAATGTTCTACAGAGGGGAAAAAACATACTAGAAACCGTTTAAGTTCTTCCATTTGGCGGTTGTTTTATTTCTTACTGATTTTTTTTTTCCTTACAATCATTATGCTGAAATATAAAAATTCCTGGCCAAAGTTAGTTTTAAAATTTTAAAAGTAATTCCATCTGCATTGATACATGCCAAACATCACTAGATTCAGTTTCTGAAAACACACTGATAAGATTCCCAAACAGGTTGCTTTGCCTGACATCCAGAAAAATCCTCCTTTCCAACTTGTGCAAACATACTTCAGCTTGACAGAAAATAAGTTACACCTGAGTGTTTCCATGCTTAGTTTTCATTAATCTTAAATAACCTTTTTTCCATGGACCCTTAACAATTGGCTCATGCTAAGCCGCACCACAGTGATCCTTTTCAGCTGTACTAGGCATCCTCATGAATCCCAGGAACACAGAAATAAGAATAATTGCAGAGATGCCATGAGGATTAATATATTGGTGACAGAAGTGGGCACCTTTATTTCCAGAGCTCTGGAAGACAGGCAGTGCACTGCAGATCAGCTATTGTTAAGGCACGTGGTGAAATGAACAGTTTATCATCTCGGCTGGTTCATCTCTCCGAGTCAAACATTCTGTGCCAGTAGTAGATGAAGGTTGGTGAGTTGCTGGCCCCTATCGCTATCAGCAACAGCAGGTACAGCATCATCATTACAGCAAAACGGTGGGTGTAGAACCAGGAAGATTCATTAGAAGGCCTGAAAGGGGAAAAGGGCATGAATTCTGTCAGAGATGCACAAATATCTTGGCAAAAAGTATTTCAGGCTTCATTATTTTAAGCAAATCCTATAAAAACAGGAAGTTGTTCCACAATCTCTGTAACTAAGGCAGCCTGATTTCCACCACATCCCTTTTCCTTAAGTCTCTGTGCACAATTCTGTCTTTTCTCCCCATGTTCACACCTTTCCCTGTGGTCTGGAGCTGTAGCTGCCTGGCCTGTAGACATGTGTTGAGTAGCTGAGTGAACACTGCCACTTAGCACTTAGGATAGATAAGGGCAGAGTTAAAACTGAGGCAGTTGTAAGAGGTGCATTCACCAGACATTCACTCTTGGATTCCTGCCACAAACAGATAATTAGACCTCTCAAAGACTCTAAGTGCTTACAGGTCTGGTAAAAAAAGCAAATTTAGCTTAGCCTGGGAATGTCAAAGAGCAAGGCAGAGGCAACATGATGGTGTAAGACTTATTTCCATAGAAAACAGGCTACAAACAAATTCTGGCAGTGCAGTATATCTTTCTTGGTTGTTTTCTATTATTTTTCAACAATGAGATGTGTTTATCTGGCTGTTGTAGCAGCTCATCCCTCTAGACAGCTGAACTCTTACCTCCTATGCTGCTTCTGTGAATACACTAGCAAGTATTTAACTCGTAAAAGCTGGTTGTTTGTGACAACAAAGTATTTCTGTGGTACGTCTCCCCCTTCGCTGTTTTTCACTCTTGCTCTTTTTCTGTCTATTTCTTCTGAATCTGAATTGGGAAAAGAAAAAAAATTGCAGAACTTCAAGTAACTGTAAAAAAAGTAAACAACCAACACCCCCATACACACCCCCCAGAAGAATGGGAATGAGATAACCAAAAATCTAGTCTTGGTATTCCCCTGAATCTCTCAGCATCCAAGAATAGAGTGAGAAGTTTGCTTGAGGCTATACCACTCCTAGTCATCCTTGGTATGGATGACATTATGGCCCAGACCAGGGTGACAAGGAGGTAAATCTCCCATCCAGTGCTCAAGGAGCCACTGATATTAACAGGGAAAGAAAAATAACATGAAGGACAGATGTAACTGCTACACAGTTATTACTGTGCTAGCCTCACCTTTCTTTTTCACCTGACACTTTACATCTGGGTGGTCAATGATCTCACAGACAGCCACACAGCTGAGGACAGAGCCCAGTGCACTTCGCTGCCAGCCGAGGCTGTGAGGGCTGTACAGCAGAGCCAGGCTCAGGTCACTGGTCAGATAGGTGCCTTCACCAAACAGGGATGTCTGAAACAGAGCAGAAATCCACCCTAAAATCATGTGCTGCAAACCTCAAACAACATACAAGTGTTCTTTCCTTTCAGACTGGCAGTTCTGCTCCTGAAGGTAAATTACGAAAGGCCTTTCTGACCCATGCTGGGCCTGGTCCATGCACTGTTTTTGTCCTGGCACAACTTCCTTGGGGTGGGGCTGCTGCCCTCTCCCATCCCTCAAATTAGCTGCTTGGCAGAGCACTTGGTGTGGACAGATTCATGCTTTCCCGGATTTGGAGTTAGTTTGCCAGCAAAAGTATTTTACATCAACATGACTGCACTGCTGTTCAAAGGCATTTCATCGATTTATTGAGACTGTCATCATTCAAGTAATCTAAACTCCCCAAACAAGACAAGGTTTTACTTCATTTAAATCCATGCTTTACTAGAAAAGAGGAAAGAACTTTTCAATTTGCCACACTGGCTAAAATTATTACTCCAGTAAGTCCATTGTACCCAGTAAACCATTACTCATTAAGAATGTGGGGAAAAAACACAATCCAGGTTGACTGGAATGTCAAGCAGGTGCTGTGTCAAAGCAGCCTCACAGCTGACACAAAAAGCCAGGAATCTCAACTTCCCTTCCACTGAAATCAGAAGAGGTGCAAATCCTGTGGGATGTCTCCCTGAACCAGACCATTTTAAGAAGGCTCCACTGGCAAGCAGCACCTGAAACTTTGCTGAATACAAGGCCAGGCAGAAAATCTCCACTATCCTCCGTCTCTGCAGACAGGCACTTCCCAGCTGCAGGCTGTCAGACAGGACAGGATTTTCAGAGGAATTACACTTCCTTATAAAGAAGCAAAAGACAGTCATAATTTGTCACACTGGTGAAAAGGGTTTCATGCCACTTCCAGTTTTTACCCTCAGTCTGCACTAGAAAATCCAACACGGCCATCTGCGAAGGCCTACACTGAAATGAACACAGCAGAACAAGAGCATCAGCACATTTCATACCCCAAAAGGAATCTGGGCCTATTTTTAAAATGCATACCCAGCTGCAAGTGAGCAAGGGAAGATGGTGTCAATGGCAGGAGCCTCACCCTGTTCAAGTGGCAGTGCAGGCCGTGGTGCAGGATGGAATGGAAGTTCTCCAGGCGGCTCCCGTGGAAGGCGTAGATAAGGTCCCGCTCTCCCTTGGTCTCAGCAAACTTAGTGTTCATTTGATCACAGTACATGACTTCAAAGAGATAGTCTGGAGCAGGAACTGCAGCCCCAGACATCCCTGTGAGTTCCTGGATCTTCTCGTACTTAAAAACAGGAAGGAATATCAATGTTGGTTTATGTGGTTACATTACTCACTGGAAATTCCGCTTCCCGTCCCTTCATAGCGTTTAATGGATTCTGATTATGCTTTTCTGAGTTAGAATTCAACACTCTCACAATTCAGAAGGAGTAAGTAAGTAAAAATCCTGCCAGTTTCTTGCTATTGAAGTTAAATCCTTAATCTTGTCTCCAGAAAAAAACCCCAAACCTGAATTGTAATTATGAATTAATTTATTATGCAAGGACAATATCACAATTCTGCTTTGGCTATTAAGACAATATATTCATCAGCTGATCTTGCAAGAGGAAAAAAAACAAAAACAGAAGCTGTTTTCAGCTTACTGCTAATCTCTACAATTATTTTGATCCCTGCTACAGAAGTGCCTGAGTGGCTCTGAACCTTTCCCTTTTTGGGGCAAAAGACAAGAGTTGTCTTTCTCAGTGACAAGCAGGACCCAGCTCCATGACACCCAAATTGGACTCTCTCAGCCTAAACCATGCACGTGCATGTTATGTTAGCTGCAGTAATCAACTACAATCACTGTCCATCAACTACTGACATTGGTAACTCTTTCTTCCAACCAGTGTTCCTGAAAATTTACTTTAAAGCATTCCTCTCTATATACAGAGAAGAATGGATTTATGTTCAGCTGTCAAGCTCTCACAATAACCAACTTAATTCTGGGAGGAGGAAATAGTGTCTGAAGAGCAAGTTTGCCTCAAAAGCCAAATTCTAATTTAGATTTTCAGAATTCAAAACTTACCTCCTGTTTCTTAGTACTTTGTATCATGAAGACTTTAGATGATAGAATCCAACTAAACAGCTCCCAGGTCCTTGTATCTGTATTTGGAACAGATTCCAGAAGCTCTTTGAGGCTTGGTAGAGCCTTGGTATCTGCAAGCTAACAACAGAGGCATTCAGCACAGGCTCCTTAGCGCCATTGCGATTAAACAGGGACCTCTAGTGAAAACGAAACAATATTTCACCCCAACCAACTGAAAAACAGGTTCTGTTCTGAGATATAAACATTTGTTTCCAGTTTGTGGGGAAGTTTGTCAATTGCTCTGAACGCAAATAGCAGGCAAGTTACAAACAGTGATATTTACCAACGCTATCTGTAGGGTTTGTACAGGAACAATCAGACGCACTCCTGAGAGAAAACAATCTATCACAGAGCAGCATGTGCAGTACACCTCACATGGGAGTGTTCAGGTCATGTAACATGCAAGTCCTTCAATATGAATTTGAATGTAACGTTGGCAAGCTCTCTTCACACTTCACATAATATTAGAAACATTCAGGCTGGAAAACACATCTGAGATTACTGAGTCCAACCCTTAGCCTAACTTTGCCAAGCCCACCACTAAACCATGACCCCCAGTGCCACATCTACGTGTTTTCTGAACACCTCCAGGGATGGTGATTCCATCACTTCCCTGGGCAGTCTGTGCTAATGCCCAGCCACCCTTTCAGGGTAGAAATGTTCCAGAATCCTCAATCTTGAGCCGCTTGAGGCCGCTCCCTCTCGTCCTGTCGGCTCCCTACCTGTTACCTATGGCTTGTTACTTCATGTGCTGTCCACACCGGATCTGGGCGTTTCCCAGTGTGGGTTTATCGGTCAGAATCCCAAATACTATTTTAAACCTGGATTTCTTGACTGGATAAACCTTTCATCCTGACTGATCCGTGACCCTGCGGCGCCGCTGCCCTCACCTCTGCGGGCAGCCTGTGCTCCCCATCGGGGCAGGTGCCCTGGCGCCTCGGGCAGCCTCCCCGGGCCGGCCCCAGGCACTCACCAGCCCCTCGAAGTCCTTGCTGTCGCCGCTGGCGTAGCGGCCCGGGAAGGGCCTCAGCGCCGAATCGCGCTTGTAGCTCTGCAGCGCGGCGGCGAACAGGCTGCACCGCAGGTCGGCGGCCAGCGGGTCCCGCCGCGCCGCCTCCCTGGCGCCCAGGGCCGCCTCGCCGGGGCCGGGGCCCGGTGCTGACATGCCCGGCGGGGGCTGCCGAGCACCGGCCGCTCCGACAAGGCGGCAGCGCCCGCCCCGCCGGCGTCGCCCCTTCCGCCGCCGGGGCCGCGGCGTGGCCCCGCGGCCCCGCCCCGCAGCCGCCTCCGCCCGCCCCGCGCCGCTCCGGAGCTGCCGGTCGGTGCGCCTCCGGGAGCGAGGGTGGCGGGCGGTTGTGCCCTGTTACGTGGGGATGGGGAGAGGGGACGGAGGTCTGGGGGAATGGCGCCTTCCCCTCCGGTAGAGACCGGAGATTATTACAGAGGACAGTGGCATCTTCCCCTCAGGCAGAGACCGGGAGTGGGGTTCAGGGACACAGTGGCATCTCCCCCTCAGGCAGAGGCCGGGAGAAGAAGGTTCGTGGGGAATAGCGCCTTCTCCTCAGGCAGAAATCGGAAGAGGTGTACGAAAGGGACTGGCACCTTTGCCTCAGGTAATGACCTGAAGAAAAGTATGTCGAGGGAATGGTGCTTTCCCCTCAGGATGAGACTGAGGCGGGTGCCGTGGGAAAATGGCGCCGTCCCCTCAGGTGTTGATCAAGAGTTGGGTAGAGTGGGCCATGGCACCCTCCCCTCAGGGGATGACCAGGAGAGGGGTATAGACAGGAATGGCACCTTGCCCTCAGGTAGAGATTGGGAAAAGGGGTATAGTGAAAAATGGGGTCACCCTCACAGGTAGAGACTGGGAGAGGGGTATGGGAGAATGGTGCTTTCTCTTCAGGTGGAAACTGCGAGAGGCCTACAGGGTACAGCAGCATCTTCTTCTCAGGTAGTGACCTGGAGGGCGTAAAGGGAGCAATTGCATGTTCCTCTCAGAGACTGGAAGGGTTTATAGGTCAGGAGGGGAAATGTCACCTTTACCTCAGATACAAACCAAGTCAGGCCCCAAGACCATGGGGCAAAGAGGACATGGAGGGGGACCCCAGCTCTTTATACGCAGAGTGCAAGCGCATCAGGAGCCCATGGCAGGGGACAGAGGGGGGGATGCTGACAGTGTGCTGGGGTGTTAAGTGCACAGTGGCCATGTCAGGTGGCTTGTGCCCCATCCTCTGCACAGCACAGGGAGGGTCCCAGGGCCCTGCCCTCAACTGCTGGGGCCTGGCAGATACAAACTCCCATCTTGGGCATTGCATTCGTGTGAAAGAGCAGATTAACTAGAAGGGTTATCTAAGGAGATTGTTTTTTGTGTCAAATTTGGTTTTATGTAGCTCTAATTTTAACAGACTTACTTAAGTCAAAAACATGTTGATGTCATTACTCCTCAACAATTCCCTTTGTCATCCAAATTTGTAGTCTCAAGGAAGAATCCAGGTTTGTTTGAGTCATCTCTGCAGACTGGCATTGCAGGATTAAGGGAGAGGAATTCACATTTTAATTGAACCTCTTCATCAAGTTGCATTCCTTATGTTGCTTGAAATTGAGGCTCAGTGTTCCTCCCTGGAATGCTGGTGTGATGTTAGTGCTGTGAAGCCTCTTTCCAGTCCCAAAATGTCTTAGAAATTCCCATCGTCAAGGTGGAAGCCTCCTCAGCCCAAATGCTGTTAGATATCAGATATTGGTGTCTTGAGTAAAATTTTGGAAATGTATAGCAATATTTGAGGTCTTCTAACACCTTTCTTGGTTTCTTCATTCAGGAAGGATATTGCGCATATCCATGAAGTAACTGATGCAGGCATGCACAGATGCTCAGAAAAATGCTAAGGTCAGTTGTGAATACTTTTTACTGGGCTCTCATCTTGTAGCTGGATTTCCAGAGATAGCTGGAGCTGCAATTGGCAGCCTTCTTTAATAGGAACACCATCTGTGTTATATCCTAAGGTGAAACTGGTCAAAAGCAAAAAAAAAAAAAAGGGAACTTGATTCCTAAGGTGCAGAATTCCCATTCTTAATCATCCACTTGAATGACTTGAAATGTTTAATAATTCTGAATACACTTAATAATGATCAGATTTCAAAATTTTGGGTATAACCAGATAGCCTGTGCACTGTTGCATTAAATTGTAAGATATTTCACAATAATATATATAATTGAATTGAGTTGTAGCTTTGTTTACTTGCTTTTTACTAGTTTATCCAAAAAAGCACCTTTCCATAGCAGCTGCATCAAAAAATCTGTAATATTAAGCCATCATTTCCAGGACAGCACAAATACTTGCTTGGGTCTGACATATTTAATGACAGCATGTAGACAAAATTACTTTAAAGGTGCCTTCAGTTTACATTACTCAATTTAGTAGATACCTGTGCATGTTTTTATCTTTAGAACATTGTTCAGTCTGTGAGATCTGTGCTATTTTTCAACTTGCTTGCTCCGGAGTGTCTCCCACATGCCAGCAGCATGGATGGGTGCCCTAAGAAGAGAGCTAGCACCACACAAAGCCTTTTCTCAGGAGTTATGGAAATTACCCAGACTTGAAATGCAGCTGGAGTGATTCCTTTCCATATTTCTATATCCTTGAGAGGATGTATTTTACTTTATCTGATGTGGTGCCTTATTCTGCTGTAAATATCTGATATCTCTGACAGGCTGTTAGCAACATCATTCAGTGATCCAGCTCAGGACATGTTTATTATCTCCCATGATATTAAATTGTTCTGTGTGATCCTTTTTTTCAAAATCAGTCCTTGGCTGTCTAATTGGCTGATTTCATTCACTAATAAATCATTAGATGTAATATTTTTTGGTGCCTGTTGAAGAAGTTTAGAAAATGGTAGAGATGTCTCTTTCTATGCATTTAGGTGGAATTTTACGTTGTCATTTTGAGCTTTTGAGCTGATATTAATAATTCCTGTGCCCTCATTTAAGATACCAATTACTGTGTTAGAGGAAACAGGGGGACTATTGCTTTTGATATCTGTGGGACAAGTAATGACACACCACAGAGCAAAGGGTGTGTCTCTTGTTTGGGAATTTCTGCATCCTGTATCTTTTACCTCCAAGTTATCCCAGGGCTGTGGTTTTGGGACAGAGCATGGGGTCAAGAGCAGGACATGCAGGACACTGCCAGCTGGGGCCCTGCTGTTGGAAGTGGGGTGTCCTGGCATGTGATTAAGGAGTGGGATTAGGCAGTAGTCCCTGAGGAGAAGCTGGAAAAGAAAGACCTTGTGGTGAAATGGGAATGGAGATCTGGAGGGGAAAGGTTTTCCTTGGAACCACATCAGTTCTGGGGATGCTGGGCTTCCTGTGCCACTCCTTTTTATATTACTCTAAGAGAGTCAAAATGCAGTGAAAGACCTTCTATGGCCTTGTTATTGTTTAAAAAATGAACCCAAAATAGATCTAAAACATCACTGGTGCTTTAATAGTTAATGGAGATTGTGAGAGCATTGATCCAAAACCGATGCCTACCTTTGGGATTCCAAATGGATGGGGCTCCCATTACGGCAGGCTCAGCTGTGTTCCCAATGACAGATACTGATGAGATAACAAGTTTGCTGTATTGATGCTGCCTGAGAGTGCTGCCTGCTCAAACTCATTGAACACGGGGCTAAACCCTGTTTTACAGAGCTGTTCCTGAGCCAGAGGTGAAGTGCTGAAAGCTTTTGGGGCTGTTTTAGGGGAAGTGTGCCTTGGTGTGTTGGTGATCCTGAACATCAACTGCTGTAGACTCAGGCCTGCAAAATGTGGGAGGATAAGCTTGGGTAACATCATTGTTCCTTTGGAGGGGAAGCACAGTTCCCCTCAGGGTTAGCTACAGCAGATGAGATTTTCTAGCCTGTGCCTTGCAGAAACCCCGAACCCCAAAAAAGGTTTCTACTCATCCCTCTCCCAATAGCTCCAAGAGGCACTGTGTTGGCAAGGCTCTGGAGTCGGGAGAAATGTGGAACAGCTGCTGGTTTAGCTTCGGTGTTGCTGCTTTTTAATTAACTGCTGTGAGTGTGTGCCATGGGCTGGAGATTGAAATTGAAAAGCATCTTTCCAGTCCTCTGGAAAAAACCTGATGAGCAATGCTTGAACAATGTGTTGTGCCCCTCAGCGTTTCTTAGGGAGTGCATCCCATATTCCAAGTTTTCTCCCACACCTTTGCACCCCTGCTTGGCATGCTTCTATACCTACAGGCAGGCAAGACTGGCTGGGGCACTGGCAAGGAGCTCTCCTTTGGTTTTTTTTTTGAGAAGGGCCCTTGAAACGTGTTTCTTTTTTCTCACTTTATTTTCCTAGATAGAAAAGCTATCCTTGGTGATTTGCTGTGATTCAGTGCAGAGATGGTTTCGTAAAAGATACTGAAAGGGTCATTGCCAGTGCAGGAGTTTGAATAACGTGGCTGTGTGGCTTCTTATGAAATTGAAGATCTGATTATTAAACATAGACTGTAATAAAAATAGTTTCTGGTGTTGGCGGATGCATTTCAGCAAAGAAATGTGGCTTAAATGTCTTCATTTAATTCCAGTGTGTTTAAAATTGATCTCATGGACCGGAAAAGAGGTTTTTTTTTCCCCTTAACTAGGGTCTGTGAAGGAAATTAATACAGGGAAGGGAAAATAGAAATACAATACCACACTCAGTGAAACAAATGCTTATGACTGAGGGCCTCGTTCCTTGCTAGCACCACTGGAACAGCCAGCTGTATAAGGTATGTTTTATTATGGAATTAACCTTGACCTAAGGTTCAAAGAGAAAGGTTAGTTTGAAATAAATTAGTAGTATGGTCAGGTCACTTCAAAGAGTCTAAAGCTGAGCTTGAAGATTGCATGCTGTTTATGTGTATCCACTTGGAATAGAACATATGGTAAAGATAATAGCAGTAAACTATTTATCTCTTCCACCCGCCCCCACTTTGGATTTAACGCCTTTTTGTCCTTTGCATAGATCTGCTGCAGGGGATGTTTTTATCCTGGGATGTTTATTGAAAACAGAAATGTGGAATGAAACAACCTTTTAAAGTCAGCTGGGTAAAGCAGTTTTGCCTTTAACGTTTTTCCAATTGCTCAGATTAAAGTAAACCATTTTGGAAGTAGTCATGAATATGGTGAATCATATTTCTTTGTCACTTGTCTCAGTGAATTCAGTCTTAGGAAAATCAAAACAAAATGTGCTCAGTTCTGAATTATTGTTGTTCTGATCTAAAAGCAGGATCACATTTCATTGTTGCATGTGAGTTACATGGATTTAAGAGCTTCCCAAATATCAGATAATTCATGAGACATCCCAGTAAACTGGGCATGAGTATCCCAGTTAGCACAGGGAATGGGAACTGAGGGTGGTTAAGGAATTTATCCAAAGCCACTTGTAAACTGTAGCAGAACAAAGATTTGTCCTCATGGCTGCTCTAGATTCCAATGCTTTTTGATGGAGAGAGCCAGAATGCCACCTAGGAATTCCTGAATGACACTCTGCTCCTTTGTCCAGAAGACCAACCTGTATCTTTTGGTCCATTCTTTTGCTCTCTGTGCCATATGAGAGGTACCAGGACATGAAAGGCAGTGTGTCACCAGGTTCAGCCTTGTGTAGGTCATTGTATAGGGGAAGTAAAAGAACTTTTCACTTCTTCCAAACACACTGGATGCAACCCGGTCTATTGGAAAGTGTTCCTGTCCGTGGCAGTGGAGTGGAACAGAATGATATTTAAGGTCCTTTCGAACCCAATCCATTCTTGGATGGGATGAGAAACAAGGTGGATGCAGTGAGGGGCTGGCAGTGGTCTAAGATGCAGAAGTTCTCCTTGCTGATTGCAGCACTGAATTGCTGTAGTGTGAGGCCAACACTGTAGTTTTGCAGCGCTTACAGGGAAGCAGTGGGGAAAGCAGTGCTGCTGGATGCTGGGAAGCAGAGGGGATCCTCTGCTGAAATTAAAACCAGCTGCTGAGCCAAGACATGGTCACTCAGTAATAGCTTTCCTCCACAGATTGGTTTTTCCATAATGTGTGACATGCAGTTTGCAGATAGTAGCATGTTTTAAGATTTATGATTGCCTGACTTTTCCCATTAATAGGGAAATCTGATAATTGTCCATTTTAAAGCAATTGCTGAACAATAGGAAGGAGTATGCTTGTGTAAAGTAAACATAAAAGCGAGCTGGATCTATGTTGGGGTGCTGAGCCTTTGATAGATTTTCTCCTTACTGCAGTCTTTGATCTGCCACACCAGAAAATAAACTCAGTGGGAGACTGGATATGGGATATAGAGCAGTTCACCTCTAGGTCATGCACTCCAATCCAAGCCAGGTCAGGAGTGGGGCTCTGGGTCAGTTCTGGCAGGAGCTGGGCTGGCAGCACCCCCAGTGTCTGTGCTGCACCTTTGTCATGGCACAGGGGGTGTGTGGGTCTGCAGGGACACCCCTGCAGCAAAGGGGGGACTTGTTGCCTCTTCCCCACATCCCAAATGAGAGCTTTGCAGCTTTGCTAAGGAGATAAATGATATGGGAATACCCAGGGGAGTGCAAGAGTTCCATCCGGATTTGGCTCTCAGGAATGTTCTTGCTGGAGAAAGCTGATTGCTCTGGCATGGTTTGTGTGCAGGTTGTGCCCAGTCTTCAACACCAATCTCTGTGTTCTCTATCTCCTTAAAAAAAATCCCAAAAAACCCAACATCTGTGCTTGGTAATTATCAGTTAATCTAAACAAAAGGGAAGTCTGCAAAGTGGTCATATCAGCCTTGTAGTAAGAGACCTGTCCATGTGCAGCAGTTGTCCTGGAGGCAGCAACATCTCCTTGCAAATAAAGGGCTGTTCCCTCAGAAATATTGTCTCCCCACCTTTGGAGGGCTGGTTTCAAAGGAAGAGTTGTGCAGCTTTGTTTTGGAAGGAGCAGGATGCAAATTACTCCACGTAGATAGCACAGCACGTCTAACAGGTCACAAATAAACAAAGTGGACTAGTGTAAGGTTTTGTGGTTATGGAATGTGAATTTCTGGCTGTGAACCTTGATCTAAGCTGAGAAGGAATATGGATGAGTTTAAACATCAAAAGTGAAATACCAGGATTTCTCACTGTCGGGGAAGTCACTCGAGTTTCTTTCTGATGGTTCCAAAAGGAGCAGAAACAGGGATTTTATTGCACTTCAGCTGTGTCGAATGTGGGGAGCTGGTTCTGTTTTATCTCGTCCGAGAGACAGCTGCCAAGATTTATCTTTGCAGGAAGGGAAACAGAAGTGAGAAAGGTCTGGAATCTCATGTAGCGCTGGCCAGAATCATGTTATCTGAAATAACTGGTTATCTGAAGTTTGGCCAAAGCTCACTCTGCTCAAGAGTCTCAACAAGAGACTAGATCTATAGGGATAAGTAGCAAGACCCAGGCTGTCTGCAAGAGAACTGGACCCTGAAGCTCTGGTCCAAATTCAGCACTGGTGAATTTGTGCTGCCATGAGGAGCTGCCAGCATGATCCGACTTCTGCAGAGTTCCAAAATACCCAGCCTGGGACACAGCGAGGCTTGTCCTTAAGCTCATGTGACTCTCACCTCTGTGGCTTTGGAGAGGATAAAGCAGCATTTAAAGGCAAATTTTGCCTGGAGAGGTCCAGCTTTCCCCTGTGCTGAGCATCCCATCTGCTGTGTTGCTCTTTTTTGAGCCTAAGGATGCCTCTTCTGCGTGAAAACAGCCAAGGAGGGGCTTGGTATGAGAGGTGTGTGCTGTGTCTGCCTTAGCTCTTGTCCCAGGCAGGGGCCCTGCGCTGGATTGCAGCTGCCGGCTGATGGCAGCAGCGGATCTGCGCAGCGGCAGCTCTGCCTCCTCACCTGCCTCTGCCCTCCACTGCTCTGACCGCATTACCCCAGACATTGCCATTTCGGGTTATTCCCACTGCCCTGCTAAAAAACAGCCATTGCTTCTGATCAAGCAAGTCATACACAGGAGAGTGGTGTGGAAATAATTCTGCTGTTTTGAAGGGAAAAACCTGCCAGAAACTTTCTTTGTCTGCCCACCCACCTGCTGATGTGTCCCTTCACGCACAGAACTGGTGAATCATCTCCAAAAATATATGTCCAGCACTGAATTGTTCCTTTTCTAAAGACAGAACTGATATTTCCTTGGGAGCTAGGAGACAACAGGACAATTCCCCCTCCCTTGGAGGGACTGTGGGGTTTGCCTCACTGCTACCCTGCTTTTCCCTGGGATGTGTCAGTGCATGGCATTTGACTGAAAGGGAAAGATTCCCTGCTTGCCTTCTTTAACACAAACAATGATTTTAGGGGAAGAAAGGGGACAATACACTATTGTTACATTGTTCCCTACCTCAGCCTCACACTGAAATATTTAAAGTCCCCCATGAATAATGCAGCCTCAGCCCCAAGCCTGTTTTGCACTTCACACTAAGCGGGCCCATAAAACACCGGGATTGCTCCCGGCATACATTATGCTGTATAGAACATCTCCTACTGAGCAGAGCTTTGTCTTCACTGCCACAAAGGCTGTTGGGATTTTTTCCCCTGTCTCCAAGAGAGATAACGAGCACAAGAGCTCTTGTTTTAAAATGTAAGTGGGAACAAGTCACCTGTGGTGTTTTACCTGCTGCTAACTACCTGTGGTCCACACTGCATCTCCTGCTTATGCTGGTCCCATGTCATTCCCTTTAATCCAGTGGTTTATAGCAGGACTGCTATACAATACTTAATCTATAGAAAAATATATAATATTTAGCTGTTTCCTATTTGGCAGGAAACAAACTGATACATTAGGTGTTTGGATTGCTCCATAACCCAAACTAGGAATTCTTTCTTTCTGACTAAGAATTATTTTACCTAAAATGCAGCAAGGAGCAGGAGCAGCATGTTGTAATGGCTTGAGGTTCATAACACACTCTGTCACATCCAGCATGTCCCTTCCCAGGCCCTTGTAAAGTTCAAGAGAGATTTTTGTAGCATTTTAATGATGCTGTTATTGAGAACAGGATGCCTTTGGTGTCTGGTTTAGTCACTTCCAGCCATGCTGTGCAAAGGAAAACTGAGGCACGAGTTAAAAAAATGTGTGGCCCCAACCCCTTCCAATGAAGATACCTTTGCACTCACCCTAAACTACAAAGGTGAGGCTCTTAATGAATTCTGGATTAAAAGGAGCATTATGTCTCCTTGGACATCTGGTTTGTCATCAATAATGACATTAGGATCTGTCACACAGGAATTGCCATCTGTGATCCGGTCAGAGGCCTTTCAAAGGGAAGGAAATGGGAGGATGGAAATCAGGGAATGCTTTGCTGCAGGGAAGAGTGACTTAGAAGCCCCAGAGGTGACCATGCCCTTCCCTCAGCTCAGCAAATCACACCATTCCTCCACCAGCTCTAGGGCAAAGGTATAAAAATCTTGGATTTTAGAAAAATCTTGGGAAGTGTTTGCTGAAGGGAGGACATTAATCAGGAAAAGGTAGGATTGTATCCAAGGTGGTTTAAAAAAAAAGAGGACCAAAGAATGGTTTGGGCTGGAGGGGACTTTAATGATCACCTAATTCCAACTCCCCTGCCATGGGCAGGGACACTTTCCTCTAGAACAGATTGCTCAGAGCTCCCTCCAGCTTGGCCTTAAACACTTCCAGGGATGGGGCATCCACAGCTTCTCTGGGCTGGTGCCTTCCCACCCTCACAGGGTAAAATTTCTTTCTAATATCTAATCTAAGCCTACTCTTTCTGAGTGTGAAGGTTCATCCAGAGGTTTTTCCAGCTGCTTTCTTGCATTGTCTGGGTTACACCATCTTCTAACTTGCTCCCAAACCCGTGCTGTTTGGAAAGGTGGACGTCTCTGGAATCTCACCTAATACCAGCAATAATATGACACCTTCCCAGGGACCCAATGATGCTATTTTTCACATATTTTGTTTATCTCTTTAGTAGCCAGGTATGAACTTTCCCCATTGATATCTAAGATTAATCAGATCATCAGCCTATCAGCTGTTTATATAGAGGTAAATCCTGATCCTGTATTTTGGCCATCAATCCCCATTAGTTTCTCTATATGGGTGAATGAATAGTCCATTGCCTGTACTAATAAGCACCCATTAGTTGTCCCACTGAGCTTTAGCTTTATTAGGAACAGTTCATGTCAGTCTAGGCCAGAAGAAAGGCTTTTAGCTGGATTGTTTTGATTGCATTACTTAAACGGTGGCTTTTGAGCACCTGGAAGGTTAGAGGGGCGCTGCATCCAACAGGGATGCTTTTGTTGGAGAAATGCAGATGATACAGCTGTGAGCAAGACGAGGATTTGCTGCAAGGGCACACAAAATGCTTTTAAATCTGCAGAAATGACTCTGGTTTGCCCTGTTTGGGTCAGTCTAGAAAGAATCTTCAAGACCTCAAATTAAATGTTTCCAACACCTGTCTGGCTTGGGGCTTTGGAATGCCAGTCGATCTCAGGACCTGCCATTGGTGTTTCTCTTCCTTTTTCATTCTCCCTCTTCATTCCTTACACCACCAGCCCAGAAATTTCCCTTTTTGCAGCATTTCAGGCTGCAGTAAGCTGGTTACAAGCAATTTGGCTTGCCGCTCTGCAGAAAAAAGTGTGGAAGGCAGGAGGAATTGCTGCAAATCGCTACTCAGCTGCTCTTCATCACACTGGCTCTGGCTTCCATCTACCCGACAGCCCTGCTAAAAGGATAATAATGCTTTAAAAATTAGAGTCAGCCGAACAACTACTTCATAAATTCATGGCCTTGCCCTGATCCTTTCCAGAAGTTTTTCTTTCAGATTGAGTCCATGTCAGACCTTGGATTTCTTCCCTTTGGAAATGCTGCTGCTTTTCTACTTTGGGAGTGCTCTCTGGGTCACCCAGCTATGCAAAGGGGGTTACTAATTATCTCTCATTACCTCAACAGAAACAAGCCTCATTTCAGGATAATCTTGTGCTCTCTCCTTCAGAGAACACAGGATTATCTCTCAGTGATGTCGTCTCATTGTGGGATTTTGTCCTTGATAGATAAACCAGTCCTGAAATCCTATTAAGAGATATTCTGCCTCCCCTTAAAACAGACAAACTCACAGATGAGACAAACTTCTGTGGAATGTGGAAGAGACCTTTGGCTTTGCCTACCTGATGGGAAACTGGTTTGCAGCAGCTGTTTGCATCTGTACCACTTCTGAAAGCAGGTCTAAAACAGCTCTGGCTTTTATATGGGACTGATGGTCCTTCTCAGCTGCTCAAATCCACCTCACGCCATCAGCAGAAAACCACAGCAAATGGACTGGGGGCTTGCTCGAGATGTGGTGGGAAGGGAGCACTGGTTGAATGGGTGGTAGAGCAACTTTTCAATCTATGTCATGTCCTACCAAGTGGCAAGGAATGAACTCTCCCGTTGGCTTTTCCACCCACTCCAAAGGTGTGGAGTGCTAGTGAATGTGGATAGGAGAGCTCCCACCATTGCCCGATGGAGGTGAGGCTCAGTGTTACTGTTCTGCTTCATAATTTGAAACTCAGCAGGAAGAGTGCCTGACTGGCAGCTTCCAGGGTTTTCAGCCTGGTCCTCTAAGGAAGGCAACCTCTTCGTGTGTTCTCCCAAAATAACACTGATCTCAGTGTCTCACGTTCCTGCGTGAAGACAGGAACGAGATTGCCATCCATTAAGATATTAAAAGGCTCTGCAAATATTGAATCCCCTCAAATTTAGGGTCTTTATGTCATTTAGGAAGTTTGGACAATAAAAGAAAACCATATCCACCAGTTGTGAGGGAAGTTTGCAATTGTCTTTTAAAAGGAAATTATATTTCATTAAAAAATTGTGTGAGGTGTAAAAATGAAATCTCTTACTTTACAAGTCTGACATCTCCAGCAAAGTCAAGTTGCTTCTCAAGGGATGCTGATGGGAAGAGAGAACCTACCCAAGTCTGGACTTTATAAAAGTGGAAAGAAAGTAGTTGATGTTGTGTTAGATTTGTTTGGTTTTTTAAAATTTATTCAGAGCTGTTCAGCTGTGGAGGACTCAAGTCCTCCTCTATATCTGTTGGTTTTGTTGTGCATAGGATCAATGTCTCCCTGTAGCTGTCTTTGTGACTGAAAGTAATGATAGTGATCTATTCTCTTGGGTTCTTTTCTTCTAGCACTTTGCTTTTGGCCTTCTCTGAGCTTTGAGAGTCAGGGAGCTGCTTCACCCGTGAGCCAGGAAGCACACTCCTGCTTTTGGGATGTACAAGAGGACATCACCACACTTCTCCATTTCTGAGGGGAAAATCTATGAATTTTTTTTTTAAAGCATTAATATATGAGATATATGAATATATCTCATATGATAAGAACCATTCCCTTTCAGTGGTGTGTTTCCATGTTCCCCCAGTTCTACACTGCCCAACCCTTTCTAGTGCTCTTTCTCTTGTTCCCTTTCTCTTGGTGCAAACAATAAGTTTAACTGTGGAGATTAATTCTGGTGGAGCTGCAGCAGGGTCTGGGTCTGGCACATCTCCACATAAAGAGAGGCTCTCTCCTCCTCCCTGCAGAAGCTGCTGGGGCTGTAATCTGTCTCCTGTGCTGCATCCTCGCCCGAGGACTGGCAAGCCTTAGCCCAATCTTCAAAAATAAATCCATCACAGCAGCAGGGAGCGGATGAAGCCTCTGCAGATATAAAGGTCAAACGATAAAGGCCATGTTAAAATATGCTCATAGGAAATGGCAGCTTATAAGTACTCTGTGATCTAATTACTTATGTCAGGCAGATAAGCCTGGACAGCAATTATTTTTAACCTAAATCACGCAAACAACTACTGTAGGAGCTTTGCCAGTTCTCAGCATTTCTTTCAATTATTTTTGGAGCAAAACATGGAGCTCTGCAGGACAAACAACTGTCTTAAGGGATTGCTTTTCAGGTTTGTGAAGGTGAGAAGCTGCTTTAGTTATCTATGGTTATCTTTCTTCTCTTCTGCTGAGAAAAATAAACCCTACATGTTGTATGTAGTCCGTGGGCAGCCCTGGTTTGCACTGCACATGGAGTGGGACTGGAGTTTATTTTCCTGCTGGCATGGTTGGATATGGGCAGAGGGGAAAGCTGTAGCTGAAGACAGTAGTTCTTCACACAGGAGGGTGTCAACTCCTGGGATCTGCTGAGTTGGTGAGGTGAACAGTGATTTGGAGAGGGAGATTTGGTCTTTACCCTGGCACAGGTAATGGCCTTAGGGATTGAGCAAAGGACTGCACCTGAGAAAGGAGCCACACAGGAGTACATCAACTCTTGGTCTCTGTGAAGAATGGAGGTCCCAGCTTGTGACTCCATCTTAATTCTACACAGAGACGCTGTGAATTGACCATAAGCCCAGAGCAAGAGCACAGGATAGGAACCACATTGCACTTCTGAAGGCAGCTGTCACAGCCTTCTGCTCTGGCCTGGCACACAAAATCCAGGTCTGCTTGATCCAGCATCATCTTCCAGCGTCTGCATGACTTAAAATTTTCCTTTGTGGTTCTAGAGAAGCTTTTTAGCTAAAAACATTTCTCTGTGTCTTAGAGAGATTTTGGGACCGTGTATCATCTTACGTGATGCTTCAGTCTTGGCTCTTTGACCTGTGCCTGAGGGAGCTGCCCCTGTTCTTTCAAGGTCATTTGAATATCAGCAGAGACGTTCATCATCCTGGGGCCTCAAGGAAGGTATTGATCACCTATGATGAATTGGCACATGTGCTGTGCAGGAGGAATGATTAGTTAATGGATGAAAGATGTGAGACCTCATGCTTTCATCTAAGTCACTGCTTCTTTCTCCTTCTTGACACAAGGGCCCTCCTGCCCCAGTGGTATGGGAGATGCAAAGCAGAGAGAGACAGAGAGACAGAGAGCCAGTGGATGTTTGTGGCACCTTCTTCTGGGACAGTCTGGTTGTTCCCACTTACTTTTACTTTCCAACTTGGCCTGACTGACCATCCCCAAGCACTGGGTTTGCAGCAATGCTCCAGCCATAAATGGTCCATAGGGAGCACAAGACACATGGGTGAATGCCTGAGGCGCCAGTGCATAGTGGGATCATTTTGGAGTTCTGTAGCTTTGGAGTGAGGAAGAGGAGATGCTGTGTGCCTCTCAGTCATGCTGCTCTCCCAGCCTGCAGGAATTACTGCAAATGGTGATTTATTAAATCTTTATAAACCAGCACGGTATCACATGTCCCCACTGAGAACTCTTCTGCACAAGGTGTTATTACAAAGGGCTGTTTCTGATTGATTTTTTTCACCCCTGATTTTTTTCCTATATGAATGTTTTGGAAGGAAAGCACATTATTCCAAACGTGATTAAGTCATTTGGAAGAGGATTATGGTGTTTTGGAATAACACCCTCTTATTCCAGAATGAGATCAGTCACACGGGGAGTTAATCAGAAACAGCTATTTTGCTCCCCTGGGCAGCCTCCACCAGCATGACAAACAGAGCTGCTCCTACCCCTGCTGCCCATTGGTGCCTTGGTCCGAGTGGGTCTAAAGCCAGATGGTGTGATATGGCTCAATAATTTAGAGATATAATTTAATTGCTTCTGGCCTTGACCCTGGGGTTTCTGTGGTAGTGAAACCTCGGAGTTCTCCATAGAAGTCACAACAAATATAAACATTTTGTGACTGAAAATCAAGATGATGCATAAAGGAAGTGTCATCTTCAAGAGATGTTTGCTTCCCCAAGAGCCTCTGCATTTATTTCAGTAGGTGCTTGACTGAGCTGCACCAGAGGCAGCTGCATTCACCCCTCTGCATTGCTCTTCTGTCAGCTCTGGTGAGCATCCCTTGGCCACTGTCTTGAAGACATTGGTGTGACCCATGGTGTAGAGCAGCCTGGTCTGGTGGGAGATGTCTCTGCCCATGGCAGGTGGTTGGAACCCGCTGATCTTTAGGTCCCTCCCAACCCAAACCATTCTAGGATTCTCTGATCTATGATCACGCTGCATCCTCTGCAGGCATACATGGCTCTGCCGTCGCACTTCATGATGCAACAACCCAGAAACTTGTGGCTTCCATATGCCGCAAATTATATTTTTTTCATCCTCTGATACGTATTTATTATTGAAATTAAAGGGTTTCCTAAATTTTTATTTCTGAGCTGGGCCAAACACAGCTTAGGCAGTAAGCAATGCATATTTATTTCCAGCTTATGAAGGAAAAATATAACATCTTTCCTTGTGTTTCTATAATTTCTTTTCTGTGCATATGCAAATTGCTGGTTTATTTGTGCAAGATTTATGCAACTAAATGATGGGGAATTATAGAGGCAATTCAGTGCTTAGAAAGAAGAGACACAATTGCTGCAATTTGCTCGTGCCATGCGCTAATTCCTTCGGAAAATGCTTTTGCTCATTTATTTGCACCGAGCACCGATTTCTGCACCCCTAAGCAAGCTTGGGAAATGTTCTCTGGGTTCAATAGACTGCAAAGGGTTTATATTTCTTTCTGCCTGTGCCATCACCTCCCCATAATACTTTATAGCAATTAGTAACAATAATGAAATATGGCTGTGATTTCTCAGCACTGGAGAAACACAGCCAGCGCTTGTGAATCAAGCACATTTTCTGGTCAAATTGGCCATTTAAACATGCTGCTCAGGAAGCTTTAAATCCACCTCGATGGATCACTCTCAGCTAAGCTCCATGGGGGGCAAAACCACTGCTGGAAACAGATTTTTCTCCTTTCCAAAGCTGAACCTGCTCTCTCAGGGGATGCTCACAGGTTTGGGGGAAACTCTCACCCAGGCATGAACTGATGCATTGTGCTTGCTGACAAGCAGCATCCTCGCTGCTGCAGGGAGACCTTGGCTCACAAAGAGAGTGACAGTAGGAGCTGAGGGAGCTCCCAGGTTTTCCTTCACATGCCTCCTTGGTGTGGCAAAATAGGGAAATCCTATGGGACTGGGATCATATCATGGAATCACTTAGGTTGGAAAAGATCATTAAGATCACTGAGGACAACTGAGCCTCCTTTTCTCCAGACTAAGCCCCTCCAGCTCCCTCAGCCGCTCCTGGTGCTCCAGGCCCTTCCCCAGCTCCGTTCCCTGCTCTGGACACACTCCTCACTGTCTGTCTTGAGTGAGGGCCCCAGAACTGACCCCAGGATCGGAGGTGCCTCAGCAGTGCCCAGTACAGGGGCACAGTCACTGTTTTGGTCCTGCTGGCCACATTATTGCTGATATGGGCCAGGTGCCATTGGCCTTCTTGCCCGCTGGACACACTCTGGCTCATGTTTGCTGTCAGCCAGCACCCCCAGCTCCTTTCCCATCAGGCAGCATTTCAGCCATTCTTCCCAAGCTGTCATGTCACATGGGGTTGTTGTAACCCAGTGCAGGACCCAGCACTTCACCTAATGCCTCATTTCCGATGCCCGGATGGAGACAGGAGACAGGACACAGGAACGGAGGTCCAGGGCCCCAGGAACTAACCTGGAGGTCCTGCAAAAGGACTTGTTGTAGTTAAATGTCACAAGACAGCTGGTGCCCAGCACTTAGGAGAAAGGGAAGTGATTTAGTTTTGGTCATTATCAGAAAAACATGTGTGGAGGACGGGCAATGAGAAGAGCAGCCGTTTTCTATTAGGATAAGAGTAGGTCAGGTGTAGTTAAAACTGGGTAAATGGAGCAGGAAATGTGGCTGTATATTACTCACCCAAGATATATTGCACACATTAGCCTTGTTTGATCGGCTTGTTCGGAGATTCGGTGCTCTGAGTGGTGTTTTAGGGTGGCCAAATCCAGGCTTTGTACTCTATTAAAATAAATATATTGCTCATGTTTAATAAAGTCTCTGAGTTTCCATGTAACTGAAAGTCTGCAAGTGGTCTTTGCTGGAGTCTTAATGAGTCCCTGCCTGCAATAGGCTTTTGAAGGTGGAAGGTGTGATATTAATATTGTTTATGTAGCAAAATAATTTATGAATATTCATTTAATGATGTTGCCGGCTTCCAACGTGTATCTGCTCTTGGGAGCTCTAATGGGTTTTCTCTCCTGGCAGAGAGCCGCCTCATGGAAGTGCCAGAGGCTTTGCTGTGAGGGCTCAATGGGCTGCCCTGTGCTGTGGAAATGCATCAGACTGGTGTAGCAAGGATAGTCAAAGAACTGCAAGGCTGCTCTGAAATTTGGCTGTGAAAACTACCCTCGTTCTGCAGAAGAATTAGGAAAAGTTGCTTTTCTCTATTAAAAAGCCCCATGCAATGCAGAAGGCTTTATTAGCACTGGGCAAGGCAAAATGTGTTGGGTGGAGTTTTTTAAGTGTGTCTGAAGATTTTGTGTCTTAATGAAGTGTGTCCTCTCAAAAGAAGTTGAGAGGGAGGTGCTAAGATGGACAGTTATTATATGCTTAATTTAACTTTATTAGATGATATTCTAAGAAATAATACCTTTTATCTCAACTGTATCCTATGCAGCATCTTTGTCTGCATTTACCTTTGGTGCTCTTTGACCACCCTTTGGTGCATGGACAGGCTCTATCATGTCCCTTTAGCTCCTTCCTAAGCTCTTGGGTAAATATGATGGATAAATACATGCTCTGGCATGGCAGCATCCTGCTTTCCTTTCAGGGATGGAGGACTGAGGTCCAGGTCTCTCTGAGATGCCTTAGTCCACATGGGCAGGCTCTTCCCATGGTAGGGTGATGGAAGAGCAGAATAAACCTCGCTGGGGGCAAACCCTGCTCTGCAGCTCAGATCAGCTCTCCAAGCTCTGGAACTAGACAGCCCAGCTGGAGGGGGAGTGAGGCCAAGCAGGGAACGTCAGCCAAGCATTGGACCCACCTGAGACTTCCCAAATCCTGATCTCCAGAGAGCAGCCTTTGCTGCAGCTAAAGATGATGCTGCACATACAAAGCAGAAACCAAACCAAGTGTGGGGGCACTTTCCCAGCTCTCTTTTCCCTGGCTGCCCCAGGGCGATGCTCGGTGCATCATCCACAGCCACCATCCCATCTGCGGGCAGTAAATCCTGCGGCAGCAGTCGGGGCTGACTGCGGCTTCGCTCCCCCTGTGCCTCTGACAAAGCTGTATTGTTTTGGTGTGACCTGCTTTTAGGAGCCCCCTGAGGTCCTGCCGTATATCTGCCCTTGCCAGATCCTGGAGGGTGGCTGGGACCCCGGCGGGGTCAGCGAGAGGGTACGTCACGGCTGGACGGCAATTATCCTGTGCGCTGGGAAACGCCAGGGCCGAGCCTGTGCCGTGACCTGGGGTCTCTTACAAAACCTTTGAAAGGTTCCAGGCTAGTGAAGGTTGGGTTGCTTTGCCTCAGTGCATCCTCCACTTCCTCCCCCAGGCATCCTCTGCTAAAAAATTTCACTTGTTCTGCATAACGGTTACTTTATTTGGACATCACATAGCAAACACATCCCGCTTTGCCCTGCACTGGCACCCCTGGGCTGGAGGGAATGTCCTTTGACCCTTTTTTATGACATCCTGCAGGACTGAAGTGCCCTGCTTCAAATCATTAGTTCCTTAGTTTCCTATTCTCCAGCTCTGGGCACCATCTGCCTGACAGAGCCACTAAATGGGGTTAAGTCCAAAAGAAATGGCAAATTGTGATTGTGCAAACTGCTCAGCTTGTGTTTAACAGGAGACAGAAGCAGAGTCTGGATGGAAATAGGCAAACAAAAACCAGAAGTTTGGTATCAAGGACAGCTCAGAAGGGGACAGCTGGGGAGGTGTCAATGTCCCCCTGCAATGGGTTGGCAGCCATTCTGGAAGGAAGCTCCACATGCCACCTCCCGATGCTCAGCATCACTTTATTTCTTTAATTTTCCCCAAGCAAGAGCAGCCCAAGTCCTTCTCTAAGCAAGCTCCGTGAGTCAGTGGCAGAGCTGGCCAGCCCCTTCCCATGGCTCCATCAGTCCATCAATCCACTAAAATAAAAAAAACAACAAACTATGGGCAGAAGGTGTTAGTTTTGGGGGAAGGATACTGTTGCCCCGGGGAGATGCCAGTGTGTCCTGTATGCATTAATGAAACACTTTCTTTCCGGTTAAGACTTGAAGGATGCTCATTGAAAATCAGGCTGCCATGGAAACCAAAGGTGTTTAGTCTTTTGGGAATGCTGTTGGACAGAGGCAGGGAGAGGTGTGGGAGGCGGGAGAACAGTCTCTGAAGAAGAGGCATTTTAGCAAAACCCTTGATTCACCATCAGTCCGTGCCTGTCTGTTGCTTGTGGCTGCTGATTGTGGGAGGGAAGGGTTTGTCCCTGTACT
This sequence comes from Ammospiza caudacuta, assembly GCF_027887145.1. Classification (NCBI taxonomy): domain Eukaryota; kingdom Metazoa; phylum Chordata; class Aves; order Passeriformes; family Passerellidae; genus Ammospiza; species Ammospiza caudacuta. Next base: position 25,783,280 of record NC_080602.1, read on the forward strand.
GGATGCTCTTTGTGGCTCCAGGGGCCTCCTTGCTCTCGGGGTGTCCCTGGGTGGATGGGGCATGTGGACCCTCCCGGCTGCAGGGACAGGGATTTGCTGTGGCAGCGGTGCAGGGTGAGGAGGGGACCGGCAGCCGTGGAGCCGTGAGCACCTTGCTGCTGTGGGCACCACGTCCCTGACAGGAGGCAGCAGGTCAGGAACCTTCAGCTGCTCAGGGACACCGGTCCTGGCACCGTGCCCCCAGCTCTCCCTCCCCTGCTCCTGGAGGATGAAACACAGGAAGGTGCAAGCATGGAGAAATAATGGAATTATTGCTCTGTCATGTACCATTCATTTTAATTAACACAGCCCGTCAGTGCTGTGACAGCAGTATTAACGAAGGTTGGGAGATTACTGCAAAACAATGTCATCTTCCTACACCTTGTCACTTCCCAGCACCGTCCCCTGACCAAGCCCTCTCTCCTTCCCCTGTTCATTCCACTTTCCATCCTCAGGCACTTGCTGGGAGCCCCTGTCTGCAGGCAGGAGCTGGGGGCTGCTCCCTCTCCCCTCGGCCCCACACGACCCCTCACCATCAGAAGTACCTACTAACGCATGTTTTAATTAGAATAATCAATAAGTTGCATTAGGAAAAGGATGGGAGTGGGCCCCTGTTGCACGCACAGAGCAGCTCTTCATGGTGGCTCATACAACACCCTGCACTAATGCTGCTGGAGATTGTCATTAAGGGTAATTAATTGCAAAGATACCCAGTGCTTTCTGTTGGGCACCTTTGGATTAGGGGCTGCTCAGTGCAGCAGGGGCAAACACGCAGTGGCTCAGCCTGGGCTTAAAGGCAAAATGCAAAGAAATAGATTAAAAGAGCTAACAGCCACCCTTCTTCCCATCAAATATTCCTGAAATCAGCACGTTTCTGCAGAAAAGCTCAGCGCATTGGAAAATCCTCAGCGCTGAGGGCCGGGGCTGTCAGTGCCGGCTGCCTGAAGATCGATTCACCCGTGATTTGGATTTTTCCCTTCGCAGCAGTTAATGCTCTGCCCGTGTTTTGCCACCATATCCCGCTCCGTAATTACAGTGACTGCACGGATCAATTAGCGCCGCTTAAAGCCATTAGCAGCCCAGCCCCGGAGCCCGCAGCGCATGGCCGGCAGCTCTGTGTGTGGGGAAGCCGCGGAGGGACACATTCACACCGTACCTGCAGTGGGCAAGCCCTCGCTTCTTTTAAACTCAGTTTTATTTTGGTTTTCCATGTTGTAACAATCTAATGATGGCCTCAACAGGGACATTGGGACACACTTTGTCCCGCTGAGAATGTTTCGTTTCACTGGGATTTCCATGTTGCCTCTTGGGGTGGCCCAAAAGGTGACAATTCTGTTTTGTGATGTGGTTTGTTACCAGAAATTCATCGTTGTTCAGTGCCAAAGCCTCTGAAGGTCTGGGTCTGTCTTGAAGTATCCATTTGCAAGGGAATAGCAAAAACTTTTCCCAGTGTCTCATCCAGGGGGATGAGGGAAGTGGGGTGAGAAGCAGAGGAGGGATGAAAGCAAACACATTTTCGTATCTGAAGGGGAAGACAAATATTCTCTCTGTGCCTCAGTTTCTCTGTTAGAAACGCAAACTCTGCCTCTGCTGCCCACATCACCTGCAGATTCAGAGTTCTGTGGTGTTAGTTAAATGATTTATCAACTGCAGGAAAACCAGGAGCCAGCCAGCTCCAGTGGGGTGGATCTGTTAAAGGATGAAGATCCAGGCTCTCCACAAATTCATCCCAATTTATTAGTGAGCATAAACACCTCAGACACCAGGTTTCCATCCCTAATGCAACTATTTCAATTCATTTTTTGTCTTATACCAAATTTTTCCAAATGAAGGCTTTTCTACAAAGGTCTCCCCTAAAAACACAGATTAAACAAATCCTAGAAGAAGCCATGGCTGTTAACCAAATCTTGCAACATTAATATTTCCCATGCAGGGATTTTTTTCTCTCTTCTCCTTCCCTTGATGAAAGGCTTTACTGGGTTTAATGCTGACAAGTCCCAGCTTGTGTGGCTTGGCTGTCCCTGGGCAGAGCTGGCATCCCCAGCAGGGAGAATTTCTCTGCATTTAAAAAACATAAATAGCTCCAAGGTGCTTTCATTTTATTCCTATTTCTCATAATTTTATCATATAAGAAAAAAAATTTGAGCTGTTGTGAACCCATATTTTCAACAGGACTGAGGTACTCCATGTTCTGGAGACCCCACTGGGGATGTGTTGGTCCATGAGGCAACTTGGTGGTCCCTGGGAGAAGCTGGGGGGAGCTGATTTCCCAGGCCCAAATCATAAATCATGCATATAAAAAGTCACTCAGGGCGCTCTAGCCCAGCATGGGGCAACTGTAAATATTTTTGATCTAAGGGATTATTTTCTCTTTGGGCAGTGTCTCACTCTGTGTGTGACATCTCATTCCTGGATCGATGTTTTATAGGCACGTGGGCCCTTGTATCTGCTCATGGCTAGTCGATAATGCCAAAACATATGGGCTGTCGTGTACTTTTCCATGTATTCTGTTATATAGGCTCCGAAAATAACTTGAGGGTTAAAAAATAAATAAATCTCGAGGATGGTATTGTTTGTGCTAGATAAAATCCTGTGAACAAAGCAATTGGCATCATTTCACTTGCAAATTGAGCAGTGAAGCAAAATACCATTTATGAAACTGTAATTTATTCTTGGAAAATCAAGCACTTACAATGTCGGCTTGTCACAGGTTAAGTTACAGAAAAGGAAAAAAAATAGATTAATGATGAACATGACAACATTTCAGGGGAAATCATCACAGCTAAAGCCTTTGAAAAGCCTGTTTGCTCCCTGAACAAACGGGATTTTTATTTTTTTCTCCCAAGAATATTAAACCAGGGATTGCTTTGGGTCTCAGTGGTGCTGGCAGCAGCCGAGCAGGCAGTGGCAAGGTCTGAGGAGGTTCTTGTACCCCCTTTACCCCCATCCTGCTGCATCCTGTGCTGGGAAGCCCTCACTGATTTTGGAAGCCAAAAAGCAGACTGGCTCATTATTTTTTTTCCCTGCCTGCAAATAGTCCATCCCTTACAGATCCTCTTTCTTGCAGATGTTCTTATTATATTCACAGAATCACAGACTAGTTTGGGTTGGAAGAGACCTTATAGACCATCCAGTTCCAACCCCTGCTCTGGGCAGGGACACCTTCCACTAGACCAGGCTGCTCCAAGCTGGCCTGGAACACTTCCAGGGTTGGAATATTCTTATGTTTTGGTTCTGTACAACTAACACCAAGCAACGTGAACAAGCAGCTCTCCAGTGGGGGCATCACCAGTGCCACCAGTGGGGCACAAACCTCATCAGTTCCTCCATATGATCCCGGATGTTCCTTAGCGAAGGTCTCCCAAGGTCTCTCCTTTGCCCTGGCTTTTATTCCTTATCCCTCTTAACCCTTTCTCTTCTGGCCAGGAGACCACTCTCCACTGACAGACACCCCTTGAGAGCTGGCAGACACCATGGAGTTATTGCAGTGAGAATGGGAAGAAAATGAATATAATTTGCACAAGAAGAGGACAGAGTTATTCGTCAGAATAAGCCCATAGGTGATGAGGAGGCATAGCTTTGTCTCCTGGCGTGTCGGAGGTTATGGACCAGTTGGAGCCACAAATCCCAGCCTGGGGCTGCACTCTGGGTGTGGATCTTATATCGTTATTTAGGGAAATATCATCAAATAGTCCCCCATGATTTCTCTGCCAGCCTCTCTGAGGTCTCACTGTTAAGTTGCAATCTCTGCAATGACAAGGTATTTGGGGCAGGAGTGGGTATTTCCATGATTGTGGCCAAGGCATCGCTCGTCCCCCGCGGCGCTCGCTGAAGGTGACGGCAAAACGGAGTTCACAACCTGAGGAGCGATTGCCGGCTGTAATAGTGTGTCACGTATTAAGGGAGCATGTTTGAAACCACGTTATATTATTAAAATTCATGGGAGTGATTTATAGGGGTTTTTAAAAACAGCAGCTTGCCAATATAAATTGGCTTAGGAAAGTCAACTGTAATCCACCCAGGTCCAAATAATGACATTTCCTCCAATACATCCAAAAAGCTGAAAAGCAGAAAATAATATCCAGGCTCCAGAGATAAGGCGAGCACCCAAGGGAAAAAGGACTCTGAAATATTCATGCAGCCATAGATTGGATGGTGGAAATGGCCATTCCCAACGGCTGCGTTTAGGGACTGATGAATTTAGTTACTGTACCTTTATATTTATCGCTCAATAAACAAGACAAGCTCCTTTACGAGGCTGAGCAAGACTAATTTAGCTATTTTAGCGCTAAGGAAATGGCTTTCTGGGCAAGGCGAGGGGTTGGTAATTTTGCATGAAATTAGGAGACTTTTAATTTAGCCAAGGCAGCGAGCACTGGTGGGGTCTGAAGGTGCTGGGAATAACAGGGCTGGAGGTAAAAGCTGTGGAATAAATCCCTCCTGGAGCAGTGGGGTTGGGTGCTCACCCTGGATTTTGGGGAACCCCACACTGAGAGAGAGCAGCCCTTTCCAAACTGCCTGCACTTGCTGATGAAGATGTTCCAGCTCTTGATTTTTAAGATGATATTAGGAGGCTTAGGCCATTGCTGTAAAGGTTTTACAGCAGCCGTGCTGGAATCAAGCGTGGCTCTGTAAAAGTGTCAGCAAATGAAGCGGTGATGCCCGAGTGGTATTAATGCCAAAATGACCTTTCTGATAGTTAGGGCTTTATGGGATATTATAAATTCTCCTGTGTTGGCAGGGTTATAACTAGGACATTAGCAGTAACATCTCCAGCGAAATCTGAGGCAAGAATGTGGTGTTTGGAGTGAAAACACCCAACTTAATTTTTTTTTAGTGTTGCTGTAGCTGAAGAGTTGATTTGAGACGTTTCCAGCAGAAATTTGAATGCACGTGGTCAAAAGGAGATTGCTTCTACTAAAGACGAGTTTTGAGCACTCAAGTAGGGTTTTTTTGAAGGCTCTTAATATTTCCAACAGCCCAAAATCAAAGTGATTTAAACGTATTGCTTGGGGTTTTTTATTTCCTTAGTTTCTAAGACTTCAGATTAATATTGTCAAACCTTTTTTTTATTGCCATGAAGGCAGGGAAAGTCCTTTTTAATGAAAGCCACAAGCTCTATACAATACCTTGACTCTGCAGCTGCTATCTGCAGTACCAGATTTCACTGAACTTACATGAAAATCCCCTGAGTGAGCCCACTCTGATCTTTTTTTCACCTCTTGTGTTGCCACTGGGAAATAAAATCAGGTTTTATGCTGGTATTTATTATGAAGTATATATTTAGACAATCCATGCTGCAATTTAGCTCTTCCGAGAGCTTCGGGGAGTTGTTTGGAGCAACTTTTCACTCACTGCTTATTGAGCTGCTGGGCTCACTCTCACTCCTTCATTCCCCACAGCCTCTACTTTGCCTGTCCTTTGGCATCGAGGGCAGCAGGAGCAGCACACAGGACAGTGGCAGGAGGGTGGCTCGTGGCTCACAGCACATTTTGGGGCAAGGATGCATCTTAGAATCCCAGAATGGTCTGGCTTGGAAGGGACCTTAATAATCATTCTGTTCTCACCTCCTGCCATGGGCAGGGACACCTTCCTCTATCCCAGGGTGCTCCAAGCCCCATCCAACCTGACCTTGGATATTTTAGGGATGGAGCAGCCGCAGCTTCTCTGGGCAATTGTGTCAGGGCCTCCCCACCCTCACCTAGCGCTGCAGGCAATGGGAAAAGCAGCTGCAGCAATAGCTGAACAAGAGCCAAGATTAATTGGAAATTGATTTGCACTTCTAAGCACAGGTGTCACACTGTCACCCTAGAGGTCTCATCTTACCCAGTTCCCAAAGAGCCCCCATGCTCCAGAAGGACTCTGCCGATGGCTTCGCTGGAGTTTATGAGCAAAGCATCAAAATAAAAAAACCCTCAGCTCTTAAATGCTAAATTTTGGAAGATGCTCTTTGAGAGGAACCAGATTCATCACCACTGAAGTGGTGATGCCCCAAGTTGCTCTGAACAATCCTCACACCACAGCCCTGCATATGACAAGAAAAACTCCACACAGGCTGATTTATTCTAGCTTTATTTTCCTTGTACAAGTAGCCACAGGCTAAAATCTAAACAGAGCAAACTACAAAAAACCTGGGTTTTATTATTATTTTTTTAATACAGAGCTAACAGTCGTGGGATCACTGGGATTTCAATATCACGACAGTTCAAAGTAAGAAAGGTAGAAAATAAACAGTAGAAAAGTGCTTTGCAATTTGGGTTTTTAGTATTACTGCTAACAGCTGACTCCCAAAAAGGACTGGGACAAAGGTTTAGCATTGGTTTTATTATGACTTTCTTACAAACATAAAGATATTGCAAGTTGAAATGTTGGAAATAGGATCAAAGTACAAATCCCTCTTTGCTTTTTAAGTCAGACCCTGATCCAAAGCCCCATGAAATCAGGCTTGTCCCTGACTCGCTGGGCTTTGCACCGGCCCTGTCCCTTCTTCCCACGCGATGCTGAAGCCCAGGCTCTGCCCTTGGAGTGAGCCTGGAGCCTTTCCCTGATTCCCAGTGTTCCAGGGCTTTCAGTGCCATGGCCCTGTGCCAGCAGCGCTTTCGCTGGGTGGTGCTGGTGCTTCTCTCCTCCCCATCTCCCTGCCCACAGCTCCAGCCCAGGCACCTTCCTTTTCCTTTCCCTTTTTTAATTTGGCGGGTGAGGGAAATAAATGAGCCGGCATCAAGTTGCTCGATGGGATCTGTAACCTGCCTGCTGCGGCGCGCACGGGGATGGATAGATTTCCACACACTGTTTGCACAGATGAAGCGAGGAGCTCCCCCCTGTTTGTTTTCATAAGCTTTTAATTTCCTTTTTTTTTAACCAATTTTCCCAGACTTAAGTGCTATCAGAGGGGGCTCAGACACGGCACTGATCCCCCCTGAAATGCCATGGGATGGTTATCCCAGAGGAAGACCCCTACAGGCAGCAAAACTCTTCCCTTCACTATCCAGAGGCAACAACACTTCGTAGCTTCTCTCCTCTTATTGCCAATTTAAAACCTACAGTCCCTTGGTATAATTTTGGGTGGAAGCTTTAAAATTCCCAAACTGGTCCAGCACTTAAATGTATCAGCCCCTTTACAAAACGAGGAAGAAGAAAGATAATGATAGACAAATAAATACCTGAATCCAACAGTGTGAAAATACCCTGTCACAGCATAAAACTATTCCCTGTTCAACTAAAGACAATGTGGATACTATCCCTGAGGAAGCAGCCGTCTCTGGTTAACTTGAGATCTTCAAGAATAGGTTGTGCCCATTATGGGTTACCAAAAATAAAATTAAAAAAAAATCAGCTTTTGGATATTTATTCCTTCCCATAATTTCATCTCACATAGCCAGAAAATAAGAGGGTTTTTGGGATCAGCTGACAAAAGGCAACAGGTTGAATTAGTGTAATTATTTAAAAAATATTGTAGGATCAGATTCCTACCCCAAACACAGGCAGTCTCCAGCAGTTTGCACTGGATCCAACACCTGCCTGTCATCCAGTGGTTGTATCTCTGGGTAGAACTGATTCCTCCCAACAGGAAAAAGTTGGGAGGGAAAAAAAAAGGAATAAGAAACCTGGCAAGATGTTCCTTAAATGTTGTGGTGTGTAAAGGAGTGTGAAGGGAGTGCTGCCCTTGGCTGGCAGGTGGGCTCTGATGGTGAAAGGCCCTGGCAACCAGCCTGGGACTGTCTGGCTGCCTCACAAATGATGCCTCGACCCCTTTCCTGTGGCACAGCTCATCTGCCACACACAGGGACCTGCTGTCCCACATGCACCCAAATACAATGTGTCTACCCGAGTACAACTGTGCGCTGAACACAGAATAAAATTCTGTCAGTTTCCTTCAAAACCAGGGCAGCAGTTTGGATGAAGGAAGGACAGACTGTCCTCCATGCTGAAACCAAACACAAGCTCTTGTTTTAATTCTTTTTTCCTCCTCATTTCACAGATTAAGGGCCAGACATTTGCTAGGTGATGTTTTTCCAAGTTTTGGGTTGGGACAGTTTTGCCTCCAGCCCCGTTCAAGTACTGCAGTACAGCGAGTGGGGCTGTTATGTGTTGCTTTTCCAGCTTAGTGGCAGCCAGAGGCACAAAGACAATATGTAATTCTGAGTGGGTTTTTTGCCCAGTTTGGTGGACTTAGATAATTTAGGGAAGACCATGGATCCTCATGGATCACCAGACTTCAGCCTCATCCCTCCAGGGACTGAGCTGCCACAACTGTCTGTGTTTGGTCCCAATGGAATTGATAAGAGCAGAAAAGAAACCCCAAAAAAGAGGAAAAGCTAAACATCTAAAAAAAAGTCCTTAAAGATTTACATCCATCTTCAACCATCTCAAACCAACACAGAATCTGCATTGGTTTAAGCCACCATGTTTCTGCATAATTAAAAACAACAAAAAAACCTCTATTCTTGACATACTATTGTATTCCAACTAGTCAAATGGCACAGAATTTCCCTTTAATAAAAGGAAGTAGTGACAAATACTTGTTACTATTACAATATCACAATAATATGATATTAAATTAATAGCATGTTCACAGCTCCAGGAAGTCTGAGCTGAACACTACTCTAGGTTCTGTGTTCACTTTGGCAATGGTACTTACTCAATGTGAATGGTGGCGTTACACACATGAAAAAAACAATAAAAAGAGAATCTGGGCTGGAGTGGGAGCGGGATGGCAGGAGAGGATCAGGTTGTCTTTGATATGAGGTTATAACTTGAGCTGTTTGGTGTCTTCTCCTCCCTCCTGCCTTGCCCTAACCCCGGCATCCCCTGGCTCCTGTGGTGGGTGGGCTGTGCCCTTGGTCTCACACAGCGCTGTCCCCCCACAGTCCCTCCCCAGGCTGTCTCCAGGTCCAGCATCACAGGTGTGAGCAGGGATCGTCTGACAGCCCATTTAGCCTCTTTGGTGGGGTAGGGAAAGGCTGTTTGGGGGTGTTAATGCCAAAATGTAACCCTTTGCATCTTTTCTGTTCTGCATGATGTCTACAGGAGGACGAATTTTAATGGAAGAGGGCTAGGAACACTGAGCCTGAACAGCTCCTTGCTCTTGAGGTTGGTGCCATTACATCTTCTTGGGCCAAGCTGGATGAGGACAGAGTCCTGCTCCCAGGTAACCCTGCCCAGCACCAGGACTCAGCTCAGGGAAGAGGCATTTGCTCAGCCTCCTGTATATTATACTATTTACACAGCCATTGGTTACACCCCATTGCCAGCTGGGCAGGTGATGGGGTGTTTTTGACACAAGGGACTCTCCCACTGGTACCATTTAAAAAAATACAATTCATACTTTTAAAAAATTTAAACTAATTTCCTTTCCTGATTCTGTTCACTGTCCTTGCAAATACAGCAACGTTTGATTTACCACCACCTACACAAAGAGATCAAACCTTTGCATTTGCCAGGGTTTAACCACTTCACACAGCAGAGAAAGGGCTGTCCTCTGGCACCAGCTGGCACGTGGTGTCCCTGTCCCCCGTGTGTGCCCCTATCTCACCCATGGGCGATGCCGGTCACACACTGACTCACAAGGCTCCACCATGCCAGGACAACCCAACCTCCACAGTGTCAGGTTGGTGGTTGATCTCTGGAGGGGACAAACCCTCTCTTTGGTGTCAGGAGCTCCTCTGCCCACCCTGGGCATGGGGAAGGAGCAGCTCTGGCAGCCCCCAGCATCCTCCTTGCCTTGTCCCTCCCAAGGAACTGAGCCTTTTTGGCTCCACTCATCCTTTGGACGTTCTGTGGCTGGAATGGCGCTGGAGGAGCTGGGGGCAGCTCAGTAGCATCTCAAGTGCTCTACTGGGGAAGTGCTCTATTGGGGTTTCCCCACGGGTGCTCCTGATAGCTGGGTGGGCTTTGGGACAAGACAGTGATGTCCAGGTTCCCACCTCCCAAGGGTGTTCTGTGCTGCTTGTGCCAGCACACGCTGTAGATCATCCTGCTGGGAATCAGCCTTGGGGAGCAGCACACTGATGCGACACAAGGGTGCTCTAGCCCCAGCACTGGAATCTGCGTACCCCATCCCTTCAAACACAGGATGGAGCAGTGCCCAAATCAGCCCTGGAAGGCAGTGGTGCCAGGGAGCCACAGGGCATCATGCTGCTTATCTGTGACAGCCCCAACAATCTTTAAAGTAAAAAACCACAACATAAATCTCCGCCACACAAATTCACACTGGAGCCCCCAAAAGTAAAGCTCATAACACCAGTGAAGCATCGTGCTTCATGTGGGGCTGGATGGGAGAGGCAGGAATTGAGGGAGAGGGGAGGACACACACACACACACACACACACACACACACACACACACACCACACGAGTTTCTCTCACACTTGAGGTAGAACATTGCTTTCAAAGGTTTGGAAGTGCTTTACATGGGAACGACAACAAGGAAGCCACCAAGGTGGCGGGTACAGAGCGTGACTGCTGAGGTAGGACCATGCTTGTACTGACCAAGTGCTATGCTACTTGTTTGTTTGAACACGAAGGAAGACGAAGGTATTTCTGCTTCCCAGAAGACATTCATTCCGGTTGAGGTAGGTTCTGAGTTCACTCGGGTTGTCTGTCCAAGTCTTTCAGTAGCCCTCAGGCATCCTTTGACACACACACACTCTTTTTTTTTTTTTTTCCTTTTTTTTCATATTATTTAGAGTCAATCAGCAAAAAAAGTATCCTGAGAAATAGCAAAAGTGTACAAAATCATCAAATCCACGGAGAGACAGCCTTCCTAGGCTCAATTTTTGGAGTCAAGTTAGAAGGATTTTTCCAAATCCAGTCTTCTGGAAATAAAAAATAGATCCAAAAAGTAGTCCTAAAGCTGCTGATCAGGAAAAAGTCTGGGATGCCAAGAGATGGGGGCTCCACTGTATCCCCAGTCTGTCAGAGACTGGAGAGTTTGCCAAACTCTGCCAAGGAGTCTGTTACATAGCAGCTGTGGGAAAAATCCATCGTGACCAGTCTCCAGACAGCCATCATTGGAAGAAACACATTGAGAGGCTCAAGAGAGGTCAGAAAGATAAACTTCACAGAGTTTCCAAAAGGCTGTATACATATATATATATATATATATTTATATATATATATAAAAATAAAGCAAAACAAAAAAATAACAATCAGACCGTAGAAATCTTCAATTGACCTGAGATTGACAACTCGTAAAGACATCACCAGCCGTGGGTTTGGTTTCTGGTAACTCCTACAAGAGGCTTTGAGTCTTGGCAGTTTTATCCTTCATTGGCAGAGCCGTGGTTGGGAGCTGGAGCAGCAGGACTGCTGGCATGGGGGTTTTGTGGGAGGGGGTCTGGCTGCTCCTCAATGATGCTGAACTCATCCAGAGGGAGTGTGGAGATCTGGGTTTCATCGTGGGGGGCTGACAGGCTGTGGGCCGACTGGAGAGAGAGAGAAGGGGACAATGCAGTGACAGTGACAGTGACAGCTCTCCAATGCACAGCCAGGTGTGCTCCCATGCTGCTGGACTTACCGTTATTCCCTTCTCCTGCTGCTCCTGGGATGGGGATGCTGGGAATAACCTCTCCAGCTCATTCATGTCCAGCTGCTTTCCGTTCAAGTCCCGGTCATCCCTGTCTCTCCGAGTGGCCCCATTCAGGACAAGGCCCGTGGCACTGCGCTGGCTCCGGGGGATCTGAGGGGTTGACAGCTGCTCCTGCACATTTTTGCACATCAGCAGCCTGAAAAAAAAAAAAGGTGGAGCCTGAGAGTGAGAGAGGTGGTTCATCCTCTGTTCCCTCCCCCAGGCCGGCATCTGCCTTCTCCCTTTGCTACATTTCTTCATCCTTCAATCCATCCTATAAAGTCCAACATTGCACTGGTGGGCACACTCACAGTACCAGGGATCACCACCCCATGTGAGCAGTGGCACGAGCATGCCTACCTTCCTCGGTACCCAAACATAAGGAAGAGGATGCAGAATATGATGCACGTGACGCCGATGTGGATCCCGATGATGATGCCGGTTGTGGAGGTTTTATTGTTCTGCTCGTCCTTCATGCAGTCACAGGGAGGATTCAGCACTGCCAGGAAAAGGTGGATAGGTCAGTGGTGCTACTCTTCTATTGCTCCTCCAGCTTTTGGGGAGCCCAGAGCCAAAGTCAGAGCCTTGGGCAGTGCTGGGAGTTGTGTATAGGAAGAGTAGAACCATGTGGGAAGCAGTGATTCACTGCCTGCCTTTGCACCTCCCTTGCTCCCAGCACTGCAGGAAGGGAGACACAGCAAGCACAGGACTGGAATATCTGTAGTGAACCATCCTTATTACCTGACACAATTAATGGAAAATACCCACTCTGATGTTAATTTTTGCAATACCCCATGCTAAAGTGGGAGGTAAGAGGCAGGCACCACACCAGAGCAGGCTGAAACCTGATGGAATAGACAGATGCCAGTGAGATTAGTATTTACTCCAGCACAGACAGAAGAGTAATAACTATCTCTTGAAGATATTCCCACTGGAGGCTTAAAAGTCTTCCAAGAGCAGCAGGATGTTTTTTAAACATAGATGAATATGAAAGGTGTGATCAGTTAAGAGATTCCCTCTAGAGGTTTCTCCTTTGCTGCCACATAATACAGAGCTCACACTCTGCAGCCATTTCCCTTTCCAAAGCCACGTGTCCTTCCTTTTGACCAGTGAGGGACAAAATATCCAGGAGAGCTCCAGGAGAGCAGAGATGCTCAGTGCACCATATCTCACCTGAGGATGGCAGCTGGTACCTTATGCATTGGGGGTTGTTTGTGTTCATAGCCTCACCTTTGAGTCAAGCTTAGGGGACAAACCTAGCGTGTGCAAAACATTTAGTTTGTCTTCCCCCCATTGGTAAAAAAGCCATCCAGGTGCTCTTAGCTCTGCAGAGTTTTGCCTCAACATTATCTGTGATGCTGAAAATAAATGAGTGGCTGAAGGTGAGATGAGTGTAATGCCACAGGGGACACGCAGGATGAGTTTGGCCTCACCACCTTCCTGCAGAGCTCTTCCCAAACCAGCAGTGAGAGACAGGTCCCATCTCACCTGTCCTCTCCACAGTTTCCCTCAGGGACACGAAGCGGACAGTGGAATTTCCGTCCCCGTGCTGGTTGTAGGCGAGGAGCTTGACTTCATACACCACCGATGCATCTGCCCAGGGGGACACAAGAGGGACAGTTCAACCATGAGCCTTATCTCCCCCAGTGATGCTTATCTGGGAAAGGAACATCTTAACAAATACACACAAGATGCTGTGAACAAGTACCTGTTGCTGGGAATGCACCCACAAAACCTGGGGCACAGCTGCAGCATTTAGGGATTGGGATACACATTTGCAGGAGCTCTCTCCTACAAATCACAACAGGGTGGGGAGGGGACATGGATCAAGGTGTCATCATACTCACCCAGGTGGGTAATGTTGTAGGCTGTGATGTTGCTGGCCAGGAGCACTGGACCTGTGTACTGGGAGAGGTGGACTTTGCGGTAATACAGCTTGAAGCCTTCGTGCTGGCCCAGTTTGATGGAGGGCTCCCACGTTGCCTGCACGGTGGTGCTGTTAATGACTTTAATAAAGAGGGATGGCATGGCTGGGACTGAAACAAAGAGAGAAAGACAGTGGGTTGCAAGTGCTTTTTCAGTCTGTGTGATGAGAAATTCCCCAGCAGCCTTTCCCTGCAGTCACTGCTCCAAAGAATGTGCCAGCTGAGACTGAGAAAAATCTGAGCAGACCAGAATCTGGTTTAACAGCTTTGAACTTCTTCAGGGAGCTGTAGGAGTTTGCAAGGGCTCCCTCTGCTAAGATCAGCAAGCAGAAACTACTTTTACACCTTGGTTGCAATATGATGCTCAATCTGGCCGGGTCAGGGCAGGAATGCAGCAACTTTGGCAATACGTTCTCAAATTCCAATTTTTTGCCCTCCACCCTGAGGCACAGACCTTTCAGAGTGATTAATGCCCCTGGCAGGAAGGAACCAGAAGGGATGGAGCTGGAGACATCCGTCTTAAAAGTTTTCTAGGTACCTGCACTGGCATGCAGGGAGCTTCCTCTCCCCATCAGCTTTAGGAGGGAGATTTGTGACTATGCTGGGGACTCAGGAGAGAACCAGAGCATCTTCATCAACAGCCCCAAACAGCTGAGCAGCCTGAGATCCCTGCACAGCTGGGGCTAGCTTGTTTCTGGAGGCAGGCACTTACCTGGCCTGAGGGGCACACAGGGGGTTAGCTGAGAAGATGTCCCTGCTGCTGATTCAAAGTCCACCAGGAACATGCCCCAAAACCCTGCCCTTTTTCTCAGGGTGTGCTGCAGAGTGGGTCAGACTATTCCCTCTCCAGATCCCCAGAAAGCTGCCTGACCCCATCCTGCCCCATCAGTCTTGCTTGAGAGGCAGAGATCTGCAAGTTAAAGCCAATTTTCTTGTGATACCTGGGTTTTCCAAAGCTGGCTCTGCCCCAAGTCCAGCTTCGTGCCCTGGGCAGCACTGGGGCACACAGTCTATGTTTTCCCCTCCCTCCTTCCCTCTCTTTCTCACACCAATACCAGATGTGCTGTTTTTTTTCTCATTTCCACAAAACACCCCCAGGCTAAACTCTCCCATCAGTTCCCCAACCTTTGGCACCATCCAGAAGGTGCAAAGCATGAGGTGCTACAGGCTCTGCCCTGCCCAGGGCTCTGCTCCAGCACCAGCACCAGGAGGGAGAAAAGGTTTTGGGCACCAAGCTCAGCTCACCCCACAGCAAAATCGTCCAGCAGAACAGCTCTACTTCTCCAGCAGCCTCCAGGCTTTGAGGTAGAGCTATTTTTCCAATCTCAAATGATTACAAGCTCAGCAGTTCCCACATACAAGGCTTGCTGGGCTTGCACTGGACTGAAGCTGCTTTCTGGCTTGTTTCTCCCCAAAGGGTCTCTAAGGATGAGCTGTGCAAACCCGGCCTTTGGCACAGAGTTCAGCACAACCATTAGTGAGTGATGGGGAAAAGCAGATGAAACGTGGCCACGTCAGTCTAAGACTGATGAGAGCTAAAAAGGGCATTTCCTCAATTTAACAGTAAAACTGCATAGCACAACTGTTTGCCTTTTCCTGTATACTGAGAGCTCAAGCTTTCCCACGTGGAGATTTAGAGGAAGGATGGATGCCTCTCCAGCTGAGCAAAAGGGTCTGGGCGATCCTGTCTCTTCCCAAACTGATGTCCTTGTTCAGGCTGCTGGGGCTTTGCTTGATGGCCTCTGAGTAAGCCCATGGAGATGAACAAGTCCCTGCTGACTGCCACGCATCTCCACGTGGATTCAAGAGGAAAGAACCAGTGTTCTGGGTGACATAAATGAGATCTCATCCTGCTTGAGTGCTGCCAATGTGAAAAAAAATGGGCTGAAGTATTCCTTCTTGATAGGATTTATTCTGATGTGCATTTCATTGCTGGGAAAGCTGAATTTAACCATTCCTGGGTGAAAAACACAGAGTAAATTCTATTTATATCAGAATGTGCCATTCCTCCCAAGGCTGCGTATTTTTGCAATCCAATTAAATACTCCTTTTTTCTTATTCTCCCAATTCCCTCCAGGGCAAAAATCCCCGCTCTGAGAAGTTGGACCCTTGTTTAAAGCATCACTTTTCCAGCCACGGGTGAAAACACCGCAGAAAAGGAAATTATCACATTATCCCATGGACAAAGAAACACTGATGTGGGCCATCCTGATTTGTGAAGAGTTGGCTTTATTTTATGGTTGCAGAGCCTTACATTTAATAAAAACCACAAGAATATCTCTCCTTCAAAATATGGAATATAATGTATTTATTCAAACTTTGAGTATATATATATATATAGATGTATAATACTGATTATAGGTATAGGCACTCGCAGAATGCACGTGCTGTTCATAATGTGATTACACAAATAAGTGTATACAATGGAATATATCTGTCTGTGTGTAAATATATATATACATATATATTTACCAGCAGATAGGTGCTTCACAGAAGTAGATATTAGACATAATATGGAGCTAATATAAGTGAGGCATCTCCCTCATGCTAAGGGCTGGGAAACTTGTTTTCCTCTTCCGTGCTGTTTGGAATTTTCCCCAGGTCATTTCAACTTTCTTCTTGAAGGCGTCTTTAGCCGAAGATGACTAAAGGAACAGTCTTCATCCTAGAAAAATGTCAAAAAGTCCTGGAGAAAACCCTAAAAAGCATTAAAAGACAAGAACAAGGAGTGTGTGCTGCTTAAAGAAGCAGAGAGCGTTTGAGATTTAAAATACCATGGCATTTGTGAAACGGCATAAAGGAGAACGACAGGGAGGAGGCAGAAGGGCCTTCCCAGAGAGTGAGGTTTATGGAGGAGGACAAGGTTCACTCGAGTCCCTTCTCTACAGCATCTTCCCTTCTACTTTCCATCCAAAATCAGCACTGGCACAAAGGAAGGAGCACTGTGTCTCTAGAAAGCATCAGAGGCTTCAGGCAAGCGCCCTCTCAGTGTATTGCCAGCCCTGAGAAGCTGATGGCCCCAAGACAAAAGTAACCCTGTTCCTCTATTTTCTGTAGAGTATTTCATATTCCTGCTCCAAACAATACCAGTATAACATGGTCACCCAGATCAGCATCCAGCTGGCAGCACCTCTGCTGCCAAGGCTCCACTGAGCTGTCCCTGGCTGCTGGATATAGCATCTTGGAAAATCCATCCTTTTCTGAAGCTGTCAGCACAGATCCAGGGGCTCCCCGAGCTCAGGGGGGACTCAACTCTCCTGTGCATGTTGGGAGGGCACAGGGTAAAATGGCTTGGCCATGAGAAGAGACAAATCTGCAGTGAAACCTGAATTTGATGACAAAAGCCACTGGACCCTGGGTCTCTGAGCCGCTCTCTCCTCTGTGAGCAAAAGGCAACAGGCACCCGAGTGAAGAAAACTGAACAAATGAAGCCAGAGCTGCAGCTTGTAAATATCTCCTTACTTTCCTACAAGGCAAACATAGGCTGGGGTTGAGTGATATGAACCAAGTCAGCTTGTCTATCCAGGACAGGGAGCTAATTCCTGAAGCTTTGTTATACAGGACAAGCCTTTTTAAAAAGGATGCCAGGACAGAGATACCTTAAACTTCAGAGAACCGGGAAATTTATGATCCCATTACCAGATACCTAACTATTCCTGTCATAATTGAAGGTAATAATGACAAAAAGTCCTCTCTCACTTGACGTGGACTTCTGCAGAGTCACCAAGCTCTGTAGAGCATGGCTGGCTTGTAGCTTCTGGGGCTGAACTTGGAGCATCAGGTCAGGGAGTTTCAAGCTTTGCCTCAGCCCATCCTTCTGCCTCTAAATTGTGAGGAAAAACAAACTCCAAGGGTGACTGATTCCCTGTAGAGTATCAAGGAAAATAAACTCGCAGAGCAACAACCCAGCGGGCGAGGATTTACTGGTGTTTTTGCTTAAATTCTGTAATGAATGTCTGCAAGGGCTGAGAAGAGAATGAGAACTGGATCCCCCACCTGGAAGTCAACACACTTCCATTTGATCCTAAATAGCATCCTCGCACCAAGGCCCTCTCTGCTGGAAATTCATAATTACTGAATGTTCATAAGAATGATTCCTAGGAAATTAGTCTCCATATCTGAGACAAGCCAGGATTCAGAAATAGATGAGTCTCTAGGAAAACATTCTTCCAGTTCTGACTGACATATCACACTGGGGCTGTGGTTTCTACCTGGCACCTTTGTGCAAGGATGCTATATTAAAACACCCACTGTCTTACTGGGGAAGCTAACTGGTGGCCAAGTCAGGGGAAAAAAAGCCTTAGAGATCACCCTAACTTCCCACTGAAACAGAAAGCTGCTCCAGGGCACAGATTTGTAGGTCAGGACAGCTCAGCTCTAGTGTGATTTGCCCTGGATAGAGCAGAAATAATAAAATCTTTGCAAGTGTGGCACTTATCAAGTAAGAGCTGTGAGTACCAGAGCTGCTGGAAGATGATGAGATGCTGCTTGAGCAGGAAGTCTGCATGTAGCAAGGAGTTTAGGAACAGCCCAGAGCAGCTGCAATGCATGAGGCCAGGCAGGTTTGCACTCACCCCCTGCTACAACATCAGCTGGGAGATGCGATGCTGTGTTTAATCAGTCAACCCCCCTGCAAGGATACAAGTGAGTTTTACACAATATCCCAGAGGAGGAGGAGCAGCAGGAACAAGGAGCAGCAGCACCACAGGCTACAGTGGCACAGCGCTGCGGGGCAGTGTCGGGGTGAGCGGCGCTGCTGCTACGCACAGCGGGCGTCGGCATCTGAGGGTCCCTGCGCAAAGCGTGCCTTACCTTCCCCCAGCGTGCTCACCACCGTCACTTCTGAGGCTTTGCTGGCACCCCGCGAGGTGTAAGCCTTTATGTAAAAGCTGTAGCTGGTCGAGGGCTCCAGATCAGTCACTAGCTGCTGGAAGGTGCTCTTGCTAACAGCCTCCTGGTACTCCATCTCTACGGGGTCTGAAATGCAAAGGGAGAGAGAACTGAGTGGTGTTAGGCTTTGTAACGGGTAAAGAGAATAAATGTTTTAAGCAGTTTGGTCCCTGGGGTGGATATGTACCTGCTCACACACATTTCTGCTTACATAAGGCCATTGAAACTGGTAATGTTGGGCTTTGAGCAACCTGGTCTAGTGAAAGATGTTCCTGCCTGTGGCAGGGGTTGGAACTGGATGATCCTAAGGCCCCTTCCAACCCAAACCATTCTGTGATTCTCTGATCTCTGCATGCTTTGCCAGAGAGCTACACGGGCAACAAGATTTGACTATGCAGCTTCATCCTCTCCACCCTTTTTATAATTACAATGGTATATTTAGTATTTCCAGGTATTTACAGTGTATTTACAGCCTCAGCTCTACCCTTCAGAAACTGGGAGGTGAGGGAAAACACTGATGGCAGCATGGACCACTACAGTGCAGACCTGGCTTTACCCAGTGGGCTGTGTAGCTGAATTACAGGAGGGCTGAGGGTGCTCAGGGCAGTGGGTGTAGCACTGTACCTGCAGCTTTCCGGATGTGCAGCACGTAGCCAATGATCTCCTTGGTGTTCTGCAGAGGCTTTTCCCAGGACACCTGGATGGTGGTTGCAGAGACAGTCTCTGCCCTCACGCTCTGAGGAGGGCTGGGCAGCCCATCAGCCCACAGCACGGTGAGGCGGGCACTGGCCTGCGTGGAGCCCGCGCTGTTCTCGGCCAGGCACTGGTAGATGGCTTCATCCGCCTGGTTGATCCCATAGATGGAGAGAGTGCTGTGTGGGGACATGAGAGGGACAAGCATCACACTGACTGCCATGGTCCCTGTGCTGGCTCCCATGGCAGGGCATCCCACAGCCTCTGTTTCCACAGAAAGCTTTCAGGAAGCTGTGGGCTGGTGCTTTTGGGGAAGGAGAAGTCCAGGAGGTGGATGTGTCATTCCCTGTGACTGGGCAGATTATCTGTCTCGACTGCAGATACTGTGGTTCAGGTATAGCCAGATGTGGACACAGAGTGGGACAGGGAGCAGCAGGATCTAAAGGTGTGGGTTCAGGAAGATCCCAGCCACACCACAGAGCCAACTCTGTGGCAAGTGCATTCACACAGCCAAAACAGCTTTAACTGGCTTATCTCCAGTACACACCAGTGAGACCCATCCAGGCTAAGCCAAGCCCAATCAAACTCAGCCAGAAAGCCCTCTGGTGATGCTCTAATTGCATTATAACACATTAGAGCTGTCTAAGGGTAACACCAGGATTAGCTGATTTATCCAGCAGGGTTATAGCCTCAGCTGCCTCTTCTGCACTTCCAGAAACACCATCACCATGAGCCAAAAGCCAAAGCTTATGAGCAAGTCATTTGTCTGCAGAACCTCTGTGTGTGAACCTTGCTGCCTTCCAGGGAAACAACTAGAGCAGCTCTTCCAGCCTGCCCCTGGGGGCTTCCATATCAGGTTTAGATGGTGTTTTCACCATGCAAGAAAGGACAGGCACTGACTACCTTGGAAAACATCCCTACAGGAGGGGGAAAAGCCAGCCATGTACCAGCTTCCCAAATGAGCACATTCCTGAGCATGGTGCCCATCTCTGCACAAGGACATCCAGAGTCTTTGTACATGTGGCCACATGAACTGGAGTCCATTTCTGCACTGCAGGACCCTCCAGCAATGGCTGTGGACAACTGGAGCAAGTTCAGGGCCAGCTCAAAAGTTGCACCACCCAATATCTTTAAAACAACACCAGTGACTACTGACTCAGAAATAATTGTGTGCCATATAAGCTCTGTCTTGCCATTTGAACTTGCAAAGCAGCTTTTCTCAATAACAGCTGCTCACAAAAAGGGACCCATCAATGAAAGCTCCACTCCAAGCCAAGCCAGGAACAACATGATTCAGGATGTGAATCCATCAGACACAAGGCTTCCTATATAAATAAATATCAAGTGTATCCCCCTTCTAAGGCATGGCATGGTCACTGTCACCAGTGGGTACAGCTCTGAGTTGGAAAGGCAGATTTAACACGGGAGATGTTCTTTTACCAAACTCTGAGGCAACAGCTCAGGTTATGGTAAAATCTGCCAACAATGCCTTTGGTCCTGGGAGGGTGTTCTCACACACAGGACATCCCTGGGAAAACTTCAGAAGCTCACATGAGCTTTTTCTTACTTTTCTATAAGAAATGACTGAAACCTAATTAAATCCACATCCACTACTTGCTTCTAAGGAGAAACAAATGACTTTCTTCTCCTGCAGTGAATTCTAGGTGGACCTGGAACTTGACTGCACATGAGTAAATCCAAAGCATCCCTGCTGATGCAGGGGACACTTCAAGGCTTTTTGGGAATCGCAATCAAAGCTGCCTTTTATGTAAATGAAAAACTGAACATTGGAAGTGGAAATTATAAATAACCTGCCACTGCCTGCCTGTATGTCAGAACAAATGCTTCTTCTAATTGCAGCAAAATATTGGTCTTCATATATTAAAATTTATTATTGCTGTTGATTTAACATTCCTATTTCTGCCTTGCAAATTATCGGGGGCCATGGTGAGTGAGCAAATGTTTAACAGTCATCTATTTATGTCCTGTGCCTTTGTTTCCTTGGAAACATTGTAAATGGAATATCAAATGTGATGGTTTCAGCTGATATGGTGATTTTTGAGAATCAGCCCTAAGCTCCTCTCATAGCCACGGACTCAACGTATCTGATTAAATGGAAGGAGAAAGGCAGAGCTGGGAGAGGGCTTGGGGAGGAAGCACCCGATGTGTGGCTCAGCTGTGTCAACAAGGGCTGACTCCTGTGAGGACAGATGGCAGAAGGCAGAATTACGCCATCCCAGAGCTGCACTCCCAGCCCTGCACAAAGCAGATGTGTGGAAGGAGCAGCAGCACTTCCTTCTGCCCCGTCAATGCAGGGATTATTTCCATGTGGCTGCTGTGCATCTGGGCACCCAGAGCAGCCAGGCTGGGCTGCCACACGGACCAAGAGCAGCCTTAAGCTTCCCAAGCACAAAGCAGATCTGGACCAAGGGGTATTTAGGCTCCGCTGCCTCCAGGTGCATTTACTTGCTCTGCTTAGAGAGAGGAAGATGTGAAAGGAGGGAGGAAGAGGGGAGCTATGCTGAAAAGCAGTGCAAGGAGCCTGATGGCAGTGCTGTGATTCTGGGGCCAGAGACTCCTCTCTCCTGGGAGGATTTGGGGGTGAGCAAAGCTCTTCATGTAGGACACAGATGATGTGAAGGATGCCAGTGGTCCTGGAAGGATGGCACTTGGCCACTGGGACCTGGAGCTGAGCAGAGTCTCTGTCATGAACAGTCAAGTCAAAAGAAATAAATAGTATTTTCTGGGAAGTTGGCATGGCACATAGCTGGAAATTTGCTTCAGGCTTAAAAAGTTCATTTTCATTGAGATTTCCTTGGCTGTGTTTGGATGTGCTGTGCAATGAGAGCCTTGGCCATCCGTTACCTGGGGCCCACGTCAATGATACACAGGTAACAGGACACTAAAACAGCTGGATTTTTGGCTGTGAGAGCATGGACAAACTGGTGAACAGAATGCCCAGCATCTAAACACCAGCTCCATGAGAATCACCTCCCATGTGGAGGATGCAGTGCAGCAGGGCCAGTGTTCAGTCCAGGTTTTGCTGCTTTTTGTCTTTTCTTTTTTTTTAAGAAAGCTCTAACAAAAGGAAGATCTGTAGTTGCCGTGTGAGAAGGCGCAGAGCGTCTCTGTGCATCAACCATCTGAAATATGCAGTGTCCTTTTATTTCCTCCCGTCAACATGGAAAAAATCTGTCACTTTGGGACATCTGCTGCTGGAAAACTTTCCCGCGAGTGCCAGACTGGCAGCGCCGCGAGCACGTCAGATGAGGCGAGATGCCAGAAGGCTTTCTGCTGGTCACCAGAGCCGCTCGGCGAGCCGAGGGCTCCATCACATCCCCACACAATGCCCTGACAGGCATTGATGGAAGTGGGGAGAGGAGCTGCTGCAGATTCACACCCGGCTGAGCTGAAACGAGAGGCCTCCGCTGCTCGAAAGCCACAGTATTCCCAAGCTGTCTCCCCAGTTCATAGGCAATCAGGATGACTGATCTGGCTCGGGTCAGGGGTCCAGGCCGCTGACCGGAGATCGGCTTTCCAAAGGCTCCTCTGAAAAAGTCTGCGAACTGAAGGAAGGCTCTTCATCGATTCAGGAGCACAAAGGAGAGGGGCCCATCTGGGAGGGCATCAGCCTGCGTGCGCACAGGCGCACAAAGGAGGGTGTGTGATGAAATTAATGCAGAGAGCAGGCTGTGGCTAGCAGGGACAGCATTCTGAGTGCCAGCAGATACAGAAAGCCACTAGTGCCACATTCAGATGCCCCATCCCTGCTCTGGCTGTTTGTCATGACCTGTGTTGTGCTGTGCTGCATTGAATGATCTGTTCCTGGGCTGCTGGCCTGTACCACACTGGGAAGGAGCCTTTACCCCCCCCAGCTTTGCAGAAATCCCCTGTATTCTGAAGGTTGCCTTTCACACCGGAAATTAAGGTGCTAAACTTGAAAAGTGACACTAAGCAAACACTGCATATCATTCCAGCCTTCTATTCTATATATTCTACACATATTCTTACACATCCAGACATTAAATATCAAACAGAACATCCTAGGTGAAATTGGGTTGGGTTATGCAGAAGGACTCATTTCTATTTTGCAGGTACTGCAGTTCACTGGCCAGGATCCCAGCCCAGTCTTGTGATTTCACACTCATCCAAGAGCAGCTTCTGGAAGGCTGTTGCTGGTCCCAGCCACACAGTCTGTTTAAATGAGCCAAAGGGTACAATCACAGACTTAACTGAATCCTGCCCCAGGAAGCAGAGAAGCCTTTACATCTTCAAGACCATGAGGAAGCACAAAATATCTCAGAAAAAGCTACTGGAAGGAAGGGCAGAGCCTGTATTAGTAGGACTGCAAGTGCAGACACCTGTGAGAGCTCTCTGCTGCTAAACTGAAAGTCCCCCAAACTTTTCCCAAGCAAGCAGCACAGATACTGAAGCAGAAAAAGACCCAGCCTTATTTAGGGGAGACTAATTTTAGGCTACACCACTATGGGCTCAGTCTTGCCTCAAAGCCTCCCATGTAAGGACCATTTTCTGCTGATGGATTTTGCTGTGTGCAACAGCTGGAACAAACACTAACTCCTGATTCAATGCACTTCAAGAGCAGCTCAGTGGAGCAGCACACAGAGAAATTACACAGGCAACTTGGTAGCAAAATAATCACAGCCACATGAGAAGGAGATGCTGATGCCTGTTGCCGTTGGCTGATCCAGGGCTGCTGCAGGCCCTTTTTGTGGGATATGGCTGTGTGATCCCAGCACAGGATCCCTGCTTGGTGCAGGGATCACGCTGATTCCACACTGCTTAGACGGCTTTGTGCATCTGTGCAGCCATCCTCCTTGCAAAGGCCATTTCCACGTGTCTTCCAAAGTCAAACCCATAAATTATGTTTAAATCAGGAGCAGCGGGTTCACATCCCCATCCTCCACATACTTATTTGTCATGCTTCTGGGAACTGAAATATGATTTGCTACAGAGCACTCTCCCCTCAATCACAACCGTCTTCAAACTCGTGGCATAAGGAACTGCAGGCTTGTCTGTCCTCCCTTATGTGGTCCAAAACCGTACAAATTGAAGTGTCTGTAGGGAGAGTGCACCATGAAGGGATGTACAAACCCATCTGCACCTTTCCACACCCAGCTAATGTGGGGTTTACAGAAAAAAGCCACCTTTGGAATGACAGCCTCTGGTTTCCCTGGGTTTGGTACCAGAAGGGCTGTCAGGTCCCAGGTGCTGGGATGTTTGTGCTTGAAGGCCCCTCTCTGTTTCTGCACTGGGATTTAACAGCACGAGAAGTGCAAGAAGAGCAAAGTTGTCCTGATGTTTATTTATGAAGGAGTATTTCCCCCGATGAGCCTTGAACATTCATGGCCCTGGAAGTGAGACATTTCCAGAGCACTAAACCAAGGGCAAAACAGTGAGGAAGAATTTACAAAGGTCACCAAGCAGAGCGAATGCCACCTGAGCCCAAATTCTAACAAAGCCTTTTTCCGGTGGAACAAATGAAGTCCCTTAATTACAATTTGTAAATATAATCTTCTTGGAAAATCAATATTTAGAGAGCCTGCCTTCTCTGAAGATGTTGGCCTTTGTTCCTTGCTATTATGGCAATATAAACCCCATAGTGTGATACACTTCCAGCCTGAAAATTACCCCCCTGAACCTGATTGGGTCAAAGTAAGAAAAGCAATAAACCTTTCACAGTGGTAATTTGGAGGCTATTTCATGCTTCCTTGTAAATTTTGAAGTAATAACCTAGAAACATAATTTTACACAAGCCCATGTGTAAATTAATTTTACACAAGCCCAACTTGGCCAGTAACCACACCTTCCTTCTGCAGCAGTACTCCATTTCTGGGATGGGCTGGTGAGGAATTTTGCTAGAACTTCCTTTTATACCTCTCAGGCATTTGGATCATGATCTATCAGAATCACTTTGGGAGCAACATGGGCATCTCTGATCAGCATGGAAGGACAGACTGCCACTGCTGGACCCAGGGATGGCTCTACCAAAGACCATAAGGCTCCATCAGCTTTTCCCTCAGAGAGCTTGGCTCAGCCCCTCATCCTGACAGCAATCGGCTGCATCCCCAGCCCAGGGGCTGCATGGCAAGGCAGCCCCATCGTCAGCTCCTTCAGTCATTTTTATTCACAGCTTTTAATGGAAAAGCCCACAATTCCCTATGCCTGAGCCTTCATGCATTTTTCATTAACAATTATCCGCTATCCCAGAACTGCTTTTGATTTTTGCTAATCATCGATTGGCTATTTTGTTCCCACACAGCTGGCATTTTCAAAACATAACAACCACCTCTGGAGAGGGCACAGCAGAAGGCTGATCTTTAATGCTAATGTGCCCAGAAACCGTCAACACATCAGGTGATGGGAATTCACATCTGAGGGACCACGAGGGATGAGATATTTATTGGATGCAGCCCGTGAGGCTGATTTTACTGTGCTGAAAGCCTGGAAGTTGCTTAGCAAGTGAATGTCTGATGTTGTACCAGCAGTCACATCCAATCTCCAGTGAATCCAGTCCTGAAGCTGCAGCCCAGCAATGAAGGGTTTTTGGAGTCCCCTCACCTTGTAGGGTATGCTGTCCTTGGATTTGCAGTTACTGCATATGAGTGACAGTGTGGGGTGAGGCAGATGCAAAAGGGCCCTTCACAGCTTTGGGAAGCAACAGATCCATTGGCTGTGGGTTTGTGCTGCTGCCCACAGGGCCCCAAGCTTGCAGGAATAGAGCAGTATCTCAAACACCATCTTCTGCAGGTCTGAACCTTGCTTTTGGCTGCGCTAATTTACAAAAATGAAGTTGCTCCCAATGACACATTTTGCAATCAATTAGCACATGATATGTTTTGGGATGATTTACTGCTTTTTTCCTAAAAATCCCTTAGGGGGCATTCAGACCTCTATGACAATATTAAGCAGAGTTTTAATCCAAATGAATTTTCTAGGAAACCATGTAATCTAATTAAAAAGCTCATGCTGTAGTTTAGTAGCTTCATCACTAGTGTATTCGAGATCCATCTTTACACAGACAAATATTTTCCAAGCGCAACAGACTGATAAATCCAAGACATAACCACAAACTGATTCTGCCTGGAACTAAGTGGGTTACAGCACTTAGTTATGCCCATGAGAGTAAAACAAGGGCAAACTTGAAAAAGCTCAGGTAAAAAATCATCCATTGACGTGTCTCCTCCGTGTCTTGGAGCTCCCAGCCCTGCTGCACCAGTGAGGGCATTTTCAGACTGACAGCTTTGGAAACCACCAGGCGTGGCCACTTGCCTGGAGCTGGAGGTTGGAGCCGACCAAGACTAGTGTGGAAGACAACAAAAGTTCAACACTGTTGAGTACAACAGCCTGAGGGCTCAGCTTTACAATCACATTACTATATCTTGAGAAGATGCCACGTGTCAGGTGAGCCCCAGGAACGGGCTGAGCTCCCTCAGCCTGTGCCAGATGCTGAAATCTGTTCATTCAGCTTGCTGTGGAAAATACTGATGCTAAATTGCATTAAATGATTCCCATAAGAAAACGATTACAGAGATGTTCACCAAGTTGCAGTTCATGGGCATGAGTAGCACAGCTCCAGGCACAGGGACCTGGCCAGGAGATGTGACCATGACCAAAGACCTGACTCCTGCTCTCCTCAAGTGAAGAGGAATGATTTCACAGGGAAAACAACTGAGCAAGACGCAGAGCTGGATTCAGTGTCACTTTTGCCATGGATTTAACGATCACTTCATCGCTTTTGACTTCACTTCCTCATCAACAAAAAGGGATGCACTAAGTTCCCTCCTACCCCTTCTGCTCTGTTCATACCACAAAGGGCAGACGTGCCTCAGAAAGCCATGCCATGAAGTAGAAGACCACATGCCTGAGCTGAGTGTCATCTGTGTGTGCACATACAAAGTTTTTTGAAGCTCTAATAACTTTCAGTTTGGAGAAAACCTCTGCTGATTGAGATGGTTTTATTACCACTCACACCTTATCCTTCTTGCATCACACATCCTTCCATCACTCATGTAACAAAGCTTTAAAACCCTTCAAACAAGACAACAAAAAGCCACATTATACAGACACTCAGAAAAATAAACTCACTCCTGTCCCTTGAGGAACAAGCCATGGTGCCTGCACAGCACTTCCCAACTGTCAAAACTGAAGGTACAGACCCTCCAGCGAGGCTGGGTGGTTGCTTTCCTGAGACACATTTGTTAATATAGAGAGCAGCTCTATGACACCACAGAGTACAAACCTCTACCAATACATCAGCTTTACAATACAGGTGCTATTATTTTGTAGTATATTTTTTCATGCTATTTCCATAGAAACTACATTGTTGAGTGGTAATTTTCACACTAAGTGCATCATTTCCTCAGTACAAACATCCCCATCCCCTCACAGGAAAATGCAGTTATTTAGTACTCAGAGAACACACTCTTCCCTGGTGAGATAAAAGGCTAAAATTTAGTGAAAGTCAGGCTCCACACAAATATTATTTCTAATATATTTGCATTTGCATGCCCAGGAAGGTCAATGTTCAGGCATTAAAGCACAGTTCCTCCACTGAAGAGTCTATGTGGTCCCTGTCAGCTCCAGGAACAACATTTAGCCCTTCCAGAAATACCCAGATGATAATCAGGACAAAAGAAAAACTTTTCCTGGGTTCCTGCATCAACAGTCAAAGTCTAATGCTGATGTCCTGGCACAAAAATTCATGGAGCACCAAACTGTAATACTGTAAGGTGCAGCCAGCAGGACTGGAACAGTGCTTTAGTTTATCAAAGCCCAAGTTGAATTCACAGATCTGCTTCAGAACACTGCCACCTTCCCATCGGCTCTTTGCTATATAGAAAGCAATCCAGCATCTCTCCCACTCCCATTTCTACAGCAGTGCCAGAGCCCAGTGCACCAGGACCTACCTGTTGTTGTTCTTCAGCTTGATGTGGTCGCTCGTCTCCAGGATCTGCCCGTTCCTCAGCCACGTGATCTGGGGAGGGGGTTCCCCTTGGGCCACGCATGTGAAGATGGCAGTAGTCCCCACGGGTCTGGAAATGGACTGGGGATGCTGCACAAACTCTGCTGGGGCTGAGAGGAGGAAGGAGAAAGAGGGTGAGAAAAGTCCTGATGATCCCACTTTATCCTGGTGCAAAAAACCACCTCGTCAATAAGCCTTGTCTGCCCCAGAACGTGGAATACTTGTCCAGCCCACAGCACAGGCAGCAGATAACCCTGGTTTGGATGGTGTGTCTGTAAGCAATGCAAAACTGCCTTTTGGTTGCCCACCCTGACAGTCATGGCTTCACAGGAGGCACCTGAAGGCCGGATCAGAAGTGACTGAAAGCTGAGATGAGTCCTGCAGAGTTCAGGCAAACAGGACCAAGGTTTAAGCTCCTTCACCTCTCCCTGGTCTCCCAGGGAAAGCGACCCCCGTGCTGCAGCTCGGGAGATGTGCTGTTTGCTCAACAGCAGAGCTCAACCAACACCCTGGCTGTGTCTAAAGGACCTGAATGGCTTTAGCAAACTGCTTGAAATGGAAAGAAATGTATGGATATCATACAGCAATCTGGCAGGATGTTCTCTCTGCAGTAAATATCAGATTTGCTGCCAATTTTTCCTGTCAGCAGAAGATTAGGGAACCTTTTGTCTCCAGATCTTCAGCCTGGGACTTCTGGGGTCCTGCCAAGCCTTGCAGAAGACTACACCATGCCTGTAACTGCTGCTCACCTTGCCACCAAATGTTTTCACCTTTGGCAGTAACATTTTTAAACAGAAAGCGATCTCTTCCTTCCAGCAGCTCAAATTAGATTTAAAATCATTTATCAGAATAAACCACCATTTCAGCCTACAGAAAGCAGGGCCTGACAGACACTGCCAAATAGGTGAGATTATTCAAGCAGTTCTGCTTCAAAGGGCAAAGTGATAAATATACTGCATGTTGCTACTGAAACCTAAAATCAGGTGGAACCGGCAGCAGACACAATGAAGACAAACAGATAAGAGGCACAGCTCCATAATAAATTTACTGACTAACATCACATAACGGATGGCTGACATTAAATTTTTTTGACAAAAGAAAGATTATCAAGGGAGACACATGCAGAGCTGCTCACTGGCATTTTCTAAGCCTGGGGTTGGTGGCTGTACCACAAACAGAGATGTAGGGATTGGAGAAGGGAGCAAACTGGTCTAGAGAAATATACTGAGGAGTGGCCAGGCTGCAGGTGGGGATGCAAGAGTTGAGCATGGCCAAAACATCCCTTGGGGTTTCCTGCAGCATTTTGCGGGGATAAAGGTCTTTCTCAGCTGTGTGCCAGTAAGGGAAGAGGTAACACGGCCAAACTGCAGGGACAGGCGCTTGTGTGCGAGTAAAAGTCCAGTTGTGCAGATTCTAAGTCCTCCAAGCAGGAAGACAGAAGAATTCATTGCATAGCCTATCACCCTTGAAGGAGCCCCCTCCTTCATTTTTAATAATCAGAGGGAAGTGGAGCATGGCAGGTCTGACTTACGTTACAGGTACAGGGTATCCGCCAGCAGAGTTTATTGTCAGGCCACCGCTGTCAGCGCTCGGCTCCACTAATGAACCTGATCCCAGCAACCCAATGGACACGTACTTCCAGAACCTCCTGCTAAACTTCCCCATGTGCCAATCAATCTCTTGCCCTTTTACTTCCCTTCTGTGTTTTTGCTCTAGACTTACAGATTAAAACAAAACTCAGGATGGGTTCAATAAAAGTTGGAAGCAAGGATAAACAGGGGGAAAACCCCTCATCCCTGCCATGAATGGCCCCTTTGTGGTGTACAGTGAGAGCATTAGAGACTTGATTTTCCTCAGCCTCCTGCCCCCCGCTTTGTGCTGGCGCAGTTTTGCAGGAGCAATTATTTTGCAAGTGGCTGTGCACCTCCCTGCTTTCATCTGGGCTGCCGAGCTGCACCCGCAGCACTCGCAGGTGCAAACCCACGATGCCAAGGAAGGGCACAGCCACCTTCCAGTTCCTCGCTGCAGCTTCATTAAAGATCCTCTTGGCTCTTTGCCTCTGCCTCCCGCTCGCTTCATCAAATCTCAAACCCACCGTTTGTTCAGCAGAAACAAAGTTGAAATATGGAAAGAAGCATCCGGCATAACCCTTGTGGAGCCGCCGGCTCTCCTTATCCTCCCTTATTAGCCTGTGTCAAGAGGCAGTAATTGGAGGGGGTCGCGTGTGACTCGGGGTAACGAACGCGCAGCTGCGGCCGCTGGCTCGGCGCCAGTCACGCTGCTTGGTGCCATGGCCCATGGGTGCCTCGGGTCCCTGCTCCCCTCTGCCATCCCTTCTCTTTGCAGCCTTGCTAAACACAACCCCAGCCCCTGCCTAACTTACTTTAACTCTCTGGGGAGCAAGATCCCGCCTCTGCTGTGCCGAGCTGTCCCCTGTTCCATGGCATCCCTCACCGCAAGACATAGATTGCCCTTCCGCTGTTCTGCTCTTCCTGGCTTTCCCCAGATATTGCTCTGTCCTGTTGAGGTCTCAATGTGAAGTTGTAGTACCAAAATGGCCCAGGTGAAAACAGAAACCCATGGAGTTAGAGGACATGGTCTGGGAACAGATGGAGTTTAGAGAACATGGATTGAGAGGGTGTCCCTCTGCTACCTGGACCAGGATGCACCCAACCTGTGTTCATAACCAGTGCTCCGAGGAAGGTGCCCTCAGGAAACTGCTGGTGTGTGGTCTCAGGGTAAATAGCTCCTTTCCTGGGCAGAAAACCATCTCCTCTCCTCTCCCAGGTCCTCTCCCCTGCCCTTCCAAACAATTTTGACAGGATCCAAGAATATGCCTGGGTTAGTGGGGAAGGAGCAGGAGCCAACCCTGCTGACTGCCAGCCTTGTCTTCAGCCAAGCCCTGCCCACAGCCAGCCCTTCACCCTCATCGCTCATAATTAACAGAGCATCTTGCCAGGGTCCATTCCACCCTGCATGGAGACGCAGTGGCCTGAACACCTCTGCCCCTTCCATACTACGTGCCAAAAGGCCATCACAGGCAGCCAGAGCAAGCGTTTCTCAGTCCTCCATTAAGATTTAATAAAGATACTAATAGAGATCACTGTTAAGAGCAGAGGATTCAAACGTGGCAAGGAGGAGTGGGCAGGATCCAGCCCTGGCTTGTGAAGTATGACGAAACCAGAGCATTGATTATTCAGGACTTAATGGGAGGGAGGGGATCATGCATTTTTAATGAATATTTAAAGCATGACATTGGTATCAAAAAGCAATAACACTTAATACCACCCCCAGAATCATTAACAAAGTGATTCAGTAGCTTTTACTGTGCTCAGCAAACTGTGATAGCACGGAGATGCACTGCAACAGCAGCTTCTAACAGGAGATCCCAATGAGCTCCATCTCTTTTGGGAAAAGCCAGCAGGGACCAGCAACCAGTGTGTCCCCCAAGATATCAGGGAGCTTTGCTGTCTTGCTGTGAGGTTGTGGTGTGGTGCTTATGGCAGTGCCTGATGGCTCACAGAAGGTCCCAAGGATCACTGAGAAGATCCTAAGGTTAAGGGAGCAGTGACAGCCAATGCTCTGGTGCCAGACCAACCCGTGCCTCTTGCATCCCAGTACGAAGTGTCATTAATTCTCAAGTTGACGGAGTGGCAGGGTTGGGAAGGGAGGCTGGGGTGAAGCGAATGAAGAATAACATGGAAATAACAAAACCTCATAAATTAGGCTCCTGGCACCCACAGTAAGGGTATAAAGGAGAAGTCAGGTCAATGGGGAAGTCACTCAAGCACAGCAAATGGTGACAGGAGATTTAAGACAATTGCTGCTCACTTGGCTTCTCTCTCTTCACTCCAGGGGATACTCAGATATTTACTTGAATAACTTACAGCAGCAGTGATGGGACTGGAAGGGCCAAAGATGGAAACTGTGCCCATGTCCCCTGGAAAACAGGCAGAGGACCCTCAAGGAGGCTGTCATGGAGCCTGCCTTTCAGCCCTCATGAAATTCTTGTCCCAGCAAGGTGCAGGCTGGAGCTCCAGGGCAGCAGGTTATGTTCCCATGTCACCCACAAGTGTGGTCCTGGAAGAATGGTCCACAGGGATCAGACACCCCAGCTCACTCCAGCATCCTGACAGACAAGATTTGAGTGCCCACCTGTCCCTGTGTGGTGGCTTTTCTTGAGAAGTAAAATGTGGACAGGAAGGGAACTGCTCCATGGGGGACACTGACTCACACAGCACATACTGAAGCTGGTTTGCAGAATGAATTCAGGGCTAAACTCAAGGACAAACCAAGTACCACAGAGCCAAGCCTAAACCACAGCATCTGCAATACATGTGCTGCTGAATTCCAGCCCCAGCCAAGGCTTGTGATGGCAGCGAGCAAGAACGATGGAAGAAACATCAGGAAGCGCAGCGGTCGCCGGATCTGCTGGACCAAGGAGCGCTGGCCAGTCCTGCCAACAGCAAGCAAGGCAAACAAGGCAGGCATTGTCAGCAGAGCCTTCAAACCCATGTCCTTAAGATGGGCCCTCATTTATGAGATGGGATCTCATTTTTCTGCATAGCTTTCAGGAGGAAATGAAGCGTGGAGTGGAGAACACTGGTGACCATCTGGCCATTCACAGCCCATCAGTTTGTTATGACACCAAACACATAATAAAGCACAAAAGATTGCACAGGAGGTAGAGAGAAAGTGCTTTGATATATTTTTTCCCTTGCCACTGAAGCCTGCTCTTCCCTCGCCTCACACACACGCACACCCTTGGCTTCAGTCGGCGCCGCATTCGGCCCTTCAACAACTCCCCCCGTGAGACTTTCATTGGAAGCCCAGCACAAAGCAATATTCAAATGGCTGCGCTGGGATCTGAAGGGAAAATGGAAACTTTCTTGTGTGAGAACCTTACAAAAGAGATCAAAGGAGCCTAAATGGCCAAGGGAGGGTAGGGAGGGAAGGAGTGGGGGATTGACGCCTTCTCCTCTGGAGGGAGGAGGAATTCCCAGGAAGATAATAATCTGAAGGAAAATCTGCAGTGGAAAGGACATTATTGCTGGAGGAAGAGCAGAGCCCTGTGTTGGGACACCTGTGCCCATGAAACTGTTGGATGGGACAAGGACCACTGCTGGCAGCAGGAGGGAGGACGTGGTCTCAGTTCCAGCCTCCTGCTAACTCCTTGCCTTACAACAGGAAACATCGCCTTTTCTCCTACAGTTTCCCACCTATAAAACGTCCCGCCTTCAAAAGACTGGGGCAAGTTAATTTGTGCCTCTAGGCACTTCAAGGGCCCCTGCATAAAGGCAGCAAGTACCTGGCCTGGTGTGCTTTGAGGATGCCGTATTGTCCTAGCCCTGTGCTAACTTCCTCTCCAACCAGGCTTTTGATAGCCCGCTCTTTGCTTTTCTTCTCTTTACGGATGTAATTTGCATCGCTGACATCTTGACAAAGATAAAACCCACAGTCTCCCATGTCAGTCATTATCACTGTTTTCTTCCCAGATGAACCTGAACAGCAATCATTTGTACCTCTCAGCTGGAAAATTCAGGCAAAATGAGATGCAGAGGCAGGAAAAACTGCTTCCAGAGGGAGAGTGAGCAAACCTGGGATGAGCTCAGTTGCCTGGCCAGGGTCTGCCCCTACCCTGCTTGGGGAACATTCCCCTAAAAAACATGAAGCATTTTAAGGGTGGGCAATACAAGTTGGGGTCCTGGACACTGCAGGTCCTGTCTAAGGGTTACTCCAAGGACACACTGGCCACACTTCTCCACACCACTGCCAGCTTCTCTGCTGATGCTGAATGCAGGAGCATCCTGCTTCCACAGAAAGACTGGGCTTCTATGGCCCTGTGAGGGACATTTTAGGGACAAATTCTCATCTTGGCTTGCCAGGAGAAAATTCACAGTAATTCTACATCAGTTGAACTCCAGCACTAGACCAGTTGCTCAAGAGCTGATGCTCAAATCTCCAAAAAGACTAAAAACTGCTATCTGTAGTAATGAGAAGTTGTGCTACCTTTCACCCTCTCATTCAGTTGCTAACAAGTGCAGCCAACCATATTCAATAGCTGAATTTTTAAAACTTCATTGATTTTCCAAGTAAATTGTTTTGGGTCTGTTTCCCTGTCTCCTGGACATCAGCTTGGCATTTGGGCTTAGGAGACCTCTCCTACATGCACTATGTGCAGAGCTGTCCTGCAGCAGCTCTAAAGGGTTTGTATCAGTACAGAGAGGTTGCTTTTAATGCTGGGGTTGGTGTTTCTTAATAAGGGGATTCATAGCTGTGCCAGCTGGGAGGTCCCCTCATTGCACGGCTCCCCCAGAAATCCAAGAGCAATAGAAACAGTGAGTTTTCACCTTGTCTCATTGTCTGATCAGCACCTGGGGCTTGGGAGGCACAGGCAGCCCTTTCTACCCCTTTCCACACTGCTCCTCCGGGATCACCGCCTGCGACTCCCGCGATCTGCCGGGGACACCAGGGCTGGAGCAGGGTGAGCATCAGGGCTGGAGCAGGGCACTTTCCCCATCAGCAGCAGAAAGGTTCAATTAGCAGCTCCGGCAGGAGGTGTGTAATTTTAGATTCAGGATATCATCAGTCAATAGTTAATGAGTGAACTGATGAGAGCGTGAGATGCTTTAAGTGGACTAGCTTGAAGAGGAGGTGAGTGCCTGTAATCAGGGGCGGATTGCTGCCATTCAGAGCCCGCTGCCAGCTGGGTTTGCCTTCTCAAATGCTTGCCTGGCTCCCCTCACCATGGAGACTGGTCTCATGGAGCATGTGGAAGGGATTTGTGTGCTTTCCCTAGTGCTGATCTCTACTTTGGGCTGAACTGCCCTTTACAAGTAGCATTTCAGGACAGTTGCTTCAGGAAGAAGAGCAACCTGTATCCCATGGGCACAGCCCCCAAAGGGTGCTTCACTAGGTCCTGGCAACTGGCTCAGACTTAGTGTCAACTGCTACATGAAACAGTCTCACAGACCTTTTGGAAATAGTTTTAGACTTACTGGTGCCATTTCAGTTGGAAAGCAATACTCTGTGAGTGGTATCCAGTGCTGCATATCACTGCAGGAGTCATATCTATCATTCAGAGGCATCCAGTATGAGAACAGTGACCATGTCCTTGTGTCACTAAGGTCCATGAGACAAATTTGGTTGATTAATTCAGGCTTTCTGCTGAGATGCACAAGTATGGTAACAAGTAACAACCAGAGTCTGCTAAGACAATGCCTGCGATGGGGTGAGAGATCACTGTAGCCCAAACAGTTGATGCCTCAGTTGAACCACACCTGGTTGCGACTCACCTGCATGGGACACAGACTCACCCCCACTTGGGAAACCACATGTCTAGGAAAGAAGTGCTTTGCCTGGTACCACCAGAGGAGTGAAGTCAGGACCTGTCCACCCCAAGCCCTCGGGGTGCCAGGGCTCACCTTGCACGACGAGGCTGCCCTGCGCCGTGCGGCGCACGCGCGTGCCGGGTTTGTTGGCGGCGCACACGTAGATGCCAGAGTGCTGCACCGTGAGGTCCGAGATCATGAGGTTTCCTGTGCCCAGCACCTGGATCCCCTCCACGCCAATCGGGCGGCCGTCTGAAAGAAAGGGAGAAGGACAAGAGTCACATTCTGGACCTTTGGGCAAGGTTCTCCAGGGCACAGCCCTCAGTGAGATCCAATCTAAGTACTGATGGAGTGGTGCCATGTTCTGCTATTGCCATGTGCCAAGTAAAGTCAATAGGATTTAGCTGATGCTCTTATCAGAACTGCCTTCTGCAGAAATCAGATCCTTATTTACGTGTTTGCCCCAAATCACTCTTTGCTGCTTAAAAACCCAAAGTACCACCACAGGAAAAGCGAAAGCTTTCAACTGTGTGTTCAGATTAAGATGAAGTACCCAGAACACAGTTCAACAGAGTGGTTAAACCAAGTTAAATCATCTCTGAGCCATTGCCTGCGTTCTTCCATTACAGTGAGCAGGGATCCACTTAGCTCAATAGCCTATTTCCAACAGAAAGGCTTCATGAAGAAGTCGAGCTAACCTACTCCAGTGCTTCCCTGATGCACTTTCCCAGCCACCAGCAATTTATGACCTGCAGATTACCTCACCCAGAAGTTACAACACTTTACCTGTTAACCCTTGATGGATTTTTGTGGCTTCTGCAAGTAACAGAACCCTGGGTTTTTGATTCTTTGGCCCTTGAACACACACTAGCTCAAGGCTGAGGAGCTGGTCTCTCAGCTGGTGGTTAGATCTCATTTACTGTGGCTTGGAAGGGCAACTGAAAAGGGCTGCCCCCACCCCAAGTGCTGGATATGAGGCACATGAAATAGTTCAGTATCAGGGAATTCACTTTTATCCTATTTTCTCTGGAAAATTCCCAGCCAGCTCTAATTACAATGTGTTTCATTAGTATCAGGCTATTGCTTTCTATTGTTTCATTGATTTGTGTTTTAAGACACTGTCTGACAAAGGCAGCTCTAAATCAGGCCTAGCACATGTCAGGGTATCTGAGCAGAGGGGCAAGGCAGGGGAGTTTTACTGGAGGAGCAGTTAAAGGGAGCACCCTTTCATCAGACAGGAATCAGGGATTCAGTTCTCTCAAGTTTGCTCATGGAGGAGTTTAAAGAACCTACAGAAACCAGAGAAGCAAGAACCAGCCCTGGTGATGGCCCCACCTGGCCTCCCCATGAGACTTCCATACTCATGTTTTTCAGGAAATTTTGAAGCTTAAAGGTTTCATTGCTTCATTAGACAGGAAATGCCAGACCTCTTCATTATTTGCATTGCAAAGAAAAATGCTTGGATCTTTTAGAGACAGAAAAACAATGTCATTAAAGAATCACACTGCTGGCCAAGCCACCGCTGCAGTAAATGGCTCAGTCATAAAAAGGACAGTAAAACATGACCTGTCCCACATTTAATGAGCAATAACAAGGAACCATTCCTTCCAAACAGCATTTGAACTGAAGTGTAAAGAGGTCTGAATTAAATCCAAATTGAACTTGATTTCATCTTTTAAGTTAGACCTTTCAGAAGTCTGTATTTACAACAGGTGTAAAAATCAAATCTCTCTCTTGAGGGAGGGATGGGACCAGTGAAAGATGTGAAGTGGTCACACCTGGATCCTTCATCACCTCAGTGCCTTGAGAAATACCACAGAAATGGGACTTGAATGTCAGCAGTTTTACTGTATTATTTATAATGTCCTCCATCATTTTAGCAGGCAAAGACTCAGCCTGCAGCAGGTGCTCCCACCTCCCCACCACCCAGTCCAAATACCAGTATCAATATGCCCTCAGTTATCTCTCCAATTCCAGCTATTAGAAGTCTGGTGGTCTGAGGAAACATCTCCTGTCCACACATCTTTCATTTCCCTGGAGAACAAAGCCCTCCAAGCTCAGAAGCCTTGCTGGATCTGCCATTTGGGTCAGTGTGGCCACCTCTAACAGCCAACAAAAATCACTGTGCCTGATCACCTCAGACACTTCTCACTCAACCCCTCCTTTTCCAAAAGCACTGAAAAGGACTTCTACAGAAACATCTCTACTTTCCCAGTCTGTTCCATCCTTCTCACTCTGTGCCTCCCTCAGCCTGAGCCATCCTGCAGTCAGCTAGAAGGTCTTCAGCTAATATCTACTCCAACTTACAAACACTGACAACACATATAAATAATACAGAGTGTTTACACAAGAAATTCCTTGCATCCTGAAAGCTCAGCACTTCGCAGAACCACTGTGCTGAGGGACTCACACCTGCTTTGCAAGAGTTGCTATTTGTTTTAACCCTGTTTTCTTTACAGGGAGACCTGAAGAATGGTTTGGATCAGGCAATCCAAACCCTGCAAATCCACCTTCCTGGCATCACCTGCCACCACTAAGTCATGTCTTCATGGAGGAGATCTGAAAGACTGCAAAAGCCAACACTTGCTCAGTTCCCAGAGCTGTCAGGACCCAGGCAGGCTTGAAACCACTGCTCATTTAACATGACCTTCTGCTTCTTTTAAAGAAGTCAAAAGCAGAAAATTTGAGGGCTGAAAAAAGGCCAGTCTGGAGGGAAATGCCTGACAGGTTTTCTCTTTCGATCCCTCAGCTGATGAGGACAAAAGGGGGAGGTTCAGCTCTTGTGAAGAGCAGAGTGACCTCTAATTAATCAAGGAGACCATTCTCCAAATGGGAGATGCTCCCAAAAGATGCTCTGGCTATAGACAAGTAGAGACTTCACTGAATCATAAGATGGTTTGGTTTGGAAGGGATCATAAAGATCATCTCGTTCCAATCCCCCTTCCATGGGCAGAGACACATTCCACTACCTCAGGTTGCTCCAAGCCCCAGCCAACCTGGCCTTGGACACTTCCAGAGATGGGGCAGTCACAGCTTCTCTGGGGAACCTGCACCAGGGCTTCCCCACCCTCACAGGGAAGAATTTCTTCCTAACACCCAATCTAAATCTACCCTTTTTCAGCTTAAAACCATTTCCACCTTGTCCTATCACTGCACACCCTTGCAAAAGTCCTCCTCCAGCCTTCCTTTAGGCACTTCAGGTTCCCCATGGGGGTGAAATCTAGATGAAGGACGCCTGCAGTTTGGGAGCCCCATTATTTATTTTTCCAAGGTGAATGTGATGCTTTCTGGAGCCCATTCTCCGCCTGCTAACCGAGTGATTGGCACACCAGCACCAATTACAGAGCCCCTTAAAACGTGCCAGGCAATATGAATATGCAACAACACGAACGCCTTTCTTTTATAAGTAGCAAGTAGAAAGAAAGTAACAACTTTCTAATGTTGATCATTTAGGTCTTTTGTGAATTCTTTGTATTGTGTCATAGTAGCCTTCCACTTTTTAGACACATGGGTCTCCTGCTCCTGAGGACACCGGGCACTGTGGATTAGCATATTTAGAGTACATTGCAACAGTTGACTATTCAGTATGTGAAGTGGTGAAATTTACTCTATTATTTCTAAACACTTACGGGAACGGTGCTCCTGTCAACCAGTCAGCCATCTATTGCAAGCTTCTGTGTCCAATAAGTTACCAATTAATTGGCTCCTACAATTGTTGTATAGTTTACTTCTTGAATGGCTCCCTCTTTAGTAATTTCCTTCCCATTGTGCGGCCCTTTCTGACAACTTCTGTATAACGCTATCAGATAATCACTGTCCTTTCTTTCTCGCCTCACTTTTCTGTATCTCTCTAAATAGTTTATTATTCTGCTTTGGTACCTTTTATGGAGGCCAGCTCAGTGGCCTGTCAGTTAAAGGGTAAGGATACATTAAAATCGTCGCTCATTCAAAAGGCTTTGCAGTAAGTGCCCAGGATATTCATTTGCGCACACATACAGGTCCAAGCCTGAAGTGCGTAGCTCTGAAAGGAAAAGCCCTATCTTCCCTGAACAAACCCTTAATGATTTTACATCTCTCTCAGAGCCTGCTCTCTAATGAATGTTGACATTTCATGCACGGCGAGACACAGGAATTCTGTTTGTGGTCAGGGGCTACAACATATTCCCTAAGAAATTAAATTCAAAATTGATTGTGTGACACTCAAAAACTGGCCCAGAATTTGAATGATTTCCTTCAAGCAAAATATAGCTAGCTGCTTTTCCCACTGAAAACCGGCCAGGTTTTAGCAAAGCCAAAGCAAGAAGTGCAAATGGTGTTTATGGCTTGCTTTCCCCTGTACCAGAAAGCTGTGAAAGCAAAATTGTTCTTTTGCTCCTTTTTGACAGAAGAAATGCCACAATGTCAAAACTGTGAGCAAAGGGGCTCAGAGAGTTTCCAAAAAGGCAACGTGCCCTGTGCAAAGTCCCAGCACAACAGCAATGCCACAGCTTTTCCTTACTTCTACAAGGCAAGAAAGATGCTCACACAGAATTTACTTTTTTTGCTTAAATTAAGGCATTCCTATTGCTAAATCAGCTGGATCTTTCTAAGACTTTGTGGCTGTTGATTTTTTAATTTCTGCAAATGGATTAAAGATATTTCTTTTTCCTAAGCTGAGTGAGTTATCTGTAGGAGGAACTTCAGGAAGAAGACCTTCATATGGAGGAAGCCAGAGCTGACAGATGCTCTGAGGACCTCCCTGTCCAGCACAAACCCCTCTCCTTCCTTGTGATCAAACAGACAAGGAGACATGAAAGTGCTCCTGAAATGGCTACAAAGAGATGACAAAGCCTCCAAGTCATCAGAGAGTCCATGCACTGCGTCACTGTCAGGATCACTGTCATCTTAAACGAGACCTTGTGATGCTTTGGACAGGAAACATTCCTGCTGAAGGGAAGGGAAAATAACAAGATCTGTTTCCCATTCAGTAGCTCTGATTCTGCCACTGTGCTACAAAGTAGCATGGAGAGGGTATTTATTTTTGGTGGAAGGCAATGCTGAGCTCAGACCATCCAGACAAACATTTCACGGTGCTATTACATCTTCATTATTGCACTGCTCTATAGAGACAAGTGTTTTGAAGAAGGCAATAAGCACTTATAATTAAGGCAATTATAAAGTAGTTTATTATAGTTGAGCTCTAACATAGAACTGTCTTGTGTCCAAGAGAACCAAACCAGTGATATAGAGTATCTGGGGAATTTTTAAAACAGCATCAATCTGATGGTTATGGCTCTGGAGGCAAAAATATCAGTTAGTGGCATACAAAGGCTGATTTTACAAGCCACTAGAGGATGCAAGGAGAGAAAACGTGGAAAACGTGCAGCTGATATTGGATGCAAGTCCTCATTCCCTGGCAGGCAGCTCTGGAGTGGGAAATCACCCTGCCCATGAGCTGACCATGACCCTTGGAGAGCTGTGGGGGTGGAGTCCCACATCCAGCACAGCAGCATGAGACAGACTTATCCCTGTTTGTGCTTCACAGCCACCTTGAGAGACACCAGGAGATGAGCACCCCAAAATTGATGTGACCTCGAGGACCACAGGATCTCCAGAAATCCCAACTGAACCCAACCCCACTGAGCAGACAGAGTTACAAGCTCTGGGAGATAAAACAAAATTCATCAGCTCTTCACTCAGCACAGGTTTCTGTAGGGCAATGGAAGTGTTGTTCTGAGCAAAACAGTTTCTAAGCTATCATCACAAAGTTAGAACCTAAAATAAACCTTAGAGAAACACAGTCCTTTGCTCCTCATTGCTTGTAGGATGCCATCAGACACTGTCTCTGGTTTCCATGCTGATTTAAAAACATATCATGGACCCCAGCAGCAAGCATTTGTTTTTTCAGGGCTTCAGACACACTTTAAACATTCTCTCCCCCTTAAAATTGTTTTAAAACTCCCTGAACAGGCAGCAAATTTCTTTTAAGTCTGTTTTTATGTGAAAGATGTGTTTGTGTATGATTTTGCTTCTCTAGGCCAACAGTGGTGATGTCTTTGATGCAGCAGCAGAAGATGCTGTCACTTGAGAAAAGATAAAATTATCACCTTTCATGAAACATCTACAGGTTTAACCAGCCCACTTCTCTAACAGCTGAAAACAGAATCTTGGCAGAGAGAAAAAACAAAGTGTAGACATGAGGATAAAAAGCACTTCAAGCCTACAATTACCTTCTGTGGGAAGGGAGAGGGTGAATCAGCTGTTGTATGAAACAGTCAGTGGCACCTACCTATTTCCTACATGATGGCAATGGAGAGGAGGAGGAGGAGGAGCCCCCAGTGACCCCAGGGCTTACCCAGGCGGCTCCAGGAGACGATGGGCCGGGGGTTGCCGGTGGCGATGCACTCCAGCACCGCCGTCTGGTGCACGGTCAGCGTCAGGTTCTCCGGGCCCACGAGGATCATGGGGTCCTTGTACCCGGTGGAGTGGGAGCCTGCAACGACAGCACCATCGTCAGAATGCTTCTGATTGCCTCTGGTTTAAAGGGAACATCGAGGACTTCAGGCATCCTCTAAGCACATCTCTTCCAAGTACATATCTTCTTTCATCGGGAGCTGTAGTCACAGAAGGAGTAATGAGTTCAAACTGGAAGAGGGTAAATTTAGTTTAGGTATTTGGAAGAGATTCTTCCCTGTTAGGGTGGTGAGGCCCTGGCACAGGCTGCCCAGAAAAGCTGTGGATTCCATCCCTGCAAGTGTTCAAGGCCAGGCTGGGCAGGACTTGGAGCAACCTGCTCTAGTGGAAGGTGTCCCTGTCCATGGCAGGGGTGGAATGAGATGATCTTTAAGGGTCCTTCCAACCCAAACCATTCCAGGATTCTAAATTATGTGGCTGGTGTAACCCTCAATAAATCTGAGACGTACATGAAACAAAAGGAGCACAGTGTTTGTGTGACAGTCACACTGAACATATTTTAAGTGTGCATTGATTATTCCTGGGGAAAACCCCTTAAGAAATGATCCAGCCACAAACAGCCCTGTTAACACCTGGATATCAGCAACATAAAGAAGGAACTGCACTGTGAACTGCAAAGAGAAGATGTGCATGGTATATAAGGAAAACACAACATGAAAGACAGCAGGAATGCAAATAAATGAGGGAGTTGCTTTATCTTTCAGCATTTCAAGCCACAAAGTAATCCATACAGACCACAATGCCTAACTCTGTCTCTGTGAGCATCCTCTCTTGCTGCTGGTGTCACTTGCTCCAAAAGACCTGTCCTGGGACAAGGAGTGATGGAGGTAACAGTCCCTGACTCCTGCTGAGGAGCCTTCTGAGAGGAAACTTCTCTGATGACTGCACCCTACTTTTTCCTACCATTTTCCTGCAAGGAGAGGATGCATCCCATTGCACTGATACAACTGTGACATATTTGCTGCTCGTGATACAGTCACTAATCCTTTATTTGCACTATAGTAGCACCAAGTGGCAGCAACCAAGAATAAAACCCATCATGCAAGAT
This sequence comes from Ammospiza caudacuta, assembly GCF_027887145.1. Taxonomy (NCBI): domain Eukaryota; kingdom Metazoa; phylum Chordata; class Aves; order Passeriformes; family Passerellidae; genus Ammospiza; species Ammospiza caudacuta. The sequence goes on from NC_080602.1 coordinate 25,826,210, forward strand.
GGATGTGCAGACCCATAATAGAACAAAATCCTGATGCAAGGACCCTGGACATCAGACAGGCACAAGAAAGGCAAAAAGAAACACATTTCACTGGACAGAATGACAGCATGGGACAAAAACATCATCCTGTGTTATATATACCACAGCTGAACCCACATCTCCTGAGTCCCTGAAAAGTGCCTTATCCCTGAGCCAAAAGTCCCCACAGCCTTTACTCCCATTTTCTGGAAGCAGGAGAGGAGGAGCCCAAGAGATATTCTCAGTTCTCCATCAGTAAACAGGAATACTGAAAATCTCTGCATTAGTCTTCCTCCCTGTCTCTGATGAGAGCTGGGTAATACTCCAGAACTGCTGAGGTCAAAGCAGTGTTTAAGGAATTCCATCAATCTTACAGCTGCTGGCTGTAAAAAAAAGCTCTGTACACCTGCAAAGAGAAATACCTGGGCTGGTCATCTGCCCCCAGGCAGGAGTGGGGCACAGGGAGGGCTGGGGAGCACAGCCCTGGCTGGGCTTTGCCAAAGGGATCAACTCACACTGACTCCTGGACATGGACTTCCCAATGTTCAAAATGCTTGTTACAGGGAAGTGATCCACCAAAATCTATCTACAGGGGCTTTTCTCCAAGAAAAACAATTTCTTCCTGCACTTTTGAGTGTCACCCGTTCACAGCACCTCAGGGGCTGGAATCAGGGCATAGCAGGGGGATTCCACAGTGGTCCAAGGGCAAGCACAGATCAGAGCAGCTCGTTTGTTAATTGTTCCTACGGGGGCTAAGCAGGGAGCGATAAAGCGACTCCGAGCTTGTGTGTAAATGGGCAAAATCCAAGAAAAATCACCGTGTCAGTGTGACTTAAGAGCTGACTTTCTCACTAAATGCATTTCACTGCAAGCCATAAAATGCAGATTTTTTGATGAGAACCAGAATGCACAATAAATTCATATGACCGGCTGGTTAACCCCAAGAGATCTGAAAAACAATACCTTCCCCTCAGTACCTTGGAGTGCCTTTAAAACCCATGTAGATTTATTGTTCTGAATCACAATACTAAATGTTCATGCTTAGAATAATACGGTATTATCAGCGTATTATATAGCGATTTCAATATTTCAAAACACGGAGAAATGAAATGAATTGTCCAAGGTCACCCAAGAATACAGGGAGATGGGAGCCAAGCTCAAAGCAGAATTTATGAAACACACTACTTTGACAATAAAATATTTAAATATCACATTCTTTGATTTCTATTCTGAGTCTTAGATATTCAGGTTTTTGAGTGTGGATTCAGCTCCCTGAGTCTGGGCAAATGCTGTCCAACTCTGGAATTGGCATTTCCACCACTGCTCACCTTCTGCAAAGGCCATGGAATGGCCCCGTAGCTTTGCTGCTGAGCCCATCACCCACAGCAGTGACAGGTCCAGGGCCAGCAGGGACTGGGACAGAGAGTCAGATGTCAGCACTGCACAAAGGGACCAACCATGTCCCAACATCAAGGAGGAGGTTTCCTTCTTCAATCAGACCAGCTCTTTGATGCAGGGTCAGGAAGGAAGGAGTGATAAAATTAAGGACTCGTGGCAGGCGAGTGCTGCTGGAGCTCAGCAGGGTTCACGGCAGCACAGGGATTTATTCTGAAAGGGGAAGAGGCTCTAATGATGACCGTGGTCCCCAAGGACTCTGCCAGCAGCAGTCACAGTGAGGATGGGAGGTCCCCAGCGCTGCCAGCAGTGACAGGCACTCCAGCAGGGACAGGAGCATCGCCTGCCAGATCTTGATCAAAAGGACAGCAGCAGAGAGAGCCACAGCTCACACTGGAAAGGTGTCAGTGCAGAGAGGCAGGCAGCCCCCTCGGGAGCAGCTCCGCTGAGCAGGCACTTGAAAGTAATCAATCAGCAGGACTGGAAGACATCTCTGTGCTGCTCACTGCCGGCAGCCCCGCCACCACCGCCAGGCAGAGGAGGGAGAGCGCTGCAAGCAGGCTCCTTCATCCCCACGGGCAGCCACCCTCCTCCTCCTCTCCTGCTGGGCTGTGGCAGTACCCTGCAGGCTTCCAGAGCCCATTCTCACCATCTCCCTCCTCCCTCCCAAGCCAGGGCTTGGATTGGAAACCTTAGGGGGGCTGACTTAGTGCTTCTCTGCTGGTAAAGCAATGGCTGAAGCTGCTGCCCGGCAGGGAAAAGTGGGAGCCCTCCTGCCATCATGAAAAGCAGAGAGACCATTCCCAAGATACAAAAGATTTGCAAGAATTCTGCTTACCCCATCATGCCTAATGCCATGTGCACAGCAGCACTCACGTTAGCTCAGTATTTACTGACACAACACCCACACCAGCAAAGCAATGCCCCGTGCACCTCTGTGGCTCACCACAGCCTCTGCTGCCGTGCCAAAGCCAAGGGTTCACATGCTAACACATACCTGCTGTCCTGATTTAACAGATATTTGTGTGTTCTTAGCAAACACCACAGAGCATAAACCTTTTCCATGGAGGTTTAACCCAGTGCAATGAGTTTTCCATGCAAATGTCCAGTTACAGCAGTGTAGGCACTGAAGCATGGTCCAAACCCTTCAACAAACACTTACACACGGTGCCCATATTCATCATCCGACTGCTTTAAGGAGAAAAAACCACAAATGTTTCATGGACAGGAAAACTGGAAAATATCCATCTGCAATGAGGGATGGTCAGATGAGAACAACGAGAGCTTTCTGCCCTGTGAGAAATAATAACTCAGGCCAGTAAACTGACACAAAGAACTTCACCACATTGATAATTTACTGCTCTTTATTCCCTCTATGTGGCTACTGTTTGCACAGATCAAGCAAACAGATAAGTAGCAGGTATCCAAAGCTCCTAGGTCTTTCAGAACCAGTTAACCTGCTTTCTTTCCCATCAGAGTTGATATACACAGCATCACTCTTCCCTCAGCTTCACCCCACTTCACACGTGCTGCCTTTTTACAGTCAGCAGAGGCTAATATGACACTTGGTACAGGTGTTAAGTCTGCTCCAGAACCACTGGCCAGGCAGTGTTTTGGAGGGTGATGGGAAGCTGTGAGATGTATGCTGGAAAGCCTGCAGCTCCTGGGTACCAGCAATTACATGTATATGATGGACAGGAGCATCACAGCTCAGGGGAAAGACCTTTGGCTGCATGTAAGAAAGAAACACCCACTCAACCATCCCTGGGGAGATTTCTCCTGCCTGTTATCTCCAAAGATGCAATCTCCATTTCCACAGGGAATCTGGGATGTCCCGCACTGGAGGGGATCTTAACAACTAACAATCCAGAACAAGGAAGGTGTTATGGCTGGACAGAGGAATGCCTCTCAGTGTGTTAGCCTGAAGCTCTCTTAAACTGTCCTGATCCAGAACAGCAGTGGGAAGAAGACAGGAAGGCAGCCAGGACAGCGTAGCTGGCACTAACCTGACACGGTGAGCCGGGCCTCCCGGCTGAACTTCACGTTAGCAATGTTGGTGGCAACGCAGTGAAATATCCCACTGTCTTCTGCTCTTAGCCCCGTTATCTGGAGAACCCCCTTGGGGAGCAGAGTGTACCTGTGGGAAGAGAAAACAGAATCAAAAGCTTGCAAGGCAGGACACGATATGACAGCAGGCTGCACACCCAATCCAGGCGAGGCAGGCTGGCCCCCTGCATCCCAGTGCAGAGGTGCCAATACCACCAGGATGTCAACACCCCTTTAGGCTGAGCCCACGCCTGCTTCTGCATCAGTTCTTAGGTTTTTTTGGATACTTGAGCCTCTGGTCTTCTTTTACAGGGGAATAAATGAAAATAATTTATCTCCTGATGCATCTTTGAGAAATGGTGATTTCTGTTGGAAGGCTACAAAATAGATGCTTCCTATTTAAGCTGTGGAATAGCTCTGGCAGTGCATTTGCATGTGAAGACAGCTAACATTAGAGTTATCATGACATGGGAATTATCACTCATCAGCTGAAGCACAGTGACCAAGGACAGGCATCAGAAACCTGTGCTCCATGCTCCCCACTCCAGGCCCAGGACTCAAATCCATATGACCTTAAAACCTCAAATGCATGAAAAGGTATGTTTAAAATAAATATTGTGCAGGTAAATGTAAACATCAATAAATATTTTATATCTTTAAAACACAGACACATTTAAATCACGCATGCATACACACATATATGTACACATACATTACAGGTTGCTTGGCAACCACTTGTTTAAATTGGCTGGTAGTAAGTCATTACACTGTGATGAGTTAATAATCCATTTCCGTCCGGAAGATGAAGAATATCTTTCTCCATATCAGCATATGGTTAAGTGCCTATAACCTGCTCCCCGCGCCGCGCTCCAAACGTGCGGCTCCGTGTTGGTGGCAGCACGACAGCAATCAGTTCTACACTGCCCCAAGTTGATTGCAATCTCTCTGGCACTTTAAAATGCCCATTGTTTTGGATGAATTATACTACAAGAAGCCTTCATTTTTGTTAACAATCTGCCCACAGCATTAGAAGATTCAATTCCAAAGCTATTATTCTGCCTTCAAAGCCTCCAAGTGCAAGACTCGGCATACAAATTTATATACGCTTTATACGCAGAAATGCACCAAGCATGATTAATGCAGAAATCCAATTCAGTTAGAGGAGCAACTCTCATCACCCAGGCTCTGGTGTCAGAGATTAATCTACTGAGCTGACAATGAAAAACTTCCCCAATAACTTTACTCCTACAAAAAGCCAAATCTCTTCAAAATCAGGACACAAATGTAAGGAAACTGTTCCTAGGCTACATCCTCCAGGGCTTGGGCAAATTCCCTCCCCAGAGGAGAAGCAGCAGGAACAAGCACAGCTTGGACCTTTCTGGGTTCGAGAAAAGTCTTGGCTTCTCAGCCCTGGGGTTCCTCAGCCTTGGAGAAAAGAAGTGCCTGCCACATTTCTGACCATCTCCACAACTGGGCTCAAATGCAAAGGATCAGTGATGCATGAAGGACTTCAGGGGAACTTCACCGATCCTGCAACATCTCACTGGGATGCCACAAGGCATCCAGCACAGTTCTCCACCCCTTATTTCTGCTGATGCCACCTTGGATCAGTGGCTCTGCTCTACCATGTCCCCAGTTCAGCACCTGTATGAGTAAGAAGCCTTCAGAGGACATCAAGTTCAACAAATCAACCTTGCACTGGGCTAAAAAAAGCTTAGCTGAAAAATGCAAGGAAAAACAACCTGACAGTTGCAGTTTTCCACAGCAGATTTGGGTCTCTTGGGTCCTTCTACTGTAAGTTCACTGCCACTCTGAGAAGGTCAGGCATTGTTCCAGCCCTTGTGTTTTCTCCTGCCTCCAAAGAACCCAACCACATTCTGCTGCAGAACTGACATTTTTAAAAATGGGGGCTTTCAGGAAAGTATTTACAGCTTCCTGGTTTCGCCTATTCCCAAGGCAGGGGCGTCAGTGTGTGTCGAGGTGTGCTGTGAGCGATTGTCTCCCGGCAGCGGGCACGCGTTTCCTGCCAGCTGCGCTGCCCCGCGCACCAAACCCTGCTGAGGGAATGAGGGACGCTTCCGACGCCAAGGCAGCGCCTGTCAAACACAGGAAGCGGCGACGTGCCGCTGCAGGTCTAGGCTGGGAAGGGAGGCAGCTGGAGTTTCTCTTTAGGAGATTGTTGGGAAATGGCAGCTCAGGGTGCTGTGGGAAGCTCTCTGCAGAGCTCCGCAGTTGCCACACGTGAGGGAGTCCACCTGGGAATGGCAGCCACAGTGAAATTCAGCACTTGCAAGAGTCCAGGACCCATGGGCAAGATCCTAAGTCATGGATCTATCTCAGAAAGAGTTACACAAAATGGAGCCATGGAGGGATGAAGGATGCCAAAGCTACCCAGCTCTTTGAAGCTTGCTGGGCAGGTCTCAATGCTAGAAAATAAACCTGGAGCAGGGTTGATTAGAGACGGTCATTGTAAGCCCTTCAGAATCAGCTAACAGCTTTGTCTACTTCTCCTGGGAAATGTCAGTACTCCTACAAACCAGAAAAGCCACAACACACTAAATAAAAGAGTGTTCCATGGTAGAAACACTGGCCAAGACCCTTAGCCCAGGTTAGCAGTGTCTGAGCACAACTGTGGAAGCAATAGAAAGTCTGGCCATCTTTTCCCACCTGGAGAAAGGCCAGTAGCACATGGCTTGGACATGTCCTACCTTTCATTGTCTGTGTTGACTGGCATGCTGTTCTTATGCCATAGGATGACTGGCTCAGGCAAGCCATGGATCTGGCACTGGAATCTTGCAACACCGCCTTCCTCCACCACTGCATTCTGAGGGTGGATGTGGAAGTCAGACATTGCTGGAAGACAAAAAGAGAGACAAAATTATTCACATGTGAAGAAAGATCCAACTGGAAGATGTCAGCTACTTTACATGACCTAGAAACACACTCTCATTTCCCACAGAATGCAAATGGAACTGTAATGTAATGTAAGGGCAGAAGGCCAGCCTAACCTTCTGCATGGAAAAACAAGACTAGTGGGAAGTTCTGGGTATCCCACCTGCTTCTGCACATTGAAATGATTGGCTCGACCAGAACAGCAGACTTTGCTCCAAGACCCTTGTGCTCAACAAGGTCTGCCAGGGCAGCGAGAAACACAAACACTGCACTGGCACTTACCGGAGGTCATTCCCAATAGCTTGAGCAGTCTTTGGATCCTAGTCCACATCAAAAGAGAGATGGATTCTTTCTGTTGCCATCAATGTCTTACCTGTTGTAAATATCCTTCTGATACGTACAGCTTGCCTCCTAAACTCATGTTATTTAAATAACTAGAATGCCAAAATACCCTAGTGAAACATACAGCCCTTGATTTCCACCTGTTTGCAGGTGCTCCTGCTCATTGCATACTCTGCCTTCCAGCACCACAGCAGAACAGCCACGTCCCCAGGCTGGGGAGAAAAAGGATTCAGCCAAAAGAAAGAGCAGCTGCCAAGAGCTCAGCAAAACGAGGCTTTTGGGGCTGGGACCACCCGACAGCAAATGATGAGCCCCAGCATGCCCACGCAGGGTGAATACAGACCAGCCTGTTCCAGCAAGCCACAGCTGTAACCACCATGTGGAAACACTCTGGCACGCTGTTAGAGCTACATAAATAATACCGTAATCATTACTATTAATTAATTGGAAGGTGCTGCCTGTTGACTCCGCAATAAACATATTCAAAGCTAATAAACATCCCAGTGGTTATTGAGCTCATGATTCATTTAAAGTGCTGCATCCACAGGAAGGTCTCTGTCATTACCATACAAAAAAAACTCCAGGAGAACTCCCTGCTCTGCCGCCCCAGCCCGATGACACCCCTCTCCCCAGCAAGAAAACCTCATCCCCTTTTACAAGCATCAAGTGCAATGACTGTGGGTCTGCTAAGGAACAAGCTGCCTATGTGTCAGGGCAGCTTAATCATTCATCTGCAAACTGCAGTTGGGCTCAGGCAGATGGGAGATGGCCATTAGCAATCATACATTAAATATGTGTTGCATTAACCTGCGCTGCTCTCACAACCACCGCTCTCAACCCGCTGATGGCAGATTTGTTAAGCTGATGGAGTAGCACGGAGCAAAGCCCCAGCCCAGCACAGTTGCAGGGTTGGGAAGGTTTTGTACGTATGAGGGTGGGATGGGCAGCCAGCCCCACATTGGGAGCCAGACCGGGGAGTGGCTGTGCAATGTTCCAGCCAGATGGCGACACACCAGCACAAGGTGAAAGATCACGGAAAATTGTATTTCTCTTTCCCAAGACAAAAGCCAATGCAATTATCCTCTCTGGTATAGGATTATAGGATGGAGCCCAATAGTGCAATGGCAATTTACCCAATTCATATAGATTTAGCCTTGAAATGAGACTGATCATGGCTCAGAGCATTCAGACATGGAAAGGAGCCCAAAGGCTGCTAGGAGGTCTCTCGTTGCCAGGTGATGCCGCTTTCAAGGTGGCAAGGGATGCTTCAAAAGATGGGGGATCCATGTGTGCCTGCAGCAGGGGAGCTCAAGGGAGCCTGCAGAACATTTCAAGGCTGGAGACTCAGACCAGGGTGAGCATTGTTGCAAAGTCAAAGCTTACGGACCCTCACCAAGAAATGAATCCAAGAATTACTGAGAATGACACAAAGCTCTCTAAAATTTTTTTTTTTAAAAGCAGGGATTCAGATGCCTGTAGGGAAATTCCTTTCAAATGTACAGATGCTCAGCACTGAGGTTTTCTGGTGGTTGACAGGGTTGATAAAAGAGGGAGGTGTGAATGAGAACAGCCCAGCACAGACTTCACTCTGCTGGCTAAAGAATTCATCGCCATTCCTTTATTTCAATAATATCACCTCTTATAGGTAAAACTGCAGCAATAACCTCTACTCTTAAAGACACCAGTATTAATATTTATCATGAATAAAACATGGCAAGTTATAAATAATTCAGTTATGAGGATGTTAAGTAAAATATTACTCTTCAACGACACTATAATGTGGCTTTGAAGCACAGTTTTATGTTAAATGCCTAGGAAACAGTGTGACCCTTGCCAAGACCAGCTGGTTTGCAGAAGATGCATTAAAAATTCATGCACTGAGCTACAAAATGCTATTTTTACAACAGGTTTACAAGTTTATTTACAGTTGCAGAGACAAAAGACTTTTGGAGCATCTCCTGTAAAACAGCAACAAAACTTCAATGTGAGTGATTACTGGGTTTTCAACCTGGGAATAAATCACTGGGGAGAAGGAGAGGAGAGGTACAGGAGCTCAACTGCTTCACAGGGCATTGCCTGGAGGAGCTAAATCTCTGCTGACCCATGTGAGGTTTTTATATACGTCCCAACTGACTGTAACAAACTCATGCAGCAGAGTGCTGGCTCCTGTTTGTCACTTTCCTTCCCGTGGCAAGCAGCAGGACCCCGTTACCAGCCGGGCGCTTTTGTTGCAGCCGCCAAGGAGAAGAACTGCACGTCAGCCCGGGTGGGGTTGGCCAGCAGCCAGGGAGCTGCAGCTCATTTCTATGCTAATGGCTATAATAATTTTAAAAATAAATACATGCAATCACAATATTCACCCGCGAGCTCCTAAGAGGGGAGGCACTCACCAATCCATCTGCCAGCGGTCTCTGCCATCCAGCAATGCAGCATCCATGTGCCTATGGAGGGACTGGTGCTACCCCAGGCCTTTTTTACCATCATCAGAGGAGTGAGTGCCACCCTGTTCCCATTAAATTTCCCTCTGCCATCTCCTTGTGTCATCAAGTCATAAAAATAACATAAATCACATGCACACTCATTGCTACACATTAATGCTCCAAGCTGTGATGTCTCAGTGCTTCTGCTATCATCCCACCTGGATTTTGGCTGTGGTACACAGCAACTGCCACAGGGCACAGAAGGACAAAATTAGGGCTTACAGCAGACAGGGAATGGTCCTGGCAGCCCTTTGACACTGCAGGCATGGAGGAGTCTCCTCCAAAAGATGCTGTCCAAGGCTAGATTCAGACTAATGTTGACTGTCTACAGTCACACAGACACATGAAGCAGAGGAGTTACTCTTCTTCTCTGCTTCCTCTGTGTTATATAACTAAGGACCTCAACTAGGATGATGCTGGATCACAGGCAAGGCTCTACCATAAAGAAACCACCATGCTTGGGATTGCCCACCACTTAATCCCCACGGGGATGCAGTCCCTGAAGGCATATCCAATGGACACAGGTGAGCAGCAATTCTCATCCTCATCATCCATGATTAATTCATGGAGGATTCATTCTGGGGTCTCCTCTAATCAAATCACAAGCACTTTCTCCATCCCAACAGGCCTGGTGGAAAGGCCAATGGAATAAAAATGAAAATAGCTATCGAGTGAAATTTTCTCTACTCCATAAAAAACTAAATTGAAACCATTAGTGGCCAATCCTTTTTTGCTCAGTGCAGCATTAGTGCTAAGCCAGAGATTGACCTAGATTTGATATAGAAAAAGAAAACATTAACTTGGTATGTCAAAGCAAATCCCAGGCCTTTAGAGTCATTAAAACACAAACATTGTGCAGGCACAAGGAGAGGAGGAAGACTTGAAAGGTTCAGTGCCAAACATGGTGTTAGGAGAGCATTTGGGAAGGCCAGCTAGTTCTGCAATCAAATTGTCTCTTGATTTTAAATTACTTATGGGGAAACAGAGACCCAGGCTGGCTCTGACACAAGTTGATGCTGGGGAGGAGTGAGCACCCACACCATCACAGATGCCACACAGTCCACAAATAGCAGCACACAAGTGAAGATCCTTTCTTCACATTTCTGCCACCAACCTGTTAAATTCAGACCTTTTCCAATGTAGGCATGTGGTTAAAATGCCTCTCAGTTAACACAGTATAAGAACAAGAGTTTTATGGGGGTGTACCTCCAGTACCTGGGCTTCCAGATGCTCCTACCAAAGAGTGCAAGCTTCATTATCTCCGTTACAGCTGAGGAAGGTGAAATCTGGGAGGCAAATTATTTGCTCAGAGCAGAGAACAAGCCATAGGCAAGCTGACCCCTTCCAAGACTGACTCCATTCCAACGACTGCTGATACTGAATATACAGTGAGCTGCTGATATATACTGAATTTCTCTATGTACTAATAAAATTGAATTCCTCCTCAGGTCAGCAGAAGCCAGGGTTGTTTTTTAAAACACAATGAACACCATGCCAATTAATGCCAAACATGAACCACTCTCAAATCAGGCTGAGAGCTCCAGCAGAACCAACAGAACCAACCTTCAATATCTGTGAGACTCACAGAGCACCCAACTCCTTTTCCTGAAAGCCACCAGTACTAAGGCAAGCAGAGGGATTAAATTTTCAATTCCCTCTTGGCTTAAGAGACCTTTACCACTAAGTCAGCAACCTGCCAGGGAACATTCTCAAAGAAGTCAACAGGGGAAGGCTCTGCAGACTCAGGTCTTATTTGTCTTCTCCAGACTCTGGAAATGGAGGATTTGCCAATGAGAAGGAGTCGGCACAAAAGACGGGGGGCGTGTGGACACCACAAATCCCATCCTCTCCTCTCTTCCCCTTCCTTCAAACAGCAACGCCTGCCCAAGCCTTTAAGAAAAAGACACTGAATCTTCTTCCGGTACTTTTTAAAGATGCATTTTTATAAAGCTAAAACCAAGCCCACAGCAGGCCAGCCCGGTGGCTACTCCAGCTGCAGAGCAGCCTCTGCGCCTGCGAGCCGGCCCTGCGTGTCTAATGACGCTTTTGTGCGAGGCTGTTGCTGAACTGCCATGAGCCCAATTTTGAATGCAAGTTGCTTTGTGCATAGTGAAGCGTGAACAACAGCGCCGCCCATTTATCTATTTAATTCTCCAGGAGTAGCAGGAGCGGGGCCCTTCGCTCACATCTAAAGGGAAGAAAAATCGCCTTTCTCTCAGCTTTGGAAAGGGAGGGAAATATTAAAGAGCAGCCGTGCCTCTCCCAGCACAGAGGAAAATCCTCTCTGCCTCTGTCCACTAATCATAGCAGGGAAAATCCCAAATCTCTATTGTCCACGCTGAGCCTCAGATCTCAAAAGAATATGAGCATCAAGACTCAGGAGAGTTTGAGGCAAGGAAGACATTTTAGAGGAATGTAGTTTGTTTAAGAGGAACTAAAATACCAGGTGAGATAAAAGAGGAAGGATGACCCACCTCGGTCTGCTCAGAGGTACAGGGAAATGGTCAGTCCTGAACACTTTTTATTTGGAATATTTGCAAACAAGTGCTTATTCCTCGTTTGCTTTGGCTGTTGTTTTCTTCCCCTGGAGCTAACAGGATGGCTCAGAGCATGAATGGAGGACGGTGCAGGCTCTGTTCTCTCTGCATTTTGCATCCTCATGTCTCTTGTTTTCACCCGCAATCAAAGCTGACTGGAAGAATTTAAAATAGGCTGAGAAGACAGCACATGATACAGACCTCTCTAGCTGAGCAACAAAGTCTCCACCTGGCCTGTTTTTTTCTCCCATCCCAAGCTCCTGGGACAGGGATGAAAGGGAGACAACAGAGATAATGCTTCACAGTGGGACACAGCAGCTGCCCACGGGAGGGAACATGCAACAGATATTTTACAAGAAGAGTAGGGGGGAAATCTGCTACTCAAATAGCAGGAGGCTACTCAAGTCAACCAGGAGGCAAATTTTTGTCTGGTCTGGGACTGTGGCTTCTCAACTTTTTGCATAACAGATTAAATGACTGTGAGCCAAATCCAGCTCAGGTCACCTCCCCGCTGCATCGCAATGAACAGCCCTGATGGACGCTACTGACCCATGACTTATTGTTGGGTTTGCTGCTTTCAGAAGCAGAAAAAAGCACAGAGCCCTGTAGGGGCTGCTTCCGCTTAGGGATGATAAATATCCTGTGAAAGTAATGAACACATCTTCATTGCATGCAGAGCAGGGGTCAGAGGGAACATCTTCAGGAGCCCCTGGTTGCTCTACCAGCCCTGCACAAGTGAAGGAACCAAGCTGTGAGGAGGATGATGGGTTCTTCCTGAAAAGGTCCCTGCAGGGTGGCACCTGGAAACCCTTTGAATGCCTGCACTGCAGCTCCACTCCTCTTCCTGAGCTTGACTGAATGTGCTGCTCATTGTCAGCACACCCAGTCTCTCCTGCACAATCACAGTGTCTCCAAACCCATATTTTAGTCCTACAGAATTTACTATATTCATGGTATTTATTATAGCTCACTTATTAACCATATCACCATCAGTTGTTGATGTAGGGGTACTCTCCTGTGAGCAGGAAAGATTTTTGACTGGATAAATGCAGCCTATGCACCACACATGGAAATGAACAGGGGCCCTATGGCCCAAGGACTGTTTTATACTGCAGTATCTCACAATTTCTATAAAACTCACAAAATGCCACACCTCTAGAGAGAGACTGTCCTCACACTGTTCCAGTAAAGCACATGAGGGAGTGTCCACAACATTCAACAGCCCACCACCCCTGTTGTCTTAACTGAGGGGAGCAGAGAGCACCAGGGGAGCTGCCGATGCCAGAGCAAACCCTTGAGAGCATCTGGCATTTGCCATGCTCTCCCCTCATGCAGCAGCACTGCCCAAATGCTGCCTCCTGACACCCAAGACCTGCTAGAATGGGGCTGCAGCCAGAAATCATCCCAGCCTGGAAGCAAGAGCAGGGAGTCCCTGTGCATCAGCACTAACACCCTCTCTGAGGTGCAGAGAAACCAGGGCTGTCTGAGCACCCTCACACCTTTCCTATAAAGTCACTGGTTATTTTAGGGGCAGGCACTAGTTGCCACACGTGGTCACAACCAAAATCCAACATCATCCCTCCCTTGAGTACCAACAGCACACTCTGCCCACGAGGCAATGCTCTTCCTTATAAACCACTTTGAAAGATGCACCTTGGCAATCCCATGGATCAAATTTCTCACTTCCCTCCATGCTCAGAGCACATGGCAGCCTCCCATCATGTTACCTGCTACACAAGCAGCACAGCAGACGGCCCAGGGTGGTTATCCATCTTCCAGCACCCTCTTGTTTTGCAGGGGATCACTAATAAACAGCCCCTTTAGCGCTCTCAAATTGGTTTCAGGGAGAGAAGAAGTTGCTGGCGAAGAGGGAGGCATTGCTGGGAGAGACCTTTATCAGGGAGCTCTATTGCAGTAATTTTTCAAGATGAAATTGCTCTCCAGCTCATGACAGCATTTAGTGTATCCTGAGGCGACCATTTGTGAAGCCAAACCTGTGGTCCTGCTGCCCTGCTGCTGGAGGGAAGGGGGAGTATTAAATGTCATAAACAACTCTTAATTTGCCTGAGTGGACTGCACATGGGGCTGGTGATTCTGCAGTGCAGGAAGGGGTTATCTGTCAACTGCACAGGCCCCAGCACCAAGGGTGATGTTGGCCAGGCAACACTGGCTGCTGTGACACCTGCCCAGAGGTACAACACACCACAAAGGGGTCCTGTATTTTTGTGGGGTGACTTCTTAAGAAACCCCAGCATTACACGAGGCTCCTCCACCACAAAGCAGGGCTCCCCTCCAAAATCACAGAAGATGTCCCTCCTGTTGCATTCACAGCAATGGCTTCTTCAGGACTTTCCTCTGAAGCACACATTTGCTCTATTTGCAAAATAGCAATGATTTATCCCACTCAAGTGCCCTTGCAGACCCCTGAAGTAATGAGAAAATGAAAGGCAAGCTGTCCACAAGCCTCTGAGAAAGCTTGGCTCGACAAGGGCAGAGCAAAGCGTGCAGTATGCTGCCAGCAGGCAGGTCTCTCATGCCAGATTCCCATCCAGAGCTCCTCGTGTTTTTCCTACTCTGACACACGCAATTAAGACAAATTACATAGTTACCATTTTGATTTGTTGCACAATACTGATGTTTTCCATCCCTCTCCCAAATATTGATGGAGACAGTAAAAGAGGAAGCTCCCACACAGCTGGTTTTGGCCCTGGACCACTTTGTTTGCAGCCAACTCCTTCCAATATCGAGCGCGGATGGACGAGCAATCCTGCTTTTCATCAGCTCGGAGAGGCAGCGAGCCAAGCAAGCACGAGGTGCTATCCTCAGCAGCCCTCACAACACCTCTGAGTAGAAACATCCCTGCTCAGACTCCCTGAGCAAAGGCAGCAGCTTCCCTGCTTTTTTGTGCTCCCAGATGAGCGCACACTGTTTTGGCATCTCCGGAGGCACTGGTGGAATCCGTAAAGGTGAAGTCGAGGAAGCTTTTCATCACCACTGCCCACGGAAATGCCATCAGTCTCGCCTTCAGACAGGGAGCTGTCCTGATTTACAGGCTAATGAATTTTAAATGAGATGCATTTTTTAATTTTTTGTTGTCAGCCCCCATTTTTCTGCCAGCAATCATTCCAGTAATAGCTTTAAATTTTCAGCATCTGTTTTTACCAGCTCTCCTGTAATTAGTTTACTAATGTATTTCACTGTGCCTTTGTTATTTTCAGAGAATTACTTCATTCCCAGCTATCAGAGATAGTGCACTTCAGTCTATAAGGAGTTTGGCCTTTGTTCCCCCGTGGTTATTCACATGGGGGAAGATGGCTCAGTGAATGACAAGCCTTTCTATCACTACACATTCTCCATTTAATGTCTTTATACTGGCTCATTAATTACCACAGAAATCTCCTTTCCAAATGGAACCTGTGATTTATAGAAGACTTGGGCAAGGTGCCATTTTTATCGGGCCGACAGCAAACAGCACCAGTGCTGGCAATTCCCTCTTCATTTTCCTTCTGCTGCAGCAGGGTCAGCCCTGCTGAGGTGGGAGCTTTGCCTGGGCAAGGGAGCTCAGTGAGTGTCCAGTGCTGCTGAGCCACGGGCATCACACTGCTCTGGCTCGGCTGGGATGGCCAAGCCCATGGCAAATTGAGATACAGCCCGTTCTGCCTGCTGCACAGATTGAGATATTCCCTTGGGCAGCTGCTGGGGAGTGCCTGGAAGAGGTGAAACTGCCTCTAAGATGATCCCTTTCCCAAATCTGGTGGTCCAAGGGGTGGCAGTGCATACAAAGTATCTCATAGGTCTCGGCAAAAACCCAAGCACAGCATGAGGACTCTGGCTTTCATGATGGAATGGGCAGTCAGAGGTGATGACCTCTGTGGCACCCAGAGGCACCTCTCTGTGTGTCCCATCACTCAGCAGGCCTGAGTGCAAGCTGTACCCCTCAGACTCCAAAGCATTGCAGACTTGCAAACCTCCCAGCACATGGGGTCCAGCAGGGGGAAGAGCTTCCCAAAGACATAAGGCAAAGGCTCCCTGTGGACCCAAGGCAGCCAGAGCAGGGGGGAAAGGCGGCTGTGGAAGTACCCCAAACAAGGGTCCCTCTGTCCGACGGAAATTAACTTTAAATCCTTCAGAACAGTATGTCTTTCACCACGTCCATACTCTGCTGAGCATGATAAACTACTCCCCTTCTTTATTAAGGAATGAAACAGAAGTGGAAATGGTGCACACGATAACTAAATAAGTTATTTAAATAGAAAAATAATCACAAAAGGCTGGATTCCCACAGAGGAGCTGCCTTACATCACAGCAAGGGAAATACTCAGCATCCCCGGTGCACAGGGAGAGGAGAGACCACAGAATCTCAGCACTGAGCCAGAGCAAGTGGGGCACAGGGTTAGCATTGCAAAGAACTGATCTAAAGCTCCTTTCTGTTCATTTTAACTCTGAATTTCACTCAAACACAGGTGATTTTTCTAAATGCTGAAAGCTGCTCTGCTCCCATCCCTTGGTGTTGAGCACAGATATTGTGCTTCGATGTTGCCCAGTCCAGATTGAAGGGGATAATGTCAAAGCTGTAGAAAGGATTGAACTGTTGTGATCCTGAGAAAATCCAGGTTCCTCCCAGGTCTGCTTTTCCTCCTAGCAGCAGCTAAGCCGTTAGCTGTCATCTCATCCCTGTGGCTGAGTTACTATATAAATTCCTGTTCGCTCCTTGGCAATAGCAACAGCTTCCTATTTTGCTGGCAGCAATCCAGGGGAAATTCAAGCTGAATTACAGCCATTCTTCAGAAAATAGGCCAAATCCACGAAAGCAGGACACATGACCACAGACGTAGAGCTCGTCCTTTTTTCTATTTATTTCACGGCGAGAAGCCCCGTTGGCTGAAAATAGCTTATCTCTGGAAGTCCCCCCTTCCGCTCACGGCTGCCGCTCCTGGCTGCCAGCCAAACCATTACCACCTCAAAGAGAAAGTTCAGAGCTGCGGCGGATCGGCCCCACGGTCCAGGACGTGCGGTTTGATGTTTGCACCGATTTCTCTCTGGGAGCTCAGAGGAGATGGGGATTGTATTTCTGTGCACGAGCCAGCGAGTGTTAACTCCTTTCCTGCGCCGCCGCTGGGATGGGTGCACCTGGGGCTGTACCCAGCGCTGCTTGTCAGAGCAGACACAGTAGTGTGCATACACATATGTGCATGTATGTGGACATATGACAGGAATAAATTGCTCCCCGTGAGGGTGGGGAGGCCCTGGCACAGGCTGCCCAGAGAAGCTGTGGATGCCCCATCCCTAGAAGTGTTCAAGGCCAGTTTGGACAGGGCTTGAAGCAATCTGGTCTGGTGGAAGGTGTTCCTGACCATGGCAGGAGGATGGAAGTAGATGATCTTTAAGGTCCCTTCCAACGCAACCCAGTCTAGGGTTCAATTATTTTATGATACACTGTGGGGGTGGCAACACAGGTCTGTGAGCCAGGGTCCTTCCAGACACCCACTCTCACGACAAGGTGGCAACTTCCATTTCATGCCAGGTCAATGTGAAGAAGCCACTCTATCTCAAAGCACCTCTGCCCCCACAGCAAAACTTTTCTCCTCCCTGTGCACCCTAAATATGACTGGGAGACACATCACTATCCTGGCAGTAAGGGTACAAGAGAATGGTTAAAGATAAGAATGTGGAAGATGGTGACACGGAGGAAGAAAATGATAGCAGAGTTACAAACCACCAATCTCACCATCTTTATCTTCCTTGCTATCATCAGACCATCACTGAACTCGAGGAGCAGTGATACATTCCAGAAAACACAGTTCTCCAGGGAGGACTGGCTTCTTGTTGATAAGAAGCAAGGAGGCTTATCTTCTAAACCCACTGTGACACCTCACCCTGGGCCCAGTTTATCAAATTAAACTCATTACCTTTGAGGACTCATTGAAAAGAGGTGGCAGGAGGAAAGTCGTGGGTCAAGGAGGCGGCGCTGCCATCGGCCTGCGGTGCCGCTCCGGGATCAGCACGTCCTTGCCAGCACGGCCCGTGGGACAGCACTGCCTGGGAAAGCAGCACCAGCACCAAACCATCCCAGAGCATCACGTCAAGGAAGCAAAGTGACAGAAAAGGGGACACACTGATTTCCTGCCAGGCCATCACACGGCTCTCTGGTTATTGCACCTACAGCCACACCATGCAGGGCTTTGCTCGCTGGGCGAGGTTCCTGGTTTACACGAGCAGGTTTCAATACGATAGAAAAACAATCTGACTGTGCCCATGGGAGAGCCACAACTGTGATCTGCCATCACCCAACCTCTGTACTGTCACATAAACAAGTTATGTTATGTCACAACCACATACAGAACTTTGCATATGCATCTCTTACTGCCACAGAGAAATAACCAAGTCCTTTCTGTGAGGAATTTTTAAAATGAGCAGTCGAGTGAAAATAAATTTCAGCTTTGAGCACTTTGCTAAGGCATTCAGATATATACTTCAGATGCTTCTAATTTTCTTTGCTTTTTATCCTTGATTAAACAAACACAGGTCACCTCAGGTGGTGCCTCTCCTCTTTTTGCAAGGATCTTTGGTACCGTTTATGGGCACAGGATGCAACAAGAAGCCCTGGGTAACAGGAGGAGAGGGCAGTGAGGCTCAGGAAGCCTTTGAAGAGCATTCCCATGGGATGCTCCTGGATGGGATAACTATCAGCTTGAAGGGCTACAAGGAGGGTTTTTATCAATTTGTTGGGAAGAGAAGAAGTTGGAAGAGCCTGTGTTATTTCCTACTGTAAAATTTGCAAATATTTTACCCAAATCTTTCTGCTTCTTCCTGTGTTTGTGCACCCTGAAACTCACTTGGGCCAGCTGGGTGGGGAAGGCAGCCAGACTCCCTGAGCAGTGGTTCCTGACTAGGAGTCACAGATTCCCCTGTGACTACCATGCCTAAGCCCTCTGCAAGTGCACAAAGTCCCTACATCCTCCACTGATCTCCACCCATCCTAGCAAACAACCCCTGGCAACAAAATTCAGCATCATGGACAAAAGACAAGAGGAGGTGCCGAAAAAGAAACCCAGCACCCAGTGCTTGGAGAAGAGCTCAACATTGACATTGCAGCTCCTGCCAAAGGAGGAAGAGTTAGAAGGCATGCTGGATATTCAGGCAGACACACAATTCAAATTTAAATACCAGCATTAACCTTCAAAGTCAGTGATGGGACAGCCAGACAGACCTGCAACCTGGGACTCCTCTGTCCCCATCCCTGCTCGCGCACTTGCTGTTCTCATTTACTTCCCAGACTCATTCCCCATCCAAGTGCCAAGGTTAACATAATTTAGCCACCTAAGCTCTCTGTCAGCAGGAAATTTCATTTTAATTAAAGCTTAAGTCTGGGATGCCCACATGAATGTGGAAAGCTGCATGGGCTGGAGTGATGACAAATGCCAAGGAGCAGCAGCACTGCAAAAGTGATGTGGGTTTTAGGGAGCAGGCAGAGGTCAAACACTGCACCTGAAAGGACGGATTGCAGAGGGGCATTTTTAGTGACTTTGAGCTCTGAACTTGAGCTTTGCCCCTATGTTTGCAGCACACTGGGGGAATCAGAGCCAAAGCCCTGCA
This sequence comes from Ammospiza caudacuta, assembly GCF_027887145.1. NCBI lineage: Eukaryota > Metazoa > Chordata > Aves > Passeriformes > Passerellidae > Ammospiza > Ammospiza caudacuta. The sequence continues at coordinate 25,845,516 of NC_080602.1, forward strand.
AGCCTGATCTTCAGGGGGCCCTTGCAGGGATGCTCAGTGTGTCCTGTACCAAACCTGAGGCATCAGTCCTCTCCCTCCTGAAATGTGCATCTTCGTCAGAAAAAACACAGCAGCCCAAAACAGATTCCTCTCCAGTATTAACAAAAGAGATGAAAACTCTGTAACAAACAGGTGATTGTAGCACAGACTGTTAAGAGATCTGAAAAACTGCTGGAACACCTGAAATATTCAGGAAGGCAATTAAATCTATTTTAACAAAACCTCATGGCATATAATGGCCCCCCAGGAGACCCACTGTAATACCCTAATAACTTGTTTATGTGACCCAAATGTCCAAGAGGATGTTCCATGAGAGTGTGCATGCACATGGGACTGTGCACCCCATGCATATGCAGGCAGAGAATAAAAGACAGGAGAAGCAAAGTCCTTGAGATACTTGCGTGGTGCAAGGCAGGAGCATCCACATGGAAAACGCTGTCAGCAACTTCACAGCCCTCGCCGCCACCACCAAGCAAATAAATAAATAAAGAGAGCTGCAGGAATTAGCTGTGAGGGTGACAGCACTGAAGGAAAATGAAAGCAGAAAGGGGGGTAAGGAAAAAACAACCAGCCCGGCTCGCTTTTGTGTTCTCGCACAATGGGGCACGTCAGCTCCGGAGCCTCCGCAAGCCATCACCCGCCATCTGGCAGCGGGCTGGGCCGCTAATGGGAGGCCCCGGAGCCCCAGCTGACTCCCAGAGCCACAGGGGAAATCAAGCTGATGATCTCCCCACATTAAGCCATCTAAATTAATGCAGATGCGTGGCCCGCTCGCGAGAAATTCGGCTGGTGAGCGGCGGCGAGGGGAGCGGGGCGAGGCAGCTGCAGCGTGCCCCGAACCCGGGAGCCGCAGCCCGGGGCTGGCTTCGGCAGGGCCGGCCCGGTGCGAGCCAACCCGGCTCATCTGCAACACAAATTGCTGGCGAGGCTTTCTGGGAGCGCTGCCCTTTTCATGCAGTGCTGGCAGCTCGGCTGAGAGATGCACAACCCCGGCCAGATGCAAATTCTGCAGCAGCGGGGACAGCCCAGATTAACTCAGAACACACTCTCCGAACCAGCCTCATTAACTAATGTCCCTGTAATGCCCTAAGGAGCAGACTGGGTGGGAAATTACCGTGCATGGGGTCCAGGCAAAGCAGGGCATGGAGGCATCGATGTGAGTGCTCTGGACCAGGTTCAGCAGCAGTGCTTCTCCCTGGGAGCAGCCCCGATAGTTTTGGCAGGGTGGAGCCCAGAGGACACAGGTCTCAAAGGAACATTTGCAGCCATGAGTGTCTGAATTCCCTATGCACCATGGTGCTGGACAAAGGTGCAGAGTCTGGCAATGAATCACAAGGGAAAAGTCAGTGCTGGTGCAGCAGAGGGCTGCCTGAGCACCTTCTCAAGGATGAGGATCAAGAGAACAAACCACTGAGGGTTAAAGATGCACAGTGCTCTCAAGGCATGGAAGTGGTGCTGGAGAGGGCATCTTCAGCCCAGGGGGACACACAACCCCTCCTTTTCCCCTGCACCTAACACAACTGTGCCTCCAAAAACTCCCAGATGTTACCCTGGAGACATCTGAATGCTGATCCATATCTGATGCAGGTCAGAGCTCTCTGAAGGGACTCAGCTCTGGTTGGAGCAATGAACAAAGATCTGCCCCCTCCATCTGGGTGCAAACAGAAAAACCAACCTTCGGGAAGGTATTTTGTTTTTGCTCTCCATCGCTGGCTTCATGGAACTGATGGGAACCCAGTTCCTGTAAGTGCCACTTATCATCAGTGCCAAAAAACCACCACATACCTCCCCAGAGTGAGCTGAACCAGCAGAGACCTCCTGGGAATTGCTATGACAAACCTCAGACCATGTAAAACCTAAACTTTTAACAACTGAGGCCCATTTCAGCCTCCCCAGGTCAAGCTGCTGTTGCACAGCCCAGTGAACCTCTGGGGGTGGCAGTGATGCCTTGCAACAAGCAGGTATTTGGGGATCCATCACTGTCACTGACAGCTGAGATCCCGCTTACAGCACCAAGGGTAAATCCAGACCCTTTCTAATGACTTTGGATTCGTGACCTATTCCCCACAGACAGAAAATTTTATTCCCAACTGCACTGAGACCCACATGGCAGCAGCTTGAGTGATTGCAGTCTCTGCTATCATTTGCAGGGAGGCAGAACCCCCCCCATTTTACCTAAAGGGGAGGGTGGTAGCATATGGTAAGCGTAGGTTACACTCAGCCCCAGGAGCAAAGCTGCAGCCCTTACACAGCTCACAGTGCCTCCAGGTCTGTAATATCCCACCACAAGAGAGGCAGAATTTTTGCTGGGGTAGGAGAAGGGGAGAAAACCTCCCCATGCAAAATTTGCATCCAAATTCAAGCTAGTTGAAATAATCTGTTGGTAAACACAAAGCACCATTGGGGTAACAGCTGAGTGGAGGCCTATATTAAACAAGCATCTTCAGATGAAAATATCACTCATCTAAAAGGCATCACTATTTATCCATGCTCAATAAAACACAAAATGGTTACAGATAGAGCTGATGGAAAATGAGAGAGAGGAATGGAAGTAAAGGTAAAGCTGCCAGGCAGGAAACAGCACAAGAAAGAAAAAAAAAAGAAATATCACTGTGAAGAGGTTGATTTAGCATTCTGCTCTAGGAGAAATTTCAAAAGCAGGTTTTAATATCTGATAAAACTTCACTGCTGGTTGCCACGCTGCCTGACAGAAGCACAGAAGGGGACTAATAGCCCTGGCATGCGCCATGATAAAACATTTTAAGCCGCATAGCTTCACTTGGACTTGCCACTTTTAAGGCCGTTTTATGGTTCACTGCTATCCCTCAGTGTCCTACCAACAACCCCTGAGCATGCACAAGCTCTCCTCGACCCACCAGGCAGGTACCTTCCCCCAAGGATGAGTTTTTCCAGCCTGCAGATTATCACAGGTGAATATTACCATTTGGTGGCATTGCTGCAAGGAACTGCAAGGGCTGAGTGCAGGGCACCCAGGCTGGTGTCTCTGGTCTTCTCACCAGATATCTGACTCCTCTGGGGCTCTCATCCACTAAAACAGGATCCCTTCCAAGTCCTACATCATCCAAACCCTTCATCCACCCAGCTGGATGTTGCTGAGTTGGCATTAACAAGAGACGTGGGGGGCTTGGTTTGAAATACACCTCTGCTTTATAGATGATTTCCCAATCTAATAAAGAGACGAAACATTATCTGTCTTTCCTGCTCTTATTTCCCAAGGAACAGCAAGAGTGGAAACATCTTTCTGCCTCACCAATAAAACTTTTATAACCCACTTCCCTGGTGGCTTCTAAGCAAAGGCCCTTTTCCCAATGAGAAGCCTGGGAAAAATAGGGAAAGGAGAGGTGTGATCTGTATTCACAGCCCATCCTAGCTCAGGTGGTGGCATGAAACACTGGAGTCATGCCTGGATGCAGGCAGTAAAAATACTCCTTTTCCCTGGCTGCCCAGGGATTGTTCTTGCCAGGTAATCCATGCAGAGGGTTATTGGATACAGCACGGAAAACTACCATCACCAAAACTTAAAAGCTACCTGGTCATCTGAGAAAAAAAACAAAAACAGGCAACTGAAAAATAAAGCAACTAAAAAAACAAAAAGGCAACTAAGATGGGGTGTGTTGTATAGGTTACTTTTCTGCAATGAGCTGGTACCAGCTTTATCTACTGGCATCTATCCTGCCTTTTTCAGTTTAATTTTACGGTAGGAGAGGAGAAGAAAACTGGGTGAATTTGGGCACAGGGTAGGTTTACCTGCACATCCCTCTGGACCCAGACCTCTCACTTGTAACTCTGCATTTCCAGGACTGCCAAACTGCTACAGGTGTATGGCCAAAACAGATCAGACTACAGAGCAGGCTGGAGATACTTTAAGTTAATTTTTTTAAAAAGCACAGGATTATCAGCACACAAATGCATCAACAGGTAGCAGTATTTCCACACTGTATTTCCAGCTGGAAGGAGGAAGGACAAGCAGAAAACAGGCTGGCTGGCTGCAAGCAATAGTGTTTCTCATGGTCTTCCCTGTGATGCTGCCCAACACAGAATAATACTTTATAAACAATCACAAATGGATTTAGAAACAACCTTAAAAGATAACCTATATGTGGATGGAGGCAGTTGCAGATCATTGGGGATAGGCTCCAGGAAACTTTTCCTGGCCACAGGGTCAGGAGGGGAAAGAAAGGAGAAAGCAAACTACTAATGAAGAGAACAGGAAACTTTTTTTTTTTTTTTTTTTTTAAATCACATAAATCAAGCCAGGGAGAAGACTTCATGCCCCAGAAACCCAAGGCCAGGTTACTCATACATTCAATCATAAACTCCAGGAAGGAGAGGTCATTCCTTTCATTCTGCAAAATACTTTTTTTTTTTTTTTGGTCAGGAATGGTTTTAATTAGTGTGCCGAAAGCTTGTGAGCAGCTCTGGGAGCTGAGAAGCCTGCTCTGCTAATGGTCTCAGAGAAAGCCAAGCACACCAGCAGGATTTGTCCCAGCTCCCAAATCTCATCCCTTTGGCTCCACAGATCCCCTTTGGAGACACCATTACCATTTCCCTACACTTCTTTAGTCCACTCTTTAGTAACTGCTCATTAGAGCAGCATCTTGTTTAGAAGAGCCCACACCTCCTCCCTCTACATGAAAGCAGCAACCTGACCTCAATAAAATATAAAACAATTAACTTACTAATTAGTCAACAAATAACTGTTTCACCCAAGTAGATACCAAGTTGTTAGGAAATCTATTAGCATTTCCACTGTAATTTCATGCTTTGCTGATGATGAATAAAACAAGGTTGAAAGGGACCTATTCATGTCCAGAGCACAATGCCCAGTGGCTGTAAGATAGTGAGTGGAAAACTTCCTCACAAGAGCCAAATACCAGGACCAGAACCAGTATCTGGACAATGTCACCAACACCACAGCAGCACCAAAACCTGGCAGGGACAGTGCGAGGGGCCAAAAGGAAGAGCAGAGGCTGAGAAGTTCTGCCTGCACTTCCCAATCAATGTGTAAGCAAGTTCATGCATTCAAGTGCACTGGGCCAAAAAACCCCAATGTTTTGCTTAAAATTATTTCCTTAAATTCCCCCAGCCAGCTCCACCATGGACAAGACAAATCCTACTAAAAAACCCCTAGTTTTTAGACACATCTCCATGTTTCTTAGTGCCGTGGTCAACAAGCAAGGACATCAAAGCCTGCCCTCCTGCAAATGTGGGCAAATGTCTGTGTAAGTGTCTGTTCTGGTCCCAAGGATAAAAATTTGGGTCTCCCAGATGACATCCATTTCCCTCTTTCCATGCCATCCTCTTCCCATGTCAGGACATGCTCCTTGGTTGCATTCTGAGAAAGTAACAGGGGAGATCTGAGTGTTGTCTAGTCCTGAGTGGCTTCATTCACTGGGTGTGCAGGCTGGATGGGACCCCATCATGGGAAGGGACAAGGACACAGCCACCTCTGAAGTTAAGTCTACACAGTCTTGGATGAGCACACGTGTCCAAGGATGTTCAGACAGTGATGGTAATACCTAAGGGGCAAAGCACACAAGCTGCTGTTTAACAAGATGTACCAGAACTTAGGTCTGTGGTCTCTTTCCTACCTATGGATGAAAACCACCTAGAAAATGGGTGTGAAATTTGGATCACATATAGTGAATCACCAGGTTCCCATGACTGTCAGCAGACACAGTCTGTCTGGCAGCAGGCACAGGGGTGCATCCAGCCCACACCCTGACTTCACAGCTGCTCCCTGGCGAGGGCAAGGAGGCTGCAGACAAGCTGGTCTGTTCATTCTGAAACACAGGGATAGTCAAATCCCATGGCATGCGTCTTAGGTAGGGGAAAAAATGAGTCCCAATTCTTGGACCAGTGAAATATTCTGCAGCCACACACAGTTCTCCCCATTCAGGCAAGGGGCTGCTGTTTGGTTGCATTTAACCAACACTTCATTCACCCAAATGAGATCACTGTTGTGGTTCCCAGAGAGCTTCTCAGAGACCTTGCACACAACACATGCAGGTGAACACATCCACCTGCCTGCAGAGAGCCCCATTCCACCCACACACCCTACACCCATGAAACACAGCCTTTGCCTTCCTCTTAATCCAACATACACCAGCGTTGGAAAAAATTTGCATGTTAGAACAATTAGATGTGAAACATTACACGCCTTATCTCAGTGATATTACATAATTGGATTTGCGGCGTACACAGATAATGGAAGCCAGAGCTTCCAGCAGTCAGAAATATAAATCATACGCTGGATTTTCTGCAGTTAAAGTTAGGAATATTTTAAGAGGTCACAGCAAATACACTGTTTATACTAAGAAATTGAATCATGTTATTAGGCTCACTGTTCATCTAGTAAAATCTTTAAAAAGCTCATAAACTCGTTACTTTATTAGTTCAGACTTATTATATGTATTTGAAGCAATACTCAGAGGTATTGTTAAGCTACTGCAGGCAAGGGTTACAGATCTTCTTATGTATTTTCCTTTGGTAGTACCAGATGTGTTGGAGGCAGCGCCTGTGCCGAGGGTTTGCTGGGAATCTCAAAGCTCAGAGCAAGGCCAAGCAAACTTTGTGTGTGTGCTCCTGTTCACTGGAGACCACTGGCACATTTAGTGCACAGCCAGCTTTGCTGTTTCCCGGGATAAATTTTCACCTGCCTGCCCACCCCTCCAACCCAGCCTTGCTCAGGAGGAGAGGCCACCTGAGGGCTGCCAGTGTCAATGCAGCTGTGGTCCTGCTCCAGAGGGAGGGATGCCTGGACTTCTTGCACTAATTAACCCAAACAAGTTCCTGCTCTGCATCACCCGTGGAGAGTGTGCAGGACCCTGCTCTGCATCACCAAAGCACCCACAGAGAGTGTGCAGAACTCCAGTGTGACATGTGTATCAGGGAATCATTTACAGAGCCGCTCTCACAGCAATTCATTTCCACCATCCCGTTGGAATCAGATTTATGCAAATAGCTTAATGTGTTAATTTACATATTTGATGAATATGCATTGTCGCACCCACAGAAATGACAGCAAACATCCTAATTACCAGCACACAAGCCTGATCAGGCGTGGGATGGAAGGAGCTTGAGAGCTGTGCCATGTTTCTGCTGGCTCTGGCTGCTCCATGCTGCCCAGCTGCTCCTGAAGCTGCTGCCCCTCATCCCATTGGCTCCTGATGTGCCCTGTGCATCAGGACCCTCAGAGTTCACAGGGGCAGGTCAAAGACCATCTGATCCCAGAAGCCTCCCAGTACTGCCCACACATGTGCTTTGATCCCCAGCCTTGCAGTGGCCAGAGTTCCTCCCCAGCCACACTTGTGGGGACTGGCAGGAGGATCTTGGCTTATTGAAATAAACAAACCCCATCCCTGGTGGCTGCAGAGGAAAGCCTTGAGAGGGGACCCCAAAGTATTCTCAAAACATCCATAGCACAAATTCACAGAACACCAAAATGAGGGTAATTTTCTTATCCTTTGGCAATCTTGTAATTTTTAACCCACTCCGCTGATTTTTTGGTGTTAGACGTGACTCAGGAAAACTGAAGGCTATCCAAAGCAGGATGTATGAACACAAGGACATAGAGCCTTATGACCAGCCTCCAATATGAGCACCCCCAGCAAGCCTAAATCACGTTCCAGAGTCTCCAAGAGACGTTCAGGACCCCACTAAATCATTCTGGGCAGCAGTGCTCCAAGGGGGCTTTGAACAGCCCCTCACACAGGCAGGGCTCCACACCATCATCCCAGCACCATGAAAGTCCTGCCCAGCCTGAAACCTGCACACCAAATTTGGCAGGCTATGGGGTAAAGGGCTCCTCCATCCCTCTGCTTTCCCTGGGCTCCCTCCTCCCGGAGCAGCTGTGCACCAGGTGAGCTGGCCGGCAGGCAGGCTGGGCAAGGGGCCTGCAGGGAGGCTGGGCAAGGGGCTCACAGCCCCCCTGACCCCGCAGCTCCTCTCCCCCCTCCCCGGTGCCTGCTTGCCTTTGAAGCCTGGCTAATGACAAAATGACATCCTGCTCCCTCCACCTCCCCCTGCCCACTAACGGGGCCCCTCGTCTGACCTTAAGGTGTGACGGCTCCTCAGGTTCAAAGCAGGGAGAGGATGCTCAGAGTGAGCCTCAGGGGAAGCTGAGGGGGGATGAAGGGGTTGTGGTGAGGAGCCCCACATCAGCCCACACTTCGGCTCTCCCCTCCGACTTCTCCTTGCTGCTGGCTGAGAGGGACACGGCCATTTTGCAGCCCCAGAGGTGACAGACCTAATGGACATGTCAAATCACCACGTTTCCCCTTCCATTAGAGCCCTGAAAGGCTCCAGAGATGGTTGATTTTCTCTGGCTCCTTTTGGTCAGCTGAAACCTCAGCAGATTCACTCACTCCACTGAGAGATTTTACCTGGAAATCAAGTCCTTTCCAGGTGATCAGCCACCACAGCTCCCTGTACCACCAGAGCCTAAATTCTTTATAAGGTCTAATTATTGATGCAGACAGGCACTGATCACTCCTCAGCAGCATTTCAAAGAGGGATCAGATGAGCAGCTCTCTATTTGATATGTCATTAAATCAGGTTTCCCTTACTTGCTGCTCAGCTCAAACACTGCCAAAGACAGACAAGACTATTTCTTACAGTGTTTCCTATCTCCTCTTTAAAAAAAACACAACAAACCTCTAAACTTGAACAAAGCTCTCCAAAGCTTTCCAAGCAGACAGGGAAAATATTTTCAATCTCTCCCTCTGCAGTTTAATATCAGCAATCGGTTACCACTGGCTCAGATTTATTTAACAGGATGTACAGCATGAACAAGCAACCCTCTACTATTAGAAGCTGGGGATGCAAAACTCCATCACTGGCGGCTGCAGCTATCATAAAGGCCATTAAGGGAGCTACTCTGCCTAAATGCACATAATCAGCAAATTTATGGCCTGTTTCTTCTGCTCAGAGAGGAATTGGTAGAGGCTACAAAGATGTGTGATGCTGACAGCTTACAGGCAGGGCTGGTGTGCTAGCTCACAAACACTCTCTGCCCCAAAAGTGCAACAGCTTGGTGCACAAGTTTCCACCCGCGCATCTCACGGCAGCTCCATCACACATGTGCACAAAGCTGCCCTCTCCACTTTAATTGATTCCCCCAAGGGCTTTGGGATGGGTTTTATAGTGCATAACTAATACTGATAAGCAGGCGTGATAAGGTAGTGTTATTACCCAACTAATGGGTCACTTCATCCACAAATACTTTCTAATTTAATTGAAAACAAGAACATGAGCTGCGAGCAGGCAAACCTCGGGTATCATCCGCACCAGCGTTCCTGGAAAATTTTTTGCTCTCCCCTTCCCACCTTCAGTAGCTGATGAACCACAGCAGATGTCACAAAACCGTGTTTTGTGGCTACAGATTCACAGCTGAAGATCTCTGGATTCAATTCAGCCACGCAGCAAGGAAGTGCAGCTCCCAGGAACTTCAAAGAGAATTGCATCCATCACTTTCAGCAGGGCTGAAGTGGCCTTTGCTTATACCTACCTCCCTAGGTCTGCCCTGCAAAGGAAATTCCTGGAATAACTTTCATGTGCTTAACCCTTCGGAAATGGTAGGCATTAATAAAAGCCCTCCTCAGCATCCGCTTGCCTGGCAGAGGTTGGAGGCCATCCACGCCTGATCAGCAGCGATGTTTGCAGGTCATTAGCAAAAAACCACAACTCTGAATGTCCATTGTGCTGGAAAAGTGTATTTCCAGTCTCTCCCGAGGACATTCCCGAAGAGCAGAGCTACCATTATGCAAATTGATTTAACGAGAGCCTGGCCTCCTCTAATAATACCTACGGGACCAGACAGAAATATCAGATGAACTTCTCAGTTACTGGGGTAGTTAGGACAAACACAGTGATTTCCAATTCAGAGAATAAAGTCTTTTCTCCATTTTCAGTGGGTCCAGTATAACCTCTCCTCGTTGGGCTATTTTTCCCTATTCTCAGCCATCCTGTGCTCAGTGCCATGGGATGTTACCACACTGTAATGCTCTAGCTTGGCTCACACTTGGAATCAGACCAGTGTGTAAGGCTGCAACTGAGAATTATTAAGTATTAGTGATTACATCTCCCCCTTGTGCCTGCAAATGCTGCAAGAGGCTACAAACCCATGTTCTGCCACTGTTTAACATCAGAAGTTTTCTTTAACTGGGAGAGACAGACCTTGGAGCAAAACTGAACCCAGCCCAGCAGCAGAGGGCAAGGGCTTCACGTGGTCAGAGTACCAGAGCGCTGCTTGTGCTGCTGGTGGGCACACGAGTGAGCTCACACCACGAGTGCACACCTCATTTGTCAGAAAACACTGGCTTTTCCTAAACTTTGCAAATCAAATGCTTCCCAGACTGTGTGGAAGTGCATTTCCCTTCATTAGCACTAAGATCAACAATTTAGCAGGAGGCAGCTAGGGGATAGCAAGAGCAATCCAAACAGTTTTACTTAAATTCCATCCAAATGAACCCAGTTTTCTGGGCTTTTAGCAATAGAGGGATAATGTATGCCTATTAAAGAGCATGTCAAAGCCCCAGTCACAGAGTCTGGGCATTCAGTTAAAGCGAAGGTCACAGATCTGTGCCCTGGGGCCAGGGGAGAAAGGCTCAGAGGAAGAGGAGTGGCCATCTGGTCCCTCGCTTATGCAGAGGTCACTGCTTTCTGTCACCCCCCCCTGTGGCCTCTGACTTCTAGGGCTCAAAGAGAAGGGGAAAAAAAAAAGCCAGGCATGATGAAAGTGGGGCCCTGATGTGCTGAGACAACTCGCTAAAAGAGCTCTAACTAAAAACAGCCACATGCTCTGCGTGGTTAAAGGGACAGCTCTTCCCTTCCCAGCACACTCTGCAATGCCAAGACCTGCACGGGTGCGTTTTTCCACACGTGGAAGATAACTGGGATAAAATACTGAGCACAGTAAAAGCCTACCAAGCCTCCAGCAGCCCTAACGGGGAAGCCATGAGCCTTTTGTAATACACAAATACAGCAGCAGCATGACTGGGAGGGAAAGAGAGGGGAAAACCAGAAGTACAGCCTGTTTGCAAAGCTCTCTGAAGTGCCAGATACTTGCACATGCCTGAAAATCAGATTGATGCTATTCATGCCCGGCGTGCTCGTTTCCCGCTTGGCAATGGCATGTGCACTGAATCGAATCCACTAATTGTTCCGTCTGCACCACGATTTGCAAACGAGATCGCTTAGGAGCCAAAAGAAAATAAATGAGGTGTTTATTAGAAGGAAGGCTGATTTCATATTCTTCATAAAAGCAAAACAGTTCAGATGCTCAGTGCCATCTCCAACCCGCCTTTCTGGTTGAGATGTGACTTTGAGCTGCTAAAGCTTTTATTCCTCTGGAGATACTTGTTCAGCATTCAAAGCAGAAAGGCATTATAGCAACTCTGCCATCTATTTTCAGAGTAAACAGGTTTCTTATTCATTAATTACATGGGTCTTCAGATAACGCACCGAATTTCCCATTACCTGGACTCTGTGCAGTTTTTTCCCTGCATGCCAGCACACTGCAGACTTTTTATCAAGCAATTCTGCTTCATTTTAATCTGTGATTTATCTGAGGGCCCAGCATCATTGCCTGAAGGGTATTGTTTAAGTAACAATACTGATGTACACATTCCCACATCAAATGTCAAGGGAGAAGAGGGCTGCTCCAGAGGATGCATGGGCTCAAAGGAAATCATTAAAAGCCACTGGCCTGCAGAAACTAAATTGTATTTGAAAAGAAAAACTAACAACAGACAGGAAGCTACTGGCAACCAGGCATTGCTTAGGAAAGTGGCTCTGAGGGGGAATAGCTTGGTTTCCCCTTACAAACTCTCATCACGGCCCAGATTTCTTTCTTAGGCAGTGACAGACACAAATTTAAATTCCAGTTCCTACACACAGCCTCGGTGCATGGATCGGTGTCGTTTGGATTTAATTCCTGTTTTTCCCCAAAGTGCAGCAGCATCTCACCACGTCCCTTTGAAGCAGCAGCAAACCTGCCACCACCCGTGGATGGAGCTGGGATTTCACCAGACTTCCTCACTCCCCACCAGCTTTGAAGCCACTGGAAATTAGTGCAGCCCCATCAAAAGCAACAACTCCAATTATAAGCTGTTGAGAGCCTTCCCCACTTTATATCCCAAATGTGCTCCTGTTAAAGCACACCCTCGAGCAAGCACAGATCAGTCTCAGGAACGCCACAGTTTTGTGACAACAGGAAAAAGAGATGCTTCATATTTGCTGACTCTGTCTATATTTGTTCAGGAAAGAAGAAATATTTATTTCTAGGATGTGATCTGCACTGTGATGCAGTTAGAAGCTACTTTTAAATTAAGGGAAGGGCTCAGTGCTATTTAAAAGTGAATCAGTGCAATGCAGGGAGAAAGCAAACCATTAGTTTGGTCAGAATAATTTTAAAAAGAACTAATAAAGCAAGACTTCATTATCTCATTCCAGCTGCTCAAAAAACATCAACAGATGCTACTAACACGCCAAGGATGGAGGCAGCTTCCAAAGGTGTTGTGCAAAGAGCCCTCAATCCAGCGGAGCAGCAAAGCACCTACACAATTTACAGCTGAGAGTAATGCCACCAAGTGTTGACTTTGTGGCTGTGATCCCAGAAAAGTTAACACTTCTGGAGACTCCAAGGAGATGGGTACTGCAGCTGCTGAAAAGCCCCAGGGTGCTGGCAGGAGCCCACACAGACGCCACTCTCCACAGACACATCATCTCAAAGAGTTTCCAGCTCTGCATGTACCTGTTCCTTGAGGGAACCACACATTTAGGGAAGTATTTGTGGCAGGTCTTTGAGCCCTAAAGCAACTCTTTTCCTCCAAGATGCCCAACACTTCAGCAGATCTTCAGGAGCACATGGCACAAAGCACCAAGATAAAGGAGCTACATAGGTGCTATTTCTTTAGGAAACCGATACAGAGCAGAGGGAGAAAGGAAGGATAACCTCCTTATTTGGCACCACCACACTTCACTAGCAGGCAAAACCACAGCTACTTTATAGCGTTGTTTTGTCCAAAAATCAGAGAGTTTTACTTTGCAGCCCCAGCAGTCCACATTCCTGGCTCACCAATATGATGGCACCTCCAGCAATCAGGAGTTCACTCCCAACTGACACACATCAGCACAGCTGACATTGCCTGACCCGGGCCCCCTTCAGGAAACATCCAGCCTAAGAACAGCCAACCAACAGGCTCAGCCTGGATTTACAGGTTCTGCAGCCCACAACACCATGTTGTCCAAGAGAGGCTGCAAGTCCAGCAGATCTCACAGATCAGCTCTCAGAACAATACAAAATACTCTCATCTTTGGGGAGAAAACATTTCCAGTGTACTTCATACTAAGGAAGGGACAGAGGAATTAGATGCTAATTCATCTGCAAATATGATTAAACTCTGCAACACTAAGACTTCACTGTTAATTTAGTTGCAGGTCCATGTCATATGTGCAACAAATCATAAACAGGCCTATTAATTTACAACTTTACATATAATATATTCAGAACATAGCATAAAATAGCAGGAATATAGGCAGTTCCATCTAAAACTCTGCAGTTGGTAAATTAAGTCTATTTGCAGCAAAGTAAATTGAAAAACATACTGAACTTATTACTGTGTCTGGTTTAATATCTACAAATGGGTTGGATTTCTCCAGGTGAATATTAGCCATATGCACTGAAAGAAATTTGGCTGTTTCCATATCTCTGCTCACAATATTGCTCTCATCCTGGAGGGGCTAATCAACCCTGACTGGCACTGGGGCTTAGGGTGAATGATGGAGCACATAAAAGTTTCAAAATTTGACTGTCCTCCAAACATTCATAGGAATAAATAGTGTGTTTTCTAAACACATCAGTGCCTTGTAGTGACCCTGCAAGATGTCGGAGGCACAACTGGAAAAACCAAGGTGTTTTGGTCCTTCACAGAAGCATTTAGATGTTTTCATACCCTGGGGACCATCAAACATGCACTCAGGAAGGTCAGGGATGTCCCACAGGCCATTACAGCTGAGGCCTTAGGACACAATGCAGGGTTGAGCAAAAATTTGAGGAGGAAGAAAATACTAATATAACATCTTTTTTTCCACCCAAGACAGTCTCTAGTGGTAGGATCCCTTCACGCCCCAGCCAGCAAATCCAAAGACAGTCAGACCAAATGTCTAACCAAGACACTCAGCCTGAGCTGCACAAGGATTTCCTAACTTTAGAAAGAAAAACCAGACCAGTACATCAGACTGTGCATGAATTTCATTTTCAGAAGAAAAACATCCCCTTTCTCCACCCCCACCACCCTGCCCCTGCCTAATGGGCTTTATTTAAACTGGACTCACCAACAGCTCTGCCCCCATCCCCCTTAATACTTTCAATCCATAATGCCTGAAAGGCTCTTTCCCTGGACCTTGCACGGTTTATAGGGTTAATTGAATGCACACTGATCTACTAAGTGTCCATAAGAAGAAGCACCATTCTTTAAGATGTCATTTCTCCCCCCGGCCCCCTCCCCGGCCCCCCGGACAATGCTGCGGGGCTGTGCCCGGCCAGGCTTGGCCCCAGTGAGGTATTGTTCCCCTGCCGGGGGGGCCTTTGGAAAACAAAGCAAAACAAAAGAATCCCTCACATGCCTAAAAAAGGAGACTTCATGCCAGAGCTAACCTTTGAAGATTTATTCCCCGCTGCCCTTGTGACCCAATTCAACCTCCATTACTCAGGAATTCCCCAGACGAGCCCCGAAAGGCAGGGATGGAATTTCGGACTTTCTAACTCATTTGTTTGTGCAGGACAGGGTGGTCTGGCAACCCCGGCCAGACAGGGAACTCGTGTGCTGGGAGAGGCTTTATATAAATATACATCTGTATTTATAGGTACTTTAGGTATTATATGTCATTATCATGATGATTCCCTCTCCCTCTGCTTAAAATTGCAAATCCTCACCTTGCACAATGTGCCTGGATTGTAATAAGCTTTTGTGTCGTTGCTTCCCTCAAGCCTTGGAATTCACTGCCTACTTTTGGGGCTGGAAACTGGAGGGGAAAAAAATAAAGAGAAAGGAAAAAGAGAGGCTCATCTGCATTATAAAACTGAAGCATGTTTCTCTTGAGAATATCTCTAGTGGGGTGAGAACTTGGGAAATGCTCTTTTGGGACATCTGCTCCAAAACACCTCTTGCAACAAAGCCTTGGGAGGGCTGTGGGGAGAGTGTGATCCATGATGTGCTGGGCTGGGCAGATCTTAATGCAGGACCAAGAGAAATGCCCACAGAAATGTGTGTGTGCCTGGCAAAAAGTCAGAGAAACCCTAAAGGAAAGACATAAGAGCTATAAACTCAAGACAGACCCACCCCAGGAGCATTATCTCTCCATCAGTTCTCTGTCTGCAGATGGCTTTCCCAACAGCACCGGCAGGTTGGGGGAAGCAATCCAATTTAACACTAAAAACTTGGAGGAAATAGCTTGGGATGGAGTCATAAAAATGTCACATATGCCTAGTCTCATTAGTCCAGCAAGGGATGTGTACCCCCCTGGCGTGCCAAACACAAACCCAGATGCAGAGTGATTATCCCAGGTCCAATTTGAGCCTCCCAGTTCGAGCCCTGCTCTGCTGGGTGGTCACAGTCCACGGAAGCAAGGCTGTCACAGCCACTGATGTCTGGGCCAGGAGCTGCACCCCCTTTTCAGGGTCCACTTTCTCTCCCTGCACAGTAACGTCTGTGAGCTTTTTGGCCCGTAGTTTGCTCAGGGCTCACTAATCAGCCATGGTTACCCTTGGACCCTTCCTCCAGGATGGCAGGGGGATTTTGCATGCCTCAGGTGCTGGGAACAATGAGATCTCGAACTCTGGAGGAGGGGGGAAATTCTCCCCTCATGGTTAGTGGTAGATGACAAAACCTGGCTGGATGGAAAATAACTGCCTGGCCCTCCTGCTGCCCACCAGCCATGTTCTGCAGAACCAGCTGCAAGCTGCCTGCAGAATTCCTCAGCTTTGAAAGGGCTCAAGCCAAGCACCTCTGCCTCGAGCCAACATCTCCCAAGGTGGAGGGGGACCTTTCCTAGGAATGCTCCTTGCTCCAGTCCTTCTGCTTTGGGCTTGGCTGAGGAAAAATAACACTGTTAGAGCTGCTGAACACCTCACAAACTGAGAATCCAACACAGGTTTATCTACAGGAGACCTCAGAGACATTTGTCTTGATGAGACAAGGTGCTCCACACTCCCACAGCACAAAACACTGTTCCAAAAGACATGATCCTGCCTACCTGGGCAGCAAGGCAGGAGCAGAGAGCTCTCACAGACCATCAAGCCATGACATGAAAATATTTTGGGCCAAATGGAGTGTGTACCCCAGCACACATGTAGCTCTTTGGAGAGCAGGTAGTTGTTGTCTGCTTCCAACACCATCCAACCTCAACAGCTGGCAACACCCTGCTCTTTACTTACAGCACCAGAAAGATTTCACCAGCTCTGTGACACTCACAAACACAAAGTGTTAAATCACTGAAGCTGCTTAAGTGCAATAATTAATGATCTTACTGCCATTTGTGTGTTAAAAAGCATCGAATTAGAATGGGACCTTTAGATGTTGGCTTTGAATGAGCACGAATGACTCCAGCAGAGCAGGTTTGAATTCCTCCCCAGGCAGGGCACGCAGCCCCATCAGGAGACTGCAGGCTTTCACACTCCACATCAGCTCTGCAGCACAGCTCTGGACTGTCTCAGCAGCATCCCACCCCTCCTGCTCCTTCCTGTCCCCTCAGAAAAATGACAGTGATACCATTCACCTGCTCTGCTGGCCCTGCACGAATCCCCTCACTAATCTTGGCGTAGTCCTTTGTAGATGGAGCTGTTCTGGGCAGGAGCTGTGCTGATCCAGGCCAGCTGGAGCTCCGCTCCATTAAGGGGTAGGTGTTGCTGGGGTCTGTGCTCAATACCTAGGAAACAGGCTTGAGAAATGAGGTTATGCACACAGCGTGGTGCTGCACGTGAACTAGTAAAAAGAGCTTTACTTCTGCCTAGCTGCTGCAGCCCTGAGTGACTGCCTGATTACTCCATCTATATACAGTAAGGCTACACTGTAAATATGTCAGCGTGGTGTCAAACAGACCTCAGAAGTGGTAAGTACAAGGTGAGACTCTGGAATGTAAAAACAATCCCCCTTTTTTGCTGGTGTCTGCTAAGTACATTGGCTAAATGTCTAAACTGTTACAGGCAAGAGCTTCAAAGTGACTGTCGCTCAGCACGGCACATCTGAGGCGGATGCAACACAGCCCACACTGGACAGGGAAGTCACCTGCAAAATCCACTGTACCATTATCCCAATCACTTACAAAATCACAGCAGACACACCAGAAAGCTCCTGGATTTATTCTAAGACTGCAGAGGCCCTTGAATCCCATGCAGCAAACCACCCAAGCCAAGCTAAAAAGCCCTGTAGACCTAAAATGCAGAGATACCTCCCAAACAAACACAAAGTAGGCTGAAACACCCTCACTAAGCAAAACTCCATTAAACTCCTGACCCTCCTCATTAAGATAAATGAGGTCTGACTGTCACTTTAACTTGCCACCCTTTCACTTAAAGCTGAGAAAGAAGCAGATGCTTAATTAGCATCCCTCATGGGTGTTCACAGGTCTCAGTGTAAGGAGGAAGCAATCTGCTACTTCTTCAAAATCCTGGGTGACATTCTCCATGCACCGACAGCAATGCACACTGCTGAAGTCCCTGGAGAACAAAAACTCCAGGTATGAAACTTGGGCTTTGTTAGGAATCCATCTCTCACCTCCCTGTCCCAAGGCAGCCCAAGTCAAACACCTACACCTACAAGGTCTGTGTGGTCTCTGTAGCTGTGGGTAAAATTAAAGATTTGCTGGTTCTTAGCCAAGATAATTCATCCACTCCAGTTACAGACCCAGGAATGGAGTACTGTACAGACAAAAATCCTCATACACTAACAGATGTGCAGTAAAAATAACCCAAACAAATAAACAAATAAATAAACAAAACCCCCCACCAAACTCCCCAAAATCTGTTTTCAATGCTTGTTAAATACCAAGGGTTTAAACCACTCATTTGAAGACCAGCAGCTACAACGTGACTCTGACACAAACTACAGAACACAAACAACAAATGATGTGTATACAACAAGTGGAAAGCTTCAGTCTCTTTTCAATCCTGCAAAGACAACTTGGATTTAACACACTCATGAGTTTCCCTGGGAGCTTGCATCTTCCAGTACTACTCACCCAAATCTCAGGAAGGAATTACTACAAGAAGCACTAAGAAGGAATTAGAAATCCCCAAGGTACCAAGACTGTCTAAATAAATCACCTTTTGAAGAGCAATTCAGCCATTCTTGTTCCCACCTGACAAGACACTCAGTGACTTTCTCCAGTGAAAACACAGCAAGTCTCCGAGTCAGAAGGAGCAACAGATTAGACCCCTCAGGAAAAAGATAAAATGGACTATTGGCTGTTAAAGAGTCCTTGATTTGAGGATGGGATTGCAGTTCAATTTTATCAGCTGCTCAATAGGTACATTTAGTGAACCACATTTCTCAACTCAGACAGGAATTAGCATTAAACTGGGAGAAAACAAAGCAATTTGATATAGAAACACATGACTGGAGCAAAGTAGGATGGAGACCACTTTGACCTGTACAACACCATGGAAATTTGCAGCTGAACCCATTAAGAAGTCCACAAATACCCTGGATTAGAATCCCAAGAAAGTCACCTTTAAGCACCCCCCTCCTTTATTTTCCATTAAAAACTCCTGGTTGTGTAAATTGGATTCAAATGAACGTATTTACATTTGCAGTAGGAACCTGAAGTCAGGCTGTCAGAATGTCACTCTGTCACTCATGTTTTCATCACACCCCGTCACAACACCGAGATGTTTCGCTCACCGCCTCGACAGCCTCCTTGGACACAAGGGAATGAGTGGCAGGAAGGAAGGACGGCTGCTGGGAAGGTGTCTCGGAAGGATGCTCTAGTGGAAAAGTGTTATTTGCCTGAGAATTCTGGCACGCCAGGCTCTTATTGTTGTTGGCTTTCAGCCAAGCACTGCCAGGACACAAAAAGTCAATTTATGTCGGGATTTTCATTGACTCACTCCTGCTCGTTCCTCATGGTTTTGGGGCAACTTATTATGGAAGCTGGCACTGGCTAAAAGAATACTTACTTTTCACGTAACTATTCATCCTAATTAACAGCATGCCAGGATGGAGAGTAAATTACAGCAGGATAGGATCATCTTCACTGTGAAAAATAGTGTGTTATTAATCTGGGACAATCTATTGTACATCAAGGATTACATGATTCCTCTCATCTTCATTTAAAAAGAAAAGCCCCCAGGGGAAAAAACCAATTCTCTAAAATCAAACAGTTTAGAGCCATAAAATCCCACTCTTGTACATGAAGTTTCTGAAGGCAGTAGAAATCTCCAGAATGAAAATAAATCCCAAGTAGGACCAAGATTTACCACTTGAGGCTCAGCATTCAAGGGAAATCATCACTAAATTATTACTTTCTGTTCTGTAACAGGGTGCTCGTGGTACACTGGACATGAGGATGTTTGCATCAGTCCCTACACAAGGATAGGGCAATGATGAACAACCTAACCCCATTTCTTCTGGTTTGTGTTCCCAGGAGAGTTATTTCCAGGCTTTCTCTCCAGATCTTTTGGGTAGCAGCTCCCAAACATTTTAGAACCAACTTCAGAAAGCAAGTCAGAGATGCACATGGGATGGTGTGAGACCAGCATTGTAGAGAAGACACTCACACAACCTAAGGGCAGAAATTCACCTCTTTTTTGGCTGCTACCTGACAGATATTCCTGCAGAAAGAAACATCCTGCTGCCTCTCAGGATCCTGGTTTCACTTGTCCTCAGGAAAAATACCAATGCCAGAATTGCTGTGATAGGGTAAGGTTTTTCAGCTCCTGCCTGGTTGCTTACCATGCCAGAACAGTCTGCTAGTCTTCCTGACCCTATATTGGGAAGAAGTGCTAGAAAACAGGATGTTTACAGTCTCCAAAACCAGGACACAACCTAAATTATCTCTTAGGAGTCATCTCTTAAGCCAAGGTTCTAATTTTTTAAACATAGCTGCTCCCAATCCAGAGATGGACGCACAACCCATGTACCAGAATACCCCATGTTTAACTAATAAATTCTGAAAAGTTAGAAATACCTATTCTCAATTCCCCTATGTTACTCTTTTCTCTGAACCAGCTGTTTTGGACCGTGTCAGAATCAGGAGCTTGCATTAACCAGAGCTGATGTACTAACCCATCAATTCTACACTCCTCTGAGATGTTGCCTTCAAGCTCATTATCCAAAGCCTAAATTGCCAGGAATTAGATACCTTCACTCTGCATATCAGCAGGAAAAGGGGGAAGGAAAAAAAAAATCAAATACAATTTACAAGCCCGCAATCTAATTAGGAGAAAAACTTCCAGTCCTGAAGCGTTTGTCAGTTTTTCATCCTGCAAAATGCATACTAATCCCCTGCCCCTGCCTGCTGCCTGGGACTGCCATTACTCCGCTTCCACAACATGCCAGGAGCGATCAGCATTAGGCCTTCCTAATGTGTCTCCGAAACAATAGCAATTACAGAGTCGTCCATTCATATCTAAAGGCTTACAGACTACAACTTCCCTCAGGAGGCTAAAGACATTTCATCGAAGCAATTATATTTATGTAGCATTAAAGTACTTTCTTTAAAGCCACGGCAGTCACCTTTTTGCATTCAAAGCAGAGCAGTAACGAGGAGCCCTCTCACCCCATCCAAACTCCCCCAAGCACATTTTTTGCCTGTTTAAAGATTGCTAACACACACACACACCTTGGGGGTTTTGCTGCCTTATTTTTAATATTATTACACTCCTTTCCCCAAGGGATCTGACATGCAGATTGGAGCCTATTTACATGACAAGGGACCAGAATGGAAGAAGCTCATCAGTTTATTCAGCTTTCCCAGCTCTCATCATGTCATCAAGGACCTTCTGATGTCTGGCAATGCCGTGAAGCCCCAACTTCCAGGATTTCACAGTTCTGTCAACCTTAGCTCTCATTATGCTAAAAGCAAAATGTTTTCAAGCTTCTTTTTTTCGTCACAAATCACAAATGCTGGGAACATTTTTTAAGTGCATCAGTGAAAAATCAATAGGCGACCTAAAGGAAATAATAATTCTTTATTTTTTAATATCAAGAACCCAGAGCAAATGCTACGATTTTAAGAGCGAAGAGACAGCTCAGACCAGGTTTTTAACACTGGAAGCTGTCAATACAGAACATCATTTACTTTCCACTCTTTCACCTTGCTTCTGCTGCAGGAAGCAAAGCAGCTCCCTAGAAATATTCCACCTATGAATTTCACACTATGACTCACAAAATCAAAACGCGAAGCCTTGGCGTGACGTCTCAAATCTCTGCCATTCAACAGCTGATCATATTTTCCCTTTGAGCCGCACCAGCTGCACTCCACTGGCACGCCTGGCTCGCGCGGGGCTGCCCGCGGCAAGTTTGGCATCCCGGCTTGAAAAGACATTTCCTTCCAAGCAAAGGCTGTGCCGAGCTCTGGTACACAGTGGGGATTTTTTTAGTGCTTGAAACGCTAATAAGAGGAAGGGATTCATCGTGTTTGGCCAACAATTCCTTGGGTCTGGGCTCTCCATCTCCATCTCCTTGCCTCAGCTCTTGGTTTTGGAGGGTAAGAGCCATCACGACTCCACACACGGGTGCTGCCCAGCTCGTGACCTCAGAAGGATCTCCCTGCAGCTCTCCTGTGCTTTTGGGGCAGGCAAACCACCAGCTTTGAATTCTGAAACTGGCAAAGCACCTTGCAGGCATGAAACCTTACCCCATCCCTCCTGTCTCCCTGAGTTCTGCTGCGGATGCCGCAGGCTGGACCAGCTCCTGGCCGCTTTGCCACGCTGCAGCCAAGTGTTGTCCTGGCCTAATGATGAACTTGTTGCCATGGCAGGAGTCGAGGCATGCGTTGCGCTGCCGGCATGGCGGCGAGCGGCAGCTCGGAGCGCCGGCTGCTCCGCCACAACGGCTTTTTGTTGTTCCTTTCTCACAGTGCACCCGTCCGCTCTCCGTGCTGGAGCAGCCTGGCAAAACCCAGCTGACTGCAAAGCACAGTAGCACCGTGGCTGAGGGCCCAGCAGTGCTTTTCTCTGCTGCAAACTCTGCCTCTTCCCTGCCTGCTGCAGGGCACAGCATGGGAAAGCCAATCCCATGGCACAGGCGAGCGTCCCACTACAAAGACAGGACATAAAGGGAAGCTGAAGTTTTGAGGCAGGAGCTCTGGCAGACAGAGATTTTAAGAGAGGGGAGATAGCATCACTCTAAAAGGAGGCTGTCCCCAGCTAATGCATTTCCTCACTGCTGCTGGAATGTTTGCACAGGACAGGCTTAGCTTGGCTGCCTTTTAAAACTCCCTTACAGCTTTGATTAGCCTTGCTAAAACTAAGGGCATCTCTCTTTCACACACTAATTAAGGACAGGCTCAGAAGAGGCCGGTATCCCTCATTGCTGCAGATTTTAACAAGAAGAAATACAAAGGTAGACTTAAAATTAAAAGCAATGCTCCTTCCTGAGCAGTGGTTTCAGTGCCTCAGAGATTACAAGCCAGTCCCGCTCTGCGTGTCAGCAATCCTTTCCAAAATAATGAGCTTGCTTCCGTCCCAAGCAGCTCCTGTTGCACTGGAGAAATGAGCAGAAAGGTATTATGGGCTCACACTCACCAGATGGATGTCCTGCTTTGTTCTCCGCTTACTGAAAACCCTACACATACAGTTTGGATTATCTTCATTGTAATTCTAATCACCACCTCTCTGTTAGGGAAGGAGGGAGAAAGGGAGGGATCCTTGCCTCTGTCAGGAGAGCTAATTAAAAGTTGTGAGTCATCCAGACTTCTCCACACATTGGAAATGCTTTTGGAAGTTCAGGTAATCTCTCATTCTTGGGAGAACCTAGTTAGTAAAAGAAAAATTAAGCAGGATCCCCTTGGGCAGAGAGTTGTAGGAGAACAAATCCATTTTCCCCATGGGATGCAGCAGTGTGAATCATCAAGATGCTTCAAACACATGCAAACCATTGTCTAAAGCAGAAAGGCTCATACATGTTCCCCAGCACAACACAAACACTTCCCGTGCACCTACACCATGCCAGCTTTTAAAACTCCTTCTCCAAGAGGATTTTACATATGAATATGTACAGTGCAGGGACTTCTGTTTTCCCATGCAAGAACTTCTGACCTCTCTGGCTGGTACCCGGATGGTTAGGCTCAAGCTCAAAGGTCTCAGAAAAGTCAGAGCCAGGAGGCTCATGAAAATCGACAGCTGGCAGCGGCGTGAGGTGCAGCAGTGCCCCAACTCCTCAGCCCTGATTAGGCACAGAGCAATCAGCACGGAGCAGCCGCCCGGAGGCACCCAGCCTCCCCGGCCCCACCGCGGTGGGAAGGAGCTGCCTGTGCTGGTAACGAGCTCTGACAGCTTCAAGTGGGGTGAGGGTGCCCCACACCAGCTGGGCAAGGACACTGAGCAGGCAATGGGCCCCCAAACCCAGTGGGGATGGGGAGATCTGGGGAGGCCCGGTTCCACAATCTCTAACTCCTAGAGAAACACAGTTGTCTGAGATCAGTAGCAACAGCCAGATTTCCCAAGGCATCAGCAGCACACTGCTTCGGTAAAACAGTCAAGTCTGGCTCCTTTAAGTGTAGCACCAGACTCTGTATTTAGGATTTTGACCAACCCCTGTCACTTAGAGGTGGTGGGTGCCTGCAGTGCTTGAGCCCTTGTGAAGGTCTACAGCACCCATGGATGTCCCAAGGGACAAGAAAGCTGTTTTATCTTTGGTTATGCAAAAAAGCTTTAAAAAAATTATTATTTCTGCTGTCATCTTTCCAATGGCCAGTCCCGCATGTGAAGACTTTTTCTTCTCTTTCCCCTCCCTTTTTTTTTGAGAGACAGTTCAAGCTGACCCCCTTGGGGCCCTGTCTCTTCTCCTGAGCATTAGGATCACTGATGAAAGATGCAGTCAGGACTTTCCCTCCCGCCCCTTTACACGTTGCCGTGGGAAACTGTGGTGAGCTGGACACGGCTGCTGCTCTGAGGAAATGAAGTGCCCTGGCAAGCACCCTCACCTCAGACAGAGCTGCCATGCTGGGGCCCAAAGGGATGTGGCTGCACTGCTTGGCCATTCAGGCAATGTCACCACAAGAGCCCAGGACAAGAGGAAATCACTGGACTGAGGCTGAATGTCCCACTGCCCTCTGGGGAAGATGCTGAGCTGCAGGGAAAAATATGTTTGTGGGCAGCACCACCAAATAACAAGGGAAATGAGACAGACTGCTGCTTCCTTCCACCTGATCATTTTGGAGATTTGATCAGTACCATAAATCTGTTTGGATTTAAATTCATTTAGGCTTTGTTTCATGGGAACCCCGAAGGCCCTGAAGAACTTCTTGGCAAAAGAATGCTGCAGCTGATGTTCCTACTTTTCTACCCAAGGCACATCCAATCAAAAATACTCACAATTTTACCAAAGCCATCTGCAAGCTATTTTTAACTGGCACAGCCTGTGCACCTGGACATTTGCAACCAGCCCATCTCAAATACACATTAGCCCTGACTTTTTGTTGTATGTGAAAGCTTAGGAAAACTGGAATCACACTTTTGCAATGCTTAGTGAAGCCATGAATCCAGGTTGTGCAGTCTTGGTTTTCCTTGTCCTCCTTTTTGAATCCATGACATTCTCCTTCATGAATGAAAGTTCCCCGTGTCCCTTCCCTCTCTGACACCTCCAAATCAGTGTTCCTCTGAGTCTCAGCAAACAGTGCAATCCTTGGTAGGGGGAGCTATGGCTTGGGATGAAAATGGGCATCATCCTGCCCACAGAGCTGGGCAGGGAATGCCATGCACTGCGCTCAAAAGCCACCAGGCAACCTGCAGTGCCATGCTCCAAGATGAGCAAGGCAATTGAAGAAACACAAGCTCCTACTCCTGGTCAAAAACATCTCAGGGATCAGCCATGACTTGATCTGGCAGGTTTGCTGTCCCTGCCCTTCCCAGGCACAGCAGGCAGGAAAACACTTGGTTTTTCCTTGATGAATAAGCACAGAAGAATCGATCAAATGCAGCAGAGCACAATGCTACAGCTGAAGTATGCACACACTGAACTTCTCTGCTACTGCAACACCACCACTCATTTACACATCAGCAGCCTAAAACTATCTCTTTTGTACACCCAAATTGATCCTCATTCTTAATTAGTGCTCTCAGTTGCAGTAAAATTTCATTTGTTTCTTCCAAATGTGGCCTGATCCATTGTCCCTCTCCCCTGACCTGTGAAAATTAGTCATTGAGCTCAGTGACAGTGGTAAGTGCAAAATGCAGTATCAAAGGGACATAATGGGGCCTCTTAGGACTGACAAAAAAACACCATTAATCAAGGCATGCTCAAGAGGTGCCAGCTTACTTAGGCATGTGAGTGGCGCAGGAGTGCGGCCCTCCCTCGGAAGGCAGAATGCACAGGGAATGCAGAGGGATGTGTGGGTGCAGCAGAATCCCCCTGCCCCAAGAGCTGCAGTCTGCCCCACACACCCAGGCACTGCTGCTTCATGGGCAGATGGTCTCTGTTCTCTGTGTCCCAGTCCCAGGCACTTGTACACCTGCTATCCAATAGAGATGCGCTTTTCCAAGCTGCTCCTTAGCTTGGAGAGCAGGAATGGAGCTCATCTTTCAAATGCTCTTCAAAGCTCTGCTTTAAGCTCATCTGTGGCCTCTGTCAGGAGTGACGTATGGGACAGACACCAGATCAGGAGAGAGATGTTAGTATCTCCTTTTCCAGAGCTAACACAAGAGTCTGCAGATTCACAGAGGTAAACACATGACACTGTCCATTCAGCAGCACCTTGCACAGACCCCTTTATGTGATCCCAGAACCGAGCTAAGGGGGAAGACACAAACTGCACAGACAGACCAGAGAGCTGTGGTGCTGGGGAATTACACCAGGGATCAGGACCCAAGAGACCTATGGAGAAAGCTGCACAGGTACAAAGATAGGCCAGCTCTGCAGTCAGTGAACCAGCAGCAGGACAGCTGAAAGAGTTAGGGACCAATTTTAGCTGGTCTGGCAGAGAGAGTTTTAACATCAGAAAACCAAAGCAAAGAGCAAATCTCTTCAAAATTCCAACCTCAGTAGCAAACAGTGTGTTTAAACCCCTCCTGCAAATTCATGTCATTAAACAGAATAACTTGGACTCAGCAAATCCAAATGACTCTCACTTTCAAGGTCCTGCATTCAGAAGCCCACAATGGAGAACAATGAGGTGGGGAAAAAGCTGAGGATCTTGACGCCGCATTCAGAGGCCATCTGGTCCGGCCAGCACAGCCAGCCCTGGGAACGGGCAGCGTCCTGGGCTGAGATTTAATCCCAGCCACTTATTGGGTGACCTCAGGCGAATCGTTTGACCTCCTTTTGCCTCAGTCAACCCAACTGTAAAATTGGGTTTAAAGCAAGAACCTCTCTGAAAACCATATGCTGTGCCTAGGAGGAGTGGAGCAGACTCCCTTCCCAGCAACAGGGCTGCCATGGTGGCTAAAGCCGAAACCAGAGCGGAAGAGGAGGTGCATAGTCAGATCCAGCATCCCCTGATGTCAGGAAGCTCTGGCTGATGTCTCTCCCGGGTCCCATCCTGCCAGCTCTGGGAAAGCAGCTTTGGCACCTGTGCAGGGACTCACCCGTAAGGAGGGATTTGTGAGGTCTGACCTCACTCATATCACACTGCACCCAAAGACCCCAAATATTCAAAGGTTACTCACTAGATCAGGAGCATTGATTGCTCTGGTGAAATGCCCCCCAAAACTGATTCCTACTCACAGTCTTGGCAATGAACAGTGGCAGAAAAGCAGCTCCTCTCTCACCTGGGCCCCAGTCTGGCCCCAGCACTGTGCACCCCTCGGAGAGAAACAACAGTGCAGGTGAAACACCATGGCCAGCTAACCTGGGTCCCTGACAAACACAAAACAGCAGTTTCGCCCCCCAGGTGTTCACAGGAGTGTGCAAATCACGGCACTGACTGTAAACACATCCTGGCTTCAGAGAAGGGAAACTGAGGCACAGCAGGTACATGGATGTCACTGGCCACACCATAGCCAGCTGGGACCCTTGTAGGGCAAAATGAGAATGCAAGCCATATAAGCAGAGACCCACCCTCCTGACTAAAATAATACAGGAGAGTGGCCCAATACTTTGAGGAGAGGCTGGAGCAGAGCAGCAGGCAGAGGGATGAGCAGGGTACAGGCACACAGGGCTGGGCACTGTGCTGTCCCCACAGGACTGCCCTTGCAGGTATCACAGAGCTTCAACCCACCTTAAAAAAGAAGCAGAGAACTGCCTCATACTGCAGGTGCAGGCTGCAGAGATGTCAGAACTTCCTCGCTGTGCTCCAAGAGTTAATTGAGACAAATAACTCAACAGTGCTGCCATTAATGAAATTCTTCTGATATATTTCCCCTGAGCTTTCTATAAATGACTAAGTGACATTACTGCCTGCAGTGCAAACCCCCTATATGAGAGATAACGCTGCCGGAGCTAAGGTTGGCGCATCCATGTTAGAAGCCTTGGAAAGAAGTGCAAGATGATATTTAAATAACTATCACACTGCTAAGAAATGAGCAGCCAAAAGAAATATGGTCTTATAATATGCTCAAGTCTCAGGATGAATCCTGACTGTTACATGCAGACGCTGAAATGCAGTGGGTGGTAAGTGACAAACTCTTTTAATCCTGCAAATCTACTAAAATTCCCAGTCAAATCTCCAATTTTCCCCTGGTGACTCCTATATTTGTACATTTGTTTTGCAGCACACACAGGGCCAACTGTACTGCAACAGTATAGATGTGAGAGGCAGCATCACGTGAACCAGCATGTCCTGGGGCAGCCAAAAGAGCTGATGGAGGGAAATAACCCACTCACCCATCATATCCATCTCCTGGAAACCTCTCACAGTGTTTCTGCTTTACTTAATTTCTTTTGCTCTCATTTTTTTCCTTTAGTAATTCCTCATGGGTATTTTTCCCCTCTGAGACCCACTGCTGCAAGCCCGGAATTTGCTCTGGGCTTGCCATAAGCACTCAAAGCACAGACAATATAGAAACATCACTGGCATTAGGGCTGAGCCCTTCTGCTAAGCATTGGAGAAGAAAGGGCAATAAATATGAGCAGAGCCACAACAGAGGGGGAAAAAAATCTAGTTTATGGATGGAGGAAACTTGGCACACAACACCAAGAGTTAAACTGCAAGAAAATTCAAATAACCATTAGCAGAAAAGTTCCTGGGAGTAAAAGGAAGACGTCTCCAGAGCTGTAACTGACACCAGGGCAGACCTTTACCTCCAGCACATTTTGCACCAGTAAAACAAGGAGTCACAAAAGCATTCCACCCCCAACAGCAAAAACAGGTTAACTAGTCCTAAGCACAAGCCATAGGTAGGGCTCTGCTGACAACACAGATACTGCACAGGCACAAGAGAAACCAACAGCAAACCCACGTGTTTAAGGTCTGCCTTGATGTTTTGAGCTGAGACTCACAATCTGCATCCGAACAGTGGCATTGCCCAGGAAATACCTTGGTGACAACTTTGGTGCCACCTTATTTAAACCTTAATTTAAAATGCTAACTTCATAATGAGTGGAACAAAACTGTGTAAAAACATTTCCCACTCTAATCCTGGATTGATCCCCCCCAGTATGGCCTTCTTTTGTAATTACATCCCTTTGTGATCTTACTCTAATGCCTTGTATTGTGACCCATAAAATAATCAGCCCCCTTTGTCTCTCCCTAATCCTTTTAGACTTCCTTCTTGTCTCTACACTCTTATAAATGCTGCCATTATTTGGGCTCAGCAGCTCTTCCCACCACCCCAGAGCCTGGAAAGGGGGCTGCAGGTTAAACCCTGAATATATTCTGTGCAGAGGAGCTGAAACGATGGGAAGATCTTTGCTGCTTTAAAATCCCTGTTGGGTTCCCAACCTCCTCCCCTAGCCACACAGCTTGGCAGGGAAACCAACCTGCAAGTTTCATATGCACCAGCCCTCCCTACTTCTGTATCTTGCTGATGACTTGAAGACCTTTGGCCTCGAGGCCACAGTGGCCAGTGTGTTTGTGGGACAGCATGCTTGTCCCTAGGCTGGGTGAGGGGAGCTGCTGCTGCTGTCTGCAGGGATCAATGCAGAGAGGAGTCACAGCATCTGCCTTGCCCAAGCTATCAATCCTGCCCTCCTGCTGGCAGGGTAAGTGCCACAGACAGCCACACACAGTGGGATGCAGGAGCAGAATTTGGGACAGGATGCAGAAGGAAAGGGGGTCAGGAAGAAGAGAAGGGCATAGAGATGTGTGCTGCTATGCTTAACTACAAACCAGTCACCCTGCAGCAAGACATAGGGAAGAAAATGCCTTTACAAGCTCAGATCTGTCCGGAGTTATTATCAGGTCCTGCAGTACTTCAAATACAGGGCAGGTCCAATTCACCAAACTTCAGGAAATTGGGTGTAAATTGCACCATTGACTTAATTCCCCTTGTTCCTTTTTTTAGGTGTGTTTTTTGTGTGTTGTTTTATTTTTGGGGTGGGGGGGATTATAGCATCAGATCAAACAGGGAAAATTTCTACTCTCAAGCTGGATACGTGCAGAGCCTGATCTGATATCCAGTTTGATGGTGATTTCCAATTAGTGATAACTGCTTGTTATTGAGTGATATAATCAATGGGTCTTACTCCACTGGCTGGGCTGTGATTTATGATGATGTGGAGCCAGGTCCATCAAATTACAGCATTGGCAAAAAGAGCTGAAATGCCACGAGATGACACAATCAGAGCAAGTGAGGCCAAGTTAAGCAAAGGGTGGTGATGAGAAGAAAGGTGGCTGTGTTCTCGGGAGCCCACCTTCCTGAGGAGTGGACTCTGGATGTTAAAATTGCTCAGAGGGTATCTTCATCCACAGAGAGCCAAAGCATGCTCAGCTTCTGGCATGCATAGGGGAAATCTAGCTCCTCAGAGACCTGTGAAAACCCAGCCAAGCCGTGCCCCAGAGAACACTCTGATATGAAACTGATTTTAATTAAGACAGCTCGGAGTCATGCGAAACTACAGAACTGTCATTGAGAGACAGAAAGGATCTGTATTCAATAACCTGATCAGATTATAAAAACATGTTGCATTCCACAACCTTTTAAACTAACACACCAGGGTTTGAACAGACACAGAAACAGCAACTGAAAGAATTCCAACCAGGGT
Source organism: Ammospiza caudacuta (assembly GCF_027887145.1). Lineage (NCBI taxonomy): Eukaryota > Metazoa > Chordata > Aves > Passeriformes > Passerellidae > Ammospiza > Ammospiza caudacuta. The sequence goes on from NC_080602.1 coordinate 25,875,878, forward strand.
GTTAGGCAGAGGGTAGAAATGCTGAGGACCTCCCTGCTCAGCTCAGTCACACGTAGGCTTCTTGCACACTTGTGCTTGTTCAAAAAAACTACAAAAATATTATCAGTGTTTTTAGCACCTGACCAGCCAGTCCATAAACCACCCAAGGTCTGCTTCCTTCCACTGAGTATCTTTGATTAACAATGGCGACATACAGAAATACCCCAGAATTTAATGAAATCAATTTAATGAGTTAATTTTTAGGAGGAAGGGTTTAAGATGTGCCCTCTTGGTGAGGAAACTGCTAGCACCTTGAGCTCATCAAGGGCTCACGCGCAGTGGCTGAGAGCAGCATATTCTTCCAGTTAAATTTTACTCAATGCCAAGTGTTGAAGTAAATTTGAAACATAAAAATATGATATTGAGCCCACATTTCCTGAATGCAAATATGTACATTCCTCCAAGCCAAGAAGATTATATTCCAAGCAATAATACAAAGCCGGGGTCTGTAACAGTGATACGAGACTAACAGCCTGCCTTTGAAGACAGCGAAAAGTGCAACAGAGCTCTCGAGGGGCTCCGCTCTGTCAGATCTCTTTTATTCCTCTGTAGCATGGCCTTGATCAACTTTCAAGATTTTTGTTTGTGAAAGGTTTTTATTTCTCCTTTGCTTTTGTGTTCAGATGTCAGGCTCAGAGGGAAGAAGAGATCAGCACTGGGATGAGGTTTTACCCACTGGCAGTATTTACTCTGCTCTGCAAAGGTCTGCTTAGCGCTTGGCTTTTTTTCCCTTTCCCTTCCAGGCAGCCAGCACCCATTCCTGCGATGCAAAAGTCCCTAAAATGGGGATAATTACCCTTCTCCTTTGACTTGCTGATTGGGACTTGGAGCAAGGAAAACCACTGTCTCTTGTGTATAACCACCCTGAGACTTGGGGGCTCAGGGTACAACTGTGATTCATTCTCAGGAGATTTCATCTACGATTAAGCAGATGCCTAAGTGCAAGTGTGTGTTCCTGCGGCTCAGGCACAGCAGGGGAGCTTGCCCTGAGCAGCAGGTTACATTTACCCACAACATCCTGTTTGATTCCCATTATCTGCACGCACCTGTGGCATCAAGGCCGGGGGGGGGGGGGGGGGGGGGGCTGTTTGTGCTGGCTTCACCCAGACCTCTTCTCAGAGCTGGCAACAAACCAAGCCTGAAGCTAGAATAGAGTCCAGAGCATTTTCAACACGATCCCTTTTTCATTTTGATTCATGTGAAACTATGGCTACAAAAGGAAACGCTATTCAGGGACGCACATCACATCACATACATATTGATGCAGGAGCCAAGATAACAGTGTTTATTGACAATCCACAATCTCAAAGGTAATTCCTCTGGCTCTCATGTCTCCAGTTTACAGGTCCAAGAAGTTTGGCATTATGCTTGTGCATGAGTCGGCTTCCAGCTCATAAATGCCAGAGCCATTCACCAAAAGTGCTCCAAGGTTTAGCACCACAAGACTGACAAGTCTGAGATCCAGCTGCTAATCTGGCAAGGCCCCAAAGCCCTTGGCTCCTGGACAATGTCACTTCTTACACTCCTGAAAAGCTAGGTTTGCAGATGGCCACTTCATGTACTCGGGAATTGTTATACACAAGGGCTGGAGTGTTCCCTTGGTGGGCTGCCAGCCGGCCCTGGCACTGCGGGGAGCGGGCGGCGGCGTTCCAAAAGGCCCCCAGTTTGGGAAAGGCAGACAAGACCTCAGCCCCAGACTTTGCCTTAGACTTTTCCTGATTTGCACCAAAAAATCACGGTGATATTTGCAATCGCAACAGAAGCATTAGTAAGTTGCTTGCACAGAAGGAAGAGCAGTAGCCAAACAAGCTCGAGAACCCTTCAGCAAAACTTAACAAACCAGTGTTCTGTCAGGTCTCGTGGCTGTACCACACACCCATCCTCACACTCACACAGAAATTACATCCAGCAGCAACTTCTGGTTAAATGCAAAAAGGATCAGTGGCTGCACTCCCAGAGCCCCCAGACAGACTGTGGGCAAAGAAAGCCACCAACACAACAGGGATAGAAGCCACTACGGACCCCCCAGCTCTGCTGGGTGTCAGTCCTGGGACAAACACCAACCAGCAACCAGAGCTGACAAGGGAGAACCAGGAGATCCAACAGGACCCAACTGCTCTGGCCAGGGCAAAGCAATGGGCTAATGTCAGGTAGCGTGCAGAGCTGGAGTCACAGCCTGCCCTGGAGTTCTTCCTCCCCCACCTTTAAATTTCATTCCCTCACTGGCATTTTCATCTCTCTCCTCCTCCAGGCTCCCCCATTAGACAATCTGTCTGGTGTTGTTAGCCTTGCCCCCAAAGGCACTGCCACACCAGGTAGTAAATAAGACCTTGCTGCCTCTACACTGCCAGCATTAAATAACAAAATGAAAGATACCATGACCTTCAGGAGGTCTTTGCCTATGGTTTGGGAAGTGCTGCCTGCCAAGCAGAGCCCAGCTGTGCTGCACAGCAAAGAGGCTTCCAAACTCACTGCAGGAGATACACAAACCACAGACTACTTCACCACATGATTTTAATGTAACTTACACCTCCAACACAGAGAATTTGCTGTTGGAAGGTGGCTTTTAGTTTTCTACCCAAGAAAGCTCATGAGCACATTTGGACAGCTACACAGATTAGATGCCAGCCAGATTTTGACACCAGCTCCAGGGTTTTTCTCTCTTCCCTCTCTTTAATCCCCGCTCCATGAAAACCCAGCACCCACCATGCTGCCCTCCTGTTTCCCAACAAAGCCAGTGCCCCTTGTGGGATTGCCCTGTGAGGTGGGAGTGGGACAGTGTCTGTACTTACTTGCTGCCTGAATCTTTGCCTTGCGGCTCACCAGCAGCCCATAGTGGTTCTGGGCCATGCAGTCGTACTCGCCCTCATCCGAGGACCCATCTCCCCGCAGCCTCTGGAAGCGGGAGACGTAGAGAGACCCGTTGGCCAACATAAAGGCATTCTCACTGTCCACGATCATCACGCCATTCTTCCGCCACGTGATGGTGATGGGCTGGATGCCCTCCACCTGGCAGTAGAGGATCAAGGGTTGCTCCTGCACAGCTATGTCATCACTAGGCTCCACAACGAACGCCAGTTCAGAGGAACGGCCAAAATCTAAAATGAAGAGAGTAGGGCAGAGTCAGCAGCATGTCCAGGAGCAGCAGCAAGAGTCAACTGCTATGGCAGGAAATAGGATGATGGAAACATTTGGAATGTGCTACAAAGTGCAAGTGTTTCTGAGAAACACAAAACCCACATGCACGCTTTGCCTCCCAAGTTGCTCTGAACCTCAGGGTGCAATTTCTTAAAGCACAACCACAGGCAAAGTCCTTTAAGGCTGCCTTTGGAGGCTCCAGTGCAGGGGACAGGCAGGAACAGCCCTCCAGCAGCTTGCCAAACCCTAGCTCCTCTCCATACTGCCCTGAAGATTGCCTTTCACCTCCCATTGCAGGTGTGCAGCATTAGACAATTAAAGCTTGCACAAACATAGGGCATCAGCCATTCCCAGCCCAGGAGCAGAAGAGCACACAGTGCTGGAAAGCCATTCCTCTCCCCACAGAGCCAGGCAGAGGGGCTGTGCCGTGCCCCAGACCCGTTTGCAGCACAGCCGGTGGGGGTGAGGGGGGGATCAGCAGCTCCCGATCCAGACCATATTGCCACCGGCATCTTCCCGACACTTCTCCCGCTTGGCAGAGCAGGAGGCTGTTTGCCTCTCGCACGCAACACCGCGCCCTTCTGTCGCCTTGGTCTCTCTCACGCTGTAACAGGCAATGCATGGTGCTATTCAGCCCTTAATGAAGAGCAAGTTAAGCACCAAAATACAAATGCACAATGTTCCGGCTCAGCCACACAAAAGGTTTCTCGCAAAGCAATTACGCTAAACGATGTCCATGAGAGATAAGTTATTGCAGAATTTGTACCAACAATAGGCAAACCCTCACTTTCCATGACACAGATACGTCCAAATTTACTTCTTTTGCCACAAGAACATTTAAACGCTGTGTCTTTGGCACGTTATGCTTCACTTGGTCACAGCACACCTTTTGAGGGTACAATTTGCCCTGTAGTCATGATCAGACACTACAGAAGATGACAGAAATAGAACTATTGCTTAAAGATTGGCCAAAATATATGTAGACATGAAAGACAAAAAGAGACCAAGAAACAAGAGTTATATAGATATTTGAAGGCTGTAAATGAAGAGACGGAGGTGAACTCGGTTTTTTTAAAGTGGAGCAATGGTGAAGAAATTCCAGCAGAGTAAGAAAACTACAGTTTCATCCAAATACGGAGAGAGCTATTCACTTGTGCCCTTCAAGGTGGGGGTTTCCCAACCTGTGATACAGCTTCTTTCCTCTTTCACGGACCCAGAGGAACCAACTCCACAGACAGTCACAGAACTGGGATGCACACAAGCAATATCTCTTGTCAAACACCAGCCACAGCACAGGCTTTGTGATACCTGTCCCTCATAGAGACCCCACCAAGGACAGGATCCCCCCACACGAGGCTCAAAAGCAGGGTGAAGGGCAGACTGTTAATGCATAGTAAGAATAACAGAGATGAGAAGAGGCAGTTACACTAAAGAAAGAGAAGAAAAAAAGTCTGTCTTTTCTGCTCTGCAAACCCAGTGAGATTTTTTTTTCTTTCTTCCTGTAAATCCCCACTGCTTTCTATGGCAACTTAAATTGGATTACGGGGGATAAACATTGAGTGCAACCTGAGCCGAGGCAGATGGATGGAGCAGACAAAGACAGCAGTGGTACTGCAGGGCCAGGCCAAAGGTACTGCCAACGAGGTATGAGTGTGTGCAAGGAATGGACAAACCCCACTTAGTGACAGGCACCTAAAACACACACTTTATTAACCCATTAAGTCTTAAAATGTCAGGCTAGCTCCAGCCATCTCGGTGATCTATCGCTCACTGTGACTCCTTTTTTATGAGATAGCCCTGGGGTCCTCTCAGCAAGTCAGACTGCAGCCAGCACAAACCCATCAATTACTTTTTTTTGGTGAAAATTAAGGAATTAGATGAATGCTCTGCATTTTTCTGCAAAGTGGCCAGAGTCTCAACACCACGCTGGGGCCCCATTCCCTGTGTGGGTGCTCTGGCGAGTTAGGTAGGATAAGGACCCTCGCATCCTGATGCTGAGCCAAGAGGGACTTGTGACTCCAGAAAATTGAAGATTTCAGGATTTAGCCTAATGCGCAATCAGAAAAAAAATCCATAATTAAATAAATGCCCCATCTTCCCCCAGCACCCCTGTACTCTTAGATAAAACAGCTTATTATTATATGTACAATAAAAGGAAGAATCAACATAATTACATGCCCTTCCCACAATTGCTGTCATTATAACAACCATCATTAAGGCCTGTGATTGGAGATAATCATGTTTGCCTCCATAAACATTCGGTCTGCATCCTCACTCCAGGCTGCTTGAGCTGCAGGAGTGATGCTGCTCCTGATTAGGACTGGGCTCCTCAGACACTTGCTGAAGTGGGGACAGGCACTGCTCCTGGGGTCTCCTTGGGCTGCACTCAAGAGCAGGACTGTGCCTTGAGGCGTGACACTGTGCAACTGGTTTGTTACCTGTAGACACCTTGCATGTCCAGAAGCACCCAAATTCCAACTTAACTTGAGTTTTTCTCATGGGATGCTTATCAAAACTTGAAGAAATCTTGCTGCCTCCTTCCTGAAGTTTCAGGGCCAGGTGACCAACTAACCAGATGCATGGGGGGAAGCTAGATCACCCCACCTGGAGATCTGGGAGAAGCCAAACTCTGTTTATTCTCTGTCTCAAAGGCAAACTCTGAACACAGAGCCCTTTTTTCCCAGGACACTCAGGATGAGAGACAAAGGGACAGATGCTCCCAATGGAATCTCCATAGTGGGATAAGAAGATTCCTGATGTTTTCTCTAGAGATCAGCTCAGAGGAGCCAGAGGGAGAGCACAGACAGGATAAGGAATGGGATAATGGTGGGAGAGAGGAACCCACCCAATTCCATCAGCATAAAGAACTGATTGCTCTTACCAGTGAGGCACAGAAATGATGCTGCAAAGTTGGAAGTAAATGACACTCCAAAGGCACATGGAAATAGTAAAAGTGCAATTAATTGAGAGACAGCAAGGAAATTGCTGAGGCTGTGCACATTCACTTAGGGAGTCTGAAAGTCCCATCCCTCTCCAACTGCTGGCTGTGTATCCAAACCCCTCTAATCCCAGGTACCTCCCAAAACAGACTGCAAGGCAGCATGGCTCACAGGCAGTCCCTGCTCGAGGCAGGAACTGTACAGCTCTGCTGGTGGCAGCTCGAGTTTGCAGTTGGAGCCGCGGCGTCGGGCAGGCAGCTGAACAGCCCGCTTGTCTCGACACCGGCAGCGCGTGAGGGAAAACTGCTTTGCTTTCTGCAAAGGGATGGAGGGAGGAAGTGTGATTAGCTCTGACATAAAGGCCACAAGAAAATTACTGAAATCCTCATTCTACAAGTCTCCTTTTGAGAAACATTTACCATCTCCCTGAGCAATATAATATGTGACTATATGTGCAAATATTTAACAAAAACTACTTCCCTATTGATCAAGCAAGCCAGGCATACTCAGAGAAACCAATTAGCACTTGTGCTTTTGAACCAGGAGATTTATTTAGCGCTGAGAGAAAGAACTTCGAATTAATGGGAAGCTTAAAAGACACTTTGAAGTACATTTAAAATAAAATTAAGTTTAATTATTTTTTACTTGACACTGTGATGCACATTCAGGGTTTCAAAAGAACTTGCTTATACCCCTGTATTGTCCTTTTCCATTTGGGAAACATGATTTTGGCTTCCCCTCCTGTGCTTCAGTGACTAATGTCACCGCTCTAATTAGCGGTGCCATCCATGGCCAAGGACCTCAGTCACATCCTGGCTCATCCTCCTGGAGCCCATCCAGAGCTGCAGCCAGCAGGGCCATCCCTGCCCTGGGAGCACGTGGTCCTGACAGATGAAGCCTGTATTATTACTCCTGTTCTAGACAGGGAACATTAATCACAGAGGGATGAAATAAGCTGCCAACAGCCTGCTCTGAGCTTGTGGCAAGGCGAGATATTGTGGGAGTAGTTGGGTCCACCCCACTTCTCCTGGTGCAGCATCACTGGGAGCACTGCTGGGGAGACTGAGGTAGTACCAGCTCCTTCCTCATCTCACCAACAGCATGACATCCACCTGCAAATTGCCTCACATCAGCACAAATTTGCCCCCTCTGATTTATTGCGTTTATTCCCAGCATAACACAGCCTTAATCAGCAGCATAACCACCACCAAGGATAACCACTCCAGTCCTGCTCCAATAAAGTCAAAAGAAGACGGGCAGGACCAGAGGCTTTTAGTGGGATTTCATAGGTGAGTATCAGGACCAAAAACCTGGATGCAGGTTGGGACATGAACACAAAAAATAGCTCCTGTTTTTCCAGTGGTGGGTTGTTTTTCATTCAAATCCTTCTGCAAATGGAAGGATATGGAAGGAAGAGATATATGGACCTGAAAGATGCTCTCCAACAGATTATAACAAGCTTCAGGCTGATGAAATTGGCAGCCTAAAAATCCAGCTGGTGCCCTCTTAAATCTACTTGAGCCTGACCCAGACCCTAAGGAGAAAAGCACCGCACTGCAGTAAAGTGCAAATTGGCTCTTTAGGGCATCCAGAAAATTTACATTTAAAGAAGAGGAGAATAGGCTGTAACAGGCCCCACATCTCGCTGGCAGTAAAGTTTACTAGCTCAGAATTTTTTATTCCCTTTCCTTTTGGACAGGAGGTTATATAAAGTGATTTTTCCATCAGGGAGCATAAACCACATCCACTTGTTAAACGATTGCAGGAGGTCCCTGACCTCCTAACAGAGAGGGATAACACAACCTCTCAGACACCTGACAGAGAACCCAAAAACACCCAGCATTGCTGCCCTCACTGGGGACACCAATTTTAGCTGAGGAAGGCAAGGAGCATGAAGAGCCAAAGAAGTTGCCCCAAATAATTTTCAGATGTTTGAGACCAGACTGAGCAATTCCCAGGAGGTTGCTTGTTGAACACTCTGGAAGCACTCACAGCATAAAGAGCATAAAGAGCCTTTCTAGGACAAGCCCCGATCCTTGTGGGCTCCCCCATATCTAAAGAAGGCAGGATAAAACCTGTTGGTATAGCTGGAAAGGGCAAAGACCTTTCCTGAGCTAATTACCCACAGCAGCTCCATCCAGCCAGGCATCCTGAGAGCATGGCAGCAAGCCATGGGTAGGATGCCCTGTTATTTGCATTCCCCAAGTATTTCACAGCCCTGACCAGATCACAGCCTCACCACAGAGGGCAATAGCGGCACAAACACAGAGCAGGGAACAACCGTGCACAAATAGAGAGCAAAGGCACAGCCAAGACGGGAAATGCTGTGCCAGAGCCAGAGTCCTGCAGGCTTCAGCTCCCAAGGCTGCTCTAACACAGGACAGGGGAACAGCCGGTTCATTCCCTGACCCTGCAGGAAAGCATCAGGGAGGGGGCTGTCCCCACAGCCAGGCCCTTGCACTGAGCCAGCAGGGAATGGACTGGCCACTCAGTGAGTGATAGTGCCCACGCATCAGAGATGGTGGCTGGCAGGATGGCACAAGGCTGCCAAAGGAGCCACAGGTGCCTTGGCATCACAGTGCCAAACCCCCCCAGCCAACACAGCCCTGCCACCAAGCCCTTGAATTTCAGCTTGAGTTCTGGCAGGCTGGTATGGTATGCAAGGGAAGGGAAGGAAAGGTATTTCTGCAGGAATGTTAGTGTGCACACGACAAACTTTGAAACCCTTAATTGTATCCAGGGGATACAATTAGTATCAATACAATTACAAAAAGCAAACTCAGCACTCTCTCCTCCCTGCCATCCCTTTTGCCTTATCACCTCCCACCCTGAAATTCAGGATGGAGGAAAGCATCTTGTTCTTCTCAAGGAGCTGAGCACTGCATGGATCCCTGCTCACTCCAAAACCAGCACCTTGAAACACGAGCTCTTCTCTCTCTTTTCACTAATCTCAGGTTTCAGCAGCAACGACCCTTCTGCAAAAGCATCTTCACAGCTCAGCAGAACCATTCACCACAACCCACATCCCCTGACTTGCCATCAGCTTCATCAACACAATCTCATGTGCAAGAACAACAACAACAACAAAAAACTAAAAACCAAACCAAAAAAAAAAACAAAAAAAAAAAAAAAAAAAAAAAAAAAACCAAAACAAAACAAAAAAAAAAACCCAGGCAGCAAATCCTTGACTCTGCTCTGAAACTCTGGTTTTAAATTACCAACACGGAGCAGGTCTGGGTTGTTAAGTGACTGGGCTGCTCTCAAGTGGAGGGTGCGATACCACGGTGTTATCTGATACAACAGCAGGGCCAGATCAGTGTGCTCTGTGCTTTCCTCCTGCACTTGCCTATTTGCCTCTCTCGTCTCTTAAAGTGCAATTATTGACATGTTTGCCTTCTTAACCATCAGTTTTATAAGCTTGCCAATGACTCCTGAACATGTGTAAACAATTATTTTTATTTTCTTGCAAAACCAAAATGTTGGATATTCTTTTGGATAAGCAGACTCGGGCAGATTTTCATGAGCCCTGCTACATAATTTATTAGTTTCTAAACTCTGTAAAACTAAAAGCTCCACTAAAGTTCAAATAAGTTTGTGATGTCAAAATAATTTTGAATGGACTATTGCTGTTTCTGACTAATGTTACACAATTGATTTAAATGGGAATTCTTAATCTGCAGAGGTAGATTCTTGCATTGTTTTGTTAGTTAAATAAAAGGACAATATCATGAGCCAGGAGTGTAAAGCTTGAAACATTGTGGGGGAAAAGGGACCAAGAAAAAAGCATCTTCTGTCCCAGATCTGCTGCAGGCTGCAAAATTAAGTGCATGGCTTTGGAGCAGAGTCTAAGGGTCTGTAAAGCAAGGGCTGGCATTGCATGGGGTCACTGCTTGGCACTTCACACACTGTGACACAGGACCCTTGAGAAATAAGGAAATCATAAATAAAAAAGTTCAGACAGACAGAAAGAGGGAGAGAGACTTTCTTGTTTGCACAAATAAAATGAGAGCAGTGTTGCAGCTCTCTGCCTGGCAGTGCTGCTGCTGAGCTCAACCATGCTGGCCCGTGCCAGGCTGACAGCACATGGGCCAAACCTGGGATTGAAGAGGATGGAGAGGATGGGAAGCCAGGCTGTAATCCTGGATCTGGGACGCTCTGTCCAGATCCTCTCCCCTGGAACCCTCTGCAAGCTCCTAAGTGAGCATGGAAACTTGTTCTGTGCCAGATCCAGAGCCTGACAGGTAACAAGAAGCACAATTACAACAGCTTAATAATTCTAACTCCATTCTCAGGGGGTGGTGGGGCAGACTAGAAGGGGAGCAACCTGTCCTGTTGCCCCCTCTCTCACCTGGCTTTATACACTTCCAAAGTTCACTCTGGGCACCCTGATGGCCCCAGCAGGCGCCTGAGTGCCACGAGCACGGGTGGCTGCTCAGTCACACCCCTGTGCCAGCCTTGCCCTGAGCACAGGTCCCAAAGGTGGTGCACACTGACACAGCTGTGCAATGCCTGCCCCCTTTCACGGGCTGTCTGCTGCCTCCACGCGGGAAAACCGCATCCTGAGATTCTCCTGTTGAACTCCCGAGAGAGACGAAGCCCAAACGTGGGCTTGAATTTCATACCGAGTCTCTGAGCGTTACTGGGGAAATGATACCTGATACTCTCTACGTATATTAAGAAAAAAGACAGGGTATTACACCAATTTAGTAGAAAGCAATATTTTTTTTTCGTCTTAAAAAAAGACAACAAAGCCATACAGAGTAGAAATTAGTGAAAGCTTATAGCTTCAATAATTTAGAAGTTAAGCCTACTTAAACATAAATGACGATGCTTAATTCCAAGGCTGTTACTGAGCAGAGCCGGGGAGCCTCTCGTATCCTATGCCTGCCTTTGAATGCCGGGCTCAGCAATAACAGACAAAAGCTATCCACCACCCAGAACAAAGAGCTCCAGGAAATTAAAAAAAAAAAAAAAAAAAGGAAAAGAAAAAAAAAAAAGAAAATACTGTCTCGCTGCTGAGCCCACTCCCGCGGGCTGACCAGCAGCTCCCAGTGCCTGGTTCACAGTCGCCAGAGCAGCATTTTGGGGAGCTGGAAAAGCACAGGGCTGGGAGCGGAGCATCGTGTCCCGCACAGCGCAGCACTGCTCCCACACAGCAGCCCCGGCGAGGCTGCTCCGCCGCTGACACTGACGCGGGAGCGTTCACTGAACTCAGCGGAGCGCACTAACACGTTACCTCGCTGTTAACCACGCCGAGAGCACAGAAACCCACCGGAGGGGGGAAAAGACCGTCAGAACCAAAAAACTTTGAAAGTGCAGCCAAACACTCCTCAGCAGGGCCAGAAAAACACACCCCGAAGTCAGGAGCCGCTGACCCGCCGAGGCGCAGCATAAACAAACACACGGGGCAATTTGGACAGCAGCAGGAGATAACCCAGCCGCAAATTCAAGTTGCTGAAGTTCTGCTTTCAAGCATTCACTTCTTTCCCTTTCCTCCGTCAGAAAAAAAAAAAAAAAAAAAAAAAAAAAAAAAAAAAAAAAAAAAAAAACCAAACCAAACCAAACCAAACAAACTTTTAAAAAAATCCTCATTGTACTACTCAGGAATCTTAACACAATAACAAGACCTGCTTCATTACATCCACTTCACAAATAATTTCTATTTTCCGCGAGTTCCACTAGCTTCTCCTCCTCGCGCGGTTGCTACGGACCACGTGGCGAGATTTATGATACGACTAACCCACAGCTTTGCTTTCTAAACACCCTAGCAGCTAATCTTTGATAAATCTAAGACACACTTTTCTCCCTCTAACCATGCTGAGCTGCTTACAGGGTTTTTTAAGAATAATTCATAGAATAAGCACAGAATGGTTTGGATTGCAGGAGACTTTAAAGACCATCCCGTTCCAACCCCCCGATATGGGCAGGGACACCTTACACTAGCCCAGGTTGCTCAGTTCCTACTTTCCCTTATCTAGAAGGCTTTTAAAGAGAGACTAGAACAGGACGCACACGGGTGTTTTGCTGCAGAACAGCATCTTTGTCAGATTAGACCCATGCATCACCAGTAGAAGAAAAACACTGCCATTTATCCGCAGGACATGTGCACAGTAGGTCCAGGGAAAGCTCTTTTTGTAGTCCGGCCAGGTGGACCGTGCTACCAATGCGGACAGAGCTGGCGTTACAGGAGAGCACAATATACTTGTAGGTCTGAAGTTGCTCGCCCTCATCCCTGCAACTTGTCTCCCAACATCTCTCGCTATCACAGCCTCTGCTGACATAACGCGACGCGTCCGTCGGGCGCTGCCTCCCGCTCCCACCCGCTGACGATCCCGGCGGCTCTCACGATCCGGGCAGGGTGGATGGCCAGCCACGCCACGGCCCCGGCAGCCACCACGCCCCTCCCCAGCGCCAGCGGTGGGGGCTCGGGCTCCACAAACACCACCGTCCCTCCCCAGAGCCCCCCGCACAAGGGGCTTCCAACTGGAAGCACAGCTCCTAGGGAGCACTTCGGGATGGGCTGGGGATGAAGGCGCTGGATAGATGGGTGCGGGACTCCGTTCCCCCCACGACCCGTGCTTGGGGAGGAACGCGCCCCGTTCCCGCGGAGGGACGCTGACCCGCGGGGACCCCCCACGCCGCGGCGGGCACACGCGGAGCTGCTCGGCCCCGGTCAGCCCCCGCGGCGGCCCCGAGCCACGGGGAAGGGCAGAGTGCGGGGCTGCGAGTGACCGCGAACGAGCGAGGGGAAACGGGACCGGCGGCGGGGATGGCGAGGGACAAGGGGACGAGCAATGCCCTGGCCATCTCAGGGGTGATGAGGGGACGCGAAGTGCTGGAAGGACGAACGGACGGAGCGGCCACGGGGAAAGGCGCCGGTGCCGGGCGCGGCGGCGGCAGGTCCATGTCCGCGCCCTCGCCCGCTCCCCCAGCCCAGCCCGGCTCTTACCTCCGCGGCAGACAAGCAGCAGCAGCCCCAGCAGGCAGGCGGGCAGCGCGGAGCCCGGCGGAGCCATGGCATCCCGGGCGGGCGGGCTCGCCTCCCTGCGCCCCACGGGGAGGGAGCAGCCCGCCGGCAGAGAGGGAGGGAGGGGAGGAGGGAGGGCGGCCAGGCGAGAACCACCCCCAGCTGTGGGGCGGGCGGGAGGGGGGGGGGGGGGGGAAAGGAAAGGGAAAAAAGGGGAAAAGCGGCTCTCAGCGGTGCTGCCCTCGGCGCGAACACGCCGCCGCGCCGGGCGGGCGGGGGGCGGCGCTGAGGGAGCGGGGCCGCCGGCGGGCGGGGGGCGGGCGGCCAGCGCCTTGCGCCATCTTGCGCATTCGCCGGGGCGCCGGCAGCGCTGGCCGGGCTGAGGGGCGGGGGCGGCTGCGTGAGGGGCCACTCCGCGCCCGGGACCCGCGGGGAATGTGTAGGGAGCCTCGTGGGTCTGCCTTCACCAGAGCCCCCTCCCGGCACTCCCGTCACAGAGCTCCCGTCACAGAGCACGTCTCAAAACCCACTCACGGGTCGAGCCTCACAGATCTCCCCTCATGTGTTTCGCTCACCAGAGCCCCTTCGCCTTTCTCCCTTCACAGGAGCCCTGTCTTTCAGAACCCACTCGCGGCTCTCCCTCACTGGTGCCGCTTCACGGGCTCCTTTCACAGGGCTGCTCTCACCAGTGCCACCTCACGGAGCTCCCTCACACCGAAGCCCTGTCACCGGTGCCCCCTCACAGCTCTCCCGTCACTGAGGCAGCCCCACAGGTCTCCCCTCACCAGAGCTGCTTCAGGAGTCTCCCGTCACCGCTCTCCCCTCATGTGTCTCCCTCACCAGAGACCCCTCAAGGGTATCCGCTCCCTGTCACCAGAGCCCCCTCACGCATCTCCCCTCGCCGCTTTCACTTCCCAGGGCTCCCTTCACGGAGCTCCAGGGATTTCAGGGACGCATCAGGGGCCTTCCCATCACCTGCCTCCCCTCACTGGGGCAACCTCGCAGGAACGCAGAACCGCCTGGCTTGTCCCACCTCTGTGCTCCTGATTTTAACGCTATCCTAAGTGACTTACCTGAGTCAGTAATGCAGGTGTTGAGCCAGCCTGCTCACCTTGGAAGGCGCCCCAGTGAGGAAGGACCCAGTAAGGGATGAATCTGCTCCTAAATCCTGCCACAGCAGGATAATTTGTCTGCCCTCCTGGTATGAAATAAGGATAACGTTCTTACATGGCTCTCAGCCCCTGTGCCCACCCGGTATTTTCTGCCTTCCAACTGATCCTATCCTGTCCCTTGGCCCATGTTCTCCACAAACAAAACTTATATAATGACTTTTAGCAGCAAAAGCCATCTCTGCAAGGACAGCTCAGTGTTGTGTGATTTGCTTGGCAAAAAGGAACTAAAATGAAATAAAAGTCAATCCTAACTAATTTCTTTCTTCAGACTAAAACCAGATTTTGTGGACTGGGTTACTAAACCCTGTAACCATTCCTAGAAATCTGGTGAAAAACCCTTTGTGAAGAGGGGCAATGTGAGGTTCCCCTGGATGGTGCACTCTGAATGTGTCGGAGTCGGCTAACAAGGAAAGAAGACGTCACTACATCTGCTCCACATTAAAGCTTCCTTCGTTTAGCAGAGGGTTGAGCTGTGCGAGCCTCCTTTCGCTGGGGAAGAATTTGCTCTGGCTCCAGCAGCCTCTCGGTAACATCTGAATTTCTGTGCTGTCCCTGACCTTTTGGCACCAGCCGTGCTCTTGCTCCGACTCCCTGGCTCCTGCCATGGGGCCCCATCAGCATTTATGTAACGCTTGAAGCCATCATGGACTTGTGGCAACTATTACTGAGGATGGCTTGTGGGAATTAATAATTCCAAGCGAAGCTGAGCACAATGTGCTTGACAGGGCTGCTTCTCCTGTGAACCAGAGATTTTGTGTGCTTTTGCTGCCAAATGCCCTGGCAGGACTCAGGGGCTGGGGGAGGTAGGTACATGTTTAGGGTATCACCAGCTTCACCCTCACACCTTGCAAATGACACTGGTGACAGTGCTGGTGGCACATTCAGAAATCATCCACTACTCCAAACAATAGGACTTACATAAAACCATAAGATCTTTTAGGGAATAGGCAGGTTTGGAGCTTTTGGAGCCACCTAAGAGCAGGAATTCAGAGCACTCACGTTTTTCTATGCTCTGTAAGCATGAGGGATTAGAAAAGTTGCTTTGTACTGGAGGCAGGAATTTGCTTATCACACTGTGAGCAGAAATCGGAGCCTTTGGAAAAGCAGCAGGGCTACAGGAGGGACAGTGTCCAGCCCAAACTGAGGCTCCAAAATCTGTCTGTCCATCTGCCCTCCCTCTCCACAATGCCCTCTGAGGGCATCACTCACCCCTCACTCCCTGCACAGCAAATTTCCATCAGCTCCAATCGTGCTCCTGATTTACACCAATTAACTGCAAACTGAGGTCCCCAAGACACCATTAGTAGTTTCAGTGGATGAAGTGGGAGATTAACTTGTCTGAATTCACTCCATTTATTATTCTATGTGTAATTGTGGTTACCCTGGCTGCTAACAGTCTGGGAGCTTTTCCCTTATATACGTACATGCAGGTTTTAGCATCTGCTTCGTGGTCAGTGAGCAAAGAGGAGTGGGAGCTAAAATTGTGGCACCCACCTGGAGGCACTGAGGCCAGAGCCATGCCAGCAGTGGTGGAACCACCCCGGGTCCTGCTTCTGGAAGCAGCAAAAACTGTTTTCTCTGTGTCTGTTGAGAATCTGTGAAGCAGTCCTGGCCACCTCACTGCATCACACAGCCCATTGTCTTGGGCTGTGCCATGTTCCAGAGGGCTGAGCTGGGCCACACACTGCACTGGCAATTGCAACTCCCTGAATTACCTGAGACCAGGAGAAACCCAAGCCCACTGCAGTGTATTTCCAGCTGCATCCTTACACAGTGTGTCAGAGTGACAAAGGTTGGGAAGAGAAAGAAACAAAACCTGACACTTTTCTCTTCACTTCTCTCCTGTAACTGCCGTGTCCGTCCATCTCTGTCCTCCATTCCATCCCACCGTGGCTCCTCTCAGCAGCCTCCAATCAGCATCCTGTGAACTGGGAGCTGGAAGAGTGATTTGCAGTCACCCATCACCCCTCCAAGGTCCTTCCTTGCTCGTTTGTGGGGTTACCTATCATTAGGAGAAAGACTCATCAGAGTTACACAGTCTGACAGAGTTCCCTTTAACCACTATCAGAGAACACTGTGCTAAGTGCAGATTTATTACCTCTGTAATGCAGATAAAATGAGATTTTATGGCTCTGTAGTCGTGGCAGCATAAAGTAATAATGGAAACTATGTACTGAAGTAGGGAACGCATCCCAGGAAGAAGGGAGATGCACAGGAGGTTAATAGTGTGTCCTTGGGCACTGGCAGGTATCCTCTCACCAATCCTGCTGGACACAAGCCACCAAGTGCTCAGTCCATTGTGCCACCCAAGAGAACTCTCATCACTCATTGCTAGATGCCCCTGCTTATTTTCACCATTAAAAAATTCCCAGCTAGATGAAGCATGAAACTGGACAAATATTTTTTCCTATAGGAATCAGTTCAAACCTGAGGAAGGAGCAAGCATCCAGAAATGCTGAATGAATCCAAACTCTGCTCATGTCTGAAATTCCAGAAGAATCCCTAAGGAACCAGGTACCACTATCATCTCACAATACCAACCTTCATGGTGATGAGCTCTGTCCTGAAGTGGTGTGAGCATGAATCCTGCATTCTGCTCCCACCACTGCTTCTGCCAGTGAGGTACAGCCTCACACAGCTGGAACAGACTTAATTGTGAGTAAAATTCCACTCTTTTTACAAAACATTTTATTAATAACCCATTAGTTAAGGAATATAAGGACAATGTCTTACACTTTAACACTAAAGAGTATTTGTGGAGTAAGAACAGTCTCTGAAGAAAGAAAGTTATAATAAAGTACAGTATGGAACCAAACACAGACACAACCTTCAAACAAGATCAAGTTCTGGTTACACATCTTTATGCACGGTGCAGAAAATGAAATTTAACTTGAAAATACAAGCAAGGGAATACAGTAACAGAAGTAGATGGTAGATTTCTGCTGGTTAAACACTTCCTTCCTAACAAAAGTATTGATTAGAAAAGACACAATGATTCCTTCAAAACACCTATTACTAATGAGATCAAAACCATAAACAGTGTTCTAGTAAAATGGTTGTTTTCTTACACAGCAATATTTCATGGGCTGATTGTTATCTAGTAATGAAAAAGAATTCTCAAACTCTAAATTAGAAGTTATCTCATTAGAACTATTTAAACCAGAATTTTGCTGCCTGTTAAGTAAGAAATCAAGTCAACAAAAAGCTGATAGATGTTTTTATCTGAGTTGCATGTTTCACATAACAAGAAATGAAAAGAAATAAAAGGATGGGAATTGTGACTCTCACAGCAGCAGGGGGAATATACAGTTGTGTTGCCAAACAGTAACATTAATACTAGAAAATTATGCCAGTGAGACAAACCTGACATTTTAACAATGTAAAACAATATACACCAGCAAAAAATTTGAACAGCAATAATCTTTAGTGTTACTGAAAGGAAGAAAATGGAGAAAGGAGCCTGGGGTACAAGAAGAGATATTAAGCACAATGGGTAATTAAAGGTATCAACAGTTTGTGTGCCTGTGAGAAATCTGCAAGAAAGCTACTTATTTCATGATAAAAAAATATATGCACTGGTTGTTTCAGCTTTACACATCAAATGTGTATTATGTGTCTTCTTCAATTCACTTCCAGCTGAGACTGAAAGGTGCCTGCACGTTCAGGGCAGGGGAGACCTGGGGCACAGCTGAGCTGGACAAGGGCACCCAGCACTCTGTGTGGATGTGTGTTCATCCAGGGACAGCTTTGGTGCTGCTGGTCAGTGGTGACCTCTTGGCTCCAAGGAAACTATCTGGATTTCGGCAACTCAGGTCTGGCCTACCAGCCTATGGCCACCACAGTTCTTGGACAGCCAAACACTGCCAGCTTCACACCCTGGTACAGTTTGGTGAAGTGTAATGAGATCAGAACAAGCCTCAGCATAAGGTGACAAAAGTGCTTTGGGGACACATAAACAAAATTGTTTGTGGTCTGCTGCATCTCCCCGAAGCTCTCTGTAATTGCTGTGGTGGTTTGGTGGT
Source organism: Ammospiza caudacuta (assembly GCF_027887145.1). NCBI lineage: Eukaryota > Metazoa > Chordata > Aves > Passeriformes > Passerellidae > Ammospiza > Ammospiza caudacuta. The sequence continues at coordinate 25,894,155 of NC_080602.1, forward strand.
TGGCCCAAAGTGATCCAGGGCAATGGTGCCCCTGCTGTGTGGGCTGCAGTGACAGGCAGGGACAGCTCTCAGGCAGCTCAGGGCTGCTGAAGGCTCTACAGGCAAAGTAGGGGGTGCATGTACAAGGCAGTGCCCCCAAAACTGTGACACACTCCTACATCAGCTCCATCCCCTTCCATGCCTCTGGATGGAAAGTGGCAATGGCAGCAGGGCTTGTGCAGGGCCTGTTCTGGAACTGGGACCTGAGGGCACCTGCACAATGTCCCCTGCTCTGCCCAGCTGGGGGTTTGTACCTCTGCGCTGCATCCGCTCCCAGGGAACTGTCAATTGCCCTGATTGCCTGCAATAACACTTCACTGCTTATCTGTAACCCTGCTAAGTCATGAGTTTCAAAGGCTTGTGGCAGTGGCTTCTGGAGGTTATTTACACACTTCCTCTGCCCAGTTATGTTTCCTTGCCTTTTCCTCACTCCAGTTGCACACACACAAACTCCTTCCTTCACCTGCTCATTGGCACTGATCTCCAGTCTCTGTCCCACAGCATTCCAGAGTCATGGCTAATCACAGCATGGAACAGCATTTATGAGACTCCTCAAGACACCAAGCTGGAAAAACAGAGCAATCACAATGACTGGAAATACAGCTGATTACCAGAACAGTGTGTCATACTGGGAGGAGATGCTGCCATCTGGGGAGAAGTGGAAGCTCCGATGTCCTTCCCATCACAGTACAGGGAGGCTTGGAGGCTCTCATTTGCTGAAAAGCTGGAGGTAAAAGGGTTGCAGGGTGCTGGTGAAGTGAGGTTCTCCATGCTGCAAGCAGTGGTACCTCCATCCAGTCATCACCAGGAAAAACAAAATCCAACGTCTTTTACAGGAATCTCAAGTTGGCACACAGTTTCCCCATATACCCTGGGGAAAATTTTAGTAAGAAAAGAGGAAGGTAGGCATCTTTTCCTTCACTCTTTAAACAAATGGTGAGATATGTGAATCCTCCAGGAAGGCAGAACATTCACCAAACACCCATGAACAGAATTACCGATCCTTGTTAACTCCGAGCAGCTGGTCCAATCTTGTAGCATTTGCAGTCAAACCCTTCAAGCCTGGAGCAGGACAGAGACCAGCTAAAAAAAGTAGAGAAAAGTCCACCCCCAGCAGGGCCAGGCTGAGAGACATGTCAGCAGTAAGCAAACAGCATCAGCAGGAAGTGTCACTGGATGATTTTCAAGCCAGACTGACTGGTATGAGACCAAAGATTTCATTTTAAAGCTCTGGTGGTGCTCTGCTCTTCAAAAAACCACCCAAATGCACTTTGGCCAGGACTATCAGAAGTGACTGGAAAATTTCACTTGGTCATCCAAAGCTTTCAGCAAGTCCACTGCTTACAGAAGGCTGACTGCTGCTCTCTGTAAATCAAAACCATCTGAGATGTCTCCACACGGGCACCCAAAAAAAGAGAAAATAAATACATGGCCCCAGTATCACAAGTTACTTTTGCAATTGCTGGTTCTTCTTTCTATTTGTTAGTATAAGCTTGTTGAGGAAAGATGGATCGACATCCTGCCAGCTAAAGCAGTCTCCTTTGGCAGCTGCTGCAAAACACAGTCCTACAGAGAGACACAACCCAACTCTCTGGCTGTAGGAAAGGTGTCAAGAAACAAAGCAAGAGACATCAGATCTGCAGCACTACGTGTTAAAGAAGAGTCAACAACCAGTGCAAACATATTCTTTAGAAAAAGGCAGTATAAGAATAAGTTAAAACCTACAATGGACTATAACAAATGAGTAGATCTACTGCTTTTTTTTTTTTCTCCAACAGACATGAGGTAGTTGTGTTGTTAGGGAGGAAAAAATAAAGAAAGAGAGAAGTAGTAAAAATGCTACTCTATACCACACACTATTCCACTTTATAAAATTAAATAATATAAAGATGTTCCAAGGAAATAAAAATACATGTTGTACATTAAAAGGACAGATGTGTACCTAAAATATTAGGTACAAGAACCTACATAAAACAAAGCCCAGGCTGGTGAAAAGACCCAGACGCTGCAGAAGGTTCTATATAGTACAAGTTGTTAGAGGCACTCGTAGAGTGTGTAATAAAAGGCCACTACATCAGCCTGCTAGTAGTAGTTACTGTGGTAGCACACACAGAGAGCCTGGTAATCCTTCTAACCACGGGAGGGCAGAAAAGGCTGGTGCTTACAGCTCACTGCCTTTGTTTCTGGGGCTTCCACCCACTCCTGGGACTCGTGTGCCAGAACTCATCCCACGCTGCCAGGCAGTCAGTAGTCACGTCCTGCCAGTCCCCTCGAGGGCTATGGTGAAGTGCCAGCCCCAGCCTGGTGCAGAAGGCTCTGTTCCATCGTGGTTCCACTCACACTTTGGCAGATGGCTCAGTCCTGCTCCCACCAACACCCAGTTCCTCATTGGCTCCCGCAGGAGGAAGATGGGCCCTCACCAACCCACCTGGCTTCCCAAAGGCCTCTGTAGGGCTAACAGGTCCAAGCCCTGCTCTGGTGAGATGCTGCACCTGCCCAGCTCCTGCTGGGCTCAGCCAGCCGAGGGCAGGCAGCACCTCATAGCGACAGGCTCTCCTCTCTTCAGCTCTGCTGTGATCAAAATCACACCAGTTCATTCTTTGTGATTGTGGACATGTGCCATGTTCTCAGATGCTGAGGAGGGACTGGTTAAACCAGAGTTACTACAGAGCAGGGCCTCCTCAGGCGCCGGGGAAAGCAACTGGCACTTGACTGGCTGCACGTCACCTCTGCTTTCCTGGGTGGAATCTGAATCTCCACTCTCCTCCGAACCCAGACTTTCTCCATGCCTGTGGAAGCCATTGGTGAGCCCATGGATGCACACAGCTTCAGGTTTGTCAGTCTTTGTGTCGGTACAGAGCAGCTCAGCCTGGGCCTGAGCCTCCAGATTGTCCATGCAGCCCACCAGCACTTGGCCAGTGTCCTGCTGGGAGCTGGGATTAGCCAGCTCTGCTGGGGGGAGCTCCTCTGGTTCCTGGTCCTCCATTTCTGTCTCTTCACTCTCCAGGATGTGCAGCTGGGAGCTGTAGTCTCTGTCAGAGGCTGAAAAATCAGAATGGACAATGACCTCTGCTTCTACTTGGTGGAGGCTAGCAGGCAGGTGGCTTTTCTTTGCTTCATTCTGTTATCAAACAGGAGAGAAATTAAAACAAAAAAAAAAAGTAAAGTAAGTGAAATTCAGATAATTGAGGCTGTGGTCAAACCAAGCACTAAAATTTATTTATTTTTAATCCCACTGAGTGCAATGGGATGTACATATGCCTCTATTAAGCATTATCTTTATATGTTTCTCAGAGCTTAGGTCTTAAGAAGCAACTCAAATCACCTCAGGATCATTATTTCTATTTTACGTTTGAGAAAGCAAGTCCCAAAGGAGAGAAGTGATTTGCTCAGAGTTTCTTGGCAGGCTGGAGCAACCATTTCTCCAAGCCTCTGTCAAAGACCACAATTTTCAAATCTCACCAGTCTGTTTCCATATTAAGGGCCAGATTGCTAGAGGCTGAGCGGGCAGCACTGTAGGAAACTGGCTTCTGAGATGGATCAAGGGGCTCCCTTTACTTTCCTCATTTAATTCTGGCTACATATCACAAAGTGTGTGTTTGTTAAAGCCCTGGTCACAGCCTACAAAAGTATGTGTAAATTCAAGCATTTTAAATTCAGAAAGAAAACAATAAGTTCTGCTCCGCAGTGCTTAAGTGGAGTGCAGGCTACAGATCTCCACAAATCTGGCTGACAAGCAGGTCATTTTGTGAGATTATCACTCAATAATTTACCAGACAAATTATTGCAGAAGCTCACAAAGAGCTCTCTAGGCAATCAACGCTCGGATTCTGGGCTGAGTGTGATGTAGCAGCAAGAAGACAATTCAGAGTATGGAAGTGATATCCCACATGTAATTTGCGCTTTCTGTTGAAGCCAACTTTGAGCATCATTTACATATTTTAGCACTTTTCTCTTTTGTTGACAAACTCTGATGGGTAAGCTGTGCTGTAAATGCTGCCCTGTAATTGGGCTGTAAAACATTGTCTTAACTCTATCCACAATGTTAATTACATCCTGTGTATAATTGATTTTCACACCACTGCCTAGGAAGGAAACATAGGTAGGCTATATTAGAAGTATTTGCTGGGGAGGAGGAATGAACTTTTTCAAAGAATAACCAAAGAAATCTTCTGGTACAGAGTCAGTCTGAACAGGTGTCAGCTTGCTTTGCTAAGACAGTTACACAGATGTACACTCTCCCAAACACAGGAGTGCATCTTTATTCCAGTGATGCAATATCAGAAATAGGATTTCCTCCCAGAACAAAAGTGCAGTGAAAATTGCTCTGCCCTATCTGGAGAAGGGAGCTTAAATCAACCCTTGATCTTTGACTACTTTTACAGCCAAAACCACAATCCCTCTGTCAGGAAAGCCTGCTGTAGATCTTAATGACTGTGCTGAGCACTGCAGCTCCTAACTCACTCAGGCTGATTGCTGCACAGCCACAGCAAAGACTCCAAGCAGATTGCTGGTGCCTGGCACCAGGTCCTCAGGAACCAGAACTGCCACAACCCTGCTGACAACCAAGCTTCTGACCCCACCTGGCCATCACCAGACCAACAAGCCCACAGAAAGGGGCTGCAAAAAGGAGAAAGGGAGATGGAGAACATAAATGGAAAACCCACATGAGAACCCACAAGTGAACAAAGCAGCAAAGAAACCCACCATCACAGCATCATAAACCAGGGCTTGTAAGAGAAGCTTCTGCCCCGTGCTGGAGGGGAGCTTCAGTGACCCATTGATAGCAGAGAGAGGCTCTTTGGTGATGGTGTCCCCATATCTGGTGATGCTGTTTGTCCAGGCCTGGTTGGTTGATTTATTCCATGAAGACTGCAGGAGAAAAGTGGCAGGAGAAAAGATGCAGTTATCACAGATAGATTCTTATCCTCATACATGTGAAATGAGAAGCAGCTTGAAAAAGGAAAGTGCAAGTTGTGAAAATACCATAAATGTGGGGGACATTTCTGATAGCATCAAAATAAAAATGCTTGGCAATGGACTCACACACTCCCTGCCTTAGAACTGGCTTTACTGCTGTTACATGGGCTGATGCAGAGCACAGGGATAAAAGATGCCAGATGGTTCACAACTGGTTGCATAAGGGGCTTTCCACTGATTCTCAAATTGAGAGGCCAGCGGGTAAATCATGGCACAGACATCATTTAGAGGTCCACTAAAATCAACTCCCTGCAAAGCTGCAACAGCCCAGAGCAGAACAAGCCTACTGAGAAATACCACAGAGCTGGAAAGGGACAGGGAAATCTGGAGCTGAGGACCACAGTCCTTGCTTTGGCAGGAGCCATGCTCCACAGCACAAAGGAGGTCACCCGTGGGCAGTGCCCTGTGTGCTCCAGTAGGAGCTGGACATTCTGCTGGACATTCTGCTAAACCACTCACTCTGCAGCCCAGACAAGAGTCCTGCTCCAAGCCAGGACTTGGGAAAACACTCTGCCATTCCTCATCAACACAGAGGCACAAAACTGGGGGCTTTAATTTTTTTAATTTTTTTTTTTTTTTACAACAGACCACCAAGCAATTCTTTGCTCAGCTTTAAATCCCCTGGGCAACCAGTGTTACCTTGTTTGTAGATCTAATTAAATTATATGGGCTGAACGCAATTTGTTCTGGGTTCTTTCAGCTTCCCCTTGCAATAAACTGTTGAATGCACACCTCTGTGTATGGGAAATGTGTGTCTTTAAGAGCTGAAGTTATTTAACAGCTCAGACTATTAGTTCACAGGCAGAAAAGTATTTTCTTTCCAGGTTTTGATTTTATTGGGCTGTCCTGCATGTACCTGAGCTGAGCCTTGCTAGTACTCACATACATATACACGTAAACACACAACTCAGATTTAAGGACCATACAGGCCCATTATCTCTGGCCTTGTTCCACAGATGTGTGGGTAACAAGAGAGGCTGATGCAGAGGAGAAAATCCTGACCTGACAACAGCGACTGCACACATGCACACAGAATACTGGTGATGTGAGCATGATGGCTGTGTAGGGTGAAGATACCCTGCACATCTATAAATCTATTGAAACCCACTGACCCTCTATTGCTCACTGCCAGCAGAAGCCCAGGCTCCTGCTCTTCATTTGTGGCTGCTCCTTAGGCCAAATCTATTCCAACAACCACCAACGTAGCGTGAGTCCAGCTGAGACAGCGAGGGGAGTTCTGACATCAGCCTGACCTTGGGTGAGTCATTTGACCTCCTTGTGCCTCGGTCCATCTGGCTGAAAATTAGGTAGAAATACACCACCAGATGTTGTATCTGAGCCAGGCATTCCTAAGTCAGCTATTTAGCAAGAAGCAAATGCTACCTCATGCTGCCAGGGCTGGCAGAAGGACATTTGTGTATGTGCTGAAGGGTGGCCAGAGCTGCTCCCAAGCCCTCTGTCCACCCTCACTCAGGCACCCAAATGGCTCAACACCTTGTGGGAGGCAGAGCCATGTTACATCCCAGCACCACCCCCAAGTCACAGGAGCTTTGCTGCTGCCTCAGGAGCAAATTTTTAGCAAACAAATAGTGAAAGGCCTCATTGATATGCCAACACCCTGCAGAACAGTGATGTCCAAGCTCTGCACTGTGGCTATCAAACATTTGCTAATTTAGATGTGGCTGCTTGAGGCAGCATCTTTTCTATTTCTCTCTCTGCAATCCTCAACAATATATTCTGAGCCAAAAGCCTTCCCTAATTGCTCTGTTTCTAAGTGGACAATCATTAAACTATGCTTTAATAGCGAGAATCAACCAAGCGATCACAGAGAGCTCACAATAAGGAATATCTCCACATGCCAGTGCTCAAGGAGTGTGTTCAATTTGCTTCTGCTGCCATCTGAAAGGCTTTCTGCAGCTACATCCCTGACTGATGGCTTCTGTGCCTCTTCCAAGGAACATACGTTACTGAGCAAATAGTGCCTGGAAATTTCAGCACTGAACCTACACAAATCTGCACACATGCACCAAATGTGTGTCCTGTTAGAGATGCCTGCATGTATATTTGCCATCAGAGAGATCTGAGCATCATACGCAGACACACACACAGAGCAAGCTCGAAAACCTTCTTGCAGGCATCTTGTGAATACCAAAAAACGTGGAGAGAAACAGGCAGCTCTACTGCAATCCCCCATGGACCATCTGTTAGCGGAAATGTCAATCTGCCATGTTTACATAGGTTTTGATGACTCTGGGAACAGCCTGTTCAGCTCTGGCTGAAATTGGCTGCAATGAAGAACAAACTTGTTTTGTACCAGTTTGCAACTTTCAACAAACAGAAAAAACCATCAGCCACACAACATGGCCTGTGTCCCACATGTTGTTCGAGCACATTATGTTTGAGAGGGGGAAAAAAACCAGCAAAAGACAAATCCCTCTTGGGCCTTAGCCTCTAAGATTGGGCAGCAGCAATTAACTCTAGGACTGTTTTCATCACAGACCTGAAGAAATGTTGTGTGCCTGAAAGCTTCGCTGCTTTTTTAAGCAGCATTTTTTGGTGTAATAAATGATACTATTTCTTTTTACTCAAGGGGAGATAGTGGGTGGCTTAAGAAAGGAAATATTGTCTTGGTTTTTACAACACAGTAATGAAGGCAAGGAGCAAGGAGTGTCAGTCTAATACTAATATGAAGAGGGAAGAATCTCTTTGTCACTTCACTGCAAACACAAGAATGAAAACTAATAAAAACATCTTCCAATAAAAGACATTTCCATTACAGCTAAATCCTTATCAAAGCAAACAAGCCTTTTCATTTTAGTCTTTTTATAGAAACTCCAACTGGTAAAAATGTGCCTAGATCGTGTTACCTTCTCAGTGACAAGTCATGATTTCATGCAAATATATGAGCTGAGAATGAACACACAGCAAAAGTTCAACTCAAAACCTTCCCTGTTTTTTTAGGATGGTTATTTAAAGTAGCTTGAAGCCCTGTGCAAAACGAGGCTGAGGATGTTTCAATGTGCCCAGCTTTTGAGAGTGGTGCAGCAGAGAGGAAGGGCTCATTGCTGAGCAGCAGTGGGTGGGAGTGGGAAAGCTCCGTGTCACACAAACACAGCGACAGCCCTGCCTGCATCTGGGATGCAACACACACAGAGCTCTGCCAGCAGATAAAGGAGTCTCTGCTCGCTGTCACCAGGAGCACAGCTCTCGTCTGAAGCTTCTCAGAAAACATTGGGACTTCTTTTCCATGCAGAAAAATTTCAACATGAAAATTACAAACAAGCCGGGGAGATCCAAGTTCCCTGATGTGTTACAGCTTCTGCTCTCCCAGTCATGGGGATGCTTCGTGGGAAACACAGTCCTGTGGGAAGGAGGCCCACAGGGAAGGAGAAGAGCTGCAAGCAAGGAAGGCTCCAGCTCACAAGAACGACAACAGCAAACATTTCCAAACCAAAATGCTTGGGTTTGGCTTCATTCAATGAAAAGCTGAAGTCTTCCATGGAAAGCAGATGCTTTTTAACATTCGCCCCACCCTTTAAATTGCTTGGCCCACAAGCAGCAGTGACAGAGATGTCTGGAGCAGAGCCATTTTATCATCCTCAGTCCATCTGTCAGAGGAGACAAGGCTGCATCACCACAGCCCGTGCACGACTGTGTCATTTGTAACAGGGCTACTGAGGGCATCAGTCTGGGAGGTGCTTGCAAGGGGATGAGAGTAATGGAGGAAAATCACTTGGCAGTGTATTTGGAAATCCTTGTCTGTGACCACTGGAAACACATAAAGGAAGGAAAATGAACCACTGAATGGCCAACTGTACTAATGGAGCTGTGAGCATCCAGAGGGGTCCCATGCTGACATCTTGACTGCAGTAGCACCCTGCTGTCCTGCAGGCAGGGACAGGGGGCCCAGGAGGTTCCTTTGGGACTGCCCCACCTTCCACTTGCACCACTTGCACCATCCTGCACCTCCAGCACTATGTGTAACAGCTCAAGAAGAATCACAGTCCTACATTTGAAGGAACTGATGATCTTGACCTGAAAATGACCAAAGGGACATCTCACCACCCTTACTCACAACTTTTTGCAGGAATCAGCTAAGACTTCTGGCCCTCAGTCTGTTCTCCAGTCCCCACACCTGTAAAATGACATTCACTCACTTCTGACTCCATATGGCATGGGGACAGTCCCTTCTTTGTGTCTATCTAACATGGAGCATCCAACCTCTGCTGGAACCTCAGGCTGCCACAAGAATAAAAAAAATAAAGAATAATCCATGGAATGGTAAGTAATGAGTCAGCCTGGGAACAGCCTGCAGGCCCAGAGCAGCCAATGCAAGTGCCAGCCAGCAAACACAAACCAGGTTTCAGGAGCATAACCTGAGGACAGAGGGACAAGCAGACAACTGGAGGTCACAGCTACACAAATCTGCCCCGCAGTGCCAGCAGCCTCAGCCCAAGGGTCTGCCCCAGCCAACATCCCCAGCTCTGTGGTGACATGATATGCTGCCAAACAAAAGGGACTCTTCAGGCAGTTCTCACTCCCTCTCTTCAGTGAATAGAACTGCAAGTCATAGTATCCAACCTAGAACACCCTGGGGAGCTTCCCCTTGCCAGGCTGGACAGGAATTTCCTTCCACAATGATTTTCTCTTTCCTGTGGCTCTCTTGCATTCCTTGCCATGGATTTTCACAGCCCCAACTTCACACAGCATGAGAGAAGAAAAGAGAAGGCAACAAAGGCAGCTGGTCACTGCAGGGTGCAAAGCTCCCACAACACTCTGTTCCAGGCAGGGTCCCTGGGGCTTTCCAGCTTTAATGGATGCTGGGGGAAGCTATTTGCAGCACACAGGACACCCCCACCCACTCCACAGCCTCGGCTAGAGGCATTTTGTGTACAAGCAGGGAGGTGCAAACACTCACAACTGCTCCTGACTTGGTTTACATCCACTGTGGGCACCAGGCACGTGTGCACCACTCCAGCCATGGATCTGAGACCTGCCCAACTCCCTGACTGCCCAACCAGGTAACATCTCATCACCATCCATGGGGCCTCTTGGCCACTGCAGCATAAAGGTATTTGTTGGCCATATTCTTTTCACACTTGATTATACTCACTGGAGTACAGAAAGGAAGCCACGGTGCTCAGGTGGCACTTCCAGCAGGAATGGGGCAGTGCAGGGAGCGGGGTCTCCTGCGTGGGAGCACATCTCCCTCCAGTGCCCACTCCCAGCAACAACAGCCTGTTGCTCCCGGCCACCACTCGCTGCCCTTCACCTGCCGGGTCACCCTCCTGGTCGGCACGGGTGACAACGCTGCTCTCCGGGTGGCTGCTTCCCACTGACCCTTGCTTCCCTAGCCACATCCATCAAAAAAACACACAAACCTGAGTGAATTTATCTCTCAGTGGCCGTCCCCCATCTAGTTATGGAAACTCTACAGCCAGAACAGTCCATCTCCCCCAAAGCTCTGGTTTGTGATTGTAACTCTGCTGCTGGGCACTGCCCACTCTGAGGGCCCCAAGCTCTCAGGCTGAGCCTCAAGTGGCCAGGCCTTGGCACTGCCCTCTCCGGCTCCATTCTGCACGTATTCAGATCTTGTGTAAGCCCTTGCAGGCAAGATTGCTGCACTGGAACAGAGATGTGGATATACTACCCCCAGAAAGGCCTCACAAAGAAGGAACTTCCCCCAATCTGACCTGTTCTCAGGGGTAAGTCCCCATCACTGAAAACATTTGTTCCTTATTTAACTGAAATAGTTGTAGGAAATTCCTCACACTCTTCAGCTTGGGTCCAGACAGGCAGCCACATTCCACCAAAATCCATAGATGTGGCTTGGCTGCAAACAAACAGCCTCTCCTCCAGCTGAGCACTGATCTGCCACAGCGCGCAGGGATGGCCACGGGCAGCGAGGCCAGCAGAGACTTTGTGTGTCCCAAAGACCCCACCTGCACAAAGATCCCACCTGCACTGCCTCTAGCACACGGACAGGGCTCGTGGTCAGCCAGGCCCCTGAACTCACCTTGCCTCCAGTGACACACGAGTGCATCTCTGATGCAAACCTGAAATCCCATGTGCTCACAATGCATTTGTTTTACTGAACCTCCTAATTACTTTACATGCTCTCCCAGGGCTACAAAGAGAGACATAAACAGATTAACTAAATTAGGCCAATTAAAGGTTCCCTAATGGAATGAAATGTTTCAGGCAAGCTTGGAAGAGGAAATGGGCAGGGAGGAATGAAAGACAATGCAGTGTCAGGCAAACCAAGCAGAAGGGCAGGAAAAGACTACTTCAAAAAATAAGGTTCACAAAAACCCCACAATTTCACCTCTTGTTTATCTTCAAGAGTGTTCCAATGAACACACTATTTATGGAGACAGCTTCTTTTAGTCCAAGCAAAAGAGAATCCTGGAAGGCCACGTGTCTGCTCTAGACATCACACTTCCTCCCACCATCCACATGCCACAGCAGCACGAATACCACAGCTTTCTGCAGCACCAAGTTTGGCAGCAGCTTCTCAGATTGAGGGGTCACTGTCCCAGGAGATGAAAAGGGATGGTAGATGCACAGGGATCCCAAATTATACCCAACAGCCAAGGCTGAGCTAGTCAAGTTTTACAGAGAGGGAAAATGTGTGACTGTCCAACACCAGCCTGCAGCCAAGACTTCTGGCACTGAAGAGCCAGGACAGGATCCCACCCGGGCTTCCCAGCAGCCACACACCAATCAAAGGCTCTTGCCAAAGGTGGGAGCCCAGTCCCCATGTGCATGGGTCCTTACCTTCCTCTTCCCATGGAAGATGTCCTCAGGGAGGCTCGTGTGGATGAGGCTGTGCACTTCTGCCAGCTCAGTGATGTCCCCCAGGGGCACAGATGCATCCTCAGGGAGTGGGGACATGAGGGACTCGAGCTCATGTGAGTCCAAGGTGGCACTGGGAGAGGCCAACCCTTGCCTGCTCCGGTGGTAGTACGTGTGGTTCCCAGCAGCCTGGGAATCCAGGCCTGGCAGGGCCTCCCTGAGGGAAAACAAACAAGAACTGGCATCTCAGCTGGTCCCTGTGCAAGTGGATGAGGCCCAAGCCATGCCCTGCCACTCCTGGGGATATCCTTTATCATCACATCCCACTGTAACACCTTTCACTGCAGATATACCTCTGCACCACCCTGGTTAATGCCAAAGCTCAGACAATCCCACTGTGGGATGCAAAGCTGTCCCTCTGCCAGCACACCCCAAGGGCAGGAGACACTACAAGTCCCAGCACATTCAGGTGCTCACCTACCTTGGTCCATGGGGAGCTGTGTCACTCCTGTCACCTATGCTTTACAGGTTAGAGATGCAACAGGACAGGAAAGTTTAGTGGCCACATTAGGATGAAACTTCAGAAGCTGTTTGTTCCTGGCTCTGAGATGTGCTGTGAGCTCAAAGCTCTTCTGAACAACTGAGCTGTCTTCTGCTCATGGTCTTTCCAAATGCTTGTGGCTGGATCCAGACCCCTGGGATAGCAGAGGGCTTTGGGCTGTATCCAATCCTCCTTAAACCAGCCTGTCACTCACTGTGAAGTCTTTCATTTTCCCAGATGGAAGTTAACAAACCATTTCCAAACATCCCTAGAGCTGTCCAACCTCAGAAGCAAAATACTACCCACATTGACAGACACAGGTAATAAACTGGTCCTTCCATTTTCTTGGGGCTTTTTCTTCCTCTGAAAAAAACCCTACTAGTCTAAGAATGTAAACTGAAGAGAAACTACTGAAAAAAATAAATCAATGAAAAGATTATACTAAATATACTCCTTATCCATCCTCAGATCCAAGCTGTGCATTAACTGTCCCCTACACCACATCCCAAGCAGCCCAGCTGAACAGGGGATGCAGCTCACAGTGGTTTTGTCTCCTTCCAAGCAGCCTCCTTCACCTGAGGTGCACCCACCTGTGCTTGCTGTTGCGGAAGCTGGCACACATGCAGAAGAGAATGCAGAGCAGCCCCAGGCATACCCCCACGATGATCCCTGTCACAGAGTGGATATCCAGGACATCTAGGAGGGGAAGGAATGACAGCCACATCATTTCAACTGCGAGCAGGAAGAGGGTACAAAGTGTCTCATGTTCAGAGAAGCACCAGCTGTACTAAACCAAACAGGTTTAAATAGCCCTTCTAACCCAACTGTTCTGTGGTTCTGATTCTATACACATAAAACAATAAAATTCCTTGGCAGTGACAATTTAGATCAACCTGAAGCAAAGTGGCACCTATGCATATTCATTAATGTCACACCACAGCAAGATGCAGGTTGCCCTTCCAGAGGAACCAGGATGGGGAAGAGATGAAGTTTGGCTGTGGGATGGGTTCTGGGGCTGCACATCTGAGGATCTGCTGTGATCCTCTGCACTGCCCTGCAGAGAATCCTGTCTCACATCCTCCACAGCAACACCAGGCAACTGCTTGGTAAACAGAAATGTCACTGCTGACAAATCAGTCTCCAGCCAGGCAATTCCCTTCCTGCCCTGGGCTAAGAGGAATTCATACCAGACAGCTTCTCCCGGAGGGTGTGCACATCCTTCACGTTGGAATAGGGACCAGATCCCACCACTGTCTTTGCTCCCATCTTGAAGAAGTATCTGGTATCACTTTCCAGGCCATGCACTTCAGTGCTGAAGATGTTTCCTGACCAAAAGCAAAGCAAAAGAGATTTAAAAGGTTCTGTTTCAAGAGTATTCAGAGGCTACAGAAAAGCAGCTGTGGAATTGCTCGACCCTCAGAAGTGAGGGATTTTGTGACATTTTTGTGCATTTCATACACCTCTTCAGTAATAATGAACTTCCTGCTTACAGATCCGAAAATACTACTCATGATGCTGCTGGCACACATTTTTCTAGGAATTTGTGGCTGCCAGGCTGCATCTGTAGGTTATTTACTGGATGATAATGGCTGTTTCAGCCCCAGACATGTATGATTTCATGTCTCTCAGTAGCCATGTCCATGGACTCTCTGCTATCACCAGGTACAGCATATGCTTCAAGAAAACTGCCAGAATGAGTTCTTGAATATTTGTCTGTATGCAAATGAGGCAGAAATCAGGGCAGCAGGACTGAGCAACCAGGGCTCCAGAGAGAGGAAAGGAGGCAGGAGGGCTGAGGGGTATTACAGTCCCTGGAGGAGGCTCACCTTCTCGTGTCAGCAAGGTCCACATGTCATCTGGCTGCGTGTTGTTGGCATTGTACAGGATGAGATACTCCACAATGATGCCATTGGGCTCCACAGGTGGGCACCAGTGCACCTGGACAGCGTAGGGGTTGAGAGGGTGCAGCCGCAGGTCAGACGGAGGAGTGGAGGGCCCTGGCAGAGACAAATAAAGAGCCAGCCTGAGCAGAGGAAGAGGAGCAGAGCATTCATCCCCAGAGAGCCTCCCAGCATGGACTCAAGGTTGTCAGACCTTCAGGGGGGTCTGAGATCACATCTCTGAGGGGCACATTGGGAGGGATCTGACAGAGACTAAAGGAAAGCCAGGAGAAATGAGGATTTGGTTGCCATGAACACTCACGGTCGGGCAGGGTGAAGCGCTCCACCACGCTGCCGAAGGGGCCATCGATGCCAACGCCGTTGGACTGCACGGCAAACTCATACCTGGTGTAGGGCTTCAGCCCACTAATGAGAATGTCTTCATCTGAGCTGGAGAGAGAGGACACAGCACAGTGCTGTGAACACCTGAGGGTTCTCCCATGTCACCCTGACACCCCACCAGGAACACTCTAAGAGGTTATCCTAAATCTGACAGTATTTGATTTTCTATCTCTTGCAGCCATTTGAATGCAAGAACACTCAGCTCCCAGGGACAGAGCAAAATAGTTCCCAGTCTCCAGGACCATTTCTGATGTACTTGCAGGGAAAAGTAGAAAACAGCCTGGTTAGAGGCTAAAAATGGGCACAAGTATTCAGATGTAAAATACATCCCCAAATTATTAAAACTGCTTAAACTCTAGCAGTTTATAGACTAAACTTGTGAGGACCATCTAACAAATCATGAATGCATAATTGCACCCAGCCATGTTGTTAACAAGTGTGTAAAGTCCAACCACAGCAAAAAAGATGCAGAGACCAGTAAATGATTTCTTGGTATTGAAGTCAAGACAAGTCCCACTGCCACACCTCAGCAGTCCTGAACATTATCTGTGACCATGGCAGATACTCCCAGCACACGGAACACCCAGGATTTTGCTAAGTTCTGTAATTCCATGCAACTTCCTCCTGCCCTGTGTTCATTCCTGACATGAGCAACCCATGGCAGATGAACCCTCTTTACCTGGTGTAGTAGGTCACAAGAGAGGCATTTTTCAGGCCCCAGGGGCTGAAGCGCACAGTGTAGTTGACAATTTTGACTGTTGTGAAGTCAGGTTTCTTCCAGCGGAGCCAGATGGAAGTTGAGCTGTTGGACTCTGCATAGACTTGGACTGGAGGCAATGGAGGCCCCTTCTGCACTGGGGGATCTATGATGCAGCACAAAGAGAGATGTGGAGGTGTACAATAATGCCACTCACACCCAGTGGAAGAACAACCCTAATGAGAAGGGGGACATTTTGCTCCTTTCTGTCCTTCCCAATTCCTCCTATGCATTTTGCAATGACAGTCAAAGGAAGTTCCCTTATGTTATGACCTTCCCTATTTTGGTATTATCCTTTTTGAAGTTCATTCTTTGTAATCCCTACACCCCTCCTCTGCCAAGCAGAAGAGACACAACAACTGAAGGGCATTTCTCACCTACTGCTGTCGCGGGTGCCTTTTCTGTTTTGCCTTTCCAGACCGCTGCATACCCATCTTCGTGCTTATTGAATGCCACCAGCTTCACCTCGTACAGCTTCCCAGGAGCTGGAAAAATCAATCAGGGTTTGCCTTGGGTTATTTTTGTCACCAACCCTCCCTAGTCAGACACATTTTCTTTGATCTTGCCAGCTTTTCCCACCATCCCAGAAAATAGCTTGAACATAATAAATATATTTTTGTTACCTTATACCTAAGTAAATATCACCTAATATCTAAATTACAGCAGGGAGTCTCCCTTCCACTTACAGGCTTCCCACACACAAACACTGTCTCACAGCTGGTGTATGTTATCAGCACAGCTGCTTTTTGGTTCTCCCCTTGCTTTTGACAGAAATTATCAGCAGGAAATGGACTTGCCCCAGCCCTCAAGGGTTGACCAGTGTCCTGGCCTCTAGCAATCTACTCAGGATCTCTACATCTTTTTTTCTTACAAACTGCTAAAGAAACCTACACATGCTGACTCCCCTCTCTACCACAGAAGTGACTGCTCTGCACTGTTTATTCTTGAGGAGTAAGGACATTCTCTCCTCCCCCAAAATGCACCTCCTGTTTTCTGAAGTCCTTTCTGATTTATTCACTGCTGTGAGGATGTTCCTTCCAGCAAGTCTTCAAACGCCCTGTTAAGTCACTGGCAGCCTTTGTTGTGTGGTGTCTGTTTTGCCTTCAGAGTAGAGCTTCCCAATTTGCAATTAGAAAAGCAACAGTGCACAGAAAACCCACACCAAAAACCTGAGGGTCCTCATTGCATGCTCTTCCCATCAGAGAGCTTCACACTGTGGGGAATGTCAAACTGAGCTGCAAGACAGGGATTTCTGTCTCCAAGCAGTGCTGCCCTGGTCCAAAAAACACTTCCCTCTCTCTTCCAGCCTTTCATCAGCTTCTTGATTTTTAATGGAGATGTTTAATCAAAGAAACAACTTGGGAGATAAAATGTTCTCAAAGAAGACATTCCCTGCAGCAGTCAGCCCCTTCAGGAGCTCAGCCAGAGCAGTCCACACTGCCTTTTGTTGCCTTGGCTGCAGCACATTGATGAAGTTTGTTAATTTGGGACATGCCTCTTCATTCCCTGACCTCACAGATCACTGCTCTCTTTGCCAGACAACGTAAGCAGAATGAAACCTTTCTTACTGATGCCAATTTTATTATTACTGCTCTGATTACACTCCCAAAGGCTGATGGTACCAATTACCAAAGGCTTTCTCTGCTCCACAACACACACTCACGCTCAGAATATAAAAACAGTTCAGCCACATTTTTCTCCCCCAAAGAATCCCAAAAGCAAACAGAGTTTTGTCTGCCTCCAAGACAGCCTGATCTGCATTTCCACACTCTCCAGCCACAGAAAAATGTTTCAAGCCCACACAAGGGGGATAAGGCCAAAGGGCACTCAACCTCCAAAGGGCTGGGACCACAGGCTCAGTGGAACAAAGAACGCCCAGCCCATCTCTTGCCATCACCACACTCTCCTTCTGGCTGAGCCTTGGGCTGAGCTTCACTGGAACACGAGCACATCATGGATGGTGCAATCCAAAACGATGAGGAAAAGCTCACAGATGTGAGGCAGCTGTGGGCAGGTCCTGTTGGAGAATGGAGTGAAGGAAAGGACAAGTTCTCTGTCTCCATCCCTGGGCAGGATCAATACAGCAGCTGCTTACACATGACGCCAGGGGAGCTCAACTGCAAGATCGAGCACCTTACATCCTGAATATAGGGGTATTTTGGATTTCTCAGTCAGAGGATTGGCTTCAATTTTTATACACAGGCACAGATGTTCAAGCTCTTAGAACAGGCAGACATAAAACTCTATCAAGCTGTCAAGAAGCTGGTAGGCAGCATGAAAACAGATGTATTTCAGTGCATTCCATCATACATTAAATATAAGCAGAATAATCTAGTCCAGATCATTTTAAATCACTAATCTGGATGGCTGCATAATATATCCAATATGCTAAATATGTTGCTTCACTCAGCATTTCAAGGTGTTCATATTGGCCAGGTGCCAGAAGCCATACTTTCTTTTAAGTGGGAAAACACCCTTATTTCCAGAGAGCTACTTCCAAAGGAATGCAGTCTTCCTTCGTGGGAATGTGGAAGACAGGATCAGATCCCTGCCATTTATTTTTCACATAAATTATGGCCCTGGTAGTTGCACCTCAGTACAGGGAGTAAGTGCTAGAACATCGATGGAAGTCACTAAGAATTTCTCAGGTAAAACTCCTCCTGGTGATTCAGAAAAGCTTCCTTCTGATTTTGTGGACTGATGAAATTGCTGGATTTCCCGTGTGCCCTTGACCAGCTGCCCACCTCTCTCACAGGACTTCAGCACACACCTCTCAGACAAGGCACATAGTACCATTAGTGATACCACTCTAAAGAGACATGGTTTGCTCCAGGCATCAGCACAAGATGGGAGAGGTTTTCTATTTCAAGCCACACCTCAAACCAAGGCAAGGGACAGAGCACTGGCTTCAGTGACACTACAGAGCTGTGGAGCCAAGTGACCACTCCGGACCTTGTCTGCACTGACATGGAGCACACCTCATCTGAGCTCAGCCTGGGATGCCCAGTGCCCAACCTGGGATCTCCTAACACCACCTCAAACACCAGAACAGGCTTCCTAGAGAGATGGTCGGTGCCCCAAGCCTGTCAGTGTCTAAAAGACATTTGGACAGAATTTGCTTTCATTTTTGATTAACACTGAGGTACCCAGGCAGTTGGACTCAATGACTCTTGAAGATAATACCAAGAGACAGTGTTGGATATTTATTTTTATAGAGGGATCTTAGGAGGGGTTTCCAGTGCTGTGCTGTCCAGGCAGACATCCCTGATCTAAGAAATCCCTCCAGCTAATTCATAATCAGCCCAGATCACATTAGGGCTGCCAGCCCTTCCTGAGACCACTGCCTGCTCTGCCTACAAGCTAAAGCCCTTAGCGGTACAGGGCCATAAACCAAAACCCTTCTAAATCCCAACCACTCCTCCTTGTTTCATGTGCAGAGCCCCTCCCTTCCTCAGCACAGCCAGATTCCTGACCCTGCCTTTACTCTGTGTGCAGGAGCACATCACTCAACAGCCCAAGGGGAGCAGAGGGAACGTCCTGGGCTGGGAGGAACCTGAGCCTGCGATAGCCGATACACAGCCACCAAATCATACGGAAACCATCAGTGCTTGACGGATGCCCAAATTCAAGGAAGTAATTACAGAAGAACAAGCAACCTTCTCAGCATCATTGTGCCAGAGCATTTGGAACCAATTCAGCCCACTCCCAGCCCCTGCACCGACTGAGTTGCCAGTGGTTGGAGCAGCACATGATGATGTTCACATGTGGTTTCCTCGGCGCAATAATTACAGACCTAAATTCTTAAGAGAAACTCATCACTGTTAACACTCTCAATGGCAAGATGGCTGTGAAAGAGCTGGGAGAACTCCACTTAGAGATGGCACAAACAGTCCCTTCCAGGTGCTGCAGCCTGACCTTTGCACTGTGCGTAATACATACGCTACAAGTGTAAGATGAACCAGCACAACAGACATGCACCCTACAGTCTCCACTCACTGGCAGTAACAGGGTGAAGCATAAAGTGGGGGATGGAAGAACTCTGGGAAGCAGAAAGCCTCTTTCAAGGATGCATCTGCCATGACTCTCTTCTCTCTCCATCCTGTATCAATGGGCAAATCAATTAACTAATACAATCAGATGTTAGGAACACAACCCCTTGTGGGAAATGCCAAGCACAGTGAGCCAGGCAGGCAGGACTCACTGCTGCTCAGATCTTCTCCATTCATGGACACTCTTCCATCCCTTTTCCTTTAGTGGGACAGAATACTGGGCTAAAATTAGTATGCTGTGAATTATCCCATCTCTGCATTTTAATACAGAGATTTCAAACAGCATGCAATTATAGAGCTCCTTAGAAACAGACAGGGAAGGAGAGATAATTGTCCTGACTGAAGATTTCAATCTTGGCACTCTTTATAGTGACACAATAAAAACACTAATTAAGAACCACTTATTAGCATATACTAAGTATACTGGTAACTTGGTTAAAATCCCTGCTAAATTGGCATTAGAAATTTCTGTGCTTTAAACTCTGCTCAATACAAGCCTAAAGAGCCCCACTCCAGAAAGGATTTTGGATGATCTTAAAACACCTCAGATGGCCCTGGCCCTATGTATCTCCAGTCATGCAAACACCCTTGGGAGCATCCTGGGATGTTACAAAGTGCAAGAGACAGGCCCTGGGTTTCCACACCAAGTGCTAGGAAGATGCAGCCAGCTAACCTAGTCGAGTCAGCTCGTACTGCTTCACTTTCTTCTTTAGTTTTATGGGTCCTACATCCCAGCTCTCATCTTCGGCACCATCCAAAGGGCTCTCATCACTGGACTCCTCTTGGCCCACCTCTCTGTAGTAGAGCTTGTAGCCAGATATCTGGGCATGGTTTGCTGGGGGCTGCCACGTTATCAGGAGAGACTCCATCTTCGCTCGGACCTTTAATTCTGTCGGGGCAAATGGAACTGGAAGAAGAAAAAGACAAGAGAAAAAGACTGAGCCACATGTTTCCATTTCCCCGATCTACTGAATCCTCCTGGTCCTCAGTAGTGAGGGAAGAGTGAGGAAAAGGCTGTCCTGAGTGGGAATTCTCCACTCCCTGACAGTAGAGAGTCAGTCACACTCTACCACTGACTTTCCCAGCTGGATGATACAGGAAACAACAATGTCACAAAGTCACTGTGGAGGTTTCTCAGTGTGTTCTGAGATATCACCATCTTTAACCACTGCTGGAGTCTGGTATGGCTCAGCTCTGTTTGGCAGAATCGTCTATTCACTCCCAAATGTCGTTAACATTGGGATCTGGAGTTCTGTTTGTTTTCTTTTTTTTAAAGAACTTTCACAGCTGCACATAGAGGGTGCAAAGCCCCACTGCCAGGCAAGCAGTGAGATGTACAGGGGTTGCTGAGTGGCAAGGTAAAGGTGAGCACTTTGGTCTGACCCAAACCAATGGCTGTAATTCCCAAAGGAAAATGAATATCTCTGAAAATGCCTTAAGTTTCCCACCCTGTCCCATATCCCAGGCATTCCCCAGCCTCCTACCATGTGTCTGGTTGTCTCTGTCAGGAGTCCGATGCTGGGTCCACTCGGAAGGGGCCCCATATCCCACACTGGTGCTGGCTGCGATCCGAACTTTGTACACTTTGTTGGGATGGAGTGAGTACAGGGTGATCTGGGTCTCATTTCCACCCACTTCGATGGAGGTGACCTGATCTGCTGGAACCAAGGGGACACCACTGAAAACAGGGATATCCCAGCCCAAGGGAAGTACAGCTGAGCAGCAACAAGCCTCGTTACCTCCTCATGGTCTGCATGCCCTGGGCTGGCTTGGCTTTGCCCAGAGCAGTCTTATGCCATCAGAAAAAAACTGTAAGGCTGGGCAGATATTCTGACTGACAACTCCCTTCATTACATTCCAAATTGCAGCTTGCCTTTAGCACCAGAGCCTGCCCAGAGGGAGCTGTCAGAAACCTTGCTCTGATGATGTGATGGTGGAACATGAGCACAGCTAATGGGAGTTGATGGCATGTTCCAATGCTTCTCACTGCTGTATTTAAACCCTCACCTTAATGTGAACCAGAACTGTCCAGCAGCCCTGCTTTCCACAAAATTCACACCCTCATCCACGCCAGACAGAGATTTTACTGCTCCCTCTTCAGCCCACCCAAATTCATAAGGGAGGTAACAGGAAATTTAAACTGAGACTAGCCTGGGATTTTCACTGTATCAGCTAACTGGTTTTGCTGAAGATTCATGTGGCCTGTTTAGAGTACACAGAGGTCTTGATTTCAACTTCCCTTGGCGTTAACTCGGGCAGGAGCACTGTCCCTGCTATGTAACAGCGTACTGCTGAGTGTGATCCCTGGATTGCAAGTGTTTCCAAGGTTTTACGATGCCACTGAGCCATGTGCAGGCTCAAGGCAAAAGAATCAGAGCCAGGAGTCACAGCACAGACTACTAAGCCAGTTCAAATACATGGGAACATGTCCAGCACCTCATCACACTCGCCATCCTTCTCTCAGGAAGAATCACGACCCTGGGAAGTGAGAAGCTGCAGAGCTTTGACAGTTTTAAGAGCAAATACCCAGAAGGATTTGCAAAGCAAGCACACGTGGAATTGGAACAGCCACATCCAGCAGATGTAAATGTTACCATCCCTGCTGAACCCTGCTTAGTGTGCCTGACAATGTAAATAAAATCAGATAAAACTCGGTAATAGAGCAACACAACCTGGACAGGGTATTTAGGGGTTTTTTTTTTCACAAGGATCACTTTGATTAGACTCCATTTTAAGGAAATTGAAAGCATTTACTCCTCTTCCCCATGCAGCATAAAGCTCTTTCCCCAAAACACAGTGCAGATAGCAGTGAAGGGCTGCTCATGCAGACATTTCTGGGACAGCTCAAACATGGGTCAGGCCATTTTCCTGGGGACATGGCTCATCCACAACCACACAAAAAGGCACCTTGAGGTGGTATGAAGTGCCACTGCCATAACCACCAGACAGAGCCAGGCTATGAAAGGGTTCTCCTCCCTTGGGTAAAATGGGTCCCTATTTTCAGCTTTGCACCACCTACCCTTCACATTACAGGCTGTTAACACCACTGGAGCAGACAACACAACCCCCAAATGGTGTTTCCCTCACCTTCCTTGAGGGTGCAGTAGTCGATCTTGTACTTGGTTATCTTGCCATTACTCAGCTCGGGAGGAGGAGGCAGCCACGTCACACGGATGTCACCAGGAGTCATGCTCGACAGGGACAGCTGAGGGGCTGCACTGGGAACTGGGTAAACAACCAAGAGAAGTCAGCAAAGACCACAGCAACACCTCAACACATCTCTGCCAGCTCTCTGAGCTGGTTGGAGGCCACTGACTTGGCTCTACCACAGCCACTGGTGACTTGGTGTCTGTCCTGCGGGAACCAACACACCACAGCCCTTCAGGAGAGTCTGGGGAGGGGAGATGCTTGGCTGCTTCACTTCCAGGCTGACCAGAGCCTGCTGGCCACAGCCACACTGCTCCCAGGGACCCATACCCAGAGCAAACTGGGCAGGGTGGCACACACCAGCTCTCAGCTTGTGCTGTACGTGGAGCACAAAGGAGACACAAAAGCAAATGGCTCACAGATTCAAACTGCAGCCTGGGAATCCTCACTCCCTTGAGAAGCACAGCTCTGGGCTGCAGGCAGCTTTCATGCTTTCAACTCAGCCTTTCAAGCTTCAGACATACACATGGGACCATGCAGGTCACCATGTCAGGAACATTAAAAGCACATAATGCACACGAGGTCTGCCAAAACCATCTCTGCTTGCCTCTGTCCTGCAGCCTGTTGAAAGCTGTGCATGGCTTCCCGTTGGGCAGCTGTGCTTCTGGCACTCTGCCTTTACTGCTCACAAAATGCTATGTGATAAATGGTTAGATCAACACAAACTACTGGCTCTTAAGGGCTCCGACCTCGAGGCTCCTCCCACCCCTACAAATTGCAATAGATGTTTCTTCTGAGTTGAAATCCAGTCTGACCCAGAATGAAGCTTAGAGCAATATCACATGGGTTACGTGAAAGCCCTTAGGAGCTGCCTGCAATTCCCAAAGGATTCTCATGGGCCCCACCATCAGCCAGGGTATTTTCATATCCTTCATCACCCAAGCTGATGATGAGACCTGGGTGCAGGTTTAAGTTTCTAGGAGCGGCTACCACTCTGTAGCACATTCAGTGCTCACCATCAACCAGGCCAAGAACATTTCCTAGGCACCAGTACCATCTAATTGAACGCACCATCCTCCAGGGTCTGGACAACGATGGAAGAGGACGTCCGGCTGGCTCCGAGCTGGGAATAGGCAACCACATAGAAGACATAGTTGGTGTTTGGTTCCAGATCCTTGACTTGCAGCTCAGTTGTGTCGTTATTGACAGCAAACTGGTATTCCACATTATCTGTTCCTAGAGCCAAGGAAACACTGATCAGCAGGTCAGTGAACTGCTGAGACATCCCTGAAAAAATCACTTAATTCACAAGGTCCGCAGACTAAATCCACTTTAAAAATCACTATATCTTCTCCAGTTTCCCCAGCACCTGCACAGCCTCATCTCTTATATGAGTTTTTTGGGCAGAAACTCCAATGCCTCAATGTTGATGTCTCCATTTTGACTCAAACTCCTTAATCCATGCTGAAGCAGCTGCAGTTACCAGTTTAATTTTCAGAGGAGTTCTGGCAACAGTTCAGCAGGAGCATTGGCTTGCTGGCTCTTTGGGAAGACATACCCCAAGAGAACCAGTGCCTCACTTCAGATTCTGGGTGTGGATAATTTTGTGATTCCCCCTGTACACAGTGCAGCTGGTTGATATCACTGTTAGCAATCACACTCTTTGCATACAAAATCAGTATGCATAAAATCAGCAGTGCCTGGTCTCATGGAATCCAGACAGCTCAGCTATGTGGACAGACTACTGCCAATCAAGAAGTTAGACTATGTTGGCTAATCCATAGGCATGGCAACAGCTGATACCGACTCCAGGAGAAAATTCCCTTACCTGAAATGAAAAGGGAATTGCCTCACACTTGTCACTAGCTGGGGAAGAAGGTGAACCTGTGCCTTGTACCTTTGACACAGCTGTGCTGCCCAGGGAGGTGACACCTACCCACAGCCCGCTGGTAGTGCAAGGAGAAGCCGATGATCTGCTCGCTGTTGTGCTCCGGCCGCTCCCAGGACACGAGGACGGTGGTGCTGGACAGGGACACGGCCGAGACCTTCTTGGGAGCGCTGGGCAAACCCTCCCGCACGATCACCGAGAGCTTGGCGGTGGCACAGGCCATGCCCAGGCTGTTCTCAGCCACACACTGGTAGTAGCCAGCATCCTCCAGGCCGATCTGGTTGATGACGAGGCTGCCGCTGCTCTGCACCTTCACGCGCCCGTTGGAGAGGATGGGCTCCCCGTTCTTCAGCCAGTGGATGGTGGGGGCTGGCTCTCCCTCTGCCTTGCACACAAACCTGGCCGTGCTGGCTCGCGTGCGGGAGATGGTTTCAGGAGCCTGGGAGATGCTGGGAGTAGCTGGGAGGAGAGAGGAAAAATTAAAGCAGGAAGGAGGAGGAAAAAATAGCAAAGCAAATCCCTTCTCCTCCCCACTCGGTGCTATGTTTTATTCAGTAGCAGCTTTGCTTACAAGATGGGATTTGCCAGGCAGACTCTAGAGGCTTAATTTAGACTCTGTCCAAAAGGAAAAATAAATTCTGTATCAATCATGTGCTGCATTCTCTGATCCTAGGCTGTTCTCCCTGCTGGCTTCTAGGATACTGAAAGTTAATTGCTGATAGAGATTTCCAAGGGGGAACCCTGGAGAACAAGAATAAGGCATAAAACGGTTCAGTAAATACCAGGAACTAAACCCCAAATTAAAGAGGTGACACTCCCACCGAGAACTATCCCAGCTTGGGCCTCCTGGCTCTAACCCGGCTCCCACTTCACCCTGCACAGGCCACAAAGACCACAAAGCCTTGGGGATCTCCTGGATGTTGATCCATGCAACCCACAGCAAACTGGTCAGCATTTGTGCCTGAGAATTTGCCTGCTCTACTCACCGAGGATGCGAAGCTCAGCTGCGGCGGTAAC
Organism: Ammospiza caudacuta; assembly: GCF_027887145.1. Lineage (NCBI taxonomy): Eukaryota > Metazoa > Chordata > Aves > Passeriformes > Passerellidae > Ammospiza > Ammospiza caudacuta. The sequence continues at coordinate 25,919,650 of NC_080602.1, forward strand.
GAACTGCCGGGTTTGGGGTTTGTTGGCCCGGCAGACGTACACCCCGGAGTGATGGGGCTGGCTGGAAGGAATGAGGAGATTTGTCCGGCCCAGCACAATCACATCTGTGGAAATGGACTTTCCATCTGCAGGAAGAAACGTGCACAAATGCGGGAGGGAGCCCAGGCTGCCCTTTATGAGGGCTTGTAAGCAATGCCAGGATCGCAGCTGGGGAGTGGAGAGACTCCCAAATCCCAAACCCCAGCACAGAGGGAGATTCCTGCTGGGACACTCCTCAGTGCTTGACAGGCAGCTCAAGCCAACATTGCCTCAAAGTTTAGTTTAGCCTGTAATAATCCAAAAAGTTCTGGTTTGGATCAAAGCAGTCCCTGATGCCTAGGGTGTGCCTGCAATGAGAGCCCTAGGAATAGCACATTCAAGGGAAAGCTGTGCTAACACACGGTTTGGAAAAGCTGCTGGATCTGCTTGCTGACCCTTATGAGCACTGACACTCATTCATGCAATGTCAGCAAGACTGTTGAATCACTGACAACTCAGGGGCTCCTCCTCCTCCTCCTCTGTGTCCTGGATGTGAATCCAAATTTACTGAGCTTCCTGATCCACTCCTTGTTCACAGCTTGGCTGTGAGGTGTCAGAAAGACACCTGGTGCTCCCTGGGACTCTGGTGCTTATGTCAGAGACATGGGCCATGAGCTGCCTTCTCCCCACTCTCCAGGCTTGGTGCTCAGCACTGCTGAGTAGGGAAGGAGGAAAGGGCAGCTCCGTATCACTGGCCAGAAGCCAAGATGTCCTTCTACAACTTCAAGTAGCCCTGGGCTCCTCGGCATTACAGACAGGGCAGAGGCTGGTGCTGGGCACTGCATATTCTCAGCATTACTCTGAGGTGAGAATCTTAGGGATATGGCATTGGTACCTCTGAGAACGTGTGGGAGACAAAGCCAAGAGCTGGGAGCAAGCTGAGGAGAGGCTTGGATGGGAGGTCTGGCACAAATCTGCAGTCTGGGAGGACCAGGCAATTTGTGCAGTACCTGTGCACCACCAGAGCTTGTCTCTCTCCACCTGCAGAAGCACCTCTCAGCACTGCCTGTCTTTACCTCTCCAGCTTCAGCTGAGCCTGGAGCTCACACAGAACAAACTCCCCACCTCCACTGTGAACAGCTGCACTGACTTAGCACCATCAGCAGGGAATGTGGCTGAGAGCAGATCCTCTGCCCCCTCCCTGCACTTTGGGGGGACCTTCAGATGGCCTCACAGTTCAGTGGCTGCACACTCAGAGCACACAATCTGCACATCCCGTTTGCACTGGGGCAGTGGGTTGGAAAACTGTCTCCAGATGGTAGCACTTAGCTGACACCACCAAGGCTGGCAAGAGCCAAACTGGCAACCTGGAGGTACATCCTCAGTATTCCCCACGTGACTGATGGTCTAGTAATCCACTCTGCTCCTAAATGAAAGCTTGGAAATAAACTTGTGTAACTCAGAATAACTTGCACTGTTTCTCCATCCTTTTAAATTGAAGAGTCCACACAAGGAAGGAGACTGGGACCAAGCAAACACTTGAAAATAAATCATGGAAAGAACTGGTTCACCAATCCTTCCCCCTCCACCCTTGTCTTCTTTCCTCATGAAAAACTCTCCTAATGATAATTAACTCTAATATTATCTACTTTACCATGGGCATCAACAACTCTCAGTAAAGCAGTAAGTGATCTAGCATGGGAATGCTGAGCATTTGTAATTATAAAGCACATGGGATAAACTAGAAACATTTCTGCCATAACATTTAAGCCTTGCTCACTTGATTTCCAAAGTGGTATCCTCTGAGTTTTTTTTGCTCTTTTTTTTGTGGGGAAGAGGAAATATTTTTATATGCTAAAATTACTGCCTGTGGACAAATCTGGGCTGAAAACCAACCACAATAAATGGTTACAGGGGAGAGGACTCTTAAATTGTGACCTGGATTTATGAAAATGACTGAGAGCCTTTTCTAGGGGAGATTCAGCCTCTGAGCTGAGAATGTCTTCAGTCAGAGCCTCTGAAACACATCTGATGGATGTGATTCTCAGTGAAGTGACACTGGCATCCAACTCATGACTTTGGCTATCAGCCCTGGGTAACATCTGCCAGCCCAGCTCATTCATACACCTCTGATGAGACCTAAGCAGCTCCTCAATCCCTCCATTCAACAAAAACCTCCCAGTAACAGTCCCAGTCACTCCAAGGATTAACAGATCTTATCAAGTTTTATAATGCTGCAAGATAATACAAGCTATTTCTCCAGTGCAATGGCAGATTCCACAGAATCCCCAGTAACCTTGGAGCCCGGGGAGGAGTGGCACCTGACCCCATCTCATGACCTTTACTGCTCCAGTTCACCTGAGAAAGATTAATTTAGATCAAAAGGTATCCAGGCACAGGTCAAACAATTATAAATTGAATTGTGTGCTTTGTAACCTTCAAGATTTAATTAATAATTCCACTTTAGCAAGGACACCCCACACTGCGACACCACCTGTGTCATTAGGTATGGCGTTACAAGCACCCTTCCTGTCCCAGATTTCTCCACTTTTAATAGATTTTTAGACTGAAGTATCCACAGGTTCCTATGGATAGCAGAAGTTTAGTCCTGTCCCTCATACTCACCTTGTCGTATCCAGGAGACAAAGGGGGTGGGATCAGCAGCTGCCATGCACTCCATCACCACGCTCTCCCCAGCCACCACCGTGGTGTTCTCCGGAGCAGCGACGATGGTGACATCTCCTCCTGCTGCCTGGGAACCTAATGTCAAAAATTAAAAAAAAAGTCTGTCCTTCCAAGATGAAAAGTTCCCAGAAAAAAAAGAGTAGAGTCCTGGCTCCCTAGCTGGGCTTCCCTGCGCAGTCTCATGTGTGGAAATGGCTTGGGCCCAACTTGGGGAGAAAAACAGGTCTTGCTTTTATTTGACTACAGAATTTTTACTAAAAAAACAAACAATCTGCCCAGCAAAATTTACTCTAATCATATGGCTTCTAATAACAGGATTTTCACATGGAAAACAAGTAGAATTTCAGCCCAACACCGTCATGAACTGTTGCTACATGAATGTTTGTTCATTAGATGAAGCAAGACACTGCTGCCCTCAAACAGAGCAACACCAACACTCACCCTGCCAAGGCACTGGAGCAGCTCAGAAAGAATCCAGTCACTTGGCTAAAGAAATTCTAATAGCCAGATGCTGGACTGTAAACTGCAACACAGAGAGGTCATGGCTGCGTCCTGGCCTTCACCCGACAGCACAAAGAGTGATCAGTCATCCCACATCTGGAGGAGACAGTGCTGTGTAGCTTGTACGTGCACAGACCCAGAGCCAACACTTAAATCAAGCAAGGTTTACAGGAAGGTCTCCAGGCTGCATTGCACAATGCCTTGAGAATGGGATGGGGATATTCTGCTTGAAATGAACCTTCTGCCTGTGTCTGCCCACTGCTGAGCAGAGGTTAAGGGAAGGTTAAGGAAATGCCTTTGCAGCAGCCAAATTTCTGTTGTCAGATGAAAACAACCGGAGCACTCTTGAGCAGACCAGAGTGTTCATGACCCTCACCAGTTCCTCCAGCTCTCTCAAATACCCCTAACTCTGGGAGACACTTTTGTTGTCATTCTCATGAAGGGAGAAATAACTGTAGAGGAGTCACATAGTGCCAGTAACAATTAGGCCTGCAATGAAAGTTATTGGCAGCAAGTCTCAAACAAATAAAAGCAGGACCTTTCTGAACTCAGTGTATCGAGGTGCTGCAGAGTTCAAAACCCAAGAGATTCACACAAGCTCAAAAAGGACACATTTACCAGGACTATTAAATATGGTCTCATTGCTGTCCCCAGCCCAAACTGCTCCTGACTGGGATACTCTGACTGGGACTCTGATTGCCAGATGCTGAGGGAGATGTCCAAGGAAAGCAAAGTCTTCCCTGCCCAGTTTCTTTACATGCTATCCTGTACCTCCTGCTCTGGTCACTTCTGGAGACCCTCACTGGCCATTCATGCAGCATCCAAACAATTCACTCATATCTGAATTCCTTGGGGATATAAACTAGAGGAGCTTCAGCCTCACAGGCAGAGCTGCCTGCATGGCAGGAGGCCCACAGGGCTGCACTGAATGTGCTGTGCTCAGCCCAGCCCCAGGCTCGGTGCCAGTCAATCTAGGCAGGGCAGCCTTGCCAAAGCAGCATTGGTTCCAGGCTGAAATGTTCTAGCAGTCCATACGTGCGTGAAAGGGGTTTCCATCTCTAGAATTACGTGAGCACGGTCAAGAGGAGCCAGCAGAATCCCTGAGGCACCAAGGGAAACCAGGAGCGAGCAGGAGCCAGTGCTTGTCCAGCAGATGGAAGCAGAGACCGAGGAGCGCCCACAGTGCCTGACCTGGGGCAGTGGCCGGACCACGCTGATCTGCAATCCCAGCCCTGGGCAAACAGCAGCAAGAGGAGCTGCCCTGGGGCAGGGAAGAGCCAAGCCAGCTGTCCTCCTTCCAGTGGAATGAGTACCCTGAACAGAGGGGTTGGTGTGGACAGGCAAACCCAGTCTCCCTCTGAGCTGGCCAGGGCTTTCCTCCATCACATCCACTGCTGCTCGCACTGTCCACATGCACGGACACCTTCAGCCTCACGGCCAGCACACTTGGCTGCAGCAGGTGACAACTTGGGAGACAGCACAGGGACAGGATATGGATTCTGAGAAGTCACTGACAATCATATCAAAATCCTGGTCACTCTGAACTACTGAGACAGAAAATGGGCTTAATGCAAATACTGGCTCGAGAGCTTCCACCCCAGGCACATAAGCTCAAGGATCAGAGAAACTCAAGGCTCTCTGCAACAGCAGCTTTCTTTTAACTCCAGTTCTAGTTCAACAAAGCACTGAAATCCACAAGTAATCATTAGTCCTGCACAAGAACTGAGCACAGGGACTTCAGTGAAGCCCAGACTGATGGGTGAGGCTGCTCTGCACATTGTTAATGTGAGGTGTCTACCCCACACGGCACAGAGGGATGAGGCAACGTTGGAGAAAGAACAAGGAGAAGGAGCTTTCCAGCCAGGATTTGGAAGGAAACACATGAAAGAGCATCAGAAACAAAGGCAAAGGGTTTTACAGCTGCCATTCTTTACATGCTGTCCTCTACCACCTGCTCTGGTCACTTCTGGAGACCCTCACTGGCCATTCATGCAGCATCCAAACAATTCAAGGAAACATTCAAGGAAAGGCCACAGTGCTGGAAAGACACTGGAGAACCCAATAAGTTGTGATTAATGAGCTGAGGAAAGTGGTGCAAAGGAGCCAGGTGAGGAGCTGCTCTGAGCTTAGCAGGGCTGGATGTGGTCACACACCTCCACACAGCCCAGGCTCAGGCTCAGCTCACCCTGCACAGGGCTCAGCAAACCAAATCACTGCCTGCAGGACCACGGCAGCTTCTGCTGAAAAGGAGCAGGGCAGCAGCTGACACCACATATCCTGGGAGCAGGAATATCCATGGCAGGATCTCCATCCTACCCTGGGAGTGAGATTCTTCACCCACTGGCTGCCACAAACCTGCTGGGCAGGACATGGCTGAGGCATGTCTGTGTGCAAAAAGCTGTCTTTTTCTGCACTGCTGGGGGAAAAAAATAAATCTAGAGTAAAAAAAAAATAACACCAGCCAGATGGTAATATATTCCCTGCCAGATTTCCAAGCAGCTTTCTCTACCAACCTTAGAGCAGAGAAAGAGAGAAAGCTGCTCAAACCTGACTTAAACACTCATCTGCTCCATCAGGTGCATGGCCCCAGGTGTTGACTGGCAGAGGCACTTTACAGGTTACAGAAGCTTCACCTGAAGGCACTTGTCCTGTATCACTTGGTCCCTGACAGCTGCCTGGTAGTGCTGTCAGTCAATAGGAGAGAGGTTTTACCTTAGTTTCAGCCTTGAAAAAATATTGGGAAAATATATTAGCCCAGGCCTTATATCTGATTATTACTGAAAATTATATTACAAACATAAACAGCTCTGCTTGCTTTCTCAGTGCATTCCTGGGTGTGTGCATGGATGAATGCCCCTTACACTTCTTCCACAAACATTTATCTCCAGCTTTGTATTCCATTGTGGGTGTCTCAGGGCAAGTCCACAAGTCAAGTTTCTCTTCAAACTGAGCCCCTTTGGAGCACATTTTCCCCTTGCCACCTCTCTAGGCTGGTTGGATACAATGGATCACAAGTTCACTCCCACAAACTGTGTTTCAGTGAGGAACTGAAACAGTTCCCAAGAACAGTACTCAGCTAACTAGGGAAACTTCCACACAGTGGATTCCAGCACACATCGAAGAGTAAAACCAACATGAGGCTTTTTGTCTCCACTGCCATTAAGACAATTTCAGGTCAAGAGGGAATTGTCAGAACCAAAAGAAAAAAAGAGCTGCAGTTTCCAAGGCATCTTTCACTGCCTGAACAAAACAGGTCACTGACTGCACCTGCGCTGAGCTGGCTGCTCTGGGGCATGAAAAGCTTTCACACAGCTGCTATTTAAAACTTGGGCTTTGAGATTTCTCCCACTCTGCCAGCTTTGTTTTGTCTCTCCAAGCAGCAGAGCTGCTCCAGGCAAAAGCTTTACACAGCCCAAGGCACAACCCATGGATTCACATCAAAATTCTCCATCACTGAGGCCTTTGTGGACTTTCTGCCCTTCTGAATCAGATGGATCAATTTTACCTCTTTTCACTTATGGGTGCCAAGAATGGCTCTGGGATCACTGTGAGTAGTGCACAGAACTGAGGGAAATTCTTAGGGCACTGAAAGAGTTTGAGAAGGCAGCCCACTTCCTGCACAGTTTGTTAACCCCTGCACAGGGAGACAACAAAGGTTCTACCACATATCAAGAGCCCAGACTTACTTATCAGCTGCAGAAATATTTCAAAATATTGCCTGCAGTTTATTGTTTCCAAATGACTCACTACAGAGGACTTCTCAGTTTATGTGTTTTTCTACTTTCCTGTCATGAAACAGGGGAGTCAGGCCAAACCTGGGTGCTCCACTTTGTTGCACCACTGCTCTCACAGGCATCCCTCAGTGCCTGCAGCTGGGTTCAGGGCAGGCACAGAGAAAATATAACAAAGCGTTTATGATGATGTGTGTTATAAATTGAAAAGGAGGTGGGGTTTGGGAAGCACAGGGAACGTGTGAGTGAGTGAGTGAGTGAGTGAGTGAGTGAGTGAGTGAGTGAGTGAGTGGCACGACACACCTCAGAACGCTCCTGAGGCTGCCCAATCTCCACAAATCCAATTGTGTCATCTCACAGCGAAGGTGAACTCTGAGCAGGGATGTCAAGGGAGGCACCAAGGTGAGCTGACTGGGACAAAGCTCAGAATGTTTATTTGAGCTTATGGCTTGAGTTATAATATCCATCAGTGACTTCCATCTCCAAGAGTTCATAACGTGGCTCTGCCTCTAATGCATCCATAATTCAAGAGTGATCCTCTCCTGCCTCCCTGCTCTTGTTAGTGCAGAGTATCAGCAAAGAATTCAGGCAGTGCAACAGGAGGAAAATGCTTTTTGTTCAGCCAATTTGTGATGGTCGTTTGCAGTGACAAGAGGACGACTTCTTGGATGGGAACTAACACCTCTCTCCCAGTTCCATGAACACCCTGCCTTGGTAGAAGTGCTGGAAGGTTAAACATGACTTGCATGGCGACACATTCAACTCTCAGCTGTCAGCAGGTCAAGATTTGGAGATCTCTGACAATCAAGCAGCAATCTTCTGTTCTGCGAACTTTCTCACCCTCTCTGGAGGAGGAGCATGAAACCTTATTCATCCCTGCGAGCCTCCTCCGGGAATAGATCCTAGCACTGAGCAGCTGTTCATTAGAGAAAGTCAATGCTGTCACTGCTGTTATTCTGCAGACAATAGAGGACCAAATTACCCATTGCAAAGCACACACCTTCAAAAATGCAGGCGCTGTGTTTGCAGAGCATGTCCTACTCCCACTGCCCAGCTCTCTCCCTTTTCCTGGGTAACTCACAGACCTCCTGGACTGTTAGGGAAGAATCTGACAGCAACTGTGGAGGAGAAAAACATCCTCCAGACCTACCTTTCTCCTCCCTTTACACTGTCCTGGAAATTTATCTGTAATTTATTTCTACTTCAGGACAGGATAACTAGCATGTAAGACTCTAGCCAGGTTGTATCCAAACACGTGGAATATTTGCTTTCAGGGCAATATAAACAATGTCAGATCTCACAGCTGAGCATGTTTAGCAATAGGCATTTCTTATTTTCTAACTGCTCTAACCTGAAAATGGCAAGGCACAGCTTTGTGAACAGGAAAGCAAAAAGAACTGGGAGAAGGGAGTGGAGTGACTAGAGAAGGTGAGTGGTGCCCTTTTAACACCCTACATCATGTGTTCCCAAGTGTCTTAAGTCAAAAAACTGCCTCCTCTTATCCCCAAATGAAAGCACATACCCTTTCTGAAACTTACCATTTACTTTTTGGAGTTTTTCTCCTACCTTTGCTATATCAGTGCCTGTGGAGGCTTGGATCCAAGTTTTCCTGTCATTGAAGGGATGGGATGACTTTTGGTTACAAGGTTAGGGACTCAATCCCTCAACTTTAGTGCACTCAGAATTCCTTCTCTGCAGCCTTTGGTCCCCAAGCCTTGCAGGATCTTTTAGGTGTGTGCCTCAGCAGAAACCACAGCAAGGACAGTGCTTTGGCACTGGGACTGCAGAGTTTGTCCCAGTACAATGTGTCAGCACCAGTGCTCACAGAAATGTGCTCTTCCCCCACTCCCCAAATCGTTGGTCCTTCAGGCTACGGAGTTTTGTACGTCCAGGGTACACTTAGCTGTGCTGCAAAGCAGTCGGAGTGTGCTTTGCCCACCACTCCAGCTCTTGTAAAGCTGTCAACATTGGCTCTGTGTTTGCGTACACGCATTTGGAGCCGCTCCTGATCACGCCAAAAGGGACGGGAGCCAGCCAGACTGCACGACGCATTCCTGTTCGCCTCCCCAGAGCGCTTGGGAGCGCCTCCATTTGCACCGCTCCGAGCCACAGCCAGGCTAAATAAACAGGAGGGGCTGTGCCGGCAGCTGCACCGAGCTCTGAGAGCTGCGGCTCTTCTGGCTCCTGCCACAGCCCAAAGGGCAGCACACCTCAGGCCTTCAGGCATCTCAGTCCTCAGAAGCCTGAAGATGCATCACACAGAGTTTCTGGGAGGCAGAAGCAGCAGCCCATGGAGCTGTAATGTGGCAGAGGCAATAGGAAACCCCAGCTCAGGGCACAGTGGATGCTGAGACCTAACAGAAAGACCGTGTTAGAGCAGCATGGACAGTGTCATCACTTTAGATAGTAACTACTGATTAATAAGTCTGTCTTGGCACATTTTCACAGACTTCTGTGCAAACAAATTCCCTGTAATAAAGTTACTTAGTGTATGGAGGGAGTTGAGCCTCTAGATCAGGTGACAGGCCAACAAGAAGGGAAGAAAGGAGCAGAGGTACCTCAGAGTCTTTGTGTGGAGAACAGAGCAGCCTCCCTGCCCTAACCCTAAAACCCAGACAGCTTATGTTGCTCAAGCTGAGCCCTTAAAGCACTGCAAACTCCAGCTATTCCCATGCAGCTGCCAAACCCAGTGACTAGAAAAACAAAGGCTGCAAGAGGCTGTTTTGTAAAGTCACCACTGCAACAGGAACCTCCTCAGTGTACCAGGAATGTCCCATGTCTGACAACCAGAAAGGATGATGTCCCAGCTTCTGGTCCAGTGGCTCAAGAGAGTCTCCCATGGTTTCTGTCACTAACCTGCTGTGCTGCTCTGGGTACATCTCTCAGCATCTCTGGGACTCCATCTGCTCACAGTTCATAACACAGCTATTCACAGAAGTGAAGGTGCAAAAGTAATAGCCAGAGAGCATCAGAAGACCCTTAGCAAAAGCCACAGTATCCGTTATTTAAATATAAACACCCCCGCAATCAGTAAACATGAGATACCCCTGGGGACATAAGCTTGCCAGCCTCCAGGATTCGGTGGGAACACCCTCATGCCTTTTTAACCATCATTATACCAGCTCTCTTTGTCATTATCCTAGAGCAGCACACCACTTTCCAGAATGATGCATGAGGAACCTCCAAGGAGAAAAAAAAAGCCACAAGTCCTATTTTCTTACCTCTTGCAGAGCAATGACACAGAGACACGGTCAACAGAAGACCATTCTGGCTCACAAGTCACTGTGAAACTCCTCCTTACTCACCCTGCCTCAGTGACCGGAGCTATTTCACTCCAGTCACTTCCTCCTTGTGCTCTGAGGCTGATGTTTCCCAGGGGCTGACACCTACTTCATCAGACCTATTTGCAATTCAGATTTATTTGTGATATCAGATCCATCTGCAATTCAGGCACATCCAGTGACAGCAGAAAGGGATGAGGCTGGAGGCCCTGGACCATGCAGGAGGGCACAACCTGCTTCCTCTGTGACCATGGCTCCTGCTCTGCCCCATTCCCTCTGCCAGAGCAGCCATCCACTGTCCTGAGCAGCTCTGAAAAGAGGAACACTTTGGGAAGGGATCTTGCAGAGGGCTCTCCCTGTTGCCAGGTACACAGAATGCTTCCCACAAGTGACGCTGTGAACACACAACATGCTGGGAGCCCACAGTAAAACAGTCTGGCAGCAAACTGAGACTGCCAACTTGGAAGGGAGAGAACTAAAAGCAGATGGATGCATCTGCATTCACTCAGGACAATACAAATCTGTTTTTCTAGGAAAAGTCCAGAAGAAAAGCTGGCTTTCCATGGGGAAAGATCGTTGCTGATATCCACAGATTCTGTCAGAGCCCTTTGCTTGGACACTTGCTGGGTGCCACAGAGAACCCTGATGTAAGGCTGTGCATTAAGACAGTGTTTGATAGCACCACCTGCCCCTCCTTGTCCCATCCTTCCTCTCTCTTCCTGCTCCTCATTCTTGTCCACAGTCTACTTGGCATTGTCCCCTGGCTGCACCAGGAATAGAGATGGGCAAGAACACCTCTGATACCGAAGGCAAACTCTCAGTTGTGTTCTGAGCAATCCCCAGCATCCAAGAAATCCAAGTGAGGGCTCAGAGCAGCCCAGCTCTGCTCCTGACTCAGCCTCCCCTGCCACCCAAGCCCACTCCTCCCACTCCCGTTCCTCAGCACTCCTGTAGGTACTGTTGGCTCTTGGAGACAGGGACATGTCTGTCCTGTGTCAAAAGTAATGGGATTAGACACCCCCATGAGCTTTGCTATGCCTTCAGACACTTCCAACATCCTCACTCCTGCTGCTGGACGCTGTCAGCGCCGGAGGGCACCGCCAGCCCTTGACCTCAGAGAGCTGCTGAGGCACAGCTGTAACACCAATGATTAATAATTAACCAGTGTCATCAGGAGACCAAGCACATCAACCTTCCTGTCCCACAGCCCACTGCAAGCTGCTGACCTAATTATGGTCTCTATTCCTAGCTCCTTTCCAGCCTCTCCACACAGTCACAGCCTGTCCCACATCCTCCAGGGCAGGGTAGGTGTGATCCCTGTAGTGCAGATGTGCTGATGCACCACAGGATTGCACCACCACTAAAGGACTCAGAGGAAAACTGAATGGAGCCGACCACTTAAACCACTTAATTTGTTTGCTTCAGTCCAAGCCTTACCAAACACCAGCTGTTATTTCAGGAAGCCTCAAAAGTGCAGCAGACCTGAATTAGTAAGGGATGCATGTGGAGAACACCAGAGGACCATAAACCACACCTGAATCCACACATCCCTCGTCTGCAGGAGCTGAAGGCAGAGTAACACATGAGCCTGGCCACATCTGACAGCTCTAAACATCATGCACAACTACCACTGCATGTGGATTAGAGCAGTTTCCCCTCAGGACCTGGAAACAGCTCACCTATTCCCAGCCGTACATCCCTTGTTCCGCTCTATTATCCTTGACACCTCTGTTGCCACTCACTTCGGTGCCATCCCCAGGCTTAGCTGTTGTGCTTAATGGGAGGTGAGGGCTCTGCATTTTGTATCAAACCCTCTGTCACTGTGGGCTGCTGGAGCTGTCAGGAGTGTGGCACATCATAGCCCCACAGAACTTCACAGACAGCTGAGCTGGAACTCCCCTTGGGCTCCCAGAGCAGGCTGCTGACACTGGAGCTATGAGCAGCTTTCCCTCGGCGATGTGAGGGGTGTGACGCATCTTGGCCCTGTAGGAACCCCAGCCAAGCAGAGCTGTGTGGTTGGATGGGTGCCTGACACACATCTGCACCAGCCTTTCACAAGTTTCACCCAATATTAATGGGCTCGATCCTGCTCCACGTGTGCTTGAAACCCACCAGCAGTGGCAGGCTCAGTAAAGTGAGATGGAGTTTAAGTTTACAGCTTGTTAGGCAGAAGGTCACTTCTAGCTTTAAAGATCTATTTATTAAGCAGGAAGTGTTGTGTACCTCCTCCTTGATCTTGCCATCCTCTGAATTCACACTTGCCATGGCTTGCTTAGCACCTTCTGCCACAGTCAGGAGCAACAGTGTTTTACAGAATCTATCAGATGCATGATGCAAACAGCTTCAGATACCTGCTTCCCAGGAAACCAGAGCTGTGAAATACTCGTAAACAGAGTCTTCATGGCTGAGCTTTTCGGATGTCAAGTGGAGAGCAGTGTCCTGCTTAACTGATAGTGAAGTGAGAGACCAGAGGGCAAAGGAAAACAGGATGCTAAAAGGACAGAGGGAAAAGTGACAGTTCTATGTCCTGCACAGGAGGCACATGGAACAGGAACATGGCAATTGCAGGTTGGAACTTGGATGTCTCTTTCTCCAGAGGTGATGCATCACTTGCTGATCATGCCAACAACTCACAGCAAAAATGCAATTATGTTACCCCACCCCACACTTTCTCTCCCTACACATGCCCACAACTCATGCCTCTCAGAAGAAGTGTGCCATGCCCACACACAGGTGTGGATAGCTCTGCCCCCACAACCACACAGGGCCCTGCTGTCCCTGCAACAGGTTCCTGCTGGAGAAAGACCACCCTAATCCCAGTTGGACCATGCCTCCACTCTGGCTAATGCTGCCCTTCACTGTTGCTGGCAGCACACACAGGATCAATGCCCAGCTGCAGTCAGGGAGGCCAGCCCAGAGCAGCACTGACCCAAATCCAAAGTTCCCTGTCCCCTGGCTGCCCAGTACCTGTGCTGGAAGCCGCGAGGGGAGCAGAGCACGTGGCCAGGGCTCAGGCTGAGTGCCAAGCCAGCATCCAGCACGTCATTCGCACATGCAGGGACTGAAAATCCACTTGTGGTAACAGCACGTCTGTTTCTGCGAGGTGGTGGCCAACTGCGAGTGTTGCTCACTTCATCACCACCTTCCCCTCCATCCCTAAAGCTCATCCCAGTCAAGAGCTGTATTTCCTACACCCCTCTGGAGCAGGAACCAGCCCAGGCTCTATGTTGGTACCTGCAAGCCACTGCAGCACAAACACCAAAAGAACAAAAAAACTCAAGGTGCTTCAGCTGCCTCCAAGCTCTGTCCCTGTTATCACATTCATACAAATATTTGGCTGAAAAATCCATTTCCTGGGACACTGCTGCAGCAAGCTGCTACAACTGTCAGCGTAAATGATGTTCTGCCAATGGCAATCTCGCAGTGTCATCTCTAATAACACAGCACTAAATCCCAGCTCGCGGGGGATGTGCTCAGCTGCTGGGAGACTCCTCCGTGGTCTGCTCAGCCCAGACCTCCACCCACCACCCTGCTCTGTTCTCCAATTCCTGCATTACTGCAGCACAGGGAGATTCTGATTCTTGCCTATCTGGTTTAAGGTAAAGGTTTTTCCCACACATGTCACAGCAGTCACAGCCACCCCACATGCACAGACCAGGAGCAGGGTCCAGAGGACACGAGGAGGGAAATCCCACACCCACACTGAGATACATGCCCACACTTCTCTCTGTATGTGCCCCTAGATGCCCTCCAGCACCAAATGCCCATAATCATTCTCCAGACTGAGCCATCCTTTCCAAGAGGGTAACTCCAAGGCTATTTATTACATTATCCCTATTTACAGAAATTTCCAGTTGAGGAACTGATTCTCCTCTGCAGCCCAACAACAGAGAGGGAGAGAGAAGCAAGGAGTCCTGGCTCCTAGGACCATGCTTTGACAATCCTTCTGCAATAACCAATAAATACGAAAAGACACAAACACTGAGATCTACATGAAGGAGCTCTGGGATCAGGATCTCAAATTTGTTTCTCCCACTCCAGTGGGAGAAAACTATTCTATACAAAATTGCCAAGATTTTTAACTTTCTTTAGGTCACTTGGGAGACACAATACTGCTTATACTCAAAGGCATTAAAAAATAAGGAGAAATTTCAGTTTTTTCAAGATTCCCAATGCTTTGCAACTAAAACTAATAGGATGAATTGCAGGGAAGTGAAATTTGGGTTAGCTATGGAGAAGAGATTCCATCATTCAATGAGGAAGATGCAATGGAAATTAGGGGGAGCCACACTCCTTGTGACATTTAAAAACAGAATAGATCAAATCTTTGTAAAAACCTACTGTTCTTGCAGCAGCACAGCTTCTGACTGTTATTTGTGCTACATTGTGCCAGTTGTGGGGCAAATACACAGCAAGAGGGAGTCCCTATTCCCATGAAAACACACAGAGCAGGCATGTGCATGACACGGAAGGAGAAAGCGAAGTGACAGGCAAAGTGACCTGCTGAGACCACACGTCATGTTCCCCAAGCCCTTCTGCTACTCTTCTTTGAGAGCTGCTTTACGAAGCATGGCAACACTTCTGTGTGTATGTCAAGAACCTGGGAGCACAACCAGGACACACAAGGAATTAGTTCTTTATCTACAAGTTCAGAGTAGGGCTCCAGAGCCTGCTTCCAGAAAAAGGAGCTACAAGGAACAAGACACAGCTGACCCCAAAGAAAGGCAGCATGCACAGCCAGGGCCTGGGAAAGCATCCCACAGCCAGTTCCTAATGCCCTTTTGGCAGAGAGAGACACAGGGTTCATTCATCACCTGTCCAGGTGAGGGGTGAAAGGACAGAGCCGACAGATGTGTTTAGCACTCTGTGCACTGGGAAGCAGTGGAGATCCAAGGGGAAAACCCAAGCTATCCCTGTTTCAGCAGCAGGCTCTGTTTCAGGGCTGCGTGACAGTATCCTGCTGTCCCGTCTGCTCTCTTCCCTTCCAGCTCCAAACGCTTCCCCAGGGAAGGTCTGGAAATTTGCACCATGAAGTCTGCACAGCCAAAACATCTGCAGCCCCGCCTGCCCTGCCTGGCCACGGCCAGCATGTGCTCAGCCACAGACACACAGCACAGCCCAAATTCCCCCAGGACAGGGAAGTCACACTGCCCAGGGAAATGACACTTTTGGGGTTTTTAGACTCTGCAGATATGACAGAAAGGGGTTGTGTTAATTGCTGTTTTTACTGGGAAAAGGCCTTTAATAAGGGAGAGGGAACAATTCCCAGCCATCGTACAAGGAACAGGGAGGGAGGGGGAGGAACAGGATAACTGGGCAGAAGAGCTATAGGGAAACTGATTCTTTTGCTATGCACAGCTCGTTCAAATCCAGCCCTGTCTGGAAGGCAAAGGCATGAACACAAAATGTTCCCAGACCTGATCCTTGGAAGAATTTGGATTATCACCAGCAAGACCCCAAAATCTACCAGGAGCACAGCCTCCAGCATAATAACACAGCACTGCCAGGGCTGCCAGTGGGACAGCAGATAAGGAGACACAACGTCCCACTGCACAAACCTTTTCCAGGGCCCCTGGCAGTGGGACTGAAAGGCCGGACTGTCACCTTATCTTGGCACAAAGGAGTCTCTTGCCAGGAGCAAGGAGGGAGTTTGGTCCCTAAAATTTCCAAATAAGCAACACTAAATAACGGTACTTCAGTCTATTGTTCTTTTGTTGTCTGTCTTTCGGTTTATTTTGGGGTTTTTTTTCCTAGGATTCTTTGTTTTGGTTTAGTTTGGTTTTATTTTTCACAATCAGGAAAGGATTTCTGCCTGACCAGCTCACTCCAACTATTATCAGCTGCTTCTGAACAGGGAGGAAAAGACTCCTCAAGCCAGTCCAGGCATCCAAGAATGTACTCTGATGGTGAAGTGCTGAAACAAAAAAGGATCAATACCATGCCAGTCACTCATGGAGGAGTTTACAGCCTGCACAGGTCACTGCAGTTTCCCATCTGTCTCAGAGATACTTCTCCCCAATTATAAAAAACCCCAGAGATTTAACAGGCATGTTTTTCATCACTATCAGCTCAATCTGGTGAAAAACTCAACCTCACATATTTGTTTTAGCAGCCAGCGGGTGGTGTGGTGCTGCAGAAGAGAGATTTGGGTGAGAACTGCAGGCAGAAATCTGCTCGGGCCGGCTGGTGCTCCAGAAGGAACGTTTCCCATTTAACCTCTTCCATTGCCTCCATTTGCAAAGCAGATTAAACATTGCAGAGCTACAAGATGCAATTATGCAGAATGAGTTATGATGCCAAGGACATCAAATTCACCTTTGCAACTTGATCGATATTAGTTATCAATAGCACACCAGAGCCAGCACAGGAGCTGTCTCTGGAGCTGGAACTGCCCATAGGAAGTGCTCCCCTCAGCTCCCAGCTTCATTACACACGCAGAGGATCTGGCAGGGGCTGGCAATTAGATACAGAGCATTCAACCGCTCACGAATTCTCTGCAGATTCCACCCAGATTACCTCCATGACACCATCCATTGATCAGAGGTGTGTTCTCAGGCTCCACAGTTAATTACACTCCCTGCTGATGGATGAACAGCAAAGCCATCGCTGGGAAAATACATTGGGAGCAGAATGCCAAGCAACACAATCCTAAACAAAGACAGAAGGGGCTGGGAAGGATTTCAGAGCTTTCAGGGTTGAAGCTGCCCGCAAGATACACCGGGGTCAGCACAAACAGGAGACAGATGTGGCAGGGGGCACTGTCCAGAGAGAAGGGACAGCTCAGCCAGACCCCCAGCCCTGGTGAGCTTGTCCATTTGCAGGACAGGATGATACAAAGTTGGGGAGGCAGCCAGGCATGCTGGGAAGGATGCTGGAACCTGGAGACCCCCACTGCTCTCAGGCTCTCAGCTATGTCCTCCTCATGTCCAGACTTGCCCACTGCACTCTTGGCTTACAAAGCAAAATGCACTCACAGGCTGAGGCCCAGATTGGGAGGTGAAGGACAGCTCACAGCCAAAGCTTTGCTCCAAAGACCTGTATCACCAGGAGAAATCCCAGCTGGGGCTGTTCCCCAATAACACATAATGATCTCTGGAGCTCAGCAGAGCACCAGCAATATGGACACAGAACACAAGTTGGATGTCACTGCGCTCAGCCTCCTCTGGACTGTGCTGGGCACCCTGGATAAACAGTGTCCTGCCAGCTACTCCAGCCTCCAGCTACTTCTCTCGCTTGCCTGGGAAGCACCTTTGTCTGTCCATGCCAGCCCTTGTTTCTCTTGCTATCCAATGCCACTGCAGAGAATACCACCAAAAATGCTGCCCTCCCCAAGGAGCAAATAAATGGACTGCCTCATCCCTTCTAATCACCCCAGAGCATGAAGGAGTCCTCCCAACACAGTCTCCTTACCCCATCACCAGCAAAGAGAAACCTTTCATGAAATGCCTCTCTGCAAGTTTGAGCCAAAGCTGGCCACGTGCAGAGCCACACCAGGAGGGGAGATGGTCACTGGTATTTGAGCCCAGCTCTCCCACCACACACAGTGATTACCTGGCAGACCTGTACCCAGCCAAGAGGCTGCTGGCAGCACCTCACCTTTCACCACGCTGAGGGTGGCGTCGTTGCTGTAGCGCTTTCGGGCGGTGTTGGTTGCCACGCAGTGGTAAATCCCAGCATCGCTCTCCTGCACATCCACGATTTGGAGGACACCATTGGGAAGAGTTATAAACCTGAGTAACCAAAAGGAAGAGTGTGAGACAGGCTATGTCTTACCCCAGATATTCATCACCCCAAAGTCCTTTAATCCCTTCTTTTTCTCCCAAAACGTCTGTCATGTGCAGGTCCTGGCAATGACAGCAGAATGGGATCAGGGAACCTCTGAGTAACCCAACCCGTGGTTCTCAAAAAGCAGCAGGTACAGACCTATCCATCACCTTGGAGTCTTCCAAATTTAAAAGCTGCTCTTGGGCGACCAGACTAACAGGACTTTGCTGACACAAATCAACTGGCCAGTACAAACCAACTCCACACACTCACACTTCTACATACACATTTGTAGATGTCCCCAAGCTTGAGCACATGCTACAGCCATTTTCAGCACTTGCTTTTTACAAAGGTTTGGTTGCCAGACAAAAAGCACACTGCAAAGAAGTTTGGACATCATCTTTTTCTTGCTGCACCTCAATTACATGAAAAGGGACCAGTTGATACAGAGCTGCACCTCCATGGGCCAAAGCAGCCATGACACAGCCACCTGAACCTGCATCATTTCTGCTCCTTTCCTTCCTCCACAAGTTTCTGGCCTTTACAAGGTGACAAACTCACAGCTGGGCATTCAGTATCCTCTGATTTGCCCATGGGATGCTACTGGGAAACAATTCCACAGAGTGAAATGGCTACACTGCTCATGACATGAACACAATCCTTGCTGCATTACACTGAACAAAGCAGATGATTAGCAATTAGCATAAAAGTAGGAGCAGGCTGTCAGCATCTCCATTTTCTGCCTGGATTCCTAGATGGCAGCCTCTTTATTCTTGAATGCAAGGCGCAAAGCCTACGTGATCCTTTTTAATTATATATGAGATCCATTTTTAATTGCAAGCCTCTATAAACAGAGCTGCCGAGGTTTGACAGGCAGCTCTGGGTTATCAGTCTTCATTATGAAGAGGACACATTCAAAGGCAATTGCTAAGGGGAGGGATAACAGCTATTCCACAGGAACAGCACAAAGGCAAGTTATAACCATGAATGCCAGTCCTGCCATCCACAAAGATCACAGTAAGTCAAACTGTGGTTCTCCAGGTGCTGAGACAGCTGGAGTGCCATGAGCAAGGATCATGGAGCCAGGAAGACCTTAACAGGTTACTCATCCTGCATTCAAGCCATGGTCACCAACAGCATGCCTGCTCCTGCAGACATTTATCCTAAATCTGCACCCATGGAAACACCTCCTTGCCCTAAGCAGTCTATTCCAGAGACAAATATTCCTGTTGTGAGTCTTGCATCAATCCTGGACCTCAGCTACTGTAGTTGAGCTCATCATGTCTTGTCCTTCACAGCTGATGAAGAAGGAAGAGCTACAAGAGCTCCTCCAGTGACCATTCTGTCTCCCCTGAAACAATCCTACAGCCTGATCCATGGACACACGGCTGAAGCTTCCCATATACACAAATGCAATGCCTTACATCCCTAAAGCCACGTTCCTGCTACTCACAAAGACATTTTGCTCAGGATCAAGCCCCAAAAGACCTCAGAGGAGGTGATACCGAAAAGCCCTCATCAGGATGCCTCATCAGGACTCAGGAGAAGGATAACAAATATTTGCATCCTCTCAGCTCCATGGAGGGAAAGCCTCCCACTGTGATAATATTTATTTTTGTCGTGCATCTGCTATTTGAGTCTGTAATTAATATCAACATATTTCAAACACCAGGCAAGGCATCTCCCAGCCACAAAAAGACACTTCACTGATATATCACAGATTCACTGAGGCTAGGACAGACCTCTGATCTCTGGTCTTTCTTCTCTCAGAGCAGGGTCACTATACCAGGGCATTCAGGACCCAGCTTCTCTTGAGGGCACAAAACAAGCCACTGTGTCTCTAAAGAGAGCAGGAGGTGGAAACAAGGGAGTTTACTGGGGATACTTCATGAAAAGAGCTTGAGACAGTCCAGTGGTAGAGATCTACTCAGCGCCATACATCCTGTTGGAAAAATGTGGCAGCAGTGAGGATTGCTCTGCTGGGGAAGCAAGGAGGGAAGAAAATCCACCATTTCTCCCAGCCGCTCACAAAGCCTCCAGCTCTTCAGGGTCCCAGCAGCCCTGAACTAGAAGCCTTCAGGCAGCCTGCAAGGGCATTTGCTCCATCCCCAGGCTCCCTGTAAGGAAATTTGCCTGATGACTCAGAGCAGACAGTTGTCAGAGCTTTTCTTTCACACAAAGCGCAAATCTTTTTGTCTGCTCACCTTCACCAAGGATTAAGCAGGAAACAAAAGCTAAAGGACAGACAGACAAAGGCCCTGGAAGCAAGAGAAACGCTGGAACCTTGGCAGTCCCAGGAGCTCTGCTGTTGATAGCTGCAGTGTCAGGATCTCAGAGAAGCTTGCCTCGATGGGGGCGAAAGGCAAGCCCCCACCTCTATTACCCTGAAGGACAGCACACTCAGAGCAGAGCCAACTGGGCTCCAAAGCAGCAAGAACAGCAGGGCACACCCAGAGAGCTCTTCCCCTCCCTGACAGCACTGAGGGGCTCAGGGCTGCTCACCAGGGCAGTGCCCAAGAGCTGAAATCAAGCACCACTGCCTCGTGTCCAAACCCTGCAGCCCTACAGCTCAGAGAATATCCCAGCATTAATAGCCCTACTCCCTTTCTTATCTTCTCCCTGGTAAACTGCCAGCACACCCTACCTTCAGCCTTTTGAAGGTGCCTAGGACAGCCCAAAGCTGTCCTGAGCACAGTGAGGAACCTGCAGCTCTGTTGCAGGCTCAGTTTGGAAGCCCTTTTGCTCACAGCTCCAGAGTCCTGTACATGAACATGAGCCACGTCAAGGCATTCCTGGCACAGCACAGAAATAAAACTTTACACACAGATAAAACCCTCACGTAGCCAAAATGTGGACAAATATACTGTGATTGCAGAGTATGTGGTCTGTAGGTTATGGATTTGCTGTGCAGACCTCCAAAGACCTCCAGTTCCCAGCAAGTGCTCATCTTGGCTCTAGAGAAAATAAACAGAATTTTGGAGCCTGATGTGAAACCCAGCCAGCACATAAACCAGAGATTATGCCAAGAGATGTTGCACACACCCCAAATCAACTGCAATCAAGAGAAATCCTGTGAGCCACCTTCCAGCAGCAGCTGCAGATTTAAGACTGTGTTTACTCACTGTGCTTCAGAGCCAGAACTGCAAAATAATCTGTGCCTTACTCACAAAGGTAATTTAGATTTTTGTCCTGAAGAGGGACAGGAAAGGTATTCCAAAAACACCAATCAGCACTATGGTACCCTATAGGTTGTTAAAATACTTTTTTAAGATCAGGTCTCAGTACCTTTGAAGTAGCACCATGCTAGAACCTGCATCCAGGGGCAAAGGCTGAAAAGAGTGCCCAGAGGTAAGAACAACAAAGAAAAGTGGAGGGGGAAGAGTGAAAAAGAGGGAGAAAGGAAGAAAAGAGAGGGGAAAAGGAAAAGCAAGAAAAGGGATAAGCAATGTGAGTTTAACATGATTATTCTATCCCTCTTAAATCACAAACACTGATGGAGAAGCACAACTCCAGGGCTGTACCTCCAGTCCCTGAGCCTGATTTTGCACACCCTCCCAGCCCTGCTATTCTGGAGTATGAAATCATCACCCTGACACCTGCCCAGCCAAAGGGTTCCATTTTCACAGGCTCATCCCAAGTGTGCACAGGAGGGAGCCCACAGTAATCAGGCCAGCCTGAGATCCCATCCTTAGGCACAATGCAGGGAGGATAACAGAGAGCTCTGGTTGGCAGCCAACATTTCCTGGAATTCACTTAATTCCTTCGAAAGCCGGTTATATTAAATCCAACAACAACTAGACAACAACAAAAAAAGCAAATCCTTCTGAAAAAGCATATTAGCTAGAACATGATTTAAAAAGCAAGATCTGCAGATAGAGATTACGGCCTGGCTTTTACAAGGAAAACAATTTTCAGGCTGCCCGTGATGAAAGCAATCTCTGAGCAAGTAATTTCACAATATCCATCGAGCTGTCTCATTAAAAAGCCATTGTATCTATGACACTTCTCCTGCAATCCCTTATTTTCTAGGGGTTTTTTCCTTCCTTTTTTATTAATTTTCTTCATAACAGCCTCCTATGAACTTTTAGATGCCACACTCCAGACTGAAGGATATAAGTGGGTATTCCTACAGAAATAGCCACTGCTTCAAAAGCATTTCTAAACTTCCCCCCAAACACCTCCCTCTTTTTTTCCTCTTCCACCACTTGGATTAACTTTTCCGGGTGGGAAACACCTCTTTCTGAAGAACAGAAAAGGAGTTTTTAAGAACTAAAGGACAATTCAGTTACTGATTCCCTGCAGAAGTGATGTCTACAGACAAACAGCTAATGGTTTATCCCTTCCTCTGTAAGTGACTTTCATGAAAGAAAAAGTATCATGCTTCAGGACTCTCCTCTTTTCTCCAGAAAAAGAAAATTCAGCATCTTTTACTAGATGGTGTCTAAACATGGGAGTAAGGCAAAAGAAAACACCTCCCATTAAAATCATAACCAAAATCAAAGAAAATCCACATAATGGAGTTCAGTTGGATACGCCCAGGTTAATACTCCTCACCCCAGGCCCCAATAACCCAACGAATTCCATGTCATTTCACACAACAGGACAAGCCAAAGCATCCATGCCTTGCCGTGCCCCATCCTGGGTACACACAGGCCTTTGCAGGGTGCAGGTTCTGAGCTGTAATAACTAGCTGTAATAACTAGCACAGTATCAGGAGTTCTTTTTCCTTTGTGGTTTGAAAATATGGGGGAAAGTCCATTTTATTCAGACCTTTATGTTTATGGACCTTTTTTCCTCGGTCCCTTGAATAACTCCTCTTATATCAATTAGTTATCAGGTCCAAACCTGGTATCACCTCTCTATCACCTTTCTATCACCTCTCTCGTCATTCTGCCATTTTATAGAATGATTTCCACATCCTAAATGGTCAGGTTTTGCTTTGCTCTTTTTCAAGCTGACCCAAGAAAGCAAGCAGGGCATCACCTGGGTTCTGCTGGCACAGCTTCATGGTCCTTCTCCCAGGTGATGACAGGGGAGGGCAGCCCCTCGATCCGGCACTCAAACCGGGCCATGCCATTTTCCTCCACTGTCTGCGACTCCGGCTGCTGGAAGAAGCGTGACAATGCTGGGGAAAGAAGGAGGGAAGGAAAGTTAATAACTCAGTGTTTCTGCTGAGAAATGCAAACTTGTCATCATGTATAAGCTAAGAGAAAGGCTTTTCTCTCCTGAAGACAGCCTGAAATGTAATTCCTCCCTATCCTGTGCTCCTACAGACCCTCAGCAACCCTAACAACAGTAACTGAAAGGTTTCAATGTGTAAATTTGTTTCTTGCCTCATTTTCCACCTTAAGGCAACAGTGTGAGAGAAAGACAGGCAATTTGGCAGCTTCAGCAGTTACCTTCCTAAATTGCTTCCTTGTATGTTCCCTTGCTCCATTTGGGAAGGACACAGAATGAGAAACAGAGGGGAAATGCCACAACCCCAGAGATGAGAGTTTCCCCCTTGCCTTGTAGCATTCCTGCAGCCACAGGAAATTAAAACAAGGCAAGAGGAAGAACAAGCCAGATGTCAAATTACACAAAACAGCTGCCCACTGACTGGCAGTGCTGGAGACCAGAGGCAGAGCCCATAAAGTTTTGACCCTCCTTCTCCTACCTGCAAAAACCAACTTTATTCTATTCAAGTAGATGGGAGGCAGCCAAGGGGATCCAGACACCCTGCTAAGAGAAGGATGGATTTCATACATGCCAGGATACTTGTTTACTCTCCAAGGCTCACCTCTCTCTATATATGTCTTTCCATAGTAAAGAGGCTGGACTGCTTTGGAGACAAAGCACTAAGGTTTGGAATTGCTCTTGGACCACAATCCACAGCTGCCTCTTCTTCCAACCTTTCCATGCACACAGCAAAACCCTGCAGCAGAAATCCTCCCCCAGGGCTGTCAGCATCTGTCCTACCAACAGCATAACCCGAAGGCATCTCAGTCACAGGCAGAGTTTTGAATATTCATGCAGGCTCCTGGATGGGGGCAGAAAGCCCCCAGAAGAAATGGCTTCTGCTTTATCGATCTCTGTTAAACTGTCTTTGCTGTGAAACCTACCCTGCTGGACAAATCCATCCAACAATGCTCTAACACAAGTGCCAGAAACCCCAAATGTGGAACAAGAAACATAAATTTCAGCCAAGAAATCACACTTGAATGCTGGGCTGAGCATAGCACTGTGCTCAGAAGGACCCTGAGCGACCTCCTGGCCCTCCAACACAATTATGTGCTTGTCTCACCACCGCTTTCCAAGAACATCCATCATTGCTTTGGATTTTGTAGGACTCCAAACTTGAAGTTTTTCTTTGCATCTCTCACACACACAAACATCCATGCACACATATACATGCCTTATTGCAGTGTGAGCTTGAGAAAGTATGTACAGTTGGGAAAATGAAATGCTTTTGCACGACCCATTTTAACCTCGGCATATTCTCAGCTGTCATTAGTGTTTTTCTTTAATTTAAATAGTTATCACATGTTTCAAGCAACTCATTGCTCCCCGCAGCAGCTACAGACCAAATTCTCCCACCAGCTGTCTGCCACGTTTCGTTTTTCAATTCAATACAAATGGAATGAAAAATGTTTTCCTGGAAAAAATTGAAAAATACATTAATATGTAAGGCCTTAATTCAGCCAACTGCTTTAGTATTCTCAAATATACACTGCAGACCACTTCACCACAGAGTAATTTCTACAAATTACAAAACCTTTTAAGCTCATGTTAATAAAACTTGCTGAATCCAAGAGTTTAAAAGAAAATCCATCAAATGCCAGTGCATATTCAGGATGGCACCATCAAAGCAACCTTCTCCTGAGAGCAGATACCCTTAATCCTCTTTCCCATTATTCTCTTCTCATCCTACAGGTGTCAATGAGAATATTTTGGCAGGCTCTGGAGGGCCATGTACTCAGGAAGATAATGATGGGAGGTAGGAAGCCTAAAAAAAGAAATTTGTTAGCATTTCTGTTTCCTCCACCTCAAGCAGCATCACCTGTCTCTCTGCTGCTCATTATTAAGTGGCATCAGCTTGGTGTACAAAAGGTGACAGAGCCTCCTGGGCTCCCTGGCTTACCAGGCAATAACTTGTCCTGGTTATTCGTAGCTATCACCTGCCAGATCTGGTCCTACAAGCTTTAAATTCCCAGCTGAGAACCAAATCCTGCCCTTTACCTCCACCCAGCCCTATCTGCCCACTGTGCTGGAATGGCTCTTCAAGAGCAAAGAAAAGCATCCCCAACAGAACCTCACTAGGATGTGGAGGAGTGTGACCAAACAGTGCCCCAGATTAGGGAGCACAGTGTCCCTCTTGGAGCACACAGGAACAGCCACACTTCCCAAGGGGAGTCACAGCTCCTGGCAAAGCCATGGCTTTGTCTCACAGCAGGCTGAGAGCTCTGTGAGGCTGGGGGCTCTACCATGGCAATGCCCAGCAAACCATCTCAGAACTCTTGGGGTGGGCTTCAGAGGCTGAGCAGCTCCATCATATTCCTTTCACAGCACAAGGTTAGGGACAGTGGGGACAGGGATGGGCTGGAAAAAATCACCCCTGCAAGCTCTGAAAGAAGCAGCCTGCAGAGTCCTCTGTGAAGGAGAGGACAGGGAACTTCAACTGGGACCTTATAAGCACAGAATGTAACACCAATTCAAAGCAAGAGAAGTGAAAAAGTTCCTTTGATGCAGAACTGAGCAAGACCCATGGATGTCAGCCCTGAAAGGGTCAGGCAGAGACAGACTTGCTGGCTGGGCTGATCACTGCTCCACAAGCATCTGCACCAGCTTGGGGCCAACACCACAGCATGCTGTGATCCCTTGTGCTCCTCCTCTCTCATCCTCAGGAGTACCAGGGTGGAATGGATGAGGCAGGACACGTACAGCACCTCCAGTGCAACTCAGAGCTGTGCTGCCAACAGCTGGGGCTGGGAGGAAAAAGAATCAGGCAAGGGAGGAGAGGACTGGAGAGCAGCTCCTGTCACTTGGACACGCTGCACGGACGTGCGTGCAGGTCACAGCAAGTATAGGACAGGCTCCAACACACTGCTCACCCTGGGGCCACAGCATCCTTGGAGGGGCTGCTCTCCTCCCACAAACAAATCCTGGGCAGAAGAATTCTGCTGCTGCAGAAGTGCTGCAAAGTGAGAGGTTTTCCCACAGGGAGGCAGCGAAAGGAGATGCTTGAGGGGAAAAGGCAGACAAAGACAACACATACTCAACATTATTTTCAACTTCTCAGCTAAGGTTTAGCTTGCAAAGCCATCCTGAGCCACAAAACCTCCCAGCCGTGTTGCACTGATTATCCTGAACACCTTAATAGGCCACTCAGTAAAAATTACCCACTGTAGGTGAGAAGGTGAAGAGCATTACAGCAAATTGCCCTCAGCGACAGCCAAAGCACTGGGCTCTGCACCTCCAGGAGAGGGGCAGGCAGCTCCCTCCCCACTGATATGTTAAACCCAGCTGGAGCCAAGCCGTGTGCGCCAAGGCTTTTAGCTCTGAGCCCAGGGGTGACTGCAGGATGGTGAAATACAGCACCCTCCCCCTCTCCCAGCAGCGAGATCCGTGCAGGAGGCTGTGGGCTTGGAAAGGCTGCCAGCCAGCAACACTACACCCCAGGCAGAAAATGCAGTCTATGCAAGGAATTCAGCCTTCTGAAAGGGGCTCACTGCTCTCTCCCACAGCGCTTTGCCCCCAGACTCTCTGCGTGCTCGTCCTCTTTGTACCTTCTACAATTATTAGGAGGTACTTCCAAGGTGGGGGCAACCTCAGCCCCTACTCAGATCTCATACACCACCCAGACTACCCCTCTCTGAACGACTCACCTCTGAACTGGCTGGGGGTGGGAGAGGAACACGCTAACAAAGTGGTGGGAGCAATTTGCCACGGCTCCCCCAGCACGGCGCAGGCCCAGCCAGCACAGCGCTCGTCTGCAGGGCCATATGGCAGCACAGGATTGCTCCTGCTCTCCACAGGAGCCAGCTCCCCACCTACCCAAAACAGCATCTAAATCCACATCTAAAGTCATGGATGGTCCAGAGCCTGTGCATTCATCTGCAGGAAGTTTTTCTGCCCAGCGTGGCTCTGCCTACAGTCCCTGGCCTTCACTCACCCATGCCCCTAATTCACAAAATAAATAGGATAAAATCTATAAAATAAATCCTTAAAGTAAGAACAAATCCTAGTGTACCATTCCTCAAATCCCAGACCCACAGGGCACCACAGAGAAGACAGACTGTCCATGTGGAGAGAGGATGATGAGAGATCCTGTGTGTTAATTCCTGCTGTGGCCTGTCCCTCCTGGTGCAGGAACACTCCAAACCTCTCCCGTGCTCCCTGCCAGCAGCCATGCAATGCTGGTCCATTCCCTCCAGGCACAGTAAACGTCTTCATCTGACAGGCACAATTACTGTAATTTTCTACAACCTCCCTTGCACAAAATGTTTAAGCTAAATTAAAAGCTTTAACAAATCTTCATCAATGTAGTTGTTAACAGGTAGAAAGCTACACCTTCCCACAACTACAATAATGCCCCTGGTACTTCCATGTGGGAGCACATGGGGCTCAGGAAAACCTGCAGGAAAACCCAGTTTATCAGCCTGAGCAGCTGCGTGTTTAACAGGCACATAGGAGCCCTCACAGCCTTGCTCCTCCCCCTTTGCCATGGCCACCACTGCCACGAGGTGTGGACAGGGACAGTGGCATGGGTCCCTTGGTGGCACACAGGGTCCCAGGGAACACTGGGCAGCGAGCCATATGTTTATCCAGCAAAATGCCAATGAGCTGAATTCCTGGATCATGGTGGAAAGATGGAAATCCTTACACTGTCACAGCCTTCACACGCCATTCAACCTCCATCACTCTAACCTGACTGCTCCAAAAGGCCTCCTCCAGCCTCTGGGCTCACTGCTGCCTGCAGCATCCCCTCCCTCCACTGGGAAGCTGGCAGCCCTTACACAGAGGTGCCAGAGCTGCTCTTGGGGCCCTCAGGGGGAGGAGTGGACTCCCACAAGCCTGAAACACAGCAGATGACACCAAGAGCACCAAACCAGTACTGAGCAAGGGAGGTGCTACAAACACCCAATGCTCCTACTTGTTACTGCAAGACCCAGTGGCACAGAGAGCCCCATAGCCCTGCATGGGAACCCCATTCCAGGGAAGGAAAGTACCTGCAGGTCAGAAGGACAAACTCATGGCAGGAATAACACATCCCACCTGCTGAACAGGTTTTCTACTACTGCCCTGTCCTGACTAGCAGTCCCTAAGGCAATCAGCACAAAGAATAAGTTCATCCACTCCATCCAGCTTTGGACAGACCATGTTCAGTAGCAGGGGAAAAAATGAAAAAAACCCAAGCCTTTACAATCCTCACTTGCTCCAGCTGAATGCTAATAGAGCAAGTGCTTCTGCCCAGCCCTCAGAACAAATCGAAGTGAGAGATGCATCTCATTAATCAATTCCCTCGCTGCTCCCTGCTCAGAAATGGATAGGTTATGGCAGGTGCGCGTGTGTGCCACGGAAGCTGCATTTTCCCTGTGCAGATGGTAATAAAAGGAGACCTATGAGTACACACAAGGAAAGAGTTCACCTGAAATTTCCCATTTCTGGGACAAACACAGAAGGGCATGGAGAGAGGCATCACCCATTTATGCTCTTCTGGAAAAATCCAGGAGGAGAGAAGGGCAATTTAAGTCAGCCTCCCCATTTTGAGATGTCTCCACTGCTCTAACTCGTAAGACACCAAACAATAAACCCAGGACCATAAAAGAGACACAGCCCACTGCAACTGGGCAAGAGACACAGTGCACACTTCAACGTAAGTCACCCTAAAAGGGAATAAACATATCCTAACTCAGACTGTCTGGGACTGAGGCAGGAGCACCTAAATAAATCCATCTGGACTAATGACAGCTCCTCCCAAACAATACCTGTGTGCAGGATCCCTGACTGCATGCTAAACATTTTCTGAGCAGAAAAGGAGGACGTGTTGCAAAAGTCAAAGATTCTCCCCTCATCTGGCAAAGCTTCACCAGCAGTTCTGGTTTCTACAGCACAGTGCTCACAGACTGAAACACTCCCTGGCCAAACCTGGATGGCCCTGTCTGGGGTACCAGAGCCTAAAAACATCCCAGTGTAAAGGGGATGTCAGGACATTATCTGGGCACCTTCACCCCCCTCAACTCCTATGGTGTGCCTGTGCAGCTGTTTTTAGCAACATTTAACATACACAAGTCACTGTACTAGAAATAAGTGTTACTGTATTTGCATTATTTTCTAGCCTCACCTATTTGGCAGGTCAAGGAATCATTTATTTGCACTCACTTAAAATAGCCCCCAGGAGCCAAGCCTGAATATAAAGGAATTTTATTCTTGAACTCTGTGCAGAGATTCAGCAGTTCAGATCTTGGAGTGTCCTTCTAAATCCAAACAAAAACTGCCCTGAAGAACCCTTTCTTTCATCTTTTCCATACAAAGAGATATTCACCTCACAAGCTGCCACAGTCATATCCCCCCACAGCCACCTCTCCATGCACAGGGTGCTGCACTCAGGGCTCTGAAGTTCTCTGCAAAAACAAGCACTGTCTTTTGGAAAGAGGAGGGTCCTGTTTTTAATTCATAGCTGATGGCACTTACCTGGGAGAGTTACACAGGATGTTAACAGTGGGATAACAGGAATACACCACTGCTTATTTGTGGACTATCCCCAGTCCTATCTATACATTATTATTATGATTTTATTTCACAGACATTTTATCTCAAGCTCCTGGGGAAGCAGATTTCTGTACAAGTACCAGGAGGGGAAGGAAAGAAAATGAACAAACCTCCCAGAACACTTACTTGAAAATCTGACTGCAGCTGTTTGACTGGTGACAGTCCCTAGGGAGGTGTGAGACACGCAGGAGTAGTTGCCCTCAGCACCATCCCTCTCGGGATATTTACTGTCCTTTGCCACAGCCTGGGATGAGATGAAGAGTGATCCATTTGGAAGCACATGGAGATGTTCTTGCTCCACTAATGGAAACCCATTCTTCTTCCAGGTGATATTGATCACTTGCTCAACAGGGGTCAGGTTGCAGTCCAAAATCACCACTTGGTTTGGCTCCAGAATCACCTTTGCAGGACCAGCACTACAGCTCAGCTCCAGAGAATCCCCTTCCGACAGCCTCCCTGCAAAGCAAAGACAGTGTGGCAGTGGGGTTACTTTCCTTGACTGAATCACATCCCAGTTTTACACAGCAAAGGAACCATGGCTGGAGGTACGAGGTGAAATTCAGCCCTGTTGGGAGACCAGCACAGTCCATGACTCCTGTTCACTGCATTCTCCATCCCCCATCCCTATGGGTGTACAACCTGCACCATTTCTGCCATTCTCAATGGGCCCAGCAGCCACCCCTGCTGTCCACACTTGTTTCCATGCTGGATTCAAGCAGAAAGCAGCTGGAAGAAGGTGAAGAGGTGGTAACAGCAAGAGCAAGCACAGAAAATGCAGCACCATGGCTGGCCGTGGCAGGCTCCTCTCTCACTTACACATCAGAGCCTCCTCCAAGGCTGATCAACCCCCACAAGACAATTAAGTCAAGGAAAAGTATCCAAGCCCCATGTGGCACTGCAATGCCAATGACCACAATCTAGTTAGAGCAGCTTCCCCTCTTACTGGCAGTAAGAGCTCAAGTCCAGCTGAGAAAGAAGCAACTCCCACTGATGTTCATGTTCTGGGAAACACATTTCAAATGAAAGACAATAAAAGAACAGTTAAAAACATGACCTGCTGTCTCTGAGCATTTTATCCCATACAGGTGAATCCAGAGCAAGAATGGATGGATGCAGTTTCTGCACTAGAAAAGGATATTCCAGTTGTTAGCAGACAGCACCCAGCACATGCCCTTAGGCAACCTTCCTGCTGCAGCTGGGGGCCAGAGCAGTGACCAGCAACAAGCTCAGCTGAACAGATCTTGGTCTGGCTGACTTCCAAACCCACGCACTCGAGGGGGCTCCACCTCTGAAACAATGCTCAGCATTTCCTAAAAGAATATTGCCATTAATAAAATGCATTTGCCGTTAGAGTTCTCCAGAGACACTAAGTCAATGTTAGCTGGCAGCGCTGCTTCCACACACCAGCAATTTCAATCTCTGCTGTGCTCAAACCATCACCATCCACTCTTTTTATGGCTCTGCTCCAAATTATTTTGTCACTGCTCCAATCAGAAATGTTTCCTGCCTCTATAACAAGTTTATCAACACTGGATATGAACCACATGGCTCCCTGCCCGTCTTCTATCGCAGAAGGCTACAGATTAATTTTATAGGAATTCAAACACCCTATTAAACCTGCTACTACCTACTGCTGATAAAAGGGCTGCACTTTAAAAAGAGTGTGTGTTAAGCATGCAATTAGGGGCAATGACACGCAAAATTACATATGCAGGGAGATGGAATTATTTCAAGGCATGTGCTGGAAACCACAGGTGCCCCTGAAGGAAGGGCCTAACCCTGTCCCCATGCGTGGCCAACTCGGTGACCGTGGGGATGGGAACTTGTCAGGTTTGTCATTGCTGCTGGGTTGTACAACCACTGAGAACTTGGTGTTGGCCAGCTCTGTCCCTTCAGTGACCAGGAGGCCACACAAGAACCCTGCCTGTTGACTGCCACTGTTATGGGACAGAACAGACCCTCTTCTGTCACCTGCTCTAGGACATCCAGGGGCAATCTCCCAGAGACAAATCCAGCAGGATACAGAGATGCCCATGTCACAGTCAGCACAACAGCCAGGCACTGTACTCCATGACAAAGGGGCAGCCATTGCCAACACAGCTACCTGCAAGCCCCTGCATTTAGGGTTTTCCCACATGTATGCTTCCACCATGCTGCTATCTCACACTCTGCAAGGAGAAAGCACAAGCAGAAGCAGCAAACACCCCTGAGCTTCAGTGTGCATACACCACAATGGAATTTCTAGATTTGTCAGCCAGCACAGCCCTGGCAGGTCCAGGTCAGGCAAATGCCACCAAGTGCCCTTGTGTAGGGGCAATTCTGCCCATTCATGTCTCCTAGGGCAGACTGGTCCTTTGAGGATCACAGCAAGGTAAAGAACTCAGTGGTTCCCTGGGAGGATGGATGGCTCCCAGGGGAACACAAGGCTGAAAGGCTGCCCAGGATGTACTGGAAAGACACTGCCTCTGGAAGCCTTTCATGCAAGACAGCAGGTACTAAAAACTTTGTTGGGTAAAGTCTTCGTTCTTTGCCTTTCCTTACATATGTCATCTTTAGAAGCTCCTGTTCATCACTTGGGAAAACAACCTGTATATCTGTCCTATTTTCTAGTTTCTTCAGACAGCAACTAGAATGGCATTTTGCTGAAAATACTCCTCCTCTTCCAAAGGTGAAGTGCAAGGGGACAGCCAGGAATAGAGAAGGGGCCTGCAGTGCATCTTCCCACATTAAGAAGCAATTATCATCCTCTCAAACTTCAACTCCTTAAAAAGTCAACTCAACCTGCTTGTAGCAGAATAAGAACAGAACACATTTTCCATCACAGAAAAAAAAAGTATTTGCTTTTCAAAACCCTGTGGTGATGTTTCTATATCCCTAAATCATGCAGTTATTTTCCCCAAAGTCAAAATCTACTGGGATCCAAGCTTCTACTTGGTTGGTCAAACATGTGTGACCACCTCTCCTTGTTTATTACTTACACAGCCTGCTGGGAAGGCCTCCAGCTGAGCAAACGAAGTTCCCACCCAATGCAAGACTGCTCTGACCTGTCCCAAATCATCCAGCCCGCCTTCCTGCCCTTTTGGCCCCAAAATACTGCAAGTTTGGGTGACAAGCCATTTGCACATACAGTGGTTGAGCAGCAGGGTCCAGAGTGCAGACTCGGCATTGCAAAAAGCCCCAGTATGACTTTTGTCCCAAGATGCATAAACACTCTGCATAAACTGCATAAACACTCCTTGATTAAGGAAAAAAAAATACTTTCCAGGCTCTGGAAACATAGGAGGAGGTCTGGTTCAAAACACCCCACTAAATTAGCAAGCCTGACAATGAGATAAAAGCCCCTTCAAGGGAAGGGATCAGAAGAGAGTAAAATTAGTCCAAGTGAGATCAAAGACAAATGAAATCAGGAATGTTAAGTGCTTACAGAAGCTGCTGACTATTTCCAACCTCCATTCTTCATCCTGTAGTGACAGAAATGGACAGGACCCTGGTTAAGCACAGAGCCACGTGCTCGTGCAGCTCACCTCCACTCTCTTACCTGCGAGGTGATGCTGTAATGAATGCAGTCAAGGTGGGCTTCCAAGACAGGAGCCAGAAGGGCTTTTTACACATCAGTCCTAGGCAGATGTTCCAGCTA
This sequence comes from Ammospiza caudacuta, assembly GCF_027887145.1. NCBI lineage: Eukaryota > Metazoa > Chordata > Aves > Passeriformes > Passerellidae > Ammospiza > Ammospiza caudacuta. The sequence continues at coordinate 25,953,018 of NC_080602.1, forward strand.
CAGACCTGTGCTTTGGAGCCAAACAGCTTTCTGCTTTTGACTCCTGCTGGAAGTAGTTTCAGCTGCTGAGCTATTCCAAGGTGGGCAGTAACAGCTTTCAGATCATAAATGTATGTGCAAGTCCACACTCACATGTAGATACACATGACATACTTGTGCATTCACATACAGAGTTCTGGGGGAATGCAGATGTATTCAAACACAGAGAATGCTCTGGAATGGAGGGTCTTTGATGTAGCAAGTTAAAAGCATTTTGTTCCCATGAAAATTGTATTTTCTGACCCAGGCTCTGCAGGGTTTTTTCACTCTCCCCTGTGTTGCTAACCCCTAGGCTATATTGTGTATAAAAACAGCCCAGGAGAAAATGTTCTTTTTCTCCCATCTATTTCCTCACTTCCATCAGCCATCCATTTACCTCCGGCATCCAGGCCCAGTGAAGTAAATTAAAAAGTCTCCTGTTGAGTGGCATAAAAAAACAGGGCGTTTCAAATGAACAAAGGTCGTCAAATCTTCAAGGCACAAAGCTGTCCTCTGCCCTCCATGGGAGCACAGCCCCTGCCAGCCTGAGTTCAGATCCAAGGCAGGCATCTGAAAATCCACATTAAACCAGCCAACAGCCCTTCCCCAGTCGCACATCTCAGCGTCCAGCCAAACCCCACTCCTATTATCTCCTCTCCCCAACATCAAAGGGAGGCAGGAATAGCCCAACGTACCACTGAGTAAAGGGGAAAAAGAACAGATTCTGTTGGGTTTTAATTTCAAATCTATAACTAAGCAGGTGAAGTGTGAGCGAGCAACACAGCAAGGTCTGACAGATGGATGACAATGCAATTACTTGGGCAGAGGTGAGACCCTCACAGCAGCGTTTTTACATCCAGGACATGCAGTACTCCAAACCCATGGAGTTGGGAGCTTTCACTCCATGACTAAGAACAGAAAAAACCCCCACTTGCATCCTTGCACATAAGGCTATTTCCCATCCCTTCCCTGAGGTTTAACCACTTAAATGAAGGTGGAAAAACCTAGACAAGGGAGAAGCTTGTTCTGGTGAAATTTTGGCTATCATTAGTAAACATGTCCTTGAGCTCTGCTACACAGCACAAGCAAATAAAAGGTTACTGTTCAACAGGAGACAAATGGCTTTGTGCAGAGGAGAACAAGTCGTGGTTTAGTAATTACTGTGAAAACAAAACATTCAGGCATAAACCAAAAGGGATTCAGTACACTGGCATAACTGTGTTCCTTTTCTAGCACAGCTGAAATCACCTGATCCACAACTCCTGAGTAAGGCCCATAAGACTGACAGCACATCTCTATCAATTCTATCTTCTCTTCAAGAAACTCATTCACCTGGGAAAAGCCAAAGACATTTAGGCACACACAAGATCCCAAGGCACAACCACTCCTACAAACCCCAGCCCAGTCAACAATTCCAAGGCTCAGACCTTCACTTCAAGGCAGGGGAGGCCCATCTTTAGCACAGCTGAGTGAGGCCCTGGGAGCAGCTCAAGGACACCCATCCAAAGCAGCCAAACCACTGACAGCCTCCAGTGCCTTCCTGAGAAACCTCTCCAACACTCCCAGCCCAAAACAAAGAGAGCTGAGCCAAGCCAGACAGGACCCATTACGGCACAGGCCTTGGGAGATTAATACTTCACAGGGAGCAAAGTACAAGGGTTTCTAATCTGACACACTTCCAGAGCTGACATCACTTCTAGTTCTTGGCAGCCAGAGATTTTCCTGGGGAGCCGCTGTTGTGCTGCAGGTCCCACAGCCTGGAGCCCGGCCAGCATGTTTCCTATTCCACACACATCTGGCCCTTTGAAACTGGCTTGTGCACCTTGCAGAGATCCAGCCAAAGAAAACCTTCCCAGGAGCAAGAAAGTGGCTCAGGCAAGGAGAGCAGAGCACTCGGTCGTCGTGTGTGTTCTGTGGGATATCAGGCAGTAAGAGGAAAGGGCTCCTCTCTCCCCTCCACATCCCACAGGAGGTGGCAGGAATTCAAACTGCATTTGAGCCTCTGCACTGTCACCTGCCTTAATTTATGTATTTATTTTGGATGTTGAACTCCTGGAACTCAACAGCACAATTAATCTTATTTAATTGGGAGTGAACAGCACTGAAGAAAAGTGAAGTTACTCCTTCCAAAGGGTTTTCCTACCTCTCAGCAAGCCAACTACTGTGCCATTGTTCTGCTTAATGTAACCTTCTGCCGATGCTCTTCAGAGGCTCTTAGGAGCTGTAGAAAATCTTTACGTTCCCATTGTCTAATTCAAAGAGTGACTATACTTCAGTGTGTCCCCATTAAAGCCACACAAAGCTCTCTTTCTTCTTGGAAACTTTATGCATTGACAATTACAAGTCAATAGCTTGGTCTCAGTCTGTTTTTAGGGCAATTGCACTTGGCAAGTGGTGACCCAGAAAGAAATCTGGACAAAGGTCTCCGACAGTCTGCATGCTGGGTGCTCAGCAACACCATCACTGAAAGCAGAACCGGAGGAGCTCCGGGCTTGGAGCACCCCACTCCCATGATCTCTACAGAATGGGAGGCTGAAAGAGGAGCTGGACACCTAAATCCCCTTGTGCATCACTTGTTCAGCCTCCCCACGGCACAATAAAATAGAAAGCATTCTTCCACCAAACCATAAGGAGGCCTGTGAGACAGAAGGGTCAAGATCCCTACATTCCCTGCTTAGTTACCAGATGTTACTGGAACTTTCCACCTTGTAATAGCAACAGGAATAAGAAAGTTACACCTTCAACACCCATTAAGCCTCTCTGGAACAGAAGGCTCCTAAAACTAATCTCCAGAGCTGCTGAAAAGACCATTTTATCCACACTTGATATCCAGGCGCAGCAGAGCAGTTCCAGTGCTGAGCAGTGCTCACGAGTGGGAAGCCAACCTTATCCTAATTCTGCATATAAGCAACCTGGATGGTTTATTTAATAATGCAGCATCTCCCACTGCTGCAGGAGTATTTATCCAGCTGGCAGCAAGGGACTCTCAGATCATCCCCTGTCACTAAGCTGATCCCAGCCTTTCATGAGCAGCTGGGTGCCAGCCCGGCACTGCAGGCGGCAAGAGGCGGCATGCGGAGAGTGTCCCATTGTCCCCACATCAAGGGGCCGGGTAGGAGGCTGCGCCAAGAGCAATCCCCTCACACCCTGCACACATCCAGCTGCAGCCATGGTGTCTGTACATGTCCTGGTCACCCCTCAGCTTGGGCCTGGGTGCACACTGGTGCCCCTCAAGTCCTGGCACACATCCAGACCCAGGATGAACACTGGCAGGGAAAGCTGGAGCATGCAACTCTTCCCAGTGAACAATGCTGGGCATGAGCCTCTGGCCTTTGTCCTGTTCAAATCCTCAGTTCAAAACAAAAGAGCAGAAGGGATGGCATGAAAGAAACATCTAAAACACATGCAACACTGTTTATGGGCCATACCTGGAAAGAATGATATCATCTAAAGCTGTAATTACAGTAAACAGATCTGCTGGTTTGGGCTGGGATTGAATTAAGTTTTTCACATGGGGAAGTGAATACCTTTGTGTAAAAATGCAACATACACCAAGGAAAAAGAACAGCTGAGAAGGTCTGCATGGAAGTATTTTTGAAGATGCTCCTAACACTGAAGTCAACTGAAGTTGTTCATTTTAGCCACCCAAGACCATGAAAACCACCAACCCACACAGCCCTGGAAACTCCAACCTAGTAAAATGCCAACTGATTTCTAGAAAGGACTAAGTGCTCTCCTGCTTCCACAGAAGCATCAGATTTGCACAAATACCTGTCTACAGATGATGCCTAACAGATAGGAACAAACACCACACCAGCTCTCAAGATTGAGTTCCTTCTCATTGAGACTGTGTTATTCTGATATATCCCCTGTAACAAATGGTCCAGAAAGATGAAACAAATCAATAGCAGTAATAATTTATTCATTGTGTTGAATTGTCAATGGCAATTATAACAGTAAAGTGCTTGACTTTCACAAAAGTTAAGTGTTCACATTTCTCCCCTCTGACCCCAGAAGGGTTTCTGAAGGCAAAGGAAGCCTAGAATTTCAAAATCCAGATTTGCTAAACTCAGCTTTTATCAGGTCCTCTCCCCAAGGTGTCTCACAGTGGAACAGGGAGAGGTGCCCCATGTAGAGCAATATAAACGTGAGCCTCCCTCGCACTGAAGGATGCTCAAAGTGCCCAAGTGACTTAAACACTAAAATCCCTGAAAGTCTCTCCACAATCCCCACACTGCCTGATCCAGGGAGGACTGAGCTGTTCCTGTGCCTTTCTCAGCCACTCCACACCCACCACACAGAGCACCAAACCTCAGGCTTTGCTCTACCAACATCTCCAAGGCAATGTCCATCTCCTGGCCCTCATCTTCCCCTTCTTAAAAAGGCCAATGAGGAACAGCTGAGATGATCCCAGCAGAAGCTGCTGCAAGCATGGGACACATGGGGAACTCAGGACAGAGCCCTGGGTTTGCATTCAGAGATTTACAGTGTGGAGGCACATTAAAATCACAAGCTTGAACAAGTGCACTGGAACAATAACACATCACAGTCCTGTAATTGGGCCCTGAAATACACTTAGTGAAAAATACAGACCAGCTGCAATGCTGGAAATGCTCCTAATGCAATCCAAGGTAATTATTGGTAACAGACCATCAAACAAGTGCATTAATATGCTCTGATCAGAGAGAGAATCAGATGGACAGTCTGGCATAGCAGCTTGTACCTGCAAATTATGTAAATGATTGGAAAGAGCAAAGCCCCAAAGCCCTAGAAACACTAACTCTAATGAAAGTTATTAAATGCTATGCTTTTTGTTATCTGCTGGTGTTAACATCAGAAGGCCCATTTGCTGCAGTGACTGTAATTGTGCTGCCGAGGGTCCAGGCTGAATAAGCCTGAGATTTGTAGACTAAAACAACTGCCTTGGATTTGCATGATCTCACCAACACCCGTTTAAACACATAATGACTTCCTGTATTTTTCACTGATGTTGGAAAGGAAACCCAGTTATTTTGCTTTTGTGAGATGCACAGGTTCCTGATTTTACTTCAGCATACATACACTTTATCTGCAAAGGACACAGAGGAGTCTGAAAGAAGATCTCCTGTTACAACATTACCTATTTTTATACTTCAACTGTTCAATTTAGCATACTTTTAGGATACACTTTCATCTCTTCATGCCTGAGAAAGCTAAAAGTATGCAGTATGATACAAGCTTCAGTATCATCCCTCTTGGGAATAGTCACTTAACCAGATACTAATATTAACAAATAAATACACAAAAAATCCTTCACCTGTGGGCTACAGTTTAAGAGTGTTTTGTAGCTCTTTCCCCGTGGTTAATGCCTTCGCATATTCCAAAGATACAAATATAAATACATTAAATTGAAAAATGTTCAGTTCCAACAGTGAATATTTCATCAGTCAAGTTCTCACCACCCAACAGCATTAAAAAAAAAAAAAAAAAAGGCAGCATACCCAATGCTAAAGCTTGGGAAAAGCTGAAGAGGAATGAAACAGTGTCCCCACTCCAAGTCCAAATCCAGCAGCCAAACTTCCCAGCTAATACATCCTGTCCTCTCTACCAGACAATTCTTTAGCCTTTGTAACTCAAAATTTTACACACAAAATGCAGTGTATAGCTGCGGAGCAAGCAGACAAGAGCCCACCCTGCTTCTCCCTCGTTATAAAGATCTCCAGCTCTACTTAACAATTTCAGAAGAAACACACCACTTGTAATTTTATTTTCTTTTTTTCATGTTGCAAGACAGGCAGACTTCCAGCTTTAATGGTGCACCCAAAGACTCATCCACCTCCACTGAGAATCAGGGGCACCTCCATTGAATTTCATGGTCTGGTTCACTGTCCATCTCGCTTCCCAGCTTGTCAGGTGTGTTGCATGTCACCAAGGACAGCAAGAAAGCTCAGCAGCAAAGGAAGGAGGAAGAGTATGTTACAGAGAAAGGACAGAAGCCCTTTGACTCTGCTCCTGCTTGGGTGTACCAGGCTTGTGCTTGGAGTGCCAGCTCAGCCCCAGAGCCCCAGCTCGCCCACCCTGGCTCTCTGCAAAGGAGGCAGGAGTGACAGCAGCTGCTGTAATTTATTAGTTGTGTCTGTTCACGCTCACCAACCCTCCCCAGGACGCACCGCTCCGATCGCAGCCAGACGGAAACGGCGAGCGTGACTCCAGGCAGCGGGAAAAACACTTCTCCAGCACGTGTGCCTCCCCTTCACAGGCTCCACTTCCAGTTGTCTTGCCTGTCATTAAAAGGAACTTACAACCTGCTGCTGAACGATGTACTGTAATCAACACAAACAGCCACAAGATCCCCTGGAAAGCATGTGGGAGCGCTGCTCAGCAGCGACATTTATGAGTGCAGGATCCCACAGATCAGAGCAGACCCAACTCTCCTGAGTATTTCCACTATTTACACTGAGATCAGAAAATTAAAATGATATTTTACGCTTAATGATTTGAACAAGACCTGTGAAGTCCTTCTCTCGGTCCCATTTACAACACAAACGCCAATGACAGAGCAGCAGATGGTCAGAAACACTCCCCTAGAATATTCAGGCGATTCAACTTGAATCTGTGCCCAAATCATTTAACTTTAATGGATTCTTTCATTAACAACCAAAGAAAGGGAATATGGTTGCCAGGACATTAAAATCACTTTTTCAATTATACTGTTATAAAATTGAACAAATTAGCTGTAATTCTTAGCTGAAGCTTAAATGGAAGCATGACTTTATGAAAGAAATTAAAATTGATTTGGATTAGTGGGCATCAAGGGCTTTTTAAAAATTAACAAGATTCTTATGACTTCATAGCATGGATGGATTAGCTGGAGGTTTTGCTGCCCTGTGCTTGCTACCTGCCAAAGCATGGCAGCTGGCTTCACAGCATTTGTTACAGCGGGGTTTAATTAGACTGAAGGGAGAGAACACAAGGATTGAAGCTGGAAACAAAGTTCTAGAGAAGGAGGGTGGTGTCTGAATTCACCTTTTGGACCCAGCCCAGCAGAGTCTTGGCAAAACTCAGGGAAATCATAACCTCTAAGCTTTAGCAGGACAAGGTCTATTGGCTGTAGTGCTTAGCTTGGGACGGGCTTACAAAACTGTACTGGATGCTTTACAAACACCAAAAAAGAAATCAAGCCCAAGATGTCTGCTGTAAAAAACACTTTAAAGAACTTTAATGCAAGCTACTGAAAAAAAAAAAAAAAAAGAAAAAAAAAAAAAAAAAAGATCCAACATGCCATAAAAACCCAGAGCAGGTAAGGATTAACAATGGGAGCAGAGGTAAGAGCAATTCAAAAAGGAAACAGGAACTGTAATACTGGGCACCAGGATGCAAGCTACCTACAACACAGAGCAATGGGGTCACACTAGGAAGAAAAATGCCCTTTATATTGTATAATATGAACTTAATGACAGAGACCTTCACTGAACACAACTCGCATTGATCCTAAAGACCAGGAACCCTAAGATGTACTTTAGAGAGCCATCCCCCTGCCAGGGAAGGGAGTGATTTGGAACTGTTGACCAGAAAAAAGAGACTGAAACCAAGCTGGAGACTTTTATACCTGCACTGGACAAAACCTTTTAACATTTATTTATTAAAAAGAAAGAAAAAAGAAAAAAAGGCACTAGTGGGAACAATCCTGTTTTGACCCCTGTGAGCTGGATGGGATGTTCCAGCGCTCAGGCTCCACCCCGAACAGCTCCAGGATGAGGCACTGCTGAGAGCACCTGCCAGCTGGCACAACTGCCCTCTCTGTAAGGTAAATGCAGCAGAACATTTCAAAACCATTTTCATGAAATTTTGCAACACAAAGCACTTCAGATGACTCCCATTTACGAGTCAGCATTTCATATTTAGTTATTTCTGCTCTTTATTGCAACACAGTGGGTGGCAATTTGCATCAGTAAAAGCTGACTGGAAAAGTTAATCTTTCTTTGGACAATCCTGAATATTACTGCTTTGCCATAATCCTGCTGGTTTGTCACCCTGTATCTGGCTTCCAGATATGCCACAGAGTAGTGTTCTCCAATAAATCAAGAGGAGCTTTACCCTTTGAACCAAGCTTTGAATTGTAATCGCTGTGGGTCTCCACGTGCTTGTTAGCAGGTCTTATATTTAAGAAAACAAAAAAAAAAAAAAAGATATGGCCTAGTAGGGTGGCAACTATGCACACATAACACACACAACCAAGACCTTTATCTCATCTAGGGCAGCGATCTGAAAAGCCTGGAGTTTGTAAGAAAGGAGACCCCTGGATGAGACTGTCACTGACAGTGATCTCTTTGCAGGGCAAAGCAGAATGGGCTTCACAAACCAATGTTTTAGGCTGAGGGTGATTTTTACTTTTGCACCACTGCAATGGCACAAGAGCAGGCACATCAAATTCAGGGGCTTCTGCTGAAATGGCAGCAAATGTCAGGGTAGGGACGGTAATTTCCAGCCAAAACCATAAGAACTTCCCAACCCAAACTGCCTGACCCCACCAAGCAGCACAGACAGCCACTCTGCCTGTGAAATCTGGCCTCCAGGCTGACATTACTGCCACGCAGGAGCAGGTAGAGGAGCTGCCACTTCTCACCACACTGTAGGCATCAGCACCTCTGTCCATGAACTGTGGGTTAGAAGTACCTACAGGGACTTCCGAATATCCATTTTGACTTGTCTACCAGTAGAAGCTTATTATTATCATAATTATTAGTAACAATTATACAACTATTATATATGTTAATATATGTCAACAGAATAAGAATATTAATATATTCTCTACAGGGTATTTCACAGAATTAATGTGATCTCATAATGAGCCTAACCTCTCTGACATCTTGCTGATATTTATTTCTAAGCAAGCTACTAAATTCAGTGTGCATCTGCTCCAGCATTGAACTGGCTTGCAACTCAACTTGATACCCATAGCTGAAAAGGACATGAATGCTGATAAAGGGAGGTTTCTGCCTTGCTGGGGGCAGTGATGGAAGAGGCAGATGTACATTTACTCCTGTTGTCTTTGCTATCAATCTGGTTCCCTCTACTACAGGGAGCTCTGAGCAGCCAAGTCTTAAATCACCCCAGCTCCTGCTGCAGTGAATGGCAGCAGGTACCCAAGAGCTCTTGGCCATTGACACATCAGTTCCAGCACATCACAGGGCTGTCTCTATCTCCAGTCCCAACTCCTCCTCAAGACCTTCAAGGTGAACTCCAGCAAGGCTGAGGCTGCTGCTCACAACACTGGTTGTTTTCCTAGTGGTGTTACCTGGCTGAAGGGCTTTGCACCCTCTGACACCTTCCCAGCATGCCCAGGTGCCACGGAAAGGGAAGAAAACACTCTGCCATGCACTGGGCAAGAAACCACAGGGCAGTCCTACAGTCAGTGAAACGTGCCCTCAGCATCCTCAGAGCCAGACACACTGGCACACCCAGGGGCACACAAGGCACCTCTTGTGTTCATTTGCATCCTACCTCGTGTGTAAGCTGAGATTTGGGAACTAGAGGTAACTCATTTCAGCACCAGATCCTAAAAGCCCTAATTCTCTGGTAGCAAATTCAGCAGTAAAATTCCCACAGAGAGGAGGATTTAGCCCTCCAGAAGTCCAAAACAAAAGCAGCATCTGTGACTCACCCATGAGACCCACAGCAACAACAGTGTAAAAATTACATTCACATGGACTTGATGCTACTCATGGAAAACAACTCTGAAGCCTTTCTGCTGGCAGACCCCACCTCTGGACACTCTTCTTCCCCTCTTTTGTTCTTCATAGGATTTGCATGGAAACAAGAGCCCTGTTTCTCAGCTGCTCATCTCGCACTGCTGTCTGCCCTTCCTTAACAGAAGACAGACTTTTCAGAGAGGCTGTTTTCAGGCAAACAGCCTGGAATGACAGAAGAACAGAGCACATGAGCAGCTCCCAGAGCCAGAGTGCCAGTACCAAGCCAGGGATACCCCCTGTGCACAGCCTCCCACCCTTTTGGTGATGAAAGCTGCTGGGTACATGGGAACAGTTCACTGGGAGATCTTCAGAGCATCTTCCATGGAAAACAAGTCTCTTACTTCAAGACCATGCTGAGAAAGTCCAGTTGTGTGGGATGAAACATCAATCACCAGCCAGGAAAAGTCCTGCTAACCCAAGTTACCCCCAAACTCAGCACTGACATATGTCACCATCAATATGAGACCTAGGCTCCTTCAAAAAAACCAACCCAACAGTAATGGCAGGTTCAGATTCTGTCCTTGCCCCTGAATTTTCCAGTAATTTTTGCTCTTTTGTAAGAATATTATTGCTGTTCCAGTGGGGTTGCCTATGTGGAAAGTCTAACCAAAGAAGGGGGGAAGCTGACGGCGACCTGCTCCGTGTATCTAACTCGGAGTGTGAGCCAGACAGCGCTGTCAAAGGGCAAAGAATACACTCTGGAAACAAAACCTCTTTGTTCCTCTAATTTTGTTCCAGTTAAGTCAGTTCAGCTGTTCCATAACCAGTCAAAAACATTCAGCATTTCCCAAAGTATTTTAAGACTTCAAAGTTGTAGGTTTTATTTTGACAGTTTTAAAGCGCATAGCTTTTTTTTTCTTTACAGATTTTTTTGCATTAAAAACAAGGCTGTTTAATAAATTAAGCTTTACAACAACCACTGCCACTCTGCTTTTATCATGGCTTCAATTAAAATATTGTTTCTTGAAGACAGCTAACGGCTTCTGAGAAAAAAAAAAAATTAGGGTGTTTCACTGAGAATATTTTCAATAGACTCAATCTGTTAAAACTTGTGATTAAAACCAAACTCCAAGTAGGGCAGGCTCAAAACCAGGGGGTTTAAAGCTGTCCAAGTTGCTGGTATGAACTCAAAACTTCATAGCCTTAAATGAGCATACCTAAAAAGTAAATTCTTCAACACCCAACAATGGAATATTTAGGAAAAAGCAATCTCTCCAACATTCACTGATTAGGAAAATGTAAGAAAAACACTGTTTAGAGCAGTGCCTGGCAGCTCCGCAGAGATGGGAGTTCATCAGGAGCAGGTTGTTCCAGAACAAAACCTTTCTACATGACCCAGGCAACAGATCTGACCTTTACATCTACAAAAAACAGTCAGCCCACCACTGAACTCATTACTGGGGGAGATGTGCCCCTCAAACCCATTTTTTTTTTTTTTCAGTCTTAGGGCCAAACCTGTTCTGACACCGATTGCCTCCTGCCAGGAAAGTGCTGGAACAGCTCAGGGACAAGACCTGTACTGAAACCAAACCTGTCTGAACTCTCCCCGCGTAACCTGAGCCTCACACAGCCGTGCTGACATTGTCACCACAGCGAACAGGAGCCCGGCAAGCAAACCAAGGACTCGTGTCTTCAAAAGCAAACAAAAGAGCGTTAGAAAAACTAATTAGCTGTTTGTGCTCGCTGCTGCTCCTCTCTGCAAAGCTGTAACCACAGCGAGTACATCTCTGAGGGCTTCTCAACAGCAGCTCTGGGCTGGGCCAGCTTCACGGTGCCAGCAGCAAAGGCCCTAATCCCACAGTTTTGAGGTCAAAGCTCCACTCGCACAGTTCACAGTACAGCCCACAACCAGCTGTGTCAGCACAACTGAGAAAGCAGGATCAAGCAGCCGTGGGGACAAAGCTTTTAAGCCTACGATGCTGCCAAATGCTTCGTATCACAGCCCTGCCTATTTGCATTTCTGCCTTGGGCCCCATCTGTAGCTTCCCATCCATGTAAAAGCTGTCCCCAGGGAGAAGAAAGGGTACTGGCCATTTGTTCAACACATCTCAAGTGCATCCAGCTTCAAATGAAATAGGTGGTAAAACTCTTTTCCATGCAGTTCTGACTGTCTTGTTGTCTGGGGGCAGGGAAGACCAGAAATGGAAGTCGCTGGTCCAGTGGCTTTGATCAGTCAGCCCCAGGCACCAGTGCAGCCCCCAAGCCCTCCCAGCCTTCCATGCCAGTACCACATCCTCACCATCAGAAACACACACACTTAATTTTTTACTCATTTCCACTTCAGATAAAAAATCCTACAAAGTAGGTCTCCAAATGCAGTATCAGTTAAATCACTTTGCAATAACACACAGGAATATCTTTAAAATATGGTTGCATCCTGTTACAGAACTCTTAATGAGCCATATTTTTAGCCCAGGAATAACCCGAAAACCAGCAGAGACACACTGCAGCACTAAAACTATGTCACTGTAAAGCTATTTCATTACAAGCCATGGCTCTCTTTGCACAGATAATTTCATCCAAGAGCCCAAGTAAGCTGTTACAAAGTTTTCCAGCAGGCACATGTGTAGAGCAGCCAGAAATAAGCCTAATCTACCAGGCAAAAGTTGAGAACCAGGAGAAAGAAAGGAATAAACAAGAAAGAAAAAAAGAAGGAATGAACACAGGAGATGGGTCCCTTTCAACACACGTGTCTCAGCAGAGGTCACTGCAATGACTGGGAGCTGGAGAAGGGCCAGGACACCATGCATGCATCTGTCAGGGATCCCACCCAGGCTCCAGGCAGGCATCCTCACACACAAGGGAACTGCAGGGCTGGAGAAAGCAGGAGCTCCAGCTGAGACCACCCAGCCTCTCGTGCCTCACACTCACTACCTGCAGTGACAGAGTGACTGACACAGCCACAGCTGGCACAGCTGCACGAGGGAGCACACACATGTGCACCACCATCAACATCCAGAGGTGACAGACACATGGAACACAGAGGCAAGGCCAGGCATCCAGCACCCCAACTTGCTCAAGCTTCATGTGAGAAGCAAGGAACAGATGAGGTCCAAACAGGATCCAGACATGACAGTGGCAGGCACTGCAAGGACATTTCTGCTCATGCCCACGGGTTTGAAGAATTCAGCAGCACCCACAGCTCATTCCCAAAGCCCTGGCCTGAACACTGCACTGCCTGGGAGTCCCGCATGGCTTGTGACCTGAGACAGGCCTGAGGAGAGGCCCAGACACAGCCCCCATCACCCAAGGTTCTGGGGAGAATGCATCACTCTCCCATTCCCTCTACAAAGAAAACAAGTTACAAAGACGCCCCAAGCAAATGCTGGTGGGTGACACCCTGTCTAACTCAGAGGGACATTGTGACACACTGGTGGCTCTCAGGCTCTAGAGAGAAACTCTGAATTGCTTCTCTGGAAGCTGCACCTTCCCTGATCCTGGAAGAAAGCTAGGGTAAGGGAATACCCATATACTCCATATCCCCTTAATATGAGGAAAAGAAAAATCTAAAATGGGCTTGTCCTCTGAATCAGCTCCAAAGCTATCTCAGAAAAGCCACGTTATCTCCCAGCAGCCCAAACCACTCCTATTTGTTACAGAATAATAAAGCCATTACTACTGAGCAATCACACTATTACACTGTTGTTTTACATGGGTATAATTTAACAGCTCTTCACTGTTTGCTTTAGAAAATCTGTTCTTGAAAGGTCTATAAAATTATGAACTCTTGCTCCAGTTTGAAAACATAGGCATGAGAAGGGATTTGTTTTCTAATAAATCACATACCCCTACTAGTAAACACAAGCTTATAAGAAACATCTTTTGTTTATTGAAAGTAAATAGCATGTGGACATTTTAAACAAAAAGAAGGTGGGAGGCGGAGGGGGACAGACAGATTATGTTTTTCACTTTCATTTTGCCTTGTGTCTAAACAAACAGTTCTTAACAGCTTTGTTTTCCAAACCAACTTTCTCCCAGCTGCTATCTGGATCCACAGAAAGGGAAAGCAATACTCAAGATGTACAAGGATTACTTGACTTTGCACACTCGTTTTACTCAGCAATCAGTGCTCTGGCCACACAAGCCACAGGGAGAGTTGCTAGGAATAAGCAGGAGCCTTGGGGAGACGGGTTGGCTTCACAACAGATCAGTACTGGGAGGGCTCACTCACCCTCACACCATGCCAGGGGGAAGCAGCATTTTGCCAAGCTTTTGTGACAGGTCCCAGTTTTGCCACAGGAACTGATCTGCTGCCTTCCACTGAGCCACAACCACACAGAAACTTGGAAGATGACTGAACAACAGCTCAGGGAGGAGGTCAGAGAAAACAGCTCTTACAGACCCCTCACGGACAGCTACTGTAGCATCTGAAAACAAACTAACACCCTGATCCTTTTTAGCCATGGTTTTTACTGTTTCCATTAGGTACAGGAAGCACAGAGATACTGACCCAAAAAGACACAAGAAATTATACCAGGATGGAGCATACGCTAATGTTTCTGAATTTTTCATCATCTTCAAGATCAAAGATATTAATCTTCAAAGATCTTTCTCATCCCTCTGCCTTCAACTGATGATCAAGGCACCAAATATTCCCACACTCCTTTTTCTTGCCTTCTTGCTACACAGTTTAGTGTTACTTAGACCACATCTACCTCACAAGTTCCTTGCCCAGAAGAGATGTAGCAACACTTCACTAAAGTTGCAGGGTGGGAATAGATAGAGTTAATATTTTGATTCGTTTCACTCCAACAGCAGAAAATTCCTTATATCCAGGCATAAATAAAGAGCCATGACTCTAAGAGAGTCTCAGAAATTATGTGCAAATACATGGCTCTATCACAGCTCTCACACACCACTGAAACTTGCTATATTTAACCCACCACTTTCTTAATTACACATCATGCCACAACCAAGCAGTCCCTCCATAGACAATGGTCCAGCCCCTTCTGAGCAGGACTTTCATGAACATTACCCAAAAAAGGCATTTGAAGGGCCTCAGATGGAGTCCAGAAGGTGGTAACTCCTCACTTATACCTCATTCACTCCATCCAGGTCGTGCAGGAAAGCACCTGTTCAGCTGGGAATGTGCAGGCAGCCCGAGCACAGCTGCCACAACAGCAAAGTCCCCCTGACAGCACAGGGATTTTACTGCTACTCACAGTGCAAAGGAGATAATTAGGTCAGAAATCTTCAAAGCCCTACCACTGCCATGGGTAATGAGATTTTGCAGTTCACCTGAAAATAAAAATGGAAGGAGGAGGGCAGGTAAAGCTCCTTCTCTACCAACAGCCTGAAGTCTAGCTGTGAAGCCATCAGGAAACAGCTTAGTCCAGCTTCCATCAAGAAGAGGTCCCTCCTAGCAGCTGGGAAGTCAGTGCATGAAGACAACACTTAAAAAAGAGAAGAATTCATACGGGAAAACCAGGGGCACAACAGACTTGCCAATAAAACACAAGGTACAAGCAGACAAACTGCTGCATTTTAATCAGTGACAGGCCTCTTATCTTGCTGTGTGATGGCAGAAAGGGACCAGATCACATCTCTGTTCTTACCTGAAATACTGTGTCCAAAAAAAAAGGGGCAAAGAACCCTTCTGCAGGGGTGTCACTTCAAGACACATGCACTCCTCAGACTGAGCTGAGAGTTTTCACAACAAACAAAATCTCCTGGCATGTATTTAGAACTATTTATGGTACAATTCTGTCTTTTAAAGTTAAGCAAAGAGCCTTCCTTGTTCACTCTTGATAGGCTACATTCAAGACTGGTGAGTGTCTTCAGGGCAGGGTGTAAAGTGCCATAAATGAAGAGCAGCTACAGAATGTGAAAGAACAGCTCTGGTTTCAATCCTACCAGGTACACAAGGAAATACGCATATAGATCCTCTCCCTGCTCCTTGTGCTTTCCAGCTCTCTGCAAACAGCCAACCTGTCCTGCAAAGCCCCTGCAGAAAGGCCTGGATGTGCAAATTGTCACTCAGAGAGGACAAGAACCAACCCTCCCATGCTGCATTGGAAAAAAAGTCATCTACTTCCAAGAAGAAAAGTCAGGCTCGTCAAATTCCTGCCAACTCTCCCAGGTAATTGCACAAACCATGAATTAATAAGAAATAATGAGCCAGCACACAGGGGAAGAAAAGACAATTCAGAACAGCAACAAAGAGAACTAATGGAAAAGTACATTTTAATAGTTCAGTGCAGACGACTGTCACTGCAAGGCTGCATTGCCCCAAGAGAGGTGTCACCTCCCTGGGAGGACACAAGGACACAAACAGCCCCCACACAGCACAGGAACACAAGGCAAAGGTGAGGGGGGCTTAGGGCAGGAGTTAATTTTGCAGAGAACAGCGTGGGCAGTCCTGACACAGCACCAGCCTGTCCCGGGATGGCCTTGTCACCACCCACCACTTGTCCTTGGGAAGTCACAAAACCCATCTGGGCTTCACTGCCTGGCTACAGCTGCAGTGTCTGACACCAGCTCCCTCCATGGATGTGGACCACCCCTGCTTTATCTAGACCTGCTCTGCTTCTTTCTCTTATCACTTAACCCCACAGGTATGTTATCAATGCAGCCAGCCAGCCTTGCTGGGACAATAGCAGATAAAAGGGCAGGTTTGACAGAGAAAATAATAAAATGGGAGATGATAAACTGTTAAGTGAAAAGGGTGCTCATAGCTAGACATGGCATGATCTTACCAAGGACTTGACCACCTTGGGACTTTCTTAACTTCTTACCTAGTCCTGTTTGAAAGGGCAGTATCTGGTTGTGATCTGGAAACTCATTTATTATTGAAAGAGCAAAGTGACTTTTACAGCTCAGGGATTGTGTTAGGAAAAATAGCAACATAATGGCCATATCTGTGGCCATTACAAGGATGCACCTAAAGGTGGAGGAAAACAAGGAGCAGCACAAACTTCTGAACATGGTTAGGACTGAGGGTCAGAATGGGTGGAAATCTGCCCTCCCATTTCCAAACTTAAACTCACATCTATCATAACAAACAGAGGAAAATATATTTCACAACCTACTTCAAGAATGCCTCACACCTACTTGGCTGTTTAACTTTCCAGCATCTCCAGTGCATTTACCCACTGTCAGCAAAAGTTTCTCTTCAGAGCACATAAATCTTTCTGTTTTCCAAAGCTGCAGCCAGCTGAAACCTGACAGTTTGAGGACAAAGCAGTAAAAGGCCCGGGTCTGCTTCCAAATGGTGAAGGACACGCTTGTGACATACAGTGTCCGAGCAGCAGAATTCCTGTGGGGGCTGCCACACCACTTTGGGGCCCTCCTGGATCAATGGGGGTCCAGGCTCGGACGTGATGCTTCTCCCTGGCTGTCTCTGGGCTTCTGCTTATCTCCCCAAAACACATCTAAAAACAACACCTGGACTGACACTGAGATTTCAATAAAACACCCCAGATCACCCACTCTTCTCAATAGTGAGGAGAGTTTTGCCTCTGTGCATCTGACTGCTAGAGGAACACTATAGATGGTGGCTGGTTTGGACCAAGGAATCCAACCTCATTTATTACCAAAACCAGATTTATTTCCATTAATCTAGACTAATTACTGCTGTTCCTCCTTTAACAAGGTCCGTTGTGCCTAAGCACATAACACCAGCACAGGAGAAATCCTCATCTTCATAACCAGGCAATTTTGGGCCACTTTGAATAGCTCCATCTCTAGTGTTAGAAACAAATTATGAGAATGACGTCTCTTCCAGAGAGCCAGGTTTATTTCAGGGAAGGCTGTGTGATCATTCTCACATTCAGATCAACAACAGCCTTGCAAAATCTCCTTTATCCAACTTTTACTACTGTTGAGCAGGGATTAACATTAATTGAGCCCAACCCATATGAGCCAAGGATTATTTGTTAGTCACCAGCTTATAATCACTTGCATTTTCCAGCAGAAACCTTTACATTGCTCAGATAACTTGCAGGATAATCCAAGTCACCTTTTTAATGAAATCTATATAAAAACACACATCCACATCGTTGTCTTCCTCCTTCCAAAATACACAATTAGTTCAGCTTAGAAAATGCTCTAAAAATTAGTTCTGTCAAATTTGCAGTCCAACAAACTTCTGGTGACAAGAAAAGACTCCCTATGAGTCTCGTTTCCTCACAAATTTTAAAATACACAAAAAAGTATTCAGGAATTTTCATTTGCAGGTCTGCACATACCACATACCAAATACCAACTTAGCCCTTCTGTTTAAAATCTAAATGGAAGTTACAGAGATGGGCGCCATCGTGATGCTTCCTCTGGTTTCCTTCATGTGAGCCTCCTGCTGCAACACCCCAAATCTGCCTCAGCAATGGCTCAGCTGCACTGCACAGAGACACCCTGGGAGATGAAGGTTGCTTTACTTTTGCCTCAGCTGGCTCTGATCCCATCACATCTGGAAAGCCACATCCAGCACTGGTTGTCTGAGCTGAATGGCAGCTCTGAACTGAGCAGGGGGGAGCTGGTGCCCTAGGGACCTGCACAGTCCAGATCCAAGAAGTCAGGCTCTGAACTGAAGCAGTAAAACACTTCCCCAGCAGAGCAAACACCTGACTGCTGAGAAAAGCAGGGCTGGCTTACTACTGTTACTACAGAAGGCTGAGATTATGGATGGAAAACAGGTGAAAGACTCAAGGACCTGCACGTACAAGAAACGTCTCAGCTTGCCACAGTACACAAGAAAGCAGCACAATATACTGCTTGCCTTAAACACACTGAACTATCCCAAGTGTCTTCACTGGTAGTAAAAACAAAGAATGATCTGACAGCTCAGCCTCGTGCCCAGATGCTGAAGTGTTGCTGAAGCCTTTCACCCCTCACTTAACTCCTCTGCTGCTAAACAGCAAATCCTGGCAGAGCCGTAAGCAAGAAGTAAATGGGAAGCTCTTCTCTGCCAGCAGCTGGGAGAAACTCCCATCTCTGCCCACTCTGCATGTAAAGAAAACTCCACAATAGTACTTGTGGTAATGCTGCTCGCCAGATTTTCCACTGACACACTCTTGAGGAAAGCCTGCAGATAGGAAGCCTGCTCCTAAGGACCCTCTTCAAGTGGGTGACTTTTGACTTTGGGAACGTATGGCTCATCTTCTTGAGGAACGGTTCCTTTTGTTTTCAGTACAGAGAAAAAGAGCACAAAGGAAAAGAAAGAAAAGTTACATTTACTGTGACCTAGGGAACACAGAGCTAAATAAATTTGATCAATATTTTGATTTCTCTGACAAAAGCCACAATCAGCATTGACACAAACAACTGGTTAGCAAGCTGGGGGGACAGGAGGGGTAAATCAAACCAGAGTTTCAAGATACTTATCTTTCCATCACAACAATTGCCACCAATGACAGTAATTTACATGGCTAATAGGCAGTATTATGTTTACAAAACCATTCTTGGGAGGGAAAATCTAAACAATTTTTGCCAACCCAGCAAAGGAGCTGATGTTGGATCAGATCCTGGGATCCTTTTTCCCCTTTTATCTTATCTGATGGTGTTTTCCCGAGGTGCCTTGCTATGGAACAACACAAAGTGCCTTCAGAAGTGTCTTTGCAAGCCACACAGACCCATGGAGGATATGATCACCCTCCTGTCACAGCCTGAATTCTCCAACAACAGGGCTGCCCCAGCCTCTGTGACAAGGGGAAATATCTATCAAGCAGAAAAACAACGGAGGCCAGCCAGCAGCCCCAGCTCCTCCACCCCACACTGCACTCTGGACCCCTCTGCTGAAGATAACCTCCAACGAGCCCCTTATCTCCCACACAGGGCCTGGCCCCATCCCCAAACCACGGGCAGATCCCCCCAACATCAGCCTGAACACCTGCTAATTCTCTGCCCTCCCCAGCCCTTGGTTTGGTTTTTCTTTCCATGAAAAGCTCCCTGTCCCTTTGTTACAAACTCTTTCAAGGCTTTGCCACAGACAGACAGGCAGACAGACAGGTGGGACTGCGAGGGCACAGAAATGGGCTCCAACAGGCTCAGTCCCTCTGGGTCTATATAATTAGGAGGACTATGCTCACCTATCCTTTAAAGCAGCACAGATAACCCCAGAAAGGCAAGAGCACATTTTCACTAGGCCATCAGCTAAAAAGAGACAAAGATTTCCAAAAGAACATAAAAGCCTTCTCACATGAGCAGAAAAAAATAATCAGTGAACTCTTGACTAGTTATAATATCAGGGAAAATTCCACTTTTGTGTGGAAAATACATGCACCCATTCTGCAGCTGTACTCAACAGCCAGCCAGGAGCCACAGAGAGGACAGTCCTGCCTTAAGTACAAAACCTGAGGTAATTTTGGAACCTGTAATCACTGATGACGCTTCTGAAAAAAGAAGATTTATCAAAGCCCCGAGTGCATGGACAGTCAGATTTTGCCAAAACTCCCAATGCATTGACAGGGCATGGGAAATCCATTTCATTAAGTAATGACCTTTTGGTCACACCAATTAACTTGATCATCTATCGACAGTCAATTTAGAAACGATCAAGGATGCACATTTCCCAGCACACAGTGAAACACACAAAGGACTTTATCACACCCCTGCTGCCAGCCTGGCATCACTTCCACATCCCACCAAGTTCTGCCATCCCAGCACCACTTTAACTGTTTAATTTCCCAAAGTCTTACATTTAACAAGGTGCTAAGCCATCTCAACTCCAAAGGGAACGTGGTTCAAAGGCCTGAGCAGGAAATGAGACCAGGGAAGTCTATTGGAACAAGGGAAAGAGCCACAGCAGACTGAGCACAAATGCAATACTTCACATACTAGATTTTAATTCTCCCACCAATCTGGGCTGAGAGCAAACCTTGAAGATGCTCACATTTCATTAACACACTTTGATATTAATAACCTGTCCTCAAAAACTCCATGAAAGATCTGGAAAAATAATTAAAACATGAAAAAACAAAAAAGATAGAATAAACCAGGTTATTCCATAGCTCAGCTGAATTTCATAAGGCAATAACAGGCAATTGTGTTTAAAACGCTGATAAAGATTTTTGAATAATTTGAGAACATCTGATACGAAAGTTTCCCTGGAACACAGTAATTGCTTATCATAACCACCACAAAGTATGTTTATTACCCATGGAGATAAGACACAGCAGCTGCTGGACTTCTCAGATAAAGCAAGCCCATATCACAACAGCAGGACACATGGATTAGGAGCAGCAGAGGATCTGACTCAAACAGAGGCAGCAGTGGGCATCAGTGACACGAACAAAAACACGTCCAAGGGAGAAGCTCCAACACCTACACACTCACAAAGTGTCCTGACACCTGCAAACAGAACATAGACACCTGCTTTGGCTCTCCCATGGAATTTCCCTTCTCAGCAGCTGCAACTCCAGCAGATTTTACCTTCCTGCAAGAAAACACTGACCAGCTCTTCCTCTTCCTTGAAGCTTCCATTATTCTTCAGAATTAGGAAATTCAATGGTGTTTCAAGGATGACTTCAGCATACCAGTGATAGCCAGACAAATTAGAAGCTCTTCAGACTTCTCCCCGTGTCTGGTGAAGAGTTTGGCAGCTCTAGAAGGGCTTGTGAGAACACAGCTTAATGCTGCTTTCTATGAAGCTGGCAGATTCAGTTTTAGCAACTGTGGATCCTCTCACCAACAAGCTGTTAAGTCAGAAAAGCACAAGCAGCACTTGGAGGCCACTTACTCAAGGGATTTAATAAATGCAAGAAGGGTACTTAGAGTGATGGTGTTCTTCATGTTTACAGTGTGTAACAGCATCCTCTGCTCAGTGGGAACAAGTGGGGAGACTGAGGCAGAGGCAGCGAGTGACCAACACAAAGACAATGAAAAGAGCCAAAGTCACAGCAGCTCCCAATCCTGTGTTTTGAAGTGCTTTCCCAAAAAAAGAGAGGAAAGCAAAACAGACACCAAGCCCCATAATATGTATGTTGATGTAATCATAAGTCATGTTTTACAGCAGAAAAGACTTCATAAATAAACAAGGGAATACAAGGACTTGAGATTGTGATTTCCTGCAGTTTTGTGTCTCGAGAGTGGATTGCCCAGTCCTAACCAAAAAAAGATTCACGATCTGCTTAAAGCTCTTCCTACCATTGAGGCACTCAGGTTCCTCCTCAAGTGGGTTTTCCAGTCCCTGTCCCTCAGTCCATGCAGAAACTGCATCTCCCTCCTCTACTTAGTCACTTATTTTCAAAAACTCTGAATTCTCCAGGTCCAGGAATTATTGGGAAAAAGAAAAGGGAGATGGACAGATGACTGAATGAGATAATTACACCTCTTCACCTTCAAAAACCAGCTAAAAATACTGTAGGCAAGTGGATCCAGTTCTTCTCCAGAAAGTAATGAAATTGCACCACAGTTGATTTTGGCCCAACACGCGCTTGGCAAGTACTGATAACAAGGATTTACCATATCCCCTCTACTATTACAGCTGACTATAAAACAAACATTTGCTTCCTACTGATAACAAAATGACTATGATCACTCAGGGTTTGTAAAGGTTAGGGTTTCTTTGTCGCCCAAGGCAGACCTGTAATTCCCAGTCTCCATGCAAAAAATACCCTGTATGTAACATTGGCCTCAGTTTTCCCTCAGGTACCCACTCACCTCACACAGAAATACAGTTTGGGATGTATTCCAGCAACAAATTACAATCAGATTAAATATTAATTCCCATCTTAATTATATAACCATGACTAGGCTTAATGGCCTTGAAGCCATTTAACCAGGAGAGGAGCGTGTAAATTGTGCAAGCAGCATCTCTTACACTGCAAATGCCCAGACTGGTTCACAAGCACCTGGATTTTTTCCCTGGGAGAAGAGCCAGCCTTTGGAAAAGCAGCTCCAAGGGAGGTAAGAATTCAAAACATCCAGCATGCAATATGGTATCAGGAGTCACAAACCCGTGGGACAGCACAGTGCTCTGCCCTCAGGATAGCTGTGCACTAGAGTGAAAAAGACCATGTATGTGCTGAATACTTATTGGTGGATTTCATCCTCACCTTTGACAGAGAGAAGCATCTCATTTGGCTGAAGTGGGCCATGAGGTTGCCAGAGCAGATGAAGTAACTGATCCAGGATCACAGTGGGTCCTCAGGAGGGATGTCCTGTATGCTACAGCCCACCCCAGCGCTTTGCAAACTCAGGAGGCCCAGGTGCTCCCAGTGCAGAGACACCTGTGTTGTCCCACAGAAGCTGCCTCCATCTCCAAATCAGGCTACATGCAGGGAAAATAATCTCCTTTCATCCCCAGGGAAAGGCAGATTGCCAAATATTTTCTTTTCCAATTCTTACTTGCGCCACTCTGAAGTGCCTCATGTATGACCAGAAGTCACCCACCCCCACGGGGCCCTCACAGCAGATCAAATCTGCTGCAGCTGCCAGGAGAAAGTCTGCTGCAAAAAGAGGGGGATATGCCCGCAAATGAGCCCGTTCTGCTTCACTTTGGACTTCAAGGCAGGGAAGGCAAAAAAAACCCAAAAAATACAAAAAAGGAAAAACCTGGGAAAACAGGAGAGACAAAACCAGAATTAAGCCTGAGCAGTTTCTCCTTCAGCTTCACACACTAGAAGAGAAACAGAGAAATGCCAGCAAAAGCATTCCCCACGCTAGAGCAGCCCCTGCCTGGCTTGGAGACTGGCTGTCACAAGAGCCACGGCACAAGGGCAGCGAGCTCCAAGCTCCGGCACGGGAACGCTGCTCCTGGAAACGGGATACAGGTGAAGCCTGGCCAGCGCTGTGTGCACCGCGTTTGGCACTGTCAGCGCGCCCCGTTTCTTGGGGCTGCAGGAAACACCCCTGCCCCGCACTGCCCATCCCGGTGACACCGCAACACCACGGTCACAGGGCCGGCGGAGCCGCGGGCAGGTGACATCCTGCAAGGAGCAGCAGGGACACGCGATCCCTAACAATGGGAACGCCGATTTCCCCGGCACAGGCTCTCACGGCAGGCAGCGGCTGCGGGGTCACGCTGCCAAGGCGAACGCGACAGGAAGGATAAAACAAATCTCAACTCAAGTGAGGTGGTGTCGAAAAAGGAAATAGCAAGAGAACTCAACCGCAAAACCGAACTACACAAAACCAGATGGATTTCAGCTTATCCCTCGCGTGGAAAGCTCAGCGCACTTCCCACCAACACGTCCCCTGTAGAGAGCCCCAAGGACAGGAACCAGCACAGCCCCCTTGTTGGAGTCAACTGAAAAGGGGTTGTTTAGTGCTTGTTTTTTTTCCTTAAACCCCTTTCCTGCTACTGAAGGGAAAACAGGCTCAAAGTCAGACAGCAGAAAGCTTTCAAAAACACTGGATCACATCCCCAGCAAGTGTACACTGGCACTGCTTGCATCAAGTCCAGAGGGGGGAAGGCTTTCCATTCTACTTCTCTCCTACGAACTTCATACCCAGCGAGGATTGAACTTTGGATCAAAACACATGTGGCTTTGGGATCAAACGCAGACTTTCCCAAAACCATTTCAACTCTCTGCCAAATTAATTTCAGATTGAAACAAGTCCATGTTTTTCTTTTCAGAATCAAACCCACCTGTTGGAAAGCACATCCATACGTACCCAGCGGCACGTCCAAGGACTGTGCAGACACACTCCCTGCCTCCCTGTATAAGATGTGTCCCATTGTTAGAAAACAAACAGCAACAATTTTCACTAGTTGCCGAACTGCTTGCAAGAAACACCAAGAAGCCACAAGTGCAAATTCTCTCAAAGTATCTGAAGTTTTCTTGTTGAAGTGGGTTTGGAAAAACAACATCCACTCCACCACCCTCCATTTTTTGTTTGTTTTTTTTTTTTCTTTTTAATCCACTGTTCTCCACTACAAGCCTTGGGACCCACTTAGCTGTTTGTTCAAACACACAGGAGACACAGCTCCCACTCAGTCCAGCTTGACTGCTGGTGGGGTCACAGCCTCCCTCCCATCTAGGAAAACCAACACTCACTGGTGACAATGGGCCATTTACATGGACCGTTATTCACTTCCACAACAGTCACCATAAAGCTGCACCTATGTTGAATCATACCCTACCCCTAACAGGAGCTCACAGTGTTCTGAGGAAAAAGAAAGAGAAGAAAAACAACCCTGCAGCCATCCACGTGCTGTTATTATGCTCTGCTGAACCTGAATGCATCATAAAAGGAATAAAAATGTACAATGACATGGGGATGGCTCCTCCACCACAATACCCTGTTTAGGGGGGATTTAAAACAAGAGCAAGTCCCTGGCACACATTTTTTGGTGCAGTTCTGCCAACCTGTACCTTTCCAAACCCTTCTCGGGGATGAGAACAAAACCTTTTGTGGGTTGTGCACACACAGATAAGGAACCCCACATCCCAAGGTCTGACAGCTCAGCCGACCCTCAATGCCAACTTCGATGGCAACCACAGAAAGCCACCAACACACCCGGTGGCCGCGTACGTGTGCCCTCGCACGGCGCCGTTTGCGTAACCATTACAAAACACGAGCGTGAGGAGCACGGCTATTCCCGGGTCACTTCCTTGGCCAACGGGACATCTGCCCACCCGCGTGTCCCATGCCGGCAGGAGCAGGGCAAGGGAGCAAAGGGCCCCTCCATAGCCTTGCTGGACACCTGGGCCTGCTCTGGGCCACCCTGTGCTGGACAAGCTCTTCATTCCCCACCACCCGGGCACAGCCACTGTTCCTCTGGCGGAAACTTGCCACTGTCCAGACAGAGGCCGTGGAATGCTGCTGCTGATCTGCTGTCCCCCCCAGCCCATACGCTGACGGGAGTTCTTGTGGGGAGTGTCACCCGCAAAATGTGAGGCTGTCGCTCCCAATGTCACCCCCCAAATGATGACTCCAAAGGAAGCACCATCTAGGCATGTGCCACGAGCACGCTATCGTCCGACTTGGAGGAAAGAAGGGGATGGAGAGAGGGGGGTAATGGCCACGGAGGGACAGGACGGCCACTAAGGACGTCTGGGGTAAATGGCCACTAAAGGGGAAGGAGGGCTGGTACAGCGGGTGACCGGCCAGGGAACGCATCCCGCGGAACCGCCCGCTACCCGTGTGAGGGCAGGTGGCACCGCAGCCGCCCGCGGGCTGGGGGGCACCGACCCCTTCCCTCCCTTCCCTCCCTCCTCTCCCTCCTCACCCACCTTGCACAGCCAGGACGGCGAGGGCGGAGAAGCAGAGACAAAGCAGCAGGTCCTCCAGCGCCATGTAAGCCCCGCCGGGCGCCGGGAGCAGGGGCCGCCGCGGCCGCATCTACGAGGGGAGCGCGCTCTCCCGCCGCCCCACCGCCATCTTGTACGAGCGCCCCGGCCCCAGCCCCAGCCCCGCGCTGCCCGCCGGGCCCCGCTGTCGGGGGCGGCCCTGGGCTGCCGCTGCTCCGCCTTTGTCAGCGGCCCGGCCGCCCCTCAGAGGGGCTCCTCCCGCCGCCCGGCAGCGCCCGCACCAACAGGTTGCTGCCAGCCCGCGGCGGGGGGAGCTGCCGCGTTCCCTCAGGGTGGGGGACGGCAGGTGCGGGCTCCTCCGCCCGCCGGTAGCTCTACAAGCCACGAACATTTAAAACATGTTATGTGGCGTTTTTTAATAATTTCTTGCTTCAATCTCTTTAGTATTTTTTTCCGCTTTTGCCACGGGAGAGCGTGGAGGGTACCGGCCCGCCTTCAGCAGCCGCGCTCCCCTCACGGTGCTTCCCGGGGATGCCTCAGCCGGCCCCGGGAGTGGCTCCGCTCCCTGAGGGGGTGGACGGCAGGTGTGGGACTCTTACGCTCGCCAGCAGCTCCACAAGCCAGAAACATTTGTAACATTTTATGTGTATTTTTAAATTAATATTCCACCCCCCACCTCTTTAGGGTTTTTTCCCCGGTTTGCCACGGGTGAGCGCGGAGGGCACCGCGCAGCTCCCGCCGTCGCGCTCCCCTCACGGTGCTGCCGGGGACGCCTCCCCCGCCCCGCTGCCCGTCGGGGCTGCCGGAGCTCAGCGCGCCGAGCCCGGCTGGCAGCGGAGGCAAACGGACACCAGTAACCGCATCGCCGTGGCTTTGTTGGGGTTCAGTTTCGAGCCACACTCCTTCAGGTGTATATTGTTCATTGGTCGTGAACCTTGCCTGTGCGGCTCAGCCGACTGTAAAAATAAAGCAAATAAAATACATGGTGTGGCATGTCTGCACCCCATCGCTGAGGAGAGAGGCAGGACCTACCCACCAGCTGAGCCAAGCAGTGGAAATGAGGCAAGGAGATGAGAGATGGAGCCCAAATTTGCTGCCTTCCCGTTTGGCTTGGCTGGGTCCCAGACACAAACTCGCACCAAATGTGTGTGCGTAAAGCCACAGGTGCAGGTTTAATCCTGAGAGCACATGACACCAAGTCCTTTAGGCAGTGGTACCTGGCACCAAACACAAGGGCAGTTGCATCCAGAGTGGGTCTGCTTTGCCCTCCAAAAGGGTATAAAGCTGTCCAGCACACTGGTACGTTTTATCACAGCAGTGTGGAATGTGGAGGGAGCTTCAGTTATGGAGAATATGAAAAAAGAAACCTTTTTAATCCACACCCTCCTATTTATTAACTAGTATAATGATCTATAAAAACTTAAATGAAACCAGAAAGGCTGTGTGGTGGGAAGCAGGTTTCCCGGGAGTGTGAGTTACGCAACTCCAAGTTCATACTTGGCACTGCCAATACAGACAAGCTCTGAGAGGCAGCAGCCCCCTACTCTGAAGGGATGTGCAGAGGGGCTTTGCCCAACATCAGGTGGGCACTCACTGTGCACCTTGCTGGGAAGGAATGCGTGATAAGGCCACAGCATTCCACTGGCCCCATTCCTGCACCATCTCACCTCCCTGTGGAAATGAAAGTGGGTAGTAATATCCACATCCTTTTCTGTACCAGTCCAGCATGGAGGTAAAGATTACAAACCCTTCTTTCTCTCTGAGTCCTTCCCACCTGCTCCTTTATGTGTGAAGTGGTTTTAAGGGTGCTGTCAAATTGCTTTAACTAGGCTGTAAAGAAATATCTGCTTGTGTCTGCCAGTGGTTTCCTTCAGACACATCCCTGCCCATTTTTCTTCAAAACCCAGACATTTCTTCCTTTAAGGAAGAAACTTTACCTTGCAGGGAGGCAAATCTGACATTAATATAAACAAGGAAAATTGCTAGTTGTCTACAAAACACTGCAAATTCTGGCTAAAAGCACTTGCCTGTGTTAAGGTGTTGACCGAGCTCCATGTCAACAAGCTACGGTTAGCCAGGCTTTGAAAGACCCAGGTTTAACTCCTGTCTTAGCTCTCTACCTGATCTTAGTGTTACTTGATTCCTCTCTGGCACCTCTTTGTCTTCCTGCATGTCTGTGGAAACAGGAATGAAACCAGTATTTCGACAAACCCAAGCTTGCAACATATATTCTTTGAATATCTGTCCCTGGGGAAAAGAAAAAAACACGACTTGGCAAACAGCCCCTGAACTGAGAGCAACAGAAACATCACCCCGAGCACCAGCTCCTTCACACTGACACCACCTGTGCTCTGCAGGACCAACACCAAGTCCCAGCATCTGCTCGCAGAGGTGAAATGATTCCCTGTGGCACTTCCAGAGGGAGAGCCTGGCTAAAGAGCCACTCAGTAGGTTTGGGAAGGATCAGGTAACTCCCTGGCTGTCAGTCCTTAAAGAACAAAGTGGCAGCAGGCATGCCAACAGAAGGGATGTTCCTTCCCAGACAATGGCACTTCTGCTCCAATACTCAGGCCAGCAAACCCCCCATTTATGTGCTACAGACTCCCCAGTGTTCCTGCTCCTGCTGACGAGGCACTTTTGCCTTTCAATAGCTGCAAGCTTTCCATACCTTGAGAGAAGAAAGTGTGACAGGTGAAGCAGCAGCAGTAAGTGGCAAGTGTTTGTAGTTCAGCTTTTTGTTCCCCCTTTGAGAGACACTATTTCTGTGCTACAAAAATTTTTTGGTGAGTCAGGTGTATGGACAGTGTATCGTACACATGTATTGGTTTTTATAAGATCCCAGGAATAACACCTCACTAGGGAAATCCAGCAAACAGTGCTATAAATTTATGTAGCTCAGCAGGAATTTTGAACATCCAAAGACACATTTTTTTAGGGTGTAAAGTCCCATTTTAATGGTCAAAGCCTCATTTTTTTAGTGTTTTTCCCATGCAGACAGCCTGTAGCCAAGGGGGATCCATGCTTCTTGTAAGGCTGTAGTAGTGCAAGAGACCTTGGAGCACAGCAACACATTACAGAGGGTTCAGAATCAGAACTTCTCCAGCCTCTGAATCCAAACCCACATGAAGAAGCCCATGTCTACTTCCAGCTGGCAGCTGTGGGATTCAGACTACCAGGTTGTAGTTGTATGAGTTACTAAACAAATGCAGGTAAAGAATAACGCCTGCTCCATAAAAAGTCACCCTAAAATAAAAGAAACCTGAACAACAAGGAGAAGGTATTTCAGAGAAAAAGCAGTGAGAAGCAAGAAGATTCACAGCTTAGATCTTTTCTTTCCTAAGCAGGATTAAACTTCCCAGTCTCTAATGCAGCCTTGCTCCATCCCTGACTCCAGACCTGTCTGCAGCGTGAGGTTGACATTTTATGACGGATTTAAGCAGCTCTAATTACCAGAAGAGTTGGCTGCTCTTTCCTTTGTGACGGCATTAGTGCTTGAATGAGCCTGGAGCTGGACAGAGGAAAGGATGGTGCTGAAAACTTAATTGGCGACAACATTAACAACAAAATCAGGGCCCTGCTCCAGCTCCCTGTGCAATCACTCAGGAGTTAGTGCCAGCACGAGGAAAGCAATGGGAATAGACAGACACAGACATGAGGAAGTTTTCAACAGCAGTACAAAGCTGGATCAGCTCAAACTCACTGCAAGACTTCACCCTTGGTCTTCCCAGAAAAGGAGTCTCTCAGGGACCTTTACCACCAGGACTCACTTTGTTCCCAGACTTCTTCTGGTCTGGCAGCAACTTCAGTGCTGGAGGGAACATTGACTTCCAGACGAGGAAAGCGACGGTGGCCTCCTGTTCCGTATGCATGAGCAATGCCAAACAGGAGCAGCTGGTTGCACATAATAACATGCATGGTGTAAGTGAGCAACACAATGAGCAATTTGCTCAACAACCCAGGGACATCAGGACAATTCTGTATCACAGAGAAGAAAGAAAAGAGGAAAAAAACATGTGATGACCAAACCCTAAGGGAGACTCAGCATCCTACACATCCATTTCATTACGCTTGCTCTTATAAATATTTATTACCCAGCCTATCTCATCATTCTTCCAGGAATGGGTGTTGTGTTATTGTTATACCCAGGGAGGGCTTTCCTTCTTCCTCTGGTCCTGCTGCAGGCAGTCAGCAGTTGCCAAAGATAGATTGGGAGCAAGAGTGTGACATTAACTATGGAAAATGCTGCTTAAAATGGAGCTCAGGGGCAGATATTGGCAGGTGCATTGTTAGGAGGAAAACGAATGGAAAAGGCAGCACGTAATGAGATTTGGAAACTTGTATTTAAAATGTGTTCATGGCAAAAGGGATTTCAGCATGCAAGGGCCCTGGTCCAACAGCCAGAGCCACGGGTGAGGAGGGACTCACACCCTGAAAAAACCTGCACAGATCTAGGATGGGGGAGTTATGATGTAGACAGTGCCAGGCTATGGAGCAGGAATGAGAGGAGAGTGGATTATAAGTACCAATATCATCCCTGTGCCTGCACATGGAAAATATCATGTTAAAATAGGGTATAAAAGCTCAGCATTTACTAAGGTTTGCAGATCAAACTTGGACTGGGTTTTTATGTCTTTGATTTGTATTGCTGTTGGGATGTCCTGGTGCCCTGTTTCTTGCTCTTCCTGGGACTTATAACCGCGGGTGAGGCTTTGCTAAAACAAATGTGAATTTGCCTTACACAGAGACACATCAACTGATTCTGAAGGGAGCCAACAAGAAAGATGGAGAGGGACTTTTAACAAGAGCATGGAGTTACAGGACAAGGGAGAATGGCTTCACAATAAAAGAGAGTAGGTTTAGATTAGATTTTCTAGGTTTAATCTTCCCTGTGAGGGTGGTGAGGCCCTTGCATAGGTTATCCAGAGAAGCTGTGGCTGCCCCATCCCTGGAAGTGCCCAAGACCGGGGTGGGTGGATGGAGATTTGAACAACCTGGTCTAGTGGAAGGTGTTCCTGCCCATGGTAGGGGTTGGAATGAGATAATCTTCAAGGTCCTTTCCAACCCAAACCATTCTGGGATTGTGTGATCATTCGAGACAAGTGACTTGGGTTGGATTGCTGACAGTCCAACTCAGAAAAAAACATACCAAGGCTGAGATTTTCGATTACATCAATCTGTTTCATTTCAGTTATTCTCCCTTGCTGTCACAGACTTTTTTTGCTGTGTATTTATTAACCAGCTCATTCACTGTCAGCTACAACCAAATAAAAACCTACTAGAACCATCCCAATGAGCCATAAAGCAGTCATGCGGAACATCACTGTGTTGTAAACATACAGGACTAGGAAAAATAATATTTGCTCATAAACAACACCTGTGAACTTCTCCCTAGAGCAGTTACCAAGGACCAATAAAAGTTTTGATCCTAAATAGTCTAAATTTTTTATGCTGCTAAGGTACCCACTAACTGAGGCTGGGTTAGGCATAAAGAACACGTGTAACATCAAGGAACATGCTCCGTCAGAGCTGCCTTCAGAAACACCCGGCAGGCTCATTTGTAGTGGGAAATGTGCTCATGTGCCAAAAATAAGGATCTGTTCCAAAGTTTTATTGGATCTCAGAGCTGGCTATAAAATGCCATGCGGCGAAGCAGGGAGGCTGCCTGGTGCACATCCTCATGCCACCCTCTTGTGGCTAATCCCAGAAAATATAGTGCTGTACACCCAAGGACACAGAGTGTCACCATGGAATGTTTGGGCTGCCTTGCCCCCCACTGATGAGCTCATTATGGGGGCAAGCAGGAAAATCCAGCCTGGTGATACTTGAAAGCAGATTAGGAGTGAAAAGCAAGGTTGAAATAAAACCGTTCCTGCACTTGAAAAACCTTGAGATCTGGATCTGATCTGACTATGAGATTTCAGCTGGTCCAACACACTGAAGGCCTGCAGATGTTCATGGATGTTTGGACAGATGTTTCCACAACCCTGGCTATTCTCTACTCAGAAATTGAGATTGTATACCTGTCCAGTAATATACTTTCAGCTATAAAATTCTGTCCTTGTTAATATTTCACACAGAGAACTTGATGCTTTCGTGCATTTCTAAACCCTATTTCCTTTTACCTTCCAGGGAGTTCCCCAGATGAGCACCAAAAAGGTGACTGGGCAGCTCTCACACCCCCTGCCTCCATCAAGAGTTTACTCAGAAATGGCCAATCTGCTCCAAAAGCAGGTGGTGGCTTTCACAAGGTCCTTGGTGCCCTTATTGTATAATGCAGGCTATTCCCATCCATCACACAGTGCTGCAAACCTAAATAGATGATGTATTTATTTATGGATTACTGACCACCAGAAAGAGAAGCTTTGCACTATTGTCAACCTCACAGCCTTCGGTCTCCTATAAATAATGCATCATTGTTCGCTGTTGGTTTATGGTTTCAGTTCCAATGAGCGGCGCGGACCAGCAGACTCAGCAAAGATGAAGGCAGCACAGGGTATTAGGAAGAGAAATGGGACCATCTGAGCAAGAGTGTTAGAAAAACAAAGCAAAAATGTAATGTTCTCGGAGTTATTTTAACGTCAACTTCAGCAGACCTGCTTTTACCTCTAACTGGGAACGGCACAAATCTCTGCTTATCCCCTGCTTTTCACTCTGCTTTCTCCCAATTGTGAGCTAATTCGATTTCAGATAAACACTAATTAACACAAGAGGTCACTGCCGTGGCCAGCAGGCACCGTTGCAACGTGGCATTCAAACACACCAAGAGATCAAAAGAGCCTCCGCTGCTTCCTTTGAACTACCCAATTAAAACTTGCACAAATAAAGCTATTGTTTTACATCTGCCTCATGCAGGCAGGAGAGAGGGCAGAGAGCTAAGAGATCGTTGCCTTTAATTGGGCTGTTTTCCCTCTCCTCTTACAGGCTTCCTCCATGTGGGTTTTTTCTTCAGACCAGTAGAAGAAAATGATGGCCAGGCCCTTTGCGATGCAGCGATTACACGGCAAGGCTACAGCAGACTGAAAGCAAAGCCGTGGGGAATCCAATTTCCCTCTTGTGAGCAAAAGGGCATCAGTGCCTTTCTTGGAAGGTTTGATTGATAGCCCTTAAGAAGGACTCATAAAATGTGCCTCTCTGGCTATTTAGGCAATTCTCTTTTGAAGATGAAGGAGAATATTAGATTAATCCAACTGCTGTAACAGCATTATCTCCTGCTTTTAAAGACAACATATTTTATGGCGTCCACACTCTAACGGAAACAACCTGCGGCTGCAGGAGCCCTGGGCTGGGGCTTTGCTGCTAGACATACCATGGGAGCCTTGCAAGGGCTTTCATCCACATTCTGGGGAGCTGCTGTGAACACCAAACTTGTACCTCCATCCCACATGGACAGCTTGTGGACAACAGAGGAACCAAGGCTAGGGTGCACCACAGGGTCTGAATTCCACTCCTATCCATAGGGGAGCTCACTTAGACTAAGGCAAATTAGCAGGAGTGTAGGGAAAAGGCTACACAGCAAATGCCTGGGCCCTACAGACTTGGAACATCAGTCTTGAGAGCTGTAAGCACAGAGCATTCTGGAAAAAAAAAAACAGATGGAAACACTGTTTGAGTGTCTGGTGTTACCCATCTGGAAAAGGTTTAGGAACTGTCAATGCTGGGGAGAAGATGGGTGCACCCTTGTCGGAGCATCCTGCAAAGTGTCCCACAGGAGGGTGCATTCCATCCTCTCTAGAAGCAAGTCACAATAAAATCATCATCCACTATTCAGAATCATCCCCAAGGAGGAATAGATGGGAAGGGAATGTAGAGCAGGTAAGTCCCAAGTGGGACACGTCAGCTCATCTCCACCTCTGCCTGCTCTGTTCCCAGTTTGGGTCTGCTCCTGGCCTGGGGAACACATCAGCTCGTGTCTGGAAAGGTCTCAGTCCCTTGAGCAAGAATAACCAATTAATGGATTATTCCCTCCTGGAAAGAAATGTTATCTCTTCTCAGTAGCACTGAAGGGAGTAAAAAATCCAGATTGTGACCACAACAGAGCTGGTGGCTTATACTCACTAATGTCTTAAACTCACCTTCTGAGAATTCATTTATTGAGGCCAAAGGATGAAAAAAGATCAGGACTCCCCAAAACCAGAGCAGTTGCCATGAATTTGTGAAGGCCAGCCCCTCACCTGGTCCAGAAGCTGTGATGAGTCCTACCCAGCTCCCAGGTCTCAGGGCAAAGCCAGAGTGTCTGTTTTTTGGCTTGCATCTCCTGTAGTTCCATTCTTGTCCCCTGATTCACCAGCTGAACAAAACTGACCCTGCAGTGAAGAAGCTGCTTTGCCTTAAAATACTCCTTTTCCTTGTGATGTCCTCCTGGATACTGCAAACACTGCCTTGCTTGTCCCAGGATTTAATCAGATTAATTAAGCTGCACTTGTATTAATTTAAATTACAAGTATCTGAGGGCTCAGCCAAATCAAGTGATTTATGGACCATATCAATCTAATTAATACCACCAACTCCTAAAATAAAAACCTAATAAATGAGTTTATTATACATCTGTAAGATCAACTTATTAGCTTTGGGTCTCTAGTGACACAGTCGATTTGATGGAAGTTTTATATCCTTGTTGGAAAAAGGTCTTTTTTTTTCTTTCCTTTCTACTTGCTGTATTTTTAAGAAGTATCTTCTACAGGCAGGAGGAAGGAGAAACAACACAAGCTTGGTTATCAAAACGCCAGCCAAGCCAAGAGATCCCCAAAGTCCCGGTGTACACAAACTGTGGGGGTTTTACACTGGTGAGTGCCCACAGGAGAACAGTTTATCTGACTTGTTGCAGGCAGAACCTGCCCTGGTCTATGCCTTCCAGCTAAGCAGCCTGAAACTGCAGTTAGGCAGGGAATGAGGATACAAAAGGAATAAGAAGAGAATTAAAAGCTTCTCAGAAGCAAATCTGAGCAGGAAGGAGCTGGGATGGCTGAGAAGGCACTGGTCATCAAGGTGACTTTGCTGGACTGACCTTGCACTGTCTGCAGCAGTGACTAAAATGCCACTTGCAGAGAGACAATTTAGAGATGCCAAAGCTTCCCTTTGTGACTGCAGCAAGGGACTTCAAAATTCATCATGGGAATTAATGCCAGGGAATGCAGGAGGCACCTCCAAGGAACAGTGGAGTAAAGGAGGAGCAGGGTTCTCCTCTGCCCTGCCCTTGCCCGCCAGTCCCTTGCCAGCTGGGCTCTGTGCTGATTGGCTTTTCAGCCATGCTTTCCCTTCAGTCCTGGAGTTCATGCTCAATTTCCTGAGCTGTAAGGTTTTTCCCTTGCTTTGCAAATCCCCTTGGAGCAAAGAGCCACGCAATGGAAACAGGAGCAGGCTCCCTCTTTACCCTTTGCTTACAAAGTAAGTTCTTCAAATGCATTTGTCGTATTGTGTTCAGGATAACAACATGCTCCAGCAAAGAGAAGGGACTGGGAGGCCTTTCTGGGGGAGAAAATGGGGCAATTTATGGAATAATTATATAAAGACAGCAGCATCCTGTGTGTCTGTCGCTGTGATTTATTATAGTTACACAGAAAATTGGCTGCTTGGACCATAAAAGATGGCTGCAGGCAAACGTGGACCCCTTTGCTTTCCTCTTTGCCACTCCACACACACAAGCCCAATGAATTAACTCAGCAAATTTGCAGTAATGACCATCATTTCTATTTTAAAAGAGGTGCCAGAGCAAAAGTGCTGTGTGGAGCAGTTGCTCAGACACAGCCGCATTCGCTGTCCCTGCTGCAAAGCCATGGGCTGGCTGTCGACATGGGAAACCTCTGCAGCCCCCCTGGCTCCTTTGCTGATGTACAGCAGGGTCTGGGGGCACTTTGCTCCATTCCATCCAGGGTTATCTGGATCATGGTGAGGGATTTTTGCAGTACCTCTTGCCTCCTCTCTGGCTGTTTCACCTTTGATGTGATCCTGCTGTTTTCCACCCTTTCCATTCGCTGCCCATAATTATTACTTAGCATTTGTCTACATCCAGCTGCATTTTCCATTTTACCACTTCACGTGGCTAAAAACAACCAGATCCCCTTTGTATCCAGACCAGGTGGCTTCTACTGCTTTCCACATACCACTCTCCTTTGAGTTACTTCTATTTATGTAAAATAATTTTAGCAACCAAAGGTGCCATTAGCTGCAAGGGCAGGGACTCTGCTTTGTAGAGGACCAGACAGGAGGAAATTTAACTTCTAGCTGCAAGGAAAAAACAAGCCACAGGATGATTTACAGATGATCCAGTTCCCTGCAAAGCCCAGTGGAGAAGGTACCTTATGCTTTCCAAAACACACCTCCTCTCCAATAATTCCTGCTCATCAGTGGTTAAACTGCTGCTGATCTTGCTGAAAGCAATAGGAGTTGTTGCTTCAGGCTGGTGGTTGACAATCATCAGCTTCTGCTCATCAAAAGAGTAAAGAAACATCTATTTTAGCTAAACCAGAACTCATTTTTATCCTTCCCCCAGAGGAAAGTTACTCACTACCACTCCATGCAGAGCAGCAGGCAAACCTCAGAGATTGTAACTTGCAATGATACAGCAAAACTAATTGTTTAATTATAAAATGCTTGGAAGAGGAAATAATTTGAGGTACAAATAGATTTTATTAAAAATAATTATATGCAGGAAGAGCAGGGACAGGTTTTATCCCAGCTGTGGTTCCAGACAGCATTTCAGGGTCATCATAGCAGGGCTCTGGTAGAGCCATGTCTGGATATGGGGCCAGTTATCACAGAGAAATTTCTGAGTAAAAGCCTGAACTAATCCAGAAATAGTGTTAAAAGGCATAAAATGGCTGAATTGCATGGAAATGTTTAAATTAGTCTTTTGCTAATGGGAAAACTCTGCACAATACAACCAACCGCCAGCAGAAGAGTCAGGTCTGGCCAACAAAGGACGAGAAACAAAAATAGTTGTGTATATAGAGAAAAAGTAACTTTTAGTTCAGTACAGTTTTAGCTGCATTGGAAAGGGTTGGGTTTCCTTCTTGGATGACCTGTATATAAAAAAACCAACCACTTTAATTTAGTACAAGGTCATAGTCTGGCTGCAAAGAAAAGTCAACCTTGGTGTGAAATACGATGATGAGTATGGAAAAATTGAAAACAGTAATCCTGAAAATCATGTCTGAAAGCAAAACCCCGGGGGGCTGCTGCTCCCACAGCAGCACAGCACAGGTTTTGGGAAGAAATCACCTCTCTGGGATGCTTTGCCCTGCAGTAGCCTGGGGTGTGTTTGCATGTGCTCATGGGCATGAAGGTGCTCCAGCCAGAACAGAAGAGACAACCCAGGATGGAGAGGACATGGGCTGGGATCCTTCCAGGGCTGCAGAACACGCCCTGCTGGGCTGGAAACGCTCTGGGAATGTGTTTACTGCCCCAGGGCAGCAGCAGGGCTGGTGCTGCCTTGGCTGTCCCCACTG
Organism: Ammospiza caudacuta; assembly: GCF_027887145.1. Lineage (NCBI taxonomy): Eukaryota > Metazoa > Chordata > Aves > Passeriformes > Passerellidae > Ammospiza > Ammospiza caudacuta. Next base: position 25,990,341 of record NC_080602.1, read on the forward strand.
ATGCAATACCCAGCCGGGCCATGGACAGCTGCAGCACAGGAATGGGAATTCCTCCCGACCCAGAGAGTGCACAGCAGGGAAGAGCATAATCTCCGTGATTTACAGGCTGCATCTCTAGTTTAAAATACATTAAACTCCAACTATTTAATTACTGGGCACTACCAAATCACAGAGACAGAGGAGTCAGTCACGTCTGCTAATGCCAACATTTATCATCCTATTTATCTACTCCAGCTTCTGAGACCCATATCGAATCACTTTCCTGTATTAGCTAATAACGGATGGGTTTATTCCTTGTACCTCTGGGCGGCCCTCGATGGATATTATCACACTGCTGGCAGCACACATCCACCTAGGGAGAGATAAACTGGTTTAGAGCATATAAAGAATCATAATCACCAGCCAAAACTCAAATCCAAATCAAAGACTTTTTCCCTGCTGCCTCCTGCCCCCAGATACTAATTCTCACCAGAGAGTAAATGCAAACAGTGCTCAGCCTCTCTGGCTGAAAGGCTGGAAACCTCCTGATACCTCTGAGAAATCATTAAATACCTACATTTTATAGTTACAGATACAGAAAAATGAAGTGACTGACAGAGTGGGGGAGCTCCAGCAACATGCCCCTGATCTGCTCACCTGCACAGGGAGAGCAAAAATGAGCTGGTACAGGCATGGAGGCAGAATGCCCATGAAAGAAAATCAGTAGGTGATTTGTCCAAGGAAACATACTGGGTGTTCAAAGAACAGCAAGAGGAGAGGAGAAACTGCCAGGTGCTCAGCAAAGCTGCTCCTTGTGCTCAGCCTGTTCCCAGTAAAGTCCTGATCAACTCAACATGATCTTCTTCTGTCTAATTTTCCCACTGGAAATGCTATGCTTTTTATTTTCCTTGCTTATGCTGTTTTTCATAAGGAAAACAATTTTAAATTGCTCTATATGGAAACTTTCAGCAGTCTTATTTTCAGAAGAAATGCTCAGCATCCTCCCAGCTTTGCACAGTTGTCAGTCCTTAAGCTGAGCACGAAGAGGAAGAAAAAGAGGCTCTTTCCTCTTCCCAGGGAGCCCAAAAAAAGCATAATAAAGCATATATCTTTTTATTCCATGGCAGGTTTTGTTGCTGGTGCTTTTACTTACATCACTATGATGATTATCTCATTATAGCTTATTTATTTCCCCCTGTCATAAATATATATCTATATCTGTATCTATATCTATCTATCTAGCTAGCTAATCTGGTGATTTATTAACCCCATATCCTCTAGCTAATTCTATTAGCCAAGCAAGTAATCCTGCCTTTTGATGCTTGAAAAATCTGAATACACTGAGCTCTGACGAAGCGGTGGTAATGGAAAAGGCAGCTACGTAAGGAACTGCGGGGAAATCAGGGAAATTATCTGTGAATCTTCACAAAGTCCCCTGGAAGAGTTCAGACATGGAGCTGTCTTAATTGATAGCACGGCCACTTAGGGGACCAGTATCCATAGAAACTCCAGGGCCTTGACAAGATGACAAACAACGCCGCGAGAGCCTAATAATAGGAGGAATAATGAGGTGTGGCCAAAAAAAACCCAACAACAACAACAACAAGAAGCCAGTCATCTCATGGCATCGAATGGGTGGGCCCAGCTAATGAAAGCCTGGCAGATCTCCGTGACGGCGGGAGGGAGGCAAAGCGCGACGGGAGGAGGGAAGAAAAGAGTCGCCAAAGGCGGATGGGATTCCAGTCCCAGGGAGAAGCCCCGCGGCAGACGGTGCCACCGGGGATGTGGCTCTGGGGCTCTGCTCTCCGTGCACATCGGCCATGAACTGGGAGCAGCATCACTGGGAGCATCTCACCGATGATGTCGAGTTTTGCAAGAGTCACCCCATTGCCTGGCCTTGCGGGTGGTGTTTTGGTTGTCCAGTGAGGCTGGGACCCGGGGAGCCCTTGGGAACCGCGGCGGGTGGTCCCGGCCCCTTTCCAGAGCCTCTCGCCGAGCTTTAATCACCTCTCGACCCGAGCTCGGCTCTTCCTGCGCCGTTCGCGGCACAACTTTCCCAGGCGCGGCGCCGCAGCCCGGGCCCCGCCGCCGCTCGGGGCTGCGCGCACGCCGCTCCGCATTGTCCCGGCAGCCTGACCTTCCTCTTAATTAGCTTAAAACCGCACAATAAAAAAAAAAAAAATCTAAAAAGGGAGAAAAAGGAAGGGAAAAAAAATAGAAGGAAAAAACCCCTCGGTAAAAGCCAGTCGCAAATCAAAAGAGGCAACAGTGAGAGCAAGCAATGTGTCACCACAAGTGTCCGAGTCAATGGAAACCTTGTTAGGTGGGGAACAAGGGTCTGCGCTAACAAGCTCTTATCTGTGTTTTTGTTTTCTATTGAAGGTGCATGTCATTAGGAGGAGTGTTAACAAGAGCTCTCAATAGCTTCATATGGCCAATGGCCTCTGAATATTCATGAAGGTGTGAACAGAATGTGGGAAAGCGGTGGAAGAAAAGGCAAGAAAAGCGGCAAGAGGGCTGATTGTGCCGGGAAGAAAGGAGCCAGGGCTCTGTGGGAAAAAGGGATCCTGAATCCCTCAAACAAGAGCGTATTCCCTAGGCAAAACCTGTCCTTCAAGCTGTGGGACGGTATTGATGCAGCCAAGGAGGTGGGATTTTTCTGAGCAGCGCTGGCACGGAACCAGCTCCTGGCACTCGAGGTAACAGTGCCCAGGGTTTTTTTAAACTAAAATCACAGCAGCCACTGGCACCTGTTTTTGGAGCTGTGCAACCCTCTCTCCAGGCTTATTGGATCACAGGAGGGATCCAGAAGGTGGTTTTCCCTGGATGCCCGATATTGAAATGGGGAGGAACTCAAAGCAGATAGAGAAGACAGGAGGCAAAGGAGCAAGTCTGGATTCTGCTCCAGCACTGCGGTGCTCATCATGCCGAGGGAACAACTCATGTACACCCAGACAAAATCCTGGAATCACAGAATCAGAGACTGTTTCATTTGGAAGGAACTGCACACATCATCTCATTCCACCCCCTGCCATGGACAGGGATGCCTTCCACTATCCCAGGTTGCTCCAAGCCCATCCAACCTGGCCTTGAACACTTCCAGGATGGGGCAGCCACAGCTTCTCTGGGCATCTCCATGGCCTCCACATCCTCCTGATGTTGGGAGCCCCAGTCAGACACTGCACACCTGCTGCCCAGCACCTGCCTCCCCTCCTGCACCTCCCTGTATCCTCAGCTCTAGAGAAATCCCTCACTTGCCTCTGGCAAGAGCCCAGCAGGGCTTCCCAGGGGCAGGCAGGATAAGGAAAGATGCTTTTCCTACACACCACCTCTGCAGGCTGTGCAGCCGCTGCTTCTGCTCCGTCATGGGGCTAGGGATTTCAGCTGGGCTGGTTTAACACAGAGCTCTTGCTCTGCTCATTTTGGAGCAAAATTATACTGCAGAGTTGCCTCTTCTTGAAAGGCTCCAATCTCATGTGTCAGTGCCAGATAAATAGTTTTCATTCAACAAATCAATGAATAGAAACAAAGTACAGCAAAATAATGTCAAGTCATTTCACTGATAACGACAGCTGCTGGGCTGCAAGGAGACAGGGAGAGCAGGAGGGGGTGTGGGGGAATAGATTAAAAAATGTAAAAAGCAATGAATCACAGCTGGGGGGGAAATCATAAAACCACAAGCCACCGCAGCTCCCACACAAACGTACACGGTATTTACTCATCTCTTTCTAACAAAATTGCAAGTAGAATAGAAAGGAAAAGAGGGAGGGCAATGGTGAAAGCAAATTGTTCAAACTATTTTTGTTGGAAAAGCAAAAGGGCTTTTCTTCCAGCAGGAAGCAAACAGCATGGCTCCAAGAGCTGAGGGAGGGAATGCACTCCCGCCCCTGCACCACCACTCCTTCCTCCCACAGGTCCCTACCTTGCTGCTTTTGGGTCATCATTTCCTTGCTGCTGGTTTTCACCTTGGAGCAGTCTCTTGCTGTTTGCTTTTACAAGAGGAAATCCTGATTTTGGAAATGTGCAGCCACGTAGGGCCAGTCCAGTGGTGTGTGCCAGTGCTGAGGAACTCAACAGAACCAGCACTGGTTCTCCATAGGTCTGTTTGGCAGGAGCAGTCTGGAAAATTATTATCCTGAGAAAAGACTTGATGCTGGGGAGGAAAACACAGCCCTTTATTCCCAGCTGCCATTTGCAGTTTTGTTATTAATCCCATAAGATAACAGGAGGGTTAATTGTGCTCAGATTACAATTACAACAGGAAAGATTTTCCTGCTGTCCGCTCCCAGACCAGCACTAAACACTAAAAATATACCACGCCTTTAGCCTGAAAGAACTTTGCTAAATCTTCACTCCTTCCCCTCACACTTCAGAAGCTTTCACGGATGCACACTAAGGATTGCAAACTGGGAACCTTATATAGGAATGGGGCAGAGCACAAGCCAGTGCTTGCCCCCTCCTCCGGAACAGGGGGTGCTTCTCTGTGGGTGAAAAACCAGGAACGAATGAAAACATGAATTTTATCTGCCTTGAGCCACCCCCTGACCTTCTGGGATAGCACTACATGGAACTGGGGTGCCTGCAAAACCCATTCTGCTCAGAGACACAAACAGGAGGCTGAGCACAAGGTGACTGCACGAAGGGCCATCTCTTCTCCTGCACTGCTCATTCCAGTCACACAGGTTCCTCTGCCGGGGCACTGGGGCCACCTCCTCCCCGTGGCACTTGTCCCACCTCGGCGAGGCTGCGCCTGCAGTCCCCGGTGCGACAGCTCCGGCTGGTGGCTGCCGAGGGCTGTGACCAGCATTCACATGGAAACACAGGAGAGGGAACACGGCTGTGCCAAGGAAACGCCTGATCCTTCTGATGGTATCCATCTCACAAACCACAAGGGACAGGAACCATGGCAGATGCTTTTGTGGAACACCCGACGTGCATCAAACACACATCACTGCTGCTTTCCAAAGCACAACCAGGGCACAGATTTAATTACACACAACTCTCCTAAATCAAGGAGAGAGACAGCTGAAAATAGGGTGGAAAAAAACCCAACATTTAATTCAATTTATTTAGCAGCATCTTTATTGCAACAAAGGTTTTGTAATAAAACGCAGCAAAACTAATGTCTCCACTTTACATGATTAAAAGCCATGGAGCTCGGGAGGGGAGGGAGGGAGCCCAATAAACCCACTGGAGTGAGACATGCAATTCTGTTAACACAAACAGCAGGCACTTCATGTTCTCAAATTAAACACCTGAACTTCTACTGTGCAGAACAGCCAAGGAAAATCCGCAGGAAGAGCTCTCTGCCCCTTCCACAGGGGCACATGGAAAGTCTCTGTGGGGTTCTGGCACTCAAGGAAACAGGCAGCCCAAGGCAGGGCCCTCACCTGGCCAATGTTTCCCTTACTCAAACTCTGTCATTGCCTGGGCAGGGTTGGGTGTCACAGCAGCACCAGGACAGCCAGATACACAGACACATACAGCAGGAGCACAACCCACTTCTCCTGGCAGGGAATATGGGTTGGAACTTGGAGTGTGAGAATTCTCCATAATTTCCTACCCAGGTTCAGGCACAGATTCTCCAGGGTTAAAGCATTACTACACTATCCCACTCAGAAAGTTTTTCCATAGCCTATTTCCAAATGCCACTAGTAAGTAGGGAATGCACTTTCCATTCTAATACAATGAAGTTAGTTATTTTCAAAGCTTTGCTTGGTGCTTTGAGCTCATTTTTCCATTGAATTTGTAAAAATTACGCAGTTCTGGGTAGATACTAATTTTACTGTGTTCTGAATAAAAAGAGATCATTGAGAACAAAAGGAGGTGGGGGTGAAACCCAACAGCTTTGCACATCCCACACTAACAAGGCATCACTGGAAGCTGCACTAAAATGGGGTGAAAGAACGTGCTTTCACCAGGAACAAACACAACCAAACCCAAGCACCTCAAAAGACAGGAAACTGCCTGCACCAACACGCCACAGCTTCAGCATCTCAGCACTCAGATCCCCATATTTCATATATGTTCTTAAACATATGAAAACATTCATCTCAAAGACACCTGTGACACTAAATATCCACCATGCAAGGAAGGCTCAGTCCTGCTTCTGCTCAGAGCAGGGCAGACACAGAGCCTCTGGAAGGCAGAGGGGCCTCCACAGGCACACAGCAACCTCTGCTTTGGGAGCCACAGCAAAGGCTCCTCCTCACAGCTTTTTGCTCCACAACCTCCCTTGCATTTGCTCCCCCAGGATCTCATCAGTTCTGCTTAAAACTCACGTTAACCAAGAGATTTTTTAACATGCAGGAAGTGATGAAGTACAATCCCAAATACCAAACAGATTGGAAACCTCAGTGACATTCCCATCTCCAGGACTGTACGGTACAGCCTTGTCCTGCTCCTAGGCCAGGCCAACACTTCCCGATATGAGGTGCAGGAATACCACTCCCCCCAAAAATAAGGATGCAAAGTCCCTCAGCACTAACACCTTCCTACCTCTGCAGTCTCGATACAACGGGGCCTTTCTCCACTGGGAATTTAGCTGGAATCAGACTTCATCTAAGGCACCTCTTTTGCAAGAACTACAAAACTCTGGTGATAAATCCTTCCAGCACTTCCACAGGATAAGAGAGCACGGGGTCTTAAAGTGCTTAACTACAGTAAAAAGAAAAGAAAATGGTAGGAAAGAAAGAATCCATAATTTATGTTGCAAAACAGAGCAGTTACAGTATATTGTACTTTAATAGCTTTTTGATGTATATATTTAAACATTGGAAGGATGCATTATTAAAAATTCTATGTCAGCACTTATAATCACATCCTGCCTCAAATCCAAATCCAGCCCAGTTTACTCACGCAATGTTTAGTTCTTCAGTCCCCCAAAAAAGCACTGTTTGATGAAGGCCATTTTTGTTCTGTTTTTTAAACAAAAGGATCAATTTCATCTTAAAAATAATATACATTTACATTCAAGGGTAATCACCTCTAGAAAAAGAACAAAAAGATCCCAAAAAAGCAAGTTAATTTAATATTGAACAAAATATAAACAACCTTGGAAAAGGTGAATACTATCCATGGGTAATTTTATACATATATGTATATATGAACAGATATAGATATATGTATATATAATACAGCATAAACACGTTGGGAACACAATGGAATTCCAGAGGAACAGCTTATTTTTGTCTTTACCCACTGTTGTGTTGCACCTGTGCTCCTCTCTCTCGGTGCTGACTGTAACACTCCTCAGGGACGCTGCCCTTGCTTCAGCCACAATGAACCGCTAAGAGAAGACATCAAGAGAAGACATTCCTGGAGCTGGGCTCCTTCTCTGCCTCCTTTCCCAAAATCAACCCGTTATTGACTTGCTAATGGTGGTTTAAATCTGAAAACCAGCAAGCAGCCGAACCAAGGCTCCCCACTGCAAAGGAAGCTCCCTGCAGCCTGTTGTCTTTGGCTCCTTTGTGCATCCCAAAAACCAGATCCTGTTCTCACACACGGTTTTTACAGCCGTGCAACCGCCCCAGCTCCCCTCGGTTTAACTGAAAACCATGCAGTTTGATCCGATACAGCCAGACTCTGCTAAAGCCCAGAGTTCTGGGATCAAGTACAAAATCCAGGAAAGTACAAGGTTACAACATGTGGGGTTCTAAGAGCGTAAAGACCGATTCCAGATTTTCAGCAGATGAAAAGAAAATCATGCTCTGCTTCTCTCTAGGACCAAAACAGAAAGAAAAGGAAGTTCTTGGGTTTCTAAGAAAACCATTAAAACTTATCAGAGTCTCAGAGGCAAGTCCCAAAGGGAGAATTTTCTGGATTAAAGAAAAAAATTTTCTATGGATTTCTAGCCTAAATTACCTGTTGCCAGTTAAAAGTGCCTTCACACTCTTATGCTTTTCAGCCAAGCCTGCTGCTTAGTTAAAACCTCAGTAGCAAAAACACAACTGGGACTGCAATTCCTTGAGGGTTACCTGAAGCTGTACAGAAAAGGGTTCTCAAAGACAGCATCATCATCATCATGCACAGTAGTGCTAGAAAGGACCCAGGAACAGGGGACTGGACAGGGCATGAGCCTGGGAAATAGCCCCTCATACATGAGGAAGGTCAACAGAACAGCTCATATTGCCTCACATGTAAGGTCTCCCCACACATACTCTGCAGACCCTGGAATAAGAGTATTGAATTTCTACATTGTAACAGGATGCATACATATCATGCTGATGTAAGGGTGAGGAAGGAGTATTGCAAACCCAGCTCCAGAGTGAACATCAGGGAAACATCTCAACAGGATGCACTTTGAAGCTTGTTTGAAAGTTTACAGTTTCTGATTTTTAGCTTAAGTTAGTTTGCACCTCAGAATAAAAGATTGTTATGCCCATATCACAGTAAAGTATCAATTCACTTCTCCACTGAAATCAAGTACAATCAGGATAGGTTCTCAAGCTGCTGGAAGAAAAGAGAATTATTTATCCTACGGGAGAAGGAATCAAAGAACCTGGCATCAACTGATCTAAATCCAAACTTTAAATATGTTAAGAGGCAGCTTAAAAGTCTTTCTTCTTAAAAAACACTTAACATCTAGACAGGGGATATGTCCAACTTGTGACCACCTTCTAAGGAGTGAGACACATCCCTTTTCACAAAGCATAAAAGCTATATGATAGCATTTAAAATTAATAAAAGTTGTAACCATTCAGGTAAATTCTTGCTGTGTAGTGAGTAGATCATCCAGTATAATGTAATAAGATACCAAGGAACACACTGTAAAAATACATCAATTATGCCATAATTCTTCTAAAAAGTGAAGATCTGGTGCTATAGAAGTACGTTATTTTCAGTTTCAGCTCGTCCCCCAAGAGAACACCCATGGTACTGTATTATACCACAGACATTGGATTTTATTTACAGCTTAAACCTAAAGTTTAATAACTAAAGTTATTAGATCAGCGTACTTTAATTTCCCGTATGGCACCAAATTGACTTTTAAAAAAGTGTCTGTGAGGGTGTGTATGTGTGGCAGGCACCAGAAAGCAACGTTCCATTCTACTCTCTCTAGCTTGCTACACCTCCCTGTCCGGAGAGCAGCTGTGGAGCAGAGCTCTGAGGTCAGTCACATGGCCTTCATGGCAGCAATGCGAGAGCCCAGGTTCTCCTGCAGGTAATAGAGCAGGTGCAGCTCGTAGTGCTCGCCCGACTCAGGCACCCTGATGCTGTGTCTCTCCTGAGGGTAGATCTGAAATGAAAAATAAAGTCATGAACATCCACGCCAGTTGAAGGTGCCAATGTCTAAATCAGTCCCAGAGCCACACTGCACATGTCCATGGAATGTCCCTGCAATAACTCTGCACCTGAACTGACACACCTCATCCTCCACTGTCTGAATTCAGGAGAACCCACTGGAATCCAGCTGTGCTGGAGGGGATCAGCCTGGCTGAGCAGAGGCAGCTCCTGGCCAGAGCACATTCCCACTTCTGCAGTGTGGTGTTGGATCCCTGGCCTCCACCTGCACTGAGCCACCAGGGTTTAATTAAATGCAGAACCCTTCATGAACACTGCTGCTCTGCCTTCCAGGTGCAGATCTCCTCAGGAACAGCCTTAACTGCCTATTTGCCCATTTTTTCTTTTTGTTAATTCATAAAATATTAACATTAAAAAAAATGCTTGGCTCAAATGCTACAATTTTACTCCTAGAATTCCAAGGTGTCCAGCACAGCCACGGTACAAGTTCCAATTCTGGACTCCTCCAAGACACACACATTATTACCTTTACCACCCTGGTTCTGGCCTTACCTGTAGGTCATAGGGTTTCCCAGCTCTCACCAAAAAGCTGAGCAAAATACTGGTGTGTGCAAAGTGAACGTTCTCATCTAAGAATCCATGTAGCAGCAGCAAGCGGTTTGGTCTGGGAAAGCAAGAGACAAACAGTTCTAGACATCATCCCACTCATTTCACAGTCCACACACACCCCTACAAAAACACTCCCCAGAAAAGAGTATTTGCATTGAAAGCAGTAATTTCACAGTTGTAAACTGCTCTGGATAGACACGTTTCTCAAACCTGCTCCTTCCTCCTCTGAAAGTTCTTCCTGCACATGCATATTACAGACAGACATTTAATCTGAATAGCTTATTTATTTCTCAGCAATGCTTCCTAGCTTGGACAATATGAGGCCTTAAACCTTGCTGATTTCAACTCTTCCGCAAGAAAGCCCATGGCCCCATCGTGCTCTGCTGAGACAGCCTCAGAACATAGAAAAACATCCCAATTAACTAATTTTTGCTTAGCTTAATGTAGCTCTAAAGTGCTAATCAAACTTAAGATATGTTTTTCATTTCTTTAGACATAAAATATAGTATAAAAAGGCTTACAGCAAATGGTCTGTAATTATGCAAAAGTTCATTTGAGTATTAAGTTTAGTAGTGTTGGGTATTGGTTTCTTTATTTTTTTAAATATTATTTAATGTGAGCATTTGTGATTAGAGAAATACCAAGAACAGGGAGAAAAAATGTGTCTATGGGGCTTGAACTTTCCTGGTAGGAAAAAGAAGACAAGAGCCAGAAGGAAACTCACTCAGAAGGAAACTTCTCAGCCTGCATGGCCACGGATCCCAGGTAGTAGCCCTGCTCGTTGTGCTCTGGGTGGCCCATGTAGCGCTCCGTGTAGCCCGTGTCGTAGAAAATCCACAGCGTGACGGGGGCTCCAGCTATGGCCACCTGCCAGTGCCACAGAGAGGGGAATGTCAGCACTGCCCCCTGAGCTGGGCATGGCCCCCTGAGCTGGGCATGGCAGCACTGCCCCCTGAGCTGGGAATGACAGCACTGCCCCCTGAGCTGGGCATGGCCCCCTGAGCTGGGCATGGCAGCACTGCCCCCTCAGCTGGGCATGGCAGCACTGCCCCCTCAGCTGGTAATGTCAGCACTGCCCCCTGACCTGCCCACGTCCTTCCCTTCCACGGCTCCATCCCACTGTAACTGTGGAAGGAGCAAAGCAATCCTGCTGTCCCTGCCCAGCTCACACACAGCACAGCTCAGCTACCATCCATGTGTGCTGAGAACCAGGAAGAGCCTACAGGTAAACTGGAAGCAACTCTAAGCATATCCCCTGCAAGGGATGCTGAGGGAAGTGCATTCTGTGAGGTTTTGTGGGTTTGGGTCCATTTGCATGTCTAACAGAAACATGCATAAACTACCCTAGGATTCCACAAACTACCCTGCATGGCTACCACCAGCTTGCAGAGAGGCTTATGGAAAAAAATACCCAGAAAAAAAAACCACTGCAAAACCAGCTAAAACGCTTTTGCAAGGCAGGTGTAAAGGTAAAAATACAACAATTGTTAAAGGATTGAGACAAGTAATTATTAAATGTCCCAGAAATATTAAGGTTGGACTTAAAGAAAGCAAGAGTAGCCACAAAGAACAAAACACATCTCAAGGGCTGTTGTAGTTGTTCAATAACCAGCTCTTCCTACACCGCTACCCAAAAGGCAGTCTGGCTGTTATAGTTGTCTAAAGTCAGGCAGGCACAAGAACCTCTCTCCAGTACCTCTCCCCTCCCCAGGCTGTCCTCCTGGCTGCTTCAGAACACACTGCTATGCAGCAGCATGGGCAATTTGATCTGGAAATAGATCAGTCTGCAAAGGAACTACTCTCTCAGGGCCAAACAGAGGATGAGAAGGAGGTGTTGTTTTTCACCAGGATAATTTCCCTTACCTGGTTCACAACACAAAGAGCTCAGCTGGCACAAAGTGGGCAGCAGTTGACACTACCCAAGGTACCTTCAGCACAGATAAGCTGAGAGGTACAGGAGCACAGCTAAGTCATTGCAAGCTCAGCAGTGCAACAGTTGCTAGAAAAGCAACTTCCCTCTGAAGTCACCCAAACAGAAGAGTGTTGAATGAAACAGCCATTGCACTGTCTCTTAGCTTGTCTAGAGCAAACTCCAAGGTTTTTGTGCTGTCACCACCCATGGAAGTCACACTATTAAAAGAAAAATTCTGTCTGCACCACCAGAGTAAGTACTCAATGCATGAACATACCCTGAAGATATCTGACCTCTGTGTTAAAGCCATTAGGGAGAGGTAGCCTCCATAGGACCAGCCGTGGATGCCCACACGCTCCAAGTCGATGAAGTCGTACTGTGATGCCAAATACTGCAGCCCTTCCACCTGGTCATCGATTTCTATCTGTCCCTGGCAGGGCAGAGACAAAGTTCTGCTAGTTACAGGCAAAAGTTACATTCTCAGGATTGCCCAAGGTAACCACATTCAGAGCTTTGGTACTCAGGAGTGATCCATGCTCAGAATACAACTGCCCTGCTTCATGTGAGCTGCAAATTGTATCTGTGAGGAGACACAGCCTCATTATGAATCACCCTCTCTTAGGCTGCAGCTGGTTCACAACCTCAAACCATGACATTTTATCTTTCCCACATCAAGCATCTTTCCTCCCTCAACTCTCACCTATACACACTTCCTGTCCCCAGACCCCAGGAGTGTCACACAGGCAGTGCTGGGCTCCTTCAGCACTGGTAACACTGGCACTCAAACCCATCTCTGGCTGAGAACAGAGCCAGACTCAGAGCCCACTTACCATTTTGTACTTAAAGGCTCCTTCAAACTTCAGCCCTCGGTGGCAGGAGCCCCTGTTGTCAATGACAACGACAACATAGCCTAAAGAGGCCAAGGTGTTCAGTCGGAAGTACTTGATTCCTTTAAACCGGTTGTTCACCAGCTGTACCTGGAATACAAGAGCAGCACAGAAGCCAGAGGTCACCTCTTAATCAAATTTCAGGTTTTATTTATATTTACCTTCCTTTAAATGCTTTTAACAATTTTATAATGCAATGTTTTCAAGATCCCTACTGCAGGATTCCCTCTCTCTGCTATGCAATAAACTCCTCTCCCAGTAAAACAAGCCATTCTGCGTCACAGCTATGAAGAGCTCAGCTGAGGTCCAGTGAGACAGAACTGGGAACAAGGACTACCTAAATCCCTTTTGTCCCAGTTCCAGCTCTGCTACTCCATACCTGTCCTCAGACAAGTGGCAGTGCCTGGATGCATGACCTGGGAACAATGAATCCTTACAGCACCTTTGGCCAAGCACCCACTCACCAAACAGGCAAAATGTCACCTGCTGCCCTCAGGACAGAGCAGGAAGTGTTCCTCAGGAGAGCAGTGGAGTGATCCCTGCCAGCCCGTCCCACTGCTCACCAACTCACCTGAGGGCCTCCATAGATGAAGAGCACTGTGGGGTACTTCTTCCCAGGCTGCAGGTTGTGGGGTTTGTACATCATTCCATACAGTGTGAACCCCGTGGAGCTCTCAAAGGAGAACACTTCAGGGGGAATGTAATCGGGGAGAGGACCTACCATGGGAGGGAACAGAGAGCCTGGTTGTAACAGGAATGGATGAGTAACACAGCTCTGCTGCACCACTGTCCTCTCACCAGTCTCACTGCAATCCCAGGGGAGCTCTCCCACACTTTCCAGTGGGTGTAGCTGGATCCAGGCAGAGATTGGCAATGCCCCAGCCCCAGGTGAGCTCTCTGAGCCCTATCACATTGCCATCCCTGCTCTCCTGTGAATGACAGTAACTCTTCTCCCCTGACACAACCATTACAGATGTCCCATCCCTTCCTAATCCCACTTAGGACTCCCTACATTAACACATGGAAAGCACAGGACATGGAGTATGCCTCAGGTAAGGAGAAATGAAAGGCAACAGAGACCCAGTGGAAGATTACAGCCCAAGAGCTGTCTCATGAAGACACAAGTAGGCAGCAGCACACACTATTTAAGAAGTGCACCTCCCTCCCCAGGAACACACTCTTTAGCAGGCACATCACACAGAGCAAGTGAGTGCACTTAAATCCCTCCCTGAACTAAAACTGGCAGGAGAAAATTGGTAATTTCCACTCTAAATTCCTTCATGGTCTGTTTATATCCATTTGTTGCTGAGCTGAAAATGTCCCTTCTGTACTTCACAGAACTCCTCATAAAAGCCTGAGTTTCAGAGACAAGGCTGGTCAGCCACAACAGCAAATCTCAAGCAAGCATACACTGGGATATCTTTCATCCTGTGATCCTGCTTGTCCTTTTCCTGTTCCTCACTCATGCCATTACCTGCTGAATCTAAAATGGTAGCCCAGAATTCCTTAGTCCTATGAGCTGCATCATCTTCTGATCCTGTCAGCCGGTACAGTGACACACAGTGGGGGTTCTTCTGATTACTGTACTTGCTGATGAACATGTCACAGTCCTGGAGAGAAAAAGAACACACCTTGGACTCCTCAGTGCACAGCCACAAGCAAGTGATCATTTATTTTGCATTTAGATCTTTCAGAAGATGCTTAAGGGCCAAATTAAACCAGAAATCTGAGCACTTTTGCCTCTGAGACACTACAGTCCAAACCCAAAGATACACCTGAAAATCAAAGAGTGGCATGAGGAGCTTGTCACACACCTTCTTCTGGGCCATGGATGGATTCCTGGAACTCCAGCCAATGCTGCTCAGGCTCATCTCCTCTGGTGATTGCTCTCTAGTCCACTGCAGGCAGGGAGTCAGGCTCAAAGAGTTTCAAACAATTCATCCCAGCTCCTTTTGCCTGAAGTGAGCTGGAGAGCAATGGAACCGGGAGGCCAACTCTGGTTTCCAGGGTGGTTTTACACACTGACTGTACAACGTACAGGAGGGCACAACCCTAAAATCTGCTTTTATTATGTATCACCACTGCCCTGTCTGCTGAGCCCAGGCAGGCACAGGTACCTGGCTGACACAGCAGGCGTGCGAGTACCCGCGCTCCGTCAGGCGCTTCACCTCCCCGGGGTTCTCGTAGTTAACAACGTACAGGTGATGCTCCAGAGGTGAATCTTTCGTGCCTTGAAAGTACACCAGCTTTTTGGCTTCATCCACATAGATCTGCCAGGAACAAAACAAACAGCACATCCCTCAATATCCAGTTCTACCACCTCAAAGTCTCCCCCAGTCCCTCCTGCCCCACTTCCATAATGCTGAGTTGGAGCCCAGCAATCTGCAAGGGATAAACCAAAATACTGTTCTCACTGTCTGCAACTCTGATAGTTTGATTCAAATGCTCAAAGAATTCATCCAGCTCAGAGCTAGAAGAGCAGTGGTTTGGGGACCATTCCCTCCCTCCTTTGCAAGTTCACAAGTTACACAAAATAGAAGTACTGTGTATTTTGGCTAAAACCACACTGGATTAATAGATTTATGCTGATCCCTCCAAGGAACCATCTCCCTGCAGTGTGTGTGGCAGGATATCCATGAAGCAAGAGCAAGACTTACGTTGGATCCATGTCTGCCAAGCACTTCCCATTCCCCACTGGTAATTGCTATCTCCTCTTTGATGAGGCACTTAAAGTCACCTGCAAATAGCCAATGTACAGAGATTTTTATTACTAAAAATATTTTGTCACTTGCATAGAAATATACTGAATAATAGGCAGGCAAAGGAAATATGAGTTGTTAAAAATGGAGAATTTTGCAAGAACCCTGCTTTAATAAGATGATTTTATTTCCCTTAGAATGAGGGAGGTTTAGCAAGGAAAAGAAGTCAGATGCATTTAGAGAAATCGAATCAGCCCAAGATATAATGCTATATGGGAAAAAGACCCGCAACAGTTGCATGAAACTAGGACCTCTAGTAAAATTAAGTGTATTTTTTGTGCATACAGAGGTCAGTAGGTGCCTTCAACACATACTAAGTAAATTAAGTATCACAGCATGAAACTGTGAATTTAAGAACACATGCTGTGGAAAAAACCACTCTGGGAGCTTTGCACACAGCAATTTCCTGCATCTGAGCAAGACCAAGTTCCAGCAGTGAAGAGGAAAAGCCAACTATGTCTCACAGTATCACAGGGAGCTTGTTTCCCATCTGGTTTTTGGAAACTTTTCCTTCTAGTCCATAAGGAAGGATCAGGGTTAAAACTAAGGCATGCTGAAAACAGAATAACCCCTGTACAATTTCCAGAGGAATGACTGTGCACTGAAGTGCTTTCCTGGACAATAGCAGAAGTTTCCAATAAGACCCTAATTCCTGCCAGCTGGAAGGACATTTATTTCCTCACAGGTCAGCAACAAATGCCCAATTAAAGCCCCAGAACAATTGCCCTTACTCGGAGCAGGGAGGCTCCCACAGGACCGTTTGTACTTGCTCTCCTTCAGAACCGACGTCACCTTGTACAGGTGCCGGAAGCCCGTCTTGCACTCGGAGGCAAAGATGAACTCTATCTCATCTTCGTGGCTTTGAGGGAACACATGGAAGATATCGTGGATCTGAGGAGACAGAGCAGTGGGTTATTGTTGTCAGCAGGACTCTGCAGTCACACAAAATATGTTCCTCCTGCTGCTCAACACAGACCACGCAGTCCAGGCTAAATGGATGCAGCACTGTTCCTTACTGGGAGAACCAGTCACACATGGGGCCAGGGGGGGTCTGCAGCCATTGCCACATCCCTGCAGCTCCAACCTTCTGCCAGTCTAACTCTATATCCTGGTCACCAAACTGATTCAGTTTTTCTGCACCTGCCCTTCTAGCTTAGACACAGAGGCGGGTCCAGCTCTGCAGACCTCTGTCCTGTGCTGCCTGCAAGTGAAGGATTATTCAAAGAATGATGAGCTGACATCATCTTCCCACTCATCAACATGCCAGCTCTTGCTGCAAGGGACAATCTCTGGAGGACTTGGGAGCATTTTTCTTCACAGTATGAGCTGCCAGTCAAGAACCATTTCAGACAGTAAAAATAATGGAGAAAGGGAAATTCACTGCACCATCCTGAAACCAAACAGTAAGGAGAGAATGTGGTATCTAAGAGAGCAGTATAGTGACCATTCACTGGAAGGCTTTGTGCAAATGCTCTCTGAAAGATGCAACCATGTGTCAGTGATTGAGGCTCCCAGGCACGCCTCCAACGGGATGTCACTGCAGAGACAGCATCTTTCTGTGCAGCAGTGTGAGGAGAGGCACAGTTTACAGCAGTGACCAGGCACACCCATGACTGCTCTCAGCACAGGCCCTGCAGCTCACCTCCCAGAACATCACACCCTTCATCTGTTCCACTAGACCAGATGTAGTTCAGGAGGGGTTCAGTGCCTGTTAGCTGACTCTCAGGACTGTTCACCCAGTGCCATCTTGATCCATGTTTGTTGCCTGGAGAATATTTCATCTGGTGGCACTGCTGGTGCTAACAATTGGCACCAAGAAACTGGAGAGTGCCAGTGACACTGGGGAAGGGGCTACCTGGGAACACCCAGAGCCCTGGGCTCTGCTCCAGGCTCTGAGTACTGCATCAACTCAAGCACAGCAGGTCTGTTTTCACCTCCCTAATCTGTTCTCTGCATCCTGTTTTTTACAGCAGGAAGCATTGAATATGCACAGAACTTGCAAGATGGGATCAATCCCCTTGGCAGCACAGTAACATCAACAGTGCTCAAATGCTACAAACTGTCAGAGAAAGCTGAAATTCAAATTCTTACATTTATCCAGATGTCTGTCGTTTCTTCATAAATAATGAAAGGTGTAACAGAATCTGGTACAGCATCAATAAGTTTCTGTCTTTCCATTGCATCATCTTCTGTGGGGATGAATAATGCAGGAGGGATCAGGACTATCTGAAGCCGAGTTTGGGAGCGATCCAGCAGGATGGACCAGATGCTGTTGAGGACACAGATATTAGAGAAAATAACATGCAACCATGAGTATGGCACAGGTCTGAAAATCCCAGAGACACTCAGTAGCACTAGGTGTTTTGAGGGAGTCAAGAATATTCAATTGCAGATTAAGTCACGTGCAAAATTTCACCCACATAAACAAATCTCTTCCATAATACAAGAACCTATTTAATTTCATTTTAATATTGCATAAGCACTGCAAGTTCAAAAGTTTAACTCATGCTATTCTCCCCGATTTGAATTGTGCTTCAAGGGAGAAAGAGAAAAGAAAAATCAGAGGGAATAATGAAGCAGAAAAAAATTTCAATTGAAATTTCAAGGTCCTTGTGAGAATACTATTGTTGGATCTACACCTGGCAGAGAATAACACCGGCACCCAAAGGGACTAGCAGCAGCCCCTGCCATATTCTGATGGCTTTATATGTAGCTCCAACAATAATTCTGCAAAAAGCAGGATAATACAGCAAATGTGTCCCTGGATTTTCTTTCAGATTTGGATGGGAAAGAAATTAAAAAGGTGAAAGCCATCCTTAGATTCAAAACCTGGAGGAGTGCACTTCTCTAAAACCATGGAAACATCTGGGTTGGAAAAGACCCTTAAGATCATCGAGTCCAACCATTCCTCCAGCACTGCCAAGCCCACCACTAACCATGTCCCCAAGTGCCACATCTACACAGCTTTAAAGTCCCTCCAGGGATGGTGATTCCACCACTGTCCTGGGCAGCCTGCGCCAGGGCTGGACAACCCTTTCAGTGAAATATCCTTTTGGAGAAGCTTCTGGTGAGTTAGAAACACTGTACTACATCATCTACAGGGTTAAAATGACATGCAAATGTAAGTAGCACTTACAGCAGGTTTTCTGATCAGTAAGTCTGGTCAGCAAGGATGGTCCAGTGGTTAGGGCGCTAGCCTAGGGCCTGGGGGACCTGGGCTCATTTCTCTCCTCAGCCACAGACTTCCTGCGTGACCATGGCAAGGCACTTAACCTCTCTGGGCTTCAGTTCCCCATCTGTAAAATGGGGATAATAGCACTGCACTCTCTCTCACAGGGATGCTGAGAGGACACACACACCAAAGGCTGCGAGTGCCCAAACCCAAAGCAGTAGGGCCAGGGAGCAGAGAAAGACACAAGGAGGGCTCTGGTTTGGCTTTTGGAAAAATGGTCCCCTTTGCACAAACAAGTTGGTAGCAATGTAAAAGTGAAAGCAGGCTTAAGCTGGAAGAAGACAGAGACCACTACAATCTGCTTCTGACTGTATGACCCCAAACCCTCTGAGCAGAGACAGGATTAACATACGCACTATTTTCCTTCTGGCGTCCACCCAGCTCTAGCAATGTACTCTACTCCTTCAAAGAGGATCTCGAAGGGCTGAACTAGCTCTTTATCCACAACATCTGCAATCTGTTGACAAAGCAGCAATTCAGTGACACTGAGATGAACCCCCACAACCAGTTTTTCATGCACGACAAGAGCCTGGACACAGAAGACTTTCTCTGTGCAGCTCATGCAATTTAGATTGGTCAGCCTTTGCACCACAGGGGACTGAACCCCGTCTGGAGCCAGACCCCAGCACAGCAGGAGAGCTGCACACTGCCAGGACAGCCAGGGCTGGGACCAGAGAAATCTGGATGCTGCTCACAAACCCATCATTCATCTCTCACAACTCATTTGAATTCTCAGATCCCCTCTGTAAAGGGGAGGTGATTTGTACCGAGCTCTTTTGTAGGATTTGCATGGATAGATGCTGAACATGCTGCATGACACCCAGTTATCAATGTGGTTCTAATCCATGAAATGCAGCGCTGCAGTCTGTCCCTGCTGGGCTTGGGAAGAAGTCCCAGTTGTACCCAAAGGGTCCTGAAGGGTTTCCCTGCCTGTACTGGCTGACACCAGCATCACTATCCCAGCAGGTGACTGCTGATGGCTGAAGTAGCTCAAGAGTTGGGAGAATTCCAGTAATTTATGGCTGCTAATGTATCTGTTTGATAAGATTAATTTCCCATCTGTCCAAAGATCTTGGACAGGTCTGTGCTGTGGAAATTTCTGCATCTGTTTAAAACATCCCAGGGCAAAAGCAAAGTTCAATCTCTTCCCATATGTTCATGCTTTTGTAAGGTGACATACTGTATTTGCGATCCAACTTTCCCAATACCTGCAGCCAATCAAGAGACAAATCACATAAGAAGGTCTAACCAGCCAGACCTACAACACTCTGCTCTGCAGCTGAGCTTACACACCAGAGGTAGCGAAGAAAAGCACAGCCTTGAGAAATACTGCTGCACACTGAGTATCTGCACATGAGATGAGCCAAGGGCACTGCCCCCAGAGAAGCCAGGAAGCCATCACAACCAGGAAAGTTCCTCTGTATTGAACTGGAAAATGAATTTTACAAAAAAAGAGTAAAATCACAGCAATTAAATGTATTTGGCAAACAAATAGAACATAGACTTACTCTGCCTTCTGCATTGATTGTCACTTCAGAGATCTTGAAAGTGACCTTTGGATTTGCTGTACCTATAAAAACAGATGTTAAGTCAGGCATCAATTGTTTGCTGTGTATTATTGTGGTGTTATTCATACAGAACTGGAAAAGGCAAACAGCAGAATGCTCTTGGATCAAATAGCCTGCATGTCTGAGAGACAGCACAGAACCAGGCAGGGAAAAAAGAAACT
Source organism: Ammospiza caudacuta (assembly GCF_027887145.1). Classification (NCBI taxonomy): domain Eukaryota; kingdom Metazoa; phylum Chordata; class Aves; order Passeriformes; family Passerellidae; genus Ammospiza; species Ammospiza caudacuta. The sequence goes on from NC_080602.1 coordinate 26,010,691, forward strand.
GCAAATGTGGGGAGATCCAGAGGATGTAATCCTGCAAACAGATCAAGAGTCACACTACTGTCCCAGTGAGTCCTCTCTCCCACAGTCGGTGGATGCATTTGCAGGGTGGATGTAAATGCTCAGGAGTGACTGGGATAGCAGAGCAAGCTTTGGTTCACTGTTTGGCTGCTATTCCAAGGTGGTACATAGAAAGTGATCCAGTCCTAAAGAGCATCTGTGAAAACTAAACACCTAAAAACCTACTGCCATCACCAATGCCATTATGACAATAAAGCTACATATTGTTTGAGGCATTTGGGCTTTTGTTACCTTGTTTTCTTTGCATTATATAGAGCCATGGCAAAATACTCTCAGAAATCTGAGCATTCACAAACACCAAAAAACCACAAGGTGTCACCTCTTGCTTCCCAGCCTCACACTGAGCCTTCCTCTATCCTTGATACAAGCAGTAAATCAGGAAAAGCTTTTCCAGTGAATTGGGGAATTGACAAGATATGACTGAATTCTGCAGCTTGAGAACATCAGCCAATTACGAAGATTTCAGGAGCGAGGAAAGAGAGCAAACTACTGTAACCTGCGCAATGTGTCCTGCTGTGACAGCGGGACATCTCAAAAGGGTTGAACTGTTCAAACATGCCCAGCATCTGACAGTGAATCAGCCCTCAGCAGGTCTGCTTAAATCCCACTTCCCTGCTTCCAGTGGCACTCCACTTCAAGCCTGCCCTCAGCCCTTCACTGCTGAAGCCTCTGGACCACCCACCTGTGTGCAAATGTGACCTCAGGTGGTTTTCCTGGCAGGCTGCACCAGGATAGGTTTGCCGTTCAAAGTCCAAGAGCAGTCCTGGAGATCAGAGTCCTCCAGAACTTGAACTGCCAGGGCATTGCCAGCAACTAAACAGAAACCCTCCCAAAACCCCAAAAGGCTGTAATTCTGGAGCTGTTGCCCCAGAAACACAGGGCTGTAATGACAATCAACTCCTCAACAACTCAGGTCGTCCAGGATCCCAGAGAGTGGCTCAAACAGTGACAATGAGAGAGGGTTCCTGCCAACTCCTGACACCCAGAGCCCTCAGTATCAGCACAGTCACCAGTGACTCACCCAGCCTCCAGAGCAGCTTCCCCAAACACATTTGCACCACCTAGACACCAATTCAAAGACTACTCAACACTTCTCTCCTCTAGGCTTGTAGAGTCACTGCTGTCAGGCACATGGAATAAAACAGGGGTGTAAGTTCAGGGTCTCACCAGTTTTGGGATACCGGAAGGAATCTGTTCTTCTTGTCTCCAGCATGGGTGATGTGACATGGATAATTTCTACCTCTGACTCATCGTTTTCTTCATAAAGAATTTGAAGAACTTTACCCCCATCCAGTGCTGTAAATGAATTAACATTACAGAATTACAGAACAGAATTATCAGTTATTGCAGGCATCAATACTCTCTCAGGAGCCTGAGCTGATTGGAAGGATGAAGAAAAACCCAATAAAGCCTGTGACTCATGTTTCATTAAGCAAAACACTGAGACTCCTACAATTTCCACCACTGTTGTGAGAAGGGAGCCTCTCCCCCCAGTGCTCACAAAGCCCCTGTAACCTGCCCACTGATATAGACAGCTCCAAAGGAGACAATTTCTGAATTGCATAAAGGTAAGAGCAAGAGAGAGCTCTGCACTGGACAGGGCCTGTCAGACACCCTGGATCCCCACACTTACTGGGCTGTGCCTTTGGGCACCACCAGTAGCCAGTGTATCTGTCAAACTCCTCCTGCAGCACAAAAGTAGCCACGCCAGCAGATTTTGGATCCTCCTCAACATTGGCCAGTTCTAAAAAAAGACACAAAGAATTAGTTCATGATGTGCTGCAGAACCAAACCAGTTCTGCATTATCCCAAACACAGCCCAAGTTCACCCCCAGGGAACAAGTACATGATAATAAATCTGACTTCTCAGCAGATTTGTTTTCTGCTTCCAGCCTTCTCTGTTCATGTATTTAGGGAGGATTTAATCCTCTCTGACATGGCAGCTTCTTTTCGGAAAGGAAAGATATTCTCTCTTCTTACTTCTACCTAATCAGGCTCTCAATTAGGCAAGGAAAGAAAATGTTCTCTCTACCTGAGTTCAGTGAATTGGAACTACAACTTAAGAAAATCAAAACCTCAAACCTTTCTGAAGGACTGAAACTGAAGACACAAACATTCAGAAAAGTGAAAGCATCAGTATTTCGTTCACTGTACGAACCAAAATTAACAGACTTACATAACATCTCAACAGGATGACATATCCATAGGGCTTCAATATTTTTCCTGTTACCCTGGAGGTAACTTAGCAGCACTCCATAAATAATTATCATCTGAGAAGGAGTCATTGCTACAGTTTATTTTTACTGTACTTACATAATATTTTAATATTTAGCATTTAAATAGTCTAAAGCATTATTATGAAGTGTTGGAAATTTCAATTTACTAAAATTTAAATTATATAATTTAAATACAAAATTAAATTGATTTTAAAAGTGTTTTATCCACAATTTCCCATTTTCTTTCTTCCAGGATAAATGCCTAAAACACAGTTGAAGAGGGTAAGAAGTGAGAACCTAAGTTATTGAGTATGAGGGGCAAGCAGAAGCCCCAGTGCTATTCAGAAACTGCCTAAATTGTTTCTAAAAGTCTCTGCAGCCTGATTTCACTGACAGAAACTTTCCTCCAGCTCTATTCCACCCACAGCTCCTCCACACAAAAAAGGCTGTTCCAGTGAAAAGCAATGTGCTGTGTTTCAGGAGAAGAGCCCTTCCATATGCATCCAACAAACAACTCATTCTGCCAGATTGCACAGTGCAGGGAAAAGAATCATCCCACAGTATCTGCACTACAGGAAGTCTATAAATGTGATAAACAAGGTGGAAAACAGTGGCCATTGCCCCCATTTCAGAAGAACCTTTAGTGCCATTGCTCAATGCAGTCTAGCAAGAACAAGTGCAGAGGAGGTAGAGGGATTTAATTGAAGATGCATTACCATTGTGCACAAACGTCAGCCTCCTTTCTTCCCTGGATTCTATATTAGATATCCAGATATCATTGCAATGGATAAATGCAATCCAATTTGGATCAGCTGGACAAAGCTTGGGATCCATCCGGATATTTGGACAACTGGTCTCTACCAGAATGGGTCTTAAAGGCTGTTGCTATTTGGAATGAAAAAGAAAAAGAAACACAGTAAGATATGATAACACAGGAACACCACTGAGTAACCTGGATTTCAGAAGACCACAGCAGTGGGGACACTGACTTCTAATACATGTTTAGAGAGAAATCTATCCGCTTTACACACAGAAAAATACTGTGCAGATATTTTATAGGGAAAATTGTGCCTCTGCCATGGTCCCACCAGGCCTCTTTCCCCAGAGCTGAGGATCAGCCCCAAAACAGAGGGGAGCTTGTGTAGAGAAGCCTGGCACTCTCTTAAAAACAGCACCCTAAGAGAGGGCGGCAGAACATGCAACCTTGTCCTCTAAAAGCAACTCAAGATACAGTAAATTACCCCTGACAACAGGGTTAGACAAACACCAGGCTTTAATAATAATAATAATAATAATAATAATAATAATAATAATAATAATAATAATAATAATAATAATAATAATAATAATTTCAGCTTTGAAGGCCAGCTTCAGCAGAGTGAAGGCTGCTTGTTCTGCAAGTTGTACAGTCAAATGGTGTAAAAATGGTGTAATACATTCAGCACTGACCACAGAACAGTGACCTGGAAACTGCAGCCCAGGGACAAAAGTTGTCTCTGATGCGACATCTGACTCCATGAAAGGGCACAGAGCCTTTTGTTGCTTTTTATGGACACTGCTAGTCATGAAAAATCAAACAATCCGGTGTCATGCCCTGCTGCCACAATTTTACCACTTCTTATAGCCCTGCATTTGAGTATCTACTACCATGGACACACACCCCTGTGGATAACCCTGTTTCCAGGGTTATCAAGGTCACTTCCTGTGCCAGGGCAATAACTGCTGCTGATCTGCTCTTTGCTCTCACTCCAAGCCAAAGGAGGAAACTCACGGTGAATCCATGGGGGCCTCCATCTTTGACATGATAAATCCCACTCCCTGCCTGGAACAGGAAGGTGCCGCTCTCTCTGTGGTAATCATAGGAGGCAATCCCAACGGTGCCGATCCGCTTCCTCTCCCGCAGCAACTCCTCTTCCCGGGAATACATCCCATAGTCCAGGATGGCCTGAAAACAGGCAGAGAAGCCCAATCAACACCTCTGCTCTGCAAGCCTTACCCTGCTTCCAGGAGCAGATGGCTGAGCAGACATCCTCCTCCTCCAGAATCCTGCTGCCAGCTGGGAGCCCACTCCTGCTTTGCCTCTGCCATCAGCACTCGTAGCTGTAGGCCACGATCAGATCCCACACAAATATAAACTGACAGCCACTCCTACCATAGCAAGGCCAGCATTATTCCCAGTACTGCTTGGTATAAGAAAGCTCAGACTGAGGGTCTGTTATTTCTAGAACGAGCAGGAGAGGCTCTGCTCACTTTCACAAACATGCAGAGACTGGTCTGGTGGGAGGAGAGCACAGCCGGAGTTTCATGTCTGGCTGACAGCCCCGGGAAATAACACGGGGAAAAATCCACCTCATTCCATGTGGGGTTTGTCCCACCTCCTCCAGCCTGCTGCGGTGCATGGGATGGGATGGTGCAGGCTTGCTATGCGCAGCAGGGAAAAGGGAATCCACATCCCAGTGAGTGGGAAAGGGATCCTCTGCTCCAGCATGAGTCACGGAGCCACTGACTGATCCTTGGGGGAATCATCACTTCTCCTGCAAGACAGCAGGGAAGTGATTGGAGGCTCCAGGCTCCTTCAGCAATCCCCAGGATCTCACAGCACAGGACTTGATGCAAATTAGCACCTGTCATCTCTGCCAGCAAAGGAATCATCCAGCACACAGAGGGGATGGAACTCTAAACACTGAGGAGAAAACTGTGCTTCATTTTGGGATGGCTGCACGCCTTGCATGTACAAGGAGAATCTTTAGATTTCTAAGACAATAAACTTCAAATTTTCACTATGAAAACCCCAAATCCCACATGCTTGAAGCAAGAAAGAAATCAGGACCCACCGGAAAAAGATCCAGAAGAGGCTTCCAGGAAAGCAGCAAGACAGCAGCTTTGTTTATGGTTTTGGGAATTTCAGAGTAGAAGAGCGTGTTCTCTCTGTTCTCCCCAGACATTGCTATTGTGAAAATGAGATGAAAAAAAAGTATATTAGCTTTCTGTTAATAACCCAAACACTCTCAAAGGATGCCCAGGAACAGTTTCCCAGGCCCTTCCTACCAGCAGAAGTACTGATGGTCTCTGCACTGCAGCCTCACTCTGGGAATTCCCTGCTTCACAAAAGTGCAAGTCACAGAGCACAGAAGGCAGGGAACAATGACACCCAGGCTTACCCCATGCTGCTCAAAGCACTCTGTGCTTCTTACTGCCCTTTTACTCCATAAGCTTTATAAATCAAGGAGGGCTTTTGTGCCAATCCCTCTGTCTGGGATACACAGACTGTGACCTTTAGGGAGGCATCCCTGTCCTGCTCTTCTCCCTCAGTGATATTCAGATTTCTGAAGGCTCCTGCCCAGACACATGAGGATCAGCCCAGAGAGAGCCAGGAGTATTCCAAGGGAAGGCCAAGCCAGGAAGTGGCACTTGGGAAAGCAGAGCTCATCCTAGGGGAATCAACTTCAACCCACGCATGATGTGCTTGAACTCAGCATTATCCAAGGATTATGACCCCCATCTTGTGAAAAAAAAAAAAAAAAAGAGAAGCAATTTTTTGACTATGTCACTGCACAGCACATGCAAAGACTCTGTGAATCACAAACCTGAGCTTAAGCAAGCAGCCTAAGTGGCAAGCACTGGGGCTAGAAAATGGCTTTGACTCTTAGTCCTCTGCTTCAGCCATTGCTTCTCTCTCTAATCCGGGTTTTCATGGATTTATGTTCAGCTACTGCAGGTCCTGACAAAAGCATTCCCCCACCACAAGGCCTGCTCCAAAACACCACTCAGAGGGTTGCTCACAGTACCACTTATGGTGCCAAATCACTTCTATCAAGTGAACATTAATTAGTGAAACAATGCACAAGTGAGGCACTGAATCCAAGAACAAACTACATGAAGTTTTTTATTATTAAGACCAAAAATGTTGAGAAAAGTATTTACTCTTTAAGCTGCCCCTGACCTATGCTGCTATTTACTCCCCACTGGATTCCTGGAAAACCTGCTCCATCGGTAGCTGAGGCACAAAGGACTTTCAAAATTACACTTAAAATCTCTGCTTTGGAAGAAAGCTTTGAAGGAGAACAAGGCTCCACCCAACAGCTGTAATAAGAGAAAAGAGATAAACCTTTCTGCAAAGGCTTCTTTATCTCTGAAAGGAGATAAAGCTCCTGCACAGCTTTTGGAGAGAGTATGACTTGGAGTGACAGAAAAGGGACTGAACAGGCTTCCAGCCTGGGAACATGCCCCAAAGGACACTTCCCAGCTCTTTTCCAGGCCTAATGGGTCACCTCCAATCATGCCACTCCCACAGGAGATGAACTCACAAGTTTTAATGAGCTATTACAATCACAATCATGACTTCTGACCAGCAAGTGTGGCATGGAATCCCTTTAGATTTAACTGCCAGGAACAGCTGTCAGGAACAGTCAATCCCAGAGAGCCCTGCAGTGACACTGCCACAGCCAGCTCACCCAGATAGTAGATCCTATCGGAATGCGGTCCTTCGGGGTCATTTTTCTTCACAAAGGTGAAGTCATGAGGGGCTTTTGCCATCATGTATCCATGATACTTCCGTGTGTCTGTGAGCAGTTTCCGAAGCTGGCTCCAGGAATGCCTCTCTACATAGAAAGGTTCCAGTTTTGGCTGCTCCTCCCTCGGGACCTGCTCCTCACGACCCGCAGTCTCAAAGATTTCCAGGCCCGGCTGTTCAGTTTCCATGGCTGCTGCCATGTTGCATGTTTCTGGAAAAAACAGAGCAGCAGAGCTTCAGCTCCAGCAAACCCTCGCTGCACACTCCCAAAATGCTCCCCATGGCAGAAATGCTTTAAGAAAACCATCCTTTCACATGGGGAATAAAACCCACAGCACAAGGAAGAGAACTAGGAAATATTTTTCTGCTCTGGAAAATAGGCTGGCACCACCCAGCCTTTCAGAAGGGACCAAAGACTTCATGGAGCCACAGATTTATTGTTGTGTTTCCCGTGCCCACACATACCAACCACTCATGTTAGGTCACAAAGTGGATAAATTCTTCCCCTTTAAGCTCCCACCTGCTTCTTTCCCTCCAAGACCTCCACAAATCACCTCACTGCACTGATACCAGAGGAGGGGATCATTAGGAGAGCAGCAAGAGCTGGGACACACAACTGCTCAGAAGAAATAACACTGGTGGCTGATCTGGAACCATCAGGCCACACAACAGGCTTAGGCAGCTTGTCCTTATTCCCATTATTCTCCCATAACTTCTTGGGTTTGTTTGTATCTCCTTTCAGACTAAGTTCAGAAGGGTCTAGCAGAGATCACCACTATTACATTGTCCCAGTTACAAATACCAGAAGGGGACACAGAGAAAAAAGCATTTCCCAAACAGATTTATCTGCAACACAAGCCTTATCTGCCCAACAGGCTGTTAATTCAGCACATATCTCTTCCTACAGGGCTTTACAAAGTGTATCTGAGCTGAAATTGTCAGCCCAGACGTCTGGCAAGAGGAAACCAAGTCCTCCCACTGTAAATCCCAGAGCTGAGGGCAGCTCCAAAAGGATCCGAGCTATGAACTCCTGTCACATAGTTCATTCCTGGAGAGCCCAAGGTGCAGGGTTGTCAATCCTCAAAGGCAGGGAGGGGGTGTCTATATATAGCCTGGAAAGACTGCACAAGTGTTGTGTACGCTGCTGGGGCAGAGCATGCTGAGAAAACACTAACACAGCCTAAATAAAGCATTTCCCTCGAGCAAACAGGCACTGAGGACTGCTGGAGCTCAAGGCACAGGCTTGGGCAGCTGGCAGAGCTTTCTGCTGGACTGGCTCCTCCATGGCTCTCCAGAGCAGCTGAGACATCTCCCCAAAGGAGTGAAAAAGATGTGATCTGCACCTTGACACAAACCCATCTTAACACAAATAGCTTAGTTTCACCTTTGGCAACATAATCAAAACAAACACTGGTTTTTCTTCTGCTCACACTATTTACAGCACAAAAATCCAGAACAAAAGAGCCCTGTCCAAATGGAAGAAGGATCCAAGGCAGGCACTGAGCAGTGCTGTGCTCGAGACAGCGTCAGGAGCTGACAATGAACCTTCAAACCTGAATTGCAAATCTCGTTTCATCTGAAGAATTCCAACAAAGAACCTCCTTTCCCCACCTACCCCCAGATGCTGCTATTTCTTAACCCGACCTACATCTCGCAGGAAAAGGGATAGAAACCGAAGAGCAGTAGACGTTAACGAGCCAATGGCAGTGGGAACGGCCACCTGGCACGGGAATGTCAGCCCGGGGGATGCCCCCGGGGGTTCCTCCATGGCCGGGGCAGGTCCCGGGGGGCCGCGGGCACACCGCGGGGGTCCCTCCACGGCAGGGGACAGATCCGGGGGGACCCTGCACAGCCCACAAAGGACCTCGGGGCGTCCCTCCACGGCCAGGGGCAGATCCCGGTGGGCCCTCCCCGGCCAGGAGCACATCCCGGGGGAACCTGCACGGCCAGGGGCAGATCCCGGGGGAGCCTCCACGGCCAGGAGCACATCCCGAGGTGCCCCCAAGGCCGAGGACAGATCCCGGCATGGAGGCGGGCAGAACCCGGGGATCCTTCCACGGCAGGGGCGGCGGCCGGGTGCGGAAGGGGGGCCACCCCGGGTCAAGCCGCCTCCTCTCGCCCTCCTCAGGAGTCCCAAGGCCCCCAGGGGTCCTCCCCGGAGCGGAGCCCCCTACCCGGCCCCCGAGGTTCCCCCAGTACTCACGGAGCTCCGCGGCGGCGCTGCTGCCGAGCCGCCCCGCCGGGCCGCTGCTGCCGCTTCCGCTTCCAGGAGCGGCCACGGGCATCGCGCCGCACCGGGCACGGCGCCGCCTCCCGGCCCGGAGGAACAAGGGCGGGGATGCGACATCCCCCGGGGCGCGGGGACCGGGACATGGGACACGGGGACCTTTGCCCAGGGACTGGGACACACGCACTACACCATGCACGACAGGCAGGTCATGCAACCCCCCAGTGCACAGGGACACACTGCAGTTTCAAAAACCGCGGTTTTGTCCTGCCCAAAAAATGCTGCCACGTCCACACTGATATGCTTCCCACAGGGGAAAGAAATTCCCAGCTGTAATAAGGAGTGTTAAACACCGGGTACATCCAGGCTCCAGTGCAGTGAACCCCCAAGACACACTCAGGCTCCAGCAATGTGACCCCCCCAAAACAACTGCAGGATCCAGAGCAGTGAGCCCCCACCCAATGGTTCTACCCCCAAATTTCCCTTTGCAAAGGACAGTCCCCTTTTTTTTCCAAAGGAAAATGTTTTTTGAATCCCCATAAACCAGAAAAAATAACTTTCTGCAGGTGCTCCCTCCTAAATTCACGTGCAGGCGGAAGCTTGGGGTAACACTGGGAGCTGAGGGCTGATTTTCCCCACACGTTGCCCCAAAGGGTCTGTGGGGTTTGTGTTCCCAAATAAAGCCCCTGGGACCATTGCTACAACTCACCCCACCTTCTGTGGTAGCTTCACAGCACCAGGGGCTGGCAGAGGGTGGAATCCTCCGTGCAGGGCCAGGGTGGGCCAGGGACCTGCATTCTCCACAGCAGAGATTCACACGGAAACCCTGAGGCGGGGAGAGGCCATGGCAGGATGGGGCTGAAGGAGAATGGATTTGCTCTTGGAATGAGGATGGCTGTGGGTGAGGGGCCCTTGTGTGAGCTGCTAAGGAGGGAGTGGTGGGCTTTTTGAAAATAACAAGGAAATGCTGTCTTTTTTTAGCCTTATTATGATAGAATGGTCGAATTATGTGAGTTGGAAGGGACCTTAAAGCTCAGCCAGTTCCAGCCATAGGCAGGGCCGCCAAAATCAGGTTGCTCCAAGCCTCATCCAACCTGGCCTTTAACACTTCCAGGGATGAGGCAGCCACAGCTTCTTTGAACAGCCTGTGCCAGTGCTGGGCCAGCCGAAAGTTCTGGGGCACAAAATAATGACAGTGTAAGAGTTGAAACAGGTTGCACGGCTGCAGGATTGCTATTTGCTAAATTCTTATCAGTCTCTCCTGTCATGGCTGGGATGGAGTCACTCTCTTCTACCAGGCAACACGCTACAGGACAAGGGAAATACGCTTAAGTTGTGCCAGGAGAGGTTTAGTTTGGATATCAGTGAAAATTTCTTCACAGAAAGCGCTGTTGAACAGCCTGTGGCACAGGCTACCCGGGACAACAGTGGAGTCCCCATCCTGAAGGGATTTCAAAGACGCGTAAATGCGAGCATGGCTACCGGTGGCCTCGGCAGTGCTGGGGAACGGTCAGACCGGATCCGGGAGGGTTTTGCCAGCCCAGCAGACGCTGTGGCTCAGTGACTCCCACCGAGAAGGGCCCGGAACCCCTGAGGGCTCCCGGCCATGGCGGCCCCGCCCGCCCCCCGCGGCGCGCGCAGGCGCGGGGCCCTCCCGGCGGGGGTCGGAGTGCGCAGGCGCGGGGGCGCCGCGGGCCGGTGCGGGCCGGGACGATGGCGGGGCCCAGCCTGCGGCCGCACGTGCACTGGGCACAGCGGCACCGCGAGCTCTTCCTGCGAGTGGACCTCAGCGACGTCCGGGTACGGCCGCGACACCCGGGGACACCGGGGGACACCGGGGGAACTCACCTGCGGGGGGCATACTGACCTGGGGACACCCGCGAGGGGACGTCTGCGGACACCCCGGGGGTGACACTTGGGGGACGCCGGGCGGGGACACCTGTGGGGAACTGGGTGAGGGGGGAGACTCACCTGGGGGACCCCGGGGGAAATCACCTGCGGGACACCTGGAAGGGCTCACCTGCGGGGGAAATCACCTGCGGGGGAATCACCTGCGGGGGAATCACCTGCGGGACACCTGGAAGGGCTCACCTGCGGGGGAAATCACCTGCGGGGGAATCACCTGCGGGACACCTGGAAGGGCTCACCTGCGGGGGAATCACCTGCGGGACACCTGGAAGGGCTCACCTGCGGGGAAATCCCCTGCGGGACACCTGGAAGGGCTCACCTGCGGGGGAATCACCTGCGGGCGGGGAGCACCTGCGGGACCCCCAGGGTGGCTGACCTGCGGATCCCCGCGGGGACAGCGGCTGCGGGCTCGGCGGTCCGGGCTGGGCTGTGGGGACCCCCCGGGTGGGTGCACTGACCCCGTGAGCTGTCACCTAATGCATGTTCTCCCTCCGCAGAACCCGGACATCACCATCACCGATAATGTCCTGCACTTCAGAGGTAGGGGCTCCATCGGGGGGTCTCAGCCTGGCCCCCACCCCAGGGCTGTCCCACTTGTCCCCATGGCGGGGTGCCTGGTCCCCATCAGTGGCAGGAGCCACTGTGCTGGGCATGTCCAGATCTGCCACATTCCCACCCACAGCCCTCTGTGTTCCAGCCCTGGTAACCACAACAGGCCCTATCTTATCTAACAAGAAAACCCCAACCTCCCCATATTTAAATACCAGTGGAATTTCCATATATCCTTCCCATCCTGGGCCAGCCAAACCCTGGAGATAACTCACAGTAATTTTTCCTTTCACAAAGACCTTGTGTGCAATTCTTATCAAGCCTCCACATCAGGAACTAGTGCTCCATTTGGAAACTAAAGCAGATCTTGCCCTGAAAGATGTTTTTTTTGCAGCTGGACAGAATTTTTTAAGATGTCTCATTAGGAGCTGCTGCCTCCTCGGTGAGCCACAGCCAGGCCATTTGATAGGCGGGTGTTGCACATCATGTTCTCCTTGGGATCAGTTTACAGCGTGGAAGGGTGGGAATTGTACACAGTGTGCAGTTTTGGAGCCTTTCTGGGGACAGGATCAATGTGGGAGATAACAAACCCTGATAAGTGCCCTTCTGCTGCTGGGAGGGACTCCCCATATCACCCTCCTACTCACCCAGCAGCACCCATCTCTCTGGGTGCTCTGTTGTGCAGAGGCTGGATCCCCCAGCAGGAGATTTTCTGCTGGATTTGAGTTATCCCTGAGCAGCCTTTTGATCCCCTCTTTTGGGAATTTGACATGCTGGCTTCCTGCAGCAGGGACCCTTTTGCAGCGTGGTGCAGACTTGCAGCAGCTTTAGCTGCTGACTCCTGCATCTGCCCCTCCAAGCAAGGTTTTGGTGTCTTCCCTGTAATTGTGTGGTTTCCTCTTGCCTCTGAGGAAAGCACGAAGAAAGTGCTGTGAGTAAGTGCTGAATATTTCTGTGTACAAAGCATCCTTTGCAGGTGGAGTGTGTGGAACCACACTGACTGTCAATTCTTGTCTTTTAGCCCAGGGTCACGGTGCCAAAGGAGACAACATATATGAATTTGAGATCGAATTCCTTGAGCCAGTCGAGCCTAAGGTAGGTATTTTTACTTCTCTAGTTCTTGCAAAGAAAAAATAAATTTTGAAGAACTTGAAAGGGAAATGGCTGTGCACAAAGTTCCCAATGTACTGTTCAAATTTTTCTGTTAACTCAGTAACAGCCAGCTTTGTGGCAGTCCTGTGTGCCATTGTCTTGTTTTAATGCAAATCACCTCACTGGAGCTGCTGCTTGCATGGACCAGCTTGAGTAAGCACTTGCTTGTCACTTGTTCCACAGCAGTTTAAAGTTTTTTTAAGGATTTAAAGTGGGAGAATCTGGCAATGTGTTGTCTGATGTAACCTTGACTGGAGCTCAGGGGAACACTGTGCAGTTAGTATGATGTTTCATGGCTTCTTTTGTAGCTGGACAAAAGAAGAAAGTCAGGAGAATTTGTTTCTGGCTTGAGCAGATTTCTTAGGCTGTGGTATGTTGTGGTTCCTGCTGGAGAAGTCTTTCCTTAATCCCTGTTGCAGTGTGAGTGGGAGGAGCTGTCCCTCTGTGTTACTCACAGGTGGCTGTGAAGTCTGTCCCCACTCTCAGAGCCTGGGGCACAGGAGAACTTGGGCTTTGCTCCTGGGGCAGGATTTGTGCTGCTTATTCCTGGCTGAGTTTGGGATAGCTCCAGTCAGACTGGGAGCCACCGTTCACCTCTGCTCTTCAGCAGGGAGGGAGAAGGGAAGGAGACCATCAGAGGGGAAATTTCCAGGCTCTGTCAGCAGGCATGTTTCTGGTGTGGCTCCTGCCAGGTGTGGAGTGGCAGACAGTGAACAGCTCTTGGTTCCAGGGTCTGGTCACTGCCTTATCATCTGCCTGGCCCACAGTGTGGGAGAGGTGCCTGTCTCTGCCTGTGCCTGTCTCCTGTGCTGGCAGACACAGGCTCTGCTGTGAGCCAGGCCTGGAAGGCAAGTCCTTGTCTCTGCAGAGCAGCCTCCTTCCAAAAGTTGTCACTCTGAGTCACTGTGGAGGGACTGGAGAACAGACTGAACTCTGTAACTACAGATGGTCAGGACCAGGCAGCATCACAGTCCAGGTTTTTCTCCTTTAGTTTTGATGTGCAGCATGAGTTCCCCTTGCTGGTGCCAGCAGTGAGAAATGGAGCCTGTGGCAGGCAAGGAGGTGTAGTAGCTGTAAATTACAGCAGCAGCCTTCAGATGTGTGAGGAGCATCCAGGCAGCCTTGACAGAGCAGAGCTGCTGTAACATGCTCAGTTAGGAGTGCAGCTTGTGCAGCAGTTTCAGCTGGTCTGACAGGCAGTGCCATGTGGAGCAGCCTCAGTGGTCAGAAGGGCTCCAAGGTGACAGTGCCATGGGCTCCAAGGTGACAATGCTATGGACTGTAAGGATGGAGAGGTTCTGGGCTGCCATTGTGCAGGTGGAGAGGCCTTGTGGGGTGGCAGTGAGCACACTGCTTGCTCTGTCAGCTCACCTTGTGTCCAGGAATTCCCTAAGGCTCTTAGCTCCTTCTCTCGGTGCAGCAGGGGTCACCTGGGGTCCCCTGTTTAGACAAGTACCTGTGGCTGCTGGCAGTGTTATTTTTACTGCTGGCTATAGGAGGTGGGTGGCTCACAGTACTAAGTGCAAGAAGGTGTAAAGCCAAGATCAGGGGTCTGTCTAAGAAGGCTGGCACTGGGGTCTCTGCTAGCTCTGTGGTGGGATGCAGTGGTGCTGTGATATGGGCAGGCTGCTCATCAAGTCGTGCAGCTATCACAGCTGCCATCTTCAACTGGACTGCCCTTTGCTTCCATGTCTTGGTTGGCAGAGAGACATTTGTGCCACCACAGTTGTGTCATCCCTGCCTCCTTGATAAGGGGAGCTTGGCTACCAACTCAGCCTCAGAGCTTGTTTCATTGGACTTTTGCTGATGTGTCTGCCCCCAGCCTGTGTGCAGGATGACCCAGAGGCAGGTGAACATCACTGTGCAGAAGAAAGAGAGTAACTGGTGGGAGAGGCTGACCAAGCAGGAGAAGCGCCCGCTCTTCCTGGCGCCCGATTTCGACCGCTGGTTGGACGAGTCGGATGCTGAGATGGAGCTGAAGGAAAAGGTGAGTCCTGTGGGCACCTGGAGCTTGTGCTGCCACTTACAAAGTAAGGGCAGCTGTTCTCCTGTGCCTGAACCTGCATTCTTCATTTACCAGGAGTTCCTGGCATGTTGATTGTTATTGCTGTTCTATATAGAGTTGGTTAAGTGTAGCATCCCATGAACTCTCTCCTCTAACCATAGACTAGTCCTCCTGGGAGGAAAAGACAGACTCCCACGTGGACTTCCCCTGGTTTCCCCTTTGCCTGTCCCCTCACTGGCTTGGTACCACTGGTGGCTAAGGAGAACAACCCCCTTTGCCCTGCCCTTATCTCCGCCCCCCACCCCTTCCCCTTCTTAAGCTGCCTGCGCTAGTGGCTGCCCTCTTTCTCACCGGGTTCCCTTCAGCCACATGTGATACACTCTGCTGGAATAAACCCTTGCAGAAAGGAGCCTTTCTTGCCTCTCTCGCTGACCAGCTGTGGTGAGTGTTGTGTGGGGATCTGACTGCCCTGCCTGAATGTTAACCCAACGTGCTTTTCTACAGGAGAGGTTTGTTGGGAACAGGTAGTAGGCATCAGCACCCACCATTCAATACCAGCTTTTTTAGTTAAGTGGTTCAAATTGTAAGTGGGGATTTGGAAATACGCACGTTTCTGGTTAGAATTGGAACTGGAGGCTGTGTGCTGGCTCCTTGCATGTGCCCCTTGCCCAGTGTGCTGATCCACAGAGGATCATGTCACTCTGCCATGTGGAGCCCAAAGGAGAGAGTCCTGGACATTGTCTGTGTGGGAAGCAGGGATTGCTGAGGCTTTCCTGAGCCCCTGGCTGGCCCTGCTCGTGCATTCCCACCATCTGGTGAGCTTGAGCAGCTTACTGAGTGGGGAGGTGCAAGATGGACTTGGAAAAGGCTTGAACAGACCACTTTCCTGCAAATCCTTTTTGCAAAAACACTGCCCTGTTCCCCTCTGCAGCCATGACCTTAGCAGGGAGCAGAGAGGGGCACTGCAGTGCCAAGGCCCAGGAGCTTTGGGAGAGGCAGGCAGAGAACCTGGGCTGGATGTTCTTTGTTCTCCTCAGGTTGCTGGTGGATCATGTAAGACACAGCACAGTCATAACTGAGAATTAACAGAGAGAGCCGAGGCTCTTTCAGCAAAAGCATCTAATTACTAGAACAAACCACATGGTGAGGGCAGGATAACTGGTTAACACCCTCTGGCTTTTACTGTACTATAATTTCTGGATGATGAATGTTCTGGTTTATGCTGGTGAAAATTTAAAACTTCTAGCTACTGGGTGCTTGGCTGAGTTTTAAACCCACCAGCTTTGCAGTAGTATAGTTAACAAATCACTTGCTAATTACAGTAAGTCTTTAAAACCTTATCCTTCATCTTAAGGAAGAAGAAAAGATTAACAAAATGAAAATAGAATCCAGAGTCCCAAAAGACCGTAAGTAACTGCATATTTTTAATGGGTAAAGTGGGATTTAGGAAGTTTGTTCACACTTTGTGAACCTTGACTCTTAAGGAGTTTTGAGTGGCTTGGTGTCTTGGAGGGGGATGTTTGTTTTGTGAGCTATTAGAAATTTAATAAAAATGGACTGAAGTTTCCAAGGAATGTCAAAAATCTGACTAGCAAGTTCTGGAGTTCTGGCAGATAATGGCAAAAGCAGAACCCCCAGTGCACCCAACAGTGCTTTTATCACAATCAATAACTTCCCTTTTCCTTATAAGCTTTACTCTCAGAAATCCTGGTATGCAGCTCTGTTAGCATTGTACTCTGCTCACCTGATGTGTTTATTATTGATTTTAGCTTTCAAACACCTGAAGAAGGGATACCTAGTCATGTATAATCTTGTACAGTTTTTGGGATTCTCTTGGATTTTTGTGAACATGACAGTACGACTGTTCATCTTAGGAAAAGGCAAGTAATGAACACTATTTTATTTATATTGGAGGGTTTGAGTTGATTTTCAGTGTTGTTTTTAAGACCTTTTAAATGGCAAAATCTAAAGGGAGATATCTTTAGGAACTAAACCACAAGTGCAATGCCAAAGAGCACAATGAAAGCCTTTCAAAGGTCATCAAAGTGTCAAGGGCAGGAAAATACTGTCCCCTTGTAAGTCACAGCTGTGTACTCTGTGAATGATACTTGTGCTCTGCCAGGATCACTTCTAACAAAATCAGCTGAAGCAAAATGTCTTGCTGACTGCAATGTTAATGTTTTTGAAAATGATCTGGACAGAATTTTTTGTTTTTGTAGCAAGAACAATCCATTCTGTTGAGGTACAGCACTATTGCCATTTTTGTAAAGCAATTACTGAAATAGCTCTTGATCCTTCTGTGTGTGAAATGGAGCAGTGTTTCTGCCCCAGCTGCTGTGAGTTCAAGATAAGGCCTGTAAAGAACTTATGTAATTATTCATCATGTTTTTCTCAAAAACAGCTAGAATCCTGTTATCACAAGCTGTGCTGCTGCACCGGCTTCCTGAGCATGGAAATTCATTTGTTCTAAAATGCTTGGTTTTCTGTGTCTTACAGATTCCTTCTATGACACATTTCACACCATTTCTGATATGATGTATTTCTGTCAGACCCTGGCATTAATGGAGATCATGAATTCACTAATAGGACTGGTCAAATCACCGCTGATCCCTTCTATAGTGCAGGTTGTATTTCTAAATTCTTCTCCTTGCACTTATGTTTAAAAGTAAATGTTTATTTTACACAAGTGTTGAGACTCTCCTAAAATAAGTGATGCAACCTCCTGGCACTGCACTAGAGGATTTCTTATTCACAAGGCAGGAACCCATGCCTTGGCTGTGACAGGCTGTCTGTCTCCTTCCATCACCTGGGTAAGGGAGTGCAGGACGGCAAAAGCAAGAAGCTGATAAAAGTACATGATTTTGATTTGGTGCCAGTGCCCTTTTTATCCTGGTTGTGGTTGTTGTGCATAAAAATTAGATGGCTGATTTGAGACTGGATCCCTTGGATTGGACCTAAATACAGGGCAAGATTCTTACTTGTAAGAAGTAGGTCACAGCTCAGCTGTGAGTTAGTTGTATGCTCAGAAGTGTGAGGAGTAGATATCTTGTGTTTCTGTCAGCAAGGACTTGCCCTTCCTTCTGATGAAGAGTAAATGTTCCTTAATATGTTTTTCTTTAATAGATATTTGGAAGAAACTTCGTTTTGTTTGTTATCCTTGGAACCTTGGAGGAAATGCAGAGCAAACCTGTGGTGTTCTTCATATTTTATTTCTGGAGTATCATTGAGCTGTTCAGGTTGGTGGGATTTTCCTCCTACCAAGTGTGCACAGAACAAAGTGGTTGTTCCCAAGAAAGAAGATTTTGATCTTTGTATTTTTTGGAAGAGTTGGCCCTAGAGGGCCCTTGAGTCATGGACTGTTCACAGCCTTCCTTCATCTGCCAAAAGCTGAGGCAAGGCTGGAGTCTGGAAGTGATACTGCCCTGTTGTTTATTTCTTTGATGCTTTGAATTTCCATTGTTAAATGAGGCCTTTATCTTTGAACCAAAGTAATTTTGAAGGTTTTATTAGGCAGCCAGGCAGTTGCCTTCATGCCTGTGTTCAGAATGGCCTGAGCTCTGTAAGCTGCCCAGTAACTCTGTGTCCATCATCATCCACAGGGACAATGCCTTGAATATTCTGGTGTCATTTGGGAATTGTGTTGAGCACACAGTGTAGATACACAAGACCATTTCTCGTAGTAGTTACCATTTTAAAGTGTTTGTTTCTCCTCACATTGTAGGTATCCCTATTACATGCTTTCCTGCATTGGAATTGAATGGAAACCACTCACCTGGCTCCGTTACACTGCCTGGATCCCTCTCTACCCCTTAGGGGGCTTGGCAGAAGGTATCTCCTTAAAACAGTTTACTAAATAATGAATTCAAGGCTGGGAAAATAGCTCAATTTCTTTTTTTTGGCAGCTGGACTTAAAATAGTAAAATAGAGCAACAGATAAATAGATTTGCTTTGAGGTGAACCAAATATAAGCATTTTGTCTTTCATACTGAATCAGATATTATTTTCAATTTGATGTAAATCTTCCTTTTGGAGGAAAGACTCTTCCTGGAGGGGGAAGTAAAGGCAATGATGGGTTGCACGAAGAAATGGAATAAGAACAAGCTGCACAGGAGGCCAGTGCTCACTTCCCTCTGCTGAACCAAAGCTTTGTCTGCTGGGCCTGACTTGCTCAGCCTGGCCTGGGTTCACACCAGCTCCCAGGTCTTGATATTTCTTGTAAATGACTGCAGAGGACAGGCAGGGGCTTATTCCTGTGTTGCAAACCCGTGTCTGTGAGCCAGCAGGAGCTTTGGGCATTGCCCAACACCAAGCAGGGGGAGGAGTGTGCCTGTTTCATTGCTGGGGGTATTTCTGGATGGCAAGTCCTGCTGGCACAGGCCCTGGCACTGCAGCTGTGCCTGAGAACAGAGTCTCACCAGGAAGGTTCCCTGCTGCACCCCCTCAGGCAGGTGATTCCCAGCCTCCTGCATGTTCAACACCTTCAAAATTGCTGTCATTAATCAGCACTGGCAAATTAGAAGGGACTATGCTGAAATAGTTGGTGTGGGCTGGGTAATTATACATTTTATCTGTACTTGGTAATGATGGTGGCCTTCTGCTTTCAGCTGTCTGTATTGTTCAATCCATTCCAATCTTCAGTGAAACAGGGAAATTTAGCCTGGGATTGCCAAATCCACTGAATGTCACAATCCAGTTTCCATTTGTGCTTCAAATATATCTTATAGCCTTGTTTTTAGGTAAGTATTTAATTCTATTTCTCAATATTGAAATAAAAAGTTTCCCCTGAATAACTTGATTTGTCAAAGAAAATGAAATCCCTGCATCTTGGGGACCATGGCAACACAAAATTGCTTGAGATTAAGTGTTATCCTTGTGGATTGTTCATGTAAATTTGTCAGTGATTGAGGGGAACACACCCCTAATGAGAAAAAGGTGATCTTGGTAACAAATTAGCAGCATAAACTTGGGTTAAAGAAATAATTTTTACATGCATTTATAACCATAGTATACTTAGTTTCACCTTTTAGGAGGTATTTGAGCTTTAGAATTATGTAGTGGCAATCTAAACATAATTTCAAATTAAAGTAATTTAGTTAAATGTTGCAATATAATCACAAATGCAACATGATTTCATGTTTTCCCAGGAAACAATATAGAACTTTCTTTTAATAGTAATTTAAAGAAGAAAACCTGCTTGAGACATTGTTGGATTCTGGTGTTAATTTGTAAACACAATTTAAATTCCTGGTACCCACACTCATGCTGGGTATCCACAACTCACCACAATCTAATCCAGAATTTTAAACTGAACTTTCACTAGATTTCTCCTGCTCACAGACATTGCTTAAAGCCACCCTTCAATTGAGTTTCACTCTGAAATACCTGGTTCATCCTCCTTAGCTCTGCACAGCTGGTGTCACAACTTCATGTTAAAGGTGACAAACAAACCTTCTAAGCAGCTCTTTGCCAAACAACCTGTGCAGCAACTCCTGCCTCAGCCAGCCAGACAATACTTGCATTAGCTTTCACTGCTACACACACCTCTAAATAATTTATTTTGTTGTGTGGTGGTTGGGTTAGTTGCGTTCTGTTATTTTTCCTTTAGATCTGGTACAGCCATTTAGCATAAAAAGACGCAGTGATGTCCTACCTAAACACTTCATTCTTTCCCAGGGGTATTTGTAAACTACCGTTACCTCTACAAGCAAAGGAAACAGCACCTTGGACCAAAGAAGAGAAAGATGAAGTGAAGCAGGACTGCAATGATTTCTTATCTCACTTGGGGACAAGATAAGCCTCTAATTCTTAACGGTTTTACCCACTGTAATGCAAGAATTTTGTAAAATGAAATGACCACGCTAGATTTCATGATTTCATAGTGAATTCAGGTAACATTCCCTTATATTGGATTTTGTTCCCTTTCCATCATCTATGCATGGCATTTACCATTGAACATTTAAACGTGTATCCTGTCAACCAGCATATTAGAAAGAAATCCTATTATCTGCATATGATATGCTTATAATCAGTGGAGCAGCACTAACTAGAAATAGTGTTTATCTTTTAATTGGAGATTTGCTCTTTCAATATTGCATGCAGATAGGGCTTCTGATGTGGGATATGCTCTTTGCTGGCCTGTGCTGTTCCTGGGAGGCATCCTGATGGCAGGAGGAGGCACAGTCTGAGGCCACTGTGCAGTGTTTGGGTGTTTATCAGCCACTGGGATAAACTTGCTCAGTATATAACCCCCCTTTTCTTCTGCAGCATTATTGATGGTACAGAATTAAAACTGGAAGTAGTTAATGCTGATTTAAATGCTACAACTTAGTCTGTTTCTAGTTAAGCCTTGACAGAATAGGAGCTCTGTGTGGACCATAGCAATGTGTATTCCTGTAGCAACACATCCTGTCCAGTCATTAGGGAAAGGAAGCTGCCACTGAGGGCAGAAATGCTTCCCTGGTTGGTAGAGCAAGCACTGAAATGTAACAAAACAAGGGAACATAGGTACCAGCATTCCCCTGGCATGTGAATCCAACAGAACTCCATCCAACCCATGCAAAGGGAGAATGGGGAATTCTCATGGGACATGGGGCCCCTCTGATCCATCCTGCCAGGGCTGTGGCTCCTGTATTTACAGCCTTCAGCAGGGCAGCAAAGTCACTCTTCTACCTGCATTTAGGGGTGCAGCAGAGAAGTTGGTGTGTGTGGTTGACTGGCTCCTGGGGGGATGGAACAGGGGGGTCAAATAAACTTATAAATAAATATCAAATCTTAGTAAGGGAGGTCCCACGCAGGTTTGAAGGACCCTTTTCTCTTTGCTTGCTTTAACCACCACCACTAAAGAGAAGCTCCCCCCCACATTTCAGGTCATCTGCTGGCTCACCTGGAAACCTCTGGTTCAGCTGACTTTATTTCAGCATGTCCTTCTTCACACTGAGCCTCCTGTAGCTGATCCCAGATTCCTCTGGCCTCCTTAACTCAGCTTAGAAAGGTACAGCAAGTTTAGTTCAAACTGCACTGTGGTTATGAACAGGTTGTTTCCCAACTGCCACTGCCTCAGGCACTGCAGAGCAATGCCAGCAATCCAGGACAGACACAAGCTGAGATTAGCTTAGTGCCATGTTACTATTTATCTTTTTCTATTGCAAAACAATATGAACCCTCCAGAAAATTATTTTATATATATTAAAAGTAACAAACTGCAGAAGGTTTGTGATATGGACCCAGTGCTTGTTACTGTAAATGAAATAGTGTTATGAGACTAACATAGAAGCAGTACAAGCTCCACGCTGCATTTCACAAATTGTGTTCTGTCAACAAGAGGCGTGATACAACTTCTCTTTGGGAGAAGCACAGCCTACTTTACTCAGGAGAGTTGAGCACTATTTACACAATATTTCACTTAACACACACTGTACCTATGTTTGAAGTATGTGAAAGGGTTGAATTAGCTGAGTAACAGAACAGCAAGGATCACTTTCATACTTTGATTTCTTCTCTGGGCATTTAAACCTCTGTTATGAAATCCGTATGTATTCATCAGTGAAACTGTGGTACCTAGTGCAAGCTGTCATGGATCTTACACTACTGAATTTTAGTCCTTCAGAAAGAATGTGTTTCTATTAATAAAGATTTACAACCAAATTTTGTTTTAGTTCAGTTGTTTGTTCTTTCAAATTATACAACTTCCTGAGAAGTTATATAATTTGATATTTAACTTGAGATAAACAGCTGGGACCTGAGCCTTCACCAGGTCAGTCTTTTGGGCCACACCGCCCACTATGAAAATGGAAAAAATCCAACTTAAATTTTCATGAAGAATTACTCTTTATTTGTATTATGCAAATAAAAAAAACATATGTCCCAAGATCAAGTTACTTTCAGAAGCATAAGCACTGCAATGCAAGTGATAATGCTTAGTACAAACAGTCTGTCAAGTTGGGCATAAAGTCAGGGCCAACGCCCCAAAATCAGTTTTGTGTCTGATCCTGCAGGGTGCTTTTCACACCTTTCTTTGGACTAATCAAGTTGATGTTTAAAGTGTAGTAGCTGCCTTTTAGGATATTTTCACCAGCGAGTTCAGTTGTGCAGTAACTGCATTTTGGGGAGGCCAAAATCCAAGAGCTGCCAATGGCATTTTTTTCTCTCCTCACATGTACTAAATAACTTCTACCCATCATCCAACACCACCACTGGGTTTGGGACACTTTCCACAGTTTCCAGGTCTGACTAACAGCCACCACAAACGAGCTACGTTTGTTTAGAGAGCACTGATGCAAAACTTCCCCGTTTGGATAGGAAGTTCTTCAAACAGCGATTGAACAGGCCAGAAGAAAATCTGAACTGCTTGAGCCTTAATCTAGAGAAGCTCCCAAAATGGAGACTTCACATTCTCTCAGTGCTGCTACTGGAAAAGTCAGTCTGCAGAGGAGCAATGTTGTGATCATAGGCAGCATATTCTGAGGCCCCAGTACTTGCCACCTTGAGCTGCTGGGCCGCGTGTGTGAGCTGGAAGGCGGCGTCGGGGTGGGCGGTGTCGGGCAGCAGCGTGCACTCCCGCTCCAGCATGTCTGCCACGCCCTTCAGCAGCTCCAGGAAGCCGAAGGCCAGAGCTGCCTTCCGCAAACGGTTCAGCTCCTGCAAAGACACAGAACCCTTTTAAAGCCACTCCAAGACTCGACATCAAACGTGGGTTTCTTGTATCTGTTTTTAAAGGTGATGTTACTCACAGTACAGCTGCTGGAAAGTGCCCAGCTGCTCATGGATGATAGAAAATCAGGGCTGAAGATGACAGTGGTCTTCCCTTGATTCTTTCCTATAAACCTCCACTTCTTCCTTTTGTGCATTCAGCTATTGTACCTGCCTGCTTTGTCTGTGTCCCAGCAGGGCTCCAGCTTAGGCTTCACTGACTGACTGCTGCCTTTGACCACAGTGTCCAGTCAAATGTAGATACATTGATTTTTCTTCCCTATAAACTGAACAGTGCTTAGTGCACTTAGGCAGGCTATTCATTCTTCAGGTCTCTGGAGGCTGCAATACCAAACTGCTTCAGCACTAAGCTTGCAAGAGGAATAATTACCTCCAGCTAGTCTGCTTATGGATCATTATGGTGTGGCCAAATGTGCCTGGAACTTTGTCATTCTCTGCTTCAGTTGTAGATAAAATGGAGGAGACATTTTCAAGACTCAGAATGACATCTGTGTTCCTATTCCTCTCTGATCCCTGTTAATTTCTGCCTGGACAACAGCACAGAAGTTCACCATGGAAGTAGCAGAGGTCATGAGGGGCACTTGTAGACATGACACATCTGTGCCACAAAATGTAGTGCCAGACCATTGAAATGAGACCCCCTTGTCTCACCCAACCAGCCTGTAAGTTTTGCAGAGCACTGCAAGCCTGAACAGAGCACACTGTGGTTCCTCTGTCAAATGCATCACCATCACTGTGGATCAAACTTGGCCACCCTGGAATGTTACTCACTTTATAGAAGGTCTGTGTTTTTTCAGGGAGTTTCCTTGCATTTCTCAAGATCTTCTGTACATCTGTCTGCAGAAAAGAGAAAAAAAATTCAAAAATCTTGCTAGCTTCTGGGGGAAGCTGCAGAACAACCCCCAACGCTTTATGGATAAATTATCCTGACCATTGACAAAACTGCAGCTCACAAAGGCTGAAACATAACTGGTAATTATACTAAATCAAATAAACCAAGCCAGATGCTCCACTGGAGACACAACTCTCATTAAACAAGCTATGCTTTCTGATTGCATTTTAATCATGACATTGTAAAGAGGCAGTGTTTATAAAAATGAAAGAAAAGCAATAAAGCAATTACTCTAAATGGGCAAGACATGCACAGACTGCAGTTCCTGCTGAGATGGCTCCTGCTGCTCCAGGTAAAGCAGCACACCCTGGCTGATTACCTGCAGGCCACTGGGTTTGATCCACACAGTGACATTCTGAGCGTAGCTGCGCTTGTTCTTGGGCTGCAGAGGGAAAGGGCTCTTGTTGTCATCCTCTCCATAAGGATTTTCTTTTGCATCTGGGAGAAAAAATAAATGATAGACTTAGCAACCAAAAATTGCCAAGATCATTCACACAGCGCTGCATGTTTAAGAGTTACTCAGAGGAGTGTGACCAGCACCTGAAATGGGGCCAAGCTGTGCCATCTTCCCCAGCCATGGGAGGGGCTCAGGACCAGGTTCAAAGAGTGACATCATGAGGTTTGATTTCTTCTTGCTATCAGCTTGTGAATAAAGCATTCCATACCACTCTGGCCTGTGAAAAAGAGCAAACCCTCAAAGGCTGAAAATCTTCCACCCCTCTGCATAGAATGTGCCTCCCTCTCACTGTGTGGAGGCTCAGTGTTTGCAATTTGTACTGACAGAAACAAATCTGCAATTAAAAATCCACAGCTTAGTCTAGCAGTGCAGAGTTCTGCACAGAATACAGATATAAATAAGCATAATTTATAAATAAAGCCTAAATGAGCAAAGTAAGAGATTTTTCAGGCAGACATCCAGCTCCATACCCCAACTGGACGAGAGCCACCATGCCTTCCACTTTCAGGCTGCCATGTAATAAAACACAGAAGTTGGGGATTTTCCCAGCAATCTGATTAGCTGAATTCTCATCTTCAGTGTCATCTGTGATCCCAGGTCCCACCTCATCCCCCTCTGGGGAAGAATCAAAGCAAACAAAGAGAAAACATGAGAATAAATTCAAACACAAGAGATCTGTTTCCATGACATTACCCTTTACTGTCTGCCTGCAAGAGTTAATTAATACTTTTGTAGAACAAACAGCTGCAGAATGAACTGCTTGGGCAAAGTGGCACACTAATGATACATAAATGTTCCACTGCATTGTACTCAAGGGCATTAAATATTAATCTTGCACCACGTATTTCATGGCTCATTATTATTCTGAACTGTATGTTTAGCATGTTCTATTAATAATGATGTTGGAAGGACCCTGGCCCCTCTATGAACTTCACAAAGAACACAGGATGCAAAACAAGAGAGCTTGCGGTCAAGGTTTTAATTTTAATGCAACCACACAAATATGTGATTGCATTAAACCTGTCCAAACCTCATTACAAGGGAAGCTTAAAGTAGTTTTTGCTGAAATAAACCCAACTTGCTCACCTCTGTTAAGTGCAATGGGCAGTACCAAGTGTCTGGACAAGACAGGAGGGCTGGAAATGTCTGCAATATCTACAAACCCAACAATTTCTAGATCTGCAGGGAGATAACAGATTTAAATCAGATTTAAGACAGTTTAAGTCATAATTGGAAATAACTGAAATGTATTCAGAGGCTATTGAACATCACCACCACCAGGTTTTCTGAAGCAATGACTAAAGGTGGCACAAGAGAACCCATACTGAACTGGAGTGCAAAGGTGTTAATAAGTTAGAAATACATAAAACACACAACTTTTGAAGATGATTTTCAGCACACACAGACTGCTAACTGCTGCCCACGAGCTGTGCTGCTGGACAGTTACAGAACTGAGCACCTTGATATTTACACTGCACACAATCCACTGCTGTCTTACAAATTCCAAAAGAGAAAAAGCAAATACCTGCTGCTCATGGGAGCTGTGTCCACTAACGGGAGGGCTGGGAAGGTTTTTCTTTGCACAGTTTTTTTAAAAATTAATTTGTCTTCACTGAAGCTTATGAGGGTGTTCATGGAAAGCAGCCTGTGGCTGTTTCCCACACTCTACCCTAGAAATTGTCACCCTGGGCTCTGAAAGTGCCTCTACCTTACTGTACCCCACATGGATGAAGCAGGATGGTATTTTTGTTCCCTGGTGTCACACATACATCAAAAAATTACACAATTGGAGACTGATCCTTGCAGAGACAAAGTGGATGAAGTGGATGAAGTCCACAGGATGAGAGGTGGTAGTGAAAGGGCAGAAATCAAATGGATTTTAGTAAAAAAGCAATCAAAGATTTGTTACCTGTATTAATTGCTTTAGGAATGGGGTCTATTTCCTCATCTATAATGAAAGGCTCTGGTCTGGGAAATACTTGCACATCAGATGTTAAGTGGCCACACTTGAGGACAGCATGGAATGGTGTATAAGCCAGGTCTATTAGCTTTCTAGAACACAGTTATTAAGGAAAACATAATACATATTAAATGAAAATAGTTTGTCTAAGGCACACTAATTTAGCTCCCAAACCTTTTTTAACTACAGTTAATTCAATAGTTCTAATGTTGCTAAATTATGAAACAAAGCAGCATTATCCCAGTCATGGAAAATGAACAATAATTATGGAAATTACTGTCTTCTATCTGCCAAGCATAAACAGATGCCACAATTTGGTTACAATGACTAAATAAATATTGACCACAACTAGTGAAGGCCAAGATGAAATTACAGTTAACAAGATCAAAAAATAAAAATAAAGAGTTTAATTAGAACATCTAATACCATCAGATTTCTTATTGTTTGTGTTTTTCTTTTGAGATACCAACTGGGGACCTTCCCAAAAGTCTGTTATCTACAAGTGCACTCACCCAAACATGGACTGCACATTCTTCAGGCACAGGGGGCCATCAATGGTGAAAATCTGCCCTTCCCCATTGTTTAAATCAATGAGCCGTTCCAGGCAGTCTAAGGAATCTGTGCTTTGAAGCTGCAGAAAAAGAAAGGAAAATATTTTTGTTGAGTGTTCTTTTTATTCTCTCTTGTACTAACCAGTATTTTTAAAGAAAATATACACAACACAGCAAAAAGCATCTGATTGGATGCTCCCATGATTTTTTGTTCTCTCTCTCCTTTCCAAATAAACCAACATTCTTTGTCTCCCAGGCAATGTTCTCTTATTACTTATCAGAAATAGATTATTTATTTTAAATATTTATTTTAAATATTTTCCCAGTTATTTTGAGACGTTAACAATGCTTCAATCCACCAGCTTAATCAAAAGGATCGTCCTTGACAGAGACCATGAAGCTGAGATATCTAATTGATGCCTAAGCACAAAACCCTTCTGTGAAGGACACAAGAATACAGGTGTCAAATCAAAAGCAATGCTATTAATAAAACTTAATCTAATGAATATTAGTCAAATAGGCTTCTTTTTAAACAAATGTTTATGCAGCAGAATTCTAACTCCTGTGAAAATTTTTAAAGCTGGGATTGAAATTTGCAAGAGAAAGAGAAAGGAGGAAGAAAATGACACCTTTCCTTCAAAACTAAGGGAAGGTGTTTTGAACACTGGCTTGGAGACTTCAGTTTTCCCCTCTCACATTTCTACATACAGCTACTGTGTCTTGAGTGTTAAGCATCTTTGCAGCACAAGTAATTTATTCAAGAACTTAACTGTAGATTAAGAAGAGCCCCAAAAGCATTCAATGTGATTAATGCAGTAGTAATATAAACAGAGACATTAAAATCCCATAATATTCCCCAGGGACAAACTGACATGATTTATAAAGACTATGGTAATAAAGCAGTAGCAGTAGATATTAACAGTGCAATAATAAACCTTTAATTCTCTTTCACCCATAACTAAGCACCAGAATGTCAACTAAACCTTAAGCACGGGAACATCAACACAAGTGGCCGTTAGCTCAGACAGGACCAACAATTTCCCAATGCAACAAAGAATAAGCCATCACCTCTTCCAGGTTGGCCATGCACATGACGTAGAGCTTGGACGGGAACGGGAAGGGCAGTGGGAACCTGTTGCTGTCGCTGCGCTGGCTGTGGGTGGCCAGGGAGTGGCGCAGGGAGCCCCGGCCGATGCCCAGGCAGCCGTCGGTGACCAGGACAACCTGCGGGGACCGGGACAGTGAGAGACACTTGCGGCTGCACCGCGCACCCTGCAGGAGCCTTCCTGCAGCACCTGCTCCCACACAAACTCCCTATCCCAGCAGGTTTCCTCCACCCAGCTGGGCAAAATTTCCAGAAGGAGCCCCACATCAAGGAGAAGTTGAAGACTGAACCCTCGTGGTTTACACAATGTGCATGGTAAATAAGTGTTTTCTTGGCATTAGGTAATTGCACCAACATTTGAATCTCATACATTTAAGTGTACACTACAAGCACGGTGGCTACACAGCCAAAAACCAGCCTCCTGCGGCTGGACTCAAGGATTCCAGGTTTATTGTCAGATGAATGATAAAGCATCTTTTCTGGATTTCTTCTGCAAAATCTGGAGAGCAACTCAACTTCCACTACAAGCCACAGAAACCTCAAAAAAGGTGATGTTTCCATGGCTTGTAGTGGAAGTTGGGTGATCTTAATGCTTTGCAAATACAGCTGCATTATCCTCACATTCTGCAGCAGAACTACTATATCAAAACCACACTTTTTCATTCAATTGCACATCCAGAGTCAATCCCTGTGGAAACCTGCACTAATTACACTGAATAATGGGATTATTTACACTCAGCTGTGACCCAGCTTCCAGAGGAGTAAAAGAGCTGCTCCTTCAATGCTGCATGGCAACAGCAGGCATGACTTCTGGCTGCTAGGTAAGGAAAATCAAACCCAGCTGAAACTCCACGTGTAATTGCTACATCCAGATTTGTATTCTCCCTGCATCCTCAGTCTCTCTCAGTGTCTCCTCAGAACTGGTGCTCACCAGTGATGTTTTCCACTACTCCAAGGCTGCACAGTTCATTCCTCAGTGCCCTCCACCACCCCAGCAACTTAAGTGCCAGTAAAATCAGCTATGGCACAAATGAGACACAAAACATTTGAGGTCTAAGCTCTGCCTGGTTTTCACATCTTTCTTGTTGTTTGTTTTCTTTTCTGTCCCAAGGTGCCCTTTGTCCATGTTGGATGATGAAGCAGTGCCTCACCAATAAACCTCTATCCTTTTTCTCCTTTAGGAATATTGCTTCAGGCATCTCCCCACCTCACTGAGCTGCAAAATTACTGAACTTAAATCAAGTGTCTCAGAAAACCAAGGGTTTTATGGCAAACCCTGCCATAAAAGGCAGCAGATTTGGAAGGCTGAGAGCTTGCAGGGCTGAATGGGGGCTGTGAGCAGCTGCATGGCAAATGACTCATTTGGGAGAGAAGTCAGATCAAAACACAGCAGCAGCAGCCCCACGCTGTTGGTAGAGATCTGGGATTGTTAAAGCCCTGGAGGACTGGAAGGGAGAGGCTCCTGATGTGGGACTACACCCTTTCCAAATGCACTGAGGCTCCTGGGACAGCAGACTGCATCCAGATCAGACACCAGGCCTGCACAGAGTGCTCCTGAGCCACGTTTCACAATCCACTGCACCACAAGAACACACTGGGCAGGAAACAGCCTCATTTTTTTTTTGTTGCTGAATATTTTTATAAAGCTCACCTTCTGTTCATACTGCAGGTTTAGCCAAAATACTAATTCTTTGTGGTTTTGCACAAAGCATGCCTGAGAGCATTCCAAACTTTCAAATTACATTTACATTTCTATGTGCAACTCACAGGAACAGAATCAATCACAGAATCACAGGATGCTTCAGGTTGGAAGGGGTCCTAAACATCACCAAGTTCCAATCTCCCTGCCAAGGATAACTGAACATGCAGTGAACTAAACCTAAACCAGAGCAATCAGCCTTACCTGGCAAGGAATTGCTGCCCCCCACTCCTGCTGGACAATATTGCAAACCCCCAGCAGCGCCGACTCCAAACAGGTTTTGTCATAATCATCCATGTTACTGAGGGCTTCCTGCAAAGACAAACACCACAGTCACTGCTGGGGGAGCATCCCTGCCAGGCACACCAGCAGGCACTCCTGCCTTTCAAGGAACTGCAATATTATCAACATATTATCAACTGTATTAATATTATCTTTATATTAATTTATTTGTAGTATATTAACTGTATTAATATTATTAACTGTAATATTATCAGCACAGCTCTTTAACAGTGAAAAAATACCTCTGCATGTCTTAAAAAAGTGAAAACCTGAGGCAACATCTAACAGGAAACATTTAGCTGAGAAAAATCCTCCCAGGTGTCAGAGCAGAGACCACAAGGAGTTTATTTCCAAAAACTCTTTGGCAGAGAGAGAGTGACAAACCCAAAACTCACATCTGCATCCATAAACCAGCTTTCCTCTTAGAAATTAAAGCCTCACACTTAGCATCACCAGGGTGCAGCTGTGAGATGAACTTGCTAAAGGAGCTGGTTGGGCTCCTGGCTTGTGAAATTCCTCAAACGAACTCTTAGGAAAGTGAAAATTAACCAGAGAGGATGCACTGGCACTCTCCTGCTGAACTGCAAACATAACAGAGAACAGCTTTAAAAATCTCTTTGCCCAATGGACAAACCCAAACCATGGTGCCCTGTGAGAGCAATGTGTCATTTCCCCCTGCATGTGCGGGTCAGCTATAAATGTACAAATTTTACTGGATTCACAGGCTCCAGTGCCTTACTGCATTCATGTGAAACTTCCCTCTTGGACTTTCCACTTCCCATTTCCTCCTCCCAAATCCCACCCCATCTTTGAGGCCTAAAATCACTCATTCTCACTCTTGCACTGTTTTGACCTCAACACACTTTTAGCAGCAGCTTCTCTCTACCAAAGCCTTTCTAAATGCTCCTGTCAGCTGCATTGTTTACCAAGAGCAAACCAACAACCACACATAAAAACAGGGACATTACAGACCCATTTGGGGAGTTTCATCAGGCAGCCCTTCCCTCCATCCCATTTTTAACTCCATTCAATTTCAGAACCAATGAGCCACACCTCAGTGCTCACCTGCAAAGTGCAACTGGCAAAGCACACTGATTTCACCTGCCCTTAAAATGAGGACAAACTCACTCAATTCACAACGTTGTGCACAGCATGATACCAAATCACACAACTTCACCTTGTTTTGATGGCACAATTGGCTGATTTTTAAAAATGTCGACGATTTACTGCTTTAGTTTTCAAAGGCCCTACCTGGAGTGTGTTGTAGTCTCTTGTGAAGGGCACCATGAGCTCCCAGAGGGATGAAAACACCACCAAGGCCGTGAACTCCAGCTTGTAGTTGGTGGCCATGTGCTCGAAGAGCATGGTGAGCCCGTGGGCAGCCAGGTGCTTGCGCTGGTACTCCTCGGAGCCCTCCACCGACACGGGCCGCGTCATGGACAGCGACACGTCCACCACCACCACCGTGGGCATGGCGAGCCGCCCCTGGGCCGCCCTCACGGACGGGCTCGGCCGGGATCAGCTGCCTGCAGGGGAGGAAGGCACAAATCACCACCAAAGCTGCTCCTGGGGAGCCGCGCGTCTCTCCCCCTCACGCTGAGCCCGGGCAGGAGCGACAATTACCCTTGTCCCCCTCAGAACGAGGGGCTGAGCACGGATTAGGTGAATGCACGCTGAACCCCGCACGGCATTTCCAGCCGGGCGCAGCGCGAGGCCTGGAGACGGCAGGAGCTGAGCCTCGCTGGGGAAAGGGCGCAGCGCTGCCGCTCTGAGGGCGGTCGGGCAGGGATCCAGCCCTCCCGGCGAGCCTTCGCCCTCAGCGGGGCTGTCTCGGAGCGCTCCGGGCCGAGCGGCGGCGGGCACGGAGCGGGGCGGCGGAAGGGAAACGCTGCTGCACACCCCGTCCCGCCGCGCCACCATGCGTCCGGCATGGAAATCGTCCGGTCGGATGGCGCGGCCAGGGCGGGAAGGGCCGCGCCTCACGCAGTCCGCCCGTGAGGACTGACCCCGCGTAGGAAGCGGGAATGTGGGATGGCCGTGCTGGGGGAATGTGGCGCCCACGTAAAATAGCGCCACAAATGACCGCTATGTGTGGAGAAGAGTTTATGGATAAGCATCCCGGCTGGGCAGTGCGCCTCCTTCTCCCGCTTCTGCACCTGTGGGAGTGGGGGAGCGGGAGGCAATGAACTCCAGTGCAAAACTGGGGTGTACTCCTGAAACTGTGTGTTCAGACAACAGTTTGCTTTAAAATTATCAGAGAGGCACAGGATAGTTTAGCCGAAAAAGCCCTCTAAGATCGTCAAGTCCCACTATTGTCCCAGCGCTGCCTAGGCCACCATAGGCCATGTCCCCATGTGCCACATCCATCCAGCTTTAAATCCCTCCAGGGATGGGGACTCTAGCACTGCCCTGGGCAGCCTGCTCCAATGCTGAACAAGCCTTTCAGCAAAGAAATTTTCCTTAATATCCAACCAAAATCTCCCCTGCTGCAACTTGAGGCCGTTCCCTCTCCTCCTGTCCCTGTTCCCTGGAGCAGAGCCTGACCCCCCGGCTGTCCCCTCCTGTCAGGAGTTGTGTAGAGCCACAAGGTCCCTCCTGAGCTCTCTCAGCTCCCTCAACCACTCCAGATCCTTCCCCAGCTCCATTCCCTTCCCTGGACATCCTCCAGCACCTTGATGTCCTTCTCGCCATGAGAGACCCAAAATCAAATCACACATTTCTAATTCCCCTGCAATAAATCTGACTATTAGACTGCTGTGGCTGTTAAATCCTTGGCTAGAGATGATGTTATTTCTTCCCCTGTGAAGCTGCACCATATCAGTGCCACAGAAGAGTCCCAGGTCCCTGCTCTCTCCCTCTGCCTCAGTGCTCCTGGCACAGGCCCTGAGGGATTTTCCAGCAGTCAATGAGTTTTAAACCTTGCTCTGGCATTGCAAAATGGTCACATACTGTGGCAAAGACCAGCAGAGCTGCTTGTCTGGCATCTGGCCTGTCAGCCACAGGAGATGCCTCAAAGTGTTCCATG
The DNA here is from genome assembly GCF_027887145.1 of Ammospiza caudacuta. Taxonomy (NCBI): domain Eukaryota; kingdom Metazoa; phylum Chordata; class Aves; order Passeriformes; family Passerellidae; genus Ammospiza; species Ammospiza caudacuta. The sequence continues at coordinate 26,044,019 of NC_080602.1, forward strand.
TTTAAAAGTGTTTATAAATGTGATTTAGCCGCTGCCAGGGCCGTGAGGGTGATCCGTGTCCATGGCTGGTGCTTCAGTGCAGGAGTTTGTGAAGGGGATAATCACCTGTCCTCACACTGAGAATAACCTGTGGTAGCAGACAAAGGTTCAGAGATAGACCCAAATCTATACAATACTATTTAATCTTCTTAGGGGCTGTGGGTATTAAACTGGATTGGGAATTCCTCCACTAACATGTCCTTCACACCTGACCCGCTCTTCTTTTGGGACTCTGCCAGCAGAGGAGACATCCTGAAAATGGGATCATTTTCACCTGCCTCTCTCTGCAACAGCATCTCCCATCTGGTTGTTAAGTACCAAAGAAGTTTCCAGCAATACACTCAGCCTCTGGAACTCCCCTTCCTCCTGGACAGACCTTTGGAAGGTAGGCTGGGGAGCTTTGTGTGATTGCTTGGATTTCGTGTTTCTGAGACAGGAGGTTAGAAAAGGAGTTTATTAGGAATTGACCTAAACTTAGAAGACCAGAGAAACAATTCTGAATTCTTCTGGTCAGGAGTTGTGAAAGGCTACAGAGCTCTTAGAACTGATCCTAGTTTTGGATTTCTTTCTGTTTGCAAAACATCTTTTAAGCAGCTTGTTTTGGAGATTTTAAAATAGGAGTGTGTGCATAACTATATTCTCTCTCTGCCTTTTAACTCTCCTGTCTTTGTTAGGGAAAGTTATTTTCTCTTAACATGCAATTTGTTATACCTCTTGTGCTGTTCTGCCACATGTATGTTTATTTTCTTTTTATGTATGAAAAGCAAAGCTTGTATTATCTATTTATTTAGGCATTCCCATAACCCTCTCTTACAGTTGCCTTACTGATTCTTCCAGTTATTTAAATTAACATTGCCTGTTTTGCAAGGAATTTAGGCTGTTAACTTCCCTGGGTGTTATGCAAGAGGGTGACTGTGTGATAACTTGCATGAAGAGCTTATCTGAGAATGGTTTAGAAAACTATGATTCACAGCTAAAGAATAATGTAACATGCCCACTCTGGGGAAAAAAATAATCCATGAAGAGTGTCATTCTAAGGTAAAACATTCAAGCAGTGCTGAAGAGTGAATTCTGTCCAGCCCCAAATCCTTGTTCCTGTGCTGTCACAGCTGCAAGCACTGTCACTCTGACATTTACAATTTCTCCCCCTTTCTAAATGCTGTTCACATAATTATGCAAGAGATGCTAATTACCCTCTAATAAAAGGTATGATTACAATTCCACTTTGCCAGTTCTGATTTCAGAAAGCCCTGAAAAGATGTAGTCATAGAAACAAATGGCTGCTCAGCACCCCCAGTTTTACTAGAACCACCCTCTGCTCAAACTGAAGGAAAAACCTCACCCTTGGATGGTTTCCTGGAGAGTGAAAGGCTGGAAAGCCATGGAGCAGCATCACATCTAAACCAGTTTCCATCCCCCTGAGGTTGTTTTGGTGAATAACTGGTTTAGCAGAGATATTTGAACAGCTTGGTCTTGTCTTCAGAGCATCATTTTTAGCAATTTAAATTTGGTTCCTTGACAGAAGCCGTATCCACTCCTCCTGCACCACACTGACCCAATTGATAATATTACAGAATAACAACTGGACTCTGCTCAATGCAGTCCTTAACAGCTCCTGGATATGGGCATTTGATGGAACCAGAATTCAGCTTGGATTGGACTGCCTCAGCCAACTCCACTCTCTTAAGCTAAATCTTTCATTATTAATCAGCATTGCCTACAGTCATATTAATAAATAGACTGAAATCTGGATCCAGATCTCTCTTTACTCATTTAAATCCATTTCTTTTTATAGAAAAATAGACAAGCAGTCAGTGAAGGGCTGCTGCCCAAATGCTGGAAAGTTGTAGTACTTTGTTTTTCACACTAGATTTTCTTTTGCAGGATTCCCCATTCTGTGCTGTGCAGCTCCACTCCTGATGCTCCAGATCAGCTAGAAATTGTGCTTGCAGTTCCAATCCTGATGCTCCAGATCAGCAAACTGCTGACCAAGTGAAGTCTTCAGTGGCTTCTGGACACAGGTCTGAGTTTGGAACCTTTAGGAAATGCATTTACCACGCAGGAGGCGGCTACGGAGGAACCGAATCCTTTTCTTGCTTGCCACAGTGTTGGTCCTCTCCTTCTACCAGCTCCAGTCCAGCCCCTCTGCCCTTCCAGCATCACACAGAGCCCCCCAACCCATGGACCCTGCCAAAGTGACCTCCAGGGACCTCCCCAGCAACAAGACTGCTGTAAGAGGCAATGGCACAGCACCCAAAATAAGGCACTGCATCTATGTGGATCCTGAGCCAGCTGTGCCCGTCACCACATCAGTGGGCACAACACCACAGCAAGAAAATTCCAGTGAAAGCTCCCCAGATGAAAAACCATCCTATGAGTCCAAAGGAGAATATCCCCAGGACCTGTTCAGTGTGGAAGAACGCAGGCAAGGGTGGGTTGTACTTCACATCTTTGGCATGATGTATGTATTTGTGGCCTTGGCCATAGTCTGTGATGAGTATTTTGTCCCTGCTTTGGGAGTGATCACTGAGAAGTTGGAGATCTCTGAAGATGTGGCTGGAGCCACCTTCATGGCAGCAGGTGGATCAGCACCAGAACTCTTCACGTCCCTCATAGGTGTCTTCATCTCACACAGCAATGTCGGCATCGGTACCATTGTGGGCTCAGCAGTGTTTAATATCCTCTTTGTCATTGGCACCTGTGCCCTCTTCTCGAGGCAGATACTCCACCTGACATGGTGGCCCTTATTTAGAGACATCACATTCTACATTGTAGACTTACTGATGCTCATCCTGTTTTTCCTAGACAGTGTCATTGATTGGTGGGAAAGCCTCCTTTTACTGACTGCCTATGCCACATACGTGTTCACCATGAAACATAACGTGTTCCTGGAGCAATGGGTGAAGCAGGAGCTGAAAAAGAAGCTAAATGCTGTACAGGCAGCATCAGCAGAGCATATGCGGAAGGTTGGTGTCCTTACAGTTCAGAGGGCAAGTTGGAAATAACTTTTAGTGTAAACCACAAAGAAAAACTGCATCTCCTTCACAAAGCACATATTCAAACCTCAGAATGCAGGTACTGGTCAATAATTATGGGTTTAAAATGGGGGAAATCCAAACTAGTGAGATCTAAGAAAGTGGAGACCGTCACTAACAGGGAGTTCTGCCTGTGCAATTACTAAATATCTCTTGGCTGCTTTCAAAGGTGTGTGGGATTTTGCTTACTTTGTTGTTCAAAAGAAGTTTCAGCAAGAACACTTGCAGAAACACATTTTTGGTCTGGGAATAAGGTTGGACAATTCTGGTACACAGGGTAGAAAAAGCTTCTGTCCCAGCCTCTTGCAACTGAGAGATGTTGGAGGAAATTCTCTTTTCTCTCTCTGAAGCTAGATGTGTTGCTGGGATGCTGGTGGTATCACTCCTTACCTGATCAGCAGCACAGAAAGGCATCTGGCAGTTTTAGCAACCACTGCCTGCTCTCCTGGGCAGCATTCACAGATTGAAGTGCCCAAACCCAATTCCATGGCAGCAGATTTCAAACTGTCCCCTGGCACTGCATGCTCTGCTAGTCAGATGTGTCCCTGGCCCTCAAGCATGCTTTGCCTTCAGATCCTGGCACTCCACATCATTTAAGGAAAGGAAGGAAGCAGATAAGGAAAGTCAGGGTAGCTGAAGTGGTGCAGAATCAAGAAACTCCTTCTCTTTCCTATTCCTGGTTTGTTGTTCAGCCAGTCCTCACAGCTGGGAGTCCTGAAAGCTCCTGGGTTACATTTCAGTGGGATACATGTGCAAGAAACTGCAGTGACACACACACATCACTGTGGACATCACCGAACATCACAGATTGAATCCAGCCCTGCACTTGAAGTTTGCAGAGAGCTCTCACTAATGTTTAGTAGCATGACAGAGAGCTGCTGAACCTATCCCTTGGGAAAAATTAATCACAGAAATTATAAATGATGGAAAGTAATGCTAATCACTGTAAAAAAACCCTGTCTTTGAACCTTCTCTCTGCTGGAAAATGAGTAAGCATACACATGTTTGGGGATGCAGTCTGGGTCTATCTGTAGCTACAGGAATCAGTTGTGAGTCTGCCCTCAGGTGCCTGCATCCTCTCTGGGAGGCTTTAGGTAGAATCCTGCTTTATTCAGAAGCCAATGGGTTTAAGGAGGCTCATGGCTTTGGCTCTTTCAGTAGCATCCATGGACATTTGTGTCAGCTGTGCCACTTCCCCAGAGGCAGCAGCCTGGAGGATCATTAGATCTTGAAGCAGCAGAGGTGATTGGTCATTTCTGTTCTTCATTGCTTGCAGACAAGCAGGGCAGTTGTAGATGATGGAACAACGAAGCCACCAGATGTGAGGAAGCTTCAGGTAGGTCTAAGAAACTTTACAGGGATCTGAAGTAATGGTATTTTGAATCTCTCCCCTATGTCAGGTCATAAATAAAAGTGTCAACTCCTGTGTCAAGAAACCTGGACCAAAGCCTGTACCATATCAGGCACAATGGCCACAGTTTGCTCAAGGAGACACCTGGCAGAATCCTGTCCTTTAAGGAATTTTTACAAAATTTAAGAGACAGCTCAGGCTTCCCAGGTGGATTTAACTAGAAGAGTGCTGCTCATTCTCTGCTATAAAACAGTCGTATAGAAATTCAGACAGTGACTCTTCTTACCTGGTTTCATGGCCAAATTTCTTCCTGGGCTGTCATAGCAGCAGCTGGTGGGGTCTGTCCTTTCCCTTTTGCTCAGCAAACACTGAGCACTGATTCCTCTGTTGCTGTTGAATTGCTGCCCCATGGCCTGGAGAGGCCGTGTCTGGTGTAGAGGACCAAGAAGCTGGAACTGAGTGGTTTTGTGCCTTCCCACAGCCTGGCCCAGCCCTGCAGCGGGGCAGCAGCTCGGCCTCCCTGCACAACTCTCAGATGCGCGGCACCATCGTCCAGCTCATGATCCACACCCTGGACCCCCTGGCAGAAGGTGAGTGCATGCTCCACACCACAGGGCCTTGGCTTCACAGCCCTGAGTGGTTTCACTGGGAATACAATCAGTATTTTGGGGTCAGTAACTCACCCTTGGGGTGCAGCTGAGTATCACAGGTGGAGTCAGGTGCAGGGAGCTCTGTGACAGTGGGATGTGCCCCTTCCGGTTGCGTGGCTGCCAAGGACAAACACCTCATGTTTTGGTCCTGCCATGCCTGCTTTTCCTGTGCCCAACTGGTTACTGCTGTGGTGGCAGCTGCTGCTGGGGTCCCTGGAAGTGGTGACATCCTCTATCTCTGCTGTCTCTCTGATTGCAGTGCAGTTAATGTGAGTTAAAGGCTCCCCCTGTCCCATAGCACATCCCATCTTCCTCTTCTTAGCTCAGACCTCATCCCAGCCCTGAAAGAGCAGCACAAAAAGAGGATAAATCCCTTGAGGAATTCTCTTTTTGACAGTGGTTAAAATCCCAGCTGAGATTCTAATCCTGATGGTGAGGCCAATTCTGTGTGATTCAGGCTGACACCTCTGAAATCCCACCAATCATCACTGCCATGGCACAGTGTGCCCACAGCCCTGTGCAGGCAATGGGCAGCTCCCCAGGGCCAGGGAATGACCAGCTCAGATCCAAGACCTCTTTTAAACTGCCCAGGAAGCCTCATCTCCAGACAGACCAGGGTGTTTGTACACAGCCTTTTAATGTGTTGCTTTATATTAACTTTAATCCAATCACACTGTGGAGGTTTATTTTCAAAGGAGTGAAGCACATTAATAAAAAACATCTTTAAGATTTTCTTTCCTAGCCCAGAACATGCCCCACCCCTCCACTGCCCTACTTGTTCTAAAGAGATTATCTGCTGCTCATTCAAAGAGAGATTGAAGCTAAGCAGATCAACACCTCTCGTGTCCCTCACAGAGGTTACAAAGAGGACTCTCCAGATCAGAATCCCAGCTGCACAAACTGATCAAGAGAACAAGGAGGCTGGAGGAGGACAGAAGGCAGATCAGTGTCTGCTTTGACAGATTACAGTGAAGGCACCCAATGTGTTATCAACAGTAGCCTAACAAGAGCCAGACTCATCAGGGTTTGTTCCTTGCCTCCTGTGCCTCCAAAAGGTTGTATCAACAGCACCAGCATAGACCCAAAACCTTCCAAGAGGATGTGCCATTGCCTTGAGCATCAGAAAGTGCCAGAATTGAGGGGCTACTGCCACTCAAAAACCTTCCAGCACCTTCTCATCCTTCCCACACCTCTAAATGTCTCTGTGCAGTATCTACCCACCCAAGGCCACCACAAGTTTGGCTTTCTGATCCAGGTTGGTGCCCTGGTGAAACTCTGGGACCCCTCAGCAGGAGAGCTCTGAGGGGCTGAGGTTGGCAGCCAAGGCCAAGGAGAGCCCCAGCCAGTTCAGCCCAGAAGAGGGAGCTTTCCCCTGGCCTTGCTGAAGAGGCTACTGCTCCCCGGCCTTGTGAATATGGAATAAACAGGACCTGGCGACCAGTTTGGATTTTCTCTCAAAGAGAACTTGCCTACTCATTTCATAGAATCACTGCATCCTTTAGTTTGAAAAGGACCTTTAAGATCATCAAGTCCGACTGTTCCCCCAGCACTGCCAAGGCCACATGTCCCCCAGTGCCCCATCCACACATCCTTTAAACCCCTCCGGGCATGGTGACTCCCTGTGCCAGGCTTGAGAACCCTTCGGGTGCAGGAATTTTTCCCGGTATGCAGCCTGCGCCGGCGGCCCGGCAGGATGAGTTCTGTGTGTGCAGCAGCCACTAGATGGGAGTGTGACCGTGTGTATCTGTGCCCGATACTGCAGGGACCGTGCGGGGATGGGCTGCAACAGCCTCTCCTGAAGGGTTTTATAAACCAGAGCCTCTACTTTAATAACGCCACTGAGCTAATGGCAAAACCTCTGCCCCAGCTACATGCCTGCTGCACTCAAGGCTGTGAGAAACAGGACACCACCTAACAAAATATAACAATAAAATTACTGATATTACAACAGCTCAGCACTCAAAAATCAAGGAGCCAATGTGTCAAATCCTGTGTGTCTTGTAGGAGATACTCCTTAATCTGATAACTTCCTACCTAAAGAAAAGAGTTTGGAGAAAAGGAATTTCTGCATAGACTGAGAAAACTAAGTGCCTTGAGGAGCTTGGCCAAAGAGATGGAATAACATCCCAAGGAAGGATCTGGAAAAGGATTTGAACCTGCAAGGCATATGAGGGCTTGTGTTCTGATATGTCAATAGCTCCTAGTCCTGTGTTAACAGCCCTGCAGCCCTGTGGGACCCTGGGGACAGCTGTGCCTGCTTCCCATGGATCTCCAACACTGTCCCTCCCTTTGCTGGGTGTGCAGCTCTCTCTGTACCAGGCACATTTCTGTAATTAGGCCGCCACATAAAAGATGATCCCAAAGCAATATATCTTTCCTCAAGGGCTCTTGTTCCTTCTTGCCAAGGCCTGTGGCATCAGCACTTACAGGCTGTGGAAATGAACACTCAACAGAAGGAAAAGGTTGCCAACAGTTGCTCAGCAGTTCCTCCCTGAACCTGCTGCAATCAGGATTCTGTAGGGTTTCCTTCTTTCAGCTGCCCTTGCTTTTTATTTGGGCAGCACAGAAGTGGTTTCAGGGCAGCAAGGCCCAAAACATAGAAAAGCTGCCAGCACTGGGCCTCCAATCCCAAATATCAGGGGCAGAAGTCTTGGAAATGCAGGAGCGTGAAACACAAAGCTGCAACACCCCTTGTGTGAAACAAAATTTCTCTTTTGAAGAGTGGATTGAGTTCAGAATGTGGAGTTATTTCTTTTTGTATTAGGAAGGTATCATTATTTAAGTCTTTGTCTCAGAGAGACTACGCGTTTACTTTGGAAGTTCTAATATTTACATGGCATCCTGAATTATATTTTTGATAGAACTTTTTACCTTCAATGTGCCTTTTTTTAAATTAGGAATTTCTAGCAAGTTTGTTCTCTTGTCCTTTTCCCCAGTTCCTGTGAAAATGAGTAGAAGAAGAGCATGAGATCTTTTCCAGATCATCCCATTAGAGACCAGAGGGAACTGTTGGGGAAGTAAAGGCAGTGAGGATTTTGGAAATGCTCAGGAACCCTCTCATTTCTGAACCTCTAGCCTTACCACCAGACTCTTTAAACTCTAGTCACACAGGGAACAAAGCAGAAACCTACATTTCTTTTTGAATGAAGCAGAAGGCTCCAGCAGAGAGGTTGTCAGAGCTGCGTGCCCTCACTATGCCCCAGTTAACAGGGTAATGATTTTGAAAATTAGACCAGAGCAGTGGGCACTGTTGCAGGTTGGAGAAGGCTGAAGGCAGCTACAGCTTCTCCTTGCTTCATTAGCATTCCAGATCCAGAGGGCAAAAAGGAATCACAAGACTTTTTTTATACTTCCACTTTTATATAGCAGAATCTCCAAATCCTTCAGGCTCATGCCAAACTGTAAAGAAAAAATCCTCCCTGCTGATTGTGTTGCCAGTCCTGTTAGAGTGAATATTAGAGCCAAAGAGTGAATTAAATGTAAGAGCCAAATTCAAGGTAGAAGCTCAGCTGCTACCTGAAGTCCATCCTGGATGCTGTCAGTTCAGAGGACAAGACTTCTCCTGGAGAGCCTCTCAGGGCCACTGGACACAGACATGTCCTGTGTGATGGGCTCTCAGCCGTGGGGACAGAGCGGCCAGCAGTGAATGGCCCAGGGGACTGAGAGGGACACTGCCTTGCACAGCCCATGGACATCCTTCCTCCCCATGCTGACCTGCAGATCTGGCCAGCTTAGAGCCAGCTCTGCCTCCAGTCTCAGTCCCTCCTGCAGGAATTGTGTGCCAGAGGAATTACCACCCTTTTAAAGGAGGCTGATCTCATGAGAACTGGCCAGTGGCCTGGGCCTAATCTGTTTATCCTGACAGAGATGCTCCTGGGCTCCTCCCAGCCTGGGGCCTGGCTGAGGGCAGCGAGCCAGGAACTGGAATTTCCATAATCTCAGGCTGAGCCTGACCCTGCTGACTGGAGCTTCTGCAGCAGCTTCAGGGAAAAGCCAAACAGAAGGATGCATTGCCCAGTGCTTAGAGGAGACTGGGAGCAAAAGGTCACCCCTGCACTGAGGGATGTGCTTGTGCACAAGCACAGGGGGAAGGAAGCCAACATTTCACATCCCCTCCAGTGACCTTCAGTATTGACAAGGAGCATGGAAGAGTCAGGCTCTTGAGTCCCAGCCAGCCTTTCCAAGGAGAAGAAATGATAATTTGATTAGAAATTCTTACCTGCAAGGGTGGTGAGCTCCCAGAACAGGGTGCCCAGAGAAGCTGTGACTGCCCCTGGATCCCTGGAAGTGTTCAAGGCCAGGATGGATGGGGCTTGGAGCAGCCTGGGATGGTAGAAGTTGTCCCAGCTCATGGCAGGGGGGTGGGATTGGCCTTTAAGGTCCCTTCCAACCCAAACCATTCTGGTACTCCATGATGGTTTCATCCTAGTCCAACCATTCCAGTGCTCATTGGAAATCCCAGCTAGTGAAAGATGTTTCTGTCAGACAGCAGCAGGAATCTCACCAGTGTAGGACTTGTCCCCTGAGGTCTTCCTGTCTGGGCTGGGCCCAGTTATTGGACATACAGCAGAAGTTACTGATTTTCACAAGGTTCAGCTCACAACAATAGTTCTGCCCACATGGCTGGACATGCTATTTCTATTATCTCAGTGTCACAGTGATTAATAAAATGGTAGGGCCCCACCCTTGAGGCAAGATGACAACTGCACCTTCTGGGTGCATAGTCAACAACACAGTAGATTAAATCAGTGTGATAAAACTTTCAGAGAAAATTATTTTACAGCCCTGCACACAAGCCAAACACAGCATTGGCCAATTCTTGTGGCTACTGCCCATGTGCAAACCCAGTAACCCTCAGTCATTGTGTGTGCAGCTCAACAGAGGACAGAGATTAGAGCAAAATGGGGCTTTTCTTTGAGCCCATTCTTGTTCACTTTCACTGAGAGCAGTATGACATTTGAGTAAAAAACAACTATAGAGCCACACAGTTCCACAGTTCACTGTAAATCAATAAAAAAAGCAGCTCAGCTGAGTAAGGCAGAGCTTGGTTCACAGTGGAAGAATCTCTCAGCAGTCCCAGAAATAGAGCACCAGACCTGTGCTGGTGAAGAACATCTCTCAGACAGCCTGAACCATGCTGAACCTGGATACCAGGAATTTAGAACAGCTCCGGCAGGAGACACTTGTGTATACTTAGAAAAATCAATCATTTTCCAGGGAATGGGAACATAAAAGGTGTTTATTTTCCATTCCCTTCAGGTGCCCAGGCTGTAAGCAGCACCCTAAAGCCTCTTCAACAGCCACATGGCAGGAGGAAGGTGTGATTTTTAGTTTGCTCATAATCTAGCCTAGGAAAAAAATCAATAGTCCATTGTGATCATGATGATATTGCACTGAAACTCCCCATCTGTTCTTTCTGCATTTTATTCCTATAAAGTACAGATATCCTTTGTATTACTGACCTGAAAAGGATTTCTCATTCCTCTTGATGCCTTGAGAGGCTGGCTAGAACAGAGGCTAGACAGTGTTAAAGGAATAAAGTAGGGATTTATTAAAAGGCCTTCAAAGAATACACCTTGGGCAGTACAAGAGCCTGGCCAGGGCTACACCCGAGATGGACAGCAGGTCACACATTTCCACACTTTCATAAGTTTTGGTCCATTTCCATATTGGAGTTAATTATCCAATTGCAGCTCCGGGTTATGCAGCCCCATCCTCCCAGGTTGCTCTCCTCAGTTTGCTGTTGTTTGCACTTTTTGGGCCTGAAGCTGCAATGGTGTCCTTGGTTCTGGGGCTGGAAAAGGAGTTTTGTCTGAACTGTAAAGAGAACTTGATAACACTGTATATGAAGTTTAGAGTTATGTACTAATGCAGTACAGAATCTGGAAAATATAAAAGCTAAAAACTTTAGGCATCACTCTATATTCTCCTTAAATAGTTCTGTCAAATTGCTGGTGTAATTGCTGTAGCACCAAGCAGTTAAATCCAACAGCTATGAGCACCTAGCAGCAGCCAAACCTGAGCTCACAGCTAGAACAACCCTGGGGCAGCACCTGCAGGGTGAAGGGGGCAAGAGCTCGTGAGTGTTGGGGGAGGCAGGGCCAGGGGGGCTTTGCAGTGACAGCCCCTGATGATCGTGTCCTTCTCACCCACAGCAAAATTTAAAGACAGGGTTGACACCCTGAGCAAATTGGCCAAGGCCAAGGATGAGACCCTGGAAGGACAAGGCTCCCAGCCAGGTGAGTGCAGGAAGAGCCAGCACTGTTTGCCTTGTTTTGCACTGCAAGCCCTCACCCCTTCCCAGCACGCAAAGCCCAAGGGCAGGCAAGGAAACTCTGGGGTGTAACACAAATTTTGTGCTGTTTCTGGGCACAGATGGCTGCTGTAACAATGCAGCAGGAATCGATTGATGCACGCAGCCATCCCCAGAGGAGCTGTTAGTGAGGCAGGGCAGGGAGAGCTGCAAGGGTGGACTGCAAATGCCAGAGCTGACCTGTGCTACAACACAGATTTGTGCTGCCAGCAAGGCTGAAGATTTTGAACACCAAGAAACTTTGGTGTGGAAAGTGCCAGCTCCACACAACCCAGGCACCTGAGCACCTCACAGAGGTGAATGAGCCCAAACTTGAGAGAAACACCGTTTAAAACCCAAGTAAATTCATGGTGTGTTCTATAAATACCACACTGACTTCACTCCCTCATCCCTGCTCCGTGTTATCCATATTTCTGCTGTTCCCAAGAGGTTTCCGTGTTCCTCTTGGCTATGCAGGTTAATGCAGGAACAGCAGGACATTGCAGTTATTTCCTTGCATGTGTCAGCACTTTCCTATTTGCTTTTGAATACCCACCAAAAGATCAGGGATTAAAGTCTGGCAGCACATCCTGGTCATTTCTCAGAAGCCTTGAAGAGTATCAGGTCCCTGGAGAATGCTGTGCTCTACAGAGGGAGGGGGGAGCTGGGGGGAAACCCGAGGAGCAAAGCTTTACATCCTTTCTGGGTTTTAAGGATGGTTTTAATACAAACTTCAGAATCCAGAAAGAAACCAAGAAATGCCCATCAGCTGTAGATGAGGTAATTAGCATTTCCCTGCCCCTTACAGCAGTTCTGCATGAAGGTCAGAGGAGCACCAAGGTCTCACTCTGTTCCAGGTGGGCCAAATTCTGCCCAGATTTACTATACACAATCACAGCAATCAGGGAGGACACGCAACAAACCAAAGCAATCTGAGGGTATTTAACCTGAAATGCCACCACTGTGGGAGGGAGCTGAGACCCTCTGCTGGTCACAGGGAAGGTGATCCCTGATATGGTGGGCACTCATCCAGGATGACTGAAACCAGCATTCCTTCTTATTGCTCTTGCAGAAGAGGGAAAGAAAGCACCAAGCAACATCCAGGTGACTCCTGCCACTGAGTCTGAGCCCAGCAAGGACACACAGAAGGCAGATGTGCCACAGGATGGACAGGTACCCAAATCAGGAGCACAGGCACTGAGTGCCCACCCAGGCTGACCTTCACATGTCCTTTCCTTCTTCCCTCTCCAGAGCTGTTGGGACAGGACCCAGCCCATGTCACTGCCATCTATAAATAGGCCCTGTGTGTAGTAATCTAAGATGCTGGCTGAAACACTTTGGCTTACAAACACAAATTGGGTCCAAACGATGACACCAAGTGATACTGGATAGTATTGACCCCTCAAGTGACTCTTCTGAGGGTACTCCAGGGTAAGGAGAGATAAGAGCACCTGCCTGTCCTGTGCTCACCAGCAGACTGTTCTGTTTTGCTCCCCAAATCCCTTTTGGGTGATTGGGCAGTTCCAATGAATAAAAGTTTTTTTCAAGGACATGAAATATTTGTTTCTAAAAGGTGGTTCTAATTAATGGATGCCCATTAGTTAACAATACACAGGTGCTGGGTTGGGGTGTGCCTGGGTCCTGTCCCACAAGAGCTGTGACTGCCCTCAGCAGGTTACAAATGTGAGCTCTGCTCAGGTGAGGCCACAGTGAGTAACTGCAGCTCCTTGTTCTGCTCCTTGGGCGAAAATATATTGGCTTTTTGATTTTTTTATTCTGTGTACAGCCCCCCCCGTCAAGCAGTGACACCTCAGACAACAGCAGCTCTGAGAGCCAGGAGGACAGTGATAGTGACAGCACAGAGAGTGATGAAAACGATGAGCCCTTGTCTCTGGAATGGCCAGAATCAAGGACAAAACAAGCAATTTACCTCTTCCTCTTTCCCATTGTCTTTCCTCTCTGGAGCACTCTGCCTGATGTCAGAAACTCGGTAAGAATCCATCTTCCTTCTGCTCCTGGAGGCATGAACTGAGCTACAGATTTCCTCTGGGCCAGAGTCCCTGGGTCCATTTTCCCATGTCTGGAGTCTTTGCATGGCTGAAGGGCTGTAACTACTGCAGGGAGTGGGACAGGAGCCCCAGCTGCAGTGTAATGTCATTCCAGACTTAATTTAATAAACCACAAATTCTAGCAACTACAGGTCACCTAATCAAGCTGAAAAAGAGCAAACAGAGACCAGGGTCCAAGTTAAAGCAATCAATTGCAGTGAAGTGTTTCAGGTGAATAGTTTTCAATGGGGACTATTAACTTCCCTGAAACTTCTCTTTTTTCTTTCCAAACTTGATTTCAACAGGAATCAAAAAAATTCTTTGTCATCACATTTTTTGGATCCATCCTCTGGATTGCGGCATTCTCTTATCTCATGGTGTGGTGGGCTCACCAGGTGAGAGGTTTTGTCCTTCCTGCAAATCCCCATTTCAGATCAAGTAGATGGAGTGAGGGGACAGAATTACTGTGACATTTTATCTGATGAATTACAGCTGCAGTCATCCATCACAACTGTAGAAACTTTGTTTTGTTAGAACCCAAAAGGGAATTTTTGATGTCCTTTTTTTTGATTTGACAAAGATGCATTCATTTCTGAGAGCTTCTAACAGAGTTTGTGCATCAGTAAAAGCACCATCAAGATATATCTTAATTCTGACTTTTCATTAATGAATGTTTCTGTGCAGAACATAATTATCCATTACCTAATTAAAATTCTAGGAAAATATAGGTTCTGATTCTGGAAGATGCTAAATGTTCTTCCCTCCCCCATCTTAATATTCACCTTGTATTCTGGGAAATAACATTTCCATCTTGTAGGAACAGCCCCCCAGTCTGTATTGAGTGATATACAGCACATGCACAGTAGATCTGATCATTCCATAAATCCAAGGGCTGTCATCTCCAAAGGCCCTTAGATCTTGCACAACTGATGTTAAATTTGCAAAGGTAGACAACATCCAGAAGAGGAGGACTGAGGACAGGAAAATTGACCTTGGCTCAGTGCTGGCATCAATGTGGTCAGATTTCCTACACTACAGAGCAAACCCAGAATCAACAGACACAGTAAAATGGAAATTATTAATCCTATAAATCAGGAAAATGCTGCCACACTTATGGGACTTGGAATATTTTAACTCAAGTATGGCACAAACCCTTAACACTGCACAGAGCAATTGCACTCCATGTTCCACTGCTAAAGCCCTACCCAACATTGTGTTGATTAGGTTGGTGAGACAATTGGGATCTCAGAGGAGATTATGGGGTTAACCATACTGGCAGCAGGCACATCCATCCCTGACCTCATCACCAGTGTCATCGTGGCCCGGAAGGGCCTGGGGGACATGGCTGTGTCCAGCTCTGTGGGCAGCAACATCTTCGACATCACTGTTGGGTGAGTACCAGGGCCATGCTAAGAGCTGCATTTCTTCTGAAACACAAAGTTACCTGGTTTGAAACCAACGTGCCTCAGTTAATTTCATTTTAGCTGTAGTTAAGTGAAGGGCAGCTGAGCAACCAGTTCCTTTTGAAGAAACCCAACCCAAATCCAAACCCAACCAGGAAAGACAAACTGTTGTAACTCAGCCCACTATCTTCACCCAATTAACCAAATCACCATTCAACACAAAATTACCAATTTTTCAAGACAAAAATGCAAGACATCTTTGGCTAATGTCCAAGTTGTACAGGAGCCTTACCTGGTCACTCCGACATTCATCTCCTGGGGAAGGTCAGTATCAGTGCCTGCATCTCCCATCCTCAACCATCAGGACATTTCTTTATTATAGCTCACCAAGGCACTTGATCTTAGGTATTATTTTCAAACCCTTTTACTCTTGGATTGCATTATGATAGTGCAAGCATTATCCAAATGTATTTTTGACAGGAAAAACATCCAGTTTAGATTTATGCTGAGTTATATTGAATACAATAATGCATTTTTCCCCCTGTACCAGTTTGGAAAAATTGCTTAGTTATGATGCAGATAACAAACTGCCTTAAAACATTTACTTCAATTACTTTTCCCTTCCTTGCAGCCTACCAGTTCCCTGGTTCCTTTTTTCTATCTTCAATGGCCTCAGCCCTGTGGCAGTCAGCAGCAATGGTTTGTTTTGTGCAATTGTTCTCCTTTTCCTCATGCTCCTGTTTGTGATTATCTCTATTGCTATCTGTAAATGGAAAATGAACAAATTACTGGGGCTCACCATGTTTGCTCTTTACTTTGTGTTTCTGATCATCAGTGTGATGTTAGAGGACAAGATAATATCCTGCCCAGTGTCTGTATGACATGTGGACACTTCAAGATGGCTGTGAGGATCCAGCAACATCAAAAGGGGGCTGAGGTAGCAGTTGTTCTACTGAAAAAAAGCAACCAGAATTGTAACAAACTTACTGAAAATAAGATTCCTTTAACATGCTAAAAAATAAATCATCTTAACTGGTGTGTCAGCCTCTACTGTTTTTCTTTAAGATCAGAACAGTATTAAATGACCAATATTAAATAACACACACTCAGGCACTTGTGGAAAGGCCGATACAATTTAGATGCATCAAAATTTCACTATGGCTGATCCTCTCAAGGTAAAGGAGCTGATTTTCACTCACAGTAATATTTACTCATGACAGGAAATTTTCAGGAACATGCTCAAAATTAGTCAGTGAACTGCTCAAACTCCCTGAAACCAATGAATTTTGCTTCAGTGGGAGGAGAATCAGACTGATGTGGCTGGGCCTTTATGGAACTGCTCTGCTTAAAATCCCTGTGGGGACACTCAGACTGCATCGCAGCAGAGAACTCCCTCAAACTGCACCGAGCTCCTTTCAGATCTGTGCCTGATCTTGCAATGCAGTGCCTAAAACTCCTGTAAAGTGCCACTGGTACAGGTGTGATGGCACCTGGGTCTTGCTGCAAAAAGGACTGAAAGGCTCAGGGGTTAGAACAGCACATTACTCCAAATCAAAACTGAAGCCAGGAATCAAATACAACAAAGGAGTTGAATGCTGGGGGTTTGTTTTCATCCTGACACTAATCTCTGACAGTTACAGGTTATTTAGCCAGCACTAATTCCTCTTGTTAACACTGACTTCTATATAGACAAGATGAAAAAATGCCAATGACATCACCAAACCTGAGAGGTTTATTGTTAACACCTCATGGGAGCACACAATGTGGTTAAGAGTTGCAGACATTTCTGTCACTCTAATCAATCTAATAAAATGTTAATGGAAATAACCAGAAAGATTTTAAGCTTTTTATTGACTCACTGTAAAACGTCTTTTTTTTGGGATGAGACAGAAAAAAACCTTAACATTGTGAACATTGACTTTGCATATTTTAAAGGAACTACAAACCAAAGCAAACATCCAACATACTGGTTTTTGGTAAATAAAATTTAAACATTACATATTTACAAATCTACAACCATTCATTTAAAAAGTGCTGCTTGCAGACTAACAAAGTACCATTTTTAAATCCCAGTGAGATAATATCCAGAAATACCCCTCTCTATTATTACTATTTGCATCTCCCATTTGTTACACTAAGACTTTACATGCAGGAATTTTCTCTTTTTTGGGATACAAATCATTTAATTTGCCAGTGGAAGTCAAATTCATCAGGCTGTAACTGTACCAACAGCAAGACTTCTCAAATGGGACACAGCAGTGTCAGAGAAACAGCACAATTTCTATTCACATTTCAGTATTTCATCTCCAATAATTATTCCAGTGGAACCATAAGTAAAGCAAAATATATATTGCACTGCAAATGTAAAACCTTTGTTTCAGGTTTTGGACATAAGCCTTATTTAGTACACAAAAGGAGAAAATTAACTTCATACAAAATTTTAAATTGAAAATATGTCTCAAATATTTTATTTATTCATCTTTGTGGTATTGGAAAATATAGTCAAATTGCTTTTCTAATAAAGGAAAATGAGATTTGAAAACTGTTTCAACACTGAATTGTATGATGCTCTAAAAATTAATTATCGACCTCAGGATATGTCTGGAACATTGTGACTTGAATGAGGAAAATTTCCCACTTATAGTATGTTGTTATTCTGACTCTGTTTTTATACATTTCTACAGTGGACTGACTTGCAACAGACTTTATAAAACAATTCATTAAGTATAATGATTTCACTTGGTGAGCTACTACATGATAGCATAATTTCAAAGCACACCCAAATTAACACTGGCAGCGCTTCAGCAGAGCCATGCCGGGGATGCAGGACCCGGGGATGCAGGATGTGTGAGGGCTGCACGGACAGCCCTGCTCCCAGGGCAGCATCCACCCCCTGCCAGTGCTGGGGATGCTGGAAAGAAGTCAGACTGGTTGGGTTATAAGTCTGAAGGCAGTTGGAGTCCTTACAAGGAGGCTGGGACGAGGATGGAGGAAGGGCCACGTGTGACAGTGCTGCCCTGTGCCGTGTCCTGGGGATGGGGACCGGGCTCGGCTCTTCGGCCACCCCGGAACGGGAGTGGGAAGCTGGGTCATAGCTCAGCCCCTCTAACACCCCACGGCAGCTCTGGAAAAAGCACTTGCTCTCTCTCCTTTCATGGCTTGAAGATCCTATAGAACAGTGGCTGCCCCAGTGGCAAATGGGAAACAGAACCGCAGGGAGCTGGGAACACGACCTTCCACAGCACACCCAGCTATGAGCTTAAGTACAGCAACTACTGGAGGCAAGATTTCCATGGTAATGCAGCATTCCTACTGTACAGAGCAGCCATGCACACTAAGGGGTACTTACAGGGAATGTGTTCAAAAATAGCCTGTTTATTTCACAATAGTTCAGAGGAATGAAGAGGATATCTCTACCTTGTACCTGGGTGAAAAAAGGAGCTTCATTTCATGCACAAGGGTACTGTACAAGCGTGGCAGTACAAAAAGAGCATCATAAATTGTTAAAATAAATTAAATGTGAAAGATGTTGTAAGTGTAGCATTGCTAGCTCCACCTCAGGTGGGGGGATACGTTCAAGAAGGTCAGCTACATAATTAGCAGCACGTTAGAGAAGAGGCATTACCTGATGGAAGCTGTATCCAAGACTACATCCTGCAATTATCATCAGCACATACCTGCAGCTCTACAGGTTTGAAATCCTTTCTTAGGGCAGCTTCTTCTTACAACTTCACAGAGGTCTGGGAGGAGGTTACAGAGCTTCATAGCAGCATTACTTTTCATTTAAGCCATTAAGGCTTGCTCTATTTCACTTAATAAAGTAAATCTAGCTTTAAAGTTTATCACCTTTCTGCCTAAGTATTGCTGGTTTATTATACTTGCACACTAAAGATGTTTTTAAAAACATCTACTGGTAGGCAGACTGCAATATAAAATCTAATGTAACAGTTGAATATTTGGAAGTATTATAACAGCAACAACTAAAATTAGACGTGGAAAATAATTAAGATTACTTAAAATAAATCTATTTGTTAAAGCATGATTTAAATTTGTTTGGGGTGTTTTATACAGTTCAATGTCTGTTTTCCCACCTCCATGCAAGACTTCTGATATTTTCCCTGTAGCCTACCTTCTGGTGAGGAGTTGCTACGTGACTGAGAGCACAGAACATTTTTTAAATGTCTAGAACAAGAAAACATGAGGCAAAAGCCATGACTCCACCACAAGGACTGATATAGCAGTTTTCTACAAAGGAAACAAAAAGTTGTTTTTCCTGTGAAATAGAGACAGAACATTCCAAGTATGTTTAACTAAGCTTAATATGCCCCAGTAAGTTACACTCCCTATAATTCCCTGTAGCAAGTTTGCTGGATGTACTTGAGTTAGCAGCTTTGGATGGGCATTATGTGGTGCTGTACTGAGTGCCTCAAACACAACCTCTGAGACTGAGCGCTGCGTGTTCATGGAGAACTCACTGCAGGCTGGCATTTGCTCCAGCTCACATCTGGAATGAGCCACACCAACAAATGCCAACAGCTGAGATGGGCTGATTCCACAACAAAATCCATAGGACTCTTCAATGTGGTTTCCCTTTCCTAGGGAGTGGGGAGGGAAGGGAACAGGAGAGGAAGAGGAGATTTCTACAGAAGTGTTTCACAGAGACATCAGTGTATTTGTTAGAGTTTTGCAAAATTTACCATACCTTCCTTCTGACTGCTGTGGTAACATGTTTTCCAAGTGTGCATGAGAGAAATCCTGGATCTCCAGTACTGTCTAGGTGAAGGTTAACATTTTCTATTATGCTTTAAAAACAAATCACTCTTCAAAAAGTAACTGGACAAGTTACTATAAATAGCAGTGTACTGCAAAAAAAATAAGCACTGTATTGCTTCTGCAGCAAGTCCATTTAAAATTCACTCCAGTAATTTAAAAAAATTAAAAAAATATCAACTTACTATAAACAATTTAAAATATGTATAATACAACTTTGTATGCTCTTCATAACATCATGAATATTCTATGTAAACAATAGATTCTGAAGAATTTCCTTCGCTCACATTAGTTTCAGTGCATTGTTTCTGTCCACCTGTTACTTAATTTATTTTTTTTTTAAAGGGAGCTGTAATATGTTGTCCCAAGTCAGAGAACTGATTTTGTTTACAGCCTGCCTCTCCACACACTGATTTGCAGAAAGGACAAGGACAGGGAAATAATATTTGGCCCATTTTGCTCTCTGTCCATCTCCACAACCGCAGCCAGGCCGAATTTCCCGAGGCCTCGTGCCGCAGTCCGTCGCACATTCCTGAACACTGAAGACTGAGATGTTCCTTGTGACTGAAGTGGTTATTTTACACAGGGATACGTCATAGATATCACCTCTTTAGCCAGGTACATTTAAAGATATGGTTCTCCAAAAATCTTTCTGCATTCCATCACCCCAGTGCTGGGTGGTCTGTCGCAGTTATGAGTGTTCTTCACCTGATTGGCGGTGAGACGATCATAGGCCATTTTGTACTCTCTGTCAAAAGCATCTGCAGCAAGGGAAAAACAACTTCAGATAGCAAGCTCAAAAACACCACCCAAATGCCACAACAGCTGCATTTATCAGCACAAAATATCTGTAAAGTCCTTTTTATTTGGCACTTATCACAGAGTGGCACACATCTAATCTACAGATTATTTTTTTCTGGAAGCTGTACAACTAAGTTTGCATAAATTCATCATCTGTGCTCATTTGAATAGTTGGCAGAACTCACCTATATCAATGTTATCTCTTCCCAGGGCAACAAGTGAAAGAAACAGTATTTCTCTGTATAGGCTCCTGAAATGGTAAAAACCCCAGTTTATATACTGCACTGATACAGCACAAAACCATCTCTATTAAAAATAGATTGAAGCATTTAAAGGCAACTTATTTAAAAAACGGCATTTTGAACATAACTCCTGATTGTGCCTCCAAAATATTGTCGTTTCTGAGCTCTGGGGAATGCCCTGGATTCCTCGTGGACATCACCCATGGTAGGTCCCCTGGAAGCTGCACCAAGTGCGTGCAGAGAGAAACACGCACTTAAACACTCAACCAAATTCCACAAAATTTAACCTGGCAAGTAATTTGCTTTTTTGCATTTTCACATTAGCTTGAAAAAGCAGGCAGAGAAGCAAATAAACACCTTGTCAGTGCTCCAGCTGTTGACAAGCCTGTTGTATATCCTAGTATAAATCAGTAAATCCAGGCAAGAAATGAAAATTCACAGAAATTAATGTTCACCAATTCCACTGCTAATGGAAAAATACCCCTGCCTAAATATGAAACATAACTTCTCTTAGCTCCTTTTCTGTACACCCTAGAAACAAGTGTAGGGTTTTTATTTTAAAACACCTACTAATTTATAAATAACATTCAATAACAAAATATACAGATATATACACGATCCCTAGTTCCCACTGTTCAGAGGTAAGAAAAAGAGGTGGCTGTAAAGGGGAGAAGAAAAAGTAAAAAATGGAAAAACTAAGTTTGTGGAAGTTACCATAAAAAAAATTTACCAGAGTGATAAATTTTGAAAACACTGGTGAAAAACACTGGGTTTTTATCTTAAAAAAAAACACACTAGGAAAATATCATTCACCTTAATAAACTGATTATTGCCCAACTCTGCTCCAGCTAGGCACATTGGTTTGTCTTACCTCTGTCTTTTAACATGTGGCCACTTGTTGAGCCTCTCCAGTATCTGACTCATTGGTCCATACACATCATTCATCTTGATGCTTTTCACCATACTCCTCAAGAGCTCCTGGTTAAAGGAGTCATCATCTTTTTGCAATAACTGGACCATTGGGTACTTCTGGGCTGAAAAACATTAGAAAGGCTGTAAGAATAAACAAATTCTTTGTGTAGCAAGTATAGAGTTGTAAAAAAAAAGGCCACAAAATCTGTGAAAATATTGACATGTATGCAGTGAATAAAACATCAGGTCAAACATTATCAATGTAGAACACAAAAAGCACATAAAAAACTCAATGGATGCAATGGGCCATGAGCTATTTTCAGGTGTGTGATCCAATACCAGCAACAAAACTCTGAGTAAGCAAATTCTAAAAATAAGAACACAAGCTAAATGGATGATCAACATCAATGAAATGTATTCCCTCTCATTCCTCCCATCCCAGTGAAGAAAAAGCCACTGGCAATACCAGTCAATGATTTGAAACAGAAATGCTGGAAAAATAAAACTTGTTCAACCAGTTTACTGCTAAGCACAGAAGCAGCCTCCCTCCCAAAACAAGTCACCCAAACTGAGAATAGCAACACCAAGCTTAACACTCACTCTCAAACAAAAGAGTGCGATTTTGACCTGCAAGACAAAAAGCAGTATGATCAAAAATCACTATTGTAGCTCGTGTGAACAATCCACAAAGACATCTTTTCTCAACACAAATGCTTCAGTTGTTCAAAATGAAAATTGTTCTTAAAAAAGAGCACCAAAATCCACACAGAACAAAACTTACTCTGAGCATTCCACAGAATATACAGAGGCTGCCTTGGATCCTGATGCAATTTCATATTGTCCCATAGCATCTGAATAAGAACATATTTACTGTCCTCTGACATACAGTTCCGTGGAATCTGAACCAGAGAATGCACAAAAACATTTTATTACAAAGTCATGACAGAGGAATTCTGTATTTAACATGTATCTTCATGTCTCTATGTCTCATGGTAAAAAGCTTTGCTATTAAAACTACATACAGAAAGCTTAATGAGATAATCAGTGACATGACAAACAAGTGTTTTGCCTATTTTCTACAGCCCTAATATCTCAACTTCCTCCTTCTACTGCTTAGCTACTCAAATAGCAACAAAACTGTCTAGCAACTTATCCCCCTTGAAACCAAGGATCCCAAATTACAGTGGGATGAGTAAGAGCTGAACACTGCCCCCCCACAAGGACTGCTGAGCACATGTTCCAGGGTTCTGAGCATCTTCCCTCAGCTGACACATTCTTTACCAATTCAGGACTGGGCTCAGCACAGTGCATGACAAATTTCCAAGAGCTACTCAATCATGTAATGATTTCCTACATGGGAAAGCAGCCATTTCTCACGTGTCTGTGTTTCCTAGCAGATCCCATACCTTGGAGTTCTTATTGCAGTGCTCTGAAGAAAGTATCAATCCTGGTAAGTTACTGGGCAAGTCCAAGCGCCTGAAATACCACACCAAATTCCAGAACACGATGGGGTGATGATCTACAAAGTCTGCCACTGTTATTGCATGATCCCCTTCATTTTCAAGTAAGCTTTCAAGCTCTTTCCATACCACGAGAGGACTGAGGTAAGGAACTGTTATAGGATCAGGACTAGGCAAGCGCCATTCCAGGCTCAAGGGATCCTGCAGGAACAGAAAACACGCCATCAATTGTAACTAATGTAATGAAAACAACTGTCTTTACAAAGTCTTATAAATGCTTTTGCTCTCTATGACACACACCAACATCTAAAAGCTAGAACTAGCTTTAGTTTAAATAATACAACCTAGCATTTACTGCAATTGAGGAAGGTTAATGCTGTTACACATCTCTAATCGATGGCAAACATGAAAAAATGACTTAAGGTAGAAAAACTACACACAGTTGGTCCTTGCAAAGTAGCAGGCAGGCTACCAGTAGGAATGATATGGCTGATCTTCTGGTTTTCCTTCTCGTCTTCTTCCAAAGGACCAAAAGTACTGATGCTCCTTGCTACAGGGTGACTTGTACATTCTGATCCAGAGGCATTTTGTCTTCTTCCTGAGGGGATCTGGATACTTCTGGCATAAACATTGTCATGTTGCTTGGATTTGCTAGAGGAGAGGAAAAAAAGGAAGAAAAAAGAATCTCAGCTTTTTGTTTTACTGTGAGTGCTCCAACATGTACAGAGACAGACAGAAATTAAATGGAAATAATGGACCTGACAGTTTGAAATCTGCCTTGTCAGTCACCACACTCATTTGTGTTACAGTGCAAGTTTTATTCCCTCTTGCACTGATGAAGAACACAAACATCTTCTAAAGAGTTCATAAAACTTGCAGAATTACAAATACCAACATGAATTTTTGTATTAGGGATGAAATTATGCGTATCAGGCAGAGAAAGCATGATGTGGGCAGATGAGAGATAAGGGAGAGGCAGCAGAGAGATCCTCTCACAAATCAATCTCTCCTTTTCAAAGAATATAACAAATTTATTTCAGTTGATTAAAATACATGCATATGCACAGAGAAGCTGAGGAATTCACATTTACCTATTTGAATTGATATCCTCTTGGACAGACATCAGGGATGTAGTGAGGCCAACAGTGGCTGTGGTGTTACAGGACTTCCCACTCTGATTGGAGAAAAGGGATGGGAACTGCATATTTTCTGTAGAAGGGCTGGATTTCAGAAAATACCTGCAGGGAAAGCAAAAGCTTAACATCCAAAAAAGCCCCCCAAGAAACCTAAATCCCAAAAAAACCCCACATCCCAATATGAGCATTTAAAATTGAGGAAAATTCCAATATTGTTATTACCGTCCAGGCCGCCGCAGATCTCTGATTTCGATGCTTAAAAAAGGCAGAAATAAATTGCCACAGAAGGGACACGTGGTATTGAGATTTGAATCATCTGCTGTCCAGCCTGCCATGATTTCTTCATCGTGAACCAAACAGTCACAAGTCCGACACCGAGAACAGCTCGAGATGAGGACCTGCACAGGGCAGGAACAGAACCCACTAGAACATGTTCCCAAAGCTACTTTTGTGTCACAAGGCACTTAAAACTACAGCCAAAATCTCTGCCCTTTGATGAATATTCCTCCCACTTGCATACAAGTTCATGCTTTAATTGCTTCTCAGATTAAAATCAACCAGCTGTTTAAGAATATTAACAATAACATGTTATCTATAATCTGCAAGCATAAAAGTAAAGGAATATTTATGCAGCTACATAAATTATGATTAGAATTTAAATATGCTTTTCTAGTGACTGTCAGTATTATAAAAATGGGAAAAAAAAGATGCAAATGAATAGTCATTAACCTAAATCCAGTGGAGGAAAGGGGGGACCAAAGAAGATAATGAAGAGCCACCTCAAACAGCCTAACAGTGAAAAGAAAGTTCTCTTACTAGAAGTTACACCAAGAAGTAGCCACTTCTCTCTTCTGCATTTTTAAATGTCCAGGGCTACTTCACTTACTATTTTCACTTTGAACAAATTTATCTCCACAAGGGATTTAGATACCTGAATTCAATTGCACCCAAAAGCAAAATCTTGAGAACTCAAGCTTAAAGGACCAAAAGATGTGACTGAAATAAATATCTCTCTAGAGCAGGATTTGAAATTAAATCTACTTTGTGACAGAAATATCCATCTGTCTTTCAGTGCTTTAGTTTGGAGCTTTGAACTTCACCAGAGATACAGATAATATTCATATTTAAAGACACATGTTCCAAGTCCATCAATTAAATCAGTAAATCATCCTGTACCTCCATGGCATAGTTCTGGAACACGCTGGTACTGCTGGTGCTGCAGGAAGACACCAGCTCTGATTTGTCAGGTAATGGGAACTTGGAAAGAGAACCTGTTAACAGGAGAAACCCAAAGTACCAGTTATTCATAAAATGCATTTTTAGCACCCTGTTTTTCTGCTCAAACAATACTGCAGTTATAATAAAATGTGTGATGGAAGATGCAACAAATGAGATGCACTGGTACGGAACTGTGGAGTGTGAGGCTGCCATCTGCCCAGCACCAACCAAGGCAAAAATAAAAGCTACAAACAAACTATTTCCATATGTTCACTTGTCTTTGTAACCAACAGTTGGTACCTTGGAAACAAATTTTAATTCATAGCCACACCTTCTGTGTGGACAAAACCTAGGGAAGGGCAAGCACTGCTGTTTGTACCCTAAATTATATCAGAAAGTGATACAACGGTCATGATCAATTACCCAGCACAGATTAGAAAAAAAATCTACAGTCTGTCTGATAATCAGCTTCAACAGTGGCTTCTAGAAAATAACAGATTTTTAAAAAGTATTTTTACTACTTTTAGAAAACGGAACCAGACCAATGAAGTTACCATTAGAATGTTTTTATGGATGTTTTCTGGAGCTGTACAACTTACACAACTAAGGTGTTTACATGAATACTCAAGGACTCAAAAGATTTCCCATTTGAGTAAAAGTTTACAGGTAGTAAAAGAAAAAATTACTTCTTCCACAAAAAGGACTAATGCCTAGGGTGTTCCTAAACTGAGAATTATGAAAGAACAAGTTTTAAAACTGGAATGTTTTTGCTCAGATTGATGAATGCCATGCAAAAGCTGTCTCTTACCACACTGGTCAAACTGCTTAGCTGAGCTGTCATGGGAAGCTGAGCTTTCCAGGCTTGTCTTGCTGATGCTAATTCCCTTAATTTCTGAGGTGGTGTTCTCCTGAGGAGAAGCACTTTCAAAATCATTACAGACATCTTCATCAGTGAGAGAAGTAGATTCTGAGTCCAGAGCTCCAAGAGATGAAACACTTGCTCGGTCTGAATTTTGATCCTGAGAAAAGAAGTTACAGTGAGAAAACAAAAGGAAAGCAAAAATTTTTCCCCAAAAAAGTGACAGACTTCCGTGTCCCAGTAAATTCCAGGCATGACCCTCCCCTCCTTGGAGGATCACAGACCTGTATCAGACCTAATGCAAGACAAGGCAAGTCCCTCTCTAGGTTAAACAGCCACACCAGGATTCTTTTTTAAAGATTCGCCTAACAAAAATAACTAGGTGAAATCATAACCATTTTAATCCTATAATTTTTTTGCTCCATTCCTACAAGAATTATCAGCAGCTGTAGGAATACATTAGGATGGACAAGGCAAGTGTCTCTCTCCATTCCCAAGGACTGGGAACAAAAGTAGTTTTGGTTTGAATTGGTAGCAGCAAATAACATTCTAAGAAAATTACTTCAGATCAGAACTAGCTTGAAATTATTTTGGCAACCAATACAACCAGATTTCCCCCTACTCATAAGAGCAATAAAGACTTCAAGCCAGTATTTGTTTATTTAGTGTTTCTTCTTTAGGTTAAACAGGGAAGACAGAGCAGTCTTTGTTCTGTCAACACACTTATGTTCTCCCATTAAATATATTCAGAACCCAACCTAGACTAAAATCTTATTCCGGATATTAAAATCAGGATTCTGGTATACCAAACATGATTAAAACAACTTAATGTACCCAGTCTACAAGGAGACATGTCATGCAAGGGATTCATCACATGTGAGTCAGTAATTAAACCTTTACAAAGTTTTTTCCTTAAATTATTAATAAACATTTACCTTTGCAGATGCAGCATACATTGCAAATTTGGAGTACCACTTGCTTGCTTTCTCTGCAACTCCTTTTCCAGCAGAGAACATGCTGCTTTTCAGAACATCAAACTTGGGAGTCAGCAGCGTGTCCAGGTTGAACGAGGGCGATGACACAAGTGTCAGAGCACTGCTTGTGTCCTGCTCCTTGGCTGGGCTGTTTGGGGAATAAGCTGGGGAAGACCAAAGCCTGTCCCTTGGCCTTTCTTCATGTTTTGCGTGGTAGCTCTTGGATTTGGTAAGGCTGGGTGGCCTTGGGGAGTTTGGGGGAAGGCTGGACCTCCTGCAAGGCTGGATAATGGTTGGGCTCCTTTTATTGGCATTTCTGTCATCAAAGGGTTTTTGCAGCTCAATGCTTGGGGCACGACTGGACAAAGGGCTGCTCATGTTGTTCATGTACATGACTATTTCTTCAGCTAAATCTCTTCTTGCAGATGGAGTAGAGACACTTCTGTCATCATCATCCTCCTCCTCCTCTTTCTGCTGCTCTGTCTCAGCAACCAGCAGAGACAATGGATCAAATCCAGTTTCAACATCTGTTTTTTCAACTGGTTTTACTGGAAAGCTGCTCTTCCTTTGTAATTTTTTAGATTTTCCACTGGAAGTTTTCACTGCTGTAGGTGTTTCAGGTTCTCCATCCAGGTCTTCCAGATCAAAGATAACAGGAGACTCTGTTTTATCTGTAAAACTGCAATCAAAGGCTGCATCTTCATCACTGGATTCTTTCTCCAGGCTTTCTCTCTTAGACTCTAAAGAGGAAGATCTGATATTAAGAGTTTTTGGCCTTATACTTTTCTGTAATGCACTAGATAGAATTTTGGCATCAGCTCCCAGTTTTTCAACCATTTCTCCAGGGTTTGCTTCCTGGTTGATTCTGTTCATCATGAGTCCCACTAAGCCATCCCCACTCAGGTTCCGGTTCCTGCCTTCCCAGGGCATCTCCCTTAAGTCAGCTTCCACTGCACTTTTATGTCTCTTTCTTAAGGATTTGCTTTTTATAACTTCTGCTTCATTGGCATCCTCAAAAGATGATGTAAACAGCAACCCTACAGAGCTCTCTGAAAAACAAATGGAACAAGGTGCTTTATTTGTTGCTGTACAAGAAAACTGAATGAAATACAGAAGAATGCAAATCTGTCTCATCTTTCCAGCACTTTACAACACAGAGATGGAATTCACTGTGCTGTGCTAGAGGTTGAAATATTGAGCTGACCATCCTAATTTTAGGAAGGGACAGACAATAAAACACTTAAAAGGGAATAAAATCATAGAACCTAAAGATCATTTTGAGAGACATCATCAGATCTCCATTGTATTTACTTCCCTCTTTTGGGGACATTACTACAAGGTTTGAAAGCTAAGGATAGCACAGGTATCAAGGAAATTGCAAAAAAAAGCATCACTTTCTAACTTCATGATTTAGAAACAGAGCCAACAAAAGGAATTATTGTCAGAGAAATCTCCATTGTTTTGCCAGAGCATAAAGATGCAGACTTTAAAGTACATTATAATATTTCAAGCATAGCTGACAGTATTATAATAACCAGAACTGACATTACTAAAGACTCATGAAAATGTCTGAAAGTGTCTTTTTAATTTTACTGCATAGAAACCCCTTGTTCATCCTGAAGGAATTAATTACTTGCTGGAGATTATATGAAAAAAACCAAGATTTTGGTGTTTTGTAAGTAGATGCTAAACTACAGCAAAGAACAGAAGAAAATCTGGAAGTGCAGGATATTGCCATGCGTTCTCCTGACACAGCATGTGCTGACTCCAACCTAAACACCCTCCCCCACTTTTCATCAGCCACTGCTATTACAGCAATAAAATACTGCAAGTTTAGTGGACAACAGGACTTAGGAGCACTCCTCAGAAGTCATGAGTAACAGACTGGACAGATGTGTATTTCCCCTGCACTCACCCCTGCTCCCCTGTGCCACGGTGCTGTCAATGGTGCCGTTGAGCCGCACAATGCTGGAAGTGCCTTTGTCGTTCCCAGAGTCCTGGTAATTCAGTTTGGGCAGGCAGTCCCCACTCCCTTTTGTGCTCTCCACTTCAGACACTGCAGGCAGAAAAGGACAGAGTTTTGTAGAATCCAAGCAACATCCCTTAAACCTCAAGTCCCCATTACCCAGTGGACACGTCACAGAGGACTGAGTGGCACCTTGTTGACTCATCCCATGAGGCACAGGCTGATCTCTGCCTGGGCACAGGTTTTCACTATGGAAATTTAACTCCCAGCATTACTTCTGGAATGCTCCAAAAGCTAGAAGTTCCACAAGCTTTGCTACACAGAGCCCAAAAATAATTCTAAAATATCTTGTGGTTGTAAAGATTAAGACCACCTTTGCATAGAAGAAGTGTAAGAGTATTTTTCCTCCTGCCTTTGCAAGAGCTCAGCTTCACACAGATCTCATTTCCCCCAGGACTACACAGGAGAAATGAAGTAAATGTGAATTATTTATATTCAACTCTTTTACATATGAAACAAAAACTCCATTGCAGGTGACTACCCAAAATAAAGAATTACTTCTCTAAAGGATTTCAGACAAGTTTAATATTATCAAGCTGTTTTGAAAAGTGCAAAATGTTTCAGCACATCATATTATAGAGGGCTACATTTGTCTTAATTATGGCCAAAAGTAATAAATTAGGGAAAATTCATTTTGTGCATCCTCAAAAGCTTTATTAAACCTAAATAACTTGTCTGTAATCTTACATATATGTTCTCATGATCATGGGCAAGACAACTTTTCAAGAAAATTGAAGAAAAAAATACTAGAGCTAGAAGGAAGATTGTGGTAAAAACACTGAACTTAGTCCATATGTCCTCAGACTTTTATATCACTTGATAATGGGACAGTTAACCCAAATAGTAGCAGAAAGTCCACTAAAAATGTACATAATTATATTATTAGGGGAACATTTACTAAGAAGGGTATTTTCCATGAATATACATGGGAATCTGTAGTGCTCGTACCATTTTACTACACAATCTGATCTTCTATGTACTTGCATGAAGTTGATGCTGCTCAACTGCAGTTGAAGGAAACAAGAGCAGCAGATGCAAAACCTGAAGAAATTCTGATACATCTCCCAAACTTTGAGAATTCCAAGGAGCTGGGTAATTTAGACTTCTCAGAGTTGCAAAATTTCAGCTGCTCTCCTATTACAGGATTTATAAAGAAACCAGACTGGTAGAAAATGCTTTTCTGTAGATTATGCCTATGAGGCAATTTCATTTTTTTAAAAGACAAAAACATTAGGCTATAATTATCATTAAGCCTTTATGCTCCCATTATCACTTATTTGAAACAGGAGAGAAAAAAGAACTGTAATTTTCCAAGTGAAACCATTAGACATCCAGAAAATTACACTTAGAGAAAGAACTTCAGGCAGTGGCATAAACTGGCATTATCACACTCACTCACTGTGAGGAATCAGCTGTCCCACTTAGCTTTTGCTGGAATCCTTATTTATCCCCAATGAACCAGATATCTGTATTCACAAGATACGTACAAGAACTGGAGTCACTCTCCCTCTTGTCCTCCTTTTGTTCTTGGATGTCTTGAAGACAAGTTTTCCCTTGCTTGGCTTCTTCTTTGAGTGAAGTGTTATTGGCAGTGTCTGAAAGTCCCCCTATCAGTGCAGGGCACCATCAGAATAAAGACAGTTATGGCATTTAATAGTGTGACATTGTTCAGGGGAATAAATTGAATACCAACAGTAATTCAAAGGCCTCTTATCAAGAACATTCCAATTAACAATGAACATTTTACCACCAAATTAAAAAAAAGAAAAAAAGGATTGGCTTATTAGAGTATAAACTAAAGCGATGCTTTAGAGGATGAAATTAAAGGGGTAATGGGCAACCTTTCTTTTTAAATACTGAACTAGAGCACTGTTTGATTTTAATTCTGTTGCCTGGTTTATTTGATCAAAAGGTCACATCTTTTCAAGAGCTCCAAGAGGCATCTAAACATGGTTTCATTTAGTGTACAATGTTTCTCAGAAACATTAATGTTAACAGAGATGTTAATGCATGTGATTCACATGGTTTTACTCTAGATAAAAAGATTTAAACAATGCAGTGGCAAACATGGGTTTGTCTGCAAAAATAGATTAAAATGAAACTAACCACCATCACTCCAAAACCCCCTGCAAACATTCAAGCCACTTATCTGGTCATTCTCAAGCCAAAACACTGCCCAGGTGTAATTAATATGGTCTCTCTCCAGGATCAAGAGGGTCCAATGTAATTAAAAGTTTCTTTCTCTCTTTTCCCTAAAGAGGCTGCACTGAATGGCAACAGACAGTGTAAAAACCTTGTTGCTATGGTAAAGATAAGATTCTGGAATTTATGGGAGTTTTCTGGATTTCCTGAGGAGTCAGCACACATTCCAGCTGTGAGGATTCATGCAAAGTAATCTTGAAAAGTCAGATGATGTCAAAAGCAAATGCTATTAATTATATAAGTGACAGTTATTTCATTAAGGATTATTTACACTTCCTTGGTTTACATAGTGTGAGTTGCAACCAACATTGCTAAGCTCTTGTACAGTGCTTTGCATGGCTGCCTTTCAATGAAGTGGTTTATCAGGAAGCTCAACTCCATGAAGAACAGGCAGAAATAAAGCAAAATTGTTCAAGGCCATCCATGAGGTTAATGATAGAGCCAGAAATAGGACTGGAGTCTCTGGGGTCCAGAGAAATAATCGAGCCATAAGGCCATCATATATGTTCTGTTTGTTAGGGCAAAGATTTATTTGTACACATTTGGAATTACAGAACAGCCCTGGATGGAAGGACTTTGAAAGCTGAGTCAGATGACCCACATACATTTATAAAAGTATGTTGTAAAGGTCTTCCAAGGTCAGCCTGCCCTAAACTAAACTGCATTGCTGCTACTTTACAATGTACCATTGTACTTTACTACCAGGAAGTTATAAATATCATGGAAAGTAGTACCTTTAAAAAATACCAATTACAGGCATGGCCATATGACCATTTGATGCTCACATTACCTAAGTTTTCACTGGAAAGAAAAGGAAAGAACCCCCAAAATTTACAGCCTCACATATTTTACTTATATTCTAGATAAAAACAAACATGATCACTGCAGGTGGTAGGCAGAACCAGCAACCAGTACTGCAAACTCAAGGACTAGTTCTAGTTGCCTCTCAGCTAACACTAAAAAAAAAGGGAAAATTAAAAAAGCAAGGCTGGACAAAATTTTCTGCCAATCAGGCTGGACAAAATTTTCTGCCAATTATAAGACTAGTTATTAGATGAACTAGGATAATTATAACAAATTTCAGTTTCATATTTTGTCTCCATTTGTCTCATAATCTATTCACTTATTATATCAGCTATTTATTTAAGATTCAAAGGCAAAGGAGACTGCTTTTAAAAATTACACAGCAACTACTGCCTTTTTTCTCTGAAACAGTTTTATCAAGCTCATAAAAGAAAGATTTTTGAAATAAACTTCCTCATCAGCATGAAAATAAAAAAAACAGAAGGATGTGAAAACTTTACCAGAAACAGATGTATGTGCAGCGCTTGCTGGTAGCTTTTTCAATGCTTTTTTAAACTGTGCTATTCCTAAGACAACATTTCGTATTTTCATCCAGAGGAAGTAGCCACCTCGATTGCTTGAAGGCCAGGTGCTTTCCAAAACAGCCTATTTTGGAAATATCAAAATCAAGCAGTCATCTTCAGGAACAGCGAGGTGTGAAAACAGAAGCTTAAATTTCAGACTGAGTTACACTGGCAGTAATACAGCGTATTTCTAAACCTACAAAACCAAAACCCACCAAATGATTCTGTCTTGGGTTTCTCCAACTTACAAGAAGTGACAGAACCACACCTGAAGTGCTCTGTATTTTTTCTCCCTTCTATTTGCCTGGATCAAAATGCATTTTTGTCCCCCCCATCCCCTCTCAAGCACACCTTGTTGTAGTAGCCATAGGTGATGGCATTGGGGTCGATGCCAGCCTTCTGCATCTCGAAGAGCACGCGCACCGCCAGCACGGGCTGCCCGTACTGCCCGCACAGCTGCATCAGCACGCGGTAGCACACCTGCGAACACACACCTGTGAGCCTGGGCCCCAGCACTGCCCTGGGCTCACCCCATGGAGCCCCCACGGGCTCCTTCTGCAGCTGGGCCTGCTTTACCTCGTCAGGTGGGTCTATTTTCTTGGTGTGCATTTTCTGTAGCACGTCATAGGCAGTTCTGAGAGCCCTGACTTTGGAGTGGCAGACCTTCACATAGGCAGGGAGGCAGATGAACCAAAGGCCGTAGCAGTGACGGAGCAAACACCTGGACCACATCTGGGGGATGGAGGAGTACTTCTTGGCAATTTTGTGGGCAGATTTAATTTCCTGGAAAGAAACACAGATTATTTGTGTATGTTTATATCTACATCACACAAAGCTACACGTTAAAAACCGAACATGTACTGTTATATTTATGGAAACTGCAACGGTAATATTAACAATAGAATAAAGTGGAAAGGAATATGAAAGCAGTGAGAGTGACACCAACAACAGTCATTGTGCAATATTCCACTGCTAAACCCTTGCATTTCTTTAAATCTGTATTACTTTGAAAGTTAGAGTCCCTCAAGGTCCTGGCCAGTGAAATGCAGTCAAGAAGTGGACATGGAAAATTAATGGAGAACAGTGTGAAGAAAGGGGAAGGGACAGGGACAGCACAGCAAGCAACAACCTGTACAGGGGCCCTTGTACGGTGCAGGCAAGAAGCACATCCAAACAATTTACACAGTGACCTTACAGTCACCAGATCAGTAAAGAACTGAAGAACCACCAGGCTGCAGGCACAGCCAGTCAAGCTGTCACAACCCAAAATCAAGCTGTCCCTTTCCAGAGCACCTCACATGCCAAGAACACCAGCAAGTACCTGTTTAGTTCTTCTGAACATTGGTGATGGGCTGTTGGGGCTACTGGCTTTTGAGGACAGTTTGTTATTTGGTGCTCTGAGAAATCCTTCAGGTCGTTCAAACAATTCTAGCTTTAATACTGGAAATCCATTATAACTGTAAGACAAAAGTGTCAATTCTGGTAAGTCAGCTCCAAAGCAAACACATCACATAATAGCAAAGGAAATCAACTACACACTTGCACCAGAGGCTTCCCAGGAAATAAACACAAAAGTAAACCTTTCATGACATCACTGACAGAAGTGGTTCACTAATCCCTCAGCATGGGTTCATATGCTTGCACAGACTCAACCTGTTATTCAGGTTAGCAACTTAAACTGACAAACGTATTTACTGTCATAACACTTTCTTTAATTAATGTGTCAAATGCATTAGTATTGATTCTAGTTAATTAAATAAAATAATCTGTGTGGCTTAGCCCCAGTGAGCATCACATGACTGAGGCTTATGAAAATCAATGGGAACAATATCAAACTATCTAAAATATTAAATCATATTAGATATGGAAATATTTCTCAGAAATAATGAAGAAACTAACAAACTCCTCTGACACAATTACTATATTAGTAACACTAGTCTTCAGCAATTCTTTGACACGTACCCTCTCCTTCCAAAGAGCATCCACAGTTTGTATCATTATCAGTAATAGCAGAAGGACAAAAAAGGAAGATTGGGTCCACTAATCTCAACTTTAAGCTTAAAAGGTGTCAACAGGCAGCACAATGTAATGTGATCATTACCAGCTTTATTAATTGTTATTGTTTCTGTGTGTACACACAAAATTAAAACTTCTAAAGAACTGCCACAACAGCCATTTCACACACACCTTTTACATGAGCAACATAAAGGGACAGGAAAAATCTCTACTTCCTGACTCTCACAAGAACCTAGAAATTAGACTCTACAAGGGCAGCTGTTAGGATTGGCTGGCATCCTGCTGTGTCCTCAGGCTACCTGTATTGCAGAGGGTGCTCTTCCCCATTTGGCAGATGAGGGATCTCAGGGGGTGTTATGAAAACTGTGTGCTCACTCTTGTAGGACTCATCCAGCTCTATAAGTCGTGTTTCCCCAGTTTTGTCCATATCTACCTGGAGGAGGAAGGTAAAAGAAAAAGTAGTTACCAGAGGCATTGCATTTTCTGCTGTTAACAGCTGTATGATCAACAGGACAGTCTGCATTAGCTTCAAAGAGCAGCACTTTAATGAAAGGACACCTTGCAAAGTTACAATGACAATAATAAGTGTGGCATTGGTTTTGTGAACTTCATCCCAACTCAATAATGAGTGTTTAATGGTATAGTCTGAATTGCCTGTTTCCAGGTAAATATTTTAAGGAGTATGTAGAGATTAATCCTTCTGAACGCAACCATTCCTAGAACTATGCTTCCAACAGCAGGAGTAACTTGAGATTTATTTTTAAATATGAAAATAAGGTATTTTCCTCTCTTTTAAACATTAAAAACAATACCAAGCTTTATCAAATTGTCTGATGCATACAGAAGCTACTACTAGCACCATCCACAACTGCAGTCACCTCACAGCACTTAATGTCTTGACAGTTTGCAGAGACTGCAGAAGTACACATGCACTGCAAGAGAATGAAATATAAACGTGTGACCTTACTGAAGTTTAAGGGAGACAGACACAGCTTTGTTTTTCTAATTTAAATTACTTAAATGGTTTAAATGGCAACCAAATGACAGCCAAATGGTAGAATACTTCAAAGAAATGAATAAGCAACCTGTGGAACCCAAGAATGCATGTTTTTTATGCCTTAAGAATTTGGCAACAGAGAGTTAATGTATAAAAAGAAGCATATTCCACAGTTCTCTCCCTCCAGTGAGGTGCAAATGTATCAAGTAGTTTCAGTAAAATTCTTGAATATTTAAAGTTTGATAAACATACAAAGAGGTATCCTTAATTACACATTTTGCTGCATGAGACAGATGGAAAGCATTAGCAAATTGAACCAGCCAAGTAGCAAGAACATATGGCTCCTGAGAAGCAGCAGTAAACGAAACCTTACTTGCAATTTAAATACTTCTAAGGATGTAAAAATCCCACAGCTACAAGTTTTACCAGTGAAATATAATAAAGTCAGCAGCTTAAATGTGTGTTGAATTGAGGTAATTTTTGAATTCCTGGAAAAATGAAAACTTGTGAGACAATTACACTGTATCTTTCAGCTGACAAAATGGGTAATCAATTACAATCTGCTGCTTGTCTAGGACCAAATAATATAGAAGAGATTACTCTTCATCTTAAACTATTCTCACAAATTATTTAAAATAGGGCTTAGTTGATATTTTATAGATAACTAATTTCACATACATAAAATTTGTCTCAAGGCAGTAGTCTGTAACTACCCAGAAGAAAGCACTGTATCACCTTTCAACTCATGACATCACTCTCTCATCCAAAACCCTGTCAGCTACTGGTTCACCTAATAAAAGATTAAATATAAATATTGACTTTACTGGAACAATTTAACTTTGATATCTGGTCTTGGCTACAGCTTGAGTTGGTACAGCAGCCCTTGCTATACTTCCACATTTTGATTCTGTATGTTACTGGTAAGAATATCAGAAATAAGGAGAAATCAGGGAGGAGAAGCAGAAAAGAGATGAGGCAAATATACCACTGTTCAAAGAAATCCTACATGGGAACCTGCTCCCTCAGTCAGTGAATATCCAGTTTCACAAGCAATTCTAAAGCCATAGCAAATCCTTAAATCATTGCAATGCCAGTGCCTCAGTTTCCCCACTCTTATCCCTGGCACAGAAGTAGCCATCCCATTAATAAACCTGAATAAAATCCTCACTGCCAGTAATGGAAGTTGGGGAAGTGTACGTGCATTCTGGAAAATTTGCTCTCACCAAACTGTCACGAGCATTTTTATAGTGGAAAGAAGCTGTCCAGGGCATCAAGTAGCAAAATACCTGGCACTAGGACAGACAAGTCTCTGTTTCAGCTGTACAAATGGCTACTTAACCTTTTCTAAAAGGTGAAAGCTGCAACAGCTCCACAGATTATGTGCAGTCTCACAGTGACATCAGCAACCTAAGCATGACTTTTTGGAAAGAGATGTCTGAGCTCCCAGACAAGATAACTTTAGTTTAGGGCATCAATTCCAGCACTCTCACAAACCATTCTATAAAATGAAATGCATCAGATAGAATTTGACACTTACAGTCATTGCATTCTGAATAAACATCCTTTTAAACATCAGCCAGAGAACTAAACTGCAGCACAGAGGAAACCAAGTGCTGCTCAGCACTTCAGTCACTGGGGTCTATTTCTGTCCAGGAGAGCTCCTGTTTCATGCACAAATTGGCACATGGCAAAGCAAGCACTATGTGTTGAAGGGTTTCTAACAGAGCTATGGGATTGACTCAACATTACAGAAATGTTTGTAACTAATTCCATTTACAAGCCATGAATACCTGCAAATCATACTACAGAACTGGGAAACAGAGTTTTGGAAACTGTTACTACTAAAATATTGAGACTAGCAAAAACCAGAAAGAGCCTTAAATATCATTATTCATGCTTTCACATTTCTCTTAAAGTTCACTGTTTTCAGGCTTATTTTCAAAACAGCTCCTTTTAGCTCTTCTGCACTTCCATGGAAAAAAGTCATAAACAGGAACTGTAAACAGCATTTATCAGTCTTCAGTATTAATTCCCAAGGAACAAACAGCAGGTGACATACTTTCCAGGAAATCCCAGCAGTGTCCCAGAACAGAGTGGTACAGGTAACCAATAAGATGACAACAAGGTGTGGAACTTCTTAAAACAACCACCAAAATAGGGATGTAAGATTCTGGGTTTCAGTTCAGTTCTCCTTCTTGCACTTCTTACAACAAGCCAGTATTTCAGAAGTGTACATACCAGTGAAAATTAGCACCTCTAATTTGTTCTCATGGTGTTTCATTTACATTCAAGAATGTGAAGCAAACAAGGAAATGAAGCCCAATAAAAAAGGAAAATGGCTACAATGATGAGAAAGTAGGAAAACAAAAGCAAAAACAAACTTGCAGTTCAAATGCATTCTGGTAGATAGGGAGACAACAGCAGAAGTTAAACACTGTAGGCACACCAAGACCTGCTTACTTTATCCACACAGTCATCAAAGAAGGCAAGGCTGGCATCCTTGTCACTGACAAAAGAACATTCCTCAATGAAGCGAATGAACATCTGGGTTTTGGTCATCAGGGTGTAGAACTTCTGATGGGAACGGTCTCTGCTCTTCAGAAACCCTGCAAAGTGCAATCAGCAGCACTGTCAGAATGCACAGAAGGGAAAAGCCTTCACCAGAACTCACTGGTGGCTCTACTCACGTGCAAAAAGCTTCCTGCAATCTTTGCCACTACTGTGCAATTTTGTCTGCACTTATATTTTCCCCCACCATTTACAACACTAACTGTAGATAAAAGAGAATATAAAATAATAAACTAATACAAACAAAACAAATTTATAACTTTTCACCTTGTAGTTCAAAGAGAGAACTTGCATCTGTGGCTGTTTCAGAGGGTGCCTCCGTTATTGGCCTGAGGTAAGACCTGTAACCTTTTAGGATTGAAGCCATGAAACAGAGAAATGCTTCCTGGATCTCCAAATCTAACAGATGCAATTTCTTCCCAGAATTAAAATCATAATCATTCATTGCCAATTCCATTAATGCATCTTCTCTTGGTCGCTGTTGCACTGTAAACAGAACAACATTATAGTGTTTTAATTTTTTTCCCCCTCTCAATACTGGCCAAAAATATTCTCTTTAATTTACTAGATTCAGTGATTAGTGAACTCCATTACATTTAAAATAGGTTAAAATATATCCAAATTCACTCAGGACATGAGACAGTGGATTCAACTTGACCTTCTGTACCTCATATATCTGTGGCTAACACCAAAAGCAGGATGCACTGGCCTGCTCAGCACAGGAGTTACTACAGTACCAGGGAACCAGTGAGGACAGAGCTTTAAAAAGCCCTCAAAGAAAACTGTTTGTAAAACCATGGGAAAATTTAGACAGGAGCTGATTAAAGAAGCATATTTTCAGGATAAACACACGGATGAGATGTATTTTTTTTGATTGTGCCTTTCATTTCAAAAAGCAGATAATGCACATTCATTACTGACATACACAGAAAATCACCACTTAGAGGCAAAGTGGAGCCATTGAAACACAGCACTGCAAAATGCTGCTACAGACAAAATGTGGCTCTACAAAAACCTGTGTTCTTTAAGTACGTGCATCAACATTTTAAAGCCATCAGAACTCTAGCTGAGACTTCACTGCTACACACAGAGTTTGGTAACATTCTAATAACATCTCAGGAAAGTGAAAGGATCATTTTATCACTGTCTTTCCACATCATATAATTACAGCTAATCTTACCTCGATATCATTTTTAAGCAACCTACTCTGTAATAAGATTTAAGTTCATTACCACTCTATTTTTACATACAGAACATAAGGTTTAGAATTTTTTCTAAAAAGCCCTTGCAGAAAAATGTATCAAAATTTTGAAGCATCAGATAATTTTCACCACCCATCAGCTATACACTTCTTTGTGCAGCATATCCTAATAAACTGTTTCTGTAAGCTATAATCAGGACACAAATTCTTGTGAGCTCAACAGCTAGGATTGTATAAAGAGCCTTTTAAAAAAGTGTTTTTTTTTTTTTTAATGAATTTCACTAAAACCACCCCTATCCAGCTTTTTTTTTTTTATGAGGCTAACATTCATAGGAACGGATATCTATTAAGTATTGTCCTCAATATAGTTATATATGTGAAGTCTCTTCTGTCCCAGAATTCCCCACATAGTTTCTAATCTCTGGATTTAGAGCACAGATTTTGCTATTCTGTAAAAATAAATATTTAGTGGAACTGATAACTTTGGAACATATTTAAATAGCTACATTTATCTGTTTTTGTGGCACACTGTGCCCAGCGTAAAGTTTACTATGTACTTTCCCACTCACATTCTGCCAGTTGCTGATATAAAGTATTCAAAGTGTTCATCAGATTTTTACAAGGTTTCTTTGGTAGGATCTTCCATGCAATAGTTTTCTTGTCTCCAGTTCTGGAAAAAAAACCAAGCCATTCACTGAAATGTGTTCAGAGGTTGTTCCATCACAGCAGAGAAGGAAGTTTCACTCCATTAAAACTGGACTGAGAAGGATTGCAAACCAACTAACAAAGTCAAATTTGATTTACTGTGTGGAGATCTGATCAGAGCCATCCAACCAGTGCCCCATATTTCAGGGTGATGATTACACTGCCACACTCTTCAGCACTGAAATCAATCCAGTTACAACTCACCAGAGATGGATTAATGGTATTAAGCACCTGTTATTGCACCAGCAACCACCACTCATGCCATGTTCTGAGCTCTAATTACTTAAACTGGCACAGACAGAAGGAAAAAAAGTTGAAAGAAAAACTAAAACACCCCTCCAGGTTTTGCCAAAAAGCCAGTTTTAGCTTTTGAAAAGAGAAAGCAGTAAAAAATATACAGAGAATAAAAACTGCTGATGAAAACTTACTGAGAAATTGTGTTGGTATCCAGGTCAACACAGCTGACATCGGGTGGGGGGTCATAGAGATCAAAGTATCTGGAATCAATTCCCACTATGAACGGGCACGGGGCACTCAGCACATCTGCCAGGGCCAAGGGACACAGGGGAATATATGGGCAGGGCCAGTGGAAGGGAAATATCATCTTGGAAAACATGCAGAGACAAAACCACAGGTTAAACATGTGCAATACAGCCTATGCAGGAACAAAGCACACTTCACTAACTTCAACATTATTTACCATGGCAGATTGCTGTTACTGAGAATCTAGATGTAGATTATTAATTAGAAACCTCACTCTTTTCTCTAAAATTCAGTTTGTAGGAAAAAGCTCTTCAGAATCACAGATTGCACACAGAGGCAGCAAACAATGCTTAGTGATGACAGGCAGGGAAAATCCTGCATTTAAAATTCCATAGGAACAGATACTGTGCTAGTTGGGAAAATCAGGAACTCTTACTTAATGCACTGTGATGATCAAACACTTGTTTACAATATTTACACACAAATAAACAACAATTTATCTTCTCTCTTCATAGGATATCGTTACAACAATAATTTTCCTCTCTAGTGATCTTTATTTTAATTCTTATTTTTAAGCAACCTTTAAGTTTAACAGCACTAATACAAAATCTAGATGTTATCTCAGAAGCATTCTTTCTGTCCTTTTACAGGTGCATGACTAAAAGCTGGTACTTACAGAGACCAATGCCTCTGTCACACTTGTGAGGACAGAAGGTCGCAATGAGTGGATGAGGATTTTATGTTCTGTCACAGCAAACACCAACAGAGTTACTGCATTTTCAGGTCCTAAATTCTGAAGTAGTGTAGAAAACTTGCCACCACTGTTACAGGACACAAACACACCGGTGAGTTACAAGAGACAGTAAAAAAAAGAAATGTTTGATAATAAAATAAATGGAAATCTGCAAATCTTTCTTTTAGAGAAGATTACTTGGTAGAATACTTGGCACACTTCACTGTCCAGTGAGGAATAGTTATTTCCCAACAGTAACCATGATTCCTCGAGACTTGACTCAGTCTAGACTATTTTCAGGACACAGGCATAACAATTTTTCTTTCTGAGAAGCAATTTACAGGGAGACAACATGTGTTTCTTAAATCAGTCTCCTGCACTGAGACGTGGAAGTCAAGACAGTAACAGAATTCCTTCAACTCCCATCCAAAACAAAACTGAACTATCTTGGGAGCCCAGGGATGAACTCCTAAAAAGGGGATCTAACAATATATATTCTTCCTCAAGAACCACTAAAATTATTTTAAACCCCGCCAGATACATTAATAATTGTGTATCCTTGTCAGGGTGCAGGTCTAATCACATGAATAAACTTCAGATCCACCAGCTTCCAAAGGCACCAGACAAGCTGAGTTAATTTACACAACTGCAACTCAAAATAGCAAATCTTTTCTGTAACACAAATCAGAATACCTCTGAGAATTAACAAGATACTGCTACTTGCCTTAGTGGGAGTGGTGATGATACAGGCTGGCTAAGAATCAAGTTATCGTGTGGAGATAGCTGGGAAAAGATTTTAAAATACATTATTTCTATTCTGAACTTTGGAAATATTTATCAGAAATAACACAACTATAACAAAGAACACTAAAATAATCCAAATTAAGCCGAATTTTGTATACCCCAGTTGTGTATCACTCTAAGAAGTGCTGTGCAATGATATGCATCAGGATCTTTTAGTAAAAACTGGGCAAAGCATGATCTTCCTTTCTTGGCCAGGACTGAATACATTGCATATTCATAAAGAAGACTTTAAACTAGCTAATGCTGCAAAAATTTGAATATATTAACTGCTGAAAAATGAAGCCTTCTGTACTTTAAGGGCTGTGAGAACCCATATTTCATATACAATTTTCAGGAGCTGGGGGGAATTCTTTCTGGATTTAGGGGTAAAGATAGGGATAAAAATTCATAAAGGGGAGAGATGGCAGCTCATAATGTAAAGCTATATTTTCTTCAGAAGGCATATGAGAGAGAATTAAGCTCTCGGCTGGTAGAAACTGCTCAGCTCTGATAGAATCTTTAAAATGTGCATTAGTTGATGCAAGAAGATTTTACTAAATCACATTTCTTTCTTACAGTGACATGGCATCAAGCAAATCATTCACATATTCAGCATGAATAGGAAGAATCAGGTAAGTACAAAAATAGCAATAGACAATTTATCAAAGCCCAGCTGATGTTTCCAGTCATAGTAAATCCAGAGTAACAAGATACCAGCTGGATTAATCCTCCTGCATTTTCTGTTGTTTAAAAGCAGTAATAACTCAGCCATAGTAAGTTGTACAACTGAGCTGCAAGTGCAGACCACTTTTAGTAACATTTCAGGTCTGAATGTGTTTCACCTTAGACCCACTGCAGGTGACCAGGTAATAGAAGCCAGGAGACAAGACTGATGACTTAGAAGCTCAAAGTCACCTAATGCTGTGCCTGGAGAGTCACCAAACACAGGGAATTAATAAGGAGAGTCTGCAATATTGTTTCCCTGCACCTCTCACATCCCACTTCCCTGACAAATGTGGATGGCCACACCACAGGCTGGATTTGTCAAGTAAGTCACCCTGGGAGCACCAGCACCATTAGCTTGTGCAGTGGCAGAATTCAGAGGACTCATTTTTCCAGCCTGAGGCAAACCTTCATAAACCACTCTCTGAAAGGAAGCATCAGCCTGACATTCTCTGACTTCTGTGCTCCA
Organism: Ammospiza caudacuta; assembly: GCF_027887145.1. Classification (NCBI taxonomy): domain Eukaryota; kingdom Metazoa; phylum Chordata; class Aves; order Passeriformes; family Passerellidae; genus Ammospiza; species Ammospiza caudacuta. Next base: position 26,087,482 of record NC_080602.1, read on the forward strand.
ACAAAAGCACATAAACACAATGAAGCATCTATTCAAGGGGCACATCTCCCTCAGGCAGGAGGGGCAATTATTACCCCCCTTCCCCAGGGGGAGAAACATTTTTCCATGTGCTCTTGAAGTCTGCAGGTTGTGACACATTAGCACAGCAACCTCTGTGCAATGAGGGGATGCAGCACAGAGTCCAGCAGATCTCAGGTCAGAAGGAAAGATCTTGGGTCAGAAGGAACCCATCAAGACTGGCAGCTGGAAGCTGGCAAATAGGAACATTCTGGAGTGTTTTACTAATGGCTATAATTTCTTTGAGATTTAGAAGTTTAATTGCTTAGCAAAAGCCTACCACATTTTCCATTAACAGGCTTCAGAGAGAAATGGACTCCTGAAAGCTTGCCATTTTCAATGCAGGCATTTCCCACACTAATTCTGAGGAGATGTCTAAGGCACAATCACCTGTGATTTTATTCAGTGCAGTTTCTAAAACAACTTAAGTCCCTGGAAGCAGCTGGAAGGAAGAATTTATTCACAGATCTCAATTACCACTGCCTACTGTCAAAGCAGTGTTTTCTCCATCTGTACTATCAGCTCCTAAGGCTGTACTAATTTAATGCACATAACATTTTGAAAATAAGGTATAACAGACATAATTTTCACATCACTTATAACTAGATCTTCAGACTTCGTTCCAGGATATAAACCCATATATACTTTGACTAAATTCCCTTAAACTTCAGACAAAAAAATTAAAAAGTTTTTCTCTAAACGCAATTAATCTCTGTAAATAGGTGTTTAGTATTTCCTAGCACAAACATTTTATTGAATATGAATAAAAAAAACCCAAATCTAAAACAAGAAGTAAAAATGCTTGGTTTTGAATTGAACCTTAAAATCATAAGAAAAGGGTGAGAAGTGCCCAATACAGTTTCAGTATAAATGCTCTCTAATCCCTTTCCAGTAAGAGTAATAAATATCACCCCTTTAGAATACACTAAAGAGGATCTTCAATATTCAGTACGTGCTATAAAGACATAACCCAGGATTGTATTTGCTCTGAAAGACTTCACTACCATATGGGCTACACAATTAAGGCTCAGAACTGCACAGGGCTCTCTATATTTCATGCTATACAAGTAATAACAGAGAATAGCATCATTTTGTAACTATTTAATCAAAACCACAATTGGTAGAATACTATGACTGCAACAGAGCTCTTTTCTCGGCAATAAATTTTTTAACACCTCTCTTATTTTGCCTCTTTAGGAGGAAATATAGAGATTTAATAACACTTGAGAAGTCCTTGAGACCGGGATTTTTTCTCTCCTACCAGCAGTGACAGGGCTGAGATTTCAAAGAGCAGGTAGCAATTCCTGTGATTATTTCCCTCCCACAGAGCCCTGCAGGGAGGACAGAGCAAGGGCCAGGTTTGATAAAGGGGCTGTTACTGGGTGTGGCTCTGGCAGAGCACAAAGCCCTTGGGGAGAGGGGCAATCATGGATGCACATTTCACATCTGGTTCATTCACATTTTAGTGTTATTTATTTATTTTACACTCAGCCTTCATACAGTAGCAAGAAGAAAACAGTTTTAAAGCTATTGCAAAAGTCAGACCAGATGCTGACTTGGAGTAGTCTTTCATTAATTTCCATATACTCTGAAAAAAAATTAAAGTTCTGAGCTCACTAAACAGCTTCTTATTATAAATCACTGAAGTCATTAACTAAACTGGAAACAGAAGTCTCACATTATGTATATGAATTTAGGAAAAAGAAATCCTGAACAAAAATAATTTGGGCGCAAAAATTACATTTTCCATTTATTAACCTGCTTTATCTTCACCTTAGACACAGTTATTAAAGAAAATTACACTTACCTGAACTAGAATTCTTGGCCTCTGAGGGGATGGAAAAGGTACTTTATGCATGAAATGGGAAATGTGTCTACAGGAAAAGAAAAATACTGATTTAGTAGAAATTAAGCTTAAACTACTTCACCTCAAGACAAAATTTTTGACAGTAAGAGAAATTATTATATAAAAATGACACATACTCAGAAACCAGAGCAAAAATTCCAGCACCTAAACCCTAATGGAATATTTTGACCTTGCAAACCTATTTTTCTACTGGTCACAAGAAAATGGGAGGGCAGATTCTCTCTCAGAATACAAACTCTGTTTGTGAAACTGACAAAGTACAAGGTTTTTTTTATTAGTAGAAATATTGATATTTGAACATCACGGCCCCATTTTAAAATCCTACTTCTGACAGAGTTTGAAATAGCACTAAACCTCAGAGACTAGAACTGGTTACTTGCAAAAAAATATTCATGGCTGAATATCAAGGAGAATCATTAAGCTCATCCATTTTCTTCAGCTATAAATACAAAATGTTACATAAAATTGCTGATGAAAAAGCTTTAAAATTCTTACACATACTACAAATACAGAAAAATGTTTTTAGAATTTGACAAAGTTCTCAGTTTCACGAATTGATTAAACTTACACAAGTTCTAGAAGTGTAATTCTACACAAGAGACACTTCCACATTAAAAGAAGCTACATGGGGTAAAAACCCATGAGAAACAGGTATTCCATCCTAAATTTCACCTTATAGCACACATTTTACCAGGATTTCTACAAATGTTACCAGTAGTATGACACAGGCAACTACATTTGGAAGAAATTCAGACAAATGCAGAAATAAGCATTGATTTGGGTTTTATTTTATTAGCAGTGTATGAAGATGGTGGCCAAAGTATGGAACATGCCACACAACAAGGGAAAGCTGCTCTTGGCAGCAGCTGGGCTGACTGGAAATGTTCAGGCACAAACAAACCTTCATCATCATTAAAACAGCCAAAGGAAGTAGGCTGGATACTACATTAGCATCCTATGTTTAAATTACCCACAGCAAACTGATCAGTTTACAAATCAGAGAAATTCAAATAAACCCATAAAATCCAAATTGATAAAGGACTTCTCATACCTACTTATTTTATTCATTCTCAAAAGTTAAAACATCAAACTCCTGAGCTTAAAAACAAAACAAATATATATATATACACACACACACATATGTTTTTATCATTGGAAGTTTACTCCACCAGAACTTTCAAACAAGTTCAGTGATGGGAACTGTAATAATGAAGGGGATAAGCAATCACAAGAAATACTTAATCCACATAGTCAAAGTCTCCTGAAAGTTAATATTTAAATTGAAGCAGAAAAAAACTGATGTGTAATAAAATAGAAAAGTAAATAGTGTATTTGAAATCTGCTGCATTAAAAGATTAGATTATCCTAGAAATGTTACATGGCATTACATATCAATTGCAAGTATTGACCATTTCTTGGTGTAAGGATTTCCTCTGCATTTTATAATGTGAAATCCTTTATGTGAGAAAGAAATTAAGTTTATTTATCACAAATACAAGATATTCAATCTGCTTTATCATCTCTCGTTACACTACAAATAGGCATTTGAAAATTGCAAATCTACTCACTTAATTTTCCTAACCTGATGTGTGCAAGATTAAGAAAGGATTTATAATCTTGCTCTTTGTAATCACTATGGCTAAAGGGTGCAAAGCTAATTAAAAGAGCTTTCAGAGACCTTTGCAGGCACTTAAATCACAAATAAAAATCTAGACTTTTTCAGAAAGTAGGTAAAGATATGTTAATCAAAGGAGAAAAGTGCAGCCATTACATTTAATGTTTGAGTACAGTAAAAAGGATATTACAGGAAATTTAGAACAAAAAACCCACCCTCCTTTCAACTGCAATTACTGTTATGAATTTTGGAAATTACTTACTTCTCAATGGGGAGGACATGTGGCCCAGAAATGGAGTAACGATACAGAAAGGTGAGAAACTTCTTGAAAGCATCAAAGAAAGGCCAGTGAGAGAGCAGGCAGATGCATTTATTTGTCTGCACTGTTCTGCACGTGTCTTTGCCCTCGACAGCAGCTGCTAATCCCAGCTGAGATTTTTGTTTTTCTGTGAGGTTCTCTTCAGGATACAGTTCATAAAACTGAATAGCAGCACCATATACCTGCAAACACACATCGTGGATGTGAAGTCAGTAATTCTGCCTCGATCCTCAAAGCAATCTAAGAAACCCCAAACACACAGAAAATCCAGTCTGCATTACTGTTTGAAAAGATACATCAATGCAAAAGATGGCAATCTTTTGAAGCAACCCATTCTGGAATATTCTAATGGCTGTGAAAATCCAGACTGCCTATTATTTAATTAAAACACTTAATATCATATGAGAAAGAGAAATTTACAAAACAATTTATTTGAGAGAAACATAATGATTATAAAGAGTACAACTGCAGTCAACTGCTCCTCCAATTGCCTTTAAAGCTATTTTAAGAATCCTTTACACACAACTCAAAGCCATACCCCCTGACATCCAATTTACTTTTCAGAACAAGTATGTACATGCAAGGTCGTTTCCATGCTTGCAATAAAAACAGCATTACTTGCATGTATATGCAATGCAATTTTACAGCTCTCCAGTTTCACAGGCTAACAGGAATGCAGAGGAGCTCAGGTTTATGATCAACTGAACTACTGCAAGTCACTCTTCAAAGCAGCCTTGGAATCAAGCCAAAGAGAACAGATTCAAGCTCCTCTATGAAAACATTCATTATCATCATCCTGAACAGATAAACAACTGAGCTTTTCAATTAAATTAATAACTTTTTTTTTCAAGGTTTCAAAATACCTTTTCTGCAGAAGCTCCAGTTAGTACAAATGTAGAAAAAACTGGGAGAGGGTATTTACTGTTAGATGGCCAACATTCAATCGTTGCACCCATAGGGAGACAAAAAAGAGGCACAGATTCTGGTAATGGGAATGATTCATAATCTTCTTCAGGATATCTGCATATTAAACCTATAAATAGAATGAGCAAAGAAGCAGTTATAGAAAAGCCAGCAGAAACAGGTTTGCAATAGCTCATTCCATAAAATAATTGCCAGAAAATTCATATATGAGCACACAGTAACTTCAGAAGATGAGCGAAGGTGTAAATAATTAGGCACAGGGAATAGCTGGAAGGGTCAGATGCCCCCATAACCTAAGGAAAATCACCTGACTAAAGCATTACACTGAAATCCTGCTTTCCATTCTAGAAACTATTCATAACTGATTTATCTTTTCCTGTTTTCAGGCTGTGTGTATCTCACCTGTTATTATATAATAGTTCACATTCATCGTGAGTATGAGCAAAGATTTAAAATCTAGTTTAAAAAAAGGTAATGTGAATACTTGAGGAAAAAGACTGATGTTTTCAACTCTAACACCAATTAATTCTGGCCAACAAACATTCCCTGAACAATGTATGTTTGCTATTAGATGGTTTTTTAATACCAAAAGAATCAAGTCAATTAAGCTGATCCACCTCAGCTGAGGACTCAGCTCTTGTGCTGCCAGGCCACTGTGTTTAGCTTATTTAAACACAGCTGTAAAACAAGAAGATCTGAAGCAGAGGCTTTTAGCACACAGGTCCTCAGTTACAAGGGAGGCTGTAGCAATCCATCCTGTCTGACTGCCAGCCCAGGGGACGCCCACTGAGAATGGATACTGCATCAAAGGATTTAGGATTTCTCTGTTAGACAGCACAATCTCTATACACTATTCTAACAGAAATGGAATATTAATAAGCAATAAAAATTTGTAACCAAAAAGGGCAGTGGATCCTTTCACGGCAAGAATCAAAATCTTGTGCAAGCCATCACTAGATGTGAGGCCTTTTAAAATTTTGATTTGTTTACAAATGTACTGTCCACCCTTTAGTACATCCTGAACTGCTGTTTACAGAGAGCAGCCTCTAGAAGGGATGTAAGTGGATTAAAGCTTCAGTGTGAATCATGCTCATGACTTGTGTGCCAAACAAAATCAGGGTTTAAAAAAAACCCAACAACAAATGCAAAGCTAACACGTTTCACCAGTCATACCAAATCCAATTCTGTCTTATAAATAAAACAATAAAATAAAGATGATACACGATCCAAAAATACTCAAAGAGCTCAGTGCCAATGATGCTCGAGGCAGTGTGGAAGTCTGCAGGATTCTTCAAAATGTTTCTTAAAAAAAGTAATCATGAAAATGCATCAAATAATTTCTGTGATATTTTCTTCTGCTTATACACACATGTCCTTAAGAGACAGCTACTAGTAACACATACAGAGATGGGAGACACCCAGGTTTGTAGAACCCTATCAAAACACACATGAGCTTCCGAATTAAACACAAATTTTAAAACAGCATGGTCATGATACCCAGTTCTAAAGCCTCTTTTCTGACATGATTTTAAAAGAATTCTTTAGGGAAAGATTCCTTTTTGAATAATGGCTAGATAGTGTCAATTCTTTAGTACAAAATGTATTACATTACAAATGAGCCTGGACATTCTGAATTGAAGATAAAAAAGGCTACACAGTAGTTACATACCAGCTTTATATGATATGGTGTTGGTTTTTGCCACAGACTTTTTATAACATAAATAGACGGCTGAGCCCCACTGTAAAATAAAAGAAGTTACTGGATTAAGTGATGGAGTATAACAAATAACAGTATATACAGAGTATAACTGACTATAACTAATAATAATGTTGATAATTATAAATATTTAAATTCTCAATTTCTGGACATGAAAATAAGGAATAAGGAAAGCCATAAGGAAAGAATAAGAAAAGAGCAGCACCCATAGGGGGAACACAGAGCTTTTACAGAAGGGAGAAAGGTGTAACAACTTCCAAAAGACAGCACTCCCATAACCCAGTCAACCCAGATATGGCAACTATCAGAACTGTAAAATCCACTAGCTAATGCCTACAGGCATTTATTTAAAAGCAAACACAAATCAATTCCCATGATCTTGATCTTTTTTACATGATCCCACTTGCAGAGCAGTCAGCATCCTTCTCAGCACACCAATTTCTGAGGACCCTGCAAGAGCCAGCACATGGAGCTGCAGATTTAACCAGAAAACACCTAAATATTCAGTTCTGCAATTCAAAGTTGTATGAAACCTCAGTATTTTGGCAGGTCAGGCTTTGGAACCATATTAAACATTTAAATGTGCTTATAGTCAACAGCTTCCAACATCACTCACTACAACTTTCTTTAAATAAGAAGTCTGTGAAACTACTGAGGAGAAAAACATTTATAAAATAGCATTGGAGGTAAAGGGAGGAGTTGGAAAACAAAACAGAAGCTGGTTGCTAGATATGGAATTCCCACCAGAACAGTAAAAGCAGTGTCAGAAACAGCCACATCTGTAAAACCTCCAGTTACACACAGCTACACAACAGGTTCTAAAGGACCAATCGAAAGATGCTGGAGTCAGCATTAAAAAAATCCAAACATTTGCTCTAAGGCTTCCAGAAACACTTTGTTCCAAGTAGGAACAAAGGAATGCAATCCTCCAACTCTTCCAATATTTGATTTATCTCTGGAGACCTCTTATGACAATTTTTCACAGGTACTCCAAGAGCTGCCACAAGTACTCCAACAAGGTCACATCAGTGAGTACCAAGTGTTCAAAGCCCAGCTTTTGAATCCTACCATGCTGTTGTTCAGATTCTTGTCCACCTTGCAGAAGGTGTGTGGAGGAGTCTCTCCCTTGCTGGGGATGATGATGCAGATGTCTGTGACAGCCAGGGAGTTCTGGGTCATGTTCTCAGCAGCCCTGCGGTAGGTGATGTACACGCGCTGGGACGAGGCGCTGCCGCTGATGTTGGCCGGCCGCCCATACGGGGTGCTCTGAATGATTTCACAGCCTTGCTTGACCCTTTCTTTGCCATCATATAAAACCCTAGGTAAAAGGGGAAGGAGAAAAGTCACATTTTAAAAACACTTCGAGTTTTAATCACAGCTCTTGTCTCATTGCTGAGCAAAACATTTTTACTGACAAGTTTAGGTCACATTATCTCCAACTGTATTCTAACAGAAAAGCTTCATTATGAAACTATACTGATTTTCCTCATGTATAATTGCTTTTACATTTTGTTTACTGCAAAATAGTGTTATTTTCACTTCTACTAAAGATTCATTGCCTGATCCTAAGACTGTCATATAACTTATCTCTTTCCAATCTGTGTTAAATAGGTTAAGCACCTTATCCGAATCCAAACATTAAAAATTATAAATGGCTTTGAAAACTCCAGAATGGGAAGGATTAAATTTGTCATTAAAACCCACTCAGCATGCATTTTCCCTTCCATACTGGGTTACAGTATTCTCAAGTCAACAAATACCTTCCTGTTTAGAGTTTTCCCTTGTATTTAACAAGTATGGCATTTCCGTAAGGCTGCCTTATCTGCTCCTTAGTCAAATAAAAGTGAAAAGCACCCAGTGGAGCAGGGAAAGCACTCACCCCAAATCAGTGAGTGGAGGCTTATCCCTGCCTCGGCGATAGCAAAGGTATATCTGGGGTCCTACGAGGCTGCCATTATTGAGATCTGCAGACAGGCCTGAGGGAGTGACCTCTATGCATTTATAGCCCTGAGGAACCTCCTCCCCCAGGGATTTATTGAGGACTGTCACGTCTGTGATGGGCTCTTTTGGCTTGGCGATTTTATGGCAGGCATCATTGAAGTGGATCTCCTCCTCCAGGGGCTTTGAGATATCCGTCAGTCCTGCGACCACAAAGTAATCAGCAACTCGGGCCCCTTTGTCTTCCATCTTCCATCACAAGGTGTTGCAGCTTCTAAGAAAGAAATACAGGTCAGAAATGATGAAGTTATGGCTACTTTTAAAACCAGAAATCATAGCTTGCAAATAAAGAAAATGCTTTCTGCTCTCGCGTGAACATTGAGAAATAGGCTAAAAATGTTTTTCCAAGACACCCATGTGCACTGGAATTCTGCTAGAGTAGCTTCAGGAAGTTTACTGTCATCAAGTTCCAGACTTTTAAAACCAGACAAGCTATTTAAGACTCCCTTTTGTTGAATTAATTTTGTTTGGGTGCAGAATTTTATTGCAAGAGAAACTATTACCACACAGGAGTTTCAAGAGCTTGCTGACATTCTGAAACTGAACAATCAGAATTTGAAACAGTTTGAATGGTTGACAGAAGACTTCAGTTTTCATGTAACTTTTATTCCCATTGCTTTATCTCCCTTTATTCTTTCCTCTAGGTAGCAAGTATTAAGACTTATCAAACTTCATGCCATCATGACTCTTGGCTTTGACCAGGATTTTTGCTCAAACATAATAAATTCAGACATTTCTTACTGGTAATTTGGAAAATTATGTCCCAATTTGATAATGTGTATTTAATCAAATTGTTCCAAGCTGGCCTCAGATTTCCAGCACCAGCCCCTGCTCAAGCAGGAGGAATATCAGGCTGTGCCTGGTCACCCCTACCAACCTCATCCACCAGCACAAGAGAGGCAATTCCCTCTTCCTGCTCTCATTTTGTAGGTTGGTTGTGTTTTGCTGGACTGGCTTGAGAAGCTTCTAACATAGCAAGGAAATGGGCACAGGTTTTTATTTTATGCTTATTTACATTGTTCTAGAAAATGCCAAAAAGAACCGCCAAATTTCCTTTTCTTTTTCTATATGGCTAATAAGCACTATGGGACACTTTAACAAACATGATTACTGGCAAGCAATCACCAATATATAGGAAAGCAACAGTCTGATAATAACTTCAACTTGTGTTTGAAGAGAGAAGGCAGTTACAAAACTGAGTTTAGCTTAACCTACATCCAGTTATTTCAAACACATCTGGAATATGTTACTCAGCATATATATGAAAGTAATAGCTACAAATTCAAACTCCTCCCTGAGTGATATATTCAAGACACACAAACTCAACCTCTGCATATGCTGCCTATTATCTCTCTGTCCATCTGGCTCCAGCAAACCCAGGCAGGCTGGGAACAAACGCATGCAGAGAAGGAGATGTTTAACAAAGCATCCTTAAGCTCTGGCATAAGACCAAGCACTGACATCTTTCAGCTAATATGACAGAAGTTCTAGGTATTTTGTGACATTAACAGTGCTCTGTGAAACTACACTATCGCTATTGTAACATTGAGGTTTTTTCCTTTTCTTACCAGCACCGTTTCACAGAACTACACTGATTTCTAGAGTGATTCAGTATGCCTTTTAGAATGAAATTATGTGTAATTTTTGATTACTAAACACTTTAGTAATCAGAAATTATACAAATGATGGCTGTTAAAATTGCAAGCAGGACCTATAACTCCAGTGTATTAACAGCCCTACTCTAGTTTAATCACTACAAATTATTAAACTCCAGTTTAGCATTACAAATAAACAGAATCATATGTGTATGTACATATATATAAAAACATATTGAAGAATCATACCTTTACACTATTTAAACCTCACCATTATTCCATATAAAGTTTATACCAAAAGTCCTAAATTCAAACATTCCTTTATTCCCAAAAGCACTTTCAAGAAAAACTGGGACAAGCTCTCCTCATTTAGAGATAGTTAAAATTAGAATCCCCTACATACAAACACCTGCTATCACATAAATTTGCTTCCTAAGGTTATAGCACGTAATACACAAGTCAGCAAGACTTTCATAATTTAATGCAGATTTTACAGAACTGAGGGGAAAAAAGGGCCTGGCTGATGATGAATTATCCCTTCATATTTACCCATCCCTGCAAGTGTCCAAGGCCAGGGTAGACAGGGCTTGGAGCAGCCTGGGATAGTGGATGGTGCCACTGCCTATGGCAGGGGGGGAATGAGATAATCTTCAAGGTCCCTTCCAACCTAAACCATTCAGGGATTCTACAATGGTTTTATTATTTTTGTTTTTAATACAAAGGCATACAGCTAAAAATGGGATAAAAAAGAAAAGTTTGAGTGGTATTTTAGTCTAAGGCTGACTTAGACATTACTAGAGCTACTGCGATACTCAAATTTTCAATATTGGGTACTGGCAGAGCAGATCTATACAAACTCTATGCTATAGACCCTAGAAAGAAGGTATAAACTGTGAGCTAACTCAGTGACAAATAATCCTTCTGTGAAGAGCACTTCACATAAACTGATGGAGAATTTCTGTAGAAACTCCTACCATGAAGCCACTCCACAGTGATTTTACTTGTGTATCTTACTCGGTGATTGGTGGTTGTGCCTTGCTGGTGTGAATCTCGGGACAGCACCTGAGATAACCCTGGGATGGGGACAGGCATCAGTCCAAGGAGAGAGATTTCTTTCCTTGGTTTACAGCTGCTCTGTGGCTCTATCAGCTAGAAAACCCAGGAGCTCTCTCCTCTGCAAGGGTTTCAACACAGCCTGGCCATGCGGTCTCCACTCCACCCCTTGGGTTGTGTTGCGTGGGAGGTCAGGAATGCTGCTCATGTTCCATCAGGGAGAAACTGATTTTTCCCTACAACTTCCATATTGTAATCTTTTTACCCTCACTCATCTCCCTATAACATCTCACCACATTGCAAGTCATCTTTGAGGGCAAAAACACTCCCAAACCAAACAAACATGAAAAACACAGCAGAAAAAGTCACACTGCACAAGAAGGTTGCTTGAGACAACTAGTTCCAGGTGAAATTCAACTTAGGAGTGCCACACTGAGAAGCTTCCATAGCTTCTCTACATTTCAGTAACCTGGGGACAAAAGGCTGCACACTGAAGGCAATGCCATGGGATCATAACCATAATCTCTTACAAAAGTCCCTGGAAATTAATGCAATATATGGTCTTTGAGCCACTTCACGATAATGATTTTTAATGGATGTCATATAATACGACTGTAAATTAAACACCATAAAGACATGTGTAAAAAAATTATTAAACACACACACTCTAGATCATGACTATATAGATGAGAGAGCTTTTTGTAACTTCTAAAAATGAAGGATCAGGAGAAACAATCAGATAATCTCTCAGATCCACAAACTATTAGCTTGATTACTTTGCTGAAAGACAAAGAGTAAACACATCTTTACTGTTTATTCAATGTAATTTTCTAACATCCTATTTTTTCATAAACATTCAGGAAATACTAACTGAGGATTTTTGCTGCTTGTCACCACTGTTGTAATTCATTCAGTGTCCAAGCCTTTTGAACAGATCACATTCCTCATTGAAATACTATAAGAGGAAAGCACACATCAGCTTTTTCCCATCACATGACCAGAACTGATGTGGATGAGCCATATATTCCATCTGTGCAGCAGGAACAGGCACGATGCCTCACCAAGTACAGTGTACTACACATGCACTACAACATTTGCAAGGAAAAATGTACTGATCTAATCCCTACAACCTGCTCCTCCCCACAGAATTCTGCAGAGATAACTTAGAACTGCCTGCAGACCAGAAGAATTGCTCCAGCCACACCAGTTTCTTGCCAGGAGCCAACTTCCCCAGGCAGCAGTAAGGACCCTCTGACTCCCTTAAAAGAGTTTCTGCCAGTCCACCTCTGGCAGACAAATACAACAACTGCTTTGTAATCTTTTCATCTGCCTTGCTGTCATTCTCATTCCTTCCTGCATGTTCCTTTGAGAATATTAAATTGCTTATTAATTTGAGTTCCTTATTAGATCCCTTTGCTGTCTAAACCAGGTGATATTTCACTTTGTAATCCTGACTCCAAAGAGGTTCCATGTGTAAGCAAGCAATGAATGTCTCCTAGAGTGCACTGGAAATCAGTGCAGGGCAATCTTCTTTAAAACAGTTCAACGCTGGTGATTTATTTTTTTTAAATATTTATTATACAATAACACTCGAAGAACTTACTTCCTTTGAAGGAACATGAAGAGCAGATGAACAGAGACACAAATCGGAGGCTAATTATTAAAAATTGCCAGTAAAGTTCTAACAGCCCCCAGCATCTCATCTCATCTGTGCATTGCTGCACTAGGCTGTTGAAGTAACCAGCCCAGAGAGATGTGTCAGCTGGGCAGGCAGGAGCAAAGTGAAGTTAACTGCATCAGTCAGTCCTGCTCTGGCTACTCAGAACCACTTCTCAGACATAACACCACACAAATCACATGGGAGTTCAACGTCTCAAGACATGGGAGTAACTGCAGTTACACAACAAAAACACTTCACCCCAGCTCTGTACTGCCAAAATTGCCTGGCAAAATTGTCAGACAAGCCTTTTTCCCCCCTCAATATTTTCTTCACAGCAAGCAAACGATCCTGGGTACAAAGCAGCAGCCCTCTAATTTCACAGGAATTCCCAAGGCAGAACACAAGCCTTTTGCCCACTCTACCAATGTGTTCCCTACCTTTTCATCAGGGCATTGCTTCTACACTTTTCCTCTCTTGCTGTCAGCCAGGCTTTAACATAGACTTCTTGTTAAAGTTTCATTCCCTATAGAAACAGTAAAAATAAGAATCAAACAATGAACACATTTGTTGAAACTTACTTTCTGCACACTTCACTGCACCAGTCACATGAAATGAACACTGTGGGTTGCTGTAGGACTCCTGGCTAAGATAAGGTTACGTATCACTTCACTAAAAAAGTAAATTAAACCAGACTTTAAAGCCAAGAAACAAAATATCAAGTTTTATGCTGGGTTGATATTTTAAGAATGCAAACAACACTTAATGCTTTAAATCAAAATTAATCAAAGAAGAGATGAGCCAGCCACTTCAAATTACTTCACCTCTTCCATTATTTTCTGACAATCAATACCTTCTGTGTCCATTCCTAGGTGTTAGCCAGCTATCAAAGTGCTCTCTCAGCCCAAGAACCTTTCAAAATCTACTTCAAACCATTTTTCTTTGCAAGATTCGGATATTTAGGCAGATCCTTTTTACTCCACAATCAGCATCTGTCAGCGAGTCACCTTACCCCAATTCCTCTAGCAGTGGGTGATACAGTCTTCTTGCCCTTTACTGCCACAATTCAGAATTTTTCTTCAGATGTGGTGAACACCACCATGGCCACTCTTAAACACGGGTATCACCACAGACAGCTTGAACTTGTGTTTTACACTGAGGAACTTGCAAGCCCAGTGCTACCTTGAGCATTCTGAAGCAGCAGTTTTGCTGCTTCAAAGTCCACAGGACTGAGGACAGCACCTCACTGGAGGCACTGAGGGCTCCCAGAACAAGTCATTAGCACCAGCAAGGCTGTAGTCAAAAGTGAACTTTCTTTAAAGGAAGCTTCTATTCCCCCAAGACTTGTAGAACACCCTCAGAAGAGAATGGTGAGAAGACTGCAGCAAACAAAGTGTAACATAAGAGAGGCTGGGAACAAACACATCTCAGGAGGGTTGATACAAACCATGAAAGATTTGCTTCCATTCCTGAAGTGGAAAAATCTGGGGAATTAGATTATCAGAATTGTATTTTTGGGATCACAAAGTTCAAGGTTCTGTTTGTAACACCAATCTACAAGGCCACTTCTTCAAGATCTCACAGGAACAATCAGCACTGTTAGTTCACTGCTCTGACAGCCCAGAGTGAATCCAGCCCCAGTGACTTCAAACCCACACAGCACCATGGACCTGCCCCACTTACAGCCAGGTACTTTCCAGTATCTGACTTTGAACATTTCCACTCAAGACTACAAAGAGAGAATGCAGGAGTAGCACAACATGATTTTCTCCAACTATACAATCATTAATATCAAGCTTCCAGGAGTGCCAGAAATTAGAAGTTTTGGGATCACCTGCAGACCTCAAGCACAGCTGAAAAAAGTCCAAGAAGCAGGCAGCATTAACACATGATTAATTTCCCCACGGACACTTCAAATGCTTCTTTTCTAGTCAGCTCTCTGGAAAACCAGTGAGGAGACTTAAATGAAAGCAAAAAAATATAGATTAGGCATCACAAGGAACACAGCCAGAACTGCTGCCAGTGTACTTGCAGGTCTATTTTCTATTACTTGCAGAACTTATTTACAACTAGTTTCTTGTCCTCTACATATCAAATAAAGGATCTACTTCTTCAAGAAACAAGAATGCAAAGGACTTACATCATTACCCAAATACAAACAGAACTTCTCACAGCATTTTCATTTTTAGTAGGACAATGTCTGTACTTCTTCTTCCCATTTCCTACTACAGTTCCACAAAAAACAGCAACAGAGAAAACAGGGCTAAAGTGATAAATGGCATTACTTTTTAGACCCTACTGCACACATCTGCACTCAGGGATGTTAGACAATACAGTAATTCTCAGAGCGCCACCAGCCTCCACTAAACTCCCTTTGACTGCATCAATTTTTATTCGAAAAGAAGAAAATCGACAATAACCCAAGAGAAAACCTAAGATTTTTCTGCCCTGCATCACTGGACTGGAAATGCTACCAAGTGTTCTGCAGGCCCATTCACAATCATCTGCACCAAGTCATGGTTTACATCTCTGATCCAACAGCTGAGGGGATAATCAAGAGAGCTCAGAAAACTTGGCAACAAAGGATCTCTAAGAGGTGCGGGGAAACAGCAAAGTGCTGGATAAAAGCACAGGGACAAAACAAAAGACCATGAATTCGGGAGAAGAAAACAGGAACGGAGCCAAGAACTGAGGGACAAGCAGACTTGCTCAGCAGTGCTGAGGAATAAAGAAAGATTAGGCCTAAATTCAGAGGCTAATCTAGATTCAGGAGGATGAATCTAAGTGAACAGGAACTGGACACCTACAGCACCAAAGCTCACAGGAGGAAGCACAGTGAGTGCCAGGGAGAAGGCAGGAAGGAACAGACTTCACCCTGAGGGTGAGATCTGGCATGTCCCACATCTCCTACACATTTCTCCCTCACTCACCAAACACTGCTTGTTTGTTTTTCAGTGCTGTTTGTAGTCTCAATCAAATCAAATCAAAGCATTTACTAAGAGGGTCTAACAATCATTTCAGTTGTGCCACAGAAAAATCCTGTGAAATTCAATCCTGCCTACAAAAATTCAGGAAAGAGATGTTCCAGTATCCCACAAGATTCATGACAGAGACAAATCTCAGTAGGGCCAGTTTGAAAACTCCCACTTTTCTTTCTAGATTACAGTATTTATGGCCAAAAGGCACCACCAAAGAATGGAAAGGATTTCTGAAATACAACTGTGTTTGTAGGGAGGGATGCAGAAAACAAATTGTAGAAAATCAGGGGGAGGACAGCCAAAATAAGCACTATAAAATGTAAATATTACTTCATCCAAAGCAGAGTTCAGCAGAGCAGCTTGTTCATGTTTTTGTATAACTATTTACTATACAACAACTTTATAAAAGAAGTTCCCCAAACAAAATGTTTTATTTTTCTTGACACAGTAGATAAAGGCAAATGAGAATAGAAAGTCTTCCAATATTGAGCTTCAAACCCAAAACCTGACACTGAAAATGTCAAACCCCATCAACCAAGAGTGACAGAAGTGACCTGCTTTCACCCTGCCGCATTTGGACACACATGCCGACCTCAGTTTTGTTTTGAAACCATTCTCCATCCAAATTAAATTTTGAATTCATGATGTGATAGAAGAAAAGACAGGTGGGGATTGTTTCTAACACTTTTTGCAACACTTAAAAACAACTTAGAGACTTAGAACATTTTTTGTGATTTTTTTTTCCTTTGGCCAGCAAAAATGTTCTGTAACATGAGAAAATGGGACCCAACCACACTGCAAATTATAGGCAGGGACAGCCATGGACAGACTGCAACTGCTGCCTGCAGCTCATCTGGAGCCCCCTGGAAAGGTTTAATGGAGGGATAACACTCACTAAAACCTCTCTCACCAGCAAAGCTCTACATCCACTTACCAAAATGTTCAGCATCTATTCCACAGAAAATAAGTGTGCAAGTACCACTACCAGCTCAGCTGCAAATACATCAATCAATTACCACCTATTGCCAGCTAAGCAATAAAAAACAACACTAGAATCTCCTCCAGAAAATCACCATAAATTAGCTGAGGAGCAATGACATGCCAAGGTAAGTACTGCTGATCCTGATCTTGAAGTTAGGAATTTTGAGAATAACTCCTTAGGCCCACAGGTTTCTTCTGAAGCTCAAGCCAAAGCCAAAATTCAAGAGTCCAGCCCACAAAACCCTTCTCTGTGTTTGCATAAAGCTTGCACACAAGGTGGAGGCCATCTCTTGGGACTTTATTTATTTACATACATGTACTTACACATCACACTTATTGCCTGCTCACTTTCATTTCAGATGGCCAAACTGAAATAACTTTATTAATTAGTAATAATGATTTCCCTGACCCAGATTTTTAAAATTCAAGATTTATGGTAAATATTAAACAGGGAGGCTATAACTGGCTAACTTCTAACATGCTCCTTATTCTTCTCATCCCATTTTTAGACCACAGTTCCTCCTCCTTTCACTCCCCTGCCATTATTACTTAGTTCACTCTGTATCAGCCTCCACAGTAACCATTATCTAATATACTCATTAGACACATGGACATTTTTCATAAATGTATTAGATAATGCAATATATTTTACATCTAATATATTGAAAAGGTAAAAATACAACATTTAAAATAGTCAAGCCAGCCAACACTTTCTGAAGTCTTTCATTTCCACTTCTCAATTTCCTCCTGGTACTGTTTCTGAGCTCTTTAGGGAACTACCAGTGACTAGTTCTGCATCACACACTGCTACTGAAATGAGTGTTATAGATCAAACCTCTGGGCATCACTGCCCTGCATGGTTTAATTTTGACTCTGGAGTCTGTGGGAGCACTTAATAAGCATCAGCAGCCTATTTCCAGAGCAGCCACAGACCAAACTTTCAAACCAGGCACAGACTAAACCTGAACTGAAGGACAGCAGAAAACATCCAAGGAATATTATGCCATACAGCAAAGAGCCTCATTAATTTCAAGTAATTAATTGGTCAGTAGCAGTGCTAGAAACAGCTGATTTTTAACAACAGTTGAACAGTAGTGATGCCTTCACAGCTTACACATATTCATCCCCTACCTGTTGGCTGTCATCAATTAAAATAAGGCATAGCTGGCCTTAGCTTCCACAGGGTTTGCTGCTCTTAGTGTGCCAAAAACTTGTGTCACAATTTGTGTCTGCAGTAGCAGATATTATTGCCATACAGAACTGATGTATAAGTGAGGAGACCAAGGGCATTTTCTGGGCTCTTGTCACCACCCAGTGCAGCTACAGCAGAAGGACAAGGGACAGGTAAGCTGAGCCCTGCACCCCTGCATGAGGGCAAGCTCAACCTCAACTTTCTTCAAGGGTCCTACATTTTTACAGGTTTGGTTTTGGAGGGGGACTGCAAAGTGGGGAGGGAACAGCCTGATTTGGATTTTGGGCTTTTTTTTGTTTGGATTTGTTATGAGTCAGCTTAACAAAAGTTTGAAGTTTGAATACATCCCAGAGAAACTGATTAAAACACTGCAACAAGCAAGATAAACATACTGGAAACACACCAATCATCACAAATTGCATCATGCTTTGTCAAGGCAGTCATAAAGAAATTATTTTAGTGTCTTTTTTTTTTTGCTCCTTTCATTATTAGTATCATTCAGTATTACGGTTCTTTCCAGGAAACTTCAGAAAAAATACCTCAGTTTTACAGCAACACGTGTATCAAAACCTTTACCACTAGAACCCTGTCACACAGCAACATAGCTGGAAACCACCAAACATAAATTTGAACTACATTACAAAGCTATATTGACTTTTTATTTTTTAATCCAACCTCAACTGGGCAACATTTGGCCTCCAAATTTCTGGTCATATCAACACCATATTTAAAGACTCAGGTCAAAGTTGAGGAAAGGACAAAAAACGGAACAAAGGCTTCCTGCAAGTCTTCACTTCAGGAAATAAATTTAAGATTGAGAAAGCTTTTGACTAAGTACCTATTGTGCTATTCCCATTCCAACCTGCCTGTGTTTGGCCAGGAAGCACAAATGTTTCTGCAGCCAGAGTTATAAAAAGCATTTCAACCTACTATGACTTGCAAAACTAACAGCAACTCAGCTGCTGGGGAGCATGATGGAAATAAAAAAGGATGTTGAATATTTAAGTGACGCTGCAAATTTCTTCTTGTATTAAAACCTCAAGGTTACCAAACCCCATTATCATCCAGCTTGGTTGAGGAATTGTCTTCCTCCCTGAAGAGTCACAAGACAGTTTTCTCCAGCTATCACACACTACAGCAGGAATTAACCTAGAAATTAGTAAACCCTCAGTGCAAAATCCTGCAGATTAAACACTGACAGACGGGCTTCTGGCATGGTGGTGCCCACAGCTCTGTCAGAGTCACACAGAACAGCTGTATTAGTTACAACCTCACACCCCTTAGGGACCAGCTGGCTTTACTCCCTACCTTTCTACTTTCCATTTCAAGCACATATTTGAAATAGAAGCAGGTTATTGACATTGTTTCTAAGGCTTGACCTGCATCAGCTGCGTGCACCTGAGCCCTAGACTGTGTGCCAGGCTATGTCAATATTTGTGCTTTTTCTAACTAATAATTAACTCTGGCTATATTAACTAGATAACTGCTAATATTGCCATTAACACATATAGTAATTCCATTAAGCACCATACTGGGGTTATGTCATACAGAATGAGCTGAAACACAAACCTGCAACCATATGGCTACAAAAAATATCAATACTCAGAGGTATGAAAATCTCAAATACTGGGAAAACATTTTTAAATAAGTCCCTGTTTAAAGAAAATAGTCCTGGTGCTTTTTGTCTTACTGCTTGCAGAAGTAGATCTTCTATTTCGTGCTGCTTTCCAATAAATTCACTTTTTAGAAGAGGCCATTGGGTAAAGCCTGTTCCAAAGGAGCAGAGGTCACTCAAACTTGAGGAAAGTACTCATCCAGCTGGAGCACAACATTTCCACAAGTAAAACATGTACATCACAGAAGCTCTAAAGGCTGTAAAGAAGCTTAATCTTTTTTGTTCTGTCTTTGAGATTCCATGCAATTTTCCCCTTCCTGAAGCAAACCACAGAAACTCTAATGCTCTGTTTTTGATAATTAAACTATTTCAATGCCAAGTCATGATAGCCCCTAAAAAACAGCTCCCTTTACCAGAGCTCCACTTTAATGCTCACTTTAAATAAACTTACAGACTCCTCAATACTCTAAAAGCTAGATTAAGTTTCTCCAGTACTCTAAATATAAGACTTTTTTTTAAGAGATGAGAAAAGCAAGAGACTCTTACAAAGTAAGACTTGCATGCTAGACACACAAACCAGAAATAATCCATTTACTCCCCCTTGACCTTTCTTGGCTAGACTAACTCAATTAGTACCCCTAAACCACCAGACACTTGCCAAGATAACATATTTGTGTTTAATCATTCAAAAAGTGAAATATTATGTACTGTAACGTAACACTTTTTACAGAAACCTCCAGTTGAGCAACAGTTCCAGAAAAAATTGTGAAATGAAGTAAAAAGCTGCCCAGAACACCATACTTCCACTCAAGTTAATTCAAAAAAATTAAGTTTCAGTACTAGGCAGAAAGTCAAGACCTCATTTTTAGCAAAGTAGAAGCGGCACATTTTTAAACGCAGCCTGTTTGGAATAACTTCGGAATAGCAACCATCACTGGGAAGTTACTGAATGCCATCATTCCCTGGCCAGCAACTTGTGCCACACGCAGACCTCATGACAGAACGACGATAAAAATGCCAGGGCTGATTTCTACAGCCGCTTCCAGCGCGTTGCATCAAGCCAGGTATAGGGTAACCCAGGCTGCCCAAGGGAAAGCCGGGACAGAAAGAAGCACCGTGGGGCTGAGCAGCGCCGGGCAATTCCGGCTGACGCAGCGGGGCTGCGCGGAAAACCCGCACATGGCTCTGGGGACACGCACACACACACACGCGGATCGGGGCAACGCGCACACACGGGCTTTGGGGAGCGCACAGAGCCGGCTCTGGGGACTGCACAGACACCCGCGGATTCGGGGACACGCACACACAGGGGTTTGGGGAAGGCGCACACGCCCGTGGATTCAGGGACACGCACACACAAGGGTTTGAGGAAGGCGCACACACACACACACACCCGCGGATTCGGGGACATGCACGCACAGGGGTTTGGGGAAGGCACACACACACACAGGGTTTGGGGAAGGCGCACACACCCGCGGATTCGGGGACACGCACACACCCCGGCCCGCCGGCGTGCAGCCCGTACAACATGGCAGGTCGGCGGCGAGGGCTCGGCCGGCCTCGCGGCCCCGCCGCCCGGGGAGCCCCTCGGGCCCGACGGGGGCTGGCGGGAGCCTCGAGCCGACGGGCACAAGGAGAAAGGAGAAAGTTTTCCCCCTCCCACCGCGGCCCAGCGGAAAGTTACCGCAGCCCCCGCGCCGCCTCAGCCCCCGGCCCGCCAGCGCCGGCCTCGCCGCCCCCGCTGACAGCCCCGCGCCCCTTCCCCGGCGGCCCCGGAACGCGGCAGCGCCCGACCCGCGGCATCGCCTCGGAGAACTCCCCGGCCCGCGCCCCGCGGCGGTGACAGCCCCGCCGCGCTCACCTCAGGCGGGTGCCGCGCTCCTCAGGGCGAGGAGCGGGTGGTGAAGGGGTTCGGGGGGCAGCGCGCTCGGTGCCCGTGCCCTTATCTCATCCCAGCGGAGCCCGGCTCGCCCCCGCCGCCTCCCGCCGTGTGGGCGGCTCAGGCGGGATCCCCCCTCCCCTCCGCCGCCATCTTGGCTGTCACGGGGCGGGGGAGGCGGGCGGCGACCCGTGATCGCGGCGGGGCGGGCGCGGGACGGCACTCGCCGGGTCCCGCGGCTCCTGAGGGGGGAGCGGCCGTGCCCCGCCGCCCACCGGGTTCCTTCTGAGCGCTCCCCCTCGCACCGCGGGTCCGCCGCTCCCGCCTTCCCCCTCACGGAACGCGGCCCCTCCGCTCCCGCCTTCCCCCTCACGGAACGCGGCGCCGGCGGCTCCGAGCCATGAAGGGGGGAGCGGGGCTCCCTGAGCGAAAGCGCCCAAAACACAGCGCGCAGACCACGGGCTCGACTGTGCCTCCCCCCACCTCAGCATTTTAATCTAGACAGCATCTTTAATTTAAACCGAAATTAATCTCCGGCCCAGATAGGCCGGGATTTGGCTCACCTGCGGCGCCCGTCGCCTGGACCCGGAGGAGGTGCCGGCTGTCTGGAAAACAAGGGATGAGAAAACCGAGGGATTTTCTGCAGGCTTGATGTAACCCGCAGCAGGCTGTTGCATCAAAGACTAGAAAAAGAACTCGAGACAAAAATAATCTTTTAAGAGCGTGCAGCTAAGATTAGTGCAGCGTGTCAAGATGTTGCTGAGCGCAACAGAACGAGTCCTGCCTGTGCCCACACAGAAATAAATACTACTTTTCTGGTACCTTGTCCATTACAACCCTGAGTTTCCTAATTTTATACCAAAGTGCTGATTAGGGATAGGTTCCAACCATACAATTTTGAGCTTGAATTCAGTCTTACCTCAGTTCTGGATGTTTAGCTTAAGGGTTTAGATGTGGCTCGTTGTGAAAGACATAAAATTCATATGAAATTCTGAATTTGTAATTACTGTGAATTTATCAAAACTGAACTGTTAATACTCAGATATGTTCAGACCTACTCTCTTGGTTTACCTCATCCCTTTGAAAATCTGACCAAATAGGAGAATGCAAAAGCCAAAAAGTATAAAATAACATTGGTTTTCCCCACAAGCTTTTATTAATTAGATTGTTTGTAGCAGAAATGCTGCTCCTCGTACCCCCCATGTAGGAAACGTGGCTGGCACTAGTTGGTGTCTACCTGGGCAGCAGCACCCGTGTGCAAGCCTGCACATGCAGGCACAGCTCTGCGCTGCCAGGGTTGATGTTTGGGAGCTAAGTCTGTCTTGTTTTTTTCTCAACAGGCAGCAAACCGAGTAAGGAATGTGTCAGGGACTACAAGAACGTTCCCATTCCTTGTGTTTCTACGTGAAATGCATTTCCAGCCACACCCATAAAGAACTTGTCTCTCCAGACAGTACCCAGTGGGGTAAGTGAGAGACCAAGAACCTAGAATGTCACTATTCACTACAGCAGGATGCTCTGTGTCCTTAAATTATCTGGTGTGCTGGTAGAGACTTTTCTAAATCAATTTCCGATATATTTTAATCCTGGAAATGCTTTTCAAATAAATAGCAATACTGAACTTCATCTTCTGGCTAGTGTTAGTAATTTTTGATATGCAAACTGTTCTGTGCTCTCTGCTCTTGCTCATTTTTCAGATAGGCATAAATTTTAGGCTTCAGCGTTAACATTCAAGATTAATGGGTCTGTTCCTACTTCTAAGAGTGTTGTTACTGCCTGTATACTGAGCAAAATCCCACCCTGATGTATGGATAGCTCACTTTGTAGGGTTTAAGTTCATAACCATTAAAATATCCTGGACTGTTTCTAATGGAAACTCATTTTGGAGAAACAGAATTCTTAAATATTCTCTGTCAGTTTACATACTTTTCAACTCTTACATAAGTAAAATGTTGTATAGATGTCTTTGTTTTGCTGTTAATTTGTTTCCCTCCCCCATTTCTGTCCTTCTAGGACTATCTGAGTTTAATTACACATTGTGTCAATGTCAACAAATTGTGGTCAGGGACAGGGTTCTCTTTTTGCAAGGCCTGATACAAACACCAAAGGAGTTTCTGCCCCATACTGCTATCACAGCTAACAGTGCTTATCTCTGTCCTGTCTTTCTTGTTCTTATATCTCCCCCTCCTTCCCACCCTCATCCTTCAAACCTCTGCTGCATTCTCTCCCTGACCTACCTGCTGCTTATGCTCTTGGCTGTGGCACACTTTCTTCCCCACCAGCACATTTAATTGCAATGTTCCATTTCATTATTAGCTTGTCACCACCTTTATCAAGTCACCTTTCCTAACAAATGTCACTGTGAAGCTTTCCTGTGTAGCTCATCATCAATTTTCCACTTTAAGGCTCTTCTAAAGCCACGTGCAAAAGGGCCTATGAAAAATTGTGACTGTAGTTCTGTATTTATTTGTGAATAAAGAGCAGCATCAGTGAATAGTGCTACTGTACAGGCAGAGACAGATTTACTGTGTGCCCAGCTCCTGCCAGGCTCATTGCACAGAGATGTGTCTATGTGTCACTCACACAAAGCCTTTCCTTCCCAGGATTTTTGGGATCTCTGAGCAGGATCTCTGCTTGCACATGAAGACCCGAGCCCAAGATCATTAAATCACTGAAGTCTACTTATTAATTGCAGTCAGTGTTGGATCAGATTCTTGTTGTGCATAGTAAGCTAATTACCCAAGTTAACAACTGTGTGTAGTGCAGGTGGGCAGGCACCAAGCACGCTTCATGTGGGATTCTGCTGCCTCTCAAGTGCAGGGTGGAGCCCTGGCAGCCAGATTTAGCCTCCCCCGTTGTGCAGCCAGAGAGACACGCAGGCTTTCTATGGACCAGCAACCACAGAATGATTTTTTTCCATGTTACAACCCCAAATTTCTAGCTTGTGGCACTGAAGTAATTTTCAAAGTCTGGTTTAGATTATTTGAAGTGCATTTTACACATGGATAAACTCAAGCAAGGCAGAGGACAAGTGGCAGATGGTCAGTGATGGAGCCAGGAATAGAATGGAGAACTCTGCTGTCCCAGGACATGATTTTAAGAGACTTTGTCCCAGGATTGTGGGTTTGATGATTTATAATTCATAGGGCTTCAGAAGTGCTTAAAAAATGCAGCTATCACTATTCCCAGTTTTTCCTGGCAGAGATGGCTTCCATAAGCAAAACAATTTTAGTTCAGTTTCTTAAGTGTGCAATTTGGGACTTAATCTGTTCTCTTTGTCACCAGTTTTATGCCTTTTGAACTCACTTTGCTGTGCTGTGTGCGCTGCTCATTTACCTCTACAGGAGAAGGATGAACCTCCAAGAGAACCCAACTGAATACCTTTCAAATAGACCTATCTGTAACCTTGGTAAAAATAACTATGGAGATAATGATAATGGATAATTATAAACTCCATAACTGGCAAAACAAGACACTGCATTTCAGAAGATGAATTGCCTTACCCTGTCCAGTAACCCACATTACAGTGCAGTAATGGATCTGCATCCGGAGGGTTATGCAATGAAATGGAGCCTTTGGCAAGCGGGGATCACACTGGAAATGAAGCCACATCTTCATGGGTTTTTTCATACATGCATATTTGTAAATCTGGGACTTATCCCTTTTGACATAAAGAGACCATCCCAGCTTGGAATGATTAAATTCTAGGACAGATTATGAAATAATAAAGTATTTAAATATTGTGGTGCAGCAGTACAACAGTGCAGTCACCCTTCCTTTTACTGATTCAAGTGTATCTCCAAAAAGCTTTTGCACTCCAGAGAAACTACTGATTATACATTATAAAACAGGAAATAGAATATCATATATGTATATTAAAAATATATCTATTTTTCAGACCCTTCTCTAGGTAAAGTAATTACTGAAGCAGCTAAAAATATGGGGAAATGAAGCAAATACAGGCCCTGATCCAAAGGCCGTTGAACTCAGCAGAAGCACTGGAATCATGTGTGTCATGAATCACAATTCACAAATGCTAATAAAGAATGTTACTGTACATATGTAAGGATAAAGTCCGATTGTCTAGTTGCAGTATCTAGGCATTCCACTTGGGTAAAATGAGGAGATGTTTTCTCCAGCAGGTAGGGAGAGTTTCTCAGCAAGCATTTATTGCCAATATTTATGGGAGAGTTTGTGGTCCCAAACGAACAGAAATAGTGGGAAACAAAAAGGAAAGAAAATGTACCCAAGGAGGAGATCCAGCTGCTTCCAAGTCATTTCTATAAATAAAATTCTGATGTGAACTCATTATCATTTCGCTTTCCAGCACCAATTTGCTTCCTCAAGATTTCAGAATGTGCATCTGAAGACTTGGGCTGCGCGCCGTAAAGTTTCCCTCGGCAACTGCTAAAATTATTCACGAGGCACTGCAGCATGGCAGCAGCTATCAGCTCTGGAACGGTAGGAGAGGCAGGGGATGGCCTTTGGTGTTAGTCAGGGACAAACCAGTGCAGTTGTGCTTGGCTGGGTGGTGAGGGTTGGGGTGTCAGGCCAGTGATGCCATCTGTACCTGTTGTCCTGTCGTTAGCGGGCAGTCAGCGGGTACAGCTGGAGCACATTTCTGGATGCTGGAAGCTCCCAGACAAATATTTGCAGTCCATTTTGTGAGTACGGGACAGCAGAAGGGTTGCTTGAGGATGGCCCAAATCCTAATGCATCTATCAAAGCCAGCTTGCTGTCTGTGCCAGCACTAACCTGGTTTAAGTATTGCTGTCATCAGTAATGCCAGATAACAAAAGCTGCTCTTTGTGGAGTAATATCAGGAAGGAAATTGTGCATGCAGATTCGCCAGCAAAAATAACAGTCTGGGGCTGTAAATGTACACACTGATACTGATGGCTTGTTGCTATTTTCAGAAGCTCCTGTTCCCTCAGGGGTGAGAGGACTTAACTGCTATCCCTGCTGTTCATGCATCAGCCTTAAAGGTTCCATGTGGATGCCTGCTCTTTGGCCCATCTGGGGGTGATTTCTGCAAATAGCAGTTTTCCTCTGAATCAGTATTCAATTCATCACCAGAGCCACGCCACATGATACTGTGGGGCCATAGAAAACCACTTTCCTTCACTAGAGATCTCTAGTGAAGAGTTCTTTATTATTTGCACTTTATATCCACCTTCCAATCATGCCCAGGCCAAGCAATTGTATTCCATGTAGCTAAATCTTCCCCACAGTTTTGCCTGACAGGGATACTTCAGGCTCTGAACTCCTGTGTAGTCCTGCTGTTTAAAGTTTTTGTATTTTGTTCTAGAGATTGCTTATATCATAGTGGGTGAAGTATATCTATCACTTAACCACTTCTCAGGAGTACTGTTAGGCTTAATTAATGTTTGTAGAACACTACTGAGATTCTCAAGAGAAGCAGCTATAGAAGTGCAAAGGATTATAATTAATTTAAGACTAATTTTTGAGTAAACGGCTAACAACACTTAAGCTGAGATTTTCCGAGTAAAACTCATTCAGTTGATTTTTAGACACAATCATTCTGAAGTCTGGTTTCCATTTACTACTACCACTGTATGATGCATTTTGATTTTTATTATCCTTCAATATCCTTTGATATATCCAGGCACACAGTGCACCTTGTTTTAGTTCAGGAAATACTGCCCAACACATGTAAGTCAAGTTAAAATAAAACTAACACAGTAACTAAATCAATAAACTCAAAGACAATCCCCAGCACCATTTGCCTTTAGTATAATAAGTGTTTGAACCATAAAGCCTGTAATTAATATTAAGGAATAATTTCCATAATTATTTATAAGGCATCTCATTTACATAAATAGTCATTATCTGGAAATAAAACCAGATCATTAAAATTCTGAAAACTGATTGAGATCAGTCAAGGTGTACCAAAGAGATTTGCTAAACTCCGTTTGAAAGAGTTGTGAGACGAAATCTCCTCTCCCAAACAAGCTGAAACAGGACTCTGCTGTGGGAGTGCAGGCAGTGCTTCATGCACATGACATCATCAAACAGAACAGGTATTCTGTACGGTGAGAGAACATTGGGTCACTCTTCTCACCAACTGCCATGGAGACTTTCCAAGGAGCTGCATCTGACACATCTGCACTGAAAATCTGACCCAGATTGTAGCTGAAGCTCTCCTAACACAGATTTCTGCTTTTCTGAGATTCTGCAGCACTCAAAATACTTTTCAAAATACTCATTTCTTTCAAAATACTTTTAATGCTTACAGTATCTTCAATAATTTCAAAGTTTTGCATCTAGTTGGAGAACACTTCATGTAGGAAAAAGGAAAAGAAATGGCACTCTTGTGTTTCTATTTGCAAGCTGGGCTGACCGCTCCTCAGTTATTAGCTAGAGAGTGACAGGTATTAAAAATTATGTCCTGCTTGTCACAAAGAATGCATCTCTGGTCCTGCTGTCAGTGCCTTTCAAGGTCCAGAGTGCTCTTTGTTAGATTTTTTCTAGGTAGAAATAAACTCACAATTTTTTTGAAAAGCTACAACCACAGAACATATTTTAAGAAATTTGCAATTGCCCTGAAAGGTCAGACCTGAGTCTGACATTTTCAGTGTGAGATACATCTTTAAGTGTAAGTGTAAGCCCAGAGTAAGGCAATACACCACGACCCAGCCTGTTTGGATTATTTCCTTGCTAATTCCTAGAGAATGGAAGTTGGCTCAAGTACTGAGTCATGAGGATTTCATCTCAATACAGATATTTTTAGTATCTGTTATTTTATCTTGGGTATTTTTAAAATCTGTATCACTGCCCAACTCCTCTCCTAATTATCTGAAATTCTTTTCTTCTGTAACAGCTTTGGAATGTGCCCTTCTATTATTACAAATCCTGGCTGCATTAGATTGGGTCCCACCTGCTCATCCATCGATTGGCTTAGGTAAGAGTGCCTTGTTTGAAGCCTCAGCAACTGCTGAGAAACCAGCACCACAGAGGAGCAACATCAAATCTCATGGTGAGTCACTGTGAATGTAGGTCAGCCCAGGCTCTGCCCTGTGCTGAGCTCTCAGAGCCTTGGCTCCAGGTCACCTGAAGGAGTCCCAACCCCAACAGACCCCCCTCACAAAAAATTATGTTTGTGTTCTTTTTGCCATACAGCACTGCCTCTTCCATGGGGGAGTTTAGAGCAGATGAACAATTTCTTAGCAACTCAGCCACAACCAAGAGCTGAGAAAGGACGGGAGAGAAAACACCAAATCACCTTGCAAGTAAAATATACAACCTGTTTGTTTAACCCAATTTGTGCCAAATAACATTATAGATCCACTCAATCTCAGCCACTTGAGGCTCACAATCAATGTTCTAAGAGCAGGAGAGGGAGGGTGATGGATCTGCTCTGATTCATACCTGGGGGAGACCCTCTCCTGCAACAGTCAGGGGTTCTACATAATGAGGTCGGCAGAGAGAACTGTGAATTGATTATTAATTAAACTGCTTGATCACCTCCTTGGAAAATGTATGACCAAATGTTGGTGCACAGAAAGTGATTTACATAATCAAGTTTGAATTTGACTCATAATACAGTACAAAACTACCTTAATAAATGGAAATTTTAAAAAGTCACACTCTGAGTCTTGATACAAAAAGAGTACTTCCAGTGCAAATAATGAGATGGGAGGAAATGTCCTTGGCAAGTCAATTTGTTCCATGCTGCTGATGGTTCCTGTTAATGACAAGGATTTTTTTTTTTCAAGACGGAAACAATGGAAAACAAATGCAAAAGCATTTACCAGAAGGCCAGGCAATGGCAGCTTTACCAAAATGTCAAGTGTGCAGAATAGAGTCAATTTAAAAGAGAATTAATTATTTAAACTGAATTAATGTGACTACAATGAAGCCCTGTTAAACCATCTCATCCATCCTGTTTCCAACTGTGCTACCCCTTACAGTCTAAGTGTAAATACTGTGACCTCAATTTTCAAACACTTCAAACAAAAATTCTCTTACCCGGTCACAGTACCAATATATTGCTTTTTTAATATATTTACTGCATCTCTACCAGGAACTCACCCACAGAATTGTGCTCACCTTCTCCACATTCCCAACTGATACGAATTTGACCTCTGTGTCCCCTTTTCCCTCTTTTCCTCTTTCATCTTTGTACTTGTGTTTTCCCAGATGCTTCAGGCAGTTTCTATCACTGCATTTTTCAGATCATCCTTTGCCTGCAAGTCTGCCCGTTGCATACAGTCCCGATATCTTAATTTCAGCAACTTTTCTCTTTTGTTTCATGCATTGTCTTGTCCTTGTGTGCCTTTGGGGACAGGAAGGTGACTGAATTTTAGGTCTCTAACTTTCATATGGAAGGTCATTTTCTCAACAGAATCTCCACACCTACTTCCCCGGGAACCCACTGTCCCAAAGGGCTTCAGTTCCTCCTGGACTCTGGGCCATGATGTTGCAGTACACAGAATATCACCCCTAGAAGGAATACTCTGTCCACCTTTGCATTTTCCAGGTCAACACGAATTTGCAATACTATCAACAATTTAAAGGTGCAATAATGGTTTTTCCTGGATAGTGTTACATGAAATGTGGCAAACATCAACAGAGCCACCGTTCCTTTTTTGTATCCCACAGGAATATCTATAACCATGTCTACCAGTGAGAAGTCAAAATTGTCACTTTTGTTTTCCAGTTTCAACATGGGCAAAGGAACCATTCCAAATCCATCCTTTTCTGCTACCCTTTAAAGCAACATCTGGGCTAGAATTTACATAAAAGTAAAAATAAAAAGTAATTTTCTATTTCATGGAGGAAAAGAACTCCTATCTAATAAGTAATGAACTTAATTGCCCTGGGTCTTGACTGTGTTGGGAATGCATACTAATTTAAATGCATCAGTGTAAAAATCAGTCTCATTAAACTATCTCAAAGCCCTAGAATAGATGGAGCACTGCATTAACACTTGCACACAGTCATTCATATTAAAGTTATAATTTACAGGAGCTCATAATGAATATAAACAGGAATTAAAACTGAGCTGAGGTGCAATAAAAAGGATTAGTGGCAGTGATATTTAAATTGACAGTTAAAAACTCTTCTGGAGCACTTTCAAGGCCTTGGAGAAATACAGTTGGTTGGATATCCTATTCTTTATTTCATGGTGTACTAGAAACAATGTATAAAACATGAGCACACCGAGGCCAAATGAACATCTTCACTGCAGAAATGTATTTCTTAAGTTATTTTTTAATTTGAAATGTCATTTTCGTGTCGTGCGAGGGGAATGACTGATGTACATATGGAAAATTGTGAGTTCTTAGAAACCATACTGTTTTCTTGATCATTCATAACCAAATACATAAAGATCCTTCAGCGTATCACTCTTGCACAGCTTGTACGAGATCTCCATAGCTACCCTTGGCACAACAAGCACAAAACCCAAGTGCCTTTGCAGGGCTGATAAGCAGACAGGAAGCAAAGGAACATCTGCTACAGCTTTAGATGGTTTTGCCTTCAGTAACCACTGAAGCTCTGCATTCCACGTCCTGCTCGCTTGGCCTTTGACTCCACCAGCTGTTGGACAGGAGATGTGAAATGTTGTACCTACAGAAAGGGAGCTGCATTATTTTTAAAGGACCACTGGGATATTTAATGGCATTTTTTTCTTTCCGTTCTCTGATGACTGGAAACACTGGATAGTAGAATCTGCATATGGAGTTACTTCCTGAAAGTCAACCACTTCCTATTTAACAATTTTTTTAATGTTCTGTTTTCCTTTCCAAACCTGCTTTGTTTTGTTTTGTTTTGTTCTGTTCTGTTTTAAACACCAAAAACAATTGCCCCATATACTGAATAGTAATTATATTCATCATAATCATTGTAAGGAAGCCATGTGCTTTCCTGGATCAGGGCTGGGGCTTCCAGCCCAGGCAATCTGTCTTCTTGGAGCATAACAGCATTTCTATAGCATGGACAGCCAAGGAACTGAGTTACACAAAATAAATATCAAACAATTTAGTGCAAACCCTTTTTTGTTTAAAGAAAGAGCTACTGAACATGATGTTCTATAAAGGACCTCGGCCAAATAATGCAGATTCTCTGCTCTTGTGTGTGTGGAAAATCTGCTCCAGATAGTTCAGCAGTTCACCACCACCATGTTATTTTCATTTGCATGGAAAACTACTAACAGAGAACAACTGACAGCAGCATATTTTTAGGATATTGAGGCCCATGCATCTTTATGTACTTCCTCTGAGATTGTAATTTTGTCTAGGAGATTGCAACAGTTGTGATGAAATCGGATTTAGCCATGTATGGTAGATCCTATGGCTCTGACACAATGAGATGAAGAGGGGCTCAGAGTAACCACAAGAAAGAGGAAGATACTCTTACTCTGCTCCAGAGTTATGTAAATGTAACTGAGAAGAGAATTTTGCCCAGAAATTCTGTGTTCTGTGCTTTGGAGTTCTATACATTTTTTATATGTTCTATTCTTAAACTGCAGATGGATGCTGTTTTGCCAGAAAATAAATGAAACACGAAGATGGCTTCAAATATTTGGACGAGTCATGTTG
This sequence comes from Ammospiza caudacuta, assembly GCF_027887145.1. Taxonomy (NCBI): domain Eukaryota; kingdom Metazoa; phylum Chordata; class Aves; order Passeriformes; family Passerellidae; genus Ammospiza; species Ammospiza caudacuta. Next base: position 26,119,491 of record NC_080602.1, read on the forward strand.
CCACTCAAAATACAGAAGCATCTGTCATATCACTGTCCTAGTGAGATCATAAAAGCAGAGACAGAGTGATCAAAGAAGAAAATACAGGACTCTTACTCCATTCCTAATATAAGCTATTTCTCTTTTTAGGACCAGGAGCCTATGTGGCACAGAGATATTCCCATAGTCTACAAATACAACAGCTGAGTACCTGAGATGATTACTTTGCCACTATTTATTTAGTTAAATATAGGAATAGTCATAAAGACAGTAGATTTACTTGGGACTGACAAATTACTAACTCAGGTTATTATTTTATAATGGAATCACAGAATCCCAGAATGGTTTGGGTTGGAAGGGACCTTAAAGATCACCCAGCTCCAGCTCCCCTGCCATAGGCAGGGACACCCTCCATTATCCCAGGCTGCTCCAAGCCCCAGTGTCCAACCTGGCCTTGGAGACTTCCAGGGATCCAGGGGCAGCCACAGCTTCTCTGGGCACCTGTGCCAGGGCCTGCCCACCCTCACAGGGAGCAATTCCTTCCCAATATCCCATCCATTCCTGCCCTCTGTCAGGGGACACCATTCCCCTTTGTCCCCTCCCTCCAGGCCCTTGTGCAAAGTCCTTCTCTAGCTCTCCTGGAGCCCCTATAGACACTGGAAGGGTCTTTAAGCTCTCCCTGGAGCCTTCTCCAAACTGAACATTCCCATCTCTCCCAGCCTGGCTCCAGAGCAGAGGGGCTCCAGCCTTTGCAGCATCTCTGTGACCTCCTCTGCACTTGCTCCAGCAGCTCCAAATCCTTCTGCTGTTGTTCCCCAGGGCTGGAGGAAGCTCTGCAGCTGGGGTCTCACCTGAGAGGGACAGAAGGACAGAATCCCCCCTCACCTGCAGCCCTCACTGTGGGATGAATCCAGGATATAGAGCCTTTCTGGGCTGCTCTCTGTGCTTTTTATCTTCTGCATTTCACGGGGAGCTGAATCTGAATTTTTAAAACTATATTAATATTAGAATAATTAAATAGCTGTCTTGAACTGTGTGCACATTGCATTTAACCAGCTTGAAAGGAAGCCAAAACGTGAAGCAATTTTTAGAAGAATTGTAGAATCAATACATCAATTCCCATTAATTTGGTGTCAGAGGAAACAAATGTGTACCTGTCTGAAACGTGTGCCTTCCCTGCAGAGGAGTACTAAAATAGGCATCTTCTGTCTCCCTGCCTTCCCTGTGCCCTCCAAACATCAGAAACCAGGGTCACAATGAGGGAAAACCAGGCTGGCTGCAAAATACAATGAAACCACTTTTATTAACCCAGTATCCAGGACAAGTTATGCACCAACTGTGCCATGTCAAAGCCATCCCAAGCACTATCCCATCCTCTGCACTGAGTTCCTTGTTTCTCCCCTGGTGCTGCAGTCCCTCCCAAACACATCTCCTTTGCAGGGCTGAGAATATCTAGGCAAGCTGAGGTGAAACTCCATTCAGTCTGTCACAGCCACAAGCTGTCATTCTGCACAGGAGCGGGACAATATTAGTGACTAATCCCAACTGAGAGTACATCTTAAACCAGCCAAAGTTCTGGATCAATCCAAGCTCCTCCAAATGTGCTGTGCTGCATGCAAGCATCTTGCACATCTTGCTCACTGCACAGCTGGCTGCGGAGCAAATTTTTGTCTCGGGAGGTATGCTCAAGCACATGAAACGTATTTTTAGCATCCCAGAGGTCTGAGTACTCCCAGAGCTGAGAGTACAACCTGGCTGACAGCAGGTTTCCAGAGGAAGGAGTAGGAAAGAGGCAATGGGTGATGAGATTACCCCCCACAGAAGGAGACTTCTGCTTGGAATATCAACACATCTTTTCAGTCTCTCATTGTGACTGTTTGTGCTTCCATCAGATTTTCCGTTTGCTCCTTCAGCTACAGGACCAGATGGCTCCCACACATTATGCTCTGAATCATGGCAAGGCTCGGGGTGTTTGCTGTGTGTCACAGCAAACACAGGTGCCAGACCAGGTTAAACTCCTCACAGCCAGCATGGTGCACCCTGCTCAGGGGTGGGACTGAAGCAGGTACCTACAGACACACTCTGGGGAAGATCTGAGCATCCTTTTCTTCTTGCAGGAAAACGACTGCCATACCTTGAGCGCAGATAGCAGGGAAGGGAGGCAGAGCAGTGACACATGGCAGAGGACAGATGCTCCACACTTCCCGTGATGCACAATGCCTGATGGCAAGGAGTCCTGGTGGGCCAAGGACAGGAGGCTGTTGTTCCCCCTCTGATTTCCCCTTGCAGCTTGTGATTAAACTGGTGCTGACACCTTGCCCAGTGCCTGTTTGCAGAGCCAATAGCCTTGGGCAGGACTTCTGGCCATGAAGCACCTACTGGAAAAAGAGACAATCTCATTGTTTGAGAGCATCTCTGCCTCTGGCATCTGTTAAATAGAAAACAAAACTGATTTTCTCCTCACTTTGCATAGATCTGGTGTAGATCCAAGCTGTGGCAGCTCTGTGAAATGAGGGTGAACAGGAGGGGTGTTTGCAAATGTAATGGCCCCTATTTAGGAGGGCAAGACTGGGAGGACTACGCAGAATGTGATTTGTGCTTCAGTTACAAGACCATAAACATCACCCTGCAGTTCTCTCTCACTGAAATACTGCATTTCTGAGCACTGAAAACCACGGGAATAATGAAAGATGCTTTTGCAATACCTACGAGACATCTGGGGCTCAGTGCAAGTTACAAATCTGGAGGCAGAGGATGGATGTCCTGGACAGCACAATTGATGTGGTGAGTGTGCTCCAGGTCACACCACGGAGGAGCAGCCAAGAACCTGGAGACTGTCCAATGGCCACACTCCACCCCAAGCATTTTCTGAGATGAGAAAACTCCCCTGTGGCTGTTTTTCAGCTTGCTTTTCTTGCTATGTGCTTACATGGCCCTGTGTTGGAAGTGACAGGGCACTTTGTGAGCGTGTGCTGTGCTGGCCTTTGCTGACAGGCGCTGGCAATCAGGGAACACTCGTCAGGGACAGGGACAGTGACCAGGAATGTCACAACCACAGCCTGTGCAGAGCAGCTCCCATGAAGGTTAACGCGTGTCGCCACCACCTTTGAGGTCAGTGTTGGCCTCGCTTTAGCAGTCCTATAAATAGACGCCCAAGGTTGACTGAAAAGAGGATTTGGCTCGGCTGGATCTTGTTTAGCATTCCCAGGAGAGGAAGGCAGATTCTTTTCCCTTTTTCTCTTCCAGCCTGTAACCTTGAGTTGGTCTCTGTGGGGAACATTAGTGGATTTGCCAAAAGCGCTGCCGCTGTGAGCCGGATGTCCTGCTGTGTCACACAAACCACACGTACACGTCTCTCCAACCTGCAAACCCAGACCTAATTCCACTAAAGCCTCAAACTAATTCCTCACTGGCAAAACTAGGGAAAAACCCAAACAAACCTTGAGCCTAATTGCTTGAAAACAGTAGGACACCTAGTGGATTTATAGGGAATATCTTTGGGATTATCAGCAACATTTTGTCATTTTCTTGGCAAAACCAGCTGTGAATATATTTATAGAGCAATCACTGAAATATCAGGGTTTCTATTTAATAAATTAATCTTGTTATAGCTGTTACAGCCTCCAGTTTGCCTGAAGAAGTTATTGCAACCTATAGAAAACCCAAAGAGCATTGTTCGAATGACTTAAAAAAAAAAAAAATTATGGAAAACTGGATGGTTCCCAATGTCTGGAAACTGGAGGAAGGATATTCTGCCAGATCAAAGCCATCCCAGTTGTTCCATCTGACAGCTCTCTAATGATCTTAATGAGCGGAGTTTTACAGCTCAGCCTGGCTCCTAGTACAGTGGTGCAGCTCCACAACAACGTGGCCATGCTGAGCACAGCCAGCCAGCCCTGCTGGTTGTTTCAGCACAGAATGACTTGGCCACAGAAGCCAAAGTTCTTCTTCATTCCCCAGGGCTGATCTTTTGTATCCAAATTACAAGATGAGGGGCCAGGTGATAATGCCTGCACTGGTGTCGCTGCTTTTGCCTGGTACCAGCTCCAACATCAAGCAAATTTTGACCCTAGAGAGGGAATAAACCCCTCTGGCAGGGTGTGTAAGAGGAAGAAGATTTTGAGTGATGATTCTGTGAAATTATATCTTGGCCAGCAATTATCCTGGGGCTGCCAGGGTTATCTTGCTGGTGTCTCTGGAGGCAGCAGACACAGACAAAGAGATGAGTGATGAGTCCAAAATGGATTCAGGAAACTGATGACTTCATTTTGACAGCCATCACAAGGAACATTAAGTCATTGAGTCCTGCACTCAATTCCTGTTCCCAAAACATGCTGAAAACTTTCCTTCCTTTCTGCTTACCATAATATTGTCCTAGTGAAAAATGTCTCCAGAAGATGGTTCATTTTTCTGTTCCCTTCCCACTCTTTCTGCAGTGCTGCAGGGACTCCTAAAGAACAGCAAGACCAGAATGAGATTTGATTTTGGATAAAAATTCTGTTCAGATGCAGGTATTTTTTTTTTATTCTAAGTTCAAGGTTAGGATCGGAAAGGCTAATTTAGAAATTATTTTTTATTTGGTCTATTTCTTCTTATACCTTTTCTTCTTAGAGCTGTAGAAATCAGAAAGGACGTAGCACGTAATGGAATGCAAATGAGTTATCAGCAGAAAAATTCATATTAACTCCTCGTATTTTCATTATTCCTACCAGTGGCATAGAATTACCCTAAAAATAGAATCCTTGTACATTGTAAACCCTTTAAATTGGTCAAGAGTTTTGAAACAGATTTTTTTTTTAAATTTCAGTGCATGGATTTTGTATTTGAAGGGATTTTTTTTCTGACTGACATGTCAAACTGGGGATGGTACATGCTAAGAGTACACTTTTCTCTAATTTAACAGCTGGATTGGAAAGCTTGAATTATCTCTGCATAATTGCAATGATTAATGGATTGTTAGGAAATTGCAAAGTATTGATTGAATTTTCCCCTTAGGAAATATTTCTCCTCTGATAAAACACAGTTCTGGGGCTTTGCTTTTGTCCTTCCTGCTTTCTGCTCCAGGGAACCTAGGGGCTGCTTTTATCTGGGAAATGGGAATTTGGGTCAACAGCCCTTCAAGGACAATTTTGAATTATTGTGATTTCCAATCCCAAATCTTCTCTGAGCTTTGCAAGGAGATGGATTTGCAAAGTGTGAACAGGGATTTCAGAGCCAGGAAAGCTCTTTTTGTTTTTTTTTTGGTTTTTTTTTTTTTTTTTTTTTTGGGTTTTTTTTTTTTTTTTGCTGGTACCAGCAGCAAATACTGGCCATCGCTGTTTCACATTCTGCCATTTCCATGTCAAATACCACCAGTGAGCTCTGAAAGGCACCTTGACCTTGTTGTGGGAATGCCACAACCACCAAATATAGTGGCAAATTTTCCACTTTATTAGGCCAAGATTACCCTGGGGGATCTCAGGAGTTGGTGGGAAGAGGGAAGTGGAGAATGAAGTGAGAATTGGATGCAGGGAGAGCTTGATGCACAGTGCCTGGGGCTGGGCAGCTGAGAGCTGGGAGCCCTGACACACATCTGCACCTTAATAGTGCTGGGCTCTTTTTGGCAGCTGCTCTGGGAATTTCCAGAACAGACCCATAAATACACAGCTATGAGTGCGACCTCTGCTTCTTTTCTTCGCTAAATTGAACATCCAAGGCCCAGCTGAATATCATTCCTTGTCTCTGCTCCAGTTGCTTGGGACGTGCTGCCTCTGCAAATGGTTCTGCCTAAGTTAGGAATTATGAGAGCGTGCTAATTCAAGGTTTGCCATGAATTTGGTGTTCCCGCAAGGATGACACTAATGGCAATTAGTGCAGCAGAAATGCCCGTGCTGAATGACTGTTCTCACATTAAAAGCTGTCACTTGGAGAGCACACAGTCTCTGTTATTCCAGGCCTGACCTCTGCTTTCTGGCTGTGTTTCCTGTGCATGGCAGGTGTCCCAGGCCGTCCCATCACTGCAGCAATTCACTTTGGGAGGGGACACGGGGAAAGAGCAGAGTAGCCCAAACCAGCCTGTGCTGACAGTGACATTTCCTGAGGGTTTGGATGTTCTCCTCTGGGGCTTGAACAGCAACAAAATTAACCCAAGAACAGAAACAAGACTTTAATTTCTGGAGCTCCTTGCTACTTCGAAGCTCTCCTCATGTCTTGCTCAATCAATTCCTGTTTAGACAAAGAGCTGTTTCTACTGTTTCAGTTTCCACCATGAAGAATCAAGAATCTGATTTTAAATGATCAATTGCATTTAAACAGGCTTAGCTAGAAGTAATCCCTGCTGCTGCCCAACTCCATAGCAATCTGCACAACTTTTAATGTTTTGCTAAAAATCATTGGTAAAAATGCCTTTGCTTTACAATGACTGCAGTTCAACAAGTGGCAGTGCTGCAGCAGTGTGGGAACTGTGATTTTTACCTAAGCCAGAACACCTACTGTCCTCACCCTGCGCCCTAAACTCTTGTGCAGGGTAAATCAGTACCAGATGAGGAACATCTGCAATATGCTCAAGAGGAAGTCATGCTTGCACACATGAAAAGTGTAAATAAAGGGTGTTTCTAGGCTCACAAACACAATCCAAAGCATGAAAAGGAGAACAGCTCTTACAGGAGGATAACTAAAAGTACTTAGTTTGTGTTATTTTAAGGCTTTTTAGCACTAACAGCAGTTCTGAAGGATGAAACCAGTTCTGAGAAACATCAAGTGAAAATTAATAGCTTTTTAACAACAAAGTTCAATGGACAAGTGCAAATAGGATATGAGATGGAAACCTGAGCTCCTGAATTATAAATATACCCAGTCTCTACACAGACAAGTATCTGTTATCCATTTGATGTACTACTCAGTGCCAAGGGATTGAGAAGGTGGCAGGAGCAGGATGAGCATTTTCAAGCTCGAGATTTTGTGTGTTCTGAGTTTGGCTGGAGATAAAAAGGATTAATCCAAAGACAACACAGATTCTATAGCTCTCACCACTGCAGTACCCCCTGGAGTAGCTGGAGGTGCAGGGCACATCAGAGGCTGGCAGCAGGATGTGGGTGAGCACAGACTGATGGTCCCGATGCTCCTGGGGAGTTCTGTCCTCCTGTGGAGGGACACACTGCAGTCACACATTAGGTGTCTTTGTTATTAATGTTTTGTTTTCCCCACTCAGAAGCTCTGAGGCAGCATGAAGTATTTATCTTTAAATGCAGAGGATCACATTCTGGCTCGTTATGCTGCCAGCAGACGGTAACTGATGCACAGCACTGCTGCCATGCCCTGGGGTTACTTTCCACACACAGGAATGATGACACAGCCACTGCTGCAGTGATGGCAAACATGCTGCTGTGAGGGCAGGCTGGTGGGAGAAGAGCAGTTTTAAGGGATTCTGTTTAATCATCTGGACACAAGTGCTATTTTTGTCTTCTGCTGTTTAGATCTCAAGCCTGCACCAGGAGAAGCTGATGACAAAGTTGGTGTCTCCCATGGCAGAGGGGCAGACAAGAGGAACTGGACAACCTTTTGGGAAGGGAGAAGCGGGGTGGGCAGGGGTGGCAGTGGGAAAGGGGCCTGTGTTCATGGCCTCTGCACCTCATGAGCTGAAAGAGCTTGTTGGCCTCTCTGATACCTCCACCACAAGCTCACATGCCTCTCTCAGCTCATTTCACAGGAGGGATCTTCTTGGGGGACTTCCCACCAACCAACCCCAAGCTTACCTGTGCTTGTGGGTGGCTTTGGGGTGAGGCCAGTGCCTGCCCATGGAGGCAGGAGAGGGGCATGCACTCCATGATGGGGGTTAAGGTTGGTGAGTCCCAGGCAAGAAGTGAGGTGAGATTATCACAGTGTGTGAAGAGGCCCGGGGAGCTCAGAGCATGCCCATCCATCACCTGGGCACAGGACTCCTGGGAGCTCAGTGTGCCCATCCATCGTTTGGGCACACGGACTTGCTCGGGCAGCTCAGAGAATCCCGGGCATCGTTTGGGCACACAAAGACGAAAACAAAAAAAAAACCGACATGGGGGACGAAAAGATTCAGGTTCCACCGAGATTTGAACTCGGATCGCTGGATTCAGAGTCCAGAGTGCTAACCATTACACCATGGAACCGCTCTGTTAGCGACCTCTCCCGTCTGCCTCTAGTTCCTTGCACCACTGCCCCGCCTCAGCACGGCCACTCTCTCCAGGGGTACCGGAGGGGGAATCAGTGCTGAGGGGCCGCGGGGCCGGGCGGGACCCCCGCTCGTTTTAGCCCGCTGAGGGCGCGGCCGCACCGCTGCCCCGGGCGCGGTCGTGCGGCGGCGCCGCTGCCCCGGAAGCGCCTGTGGGCGGGCGGGCGGAGCGCGGAGGGCGGAAGAGCTGCAGCGGCTGCAGGGAGGGTCCGGCCCCGCTCCGCTCCTCTCCCGGTCCCGCTCCTCCGCCACCCGCCATGGGCACCCGCGACGACGAGTACGATTATCTCTTCAAAGGTGAGGCGGGCAGGGCCCGGCCGGCGGGCGGGAGAGCAGCGGGGCCCGCGGGCGGGGCCGGGGCCGCTCCCTGACGCGGGGCCCGGCGGGTGGGGGGAACGCTCCGGGCCGCGCTCGGGTGTCCTTCCCTCAGCCCAAAATGTCAGCTCTGGGCCGGGTTGGGCAGCGGGGATTTGGTGTCAGCGCCGGTCCGAGGCTGCCCCGGGCACCGGCTGAGGCGGCGGCCGGTCTGCGGGATGGCGAGCAGAGATCGCCAGGAAGGATGCCCAGGGCTGATAAGGACTCGTCAGGGCTGATAAGAACCCTTTCTAGCTGTTAAATAGAGCTTTAGAGTGGGTGAGATATTCTCAGCATTGGTAGATGATGCGCTAATTTAATCAAGTAGTCCTTGCTGCCTTCTGTGTTCAGAGCCTTTGGCGAGGAGTGGAATGTCCCTGCTGCTCCACACCCAGAGATCATAAAATGCTCCTGGAATCATGGAATGGTTTGGGTGGGAAGGGCCCCTAAGATCATCGCGTTCCACCCCCTGCCATGGGCAGGGACACCTTCCACTATCCCAGTTTGTTCCAAGCCCTGCCCAGCCTGGCCTTGCTCTGTCCTGGCTCCCACAGCGAAGGGCAGGGATTCCTTGTTTTCCAGGGCTGATGCCCCTCCAGTCTGCCATGCAGTGCCCAGCTGGGTTAAAACCTTCCAGGTTGTTGTTAAAGACTCAATTTTGACTCCCTGCAGAGTAAAACACCAGCCTGCTGGACAGGTTCATGTAGCCTGCTGTGAAATGAGTACAGCAGTGCTGATGTTTTGAACGTTCATTATCCAGTTTTTAAAATCCCACTGAAAAAGCAAGCAAAGTAGTGTAAAAAAGTCGCTGTTTATTGTGATGTGGTATTGTAAATTTGAATTTAGGATTAAGAGCATTGCTTGTTGTGTTGTAAGGGTGAGAGACCCTTTGCTTGTCATCATGAAGGTAAAGGAAAGCACTGATGTTTTTTCCTGTACCTTTAAGCTGCTGTAATAACTTTGAGGAATTGCATTTTTTTTTTGTTGTTGGTTGTTTTATCCAACTGTGTGTGGAAAGTGGCATTATTTCTGCCTATAAATCAGTCATCTGTACTGCTATGGAAATCAAATCAGGAAGTTCCAGAACAGGCTCTTTTCTCAGCTTGCAGCCCTGGCAAGGACCTTGCTGACCACTGGTTTAATGGCATCAGGCAGTGTTATTGTAGGTACTTGTGTGCAGGTTATCAGAGCCATTGAATTACCCTTGTTCATGCAGTTCTGTCAGTGGGCTTGTAATTAATGTTTTAGCTGTGAAAGCCTGGGAGTATCAGTGACACAGGGTTTGTTGGGAGAGCTCCTATCTTTCATTTGGCCTGCTTCCTTTTATAGTGGGAAAAAATAAAGTTGGAATCCAGTTATAGGGAGAGATGCAAAGCTGATTTAATTGATTGCCTTTGCTAAAGCTTTTTCTGTTCAGCTTGGTTTATAGAAGCTGTTGGGGATGCAGGGAATGCTGTGAAAATGCTGTTGTGAAGATAAATGATTTGGGTTTTTCCAGCCTAAAGTGGACTGCAGGAAGTTGATGCAATGCCACTTAACTGGGATTGATGTGGCAGCTGAAATAACACAAAAATGCAAAGTAATAAAACCCTGGAAACTTTTGTAACTTCCCAGAGGTGATCGTTGTTCTAAACAAGCTGTCACCACTCTGGAATGATCTGGAAATTATTGCAAGTAGGTCTCTGAACTGAATGTCTCCTTGCCAGGCACTGGTCAAAAAGGCAAAGGATAGGTAAATCTTTTGGAAAAGGGAACTTGGGGACAATGTTAAGTCAGTGTTTGAATTTTAGACATGAGCATCTTGGGAATTGAGGTGAAATGTAGGCATGACAGACATATCCATTTTGAAAGGGATGTTCTAGAATTAAAAAGGTGGAGAAAGGCATCAAAATAATCAGAAAAGAGACCTAATGGATTCATAGCCCTGACACTGAATTGATGTACAGCTTGATTAAAATTTAAACAGTGAGTGATAAGGGCAAATAGAGAAAGTATCTCCTGTTTGTCATAATTTCTCTGGATATCTGTAATGCTTCTTTTATTGGGCAGCGGGTAAAAGCAAAAGGACAAAGTCCCTCAGGTGTGTATGCAAATTTTGAAGTGGTGCATTGCCATGCATATTATAAATGGATTTGAAAGCCTGCACAAATTCACAGAAGCAAGAAAATCTTGTTTGGGGCATGTCAGTGTGACGGTTCGTCTGAAGGCATTGCTGTTTGAAGATGCAGGGGCTGGCTAGGACAGAGATCAGCCTGTTTGTTGTGATACACGTCATGGTTTTTGGACATTGCTTGTTTGGAGTCAGACTCTGGGTGTGGGTCTGTCAGGACACTTCATCCAGCAGGACATTTCTGGGTTTATGAAGGGACTGTATGGGTAGGTTGGTGGGACTGAGTTCAGAGTTTGACCTGGTTAAAACAATCGTGTGATGTTCTCTAGTCTGGCTGTTTTTTACTGCTCCTGGGCTGAGCTGCCACGTTTCTGTTTGTGAGACCTCTGGTTTTGTCCTGTCAGCCCCTGACTGCAGCTGTGTGTGGAAATCTGGCTGACTCTGCTGCTGGGTGTAAGCTGAGCCCACCTGTGCTGCTGGATGGCAAAATCCAGGGACCTGTTACAAAATACACTTCTCCTGACTATGTTGCAACACTTCAGCATATAGGAAAGACTAAGCCTAGCTTGAAAAAATTCTGTTAAATTCTTCTTGTCCAGCTTCCAGTCTTTGTATCTTTCCATATTTTTGGGGTCTGGCTGAGAGCAGTGCCTGCTGTTCCCAGAATGGCCCCTGAGGAAACACAAGGCTTTGAAGTCCAGTTCATAGAAATTTTGCTCTAATTTTAGTAGGAGGAAAATATAATAATGATACAAAGATATTGCTTTATTACTTAATAAATTAAGCCTGGCTTTAGCACAGGAACCTGTTGCTCTTTTTGATCAATGAGCTTGCAATAGATGAGCAGTTATCAAAGGAACCCTCACTTGTAGAAGATGTTGAAATTTTTTTCTATGGACAAAGCTCAGGATGATTTTGTCTGCACCTGGACCATCTAGGACTCTGGATTTGGGGCAGGCTTATGTCAAGGACCTGACTTGTGGTGATGTTCTGTTTACTGCTAGGAGAATCCAGCTTCAGCTCTCTGCTTCTTTGCATCATGTTCATTTCTCCAACTTCTCCCTTTGGTATTGAGGAAATGCTCTGAAACTGAACCAGCTTGCTGGTTTGGGGTTTAGAAGACACATTTTTACTTGTGTGTTTAGATAAATGTGTGGTTGCAGGACATTTATTGGTTTGACAGTGGCAGCAGCCCTTGGCTTTCACTGCCTCAGATGTGGAGGCACTTTGGTGCTGCAGCAAAGCTGCTGGTGCAGCCATTTACTGCAGAGCTGTTGGGAGCTGGTACTGACTGTATGGAGGGTAATCCCTGCCCCAAAGGCTCTGGGGTGCCAGGTCTCTTTTGGACAGAAAAAGAGTGAATAAAATGGGGCACAGCTGAGGAGGATGAGTAAAATAAGTGATGACCATGTTGGGTTTATGGCCAGCTATGATGTGCAGGATCATGTCATTTTTTTCACATGCCCTTCAAACTCCAGCTGAAGTGGGCAGGGAGAGGTATCCATCAGCAGGTTCTTCTGGGGATCATGAAGAGATGTCCAAGTTTTTTATGGATATGTCTCTTAATAGCAGAGCTCAGTGCAGAGACAAGTTATAGATATGGTGATTTCCTTGTGCTGGTGTACTCATCCTAGGTCATGTAATCTGTGACTTGTGCAATAACTTTTGCCACAGACAACACAAGCTGTGCTGGACTCTATTTTCAACCTGATCTCATATTTAATGAGATGATTAAAATATTTTCTGAAAATTTAAGCTCAGAGGTTTTACAGAAATAAAAATTGTGTGAGTGAGCTAGAATGTTGGTGAAAAATTAATAATCCTTTCTTGACATAGTTCTCTAAATTGCTTCTCATGCAGCATGGGAAATTGAGTTCTTATTTTGGTCTTCTACAGAAATAAATCTGGAATTACAGAGTGAAATTTATACAGAACTGTGGACTTCACACTTCTTTTTTTCTCTCTCTCCACTGAATGCTTGTATGCTTGTCTTAAATGTTTGGGGTAGTAAATGCTATAGAAAGTCAAATGCATTGATTGAAAGCACGTGGTTGCAAGTATTGAACTGTCCCAGCACTAAATCAGTCACTTGGGGCTGGGAGATTATTTCCATGACTTTCAAATGTGCCTGTACAATTTTCCTTGCTTGTGCAACTTCTAAGGTGCTGCTCCTGTGAGGGAGGTGGTGCTCCAGAGCTGGTTATTGATTAATGTCAGCACTGGGTCTTGTGGCTGAACTGGCTAAAATGTTTCCTCCAGACCTTCCTCCTTCCAGTGCCGATGTAGGAAAGGAATTTGTGGGTGATGCAAGTTGGGTGGGACAGAGGAAGTGGGAGTGTGGCTCTGAAAGAGCTTTGTGCAGATGAGGACTGTGATCCTTCAGATAAGCTGGGATTTGGGATGTAAGGGTTTATCCCTGAGGACTTGGACTCTGGTAAAGTAAAAGTTTGCCAACCTAAAGCTGAACAATTAGGTCTGATGAGAGGCAGATAGAGCCCTCAAGGTGAAATGGTCAGGAGAAATAATTCCAGCTCCAGGTGTGCCTAACACACAGAGATGGAAATACTGAAATCCTTGTCTGCATCACAGGGAGATCTGGCTTAGAACAAGGTGTGCAGTCCTCACTGTGCTGAAAAAAATTTGAAAAACTTGTAGGGAAGGTGTTTGGGGAAATGAATAATGTGTTTTATGGAACCATTTGACAAGTTTTTGTATTTAGCAAATACAGCAAAGCCCAGCCAAGCTGTGGTTGCTTTCTGTAAATACCCCAGCCTAAACACCACTGGGAGAAAACACTAATGAGCTAATGGAGAATGCTGGCACATGGATACCACCATCAGCTGACCACTAATTCCTTCTGAAAATCAGAAGGCAATTTCTAACCATTAGGAGTGAGTTTCTGGAAGGAAAGCCCAATGAAAGGGACAATGTGCAGGAAAAATTAACTTTATCATGGCCTAGATAACGTCATTTCCCTCCTAGGACCTGTTTGTTTGGGGTGTTTAGTATGGGACTTGGCCATCCAGGGTCATTCCTACTGCATTTCTATGTTAAGAATGTAATACATGGGAACATGATGTAGTATAAAATATCAAAACATGGTGGCTTGATAAGGAAAGCAAAACTGAAATTAATAACACAACCTAAGTGGCTGTTAGAGCTGTTTCAGTTCATAATTTTATTTAAAGAGTGATACTTACCCAGACGGGCAGAGATGCAGAAGGTGTGAGGAGTCTGAGGCGCCTGCTGACATTCCAGGCTGTGCTCGTGCCTGTGTTCAAGAGGAGCTGCAATGGCCCAATTAAGTAGAGGAAATAGCTGACTTCAAGGAGGAAGGTATTATTTTCCCCTTATAATTGGGACACATTAATCTGGTGCTGGAAACCATTCAGAACATAAGCAGTGTGGAATTCAGACACAGTAAGGGAAAAAACCTGGCAGAGGAATTAAAGGCATCCCTCCATTGTCAAATGACTTAAAGGCGGGCTTTGCACTGAACTACAAGAACAGGTTTGAAGGAATACTTTACAGGTATATGATGCATCCTATTGGGAAAAGGAAATGATGAACATGGATTGCTTTTCTTGCTTAGAGAAGCTTCTGGCCACTGCTGGGTGATAGCAGGACTGAGCTGTGCAGAGGGAACTGTCAGCCTTTCCCTCCTAGGAACTTGTTGTGTGTCCCAGTGAATACAAACATGATGTCATCTAAACCCATGGTCCAAACCTGCCAAAACAGTGTTGAAGAGGTGACTTGCCAGTGGCAGAGGAAAGCTGTGGCTGCGTGCCAGGGGTGGTGATGCAAGTGGTGCCCTGTCCCCTGCACTGGCTTTATCAGGATGTAGCATCTCTGTGCCAGCAGAGCTGTTCAGCAGTGACCTGGCACGCAGGAAAGCAGACTCCTGTTTGCATTGAGCACAGGGCCTTGCCACCCACCTGCACTTGTGATCTTCCTACACAGGAGAGGTTAACACAGGGTGCTCTCTGCAACTCCTGTGCTTGGCCGGCTGCGTGCTGAGTCAGCTGGCACGGGCAGCTGGGGAGATGTTTGTTTTGATGAAGTATTCTGCACAAGGCTGTGCTCGAAGCCAGCGTTTTCTGCAATTTTCATTTATGGAGGGAGTTTAAAAGGTGCTGCTCTGCCCTTCCAGTCGGAGCAAAGAATTGCTCTGCATTATTTAAACAGAAGCTGCAGAGGGCTGCAGCAGCAGATGGGAGTGTTTCTGCTGCTGGACTGAGCTCCACGGGGGGTTTGTGTCATTGAGTGTGTTTGGTGCACTCCGTGCTTTGTTGTACCACACAGAATCTTTAACTGTGTTGTGGTGTCTTAACAGTTAATGATGTGTGTTACTGAGCAAGTAATTGTTTTTTCTAATTAAACAAAGACACAATGTTTGCTGTCACCTGAGTGTGCACTTTTTTGCTTGGGCTGGTGTTGATTCAGTGCTGAACTTCATTATTGGTGTTTCTTCTCAATGATTTTTTCTTATTTTTCTTTCCTTTCCTTCTCTACTGGTTTGGAACCTTAAAGGCCATAGGATTACCCGATGTGACTCTGGTTGTGAGCACATTTCATCCACTGCTCTGCTTCTTGGTACTGAGTTTTAAGTTACAATTCAACTTGCACCTTTCGACTCAGTATTACAAGATAATGCAGTGAATCCTCGTGATGCTGTTTTTCCTGCAGGAACTGGACTTTGAACCTTCTGTCAGTCTCTTGTCAGGCATAGCTGAATCCTTCCAATTAGTTTGATTTGCTGGGATGAGTCAAGCTGAGCCAGGGAGTGGTGGATCCAGTTGTGAGGCTCAGCAATCCCCTGGCAGCTTTTTTGAGCAGTTTCAGTCTGTGGCCTGGTGTGTGCAGGAGCCACAGCAGCAGTGGGGACTGCAGAAGGGCAGAGAGCTGTGGCTCAGCAAACGTTTCAAACTGGCTGGCAGGGTGATGGTGGCCTTGGGGGTTCTTTGGTTTGGTTCTCTTTTGGTTCACAAAGTTGTCTGTCCCAGTGGGGAACCTGTCTTCTGCAAAGGCATGAGGAGTGTAAGTGAAAGCAGAGTCTGCTGCTTGCCCTGTGTTTTGGACTTCTGCAGCAAAGCAGATTTCAGTTGTGTGGTTGTAGGGTTTGTGTTTTGGTTTTTAGTTCTAGTATTGTTTAAGGAAATATAACTGGTCACCAATGTTTGCAGTGACAGCCACGTGTATTGTTCCTAAAAGAGGAATGTTGTTCCATGCTGGGCAAAGGAGCCTGAAATATAACCATTGAAAGTCAAGCCTAACATCTGTTCAAAATGCTGGTGAATGTGGCAGCTCTGGTTTTCCAGGAATGTTGAGACTTGGACAGCAGATCCATGACAAGGATGGTGCCATTGCCATTCTTTTCCTTCATGCTTCATTCTTTAAAAGAATTATTTCTTGCATGTGATTTTCAGTGTGTCATCTACATCTGGAGTCTGAGCCTGATAATTTTTTTTGTGTTGCAGTTGTACTCATTGGAGACTCTGGAGTAGGCAAGAGCAACCTTCTGTCTCGGTTCACTCGCAATGAGTTTAACTTGGAAAGCAAAAGCACCATTGGAGTGGAGTTTGCCACGAGGAGCATCCAGGTGGATGGGAAGACAATAAAGGCTCAGATCTGGGACACGGCGGGGCAGGAGCGATACCGAGCCATAACCTCAGCGTAAGTGCAGCCCGGGCGGCTGAGCAGGGCAATTCTGGGCCCTTCCAGTTCCTCACCAACTGCAAACAGGGGTGTTGGTGTTTTACTGGGTAATACCCACAGCCTCTGGTGGTGGGAAGGTTAAATGTTATTCAGCCCAGAAAGTCGATCTGGTGTGTTCCTGCACAGACTGATTTCCTTTGCAGTGCTCTCATGACACGGAACCGGGGGCATTTCGAGTTTAGAATGCAGGAGCTTTGAGAGACTCATTTCCATGAAGTGAATGATAAAGGAATATCAGTGTTCCTGGTTGTTTTATCAGTGGTAACCTAAGAGCAGAAACCTTCCTGTAGCAGCCAGGAAAGACTGCTCACTTGTGTGCTTGTTTGATTGTTAAAAACCAGCATAGCAAAAGCAGGATTTCAGTAGAGCTGCGGGGAACTGTGGGGTGGGAGAACATAGCCTGTTTCCTTTTGAATACATTGCTTTGGCACTCACTTGAAAGGAACTGTGCCCTTTGGTAAAGGGAGTAGATCACGCTGACATTTTTATGACCCAGTGAGTCACTCTACAGTCTCCTTATCACTCTGGGCCCTGCCTGTGCTGCACCCACAGTGATGGGTGGGGGAGAATTTTCAGGAGTGGTTCAGAGGTGGAAGGTGACAGCAGCTTCTCACAGAGCTCACAGTTTCATGTCTGGGATGCAGGGTTTCCCCAGAGCCATGTGGCTGGCCCTGAGCTGGCCCTGTGGTGTAACTTCATCTGCCTGCTCCACTCCCCCGTTCTGTCCCACGGCCCTGGGGAACTGCCCTGGGCACTGTTTGCATAGCTGGCCCAGCCAGAGCTGCTCCCCAGGATGGCACAGGCTCCTGTGGCCTGACAGTGTCTGTCTGTCTGTCCCTGTGCCCAGGTACTACCGGGGGGCCGTGGGGGCACTGCTGGTGTACGACATCGCCAAGCACCTGACGTACGAGAACGTGGAGCGGTGGCTGAAGGAGCTGCGGGACCACGCCGACAGCAACATCGTCATCATGCTGGTGGGCAACAAGAGCGACCTGCGCCACCTCAGGGCTGTCCCCACCGACGAGGCCAGGGCCTTCGCAGGTGGGGAGCTCAGGAATTCCCTGCTGCTGTCTGGGGATCTGCACACCTGGCCTGGGGAGGGTGTGGGTAGGAGGAAAAAACCTGCGGCTGCTCATGTCCCTCAGTGTCACATGTCACATTCAGTCAGAAAGCAGATCTTGTAGAACGTGCATGTTGTTTCAAGAATCGCCCCGAGGCACTGAACACCTTAAACCAGATTTATTCTCTTGGCTGGGCACTGTTTGTCTTGCAGAAACTGTGCCTGTGGCTTTAGGTGTGAGTTTCTAGTGTGGTGGTAGCTTTTCCTTTAGTGTCCCAACTGACCTGCAGCCTTACACAGGTGCCTGTGGCTGAACATTTTCATTAAACTGGCTCTCTGACTTTTGTTATGTAATTAAGATCTGTGAACAGTAGTTCTGGTTTCTGTAAGCCTTGGTTCAGGCCCAGTCTCTTTCATCCAGGAGCATAGCTGGCTTCCTCACATTAAAGTTTGCTGTAGCTCCGCTGGCAGAGTTTATGGCCAGTGAGGATCCCTGCCTGCAGCTGGAGGAGTGTCATTCCCCCTGCTGCTCTTTTCCTATTAACTGCTGTGATATATTAACAGGTGGGAGGTGGAGAAACTTGATGAGGTTGAAAAAAATCTCACAAACTTTCTCACACAGAGAAACTGCAACAGATTATCCCTTTCAGTGATGCCGGAAAATGTGCCTTTAGGTTAGACAACATTGGGCTGATACCTGTGCTTGGGAGTGGGTGTAAATTCTGGTGTTGGTGTTGGGTGTGTCACTTTCCCACCACTTAAGGGGGAAAACCCCACAACTTGTTTTACTTTCTCTTGATACCTGGGTGTCTCATCAGGAGCACTACAAATATTCTCTGGTACAGAAGCTTTTCCAGAAGGGAAACAGATATGTGCTGTACCTCTCTAATTATAGTATTTCTGTCCACACAGAGAAGAATGGTTTGTCATTTATTGAGACGTCTGCTTTAGACTCTACAAATGTGGAAGCAGCTTTCCAGACTATTCTGACAGGTGAGTCATGCAGGGCTTTGTGCTTCAAGGGGGAAGGGCAGGAGGCTGCTCAGATATGATGCAAATAGGCATTTCTTTGCCTATAAAGTGTTTAAAATGTTGCTATTTAATCATTCTTCATTAGCCATAAGATTTGGAGTCCAGTTTCAAAGAGTCACAGTTGAAAGGCCAGCCTTGAACTGGGGAATGAATCCTTGTTCACTTTGATCTGCCCCGGGTTTCTTGTCAGCCTGGTTTGTGTTTCAGTTTCCATCTCCCATTACAGGGAGTGCCCACGGGAGGGAATTGTCTCATGCTGGCATCAAGTGAGAACAGCCATTGTTTATCAAGAAGTCAGTCCAGTTTGTTTCCACCTTTAATGGTGACCATGGCAGTTGCCAAGGAAAAGGGGATGAAAGAGCAGAGATCCTTCCTTTGAGACACAGTGACTCCTGAGCTGCAGGAGTTGCTGTTGTTGCGTTTAATAGTCCTGCCTGGACTTTTGGCCTGTGTAACATGTGACAGCAGCCAGTGCTGCATTTTTATGCACTCTGGATAAAGTACTTCCTTTTTGTTTAAAGCCTTGTTTAGGTAGGCAAAACTTGTTAAAGCTGAGACACTCAATTTGGAGAACCTTAACTTAAGCCTGGCTTGTAAAAGTGGGGTAGGAATTCACAAACTGGTGTGGAAGTCACTCACTGTCATGAGGCTTCTGCATTTCTGAGCAGCCAGGGCACAGTGGGACACTGTGGCCTGTGGTTTTGGAGTTTTCATAATTCTCAGCTTTGGCAAATGTCCTAGTCTGAGTTTTCAAAACATCTGAGACACTCCTCTGCTTGCTGTGTCTATTCTAGATGTGCCAGGCAGTTTCTTGTTTTCTCCAACTGCCTCCAACATGTTTTCCAGTTGCATGTTTCAAGTCTCTCCTTCCCAGTGTAGCATGTGCCAGGCTACGTGATGTGCTTGGTCTGAGCAGTGGCCCCACTTCCAAACTGTCTGTAAATCAGATCTGCTTGCTGTGACAGTGACACCTAGTTAGTTCTGAACTTCTCCTCTTTGGCACCTAATTTAGACATTCCTTTAAAAACACACCAGAAAGGTCCTGCTAGCTATACTGGAACATGCATGTGAGAATAGAGCTAGGAGGTTATTCACTGTAGTAAAAGTATAAATCCTGTAGCATTTCTTCAGTTGTTTGAAATGCTTTATGGACAGCCTGGCAGTGGAGAGAGGTGTTAGCTACTGGGGTATTAGCTGCCTGTGTCCATCTGTTTCTTGTTTCATCCTGAGTTGTAAGAGGCCTCTGACAGTTCTGACTCTATTGTGTTCTTACCCTGGGTTCCTAAGCAGTAGTGCTCCTGTGCAGATACCAGCTAAAAGTGTGTTTGTTAGATGGGTAAAGAACTTTGTTTCCTTTTTGGTTGAACCATGTGGTTCCCTTTTAACTTCAGTGTAGTCATTTGGTTGTAATTCCAGCATTGCACAAATTTGTTTCAAAAAGAAAGAATTCTGTTAGCTCACACATTTGTTCCCTACATGACAAACTGCCAGTGCCATCAGAAGGTGGATGACTAAGGAGTGGCTGAGGTGTTGGGATGCCTGCTGCATTTCCTGTTTTCTTCACATGCCCAAAGGCAGTCCTGTCAAAAATGCACATGAATTTGGGCATGGATTTTTCAGAATAAAGACACTGCTCACTTGTCAGTGCCAAAACCTGAGACTTTTTCCTTTATGCCCATGTCCTTGGTAGCCCTTCTCTCAGGAACACCTTGACTTTGAGGTCAGATTTGGCCAGATGTGCTGTGTGTGTCATGTAGAACAAGCCCTGCTGCTCCCACTTTCTGTTTGCAGAGGCTCAGGGCTTTCAGATGCAGGTCAGTTAATTAACTCATACACCAGCACTAATAAAACAACATCAGATAAATCAGGCAGTGTTTATTCCCTCCCGAGGTGGCTGCCAGGCTGTCATGGCCACGTAGTCTGGTCACCTCACAGTCCCCATCTCCTGCTGGCCTGTTTGTTCTCTCAGTGACACTGGGGAGATGAGCAGTCTCCTGTGTACCCTGGGCTGCCTTCAGAGCCGTGTGATGCTCAAAGGATGCACGGCTGCTGCCCATGGGAAGCACCTCACCTCTTGAGCAGGGGCTGGGCTTGCTTTATCTCTCCTCGCGTGCTTCCCACAGTACCTTTTATTCCAGAAGTGAGTTTGGATTCTAATCTGTGGAAGTTTGGTTTTTTTTACTGGTTTAATATGTCTGTAAGCAGAGCTGTCTGTAATGGGTGATAAAACTTGTTCGTGGTGGGCTCTGACAGATTCTTGAGGCTGTTGCTTTTCCATGGATGTCAGTGTTGCCTGCGTGTTGCTGTGACAGAGTTTGAGGTGAAGAGCTCTTGGGTTTATGAACAGGATCCTTGTGATCCTTGTTCAGGAGAGTTCAGCTGTGCTGGAAGAAACACTTGTGCTTAGTGGGCATGTGCTCTCTGCAGACAGGGGCTCCTGTTTGGGGGAGATAAAGGTGCAGTGAGCAGTGCCTGAGCAGCAGGTTGGCTCCAGCTGGGCTGTGACTGGCACGCTAAGGAGGGCTGCTCTGGAGCTCACTTCACAGCTGGCTTTTTCTCTTAATGACTTGCTTTGAAGGAAGGAGGGGGGCAGTCATCTGAGGAATGTGGTTTTTGGAGTCACCCTGCAGAATCCTGGCTGCTGTGTTTGGCAGGGCTGCCTCCCAGCTCAGTGCCTGTGGCTGGAATGCTGGCTGTCCTTGGGAGCAGGAAGCTGGGGAAGCC